>NC_052959.1:16942469-19528723 GCF_013358895.1 Oreochromis aureus
CCACAGCTGTAGAAGCGGCTGGTCGAAACCAGGAGATGACCTTACTGAATCATCAGAGCTGAACTGGTGATGGAGAAACAGGTTTACCTTTTTTTAGGTGACATGAATGAGTTGAAGGAAGTTATGAACTGTTTCTGAGAGAAATAAACACCAAGCTCCTTTTTTATTTAGCTGACAGCTGGTAACTGTGCAGGGGCGGATCTAGCAAAGCTTTTGCCAGGGGGCCAGGTAGGGCATTAACAGAGAAAGGTGGACACAAAGATATACTTTTCTTTCTTACTCTCATACAGGGAGTGCAGAATTATTAGGCAAGTTGTATTTTTGAGGAATAATTTTATTATTGAACAACAACCATGTTCTCAATGAACCCAAAAACACATTAATATCAAAGCTGAATGTTTTCGGAAGTAGTTTTTAGTTTGTGTTTAGTTTTAGCTATTTTAGGGGATATCTGTGTGCAGGTGACTATTACTGTGCAGAATTATTAGGCAACTTAACAAAAACAAATATATACCCATTTCAATTATTTATTTTACCAGTGAAACCAATATAACATCTCCACATTCACAAATATACATTTCTGACATCAAAAACAAAACAAAAACAAATCAGCGACCAATATAGCCACCTTTCTTTGCAAGGACACTCAAAAGCCTGCCATCCATGGATTCTGTCAGTGTTTTGATCTGTTCACCATCAACATTGCGTGCAGCAGCAACCACAGCCTCCCAGACACTGTTCAGAGAGGTGTACTGTTTTCCCTCCTTGTAAATCTCACATTTGATGATGGACCACAGGTTCTCAATGGGGTTCAGATCAGGTGAACAAGGAGGCCATGTCATTAGTTTTTCTTCTTTTAAACCCTTTCTTGCCAGCCACGCTGTGGAGTACTTGGACGCGTGTGATGGAGCATTGTCCTGCATGAAAATCATGTTTTTCTTGAAGGATGCAGACTTTTTCCTGTACCACTGCTTGAAGAAGGTGTCTTCCAGAAACTTGCAGTAGGACTGGGAGTTGAGCTTGACTCCATCCTCAACCCGAAAAGGCCCCACAAGCTCACCTTGACGATACCAGCCCAAACCAGTACTCCACCTCCACCTTGCTGGCGGCTGAGTGGGACTGGAGCTCTCTGCCCTTTACCAATCCAGCCACGGGCCCATCCATCTGGCCCATCAAGACTCACTCTCATTTCATCAGTCCATAAAACCTTAGAAAAATCAGTCTTGAGATATTTCTTGGCCCAGTCTTGACGTTTCAGCTTGTGTGTCTTGTTCAGTGGTGGTCGTCTTTCAGCCTTTCTTACCTTGGCCATGTCTCTGAGTATTGCACACCTTGTGCTTTTGGGCACCCAGTGATGTTGCAGCTCTGAAATATGGCCAAACTGGTGGCAAGTGGCATCTTGGCAGCTGCACGCTTGACTTTTCTCAGTTCATGGGCAGTTATTTTGCGCCTTGGTTTTTCCACACGCTTCTTGCGACCCTGTTGACTATTTTGAATGAAACGCTTGATTGTTCGATGATCACGCTTCAGAAGCTTTGCGATTTTAAGACTGCTGCATCCCTCTGCAAGATATCTCACTATTTTTGACTTTTCTGAGCCTGTCAAGTCCTTCTTTTGACCCATTTTGCCAAAGGAAAGGAAGTTGCCTAATAATTATGCACACCTGATATAGGGTGTTGATGTCATTAGACCACACCCTTCTCATTACAGAGATGCACATCACCTAATATGCTTAATTGGTAGTAGGCTTTCGAGCCTATACAGCTTGGAGTAAGACAACATGCATGAAGAGGATGATGTGGACAAAATACTCATTTGCCTAATAATTCTGCACTCCCTGTATAAAATATTTAGCTTTTATTAAATAGTTATCTGAATCTTACAACCAAAGTTTGTATAATAATACACAAGATTGGCTGTAGACCATTGTTCATCATTCAGAACACTATGTAAAAATAACAAAAAACAAAAAGTGAATGCGAAAGTGCATACATATTTATTTTATGTGTTTGATGTGTGTCGGGCGTGGTCTGCAGTGCCGCTGCAGGGGAGGTGGACCCACGGGTGTAAAGTCTGTGCTCTCTTGGCTGTTTTTGGGTGTGTGTTGGGCTATGAGTTGAAAAGCTACGGCTGCCTGTGTGGGTACACCAGCCATGTGTGAAAAGTGGTCCATAACGTAATGCTTCAAAGCATGTTCATGCAAACATTGTCGGGGTCTGCCGTGATACAATGGGACTTCTGCTCATGAACCTCTGTGCACAGCGTCTGCAAATCGGGGCTGTACGAAGTCACCTCATCTTTACCCAAAACTGTAAGCTGTCATCTGTGAGGCGCGAGCGGTGTTTGTTTTTATCATAATTCATGGTGGAGAATGGCTGCTCTGCTGAGTTTTGCTCTCTGTAGCCGTATGAATGGCAAACTACACTGATTAGCAGCGGCATAGGCACACATAAAATTTCTTCTGAAATTTTCGCTTTCTAGTTATTATTATTATTATTCTCCATCTTCCGCCTAAATTTCGGCACGTATCACGCCCCGCAGTTTTGAGACAAGCTTCATATATGTTACCTCATTTTGTGCGGCCGGATCTGGAATGGTGTGCTATGACTTTTGGTGTTTATGAATTTTATAGTTTTTTAAATATTAATATTTTAGTGAAAATTTTCCCGCGCTCCTCTGCCAAACAGTTTTGACATTAGGATTACATATGTTAGATCATTTTGTGCGGCTGGAGCTGGACTATTATGTTGTGACTTTTGGTGTTTATGACTTTTATAGTTTTTAAATTTTAATATTTTAGTACAAATTTAGGCCAATTCATCTTTTGGCGCCAAATAAACAGACTTCATTTGTGGTGTCTTGGCTCTCTCTAGTGGTATACCGGGAGTAGTACAGCCGAAAAGATTTATCCTTGTGTTGAAAACTCCATATCCCACAATTCATAGCACGCCTCTACAGAGTGAACAATGGCGGCCACCACTTCGCTTTTATATGTCTTTTATTCGTGTTTCTAGGTCACAAAATAAACTTTTAAGATATTTTCAGGCGAGAATGTAGGTGTGTAAACTTCGAATATCTGCTTGTTTTATCAAGACATCCCATATTTAGCGACAGTGCTCTGACGACGTCGGTCCTGCCTGACAGCTAGCCGGCTACCTAGCTAGCTGCCGCACTTGGCTGCAAATGGATAGCGAGGGACTCTCTCTCTCCTTTCACCTCCCGGTCTCTCGCAAATGCTCGCACAGAATCGGAGTTACAGCTGGATGTGGAAAAAATAACTGAGTTGTTTGGTGGTGCTATAACGTGGAGCTACAACAGTGGGCAGCTATCCACGGTGTATGACAGAAAGGACATGCCCATGAACGCCGATCGACCGGTGTTTGCTAACGCGGAGGTCAATCGTGGATCAGGGAAAGCGAAGGCAGGAGCGTGAGGTGAACTGAATTTCAGGTAAGAAGTTATGACCTGCACTCTATTTGGGTCAGATATAAACCGAGTTTAGGTGTAGTTTATTTAGCAGCAGTTCTCTTACGTGTTGCTGATAGCCGGCTAGCTAGCTAGCGCCGCTAGCATAGTTAGCTAGCACCGCTAGCGACCCTTCGTGAAAAAAGCACCCAGGCTTGGCTTATATTGAGGCGGGTGAAACTCGTGTCAGCAGCCCGGTCGCTCGCCGACAGTATGTGTTTTAGCTGGACTTATTTTTCGTTTATATGGACCGATGATTTATTTATTTATTCATTTTAGTAATGGTATAAACAGTGAAAGGTGGTGGATTGTCCAGATGCTGGTCGATGTGGAAAAAATAACTGAGTTGTTTGGTAGTCGCTGACGCGGAGCTACAACCGAGGGCAGCTATCCACCGTGTGTGTCAGAAAGAACATGCGGGAACGAGGCGGCGAGCGACCGCCGATCGACCGGTGGTAGATCGTGGATCAGGGAAACCGAAGGCAGGAGAAGCAGGCGGCTGGCGGTCGGAGCGTGAGGTGAACTGAATTTCAGGTAAGAAGTTATGACCTGCACTCTATTTGGGTCAGATATAAACCGAGTTTAGGTGTAGTTTATTTTCGTTGTGCTGACTTTTTACAATCAGTTATAATAACTCGTACTCGCGTGGTAGCTAGCACGATGGAGTTTCTATACAGCTGTGTGCGCGCTAAGTTACTGATGTTGAACTTTATGACAGCCTCCCTGTCATTCTCTCGCCTGTTGAAACTTCAGTCATGAAACTGATCAATGATCGGCTTTTCTCTCTTGTTTGTTTATCGCGCTAAACAACAGCAGCACGTTTAAGCTTGATCAGCTGTTGTTAGAATTCATTTGATTTTAATTTCTAGTATCAGCTGATGTTTGCTGGAGCCACAGCTGTAGAAGCGGCTGGTCGAAACCAGGAGATGACCTTACTGAATCATCAGAGCTGAACTGGTGATGGAGAAACAGGTTTACCTTTTTTTTAGGTGACATGAATGAGTTGAAGGGAAGTTATGAACTGTTTCTGAGAGAAATAAACACCAAGCTCCTTTTTTTATTTAGCTGACAGCTGGTAACTGTGCAGGGGCGGATCTAGCAAAGCTTTTGCCAGGGGCCAGGTAGGGCATTAACAGAGAGCGGTGGACACAAAGATATACTTTTCTTTCTTACTCTCATACAGGGAGTGCAGAATTATTAGGCAAGTTGTATTTTTGAGGAATAATTTTATTATTGAACAACAACCATGTTCTAAATGAACCCAAAAACTCATTAATATCAAAGCTGAATGTTTTGGAAGTAGTTTTAGTTTTAGCTATTTTAGGGGATATCTGTGTGTGCAGGTGACTATTACTGTGCATAATTATTAGGCAACTTAACAAAAACAAATATATACCCATTTCAATTATTTATTTTACCAGTGAAACCAATATAACATCTCCACATTCACAAATATACATTTCTGACATTCAAAACAAACAAAAACAAATCAGCGACCAATATAGCCACCTTTCTTTGCAAGGACACTCAAAAGCCTGCCATCCATGGATTCTGTCAGTGTTTTGATCTGTTCACCATCAACATTGCGTGCAGCAGCAACCACAGCCTCCCAGACACTGTTCAGAGAGGTGTACTGTTTTCCCTCCTTGTAAATCTCACATTTGATGATGGACCACAGGTTCTCAATGGGGTTCAGATCAGGTGAACAAGGAGGCCATGTCATTAGTTTTTCTTCTTTTAAACCCTTTCTTGCCAGCCACGCTGTGGAGTACTTGGACGCGTGTGATGGAGCATTGTCCTGCATGAAAATCATGTTTTTCTTGAAGGATGCAGACTTTTTCCTGTACCACTGCTTGAAGAAGGTGTCTTCCAGAAACTTGCAGTAGGACTGGGAGTTGAGCTTGACGCCATCCTCAACCCGAAAAGGCCCCACAAGCTCACCTTTGATGATACCAGCCCAAACCAGTACTCCACCTCCACCTTGCTGGCGCCTGAGTGGGACTGGAGCTCTCTGCCCTTACCAATCCAGCCACGGGCCCATCCATCTGGCCCATCAAGACTCACTCTCATTTCATCAGTCCATAAAACCTTAGAAAAATCAGTCTTGAGATATTTCTTGGCCCAGTCTTGACGTTTCAGCTTGTGTGTCTTGTTCAGTGGTGGTCGTCTTTCAGCCTTTCTTACCTTGGCCATGTCTCTGAGTATTGCACACCTTGTGCTTTTGGGCACCCAGTGATGTTGCAGCTCTGAAATATGGCCAAACTGGTGGCAAGTGGCATCTTGGCAGCTGCACGCTTGACTTTTCTCAGTTCATGGGCAGTTATTTTGCGCATTGGTTTTTCCACACGCTTCTTGCGACCCTGTTGACTATTTTGAATGAAACGCTTGATTGTTCGATGATCACGCTTCAGAAGCTTTGCAATTTTAAGACTGCTGCATGCCTCTGCAAGATATCTCACTATTTTTGACTTTTCTGAGCCTGTCAAGTCCTCCTTTTGACCCATTTTGCCAAAGGAAAGGAAGTTGCCTAATAATTATGCACACCTGATATAGGGTGTTGATGTCATTAGACCATACCCTTCTCATTACAGAGATGCACATCACCTAATATGCTTAATTGGTAGTAGGCTTTCGAGCCTATACAGCTTGGAGTAAGGCAACATGCATGAAGAGGATGATGTGGACAAAATACTCATTTGCCTAATAATTCTGCACTCCCTGTATAAAATATTTAGCTTTTATTAAATAGTTATCTGAATCTTACAACCAAAGTTTGTATAATAATACACAAGATTGGCTGTAGACCATTGTTCATCATTCAGAACACTGTGTAAAAATAACAAAAACAAAAAGTGAATGCAAAAGTGCATAAATATTTATTTTACGTGTTTGATATGTGTGGCGGGCGTGGTCTGCAGTGCCGCTGCAGGGGAGGTGGACCCACCTGAGGGGCATCTGCAATCACACCTCTCGGGCGTAGTCTGTGCTCTCTCGGCTGTTTTTGGGTGTGTGTCGGGCTGTGAGTTGAAAAGCTACAGCTGGCTGGGAGGGTACACCAACCATGTGTGAAAAGTGGTCCATAACGTACTGGTTCAAAGTGTGTTCGTGCAAACATTGTCGGGTCTGCCGTGGTACAGAGGGACTTCTGCTTATGAACCTGTGTGCACAGCGCCTGCAAATCGGGCTGTACAAAGTGACCTCATCTTTACCCAAAACTGTAAGCTGTCATCTGTGAGGCGCGAGCGGTGTTTGTTTTTACCATAATTCATGGTGGAGAATGGCTGCTCTTCTGAGTTTTGCTGTCTGTAGCCGTATGAATGGAAAACTACACAGATTAGCAGCGGCATAGGCACACATAAAATTTCTTCTGAAATTTTCGCTTTCTAGTTCATTTTAATGTTGTGGAACTTTGATAGATGCACAGAACTTTTGAGATTAGGCTTAGAAGTAAATCTTGCAAAAGTAAACTTCACGTCAGAAAATGTTTCACATAAGAGGCATCAAGAGAAATCTTTAGACAGCCGGGGTTTGTTTGTTATATATATAAAATAAATATAATACATTATACAAATGGTAATAGCGAAGAGTGGTATATTTCACATTGGTGCCAAGAATCCATTTTATGATTGGGCTGTTTGTTTTTCTCTTTCTTCATTATGAACTGCAAACATGTGAAAAATCTGAAACTTGTTTTGAATAGTTACATTATCATCCATCTTTTTTGTTTTGGGTTTTTCTTTCGTATTATAAAGCCTTCACATTGGGAAAACAGAAAATTTGTTGACATGTTCAAGGATGTTTAACGTGAATAAGCAGAAAGAAATGAACTTAATTCATGTCATTCCCATAGCAGTTTGCTGACTTCATTTGAACCTTTTCTGATAATAGAGCCTATGAGCTCCTTTTTAGCCAATAAAGGTCTGCTTTGGGATCCGCAAAGTCCTTGAATGCATCACTAGATTCTAATCCTTTATAGCTGTGTAGATATATTCCATTTAACTTTTGTTGAGTTTCTACAGTATAACAGGATGAAAGTAAGCAAATAAAAGTACTATAAAATCAAAAGAGTGAAATGTCTGAAAACATTAAAAACAAAGTATCAACTGAATCACATGGAAAGAAATGTATCAACATGAAGAACGGGTGAGGGCATGCACTTGCTGCTGGGCTAATTGTTTCCTGAAATAAGGGGGATTTGAGGGAGGTTTCTGGGATTTGCCTTAAGTATCTTCTCTGTATTAACTCTATAATCCCGTGTCAACAAAACGTACACCTGGAGGATTAAATTAGTTAAAGTGGTTTTTAAGTATCTTTTGGAGTGATGCTGACACAATGTTCCTACTAGGACTGTTTTGTTTTTTTGTTTGTTTTTTAAATTTCTTGCATGGTTGAGGACTAGTTCACATGATGCAGCAAAAACATTGCTAAGTAATGCTACTGTTGATGTTTTTATTGTAGACAGTATAATATATATTATTTTTAGCCAATTATGGACTGCTGGTAATATGTGAAATAGCATAATATGAAGAAGTGGGTTATGTTGAAGTAATTATTTGGATAAATATTTGACGTCTTTTTTGTTTTTTGTATAGCTGTTAGAAATAATTTTAAAAGTCCTGTTTGGTTTTTTTGTTTTTTTTTTTAGCTGTTTCTAATGTAACGTAGTAATCTGGCAACATTTGTATTCAGATAGCTCAGGTTGTGCAGAACAAACTGGTTATTTGCTTGTATAGATATATAAACATTTCTATGTACTGAGAGATTTAAGGCTCCGGTAAAACGAAAACAGAGGCACCAGAGGCTTAAGTGATGGCTGGTATGAGGAAAGCCTTTTATTGTGTATGGCATTATTTTATTTTTTTTTGCTTCCTCTTATTCTTAAATTACCTCGACACTAATTAACAGGAGCTTTGTGGTCTTCAAAATCCATAGACACTTGTCATCTCTCTCCTTAATTTTCATTGTTTCCTTTCTTAGTGTGTTTTACAGCGACTCATACTTCACACTCATTTATTTTTTCTCTCTCTTCAATGCAGCAACTGCTAATGACAACTTTGGACTATTAAACACAATCCCGTGTCAAATGCATGTCTGATCTTTTATCAAGACTTCATTATCTCCAAATTCAATATGGATTCTGGATAATAGCTTTGCGGCCGAGAGGCGGGGGATTTTCCATATTGATTGAAACTACTCATACCTTAACCATCAAGGCTATTTGTTCATGTTGATGAAAATGCAGTTATAAACCAAATTGATTTCAAATGATATCACTCCACTTAGTCATTTTTTACCTCTCATTTTAGGAATTGTGTTGGCCGAGTAATGATCAAATCCTTTTCTGTGTTATTGAGTTTTCCAGTGATTTTTAGCACTTGACTTTTTCAGGCTGAATCTCTTTATTTTGCTTAAGACCACAACATTTTCATTTAACGGGAAAGAGCGTCGACACTTGTGGCAGTTGTTGAAACTGTGCATCTCTCGCCCAAGTTAAAAATATCAACCAGTTAACTCCCTCTCAGACCTACCGCTGGTGATTTATTTATTTTTTTGTAAAAATGTTTCATTAGCTAGGTTTATCAGTAAGTTGAGTGGTACAACTGTTTGCTGGTGCTTGATAAGATACTAATAAAATGATAAATTGTGGAGCACAGACGGGTTTTTAATACAATTAACCACAGAGCAAGCCATATTAACTGTGCTGCAAAAATGCTCCAAAAGATACCAGAAACATAGACTAGACATAGAGTTCAATGAGTAATATCTACAGTAGACACCAGTCGGTAATCCCTTGGCAACCATAGGTTGCTAAAGAAAAAAAAAATTCCCTGACTGGTTGACGAGGAGTTGCTGGAGGGCTCTGCCATTTCCAACATGAAATTTGTTGCAAAGTGGCACATAGTGCTACTATGAAAACATGATTTTGATTGTTTTGGTCATTGCAGAAAGGACTTAGATTTGCCTGAAAACTCTATGCAACTGCTCTCCAAGAAGTAGTTAAATAGTGAACCAGAAGTGGTGGCAAAATACCTTCAAAGTAAAAGTTCTGGCTTTTGAAATATGTAGTTTGTAGGTAAGGTGCAACTTATCTTACAAACACCAAAGCGAATTTTTTTTTTATTTTTGCTGAGAATGTAACCGTTTTAACATGAGAGTCTATTGGGTTTGACTTACTTTCTGGGTTGGCTTCATTTTTCAGCCCCAAGGCAGTCAAGTAAAAGAATCTCACTCCATAGAAACTGCAAAGCAAACACGAGGAAAAGCACTGGTTTGAGGAGATTTCTGAAGACATTTGTGATGACAGCTTAAGTTGTTTTGACACATGCCCTATAAACACTGGACTATGCTTAAGGTACATAGCCTATTTTATTCATAGTGTATCCACAACATTTTTTGAGGTTCTCTGACTGCGTGACAGATTTAATGCTGTTCAAAGTACTCTGTGTGTAGCCTACCATATGCTAACCTTTTAAATGGTTGCCCAGTCTCTTATACACTCGTCTACTTCTAAAGGTTTAACTCTGCATCAGCCAACAAATTTACGGAAGCCTTTTAAGCCCATTTTCTCTTCCAACACTACTTCAGTGCTTTCGCTCACTTCTGAAGAGTTTTTTGATTGCTTTAACATCACTTACATCAGTTCTCTTGATGCCGGTGCTCCTTTCAAAAACGAAACGATCAACAACAAAAATCCTTGTCATGACTAAATGGAGCCACTTCAGTCAGTGGAGTGTAGAGTGGATGGCTTAATGTTATATCACGAACCCACATAATATTTTGACTTACTTGTGAATACTCATCAGCAGCAGGATTTTTGGAGTTCCTTGAGTTCAAAATTCTTTTGTGTATTTGAAAGCAAACAGTGCAAACATTTCCACTCCACAGTTACATCTGCTTTTCAACAAAGCCATTTACATAAATCAGGAAAAACACTTCCTTCTCATTTACCTACTGCTGTTACTTCTAAAGATGATAAGTGTCTTTCTAACAATGTTAACCCGCTCCAAAAACAGACACATCCCTCATTTCATACTTACAGAATTTAGAACCGCTGTGTGACAATTCGCAGGGACGTGTCATAACTCTGTGATCACAAGTTGGCATCTTAAGTTTAAAATGAATTCAACTCTCTGAGTAAAACAAGGATATAAATTTAATTACTTTTGGTCCTCATCCCTGGATCTTGGATTTTGGATGGCACTAAATGGAAATACTGTTTAACGTAGAATTTGGGGAATTAATATTATGCCTCTCAATGCAGCAGGCAGATGTTTTCAGTGACAAAGCTGCAGAAATCCACTCTGCACCAAACTGCAGACATAAAACATTAGCAGGAACTTTTCGCTGACAGGTAATTTCATGAGAAGTGAGTTGAGACCAAAAGCAGGGCTAAAAGGAAAGTGACTATAAATAAATGCTAATGCTACTCTGTTCCTGATGGATGTGGAGTAAAGGGTGAGAATATTTCACTGTTTTCTTCACAGCTTATTTAGATTGCTTCCAATAGGCCAAAAAAAAAGCTAAAGCTGGATCATTCTTTTATTTTCATTGATCTTTCTTCTTCTTTTCCTAGCTGTAGATTTCAAAGATATAGACACCTCTAGACGCCAGCCTAAACATCATTGTTTAATGCTCATGAAAGTATTATTAGCTTGGTTATGTGATGTTGATGTTTCCTGTTAATTACTCATGCGGCATGAACTCCGCGGAGAAATGAAACCTTAAAAATCTCATGAAAAGGTTCGTTTCTGGAACATATCTAGGTTACAAAACACACTCCTAGGCTGCAATAGAGACATATGGGAAAACCAATTCACACAGAACAGTGAAAGGTTTTCATCTCCTGCAAGAGCCATTTTCTCTGAACCTCCTACTTAATGTTTTGACACCGTTATCCATGTAAATGCTCTGCACAGTGCTTATGAATACTGAGAGCTCTCTTTTGCACATGAATTGTCAGCGTGGTTGGAGATCATTTAATTCTTAGGAGATAGTGATTAACACATGCATTCATTTCAGGTTATGCACCTCTTTGATGCCAGCAAAAGGGAGACAGACCAGAAGAGGAAGAGAGCGAGAGGGGGAGGAGAGACGAAGCGGGAAGGGAGGGAAAAGACGAAAGAAACACAAAGAGACAGGCAGAAAGCCACACAGGGAAGGGAGAAGCGAATCTCTCATAGCCATGTGTTACTGATGTGTGGCAATGTGCAGGAAAGAGGCTTCATTAACATTGTTGATTCAAGGCGCAGGCAAGAACACAAAGAGCACTTTGCATTACAAGCCTTTATTAAGAAAAGCCACGCATACAGCAAGCACATATTGTACAACACAATTTATGTTAGATTTTCTATTTAACAACATTGTCCTTCATTGACGTCATGTTCACATAAAAACCAGATTTGTTTACATTTCCACACACACTTAATGTTTTATTAATGGTAAATGTTTGAGAGGGGGATGGGTCATTTTGAAAGCTGGTGAAGATGGATGAATAAATTATGTCCACATGATGATATAGAATGAAAAAAAGGAGGAAAATGGTGAAAAGAGTGAGATATAAGAAATGCGAGGGAGGCTTTATGTTATAATTGAAAGATTCAGCCGTTTAAATGGCTATTTAGACTAGGGCTGCCACAAACGATTATTTTGATAGTCGACTAGTCACCGATTATTTTTGCGATTAGTCGACTAATCAGATCATGCATCGATTGGACGTAAAACTTACAGCTTGAAAATATGTTAAACGTTTATTTTGTGACCCAGAAAGAATAATAAGAGTAATATTAAAACTAACTAGCTGCCGCCATTGTTGACAACTGCGCTGGGCCGCACTATGAATTCTGGGACACAGCTTCTTCTTCTTCGGGGTTTAACGGCAGCTGGCATCCTTTACATGCACTGCTGCCATCTTCTGTTTCAGTCCGTTATTACACTTTTAAATCCTACTACTTATTCCTGCGTCTTTTGTGATCTTACAAAGCTTCAAACGACGCGTCGACTATTAAATCAGTCGTCGACGATTTTGATAGTCGACGTAATCGTGACTAGTCGACTAATCGTGGCAGCTCTAATTTAGACAGCCATTATCTTTAATTCCTTCTGCCAGTCTCATACTGTATGCAGATATTTTCATCTCTTTAGTCCTTCTAATATGCCAGCACCTTCCTTTGGGTAAATATCTCATTGTTTTTAAAGGTCATGTTCCAAATACTGGCCCATAGCTTATGCAAAAGCGCAGATGTTCTTGAATGAGAGGTCATTTGCACAGAGTAATATCCGTCAGTACGTAGTGTCTGTTATCTTCCTGCCACCCATTCGGCTTATCTGTTGTTATCTATTTAAACATCATCTTTTGAACATCAATGCAGGAAACTGCTGGCAGAGCTCAGAAGAATTTGTGATAAAACAAGGACTTCCTAAAGACCTACACTTTGTCAGCCTCCCTAATATAGATTATCCTGTTGAAACAGACCACCAGTGGCCACAAAGATATGCATTTTATGACCCTAGAGAGCCACAGGATGGGACATTATGACACCTCTTATCAGGACTAAATTCAAGAACAAAAAGACGGTAAAGCTGCATTCCTCCCCCATTCAGCATCTGAAATAAAGAACCATAAGTTTCCCACTCACACAGAACTGTACATTAGATGTAGAACACTTAAATATTACTCAAAACTGAGAACATCACACTCTTTTTGATTACAATGCCTAAAACACCCCCTCGTTTAGCCCCTAAACCTATTAACAGCTGCACACCCCAAACCCCAGAAACAGCACAGCAACCAATTTAACTTCTTTGTTGTTTCTGTTCTTGAGCCTGATTGTCTCTGTGTCACAGGAACAGACACCCTGACATCCCACTACTTCCCTCCTCTTCTTTGCTCTAACCTTTTTCAACAGAAATGTATATAATCCAGGATGATATTACTTCATGACCTTTATTTGTTTTTTTATATGTTGGTGTGCTTCAAACATGATGTTTTGTGCCATAAGAGTCCTGCTGGTATCAAGACAGTAAATATGTACTCACCGAAATTGTTTAAAGTGTGGCTAAAATTCTCTAACAGCTGCATTAAAAGTCACCTCTAAAGCCACCTTCTCTTGTGAATAGCCTCTGAACCCTTCATGGGGCTGTCCAAAGAAGACAGTCAACACGAACACCTCCCTTGAATGATAAACACATTTGTCATTGCTCAGATGCTTCTTTGAATTTGCCCTCAAAACTTTGCATTTAAAATGCCACCATTATGTATGCAACTTTGAGTTCCTTTGTTCAGCAACAGCTAGAAAGTCTCCGGCCCTGTCCTCCTGCCTAACAACCTCCATCGAGATGCTGACGCTCATTCTGCCTCACTATGATTCGGCATCTGGCTTAGACACCAGCTTTCTGAAAAATGGAGATTCATAGTGACACAGACTTTCAAGAACAAGAGTGATATGCATAGCTGTAGTAACTACAGAGAGATAAAAGTGATGAGCCATACCATGAAGATGATTATTTGAAATTATATCAAAGAGTTGTTGAAGATAGGTTAAGGAGAGAGGTGACAGCCGGCAAGCAGCACTATGGCTCCATGCTGAAAAAGAGCACTGTAGATGCTATGTTTTCTATGAGAGTGTTAATGGGAAGGCATAGAGAAGGTCGGAAGGAAATGCAGTGTGTCTTTGTGGATCTAGAGAAAGTATATGATAGAAAGGAACTGTGGTAATGTGTGAGCAATTCAGGAGTGGAAGAGAGGTATGTGAAGCTAATGCACAAAATGCGTTAGGACAGCAAGACAGTGGTGAGATGTGAAGTAGGAGTGACAGATGGGTTCAAGGTGGGGGTGGGATTACATTAGGAATCGTCTCTGAGCCCCTTCTTGTTTGTGATTGTGAAGGACAGGCCGAGACATGAAGTCTCTGTGGACTAGGATGTTTGAAGATGACACTGTGATCTGTAGTGAGAGCAGGGAGTAGGTTGAAGAGAGTCCGAAGAGGTGGAGACATGTTCTGGAGAGAAGAGGAATGAAAGTCAGTCGAAGAAAGCAGTAGAAGCGTAAATAAAAGGGAGATGAGTGAGTTTAAATACCTGGAGCTAACCATCCAAAGCGATGGACAGAGCTCAAGAAAGGTGAAGAATAAAGTGCAGACAGCGTGGAGAAAGTGGAGACGACTCTCCGGTGTAATTTGTGACAGAAGGCAGCAAGAGTGAAAGGGAAGGTTTTGCAGCACAGTAGCGAGACCTGCTACAATTTTTGGTTTGGAGATGGTGGCAATAAGAAAGTTTTCATCGGGAGAGACCAAAATGGACAAGATTAGACATTAGAACATCAGAGGGACAGGTTAGGATGAGCAGTTTGGAGAGGCAAGGTGGAGATGATTTGGACACTGGACAAAAACCTCAGAGGAAATTTGTGGATGTAGTGAAGGAGGACATGAAAGAAGAAAATCAACTGTAATGCATCAAATGTGTCTTACTGATAGAGCATTATTACTCTGTTAACTTACACTTACCGAGGTTCCCTCCTGACTTCAAGTATACTAAACTTTATTAATATAGTAGCTCATTTCTAGTCTTACCGACCAAAGTATGTAAAGCACACACACGCTCCTACAACGTTTTTAAAAAGATATTACTGTGCATTGCTTTTCCTGTTACCGACAGGCTGATGTGTCTGATCAGTTCTGTTCTTTTCGGTCTGGTTTATTTGTTTAACATCTTCATATTTTTGCAGTATTACACTTTCATCTTCACTTGTATAATCATTTGCTCCAATTCCAGTACACTTATCTGTGTTTTTGATTGGGCAAATACCACCAACACCACCCCAATCATGTGAATGTGCTGGTAGCTAGATTGATAAAGCCCAGGTTAACAATTTGTGCTTAGACTTCAGTGACCCTAAATGAGATTTTATATGTATCCCCCCCAAATGACCAGCAAAACCACCAAATCAAACATACTGCTCATAACTAGATGAAGATGAACACATACACACAATCTAGAAGTAAGAAAGCAAATGAATTGAATTTCTTATTGTATTTTAAAATGTCTATTAACAATATATTAAAATATGAAGAAACAAACATACAAAGAAACAAACATACAAAAAAAAACTAGCTATTATAAATTATAAATGATGTTGCAGTTCTACTTAAGTTGGCGAGCAAATAGCAAGTAAAACTTATTCTAATGAGAAACATATTAGTGAAAATAAATCATAACTTCATTACTTTCTAACCATTGCTTGCCAGGTGAAAATTACAACTCTAAGATG
Organism: Oreochromis aureus; assembly: GCF_013358895.1. Taxonomy (NCBI): domain Eukaryota; kingdom Metazoa; phylum Chordata; class Actinopteri; order Cichliformes; family Cichlidae; genus Oreochromis; species Oreochromis aureus. The sequence goes on from NC_052959.1 coordinate 16,958,200, forward strand.
CAAAACAACAATAAACAAACAAACAAAAAAATCTGACAAAAAATAGTCTTAAGTATCCAATAAAGTTGTGGTTAAATACTTATTAGTGTATCGCAAGATACTATGAACATTATACATTTAATAAACCTGATCAGGTAAACAACAATCATTATGTTAATAGAATCATTCAAGAGTTTAATTGTTACCAAGTGTGTGATTTCTTTTCATTCAGTAATGGTTTCTTAGTTACCGGTGTATATTTTCCTGTAAGCTGTGCTTTCATTTCCCATTAGATTGTTAGTCTTGGTTACAGTTTCTTTTCTGCGAGTGTTTGTTCCCTTTATTCTCCCTCCTGAGTCAATGTCTATGTATTCAGTGTTTCAGTTATTCACTTCCTATTTTATTTCTGTCGTCATATGTTTGTGTCTTGCATTTAATTTTGCTACCTTTTGTCATTGCCTTGATTATTTTGAGCTATCTCTTGTTTCCTAGGTGTTTCTTGTCTCCCTTTTTTTCCGTCATGTGTGTATTTATAACCTTAGTCTCCTTCAGTCTTTGTCAGTCTGTCTGTTTAACCTCCCCTGTGATGACCAGTTCCTGTTTGTGTGTTCCTGTGTGGTTTTTTTTTTTTTTTTGCACTTTGGGGATTTTTGATTACTACTTTAATAAAAAAAAAAAAAAAAAAGGTCAGCTTTATGTTTCCCTGGTTTGCTGAAAGTCCTGCTTTCAGGTCCTCTTTCTTCCTGAACCTTGCCAGTATATTGTTGTTGGGTTTTTTTTTGTTATTTTACTTTAAACAATAACAGAGGCCACAACATGAAAATGCATTTTAAATATTTAAATTAAAGATTTGATTTGAACTATTGCACTAAAAATAAACCAGAATCACTTCAGAGGTCTCTTGACAATATAAATGACATTGAAATTATAGACAAAGTGCTGTAAAAGTATTTAGTAGATCTACATTTTCTACCCCTCTTGTTCTGGATGCAGACTTAGACTGCCAGTTCACAAAGTTAGCCTAATATCCCCTAAAATATTGCTCTATTATAATGTTAATAGTATTAGCACACAATTTTCTAATAGATTCATTTTTTATCTGCATGATTTAATGCAAATCAAATATCTAATTTAATCTGTGTCAAGGTCATTTAATAGTATATTTAAATACCTTAGACAGTGATAACACATCTTGGCAGTCGCTATCTTTTTCCCTAATTTGTGATATCCAGTCCTTTCAAAAACATGCTCCACTCACTGTTGTGTATCTGTGTCTTTCCCAAGGGTTACTTAAATCTACAGCTAATATATTAATTTGTAAGTGCACCTTGTAGAAGAAAGGAGCCCTCGATCTACAGCAATCTTTATAAATCAAATTATCCAGTGTCCTTGAATGCTGATGGCTTGTACAGAGAGAAAAGAATGTAAAATGAATGCAAAAATTTCCAGTGTGTGTTAGAGTGTCGAACTGTAGCGAGTGTTTGCAGAAGAAGTCCGTGCAGAATATTTTTATGACTCTAGAACAGGGAAAATCCAATTTTCTTTTATCGGCTCTACTTGCATATATCTGTATATGATGGTGTATAGAGGAAATAAAATAGTGACTGGGATCCCGGGGAACATGAGGAACGTGATAATGCTAGTATGGCCATGACTGGTCTGTCACTATGTGTGGACAAACCATGTGGGGATGATGGGGGACAAAGGAGGCAATTAGTTGGACAGAGCACTCGTAATACATTCTCAGGGGAGCAGCAAGTCAGCCAGCTCAATGCTGCAGCCAGGTTCACTGAGCAATTAAGAGAGCTGGGAGAGTCAAAGTGGCTTAGCCTGATGCACTGCAGCATTGCACAAGTGTTAAGAGCAGAGGGTCACTTTCAACCCCTATCAGTCCACCTGTGTCTTAATGTACCCATCCACACTGGCTAGAAGAGCTGAGAACAGAGCCAAAGGGACAAGTGGGGCCAAATCAGTACATGGAAGGAATTATTCACCCCTTTCCCCATAACTATGTCTGACATATCCTTTGGCTGTACTCCCAGATCACTAGCAATACATATATTTTTTGTTATATCCTTGCTATCCTCAGTTCCTTAATGAATTATTTATAGTACGGAGAGCAAGGGGGTAGCGCATTTACCTCGGCGTAAACATACCAATAAAAGGAGCGATGACTGCAATAAAATGATATGGAAAGCATCATTTGCCCTTTTACCAAAATAGGTTTTAAAGTATTATAGGTCGTGCACCATCTTAAATTTCAAAATTTTCCAGCAATATTTTTTTTTCAGAAATGGAAAACAATGAGCTACATGAATTTTGAATAAAAATATTTAGCATCACTTGGTTATTTTATGAATTCTGTGCAAACAATTGATCTTAACTGTAATAATCCACTCTGCTGCATAAATTAAATCGATCAAATCCCCTTAAATATTTCATTTTCAGGTGCAGTTTGACCTCAGTGGAGTAAGAGCAAACATAGTCATTATATTTCTACTCCAGTTTCAGGTTTCTGCCAGTTTTAAGTGGGTGTCAGATATTACCCATGGCTACCTGGCAATCAGAAACAACAATAAAATCCACATGTTACTGGAAGCATTTTAACATTTGCCCCAGGATAATCCTCAAAAGGTTTTTTTTTTCCAATTTTCTTTTTTTTTCTTCTTTTCCTACCAGTCTGTGAGACAAGCAAAATCATGAGAATGAAGGCAGTGATGCCCTAAGGGGAACAATTTTGAGCGTACCTGCAACACATTCACCTAGAAGTCCTTAGAGAAATCTGTGCTCCAGTTTACTGCTTCCACAAGAATGTGCAAAATCACTGCCCTCAGATGAGGAATCAGCTCTTTGTTAAATTTCATTAATTTTGGGTGAAAACCAGCTTCAGGCAAAGATAACAGCGTCCAAATAGAACCACATACAACTCTCAGTGAGATTTACGCATATAAAAGTGGCGATTTCTCCCAAATAAGAATCTGCATGAACTATTTGCTCTTTGAGATATTCTTGCTTCCAGTGTTTTAGAATTGCAAGAGAGGGCAGTGATGGGTCAAAGCAGCGGGACTGTTAATTGAAGTTGTACATAATAAAAGAAGGGGTTGAGGGGTGTGGGTGGGGGGGCAGGGATATCTGTTAATTAATAATTGATCAAAGAGCCGTTAAATTGAAATGTGTTTGCATCAATTAATCATGTCCACAGATGCCACTAATCAGCTTTTTCTACTGTTGTATCATAGCAATCCTGCAGACTACATATTTGTGCTGAGCCTAAGTCCTCATTCATCATGTTTTAGCGTGCTCTTAAAGCTGGCTTCCAGTCTGTGACAGAGTGATTAAAACAGTATTGCCATTGAGCGCTTTAGGCTTTACTCACAATCTCCTCTGAAAATTGGTGGCTGTCTATACTATGTGTACAGTGTGAAACTTGATTACCATGTTTCTACGAGCTATTGATATTCTTTGAACCTTAACCGGGCAGTGAAGCAATCTGTTACAGTTGCCAGTGACAGTTTTACTTCTCACACTGTTTAGTTCAATCAGTGTCAGGCTCTGCAAAATTACCTGGTTTTTAAGGGGGGGTGGATTTCCATTAGCAGTTAATGAATGCTAGACAAACAAATTCAAAAGAACATAGTGTTAAGGATGGCTTTTTGATTGCACCTTTTACAATTACCATTAATAAACACTGATCTATATATATATATATAGATATAGATATATACATATATAGAGAGATATGTAAAACAGACATTGAGGACAGTTACAAATAGCTGGGAATCCCACAGGCAAATGGGAACCACGAAGAGGCTGCAACCACCAAGTACCTGCAAAGTGTCAGGCAAGTCCTGAGGAGTCAGCTGAACGGCAAGTACAAGATCCGGGCTATCAACACCTACACCCTGCCCATGATTAGGTACCCTGCTGGGATAATAAGCTGGCCAAACGAGGAGATATAAGCAACTGACATCAAGATGAGGAAGCTCCTGACCATACATAGAGGATTTCACCCCAAGTGCAGCACCCTGAGACTGTATATGCTAAGTGGAAGGAAGGAGGCTGGGGACTAGTGAGTGTCAGTACCACATTTCAGGATGAGACACCAAACATTCACGAGTACATCAAAAAGATGGCCCCAACCCGACCGCGTGCTCAGTGAATACCTAAGGCAGCAGAAACCTAAAGAAGAGGAGCAAGAGGAGGAATCATCATGGAAGGACAGGCCCCTGCACGGTATGTACCACCGGCAGATACAGGAAGTGGCCGACATCCAGAAATCCTACCAGTGGCTGGACAAAGCTGGACTGAAAGACAGCTCGAGAAGATGTGGAGGGTGAAGGTAACAGTGGTCCCTGTGGTAATCAGAGCACTTGGTGCAGTGACTCCCAAGCTAGGCAAGTGGTTCCAGCAGATCCCAGGAACAACATCTGAGACCTCTGTCCAGAAGAGTGCAGTCCTAGAAACAGCAAAGATACAGCGCAGGACCCTCAATCTTCCAGGCCTGTGTTAGAGGACCCAAGCTTAATAAAAACTGGGGGGAATTTTTTATATCCAAATAGTAAGTGGATTAACTGAAGGGTCAGATGCATCTCTTGGGTCCTGTGACCAGACTGTGCTGGATTGTTCCTATTTCTTATAGACATAACTATAAATAAAATACTTTTTTATGCCTGTCAAACTGTGTAATTGGGGGGGGGGGGGGTTGCTAAGAAGCTATGAGGAAGTCTTTAATTAGTCATATGCCCAAGCTGCAAAGTGCCCATCTTTGTAAAAAGAATTAATATTGGTTTAGACAAATGTCTTTGTAGTGCAGTTTCAATGATGAATTGATCTCTTTTCCATATAGAGAGAGATAAATATATCAATTAGCAATATCTCACTTTTATTGTTATGCAAATTTTCAATATTTTCTCAGTTCTCTAGTCTGACTTAAACTTCTTCACTAAGTTACCTGAGGTCATAATACATTTCATGTGATCCAACGTGTCACCTCCATCTAATCTGCTTGAAATGTGAACCCCCATGTTTAATTAAGATGAGAGCACAAACTGCCTTTTCATATTTACTACATCAGTGAACATTCAGGTTAATCCAAGAAGGGATTATCTCCCCTCACCGAGAGTGACCATTCATGTAATACATTCACAGTCCTGTTGAGTTACAGGATAGCCCGGTCAAGAGTCATAATAGTCACTCCCATTAAGTAATGTTAAGAAATGCTCCCATCATCTTTATTTAAAGTTTAATATCTCCAGGCTGAGTCTCAGGCCTGTTGACATAAAAATGATCAATGACAGTAGATCGGCCCCATGGGAAGTGCAAGATGCACATCACATGATTAATGGCTTTCCAAGCTGTCATGAACTATACTGGACCAATAGAGTGAAGGCTTCATAAATCATAAGTGTCTTGACACGTGAAGTTTGGAGCATTTTACAAAAAACATTTGGTAAATTTCTGCACTACTCTCAGGAACGTGACAGGATCAGCCTCTTCTTTGTGCTTACTGTCTTCCGTTGACAGTATTGGTGTTGCGAAATGCCTCTAGTCTAATGATAAATTAAACAAAAAATTTAAGAGTACAAATAAGATGTCCCCCAGGAAAGTCTGTCATGTACTGTCGTGCACTAATGAATGTCTCCTAAACCTGCATTAAGTTTTTACCACGAGAGAGGGGAGCCTCCAAAACAGAATCAACAGAGCCTTGATATACCATCGGCTTATCAAGTGCTTGGGGCTAAAGTATTAGCAGAAATTTGGCTGTTTACACATTCAACAAACACTGAGCTACCACAGCATCCCACTGGAGTCTTTATTTTCCTTCTACCTGTCAAATATAAGCCCAATATTGAGTCACCACATGTCAGTCTTGGTTTGGTCCATGAATCCCTGAAGTGAAAAAAAAAAAGAAAAAAAGAAAAGAAAGGGGTACTGCTGGGTGTTCACTTGAAAAATAACTTTGAAAGTTCTAATTTTAGCATTTTAGTACCAGTTGATGTTGCTATGGCTACCTTGATGCTTTATAACTATCTTGATGAAGCAGCTATTGTAATTTATATTTAGTTTGAATCAGAGTTCGTTTCACGGTCATTCGAAAGGAAAATAAAATCTGGAACTAGTCCTGTTGCAGTCTCAAAATAAATAACAAGCCAGTCACAAAACAACAAAGTCATTCACATATTAAACCAAGATCTTTCAGCAGACAATAAAAAACAGTTATTAATATGAAGGAATCAAGAATTAAATCAAAGGTGCCATGGTGCAGTAGTCATGTTTGATTTAGGATGGTCACTGCACTCAGTTAAGAACTGTTCTTTAATCTGTTGGTCCTTGTTGTGATGAACCTGTAGTGTCTATCAGAGGGCAACAGGTCAAACAGCAAGTGTCCAAGGTGTAAACTGCCTTTGAGTGATTTTCTTTTAGGCTCCTGAGTGGCATCTCTTCCAGGGAAGGAAGAGGACAGCTAGTGGTCTTTTTTTCTGTGTTTAGTGTTTTCTGGATAGCTTTTTCATCTGCTGCAGAGCATCTGGCATACCGCACTGTTACATAGTAAACCAAGATACTTTCTATGGTGGAGCAACAGAAGGCCACCAGCACTTTCTCATCCAGACAGCTCTTCTTCAGCAACCTCAAGAAGTAAAGGCACTGCTGAGCCTTAAGTGCAGCTGTAGTGTCAGCAGACCAGGCAAGGTTGTTGGAAATGAGGAGGTCCTGAGGAATCATGACCCCTCTGTTTCTCCATTGATGATCAATAAAGTCAGTCAATAACAGTAGCATCTTATGTGGTGCCCTTAAATTCATGACACAGTAAAGTTGGTCACTTTGGTGTGCAGCCCATGACTTTCTTACTACATTATTTTTGCAACAAAATCCCCCAAAGTGCATTTATTTCTCAAAATTTCACTGTTGAGTACAAGTTTCTAGAACAAACTTGTTGCATTCTCTCCATGTCTGTTTGTATTTCTTTGAAATGTCTTTACCTCTTGTTATATTAACAATAATAAACTTGAAATGCCACACCATTCATTCATTGTTTTTCCTGCACTGGCATTGCACACAAATTATTATGGTGCCATGTGTTCACAGTAAATCTCCTCCATAATGACCGGGAAAGACAAATAAACAGGGGTAACGGCATATCCAGCCACAAATCATCTACACATATTTATGCACAAGTTAGTCAAACATATGTGTGTGGGTTCACATCCTGTGCACAGAGCAACACGAGGAGATGATTTAGAGGGAGGCACAAAAGAGGAAAGTGAGAGCTGGAGGTCAGAATTAATAGAACTCTGAACCTTTATTAACACTGTACAATAGTGAGGCCATTATGATTGTAATTATACTCATTAGCTGTATATCGCCTCTTCCATCCTCTACAGGATGATGTGCAGCTCTATTGAGAGCCATCAGCTTCTTATGTGTTGTGAGCATATGGTAAATTTAATGATAGGGGGAAATAAAATCATAAAAAAAATAACAGCATAAATCTGCAGCAGTTGTTTATCTGACCAAGCCTTTGGGAATACATATGCTTCCATTAATAGTGTTAAATATTCAACAAAATGTTACTCTTTATTACTTTTAATTGCCCATATTTCTGGGAAAGCCAGAAAGCCAGGTTATTACTTTCCTGTGATTTAACCAAAGTCTCCCTAAGAAAGGCCACGAGTGATTCTTCTGTCAGAATTCTGTAAAAAACAAAAACAAAAAAACAAAAACAAAGGAAGGATATTCTATCCCGACTTTTATTTTTTTCACACAGCTAAAAATTTACCTATTTCTTAGATGGGTTGATGAATAACCTTGCACCGCTCTCTTCTACCCTCTACTCAATCCGAACAATGGCTTGTGTGAGTTTATCAGTTTTAATCGAACAAGGCAAGGTCAGCACACAATGAAGAGCAGCTACTATCACAGAGTAGATCTGCAGGAATGTTTGCCAATGCCAAGAGGCAAAACACAAAAACACAGGAAAGACATCACAACTATAAACACTGCATGTCAAGATGTATAAAAAGCAGTTTACAAAAACCTGGGAAATAGAAAACCATAACTTAAAATGCACTTTTACTGCATGTTTAACATGTGCTTTCATGTCAAACGTCCATGGCTGATGTTTAGTGAAACCAAGTCTTTTTCACATTTCCTTATATTTATTTTTAGAACACGGTGATACAGTTGAAACCTGAGGGTATCCAGTACTCCACTGGCCAGTGCATGCTGAGGTGGATTCAGCCCTGCTGGGATCCTAAATAGATAAGCTGGTATAGACAATGGATGGATGGCTGAAGTCTCCTTGGAAAGAAAATGTAAGCTATCTGTCATGAGAAGGGATTTTAGCAGATATTTCCAATCATAAAATGTCTATTTTAGTTATAAAGGATATTAAAGATGACTTTCTCTAATCCTAAAATCATTATTAGGTGGCTTTTGGTGCAGCTAGTTCAAGCAGGAAGCAACATAAAGCACTGTGAAAGCAGAAACTAAGACTTTGCTTAGGAGCAGATCATGGTTTCATATTACTAAGTGCAAAAAACATAGAAAGGCAAAGGCATGAGCTGGTTTGGTAAAGTGAACTGTGCTTGATCTTGATAAGAAACAGTGGTGATACCTGGCATTTCAGTAAACAACCACTTGTTAGCAGCATTGATCTTAAATGACACACCAATGACAGAAAAACAGTCCACTGGCTTCTAAAGCATCCTGTGGCTGAGAAGTAATAAAGAAAACAATGAATGGTGTTGTGGAAGTCAGAGCAGTGGCGAGCAAGGTCCAAAACATTATTGTTCCTCGACATCTGTTTTTTTTTTTCTCTTCTTTTTTGCCTTTAAGTCACACTGAAGTTGGAGACATATCTTCTTTTGAAAGCTAACGTGAGAAGAAGCCGTGGCAGCAAGTGTTAGGGAAAACTTACCAAATGGGGAGAGCAGCACAAAAAAACTGTAGCATTAAGGCTGCACAAACAGATCTTTGGCTACAGCAAAGGGTGCCTTGGATGTATACTTCAGCTAGGAGTGTAAATCATGTGGGAGGTGGCATTGCATTTTAAGTTGCCTGCCAGAAGTGGCTTACAGGCTTTTTTAGCTGAAATAAAACAGTTGTTTTTTTTAATAGAATTTAAAAATTATATATATATATATATATATATATATATATATATATATATATATATATATATATATATATATATATATATATATATATATATATATGTGTGTGTGTGTGTGTGTGTGTGTGTAAATGTGTAAATACACATTTATAGGCATATTTCTTGTGAGTCACTGGCAGTTTATCCACATGTAATTTATTTCACTGGACATTTAAAATTCCTTGTTTTTGCTGTTAACTAGAATGTGAGCAGTTCCCTGGTATTTGCACAACAAGATCTTACATGTGTGAAAAATTAAAATTCTTTAATTAGCACGGTTCTCTGTTCACTGGTGCAGAAGTCTCTGAAGGAGGGAGCCCGGACACAACATTGTCAATGAGCACTGTGTCTCAGGCTGTCAACGAGAAAGCCTGACCGTTTGATTAGAGAAGAGTGGAGGACAAACACAAACCAAAAACATCTCTCAGTAATGATTAATACTGAAGGAGCTTGGACTTCCATCAGCTTTTTTTTTGATCGTATCAGATCATTTCTGTCAGACTGGATTCCAAAATAAGTGAATCAATAAAGCTGAAAATGCAAATATAAAAATACCGCAGATGAAACCAGGCAACACAGAGGGAAGAGAATACGGTCTCTTGAGATGAAACAACAGTCAGCAACAATGGACACTTAATGCTGTGGAATCTGCAAAAAAAAAAAAAAGTAATTTCAATGTCAAGTGCAATATAATAATAACTTATATGATCTGTGTATTATACACGGGCAGTGTTACGAGTTCGCTGCCTCTTTTACAGATTCTAACTTGACCTCTGAACCTGCCACTAGATGCCACTACTCACCAGATGCCCCTAGCATTTCTGTTCCATTCCCCACCCACTCAAGCACTTGTCTTGCGTGTGTGTGTGTGTGTGTGTGTGTGTGCATGTTTAGACATTTTTGTGAGGACAGCTAATTGGCATGCCACTACACTTGTGGGGACCAACAATCACTTATGGGGACAAAATGCCCGTCCCCGTGAGTTTGAAGACATTATTGAGGCTCAAAATGTGGTTTTAGTGTCAGGGTTACAATTAGGTTTTGGTTCGGTTTAGGCTAAGGGTTAGGGTTAGGCATTCATTTTTGATGGCTAGGGTAAGCAGCAGGTCCTCACTAAGATATGAAAACAAGTGTGTGTGTGTGTGTTACACAGAGTGAACTTGCTGATGGTTTGTTATATCATTTATAGTTTTTTTTATGATATGGACTGATTTTTGCAATCTAATACCCCCTTGGTTGCAATCCAGTCTATATCAGTTCCCGTACATGCCTTTATTTATCCTTAAAATTAAGTCACTGTCTGCCTGACTGTCTGCCGTTATATCCTTTTCCTGCTGCCTGTAAACTCATCCATGGCAGACTGTGCATGTCGTCCAAAATCCAAGACACAAAGACAGAAATCATATTTTTGTGCTGTATGACCATAAAAAGGGACTAATAACACCTCACTGCACTCACAAAATTATATTATTCTTCCATGCATTTACAGTCCCATAAATATTATTTTGTTTTCCTCTTCAAAAAATAAATCTGCTTCATATTCACAGCATAATTATGTTATTAGAGACAGAAAACATACATTCATAACATCATATTCTATTAAAATGGTATTCTTCTCTACAATACTGTGGAAATGTCTTGTGCCACTCCTCATTTCTTTATATTTGCTTCTAAGAAGTCAAACTTAGTTTTTTTTATCTTTTGACGTGGTGTTGCACAATAGTTCTCCAGGCTTTCTGAGGGTCTTTTAGGTTTTTAGACATTGGCTGCTTTTTCAGTCCAGTCCTGATAGCTTTTTCTTTGTTTGTTTGTTAAACCATTTATCACTGACCCATGAATCATTCAACTAAATATCAACACTGACCTCAAGGGATGAATAAGTATTGTATCTGCACACAAAAGACAAAGAACAAATTTTCAAATTGTAACTTTAGGCACTTTGTTACTAGTCGCCTGTTGCAGAAACACATAATCCACCAAAGACCTAATGAGAGAGATGCAGCTGCTCTTCAGTTGATCCATCTACTGATCTCTGAGCACTCATAAGAAATGGACCCAATGGAAGGGTGGGTGTCAAGAAGGCAGTTTTAAGGACGGGGGACAGGGACAGAATGCTGAGGTATGTCAAATTACACAAAGGCTGAAAATCAGTGGCACTGAGTGCTTGCTCATAGGGGGTCATCTGATTATTGGGGTTTTCTCTGTATTTTTGTAGGGCTTTTACCTTACAATATAAAGCACATTGAGGCAACTGTTGCAACTGGTGCTATATAGATAAAATTGAGTTGAACTGAATTATGAACTGATGATAGATGCAGTAATGTATGACATATGGTGTCCTTTTAACAGTTCAAATCTCTGCTTGGAAAAGTCTAATAACAAAGTGTTTGAAGTGAGATTCAGAAAACAAATGAGTATAAACCTTTAAAGTCATGTAATAATGTATACTTTACTGATCCCCGTGGGGAAATTCTTCTCTGCATTTAACCCATTCACTCAGTGAAGCAGTGGGCAGCCACCAGTGTGGTGCCCGGGGAGCAGTGTGTGGGGACGGTACCTTGCTCAGGGGAACCTCAGGGTAGCCGTTCAGGGGATTTGAACCCCCGACCTTCCAATCACGGAGCAACCGCTTTACCTACTGAGCTATCCCTGCCCCTAATGTCACAGAACAGGGCTGATATCTAAAATGACTTTTCTGATCTTGAATAAAAAGAGAAAATTGAAACAAAAAAAGTAATTTTACTGAAATACATTTTTTTTGAAAGATTATATACGAAGCTGTCATTTCATTAAATTGTGCTGTTAAGTCATTTCATCCTGTGAATAGCCTGAACACTTACTGCACTTTGGCAACTAAATTTTGCATTTGAGTGAATCCCCTACATTATTTAATGCCCTAGTATTTAACATTCACCTCAGACTTACACTGCAAAGAACAGGTATAGAAACAGGGAACCTAAAGGCAGGCTGTACTTATGTGGATTGATAATTTCAGTCTACAGAGAGAAGGAAATGAATGAAATGAATGGAAGGAGGGTTTTTTTCTGCCTACTGCTGTGAAAAATGATCTGGGAACCTTCTTCTGAATGCAGACAAACAAGATTAGATCAAACTGATGAAAAATGTGTCATGGCTAATGCTTTGGGTTGTTAGCACTGCGGATTCTGGTGACCAGACTCTGCCCCCGGTTCACATGTGGCTCTTATTATGAGGGGCCTTGTGGTTTTGAAAACCGGTGACCCTAAATGCTTAAAAGCTGTTCTGAATCAAGGATGAGGAAATATGTTTCCCAAAGTGTGTATTTGCCCGCTCTTTGCTGTATGTTCTAAAATATCTTAATATCGTCACCAAGAGGCTCTGAATCCCACACCGCATACACAGTTACTGAATACATTAGAGTGCAACATCTGGAATAATTAAATTTCACTCGTGTGTGTGTGTGTGTGTGTGTGTGTGTGTGTGTGTGTGTGCGCGTGTGTGTGTGTGTGTGTGTGTGGGGAGTGTAGGTGAGAGAGTTTTTGAATCGGTGCGGCACAAAAATGTAACTCAATCAGCAGGTGGTCGTGATGTGATATGTATGCTAATCACTGTTTCGCTGTATGAAATCTGAATATGGAGGAATGACATCTGTATTTCCTATTTCAGGACACCTGGATGTTATGCTGTCACATCACAGCTACTAACAGAAGTTTCTTGAAAGTTGCATATGTATAGACTGCACAGCTTTAAAAAGCAATAGAGAATCTCATACATTTTGCTACAAGAATAATCTCAAGGGTGCCGCATAGCTGCTTTCTTCCCATTATTACAGGCAAGCAGTGAGAGGATTAGGATGAAAGCTACAATCTTGGAATAAAGGTTTACATAGTGGAAGTTCATACACTACGCAACACATCAGGCAGTACACTAAAGACAAGCATACTTTCTTCTAATTTTTATACTGCGTTAATCACCAAGTAATCAGGTGTTTTCTTCGGTTTGTTTATTTTTTTGTGGGAAAAAAAACATTCAAAGATCTGAATTATTACTTAATAGAAAAATGATCATTTTGGCTCAGGATCTAGACACCACAGAACTGACAGCGCTCTCGGCAAGACAATAAAAGCACAGATGCAGATGAATGCACTCAAAACAAATGCGCACACAATGCAGATGCGGGAAACAAGAAGCATGAATGGGTCCAAATTCCTCCTCTAATCCTACTGGAATATTTTGCCGTTCCTGTCTCCTGTGTGAGCGAGGTTACGGGAATGCAGCATCCAGTGTGTGGTGCCCTATAGCCAGCGCTGGTAGAGCCTCTGCCAACCTGATGTGTTCTGCTAGCAATCACAGCACTCAGAGTCACAGGCCAGTGGAAAATGCCAGATAAACATCAAACTGGGAATGAGCTTCCTCCCTCTCCCCGTCTTCTCGCTCTGGCAGTTTAAGTGGTTTAAGAATAGCACAAGAGATGGAGCTGCTTATTTTAAGTGACACCATGAGAGCCAAAAGGTCAAATGAAACATACAAGGCTGGAACAGACGAATAAGGTGCTCAGTAGATTAGATGACTGAGGCACATGCTAGGGTAATGCTGTGGGTTGTGCTTAGATTCAAATGCCACTCTGCATGTTATGCTGTCTCACCAACGTCTTTGCTGTCATCTTCTATTATGTACGACGCAATAAAGGAAGCGAGTCTGTGTGAAGCAGAAAGGAAACAGAGCTGAAACCTGAGTCAGTGCTCAGAGTCCTGCTAGAGCTACACTGCCTTATGATTTTACCCTGGCTTCCATCCAATTCACACTTTCACACAAACATTCACAAAAGCTTATCGTAATTTCCTGTGAGACCTTAAAAGACACAGTCAGGAATAGCTCTTACGGCAGTCTGCTGTTTTAAATCACACGAGGGCAGCTCTGATATTTCATTTTTGTTGAACATCTCTTGGCTCATCGACCAGTGGGAGAAAGTACCCTGTGAAAAATTTCTTCTAATTTCACTACATATTGCAGTTCTAACCTTTTGTTTTTCAGAGATAGTAGACTAGTGGATATTAATACGTGTAAAAGAAAAAGAAGACCCAGCAGCTGAAAGCAGCCTTGATGAAATCACAAATCAGTCACATCAAAAAAATCTTTGGATTAGCTGGCAATGATTAGAGCCTCCTCAAGGAGTAACAGGTGGCACGCATTATATCTGACACTCTGACATCTAGGCTCTCTTAGTTCTTCCTTAGTATGCTGCCATCCACCATCTGAGAAAAAGGCTGTGGATGCCCATGAGTCTAGCAGAAGATTAAAAAATTTATTTGAAATAAATCATTCCACTGTAATGAATAAACTACTGGCAAAGATGCCATGCCAATTTGTCCCTGTCTGGCCATTCCAGCAAATTCAGCCCTAGAGCAGACAATTTGATGTAAAAAGAATTTTCAAAGGGCCCTCAAAATTTCATCACCAGATCTGCACTGAACTCTTGGAACTGTTAGTGTCAACACACATGCATCTACAATAAGAAAGAGATTACCTAAAGTTGACTCGAATTGTTGATGTGCCAAGAAAAACCCCACGCCTTCCAAATAACCATCAGAGCAGAACTACAGTTTTGCCAGTGAGCCAATGAGGGGGAAAAAGAGCTTTTTTGGAACAAACTTTGCTGTGGAAAGTCAAGTCAAAGAAAGAACAGTTTGACAACAGCAACAACAGACCAGGAGTATACAAACTGTGCATTTTGCTGGTGGAAATGTTCTCATCTTGGGTTGCTTTTCTGCCTTAGTGGCCGACAACGTCATGGTTGTTGAGTCATCTGTAAATTTTATGTTAATAAAATTATTTTTTAAGTGTTCATTTGAGATTAGCATGGACTGAAAGTGAACCTTTCAACAGGACAATTACTCTTAGCACTCTGGCAATCCGTTACATATCATGTCAAAAAATAAGAAACAGACAGGTGTTGTGGAAACATAGTAAATAAACATCTTGCAGCTGAAGAGCTGTAACAGCTGTTTTGGTTAAAACATCCATACAAGTTTTTCCATAAAAGAGTTCTTCAACTAATGATTAAAAATAGTCACTTGCAATGTAGAATGAGATGCAAAATTATAGTTTTCATGTAAGTGTAGCTGAATGACACATTAATAAAAATAACACACACAACTGAACTTAAGGGTGTTAACTGTCAATAGCAATTGGCTCAACCTGCCTGATGTAAAGGATTATGTTGGCCAGCTGAGACAGTAAGATAAGCCACCTGATTTTTTTTAATTATCAGTGTCACTCTAAATTACATGTTTATTTTAAGAAAAGGTGTTTTAGCTGATAAACACAACATAAACAACAATGCCTTTGTTTGTACATCTTGGCCTACAGAGTTCTGGCTTATTTTGCCCACAACTCTCATTGTGTCAAAAACTCAATTTTTACATATTGTTAGTTCATCACCACTTTTGATATAACTTTATAATGTTAGTAAATGAGATAAATACCTTTTAACATGACACTAATTAAACCTGTAATGAAAAGAAAAAGCCTTAACAGACAAATGGCTGCCGTGACTTCTCTCTGTGTTCTCCTGCTTCCTCTCACAGTAGATGGTTAACTACCAATTCTAAACTGGCCATAGGTGTGAAGTGAGCATGAATGGTTGTCTATCTCTGGGTTAGTTCTGCAACAGACTCATGACTTGTCAAGGGTTTACACTCCCTTTCACTATATGACAGCTGGGATAGGCTCCATCCCCCCAGCAGCAATTCTGACCTGAATAAGTGGAAGAAATGGATAAATAAATAAGCAGCTTAACCAGTAACATTTACAGGCTAACTCATTCCAGCATTCAGGCTGAGACATTCAGTAATTTTTGGCAGCTATACTGTAGGTTTAAGCAAAAGGAGGTACAATAGTTAGTTAAAATCTCTCTTAAACGTGGGCAGAATTTAAAAAGATAATGTTTTTTTCCCCCTAGTATCACAGATATAGCAATTCAATTTCGAAACTTGTCTAACGCCTTTAAACTTCTAACAAAATCTCATGTTAGGTCTTTATCCCCAGATTCAGCTTTCTTTTCCAGTCATAATGGAAGAAAAAGCAAAGTCCTAGGTCCATTTCCTCAGGACTACCTCATTAAAGTGCTGACTGAGTGCTGTCCATAGCTGCTGCACAGAGCAGGAATGAACTACTGTATATGCCTTCCGGCTCGTCCTCCTCTTTCTTCCTGGCATTCACTTGCTGTGGCAGCCGGTGATCATGGCAACGAATAGTCTTTGGCGGGACCGCTCAGGTCTAGACCGGTCCAAGCTGCAGCAGCCTGTTAGGTACAGTGCTATGGCGCTGTGTTTAATTAGGCCTGTCCTGCTGAGCTGCTGCTGTTTATTTCCCCTGTGACACTCTGCTGATCTCCACTGAGCAGCAAGGGAGAGACAGAGAGACAGAGAATTGTTATGCATACACTTCTGCACTAAAGTGCCTAAAGAGTAACTGCTATATAGGCACATGAGCCAACTCACACTGACACACATTCAAACTGCACAAATACATACATGTGACCTAACAATGCTTCAGCTTGTGGAAATTTTTATTGTGTGCACTCGCCATTACTTTGCAGGTTGACATTGTAGCGGCTCATTGTGCTCATCAGTGATGCTCTAGTCTTTGTCTGGAGCCTAGCCTCACACATCTCTAACCTCACACATCTAAAGGAAGCCCTTTAAAACTCCTTGAAGTTGAAGTGAAAAACAGATTCCTCTTTATTATCACTCACAGTCAATCAGAAAATAAATTAGTTGCGCCATGTTTTCTGCAAAACGAAAACCATCATTAAAAGACTGACATTTCAGGAAGTTTTCTAATTCACTTTCTCGCTGAAAGTTAGATGAAAGCATCAAAACCAATGACATGTCTGTACAGTATATGAACCCACTATAGCCAGCAGCAACTTAGCTCAGATTAGCACAAAGACTGCAAGGCAAGCAGCCAGCCTGGCATGTCCAAAGATAAAATGTTATCAACTTGCAGCTACAAAGCAATCAGGAGAGACTCTAAGAGGTGACTGCCTCCAAGCCAAAATTCTGTCCTGTGCATAACCTTTTAAAAACTCACAGTGGCTTTAACACTCTTCTTTTTGTAGCTACATATTAAACAAACAGGATAACATGTAACTAGTGAAGCTTATAGGTGCTGTAGTGCAGTTTACTTTTGGACAAAGTGAGTCTTTCTGCTAAGCTAAGATAACAGGCAGCTTACTGCTTTTCGTTTAATGTACAAACACAAGTCATGTTATCAATTTCTCAGCAAGAAGCAAACTAAGAGTGCTAGTTCGTATTGTGTTGTGGGAAATATGGTGTAAATGCAAAGATGTTTCGGGGGCATTTTTTGGTCGACAAATGCATGTTCAGACGTTACTGTGACACCTCATGATGAAAAGTATCAGAAATGCTTGTCTCACACACACAACTGAAAATGGAGTACAAGTCGCACGGGGGAAAGGGCAGTAGCCATGTCTCTGTGGTACAAAAATCAATCCAGCAAAAAAGCAATTGCCCTGACAGAAGTTAAGTTGCGTCTGTGAGTTTCTCAGGATCCCTGCAGGCCACAGACTCCACTGAGTTCTTTTAAACAGTAGCTGTTTAATTTAAGTGTGGGTCCAGTGAACTGAAAGAGAATTACTGTTTATCTTGACCGGGCCTCTATGCGGCAGAGAGGAGCATCAGGTCAGCACAACGCTGCAGCCAAAAGGATAGACAGAGATATATGGATTGTCAGAATGCCTCGGTACCAAGCAGCTCATAATGTAGGACAAGTTTTCCCTGTGTGCACTTTAAGCTGCTTAGTTCAACAAATCTGAGGAGAAAATAAGGTAGATGGACAGGATAATGTGCTGTCTACACATTTTCTTTTCTTTTTTTCCCTTTCTTCATTGTGTTTCAGGAGTTGCAAATTGAGAACAATTGGAGCGCATGGCACAGTAGAAATCCGTTTGACTACTCTGGCAATAACGAAACTGTGAAACTAGGACTGGCAGAGTGGCCATATGCTCCGTGCCAGATCATTCTTGTTACACAAGCACAACTCTGCACATGCACGCAGACACAATTATTTGGAGGAGGCATGATTGATTTCCAGTTTTTAAATATGAGCCTCCGCAACTTTATGCCCTTTAGATTTAACATAGGCAAACCTGCAGCCTAATGTGGAATGAAAAACACATTGGCCACAATAACAATTCTTTTCCGTGGTTACAATATGGCATTTATTGATATCAAGGTCATTTTAAGCATTTAGTTGCAGATGAGTGACTCATGAATCTGTATTTCAGCTCCAGGTGCCTAATTGTTATGACACTTCGAATAGCATTTTTGTGTGTGTGTGTGTGTGTGTGTGTGTGTGTGTGTGTGTGTGTGTGCATTTTCTGGTTTCTGGCTGACACTTTTTTTTAGTCCACAAGATGAGAAGGGAATATTTTCCTTGGTAAATGGCTCAATTTCTCCTCTTTAGGCTAAATATATGTGAAGAATAATTCATGAGACACGCTTTTATAGTATCCGCTTTTGCTTGTAATTCATTGGCCATATGGTGTCATTGTGTCTGGATGATAAAGTGACTGAAAGCAGCAAAAAGGACAACCAGGATTTTTTTTTTTTTTTTTTTTGGAAATTCGCAGCTGTGTGCTCATATATGAAGTATAATGAGGGATCTCCTTGTCACCGTCACCTGTGATAGACTCATCACACTCCAAATCACAGGGCTAATGGAGAGATCGCCCATCGGGTACAAAGGAGAGAGATTGTCCGAGGTGACGGTGGCACCTGCACATCGAAATAGGATGCATAATGGCAGATATATTTATGGTGTTAATGTATCGGAGAGGAGCTCATTTGTCTGTCACCGTGTACACTTGACTGGAGAGGATGGAGATTAGCTGTGGAGTCAATGTGACCTTTCTGTCTTACATTCCTCTTTCCTTCTTCCTGACTGTTACATCCAGCTTTGGCATTTTTCTCAAGCTGTGTGTACACAAGGTGACCATGAACTTGGACTGGGAATGGTCCAAAGCACTGGTGTTTCTTGATCTTGTGCCTTGGGCTGCACGATTTGGAGTAATATGAAATACACTTGTCGTCGCACAGGTACTAGAATTGGTACAATTTCGTGTACTGTTTGTTTTCTTTAGCCATGACCCCAATATATAGAAAGAAGTCAAGAACAAATAGATCAATATTGTCACTTGTATTTATCGTTTTATTTATTTTTTGCTTTCTGAATATTTTTTGCTTGAAATATTCAGAAATAACAAAGACTTTTTTTTTTAAAGACAAGCCGGCATCACCATCTATTCAGTAATTCATAACACAAAACCTTCTAGCCAGATGTTTGTAATGACTCCCCACAGTCTATCTGACAGTTTAATTATTTTTTAGAATGTGCATTATTAGCAAATCTCCTAATGCTTATT
This sequence comes from Oreochromis aureus, assembly GCF_013358895.1. Lineage (NCBI taxonomy): Eukaryota > Metazoa > Chordata > Actinopteri > Cichliformes > Cichlidae > Oreochromis > Oreochromis aureus. Next base: position 16,977,756 of record NC_052959.1, read on the forward strand.
ACTTCTGCCTCTTGTTTGGCTAATGGGGCCCATTGTTAATTTCTTTTTCTCTATGTTACCAGAGTTCAGGAGGACAGCACTGCTGACACTGAAATGATTCAGTGTGGGGGGAAAAAAAGAACTGGGACAGGCTTGAGCAAAACAATCTCAGCATGATCAAAGCTGCTGAGTGGAAGAAACACTGATTGGAGTGGGGGTGTGGAGGACAGTATGTAGCGTAGTGAAACAGATCACCTCGACACAAAGTTTCTCTCGCGCTGCAGTTCGTGGGATGAAATGGGCGTGCTGTTGCGATTCATTAATCATAACCAGTCAATACCCTTATAGTGTCATGGCGTAACCTCAGAGCCAGTCAAGTTGTGATACTGTGTCTGCAACTGCGTTGTAATTAAACAGTAGCCTAGGTAATAATCGTATTATTACCTGAGGTGTGACAAAAGACAGGAACGTCAACCGAAAAATGCATGTCAGAGCGTGAGGCCCGGTCAACACTGTACATTGTAATCAAACTGACAAGGGAACAACCTCCATTCTGTAGCACACTTGCAATCTCCCTCTCCATTTACAGTCTCCCTACTTGTACATAATTACCGCATTTCTCCCCTGTAGTGAGTATTACCGGTAGGAGCTGCATCCCTGTAGAGGGAGATAGACGTGTGACACCAACCACTGTCATTAGACACTGGGTGGAGGCAAGGATCAGCAGACAGCTACCACGTAATGGCTGCACGCTCAGGAAAGGAGCTGAATTGGACGGGGCAAGTAGAAACCCATAAAGGGGTGGTGGAATTAAATGGAGCTAGTTAAATGGGTGTAATTTAGAGCTATCCAAATTGTGTTGCAGACTGCAAAGCTGTAAGTGATGCTCACTGATATAAATCCCGCTGTATGATGTCATTGTTCCTCCTCACAATGGAGCAGCTTGGAGCTTTCCCCATGAATCAACGAGCCACAGAATTAGTTTTGTTTTCACTCTGTCAGTTACCAATGTTTGTTTATTTTTTTTCTCTATTTAAAGGCAAGACAATAATGAAGCAAATGAAAAATAAATTCACAACGCAACAATGGATCTTGCACATTTATTGACTGCTCTGTTGATAACTGGACAACAACATTTTATAATCATTTTTCTTGCTAATGGTTTGTTTACATCGGAGAGCGGGCCCTTATTTTTAAGTGCAATCTGCTGAATAATTCTGAATGCATATTTTGATCTGTGAATGAAGCTTTTTACTGTGAATACAATTACAGAAATTCAACCAGACAAAATTCAGCCTCAGAACTGATCAGCTAGTCTGATGACTTTGGCTCTTGGCTCAGTTTTTTTCAGGACCTCTAACATAGCCATCTAGTCTAGAGAATAATGAATATCCAGTTCAATAAGGAGAGATCATTTGGAAGAACTGAACACGATTTATTGAGATGCAGAATTCAGTTATTTGGTCATTATACTCAGATGACCCATCACAGCAGAACTGGATACCAGAGGTTATAGGAATTAGGACAGGACCCCCTGGAGTCTAGATGCTGCTGGTGGTGAAGATTAAGATGAAGGCTTGGATGGGGCTCTGGGTCACCCGGGTGAGGCGGAGACGGGGACGAAGTGAGTCACACGAATGACAGTCTGAAAGGCAGAATGACACAAGCGCACTGAGATTTAAAGCATGCAGAACGGAGACTGATTGGCTCAGAAAAAGCGGGCAACAAAATGATTGGCCAAGAGCAATGATGTCAGCACTGAGTTTGGCAGCATGGAAAACATGGAAGTGTTGAAAAGAATAAACAAGAAGCCGAACGCCCATGAAAGCAGACAGCTGAGTGATTACAGATCTTCCTTAATGAACTTTGACATAATCTTCATTTCGATACCTTCTTTTTTGTGTCATTATTATTTACAAATGCACATAAATTAAAAAATACATAAAATGCTAAATTATCATTGCATGACGCTGAATATGTTAAGATTGCATTTCTCTCTTTTGCTGTGTTTTCCTTTATGCAATAAAGGCCAGCAGATCTCAAACTACAAACTGACCTCAAGCAAACACCAAAAAGCTTCCAGTACCAACAAGCTTGTCCCTTGCCTATAGATTGTGCACATGCAGATACCTCATTGCAAGAAATGTATAATTTCAAGGTAAATGTTTCAAACACTTAAAGTTATAGCTGGTTTAAGGTTTAACAATGTAAAAAGGTAGTTATGATCATTTTTGGAAACAGTGTTTTGACAAGTTAAAATGCTAAAATAATATCATAAAAATACATAAATGTAACTCACTGTCTCATTTACCTTTAATGTGTTTCGTGAATACCAGTCTGGTCCTGCTGACCTTCATTAGGTACAAAGGCAATAGCTTCAGAATCAAGTTTTTTTCTACCAGAGAATTGATTGTGTCAATAGCTCAAGAAAATATTAAAATGCCAGTAGCATATCTGTTAATTGATTACTTAAAAAAAAACATAAGCTGTCATCACACTTATTTTTCTTTTTTTTATTTCCTCTCTGGTCTTTTTTGATGGAATACTTGGAGAAATATAATTGGGACACGGTATAGTATTCCTTACTTTTGTCTTTCTTTTAATTGTACATAGAGGGAATGGACTACATTTGAATCTGACACCTAAGTGTCTGTGTTGTTCTAACATGCATTATTGTGTAAGTGTCTGTGTGTGTGTATATGTTCATTTTATCTAAGCTGGCACAAAATTAGACACTCCAGTGTCAGATTCGAATTTAGTCCATTCCCTCTATGTACAATTAAAAGAAAGACAAAAGTAAAGAATACTATACCGTGTCCCAATTATTTTCCTCCAGATGTTCCCAGCAACATTTCTGCAGTGTGCACTCTACTCCCTCTCCTTCCTACTTCTAAGTTTGGGTGACAGGCCTCTGAAATACCTTGTCTGTAGAGCTTTTCACAATGCCCCAGATCCATCATTGCAGGGCCATTGAGGCTCATTGTGTGCATCCATTAACTGTATCTATGGTGAAGCCTTACAAAGGGCCAGCTTGAAGAGGGTCACTGGTGCGTGGGCCTTAGCCATCATAAATCTGGTGCGGTCCAGACCTCAGCCCCCCCCTGTGCTCCGTTAATGGTGCTCTAATCGCTGGTACCACTTCTTGGGTGGGATGGAGGGGAGGTGTGTGTGTTTGTGTGATGGGTGTTGGGGGCTTAAGAGGGGGCAGGCTGTATCAAGCATTATTCATTTATTTCAAAGCAGCTCAGAGACCAATGAGCCCTGACTAATCACCCAGCTTTTAGTTTTTTCCATAAAAGTATTTCCGAAAAAGTGCAAATTGGTCCACCGTTTTAGTACATTTCCTTTGTCAAGATATTTATATTAATCACTGTCTCTATCCCCACTCTAGCACAGTGTTAATACCCATATTAATAAAATATAGGCTGCGCACAAGGGATGGTCAAACCCCCTCCTCATTATTGAAGTGGGTCAGTGCCTCCTCACCTCTTTGCTTAACTGTGGAAAAACATATAGGGCTGGAGAGACCTGCAGGGTTAATGGCCTCATATAGAAGAAGAGACCTTCAGTCACATCTTACCATGAATACAGGCTTGTGTTTTGTGTCTGTGCTTGCTCTACAAGACCTGTAGTTAGTTTTTTCTTGCTATACATTTCTTACAAATTTTAATCCGGTGGTTTAATATGTTGATTGATGTTCATGCATACTGACCGCTGATCACAGCACCAAATTAAAGCGTATTATAAAAAATTTTAATATTTTGCAATATCCTTCCCCGCAGCATTTCATAGTTAAAAATTAAAAACAAAAACAAAAAAAAACACCTATCAGCTCAAAGATTAAAACCAGTTACCTCCCCTTATTCCACCAAAACAGATCGGACTTGTCTGGACATGGACATCTAAGGATGTTTTATAACTGTAGAACGACCTTGTAATGACACACAGAGTATAAGGCATGTGCAATCTGACTGGGATATGGGAAGTTCTGGTGCAAAGTTTCTTGGCTGTTTTTAAAAATTTCTTGTGGGATGTTTGGTCTGTTAAAGTTTGTTGGTACATGTCAAAATACAATCCAAATGAATGCCAGAATTAAGCATTCCCCAGAAGGTTGGATTGGAGTAATGTGATCAATATTAACTGTGAGTGTTTTTAATGTTGTGGAACAAGCTTCCAGAAAAATGGGCTTTTCAGAAATGTTCCACTGTCTTTTTATGAGAGCGTTATGAATAAAGCTGTGCAAAGAATGAAAACTGGCATTTGTACCAAAGTCAGAAGTTACCTTGTTTAATGTGTTTCCCTGTGCTCTGAATGCTGAGCAGAATCCCTGTAAGCATTGCCATGCAGGTACAAGTGTCCCACTAATTTGCCTGCAGGGCCCGATTAATTCCCTTGTGCTGTAGAACATTGTCTAAACTGGGTTATTTTGAGAAAGCTAAGCAGGATGTAAACTGATTTTTAACACCCGGTATCCCACAGTCTGTCCTTTTTTCAAATGAGCAAAAGAATTTACATTTCTTTGCTTTTTTTTTCCCTCTGCTCACCACCTCCAGCTTTGTAGGCATCTCACAGTCAGAACATCTCCCACTGGAGCCTGTGGGTGTCCTCTCAAGTAAAAGGAGCTCCTGTTGGTGCATCCTACCCACACACATCCAAAGGTTCCCCTCTCTATCCCAGGCAGTACCTGTGAATACTGGCAGTCATCACAGTGTCTGAAACACAAAAGAAACGTGTCTACCTTAATACTGTCTCTGGGTGCCCAGAGATGCAGCTGGTACTGGCATAAAGAGAAAAGTGCCCCTGCCCGAGCCCCCCTCCAGTCCTCCTCTTTCCTTCATTGGGAGGGTGATCAAACCTCAGAGGAAGATTCAAGTCAAGTGCTGGGAAAACAAAGGCTTTTTTCTTAGAAAAACTGCAGGGTTACTGGTGGACTGTAGCCAGTCAAATTCTCACATCAATTACACCATTCAGATAACAGACTATGTACAATGCTTGATGTCCAATCATGCTTTTTGTGAAGCCACAAAGAGCAGAGTCCTGTACTAATACCAATTATTTTTGGAACATTTAAGAAAATCCTCTCCGAACTCTTTGCTCTTTTTGTTTTGGAATCTGTACATTTCCAGTTGGATTTCGAATTAGAAACTTTTTTTCTTATAAAAATGTATTTCCTATCATAATATGTTATCTAAAAATTACAGTTATGTAAAATATGACCTATAAACTTCAGCTTTTTAGGCATATGGATTCTTATTAATAAGCAAAGTTACTCGTTACTCTGCCTGTGTACTCTGTTTAATTGGAGGGGCGCTGTATTGTTGGTTGATGAAGAGTTACATTGGCATTGTTGGTTGTTCTAGCTACGGGCTAACCGGCTAAATTTAGCAGATGAGTGGCAGGAACAAACAAGTTCAGCAGAAGCAAAGCAGACACGCTGCCTTCAAGCTTGTTGGCCTCTCTGTACAATTGTGTTTTAATAGCTGTTTTTTTTCCCTTCACAATATGTCATTCAGAGCTTGTTGAACACTGTTTATTCAGTGCCAGATGCCGCCCAGTGAATAAAAATGGTGGTCAAACACACCATCTTGAGTGGCGCTTGAACACCATCTTGAGTGGCACCGCGTGACACCTGGTATTTCTCAAGCAAAAAAGCAAGCTGTCATTCAAAATCTGCATATGAAATGTGTTCCTTTGTTTTCTAAGTCCTGTAGTCTGCCCCTCAACAGCTGTATATTTCTCCCAAGTACCAAGTAACGCAGGTATTCAGCATAATGTAAGAGATATAGTAAATAACCTACTACATTTAATAAGCAGGGGACATTTAATATTAATAGTTCAATAAAAACATGAAGGGATTAGCACACTATCTAAGGGGTACTTTTACAATCTAGCATGGCTTTTACATGAAGATCAGAAGCTCACAAAACCTCACACTCCATTGTGCACCTAATGTTACTTGACTTTCAGCCTGTGACAGGCCCGCTACGTGATTATTTTCTACTTATCTCTCTTTGACACATTAGGAGTCACCAGAAAACATGATTTGATAACGGCAACAACAGATTTGGTGCACTCTATATAATTTCTTTCTCTGCTCTGCTTGAAGTAGAAGTAGAGATCATTCAAAAAGAAAAATATATTTTAGTATGCTGCAGTTTTGTTAACATTGTCAATCTGACCTCTTAACACAGAATCTGGCCCATAAATATACACACATGTATGCAATCATCACTAAAAAGCACTTCCAATGATGCATTGTGGGGTTTTTTCGATTTATGACACTGTGTCAAAGGTTTAAGAAAATGTTTTCTCTGATGTACTCTTTACACTAACACTTTATTATCAGTGAAGCATGTGGAGTAATACACCAGAGAAAGCCTTATCAGATATTCATCTGAGATCATTTCCATTGTGTAAACATGAGTGTTGTCCTTGGTAAGGATGTGCCGAATAGTCCGGTGAAGATGATAGATGGCTGGTGTGCCGCCCGTGTGTTTTTCAACACTCCTCCATACATGCTCATCAGCCTTGGGGATTGATATTCTGCTGATGTCCTGCTTCCTCTGTGTGCCTGGACTAAAAGCAGGGGCTCCACAAACTATTAAATACATATGCAAACAAGCAGGCAAGCGAATAACTAAATAAAGACAAATATTCACGTCTACCTGTTGGATGCTGTTTGGTAATGATTTTACAATCACTCATGCATACAGTGTGCTCCATTAAATGTAATTCTTATAGTGTAGGAACTCCAATGTGTGTGTTGCAGATGAGATTATCCATGGTGTTGTTCAGTAGCTCATTTTTCAGCTGGTGGAGATTTTGTCAAAAGAGATTATATGTATAATCCCTTTTCAGTCTCTATTTTTCAGGAAAATACACTAAATATATCTAATATAAACATTTGTGTGCTGGAAATAATAAAACAAGCTGAGCCATATAAACACTTATGCATTGCTTTAGTTAAAAGTTAAAAAGCATCTTTCTGTCTCGATATCCAAATTTTGCTGAGTGTCACATTTCTCTCAAGTCATGAGTTAAAACAGGCCTCCTACAGTAAACCTGAACATCATGGCAGGTTTAGGTCTTAAAATGACACCAGTTCCTGCTGCATATAAATTATGCTGCATAAGAACGACTGACTGACTGCTAAAACCAATGCAGCACACCGCAACTATAAAACTGTCTTATATGTCAGGAAAACGGAAGAGAGACACAGATAAAAGAAGGAATCAGCCGAAGCACTAAAGTAAGCCTTAACTCTTCCATATTATGAAGTGTGACTGATCACAGTATTCTGCCATCAGTGATGGTGGAGCTCAATCCGAGACTCCTGGAAAAAGGTCTTGCTACTATATTACTGTGCAGTGCTGATCCTTGACATGGTAGAAATATCTGCTTGTGACTTGTACTACAAAAACTTTTCACTGTAATTGATTTCCATTATTGCACAAATTCAGATTCAGCCATATAATAATAGTACATCCTTTAAAAAAAAACAAAAAACTACTTTGCATATGAATGTTTAATGGCTCTCACCCAGGCAGCTATAACCAAGGAATTATTGGCTTTGCATAGCCAATTCATGACTAATGTGTGTTAATGGTATCTCTATAGTTCCTATTTAAGACGCTAATCGGCAGTAACAGATCCCAAACTGTGGTGTGTAACATCTAATTAATTATAGATCTTAGCCTCATATGCAATATCTGTCTCATACCTGTCTTGCTACTGATGTATTTTTCATTGATGCTGTAAAGTGGGTCTGGAGCAAAAGTGCATAGTGGGCCTTCATAATTAAAGAGAGCAACATGTATGGGCATGCTCATCTGCAGTTTGTTGTCCATACTGAAACGAGGGAAATCAATGAAAAATGCACAAAGAGCAGCATGTGCAATGACTGGCTTGGCCTTGGTATCAATAGATGGAGATAATGAGCTGAAATTGTTATGTTATCAATTAAGGGTGAGCATATTTTACGCTTAATTGGAATTAATTAGTCTTATTGTCGCACATTGGTTGTCTAATTAAACAAAGAATTATGAATGTAAAGGCATTTGTGAGGTCACACACCCTCTCATTACATCTGCAATATACTGTATTTAGAAGTTGATTGATTAAAAGATTAATGAATGGCTACTTTTGTTCATTTAACTTCATCTAACCACCCATTTATTACCACATGACGCCGATGCCGAATCTGTTGGCGCGCTTGCATTTACTTGGCCGCACTGTTCTGTACGTAGCATACTTGATCATCTTGACTGTCGCGCGCTGTACTTGCTGCCAGAAATGGGGATACTGAAACAGCAGTATGAAAGGGCACACAGTTATTGTCGTTTCTTTCTACTGAGCATTGTTATTGTTTGTGTAACTGACTAAAACCTTCCAGCATGCTGCACACGTTTATAATAAAGTCATTTTCGGTATTGTGAATTCTGTGTTTGGGGCTTTAAAAGCATGAAGATGATTTATCCATTTTGGCAGCCATGCGTTGCTACTTGTTTATAAAATGAAGAGTTTATGGGGGTCTTACTTTTTTTGTCTTTTTGTTTTTCACTGTTGTCTTTATCTGGCATTTGGTACTGCTTTCCTTTTGAATCTGCCTCTGTGTTGCAGGAGAATAAAACAAATCTAAACAATGTTTTTTGGCATGGATGGGAGTAGGTGTATAAGCACAAATATGAACTCTGGTACGTGGTTAAGTGTTGCAGTATCCTAAATTATCTGGTGTTGTATTAATTGCTTCCAAATCATGGCTAGATAGTCCCCTCACTGCTTTAGTTTCATGATTTTTCTTAGTCCTGTTACTCTGTTCTTTTTTTTCATCAGTCTATCCATCCATTTTCTCCCACTTATCCAGTTCAGGTCACAGGAGAGTTGGAACTTATCCCAGTTGTCATGGAGTGAGAGACAGGGCACACCCTGCACAGATCACAGTCTGTCACAGGGTTAACACACACAGATGTAGATAACAATTCACACTCACCTACAGCCAGTTTAAAATTGCCAGTTAACCTAACACACATGTCTTTGGATTGTGTGGAGGAAGCCAGTGTACCTGTACCTGAAAACATGCTTACTCCACACAGATCAGCTGCTGGATTTGAACCCACAGCCTTCTTGGAGTGAGATGATGGTTCTAATCATCTTAAAACCCTTTCTTCTTTTTCTTCTTCTACTAGCTAAAAATATTTGTTTGAAAACACAAAACAAAAAACTTGAGACAGAATTGCATCTTAACACAAATATCTAATCAGCCTGTCACATGGCAGTAAGTCCGTCTATTTAGCCATATAGAGATGCTCAAGACTCCCTGATAAAGTTAAGAATCATAAAGAGTGATGACTAGATGACTGGGCATGGTTGTTAGTGCCTGAGTATTTCAGAAACTGTTGATCTACTGTGATTTTTCCTTAAAAGCGTCTCTAGAGTTTACAGAGAATGGTTTGAAATACAGTGTTAACCCTGCGACAGACTGGAGACCTGTCCAGGTTGTCCTGGGATAGGCTCAACCCCCCACCCCCACCCCCCGCAACCCTGACAAGGATAAGCAGAAGAGAATGGATGGATGGATGGATGGATGGATGGATGGATGGATGTTTTGAAATACAGACAATAACCATTGAGTAGCAGCTCTCTGAATGAAAATACCTTGTTGATGCTAGGGGTCAGAGGAGAAAGGTCAGACTGCTTCTAGTCTGGAAGTCAACAATAACTCAAATAACCACACATTACAACCAAGGTTTACAGAAGCATCTCTGAACGTACAGTATGTGAAAACTTGAAACGGATGGACTACAGCAGCAGAAGACCGCACTGGCTGCCAATTCTGACAGCAACGAACATTGTGCATTGTTTAAACTTCACAGCCCACCTGAGTATTGTCGCTGACCATGTCCATCCTTTTATCACTATGGCTGCTTCCAGCAGAATAAAGCACCAAGTTACAAAGTTCAAACTGGTTTCTTGACATCACAACCAGTTCACTGTACTTAAATGGCCTTCACAGTAACCTGATCTCAATTAAATGTTCTCAAACACCCATCATTAAGTAAAGTGTTGATATTAAGGTGCATATTACACTATATATTATATTATTATCGAATGCCAGTTTGAGCAATTTATTTTTAAAGGAATTTAAATTGAATCTAAAGAAGCAAAAAAAGAGTAAAGGGATTTCATAATTGCTGTGTTTAGCTCATCACAGTAGATTGTTTGACACATCTGTCAGAGCTGACTACCACTTTTTTATTACTATTCAGTAATGTTCTTCATGTTATTACCGACATTTTACAGATACCAAAGAAATAAGATGGTGTATAAAACATTCTTGAATTGATTTGCACTCTCATATCAAGTCCAGCATTCTTTGACAACGCGTGAATGAAAACCAATGCTCTTTAGACTGTCTATGCTCCGGAGCTTTGTTCATGAGTCGCTTGTCACTTTAGCTCTCGGCTATCTATATGAATGACTGACTACAATAGAGTCAGCAGACAGGAAAGACTTGACTAGCCAGTGGCCTCTTTCCCCCCTCCATATAGACCATAATATAACATTGATCTCAGGACTCTCTACATTTATTAGCCAGTGATCATGGAACTCCCTGTGTAGTCAGCACCAAGATCCCAGTAACATATTTGTGCTTATTGGAAGAAATTATCCAGTTATTGTGTGAATGTGGCCAAGGGGACCCAAAGCCTTAATGACAAGAGGGTGATGGAATGTCAAGTGTTTGAAAGCATGAATAAATCTAACAGTACTCGAGGGATTCTTTGTTTCGCTCCTTTTTTGCTTGCTGTTCTCTTTTTCCAGCTCAAGTTTTGCATATTCTATTTCATTTGAAAATTAAAATCTCAAAAGTATTTCTCTGGAGTGAGTTGCAGTTGCTTGATGTAATTGCTCCTTTTAGTCAGTTTCAGGTTGTGCGGGAGATGGCTAGTGCTGCTGTGTGTGCAAGTGTGAGAGAGAGAAAGACAAAGTGATGGCCTGGGTGTCTTTCTGTGCATGTGCATGGTTTACGATTACATGTCCTCTGTGGATCACATCAACCAGTCATGCAAGAGAGACCAGAGCAAGATGAGAAATGCCTTCAGTGCACTCGCAGGCAAGAACAAGTGACATTGAACGTTCATATACAAGCTGAAAGTCTCATGCTCAGCTGATATGCATGTTATGGAGAAAAAAAAATAGCTTTCATCATATTCATGTCAGTCCACGCCACCAAGCTCACTCCCAATCACGTAATCAACCGCCCCTCCATCTCTCAGTTCTGTGACCAGTGTCACAACTGTGTGTTGACTGAGAATAATGGCAGGGTGGAAGCTGATAAATGAGAGCCGATAAATCAGTATCACGAACAGAGGAAGAACAATATCTGCTGAAACAGAGGGAAACCCATTCGAGAGATATCTGCCTGCCGTCAGTGTGAACACAGGGAGGTGTAGATCAAGGCTGGTGCAACTGCAAAAAAAAAACAAAAAAAAAACTGGGACTCCAGAGCAGTTCTCTTACACTCTCTGCTAGTAAGACAACACAAGCAAAAATGATCTCATATTATACTTAGTGAACAATCGCATGGAAATGAATTTGACTTATTCTACGCCACTGACACTACACAAATACATTAAAGACTTCATGTGGCCCACTGTGCATTCTCTGTCATCCAGCCTGCTTACTTATTCATTCAAGGTAGCTTGCAGGAGCTGGGAAACCATAAGAAATATGTTCTTTCTCCTTCAGGCCAGAAATTTCTATCGATAGCCTGGGTAGCATCCATCTTCCCAAAGTCCACCAAAGGTCAGGAGCAGCATAACTTAGAAGCTGGTTTGCATTGGATTCTAGTCTGTATTCTGCATGTTTACTGACAGTCCCCCCATGGAGGCTGGGTGGCTCTGTGACACTTGCGCAGCCATCCACACACACACACACACACACACACACCGAGGAGCTGAGATGGCTGTCTTGTAAATCTGCTATGGTGTAGGGGGTGATGGTAAAAGCATTGTTTCACAGTCAATAAAAGTGGCCCTGGGGTGCTTGTAAGAACAGCAATCTGCAGCAGTTTTCCAAGACAACATCTTGGGAGTACCCGAGGGGGTTTAAGTTGAGTCCCACCTCGTATTTGGAGTTAATTTTTCGGATAAAACCTAAAATAATAATGTGCCCGCCACATATTGCAGAATCTAATGGGAAAAGATATGGTGTCACTGGAAAGCAATATGCACACGAGAGCCAAATCTCACCCCAGGAGGGACAGCAAAGCCCATAATGCTAGCCAGCAATTAATAGCACATTCATTATTTATTGTTTAGTGTTGCTGAGGTGTTTTTTTAGCGTACATTTTGTGTGACATTTGCATAAACTGGCAGAAGAAACTGCTGTCATTCATATCCATATTAATCCATTTTAAACGGGTGTTTGCACTCATTTGTCAGCTAGCTAAAAATGTGCAAATGAGATAATGTTTTGAACATTAATTTTGCTCAACCTTGCTAGAACATACGGCATATTAATGATAAAAATCACTCAATGTCAGTGAACATAATCTTCCAAATACTCTATAACATCCTTTTCACTTTCTTTTAAAACATACTCCTGCTGCACTCCAACTATAGCAAACCACATTCCTTGCATTAGTCCACCGTCTCTAACAGTATATGTCTATAAATAGTACAAAGCTATATGTTTTGGGTGAGGATACTGAAGGCACTGTCTAGCAGCTGCCTTTATGTCCTATGCCAGGTACCTTAGGGGATAATCCATGTTGTGAAATTGAAGTGCAGTGCTGGAATATCAATGCTTTTTTTCTCCCTGCTGGGAGTTTTAAAAAATGGAACAGAATTTGACTTCTTGGAGCCGGCTAGAGCAATGTAAACATCAAGATGACAATATGGCAGGATGGGAGGTACTGTGGACGAGATCTTGCTGGAGAGGAGGCAGAAATGAGACAGTAAAGTTAAAAAAATGCATCGTGTCAATTTTTTTTAAAAAAGTGTCTAAAAAACGCAACAGCTATTTATTTTGATTTTGGCAAGAGATTGGCAAGAGCTAGCTTAGCATAAAAACTACAAGCATGGGGAAGCATAACATGATAAGCAAACAATATATTCTATTAGGATTGAACACATTCCAACTTAACGTGTTATTGTAATCCCATTACATTTTCCAGTAATGCAGTAATGTGACATGTTACTGTACTTATTTCGGTAATAATATAACAATATAATTAACTGTAATATCAGTATGTTGTTTTATGCGTTACATAATCTGCAGTTTTTCACACTGGACAGAAAAAAAACACTTTTTTTTTTCCCTGTTCGTTTGTGCAACAATCAGCTTTTTTCAGTAGATGTGCTTAAAGGAGGAAAACAGTGAAGTGGTCTACAGCAAGGAACCCAGAATAGTATTAAAGCTGAGTCCATGCCGACTATAGATTAGCAGGCAGACCCTGAACTTTAACAAAGGGAGTAATGAGGAGTCAGGCTTGCAGTCTCCATTTATACCTGTATATGTTTCAGTAGAATCATTGTAGTGATCACTTTGAAGTCCATTTGATCTTTGTCTATTCGGTTTTCATCTTTGCTTTGTGTTGCCAGCTTTATGTTCATACATATAAACCCCCCCCCCCAAAAAAAGATTGTGTGTGTGTCCTCATTAGGATAAGGATGTGTGCATAAGTGTACCCTGTAAAAGTTTTATATCGTTAACTGATAATTATGTGGCAATGAATTTCAGGTCATTTTTTTCAGAGTAAAATAAAAGTAATATAACAAGGAACGCAACCAATTCATTTATTCAGTAAGTAATTGCGTCTTTACCATTTCCAGAGGAATGTTTTGTTGTTTTTTTAAGCAAATTAACACTTAATGATGATTCATTCAACCATAAAAAAGGCACCTGAATCAAGGTATGAATCAGTGGCTACACATAAGAGACAATTTAGCAAGGAACCAATATTATATTGTGTCTTCAGGCACTGTGTTACTAGCAGCCTATCACAAAAACACGATAACACAGTTTGACAGGCGTAAAATAGTATTTTGGCATAGCTTGTTGGTGATTTCCAAAGAGCTATTAGCCAAACCCTGACATATCTGGGATATCTAAGATATAGTGTGCAGTGTCCCCTTCAGAAATATCAGGAAACTGACAAGTGCAGGATTAATGAAGAAGTAGCAGGCCTAAAAAAAAACTGTCTACAACAGATGAACAGTATCTAAAAGTCCTGTCTTTGAGGAGCAAAGACTTGAGACAGGACCTGAGATATGCATCTAGCCTTTTAGTTGATCCATAGCAGTGAAGGTCTCCAGTCATCTGTAAAACACAGCTGCGTTTCAGCCAGGGATGTTGGGGATCTTGTCAAATTATTAACGCAGAGAAATACAGTCAGATTTTGAGCAATGCAAAATAACACAAGACTAGACTGAAAATCAGTGGCAACAGGTCTGATGGAGTGATGAATCCAAATTCAGACAGTATGTATGGAGGAAGGCCAGGAGATCAGTACAACAGGGAGTATCTACTGCAATCTGTAAAACCTAGTGGAGGTTCGTTCATGGTTTAGGGTTGCATTTCAAGATGATCCCACACTGCTGCGGATCTTGTCAAAATTGATTAAATTGCAAATGCACACAAGGGTGATCAGATTTTGATGTACCTTGCAGTACCATCTTGAAAGCATCTGATTGGCAATGGCTTCATTTTTCAGCATGAACCCACACACCGCCACTACAGCAAAAGCATTTCAGGATAGAACAAAGTAAAATCGATTGGCCTGCTCAGAGTCTGGACCTCAACATTACTGAAGCAGTGTGGGATCATCTTGACAGACAACAGAACAAAAATCAGCCAGCAAAGAACAGCTTTAAATCTCCTTCAAGAAGCCAGGAGAACTATTCCAAAGGACTACTTAAATAAATTGCAAGAACACATGTCAAGGAGAGTTCACGGTATGTTGAAGAATAAAGGTGGTCATACCAAATATTGACTTTCAAGCTTGTTAGTATTGTACAAACTTTGCTTTTACCTTTTATGCAGTTTTCCAAGTACCTTTGCATGTTTCAATAAATACCTGTTCC
Source organism: Oreochromis aureus (assembly GCF_013358895.1). Taxonomy (NCBI): domain Eukaryota; kingdom Metazoa; phylum Chordata; class Actinopteri; order Cichliformes; family Cichlidae; genus Oreochromis; species Oreochromis aureus. The sequence continues at coordinate 16,992,818 of NC_052959.1, forward strand.
CATTCCCTATTTTCCTAGCAGAATATATAGAAACAGCAGATGAATCAGAACTTTTGGACTCTATGTTTATTTTATGGGAAACAAATGAGTTTTTTTTCTTTTAAGGATTGAAAAACTATGGATACACAGTTTGGGCACATCAGAGCCATCAAAAGGATTTTATGAAAACCCTTTTAAGACGTTGATTCACAAACCACATCTGTCCCTGCTCAAGATCAAAGTAAAGAAAACAGTTAACCAAAGGTTTAAGTGGTGTAAGCCTTCTATCAGGAGAGCAGAAACAAAGGGATATACAAAAAAAACCCCACCAGCCATCTGGCTTAAAAACCTGAAAGTTAAAGGGAGTAATTTGGAAAAGCAAATTCGATTCGGTTGCAGATGAAACAACACTTTGAGGTCAGGCAGTTCATCGTTAAACATTTCATCTGACTGGGCACTGTAAAATTTTATGTTGCTTCTGGCAAATGGAGGGCAGGGTTATGCATACAGCAAGATAAATGATACACACCGCACAAGGTCATTTGAGGTCTGCAAGAATAACGCCGCGGCTCACGCAGGATATATGAAAGACTGCTAAGAGGTACAGGATGTGGAACTGATTAACACAGATCAGCACACTGATTACACCAACTGAAAAACAAAAGCCAGGTACGGTTCACTGGTTATTCTCTAACAGACATTCATTGTGCTTTGTGTGACGACTACAAAACCAAACTCGCGCCTGTCTAATTTGGTTGAATTAATAAGCCATGTCCACATCTATTCAACTTGGCAAATGGTGGCTGTGAATTACAAGTCCCAATGTAATAGAGGAGAGAGTGGAAACGAAAGGCAGGTGAAGGCCAAACGACTTGCACGTGACAACTGAACACATCGTTACTGCCGCAACCCCCACGTAGAGCACACACACACACACACACGCACAGCTGTTCTTGTTCATCCTCCCAAATGTCCCCGGAGTCAAGATACACGCAGAGTCCCTAGAGGCAGTTTTTGGAGGCGTTCTTCATTTTGAGGTCAAGTCCAATCTGACCTACAGTACTCAACAGTACAAATCCCTGATGGCAGAGAGGTGCTGGATGGATTTGAGTTTGCCATGAGCCTTTGACCTTGACTTGCTTTAGGGACACACACAGTGTTCCAGAATGAGCTTATTGTTTAGCGTGTAGCCTTCCAGCCACACAACTTATCATCTATGGCCTTATATTGGCCTTAAGCAATTTGATTTTATATGTATGTGCAAGAAACAAATAAATAAGGATTTAAATGATTTAATTCTCGCTTCTGGCAGAATGTTGTAGAATTATTATTTATTTTTGTTTTTGTTTAACTCTATTGTCCTTTGAGATAGCTTACATAATTCGCAATCTAATTAAGCCTCTGCAACAACGTTGAGTTTCAGTATGAACAAATAAAGAGGCAGTTTTTAGCTCCAAAATTAGCATTTTATTTGGAAGGTTGGGGTCAGAGATGTATAATTTGTGTTCCAGTACACATGGTTATCCACAAAGCTTAAGTCCAACACCTTTTTCCAGTCTTAAAGCTGATTCCGTAATTAGTGCCCACCCCCACCCCCAACCCTTTTTGGTACAAATTCAACAGTTGTGCTGACAAGATCACTACTTTAATTTCTTTTTTTTTAAGTGTGTTTTTTTTTTTTCGTTTTTTTCTTACAAAAAACTCTCTTAACTTCTACACATTTAATGTCACCCAGATTTTTATTTTTTTTCTTTCCACTTTGTAAATAAATTTGGGAAACAACAATTTTTTTTTTCCTTTCTGTTGTCATGAAAAGATAAAAACATGCAAAAAACTTGAATTTGTAGTTCAAATTATACATTTACAAGTTTGGAACTTTTCGCACTTCTTCATATACTACATCAAAAGAAAGGATAAAGAAAAGAAAACATTATGTACACATTATCTTATCTTTTTACAGTGAAGTAAAACTCGAAAATACCAGATGATGACTAAGGCAAATGAAGTGTACATAGATTAGACCAAAAAAGTTTTTTGTTGTTTTTGTAAAATACTACATCACTTCAAAAAAAGAGAACAAAAAGCTGCTACAAAAGTATGATTCATAACTCCCTTTATTTGCAACCAGCTGCATAATTTTTTAATTTTTTTGTGTTTTTTTTAGTGAGAAAGTCTAGAAGTCTAGCATACTGTACAGTGTTGCTCGTAACTGTTTTTCTTTTCCAACCAAACTAACAAATGATCCTTCATTTCTTCATCGTTGTGGTTCATTTAAATAATCCTCAACAAACAGGAGCATTTTTGTAACCAAAGGAGAAAAAAAAAGCATGTAGAAGCATACCAGAGTGTAACATACTTTGTTTGAAATCACTCCAAAAGTCAGTACCATTAAAGCCTTGAACATAAAACTAATCATTTAGATCCAAAAAAATGTACAAAAAGGCACATTATATCCCAGTGCTTCTGTACTGTGAAATTCAAGTGTAACTGAGCGCATTCAATACCAACAATCTGAATGGTGACAGTCCACCAGTGTTCCCTCCCACTTCCTCCGTAACTGGACCACAGTCTATGCCTAAGCTTTCAACAAGCATATGTATGCGTAGACTACAACAATAAGCCTAGGTTGGTTGTTTTTTGAAAAAAATTCTGAATCAATGTTTATTTTTTTGTTTATTTTCTGTCATGGTTCTACCTCTCTCTCTCAGGGAATATCAGCTGTCCATGTCCATCAACAGGAAATCTTTCCTTTTCTTCATTTTTTTTTTCTCTCATCTTTATATCCTTCAGGGCGTGACTGTGTGTCCTAGTCGTCACTTCCACCGTACATGTCTGCCAGTTTTCTAAAGCGAGGGCCCCAGTCGTTGAGGTAATCGTAGTCCTGGTCACCCCCGCTGCTGGAGGAGTTGAGGGAGCTTAGGGAGCCAGCTGTGGAGCCGCTGCCCTCGTAGTCGAACACTAGCAGGGAGTCGTAGGGAGGAGCGGTGGGGTCATTGTCTGCTGCCTTGAGTCCCTGTACAAAAAAAAAAAGAGTTAGATGAGAAGATTAAACACCGTCTCCAACAAGGAGTGAGTCACGTAAAAATAACTCTCTCCCACCCACTGCCGCACACAAACGGCTGTACTAAAAACAGTCGGTCGCTCCCTCCGCACTTGTTCAGGAAATAAGGTTCTTGTCTGGATTAATCAGGCTCTACTGTTCCTGTGTGTTTCCTCTGTGTTTTTTCATTGGGATTCTCCTGATGTTTCTAGGCTGCTGGCTTGATCGAAAGCCAAGATTGAGCATGACCAGTAGCCTCAGATGACAGTTCCATCTCCCCTTCCCCCAACTAACACTCCTCTGGCTTCGTACAGGGAGCACGACTCTGGCACCGACACATGGTCGTCTATCATCAGATCAAAATATTTGTAACATTTTATATCTGAATGTGGCCTAAACACTAAGCCTAACTGTTGCAACCAGAGAGAATGTGTCTCTGTGTGTTATCGTGAAGCCCGCAGTGCTGGTGGGAGCAGTTCTACTTTCAAGATCATGTTTGACATTCCCAGAAATCCTCACACCAGTGTGAAAAGTCCTCATGGATTGTTATTGATTTCCAGCCTCCTTCCTTAACGGGACTTGGGAGAGTTGATGGATTGCCAGTCTAGGAGTTGAGATGCGCTTTGGCCATGAACCATTTGGATCCAGGCTTCTTTTCTCCCTTTTACCCCCCGGAACTGAGGACACCCAACAAATAACAAATGAATTAAAAATAAAGTGGAGCAACATAACGCAGAGAGACGAGACCTCAGCTCGCTGGGAACTTGTCGAAGATTTATAGTTTCCTCTGCACTGCCATTACAGTGCTGAAATGCTCTCAAATAAAAAGATGTATTGAATTAAAGTGCCCGGGCACTTAGCGATTATTTTCCACTTGTTAGCTTTTTGTTAAGTATTTGCTCAGGGCTGTGGTGCTGATAATTTTGTGGGAAATATGACAGATGGATCGTTCATTACAATTACAACCATAATCGCTCTGCTGGTTATAGCCCCCTCCATCTACAACCACAACCCCACTGGCAGTTTCATAAGGTTAGTCAATCACAGAACTCACTGTAATTTCATTGTTAACTGAGTCATACACCGCACCGAAGATAATAACCACTCGTAGTAAAATGGTGAACTCGCGGTCTCTTTTTTTGTGCCACGGTTAACAAAGAGATGTGCAATCAATCCACTGTAATCTCTAGGCACACCTAACCCCGCCAGGCTCTATGTAAAACAATGAACGCAATCATTTAAGGTTTGCGTCCCTCTGTGGAGAGACGTCCCACCTGTGGACAACAAAGGTCATTTGACGTTGGTGCTATTGTATTTAAACTAACCCCTCCCCCTCTGTCAGAACAGAGCAGGAGTTCAGTAATAGACCTTTGTTTGTCAGATTGTCAAGTTAAAGTCCTTCTGCTAAACCTATTCCTATTTTTTGTCCATCTAATTTAATTAGGAGACACAAGCTCCTGGGGCATGTGCAGACCATTCAGGATGGAGATCAGACACACTCCCCCTCCCCCAGCCCTCGCTGTCTCCCTGCTCCTTTGGCAGATAGCCCTATCAGTTAGGTCGGATTCCAGCTCCATGTGCATGCTGAAGCTACCATGACTGAGCTTTAGTGGCAGTCAAATTTGGAACTAAAAACAGCATTTTCTAGGTCAGGGTGCTCGGAAATGTCTCAAAGGTCTTGCAAGCACTATAAAATGATATGTTTAAAAAAAAAAACTAAAGAAAAAAATAGGTGATCAAGAATGGTTTAAACTGTCAGGCTGCTACTCGCGGGACAGCACAGACTATTACATTTCACCACATATTAGCTGTTACGACAAGTAACATGGCTCACGGTGAGATTAAAATAAGAGGTGCCTGAGTAAAGGGATCTGAGAGATAGATGTTCGGGGGCAGAGCAGAGAGAGCTAGCGCTAATCTAAAAACATGGGCACCATCCAAAAACTAGGGGAGAACTCCATTTGTAATGCTGTGAAACTCTTGTCTGTTGGAGCTTGTGAAAAATATATGACTGCTCTTTTCATTTTACATTCTCCCTTCATGCTGGAGTCAATGATGGCCTGAGGCAAACGAGGGCACGCCGAACAGTTCACTGCGATAGAAAGCCAATGTATTGCTTCTCTCATCTCCTATTTCTATGCTGACACATCTATAACTCTACTTTGGCGGAAAGTGAGGAGAAAAACAATTATATCCAAGTGAGTTAGCATCATGTACTTTTTGGGCTTTATACATGTCTGAGTGGATATTTCTGAAATGAGAAAAGTTTCAACTTTCTGCTGGGAAAAGATGAAAACAATTCTCATAACGACTGATTCAATTTAAAGTACTTCTCTGTCAACTACAAGGGAGCGAGCAACTCCTTGATGCTCAGTCATATGAGCCAAATTGTTTATTTAGACACAAGTTTATTATAAGAAAACCAGTCAGCTTGGAAATGAAATTCAAGCTTTGCGAGATCTCTGATCCTTTTATTTTAGCTCTTATCTTTGGATTTGATTTTCACCTCACCGCAAAACAATGTCAGATTTCAACAACATTACTGGCTGATGTTTTTACCTCATTGATGAAGTCTCCGATGTCTCCGGGGTGGGGTGCTGCCGACCTCATTGGGTACTGTGGCTCAGGGTGGAGGGGCCTCTCGTCTAGACGGCGGATTCCCACCGGCTTGATGGCATCGGGCTCTATCGTGTCCGGCTGCTGGAGCTGACTCAGGTCGTAATCCTGGGGAACACAGACAGAAGGGACTTAGCTAAGCACCGTGGAAAGACCCCAAACTGAGTATGATTATTTAAATAGGTAAGCACATCCTGTGCTGTAAGTAGGAAGAAGGAGTTCAGCTCAGTGGAGGGGAGATTTTAAAGTTAGAATGCAGCGAGAAGAGTTGAGGGAACACGAGGGAAACTTTAATCTTCTTGTCTGTGAAGTACAAGCCCAGGGACAATTTGACACATAAAAAAGCGCCAGCGCTGAGGGGGGGCCAAGCTGAGGACCACATCATACGCTGCAGAGTGTTTGTACTTGGGCGGTGTGCTGCAGGAAGGATGTGCAGGCGACTGTTTTGCTCTAATCAATGCCCAGACACGGGATGGTGGATATGCATAAGCCATTCCTAATCCTATTAACATTACCAAGGCAACCTGAATGGCTCGCAGTTTGTGCAAAGTCATGGGCAAGGAAGAAGGAGGAAAAAAAGGGTGAAGAGAAAAAAGGAGTTAAGAGCGAGAAAGAGGCTGTGGTGAAGAACAACCCAGCTGAGCTGAATGACTGAATGGTATCAGGGTGACAGCAGATATGATAGAGAAAATGCCATTTGAGAATCAGAGTGTGTGCCTAATAAGCGTGCATGATGGATTGTCCCTCTTTAAGAGATTTTCGTAATCCATCCATCTCTAATATCCCCCTTCAAAATTGTCTTTGCTCAGTTGCACATGTACCTACACACAGACGCTCGAAAGAGTGGAAAAACGTGCAGATATTCTTGAAACTATTTTTAAAAAAAAATACCAATACAACAAATCCTCAAATGAAGCACCAACATCCTGAATAGAAAAAACACAGCCAAGCAAGAATTCAGTTTACAACTACTTTACTCTATTTTTTTTCTTTTGCTATTTGATTTAATACCCAATAACAAAAGCTCTGATGGTGAATGGAGTATAATAACAATCACATGCCACACAAAAAAGGTATCCATCATCTTTGGCTCATTTCAGTCCAACTCCCATTTCACCTTGTCTAAGGTCGTGCTCCAGAAGGGTCAGGAACAAGTGACAGGAATTGCAATGGAGCCATATAATGGCTGAACTATGCAGGAAGGTCTAATGATATACCAGCCCCCTTCAGGGATCAGACTCTTCACACATACGCTGGCCTGACGAAATAGTTGCCACCGGCGTTCATGACCCACATTCAAAGAAGACTAAACATTGTTAAGCCTTATACACCCTATATATATATATATATATATATATATATATATATATATATATATATATATATATATATATATATATATATATATATATATATATATATATATATATGTATGTATGTATTTGAACTGCAAGTCCAAACCATGCTTAAAACTTTAAAACATGCTTTAAAATGCAAGGTGACTGTTAGAGGATTATTTTGTCATTCTGTTTTATTGTGATGCGTTTGGTCATCATTCTCAGTGGAGGATCAGATCAGAAGATTACTACCATTCTCATGTCCATGCAATTATAAGCTTATCATTAGCTCAGCATAGAGACTAGAAATAGGGCTGCTTGTAAGCAGTTCCCCATCTTCGCTGAGGTTACTTCTTACTGTGCAGATTTGAGCATAGTTTTCCTTTTCTTATATACAGCAATATTAATAAAACAAGAGTTAAAAAAAAAAAAGAAATCCAAAAATTTGAAAAACTATTTGAAAGCTGTAGATGTAGTTCAGTAATTATTTTCTTTTGCTCAGGGTTATGAAAAATTTAAATAATGACCAAAGGTGCAAAAAAGCAAGCGCTATTTTCTAATAAATTTGGAGTTCTCCTTGAAGTTAAGTCATAGTTCCTCTGATGTGCAGAATGTCTTCTTATCTGTGTAACAGGTGGTTAATTTGTTTCATTTATTGAAAAATAAATCAAAACCTTTCTCTTTTTTTTAAAGCATGCCTTCAAAGCCACGCTGGGTTAGGTTAAGGTGAAGGAAATTTTCCTGAGGTCACTTAAGGAAGCAGATGGCTCTTTCTCTCCCATTTTTTTAACTTGCAAACCTGTCGACAACTGTTTGTCCATCTGTCATTATTTCCTTATTATTACTTTTTTCACTGTGTGCTGAGTGTGTGCCTGATCAGCTGTCTGCCTTTGATAAAATGCGTACTTCACAGAGCAATACAAAACCAGGGCAATGGCAGCAACAACTAAAATCATATACTCTGAGCGCACCCAATGGTCTGACACTTCAATTTCCTCCCCAGCGGGAGATAGGGAGAACAGAGGTGGGCATTATAAAGACCACATTGCTGGGAAAGTCAGGTCTATTTTTTACCCAACACTGACTTCGCCGATTCCACAGACAAGACCATTTTCTCCTGGCTCCCTGCCCTTCTCAGCACCACTCAAAATGGAAGCTTGTTTTCCCTCAATAAATCGCTGCACCCGCTCGTTTGCCTTTGAGGGGTGTTATATCATGTGGCCGTTTCCTTTTCAACATGTTTTGGGCCGCAAGTTTGTGCATTTTGTGCTGGAAAGTGAGGACGCGAATACACAAGTGGTTCAGTCCCTCCTGTCTAATCACTGGCAGATGTGTAATGGCTTTCCAGTCGTATTGTTACCTTAGACAGGGCTTCATTATTGTGCCACAGCAGATGTCTGTCTCTAAATGACATCAGCTTACCAATTACAAGTCTCCCAGGCTAATTTGCCACTGCTCTGGGTCAGGCTGGGGTCTCCCGCACATTTCTGCTATATCTAAGCTACCAAAGCACTTCAGCAAGCAGCAAGAAAATAGCCCATTTGGTATATTACTGCCTTTTTTTTATGAAATGATTCCATTTTGCTAACAAGGGGTTATTAGGACAATTGAATTTGTGCCTGTGTGTGAGCCTGATCAGTGCGGGATGATATAGAGATGTGACTCTACCGATGCCTGTGGCAATGTATGTCTGTTGTGTTGGTGTTGCGAAGCGGAGAGCAGTTCCAGTTGAGAGACATTCCCAATATTTCTGGAACCAATTGGATCAAAATGTGTTTGCCTTATTGATTCGAGCTTTCGATTTCCAGCTCCCTCCTAGAAAAAAAACTTCCAATTTACAATAAAAACTGTCTTACAATTCATTGTGAATTGCTGAAGTGTATCCTAAAGCGGCACAATGAGCAGACCTCATGCTAGAATGAAGCATTGTAAGTCTATGCATGCTTGCAGAAAGAATCTAGGTGGTCCTCTATGTCCTTAGTAGCTTCAGCTATGCAGAAATTGCTTCCGTGCTGCATAAATATGACCTGAATATTCCTCACCAACAAAGACCACACACTGTACAGCTAAATGATGTGTATAGCATGGCATTTCTCTGCAGTTTGAATAGACTCCTAAGCTGCAATAACACAAAAGTTCTCCACAAAACAAGAAAAGAAAGAAAAAGAACAAAAAGGTGTTTGGGTAAACATATAAACATGATAGAGTGCAAAAAGAATTTTAGAAATCTGAGCATTATTGTCGTTATTATTAACTTAAAAATGTGCTGATGTGGAATTTTGATACTTTTTGGGTACATCAAAGAATTACAGTTATTTAGGACCATTAATGTCAGGATTGATATTTTTTATATTGTCATTTGTGCTTAAAAGCATATAATCATTTGTATGCTGATAAAATATCTTATCCTTATTAGGTCTGATAAGATTCTGTGTGCACTTGTGTACCATGAGACGACAAGAAGCAGCCTCGACGTTATAATTTCCATTATAGCTTTAGAAACCAGACTGTTCTGTTTCTTAAAGTGCAAGACTTCACACCTTTAAATGTTCATTTGAGATATGACCTATTGCAAGTTCCTGTTTTTATAGTTTAGCAAGACGCTTACTTCTGCATTTGTCTATGTATGGCATGGCTGGAAACACACACACACATGCACCTACACACACCCACACACATGAATACAGACACTGATGTTGTTCAGATATGCCTGCTTAAGAATGTCACGTGTATTTGTAATTCCATATTCATGTATGTGACAATAAAAAGGGCTGTAGCGAAGGAGTCAGTTGAAGTGGGCTGAGTTCAGGTGAAGGAATCTTTTCCTCAACTTTGGCTGACTTCCCTCGCGAGCCACAAACACGGAGAGCGCCTTCTTGTCTTGTTTTGTCGTGCAGTTATTGGTCTTTTGTTCCAGTGGGGTTTTTATGCTTTAATAAACCCAAGAATTAAAATCTGGTTTACTTTACTGCAGTTACTCTTAACTGCCCCTGAGATGTTTTCTTGTTTCATATCTCCCTGTACTAAACTATGTTGACACAGTCCAAATAAATTAAAAAAAAAATGTAACTTTCCATTTGTAAAGTATTTTTCTGTTACTTTATTTATTAATGTCTAATTAATATAGACATCAATACATACAGTAATGTGCAAAAATCAAAAACAGAGTCTCTATAATCCTAACCAACTTGAAAGTCGATATTTGGTACGATCTAGGGCTGTTCGATTTAACGATATATATCGGATGATGATATAAAAACATCTATTGTTTCATTTTACGCTATCGTTTGTTTCGTGGTGTCGCAAAATAAACTGTTTACGGCAATACTTTTTCATCGTTTTGATGGTCACTGTAGTGGCTATATTAATTTCTTAAAGTTCTCTCTTTCTCTTATATTTAATATAACCACACTACGGACGGACAAGCGCCTGTTTTTATGCGTTGCCGTTAGCAACAACAACGGTAAAACCATCGCGTGTCCGGTTGTTTATTTTCCACATAAACCTTTCACAATAAAGCTCAAGATCCTGTTGAGACTTTTCAAAATAAACTGAATCACCTGAAAGGGTATGCAGAGTATTTAGGGATAAGAAGCAAAAAAGAGCCGTCAGGCGCTAAAACATAAACCTTAGACTCAAACGTTAGAACAGGCTTTTCCCCGCAGCACGCGGTGTAATAAATACTCACAAAGAAAACGGTGGCCATTACAACTTATGTCTAAAAATGTATAGTTTCATGCATCGGTTAAAACACTCGACTCCAGGTACACGACGCCCAGCTGGAAACACTTCATGCAAGTCGAGTTGCCCGAGATTCACAGAATTTACAGAAAATGTTAAATTTTGTGATTTATATCGTTATCGGGACGATAGATGTCTTATATCGGGATATGAGATTTTGGTCATATCGCACAGCCCTAGTACGATCACCTTTACTCTTTGACACACCCTGAACTCTCCCTGGCAAGCTTTCCCAAGCAGTCTTCAGGAATAGTTCTCCAGGCTTCTTGAAGGACACTGAAAGCTGATTGATAGTGGTCTATTATTTTTTTGTTTTTCTATTCAGGTATACTTGTATTTGGGGTCTTTGCCATGCTGAAACATTTCTATGTTGCAATTAAATGCTTTGCAGATGATACTGCATGGTAGATAAAATCTGATCGTACTTTGCTGCGTTCATAATTCCATGAAGTTTGACATTGAGAGCAGACCCAAACCATGACAGAGCCTCCACCGTGTTTTACAGTTGGCTGTAGACTCTCGTGCCGTACTTCTCTCCTGATCTTTTCTGAACATACTGACGACAATTTGAACGAAAAATTTCACACCATAAGACTTTTTGTTAATTTTGATTTTGACTATAGTTCTTGTGGAAGTTTGCATCATTCAGCCCTTGTTTTTAGGCTTAACATTTTGCATTTTGTCATTCACTTGTTCAGTTTCCTCAGTTCTGGTGGTGAAATATGCCATGTTTTTGGATAATAGCTCTTGGGAATCACCTTCTTGGTGCAAAAAGGACTTTGTTATCAAACTGTGTAATCTGTGGTATTTTCAGTAGATTCAACTATAGAAATGGAAGGGGAAAGTGTTTGCGAGTAACTAGTAAAAGGCATAAAATTACAATTTTAACTATGACTCTTTGAAAAATAGCTTCCTCCATTAAGTTAAACAAACAAAAATCTCTGAAAAATAATCAGGTACAAAGACTGGACTGAAAATGAGTGAAAAAAGCAGCAATTGTCCATAAAAATATTTGCTGCTTTAAAAGATCCTTTAGAAATCCAGGAAAACTATTGCTCAGGACCATTTTAAAAATAAGAACGTCTGGCTCCTTGGAAACAAAATATAAAGAAATGTGGGGTAGCTCAAGGCTTTTGCACAGTACTCTATGATTCATTTATTATTTATTATTAATTTAACTTTTCAATTCAGCACTGTTTGGGTTTTATGATGTTTGTTTGGGGCTGAATGAAAAAGCAGACACTGCCACAAATGTCATCAGATTCTCTTAAAATCATTTAAATCCTGGTAAAATTCACAATCAGTAATTAACATCTGTTGTTACCTATTCTATTGAGAACAGCAGGCTTTCTGATTCTTCAGAGTTTCACCCAAACTGTTACACAGTGTGTTTACCACATGATTCTTACCTGATCCTCTTCTCCTCCACCTTCTTCATCATACTTCAGGATGTTGTCTCTCACGTCATCCTCAGGATCGATAAGGAGCTGCTTAGCCTGACGTTCTTTATCACGACGCTTCATCCACACCACAAACATCAGCACGAGAACTAATAGGCAGAAAGAAAGACAGATCTCATACAATGAAAAATAATAACCGGCATATTTTCATTCAAATGTAATCGGATCCGGTGTTTTAGAGCTTGGACGTGGGCCTGATCAAGGCTATCTTTTTGGTAATCCTGCGGTAATCTAGTGATATCTCGGATAATGTTTAGCTGTCTTTATAATCCCTGTGTGCGTTCGCGTGGTGTGCTGTTTGAGAGAGGCACTGAGACACTCACTGAGGAGGATGATGATGCAGAGCAGAATGGATATGATGGCGCCTGTGCCTAGGCCAGCGGCCATGATGTGCTGCTGGTCAGTGCAGTCTCCGTTGATGTCGCACTGGCACACTTTAATCCGCAGGTAGGAGGTGTTAGACATGGGCAGGTTGCCTGAGTCCGTGATTATGATGGGGATCTCATAGATACCACTTTCAAGGAAGCCAATCTTCAGGCTCACCTGAGCATAGTCACCTGAGAGACAGACAGGAGAAAAGAGCTGTCTTAGCACCTTGTTAGAGGAAACACATTTGGAGTGGTGAGTCTAAAGATTAAATAACTCAGGCTGTTTAAATATAAAAGAGACAGGAAGCCTTTCATAGGGGATTAAGTCTAAACTCTGAATGCTCGTTTGTGTAGACTATGTTCGCAGCACGATTACACTCCTATTACCACAAATATGCAACATAAATTCCTACCTGGAAGTTGCATCAGCATATCTAATCCAAAACATGGTCCTGATTTGGATTTGGAGCTTATAAATCTACTGAATGCGTTTTGATAATGCTGCTTAGGCTAAATTCCCAGCTGCGATAATCCAAATGCCATTATCCTATTAAGATATATTCACTGCGTTTCAACTCGCACCATCTAGTAGCTAACAAACAACAGATGAGTTCCTACACTCGTGTTTTGTTGTAAATTAGCATAAACAATTAATGACTGCTGAGTAAGGTTAATATATTGTTTCATTGTCAGATCTGGCTGTGTGATTTCTACAGCGTGATTTCTACTAATACACAAATTTCACAAGTGCTTTGGAGGATAACAGATGTGAATGCTATAAATACTGTATGATTTGAGACTTTGGAGTTTTCTAATTAATCATCAAATGCCACTTTTTACTTTTCTTTTACATCAACAAACACAAACGTGGGCACGCAAGGGCAAAACAGCCTTCTTCTTTCACATACTATCTGGGGAACAGCAACATGAAGATTAGTTTTACTTAATTAGCCCAGGGCTCGAGTTCCTGAGCAGCACGGTGAAATCACAGTCTGTATCTTACCGCTGATTCTTGTTATGGTCCAGTTTCTCCGAACATCAGCGGGCCTGTTGGCTAACTCAAAGGCAAATGGCCCAGCATTTGGGCTCAGGTCTCCATCAAATGCAGTGATGTTGATGGCATTGGGGTCTGGCTTTTCACATATTTCCACCTCCTGAGGGGACACCCGGGGCGCATTGTCATTGATATCCAGTAGGAAGATTTGGAGAGTTCCTGTGCCACTTGCTGGCGGTATACCTGTGTAAAATAAAAACACACATATAGTTAACATCAACTTTTTACGAGACGCAAGATTTCCCAAAATTCACATATGGAAAGTAATACTTGCTATTGAAATGCAATTTCTCATTTTGCAGTTACTATACAGTGGACATAGAAAAGTAAAGCATGAAGTTTAAACTTTGGGTTCCACTCTAAAAAGCTTTTTGCTCTAGTGGAGGAAGATCTGCACAAAATGAATACTGATCTGAGAATTTAATCTTATGTGGGGAGATGGGCCGAAAGACTTGGATATCAGAACATTTGGTGTGTGTGTGTGTGTGTCTCTGAGTGTGTATGTTTGTATGTGTGTCTGAAGAATGTCTTCCTGACGAAGGGCACGGGTCGGGAATACTAAAGCAGACAAACAGAGCCCACTGTCGCTCCTCTCAGGCTCCTCTATGTATTCACTCAGCTAAGAGGCTTTTTTACCATTCAGGCCACGCTCAAAGGAGCTAGTCATCCAATCCTGACCCATTAATGCTGAGAAACCTCTTTATTGGTGGAGTTTTTAAGCCTATTGGCCTAAGCTATGCTCCGTAGAACAGGGTAAACCTGAACAGAGGTAAATCCCGCCAGTTCAGAGACGAGGTGAATACATCCACATGCTCTGGGATTGCTAGCACATTAACCCCCCAATAAGGTGCTCGGCGTTTCAGATGTGCCAAGTGCCTGGTTTAAGGTTGACCTTCGAGAATTGAGGATGTCTTTGTGGCTTTAACCGAGATAGATTTTTTTTTCAGCAGATGCGTTGCACTTGTGCACTGGCTTCAGGTGAAACACATCACAGAGGTAGTCAAAGTGATGCAAGGTGGAAGATTGACCTTTGAGAGGTGGGCTACACTAGACAGCTAGGCTTCCTTTAGAGAAGTGAGTATTAGCTCTTACTGCATGCTCTAACAGTAAGGCCCGGAATAGAGCGCTTGTGACAGCCTGGGTAAAACACAAAAAAATAGATTCTGTGCATCACAGGAACTTTATTTTTTTATTTATTTTTTTTTTTTTAAACTACTATACTACCATCTAAATAGATGCGTACCATTGTCAGTAGCCAGGAATGTTGCATTGTACAGATTGTTCTTCACATAAGGTGATTCTCGGTCCAAAATGGCAATCGTTGTGATCCGGCCGGTGTTTGTGTCGATCCTTAACCAGTTGGCTGGATCTGAGAGTTTGGAGTACCTGAAAAGAAATACAAAGAGATTCACACAGTGACTCGTTATTTCAAGCCAGGCGTTATTTACCGAGTTCTCTGATAAAAGCAACGAGAACGTCTCAAAGGTTTAATTTTGTATTCTGCTGGAAAAAAAGTCTCTGTTTCCAGCTTGGCATTTTATTCTTTTTGTCTTTATTAGTTTACACAGAATAAATATTTTAGACCATGAATTTTTACATAATTATTCTAACTTTTGAGAGCAGCCTCACAGGGGAAACCAAACTGGCTTATTGTTATCAGTAGCTCAAACTAATTTGTAGGACAAGCCGTGGAATTACAAAGCTAGCTCATTTCTCATGGACTGTTTTCAAGCAGATAAATACTTCCACTGCCAAATAGCTGTGATGAAAAGGAAAAAATAAGGCTCGCTGAAGAATAAGATGGAGACTGCTGCTGGCTGCTAAGTGTTATCTTAACAGGCCTAATGGAGAGAATAGCTGTCACCTTAACCTACCATATTACTCCGTATTTTTCACACATGCTGAATAGCATTATTCATATTAGAAGCTGGATGTGATGTACTTTAAAAGGGGAGAAGACATTCGAGGAAATTGGGGTAACTTTAAAGATTAGAGGAATTCTTCCAAATTTCCACATCTGAAAGGTGGACTTGAATCTTTTGAAGAGGTGTAAAGTTTCGATCAGACTCTCCTTTTTACTTTTTACTGCAAAATGTACCTGATGGTTTGCTGCATGAAGCGATCAGGATCCT
Source organism: Oreochromis aureus (assembly GCF_013358895.1). Lineage (NCBI taxonomy): Eukaryota > Metazoa > Chordata > Actinopteri > Cichliformes > Cichlidae > Oreochromis > Oreochromis aureus. The sequence goes on from NC_052959.1 coordinate 17,008,545, forward strand.
GTGCACTGAAAGTGGTCAGTGTTGAGTCTGGCATCATTCCCTCTTCAAGCCTAATGAATTTGGGGTTGGGCTCAAAGTAGGGACTCTCATTGACATCTATCACTCTGATGGAGACGGTGGCAGTGGACTGTCGGGGAGTGTGGATGCCTTTGGCCAGGGGAACTTCATTCCTCGCTTCCACTGTCAGCACATAAGTCCTGCTGGTTTCATAATCAATAGGCTGAAAAACAGTAAAAGAGATTGGAGTGAATCACACCTTAAACATATAGGGTAAACTAAATCACATGAAAGTTGTGGTTATGTGTCACTGATCTGAAAGCAATAACTAAATCATTTTCTTCGTCTTTGCCTGAAAAATGCTATAGTGAACACTTGCATTGGACAGTGGGACGAGATAAAGAGACTAAATCCTTTTGTGGTCAGCTCAAGGATACAAAACAGCAGGAGAGCTGGTGTAAGAGATGTGCAACCAATCTTTTCCATTTGAAATGTGGTCGGAATTAACAAAAAAAAGGATTTTAATCTTTCATTATGTTTTAAAATTTTGATTTTGCACAATATTTGCTAGCAGCAAAGCTTTTACAAAATATGAATTGCTATCACTAAATTAACCTTTGTAAAGAAAAATCAAAAACAAAATCCGAGAGCAATTTATCAGTACTCTTCTACTTTGCTTTACACAAAATTCTTTTTCTACTTTCAGATAATTAATCAGGATGGATTGCTAATGTGTTTTTACTGACAAGAGGTGAGATGACATATGAGGCAACTTTCCTTCTATTAAATCCATGCATGTTCTAATCAAATAAACATGCCACATGTTTTTCATGCAAGACCACAAGTCACGTATCATTGCAAACATATATGCATACATATACTATGCGTTTCCATGGGATTACAGGCTGTTTGAAGAGCTTTTTCAATAGGAGGCTTTACCTTGACGACTGTTACCAAGCCCTCATTAGTGGTTGGATCAGTGGGCACGGAGAACCTGCCGGTGGGGTCGCCCCCGGTGATTTTGTAGACAGCATTCCAGGCCGGCGTGTTGGGCTGGTCCTTGTCAGTCACTGTCAGGTTAGCCACAATGACATTCACGCGGTTTTCAGGCACCTCGCCGAAAAACTGCATGAATAAACCATGAACACAGAGAGCAGCGAGCTGTTAGTGATACTGCTGTGGCAGCGAAAAATACACCGAGCCTTGCCTCACACGGCACAGCAGGACCGATCTTGGGTAAATAGATATCTAAGGTAACTTATCATGTCGTCATGGTCATCTCATTCCCCGTGCTCCCCTGATAGCACAACAGTAGCATTACAAATTTCAGTGATTCGCAGGCACAGTAAGTGCCTCTTTCACTCGGGCAGGCATCCCCTGTACTTGCATGTGTCAACATTTGGAGGGGGATATAACACTTTACGCATGGCTGGTAACTTGTATATCTGTGTATGGCTTCAGAAATGCAGGGCAAGCAGAACTAGGTAAGTGAGCAGAACTGATGGCTGAGTGCATATATCTACATTGGGGTGAAACAGGAGTCCTTGTGGTGCCTCTTTTACGCTAAGATTGCTGTGCTGACATCTCCAATATGAGCTTGTTTCTTACCGTCTCAGCAGTAAACTCTGGCGGGTTGTCATTAATGTCAGTGACTCTGATGACAGCTGTGGCCGTGTTAGAGAGGCCATACATGGGATTGCCCTCCATGTCACTGGCCTGGATTATCAGTGTGTACTGTGGCACTTTCTAAAGGGAAAGAAAAAAGAGGCTGAATTAGCATCACTCCCAACAGCATCATCAAAAAATCTCCATTTGAAGCTTCATAAAAACAGGATCCATTCTTAAGACTATTGAATTGATTGAGGCTCCCTATTAAGAAGGCAGCACACAGTAAATCAGTATTAATGTGTCCAAATAAAGTGAAACCAAACTGAACAGGCTAGCTTCATAATTATCGTGACTGATGGTGGGTTTTTTATAATAATCTGGTTTATTTCCTGTGAGGTACTCTGAATTTGTTCATGTGTCTCTGTGTGCGCGTGTGAAAAGTACATCTCTGCTCTGGACACTATCATGAAGCTAACAAATGACTCTTTTCACATTAAAAACCACTCAGGTGATGGACCAGTTGCTAGGTAATGAGAATCGGCCAAATTACTTTCATGGTGGCAACTGGCGGACATAAAATGGTGGCCCCCAGGGCGGAAGTGATTGAGCAGCCACCTCAGCCAGATTGCCCTCACTAGAATTGAACCAACTGGCAACTAGCTGTATATATTACTTTATTTATTATGAGATAGAGCCCTGCAATTCCAGAGATAGAAAAATAAGATGAGAGTACAGCTCGTAGGCTTGAAAAAAGACAGAAGGAGAAAAAAAAGAAAAACACAGAGAAGGTGAAAATGAAGAAAGTCCAGTTCTACTTCTCTTTTAATTCTAAATAAGAAATATTCCCTTTGGCTTGTTAGCTCTCAGACAGCCTTGATATATGTTTAAGCAGGTTTGGCATTCCTTTAAAAAGGAATCGAAACATAAACCTCAATTGTACTGATATATCTCCAGAGTAAGAAGATGAAGAACACAGAATATAATGGATGGCCTTCCTAATGAAGGTGTCACTTAAACGCAGATGCAGTATGCCTATTAAATCAACCTTCTTAAACACTATTCTTACAGTCAGAGTGAGGTAGTAACAGTATTTGAGCAGATTAAACAAGCACCAAGGAAAGAAAAGTGTCAAATACCTCTCTGTCCAGGCCTGCTGCCACTGTAATGATGCCTCCGGTTTTGTTGTTGATGGTGAACATATTGGAGGTTGGACTCTCGGGATTCTGAGACAAGATCTTGTAACGTAGCATCCCATTAGCTGTTTTGGGGTCATCTTTGTCAACAGCAGTTACTGTCATAACAAATGATCCTATGGGATAGAAAGAACGAGACAGGGTGTCGATAGTTTCACGTCACCGCTCTAATTGGCAATCAAAATACATTAGAAGTTCAGCGAACGCCGCTACGCTGAATTATAGCTCTGCTGTAATACATCCTTAATGCTTTTGTTTTCTTATAATACAGCTGATCGCTAGACAAAGTGATAACACAGTGGCCATCCCAGAAATGCCATCAATACTCTTTAATCTGCGAACACAATGGTAGAGAATACACTTTATTACCTGGCTTGGAACCCTCTGGAACGGTGCCATTCCAGATCTGATGGGTGAACTCGGGTCTGTTGTCATTCATGTCGATCACATTGATCACGATATCAATAGGGTTTTCAACTTGGTTTCCATTCAGGTCTACTGCATGAGCTCTCAGCTGGAGGAAAATACAAACACATCTGTACTATAAGCACTGTTCAAGTAAAGGATGTTCTCATACGCATAAACACCATATGGGCTTAAACCACAAAGCACTTACTCAGTCTCACCTATTCAACTTTGTGTTAAAGCCATTACAAGAATTAGTCTTATACCAACTTGTGTGCGGGATACTGCTCACATACAGTGCCTTGAAAAAGCATTTGGAGTATTTTTCCACGTTTTGTCATGTTACAACAACATATTTTAACAGATATTATATGTGATAGCCACATAAAGTGTGCATTTCTTTTCAGCCTCCTTTACTTGGATAGTCCACCTATGTGTACTTTAACTTCAGTATAAATACAGCTGTTCTGTGAAGGCTTCAGAGGTTTGTTAATTCAAATGTATTTATATAGGTCCAAAACAAACAACATGTGCCTCAAAGTGCTTTATATTTTAAGGTAAAGACCCAACAATAATACAGAGACAACCTTAAAATAAGCTCCTATGAGCAAACACTTGGCAACAGTGGGAAGGAAAAACTCTCTTTTCCAGGAAGAAGCCTGTGGCAGAATCAGGCATCAGAGAGCAATCTGGGGGTAATAGGAGGAAGACAGGGCAAAAGACCTGGCCCTGTTACAGTATAACTAAGGGAGGATTCGGGGTCACCTGATCCAGGCATAACTATAAGCCCTATCTAGTCTAATCCTAAAAGTAGAGAGGGTGTCTTTCTCTCGAATCCAAACTGGGAGCTGGTTATACAGAGGAGAGGCCTGAGAGCTGAAGGCTCTGCCTCGCATTCTAGGAACCTCAGAGAGCATTAGTGAACAAAAAACCATCATGAAGACCAGGAAACATACCAGACATGTCACTGATAAAGTTGTGGAGAAGTTTAAAGCAGGGTTAAGTTATGAAAACATATTTTGGGTTTTGAATATCTCACAGAGCACTTTTCAATCCATCATCTGAAAAAACTATGAAACATAGTGGTGGCAGCATCATCATGTTGTGGGGAAGCTGGCGAGAGATCATGGGAAAGTGGATGGAGCTAAATACTGGGCAATCCTGGAAGGAAACCTGTTTGAGGCTGCAAAATTCTTGAGACTGGGCGGAGGTTCACCTTCCAACAGCGACAACGACCCTAAACATACAGCCAGAGCTACAATGAAATGGATTAGGTCAAAGCCTATTCATGCATTAGAATGGCCCATTTGAAGTCCAGACCTAAATCCTATTGAGAATCTGTGGAAAGACTTTAAAATTGGTGTTCACAGACACTCTCCATCCAATCTGACTGAGCTAGAGCTATTTTGCAAAGAAGAATGGGCAAAAATTGCAGTCTGTCGATGTGCAAAGCTAGTAGACACAAACCCCAAAAGACTTGCAACTGTAATTGCAGCAAAAGATGGTTCAAAAAAGTACTGACACAAGTGGGCTGAATACAAACGCACGGCACACTTTTCAGATCTTTCTTTATAAAAAGATGCATATTTTTTCTTCTACTTTACAATTATACCCTTCTTTGTGTTGGTCTATCACATAAAATCCCAATAAAATTCATTTATGTTTGTGGCTGCAACATAACAAAACACGGAGAAATTCAAAGAGTATGAATACTTTTTCAAGGCGCAGTAAAGATAGCTATGCATGTATAGCAAAAGATAAAGGACGACTATATTTATTCAAATGAAATGCCACTGCTGTTTCATGGATGTCTCTCGAGACAAATACATTCTGGTTTAACTCATATCATATTTACCATATTTATCATTTATCATAGTTATACTGCTGCCTAACACGGAAGCCCATTTGTTTTATAAGACTAAATCTGATTCACTGCATCTTTTTGCCGTTCAAGTCCATTTTGTCCAACATAATGTATGGTTCATGCCTAACATGGGATTTAAACTCACTCATATATGAGTTGTCATACTTCTAGCATAGCATAAAAGTATAAAAACAAAATATAAATCCAGAGCTATATCTGTGGCAGCGAATACAGTTACTCTATTAGATGCAAGCTCTCTAAACAGATTGAGAGATACTACTTCTTAAGTCACTGTGATAATTCCCATCAAATGAATGAAGATAAAGTTAACCAAGTTGTAATGAAGAAACTCACACGGGGGAGAAATGGTATATAAAATGAAGCCAAATCAACTTAACTGACACATTATTACAACAGAGCTCTACACATAGACACATACTGACACTACAAAGCAGAGGATAAATAAAATCTTTATGATTTTGTCTGTTTTCTTTCAGGTCATGTGATGTATCGAGTGCAGCAGCAGAATAGCATCATCTACTAGTCTTTTGCCACAAGTTGCTGTGTGATTCTTATACCTTGTGCTTGAATTGCAAAATAATCAGTGGACTTCATGTTACAGTGTCAAGTGCAGACAGTAAAATTAATAGAGGAAATTGCAAAAACTACAGAAGAATTATGGACATGTAGCTTAAATTGGACAAGCATAGACATCTGTGACTGTGACCTTCCAAGGCCAGTTGATTAGACTTTACAAGACGAATATGTCAAAGGCTATAATTTCATTTAAACTACAACCTTCATGATTTTCTACCATATTGCTTTCAAGCGCATTATTTAAGTCAAACTTAATGGAATGGAAAAACCACTAATACAGCAGCATCGCAGCTCAGTGTGATATATCTAACACACATGCAATTTATTCAAAATCCTTGAAATTCTCAGACGGATAAGTCAGATTTCCTGGGAGACCCCAGTCTTTATGGAGTCTGAGATTGTTAAGGCTACACATGACTCTTGAGCACATGCCAATTGGCAGGCACGTACAGCACTACCACAGAACATTTCTCTTTATAATCCAGAATGGAAAAAACCTTTTCAAATCACAAGGAATTATTGAAGAGGGCCTTTGTTTCTAACTATTTTACATGACTCACATGGAAGCTGGGGATGTGCTCCCGATCAAGGGGCTTGTTGACAGACAGCTCTCCGGAAATTGGGTCGATGATGAAGATTCCAGTGGGAGGCTGGTCAGCACCAGGGCCTGTCACGCTGTATCGCAGGGATCGGTTTTTATCATGATCTGATCGGATCTGTTGGTATAAAGATTTGTTAATGATAGGGCATATATGTATATATATGAAACCCAATAATCCCTGAATTGCTAATTATTTCCAGTACTAATCAATGATTTCAACAGCAATCACAATATTGGTTTAAAAATAGGTTGTTATGTGAATACAATAGTACATAAAACTGAGCGTCTACATATACACGTATTGAAATTCTCTCTTGGTTGTCTATCCTGCTTGCCATGTAAGCTGAGACCCCAGCTCCTACACTCTTGATCCGTTCTGAGCAAACTGAGCTTTTCCTCTTCCTGATATCACCCACTAAAGCCAATAAACATCCCATCAAATATGGCCGGATTAAAAATAAATCATACTTAGAGAATGTACAGTACTTAACACTCCGTAAGGAAGTAAGCCTAATATGCTGAAAGGATCTACTTCTTAGCTGTCTCAAGCTTTCCGTGTCCTCTGTCAGCCACCCACACCTAGCCCTGACTAGAGAATTGGTGTAAATGAATTGGGTTGTGTCTGTCCTTGAGCCATGAAAAAAGGAGTGTAATATCTCAGCAGTCAACCGAAGAGCAATTATGCTGGTGAGCACTTCAGATTTCTCCCTGCTTCTAAATAATGCCAGGTTATACTGGTACCGACTGCTCCCTGAAACAAAAGATAAATAATACAGTTGGAAGAAAAAAACCCTAACCTTTAGCAAAGTGCTGTAAATATGAAGCATTTTGTTCAAGGCACAAATCTCCTGTCTATGACCCTTTGAGTGAAGGCCCAGGGTAAGGACGAGCCTGCAAGGTTATCATATAGAGCAAAAGGCTTTTTTTTGGTTTGGGCAGCAGTATGTGTGTGTGTGTGTGTGCGTGTGCGCGCGTGTGTGCGTGGACATGCATGTGCCTGTGTGAAGTACATTACCCGGACAAGCTCTTGTGGGAATGGGCCTCGTGAGTTCTCTGGGACATTGATTGGGGGGATGACCCAGTCTCTCTTCATGCGTTTCAGCTGGCTGTCCATGTTTCGTGGTGGAAATGCTATTTCCTTTAAATCCTTGGACATGACTGGAGGGACAGCGCCTTCCTGCACCTGGCAAAAGCAAATGATTTAGTGATCACATGTATGCGGTCAAGTATGAGCACGTACATTTTTAGCCCTGCCAGCGCACGGCTCTGTGGACGGTAAAGCTGATCCTTAAGTTTGAATGCCACAGAAGTTTATCAACAGTCACTTTACATTTTGCAGAGAATGCTTGTACAAAGATTCTTGCATTTTAGACTCCTGATGACTTCACTGATCTGACTCTACCTCAGACACAAGCATCAGGCGGACAACTGTGGTTAGAACAACTGAATTCAATTCAGTTCAATTTAGTTTATATAGCAACAAATCAAAACAACAGTCACTTCAAGGTGCTTTATATTGTAAGGTAAGGATACTACAATAATACAACCAGATAACCCATTATGAACAAGCACTTGGCGACAGTGGGAAGGAAACACTCTATTTTAACGGGAAGAAACCTCTGGCAGAACCAGGATCTGGGAACTGAAGAGACCATTAATGCATGCCAGAAAAATGTGGTACATTCCCTTCAGGATATATAAAAGTGATTCTTACCCTTGTGTTAAGACGTTCCTTTGTAATTACATGTATTTATTTTATGGGTTAATAGCATTCATCGGCAAACACTAACGTGGCGATTTCAGAATATAAGCATGGTAAGGAAACACACTACGAGTTCTGGTTTGTTTTAAATGGCAGACGTCTTCTTATGTCCTGATAAAATACACCCACAGAGATAGAGCAGCTTCCATAATGGATCTGCCATCCTCCCTCGGCTGTAATGAATGAGATTTGAAACAAAGGAGGATGGTACCTGAAAGCCAGACACTAAACACACAGATGGCTCAAATTGCCTATGCTGCTCCAGAGACTGAGGAGACTGAAGTAGTGCCAGAGAAAGTTAAAATAACCTTGAACAAAACAAGGCAGAAAGGAAAACAGAAAAACAATATGCAAAATCCGTCAATGTCAATCTATGATAGCTGGAATTTTAATGGAGCTGCCGTGCCCCTTCAAGTATCTCCCCCACTGTTATTTTTATGTAATTAATTAAATGTTGACCGGTTGTGAGGTAGTCAAGTCCTAAAAACTACAAAGTATCCTATGCAAACACAGAAATTAATTACCACTTTCTCACCTTTATAACATGACCCATATCCCACACTCCCCCTGCTCTAACATCTGGGGAGCTGTTGCCGAGCTTCCACTAATCATGTTTGAAATCCGATTATACTGCTTTCACACATTGGAAATGCAGAGAGGCAAGCGGACAGATAGTGAAGGAGCATGCTTCAGAAATATCTATTACCCTATTAAAATGGGTGTGAGTGAGAGCAGTAATTATTTGCAACTTGTGTCTGGAATGATGAATGGCATGGTGGGTTTGTTCTGCCCAACGCGAATCTATCTCTGGTACGCTGGAGGTCTGTACCAATCCACACTCTGCGAACCCCTCTTCATCTTCCGACTAGGAGTCTACTTCAGAGTGCAGGAGAGTGTTTGGCTGAGTGATGGCCTGAGTGTTTGTGAGTGTGTGGAAAGGATTTCATATGTGTGTGTGTGTGTGTGTGTGTTTCCCCTTTTAGGAGAAATTCTTCTTTCGGATATTGAAATGTTTTCTCCTCACGGACTGTTTTGGATCTCAGGTTCTAATGGAGGTCAAGACAGTGGGCAAGTACACACTCATGTTAATGAGGATATTGTTTGGTTGTCATTGATTAAAATGTTTCCCCAAGGCTGGAGCATTCAGGGGACTACTAAAAAAAATGTAATCACTGATGTGATTAAGAGATGCGTGATGATTCATGACAATAATTGTGCTAGGGGAAGATAACATAGCCGCTCGTGACCTCGTAAACGTGGAAGATACGGGAAAGTCAATCCCTGATTTCATTACAAGCAAATCAGGCCAAATCCAGCAGCTCTCACCAGATACAGATCAGAGTTCAGATACTGATAATAAAGTTAATCATTTCTATACACATGTAGCAACCACGTGAGATTTGGACTTAACAATGCAGAAACTGGGAAAAGTCTATGTTTACCTGATTATTTAAAAAAATATATTTACCTGTGACCACCCAACAACAGTGAGTAATGGTATCATTAAAATCACATATACCTGCAGGAGTCCCTATAGCAAATGACTGTCAGTGGCTAACGATGGTGTTTTGAAAAGCCCACTAAGTTTAATTTCGGCCAAGCAGACCACTATGCCTGCAGCACTGATAGTAACTACACAGAACTGTCAGTATTAATTCTAGAAACACACAAAATAACTATTGACTTTTTATCCGTGTTGCTAAACATTTAGAAATGAATACTTTTGGGAGTTTATTTAAGTCCAGTACTTGGATTGAAATTAAAAGAACATTGGTCTTTTGAAAAGAGTTTTGCTTTTCGGAAAATTCATTGAGAGTCACCGGAAGGCCAATGAAAGTTTTTACTGAGTACTAGATTTTAATGACTACTTACAGAGCCACTTAAAAGCTCATTTTTAACCTTATAGTAAGGGCTAAACTGGACAGTAGCAGATGAAAATAGTATCTATGTACAGTAGTTTGTCTTGAGCCACCACTCATTTCTTTAGAAATATCTGCATTTATTGAAACACGCAAACATAATTAAAAATGCAGTATATAAGATTAAAAAAAGCAAAGTTTTATTCTTTAACACAGCCTGAACATTCTTTGGCAAGCTTTCTAGTAATTTCTTTAAGACGTCTTCAGGAATCGTTTTCCAGACTTCTTGAAGGACATTCAAAGCTCTTCTTTGAACATTGGCTGCCTTTTGTTCTGTTCTCTGTCAAGGTGATTCCACTAATGTTGAGGTCCAGGCTCTGGGGAGGTCAATCTATGACTGATAGTGTTCCATTGTGTATGTTTTCTATCCAGGTATGCCTTTTCTGCACTGACAGTGTGTTTGGGGTCCTTGTCATGCTGAAAACTGAAGCCAATGCCAATCAGATGCTTTCCAGATGGTACTTAAGGGTGTGTGTTTGCAATTCAGTCAATTCTGAAAAGATCCTCAACACCACTGGCTGAAATACAACCCCAAACCATGACAGAAGCTCCACCAGGCTTCACGGATTCCTTTAGATACTCACCTTCCTCTGTATATAATTTAAATTCCTTTCTCTATACGACCTGTTACCATTGATTTTCAGTCTGGTTCTTGTGTAATTTTGCATAGCTCAGCCTTTTCTCCCAGTTTCCATTCCTTAAGAGTCTATTCTTGATAGGCACCAATAGACAGGTAGCTAGATAACCCGAAGGACCAGATGTGTCTCTCAGATACTGTCAGATGGATTTTTTTCCATCCTTAAGGGCATGACTTACAGATGCTGTTCATCTGCTGTAGATAGTGTTTAGGCCTACTACAGTTACGTTTGTCCTCCACTTGTCCAGTTTCCTCAGATTTTTTTAAGGACACACTAAACTCCATGCTGAGATAACGTTTCAGCTGACCATCTCGTTGGTGCAAAAACCTTTTTTGTATCTGTCACACTGTTATTTTTGGCATTTTCATAGATTCAACAAGCATGAAAAAGAGGGACATATTATGTGTTTTTGTGACAGGTTTCCAGTAACGAAGTGCCTAAAGATACAATTGTCTCTTTGCTAATATGTCTGCTACATTTAGACACAACACAGGTCCATCTCTTGGGTTAGGTGCCATGTTTGAATTATTCATAGGTCAGTTTCAAGTGGTTTAACAAACAAAATCACATTCCTCTGAAAATGGTCAGATAGAAGGACTGAAAAACACTTTAAAAAATCTTCAGAGAGAATGAGAACTATTGCTTAATATTACTTTAAAAAAATGAAGGAAAACATCTGGCTGTTTGGGAAAAAAATATGAGGAGTGGCTCAAGTCTTTTATATATTATTGTATCTGTCTGCACTGTAAGCAGATATTTTTTAATTGAGTAGATTACACAATCTACTGTCTTTTAGTTAAGACTTCTACAACAACATTTTTCTAAATCTGACAGACAGGACATGTGGAGCACTTTTTTGGTAAAATTCCTTTGATCTCCTCCCAACCACAATGTTGACGTAAGAGCACATGGTCATTCAGACTAATTGCAGATGACTGCACAGCACATCCAGAGGAACAGTTAGAGCGGTACTCTACAGCTCAGACAGATGCTCCCCATCTTCCAAAGCACTGAAAGAGGTGTGGCCCCTTTTGCATGATAAGGCAATAACCTCCCAATCACAAGGCACGCTCAGTGAAATCAACTTTATGGGGAGCTATTCGGCATCTGCTCTTGCTACCCACTGACCGTGTTGAGTGTATGTTTGTGCTCCTAGTAAATTGACACATTAACTTTTAATTAGCAAGCATCCATCCAGTCTTTCGGAACACCTGCTACAATTTAGGGAAGTAGTCAACTGTGAATGTGAAGTGCACCTAATAAGTGTAAGTTATTTGATGCAAGGGGAGAATTGACCATTCAACCTTTCTTTATGGCACTAAACATCAATCAGACACTCAACAAACAAGTTAGAAATGTTATAAAAAGGGATGAGGTGTATTCACCTGCTGCCTGGGCACCAGTCTGACTTGGGCCACCCATTGCTGCTGAGTGGCGGTGTCACTCGCCGTGATCTGCAAAGGTGACACAGGGAGTGTGGAGCGCTGAAGAGTCCTGGCAGCATAAAGGACTCCGTCGGCCTCTATCCGAAAGTCAGATGGGTTGCTGCATTCAAACCGCATCAGACCACCACGGCCACAGCTGACAAACCTCACTGCAAGAGACAGAGACAAATAGATTTGAGTTCAAAATTAGTTTAACTGTAAAACCCCAGAAAATAAAGAAGAAAGAGCTAGGGATATAGACAAAGGAGAAGGAAGACAGGCAGCCAGACAGAAGGTCCACAAAGGTTTTCTGATTCTCCTTCTCATGCTCATACATTATTCACTTCAAGCTGTGCCCCAAAGGTATTGCTCAAAACAGGTGCAGCGGAGGAGAAAGATGGAAGGAGGAAAAAAAAAATAACTAAAGAAAAAGAGAGGAAGAGTGCCCCTCAAGGGCTATTAATGAAAAGCCCCAAAACCCACAACAATACATTAACAGGGAGATGTATAAATTAGACTAGTCTGCATGCTTCCCTGTGTTTAAGAAACTACGAGGCAAGTGCATAAACATGGTTTATCCTGCTAGTTAAATACTATTTTCTTTCCAGCTAAAGCCATTCCATGCAGCGTTGTCCCCGATGACACACAGGGAAGCCTTCTGTGGAGGACTGCGATCCTCAGATCCTCGAAAGACAGGTGCGTGTGTTTGTGTGGGTGTGGGCATGTGTGGGAATGTGCATGAGTATTTATTTTAAAGGCAAGTTCACAAAAAACACACCGAGGCATCAGACAGGTGGAGTTTCGAGTCCCACAGGTGCCTCAGTGGCAGTGGTACAACATCAGTTCATGTTACAAGTGAGTGACAGTCCAGCACAACCTATGTAGCTCTTGCAGGTGCGTGCACAAGCCCATACACACAAACATACACACATATTTGGACACTTAAGAACATCTTTGTGTAATTTCTTTGTGTATGGGTATGTTTCCCCGTTAACCCACCCCACACCCCAAACATCCCACCCCATACTTGAAAAACAGATATATCATTTCTATGGCCGCTCTGGTGATGCTGCTTTGAATTATTAAAGCAGATGTGGAATAACTTAACAAAACCCTTGCAGGTGGGTGCCTAATCTTCCTTTGTGCTGCTTCCCTGGGGACTTGCTCATGTCTTCAGAGCATCATCTGCTCTTGGAGAGCATTGAGTTCCTCTGGGTTTTGAGGATGCAGCAGACTTGCTTAAGGTCTACTGGAAATCCCCACAAGCACACCGCATCTTGCAACTATTAAATCTCTTGGTGATGACAGAAGCGAGAAGAAAAGAGAAAGAGAGAGAATTAATCAATGAGGTTGCCTGAGGAAAGTTTGAAAATTGGCATGCAGTGGGATCACATATTCATTCTTCAAAATGGGAAGAGAACATCTTTTGCAAGGACCATGCTCTGCATTCCATTACAAACTGTTCATATCCAACAGTTCAAATAATAAAGATAAAAATGACACCATCTTTCTTCCATACTGGAATATACTCTCTATTGACCTTCCCCCTTCTGGTTCAATTACCCTTGACCATTTGTTTTCTTCTTGCTGACATCAGATAAATGACCTTCTCCCTCTGAAGGTTCTACCTTAAAGACAGGTACACGTAAACTCAGAGCCTTCAGGCTATCATGATCCAGCCCAAGTCAGCAGATACTCAGAGGCAGAATACAGAGTAAGAGGCTGTCAAAAAAACTTACAAAACTGAAGGCAGTCAAAAGATTCAAAACGCTTCACACTGCGTAAGGTAGGTAGTCTCACACTGCTCTGACTGAAGTGGATTAAGAAATATATAATCCTTTTCAGCAAATGTTCGTAGATTTGATCAAATTAGCTGGTTATTTTGTTAATTAGTTAATGACCTGCGATTGCAGGAACAGAGAGCCTTGTGCTTGGTTGATTATTGACACAAACCCTCCAACATTTTTATCCACCTCTGCATTCTTTCAGCTGTACTAACTAACCATTTCCTCCCCTCCTCATTGTACTGAGTGACACTTCATTCAGATTTTTGTCAATAAATAGGAATGCCATACAAGCATTGGTATGTCTAGCCTTAAAAAGGCAATTAATAGACAACATATGTCTATCTAGCCCAACTGGCTTCTCTCCCAAAAAAAATTACCTGACATTCATGGCCCCACTTACATATAAATACATCTAGGTGTTGCTCGCTCTCTCAGTTTGGAGGTTCATACCATATATTGCCTCCTATTTTCCATGTTCTGTCCTACTGCCGCTTTTAACAATGAGTCTTTTGTGAATGTGTGCAGACATGCACTTGACAGCAGCATTTCCCCCGTGAGTTTTTTTTAAGCCCAGGCCTCTTCTTGAGCTGAGCTGCAGCTCCTTAACATTGCCTGAAATTTGGCCATCAGGACACCTCTGAGAGGCCCTTCAACAGTCAGGCCCCACAGCAATTGCTACAAAAACTCCCAGCAGGCACAACCATTTCCAATGATAATGAATGTGAATGTCCTGCATGTGTCTATTCATTTATCAGGCTTGCTCTGGTGGCTTATAAAACCAGAGAAATGTGTAGTGTGGCACTGCTGCTTATCTATAGCTAGGAGTGTTGGCTCCCTAAGGTACAGGGTGAAAAGAGGTCTTGGTTGCCACGCCCTAACACACATGTCATCGTGGGCACAACGATGAAGGCTGGAATTGGACAGAAATGCCGATGCAGCATAGGTGGAGGGGGGCGACTGTGGATTGGGGTTAAAAAAGATGGGGGGGAGCGCGGGAGAGAGAGAGCTGGGGAAACAGGCATGTCAGCAGAAAGGCCTCTCTGACTAATGCCCTTCACCGGGGCCCAAAATTACCTCCAACTCAATGATCCCATTCACAGCTTAGATGCCATCCCCCCTCTTGCCTGACAACACAAAAACCCCGACTAACCTCTCCATAGTGCAAGAGTGCCTCTCTATTGTCTGATGAGTCACGTGACAACTCCAACTCAGACAGACACAAATAGTTGGAGAGAGAAGGGGTGGGGGTGCGGGGGGTGCACCGAGAGATGCATTTAATTTCAAACATAGAATGTGAAGGCTGGGATTTCACGGAAGCAAAGAATATGTTCCACAATCTCATCTTTTATGCCTGCCTGCCAAATGCATCGGCTGCAAGCGAGCAGGCTGAAAGTCCCTCCTAATGCGCTATAAATGTGACACGACTGAAACTTCTCGTGTGAGATCATATCAATATGCCATCATTCATTTTATGGGAAGTGAGGTCACTGACAGTTGAGAAATACTCAGCGTAGGTGTTGCATACTGAGGTAAATGCCTCTCTGACCCAGCACTGGTAAATCTGTACCTCTGACAAAATGCATTCCTCACTAATGAATGCGACCACGTTTAGTACAGTGGCCCGCACTGGCAAGGAGACAATGCGATATGAAGCAGAGGCTTCCACTGAATGTGCTGTGAGAGACATCCATGCCAGCACCACTGTTTATAAGATCCCGTTAAGCCCCCACTGAAGCTCGCACTCTTGTACTTCAGTTCAAACTGCTGTGATATGAAATTCTAAATTGTTGCAAGATTAGTTTTTTTTTTTCTAATGCTATTACTCTGAAGGTGTAAACTACACCTTCAAGGCTGGTAAGTAAACAAACACCACTGTGCAACTTAATACAGCTGTTTTCATATACTGAGTCCATTTATTATTTTTCAAGCCCTCCTGTCGATATTTATATCTCTAGCAACATATGTGTTTTATAAATTATGCCAAATGATGGATATTTTGGATATTTATAATGTACTCAAATGTACAGAAATGGTTGCATCATGCATTATTAAATTCTCATAAAACAACAACTCACTCATTATATTAAAAGCTAAATATTGATTTATTTAAAAGGCACATAGAGGCCCATGGTATATTTGTGTTTTTTTCCCCCTTTCTTTCAAAAATAGGATATTCTTCAGAGAAACCAACATGTAGCTCAAGCTTGGATCTGGGAATGATGATACTGCCTTTTGCCAGACTAAGCCCTTGAAGGCGTTTTACTAATGCATTGCACTTCAAACGTTCAAAAGCATTCCATGCATTTATAGCTAGGCCTAAAATATGTAAGGGATTTGCATGAAAAATATTGCAGTGTTTATTCTCTGTTCAGTGTCTCCAGCAATTAGGAAAACTAAAGAGGAATTGCATCAGAGCATAAACACATTTAACAAGCATCTGGCTCATTTTCCGAGCTTGATTGCAGTGACCATTCCCCCAGTATTTGGTTTGTGAGGTTTATGCATATGGTTGGAGATAAATTTTTTTCTCCCTAAAATTGCCACTTCAATTAGGGAATTATGAAGAGGCTCTCAAAAAACACACTGATACTACCTTTCCTTATCACATACACATACATATTAGTGTACACACTGACTGGGGATGACAATATACAGCGCAAGCATGCCTAATCTTTCACACTGGGGTTTTTAAGCTCTCTTGATCTAGCAATCTGGCCCTTAGGAGATGGAAACAAATTTAATTTGTTTTGATGTTCTTTCCTTCTTCTTCTTCTTCTTGTTTTTTTTTTTTTTAACTTGCATTAATATCACATTTGTACATTTGGTCATTTTTTCTCTAGGGTACAGCAATCCCATTTATAAACTATTGTACTCAAAGACAATTACAATGCAAGCAAAATACCCACCAGGACAAGAATCATCTCCCTTTTCTCCAGGAGTCTCAACACTTCTCCATAGTCCTGTAGGATACAGTGGTTATATTCCAGCAATGAGCCACAGGGAAACATTACCCCTCTCCACTGGCTGCCCAATGCGAACATATCAACTGCATGCTTGGTACATACCCGCTGGGCTCTGACTAGGCTAAAATGCTAATCAAATGCAACCAACCACTTTCTAAAATGATCTTATTCCAGAAGCAAAAAAAAAAAGGAGGTTATTTAAAAAGAAAAATGTATGATAGTAGGTTTCTTTTGAATAAGTAATAATTAGCCTTTGAAAATGAGTAATCTCACTGGGTTAGTAGTGAAAGAGGGCAAGCAAAGGAACATCACAATTATGTCCAGGCCTTTGTTGGTAAATGAAACGATCCTGTGTTTTCCAGTACAATGACAGCCGAGCATTGTGTGGATTACCGTGTCAGTGAAACGAAGAACTGATAAGGCTAAGCTGCATCTTTCTGCAGTTATCAGTGCATAGCTACTGGGGTTTTGTTCTGTGAGTTATTGAGACAAGCAGCTTGATACTCAGGCTTTAGTATGCCATCACGCTGACCACATTACTAACGTGTCAATTACGCTTACTCATCACGATCCTTCTGAGGAAAGCTCTGTGACCCCAATGTAAATGCCCGGAGGTAAAGCTGATTGCATTGTTGTTGCATTAATAAGTCGAAAAATAAAATAACTAAAATTAGAATGGTTCTATAATAAAACCTAAAAAACAAAAACATAGTTCATAGTTTCCTTCATCTTCAGCATCAAAGAACTATAATTGACACTGAAAAAGTAAACCTATAATTACTGCACACTATGATAAGGCTAAATGTTAGATGCATGACCATATATTAAGAACACAGACTCCTATCTCTTATACAAACATCTACAATGCAGAACCTCTCATTTAAACCAAAGTTCAGCGAAATGGGTTAAGTTTTCAATTCATGTCTGTAATAGCTAACCCTCGACCTTATTGTCATTCTTGAGTCATCACCACAACTTACTTCTCCTTATAGGTACTAACAATAGTCCATTTTTTCAATCAACAAAGGCTTTGATGACGAAGAACAGAGGATAGAAAAAGGAAGAGGGGTTAAAAATTTTTTTATAAAAAGATAAACAATTTGGTTGAGGTGGACTGAGACACTGAGAAACGTTTTTGGAAATCAGATTGTGAGTAATAAGCCTAATACACCATTTTAGGTGTTCACATGCATTAGCTTTTATTGTTTCTCTATTACAGAGGTCATTCTCTTGTGACCATACACTGCAGTAATACACAATCTAGGAAATGCTCCACTGCACTCTGCATCTATCACTACTATGCCAATGTGTTGCTACAGCGTTGCTGCGTCGCAGGCTTTTTCAGCTGAACAGAAAGTTAATGCATCCCCGAGGCTCTGGTTGGGTGAGATATAACCATAAATATTAAACATCAGATATTGATTGCTTTCATTTATGTATCTGCTGCTATGAACTACGCAAGAACTTCAAATAAATCTTTAGGTGAGATAACCTTATCCGTTGTATTACTTTCACTAATTTTTAGATTTTGACAGACACAATTATTAAACCTATAAGTGAATAAGCTAAAAGAGCCAGTGGTATCCAGGTTTAATTTGGTGGTTAATATTCAAAAGAGAAAAGTACAAAAGTAAAGCAGTCTATTACTGTATCAGCTTATCACTATGAGCCCCGTGTCTCGGGTTTCAAGCTGAGCTGTTATTTTCTGAAGAGGCTGATCACGAGGGCCAGGCACTAAAACTGCCTTAGTGCAGCCTGTAATGTGACATTATTAGGGTCTTTTGATCTCAAAGGCACAGACTCAAAGCTATTTAATTCTTCCCCTTGATCATTCATGTCAAAACACCATCGTAAAAATCAAAGAGACAAAAAAAGGTAGCAGTGGCCAGTGATGAGATAACCTCTGCTGGCATGTTCAGGCTTCAGGTCTTTGAAAGATTTTTTTAATCATACCAACAAATTGGTTCCTGTCTCCGTTTGTTTCTGAGAGACGAAACAAAGAAATTAGCCGCAATGTTAAAACCACTGACGGGAGACAACGGCGGCCATCGTCTCGTCACAGTGCAGTTTGTTCTGCGTTGAAATAAGAAAAAAGAATCTGATAAGTAAGACGTCTTCACATACACACTTGTTAAATATCACACCAAATATAATGCGAGGGAGTTAAAAAGCTAGAGAGGACTTTTACTCGGAGACAACAAACCACACTGTTAATTAAAACTTTGATTTGGACTGGACCGAGGTTGTGCAAATGAATGTTCAAGACAAGGCTATTTCCCAGCAGATTGACCACAATTTTGATAATATTACCAGTTATTTATTAGAATGTGATTAACTTCTGACAAATTGCCTACCCTCTCTATGTCAAGTAATGACATGGAGTTCATTTAATATAGAAAGTCAGTGGACCTCGATGCTGAGACGCCTGCTTTTCAGACACTGCATGCATACCTATAGATTAATAATACATGACTACCCTTTTAGATGTGCACTCCATTCAGTTATTCTCAACGGAATATGTGACCTTTGACTTCTGAACGAGCTAGATCCCACCTGGCATTGTTGCTATGTTGATAATATTGACCAATATTAACTATTTTGCCATTGATGATAAATGAAAAGTTTAAAAACTAAAGACAAGATGAAAGAAACACCCTTCATGTTATGAGTGTTAATGTTGCACCAGAACCAAGAAAGGCACTCTGGAACTTCTCTGATAGCAATGCACATTCGGAAAGCTGCAAATAATCTGAGTCTGAATCTAAGGTAACTACAAATAACTAATATAACAGAAAGTGAAATGCTTGTGTTTTGTGTGTCTGACAGAAAAAAAGAAAGATATATCAGAATATTGGCTTTTTTTAAACACCAAACATTAGTATCGGCCTTAAAAATCTTACACTGGCAAAGCCAATGCTGGTCATTGAAAGTCTGTGAAAGCTCCAATGCAAGTCTTTCTAGATTGAAGTATCAATTCTATGGTAAGAAAATTTGATATTGCACATATGTCACATACCTGTGACAGTTCTCTCTGTCACAGGTATGTCTAAGTGCATATTAACATGAAAATGACCAATGCCTGTGTGATGACAGGAGCGTGGTGAAGCAATCTTACTTTTCCCGTGTCTGCAAAGAGCCTAACAAACTGGTATGAATAATACTACGATTCAGAAGCACTACTTCCCATCTGTTTGTTGAGTCATAATTGCACATTTACAAGTGAGTGGAAGTCAAGCAGACTTTTAAAGTGGGTGGAATAAAAAAAACAACATCCTGTATACTGGAAAACAACAGTAGAAAAATGCACAAGGCATAATAGGGAAGCCAGGTTTATTTCTGTGTGCACCATACATAGAAAGGAATTTTATTTCTTTCACCTTCTTTCAGCTTTTTTTTTCCTGGATGTGTTTTCGTGCTTGACTAATCTCAAGCACAAATGCCATCCTAAAGTCGACCCGATGTTTCTTTTTTTAGCTTTGCTGCTTGTGTAAGGACAGAATAGGACATTTAGGGGTTTTTTTTGGAGTGCAGGAAGATCAAATGTCTCCTAAACATTTGCAGAAATGCCCATTATAGCTTCAACCTATGCTGAGAGCTAATCCACCACGATCAACTCCAGTTCAAGGACTGCATCTGAATATAAAGTACATGCCTTTATTTTAACAATTTTCTCAGCAATAATGACTCAATATTAATCAACAAAAAAGTGATAGCTAATAAAAAAAAGGATGCTTTTTTTTTTTTTTACAACGTCTCTGCCTTCACAGGGAATAAAGCCTGTGCCTACTTTGCATAGCTCTGTTGTCAATCAAACCAATGCAAATGACTAGTTCAGGTAAAGACTGTTACAGTCCACTGCATCCAATTACAAACCTAACCACACACACAAACATGCCATTTTTGTTCACTTTTTTGAATTTTCTTCTTAAGTTTCACACCAAAAAAAAATGTATGCTTGCACATTCTCACATACACTGTTTCCCTTTATCCATGTGCATGCTCACAACAGTCCAGCGCAGCAAGCTGGGGGATTTTATAGAACAGATAGTGCCTGTAAATGGAGGGATGTGATTCACTTACCTGCAGAATATCATGTAAAATAAAAGCTATCGGGAAAAAAAATGCGTGGGGATATGGGACCAGTTCCGGGGCCATTATGTCACGTATAGCACAGTCACAAGTTCATGCTGAGCTTTCGAGAACAAAGCTAATGGAATTCCTGCTTCTCTGCCTTTTGCTGTGTAGAAGTCAGGGCACAGGGAGAAACAAGGAGAATGCATGTGAATCTGCTTTGGCTGGGAAACAAAGCAGCAGACAAAGGAAGATGAGGCTGACAGCCTCTGGAGTAGACTATTGTATTGTAAGATCGAGGCTGCTTCTGCATCTCTCTCGAAGAAAGAAAGATGAATTACTGAGTCATCCACACAAGAAAAAAAATACGTATGCATCAATATAAACTGTAAAAAAATTATGCATTAATCAGCTGAAATGTTGCTATAGGGATGGAATGTGGATTTTTACATTTCAAAGCAAAAATATTAGAGGAGCTGAGAGAAAAAAATCACTCTTTTGCCAAAAAGGCCACAAGGACATTTAAATGCTTCCCTTTCAACCTAAACAAAGCAAATGAGTCATCGTGGTAGGCAGACCATTACAGTCACAGCTACCAACCATTATCCTCATTTTACTCACTTGCCCTATGCCACACACCATGAGACACTTGGAAATCTCTCTCTCTCCCTCGCTCTCCGAAACCCTTTCACGTGAACAAAAACAAACCAACGTGATTTTGAAAATCTCGGCACTGTGGAGTTAGCGTGCATCTTCTGAAACGCTGGGTAGAAGAGACAACGTAAAAACAAAAATTAACCGTCAAAACAATGACAGGAAGGGGAAAAAAAAACCCTGTAAGGACTGAAATTCTTCAAAGACAGGGATTACTGCCGCTGCCAATATACAGAGTGTGCGCGTTTGCCATTGGTACATTTGAATCAATACGTGTCAAATTCTGCTTGAAACACAATTAGCCCGTGTTTAAAGAAAAAGACGGAAAATACACAGAAGGAAGATTAAAGGTAAGTCCGATGTTCCCCTCAAAAGCTTGCACGTCAACACATGACAGCTTGTTATTTGCTGCACCAAGTCGAAGAAAGCAAACAGCGAGGAAACCATGCATTTGTATGAATTTACAAACAGCGTCTTAGTGTGTCAACTGAGCTTATCCTTTTGCACTGTTTTTTTGGTTCCTGGGGATATCAAACCACAACTGAGATGGTGAATGCATGCAACTTCTTTTGACCCGACTGAACCTTGGCACCCCCACACTCAGTTCGAGCTCAAAGAGATCAGCTAAGTGGAATAATAGGAGTGTGGGGGTGGTTGGGTGCTGTTATTCTACGGCTGTATCAGCCACAAGCCTTAACTGCGAGGCAATTAACATCCATCTCAAATCTTTATCTCAGAGCTGAATTTAAGTTTATTTGAGAATATAAAGGATAAAAATAAAAAAACTTGGATCAAAGCGGATAAAAAAAGGTGCAGGAAGAGGAAAATCTTAGAAACCTGCCCTTTGTGTGAACAAGGAGTTTAAAATAAGGCAATTTACAAGAGCAAAATGACTGTATGGATGCAAATATACATATGTGCATTAACAAACATGCACAAAAACAAGCAGGTGACAGCATAATTCATACACTGACAAGATCAAAAACAGAAGAGAAGCAAAATAAGCATGACAACTTTAAAATGAGCTGCCGAACTGGCCATTTTCTACAAATCCCGAAAGACACAGATCATCTGACTCATACTGTACAACAAGCTTTTTATTGGCGATTCCACAGTTTCATTACATCAGTGGAAATACACCCCTGTTTTAAAGTAGTCTGCCAAAAGTTTACTTTAAAATGAACTTCTCTTCTGTGGAGAAACAGTTTCTTGGCGTGATCTCTTGAACCGATTTTGTGTAATGGTCTAAGTGTCGTTTTCTGTAATGCTGTTTTAAATGGATATTAACAAGATATGTGGCAATCATGCAGATATTTAACTTTTTCTAATATAGCAATTTTTAAAAAATAAATTGTTGATTTTTAAAATATGATTTGCAAGCAAACTGCACAAGCAATGCTGCCACCAGTTGTTTATCTCATTTAAGTAGAAAGTTGGTATGTTGCGCGTGACAAGCGGTTTGGGTAGAATTCAGAATTTTTTATTGATTTTTGTTACTTTTTTTTTTTCGGTCTTTATTGCAGAAGTTTAGCCTCTGTCGCTCAATGTGGCACCAATTTGTAAAAGAGACACATCTTTCTATTGGAGCTGCTCACTTTCATATGCATGACTTTTTTTTTTTTTTTTTTCTGAGCAGAAGCAATTTAACACAATCCAGTCTAGAAAATTGACATGCTGCATTGGAGTCTTCACATTATTCAGCAAGAGCAAGATTAAAACTACCAAAAAAAAAAAAAAAAAGTCTAATTCAAAAAAAGTTTTCCATTCCAAAAAGCCTGTTGATCAGACAACATGTGCCCATTTTAACAACGTGTAGACATGAAGATGTGTACGCTTGCACAGTTTCCTCCCCCCACTGTGCGCAAAAAATCTGTTTTGCAAATCACAGATAGAAATTCATATTCGAAGTCCCTCCGTGGTAACAGTTGCTCGGTGCAAATGCAACATCAGGTGTGAACAATTAGTCCTGGCATCGGTCCAGCACAAGGAAGTGTCTCCTCTCACAAGCGTTATCCGTGTTAGGGGAACAGTTGAACATTACCATGTGGGGAGCATGTCTGTGAACTGGACTCTGTGAGACGAGAGCCCTCTTTTTTTTTTTACTCCCATGTAATCAGCTGAACTAAGTGGGTTAAAAAAAAAGAATCTGTGCAGCTGTGCTTTATTATACACACAATGACTCCCAGATTAGGGAAGCTGGAAGTAGCGAGGAAGGGAATAGATGATCAAGGGAGAGGAGGAAAGGGAGCTACAAACACATCTGTCCTCAGTTTGTCTGCAGCTAAAACACCACACCGCAAGCACGACCATGTACAAATCTGTCTTCGCTTGGAAAGGCCGCCTGCGGAAATGTTTCCAGACCTCGGGTTTTTAATGCGAGGACTCGTGGGAATACTCTGTTGCCTCATGGTGATAGCGATGTTCGTCGGGGTCACACTAACATCGAGAGCGGTGGCACAAACAAGCAGGTGGCACAAACATGTGAATCACTGCAGACAGCTCCTCACACCGCCGGCCAGTCTCTGCATGTGTATCACATATCATTGCCCAGAGTTTTACAGCGAATGACGAGCGCTGTTTCCCTGCTTTTTCTTCATGTGCCCATTATTTAAAAGTAAGGGAAAAAGCAGCCTGATTTGGTAGCACAATTCTTTTGTTTGGGCTTTTTCTTTCTTATTTCTGTGCAAATGTGAAATATGGTTTTCAAACTTTAAGCATGCAAGCGATCATGCTGCCTCCACGTGAGTCACGCTAACAGACCCGGAGACATAGAGAGCGAGATACATAGAGGAGAGGGAGAGAAGTGAGGTGCTATGTTTGGTTGGTGCTGTCCGATCATTCTGCTTCAGTGGAACCTCTCGGGCAGGAAAAAATAAAAAAATAAATTTAAAAAATGCCGGTTTACAGAGTGTTATGCCAGCCGAGGCAAGATTCACCAAGAAAACATCCCGCTGTCATTAGAGCTTACTGAAAAGCCTTTCTATCTCCCTTAGAAGAGCTTACGCATAGAAAGTGATTAAACATCAAACCACACTGTTGCACCCTAATCCAACGCCAAATTCCTGATGTGTTCCGCTGTTTGTCTTGCTTTCTTCCTTTATGTATTCATTTGAAAAGACAAACTAATTCACATTGAGTCCTGTGCTTGAGAAGTTCTTGTAAGACTTTTTTAAAGGAGAATTACAACTTACTTAACAAAAAAGGTATTCTTTTGCGGATGTTTTTTGGTTTTGTTTTTTAAGGACACTGGTCCACTTTTTCATTACTTGGAAAAGGCCAAAGTCGGATCACGTTGGCAGGAACTGGCCAGCAGGCACATGACGCGGGTGCGATACAGCACTGCTTCTTTGTTGGAAATATGTGTTGGAATTAAATTGTTCCAGGTGGGGTCCTGTTTTCTTTAAAACTCCTCCGATAGGCCTGCAGGTACAAGAATAGCAGTTCTCAAGACTGAAAATTGATCCTATTTTTTAAAGCACATGAACAGACCAAGAGGAGTGATGGGGGTTGCATCTCTTGGTGTGTGGCTGATTTTATTGCTCGCACTGTTTCTCATCTAGGGCTGTTCTCCTCACTTATCCACATGCCTCTGATTCACTGGGGTGGGCACAGGAATTAAGTTTTTTTTCTTTTTTTTTTTACGAGTTTAATCTCATTACTTTCATTGGCTGATAAAACCCTGTGGTAGAAGTAAGCTTATTATTTATTGTTTTGAACAAAGTGTATCTGCGCCAAATGTGTGACCACCCTCGGATGAATACAGGGATTCGGACAAGCAGTCCAGGGGTGATAACAATAAACTTTTATTTATTTATTTTTTTCATATCTTATGTGGTCGGGGTATGGCACAGCTGCTTATGAACTAATATGATCTCCTGTGCTACTCAATTTTCTCTAGGACCACACAGGACAGATGTGGCAATATACATGGACACTCAAGATGTACAGCCTAATAACTCATATTATATGAATTCAATAGCACATGTCTATAGCTCTGCATGGTTATTGATAGGAGCAGTAAAACAAACTTTAATAGCCCAGTTTGTTAGGCCCGCTAATGATCAGCAGTGATGACAGTTGAGCTGTAACTCACTGTCCATCTCCACCTCAGTGCCAGAGCAGACTGTAATTCTCATTCTAACACTATACATGGGTGTCGAAGAGATGCTCCACCAAAGCCGAGCGCGCATAAATAACTTTCAGCTGACATTTGTACAGTCTCAACAGCTCTGTGACGTCACCACAGTCTTTGTGGAGCCCTGAAGCTCACCGCAGTATCTGATTCACCAGCTCTTGTTTTTGAACGAAAGCATAACACTGGATACTTTGGAAGGTTATTCATCAGCATGCAATTTGGCATCTGAGGGCAAAAAAAATTTGTTAGCAGAGGTAGGGCTTTGGCAATGCAGCAAAATACAGCAAACATGTCATGCTATGAGATCACAGACTGCTGGCCAGCTGTGTCTGTTGATGCACTGGAAACCTTTTAAGCTCCTGCAGCATATGGTTCGAATCATGCACATCAGAGTCAGACTGAGTTTTTAAAAACAAGCAAAAGGTCCCGCATATTTGCAAATGCTGAATTAATTAAAAAACTGAAGAACACATTTCAAATGGATCTTGATGTGCAGAAATGCTGACAGCGTACTTGTGTTACCAAAAGAAAAACACTTAGCCGGCTGTTTCATGGGCGTCCAGCAAATGTTTTAAATTAAAATCTAGATAGCTTTTGACAGTGAGCATCCCTCGGTTTGACCCTTTAAGCAGCAACATGCATTTTCCACCTATAAAAATACTTTTAAGCTGAAACAGCTCAGGTGAAATCAGCCTGGTTGAAATTAAATACTGTAAACCACAAACTCTTTCTATCAGCACAGGAAAGCGTTGTGTGTGTAGTGTTAACATGCTAGACTACAGGCTACAACGCCCGCCATCGCCTGCACATTTTCAGTAGTAGACACACATTACCAACAACTGCCAATCACGCAGATGCAAAACTTTAGTTTATTCAGTGCGAAGGCCGTCCTTCTTTTGAAAGGCATTACGCCGTTTTTCAAGCGCATTACTGAACTGAGAGAAAAGAAAATCAACATAAAAGCAGAGAAAGTGTATAAAAAGACAACACTGAGAACCATTAAGTCCAGCTGTGTAACTTTACTAAAGTGTCAACTAGGGGGCTGTTAAAATCATTAACACTGCACACAAAAGGCAGGAGGGGAAGGGCAACAGGATTTTTTAATGACTGATTAAAACAAACACAGCAAAATGATAACTGATGAGTCGCTTATTGAAGACATTCAAAAGTACTTTGGACTATAACATCGGCCTACTGGGTCAGCTCCTTTTTCATATTATATCCATATACTAAATACATCAGTCGGTATTATACCCCTTTTTTCCTCATACTATTCAGCTTTATAAATATACAGATATCAATTAAAATGCTTGAACAGTGGAGACAATCAGTTGTTATTATGTTTATTTCCCTTGTAGCTGACAAGATGGTCTCCTCGGTGTGAAATCTAAAACCTCTAAGGCCAGAAATGGTTAGCTGATATACTCGGATACAGTCTGGGAAAGGGCGTTGTCCATGAACCTCAGCGTGTTGCTCCATCTTACATTACACATCCCCCCCACCATCCTTTGTGCACAGGGACAATAACAGCATTTGAGCGGAGGGCATCTGAGGGATGTCGAGGGGGGATCCAGTTACCTTCCCAACCACTACCTTAGCAACATACGGAAGAAGTTTAGTTGCATGACAACAGGTACAGCTTACTTTAGGGGTATCTGTGCTACTTCACAGCTTGAGGGGCTTTTTGTCCAGTGATTTTCACCAAAAAAACAAACAAACCCCCTGCAGAAATCCAGTGACAAATGTATAATAACTACTTTAACATGCAAGCAAGTATCTGGCTTATCAGCAAACTCACAAAAATCAAAGCACTAACGCACTAACGCTCCTTGTGTTTGTAGAAAAATAATAGTATCACCTCTCTCTTTTGTGCACTCATTTACATAATGTGGGTGTAGAGAGGTCAAAGATCATCCCCATAACAAATCCCTTTCAGGAAGAGCACACAATGGGCAGGAGCTGAATGCTTTGAGCGTAGCAGCAAAGGGGAAAGTAGCTCCTCCCTCGGTGCTGCGTTCCTTCAGCGCTCTACTATAACCCCTTATATTAACCATTTGAAAAGTATCTTACATGCTGCATTGTAACCTGAAGCAGTCCGTTGCATATTACTTTTTGGCCAAACAAGAAGAGCAGAGGGAACAAGACAGCAATACGTGCTACAAAGGCATTGTGAAGCAAAGAGAAAGAGGAGGGGGTAAAAGTAGTCCTCTGCTTGTAGATGTTTTATTGTATCCTGGCCCATGGCAGAAACTGCAGGGCTTCTTTCAGCTGTCACATTAAAAGACCCATCCATCAGAAAAAGAGCAGACACTTTCCACTGTGCTGGCCAACACTTTTTAAACCAGCTAGTGTAAATAAGATTTCCATCGGCACTCATTATAGCCAGCATACAGGCAAGGCTAACATTCCACTGAAAGAAAACAATTAAATTACAGACGTAGTGGGCGGGGGATTGTTGCACACTAAACAAGCATAGCGGAGAATTGACTTTCTCCAGAACACAACCCACATAAAAATGTATGTTCATTCAGCAGTGTCATTAGCGCACGGCGTTGTAAGAGCTAGAAATACGATTTCATCCTCAACAGCTACAGCTGAGTTTCCTGGTTAGTCTGAGGGCGGCTGCGTCGGAAACCTAACAATTAAATATCGTGACTTCTGTCAAAATAACAGCAGACGCATTAAAGTGTCAGCAGCTGCGATGTTTGAAGATAATATGTTGTGTTTCGAGCTGGTGTTTTATGCGAAAGGAGGTTAACATGACAGCTGTAGCAACCCGGGATACCGGGAAGACCTGTAAGCACAAACATTTGCCTTTTGACCTCACTGGAATCCACATTAGGAGGTCATCGGCATCACAGATCCCCTCACCCCCACCCCTTACAGATCAATGGCAGCTGTGCAGTGCGTTTTATAGGCCAAACAAAAACCAGAGTTAGGATTTTATTAGCACTTACAACAAATCACATTTTTATTCTCATCGCAATATGAACAAAAGTAGAAATGTAACTTTATTTACGTGCGGCATGTAACTTTCAAAAACTACATAATGTTCAATAAAAGTTTGAATATAATTAGTCCATTAATTATTTAGTGAGCATAGGCTAATCCTTGTTTGAGATCCTTGTTAGCAGTACTGCATATTGAACCAGATATACACAGATATACATACTTCAGTATTTACTTTGAGCCATATTGTCATTGCTAAAAATATGCAATGCTAACTAACGCTTGGGAGTCGCCTCAAATCGTGCCAGTTTATTGTCTAAAGCGGGGGTTTGATGTTGTCGTGCATGAACAATATGACAGTAACACTATGCCTGACTGTGCGCCTGGAGTAAATTAAATTACCATCCATCTCATGACAACCGGTTTCACAGAACCAAGTACGCATTTGCATATATTTACTAAGAAAGAGAGAATAATGGACAAATGATGTGAGTGGTAATATGAGAAGCCTCGTTTTTGTACCACAAATCCATCAGGTTATCATCACCGGGATCGTTTGTTTTCTTCCATGAAATACTAAAATGTCTGATGTTGTCCTTGCAAATGTCTCTTTCAATCCAGTCAGAGTCTTCTGCTCAAATAGACCAGTGGGAGCTGAGCTTTTAAGATCCATGTAGCATATGGAACACACTAAACTGAGAGGGAGTGGCGCCCATGGGTTAGATTTAAACATGGACAGACAGCTGGTGCTGTGAGCTAAGACAGCAGAGAATTTGTATGGAATTCAATTCCTCCTCTTTTACGGCTGTGGAATTGTGGGCAAATTGTGAAGCTCCTCTGTTAAGAACATTAAAGGGTTTTTTATGAGCCTGCTTGCAGAGAATGGGTCATTTTAATGAGGGGGTAATGTCCAGTCCATGCTCCTCGTCGCTTTAACTGCACGCTGCCTCAAAGCACACGTTGGACCTTCAGCCACATCAGGGACATCTGGCCCCTCCATCTACAAACATGGCCCTTAATGGGCAATTACAAAGTCCAGAGTCTGGGAATATGCTTCGATTTATAGTTCCAATGCATCCAAACCCAGAATCCTCTGTCTATCATGACCACATTAGGTTACATGAGACAGGAGGCCCATCAGACCTAATAAGCCTTATCCTTTCCAGAAGATGGCCATTAAACCCCCTCCTACTATGCCAGCACAGCCATCAGCACCCAGTCTAGTAAATTAAACAAATGAATGGCGTCCCCAGTATTACAATTAAAGCATTGAATAACATCAAACAATGAAGCTCATTGACGATCTTCACTCCATGAAGAGAATTAGATAAGTCAGTTATAAATCACTTATAGGGAAGACGTTCAGTGTGTACATTTTCTTTCAGTCTTTTAATGTCAGGCTCATATTCAGTCCTGATGAATGCCTGAATGTTAGCTTTCAGGAAGGGAGGGGGTGAGAGAGGCAGCTTGCACAGCACCATTTCAGTTGCCCCAAACAACCTGTGGCTTTTGCCAAGTTGAGCCCTCTTAATTTAAGTTCCTCTCTTCTTATTTCACTCTGCCTACGTCCTTTTTTCAGTTGGGGGTCTCCTGTTTTTATTAAATCCCCTCCCCTCCCTTTCGTTACAAACACAACCATGTTATCCATGTCAAATCCATTGGAGTCAGCCTGGGGAAGTCAATATGGAGCCAATAGATTATGCGCTTTTTATTAAACGCTGAGGCAGACTTTGCCGAGAGTATGACAGAAAGCTTTAAACAACTAACTTTTTAAAGGCAAGAGTTTTTAGTAAAAGGAAAAAA
Organism: Oreochromis aureus; assembly: GCF_013358895.1. Classification (NCBI taxonomy): domain Eukaryota; kingdom Metazoa; phylum Chordata; class Actinopteri; order Cichliformes; family Cichlidae; genus Oreochromis; species Oreochromis aureus. The sequence goes on from NC_052959.1 coordinate 17,038,915, forward strand.
GATTTTTTGATATAAAAAAGTGCAGTGTATACGATACACAGTGAGCCAAGAGCTTAATGAAAAGTTGAGGGGGAAAGGAGTTGTAGTAAACTCTGAAACAATGAGGGATTTTTGTACAGACCTGAGAAAATTAATGAAATGCGAGCAAATGCAGAAAAAAAAAATGTTGGTGAAATTCTTTACTCCTCCAGAGTAGATGCAAAAACAGAAATGATACATGTATGAAATATCAGCTCAGTGAAAAAACAAAATTATGGCAAAAACACAAACAGCATCAAGCCTCGTTTTCCACTGTCTTATTTCTTTTAGCAATTAACACCTGCCAACAGCCTTTCACCCTCCTGTCCTGAGCTGCAGGTGTGAGGAGACCAATGTGTGACCTGATGAAAGGCACACTGCCAGTCTAGTGGCAAACAGTCATTTCCCCTCACTGATAGGCCACTCTTAATTTAGAGCAGCCTAAGGAGGTGTTCTTAGTCACCACACACACACACCAACACTCACCGGCACCGACACTAAAAATAAACCATTACCACCAGCACGGCCCACAAGTCGCACATCAACCACGGCAAACCAGCTATTCCCTGCCTGATAAGATAGCGCGTCCTGAAATTAAACACGGGCAGAAAAAGGACAGACAAAGGGGTGAACATGGGTGTCACAGGTGAAAGTATAAATCACCACCTGTACAGGACTATTGCTCCTACTCTTCTCCCTGCTCACCCAATGGCCGGAACCCTAGAAGTGACAGTGAATACTAACAATGCGAGCTTGTGTCTCATGGGCCTCCGTACAGCAGGCGCAGAGTAGAATCATAAATGAGCGACTTTGACAGAAAACAGCATAGGCTTATAGAAAAAAAAAAGGGGGTGAAGGATGAGCAGCAGAGGACGCAATGAATTTAGAGGTTGGGGGATTTTTTGATATGACAGGGGGTAGTTATTTGCTGGCAGCAGCAAGCCCTTTACCAACAAAGGGCCTTTCATATTTCCTGTGAACAGAGACAGAGACTCCCATTAATCCCAAAGGGAGGGCTCATCGCATGCTTCTAGTCCACACATAAATTACTTTTCTTACACCCTTCCTTCCATTACTTCTCACTGTTTAGAGCATCACGACAAACGAAAGAAAACAGAAGTTGTCTCCGCATCTTTTATGTTTGAGGCCACTCTTAAAAAAACTGTTATGTTAGCGATAACTCATACCACATGTGCCAATGTTTGCCACGTTTCAAGCCGCAGCCAGGAAAATGTGGCTACCCCACTCTCTGCGTGACTCTCCTCATTCCTGTCTCTCTTTCTGATACGGGAAGAGTGAAAGAATTCTGCCCAGCTGTCACGTTTTCCAGCAGATGAAACCCCCCTCTGACGGGCAGAGAAAAATGCCAATCCCCACTTATCCAGCACAGAATGGAATTTAATGGTGGTGCACTGGCGCCTGTATACACATGCTTAGACCCCTTGTTGGTCTGGTAGAGGGCACGATAAGGAACTAAGGAACCACGGTTTTCACCTGTGGGGCATGCTACCAATGGATCTGCTAGAAGTGGATTGCAGTGAAATGGACATTGATATGAAATGGAGAAAAAAAACCTAACATCAATGCATGCCACCTGTGTTTCAACTGCCTTGTTTCAAACAGACACAAATCAAGGGTTGTGCAATTGCATTTTCCAAGCACGCTGCAGCGGGATGTATAAATGAAACCCAGGGTTTGGGCGACGCAAAGGCTAGACGCTTTCTGTGACCGCGATTCATAGAATGCTGCTCAGATGTTTTTAAATACCTACAAAGATGCTCTGGTTGTTAGTCTCACTGTCTGTAAAAAAGCAACACCAGCCACACTGTTGACATTTGTACCAATCTTCTTTATAACACAGTGATTATCTGACATCGTCAGGAAATTCATTTATGCAGCTCTGCTTTAGAAATGACATCACTCTAAATAAAAAGTCTAAATTCTCATATCCTAATAGCAGCTGCATGCTTGCATGCACTATATGCATAGTCTAAATTCTGAAAAACATAAGTGCATTTAATTGAATGCATTTTTTTTTTTGGTCTATGGAAAAGCCTCAGAGTGCAAAACTTCAATATATTGTAATTCCGAAGATGTTTGTGACTGTGTTGACAGTCAAAATTAAATAAAACTAATACACAGCACTGACACTCATAAATAAATATTCTCCTCCAATTAACTACCCAATCATTCAGCGGATGCATAAATGAACAATGTGTGCCAGTGTTGCCCACTACAGTCACTCTGCACAGAATAAGCCTGGTAAATGGAGAACAAAGCCTTGTTTGTGTGTCTGACCTCAGCTCTCCAAGACAACACATTCTTGGTAGGACAGAGGGGAAACATTCAAACGGGTTCACCACAGTTGTTTTTCCGCTATTTATCCAATAAGATCTCCTTTAAAAGACAAGCTCTGTGTGTGTGTGTGTGTGTGTGTGTGTGTGTGTGTGAGTGCTGTGAGGAGAAGGGCGGGGGAGGAGACAGCAGCTTTAAACAAACACTAAATACTGGCTTAATAATGCCATGTCAACCTGATGGTCTGTGCTCTTGGTAAATCATCAACAGCTGTCTGTTGTTTAAAAAAAAGTTCTTTGTTTACTCTTTGAGAGGATAATCAGTGGAACAGTGTTTTTGGAAAATCACCTCACCATCATTGCTCCACAAAGGAGTGACGTGAGTGAATGCTAATTTCTCATTTCCAGTAAAAACCTGACTCAAACACTAATGACAAATAGACTAAGGTGGCCAGCTAGTGTTCGGACTGTGTGTTTCTGACTGACAGCCCTATCAACCACCAACCGAGATTAGAAATGGCAAACTCCATGAGAGCAGAACATGATAATTTAAAAGGTTACAAACGGCCAAAAGCGCCAGGGCTGCATAGTTCAAATAAACATTGCTTTCATTTTATTAAAGCGACATTATTTACAATACCGGGCAAAAGTCTAAACTCAGATAGGTGCTGCAATTTATCAAGAAAAAAAACATGAAAACAAAACAAAAACAGCGCGTGTACAAATCTACAGAGCTTGAAAGTCAATGTTTGGTATGGTCACCTTTTTACTTCAACACAAGCTTGATCTTAAGCATCTCTTTTGTTTTTTTCTTTAAGTTGTCTTTGGGAATAGTTCTCCGGACTTCCTGAAGGACATTAAAAGAGCTCTTCTCTGGATGTTGGCTGCCTTTTGTTCTGTTCTTTGTTAAGATGACCCCACACTGCTTCAATAATGCTGAGGTCCATTGTGGGTTTTTCTATCCAGCTATGCCTTTACTGCATTGGAGGTGTGTTTGGGATTATTGTCATGCTGAAAAATGAAGCCAATCAGACACTTTCCAGGTGGTACTGAATGGCGGATCAAACTCTCGCTGTACTTTTCTCCATTCATAATTCGTCAGTTTTGACAAGATCTCCAACACCGTGTTTTACAGAAGATTATATCTCCCGCTGTTGTACCTCTCTCCTGACCTGCTTCATACATACTGACGGCAATTTAAACCAAAAACCTTCATAAGACCCGTTGCCACTAATTTTCAGCCCAGCTTTTGTGTCATTTGGCATACTTTAGCCTTTTTGTTCCTCTTTCTCTTACTTAGAAATAGCTTCTTGTAAGCCACTCTTTCACTCAGACCATTTGTGAAGAGCAAGTGGGTCAACTAAACGGTCAGATGCATCTTTCAGGTCCTGTGTCAGCTGTATTTTTCCTATTTCTTAAGGACATGAATTTCAAATACTGTGACAGGTTGCTGGCTTTTGTTTTTCCATGAACGATTCAGTATTAAGTAACTGGACAATTAAAAAAACAGTCATCTGAAAAAGGTTAGGTAAAAGGATTGGACTGAAAATGAGCGAAACAGCAGCCAAAGTTGAATAAACCCAAATTTAAAAGACTTTCAGAAAACCTTGAGAAATGCTTATTCAGAACCACTTTAAAACCTTACAAGAAAGTCTCCTCAGAAGTAAAATATAAAGAAATGAGGGGTGGCTCAAGACTTTTGCACAATACTTACTCTTCTTTCTGACAAATTTCATGGCTTTTTTTTTTTTAAAGAAATGCTCAGTGTGAAGTGCTGCAATCGGTCACAGACTGCAAAATGTCCCACATTCTGAGGCGGCCCCTGTGCAAAGACACCGTCTGGATTGAAAATGTTAGGATGTTACAGCTTATTCCCGTCTCTATATCTGTATCTGCAACTGAAAGGGCACAGGCAACTCACACCTCCAAGAGAAATGAGGAGAAAGTAAAAAGGTTATGAGTGATGTTGCAAAACTATCTCGCCACTGTGTTTTCAACACACATTGTAAATTTCAAATAAATACACGCTGAAATTCAGCCAGATTTTTTTTTTTTTTTGGCTTTACTTTTTCATTTCCAGCATTTTGTGGTCCTCCTCTTTTGTAACTGAACTGTGTGTGAACCCGAGATTTAGGTGACAGCCATGCTTAGCTACAGTGTGATCATACCCTAAGTGCATGTTTTTCCATCAGCTGCCACCCACTTGTCTGCAGCACCAGCTCGACGTATAAGCTCTTGCGATATGGAGCTTTTCAGGTCCAAAATACACACTCCCACTCATACCCACCCCTGCTACCCACAGGCCAAGATAATACTTTTTCCAGTTTTATACTGTACATTTTGATAAACAGTCCATTTAAGCACAAAAACAAGCCCCACCACCATAACGCATAAGTAGGCACTGCACTCACCGACAGCACGCTCAAGCACGCAATTCTCATGCATTAGTCCTTTTGCCTCAACCTATATCTATCTTCCTACAAACAAACAAACACTTGAAAAAATAGCAGCCCTCCTTGGAGGATGGTGTAAGTAGCATAATTTTACTGATTCTCCAAATTGGACTATAGTGAAGCACGCACGCAATATCTGAGGTACATGTGAACGAAACAAATGCACGATATTAAAATTGCCCTTATTTTAAACCGCACTGACAAAGTTGTCTAATAACTAAAATACATTTATGGTACAAGTCTCTTGTTTTTATCTATTTCCTTTTCCACTGGGATGTAATTGCAGACCTATATACAAACAATGCATCACAGAGCTTCTCCACACTATATAAAACCGGTTTTAGTTGAATCCCGTAAGATAACAGGTATGATTATGAACACAAAACCAGCGGGGCTGTAAAAAAAAATAACATCATAGCATGTTGATCCAATATAAATGCATCCCTCCCACAAGATTTTACAGGCTGGGAGCTCAGAGGGAGGACAGGGCTGAAATAACATGTGCTCAGTCTTCTCTATTCACAGCTCTGGTTCTCCACAGTCCACACAAACATTCTTTACATGCTTCATTTTATTCAAATGGTTTTTCTGCCTGTTAGATTACCCCATTGTCTTCCAGCCACAATAAAGCATAAGCAAGAATTGTGAAGACAAAAAACAAAAAAACAAAGAAGAAAGATTTGTGATTGAAATAAAACTCCAAGGTCCTTCAAATTATCTTTGCAGAAAGGCTCACGAGTGGCTCTGAATCCATCAGATAATAATGACCTCAGTTTAAGATTGGCTGCTGTAATGTGTTTTGTGCTCCAAGTTTTAATCCTCCATGGAGTCTGCACATTACATACCCCGATCTCTCCCAGACATATTCATAGAAGCACTGTGATTTTGTGTAATTCTAGCTTTATGTGCTCTCGCTGTCTAATTTATTTGCAAACAATTGTTCAAACACTGTTAAAAAAAACACAGTAATGATTTAAATGAAAGCAAAAAAACTAATAAAAAACAATCTGGAGAATAAAGCTGCCCCCTCGGTTAGATACAAAGCTCGGCTCCTTAATAAGCACATTTTATTTTCCCTTCTGGGTGTGGGTCCCTCTATCACTAGTGACAGGCGTGAAAGGTCAATAACCTTGGCTCATAGCCCTCGTATGGTTAGCAGTGCCGCGAATTAATGGTTCAAGGCGTTATTCCAAACTCTTCAAGTCAGCCAAAGGAAGCTTATCTTCTTCAAAGGTCACAACATTTAGATCACTTAGTGTGACAGCGAAGAACTGACACAGGACCTATATACAGTAAGACCGAGCATATTCTATTTGTGAGAAATCACATGGAAGGTAGGTGGGATGTTGTTCAGCATCTTCAAATCCAGGCTATACAAAGTGTAACGACTTCTGGTACTCTATCTAAAAAGCCATTGAGGGGCTTCTATTGTGTTTTCAATGAATGTTCAGTTTGTCAAAGTTCAATTTTATTGAGCAATAGTTCAACTCACTACTTTCTGATCTTTAGAAATATACACAATGGGGTAAAGATAAAGAGCAGAGATGTGCAATTCTCTCGACCAATTCGGACTTTTTCGAAGCCACATTCGCAGCATACAGAGTGATTTCTGAAACTTCTTTAAAGCCTTATTGAGTTTTTTTTTTTTTTTTTTAACCTTGAATCACACAACACCCTGTATGGGAAAACAGATACACTGAATTTACCATGCATTTCCCATGGCTAAAAAAGATCAGTATGAGTGACCAGAAAACAGCAGCACAAGCACAGCACCAGCCTAACGTCTGACCTGAAGGTTTTTGTTAAGACTACTTTTTCTGCTCCAGGCGTCAAGAGACTAAACTATGGAAACAGCTGGGATTTCATAGTAGTTTCATGGCCTTGACTGCTTCATGGCATTGGGCAAATTATCTGATCTCACCTTCCACTAGTACAGCTATGATTTTCTTCTCCCAGCTATGTGTTTTTGTCCACCACCACCATCTTGGACTCTATACAAGTGTGCCAACAGGTTTCCTGCTAATTTAAACAAAGGGAAAAAAAACACTGACATGCAGAATAAGATTTCAAAGTTAGGAATGTAAATATTGATTTTAATATTAGTGCTCATGCAGATCTAATGGGCAGCTGCTGCCAGCTCTCTGACACAGGCAGATTCTATCTGCCCAGGATGAAATGATATAAAGCCATAAAGAAAATGAACGAGTACGGAAGAACTCGGGACACTAAGCATGGCCCAGTACTTGGAAGAAAGTGGCCATTACAATAGTGAGAATACCTGAGCTGCTTTGACAGGTAAGAATAGGCAGACATGTGTAATATGACCTATAATTTACATCACAATGCTGTTGTTGTTTTTAAGGTAGCTGAATAGAAGTTATAAGTTTCACCTAAAATATATTATTACTTTTCATATTTGAATATCTTGAAGAATAATGCAGAAGTCAAAGGCTTGCAGGACTTGCGAATTCTGCCTGTTTAGACACATTTCATCTGAATCTTGTTAAACATCCATCCCTAAGTCCAATTGGGGATGGACAGATTATTAAAAGCTGATTTGAACTCATGCAAATTAACATACCTCTGCTTCAAATCTCACTTGTATTGTGATAAAAATATACATAACGCCAGTTCGTGCACTCTGCTTAAAATGGGGTTCAAATCTGGGTTAAAATATGTGCGCCCTGTGTGTGTCACTTGCATACATAAAAAGGCTAAAGACAAGGCTCGCTCTGTTCGTTATTTTGCACATTTGCAAAACATATCTCATTAATATTCATTTGAGATCTGCCCACTGTTACAGGCAATGTACAACTGACTGCTTCTTCTCTTAAAACTTTAGTTTTTGCAAAGTTTGAAGCTCTGCTTTGGGTCAGTGTCCTGTTGTGGGAGGAAACCAGCTCCAATCACGCAGCATCCAAAGAGTATGGCATTGCATTGTAACAAGGAGTTATATAGCTTCCCTTGTTCAAGTTTTCTTCTGTGCAAACCACACCACTGTTAGCTAAGATCTCATATGAAAGTATAAGTAAGTTTTGTGGTAACATTTCTATCTCAGAAATCTTACAGCCACTTCTAGCAAAGCTTTGCTAATGTAGCTACTTGACTGCATAGCTAGCTTATGTTTTCTAGCAAATGCTGTTCAATTCATAAAGAATAGGAAGGACAAAAGCAAGGAAACACACAAATGTCAGAAAAGGTACATTCATAACAAGAGCGATACCAATCAAAATCAGATTGAAACATGCCCGTTCTTTGTTCTTACCTGCCTAAGCACCATATATCTTGGTTAAACATGCTTTGAAACTATCAGACCTGCAGTTTGCATAACCAATTAGAAAAGAAACATTACCCTTGCAGACCCTGTTCTGCTGAGGTGGCAGTGCAACTGGGGGGAAAAACGGTGACATTCTCTGAGATCTTTAATGTCTTAGTAAATATAGACAGAGATAATATAAACTTAGACAACACAGACCGCAAAGTGATATGTTGCTCACTGCTATAGTGCATGCTCAAATGGAGGCAAGAAATTGTTGTAGGTCAATCATAATATCCCTGGGGTTGGCAGACACTGGTGTCAGCAAGGCCTGGTAACAGTAGATCACTTGAGACGAGTAATACTGTGGGCTACATATGATGAGCCACCAGTTTGTGGGGAGAGAATGTAAAGAAATATTTACAATCGCCAGTCCAAATCAATATTAAACTGAAAGCTTTATGCACTAGTTTACATATATATACATATGTATTCAACCAAGAACACACCAAGGTCACTGCAACCAAGAAAGAAAGAAAGAAACAAAGTAAAAGGACTAAATGCTACAGTACTGTCCTTGCATTACCCAATTAAGGCACATCAATCATTATATAGAGCCAGGGGAGCTCCTCCATCTTAAAGCACTCATCATGACGCAGAGGGGGAAGGGAAAAAAAGGCGAGTGGTGGAGGTGATAGAGGACTGGATCAAACATGGAGAATGTCACAAGATACAACCTAGCAAGTCATCAGAGGCTAGTGTCCAGAAAAAAGCTGGTGCATTGAAATTTCAGCTTGCAGCAGAACACAATAGTTGGACTGGCCTCTTCCTAAGCAGGATACTGGGCCTTTTGAACACGGCGACACTATGTGGGTCAATTAATCTATCCATGCTTCAAATTTCACTTGTTTGCTTTTGTCAGAGGAATAATACAAAGCCAATTCTTGTAGTCTCTTGATTTTGAGGCTTGAAATATGTGAGATATGTGTGTCGCTTGCATACATAATTAAGGCTAAAGACAAGGCTTGCTCAGTCTTTATTTTGCACAAACTATCTCATTAATATATTCATTCGAGTATTAGCTTCCTGGTTTGACCCTGCGCTCAAAGACTCCATTGTCTGCCCGCTGTCTGTCGTTCGTAGCTACGCAAGACAGGTAATGCCGACGACTTTTACACCTGAGCAGTAAGTGAATGCCTACTTGTCTGGTGGAAAGCAAAAAAGGCTGGAGTTAAATGTAACGCCTTACGAACAAAAGATTTAACAAGAGTGAGAGAGCAGTGAGGGGAGTGGGAGGGGCTTCCTTTCACATGCCTGCCAGCATAAACGTGAGGACAGAGTCCTCCGTGCACTCATGTAGCTTAACATAATGAGAAAAACAAGCACAGCACAGACAGAAACTGTGGGCAAAATCGAACAGGGTTATTGCACAATAAACAGCTGGAGAAACACTACAAAGAGCGCTTTCTCTGTAGAGACAGAATCTGTGAAAGAGACGTGGAGTTGTTTGCTCTACCAGCCAAAAAAAGGCTCTCCCACAGAAGAAAAATGACGCTGAAATCCACAAATCAGACCCTAGAAAAGAAAACAATTCACTCCAAAGTGATGATGTATTGTCTTCTAGGTGCAAGCTGGCATTTTCTTTTTTTTTCCTCACTGGTTCTAGCATTTCACTTGTGAAAAATAATACTAGCCCAGTTATATAGAGACATATATGCAGAAAGTCAGGTCAATACAGCTATTTATACATGGCCTCATTACACGGCGGGGTCATCTATTGCACGTTCTGGGTGTTCTTCACATTAAATAAAACACATCAGAACCAGTGCGCCAGGTATTCATAATCACAATAACTAGGAATGTTCCAGATCTTTTTCATGTCACTACCAACTGCAAACGTGGCAAGATAAAAACTTCATTTCTCTTCAGTCTCTAGATGAAAAGACTAGAAGCACAGGTGTGATCTAGAACCAAATAACCCATAAACTCCCTTAACCTTCATATGACCGTGTGAAATACCTGCTTCTCAAATCCGTCTTCAATCACTGCGCACTGAAAACAGACATTAAAACTGTGATTTGGCAAATGGAGTTCCACGTGTACACTATGCGAGAGGCAAATGACCATTTACGACACACCAGTCACAGTCAAAATTATATAGCACGGCCTGACAGCTGATTTTCTGTCAAATCTTATGTTAACAGAACCTTTAAACCTCGCTGGTTATAGAAGCTTCAGTCACCATTATACTTCGTCACCTCCACCTCCACCGAGACCTCTCTGGGCAGAACAAGCTAATTATATGCCAAGGTCGAACTTCCTACGCACACTCACAGGCATGACAGAAGGGCAACTTAACTACTTCCAAGTGTCAGTGGTACGCTGTTAGGTGCCCATTGTAGAGGGCAGGGCCTGTAACTGATAAGAGGGACATGAACTGAGGCGATAAGAAGCTTCGAGCCAGTGTCTGTGTAAGTTACTCATTTGCCTCCAAATATGGAGTATTAATTTGATACTAGCTTTGATTCGGTGAAAAACTTCAGCTAAGTTCAGAAACCAATAAAATGCATCCTGCACAGCAGGCTCAGAAAGCGCACACAATTTAGCTACAAATAGGTGTATTTGCTTTCATACGCTAACATTACTAGTATTTCACTGTTACAGTGTAGCCTTAGGACTGCAATGGAGCTATAATGTTCTGACAAATGACTGCGATGTTATTACCAATGGCACTCCAGTCACTCTGTTTCCTTGTTATATTGCAGGCAACTTACAAGAGGTTACTCTCCAAAACCATTTGCTGCCAAGATTCAATCTGTCGTCACAATATGTGGTGGTTATCTAGGCCACGCTGCTCCCAGGAAAGAAAAGGTAGAGTGAAGTCAGATGAAAGCAAATGTATGCAGGCTGATAACAATAAAGAATAAAACAAATTCAACCCGAACCCGACAGTGATTCTTTAGCTGGGAATTGGAGCGCAGCCTTCATTACAACATATTGATCTCAGCAAACAAAGACCCTGAATTCATTGATTCACTTTGAGAAAAAAAAAAAGAGGGAGGCAGGGGCAGCGGACTGCTCTTTTGAACAAAGTTATAGTGAAAGTGCTGCCTTAGCTTAAAAAAATGAAGGGAGGTAAAAGAGAAAGATGGCCATGGTCCCGTTGTTCCGCAGCGACAAAGAGAATACGTGAAATACGGAGCAGCAGTTGCTATAAAGGACGAGCGTCTCCTCGTAGTGCTCCTTATTTTCCCATCTACTCTGTGCCTATGGATCTCATCTCGAAAATGAATTTGAATATCAATAAAGTCATGTTTTGTGATTAAAATGCGGAGTCCTGCCACAGAGTTTAAAAAAATATATCTATTTCACACACCCAAAAAACAGAGATCTCAACAGCTCAGTAAATATCCTGTTTCTCCTGTTTTTCAGAGTTATCAGTAAATATTTCAACAAACAAAAGAGCTCTATAGATTTTTCCAAAGGCAGATCCATACAGCTCTCGGTCCACTCAACAAAAACCATAATAGTTACCTACTGTCCATCATGCTGCTGGAGGGCAAATGCTTAGAAACTTGCATACGTCTCAAAAACCCCAGGTTTTAAATTTCCATTTCAGAATCAGAATCAGAATCAGAAAGGGTTTTATTGCCAAATGTTGAGCAGGTTTACAACATTAGGAAATTGCTGCGGTACTTAGTGCGAACATTCTGTCATATAATGCTTAAATAGACATAAAAATAAGAATTAAAAGTGCTAAGTAGTTAGATATATACATGAGTGCAGGTGGTGATCAGTGCCAAACATGGGATGATTCAGTGAACGCAGTGTAGGGTCATGTGTTAGTGGTGGGAACAGTCATATGGTTATTGTTCATGAGTCCAACAGCAGAGGGGAAGAAACTGTTCTTATGGCGAGAGGTTCTGGTGCGAATGGACCGGAGCCTCCTGCCTGAGGGGAGCAGGTCAAACAGACTGTGTCCAGGGTGAGAAGGGTCAGCTGTGATCCGAGCTGCACGCCCCAGTGTCCTGGAGGTGTACAGGTCCTGCAGAGATGGGAGTCTGCAGCCAATCACCTTCTCAGCAGAGCGCACAACACGCTGTAGTCTCTGTTTGTCCCTGATAGTGGCTCCAGCGTACCACACGGTGATGGAAGAGGTGACGATGGACTCGATGATTGCGGTGTAGTATTGCATCATAGTCCGTGTTGGCAGGTTGAATTTCTTCAGCTGCCTCAGGAAGTACATCCTCTGCTGGGCTTTCTTTATGACGGAGGTGATGGTGGGCTCCCACTTCAGGTCCTGGGTGATGGTGGTACCCAGGAAGCGGAATGAGTCCACAGAGGTGATGAGGGTGTCAGTCAGGATGATGGGGGGGAGTGGGGCTGTGTGCTTCCTGAAGTCCACAATAATCTCCACTGTCTTCTGGGCATTCAGCACCAGGTTGTTGTGGCTGCACCAGGACACCAGACGTTCAACCTCCCTCCTGTAGGCAGACTCATCCCCGTCGAAAATGAGTCCAATAACGGTGGTGTCATCTGCAAACTTGATTAGCTTTACAGACTGGTGGGTGGAGGTGCAGCAGTTGGTGTACAGGGAGAAGAGCAGAGGAGAAAGAACACAGCCCTGAGGGGAGCCGGTGCTGATGGTCCGGGAGTCCGAGACATTCTTTCCCAGCCTCACATGCTGCTTCCTGTCCGTCAGGAAGTCAGTGATCCACCGGCAGATGGGATCAGGCACATTCATCTGGGAAAGCTTGCCTTGGAGATGGTCTGGAAGGATGGTGTTAAAGGCAGAGCTGAAGTCCACAAACAGGATCCTGGCGTAGGTTCCTGGGGAGTCCAGATGCTGCAGATGAGTCCAGATGAGTCCAGATTTGTGTCTCTAAGTGATGAATGATCATCTCTGCGGGTCAGAATAACATAAGGTAGAAGTGCTATGCATTTGCGGCCTCCCCCGGTGATGGGTCAGGACCTTTTTGGCTGGTATTCCATTTATCTATACTTCATCAGGAAACCCCCAACAACCTCATTCCCAATTTGAGGCCAGGCAGAAAGGTTGAGCGTGTTGCTGAGCACTAGGTCCAGTTTGCAGAGCAGGTCGAGCAGGGTCATGTCTCACCAAACACTGGGGCCCCTTGAACACATATGAGTGGCCCCGGCTGTATTAGAATGTTAACACAGAGCAGAGAGACGGAAAAACAACACACTGGGTTCATCTGCTTCAGAGTTTTTGAATTTCCAAACAGATTCGTTCTTCTGCCAAAAGAGCAAAATCGGGTTTGTCTGAAAGGTTTGCCTTAAACAAACATAGCAAAGAGGTGCAATTAGTCATAATAATACATTTACCACAAATTCTGAGATATATTTAGCCTGGAAACATTTTCCTGATGTATTCTACTTGCTGATATTGATGCAGCTTTTTTCAATCCCTTTATTAAACCGGTCAACTGTAAATCCATCCTCCAAGTCATGCGTGGAGCCAGCCAGCCAACTGGGCCCTCTTGACACCAGCACATTTAAAGCACTTGAACCAAGGCCAAAGCTGACTATAAACATACTTCTTTTTCATCACCAGAGCTCCCATAATTGTCAAGAAAATAAGTGAAACTCGGGGCTCAGGGGTGGAGGAAAGAAAAATGAAAGCAGCATAGAAGGTTGGGAGGGGGTGGGGATAGCAGAACAGCAGCATAAGAGAGTGTATTAAACTCAATTAAGCTTTTGGGCTTTTCATTAACCCAGTTTTTAGGGAGGGAAACCTCTGCTGAATAATGCTCCAACAAACTCGCTTTGCAACCCTGCTTTAAAGGCTTCATCTAGAAGAAAAAAAAAAAAAAACGGCACAATGTGTGTCAGCTCTCCAAAGCCGCAAGGATTCCATTAGAAACCCAGGAGCAAACCACCCGCAGCCGCAGCCTACCTGAAATTAAATGCAATTTAGTAAAGTCACTTTGTCAAACAACTAAACTAGATAAGGGGGAAGCACTGCCTTCACGTGTGTGATGGTCTGATAATAAACAACTATGTTTGGTCATTTCTCTTCGGTAGTATCAGGCCAAAGCAAATATTCCAGCCTAAAAGCAAGGTCATGTCCAGCCCAGAGGAGACATAGCGCGCAACTGCCCATGCCTGATGTGGTTTTGCATCTACAAACAATGAGCACAGCCTCCCTTGAATGGCTCATTGTAGAGGAATCCTCATAAAAGAATAGTTGTACTCCCTGACTTTTCTGTGTGTTGCTCCGCCATGTTACTTTGATGCAATTAGTTGTTACCAATCTAATGAAAATCAATGGGCTTTCAGATGGTTAGCAAACAGTTAAAGTCTGCTTTACATAAACCTGATTAACGCTTACTACTAAATACACATTGTTAACTGGCTGGCCACAGTTCCTATCATTAAATCCACAGGATGTCTTTAAATTAGCGCATACAATGTCAGCAGTTTCCATGTGAACCGCCACCATTTCCAGGTCTTACAGGCCTCGGGATGTGTATTGTCATTCAATGGCAAAGACGACGCTGCAATTAGATGGGACAAAGATGTCAGACGACTCACCTCCGAGGTGTCTAATGCATCTGGGGTCAAATGCAAAATCATATGATCAAAGGACTCATGTTACTGACACCAGACACAATGCACTGATAGCATTACATGGGCCAGTCCAGAAGATCCTCTTTCAAATAAGCTAATCAAACCATCAGACATCTGGTGACCCTTCACCAACAACTTAAAGAGAAAACTTTGCATACTGAAATGAACCTTCACTGGTTAATCAGCTACTCCACAATTCAGCCAGTGTCTTTCCGATTCGTTATTTAAAACCTTCAGGCTCACAACTGACGACGTTAATGAAATGCGAGGAAACATAAAGCGTTAGCCTGCTCAGTGTGGCTAAAGAAGCATTAGTTAAAAAAATAAAAGCTTGCTAGTGAAAAGCAATATTCTACACCAGCATGGTGAAAGCAACGTTGTAAAACTTTGGGAATACTCTTCACACTGTGGGGGCTTTGTCTTTCAAAACATGCCACAGGAGATTTTCATTAGAGAATGCAGTTTCATTAACATCATCCCACGCTGCTGAGCTCTGCTGCATTACAATGACACAGGAGTGCCCCACTCTGTCAAGGAAATCTCCACAGAGCAGCAACTCGTCTGGGGGAGGGGAGGGCAGAGAAAAGAGGAGGTAGGGGGGGTAGTGTGGGGGCAAACAAAAGAGAACCTGATTACCCCCAGTCACGGCTCATCCACGAGCCGACGGAGGGAAATCCATCACCTGCTGGATCAAACAGGAACTTGTGCACAAGGTAAAGCCCAGTGAAAGCTGCACCCACCCATCGGAGCACTCTCTTCCCTCGCTCCTTTCTTTCTTCCCTCGGCACTGCTACCCCGCCACCTCCACCCCTCAGACTCACACCAACGGCAGCGTGCGAGTTTTAGGCACGCGCTGTGAAATCCAACACAAGCGAAAATGTTTCCTAGTCCAAATGACCTCAAGGCTCTAAACCCTTTTGATGGCACACCGGTGATATATTCCACTTTTATTACCGTCTCCAGACCTGCGTACCATTTCACAGTAGCTGCATCCTCATTTCACCAATATTAAACTCCAAAGAAGCAGTATTGGTCATGCCTGCTGCAATGTAATGAACTGCTACTTTCTTGTTTGCGCCAGTTTATATGCTGGAAAAAAAACATAAAACCCACTTCTGTGTTCAGCAAAGAAGGTAACAAACATTCCCCAGGATATTTAAATTGCTGTTATTACTGCTATTGAGTGGGCTTAGCAGTGTCACCCTGTAGTTGAGAACACTATCATTGTAGCAGGAACTTTTGAGTGTTTGAACTAACAGGCGAAATGTTTAACGAGTTTGATTTAAATCTGTACAGAAGTGAGGATAAATTATGACAACACATTGCAAGGCAATGGCATAAGATAATGAAAATGATTCATCCCATCACTGCAAGGCAGGGAATGTTTAATAACTAAACTGTTTGCTTGATTAACGTTGTGTAAGTGTTCGAATGTGTGAGTAATTGGGTTTCAATGCTTTGCAACAGGAGGCATATCTTCACCGGATTCAACAAGTTTTGATCCACCAGATATTAGTTGCTAAAAAGGTCAACTAAAAATAATAATAATAATAATGTAGCCACAGTGTTTGCCCAGCACTCAGCTAACAATGTGCCTGGTTTTCAACTTGCTCTGAGATGAGAAAAAAAAACACCATGCAAGCAAAGCGGAAAAGAGCCATAAAAAGCTGAGGCACATTTAAGCTGGTTTACAAGGCAAACTACATGACTTGCAATACCACACAACAGCACTAAAGCTAATTGTTTAAATCTGTCAGGCTTGTTCTGATCCTCCCCGAATTGTACCACATGGAGGTAGGTGAGCACGCTCAACTGATATGCATGCATGCACACACTCGCACCCTCAAGGAGAGACATAACAGGGCAAGGAATGTTCACTACTTACCGTTAAAAAGGGGCTGTCCTTTCTCGGTGATATCTGGCACCACAATCTTGTATACATCTTCAGAGAAGCCTGGCCTGCATGGTGGGGCACCCCTGCTCTCTGCTGCAATCTGTAATAGTGGGGTGGGGGTGGGAAAGGGGCAACAATGTCATAAATCAACCTTCAGAAATGTACTCCTGTTGCCTCCGAAACCCCTTGGTCACGTTCTGAAGTCCCTACAGTTGTACAAAAGCATCTGTTGTTTTTATAGCAGGGACCGCAATTAGGATAATGAGGCCAAAAGGGTTAAGCATTAGCCAAAAAGCATGGCTAGGCAAGAACAAGCTCCATTTGTCTCTGTGTAGGGGCCCAGGCACAGGGTAATAGCCAACGCTCTCGGCCAGCCCCTCTGATCAACACACTACTCTAGACAAACACTCTTCACTTTGAAGTACAGGAACAAGGGAATAAAAAGTAAATGCTAACAATCCACTGTTGAGGGAATAAACATTTACGTGTGAATGTCTGAATAAACACCCCCAAACCACAGCTTTTTCTAAAGACTCTGCGAGGTTGTGACTGATCAATATGTTCCTTTTTTTTATCTTTTTTTCAACTCCTAATTTCAAGAAGAAAGCTATAGTTGGGGGGGACAAGATATTTAGAGAGTAATATGCCTGGTGTAAAGAAAGAAAACAAAGCTTATGTGAATCACTGACACTTGTGTTCCATCAAGAGTGAGTTTTGCGCGAAACAAAGAAAACAGCGACTCTGAAGAACACACGCAGGGTATACTTATTAAGAAAAAATGCTCTGGTCTCCAGGCATGCCCAAATGTAGCCAACTAACAGCTCCTAGGAAGGGAGGCCTGGCCCTGTTTCTTTGCGTGCACTCTCAAAAGAATGTAAGACGAGAGGAGCCCCGCTGAAAAAGAGCATTGTGAGTATCCGTGCCACTTGCCATTCTTAATCAGAGGAATTTAAATGGAAAATGCTCGCAGAGAGGAGGGGTTGGGGAGCAGGAGGAGGAGCAGAGCTGGAAGTCTGGCACGTTAGAATAAGGGAGGTATATAAGGGATGTATATTTCTAGATACAAATGTTAACATAAATCACAGTTGCCGTTTTTTCAGATCCCAAAAGCTTTCATTTAACTGCCTGACTGCTTTTTTTCTGTTGCTCAAAGTGTCTGACTAATGAAAATAAATACATTTCCACAAGTCACCCCATTACACAGAGGGGTTCCAACCTTAAGGCTGGACAACAATCATTATCCCATCACTGAGGTGAAATTACCACAATAATATGTAGTCGGCTACTTTTCATTGTTCTTCTTAAATACTTTTCTTTTCTACCACAGATGCAATTAACTCGCCCGGGGGGACAGGGACACGCTGCAGCAATCTACATAAATATTAAACCAAACTAAATATAACCAAGTCATAACTAGGTTAACGTGGGCCTGTATCGCCCAACTGAGAACATATTAGCCTGCAACATGATTGCAAATCATCTAAATGATTATTTTTATTTTTTGGCTAAAATGCGCACGCAGCATCTCTTGAAAAAGAAGAAAAGAAAGAAAGAAATAAGCCATTTAAGTCAAATCCACTTTATAGCGGATTCTTGTGTACTGTTTTTATCAAACTGCACGCAATGTAAAGTGACCGCTGGAGGGTCTAAGCAGCTCGCCCGGGTTCCCTAAACTCAACGTTAACAGCGTCGCTACTAAAGAGAACAAGCGGCCAAACTGTCCGGTGTAACTCCTGCTCGAAGCCGCTTTACACGTTACATTACCTGCAGTCCTGCCAAGACCAGCAGCAGAAGCAGACCGCTGCCCTCGTGTAAGGAGTACATTTGGACGCCCGTGAATGCTTAATTCCCTCCGAATCCGTGAAAAGAAAGGGAGAAAAAAAAGAAATTTAAAAATAAAAAAAAGAATATCCCGCTGACTCAAGTAACAGCCCTCGATGGAGAAAAAAAAAGAGAGATCCTTCTACGACAAAGGCAGGAGCAGCGGCAGGAGCGGCGGCAGCATGTAGCAGCCTCCTCCTCTGTCTATCTATCCAGTCCGTAGCTGACGGAGGGGAGAGCACTGCCTGGTACTGAGGCTGCTGCGCCCTCCCATCCAGTCCGACACGAAAAAAAAAAAAAAAAGCCCCGGCCACTAGTCTATAAACCGCCCATCTCACTGTCTCTCCCTGCCGGTGACACAGCCAATTTCACTGTTGGAAAGGAGCGGGTTCTCCTTAGCTATCTCGTCTAATGACTATTGGCATGGCATTTTTATTGCCGTTGTTCTTGTTGTCTGTCTTATAGGTAAAGTATGCATCAAATGAAAGTATGCTTTCAAACGTAGAAGAAATAACTATAGGTTTAGGTTTCCAGCCTGAAAAGATACACAATTACAAAACTGCTGATTGGACATTAGTGTCCTGATTCCAAACACAGTATATATGGTTTTCATATACATAGGTATTACAAAGTTTTAGTAGTGTATCAAACTAAACACTCACACAGTTATTTAGCCTCTGATTGTCACACATTTAGTGGAACATTTTGGTATTTCCTTATAGTTTCCCAGCCAAGCTCTTTGGTCATTGGCTCCAGACTCCTCTGAGAAGGAAAATGCTTTTTGAATGTCATGGGCATCAGTAAACCAGTTAGCTGTCTGTCAGCTGGCATGAAAAACAGCCCAGATTTTACCGATCATTAGGTGTGACATTCAGATCACACCAGCCCTCGGATAAATATTGTTTGCCGCATGTTACATCCTAAGGATTATCATTTATCAGTGATTAGGGTGTGAATCTGCTTTGGTTATCCTTTATTGATCTCTCTCTCTCTAACACACACACACACAGGCGCACACACACACACGCATGCATATACACATATACACTGAGCACCCCATCACAGGCTAACAAGCTCATTGTTTCATAAATGGCTCACTCGCTCTGGAATTTGGAATTCTGCAGTCTATTCATCTTTCCTCGGCTTAGAATTTGCAAGTAAAGATATTTTTTTCATGTTCCACTCAAAGACACAATGAATAATTCTCTTAAATTGCCTCCTCATGTGATACAGCCTGATGAAGGTTAAGTCACCTGGGTTGTGCTGCTGACACCTAATTAACTATCATGAGATAGCTCCACGAAAGAGATCGCATCTGAGATATTTTATTTCTGTAGATGAGGGAGGGGGAAAAAAAAATACTTATTCCATCTGCAAATAATAAACAAAGGCTGACTTTCGGTTCACCTCCTCCTGGGCAATCTATTGTTTTCCAAGTTATTGGCGGTTTCAGGTGCAGACAAGTATGCGTGTGATGCTGCCTCCACTCCTTCTACAAATCAAACCATCCACTCCTGAGAGTCTGTTGTAATCCTAAACAAACAGTAAGCACCATCAAATTCCTCTTACATGCAACACACATACACACACATGAGAAGCAAACCATGTGTAGCTTTGTTTTTTAAGTGTTTCCTTTTTGCAGAAAAGGGACATAAGTCACCTCTGACTCTTATCATTAATTAACAAGCCTGATGATTAAAAGTAATAATTAAACCGTTCATTAATGTAAACAAAAGAAGAAGAAGAATGCACATGAAAAATGAATATAACACACACCTGTCACAGATAAACTGTTGTGGTCACGTTTCCCTTTCTTTCGTCGATTAAAGAAAGTCACAAAGTCATGTTTTTATTTACCCAAGGCAGCCACATTTCACGTGCCCTTCCTTTCTTTGCTGTGACAGAATAGGGCAAGAGATCAAACCGAATGACCTGTTGATAATTGATATCACATTTTGTACAAATTGTTACATTTATGTAATCTAATTGAGAGTGGGATCAAAATGCTCCATCTCTTTGATTAATGCAGAGGCGGTTATCTTTCATCAGTACTTGTCTAGGCAGGGACGGGAGGAGGCGTTAGTGGGAATCCAATTTGGACTTGGTGCATTCAATCAAACAATATCACATTGCATGATGCATAATACCAATCTGAGACCCCCAAGAACTCTTCGTGCAGCACATGTTTTACCGTGGCTTCAAAATGTACGATTAGGGGAGAACATTTTTGCCATCAAGGTCACTTTGCAGTCTATGGATAATATATTCTCAGGCCTGAGCGACTCTGTGTGCAGACAGATAACTTTGTTTTGCAAGCATGGGTGAGGCAGCTATATGATGCATGTTGGTGGTGATGCTGACACTGCTGTTGACTCTCATAAGCACAGGTGTCTGGGGGCCGGTGGCCTGGAGGAGCCCTCGATTCCACACCTTTTAGTCTGCACAATTGGATGTTGTGTGGTGTATTGCAGCACGGTGGCCTTGACCGCACTGGAAGAAAAATGGACGAGGTCAGCAGCACTTTCACATCCGCGGCACTTCTTCATGCTGACTTTGTGTTGATACAGGAATATGACACAGTTCACCCTCTGCTCGCACACAGTGTAATGCGGAGCTTAGGCATTTTCTTGCGAAAGCCAAATTTACTGTATATCACAATATTCAATGACACTTGTGGGCACAGCTTTGTATCTTGCAAATAGTAGTATTTAGCATTGAAATATATTCCCTTTGGGTATAAACACACATATTTCGACCTCCTTCAACAATTGGCTAATTACATTGTCACTGCTATTGTCCTATGCATGTCAAAGGTTGCTTTGGAACAAATTAGTGAGTGGAAAGGAGCACCTCAACGCCATTATCAATTTCAATCAAGCTTCATTGTTATGCATTCAATAAAGGATCTCTAAGGACCGTCGTATTGCTCTGATTATTCTCCTCTCATTCCAAATCGGCTCATTGAGTCTTTTATTCCATTTGAACAATAGAGCCAAAAAGAGACGTGGCGTATAGTAAGGTGTAGCTGCAACTCTCTATTGCATGTACACAGATATACGCCTGTTTTTTTCCCTGCTTTTTACAATGATTTTTAGCGAGGTTTCCGCTTCGCATCCTCCACATAGTGCGTGGCATGTTGACGAAAATATTGCACGGTTACTTGGCTGAAGTTTTGTAACCTTGAAAGGATCTGATTATATTTTATTATTTGCAAAGTGACAAACAGCAAGGGAGACATGCACGAAGATTTCTGCTGAGCATTTTCTCTCTGTAATTTCTTGTGAAAAGACATGTCAGTAAAGCAGCTTGGTGCCACCCCCTTTGTCGACAAATAAAGGCAAAATGCTGCTTTGCAAGCAGCTCTGGCAATGTCTACGGAGTCACGGGGCTTTTACAAGTGTGTGTCTGCCCCAATTTATGGATTGCAGTTTTTGCTGGAGGCCACATCTGTCTGCTGCATGCTGGTGTGCCACACAGATCTAATAGTGATTGATTGTCTGATTGAGGGAAATTGTGTTGAACTCCCGAGCAACCCAAGGAGAGAAGAAAACATCTTTAATTAGTGATGCAATAAAAGTGTGGCTATTGATTTGTAATGGCACATGTGTGTGCAAAAAGACACTTATCCCAATTATTTATTGCTCACATTTCAGCTTAGAGTGTTAGCGTGCTACATTTGCTCATTAGCATAAAACACACAGTCACCTACAGTACAAGCTAATGGGAGTGTTCTGTCATTAGGTGCTGAGACATCTTAGTCTATCCACAGACCCAACCCGCAAACATGGCATAAAATATCTGCCATGCACATCCTAATGGTTATGAGAAAAGCAGCTTAACAAGTTTCCTTTACACGCCTGTGATTCTGTCACTTGAGCTTTTGGAGCGAAACTTGAAAGTTTGCTTTAATAAATAATGCTATCATATCACCATGTTATCTTATATGACAGATCAAAGTAAGGCTTCTGCAGAAAACATGCATACATATACAGACACTCACAGCACTTGACTGCATGACCACACTGCATTGCCTAAATGATAAGCTAATGCAGGGAGACTATCAATTTCCAAATTGACACATAACATTTCTTTTTATTCTTTTAACATTCCTCCTGAGCTTTCTGAAATCTGTTGTCTCTTTTGTCTTCAGTATTTCCAGCTCAAAAATGTATTTCCCCTTATCACTATTGATCTGCAAGAAGACAAGGTCTTTGGCCGTGACAGCCCAGCCCGTATGATTTAGGAGTGGACCAACAGCCTGTCTAAGCACAGGGGCATCAGGGGATTTATACGAAGGCTGGTGCTGCTGCTGATCTACCCCTTGCATCTCCCTCTACCTCACACTGGGCTTTCTTATTAGGAGCTTAATTTTGGAGGCAGTTGGGGAATAAGACACTGGTTTTTTTCTGTAATCACAGAGGTAATGAGATTAGAGGTTATCCCAATAAATGCTTGAATTTTTTTTTTTTTTTTGGTTATCTTCATGTTTTCAGCTGGGAGAGTTTAGTTTTCACATTTATTAGATTGCTTTAATGCAAATGAAGGAGAAGCCTGGTAACAAAAATGTGTTAATAATTACTGCAGGCTTAAAAAGGTGGCAAAGGTCTGGCTTGTTCTCGGAGTTTGTCAGATTGCTTAAAGCGGTACAGTGTGTTCATTATAATTACAAGGGGGAAAAAATTACAAAAAGAAAGTTTGTGAATATAAAACATCATCGCAGTGTATCATTATAGATTAAACATAGAAAATTAAGATGCTTATTTTTAATATAAAACCAATCGTCTTAGGGACAACCAAATTAAGATCATTATGAATTTTACTGAAGACAACATTGTTGATTTGATACATTATACTGTGCTCTAATGAGATTAAAATATGATCCTAGTTCACAGTAATTGTCATAGTACCTACTCCAACACGCTTGCCCGTGGATATTAGTATTTATTTTTTCCCCATTAGTATGAACAGGATTATTATCTGGTGCATAATGCTATCTTTACAGCTCATTAGCAGTCAGCAGGTTATCAAAAGTGATGTTTTTCTTTCATTAACTTTGAAAATATTGCTGCACTTTTCATCTGGAACAGATAATTGCTGAAAAATAAAGCACCTGAAAATGAGCAATATGGAGAAGGTTGTAATGCATTGTTGTTCATTCTGTGATTCTGCCTGGATTTCATCCAGTGATAGACTTGTGTTTGCCTTCAATATGTGCAACTCTCTGCCATCCAAAAAAAAAAAAAAAAAAAAAAACCCAAATACCCAAAAAAACGATCCACTGACATCAATAAAAAAATGCATTTTTTTGTTAAACTAATGGTAGTTTTTTTTTATTCAGCTCTTTCCTTGTATCATAGACAATGCTTCAAACCATTAAGCAGCACACAAATTATATAGCATAGAAAGGCACTTGTAGCCAAAGCAGCAGATGTTAGTGGCAGGTTGCTCAGTGCGAAGGGTGCCTCATTTGGCTCACTCAGGAGGTGATCATGAGACATATTGCCTTTACTCTCGCCCTCCACACAGACTCATGACTGTTCCTTTCACCCGCTGGGATGCTGAGGAAGGGTCAGTAGGACACAGCAAAGACTTTGAAGTGAAGAGTTTTTAGGGTCAGTGTTTCTGGTGTTTCCTTAGTCATAGTGGAGCTTTACTATATTTGGTTAAACCAAAGAATGATTCATCAGTGTGAATCACAGAATCCACATTCCTTAAACACACAAAGCATGTTTCACACAATACTTTGGAAATCTCATGGATTTTCACTGAAGCTATCTGCAGTTCCGTTTTTTAAAAATATGATATTCTGTGCTTCAGGATATTTTCATCCAAAAAAAAAGTCTTAAGGATCCGTTTTTGTCTCTGTTTGTGCTTTTTCTACTCAATACCCCCCTCACCTTTCTTGGTATCTAATTGGGTTTCATTGATTTACTCCATCACGATGCTAGCTTGGCCAAGTCTCTGCTGACCCTGCAGAAAAATATCAGGCAGGCTGTCTAACAGGCAGCGTTCCGGCTACCCGGACACAACCCCAGCACTCCCAGTGCAAGCAGTGAATGATTGTGTCAGTGAGCTGGAATTGAGTCAACCTGCCGCTCCTGTGGCCCTCACAGCTGAACCATAGATTAGCGTAGCACTGAAACAACACAGGGCTCAAGAGGAGGGGTGTTTGTACACACTGGGCAGAGACTCTGGTGCGGTTGTGAAAAGGAAGAAACGAGGGGGCCAACTGGCGGTTGTCAGGAAGCCGAGGGACACAGCCTCTCATCTGTGCCTGAGGAACTACGTGTCACCTTGAGTTCTCTCTGGAGGAGGTGTCCGGACATACACCTGCTGGGCCAGGCGGGGTGTGAAAAAAGGATGAAGGCAAGGAGGAAGTAGAGCTGTCCAGATTTTCACATGTGACAAATGTGACTGAGCAAAAAATCCACGCCATCACTCGTAGAACATTTGAACAGAGTGAAAATTAATTTGAAAAAAAAGCGTCTCGCCTCACCTTTTCAATTCTGCATGCAGCAATAGAGAGGATAAAAGAAAAGGATATAATACTGACAGAGCTTTGATACCAACTGTGTCCTCGTTTCCTCCTCTCAACTCCTGTCCCCCTTCTGCCATGCATTATAAACGGCTGATTATGACAGTGACAGCTCCTCAGGTGTGCCGTATGCTAGATTTGTTATTCAGCTCACAGGCATTTCTGTCCCTCCCTCTTACCACCTGCACAGGCACACAATCACGCAGACAGTGACACACACACACACAAATGCACACACGCAGGCAGAGGTGCACACACCCACACTCACCCTCCCACTCACACACAGATCCCACACCCACATACACACACACACAGCAGCTGCTGTGTCAGCGGGATTCTGGAACCAGAGAGAGGGGGGATATTACATGAATCAGCCTCACACAACTGTTGTATTCGCAGTCCTATGATCTGAACGCACAAATGAAATTAAGCTTTTATTGTTTGATTTAAATTTTCAATGGCCCCTGGTGCGCTCATGAGGTTGTAATTGCAAATTGTTTTTTGGTTAATGTTGTTTTTTTTTTTCATTTTAAATTAATGGACAGGATGGGCTGATTTGGATTCCTGGAGCACACTGCAAAGACAATTTACAAATCATACCTTACAGGCAGGGGTTAAAGTGGGCTTTGGCAGGTGGGGGGGACCCTAAGATCAGGTGCAGCAGTGGAGCGTGGGAAAAAGAATCAGTTAGAAATAACTCACGCAATGATTTGTATTGGGAGCTTCAGTAGATTTTACTTTGTTTGCAGGTTGTGATCAGCTGATCTGTCCTGCCGCTTCTCCTGCTCTCTGTGGCTTTAGCTAGCTGAGTTTAACAAGCTACAAGCAGATGTTTCGTGGGCCATCATGGGTAATTTCCAACCCCTCACATAATGAAGCTAGTATAAAATGTAGAATTTGGTCAGTAAATCTAATCAACATCATCACCATAAATTTAAATTGATGTCTGTGACCCTTTATTTAACCTAACTGACCATGAACGCCACACCGTACTCTGCACCAGTCCAACAAAGTGCATTACTGTGAACAACCCTGCACTAAACTGCAGAGTTTTTCATGTGAGATGTTTCCCAACATGAAAAGATCGTAACTTCAGCAACACATCAAGTAATAGTGAATTAGGACATTACATGTAAGCTTTAAAATTTCAGTTTATTAAATGTCATGAGCTGAGCATTTCTTACCTTTGAAAAATAATCGTTTATCTTCTTCTCATGTGTTACATTTTTTTTTACCCAGTTTACACTTAGCTAATGCGATACATTGTATGACAAACAGCACAGAACAAAAGTTTTAGTTTGGTGATTTGTGATTTGTTGAGCTGTTTGAAAAGATGCATTTGAAAGTACCTGCCACTTTACTCCATTTATGCTCACTGCTCTTTAGTAACACGAGCTAGATGCTGAAGTACCATGAGAGCAACTCTTCCATCTGCACCATTAATGCATAAAAAGCAATGACTCACTAGTTAAACTACTACTTAAATACTGATTTACTGAAGGTGTCAGAACACCATTCCACATCATTCCAGTGCACTTTAACTCCTGCTTACAGCAGTATAGATACACCCAGAAAAGCACTATGTGGTCAGTTTTTACTTCTAATATTTATTTATTAACTTTAAGTTTTAGACTGGGTGCAACGTGAAAAGCGAAAAACAACACGCAACTATCTGGTTTCCCTTACTTGTGCCTAAAGTTTTAGCATCTTCATTTTGTCTACAACTTAATTGTTAAATATAACCATTAAATATTTAAAAACTGCTGCGAATGTCTAAAAGCATTTCACAAACTGCACAGAAAACACCCGATGCTTGCAACTAACTTGAATGGTGCAAAGAAATGAGGCTCTGAAAGGGACAGATTTTTCCTGGAGCTGCAAACAGAATTAATTAGAGAAATTATATTGAGTATTACTCTCAAATTATTGGTGAAGTTACTTTATCTTTACTGGATATATAAATAAACATCTGTTTTCTCACCCTAGTAATAAAAGCTACATTTGTTAATAATTTGTTTGGCTGAAAATGTTAATTTATGTTTCATTATTCCAATTCACTAACTAGATTCACTAATCTGTGCTGAGCGAAAAGAAAAATCAAATCCAAACCCCAAATGTTATTTATAATGTAGGAAGAGATATTTTTCTGGGCCTGGTGCTTGATGACGTATTACTGGCGAGTGCTGGCCAGCTATAAACTATGTGAAGTGAGGTGAGGTCACCTTGAGAGTTTTCAAGAGCTGCCAGCAGTGGAAATGTTTTTCAGTGGAAATACTTCATTGAAAACATTAGTGGTAAACACTGAGTCATCAAGCCTTCTAAATCAGCAGGGACATCTTCAAAACCTGGTCGACTGCTGTGCTCAAATTATACCGTTAGCCATTCGGAAGTATATTTTCTTGCAATAATCAAAACCAATTTCAGGAAAAGTAGAAATTCAAAAATCAAGGTACTATTGAGTACACAGTTATCAGTATGAGAAAGTGAAAGAAACAAAACTGTAAATGACAAGCTGTTATTATTTAAAACATCGACTGAGTGTTCAAATGTCTCATATACCAACAACCACAACTGGATGCATTGCACAATATCCAAATTATGGATTTTGTCCCTCAGAGATTTAGGTTATAATACTGGCCATCTGCCGTTGTATGCAGTCCTCTTTATCCTGTTGTTTTCCCTTGGAGGTCTATTTTCTTTCTTTCTTTATTTTAGGATATAAAATGATCTGCATGTGGACAAATCAGAAGGAAAAATATTGAAAAAGATCTTGTACAAAATGCAGATGGCGAGTAACTTTGACAAATGTTGTTTTTTTTAAGTATTGTCGAGTGTTTATTTTTCACGTGGCATTTCGCAAAGTGCCTGTTGTTTCAGCAGAGTCCATGGCTGAGTTCTCTAATTTGCTCCAGCTTTGGCTTCACTCTACCATGTAAATGCAATTAACTTGCTGACAAAGTATTTCTTCTGGCAGAACTGTTGTCTGACTTTTGCATTAAGAAATGAAGAAATAGAGAAGTAGGAAAGTGATCCAAAAATAAAAAGATTAATCGCTTTGCCAGGTCTCGCTATAGGAAGCGGTTACTCGGAGAAGGTTACAGCCATTCACCTTTTGAAGTCACACTGATTTCACCAAGTTGGTTCTACTGGTGTTTTTTGATTTGCACACAAGTATTTTTATCCTAATCTTACTTGACAAGGTTAATTTTGTGAGGCCCAGTTTACAGTGAAACAGATTGCTGACCTTTTGACTTACAGATTCGCAGTCTACTTTTAATTAGGTTCCACGTTCAATTCATTACTTTGCTTTTCTAATACAGGCAGATTGCAAAAAGCAGATATATTAGATGTGATGTAACCTGAGTAGGTTAACCGCACATTGCTCCCCCAAGATTAAGACTGATTGCCCAGCCATACTCTTGAAAAGGTTGCGTCAACCTTCAGTTAAAACTTTCTCCACAGTGATCATATTATGCGCTGAACAACTAATGTAAATGTTAGTATAATGTCGGTTAGGTCAAGAGCCAGTATGTTAATGTCCGGGTGTCTAATTTGCATTGTTTCCTCAAGGGTCAGACATTACTTCTCATAAATGCATCATTACGCTTGTATTTCAGTTCTGCCTTTAGGCCCGTATCAGACAGGTGTCACCTTGATTAGAGATGGATGTTACAGCCTCATAGGCTAGTAAATGCAGCATAATTCAATGCACAATTATAAAAGTGTGTGTTGATGTATGAAATTATTTTTGAAACAGGTCTCTAAACATAGCACAATTTAAAAACTGAACTAAAAATGACTATATTAATTAGGGACAATCTAAAGACGCAGAGCAGATGTAGATATTATGCTATGAATATGACCAGCTGTCAGGGCCGTGAGCACTCTGAGGATACAGTGCTGATGAACCTTGGGGACACTGTTGGAGCATCTGTTATTGAGAATGCCAGGGCTCAGACCCCCTTAAAGTAAGACTGAAATTGATACTGACAGAGAAGCTCTTATGAATGTCACGGGATCCTGAATGCGATGACAAATTGTATTGTGGGTAGAGTTTAGGATTCTGGTGACAAAGTGTCATCTTGCATTAGCTTGCTGAAGATTGGCGGATCAGGCTAAACAAGGTGGCACTGAGGTGGAGAGAGGCAGTCAGCAGATGAGTCGGTTCACTCCTGACAAGCTTACGCTGCTCATGCTCGGAGTGGAAGAGCCGGTGCAGCCAAGCATTTTTTTTTTCTCAGTTTCTGGGCTTTGCACTTTTCTACAGTGGCTGAGAGACCTCAGCATACAACAACTAAAAAAACAAAACAAATTTAAAAAAACCCCACACACATGTAGATTGAGCAGTACATATTAACCACAGCAGATGAGCATGCTTAAAAAACAGATAATAATTTGTGATTTATTTTTCCAAAAATATGCTTTTGTTGATTTTCATGCACTTTCTTCAGTTTGACTCACCGATCCACCTTTTCCACCACATTTTGGAATCCGCGATGCCACGGGGAGGCTGAAACACTTAAGAGCCATGTGTCAAAAAGAAAAAAAAAAATCCTTTATATCACACAGAAACAATCAGATTAAAGTTTAAAGCTCTTTTGCTTATCAAACCTTCCTATCCACTGTATAAACTTGGAACAGGTGTAACGTTCAATCTCCCCACGGCACCATGTTGGAATCAGAAAAATACGGTGATAAAATAAAGGAACCAGCTGAGATTTACCTCTTTCCATTACCTGCATGTTATTTTTAGCAATTCTTTGAGCAATCCTGGATCTAGGAAAGTAACTCAAGTTGGCTGTGCTTTTATACATACGTGCAACTTCACTTGTGATCTACTTGTTCAATTTCCATATTTATGCCCCTTAAAATCTTTCCACGTCTTTCCACTGTTCACCGCTGTTGTTCTTTAAAAAAAACTGCAATATACTTTCTTTAATTCTATTAATTACATTTATATTTTTAGCACATTTTATATACTCTTGTTTATTTTATTCAATTAAAATGCTGCTCAATATCCAGCAAATCACCTTGTTAACCTGAATTATTACTTATGGGATTAAAATGATTGATTTCAAAGGCAGGTTATTTTGGATGCTTTAATCCCCTTAATATATTTTCAAAGCTGCTTTTTTATGATTTACTGCTCATGTATGATTCCTCTTACACTGTGAGAGAAACAAATTTGTGGCTCTCTGTCATAATCATCCAGCTCCTGCCAAAGCGTTCAGCTGAAAAGCAGGACATCTTTGCTGTCCTTTCCTAACCTTCGCTGCGAGTTAGGTAAAAATAGGCCAAACATGTGGCTAAAGATTAGTGAAATCTATTGTGAAAACCCACTTTATTCTATGCCATGCCTATGTCTCTTCTGCTTCTCAAACACATCAAACATCTGAGATGTATTCGGGACTACAGCAGGATAAAAATAACAATCGTGTGAAGCAGATTCAGAAAATTGTCCTTGCTATATTATGATATTAATTTAATTTGTGTTCGCAATTTACAATTTGAAAGGACAATGTGACATCTCCCTGCATCCAAAGTAGGAAAAAAATGTGTTATCTTAAAATAGCTAATTAGATTTCTGATACAAATACTGACATGTTAAACAGGCTTCTCCTACCAGTGTCCTTCATGGACCATACCCATGTTTATGATTGTTATTAATCCTTCCAACAGAGTGGAAACATCTCGCTGTCTGTGTAGAGAGCTCATCAGTTAGATCTAAAATGATGTTAATCATATGGCCTCGAGTTATTTCTCCGTAAGAATTAATTTTCTTGTCTTTAATTTCTTGATTAGTCTGGCCTTACGCATGTATTGTAAAAAAATAAATAAAAACCTAGGGGCTATGTGTAACCCTTTAAATCTGTTAAATGAGATATGTCCGATGCTGGCATGATAACAAATTATGATTTTGCATGAGGTTGCTGCAGCCAAAATTATTGTTTCGAGTATATGAGTCATTTTCTAAAAGACCTCTATTACAGCATATCTCCATATCTCTACAACGATATCTGCTCAGTGAGAAATGAGATATGCTAAAAAATGTTTGTTTTGGGAGGGTTTAATCTCCACTGAGAGAAACTTGCCACACTGAGAAGTTTCTGGAGGGTGATGACAAATAGAAAGTTCGGTGGCTGTATGATCAGCCTATTTGAGGCGCCAAAGATGGAGCACCGCTATTAACTGCACAGCAAGTTTCCATCGTCCTGGTCGGTAGACTCAGGCGACAGCTCCGTTAAACAGCAAGTTTCTTTGCACGTAATTAATGTGGTGAACCTTTACTTCATTTTTTGTTTTTTTTAATTTTATTTTGTTTTGTTTTTGTTGGTGGAAAGTTAAACTGACCCTTTGCTCTCCAGTAAAGTTGAAAGAAAAGTCTATAGATGGAAGCGGAAATCATGTAAAACACGTTTGCTGCTCTGAATTTCACAAGATCCAGATGCTCACAACTGGTATCGGTTTAACGTTGCCCTTTCCTTCTCAGCACTGACAGAAAGTTTGGCTTCACATAATAAAACAAACACTGAGGTAATGTGAGATAGGCTGAGTAAATAAAATAACACATTAAATTCCTTACAGCTTGACTTTGATTTTTTTTTTTCCCAACTCTTAATTGCATTGCTGGCATTGCTTCAGTTTCACCCTGAGATATCTTTAATAAAGGCCTTGCACTAAGTGCCTTGACTGTGGGACGGGGGTGGGGGGGGCCTTGGACTGACACTGACAGATTCTCTCTAACCTGGCACTAACACTGCCACGTGTTCTCCATGTACGTAGCGCAAATAAGATGAATACAGTAAGCAGTCAAAGAACAGGAGTGCAAGCCAGAACATATTCTTCAGAAGTGAGGGAGTCTCATTTATCTATGAGGGCTTTAAAAAGTGATATTTAAAAACTTAAAATGGTTACAAACTAGCAAGGTCTCACCGGGTAGAGGAAAGGCTACCAGTCTCTACTAAGGTGGAAACTAAAATGTAAGAAGTCAATTAGAACTCTTAATTACTCAACACTGATGTGTAATTATTACATTGATTCATTTTAGGGAGCTAATTGATACAGCACCATTTCTGAATATTTTGGTGTCCTGGAATATTGGATGATTGCTCTTACCTGATTTCATGTCTGACTTTTCACTTTAATATTTTATTAGCATTAAAATTACTTTTAATGGTACTATTTAACACTACCACTAACTTAAAGTTAAGTTTAAGAACTTCTGCTCTGTGTCATGATCACCTATCAGTTTGTATCTTTAAATGCCTGTTATCTTTTACCAGTTTTCACCATCATTTAGTTAATTTACAAATATACACTCAATGGCCACTATACGTTATTGAAAATAATAAGCCCATTACATTGCAGCAACTCGGTGCATTTAACCATGTTGACAGGATCAAGATGACCTGCTGGCCACTTCAAATATGTGCTGGCATCATCAGATTGGCATCATGGATGTGTAGCGGACAAATCTGCCCCAACCGTGTGATGCTATCAGTTCTCTACGGACCAAAAACTCTGAGGAAGGTTTCCAGCATGCTTTTGAACTATGTCATGAACAATTAAGACAGTTCTGAAGGCAAAAGGGTTTCCAACTCAGAACTACCAAAGTGTACCTAATAAAGTGACCAGTGAATGTGTGAGGGAATGTTTGATAATACACAGAGGGAGAAAGAATGTCAAAGTCTGACAGTGTCAATCCTTTGGAGAAATCTGGGACAGGATTTAGACTTTGACAAAATACAGCATGAACAAAACATCAGGCTGTCCTCAGTGTTGTACAGGTGTGTTGACCTGCTACAAGAACTAGACCAAAACATCCTCTTACTTGCCACATGCACTCTTGAAGCATTCTCACCACATCATCAGTGACATTATGACAGTCTGAGGATGCAGCTGTTGGTCCTCATAATCTGCTTTCTTTTTTCCAAATACAAAGTAGTTTTTCCAACTACTGACTCACTGACTGCATCATACAAGTTGAGGACAAACTTTGTTATCCATATCCAGATTAGGATTTATCCTCCGTATGGATTAAATTATAATATCGGCATAGAACATTGCTTCACCTACTAACCTGTTTACCCAGTTACCTGTATATTTATACATGTTATTGTTTCATGTGATTAAAAAAAAACCCTCACATGTAAGAAAATAATGAGTTTGAATTATGAGTGTTTGTCAGTGTCAGGCATTAGCTCCTAACAGTCATGGTTTCCCAGTCCTCTACCTTTTGCTCTCTCACTCTCTCCTCTGCCTGTGTATGCAGGTATGTGTTTAACTCCGCTTGTGTGTTCCAGAGGCGGAGCCTTACCCGGTTCTTCAATTGTCCTGCCTATTCACCTGGAGATTGCTTGATTGGTAGCGTGGCTTAGCACCTAGTTTTGGTATAGTGATGATGTCAGTGAAATCTGTCATGCTTGTGTTTGGACTTTCTGGTCTTTTCCTCTCTACACACACTTTTGGGGAAAGTCAAGAAGGAAAGGACACGTGTGGAAAAAACCCGAGCTTGGAAGAAAACCTCTAGGATAACCTGCCCTTCCCCTAAATTATCCAAACACTGACAATATGATGAAATAAATGTTTCCACGTGTTGATGTCTATGTCCAGGCAGAGAGGCATAGATACATTAGGGTTTTTTGTTTGTTTGTTTGTTTAGTGGTCTAAATAAATGAAATACCAACGCCTTGAAAAGACTTTTTGTTGTGAAGAACATTTTTCTCAGTCTATCCACACTGACCTTCACAATTTCCAGTTATTTTAATTGTAAGTACTTTTTTTCAATTCTTTTTTTCTTCTCTGTCCTGCAGTTTAGCTACAGAAACACCTGCTTCAGGTGTTATCAGTCCATTCAATGGATGTTATTAGCGGATATCAGATCATATTCAGATGGAGGATCACTAACAGGAGTATGGGAAGACCCCTGAATCCACTCTCGCTGAATCCACCAGAAGTCAGTGAGAGTGGATATAACAGCTTTGAGATATATTTGTAGATATTACTACATGTTTTAATGCCTTTATGGTGCTGGCTTAAAGTCGCTTTGTAAAGGTTAGCATATATTGCAGTAACGCAGTTACTATTTAAAGGATGTTATGACAGAATTGTTAGCTTCTGTCATGGCTATTTAAGTTGATAGTTAATTAAGTTACCAGTAAAATGATTAATCACAGCCACAGATTTGAAATAAACATCCTGATTAGCTTCAGTGCATTCATATTCAATATGTGCTAGTTCCAGCGCTTCATTTAAACTGTATGAGACTCAGCCAGGGTCGATAAAATAAAATTCGACATTTCTGAACAAAGTCTGACTCCTTTGATCCTGCATGAGAAACCGCAGGATGCAGATTTATAGACCCTCTTTCCTGCTGGCACACCTGTCACACCTGAGAATCAGCTAGAAGTTTACAGTAACGTTTAATGCAACGACAGCCAGACTCATGGCCGTCTTTTCACTCTGGGGAATACGGTAAATGATCAGTTACTTAAGTTAAGCTCTCTGTCTGTGTGTCTCTGCTGAACATTTATAATCAGGTTTGAGTCAGGCTGCACTGAGTGTGAGACTTTTCTCTGTTGAAAACAGGCTGAAGATGGTTCACAGAGCTTTAAAGTTGCAAATTTAGGAGCCTAATGATACATTTATTAGTAAGTTTTATTAATTTATTAATACGTTTCACATTGTTTGTTTTTGTTTAGTACAGAGAACACAGATTTCAGAGGAAAAGCAAAGAGAAGCATTGTTGCTTCATCCTTAATACTTTTAAGTTGCATCGGCTACAGTTCGGAAACCTGTGTTTAGTGCTGCACCAATAAGCAGCATATCTAATTATTACATCACTGTAGTTTTTTGCTATTGCTCTTTCAGAGCCAGATTGTAAATCGAAAGGTCTTTAAAAGCTTTTTTTTCTGCCCCAATCCTGAGAGCTGATGGCATACAATTTTTTAAAGTGACATTCTGAGAAACAAAGGGGAGCAACAATACTTATGTGCGTTTAACATATTTCTCATTTATATACCAGTCTTGTATTCATTCGACATTTTCCAGGATGGTGTCTGGCAGTTTCTTCATCCACAGAAGTTTCATTTATCAGTGTGGGACTGCTGTGCCACCTGAAAAACTCATTTCATTCTTTCTCACACGATGTTCATTTACAGAAATGTTTTAGAGAAATGGATTTCTCTACCATAGGGTGAGCTAGTGAGTTTCCATAGATTGTATGAATATATTTATTAAAGGAAGACAAGTGTTTGTCCTTTTTTCCTTAAGGTACAGTGAATGATACTAAAGGCAGGCAGTCAATATTAGGAGAAGACAAGAAGCAGAAGCACTTGCAGAGACAACTGCACTGAGGGCACAGCCAACCCTGAATTGGAAACATTGTTTCCATTTATGTTATCTGATAGTTTAAAAACTCACAGTATGTAATCAAAATGTAAGTAATGACCAATTACAAAAACAGGAAAGCAGATAGAAAAGGTAATTGTGTTAAATACACCTGATATACAAGGAAAGCTTCATGAAGTCTGAAAAGTCTGAAGAAGTTTTGTCAAGTTTCCAAGTCTGTGAGCATGAGACATTCTCACATTTATTCACACATTTTCTTAACTAATTATCCAGTTCAGGATCACAGAGGTGCTGGAGGTGGATATGTTAAATAAATAAACCTTACAACAACCTGCATCCATGTACATTGTTTCCCACAGGATGAGAAAATCAAAATGATCAAACTGTGGAACACTGTGGAACATGTTTATGCCCGTGTGTTTCAGAGGAGGCTGGAGGCACTGAAAGGATCTCCTACCGGTTCCTGGTGAATCAAAGCAGAACTATAAAGGTCGTTGGACTGCATGATGGCCTTACCAGGGAGGAACCAGTTAGAAGCTGCTTTCAAAGTGGCTGAACAGATTTCATCTCAAGTAAGCGATTAACAATGGTTTGTTCATTTGTTCTGCCACTTAGAGGACATTTAAGAACATCGTTTAAATCTTTAGTTGAATATTATTCGAGTGACTCTTATCTTCATTTGCAATGATGGACATATTCTTCATGTTCATCCAGCTATTTAGTAAATTGTATGTGGTTCTTAGACCAGATGGTTGTTATCATATTACATAAGGATTTCTTACATATCAATCAGATGCTGTACAGTACAATACTTCTGACACGGGGGAGGGATAACTATGGTTTTTCAATCTCATTACACATTGAAGTTCCATGATGCAAATAAAATGACAAAATCCTGTTTTTTGTGGTTTATTGTCTTCAAATCAGCCGACAAGGCCGATGGCATTCAGAAGTCGGGGAAGAAATATTTGAGGCCGTGTACTGAAAGGGTATTTTATCTTGTTATCATAAGACATCTGGAGTGACAGCTTCTACAACTCAGTTTTTGGTTGTCCTTGAATAAAGCTTACAGTCTAAGAGGTCTGCTGTTGATATTCGACACATAGAGAAAAGCTCACATGTTCGAATTTATTTACGATTACAAAAAAATTACAAAATGAAACAACTTTTACAGGTTTGATATTCTTTGATGTTCGATATCAAGTGATGGGATTTCGTTTAAAAGGTTTCTATGTCCCAATGAGCCACTTATATATCCTAGATAATTGTTTTTCTTTTTGTCACAGGAGACCCACCGCTACTACACAAGTCTGCAGTCAGCGCTAACTAGTGAGGGGTATTTCCAAACTCAAATGCAGTTGGGTAAAAAGAGCAACTAAAAAACTGGCAGCCTGCACAGCCACAGATGTGCTTCTGAGCTAGAAGCTCTACCCACATTCACTTCTACCTAAAAACAACAAGTTCCTAGAGAAACTTGCTAAGTCTAACCAGGGACAGGCACTCCTGCACAAACTGACATGATATAACCCCAGATACACCCCCAGAAGGTGAACTAACTCATTTAGTTAAAGACAATACGGCACCAAATGTACCTAGCACCTCTAACTAGCCTGCACAAACCTGACATTTCTTCCCCCATAAGTTAATGCATAAGTTAAATGGTTAAATGAATAGAAGTTAAATGACTACAAACATAAAAACCACTAGTTACCAAACAGGAGCTCCCTGACACAGAGTGTTACTTGTATTGAGCTGATATCAACAGATGTAAAAGACTAAGACTACCTGAGACACTGCATTGAATTGCTGTGTAAATCCTAATTACAGTGTGCCAGTCATGGTCACGCACTGCACATGGTTTTAAAAGCAACATGCGTCTTTAGTAACTGATTGTTGTTTGCAGATGTGTAATATTAGTGCATGCTAGGATTTTGTATTGAATATCAACAGAAAGGAAAAATATATTTTAGTACAACATTCAAGTAATGTCTTTAACCTGTGCAGTGTGTTGAGGTGGTGCACACAATCACTTCATTCACTGCAGTAAACATTGACTGCTAGCTAACACTCTCTCTGTCTCTGTGGTTACATCACATGGTACATTATTAGCTTTGTAAACAGCTTCCAAAGATACCGCCATAGCCCAGTGCAGCTGTAACAGTTTCATTGTTTGCAAATCATTTTATATTTTTGTTAGTTATGAAGGCTGAATATGTTTTAAGGTCATCCTAGGAAGTTGCTGTGGTGGTTGCAGCCACTGTTTTTTGGGCGGAATGATTCCTGTTGGTAGCTGTCTGCGTAGGAGGGCTATGTCCCATTACAAAGTGATGTAGCTGCCAGTCTGCCATAACTCAAATTCAAACGTCACTTTTTCATTAAGAAAATCCTTTTATAGCCATTGATTATACACAAACATACATATAAAGCACTTTACCTCACCATGACTATGCAGCTTTACTAAAACCTTTAAAATATCTGATATAAAAAGGAAAATGAACCATCCAGAGGTTTAATGAAGACAGGGGGGCGTCTGTAGTTGATGTTTTACAGTCCTGCATGGCTCCTTGCACATTCCTATAATTCACTGAAGTCTAGTTTAAAATGCACATTGCATTCAGCGTGCACCGTCACTGTTTAATTTTTTACTTTGTTACCTTCAAATATGTCATGAATAAGGTTTACTTGCAGGTGATTTGATGGATCAGGTAGACGATACAGTCAAAGACATACTTAAATATGCACAGCCATCTTTTCATTTTCATGCAAGAATCCTAGTTTGATTTTTGTTTGCGTTCATATTTTTGAACCAAATATTGAATATGACTATGATAGAATGGAGACCTGGCCAGGGTGTACATTGGTTTTCACTCAAGGAACCCAGGATAGAGCTCAGCCCCACCACGAGCCTGAGTGGATACGTGGTTATAAATTCAAAGGACTGATAATGAATATGATTATTGCATGAAAATCGAGTTATAATTCGAGATATTCCTACATATTTGTTAGATCCAGCAAGAGTAATATGGATTAATGTCTGAATTGCTAACCCTAACCCTAGCTCAACAAACAATAATGCCCTGAACTGTCAATATTATTACACTCTGTGAGCGTGAGTAGCTTTGATCACGGTTTCAGTTATAAAAGAAAAAGGAAAACACAAACAGAAAAAAGAAGCAAGATAGAAAAAAAAGCGTAACATTGTGAGGTCATTTTCTTCCCAGCTCACAAGACTTCGAAGAAAAATGGCATACTCTCATGTCATAGGCTCAGGCTCACTATTTATGATGACTGAGACCAATAATGCATGTTAGATTGTCAATTGTGTACTTGTTTTAGTATGAATCTGTACAGTTAGTTAAGCTGTATTATCAAAAATAAAACATCTGTGTCTTTAACACATTCACAGAGGAAGAGGACACAAATGGAGGACAGAGAGGCTGTATTAAGGCCAAAAATCCAAATCTTTGGTCAAACACATGCAGTGGTTACAAACAGAAAGACAACCAGTCCATTGAACAATCCACAGGGGTCATATTAAGAGATGTAAACAGTATTAAAAAAATAGCTGGACAAGCAACTGAGAATATTCACTGAATTACAATCACTTACAGAGAAAAAAATTCTTAAAGGGAGCATGCAAACTGAGCACAATACAGAAAGACCAGAGATTACAAAACCAAAAAAATCAGAAAATGACTTCAACCTTACTGAGAGCAAAGCCTCTTTTACAAATCTGCTGTACAGGTGCAATTGGTAAGAGTTAATAGTAATTCAAAAGCTGGCTCTGCCTGAACCACTTAAAGGTTTTATAAAGTCACTGAGTCAACAATCTCTAAAGTTTGTTTAGTTAAAAGTGTGGCTTGTAAAGATGAAAACATACAGAATTTAAACTGTTTGAGTTTGGTCAACTTTGTTATTAACAAATGATGGTGAAAAAAATGAGAAAACACACGAACATGCTCATGATGTTCATTAATAATCAGGAGGCAGCAAAACAGTCATGGTCATGCATTTTTACAGTCTTAGTTGCGCTCATTGTCATCTTCATAATCATCATGATTAATACATGACTATGAGAAGCCCTGACGTAGGCGGTGCTGTCTCTGGTAACCAGGAAAAGCCTCTCTCATAATAATATTTCTGTCATGACATTGTTTAAATGGTAACCACTTTAGTACAATATAAGCTAACCTTTACACTGTTACTTTAAGCTAGCACCATAAAGCCAGTAAAACATTTAATACTATCTACAAATGCATCTCAAAGCTGTTATATCAGCTCTCGCTGAATCCACCGGAAGTCAGCGACAGTGGATTCTGGAGTTTTCCCATACTCCTGTTAGTGATCCTCCATCTGAATGGAGGATATGATGGGGCCCATATCTATGGGGCTGATATCACTAATAATGTCCATTGAATGGACTGATAACATCCGAAGCCGGTGTTTCTATAGCAAACCTGCAGAACAGAGAAGAAAAAAAGAGTTTGAAATAGTACTTACAATTAAAATAACTGGGGAATGTGAAGGTCAGTGTGGATAGACTGAGAAAAATGTTCTTCACGACAAAAAGTCTTTTCAAGGCCTTGGTATTTCATTTATTTAGACCACTATACTGCATGTTTGATAAAATGCACAAGAACACGTATGAAAAGTGCTGATGCAACTTGATGTATCTATTCCTCTAGACATAGACATTAATACAATATAATATAACAATTTAGGGGACGGGGAGGTTATCCGAGAGGTTTTCTTCCAAGCTCAGGTTTTTCTTCCACGTGTCCTTTCCTTCTTGAAACTTTCTCCAGAGGTTTCCACAAAGACAAAGGTGTGTGTAGAGAGGAAAAGACCAGAAAGTCCAAACACAAGCATGACAGATTTCACTTACATCATCAATATACCAAAACTAGGTGCTAAGCCACGCTACCAAGCAATCTCCAGGTGAATAGGCAGGACAGTTGAAGAACCAGGTAAGGCTCCGCCTCTGGAACACACAAGCGGAGTTAAACACATACCTGCATACACAGGCAGAGGAGAGAGTGAGAGAGCAAAAGGATGGAGAAGAGATGGGTGGTAGAGGTCTGGGAAACCATGACTGTTAGGAGCTAATGCCTGACACTGACAAACACTCATAATTCAAAACTCATAATTCTCTTACAATTGAGGGGTTTGGGGGATTTTTCTAGCCTGTTTTTTGGTTTGTTTGTTTTTTTGATCCCATGAAACAATAATATTGGGTAAACAGGTAACTGGGTAAACAAGTTAGTAGATGAACCAATGTTCCATGATGATATTATAATTTAATCCATACGGGGGATAAATCCTAAACTGGATATGGATAATAGCATTTGTCTTCAATGATGTGGTGAGAATGCTTCAAGGGTGCATGAGGTGAGTAAATGGCCTGTATTTGTATAGCGCTTTACTTAGTCCATATGGACCCCAAAGCACTTTACACTACATTCAGTCATCCACAAATTCACACACTGGTGATGGCAAGCTACATTGTAGCCACAGCTGCCCTGGGGCGCACTGACAGAGGCGAGGCTGCTGGACACTGGCGCCACCGGGCCCTCTGACCACCACCAGTAGGCAAAGGGTGAAGTGTCTTGCACAAGGACACAACGACCGTTGGAGCCGGGGCTCGAACTGGCAACCTTCCGATTACAAGACGAACTGCCAACTCTTGAGCCACGATCGCCCCACGATCGAGTAAGAGGATGTTTTGGTCCATTTCTTCTAGCAGGTCAACACACGTACAACACTGAGGACAGCCTGATGTTTTGTTCATGCTGTATTGATTGACACTGTCAGACTTTGACATTCTTTCTCCCTCTGTGTATTATAAAACATTCCCTCACACATTCACTGGTCACTTTATTAGGTACACTTTGGTAGTTCTGAGTTGGAAACCCTTTTGCCTTCAGAACTGTCTTAATTCTTCGTTACATAGTTCGAAAGCATGCTGGAAACATTCCTCTGAGATTTCGGTCCGTAGTGATAGCATCACATAGTTGGGCAGATTTGTCCGCTACACATCCATGATGCCAATCTGATGATGCCACCACATATTTGAAGTTTGAACTTCATTAATCATTTTATCAGTAACTTAATAAACTAGCATCTTAATTAGCTATGAGAGAAGCTAATATTTCGGTCATAATTACAGTTAAAGTGTGGCTTGTAAAGATGAAAACATACAGAATTTAAACTGTTTGAGTTTGGTCAACTTTGTTATTAACAAATGATGGTGAAAAAAATGAGAAAACACACGAACATGCTCATGATGTTCATTAATAATCAGGAGGCAGCAAAACAGTCATGGTCATGCATTTTTACAGTCTTAGTTGCGCTCATTGTCATCTTCATAATCATCATGATTAATACATGACTATGAGAAGCCCTGACGTAGGCGGTGCTGTCTCTGGTAACCAGGAAAAGCCTCTCTCATAATAATATTTCTGTCATGACATTGTTTAAATGGTAACCGCTTTAGTACAATAGACGCTAACCTTTACACTGCAACTTCAAGCTAGCACCATAAAGAGTGTAAAACAAGTATTACTATCTACAAGTGCTTCTTAAAGCTGTTATATCAGCTCTCGCTGTATTACTCAACACAACCACATTAACATTTTTCAGTGCTTATTCACACTCGCTGACTTCTTATAATCACTCTATAAATG
Source organism: Oreochromis aureus (assembly GCF_013358895.1). Classification (NCBI taxonomy): domain Eukaryota; kingdom Metazoa; phylum Chordata; class Actinopteri; order Cichliformes; family Cichlidae; genus Oreochromis; species Oreochromis aureus. The sequence goes on from NC_052959.1 coordinate 17,080,810, forward strand.
CTGTTTATTGAAACTGTCTTACCTGTTAACTCTGCCATATCCTGCTATTGGAGCTTGGTTTTGTTGTGTTGTTTCTAATAGTTTCGTCTCACTGTCTTCAATGTTGTTCAATAACCACGTTACTCCTTGTAGTTCTTTTAACAGTTTCTCCTCTCGTTGACTGATCTGTTTTTATTGAAAAGCTATCAAAATACTGAATGCTGCTATGAAATAGTTTTCAAATCTGTGCAATAACTTTTGTTCATGTGCAGTGATACCTTTTCACGTGCAATATATACTCATTTATAATGATCTAGCATGTAGCATATGGGACTTTTAAACACGTTGACTGGATGTGTGCACAATGTGTTTTTAGTGTGTGAAGTGAATGTTTTCTTAATGGAAATCACCCTTTTTGAGATCTGTTTCTTACATTGGTGAAATTCAATTTTGTTGTATTATTTTTTACAGTGACAATAAAGGGAATCTTGAATCTGAATAGGCTGGACTACAGTCATAGCCTAGTCATAGAGATAATCTTTAGGAATTAATAAAGTATTCTGATTCATATGGCTTCCAATCTAAAGCATGAAGAGACAGACAAACATTCACAAGTACATTAAGGCTCTTGGGATCTTGTTACAAACCTTCTTGCTACAAAGTCATTCAACATAAAATGTGGGCAGGTGATAATGGCAGTTTCATTTTTGTTGTTGTTGTTGTTGTTATTGTTTTGAAGGATTATAGAAAAGGTCTTACTTTTGTTCTTATGCAAAACATTATCCTCATAGTATTCAAAACACAACAAAACCACAAGAAGCTAATTAACAAATCTGCAGACTCCTGCATTTGATCCCTGGATTTCATTTTTAGACTGCAATAGCGATAATGATCTTTTCTTTCATTGAGCAGAGATTACATTTCAAATAACATTTCAAAAACTGTTGAACAGGGTCAATAAAATGCCACAGTACTTTGAACAGATTAAATGGCCACCACTGGAGGAACACTATTATACCCCCCGCTGCTTATAACAGTTATTGGGTATACGTGGCTTATTGAAAGGAACTGCAGAGAATTTTGATGCCTAAATTTAGATGGGTAAGATTGTCATCAAAGATGTTCTAGTACTGGAAACACAAACAAGCGGCTGATTGTAGAAAAGGACTTTTTGATAAGAAAAACAAAGCATCTTTTGGTGTCAAACTGTCACTGAACAGCAATGATTAAGGTATTACAAAAAAATTATGTTTTCAAACGAAAATGTGGATACTGCTGCTGTTGTCACATGAAATGACAGTTGGGATCTAGAGAGTGCGATCGTGAAAAGAATATTTTTGTTCACCTAACATGGGAAATCAACTCGCCTAACAAATGGCATGATTAAATTTCCTGATTGCATTTTTTAAATTTCAAGAAATTAAAGGTCCCCACATTTCCAAAATAATGCAGTTTTCTGTATTGTGCTGGCTCTGTTTTGTAGGTATTTATCAGCAGGGTATAAAAAAGGATTATTTCTTTTGTATCTTGTGTGTGTGTGTGAGTGCTTAAACTGTTAATAACACTAAAAGAATGGTGGGCCTTTTGCCTCTTTTTTCCATGGAGGAACAGAATAGGACACAAGAGCACAAATTAGATGCTATTGTTTTGTGCTGATTGATTTAGATAAATTTGCCCTGAAATACAGCATAATTAGCTCACAAGGGCTTTGCAAATTCATTGCAGTAGTCAGGGCATTCCTCTCTGCAGGGAGACTAACTCTGCATCATTTACCACTTATTGTACCTGCATGTTAAGACCAGTGAAATCAGATATTATAATGGCACTGCTGTACAAGAGGCCAAATAGGTTTTTCAGGCTGCTGCTGTAGAATTAAGGTGGTAATTACGGAGACAAATCACTTCAGCTTATCCCAACTGTGGGAAAATTGGAAAACCAATTTCCGAACACATTAAAGGCATTTCAGTACACACATCACAAACAGGTATCCAAGCCAAATCACATGTTGTGTGAAGATATTCTCTATTATTGTAACATACAATAAACAAATCTAACGTCTATAATATTTGGTATTTTGTGACTCATTGCTAACTTTATTACTGTAATTGTGTCAGTAAGATACATATATTTATAGTGCTTAAGTAATTTAGTACAAAACCCATCATACAAAAGGGAAAACTATTTTGAAATTTAGAAAAATCTGTCATAGCTTGTTTAAAGCTAAAATGATATTGTTATTTATTGGGCACGTTTTTATCTCATATTGACCTGCACACTGGATTTCTTTAGGAAGCCAGTAAAACTATTTTTATTGTTGAGGAATACAAATAAATAACTGTAATTAGGGAGCTTAATCAAAAAATAATAACAACAATAATTATATGTTAACATTAAAAATACCACTTTAATTAAAGAACATTAAGATTAAGAAGCATTAAAATTGATTTTGGTGATTACCAAACAGTAATTTGGTAATTACCAGTGGTGGTCTACTGAATTTATTAGACATAGACTTGATTAAAAACACACCAGGGAAATCCACTGTTATAGCAGCATATGGGTCAACAAGAAAACGGGAATTAGAGATATAGTAGAAATATAAAAAATAAATAAGAGAAAAAGTGTAGACACAAAAAGAAGAAACTATACAAGAATAATTACTCTCTCTATATATCAATTTATATACAGAAAATGAATATAAAGAGTTTTTCTATCATCACAGTTAGATTCAAGTACTTTCCTTCACACCATGTTCATCATCTTCAACACTTTTCTCACGTTCAGACTCAAAGTGCAGCTGTCAGCGTCACCTTGTTTGTCTACAGCAAGCAAGAGCCAGATAAGTTTTTTAAAAAGCATTACATCATTCACACAGCCAACAACAACTGTTGAACACCACACTTTAGACTGATTAAATCTTTCACTGGGGGGGGGACAAACATTAAAACAAGAGTTATGTAAACCAATGCACTCAAAAATTCCTAGAAGAATGCCGAGATAGCAAAGGATACATTGGTCTTACTTATTTGTTCTTACTTCTGCATGTCCAGGAAAATGAGACTGCTTTGTAAACTGTGTTGAACAACTCTCACACGACAAACTTGGATTTTATATTTCAGTCAGCTTCAGATCAGTCTACGATAATATTCTATTTCATCAACTAAAACTAGACATTAAATAAGGCGACATGAGAGCTCTCACTTCTCACTCCAGCTTTATTCTTCATCCCTTAACAACTGACCACATCGCGCCACAAAACTCAGCAAAACACTTCCTGAACACTGGGTGTGAGTGAAGCCCTCTAGTGATCCACCACACATGTCCCCCCCAAACACCCAGCAGAACCGCAACTAGTCCCAGGGTTTCAATAAACGGCCGGAACTTAGCCTGGGGACAAGGCTGGCACTGGCGGTCATAAAAAGCTGCAGACAACTTGAGCTCCGATGGGCGCTCCTAGAGGAAAAAGCAGAATCTGTCAGCCGGGCAGTAGGTGGGTGAGTGCACCACCTGATCGTCTTGCAGAACATGTACAGGCTTAAGTCTATCAACAGCGACAACCTCCTGCCGACCTCCAAAGTCCAAAAGGAAATGCTTTTGGTCCGGTTGAATAACTCTGAACGGGCTGTCGTACAGTGGATGCAATGGAGGTCTATGGGCATCGTGCCTGACGAAAACAAACCGAGAAGAGTCCAACAACTTGGAACAATAGTGTTGAGCAGGCAATGGTGGACCGGGCCAGGAACAGAAAATGAGTTTTTCTTGGGGAACGGAGAGACAGCACAGAGGTGTCGAAACACAGGGGGGGCTCTCAGGCAGGAATTCCTGGAGGGGCTGGCTGAGGACCAGTTCAGCAGGGAAAACCCTGAGGTCTTCCTTAACTGCGCTGCGCAATCCCAGCAAAACCCACAGAAGACAGTCAACCCAGTTGCCACCTGTTAGAGAAGCCCAGAGCGCGGCCTTGAGTGACCGGTGAAACCGCTCGCACATCACGTCGGGGTCACCAATGTGGAGGTAAACACGGATGACACGAGAGCTCTCACTTCTCACTCCAGCTTTGTTCTTCACCTCTTAACAACTGACCACAGCGCGCCACAAAACTCAGCAAAACACTTCCTGAAAACTGGGTGTGAGTGGAGCCCTCTAGTGGTCTACCACAAACTAAAATTTGATGTCAAATACTGGTAGAAATAAAATGAAATCTAATCAAGTCTCTCCATCAGAAATTGAAGAAAACCATATTCTCACTAACTAATAGTTTGTTAGGGCTTGATTCTCTACTGAATGACATTTTTAGCAGTCTTAAAAATTGTCAGCATCAATCAGCCATGTAAAGAGTGTATTATTATAATTCGTCAAATCTAGTACCTTGCCTTCTCACTTGTGTAGTGAGTGCACTGATAATGAAACTGTTTTATCGCAAGAAAAAATGTAACCTGATGGCTGTAAGAATGTCATTATTTTATTTTTTACTTCATTACAATAGTCTTATAGATTATTGATTATGGCATAATCAAAAGTTAAACATACAATTAAAATTGGTGATCGCATTTTTATTTAAAGCAGAGCACTGGCATTATGAGCACAGTATCTAGAAAGACAATTTAATGTTTGAGGTATGGCACACGATCAGCAAATACTTCTCTGAAATTCAAATGTGGTGAAATTCAGTTATCGTTATGTGGGGATTCAGATGGAGCTGTTTGGACTTGGGGCTTTTCATTCATTTATTCACCATCGAGCTGCTCAGCTGTATTACTGAAATGATGCGCTGTGACAGTCTTAAGCTATTTTTATCTCAATTCTCCATCGTATTGAGAAATTACAGCTGCTATACAATGGAAAAGTCATGGATTTCCAAGCGACACTGAACTGAACTTGATATAGCTCATAAAACTATCTAAGCCCGAGTATTGAGTTTTGTTCCACTGTGACCTGTAGATCAAAGTAATGGACTGTTGGAGGCTGTGCACTTCAAACTAAAGAGGCTACTGAGCAGTTTAATGGTTTTGGCCAGGCTCTTAATTACCGGACAGTTTCCCCCGAGTGATTCCTCTCTTATGGCATAGCAAGGCAATTGTACATTTTCACCTGATCGATACAATGGGGATGTTGAATAAAAAGCTTCATGAATAAGCTCCGTCAAATCAATTAAAACAAAGTTATTCGGAGCAGCAGCAATGCAATACATTAGCCTCTTATGCCATAAAGTTGCAATAATACATATTTCATTAACAAAACGGCTCTTTCCAGACATTACGTTTTTCAGATTTGCACCATCAACATTATCGTCACCACTTTTTCAACACTTGTCTTATGACTCGATGATTTGTTTTGTATTTGCCAGAAGTTTACAGGAGAGGGTTCTTCGGGAAGTGCAGCCTGTTTGTCCACAACAAGCTGCCCTTGTTCTCTCTGTTGTTGTGGGCGTCTTGCACGAATGCTCTGATAATGGTCTGATGACTTTTTGTTCCAACAAGTTCAGCAGGTCAGACGTGTCATCCATTTTACTTTGGCGAGAGCTGGTATTGATCTCTTCTAAGTGTAGCTTCTTTTTCTCTCTTAGCAGGGATTTCTGTGGCAGTGAGAGAAAATACTTCTCTCCCTATTTGCCTGGGCCACACTCACTGTATGCATTAAATCCAAGCAAGTGAATAGTGAACTCTACAGCAAATGGATTTTGTTTTACAGTTAAGTGAAAGAGCATTAACCACCACAGGTGCTGAACCAATTTTATTTTATTTTTTAGTAAACCAAATAAAGTTCTGGAAGCAAAGGTTTAATCTAGCATAAATCTACACATCTGGTGTAATGTATGAAGAATAATACACTTAGAATAACTTAAATAAGGAAAATAAAACATTACATTTGTAAATCATTATTATATTGAGTTGGAGCATTACTTGTATGAAATTTAAAATGTGATATATTAACAGTGATCTAGCACTGAAATCAGGATTATTATCCAAGTGTCTAAACAACTGGAGCACCTGTCTAACAGAAACACATCTTATTATAGCTCCACAATGATTTTGCCAGTTTTGCTCGGTACAGCAGTTTGAGATCTAAACTTAGAACAAAATGCAGTTATGCAAAACAATATCACACAGTTATGAAATGCACCCACTCCAACTCATATCGACTGGAAGGAATTCAGAAAGACGGAACTTCTGGCGGTACACCTCAGTGTTTCAATACTTGTGTTTATAGATAACAATAGTCTATACAAAGCTTTCATGGTCACTGGCTCGCGTGCTTTAATGGAAAGTGCCTAGTTAATCATGCAGCAAAAAGTTCCCTTTACACTGCTGTTTATACACATGCAGACCTATGGATATGCAAACAAAACACAGCAGCCCTGAAGACGTCACATATGGAGTACGAATAAACAAACCAATGGACGAGCCAGAAGTAAACAAGCTGCCATTTCTGATGACATCTCCCTATAATATATTAATTAGAAAAAATGTTATTTCACTGTTATGAACTCCTGTCTAAGACCATGCGCTTGACATCAGATCCCTGGGTCTGCGGAAGACCAAGATATGTGTTGGGGTCAGTGATCTGTTATTAATCCAGGTAAAAATCTCATTGAGATTAAAATTTTCATCTGTTAGGGCCCTAGTCAAAAATTCACAGGGTGCCCCTCTAACCAGTGTTTATCACCATTAGATAATACATAACCTAAAACAAAAAAACAAAAAAAGAGAAATATGTAAATTTCATAACTTGACAGTTAACTCAGTTGGACGCAGGTTAAAAAGTAGCGTCCAAATTTGTTAAATTTACCCCTGCAAATTTTCTACTCCGTAAAACACGTGATCAAGTTAATTGGTTATGAAGTGTTAATGATAGCTTCTTTCAGCCTGCTAACCATGCTAACAAGTCAACAGCAGGTATTTTTATTCCAAACTAAGCTAATTCATGTGAAAGTAAACAAACAAATAATATAATCCTAGTGGAAGGGATGTCATTCAAGTGTGTCTCCACTACATTTAACCCTAGACTAGCAGCATATAGTTATTTACTATTATATATGATCATTATTATCTGACCCACTCAGCACTGGCTTGCTTGTTTTTGCTTGTTCATCCACTTTTTCTTCTTTTTTTAATTCTCAGGAGGATAGCTTTTCCTCCTATTTGATGAATGGTTTTTGTTGTTGTTGTCATTAGTTTTGTTTAAACAGAATTATGCATAAAGTAAGTGCAGTCAGGTGGAGCCTTCTACTGTCAATGCAAATATTTCACATTGCCACTGCAGTAACGTTTGTCAGGGAGGCTAATGTGCAGTTGCTTAGCTTACTGAAACAGGTAAACTCAGCTACGATAGCTAGCTGCTTAGTGAGCTAATGTTAGTGAGCTAGGATGGAGTTGGACAATTAATCAACATATTCTGGTGTCATTGTGAAATATAACATTAGTTGCTTTAAAAGTGACATCTAATAACCACAAAGCTAACACCGCACACAGAACATTATCATCTTTTAAGGATGCACCTGTAGTAATGATTCTAGAACACACAAATCACCTGCTGAAACCTAAATAATATGCATGTGTATAATATTTACATAAGAATTATTATTATGTTTTCACCACTTTAGGATTGTACCAGTTGATCTGTGAATGAATTCAAAGAAGCAATCAGTTACTCAGTCAGTCAATAAAACAACCAGTACACATACAGAAAAAAGTTTGTTTTGCTAAAACCTTTTCACAACCCAAAGATTAATAAGCTGTCAAGGACAAGCAGTTTTTGTCGTGCTATCCTTTTTTTAATGACCCATTTTCACAAGAAGAATTTAAACAAATGTGCTACATGGTAATGATCAAAAACCTCTGACTCACACTCTGATGGTATATAAAAGGGATGTTTTGAGATGAAGGGCTGCCTTTGAATATTCTGACTGGTTTAAGACATAAAGAACACCCCCAGCTTTATTCATCTGTCCATTACTTTATATAATAATACGATATATAATAATAGAGGACTTTAGCAGGGCGTTTTCACAGTATGTGCAGTCACTTAGCTAAAATGTAAAAATACAGTATAATTATCATTATCATTATCATACAGTATAGTCATTTTAATAATATTAAATTATTATACAGTTGTTGGGGGTTTTTTAATGAGTCCTCCACATCTGCTAAAAACTGTTCAGAAGTCACATTTTGCTTTCCAAGCGTAGTTCGTCATAAGGTCGCTGTAGTTCTCAGCAACCAGATAACTGTTCATTACCATACCTTTTTCTAAATTCCTCTTTCATCCAGCCCACTGAAATATTAGCGAGTGCCATTTGATATTCGTCTTTAATCCTGTTTGTAGAATTTCTTTGAATGTCTACATCTTTCTAAGAATGAAGAAGACACACAATTTTTTCCAAAACCAGCTGAATAATTTAGTTAAATGAGACTGCCCTGAAAATCAAAGAGTGTGCTTGTCTGTAGCGGTGAAGTACCTTAGGTATGATCATACTGCTCTTCGTCAGCTCAGTGTACTTAAAAGTCATTTTGCACGCGTTTCATCACTCATGCATAACTTTTCTTTGATGCAGATGGCCAAAGACAGTGAATAATGTTATCCTGATTTTTTTTTATGGGGGATCACTTTTTTGACAGCTTTTAAAATGTTTTATTTGGGATTTTTTTTAAATACTATATCCTCTATATTCTCTTTTCAGGCCATATCTTTACTTGTTGACTGAGAATATTCATTAACTAATCTTAAAGATGCAAATATGCCACAGTGTCTAAAACAGTTTCACCTTTCTAAATGTTATTGATATGTGATGTTAAGCAAAAACCTCACATTTCTTTCAGAGCAATGTAAGAAACGCTGTGCTTCTGTCACTGGACTCAGGGGTGAGCTAGTACAGACACTCAGCTCACTGCATGACTTTGAGAAGTTCTACAAGACCTCCGTTAGTCACCCTCTGGACTAAGCTGGATGTGAATGATTTGAGGCAGACAGAGATATCATCCATCAGCCACTTCACCTGGGCCTAATGGCCTGCTGCAGACAGGCATGTTTGACTGTGTGTTTGATGTGTGCATACTACATATCCACCTACTCCTTTTATGTCAAAATATCAGCGGGCAGCACCGTGTGCGCGCTCACAAATGGATTTTTTAATCCAGTTGTTTGCTAGAAGATCTTTCAACCCCCTAGTTTTGAAGCCCAAGCCAAAAATGTACTTAAACACGAGCATTCCCTTAGACCCCTGTCTCCTTTTTACCCCGTGGCTGTCTTTGTGTGTTTTGACTGGCTGAAACATTTCCGTGGCAGAGACAAAGAGATGAAGGCAGGGAAGGAAGAGGACACCAGGAAAGCTCAAATAATGAGATGTCAAGCAGGGCAGTCCATAATTGTTAATTACATTTATTCCAGTGCTTTTGGAATACAGCCACGATGCTTTCAGGAATATAAAGTGGTGTCCTCAACATGTTCCAGGTCCAGCCTTTTAAATGAGTCTGAGTGATCACTCCTGAAATTCAATAAGTAGTAGTAGCACAGACAGGCCACACATGGACATACACAGAATAAAGACAGATGTTTAAAAGCGAAATAGATAAAGTCTGAATGAAATGAATGAAACTAAATGAAATACTGGCTTTATTATAATAACTGCCACGTGCCCCGAGTCCATACAGTGGGGTCCAGAAAGACTGTTTCTTCATTAAAGAAGAGTTTATGCTATCGAAGCCACCAAGACAGGCTGCACTAGTTTGACATTGTGTACCCATCAAACATGGCTCTGTTTAATGTCAACTGGAGAACACTCCCAGGATGTTTGCTTTGACTAGGCTGTTTGCTTGTTCTTCTCTTTAACTGGCAGATTAGATGATTTTTTTTTTAAACTTTTTCCTCCACTTGAACTTGTGTTGCTGGAAATAGAGGTCACTTTCCTCAGCATCTGAAAGCAATTAAAAAGAAAGTCTGAGATTCACAAGTTTCAGCCCATCCCGCCTGTGATTCTGCATCTCCTAAAGAAAACTAGAACAGGTTTTATTGTGAGAGCCGGTAAATTATTCCTACCAAACAGTACCTTATTTGACTACCAAAGAGAAACTGTCAATCTTCTCTCTTTTCTGTCACTCCAAAACAGATTGTTGTTGCAGTAAAGCTAGATAAGGCTCAGTAGTACTGCAAGCAGGGCTCTTGTTTTGCAGTCAACAACTCCTTCTTTTACATGCATGCACAAGCACATACTCTGATGCACATATACCTTCCCAGTTTTGCTTGCCACCCCCAAACCATCTGCTGTCAGACATTGGTAATTAGTTTTATGGTGTTCTTGGCAGCCAGAGAATAGCTTCACGATAATTACCCTTTTATTGTGTTGTATTCTATTGTTAATGTTGTTGTTGTTTTGTGGCTTGTCCTAATTAAAAGTTTGGAGCTTCGTGGAATTAACACGGGCTGCCCTTTTTGTCCTTCTAAATTGCTTATCCTGCAAAGCTAACATTAAAAGGATATGATGGATGGAATGAGTGACTTGAGCAGATATGGTGTCGAACACTAAAGGGTCTCAGTAATGGAACAGACTAAATCCTCCAGACTACAATACACCAGAGTTTCTTTCTCTCCTGCAATGACTATGAGGTTTCCAGGTTGCCTGCACTTCTCTCAAAGAAGAAACTATCATCACTATTTTCTTACCCAAAGGTGCTGGAAACAACCTGCCTCGTTTGTTCAGATTTCTTTGACATTTCTTTATTTCCTGCTGCTATGCAATCTCCAGGGACTAGCACGAGTCAATATCCTTCCAGCATGTCTCACCGAGCTGTTTGTTTAAATGGGTTTTAAGTTGACAGGTGGTCAGAGTTGGCTTTCTCAAGCCTCAACCGTGACGCGACGCCTGACATTCAACAACACACATTAACCTATATTAAAAGACTCGACTGATCTCACGGAAATACAGGCATTCACTGATCACACAGAGTAAATTGATCAGAAATGGAGTGCGTGAACATCACCAGTGTTCTGGTTTGCTCAAAACAACGAGGCTGGTCGCATGTAATATTCCCATGCCTAAATCGAATTCATTTTCTGTGCCCGCAATGACAGTTTTTACTCTTAACAAGGAAGATTTTTGCATTTTACATTACAGTATGCGACTGAAAAGATTGTGTCAGCTCCGTATTTTTCCCTGATTAAAAAATCAAAGTCTGCAGGCAAACGTTATCTCCTTTTTCCCGTCAGCCTTTCTCTTTTGCACAATTGCACCCAATTGGTAGTATGGTGGGAAGCAATAAGTGGTATGTGTGATACAGCCTCGATGGCTGATTGCTAGATCTTTAAGTCCCAGTTTAACTAGCAATCAAAATAGTTTTTTGACACTGCCTCAGTCTTTTCCTGATATCTGCTCTGCAAACGTAAAAAATTCTTAGATTTTAAAATAACAACTCCTTCTTTGTCTCCTTCTGGTGCACACAAACTATTAAAAACTAGCTTTGAATTTATGCATAAGGCGCAGTCACCACTAGCCATGACACGAAAACACATTAGTGCTTTTTCTTCATGAATTGGTTAAGATCCATGCTTTTTATACACTACGTGATTGAAATAGTCAGCTGTCAGTAGTGGTTACATCTGTATGTCAAGGCAGCCTTGATGATCTTGTAGCCAATAAAACATTTATTGTCTTAAAACAGTGACTCGCTGAAATGCTAAAATGAGAGGCACTTTTTAAATTTGCAAGTGGTATGTATATTAATATATGATAAGCAACCACGCGCAAACATCTTCTCTTCCAGTTGACGGCCATCAATTATTATAATTAAATTGCAGTAAAGCATTTGGCAAATGAAGAAGAACATGTAGGAAACTAATAAATGATTAATGAGGCATCAGTGACGTTGGGAGTAACACACTGCAAAGTGATATATTATTTTAAAGTCATATGTAAAATATCCATCCATTCACTTTGCTGGTGCCTTTTGTCCTCCTTGTTAGGAGAAATAATTGTTATGCCTGTATGTGAAGTTTAAGACTATGTTGTTAACTGGTACTTATCTAAAAATACCTCATGTATCTGGCTAACACAGAAGTAATGGGTTGTGTAAAAGGAGTAAATAAGTAAAGTGCTGTTTTCAAATGCTGAAAGAAATGTAATAGTGGATATTACACAATTTAAACTTTAATGGGCATTGTGTGAAATAAATACATATCAAAACCTTAACGCAAATGTGTTTAGTTTGGAAATATTTTCTAGCTCTTCTTCTCCTAAACAATAAAACATGACATTAGTGGATCATTGTCCTTTAATTTTCCCCACATTTCCCTTTTCCCTAATTGCCCAAGTTTAACTTTACTTTAACATTACACCCTCTTCCTTAGCCTAAATGTCAGAGCATTACATATTTATGCTGGCTAATGACCTGTGCTGACAAAAGAGTGAGATATACAGAGAGTAATGATTTGCACTCAGAGGGGGCTCTGGTGAGGGCTGGACAGTCTGTGTCCTCTAATAGGGCCTGTCTCCAATGATTAGGGATTGTTGACAGGGGAAGTTGTAGTGCCTAGCACCAGATGGAGCGCTCTGTTTCTTTTTTCCTTTTATTACCATCACTATCTATGCTTACGAGTAAGTTCTAGCCCACACGTGCGCGCGCAAACGAACACACGCACGCACACATACTTTTGCTCATTATGTCAAATATCAGATTGTGAAACAAACACTGTCAAGTCAGGGAGGAGAGCTCGGCTGTCTTTCCTCCCACGCCTTTTGAAAACTTGTGGGTCTCAGGGCCACATTGGCAATCACACTCCAGCTCTCTCATCATTACATCCTGGTTCACAGCACAGCATCAGTACTTTCTTTCCTGAACCATGCTGGAACCTAACTAATTAGGCTGTCATCTCTATTCTCTTGTCTTTGAGGCTTCTAGATTTTCTGTGATTAGTTTTCTTTATTTTTTCATTTCCATTTCTAAAATGGTCCACAGGCCACAAACTCTTTTCTGTCTAAATTAATCAACAGTATCCTCTCCCCTCCTGGTAAAAAAAAAAAAAAAAAAAAAAAAAAAAGCCCAGACCTTGAACTAATTGTAAAGGGATGACTGTTTCAAAGTCTTTTCCTTCCAGCAGACAAAATGCCCAATTCTCTTTTCGGGATTGCAGTGCTTACTCTTTCCCAGTCTTCCCCATGCCTCTACAGATCAAACCCAGGCTCCCCCAGGGCTTACAGTTCTCAGCCACTGCAGGTTGTAATTGACCTGCACCTCTGACCTGCGCCTGTGGACAAACTGTACAATCATAATTTAGTAGACAGCGTATGCTGAATAACTATGTCTTGGGCTGGGTGCTGAGGGCTAAATTAATTTGTATGAAAGTCAAGGATAACTAATGGACAGCCTGGACAAATAATGCAGCAAGAGACCTTGTATTCCACAGTAATTCAAACACACAAGGCTTTATTTGATTATATATTCCCTACAAATGCATACTCATCCCCATATGCAAAAGGGGACCTAATGGCATACTAATGCACAGTGTTAGCCATTATGCATGAACCGTTTGAGCCTAAGCTACCATGAAAGCCAATCAAACCATAGCCTTCCAAATTCCACAGCATGCCTTATGTTCGGAACAGTTTATTCTCTTGAAATCAGCAATTAATTGCATAGAGTTAATTGCAGACTGAACTGCAGATGACCTCTACTGCTCTGTTGCTGCAGTATGTGTGTGTACCCTAAGAGAAGAGTGTAATAGATGTACCCAGAGAGAAAGGATGCACTCAGGGGATTAGTATGGGCTCTCTTGTTGCAACTAAAGCTGGGATATGATCCTTGAAGATAATACCTGGCCGAAATATTGAAAAGCCACCGAATCATATTGCGTCCATCAGTACGGATAGAGGTTAAGGCACAGAGCCTCAACCTTCAAAGGCATTTTAAGCTCTGGAAAATTCGATCCAGCTTTGTCATTATCCATCATTTGTGACCATTAACCTATGACACATGGCATACCCTACCAATCATCTCCTGTTATAAATGACTCTGTCCTGTGAAACAATGCCATTTATATGCCTTAACATGAAAGTCCACATGGGATTAAAAAGAAAAGAGAAGAAGAAATTAAAGCAAGTAGTTACGTTGCCTTGCTTCTTGTCACATGTGATGATGGTTGAATAGCTAGGCTGTGTTGGTCGATGGGCTTACCCGTGCGCATTCCAGCTCTGGCCTTAATCGACTATGATTATAACTAATGGCTATATTGATGTACATTTTCTCCCCAGCAAAATTGTTCAGTTAGGATCAAGCAAATTCTGTAGCTCCTCAGGCAGTCCCCGAACCCTCCTTTTTTCCACACTGCATTTAGCCAAGATAACGCATTAGTGCACATCTGCTGTGCGTGTTTATGTTTGTGTGTCTGTGCCAGCGCATGAGACAGAGGGAGAGAAAACAAGAAAGAGTGTGTTTATAATAAGGTTTAACTGTATAGCTGGTCACCTGCTTACCTTTAAACCGCAATCAAAACTCATATAAACCTCTAAAAATGAGTGCAATTAGGTTTGTTTACAATATTACAGGGTGATATATTCTCTCATTAGTAATGCTATATTATACACAGTACTGAAATGATACCTTTCTGGTGTTTTGTTTCTCCATAAATGAAAACGCTGATGTTTTTTTTTAAACATTTAGCTCATACAGCCCTAGCATATTAAAATTAAGAGAATCGTGTGCAAATATGTGCTGTAAGGATTTCACCAATTTTGTTAGATGGCTGCATTATTCATCAAACAAGACTTGCCTCTGGTAAAATTCTCAACCCTGCAACTTTGAAAGTTGTTTTTGTGTTTGTGGAAAAACCTCTCTATCGCTTACAACCACATCCTCTCAGGCGCTGCTTGCTTTGGGCCAATAACACAGTGTGTCAGATTCATAGTGTGTTTAGTTGGATCAATTACAGTTCTTTGGGAAAAGAGTTGAACAAACCCGTATTGTATTAAAATCACCGTGTTGCCGTTATTGGTATATTGATTTGTCCCTTAAAGGGTAATTCTTATCATATAGAGCGAGTATTTAAACTAATAAAGGGTTTTAGGGTTTACTTTCAGCTATCTCTCTTTCCTACTAGCTTCTACTCTCATAAACATATTCTCATGTACACACAGATATACACATTGTACTCATCAAATCAAGCCATGTCTCCATGGAAACTGGAGTTGAATAAAGAGATTGCCTTAATCACTTGATAAGTAGTACAAACTCTGCTCTCGTCTTGCCAAAGACATTCACTTTCCAATATAATTTCAAATTCACTGTGTGAAATATGTGGAGCCATTTCATTCTATTACCCAGAGTTATACATGGTGACATCTGGGACAGCTCTCCAATATGTTGTACTTGGGGTTAATTAAAAATGTAATGGTCAAGTCTGTATTTCTAATAGAGCTGACAGGAGCTCATAATTCATTCAGATTGATTAGATATTAAACCACTGGTCTGTATAACAGTAGTTGCAGATTAGGATATAGATACATATATATATCTATATCCTAATTGTACATTAGTATCAAGTTGTATATAACAAGATGCTTTTCAAGTAGTGTCTGCTCAGGATTTTTACATAAACGATCACCTCCAGTTTAAACCACAAACAAAGGTACTTTGCATAAATCTGCTTCTTTGCATCTACTTTAGAAGCTACTTGATGTTGAACTTAGAGGCTAAAAACATACTGGTAAGCAATCAAGACAAATTTCTCCAAGGCCCCAGATCGCAAATTGCACTGTCAAATCTTTAGGTATAAAATAGTGGTTAATGATTTGTCACATTTCTGTTGTGCTGAGCTGATAATTGAACAGAGCTCTCTGAATTTAACTGACTGTTACAAATGCTTATTATGAGAAATGACAACCTAGGCGCTGTTGATCCTTTTCTTAGAATTGTTAATGTGCAAGTGTGTCTTACGAGAAAGTAACAAACGTGATTTACTGCTTTTAGTGGACAAAAAAATAAAATAAAAATAAAAAAACCACTGATTGATGTGCCAGTTTTTAAAGTCTTTCTACACATCACAAACTGAACTACACAGACTCTATCTGTGCTACCCATCCCCCTCCCCTGAGGCATTGCTCTGATGTGGATAAAGTGAAGAATTATCACTTGCCTGCTGTACCTGGGTTTTATTGCATATTTTCATTCCGGTGTGATTTATTGCATTAAAAGGCGAAAGAATGACAAGTAATGAAAAGGGAGGACTGAATTTCTGGTTTGCACATTAACCAAATTTCGCAAATCCTTTTCAGACATAGATAACAACATTGGGGTAATCCTAAAACCAGTCGGAAAGATTTAGAAATGCAATTCTGCAAGTGTCTTCACACTTGTTCACCATGTTTTTTTAAAAAATATTATACATTTGAATATGGAGAATGCAGCAGAAGTCCTTTTTAGTTTTAATTTGCCTTTTATTTGTAATCAAACTGTCAAAAGCCCACAGTAGTTTTTTTTTCTCTTTTCATTCTTTATGCTTGTGAATGGTAATTGTTTATTTTGAAACCAGATTTAACACGGCTTGATAAATCAAAGGATAAGATATGGGAGTTTGAAGGCTAAAATTAATTCCTCTTTGAAATGCTGTGCTTCTTTTCTTCTGAAAGGCAAAAGAGAAAATATCATTTGTTTCATGTAAACACTGCAAGACACATTTCCTTCTTCACCACTAAGATTTAGTCATGGAAGCTTGCACTTCTGAGCAGAGTGATTTCAGGCACAAGCTCATATTTTCTTCCGCCCATGCTTTGGCAAAAGACATTATACCTGTCCAAATATAAGTAAAACAACATTTTAGGTGTATGGAAAACCTCATGAGCAATAACAGGGAAAATACCTCCACTAAAATCCACTAAAACCATAAATATTAGGCCACATTTCCAAAGTGATTATAGCATTGTAAAAATATGCCTTTTTCTTCATGCTAGTGGCAAATACTACAAAATTGTTAGCGCTTCATTAAAATACTGTCCTGAGCATACACCATTTAAAAGATGGATGTAGCTAGTATGAGTCAGCCACTGGTTTGTGAAATCCCATTTCAAAGCATTGAGATGAACGTTTTCACTGCTGCGTTTTTGGTGTTTTGAAACTGAATGCGATGAGAAGGAGAAAGCCTGAGTGTAACGCTGCATGCTCATTGGTTAAAGACTTGTTAATCACAAGTTGTTACCCAGTGGACATACCCCAGATAGTCCTCCTTTCCAAGACACAATATGACCAAAATTTTAAAAATAGACTTTTTATGACCTGAACTGAGCAACTGAACCCACAAACTCATTATAAGTGTTTACCACATGTATCACCCACTGGTGATCATTAAAAAGAATATAGGTTTAAGGCACATTCTTGTCAAGCAATCAGCTCAGTTCCAGAGTTTGAACCTCCTGGGATTCTGATTTACAGATTTTACAGGTTTCATGTGAAGAGTGTAAGAAACGAGGCCCGAGTAAAAGAAAAAGTAAACTAATTACTAACTAAAAGTATCATATTTGCAAAAATCAGGCTTATAGTTCATTGAAGCATACTATAAATTCACCTCTAACATACACCAAATTTTAATGGGTTCTTTCCCCTTCTCATTTCGCCATTAACTTCCATGTAAATAAGTTCAGTACTTTTTCTGTAATCCTACTAGAAGTCAATGTGGCAAACAAATAGTAATGCAAACATAACCTCCTTGGCAGAAGCAATAAAAACTCTCATTTAGTCAAGGAGTGAAATGGATCTGCAGCACTTAAGCTTAAACCCGAAGAAGACGGAAGACAAATCACATGAATAACAAGTAACATCGTAAATAACATTTGGGAATGAATGAAGCTGTCCGTCTTCACTAAAAGTTAGATGAGCATAAAAAACAAAAATCTAAGCTGACAAGCTTGAACAGGTGACACATTTTACTTATGCAAAGTGTTCATTTAGTGGAATAATAGGCAGCGCCTCCGTTCTACTTTGTCTTTCTCAGTGATCTGATCCTGTATTCAGCATGTGTCTACAACAGCCCCGCTTTGCAACCATGCAAAACATTTTTAGTCTTCATCAATTTTTTCAAGTGTCTGCACCTCAAGCAGCCCAGTGACAGCAATGGAGTGAAATGAGAGGTACTATTACTTAAGTAACCTTTTTAACTGTATACACCAGTTTTCTAAAACTGATGTACTCTGTGATCAAACCAGGTTCAAAGAAATGTTAATCTGTCTTATCAAACAACTCAGTTATCTCAAATCATATTAAAATGTTCAGTGGCATTGTCGCTGTCACTGTAATTTCATTATGCTTGTATAATGGCACTGCAAAGTCTTGATCATAATCTTTTTTTTGTTAGTTTTTGCCATAATTAAAATGGGCACAAATGATCTATTACCATCTGCACACCACTGTTGTCCCTCTTTGTTCACAAAAACAGGTCCAAGTTATCTTTTATTCCTAAAGCTAGCAAATTTTTTTTCCCATGAGCAACACATTTGTTGCCAAATTGTTGTGGCCAAAATCATCTCTAAGATGCAAGGAGAGCAAAAGTGTCTGCATGTTGTGTGCTTATGTTTTTTATGTTGATGTGATTTTGTTTAGTTGTTTTTTTGTGGTGTGTACGAATGTCAGGTGACTTATGTTGCAAGCCAATTTCCCCAGGGGGACAAATAACTGTAACTATCTATCTGATCTTCAGGCCAAGATTAAAGAAATCTACTATTTCTTACAAGCTACACTCAAATTCAAATGCACGTATTGCGAAATTGACTATTTTATTTATTTATAAATTTACTCTACGTAGAGTGCACGCACACATGCATTCACAGCAAAAGCTGCTAATGGTAATGAAAGTAGTCTCTATATAATCCCACCTAGCTCACATTTTGTTACATGTCTATTGCTGCACTGACAAGATTTGTTCTTGAGAACACTGTGTTTGGAGCACTGATACATTATTTTCAGACTTAGAGGTGCTTTCAGATGCAAGGCAATCCCCAGTCTCCCACTCTCCTGCCCCCACCATTCATTTGAAAGACAAACAGACTTTCCATCTGTCTAAAAGAAGCTGTCCAC
Source organism: Oreochromis aureus (assembly GCF_013358895.1). Classification (NCBI taxonomy): domain Eukaryota; kingdom Metazoa; phylum Chordata; class Actinopteri; order Cichliformes; family Cichlidae; genus Oreochromis; species Oreochromis aureus. The sequence continues at coordinate 17,099,835 of NC_052959.1, forward strand.
TCTAATCGATGTCTATGTCACACCTTCGCCTTCTTCTTAGCTTTTACTGAGCTAGGACAGTGGAGCAAAGACAGGACATCTGTGAGAAAGAACAGGTGGAAGACACACAGTAAATGCCCTCAGGGTGGAATCAAACCCCGGTCTCTGCATTAGCTTCATGGCATATGGCTAATGGCCACTGGTATACTTCACCCCAGTGAGCTGTACCATTTCCCATGAATACTTAAATGTTTTGATTGATACATAAGAAAGTTTTTGTTATTTAACATACATATACTAGTTGCATAGTGACTTAGTTAAAGATTAAGAGCCACTGTTAACTAGGGCTGCCACAAACGATTATTTTGATAGTCGACTAGTCACCGATTATTTTTGCGATTAGTCGACTAATCAGATCATGCATCGATTGGACGTAAAACTTACAGCTTGAAAATATGTTAAACGTTTATTTTGTGACCCAGAAAGAATAATAAGAGTAATATTAAAACTAACTAGCTGCCGCCATTGTTGACAACTGCGCTGGGCCGCACTATGAATTCTGGGACACAGCTTCTTCTTCTTCGGGGTTTAACGGCAGCTGGCATCCTTTACATGCACTGCTGCCATCTTCTGTTTCAGTCCGTTATTACACTTTTAAATCCTACTACTTATTCCTGCGTCTTTTGTGATCTTACAAAGCTTCAAACGACGCGTCGACTATTAAATCAGTCGTCGACGATTTTGATAGTCGACGTAATCGTGACTAGTCGACTAATCGTGGCAGCTCTACTGTTAACAGTACAATATAATAAGTTGGCTCAGTATAAACATATTAGGCCATAAAACTATTCAATAACTTATTTATGCACATAGTACAAAATACAGCACCTTATCATTAAGGTTCTCTTAGGGAACTAAACCCAACTGTATAAAGTTAGTCACGCTAGGCTATCCTACTAGCTAAGTTAACTAAAGTAAACAAAAGAAAAAATGGGATGCTAGTGGGAGTCACATTGTTCGACCGTTTGGGAGTGATGGGAAAGAGAAGAGAGCAGGCAGAGACAGGACAAAATAGGAGAGAGACAGAGCCAGAGTTTCATAATTGCTAATGATTAAATACAGCAGTGGTGTGTAAACACACAGGGAGTGAAAAGAGGTAAATGCTTCATGAGAAGCCCTCCCAGCAGCCTAAACCTATTGCAACATAACTAAGGTATGGTTAAGTGTCACCTGATCCAGCCCTGCCTATAAGCTTTATCAAAAAGAGAAGTTTGAAGCTTAATCTCAACAGCACAGAGTGTTTGTCTCCTCAATCCAAACTGGAAGCTTGTTCCATAATTAAGCCCCGTATTTTTGACGGCTGCTCATTCAACTTTTAAAAACTCCAGAAATCACCAGTTACCCAGCAATCTGATTTGCTCTGTTTGGATTATTATAATGCACTGTGAGGTCTTTAAGATATGAAAGGGGCATTAATATCCAAGCTTTTATATGGGAAGCCAAAGATATTAAATTGAAGTCTGAATGTAACAGGGAGCTAATAAAGGGAAGTTAACATGGGAGATATATGATCTCTCTTTAGTCTGAGTTAATACTACCAGTGTAGCATTGTGGATCAACTGAAAGCTTTTCAGCGAGTTTCAGAGAACTAACTAACTAATCTTGACTGGTTTCTCTTTTCTTGTTTTCAGATCACTGCAATCATTACAATCAATGCCTCTTAAAGGGAAACTTCTTGCAGTGGCAGTTACAAAGTTTCAATAATAAAATAAATATCTATATTTAAACACATGGACACAGAAACGTATACAGACACTCAATCACACAAAGTTTCCCCTTTGTGTGAAAACATATTCCATATTACTAAAAATGTAACGAGCTCCTGTGAGCTTTTCAAGGTTTGAAGGCATTCTGAAGAATTTAGGAACATTTTTGCCTTTTTCATCAGTCTAAAATTAAATCCAAGCTCAGTCAGCTGACTCATCCTATCCTTTACAAATCACGCAAAGCAACTTCCAGCGTGTCACCACGCATGAGTACATCAGCACTGTACATCCTATATTTTGTCAATCACAAATGTTTCAAGTGCTTTCAAATTTGTTCAGTTTCAAACACAAATGTTTGACTCGAAGCTTCAGCGTATAAATAACACCAACATAACACTCGGAGTCTGCTACACAGCAGCTGTAGTAGCAACAGGACACAGCAATATAGCTGTAAGTTTAGACAGGTCATTTATCACATATAACACAGCATGTGCTCTTCATTTGTATGTGGCTGGCAGAGTAATGGTTAGAAAAAAATATTACAGCAATTAAGAGTTTCTTTTAAGTAGCTGAAAATCACGCAAGCCTCAAGACACGCTCACAATAAGTTCAGGTCTTCCAGTCAATTCCATGGCCACAGATGTGAAAACCAAACATGTAGGCATGCAGACTGCTTCTACAAACATTTGCGAATGAATGGGTTGCTCTCAGGAGCTCAGTGAATTCCAGCATGGTGCTCTGATAGGATGTCACCTGTGCAGCAAGTCCAGTTGTGAAATTTCCTCGCTACTAAATATTTCACAGTCAACTGTTAGTGGTATTACAACAAAGTGAAAGAGATTGGGAATGTTGGCCATGTAAATCACAGAGCAGGCTCAGTGGATGCTGAGGTGCATAGTGTGCAAATTTGACCAACTTTCTGTGGCAATCCAAACTTCATGTGACCTTCACAGCTCAATAACAGTGTGTAGAGAAATTCATGGAATGGATTTCCATGGCTGAGCAGCTGCATCCAAGCCTTACATCGCCAAGTGCAAGGATAGCGTCGGCTGCAGTGGTATAAAGCACTCTGCCAAGGGACACTAGAGCAGTGGAGACATGTTCTATGGAAGGATAAATCATGCTTCTCCATCTAGTCTAATCTGATGGCCGAGTCTGGGTTTGGTGGTTGCTAGGGAATGGCACTAGTCTGACTGTATTGTGCCAAGTGTAAAGTAAGGTGAAGGGAGATTTATGGGGTTGTTTTTTTAGGAGTTGGGCCCAGCCTCTTAGATACAGTGAAAGGAACTCTTAATGCTTCAGCATACCAAGAACCTTTGGACAATTTCATGGTCCCAACTTTGTGGGAATAGTTTGGGGATGGCCACTTTGTGTTCCAACATTACTGCGCACCAGTGCACAAAGTAAGATCCATAAAGACATGAATGAGAAGTTTAGTGTGGAACAACTTGACTGGCCTGCACAGAGTCCTGATCACAACCTGACAGAACAGCTTTGGGATGAATTAGAGCGGAGACCGAAAGTCAGGCCTTCTGGTCCAACATCAGTGACTCACCTCACAAATGTGCTTCTAAAAGAATGGCCTAAAATTCCCCTAAACACTCCTAAATCTTGTGGAAAGCTTTCCCAGAAAAGTTGAAGCTCTTATAGATGCAAAGCATGGGCAGACATCATATTAAACCCTATGGATTAAATGGAAGTTCATATACATGAAAAGGCAGACATGTATATGAACATTTTTATTTATGTAATGTTTTCTGTGGGATAGCGTTCCTGTCTGAAGTGATGGGAAAATATTTTAATAACCTGTCTGAGAAATGCGGTGGTAAAAAAAAACCCCTTAACCTGTAGTATGTGAGAAATTATCTGAGTAGCTTTATCCTGTGGAAATTCTGCCAAATTGAGTTTTCTTATAAGCTTTGGTATCACCTGGGAAACGAGGGTTATCTGTCGACTCAACAATTGGTTGTTTTAATTGGTATTCGCCCAACAGCGCTGTCAGACTCAAGGATTTAAAAGAGAATCGCAAATCATAATCCTGCTTTTACAAGATTTTAAGTTGTTGAAAGCCCCGGTGATTCTTTAAACTTTCTGTACAAGCAGACACCTCAGTGGATGCGTACTATGCAGGGCCTCGAGAGCCCTCGCCACAGGGCTTCGACAGCATGCGCTTTGATGTGTGGTTAGATGCATAGACATTGACAGAGGAAGACAGACAGAAAGAGGGAATAAGCAAGTATTAAGTTGAAGGCCATGTTAGTTTGAATCTACACTCTCAAGCCTGAGAAAAGCCTTTCAAGTAAAGGAGAATACTGAAGAGAAGTCACTGGAGGAAAAACTGCACTATCAACAAAGTGTAATCAGGTCATTTTCATAAATACTCATTTACTGATGTTTAGCAACCAACAGACAACAAGATGAGCCTTGCATAGCCCCTAATAATGTGTATGCTCTACATCAAATGGTTTGTATTTTATTTGAGCTGCCAGAGATTCAGTGTATTAATAAGGAAGAGTTATTTTTTCACTTGCAACATTTTTATTTTTAAAAAGCTAATGTCTAAAAAAAAAAAAAAAAATCCTGAAAACTATTTAATAAATAAAAGTAATAAGTGAAGAAAAAAAGCAGTAAAATATTTTGTGATTTCTAAACAATCGAGAATCCATAATGTCACGTGTCCTCTCTTCAATATGTGGCCTGAAATATATAAATATACTGTTTTTTGTTTTGCTTTTAATATATAATTTCTTAATATACAAACATCATATGAGTTTTAAGAGATGATGCATGAGCAGCATAGCTAAGCAATGACTCCCCTAATTTGTGAGACATATGTTCCACACACTCACATTTATAGCAATATGTCACTGCTAGTAGGACAGGTCTTGCCAACCCTTCGAGATAAAAAATATGAGGAGGGTGATTTTATTTAACAGCTCATTTAGCATTCATGTATAGTACCTTTAGCCCAGGTTCCTAATGGCCTGTATCCCCTTGGATTTGTAAGAAGATGTATGAAAATGCAAATATATCAGCAGGAAGTGCACTCAGCTGTCGTGGCATAAAGAAAGATTTGATAGAATTGCATTAAAAACTCAGACTTCAGGGGGGAACCTTTAGCTTATTTTAAACATTTAACCACTGGGACACTTGAATGGTGTGCAATGTCAGGAGAATTGAAAATTATCACTATTCAGGACTGTTTTGATTTTATTCTAACTGATAATGTCAAATTAAAATGCAACACTCTTCTCCGACAGGTCTTTACATATCAAAAGCGCCTGCAGAAAAGCTATATAAGTGCACTTTTATTTGCAACAGTACCCTTTAGACAGGCATGCAATCCATCCATCTATAAGTATTCAAGGAGAAGCTAATGCTAACATGTGTACAATGATTGAGACAAAAATCTGGAATGGAGATGCTTAAATATGGGATCTCATTATCTAATTCCTATTTCAGGCTGTTTGCAAAGCTTCTTTGTTACATTTTTCAAATAGTTGCTGCATGGCCAAAACACACTGATTATTCCTCCTTTATCCCTTCTCAACATTTCAGTTACCTCTAAAGCATCTAGTGCACCACTACGATGTGTGCTGGGGTATTTAAAGACAGAAATTAATTGTTTTTCTTTCATTTTGGTGAATTAATGAAGTTTGCAGGAAACACAGAAACTCCAGAGAATTTATGTTCACAGATTATGTTATTGGGTTGTAATATTTTTTCTGACAGAGTTTTACAGAGACACACACATCCAAATGCACTGTTCCTCCACTTTCTGTGTTTACCCAATTCAATAATGAACCTCCTGTTATATGACAGAATAAAATTGTGGGTATACTTTGCTGTGCAAAACCAGTTTAACCCTTATATATTGTAAGTGATCCAAAATACACAAAAATGAAAATATGTGAAAGTTCTAGATCGCTCTGCACATAATACAATTTTTGGTACGTTGAGGGTGTTTTGCTTCGTATTTCACAAGTATCCATTCATATGGATTTTCGACCCCCGAGACCAGTGATGGTTTTTTGTGAATTTTGAAAGACTGTACATGTCATACGTGTATTTTTATGAGACAGTGGAGACAGAATTCTAGGAAGAACTTGGCACTATCAGAAGACAGTGTTTTTGTTCCCATGACATTTGCCCAGATTCCCACGGAGACAGGCACCTGCTGATCTTCGAAGGATCACGGAGGAAACTTGAAACAGTGAAACAGTAAAACAGCATAAAGGACGCTTCACATACAACGCAACAACAGTATCGCTGCACTCGGAAACCCATTATTTCCTATGGTTTACACGACCCATGCACAGTTTGCACCGAGCAAAGCACTAAGCATGCTGTGAGCACTCACACATTCAGCGACTGTGGCACACTGGGATGTACATTCGCATGACCAATCAAAACCAAATGTGCAGAGGCCATAAGAGCGATTATATATGGTGCATCTGCACTTAAAAGAACCAGCAATTTAACAAAATAACCTTAAAAAAAGAATTAATTTATTCTGACCTAACTGAGATTAAACCAACTGAGAGCTAATTGAGATTAAAATAGACATCAAAAGAGGGGTTAGAGGGTCATGAGAGTATGAAGGCAGCTGAGATGCCATTTCAATGACTGTGGGAAACACACTCACTGTGTCCAAGTCCCACACACACAGTTTCCTACCACTGCTGCTGCACAAAATAAGTGTTTCACTAAGTGTTTTTTGTCCTCTAAGTGTTGATTAATATTAAATTAATACTGATTATTACACATAATAGTTATGATGATTTTTATGATATAGCAGTTAGGACATTACTGTAACGGTCATACATGATTATATAAAAAGGTCCAACAGCTTTAGAATTTGTTTGCCATTTTCACTTTCTTTAACATATATTTCAGTCATTGTGGCTATGATCTTTTCATGTCTTAAGTAAAACAGGACATGTACGATAATAGATGTTTGACCTCAAAAATGACAGTTCCAAAGTCTAAAAAACAGACTCTCCCTGATCACTAATGCATTTATAGATTATAAATCAATATGTAGTTTAAAATTTGGTATAGACACATGACCTGGACCTATACTGTGAAAGCATTGAACAGTACTTATCAGGGTTAACAAATGGTACTAGTGGCTTGTTAAGGATTTATCCCAGAGTACTCTCTGGCTTCACACTGCTAATTACTCCAACCCTAACCAGAGGTAATGCAATCCCAAATGATTTCCTTTGGACAGCTGGGACCGAAAGTAGGAAACACGCTTTTCAGGTGCTGTAATGTGTCTTCGGTAAGTGTTGGTTCGTGAATGTGTGGAAGTCCACTGTCTCCTTGTCAGCAGATGTCAGCTGGACGTCTGCCAAGCCGGCCCGAGCAAGCCTTTTTGTTTTTTTTCTTTCTCTTTCTTTTTCCTTTTCACAGCAATCTCACTGTACAGCTATGCAGAGAGAAAAAATGCAGCATTATTTCAACATAAGTTAACTTTCTTTATTGAAACAAAGCTACAAGGAACCGCTATGCATATCCAGAGTGACAAACTGACACGGTCAATTGTTACAGTATATGAGTCATGTCAGAAACTCACGTATTTAATGTTTTCTTGTGAGTGGACTTAAGTTAGCAAAGTAAGAGTGAACGTACACCACAGAGAGCCTAATATTTGCTTGAAGTCTAGAGGTTCCCACGGTTTTCACAAGCTGTCTGATAAATGAGAGCACGCTGTGGGAGGCATATTAATCACTAAAGCTCAACACTGAGACACAAAATCCTCTTTTGTTTTTATACTGAGCCCACCTAGCTAGGTTTTATAGTACTAAGGGTCAGTCTTTAGTAACACCAGGCACACTGTTTTTTGGGGATTTTTTTATTTATTTACAGCACTCAAAGGATGAGCATGTGTGCGCACATGTGTCTGTGTTTGTGTAAAGTTCAGGCCTCGGGTTTGTGAGCTTAAACCTTTTTCTTCTTGCACATACTGTCAGAAACTCTGGTAAGATAAACACCTTCCATGCCTGGCAGATATCACACCTTCTGCATCGCATCTGCAGTTCTTAAAGTGGGAACTTGTAAGAAGAGATGAGCAGTGCAATAATGTATAACAACCCATTTAACACTGGTGTAAAGGATCATTTCCTTGTATTTAATTTGCTGGTAAGCTGCACCAGATAAAAAAAAGATCAGAACCAATCACCACAGGCCAATACATTCAATTTGAGCACAACTCAGTTAGGGGCACGCTGATGTTAACTGCACAGTTTAACCTTCACCACAGATGATGATTATGAGCTGTGATTACTTATAAATCTTCAACGGCTGATTCGAGTACTATAAACATATTTTCCGAGTTTCTCTAAAAATAACCTTGCAGTTTCTTTTTCTTCCTCTTTTCCTTCCCTTGTTTTGTCAAGTAGGAGGACCTTTACTTTCTTTTTTTTGATGCTTGAGCATGGCCCCTGAGTTGGGAGCTTGCTCAACTTGATCCGCTTTTTTCATTCTCACTGCTTGCCAATTTTCCTGACAACTGAAGCAGAATACAGACGGAGAGAGAGAGAAAAGGAGGTTTGAGGCTGACGCAAAAGCATGACAGTCTGTCTCTGCCCTTTGTGATGGCTGTGGTCACCCTTTAAGCAACACCCCCAACATCCCCTCCTTTTTTCCTCCCGCTAGCCTTACCAGAACAGGGTTTATCATCTGTGATGAAGTACCCGTGGTCTGGGAGGGATCAGCCCTGGATGTTTATTACATTAGGTCAGCATGTACTAATGGAGAAACTCCTGCAGACCATGTCATCACCACAGGGCAAAAACCGATACTAAGCAGTATTACCTCTTCCTCTTCTTGCCCTTTCTGTTCTTTTCTTTTTTCTTTTCAAAAGGTTAAAAAAGCACACACATACACACACACATTCACATTAACACAAGAAGGGTCGTAATCAGAAATATTTTTTAATATAATATATATATATAGTCTCCTTCTCTCATATGCAGTATTGCGCAAAGGTTTTAATTCACTAATTCAGCAAACAGTAAATGAATCAACTGAAAAGCGCAATACCCCTCACAGGTTCTGTGTAATGTTTTTGCTGGATCTTTTCCTGTTTCTTAAGGATATAATTTTCAGATACCGTTCATAAATAGTTCCCACTACTTCATTTGTCCTCCAATTGTCCGTTTTCCTCAAAATTTTTAACGACACACTGTACAGCATGCTGAGATAAGTGTTTGTCTAAATGCTCTTTGGAGATTATCTTGTTGGTGCAAAAATAGCATTTTAAGTCTGTCAAACTGAATGCTTTTCATTTTTCATAAATTCAACTAAAGAAAACAGAAAAATAGAACAGGTTGCTTGTTAACTAATGATACAATTCAAAATTGGATTTTAGCTGTCTGTTTGTGGGCACAAAACTGGTTCATCCCTTGAGTTAGCTGCCTTTTTATGCTTGAATGTTTCATAGGTCAGTGTTAAGTGGCATAACAAACAGAAAACATGATCAGGTAAAAGAACTAGACTGAAATTAAGATATAAAAAAGCAGCTAATGTCTAGGGGAAAGTGCAACTGGTCAAGACCACTTCAAAAAAAGAAAATTACGAGAAAGTGCTTAGAAGTAACACATAAACTCTACTACTTACTAAATATGGTCTACTATAGACTGTCTATTATAATTTTTCACAATACAGTAAGATTCTAAATATCTGGCATGAAGTAATGAAAAAAATCTGGTAAAATATTTTAAAAATCAGTGTTTAGTACACTATTGTGTTTGTCTGCTTATGTGAAATGAGAATGGACCTTTATATAAGATATGCATCTGCTTTGCTCCAGCAGTGACTTTACTCTGACTTGTGCTGTTCAGGTGTTTGACAAAGAATAAGCTGCCAACTCACCGGAGGCCCACAATTAGCGCTGAGCAGCTGCTAAGCTTTCTGTGCCATAACAATTCACACTCTGTGGACACAGACTGTCAGCCTTGCGAGATCAACTGTACAGTGCCATAAGCTTACTTGTCTTCTTTCCTAGTTTCAGTCTCCTCTCCTGGATTTGTGAATGTATGCAAAAAGGCAGTACACCTTCTACTTTTATGCTGAATGCTAAGTGCCAGTGATCCCTCCCGGAGCAGGCCACACATTAAAGTGACTTTCATTCATTTTCATCAGTGTGCCTTAGGATGGACACACTCCTTCAATTTCAACTGCTTGTTGACCCCCCGCAGAAACCAGGCAGAACTGGCCCATAGGTAACCCTGGCCAGTGCAACATCAATAGCCGTGGTGGCACCATTAATGAGACATGCTAGCTGTGTGTGATGTGAATCACAGAGAGGGCTGTAGGGTTCCTGCGCTGTGCTAGGCACACCATGTTTAATGAATATTAGGAAAGTCAGAAAAAGCCTGGACAGATGGTATCTCTTGAGGCATTTCCTGTTGGGAGCAACTGTCACAAGTAAAACTAGTTACCTTAAATCATCCAGTCAGATACTGTGGATCTGCACCAACATCATCATCATTATAAAAGTGCACAGAAAGGCATATACAGTAGCCACATAAATCTTTCTCTTGCTGAATTTAGCTGTAGCCTTTATAATATCTGACATTCTTTCAAGACATTTAGAAAGCAGCACCTCAGTTAATACGTGTAGAGTCCAGCGCTGTGGCCAAGCTGTCTCCAGGGTTACAATTCTCTCGGTTAAGAGTCAAGTCAGAATAATCCTTGTCCATGTTTCAACCACTAATGCCATAAAGTAAAGTAATATATTTTAATTAATAAACAGGAATGACACTGTTTCTTATGAAAAAGATGCTTATTGCAGTTTGAGATGCTTTGCAAGAAATGTTAACTAGCTTGTACGGTCTGCTTTGGTGGATGAAAGTCGGCTCAAAAGAGCGAGCGCACTGAGCAACATGTCTTTTTTAAAATATGCAGTCGGCTTCCACACAATCATCTACAATAGCAGAAGCTAAGTAATCCCAAAAGCATCTGAATGACATTTAATCGCTGGTGAAGGTACAATGCAAAATATTTGATCTTTAAATATGTTGAAATGGATTAACAAAGACCTTATATTCAAATACCGCTTACACACACAGACACTGGATTCTGTGACACACACCGGAATAACGTCTAGTACCAGTGAGCCCGACATCATGGAGCATGAGTTACAGTAGCAATTTATGCTCGCGCTGCCAGGTGTTACTGTATAAGCCAATGTTTACATAAGTGTGTGGTGTGGAAATACCTTCAAAGCAGAACAGATAAAGGAACGCGGAATGTGTTATGCACTGTATATTGCGGTGAAAAGTATTTCCAGGAAGCAGGGCAAGTACCTGCCTCGGCGCCTCTTATTTTCTGTGAATTTTCTCTCGAAGGTGTGAAGGTGCGTATCTGCTCAGAGAGAGAAAACATGTTGCTACTGTACCAAAACAAACAGGATAAATCTCACCAGCAGAGGCAGTGGTGCAGAGACGAGCCTGACAACAGCCACAGGGCCCAGCGACTACTGCACTCTGCCTAATCAAGCAGTCATTTGAAAACGTTGTCACTTGTAACATGGTAAAAAGAAGAGTGTGGAAATACAGTTTTGGGTGCCCTTGCAAACAATAGAAAGATATTTTTAAAAAGGGAGGGTTTTGTTTGTTTCTTTGTTTAATGCGTAGAAGCAGAGCAGAGCTTAGAAAAGAGGAATACAAGCATGGTTAGTAGAAAACTGGGCCTGATTCATTGCTGTGAGCATTTCAAGAAAAACAAAGTGTGCAAAGTTTGAATGTAGTCATGTGACCACTGAATAGCAGACAATTAACAGTGCCTCTGGCAGTTAGTACTTGGCAGTTAGAATGGACTTACCCCATCTACTTTATCTACTGTAAAATCTAAGTGGCAAGGAATGAGCATCGGAAAACACCAAATATGGATTTGGGAAAAAAAAATGTTTAAAAACTTGAAAGCTAACCTTGGTGATCAAAAATCCTCAATATGGCCACCAAAAGTATTCTTAAATTACTTTAAGATCAAAAAAGAGGAACTTGTGATGAAGGACGGTCATTCTTTTCATTGACATGTCCTCTCTGTAACCACGAGAAGAGGTTCAACCTTTCATCTTCAAGACAGAAATAATTATCTCTACCTTGGGGAGATGTTTTATTTTCGCTCCCAAACACATCACTGAGATGTTCATTCTAATGTTATGGGAAGATGATTGGCTCAGTCATGTACTATTTTGTTCATTATCACCATTTAGACTCTGCAGGGGTCTCGAACTCCAGGCCTCGAGGGCCGGTGTCCTGCAGGTTTTAGATGTGTCCTTGATCCAATACAGCTGATTCAAATGACTAAATTACCTCCTCAACATGTCTTGAAGTTCTCCAGAGGCCTGGTAATGAACTAATCATTTGATTCAGGTGTGTTGACCCAGGGTGAGATCTAAAACCTGCAGGACACCGGCCCTCGAGGCCTGAAGTTCGAGACCCCTGGTTTAGAGACTACCATAAATGAGAAAAAGGTCCCATACTTGGCACAGAAATACATCACATGGACTTTCCTGGCGGTTTAAAAACAATACCACTGTTACAACTCCCTGCTTGAATTATTCCATTTCTTTTGGTACACCTGCATTCCTGTAAAGCATTTATTCCTTCAGTGTTTTTTAGTGTTGCATGATGCAGTGAGACAGCAGCAGCAAATGACCTTCTACTTTTTTTCTTTCCCCTCAGTTAAGGGTCTCATAATTACTGGCCTTTACCGCCACTGCATTTCAATGACTCTCTTTCAAGTCAAAACAACTCAAGGTTTAAGGTTAATCATTTATTCTAAATAATTTCATTAAACCCATCATGGCGAAAAGTCCACAATTACATTAAAAGGAAGGAAATTCATTGAAAGAGAAAAAAAACAGTAAAAGCAGGAACTCTGGAAGAATGTTCAATACAGTCAACCTTCTTTGAATCTTAAGAATAAAGCTTTAAAGTTTGTCTGCTTCATATTTTGTTACATTCCCTATTTGCTGTAGTATTGAATCTATACACTTTCATAGTCTAAGACCAAGCCAAGAATTTTCTAACTTGTGCTAAACAAAATGATAAATACAAAGAGGATAAGCTGGCTGTAAACCATTACTTAAAATGTGCCTTCTTGAGCCAGCTGTCTTAGGCCCCAGTCACATAGGCCTAGAGACCAGTCGGTGACCATCTGGTGGCCACTGGTCACGATGTTAAAAATATTTATTCCCCAGCTGATTAGCGAGTGGTTGCTGGCAATTGCTAGCGTAAAATTGGTCAAAAAGAGGTATATAGTGCTGCAGTGAAAAACGTACAATTACTTTGGTTGCTAGCAGACAAGAAATCAACTTGTATGCAAACTGAAACTGTGAAAAGTGTGATGCAAACCAGAAACAGACAACTTTTGCTTTCAAAATAAAAGCTGAGCAACCAGCACTTTTAAAAAGACAACTTTTATTGTGAAGGAGAATGGTCTTTTAGCTTGTTAAGCTACTGCTCGGAGAATAAATGGCAAGTGTTTTGTAGACAAATAGGGGTCTTCCATCAGATGACCCTGAGCCACCTTTAGCTATCCTGCTATAGGCTAAGGCTGCTATGGGACTTCCCATGATGCGCAGATATTCTTCTTCAGTCACATCTTTTCACTCCCCAGGTGTTTGAATATCCCTATTGCCATTTTTTTTTCTTCTCGCTCCTGTTGTTTGTTTCTCCTTTATTTTGTCTCTTTCCCCTCACTCCCCAAGCAGATAACTACCCCCTCACTGAGCCTAGTACTTGCTCACAGGGTTGTGCACCACTGTTGTGATTTGGTGCTACATTTTAGCATTTGTTATATGAAGCACTTTGTGATATCCTGAAGCCTATTTTAATTTTTTTCTCAATTACTTACTTTACTTGCTATGTAAATAAAAGTATAGAGGGCAGCCCACATCATACCCAAATAACACATTTATTTGGTTTAAAAGCAGGCACTGGGATATTTGAATCTCATTTGAATGTCATTCTCCTTGCTTATAACCAAAGCTAGCATCATAAGATAAATCATTAACAGGATAAAATGTTGTCAAAAGAGCAGCGCTCAACTTGGGGACATGATGTTGCTGACACAATATATGAGGCTAATCTACTGCATGTTGTACTCATACATATCTTAATTATCCATTGAAGAGACCGTATTATACTTTTTTTATTATTGTATTTTCTTCTCTTTCATGCAGCACGCTCTCTTTGGAGAGTCAAGAGATTTCGTACTTCCTTTCTACAATGTATCCTTGTGCTGAATGAAAAAGAAAATTACTTTAAATAGCTATTAGCCATCATTAGCAATCAGCTAGTAAGTAATCCAAAGGAAACACTTCTGTTAGAATAACAGACATTGGGGAGATAAAAAAAAAAATCTCGCATGTGTAGATGCGTTCGCCAAAGCTGAGGACTTAATGGAAACCATGTTTATAGCTCCCAGTTCTTGTGTCTGTGGTACCAGTGTTTCCATCAAGTACGCCTCTCCGCAGAAAATCCTTCAGACTTACCAAGCTTTGTAGGGCAAATTAAACAATGTTCAAATTTAGCCTCTCCTCCCTCCAGCTGAAGAAAGGCGACTTTTGTTCTTCTCCCACCCGTGAAAAACGTAGAGCAACAAACTTGCTGTGAAAATAAAAATAAGGTTCATGCGAGGAGATGAAAGAAAAACTCGGGAACATCTGGCAAGCAGACGATGGCAGGTTAAGGTAAACAGAATGTCCTTTTATGGTAGTACTCCTACTCTCCTCAGAATCAGAGGTATGATGTGGAACACCTTCAAAGGAGCGAGGGGCCAGCACATCTTGTTTCAATTTTTCCTCTCACTGGCAGACATGCTCTTTGGCCATAATACACCCCCTAAAGAGTATACTAGACATAGTCTCATACAACAGAGCACTTAATAGAGAGCTGTGCCTGCTTTTCTCCAAAACAAAAGCTTTAGTCAAAATATGCATATGATACCATGCAGACATTCCCAGCCTTGCATATTTTCAGTGTGACCTTCTGAGGGACCGGAGCGGGAGTAGATTAATTAGTTCACGGCCAGCCCTGGAAACCTCATGCCAGACCTGCATGTCAGCCTGTACAACATCTGGCAGCAGGCATCTGGTGCCATACATCAAACTAGCTCCTCCACGTTCCACGCCCAACACACTGAATGCTGGCCCGATCAAACTAACTTCTAAAACTAACATTTGTTTTACAGAGGAAAAGGGGCGCTGAAGGGTCCGGAGGCAGAACAAGAATCTTTTTAAAGGTCGATGCCAGTCCAAGAAGTGCAAGTCTACTGCATCTGCCTGGTTTTAGGCAAAATATTGAAAAAGAGGAAATGGGTGCATAGGAATGCTTGTTCATCCAGTTTGCGTGTGTGTGTGCATGTGTAGGTGTGTGTATGCAACCAATTCCAAGCTAAGGCTCCCAGCCCCGATACCCCCAGCTGCTCCGTGTATCCCCCTTGCCAAAGCCTTTGATGTGACTAGCAGAAATGTCATGAACCTACAAGCACTCCAACCGCTTAGAAAGCTCTAATGAACAGAATAAAAACACAACCCCTAAATCAGTGAGCAGGCAGCAGCATCCCTGTAGCTGTCACACTGATATCAGAGCAGGTCTGCCCTCCATGCTGAAGCTGCAGGAGAAAAAAGCCTTCCCCTGTGATAATAGGTAGCAGGCTTAGGGCTGTTAAACTGGGTCATTTAGTGGCACATGTAACAGTAGAGTTCTCCTCTCCTTTTGTCTCATTTTTCTCATTTTCGCTCTTCACCCCATAGTCCTTTTATTGCTTCAGCAGAGCAACACCACCCACTATCGCCCCCAACCCCTGATAAAATTAACTACATTCCTCTCCAGTGATACCACCAAGTATTGCTGCTGGTTAAAGAGAACATGTCTTACTGCCGTGTTTTTTATCATCACGAAGCACCGTGAAAGCTCGCCGCTGAATGGAGCGGCCTGTCTGTCTCCTTGTGTGTGGTATTCCATTATCATATTCCATTGAGTTATGGCTTTCTTATTCTGTAATGAGGAAAAAAGAGATTGTTACCTCTGCTGCTTTTTCCCTGTGTGCATGGTGCTATACTCAGTGGTGGAGTATAATTGAATGATTTTGTGAGGGGATCAATGAGATTAGGGATTGTGTTTATTCCTCTGTCGCTCTGGATTAGTGGTCCTTTTATATCTGTCTTGAAGAATACCATGTACAGTACACACAGTTTACACAAAGACACACACACACATATGTACAATGGTTGATAACAAGATGAGGTGCTAAAGCTATACATGTGCTTATCAAAAAGCAAGAAATTTCCTTTTAAATTACAGTAAATTATGAGTCATCTTCATGTTTATGTAAGAAACCTATACATTTTTATTTTGGTTGTATTTGTAGGTCGAGGCTTTCCGTATGCTTTGTTATTGTGCTTGTATGTACCTTGGTACACGTGTTAGCTTTCTCCAGGGTATCAAAGCAGCTTTAGAGGAGAGTGTTCTGGGAATTTTTCTCATGGATTGCATTCTAAAAGACTGGGGTAGGCTCAGACGTTTATAATGTAGGGAAAGCCCCGAGGCCGGTCTATCTGGTGTTATACGGGTAAAAGGAGAGTTTGCTATTATTAACCTTGCTATGAATCACTTTCCTTTTACCAATCCACCAGTAATCCTAATAATCCAAGCTTGTGCTCCCATCCCTGTGTAATAAGTGCCAGATGCCGATAGTACAGATAAACAGCAAACCTGTGTTTTTATCCAAGAAAAATAAAGCAGAGAGGCCCACTGGAATCCACATGCTGTGATGAAAGAATGTGAAAACAATAGCACGCATAAGAGGAGAAAATCTCTCAATACTGAGAAAATAACCCTCATAATACTCATGTGGACAGATTTGTTTTTAAGTGGCACAAAATTATTTGAGAATATTTTGGTTTCTACAATCCCAGTTTCTGGGAACCAGTGATGTTAAAGATCATATCTTAGCAATAGGCATCAGCTCTTACTTAAATAGCATTCATTATGTTTAAGCAAGCAAGTTATGGCAAGTTAAGAGAGTTTAGCTGAAGTTGGAACAGCTAAACAAGGAAACCTAAAGGGGAAAAAGAGAAAAAAAAAAAAAAAAAAGAGGGCACATTTGCACCTGAGGCAAAAAATGTGTGCATTAAGAAACATACTTACACATGATGGTGCTTAAATATTATAGTGATTTGTGTGATTCTGTACTGCAGGCACTTGAACAGCTACTCAGATTCTACAATTTAAAGAGACAGTATTAGCCACAAATATAACTGATTATCACCTGGGTCAAAAAAGTGTAGGTAGTGCATTTGTGCAATTTTTGTGAATACGGACGCTGATTTAAGTGCATGTGAATTTCTGGCTTAGCAATCACTCACCTGTTTTCTCCTTTGTCCTCTCCAGAGTCTAGGCAAATGTGTCCCTGGGGGTCTAACCTTATTTAAAGATCATGGGATAAACCAAGTAGGAAGTTGGGCGGGGGAGTTGCTTGCCATTTTTAAGTGCTGTTTGAGATTTGTAGGATTATATTATTTAAATGAAAATATAGGGTCTATGGGTGCTTTTGGGTGATTGTCTTAATTATAAATTATAATATACAAAATGGTTATATGGCTTAATTGCCTGTTTGGGAATTTTGGAAACACCCCTGGCATATTATGAACAAAATGTTGCCCATCAGCAGCATGGTACAAAAGGCTGCCAATTATAGCTGGGATTTTTTGCTGCTGGTATAGGGCACCAGTGCTCCACAGAGCTGTCATGTTAAGCTTTGATAAATAAAATAGCAAACTTGGGCTGTATTAAATCCTGTCTTTGCCTGCAGTGATTGTAGCTTGGCTGCTCAATGGTCATTCAGTGGGTGTAACACATCCAATGCTTACTATGATCACATTGTCCAACAATGCAAAAATGCATTACTGTACTAGATTTTAGTAATCACAATACATCTACACTTATGTCACTCCTGGCAGTACAAAGGTTCTTCAGTTATATGCACAGTGGGCAGATAAAATACATAAAGAAATAAAAATAAAGAAATCAAACATGCCCTTCTCTTCCTGCTAAGTTTCACTGCAAACAGCTGATTTCAGCTTGTGTGCAGGGAAGAGAAAAATAGTGCAGTGTCTAAAACTTTTGAGGAGGGGAGATATGGGCAATGTTTTTTTGTTTTTTGTTTTTTTATTGCAGGAAAAGATAAGAGCACTGTGGATGACTGCAAAGTGCATCCAGTACAGAAAATTCAGTCGGAGCCGAGCATAAGCCCATCTCAGCTCAGCACCCAGAGCCTGATCGTCATCAGGTAACAAAGGCAATAATGAACAGCTTGTGGTATTGTGGCCTCCATTTCTGCCTGTAAATGTTTCTATGGTAGAAACATCACTCTGAAGTCTCTTTGGGCTGGTTTTCAGCTTTGCTGAGCGTTATCAGCTTTGTCTTTAAACTAAAAGAAACACTACAAAAAAGACTGTTTTTATGTCCTTATTAGGATAGTGATTTGTGTAGGTGTGTGGGACTGTAGCATAAGGTTCATGTTGTTAACTGGTAATTATGTGCGAGTGCATTTCAGCGCATGTTACAGAGTAATGCAAAAGTATTATAACAGGTAGCGTAACAAATTAACTTCTCCAGAGAGCATTTAAGTCCCATAATGCATTACTGCATAAAAATGTAATGTATTGCATTTTTTTGAGTGATGACCAAAAAAAATAAACAAACAAAAAACTGACTGACTTGTGCTAGCGTCAAAACCCTGGCACCGGCACAACACCATATAATTGCCGGGGCTAAATTTGGAAAGTTGGAACCGCTGACGTCAGTAGCAACGGGAGCTGCTACTGCAATAAATTCACCCGTAGTTAACAGATGCAGCCTGCAGTTTTTGTCTACCATGATGTTCTTTCCACGGCAATTATCCCAACATCTACTCTGTATGTAACATTTGCTTCAAGAAACTCCAAGTGAGAGTCTCCTGGTTCTCAAAAGGCACCAAAGCAGAACTAGTTCTGGTATGGGCACTGAGTCAGCGCAAAATAGGTAAGACAGAGTGTAAAGCAGTGGAGCATTTTTCAGAGGTCTTTTTGGATTGCATGTACCGGAGTCCAGTGGGATAGAAGTTTAAAGAGAAGAGTACTTGGGGTTCAACAAAAAATAGAGGACTTATCTGTTTATATTACTCACAAACGCTCAACGAGGAATCCTGATGCACAACTTGTGAAGACAGCCCTTTAGTTCAGTGGAATTCTTTTTGGTTTACACTGAAACAACGAAACATTTCAGTGGGAAAGAAAAAACGAAATGTTGGCTGCTTTTATATAGGACCTAAACCTAAGTGACACTTTTCAAGTGAGCCAGTTAATTAAACTAATTCTCAGAAACGTCACTTCAGGAGCACGTCTCAATAGATGTTATTGAATTGTTTCTTTTGTCTCTTCTGACAGTGATTCATTTTGGGAGGCAAAAGAGGCGAAAGAGTCCGCCTGACCCACTTAGAGGAATGCTTTGTTTCCTTTTTCCTTACAGCTGAAAAATACTTTGGCCTTGACTAATACTCCCACACAGTACCTTGCCTTTAAGGTTTTTACATGGCCCTTGCTCACACACTGTTCAGCGCTGTCTTGTGATCTGAGACACGCCAACAATGCATTTCCAGCATTTTTTTTTTCATCCTTCGTGAATTCAAGGCCCACTGTGCTTAAGACGAAGTATAAGAATTTTAAGCTGCAGAAAGTGCAGCACAATATGGGCAAATTAGCATAAAATATCTACTTCAAAGTGAGTTGAAGACAAGTTTGATTGCAGTGATGAAGAGGGTAATAATGACATCCATGCACTGATGTCTATGAAGATTAAATGCAGATGTCTTAATAGTCCCACTGCTGTTTTAATGCCAAATATATCTTTTTAACACAACAGAATGCTAAGTCGCGGTCTTCAGTTTGCATTGTTTAAGCACCAACTGCGCCTTTGTTTACCACCTACCAGCCTATCAGCATCCTTCCTGCATAGACAGGAAAAACAAGAGAACGGATAGTGAGGAGGAATCGATCATAGTAATGGTTTTTCCCTGTGGCGAGTAAAGCCCAGGCAGGTGACATATCCACCCCCATCATACACATCACAGCACTCCATCACCTCTGTCAGCCACAACACCAGACTGCTCATTCTATCCAGTATATTGGCCCTTTACCTTATCTCTCCGACCAATCCTTTTTGGTCTTTATCCCACCCCCTCAACCAATTTAAATTCTCAAGCTTCACTTTAACCAAGTCAGAAGCCCTTTATCAAACCAAGCGGTCAAATTAATAGCCGCTACCTTTACATATAACATCAGAAGGATAAGCAAGGCAAAAGGGACAAAGGCATGCCTCCTGCTGCTGTGCTTTAATACCCTTCTGGAAACAAATTCAAGCGCAAGAATCATTTGAAAGAAATATGTAATATTATGGTGTTTTCTTGGTGGACATAGAATCCACACTACACTCATTAAAGCTCTAAAGTAATTAATCTAGTTTCACATTTTCACACTTTTGCAGTGCTTGTTAACGCTCAGTCATACTAATCAGCTGAAATAAATTACATTACACTTGAAAAGAAGTTGTGCAATTAATTCAAGTCACATTTGGTCCTTTTTATCACATAAGGAAAATAATAAAAGCAACTTTCTGTCCCTGAAGACATATTTTCAAATAAAATATCAAGAGCTAAATAACTATACTCATTTATAAGATGTAACTTCTCTTTGATATCACCATTCTGATAAATAAAACGGCGTGAGTATGACCGAGCACCGTCTGCTTTGTTGAAAGGATGATAATGGCGATGACTTGTTCACATGGTATCTTTATGTCTGGCTAATGGTGGCCCCCATTAGTCAGAAATGTGTAATTGCATGAGTCAGAAATGCTAACAGCTTCTTCATGTCCCCCTTCTTGTCAGTCTGTACATCACACCGACTACAGAAGAGGGCAGTCTGCCAGCTCAAACTGCAGAGTCCTGATTCTTTATCTGATCTGTGTGTGTGCGTGCGTGTGTGTGTGTATGTGTGGGGGCGCCTCTGTAATTGTGTGCATATGTGCTCATTTCATGCTCACTTCTTATTTATTGATCTTTTTGTCTCATTATTTGTATATTTGTCTTCAGTCCATTACAGCATTATTGCTAATAATTGCCCTCTGGAATAAATCATCCAGGCGGCTATAAAGTAGTCAGCCCATATACTGTACAATGAAGCATATCTCAGATACATATTAACTAAATTGTGATGTTTATTAGCACAGTAAGGATAATTGTATAAGCAGCTGACCAATGAGATGCAACCAAACAGGTTCAAGCAGCCTCACAATGACTGAAAGCGTGCTGAGATTATTTCTATAAGCAGCAGTTTTAGTGACTTTTCAATGGAAAACAAATGAGCTCATTTGTACTTGAAAGCCTCTCTCCAATATTACAAATTACTGGAGTAAAAATAGCATTTATTCATTTATCCCTTGTGGAGATGCGAGATATTACATAAACCTTTCTCAAAGCACATGCAACTGGAGAAGGAGAGCTGCACTCTGTGTTTGTTTGGGTTTTTTAGTTTAAATGTAATTTTAATCAAATGTAATCAGACATCATAGAGTGAAAACAGTTAGCATGAGTATAACTTTTGTATACACTCATAATATGAAATTTTGCTCTTCTGAAAAACATTACTTCATTACTGCACATTAGTCTGTCAGAAAAAGAAACTAAAGTTTAAAAGCTGCTCGAGTCCTTTTTACTTGTTCAGCTTGTGAACGAGTGGCTTTGTCTCTTTTCATCATGTCACGTTACATGTTACTTGGCGCTCAGACACAATGGCACCAGTGTCTGCTTACCTTCAAAAATATAGAGGTTGGCATCTACGCCTGCTACATCATCTTATCACTTCTTAACCCAGTGATGATGTGAATACTCCTATTACAACCATGTCAGCTACACAAGGAAGCCACATCTGACAGGAGTCCCTGTGCAGTTTGAAATAAAACCGTCCCTTAGCTGAAATATTGCTGCTTATAAATAATTAATGTGATGGCATTTCCTATTTTTTTTCTTGTTTCTCTTCCTTTTTTTGAGGCATAATTAAAATCTCAGGAGCCCTCTGACTGCGCTGGGGATTAATCTCCCATGGCAGGTCTCCATCTGCAGACTGGATCATCAGCCATCCCTCTCTGCATTAGCCCCCAACTGTGCAACTGTCTGCCCATCCCAGGCTTTAGCGCGATGCAGAGGGGCTCACTTGGGAAAGGAGTGGGAGATGAGAGGGAAGGTAATGAGAAGGCAACAGAAAGAAGGAGATGTTGATAGGGGTTGCTGTTGAACAGCAGCAATAAGTCATGATTTTTGAGCTTCATTTTCCCTCAAATGACCTTCTCCACAAAGATCCTATTGATAGTAATAGCTTCTTAATAGTAGATACATTTTTTATGCAAATAGTTGAGAGTGTGATTGTAAATTTGCCTTTCTTGTAATGTTACTCTTAGGGTGATGGGCGGGAAGCCTTTCAGAAAGTCCATCTGCACTTGCTATGAGGATATCAATACACTAATAGAGAAATTATTTATTTATCTTTTTTTTTAATTGAAAAAAAATGGAGCCAATTTTGAGTATACTGCTAACTTTATCGGTTGAGCTAATTGAGCATAGCATTAGCTCCGGCAGACCACAATCTCAGTTCTTCGGCTGATCTTCATGCTGGTGATTGGTACATTTGTGTATTTTTAGTGGCTGAGATAATATTTTTTCCCAGTCCGCTGCCAATTCCTCTGCCGTGCAAATTCGGACTCGTTTGGCATCAAAATACACAACGACAGGTTTGCTCACATTCAAAACATAGCTACACAATAGCAACAAGCAGCATGTAGGTTTGGTACATATGTGTAAGTGGAACAGAAAGCATTCCTTAAACGAGCAATGCAATATGACAGCAGTCAGTCACAGGGACCCATGGGTTTATAATTCTCCCAGGCTTTGGATTGGAAACCGTCTCTTCATCTAAATAGCCAAGTATTTGGCTGCATCACAGTCCAGGCGATTTAGCAAGCCCTGGGCTCCAGCATGCAAGATATGGTTGATCCAATTTAGGCCATGCTCAATCAACCTAATTCTACAGGGGACACGGAGGCTGGATACTGCAGTGTGTGCAAGAATGGATTGCTCAACAAAGCAGCTTTTAAAGGTCATGTTTTCGCTGCAGCCATGCCTACAAGATCCTTATAGAAGGCACATTTTGGAAACCGAGTCCTGTATGTAAATTCATTTTAAGTCTCTGTATTAACAGTGATTTATGTTGCGAGCCTAAGGGGCCTCAGTTTTGACTCAGAAAGAAAGTGTGAAATGCTGTATGACATCAGCAAGGCCCCGTTTATGGTAGGCGCACGTCTCTCCGAATAACACTGACACTACAAGTATCCGAAGCACTTCTGAATAAATAAATGAAAGCAGCAAGCTCTTGTTTCCCTGTTTGCTCTCGCTTTCTTTCTCTTGTTGACACAACGTAATTACTTGCTAATGCTGTAACTTGTCACAAACGTATGCATGTGTGCACGTCAACAAGGTTTCCACGTTTCTTCCTAAGATCCTCATCTTTCTCATGGGGAGAACGGTGTCATGCTTTTGCTTCTGCCATACAAGGAGCCAATTATATTATCAGCGTGGGACCTCGGCTTGACATCGCATGTCCTGATGGTATAATGAAATAAAAGAGGTTTCACATACATGCCCCCACTGCGTCCTTGACGTTTGGATATGTCTACTTTGCAGTTTCTGTAATTTGCGTGAAAGGTATGTTTTCAAAGATACCATGGAGATGAGCGTTCTCCACAGGGGAGTGGCGACCAACCAATTCGAGGGGCAGCTTCTGGAGGCAGAGAATGCTATATTCCACATTTTGAAGTTCGCTTTTGTGGTCCATATATTTTTTTAAAGTTGAATTGGAAAGAATACTGTAGGAATGGAAGAGCTGCATGATCAGTATTGTCCTTAACTTGGTCTACTTACAGTGGCTTGCAAAAGTATTCGGCCCCCTTGAACTTTTCCACATTTTGTCACATTACAGCCACAAACTTGAATCAATTTTATTGGAATTCCAGGTGAAAGACCAATACAAAGTGGTGTACACGTGAGAAGTGGAACGAAAATCATACATGATTCCAAACATTTTTTACAAATAAATAACTGAAAAGTGGGGTGTGCGTAATTATTCAGCCCCCTGAGTCAATACTTTGTAGAACCACCTTTTGCTGCAATTACAGCTGCCAGTCTTTTAGGGTATGTCTCTACCAGCTTTGCACATCTAGGGACTGAAATCCTTGCCCATTCTTCTTTGCAAAACAGCTCCAGCTCAGTCAGATTAGATGGACAGCGTTTGTGAACAGCAGTTTTCAGATCTTGCCACAGATTCTCGATTTTATTTAGACACCAGACAGGTCAGGGATAAAGTTATTGAGAAATTTAAAGCAGGCTTAGGTTACAAAAAGATTTCCCAAGCCTTGAACATCCCACGGAGCACTGTTCAAGCGATCATTCAGAAATGGAAGGAGTATGGCACAACTGTAAACCTACCAAGACAAGGCCGTCCACCTAAACTCACAGGCCGAACAAGGAGAGCACTGATCAGAAATGCAGCCAAGAGGCCCATGGTGACTCTGGACGAGCTGCAGAGATCTACAGCTCAGGTGGGGGAATCTGTCCATAGGACAACTATTAGTCGTGCACTGCACAAAGTTGGCCTTTATGGAAGAGTGGCAAGAAGAAAGCCATTGTTAACAGAAAACCATAAGAAGTCTCGTTTGCAGTTTGCCACAAGCCATGTGGGGGACACAGCAAACATGTGGAAGAAGGTGCTCTGGTCAGATGAGACCAAAATGGAACTTTTGGCCAAAATGCAAAACGCTATGTGTGGCGGAAAACTAACACTGCACATCACTCTGAACACACCATCCCCACTGTCAAATATGGTGGTAGCAGCATCATGCTCTGGGGGTGCTTCTCTTCAGCAGGGACAGGGAAGCTGGTCAGAGTTGATGGGAAGATGGATGGAGCCAAATACAGGGCAATCTTGGAAGAAAACCTCTTGGAGTCTGCAAAAGACTTGAGACTGGGGCGGAGGTTCACCTTCCAGCAGGACAACGACCCTAAACATAAAGCCAGGGCAACAATGGAATGGTTTAAAACAAAACATATCCATGTGTTAGAATGGCCCAGTCAAAGTCCAGATCTAAATCCAATCGAGAATCTGTGGCAAGATCTGAAAACTGCTGTTCACAAACGTTGTCCATCTAATCTGACTGAGCTGGAGCTGTTTTGCAAAGAAGAATGGGCAAGGATTTCAGTCTCTAGATGTGCAAAGCTGGTAGAGACATACCCTAAAAGACTGGCAGCTGTAATTGCAGCAAAAGGTGGTTCTACAAAGTATTGACTCAGGGGGCTGAATAATTACGCACACCCCACTTTTCAGTTATTTATTTGTAACAAATGTTTGGAATCATGTATGACTTTCGTTCCACTTCTCACGTGTACACCACTTTGTATTGGTCTTTCACCTGGAATTCCAATAAAATTGATTCATGTTTGTGGCTGTAATGTGACAAAATGTGGAAAAGTTCAAGGGGGCCGAATACTTTTGCAAGCCACTGTATACAGCTTAAATAGTCAGTTTAAATAACAAAGAAAGAAAGAAATATCTAACATGAACAACAACATATGACATATTACACTGTGTCACATAACAAATATTAAGCCAAAATGCAAAAACAGTCTTTGACAAAACTAAGTACACTCTTACTGCTCCATAGGAATTAAGAGTGTAAATAGCAGCCAGGTACTTCTAATCAGAAGCACTTGTTTAACTGATCATCAGCAAGTGTGAGCATGTCTATAATAGCAGACCTTTTGGCAAGGTCTGGAGTATTCAGGTGTGTGCCAACACAATGCTAAGGTTACTCATTAAAGACATCAACAGTCTTAGATGGGTTATAAGCCTGTTTCCAAACAATTTCAAGTCCATCATTCTAAAATGAGAACTATTATTCACAAGTGGAACACACCTAAGACAGATGCCGATGTTCGTTGGCGTGGATGCTCCAGCAAATTCAAGAGTAAGAGCTACATATCAGACTCTACATGTATGTTAAGTTTTAAGTTCTTTTAATTTCATGAAGTCTATATATTTGTGGGTTTTTTGGAAGATTTATAAGGAGAATTGCATCTGAATAAAAAAAATTGTATCTGAACAAACCACAAGACTTTTGGACAAACAAGACCAATGTGCAGATGTTTTGGCACAACACTGGGTTTACGAAGAAAACAATCACAGCATCTCAACATAAACAACTCCAACACATACAATTCCAACTGTCAAGCACGGTGGAGGAGCGGTGATGATTTGGCCTTGTTTTCCAGCCACAGACAACTGTAGACCAACGTATTTTAGAGTCAAATGTGAGGCCATCTGTCCAACAGCTAAAGCTGGGCCCAAACTGAGTTCATGTTCTCAAGCACAGTAGTAAATCAAGAACAGAATGGCTGAAAAGGAAAATAATCAAGGTCTTGCAGTTTTCCAGTCAAAGTCCAGACCTCAACATAACTGAAATGCTATGGTTTTAAGCTTTAAGACAGCTTATGTGCATAAACGAAAAACTTGCAAAACTCAATGAACTGAAGCAACACCGTAAGGAGAAGTGGGCTAAAGTTCCTCCACACTAATATAATAAGACATGACTAATAAGGTCATGCAGGAGATGATTACTTCATGTTATCACTGGCAATGATGGTCTACAAGCTACCAGGCTATGGGTAATACCTAGATCTCCCTAAAAAACTTGAGTTTGACGTAGTCTTTGTTAAATAAATGACATGGTGTAATATGTCATTTGTTCATCTGAGGTTGTATTTGCCTAATTTTAAGACCTGGTGAGATACTGACTGGTACTCATGCCAGTCTATGTATTCTCTTTTTCTACTGCAGGCTTCATTCATCCAATCACACACACACAGTCCACAGTCATAGCAGTGCTTTCCTCTATGCCTAAGCACTTTGTTATCTAACATTCACACACACACACACACACACACTCTGATGAACATTTTCAGGCTTCATTTTCTTCCCCAAAGATACTTTGACATACAGACTATAGAAGCGGGGGATTGAGCCACTGATTGGTGGACGATCTGCTCTAGCTCCTGAACCACAGCTGCCCCCGAGCCAGAACCAGCACCAGATGATGTTTCATTATGTCCTGATATGTAAAATCTTATTTTTACCATGATTATAATACAGTGCTCTTAATTTTATAAGTCAGTAGGAGTTTCCCAGTTCTGTCCTGCTTTCTGATACTCACTGTTGGATGTATGTCTTCCTTCAAATTCATCCACTTCACATAGTTTCTACATTTCTCTCAAAGGTGTCGTTCCAAAATTGGTCAATCTCAGCTCTGGCCTTTTTATTTTCTGTCCTTTTTTCCCCTTGCAGCTGGGAGTTCACCCAAGATGTTCTTCTTGTATTTTCTAGGCCCCAGCTTTTTGTATGTATTTTTTCAGCCTATGAGCCAGAGTATGGAGTGCATTTTTGGCTGTTTCTACAACATCACTTATAAACATCTTCCTGTAGTTCGTATCCATCCTGGAACCAAGAACAGGTCTGGTTTCATCCCTAGTTTATTTACAGTTTCAATTTCTCACTTGTAGAGTACTTGGCTTGCATCTTTTCACAGACAAGTTATATCTTATATGGTAAAGTACTGCATAGCAAATCATATTGGCAATTTGAATTTGCAATGTGAAACAAAGGTTGACATCGAAATCATCGTCTTGATGACAAGGAGAATTTTACTGACTGTTGGAAGTCATTTAGTCTAACATACAAAGTTTTACCGCAGTCAGGAATGTTTGTTGTAAATGTTCAACATGCTGCTATAAAATGTGCCAAGCAGTGCTTGATGCTGGCGCTTAAAACATGCTTGTTATAATGAGATCTCCCACCAACAAACAGATGTGGCGAACCAGCATTATGTGAAGTTAACATCTGTAGATAATTGGATGGTGTAGCTTTTTGTGGAAAACATGTTGTGGGCCCCTGTTCCTCAGTGAGAAGTCATTATCAATGTTTATGTTAATAGCTTTGCCATACCAAAGCAGCATGTGTTCTTGGACTATTTTTGTTTTCCATTTCTTGGTCATAGGTGCATTGCTGCTTGGATTTTCAAAAGTGCTGAATATCAAATTTCACTTCACCCACTAGACTGCTTGACCTCAATACTAAACTTACATTAATTTTAAGTCTTTTCAAAACAGCTATATTAACCTATACCCAGAATGTATGAGGACAGAAAATATTTTAATGGACAGCATCACCCATCTTGTATCCTCTTTTTATGTCTTTCTCAATAAGGTTTGCACTCGACTGTAGTTTTATCACATTTGATATTTACATTCAGCTTGATGGTAAATTCAATGCATCATTTATCCATTTCAGATAATAAGTGTAACCAAGGACAAGTCGTGAAACATGAATGCAGCACGATCGGCAATTGAAAATGTTTGCGGTTGAGCTTGGAATGAAGGTAATTTAACATGTCAAGCAATGAAAATGACTTGAAGTGATGAAGGCTGCAATAGGTAATCATTTGTTTTCAGTCTCCTCCTGAACACTAACAGCTCACACATCCATCCAGTCATTTCCTTGTAAATAAACCTCAAGTATAAAGCATGTAGACAGCTGTGGCCAGTTCATTTCCTGCTTGACTAAATGTTAAGATGGGCAAGTTGTGATATACTGTAAATGATTCAAACTTGTGTTGTGTGTGTAGAGAGGTGGCCAATATGCCTCTAGCATCTCTGAATACTCTGTGACCTCAAGCACCCTTGGGGGTTTTCATGCTGCAGATCTTTTTGTGAGACAGAAAAAGATGCCTGAGAGAGAAGTCCTGCTTTGGTGTAGGAAACAAGGGGGAACCGCAGGGCACATTTAAGCTAAACATGGGTAAATAGCTTCATACACTGTTCACAGTGGCAATGTGGAGAACCCATGCCAGAGTGTTATTTTGCTTGTAGCCCAAATATGCAATTTTGTTTTACTTCACTCAGTCAGTCTGGTAGTGTGTGCACATGCCATTAGCAATTTAGGAGCTTTATTTCTACTATTAACTTTAACAGCGTTGACCTGTATGTTGATCACAATGATATCTTGCTATACAGGTAAGATAGAAAGTCATACAACTCCTATTTCAATCAATCCAGCATTCTAAACAGAGGGAGGTAATATCGCAGATTTTACTCCTACTAAATATAAAGTTGGGATCTGGGTGCTTCCCATTCGTGGGTGAGCTAGAAATCAATCCTCAATGCCTCCTGTGTTTATGCAGAGATTAAACTGCTGCTCCTTTGCAGACATCCTTCTCAATCTACGCTGTCTGTGCACACACCCCGCCAGCAAAACTCTTCTGACCATTCAAGGTAAACTAACTGAAAATGGGCACACCACCAAACCCATAATTGTAGGACAAATAAAAAAAATAATATAGGCTGTGATTGAGAGCAGATGCTTTAGTCTACTCTGTGTTATATATACAATGGAAGGATAACGCATTAAAACAGGTTTCATCCAAACAGAGTTAAAGACCATGGCAGCAACTTTTGTTTACTCCTGCCCGGCTCACAATCTGAATCCATGCCCGGAAGATTTCAGCCTGTTTTGTAGACAAATGTTGGTTTACATGTTTACCATTCGAAGTAACAGGCGAGCTGATTAAAAGTGAGAACAAGAGACTCCTGAGCTTCATTCAGTGGTTGCTGGCATACTTGAACATGCTTAGTACTCCATACAGCTGTAAAGTGTTATTTAATATGGATTGACAGGCAATTAGAAAGATGTGAAGGACAGATTTTTTTAACTAGGTTTAAAGTAAACACATTTAACACTTTTAAAAAAGAAACACTCCTATGCTCCAAATTAATTAGATGTATTAGACAATATATTCACATCAGGTACCAGCCCATCTGGTACCAAGAACCATGCCATGTTCAAAGTCACAAATCACCTTTCTTCCCCATTCTGGTGCTCGGTTTGGACTTCAGTGGGTCATCTTGATTATGCTGACATGCATAAATGCATTGAGTTGCTGCCATGTGTTTGGCTGATTAGACATTTGCATTAACAAGCAGTTGAATAGGCGTGACTTGTGACTTGTGAGTGTGTATGAGTATACTGCACAGAGTCCGAGTGTAGCTTTAGGTTTAAGTCAGTCTTTAAAGTCTTTCAACAAACTGATACAAAATGACTATATAAATAAAGCAATGAAATCATATTTCAGTCTTTATCCCTGGTGCTTACACATCTCATAGTAATGTCATAGAATACACTAATAAAACAGAAAACTAACAATTTAACAAAAACAATAAATAAATAAAACATTAAGCAGTCACTCAGCACTCAGTGTTAAAGAGGGATAAGGTTTAGGGTTAAAGGGAATAGAAAAAGAAGGTAGTACTGAGGTAAAAAAAAAAAAAAAAAAAAAAAAAAAGTTAGTGTTTCTACTGAAGATGTGAATATCACTGGACAAAAATCCAGGTATGTTTAGCCTTTGTGTTCAAGGCAGGAATGTTTTGCCTAGCTTATATTAGTTATATACAATAAATGACTTACATTTAGTATTTTTTTATTGTAGTGAAAGTTTCTCTTGGTGCCTAACAGCTCTCAACAGATTATTTTAAGGATGATATCAAGATATACCGATCGGTTTTCATAATCAGGAATGGGTCATATAGTCATCTGCCGTGACACCTATGATGCTGTAACTTGTTCTAAACAGGCAAAGTATTAATTGTTTTCAACACGAATTATATTGACACAAGTACCTGAAGAAATGTTTTGTAATGGCAATAGAGTGATATAGCATGTAATTATCTCCTACTGTCTTGGGCTGATAAGGGAAAAAAAATGCCAAGTGTCAAAAATGTTAATCTGGGTATTAGACGAGAGGGAAGATGCATGTCTGGGTCTGGGAATTAATTTTCAAACACTTTCATTAAGGCGCTGCGATTGAAATAACTCCCTGACTGCAAAAAAGGAACTTTTACACAAATTTCATTTGTTTTAATAGCAAAAAACCCCCCAAACAAACAAACTCAGCAGTGTTTGCACTGTAACTGTATAACTTTATAGTGGTAAAAACTTATTCAGATTGCAAAGAGTGCAGAGATTGCAGTTTCTGGATATAAACAGGCCATAACTGCTATCGTGGAATATCTGAGAAAATGTGTTGTTATCTGTTAAAGCTTTTAAGCCATTGTCTAAAGGCAATGTTTAATGGCCAAATAAAACTGGAAGGGCAGATTTGAATGTTTTCAGAATAATGCTGTATTATTGATGTCCATAATTTGACAGTAGTTTGAAAAAATCTTAATTATGCAACACAAAATGCTTCTGTTAACAAAGAAAGACCACTGAACAATCTGAACAAGCATAAGAGCCTACAATTCAGCAAATGTATTCTATTTTATTCTAGATTTTCTCTCCATGGTTATGACCTTTCTTTGGACTTTTCCTATAGCTAAGCAAATAAAAGTATATAGCAATATTTTCTGTGAAGTCTCACAGTTTTTTATGCAAGCTATACAAAGCGCATCGAAAAAATTCTGGCCATAAAATTTATTAACGCAATCGATATCAAAGGGCAGTCCTGGGGGAATACAAGGCCAACTGGGAACAAGTATGACTTATTACCGGCAGCGCAGACCAAGCTCTCACTACAGTTGCACGGGGACTAAATAGCCACTAACAGCAGTCCCAGTACTCCATACTGCCACGGCACTTACCGCAGGACAACCAGAGTGATACGGTTGATGCTTTTTTTCAAGACCACAAAACAGACTGGTTCAGTAAATCTATATATTCCCTCAAGTGTCCTTGAAAGGATAAAGAGTTGCTCCAGCGTTAAACTCAGAACCAGGTGATGATCAGCTGGCAGCTCACTTCCTTTCTTCACTGAGTGTCCAAAACATACAGCTACAGATGTGAAGATATGATTTCAAAATCAGTCATCAGCCTCTGACCTAGGATGTCCTGGTGCCAACTGCTCTTATGAACACACTTATGGTATGGACAAACTATGACTAGCAGAGAAGACCAATAACAGGGTTCATATCACAAAGCGCCCAAATGGGGCAATGAAGTCCTCGAAAGGGGCAAGAGGTGGGACGTAACAAAGAAGAAATACTTTGTTACTGTACATAAGTAGAAAGTAAAGCACAGATTTCAGGTATCTGTACTTTACTTTAAAAAACACAGTGCTTTTTGTAAGTATATATATATATATGCTTACATATATACATATATATATATATACACATTACATGACCAGTTTGGATCCAATAAATCTGAATTTTGTGTCACTTTTTGCAGTGTGCTCAGTGTTTAATGGTCATAGGAATAAACAGAAGAACCCATTCTCTTACCAGAAGGAACAGGGAAGCCAGGTTCTCATTCTCATTGGGGGAAACCACAATGTATGGGCATCAAACTAGGAAATGCAAGGACTGCTACCTCTCACTGAGAGAACTTCAGAGTGAAATAGAGTCCAGCCCCTCTTCAAGGGCTTGGTTCTATAACCTGTGTTGTACATAGATGTGAGTCTGACTATATGTATCAACCTCCCACAGAGAGTACTTCAAAATAATAACAATAACAATAACAATAACAATAATAATAATAATAAATACATTCAAGTTGAAGTTTTAAAGAACTTAATTGAACAGCACCGTGGTGCAGTGATTAGCACTGTCAACTCACAGCAACAGTTTCCTGGGTTTGAATCTCACCTGGAGTCTTTCTGTGTGGGGTTTACAGGTTTCCCCCACGTCTGCGTGGATTCTCTCAGAGTACTCTAGCTTCCTCACAAAGACATGTATTTGGTTAGGTTAACTGGTGATTCTAAATGGACTACAACTGTGAATGGTTCTCTGTGTGCTAGCCCTATGACAGACTGGTGACCCTGAAGTGGAAAAGCAGAAGAAATGGATAGATGAATGGAAAAACTTCCCATTTAAACATTCTCTTAATATCTTTGAGCATTTCCTTTCTACGAAAGTAAACAACTGATCTATAAAGCACTCTTTAGCATTCTTCAAGAGCTAATGAGCAGTTGTGAGGTACCAAATAATAGTATAGCACAAGCAAGAATTTAGACTAGTTGAACATAAAAAGCAGTAATCTTATGCTGCCTTTAATTGGACTTAGACAATTTTATACCACCAGCAGTGCTAATAAGTGTTACTGTGGTAAGCTTCGATGTAGACTACATATTATCCACCTACGCACTCTTCATCAGCTCACCAGCACCCTCCACCTACTGATGAAGCTGTCACAGCCACTATCAGTGTTTTTCGTTTTGCAACAGTGAAGGACCTGTGGGAACAGCTGTGCATGCTCATGTGAAAGAAAGGCAATATATATGTGTTTGTATGTGAGTGTGTGTGAATGAAAAAATCTAAAGCTCTGTGTTGGCGTGATGAATTAGAGTTGCATGATCTTATGTTTAAGACCTTAAGAAAATCCTGTCATACAACAACACAGTCTTTTTTTTAATAATCTCCGCACTAAGTCATGACAGAGAGATAAAATTAGGGATCCATTATGTGCGGATGTCTCTTTTAAATACTTCTATCTTACTGATGTGTACTCAGCCCACACTATCGCCCCACTCACCTCGACCCTCCACTAGCACTGCTTCTCTCTGTCTCTTTATTAGACTTAATGCTGATAAATGAGCCGGTTCTTACCCATTTCTCATTCTGAGCAGCTTCGTTGGATTTACTTCACAATATCTTTTCCCTTCTTTAGTTATGTACTTGATCCTAAAGACAAAAGGTTTTCTTAATTTCATCAAAGGTCATGTTTTATACACCCAACAAGACAAAAATATCAGCCTTTTTATACTAGAAGCTGGTGCAAGACAAATCAGATCATTTTTTTTTAAATATTTTTATTGCACAACACTCTTTTTTTCCTGTATGTAACTGTATGCCATGATCATCAGAAAACCTTTCAAAATGTTAAAAGGAAAAATACTGGAGCAGTTACTGCAGATTAGAAAGGAACACTACAGTTGCTAATTTTTACCTTGGAGACCTAAACTCTTTAAAGCATTCCCATTTATGTAAATGAACACTATTATTCTCCCAACAGTTTTCGAGAACATTATTATAATTACCATAATTATATACTGTAAAAAAAAAGGGGGGGGGAGGGGGGAACTGAAGAAGTGTCTCGACTGCCTCACTGTGCAGTGTACACTTGCACAATTTTCTTCAGATACACTAACTCTTTTCAAAAACGTCTGTCTCTCTGCAGCGTTTTTTTTCTGTAGCTCTACAGAAGGCGCAACGGTAACAGAAAGAACTTTGTTCAAGCAAGAGAGAGGTGACGTGCTTTACTGATGTTGCTGGCTGCTGCTGTGTGATGCTGGGATGCCAGAACTGGGTCAGGCCTCCCAGCCTGATTTAGGCATCATGTGAGATTCCACGGAGAGTTCTCTTTAATACTAACATGGGTGAGAAGAAGATGGATTTGTGAGAACATCTTGTTCTGCGGGTGTGGCATGGTAGATAAACACTTCCTGGTGAGATAGCTGAGCAGAGATTCATCAGCAGCTCAGTGGGTCTAAGACATTCACAGTCCAGCTGGTATTCTCTCACAGCTAGTGATGCCACAGAATTACACTTGAAATCTTACCGCTTGTGTCCACCTTGGTCGGTAGTTTGTTTCTAACACAGATAAAAGGCGGCAGTCTACAACCTTCACCCACCCTACAGCGCCTTGCCCTTGGGTTACCTCTGGGTTGCAGAGCTGTTCATGTACATAGTTTAATCAAACTGGCAGGGCAGCCACTGCTGACAGGGTTGGTTATTTGAGCACACTGTGTTCTGTTGCTGGCTATTCAACTCTCTTCTTTCCTTAACACTGGAATCAACGTTTAGGGTTACAAAGACAGATTAGCTACGCCTTCGATCACAGAGGCAAGAGTACGCGCCAGGAAAGTTTTCCTGGGCTTGTTGATCTAACATTTCAGGATGGTTTCTGCTTCATTACAGTTATCAGACATAGGTGATAGTACTTATATACTAATATAAGAATTTAAACTGCAGTCGCATGCAAGAATCTTCTTTGATTAAAGCTCCTAATAGCATTTTGTCTTCTGTCACTGAGTGAGAATATTTTAGACCTCAAGCACTTTAATTTAAAATGTCCCGATTCCTCTTGGTGGTACCTCAACCTTCTCGTGCATTCAAGTGGAAGCATTTGACTGTATTTGCAAGTAGGCACAGTTTCTGCACATGATCTGGGTGCCTGCACGGCGGGGAGTGGAAATGTGGGAGACAGCATTAACCTATCATGTGTTAGAGCTTCCTGCTGAAGCTCATT
Organism: Oreochromis aureus; assembly: GCF_013358895.1. Classification (NCBI taxonomy): domain Eukaryota; kingdom Metazoa; phylum Chordata; class Actinopteri; order Cichliformes; family Cichlidae; genus Oreochromis; species Oreochromis aureus. The sequence continues at coordinate 17,135,031 of NC_052959.1, forward strand.
GGTAGCAGGTGAAAGGAAGCTGCTGATAATGCCACGTGTCATGTAAGTGGCGCATGATCGTCTATAGCTCTGCTACAATTACTGCAGTGCACGAGAGATGGAGCATGCTGAGAGTGAAGCTCTGTGAAGAAAACTGTGTTTTATTCCTCACTTGTGGGTTGACTGAATGCTGTAGCTTTCCATGTGTTGTTAATTGCAAAATTCTGCTTGACCTTGCCAAATAACAGACTTTTGAGAGGAAAAGTATTTTAGAGGCATTGCTTTTTTCCCCTTTTTTCAGAAGAGAATGTGTGTGGGCCTTGATATTTATCAGAACTTTAGAAACAGAGGTCTAAAAATAAAGCTAAATGTACTTAGAGCAGAACTGTCATGCATTAAAGTATACTCAGGAAGCAAGCTAGGCCGTGTTTGAGGATGTGTATATACAAGCATGTCTCTCCTCTGCTCTTTGGGAAACTAGCTTTCTCAGCAAACTGCACAATAAAGGGAAGCTGCTGTTGCTAACAGTTAACACTACAGAATGAGTGGAATGCCTTTCAGTGAAGATGCAACATTTAGGACTAAAAGAATGCAGAAAACAGGCTACTTTAGCTGTCATCCTACCCACGTATTACCAACTGAGGTGCCCAATGTCGAAAAAATAATTTACTGTAAGAAGCAATCATAATAACGAAATAATAAAAATAGGAAAACGTATTTCTTCTCAACCAATATTTATGAAGTTAATTCCATGTTTTTAAAAAAAGGCTACTGTTATTATTGCAAAGTTTAAATGAATTAAAACCTGCATTTTTCTGTAATAGAACAAGCCACATTATTATTTTGCAGTATATTTACAATTCTTTTGTTCTAATATCATTTAGTTTTCAAGTAATTTCAACTAAACATTATTTATCTTGCATTTAAATGATGAAACCAATCAGGGTCATTTTGACCTCAATATAAAATGACTGTAATAAACACACAGCCAGCCAGCCCAGAGATGTGTTCTCTCCAGCATGTCCTGGGTTTGCCCCAGGGTCTCCTAGGACATGGCTGAAACCCCTCAACTAAGAAGCACCCGGGAGGCATCCTGGTCACATACTCAACCATTTTCAACTGGCTCCTTTTAATGTGGAAGGGTATAGTGGCTCAATTCTGAGCCCTGGAGGAAGCTGATTTCAGACGCTTGTACCTGCAATCTCCTTTCAGTCACAGCTCACAGCTCATGGCCACAGGTAAGAGTAGGATCTTTAAACCAACAGCTTCACTCTCTCTTCATCACAACTGACTGGTACAGGGTCCACGTTACTGGAGATGTTAAACCAATCCATCTGTCAACCTCCTCCTCCACTTTCTCCTCACAAGACGGAGAGACTTAACTCCTCCACTTGGGGCAGCAACTCGTTTCTGTTCCAGAGCGGCCACTCCGACTCTTTTAGTTTAGATCAGAGGTGTTCATTTTCATCCCAGCCGCTTCATACCACCCAGTGCCATCTGGAGGTCATTTATCAATGAAGCCAAGCAAACCAAATCATCTGCAAAAACCAGAGATGAGAAACCCCAATTATCGATTTGCCACACACTGGCAGTGCCTAAAAATTCTTTCAATACATATTATGAACAGAATCCGTTACAAAGGGCAGAGACCCACAGCGGAGTCAGACTTATTGACTTTGACTTATTGCTGGCAATGCAAACAAAGCTCTCACTATAATTGTATAGAGACTGGAATCAACTAACAGCCAAAGCTAAACACACACTACAGGCAATTACAGCACAGGATTCTCCTTATGCTATGGTCAGGCCAGGCTGGCACGTGGCAGGAGGAGAAAACAGTCACTACCTTTCTATCCAGGATTCAAGAACAAAGGTAACACATCTTTTAAGTAGGTTTTTCCAACCAAGCCTTGGGTTAGTCACATCCAACTCACTCCTAGGAGAGTCATTGCTGTTCAGATTAGGGTTTGCAATGTAGCCGCATCAGCTCTCCTTTTCATATGTGGCATGACCAGGGAAAGCCTCAGCCGTCTGAGGTAGATGTCTCCAATGTCCTGATAACTTCCGAATTCTCTATCTAGAAGGTGAAGGCAGCGATGGTATTTTTGCTTCTTTAAAATGACTGACAACGTGCCCCTGCCATGTTTGATACAGGGTTACTTTAATTTAGAAACCAAACATCAACAACTTAATTAGTTAAAATTATTTGCGTATGTGCACTGGCTTTTCACTGGGATTCCCTGAGACCGCAAAACTATTTTTAAAAAAACATGAAAGCAGAAATAGAAAACAAAGGTGATATTATTGAATATTATTGAATTTAGAATTAAAATAACTGATAGTGGTATCGGAACAGAATTTGCAGGCACTGTTCTGTCTTATCTGCCTTGAAATGGCAGATTAGAGGGTCTGTTAGAAATTATAAGATATTTTATTCTGCTGTATCATATAGGGCAATTATTTATTCTATTGTTTTGCAGGTTATTTAGGTAGAACTGCAAAAGGGGCTTCCTTTTTTGCAATCACACCGAGGGGAATTCTACCACGCTGTAGATGAGCTTCTGTTCATTTTTCTATTTTAAGCATACACTCCACTGTTGTGCAAGCTGGTGATCTCTGATAAACACTTTTCTTTGGCCAGACTATTAGCTCTGCTTTGTGCTTTAAACTAGTTTTAGCTCGTTTCCTGTTAAGATCATGAGTCACAAGGCCTGATCAATGAAGCCTCATACAGAGCAGTGCACAATCATTTCAATCAGAGTCAGGGCTGGTGGGTTGAGTGGACTGAAGAAAATCAGCACACTACCACCCACTATGGTGACCCTGCCTGGATAGCCTCTGGATGCTGGTAAATGGGCGTGAGCGTGGTCATCCACATGGTGAGTCAGCTTAATAAGCTTTGTAAGTGGGTAGGCAGCAGTTAGGTCATCTCAGAAGGACTCAGATAAACATGCAGCAAAGTCTGAGGACATTACTCCTTTGACTCTGTAATCTAGTACCGTTTATCTATGTGTCGGTATTGTAAGAACAGACAGTGCAGTCTCATCCAAAAGTTTCATTAGGCATAATCGTGAGAGATTATAATGTCAAGCAATAAAGGCAGTTCAGAGCTGCAGAGTCTCCCTCTCTCTCTCAGACACACACTCACACAAAGAAAGGGAAATGTGCATTACAAAGGTTTCATCATCTGGTTAGCTAAAGAAAATTCTTTGAACAGAAAGGTCAAATAAAACATCAACACTTGGTGCCTTCACTGGATTTTTCAAATATAATACACCTCAATCAATACTCCAAACTCCTTCCTTCCTCCTCCCTTGCTTCTCTTCCTCTCTCTGTATCTTCCTAAATTTCCCACATTTACAGACATGCACGCATGCATGCTTGCTCATCCCTTTTCTCCAGGACTAATTACTTTAAATGAAAAAAGCTCTCCTTTGGGGCACCAATTTCACCCAGTGTCTGATGAGCAGAAATTACATGTCTAATGGAATGGAATAGTTGTTCAAATTGAAGAAATGAAACACACTTTTTTATCTTGGTGCCACCTTAAATTAGATTTTAATTTGGACCACACTCACACATAATAGAGTGCTGCAAGCCTTCTTTGGCACCTCTCCTAATTGCCCGTGGCTTTCTTATTTCTGCAGATCGCCTGCTGTATCCATTATCAACTCCACTGGCTGCCATCTTAAGCAAGATTGTGTGTGTGAGGCAGAAACGTGATGTCGAGACGCTGGCTGAAGCAGAACCACTTCCTGTGTCCAAACCTTTCTTGAAAGTGGAACTGTGACTTAAACTGTAAGAGAAAAAAATCACTTGGTATGACGAACAATCTGCTGATCAGAGAGATGCAGAAATATTTCCCTGCCTACGAGGCAGAATCCTTCATCGTGGAGGAAGTGCTGTATGGTCCTGCTTTTTGTTGAAGGGCCTGCCTGCTGGGTTGTACCCTGCCAACCAGAGCAATTTTGGCTTGCTTTTGACTGAATCTCTAGTTTTATGGAAAAAAAAGTTCACCAACTGATAGAGGGCGATTTCTGCAATGCAGTGTGATTCTGCATGTTCAGAAGTGGATAACATGGCCATTTTATATTTCTTTATTTTTGAATAAGTCTGCCAACAAGTGTCACGTTCTCACGAAGCTTCTTGCTAATGGTTTTGTTGCCCATTCAAGCCTTATGCAGGTCTACAGTCTTGTCCCTGACCACTTCGCTGCACATGGTAGTGAAGAGGTTTGAAAAGAAGAAATTTACTCCGTGGACAGATGTGCTTTATACACATAATGAGCTGAGATAAGGAGTATTTTAAACTGATTGACTGTAATCTGCGTGTCACATGGGCACACAGCCAATCTGTGGGAGACAGAATTCCATCTAAGTGAGCAAACTTACAAATTCAGCAGGTGATCAAATAATGATTCCCCCCACTGTAAATGTTGGACTTCACTTTGACTTATTGCAGCTTAATAATAATAAAGCTGTTGACACATATCAGCATGAGGTAAAACTCGATTATTTGCTGGGTTACAGTCGTATAATTAGGCAAATAAAATGCAATAAAATGCACGGTCTGTACAGTGTTATTATTACTTACTATATGTACTATATATTGACTTGTATATATTGCCAACATGATTCTTCACAGCCCAAACTCTCTTAGGCAAGCGTTCTTGTAATTTCTTTAAATCATTTTCAAGAATAGTTCTGCGAGTGTCTTGAAGGACATTCACAGCTCTTCTTTCCATTCTCTGTCAAAATGATCCCACACTGCTTCAATAATATTGAGACCTGGGCTCTGGGGAGGCTCATTATGACTGATAGTATTCCACTGTGCGTGTTTCTAGCCAGGTATGCTTTTACTGCACTGGCACCGTGTTTGGGTTTATTGTCATGCTGAAAAATAAGATCAGATGTACAGTGGATCAAAATCTGTCTGCACTTAGAAATCACTTTTTTTTCAGCCAATGATTTCTACTGGATTCAACCAACAAAACCGGAACAAATTATATGCACTTAATATGATGATTTGGTAGCAAAAGGCTACTAACACAGTGCCTAAGGATACATTTTAAAGCTGGATCTTTGCAAAGTTCTGCTTTGCATTAATTCTGTTAAGTGACTTTTTTATGCTAGAATTAACTTAACAAGTAAAGAAATCTTCCTGTAAACATGGTTTTATATAACAATTGGACACAAAAATATGAAAATTTGCTTCCGTGGAAGAAAAACATAAAGAAATGACCTTTGCACAGTGCTCTCTATAGAATATGTTATTAGCCACAAAGGGTGCCCGTATCTAAGATAGTAGAGCGGGTCGACTACCTATCGCAAAATCAGTGATCCCTGACTCCTCCAGTGCACATGCCAAAGTATCCTTGGACAAGACACTGAACCCTGAGTTGCTCCTGATGCATCCATTGGAGTATGTGTGCAAATGTTAGAAAGTGCTGGGCATCGATGAAAGCACCGTATTAATGTGTGCATGTGATTGGGTGAATGAGGCTTGCAGTAGAAAGCGCTTTGAGTGCTCAACTAAGTAGAGGGACACCATATAAGTACCAGTCCATTTACCATTCAAAGCTGTGAAGTCAGCCATTAGTTTGTGAAGTTTTGACTGAGAATACATTTTAATTAGTCACTAAACTGCACAAACAACTAGCAGCAGGCATTGGTAAAACAGTTTTAAAGCCATTATCTTTTACAAGTTTGCTTTTGCACCCAGCCTCAAGCGGCCATGAAATAAATTGCAGATTTTGGCACCTTGGGGTTAAGTTTTCAGCCCCAGAGGCTCCCAATTATTCTAAAAACATTATGCAAACCACAACATGACATATAACCTGCAATGCTTAATTATAGTAGAAAAGGTTTAGACTGAGAATAAAGTTTAATTAATTATTTATTTTGTAGAGTGGGGGGGTTAGTGTTAAGTGCTGGTTAGTAGTCATTTTACTGGATTGTTTAATTATCAGAGGTAGTGAGCCATCTGTTGGTCGCATTTCCTGACTCGTGGGTCTAGTTAAGCAAAGAAGAGTGACCCACATTGTGTGAATATATTGGTAGTCTAATGCTTCGCTTGTAAATGCCTGCACTATTACCACCCGCAGCAGCACACAGAAACACAAGGCTGTTAAATTTTAACAGGATTTCTTTTTTTCCTCGCTCTATTGGGGGAGGAGTGGATGAAGCTGAGGAATGTTTGCTTTGCCTCCTCCATCTGAGCTTATCTGAAAACATGTCTGAGTTACAAAAAAGGGTGAAAGGAAAGACAAGATACAGCTGCCGGAGTTAAAAATAAACAGAAACTGCACTTACAGGAAGAGAGCTGGAGAGCTTTACAGAGGCAGCTTCAAGAGGCTCTGACCTAATGGCCTAGAGGTCGCACTGTGTGTGAGAGAGACAGAGACAGAAGAGAGATGATTTAGAAAGTCTGCAAATTTTGAAAGTTCTAAACAAACTTTTCCAGCACAAAAGGCTGCTAAAGATAGAGTTCTGATTAAATTCAACTCAGATTTTTTTCATTATTGTATGAAAACATACAACTTTCACATTAAGCACATTCAATTAGTGTATTTTATATTATATGTGTGTAAAATACAGATGATGTGCGTGTGAATAAATATCAAGTTGCATTGAAAAAAACAGCAAAAAAACCAACAACATTAATTCAGTCGAATTCTTCCCCCATTTTTAATGTTCATCTCTACTCAGGATTGTGGGTAACCAATTCTAATACCAGCACACTTTCAATAATAAATGAAAAATGTCTTTATCTAGTCTTATTAAGATTCTGCTACAGCCCGCTATGGGCTGGTATATTAAAAAAAAAGAGAGAGAGAGAAAAAAAAGCTTTTATGTCATACATGAGGGAATACTGGCAGCTGTCAAGATACTTCTCTGATAATGTGAGCTGGGTAGACAAGGCAGATATGTTGAAAGAATTGCAGTAACAAAAGTAAGTTATCAACAGCACTATATCCTGGCTCTTTAGCTGCACCACCTAACTGAATTAATGCCCCAGTGCTCTCTTTTGTACATTTTCTAGTTGAAGAAATTTGAAAAAATCCCATACATATTGTGCAGGCAAATGAAAATTGAGTTATGTATAACTTAGAGTAAAATCTTTAACTGTTTTGTGCACGTGTATGTATGTGTGTCAAAATGTGATTACACAAGCTATAGAAAAAAAGAGGTTATTTCTGCTTTTCTTCAGAAGTCATTGAGAAACTATGATGGGATTATATTGGATAAATAGATAGCATTCCTCTGACTCAAACACCTCCAGAAGCAAAAGTATATATTTTCAGCTTTGAGGAAAACCTCATTGGAAGGAAGATGAATTTTCTTATTTCTGATTTGGTGGTAACATGACAGCTACAGTGGCTTGCAAAAGTATTCGGCCCCCTTGAACTTTTCCACATTTTGTCACATTACAGCCACAAACATGAATTAATTTTACTGGAATTCCACGTGAAAGACCAATACAAAGTGGTGTACACGTGAGAAGTGGAACGAAAATCATACATGATTCCAAACATTTTTTACAAATAAATAACTGAAAAGCGGGGTGTGCGTAATTATTCAGCCCCCTGAGTCAATACTTTGTAGAACCACCTTTTGCTGTGATTACAGCTGCCAGTCTTTTAGGGTATGTCTCTACCAGCTTTGCACATCTAGAGACTGAAATCCTTGCCCATTCTTCTTTGCAAAACAGCTCCAGCTCTGTCAGATTAGATGGACAGCGTTTGTGAACAGCAGTTTTCAGATCTTGCCACAGATTCTCGATTGGATTTAGACACCAGACAGGTCAGGGATAAAGTTATTGAGAAATTTAAAGCAGGCTTAGGCTACAAAAAGATTTCCCAAGCCTTGAACATCCCACGGAGCACTGTTCAAGCGATCATTCAGAAATGGAAGGAGTATGGCACAACTGTAAACCTACCAAGACAAGGCCTAAACCACCTAAACTCACAGGCCGAGCAAGGAGAGCTCTGACCAGAAATGCAGCCAAGAGGCCCATGGTGACTCTGGACGAGCTGCAGAGATCTACAGCTCAGGTGGGGAATCTGTCCATAGGACAACTATTAGTCGTGCACTGCACAAAGTTGGCCTTTATGGAAGAGTGGCAAGAAGAAAAGCCATTGTTAACAGAAAACCATAAGAAGTCCTGTTTGCAGTTTGCCACAAGCCATGTGGGGACACAGCAAACATGTGGAAGAAGGTGCTCTGGTCAGATGAGACCAAATGGAACTTTTGGCCAAAATGCAAAACGCTATGTGTGGCAGAAAACTAACACTGCACATCACTCTGAACACACCATCCCCACTGTCAAATATGGTGGTGGTAGCATCATGCTCTGCGGGTGCTTCTCTTCAGCAGGGACAGGGAAGCTGGTCAGAGTTGATGGGAAGATGGATGGAGCCAAATACAGGGCAATCTTGGAAGAAAACCTCTTGGAGTCTGCAAAAGACTTGAGACTGGGGCGGAGGTTCACCTTCCAGCAGGACAACGACCCTAAACATAAAGCCAGGGCAACAATGGAATGGTTTAAAACAAAACATATCCATGTGTTAGAATGGCCCAGTCAAAGTCCAGATCTAAATCCAATCGAGAATCTGTGGCAAGATCTGAAAACTGCTGTTCACAAACGCTGTCCATCTAATCTGACAGAGCTGGAGCTGTTTTGCAAAGAAGAATGGGCAAGGATTTCAGTCTCTAGATGTGCAAAGCTGGTAGAGACATACCCTAAAAGACTGGCAGCTGTAATCACAGCAAAAGGTGGTTCTACAAAGTATTGACTCAGGGGGCTGAATAATTACGCACACCCCGCTTTTCAGTTATTTATTTGTAAAAAATGTTTGGAATCATGTATGATTTTCGTTCCACTTCTCACGTGTACACCACTTTGTATTGGTCTTTCACGTGGAATTCCAATAAAATTAATTCATGTTTGTGGCTGTAATGTGACAAAATGTAGAAAAGTTCAAGGGGGCCGAATACTTTTGCAAGCCACTGTATATAGTGGAAAATTTGTCAACTCATTTTCATTAAAATTTATTCTGCCACTCTTTTGGTTAATTAGTCCTCTCATTCACTTGAATTGGGAAGTTATATAATAATCAGGGATCAGATGTATTATTATTGTTATTAATATGAACATTTTATCCATACAACACATAGTCGGATTATTGTTTTTGGAACAATCCCAATTATCAAGATGCCATTTTTATTGATTACTATCATTATTATTATTTGTGTCCCATCTTCTGTATAAGGTTGGATGCTAGAAATTGTTTAAATCTTCACTGATTACTATAGTAAATATTACGTATTTGTGCAAGTGTTTCATATGTTAAAAGTATTTTTCAAACTCACCCATTCATAATGCAGCACGGACCATGTAATTTTAGTGCATTAATTTCCAATGAATTTATTCTTTGTGGCTTAAGCTTGATTTTTCTTTTTTTCTGTTTTTGCATGAGAATAAACAGAATTAACCAATCAGATGGCTGCATTTGGCAAAAGGTGCGCTCATAATTCAAAAATTGCATGGATACTAAATATACTATACTTTCGGCTCTCTACTTTTTCCTCTGCCTCCTCAGATGTGGACCGAACTCTGTCAACAAGAGCTCAAACTGCCCCACTGACATTCTGAAATGTGTACGAAAGCAGTCGTGATACAGCTTCAACTCCTTCAACCATGAAATTCTCCCTGCTCTGCTTTCTCTTGAGAATTGGGTGGATGAACCCAGAATCTTCCTATTCTTCTTTAGAAATATCCGAACCAGCTCATCATCACTCAATGTCAACTCAATGTCAATTTCTTTTTGCAGTGTGTTTTTTGAGTACAAATTTTTTACGTGTACGTATGTTACACAACACATTTGTAATTTCGTGTTGTTTTTTCGCAACACATTCAGTGTCCAACTGCTACACAATGCTTTTCTCTTCAGGTATCATCAGGAACAAGGCTCCTAGACAGCAAAAGGTAGACTCCTGCTAATAACATGTTACTTAAATCCCAAAATAATTCACCATTGTGTTAGTTTCTCATATTGGACCAAACATCAGCTATAGGGTTGTAACCCTATAAGCTGGGATGTTATTCTCAAAATAGAAGAATTAGGCTGGTGCAATATAAGCATGGATGGAGAAGCAAACATCTTGTTGTGGTAGAGAGAGGTAAAGCAAGCCACTGAGATATTGTTTCATGTGAGTTTTAATACCTATAAATACAGTGCACATCAGGGGGTTTTTTTTAAGTTTTGCTTCAGTTATGTGTTGGCTTTAACATGAGAATTTCATTTCCTTTATATCAACTGATTGTTTGCCCAGCTTAACTACTCTCCTGTCTGCCTACATAATTTCCCCAGCACAGTGAAAAACGACTGGCATTTTCAGCCATATAATGCTTGCGGGATGAATGCAGATGCTACTCTAAACTATTTGGTTGAAGGACAAAAGAAGAAATGCATTACATTTACAAATACAGCATAAAGTGTGTTGCATGGAGAATTACCTGCAATAAATGAAAGCGCAAGCAGGAGAGGAAGAGATAAAGTGAGAGGGTAAAAATAGAGGAGTGCTCCCACCATTTGCAGATTTGTTGTGTGAAATAGCGGGCCATTATCTGGACAGCCAGGAAGGTTTAGCACAGTGTGAGGAATGCGAAGGTGAGTCCTGGCGTGTAATTAACAGATAAAACTGTTGGTTCATTAAATGCATATGCAGTGTCATGCATTTACTATGCCAGTATTGATCGTCCGGACATCTCCACGCACCTCCCTGCTCACCGGACTTCTGACACACTACATCCATCACGCCACCTACCTCCACCATATTTATAGAATTTTAATTAGCTCTGAGCTCAAGCCAACATCATTAGCTTTTCTGTCTCTTTTTTTTTTTCAGCAAACAGCCGTGCACGGTAATAATGGTGTTCTTAAGAAGTGGGTACAAGGACACAGCATCACAGAGATATAGCACAGGGAAAAAGGTTGACAGTTTAAAATGACTATGAAAAATGGAAGCTATAGAGGTAAAAAAAAAACAAAAAAAAACAGCACAACATGTGGAATGCATTCAGTAATGTCACCTTGGAATAATTTCAGTATGATTAAATGAGTAGCTCAAACAATACCTGTGTGATGACAGCATCTAAAAAAAGTAAAGAAGTTGGGCGCGAAATTCTTCTATCTCCACCCTAAAAGACAAGACTGTCATGTTTAGCCTTCAAACATGACCTGACTTACATAAAAAAGATGTTGGGAACAAACTATATTGTACAGAATACATCTTCTAAACAATACCAGTTCTACTAGTACACGTGTTATGCATTTCAAAATCCACATTTGCACATGTGAAAAAAAAAAGAAGAAAACAACACAGTCTTTAGAATAAGTCAACTTTTTTACTGTAATCACGCTCAGCTGTTGAGGTAATGCAATCAGAGACGCCCAAAGAGACAATCACCAGAAATTTAAAATATAAACTTGCATGTTACAAAAAAAGCCTTAGTCCTCAATGTTCTATCACATGCGCCACAAAACGATGAAAAACAGCTGTTGACTCATAACTAATTGTGTGCGTGAAAGCAGTCTCATTGTGTATGCTTTCCCAAATTTGCCCTTGGCTGCACAGAGAGGCACTTTTCAGCACCCCCACTGTAAATTCACTCTGATCCTGTGATTCATGGATATGACCCCGTGGTCTGTTGGGAGATAGTTTTCACACACACACATTCACTCATGGCCATTACGAACGCACACTATCACACAATGCTCACTTAAGGGTGACCTAATTAAGCCCGCAGATAGGTGTAATTACTTGCAACCTTGATCTGCCCCATTTTCCATTGTTGTGGCTACTTGCTGGCTATGGACTGAGTCACTGTGTGCCCTTGCTGCTTTCGCTCAGACTTATTTTTTTTGTCCATTAGATGCACGAGTCCACAGGCACACAAATAACAGCTATAGATAAATTTAGCCCTGCCATGCTGCCTTTCATTGACTGTTTCATAGAACTCTGTATAAGATTGCATGAGGGCCTCTTCACTTGATTTGATATTGAAAAAGTTCTGAAACAGTTATTCAATTAAGTTAAGGTTCCCTTTTATTTGTGAGCAACTTTTTTTTCCCTCTTCTCTGAGCATGTGCATTATGTGTTTGAAATTTAATATGCTGGTATATTGTATGCACAGATTTGAAGTAGGTATCAACCTAGAGCCTGGTATAACATACTTGCTGTTTACACACAGTGGAGCTCTTCAAAGCTACATATCTTGCTCTGGCAACAACCTTGAATTTCACATTCTAGCAATGATTCCAGAGTGTGTTCATAAAATACTGATATCAGGTCAAAATAAGAGAAACTGAATATTTGACTGTCCTTAAGATGCGGAGCTAAAAGTCAAATATTCAGTGGTTCTTATACTCTGAGCACTCAAAACACTTTATACGACTTTCCTCATTTACCAAAGCAGTTTTTTTTTCTAAGGTTTTTGCTTTCTATGTAATATTCATACACGGATGCATCTGAGGGTTTCTATTTTACCCAAGGATATTTGGCATGCAGACAGGAGCAGCCAGAGATCAGACCACCAACCTTCTGATTAGTAGACGACCTGCTCTACCTCCTGAGCTACAGCCACCCCAGACAGACAGATGGATTTTTTTAATAATCTGCAACCGATTGCAAGTAGTTGTTGCAACCAACTGATCACCCAGATGTTGAATGTGCAGTCCCCCATCAACCTCTGGATGACCACTTTCAGATGCAAGGTAATTGCACAGGTCACTTGGTGGGAGGCAGCCAGGTTCCAAGCAATCCCAGTCTGACATGGACTGTAGTCGTTCAGCGTCAGAGCCAGTCTGTACCAATGAGAGCAACTTATCTATGATGCGCCTCTTTTCAATGGGGGACTTGACTCGACTGTTAAGAGCGGACAGAAGGACGGACCCACACTGGACCTGCACTGGAATGTTTTCAGAAGTTTTTCGTGGCTTCCAGGTCATTTGTAAGCTTTGTGAAGAGGTGTGGACAGAAAGAGTGATTAACCCAGGGCAAGATGAACAGACAGAGCAGACTGAGGCCAAGCATGTTACCTGGCTTATGTAGCAACGTGGCGATGACTGAGTCTGTGCTTCACCCTTAAATAATCTGCTTCTAGAGCCACTGATGAGTTGCAGGTGAGTTGATTACTAAATGCTTACACGTGAGTGACTGACAAGGAGGCGGTTAAAAACAGGAAGGAGCCACCTCAGACAAAAGGTACATAACACACACCCATTAAAACACATACACACACACACACATAGAGACAGAGAGACACAGAGAGAACAAGAATGAGCGAAAACCAAGAGCACGAGGAAAAAGAAAAAAACAGGCAGGACAACACGAGAAACCACAGGGACCATGACAACAATGGGTTGTTAGCTGGTTTCATTTGGGTTAGATTCCTATATAAAAACAAGATCACCAAGCACCTGTGACATATAGCAGTTAAATCGCCATCCTGCTGCAACTATGTCACTATTTGCGTAACAATTTCTGAATGTCTGTTTCAGATATATGAGGTTTTGGTTAGACTTTGAACACATGCAGTTAATGTGAACTTCTGTTTGAATTAACTTTATGTGAATTTAGACAAATTTGCAGTTTACCCCAGTTTATCACAATTAGTCACTGTAGGCATGTAATTGCTGACTTGACCTCATTCAGTCACAAACTAATAGCAGCCTGATAGGAGACTGACTCCATCATTTTGTCATTTTCACGCAGTCTTGACGCACAAAAGAAGATGGCATCTGACTGCGAGCGGTCACAGGGACGGTCCCTCCCTTTGAAGCACCCATTTCAAAGGCGACAAGACTGCAAGTTCATTCCACACGATCACATTAATTTGGGTCTCCGACCATGTGTGGCTGGAGCGTTACAATCCGCATCCGAATGTCTGATAATAAAGAGAGCAGTCATTTGTTTGAAAACAATAGCTCTACTAAGAAAAGGCTAAATAAGGGTGTGTGCGATTTATGTAAATTGCGGATGGGCTCAGGGAGATCGCCGATATGAAAAGTTATCACACAAGCTGACATCTGTGGTACTTATTCGCTGTAGGCCCTGCAAGTAATTAATCACAGGCACCTGGTAATGTATTCATTCAGTGACAGTGACCCTCAAAAGGTGAAACTTCCCAAGGCGCCGGTCACTCTTTAAGATGTGTATTTGCACTATGCAATGAGTGCTCCTCACTCAGAACCACTTAATCAATATGTACATATTAAATAGGTCCCTTGCAAGAGTGAAATTTTATGTGCTTAAAAGAACCTTATTAATGTACAGAAATTATTCACTGGATAACCAGCAATCTACAACATTTAAAAGAAATGATTTACTTTCAATCTGTAATTTGCTTCTTATTTTTAAGCAATAAATGTTTTATTAAAATAGTTTTTCCAGTTTTGGAAAAGAGCCACATGCAGACACATTTCACACCACTGAGTAGAATTAAAGCAAAATGCTACATTCATTCCCTACTTGTTGGAACTGCTGATAGCGATGCTTTGATTTGACCTCTTGGTGGAGAGGATGAAAGGTTAGAGAAAAGGAATGACTGCCAAATGTACTTGCATTGATTTCTCCTCCTCCATTATTCGTCTACCTGCCACTCACAGTGGATGGAGTGATTTCTGGGATGTTGGTCTGGCAATCAATGAAAGAAGAAGAAGAGGTAGTTTTGGTGTGCAGGAGAAAAGAAAAAAAAGGAACCTTGTCCCTGTTTAAAGGGAAAGGCACAGACAGAGAGGAACAGCAGGGGAACAGGTGATCCTGCATGTTAAGCAAATACAATAGGTCGAGGTTGCCTCTTTGCAGAATGAGATGTGTGTGGTGAGCAGATGTTGAAAGTGAAACATTGTGACAAAGGGTAATTACTAAGGCTGACAACAGCACTGCATTAGATTACCTTGCGGCCAGTAAGATGGAGGTTAAAATGACCAACCAGTAGCAGTGCGAAATCCCCAAACCAACACAAATCTGTTCAGTTCTGTTCTGTTTATCCATATAAAAAACTGAAGGGAAAAGAAACGATTTGCCATTTTCAGAGAGTTATGTCACAGACTGTTTCTGAGCAACTGCCAGACATCCTGTGGAGACTCCAGGAAATTACTGCATCCAGCCAAGAAAGAGTCCAGCACACAACCCCGTGCAAAATGGCAAATTGTCGTCCGTGCACAACCATCGAGGTTTAGAGAGCTGCTGGTAGACAGATTTTGTTCTCTCTGCAACATCTATACGAAAGGCATAGTGTGCGTGTTTGTGTGCTTGTATGTGGTTGTCTACGTGTGTGTATATGTGCATGACTTCACAGTGGGGGATCACTCAGAGAACTGGGCTATAGGTCACCTACATCTTGGCATCACTGTACACACAATTTTTGTAAAGAAGTGGAGGAAATAGAGGGAAAACTGACTTAATTAAAGCATAAAAATACACTTTTACATACATATATCACAGATGATTTGTGAGCTGTTATATACCACTGCAGCTGCAAGGCTTTTAATATAGACACAGCTTTAAACAGAGCCTGAATAGCAGTTTTGCCCTATTTCTAATCTTTGTGCCAAGCCAAACTAATTGCCTGCCTTTTCTGCAGTTTTACATTTACCACAGATGTGACAGCAATTTCAATCTCATCATCGAATTCTATAGCAGAAATAATTTTATTTGTCCATTTTTGAGTCAGTTTTTGACTCTTATTATGAACAGACGTCTTTACAAAAAAGCTATAAAACAGCGGTATGGAGGGACATGTTTGTGTACATAAAGGGTTTTTGGATTTGATAAACATAGTTGTTAAAATTGATTAAAATGCACCAAACTGACCTTGCTGGAAGATGCTAAACTTTCCAGAAAAGAAGATACATCTGTTGAAGTACAGTGCAATGCTCTGTTTCTCTTTTTTTTTTTCGATTGATTATTCAATATAGCTACTCAGTTGAATCAGGTCTTCACGGACATCTATCACTTGGTTGTCAATCGTCTGGGAACGCAAGATGAGTGAACTCAACGGGGCACAGCAGATTTTAGTGATGTTACTACTTTTGAGTCACTTTAATGAGATATGGGGTCAAACCCTGTGTTTTCCTCAGTAAACATCATCATTTTTCTCTATCTCTGCTCTGCTCCTTATCTGATGGCACTGCTGTTACAAAGCCTTTGGATAGGAGGATGAAGGCTGACAGCAAATCAATAAATTGTATACTGTTGGAATCAGTGTTGGTGGATTTATATATATATATTAAGAAAGTCTTTAGAGCTCAGTTTCAGAACATGAAAGGGCTCAACATGTAAGGAGTGTTGGTGTGCTTTAACTTCTCCAGACTTTGGTATAAAGAAACAGCAAAGTGGTCACAGGGCTTAGTAGGAGATTTGCTGCTGTGCCATATTGGATTTTTGCTACCATGGTGGATATATTTATTCAAAGATAATGAAGTTCCAAACTTATGCGTCCTTATATGCATGCTGTGTTGGCAGCTTTTACTTATTTTGTCCCACTGAGCCTTGTCAATAATCTCAGAAAGTGTCAGTCCCAGTTGATGCTCATGTTTGGCTTGGTATTTTCAGAATAAGAGGAAAAGGATGCATTGGTTTGAAAACACTACACAAAAAGTAAATTCCTGAAATGGTTAATAGTTCATATTTACCTCAGTAATCTTATTTTTTTTTCCTTTTTTTTTTAATTTGAGTAGTTACTTATGGCTTAAAACTTCCCCAAGTATCCTCATCAATATGTAAATTTTTTGTTATAGCCATTGAGCTTAGAGATTTGAGGGGGCTGAGATTTGGCTGCATGCTTTTTGCTCATCCTGTTTTGACACCTACAGTGTCAAAATACTCCCCGAGTAAAACGCGCAATGCACCAATTAAATTCCACATTAAAACTGTGTGGTTATCAGGGCATAACCCCTTGGTGAGATTATGTTTTGTAGTCAGCTGAAGTCTCTTTCTGCATCCAGCTAAGAGACAGGCGGTGAGGCAAGAAGTAGCAGCTCCCGCAGAAGGTGGTCTGATCAGCCTTATAGATCTTCACTGCAGGGGTTGCGCACTGAGAGCCTAGTTAGACGAGTCTTTGCACCAACTTAATGCCTAACATCAGTCCCCGAAATCAACTCACTCCCATGAAAATTGTCTCCCCTCTTCGGGTGCGTATGTCAGGCACTCTGCCTGTCTTCTTTATGCTCTTAATCTACCTGTTTATCCTCCCCTCCTCAGCCTGTCTGAACCACCTACATCTCTTTCTTTCTACTCAGGCAACTTGCTCAGTGCTGATCCTTGCATGTTCAGCTGTTAAATTCTAGCAGTTCGTCAAACACGACACTAAGATTTTGCAGAGGGCTCACTTTGTTCATGATAACTACACAAGAAAACACTTTGTCAGGTCCCCTTTTTTTCCATTTCCATCAGAGCAAATGTATCGGGGCCACTGTACTAATATGCAGCGCCTTTGACGGGCAACAACACACAGAGGCTTGGTTAGATGTTCCTTCTTTTTCTGGAGTCTGCCTGCACTAATAATGCCCTACTGATATTACATTTATTGTCTGTGTTTTGTGTGCGCGGGGGCTGTCATGAAACAGATTATGACATGCTGACTTTTGAAAGACAAAGGTTGTGGAAATAATTTCAGCATCATACCAGCAAGACCAAAACAAGCTGTGAGTTTCCCTCAGAACATCGTTCAAAGCTTAACCACCTATCCCAAAGTGAGATGTGTGTATACCTCAGCTGGATGAACAGTAATGAACAGGAACCACACTTTATGATTTGTGTGTGTGTTTCCATGCCTGCTGCTGCACTCTAGCATTCGACTTATTGTACTTCTGTATTCTGCTCAACAAAGGCCAACACAAGCAGGATCCTCAACCACAAATCTAAACGGTATTTTGAGTGTGGAGCTGAACTGTGGAGCTTACGGTATCAGTATCAGTTTGAGGCTTGTTGTTGTGATGGACACCTAAAGCAGTTTATTCTCACTATCTTATTTTCCTTGTTGTGTCACTAACTGTTTTGAGGGGAAAACAATTTGTCACCAAGCTTAACTAATTATTTCACCATATTCCCAATATGAGTCAATGGCGTCCTCGTGTCCACTGATTACACCGAAGCAACAACCTGCCACACTGGAAAATTAAGCCAGCATGAAAATACCAGAAACTGCATCCCCTTTGGTGGCCACTTATGTGCGGATCCAAAAAGTGAGTCAATTCCCACAGACCGCCCAGGCAGTTCAATAAGGAGAGATCATTTGGAAGAATTGAACATGATTTACTGAGATACAGAATTCAATTAAGCTGCCTGGCTATTAGACTCCGATGACCCATCACAGCAGAACAGAATCTCAGCGGCAATAGGAATTAGGACAGGACCCCTCCAGAGTCTAGACACCGGTGGTGGTGAAGATGAAGATGGAGGCTTGGTGATGGGGAGGAAGTGAGTTGCACAAATGAGAGTCTAAAAGGCAGAATTACAGAAGAGCGGTGAGATTTAAAGCACGCAGAACAGAAGCTGATTGACTCAGAGCAGGAGGGCAGGAAGATGGTTGACGAGAGCAATGATGTCAGCGCTGAATTTGAAAGCGTAGGAAAGGGGAAGTGCAGAACACCCAGGAAAGCAGGCAGGGGAGTGATTACAAATCCTCCTTATTAAACTTATGCATAAGGTTCAAGTTAAACTGAGCAACCTCATCATCACCATCTTGGTATTTTGAAACTGGACTTTAACCAATCAGTATACACTTTACAATGTTCTTTAGCTTAATTTTTATTCTGTATGGCATTGAATATAGTGTGTAATATAGAGTGAGACCATAAACTCACAAGTAAAGTGTTTACTGAGATCATCTACACTCAATAGACAATAATGACAAAATCAAAACCAACTGATTAAAAATTAAAAACTAAAGTTTCCCATTGATCAAATCACCTGATCTAATGATTTGTAGAAGTCTCTATGGCAGATATTACAGCTTCAGGCCCTGTTGGGTAAGTCTCTACCAGTCTTGCAAACCTAGATTTTTGCACTTTTTCCCATCCTCCTGGAAGAACCTGTGAAGGTTCATAAGTTATGAAGTGAAGCATCTGTGAAGTGTTATCTTCAGGTCTCTTCACAGATATTCTGGAGCTTTCAAGTCTGGACTTGGCTGTGGTACTCAAAGACAGACAGTGACTTGTTCAGAAGACATTCCAGAATTGCCTTCACTGCACACTTTGGTTCACGATTGTGCACCGAACGAATCTCAGGTCAGGGAGGGGGGGGGTTTTCATCAAAGACTTCTCTGTTTTTGGCTGCATTTATTCTTTCTTCGGTTTTCAGTTACTCAAATTGGCTGGCCTCTCATCTGAACAGGGAAGAGCCTTGGTGGTTCAAAGCCAGTGTGCTGCTGAGAACACCCAGAACTATATAAAACAAACAAGTTTTATATCGTTGTCATGATCTAATCGTTGCCCCATTTCTATTACAGGGGTGTAAAAAGAATTCCTTGGACTTATAATTTAATTTTTGTCCTGGAATCTTTTATGAATAGCCTACAAAAATATATTTCTCTGCTCTTTTTCCAGATAATTCAATTTACCACAGCTTTACTCCAAGCATGGATACATCTCAGGGATATTTAAAGCCAACAAGATGCATGTAAGAGAAATTTTGTAGTTTTGTCATTTTGAGTTATGTAGTGTGGATTCATGAAAAAAGAATCCATATGGCACTGTTGCCTTACACCAAGAAGGTTCTGGGTTTGAATCTAGCAGCCAGCTGAGGCCTGTGTGGAGTTTGCATGTGCTCCCTGTGCCTGTGTGGGTTCTTTCCAGTTATTCTGGCTTCCGCCCACAGCCCAAAGAGATGCAGGTGTGAAGGTGAACATGACTGGTGACTTGTCCATGTTGTACCCCGCCCCTCACTCTGTGACAGCTGGGATAAGCTCCATCACCCCCATGTGACCTTAAATTGCATGAGCGGTTAAAATATAGATGAATAGATGGATGGTGTTTCATACCTTAATTAACTGTGGAGAAAGTGAATGAATCTCAGTACTTTCTGAAGTAACTGTAATATTGTATTAACCACACAGCTATTAATATCAGTAAAGCAAATAAAAAGTAAAATAAAATAACTGCTTTTGTCTTGCAATAAAACAAAAGAATGAATTCTGTGTAGGTACTCTGCTGTCAGTAATTACAGGTTAATTTCAATTAATTAATATAGTATTTTTACATATTTTCCTTAGACTGCTTTTTTATTTGAACCCTTTTGACTAATTAAGACCAAGATATCTCACCGAGGCGTTCTGCTGCCAGGCAGAATTATCTAATTAATATGTAAGCCGCACAGTGCACTTGAGTTTCAGTGATACAGAACTCCAGGAAGAAAAACAATACCTCAAGCAAACAATGTAACAAGTGCTTTAGGGTCTATGAAAGTACAAGTTTAAATCAGCACATTCTGCTAAATTGTACTTTAAAATAAGAGTTAAGATGACAGTCAAACCCACACATAAAAATATTTTGTAAAAATATCTTCTCTAATTATCTTCTCTCTAGAAAAATCGATATAGTTACCAGAAATGTACATACATTTAAAAATAGCCATGCACAGTATGCAGTGTCTTACAGTTTTATGCCATGCCCACCATCCATACGCCACTAACAGTGATAAAATGTCTGAATCAGTGAAACTACGAGCTTTAAATAGACTATAATTACTTTAGTCGGTTTCACTCACTCCATTGGCAGAGAATCTTGTTAGGTTAAGTGACACCAAATATCATTAAAGAGTGTATAACTACAGTCTGGCACATGCCACATCAGAGTATGATGAGGCTTCTGCCACAACTCCTCAAATCACTTCCCTATCGAGACCTCAAAGCCTAATTGAAGTGATTTCAGGTGTTCAGTAACACATGTGACAGACAGCGAGGAGTCTTTACTAAAATCAGCCATCTTCTATAAATAGTCCCCAAAGCTGCCTCCACAGCTGGTGCTTTACTCACATAAAGGGAAAGTGTGACATCTAGTGTCTCTCATAATAATAACATCTTGGATTTGTGCAGCTAAATCATACATGGTTATTCTATGTGCACTGGGATGCACATTATCTCACTCTGGTTCTAAATGATACAATCAAATCAGTACCTCAGGCAGTCTGTTTCTTTTCTTTACTATGCATCTTCATGTCAGGCTCATACGTTCATAACAAATAGCTAAAGGTTCAGCAAGAAATGTATAGATGCCAGCCCAGAGAGCTTCACCCAAGCTTAGATGGTATGGAGGCATTTTGCATACCATAATAAGATGGACAGGCTACTCTGTGTTCTTGAAGATGCTGCTAATGGGGGAAGTGGGAAGGCTTTGGGACTGCTTGCCCTAATTAACTTGCCTTTTTTTCCAAGATTCTACTCAATTCCATTCAATGCAATTTTATTTATATAGTGCCAGATTACAACAACAGTCTCATCAAGATGTTTAATATTGTAACGTAAAGACCCTATAATAACATAGAGAAACCCCAACAATTAGACCACACCCTATGAGGAAGCACTTTGGCGACTCTGGAAAAGAAAAACTCCCTTTTAACCGGAAGAAACCTCCCGCAGAGCCAGGCTCAGGGAAGGATCACAAGACAAAAGGATTTTGCAAAAACTGACCAGGATACTGGAAATACTTTGTTTCTTGAACCTTTCAAAAAGGCGTTCCATGTACTTTTTTGATTGTGTTAAATTGTTTTTGCAAGAACAGTGAGCACTGCTGCTTGTGAAGAAAGTTTTCCACACTGAAATTAATCAAAAATCACCTACGAACAATCATAACTGATGATCACCTTAGTGACATAGGAGTGCTCAATATATAGAGTCATGGAGGGCAAAGTTTTTGGTAAGGATGAGTTTATTTGACTGTTTAAGAAGCCAGCACAAAAAACACAGAAAACAGCTGTTTTGAGGCAGGGCACAGACTAGTTGTTTAATGGTGCAAGTGTAAGTGAATCATACAAGTAATTTGATGAGATAATGTGATCTGTAGATTTTTAAATTATGCATATCTACTGAGCATTTGTATTAATGCACAACACAACAGAGGAACTATTAGCACTTGGAGCATTTACTGCAGCCCTACACCTTTTTGAATGTACTGTGACAATACATACAAAATGTATGTACAGTGCCCCAGGAAGGCACTACTCCATATTGAACTCGGATTTAGCCAAGTGTCCTCAGACAGTCTGTTGGAAGGAGAAAACATCCTATCTGGAAAGATTGTTTTCACAGTATGACAAAAACTAATTACAAGCAATAAATTAATTTCACGCTACTGCTTTAGAATTAATTGCATCCTTACAGAAGTAACTGGAAGTGATGGTTCAAACGAGCCTGATAAGGGTGGACACACAAAATAGTCTATTGAATTTTGTGGCTTATCAGTGCCATTGCTTTGCGTAGAAAGGCATTTCATAGCAATTAAAGAAAATTATCTAAAATTCTCTTTGTTGTTATTTTAATTGCTGGTTGGGTATTTTTGTCATGCACTTCCAGCAGCACGTATTTCATTAGGGCAGCTGTGCATGCTGTTTTGTACAGCAGGCCCTTCTTATGTTTTTTATGGGTTTTTTTGTTTTGCTTTTAAATATAAAAATGTATTAAAATAAAATCTTTGTAGTGAACTAGTAAGGCAGGATAAGGTTTTTTTAATTTTGATGAAACTGCCACGTCAATCTCTCCCACCCTGCTTCTCAGTTTAAACATACTTGAGACATATCACACTCATTGAGTGGTCAGCACCTATAATTAAACTGTGTCAAATGATTTTGCTTATCAACTTTCTTTCACACTCTTGACCTTGGGGCTAAGTCATCACTGTGAGCAATTCCAGAGTCATGAGTTCATGACACCAAAAGAGTTGCTATATTAAGAAGTTCTAAACATCTAAACTGCTTTAAAAGAAAAAGATCAGGGTTATGGCTTTAAAAATACTTAGGAAACTGAAACAAAGACATTTTTTATTGCAGATTATTACAAGATCAGTCATCAACAAAAGGGTTTTACCTTAGTAGAGAACATTTCCTTTTTAAAATATGGGTAGAAGAGCTGCTATCTCTGCTTGGATCGCATTCTTCACATATTTGGGTTAAGCATTTTTTTTGTGGAGGGGGGTCATTATTTTTAGTTAGGTGACTTATGTTCAAAATCACCTAATTAGTCCCTTTGGGATTTTGAGCAAAGACCCTTCATGTTCACATGTTGTTCACATCTTCCCATAATTGTGACAGTATTATTTTAATCTGTACGGATATTGTTGTATTTCTAACAAGATTTCACTGTTTGATCAGGGTGACAGACATTTTTTCCAGGAATTAATTTCACCATTTGTTCTTCTCTCTGCCATCATATTTTATACTCATCATCACAATGTGACAGATGGCCCTTTCCAGAGCCTGCGATTGCATATTTCGAGCCTCAAGTGTCCTTTGTACGTCATCATATTGATAAATTGCATAAGAGACTAGTGACTTGTTTATAACTTCAACGCTTACTTACATTATTTATAAATTAATCCAAAGGGTTACGAGAACTCTGGGGAATTTCAGTTGAGGTTTCAATACATTTTTCATTGAATATTATTTATTTACAGAGGTTTTTGAATAACAAAGCAAAGTTTGTTATCTATACCATCTGACAATTTAAAACTAATTATTGATAACTGTTAAATTACACTAATTGGGGCATTACATAAACTTCCTGTAACCGGAAACTTTATGTCTAAAGAAGTCATTTACTGTTTACAAAATAGAGTTTGTTACCATGATTACAGTTAAACTTTTTAACAATAGGGTAGAACAATGTTGCCATAATAACACCAGTGCACCAACTGGATCTGCCAATGACTGAAAGTAATTATTAGCCAACGAGTTGAGGAGTTGGAACATTGAACATATTGTATTACGCAAGCTATCTGTGCCCCACCCTGTGAAACATTCACCACAGTGCACACAAAGCCCGAGAACAATAAGCAACCAGGCTGCGACCTTTCTGTACAGTACAACCAGAAAAAAGGATAAGGTAGGTTTTTTAAAAACTAAATAAAATTTAAATAAACAGTGAAGACTATAAGCACAAACAGTAGTGCTTATAGTTGTAGAGTTACATGTATGCTTATTGCATGTGGGCTGACTATGGTGTTTTATAATCTTCATCTTGCACTTATAGTTCCTTTAAATGTAGAAAAAGAAAAAAAACAACTGCTACAGTAGCAAAAATTAAACAACACTCTTTAATGTTAATGTCAAATTACAACTTAACCACATAATATACATGTAAGGTATACACAGTTCTTTGACTGGGTTTTTCCTGGGAGGCCAGCTACATTTAGTTTCAGGCAGTGTCAGTAACACCTTACCCCTCTGGTTCACACCCTTGTGCAGATTTTAACAGGACTACTGTTGGGAATGTTGCAATAACCTGACTGACAGCGAGCTCAAACCGCACCCATCTGACAGTCAGGGATTTGAAGTAAAACATGGTTACACACAATTTCTGTGGCATTAGGAAATTGTGCGAAATTAAATCAACACTGTTTAAAATAGACCATTATGAATGTATAGTTTTACATTAAATATTGTGAAATATTAGAAAATGTTATTTTGTTTCATTATTTGTCTTACTTCAAAAATATCGGCAAAGCCTGAAATTCAATAAAGATAAAAAACAGCAACATGACTGAAATAGAAATGCTTTTTTTTCTTTTCTTTTTTTTTTTAACAGCAGGTAACGATTAATAAACAAAGTTTAAAAAAAACAAAAAAAACAAACAAAGTTCCTACTAACTGATAGAAAGACAAACATGCTATTACTCAGTAGCCGCATTTCAAACCAAATTAACAAGAACTTCTCGTCCCGAGAGCTTTTTTTGTCTGTACTCCCAGCAATGTCTTCAGACCCACAAAGCTCAAGCAGAATTGTGCAATTAAATATGAAAAAGCAACACCAGTTTTGTTGTTGCCCATCTCCCTCCACTGCTCTCTGATGTAAGTTTAAGTTAATGATTACCAACAATTTATGTGGTATACCTTGAAGGCAGTGTGATTTTTATGAAAAGTTGCTTTCCAACCAGAAACACTGCAATCCCTGCACCAAAGGCTCCTGAAGTGTTACAAAGTGCTACCCTCCAAAAATATAAAGATATGAAATCATTTTTCCAAGAACTTAATTTAGACCTTGGTTCCTGAGGTACAAACCTCCAAAAGACTGCAGTCCCTGGGTTCCTGTGGTGGAAACGCGGCTATTGACATACAACATAAAGTATGCACAACCAACAGCATCTACATCATTTTCAGTGCAAATGACTACATTAAAAAAATAAAAAAATTTTAAAAAAAAAATAACAAAAACAAAGAAATAAAGCAACTAAGAGCAATAGCATATACACACCAGCACCACCTGCTTGTTCCTTTTTTACATTCTTACCCCAATAACACGCCAAGCATTCACACCCAATCTGCATCTTTTACAGCTTAAAGTAAACAATATTATCTGGAGTGTCACTTTTCATGTCTTTCTGCAGACCTCTGCAAGAGTTTTGAACTTTGGTCCGAGTGTGTTCAGAAAGTCAAGGTTATCGTTGTCATTATTATTACTGCAGCATCCGATAGAGCCAGCTACAGAGCCACGTCCCTCGAATGCGTAGGCGTGGATGATATCGTCTGCGTATCGCCCATCCTCCTCTGTTCCCATTTGGTTCAATTTCTGGAAGACACAGGCAGTTTGTTATTACTCCTTGCACTAAGCCTGGACGATAGGAGCAAGCATACAACACTTTCAAAGCTGCTCAGGATATGACTGACGGTCAGATATTACACATCGAGCAAACAGACCACCAACAGTTTAGAGAAATAATACCTTTCACCAAGAGCTGAGAAATATTGAGGTTTACACAGGATTCTATCACAGCTTAGAGAAGAACATAGTATTACAAATGGGAGTTAACTTATCTGTAACAGGTAACACATTATTAAACCGCAGAAAAAGAAACTTCTGCTGCTCTCTTTTTGACTTTTTATGCAAACATCTGCCACAAGACACATTTTTGTTGGATGTATCTAAAACAAATAAATGATATGTTTGTAATCATAAAAAAAAACAATACCTGATGTAGATAGCGGCCATTTGTTTCCCAAGTATACAGAAGAGCTGGGTCCATGTTGTGTTGTCTGTAGTCAAAGTCTACACCACTACCAACAAGCTGACCATAGGATTGACGATCTATGGTCATGTCATACTGGCCGGTATAGTAATCCTGCACATTAGCTGCAGAAATATCAGTCCTTCCATGCATCCCATTCTCGTGAACACCAAGGGTTCCAATAGTGCTTCCACTCTTGTTCCCGATCCACGAAGGATTCATCATTACACCCTTAACAGAACCCTTTACTGCTTGGTCAATCTCAAAGGGGGGACCATTGATGAGACTTGCATCCTGTCAATCAAAGCAAATGTGGCAATTAAATAAATGAAGCAGAAGGGGAAAAGAAAAGAAGCAAATATGGTTTCCTTGTGAGTAACGGTAAGCCAAGGCAATGCTTCCGCATTACTGTCCTTACCACTTCGTCCCCTGGGGCCTCCGTGTTGGATTTGAGTAGGATTCCTCCAGTGTCTGCTGAATCGTCAAGTTGCAACTTCTCCCTCTTTGTTAGACAGAAAAATGCAAGGAGCAGGACTGCAACAACAAAGCAAGCGTGTTCAAAATGACAGCTCACAGAGTACTTTTATGTGCGGTAAGCATCACAAGAACGAGCATAGCAGCATTTTACACTACACTACTGTATGCAACATTGCTTATTGCATATCGGAAACTGAACAAACTATGAAAGAACCTCCAGCTAACCCTTACTACTTATAATTACAGTGGAAGACTCACAGAGCAGTAGGAGGAGAGCCACAGGCAACAGCAGAGTCAGTATTCCCAGCGGTCCGAGCGACACAGACCTGTCCTTGCCAAGGCAGACGCCATTCTTGCACTTGCAGACTCTCAGATTCACTGTCTGTGTTTTGCCACTGCCCTGAAGATCTGTAACAGTCAGGTCAACGGTGTGCATCCCCAAATAAAGCGGTTGGAGCTGCTCCAATGTAGCTGCTGTGTCTAAGAAGGAAACACATGTGATAATTATAAAGAGACACAAGCTTCACCACAAAATGCAACAAAAAAAAGACTAAAGAATATTGTTTCAGGCTACATAATGTGACTTTAACATATACTTAATACTAAGATTTTGTAATAAAATATTTATACTTCATAAAACAGAGTATTACTGTGTGAATGTATGTGATTTATGATTTTACTGTCCATGCAGTAAAATCCATAACCACATTTTTAGCCCTCGACATATACTAATCTACTCGTTTTAAAAAGTGCACAAACAAAACAATAGATGTGTTGACAAGTTCACACAGCTCCAAGTCTTTTTCTCAACTACATGTGTTCTTCGCTACATATTTACTTTTGAAAACCGAGTATTCGCAGAGTTGTGAAACAAAACAGCTCCACAACACCCTCACATAATTGTATCTTTTCTCTCCACTGGAATGATACCATGTTACTTTTTGGATCATGCTGTACATAAGGTACTACAAACATTTGTAAAAAATTATTTTCGTTCACATTTGATTAAAAAGATACACTTTGCGCTTCATCGTGTACAAAGACAGCCACTTACCATTAAGACTTTTCACAGACCATGTGCCATCGTTTTTATTTGGTAAACTGAAGGTGAATGGAGACGAAAAGGGATTCTGATCTTTGTCTTCAGCCACCACCACCACAGAGCCGAGCTCTCCATCCTTCTGACACAACGTGAGCTCACTAGGAATTGTAGGAATGTTGTCGTTTTCATCCTCCACCCAAATGACAACTGTTCCTGTTGCTGACTTGGAGCCTGAAACACAAGAGCATTACTGGTTCTCACGTAGTCATGTGGACATGTTGGCACACAGGAACAATGAAACACACTTTTTTTCATTACAATAACGAGGTGTCACCTAAGTGCAAGTTTTAAGTTCTGCCAAGCACTGGGATATGTTCCCAATTTCCACATTGAAAGGAACATGAGTCATTGTAAATTACTAGCCACTTGATTTTTTTTTTTCCAACAGGTTTTATCTTGTCAATAGATGTTCTCATGAAAAATAAAGCCAGTCAGACAAACACAGCTCAAGGTGCAGCTTGTACTTTTAACAACTTTCGGATTGTGTGACACACCGCAAGAAGAAATGAAGGAAATGAAGGAACGGCAATAAGGTTTATTTAGTCACAGGCACTAGCTCCAAATGATTTGGCAAATATCCATCAGGTAATATAGAATTGAGTACAGAAAGGACCACTTGTGTATTGTTGAAGATTATGTTTTCTTTATCAGTATTGAAGTGCCTACAAAAATACTTACTAGCATCAACAGCCCTCACTGTGATGTTGTAAAACCCATCGCGAACAAGCGGCGACTCTCTGTCAATTGTGTTTGCCACCCTCAGCTCTCCCGTGTCTTTGTCGACATTGATCCAGGAGCCCGGGTCTGTCACCTTGTAATACCTAAGAGACAAAAAAGTACATGTGCATTACTCGCATATTCACTTTTGTAGTCCAAGTCACAAGAACATTAAGCGTTATTGGGGCAAATTGAAGTCCTTACTTGATGCCTTTGCTGCTCTTGGTCTCAGGATCCGTAGCTGTATAAGTTCCTATCACTGTGCCATTTGGTGTGTTCTCTTTGACATTGAAGCGGATCGAAGGAGCAGAGAATTCTGGGCCTTCATCAACATTGGTGACATTGACCTTCACAGGGATGGAGTTCCAACTGGCGCTGCTGCCACTCAGCGGTGCTTGATTTTGTGCCATGATCTGAAGCTGTACACTGCTGGTCTTCTCATAATCTAATGGCTGAAAAAAAAGAAAGACATTTAAAAGTTTATGAATATAAATCACTTTTATAAAGGCTGACTTTCCGTTAGATGTGATCCATGTAAAATGCTACTACCAACATTACTAAATGATAATAATGAATTTAATAAGAAGTCAGTCTCACCTTTGAGACGTACAGAAGCCCTTCATTTGTTTGGGGGTCGGTAACAATCCTGAAATTTCCATTTTCATTTCCTTGAGTAATGACAAACTTTGATATCCAGTTTGGTGTGTTTATCAAATCTTTATCTTGAACTGGAATTCGAAGTAGAAGTTTTTCACTTTCATTCTCTTGCACAGCGACATCATACTAAAAGAAAAAACAAGTTGGGGGGGGTATTTACTAAACAACCAATGTTCATGGAAAAGAAGTGCAAAAACAATGTAATTATTAGTTATTTAGCCAGATTACATACTGACAATTTTTTCAAACACTTACAGATGTTTTCATGAAGATTGGCGGGTTGTCATTGATGTCACTCAGAACAATTGTTGCTGTTGATGTAGCAACCAGACCATTTGCTGCACCATTCATATCCTGGATTTTTACAATCACTAAATGCTTGTCTTGTAACTTAAAAAGAAAAGTTGCAAAATATTATAAGAAGAACATGTTTTTAAAGTACTTGTATCATTCAATGCTATTTTCATTTAAATAAAGTTCACAGGTATCACTGATGCAGAAGCAGTGCTCACCTCTCTGTCTAGGGTGTTGGTTGTTGTTGTGATGACACCTGTTTGTGGATGAATGGCAAACATGGCTGTTCCAGTTAGGAGTGTATACTTAATCTTCACATGGTCAGTCTCAATTTGGTCTTTGTCGGTTGTATTCACCTTTCCCACCACAGTCCCTGTATGGAAACCATGATCATTTAGAGCAACTGCACTGAAAACCAAACACCACAGGTTTATCTATTACTCTATTTTGCTTTTCTCACCTACACTACAGTGCTCAGGAACCGTAAACTGTAGTGAACCTACAAACTCCGGTGGATTGTCATTTACATCATCTACAACCACTTTCAAAGGCAGATTCTCATCTGTCTCCTGATTTGTGATCTTGTCCCAAACACGCACCACAAACTATAAAGGAAAAACACAAGCGTGTAAAGCAAAGGTAAAGGCAAAAACATTATAAGACATATATAAATTGTGTCACTTCCAGGTAGAGTGAACATAATAAAAAGAAATGCATAATAGAGAATCAAAACTCAAAACTAACAAGTTGACAATTCGCAATTATTTTAATTAATGATAAATCATTCGTTTTGAATGACTGCTGAACAGTAATGCAACTGATTAAAAACCTTAAATCATTTTCATGTTCACACTCACTTTATATTCTGGGAAGGCCTCACGGTCCACTGATTTGAGCAAGAACAGATCCCCTGTGTTTCTGTCCAGTCTGAACACTCCAGTTGGATACTTATCGACTCCTTCTCCTTCGATAGTGTAGTACACATTATATGTGGCTGAGGTATCTGACACCAGCTACAGCAAAAAACAAATAAATCACACATATTAGAAGAAAACAAAAACGGATTCTGTTATTTATTCATCATAAAGCCGCCTACTGTGAGCTCTTTCAGCTCATAGCGTTATTAAATCTGACACGCTGGTCATGTAACTTAAAAAAAGAACATCAAAAGGAAATAATCACTTTGTCAGTTGAATGTAATTTAATTAACAGGTGAGACACCTGAAATAATCAGATAATTTAAGGGGGGAAGTGAGAAAAGAGAACAATGTGTACTGACAATAAATATTTGTATAGCACAGTGCTTATACATGATATAAATTATGCATTTAATTTACCTTTTCGATTAGTTTTGGATAGGATCCTACGTAATTCTCCACTACGTTGAAGTTCGGAGGTGCCCAGCGTCTTTTAGAGCGACTCAGGAAGCCTTGGCCTCGTTGCTGTGACATTCCAACAAGTCAGGATATGTTAGAAAAAACGCGCCGTGCTTTCTGAGCTGTATAAACGGCTCACAATATGCAGTTGTCTTACATGTTTTATCGGCATTGTACTGCGGACAAGGTGAACTTCCATCTTACTTTCCGGTCCACTATTGTCCTGAGCGCACACAGAAAATGTCCGTCCTCTTTCGGCCACTGAGACAGACGTTAAAGCTACCACTGCTCCATTACTTTTTATTGTAAAACTCGGGTCCTTCACAGTTAACTGCGTTGATTTGGCATCACAGCCGACGGCTTCAACTGAAAACCGAGAAAGGGAAAGTTAAAACGAGCCATAAAACAGTCGGTGTCCAACGCTTTTTCACACAGAAGGAATGAAAAAAAAGTAAGCAGAGCAGCACCTTTTGCTACTTGGTATTCAGGTGGAATTGTTTCAGGTACAATTACGTAGAGAGACCTCGGGAGAGAGCACGACTCCACGCAGGGCAGGATCTGAAGGTGAAAGTGAGTTTCAAACTGGCTTGTCGCGTTTAAATGTTGTTAATGCTTTTGGGCATTCAAATGTTTGCTATAGCAAACAGCACTGACAGAAGTGACAGACAGTAAAAACACGTATTTGTGATGTTGGAGTGCTATAAAACCAAACTAGAAGCACTTACCAGCATTAGGCAGATGGTGGAAATTAAAACTCTCCCCATCTTTGGGAGAAAAAACGTGACTTTGTCCCGGGTGCAAGTAGAGAGAGTCCGGTTAGTGTTTCAGAGAGTAATAGAAAACAAATGCGTCCGGTCTACTCGAGAGTTTCGTCTCGTCTGTTGCTTCACTTCTCTATCAATGCGAAAAGGCAGGATTTCTCAGACGGCTCTATCTGTCGCTGTTGGGTGAGTCAGCAGACACACCTTTGATGACACACCCAAGTGAAATTTCAAACAAGCGAAGTACCTTTGGGCTGTGCTCGCTGGCGTCTGCTGAGAAAGCCAACTCCCTCAAAGTTGCTGATATTCGCGTTTTTTTCCGCCAGCAGGGGGAAACATTACTCTTTTACTAGAAGACATTAAGCGGCTCTTTTATTTCCCCTTAAAGAGTTTTAGCAGGAGTATAAGAGCTAAAATACATGTTATTAAAGCTTTAAGCATTATTTGTATAAATCCATGCATATAACGTAAAAACAATAGTCGTATAACACTAGCGCATGCTGCAGGTACACTTATTTGAAGAAATACTGGTCTGTCTGCTTTTTTTTTTTCTTTTGTCAAGACTTGTCCCAGGTCTACACAGAAAATTGACCCCTACGTCCTCCTCTCTCCTTTAGCTCTACTCTGTAGGAGGAGCACACTTGAGCTCCTCTCTGAACACCACAGGAATTTGAGCCGAATGAACCCTGGTGTGGGAGAGGCTGTGGTTCTCACAGCAAAACGCTCACAATCTTTATAAACTGCTGATAAAAGTGAAGAGACACAAACAATGGAGCTATGTTGTTTAAAGCATGTCCATCTGGATATACTTTAATAGTTAGATTGTAATTAAAGGAGCTTTTTGAAAGCAGGATATATGGGTCTGCAACAGGAAAGGTGAGAAAAATGTCAGGAAGACTGCCGGTGGGAGTCATGGGCGTGGACATAATGAAGACTTTAAGGCTTTAAGGCTTTACCAGCAAATGCAAAACAGACACAGTAAAACCCCATGCGATGTTATTCCCAAGATAAAAAAAAGTAAAAGCTAACTGTTGTCGTACTCAGGCTTCTGTGTGTTCACAGAATTAAAAGTCTAAACAAGCCTGTGTGTAACAAACCTATCATATTTCCAGTTATTCAGCTGGTTTAATCATTACTGATGAAATATCCCCCACAGTATCCCGGTAAGATTACTCATAACAGATGTTTTTAGATTGTAGTTTTGCTTTTGCAGAGTTGTGCAGTGATGAGAAAACCTAAATGTAACCTTTCTTTGGAAGACATTTTCTTTTTTTAGCTTCAAATGAAATTCATAAGATGTCTTGGTGTCAATGCCATATGACCTCATGCATTTTACTCCCAAACTGCAGTTCTCTGTTAGTTTGAACTCATCTGTTACGAAATGGTGTGTTTTGCCAAGACTCCACGTAAATGCTGGAGAGCTAAGACAGGATGTTGTGTGATGCAGTGTTTTAAAGGAAGTGAAAATCTTATAAAGGGAGTATAAGGGTATCTGAGCTGCCACTTCACTGGGTGTGGATAACACATGTTCAAGTCCCACACATGCAAGGTTTCCTACCACTGCTTTGAAAGCACAAGTTTCTGGATCCACCCAAAGCAGCAACAACACCCAGTTTTCTCCACCCTTTGCATGAGTATCAAATAAAGTACTCGCGTCATCACGTGTAGGAGAGTAGTATTCTAGTGAAACCATTTGAGGATTAATTCACTAATGCCAAAGTCATTATTACTAATACCTTCGTGATTTGTAGCGTGTACTCGAGACTGGTCAATCTGAAACGTGAAATGATTTCCTCAAAGATTTTCCCCTAGAGCAGTCACATGTGTCTACATAGAGGTGTTGAATTAGTCTGTGTTCGTAAGGACTAATACATCAACCGGTTATTTGATCATTGCATGAGGAAATATCCTTCTTTATGTATTCCTGAATGTGTACTGCACTCAGATCGGCCAAAGAAGTTTCAGTGTTGCTGTTTTTCTCAGAGTTTCAGTGTTGTCAGCTTACTTCTGCTGCATTTCAAAACTCAGTTTTAGTTTGGCACTGCATAATTTAAGAGTCTCGTTTTTTCCGTCTCCCGCTTTTTATTATCTGTCATAAATCATGTGACACCATCAAAACCACTCTCTGTGTTTTTGAATACTAAGAAAGCCATGGAATGAATGAATGATTGATTGCTTATAAAAAATGTAAAAAAAAAAAAAAAAAAAAAAAAAACAGCAATTGCATAATTCCCCCATATTATGTGATATATTGCCTCCTTGGTGCTCCCTACCACCCAAAAGTCATAGGGAATTCTTGGTAACAGCCAATGGTTTTTCAGTCTGCTGCTACAGATCTATCAGGATTCAGAGTTGTGGCCAACCAGCACTTGTATCACCACCAAGATTTCACTTAGACCCCACCAAGAATTTCCAATCTATTCATTAACTAAGACATTTAAAAAAAAAAAAAAAGTCAGTTAAAGTATTTCTCATTGCAAATAATACCAGCATAAGCTATGTTTGCTACTTGTGATACCATATTTCACAACCTATTGTATAGCTTGTTGTGAAAAATATGCATACATGGCACAAAACATCAGGATCAACATAACAAGGTGGTCATGACTAGATATAAATGGTGATAATATAATATATACAGGTGGCTCAAGCCAAATTCTTGGAATTTTCCTTTTTTTCTGGCATTTCTTTCTCAGCATTATGGTTGTGAATCTTACTTCATGGGATAGGTAGTCTAAATCCAAATCAAGCAAGGTTAGAGAGAGCAATGAGGGAATGCCATGGCCATAATCCACGATGCCAGAGAGAACTCCGAATAGCATAAAAATGTGTGAAAATGAAAAGAAGAAGATCAGATTCATGCATATAGTGTAAGGAGGACATGCAGAGGGCTTGTGTGAGAGAGGAGGATAACAGGGATAATGTGAGATGGAGGCAGATGATCCATAGTGGCGACCCTTAAGGGGAGCAGTCAAAAAAGAAGATTATTATTTCAACCTGAGATTCCTTGCCTTTGGCCCATTTTGTGTGAAGAACATATAAAATGTTTTCAGTGGCTTCAAACTGTAACCCACCCTTACAGCCCTCACATGTTCGAGTCCACTGAACCGAAGGGTCATACAAGGCTAGAAGCACTTTGCCCTTTCACCCTGTCCTCCTCCTAGATCACCTACTATTAGTATTTCTGTGTAAATTTGGTCTGTGTGAGTGTGTGTGTGTTTATTGTTCTAAAGTGAATCTAGCTTCACATCTCACCTACTATTGTTAAGTTGTTGCCATGGTTGAACTGTTGTAAATTTTAAGATGGTGAACAACACTGAGATATATAATCACAGTCCTAAGTACACTCCATTTACTTTAGATACAAACTAGTGTGGCTTCAGGGCAGTAACCAGCTAAAATAAACAAAACAGCAGTGAACCAGTTAAACCTACTGTGCAGTCCTACGACTGACTCCCTATCAAAGTGAAACTGGAAAAACGACAAAACAAACAAAAAGTCTACACAATCTCTTGGGGCAGCAGCTCACCACGTCCCTGTAAAAAATAAATAAATAAATTGCTGTATGGCAGTTGTAAACCTGAGTTAAGACTTGTATTGATAATAGCAATAACAAATTGAAATTTAGGTAACTGTCAATATTAGAGATATTTTTACCCAGAATCCATTTTGCAGAATAACGACTGCTGGATCTGTATTCGTGCTCTCGATCTTTATTGTCACAGTGTTAATGCCTTTGTGGATGTCTGGTTCTCCAAGCTCACCACTTTTACACTCTTTAAGAATTTAACAGGCAGTTTCTCAAGACATATTACCTGGAACCCTCCAAACCTCTTCGTTTTGCTCTGTCTTTGTTTTTAATAAAATGCTGACTGGACTCATAGGATTCTCCACCAGAAGGATGACAGTTCCTGTTGTTGTCATGGAGCCTGCAATACAACAGTAATGTAGAAAATGTGTACATGTTGGCACACAAGAAAAATTGCAATTACTAAGTGTCACCTGCAGTGCCTCCTCCCTGATTCCTTATTTTTTGCACACTTGTCACAATTCCATGTTTCAGAT
Source organism: Oreochromis aureus (assembly GCF_013358895.1). Taxonomy (NCBI): domain Eukaryota; kingdom Metazoa; phylum Chordata; class Actinopteri; order Cichliformes; family Cichlidae; genus Oreochromis; species Oreochromis aureus. The sequence goes on from NC_052959.1 coordinate 17,170,680, forward strand.
CATCAATGTAGATTTAATGTTCGACAAAGATAATCTGAGTAAATACAATATCCTGTATTTTTTGTTTTGTTTTGTATTGTTTGTTGTTTTTCATTTATTAAGTGAAATATGTTATCCAAACCTATCTGGCCCTGTGTGAAAAGGTAATTGCTCCTAAACAAAATAACTGCTTGGGGCAATTACCTTAGCACCAAGAACTGCATGCAGTCAAGCGACTGGAATAACTGGGATTGAGTCTTTCGCATCACTGCGGAGAAATTTTGTCCCACTGTTCTTTGCAAAATTGTTTTGATTCAACCACATTCAAGGTTTTTTAAGCATGAATGGCCAATTTCACTTGAGAAAGTTAAGACTTTGACTAGGCCACTCCAGTCAGAGATGGACTTGTTGATGCGTTTCAGATCATTGTCCTGCTACATAACACAAATGCCCTTGAACTTCGTGCAACAAAGTGACAACCAGACATTCTCCTTCAGGATTTTCTAGTACAAAGCAGAATTCATGGTTCCATCAGTTCCATCAATTAATTGTGTGTTAGTTTGATGCCAGATGTAAAAGAACTTAAACCTTCCAAAAGATACTTTTGTCTCGTCAGTCCATGGAATATTTTCCCAGATGTCTTGTCTTTCCAGAAGATGTTTTTGGCAAATGTGAGATGAGCCTTTGTGGGTTTTTTTGGTCAGCACTGATTTTACCTTGGAACTCTCTCATGGATGCCATTTTTACTCAGTCTCTTTCCTATTGTTGAATCATGAACTCTGATCTTAACTGAGGCAAGTGAGGCCTTTGGTTCTTTAATGTTGTTCAGGGTTCTTTTGGGAGCTCCTGGATGAGTAGTCGATGGACTCTTGGAGTAATTTTGGTCGGCCAGCAATTCTTGGGAAGGTTCATCACTGTTCCAGGATTACTCCAATTGTGAATAACGGCTCTCACTGTGGTTCTCTGGAGTCCCAAAGCCTTAGAAATGGCATTGTAAGACTTCCAGTCGGATAGATGTCAATGGCTTTTTTTATCAGCTGCATTGGAACAATGTGTAGATTTTTGAGGTTTTTAGCATTTTGTCAGACTTTGTCAGACAAGTTCCATTTAAGTTATTTCTTGACAAAATCATGATTTACAAACTACTATTTGTTTTCACTCCAGTTATCTGTCTAATGCTAACATTTATTTGATAATATGAAACATGTAAGGGTGGCAAATATGCAAAAAAAAAAAAAAACCAAAAAAAACCCCCAAAACAACAATAGAAACATTTAAGATTTCAGGTGGTGTTTTTTTTTTTTTTTTCATGGACTACAAAATACTTACTAGCATCAACAGCCCTCACTGTGACGTTGTAAAACCCATCATGAACAAGCGGTGACTCTCTGTCAATTGTGTTTGCCACCCTCAGCTCTCCCGTGTCTCTGTCCACACTGATCCAGGAGCCCGGGTCTGTGACCTTGTAATACCTGAGAGACAACGAAAAAAGTACTTGTGCATTACTCGGATATTCACTTTTGTAGTCCAAGTCTGTTTTGAGCATTCACTAGAATTTACACAAGAGTTGGGGTCTAAAGAATTAGCTGCAATCTTCTCTCCTATCAGTCACCAGAACATTAAGAGTTATTGGGGCAAATTGAAGTCCTTACTTGATGCCTTTGCTGCTCTTGGTCTCAGGATCTGTAGCTGTATAAGTTCCTATCACTGTGCCATTTGGTGTGTTCTCTTTGACATTGAAGCGGATCGAAGGAGCAGAGAATTCTGGGCCTTCATTGGTGACATTGACCTTCACAGGGATGGAGTTCCAACTGGCGCTGCTGCCACTCAGCGGTGCTTGATTTTGTGCCGTGATCTGAAGCTGTACACTGTTCGTCTTCTCATAATCTAATGGCTGAAAAAAAAGAAAGACATTTAAAAGTTTATGAATATAGATGTGATCCATGTAAAATGCTACTACCAACATTACTAAATGATAATAATGAATTTAGTAAGAAGTCAGTCTCACCTTTGAGACGTACAGAAGCCCTTCATTTGTGTAGGGGTGAGTAACAATCCTGAAATTTCCATTTTCATTTCCTTGACTAATGACAAACTTTGATATCCAGTTTGGTGTGTTTATCAAATCTTTATCTTGAACTGGAATTCGAAGTAGAAGTTTTTCACTTTCATTCTCTTGCACAGCGACATCATACTAAAAGAAAAAACAAGTTGGGGGGGGGGTGTTTACTAAACAACCAATGTTCATGGAAAAGAAGTGCAAAAACAATGTAATTATTAGTTATTTAGCCAGATTACATACTGACAATTTTTTCAAACACTTACAGATGTTTTCATGAAGATTGGCGGGTTGTCATTGATGTCACTCAGAACAATTGTTGCTGTTGATGTAGCAACCAGACCATTTGCTGCACCATTCATATCCTGGATTTTTACAATCACTAAATGCTTGTCTTGTAACTTAAAAAGAAAAGTTGCAAAATATTATAAGGAGAACATGTTTTTAAAGTACTTGTATCATTCAATGCTATTTTCATTTAAATAAAGTTCACAGGTATCACTGATGCAGAAGCAGTGCTCACCTCTCTGTCTAGGGTGTTGGTTGTTGTTGTGATGACACCTGTTTGTGGATGAATGGTAAACATGGCTGTTCCAGTTAGGAGTGTATACTTAATCTTCACATGGTCAGTGCCATTTTGGTCTTTGTCGGTTGTATTCACCTTTCCCACCACAGTCCCTGTATGGAAACCATGATCATTTAGAGCAACTGCACTGAAAACCAAACACCACAGGTTTATCTATTACTCTATTTTGCTTTTCTCACCTACACTACAGTGCTCAGGAACCGTAAACTGTAGTGAACCTACAAACTCAGGTGGATTGTCATTTACATCATCTACAAGCACTTTCAAAGGCAGATTCTCATCTGTCTCCCGATTTGTGATCTGGTCCCAAACACGCACCACAAACTATAAAGGAAAAAGACAAATATGTAAAGCAAAGGTAAAGGCAAAAACATTATTAGACATATATGAATTGTATCACTTCCAGATTTGAGTAAACATAATAAAAAGACATGCTTAATATAGCATCAAAAATCAAAACTAACATGTTTTGTAATTATTTTAATCATTGATAACTCATTCTTTAAGAATGACTGCTGAACAGTAATGCAACTGATTAAAAACCTTAAATCATTTTCATGTTCACACTCACTTTATATTCTGGGAAGGCCTCACGGTCCACTGATTTGAGCAAGAACAGCTCCCCTGTGTTTCTTTCCAGTCTGAACACTCCAGTTGGATACTTATCGACTCCTTCTCCTTCGATAGTGTAGTACACATTATATGTGGCTGAGGTATCTGACACCAGCTACAGCAAAAAACAAATAAATCACACATATTAGAAGAAAACAAAAACGGATTCTGTTATTTATTCAACATAAAGCCGCCTACTGTGAGCTTTTTCAGCTCATAGCGTTATTAAATCTGACATGCTGGTAATGTAACTTAGAAAAGAACATCAAAAGGAAATAATCATTTTGTCAGTTGAATGTAATTTAATTAACAGTTGAGACACCTGAAATAATCAGATAATTTAAGGGGGGGAAGTGAGAAAAGAGAACAATGTGTACTGACAATAAATATTTGTATAGCACAGTGCTTATACATGATATAAATTATGCATTTAATTCACCTTTTCGATTAGTTTTGGATAGGGTCCTTCATCATTCTCCACTACGTTGAAGTTCGGAGGTGCCCAGCGTCTTTTAGAGCGACTCAGGAAGCCTTGGCCTCGTTGCTGTGACATTCCAACAAGTCAGGATATGTTAGGAAAAAAAACACACCGTGCTTTCTGAGCTGTATAAACGGCTCACAATATGCAGTTGTCTTACATGTTTTTTCAGCATTGTACTGCGGACAAGGTGAACTTTCATCTTACTTTCCGGTCCACTATTATCCTGAGCGCACACAGAAAATGTCCGTCCTCTTTCGGCCACTGAGACAGACGTTAAAGCTACCACTGCTCCATTACTTTTTATTGTAAAACTCGGGTCCTTCACAGTTAACTGCGTTGATTTGGCATCACAGCCGACGGCTTCAACTGAAAACCGAGAAAGGGAAAGTTAAATAGAGCCATAAAACACAAAACAGTCGGCTTACAACACTCATTCACACAGACGGATGAAACGGATGAACGATTTTTTTTCACAGATGAAAAAAACGTAAGCAGAGCGGCACCTTTTGCTACTTGGTATTCAGGTGGAATTGTTTCAGGTACAATTACGTAGAGAGACCTCGGGAGAGAGCACGACTCCACACAGGACAGGATCTGAAGGTGAAAGTGAGTTTCAAACTGGCTTGTCGCGTTTAAATGTTGTTAATGCTTTTGGGCATTCAAATGTTTGCTATAGCAAACAGCACTGACAGAAGTGACAGACAGCAAGCATTAAGAGAAATGTATTGTAGGCAAGACTGAGGATGACTGCAGCCCTTTCTGCAATTACAGCTCACAGAATATTTATGCTGGGATTGTTACATATTAACATTAAAAACAGTCTTGTTTATCAACTACAAATTGGCAGTATTTTTAAACTATCCAGCTATATGACAAAATTAATTAATTGATGACAAACACAAGGAATTCCACTGGCTAATTACTGGTGCTAAGTCCTGAAACAACGTGGGGTGCGTTGTAACCAAAAAACTGAAGAATTGAGTGACCACATCAGAAAATACGCATCTTAATCATTTTATTGTACGCAGATGAACTCTTCAAAGTCTGCATTTAGGTCAAAAAGCACTCGCCACTCATTTTTAAATCATCCCAGTATATCACAATTATAATTCAGTTCATTTCCCTCTCACAGCGACAACGCTTTTATCACCCACTGTCTTGCAAAGCTGAAAAATGAGTAGTACAGGGAAAATGTAGTTATTTGTTATCCGTAGGATAGTTTTAACACTTTTTAATAAGATTTTACAATCCTCCCTACCCCAGTCATGCATACTTAAAACTAGTTGTAGCAGTATAGTGGTTTAAAGTTAGCATAGATGGAATGCCTTAAATTTTACCTAAGACATGGCTCTTTAAATATAATACAGGTTGCACGACTTAACAAGTATCAGTACTAATCAAAGTAGACAAGTGATGAAATAAAATACTGGAAATCATCGATTTTACTGTAAACTGAATTCTTCTTCACACAGCTTTGCAATTTCACTTGCAAGGTCAGAGTGAGTTTTCATACATGGAACTAATTACATGTTAGGTAATCCCTACTTACTTAGCTTTTGCATTCAACCCTTTGTTATAATACCCCTGGTCATCCCTAACAGTGGAATAAAGAAAACTAGAAACACTTACCAACATTAGGCAGGTGCTGGAAATAAAACATTTTGACATTTTTGAATAAAAAAGAAGAAGCTTTGTCACTTGTCTGTGCCCCTGCTTCTGTCTTAATGAAAACAGGTGGTCATTTATCAGCTGCAGTATCTGCAACAAGTGAAATTTCAAACAAGCACAGTACCTTTGGACTGTGCTCCTCATTGCCAACTGTGAAAAACAACTGCCCCCAAAAGTTTCAAATATTTTTACGATATACAGTTTTTTTCCCTCCAGCAGGGGGAAACATTACTCTTTTACTGCAATACACAACTAAAAATGTAATTTCCCCTTGCTACAAATACACGTGAGGCATGTTGCATTTATAAAAGTGACCAAGTCCCAAAAAAAGTACATGTGAGCCAAACACTGTATTTGTGTGGGTCAATGTGGGGCATGTTAGTAATGCCAGGAGGTGGTCTGACAGTTTGGTGTCCAAATTAAAAAATAAAAAGGGTACATAAAAATGTGCAGGTTACCAGATTTGTATTTAGCATGTAAAGGTCAAATAAATGATGGTCAAGTAAGGGTAAAGTGAAACTGTTCTTGTGATCTCATTTGATACTCTTTATATACCCCTCTATTTTTTTTCTAGCTGCTTTCCTGTCTGGGAACCATCATTGGACTTCAATATGCATCCATAGACTATCAGTTTTCTTCTTTTCTTGCTGTTTAAACCAGTGTTCCGTGTTTCCCCTTTAATTTCCCAGTTTGGCGTCTTTGGCTCCAGCCCAGCTTTGTTTCATATTTTCTGTAAGCTCCAGCAGTAAAGCTGTGTTTTTTTAGTTTAGTTCTGCTTCTGAGTCCTGCATTTGGATCCACATTCTACAAAGCAGGACACTGTTGACAGTGCAGTCCCACATAAAGAGTTGCATCCGATTACCCTATACATTTTGCTTATGAATGCATCAGTTTAAAGCAATAGCAAGTTTTGTAACACTATGGCATGCTACAAGTATAGGCACTTGAAGAAATACTGGTCTGTCTGCTTGTTTGTTGAGCCTTATCTCAGGTCTACACAGAGACTGACCCCTGCTTGCTCCTCCTCTCTTGACTGCAGCTCTACTGTGTAGGAGGAACAAACTTGAGCTCCACTCTGAACACCACAGGAATTTGATCTGAATGAAGCCTGGTGTGGGGGAGACTGTGTAACCAAAGTGAAACACTCATTATCTCTATGAACTGTTGATAAAAGTGAAGCAGCAGAAACACTGGCCCTACGTCATTTAAAATATGTCCAGTTTGGAAATACTCTACTGGCTTGACTTTGTTTACACAAGCATTTTGAAGGCAGGATATATGGGCCTGCAACAGGAAAGGTGAGAAAAATGTCAGGAAGACTTATGGTGGGAGTCATGGGCGTGGACATAATGAAAGTGCTTACAGCTTTAACGCTTTACCAGCAAATGCAAAACAGACACAGCAAAATACCATGTGATTTTATTCCCGATATTTAAAAAAAGTTAATTATTGTTGTGCTCAGGCTTCTGTGTGTTTACAGAATTTAGAATCTAAGCGAGCCTGTGTGGAAGACACTTATTGTACTTGTGGTTATTCAGCCGGTCTCACTATTTCTGACTACTTTTTCCCTACAGTATCCTGGTAAGATTAGTCATAACAGATGTTTTTACATTCTAGAAGTAACCAAAGTTTTGCTTTTGCTGAGTTGTGCAGTTTGGAGAAAGCCAAAATGTGAACTTTCTCTGAAATATTTTCAAGCCATGTCTTTTACTTCCGATTCAGTTCACCCAGTGTCTTTTGTGTCATTAAAACATGACTTCATCCAGTAAGCTCTTCTAGTCTGAACACATCAGTTGCGAAATGATGACGAAGAAATCTGCTTGTCTTTTTGCCAGGATTACACCCAAATGCTGCAGGGCTGAGGTCCAATGTTTTAAAGGTACTGAATGCTAGCACTAATTGAATTGCTCACTTTGCGACAGTGACACACATGTCCCAGAGGTAAGAAAGTACTTCAATCCACCTAAAGCACCTACCACACCCAGCGTTCACCACCCTTTGGATGAGTGCCAAATGAGGCATTCACGTCATGTGTAGGAGAGAAGTATTCAGGTGAAAGAAGGTGATTAAAAGGATTGATTGACTAATACCAGTGTATTATTACTAACAACTACGTGTTTGGGAGTGTGTGCTGGACAAACTGAAGGATGTGAAGTGTCGTAATCAAAAGTGTTCCTCAGACACTGTCACATGTGTCTCCTTAAAATTTATTTGGTCAATATCTAAGATAGTACCTTTATTAGCACCACATCTGTATCCCTCAAAGTATATTTCAGTGCAGTCGGATTTCATGTTTTTCAGGAAAATTCCACATTCACAGAAACTGGGATTTTTATTTATTTAATTTTTTTTAACAGACTTGCACAGCGTTATTTCAGAATTCAGTAGCAAATCTATGTTAAAGTCATTTGAGAAACCATAGATTAAAAATAAACAGTTTTAGTTGGGAGCAGCGTTATTTTAATTGCCTCACTTATTCTGTCTCAGACTTTTTATGATGTTTTTTGTCATAAATCATATGATACAATCAAAACCATCCACTTCTGTGTTGTGCTTTTAAAGGATCACTAAGGTACCACAGAAAGAAAAAAAGAAAGAAAGAAAGAGAAAGATATTGCCGGTTGTGTAATTCCAGTATTATCAGACACGTCTAATTTCTTCGTTAATGCAAAATAAGTAATCAGATTAAATTCCCATTGTACTGTCGCAACACGCCTTTGACCATTCAGGATAAACCTTGCGTGTGGCCTAGCAACGCAAACTGTGAGTGTGCCAACAGCTAGTTGAGCTGGGAACCCAGAAACCAGTGGTGCACTCTTTCGGAATTTCACGGGCACTGGTAAAGTTTTTCAGATAAGTGGGAAAGCACATTAGCCAAAAGGACTGTGATACATTTTTAGGTGCACAAAAAGAAAAGAAAAGAAAAGAAAAGAAAAGAAAAGAAAAAGAATGTAGTATGGAAATGTAAAATTGCAGTTTTAGATGGTCAAATAGTCTATAGTTTGGATTCACGCTGTCCATTTTGGAGTCTTTCCCTCTTGTTTCGGTCTAGTTCATATACATTGTTTTTAATAACAAACAATGGGCTGCTCGGAGATATTACAGCCCAGAGCAAAATGGACATACGACTCCACCTTTCTCCGCCCGCTATCAGCAGTCATGAGTAACCAGAGTGGGGGGGGAAGAACCGCCCAGTGCTGTAAAACTTCTTCCTACCCCTCTGGACGGTCAAAGTGTAAACGCAGTTAACAATAGGCTACAGATGCAGTCAAACTGAAGCCGAACTCTTACAACATTTTGTTTTATTTCTAGACGCGATGGGATCACTATTGAAAAGCAGCATTTTTATTCTCCTGGCGTTCTTTCAAGCTGTAAGTAACACATTCAGTACGCGCAATGTATTGCTACGCATTTAGTGTCGAATGTAGAAAAGCGGATCTATACAGGTGTGGCTCTGGCTTGTGGTGTCGATGTGAGCGCTAAAGATGCCAAATATGATATGTCCTTAATCTTCCTGTTAAAAAAGAGAAAGAAAAAAGAGAAGCGTTTTCACCTCTTTTATTCGAAGGTCACAGGACAGTTCATTTGGTTTATTTCGCCATACGGGACGTGGGAGGAAAGTTTCGGGACACAAAGTCTTAATCAGGTCCACTCGTAAGGCAGACGTAATGATTACATTATTAGATATCCTGCTACATCTTAACACAGTGGGAATAATGTGCAGATTGTATTAGGGGCAAATACATCTGAATGTCCTTTTTATGGTATAACAGACTTTATATTAGATAGATAGATAGATAGATAGATAGATAGATAGATAGATAGATAGATAGATAGATAGATAGATATGTATAATAATGTACCTTTTGCTCGCTCTTTGTTTACTTGCAGCTTGTTTCGGTGGGAGCAGAAGGAAATGGACGACTCCTGCACAGGCAGAAGAGAAACTGGATCGCACCACCCCGAAAGCTAATTGAGAACCATGATTACACCGGCCTTAATTGCTTTGCTAGAGTGTGTATTTATTTTCTGAAGAATTCCATTGTAAAACTAATGTTTTTCATCTTACAAATATAAATATACATATTTATATGTATATTATTTTCCACAGTCATACAAATATTTTTTATGCTGGCAAAGCAACAGTTCAATGCGTTTTAATGTATTTTTCTGTGTTAAACAAATCATTTTCAAGAGCCGCCTGTCCCTCAGCCACCTTTGCTTTTCACTTACTTGCCTTTAACAAGCATATGTGAAAGTTGCTTCAGATGCAGATACTGGCAGACTGCCATGTTCATAATGAGTCAGTTCAGACACAGAGACAAATGACAGAAACTGCTTTGTGCGCTTTTCTTTTTTTACACAACCCTGTTTATTGTTCTAAAGTGTATTAATCTTCATAACTCACCTACTAATGTTAAGTAACTGCAGAGTTTAACTGACGTACGCACAGATGGTCTCAAAGCAGTCTGAACGACAACCTGCAGTATTTGTCATGCTTATATTTATCAGAAATATATTCTATTAGAATTATGATTTTAAAAGTACAACTTTTTAAATATATGGTATAATATGTTCAGTAAGTGTTTTCTTACGTTGTTAACTGAAGGTTTTGGCCTTCCAGATGGATTCATTCTGTTTGTGTATTTGAATTTCAGATTCGCTCTGATAAGGAGGAGTATGCAACGATGCTCTACTATATAACAGGGCCTGGTGCTGACCAGGACCCTGTTGGTAGATTTCGTATTGACCATAGCACTGGCTGTTTGAGAGTCTATTCCATTCTGGATCGAGAGGAGATTGCCTTCTATCGTGTAAGAGTGCTTTCAAATCCTCTTTATAAAGAGCCATGAGTTACAAAGTGAATCAGTTTTTAATACAGTTGTGCTTTATAGTTAAGAGGTGTGGCAAGATACACCAATGGGACCCAGGCTGAAAAATACATTGACCTTAATATCACCGTCGAGGATGAGAATGACAACGCGCCAGTCATTAAATTACAGCAAGTTGGATATGTCAATGAATCTAGTCGATCAGGTATGTTGAGATTTGTTTATGTGTCTTTTTTTATTTGATGGATCACAAAAACAATCCTGTCCTTAACTGAATTCATTTACCAGAGTTGCTATTTTTCATTTACCTTCGATTTCCTAGGTGTTGTTATCATGAAAATAATAGCTACTGATGCCGATGATGAGAGAACAGAGAACGCCCAGCTCTCGTACAGCATTGTTGAGCAGGCTAACACAGCTGGGTTGTTCTGGATGAACTCTCGAACTGGAGAGCTCATGGTTCAAAGTACCTCACTGGATCGGGAGGTGAGCTCATTTACTGACCTTTTAGGTATTGTGAAAATCATCTTGCGCCTCTACAATTATTTAATGGAAAAGCTTGCAGCAAAGAGTAGTCAAATCAGTGTCAGTCAGTAGATTTTGTCACAGCCCCCAAGTTCATCGTTATAGTACGACCTCATATTATAAACGTAATTTGTAAGAAATTAGTCAAACTTTATTCACCACACTGCATGTACATATTCCAACATATTCATCTGTGAAATTAAAACCTAAAATCCAATAATCATTTCTAACTTTTGTTTTTTAGAAACAAGATACATATAAGTTAATTATTAAAGTCTGTGATTTAAATGGACGCCCAGGAGGACGAACGTCAACTGGAGAAGTCGAGATCCGACTTGTTGACATAAATGACAACATTCCAACGCTGGAAAGAGAAACAGTAGGTTTTCCACGTTTACCACATCCAGCCCTTCTATTCTTGTGTTAAGTTTTTCTTGTTTTTTTGTTTTCATAGTGGTCAACAGTAAGCTTTTTTCAAAAACAATTGTTGTTCATGTGCACTTTATTTGCAGTATGAAGGGCGAATTGAAGAGAACACTGTCGGTGTGGAAGTTATGAGGATAAAAGCCATTGATATGGACCTAATTCACACAGACAACTGGCTGGCTGCTTTCCAAATCGTTTCAGGGAATGAGGGAGGTTATTTCGATATCACTACGGATCCAGAAACCAATGAGGGAATTATCATGGTTCGGAAGGTAAAGAGTGCTGTGTAAATTACAGGTGTATACAGTAAAAGGAAAAATGTGTTTCGACCTGCAGAGTCAAAATTCATGCATTACCGTTTTATCTACAGGCTCTCGACTATGAGGAACTGAAGGTGATGAACTTGCGTGTCATGGTTTCCAACAAAGCAGCGTATAATTTTGGCAGCAGTCAGATTGCGACAGGGGCAACAGGTATCAAAACCTACCCAGTCACAATTAATGTGGTCAATCAGAAGGAGGGACCTCGTTTCCAACCAAGCGTAAAAGTGGTGACTGTCTCAGAGGAGATCACATCCACCTCCCTCAGCAAAGTCATAACTAATTACGCTGCTATTGACACTGACACACAAAAGATTGCCACCAACGTGAGGTACAGTTAAACTGAAAGTGCCACCTGCGCATATATCAACCGATTCTTACACTGAATATGAAAAGTTTATTTTTGTTCTCACATTAATTTACATGTGTACTTCAAGGTATGCCAAACTCCGTGACATTGACAGCTGGTTGATTATCGATGAAAAGACAGCAGATATCAGGCTGAGTAAACTCCCTGACCGAGAGTCCGTGCACTTGATCAATGGAACATATTACGCAGAAATTATATGCATCAGCAATGGTGAGTTCTGTTAACACGGAAGCAAACATCAGTCTAATCAGGAGTAATATCGTACCCAACAGATTAATATTGATCTTACATTCCTCTGGCTTTCAGATCTGCCCTCGAAAACTGCCACGGGGACCATAGCTATTCAGGTGGAGGACTTCAATGATCACTGCCCAAGACTGACCTCTAAAACTCAGACCATGTGCCTTCAGGATAGTGTGATCTATGTCACTGCTGTAGATGAAGATCACTTCCCCAATTCATCACCATTTGAATTTACCGTGGTTGAAGAGGGCACCACAGGGAAGTGGAGAGTGGAGCATTTTAATGGTAATGCCATGTAAACAATCACTTTACAGCAAAGTCCAGCAAAAGCTTGTTAGATCAACCGTCTGAGCTTCCTTTGAGAGTAAAGGCATTTATGGACAAATTGTATATTGTGTTTTAGCAAAAAGTTGTTTCTTGCTATTTTTTTTAAGCGTTTATTTTGAGTGTGTTATCCATGTGCACTTCCTTACACGTTGCAAGACAAAAAGTAAACACTTTGTGCAGTATTTTTTATTTAATTTACTAATTTCTTTCTTCAGAAACTACAGTCATTCTGCGAGAAGAAAACTATTTGTGGCCTGGCATCCACAAAGTGACACTGAAGATCACAGACCAGCAGGGAAAGTCATGTGCTGATGCTCAGATAATAGATTTGACTGTATGTACCTGCAATAAAAACACCAAATCCTGTGTGTCACGCTCTACGTCGACTGCAACTTTTGGAGCTGCGGGTATTCTGCTGATGTTGCTGGGACTGCTGCTGCTGTTTTGTGAGTAGAGCCCTCGTTTGAGGATTTTACTCTTCCTAGTTTATGGGTGGGGGTTTTTCTCCATACCTTCACTTAAAAGGTTGCCTAACCGTACATGTTGTAGCAGGCCTAGAGAGACTGACTAATGTGAATAGTTGTGTCACACACAGATGCCTGTTATTTCATAAATACATTCTGTTTCCTGTTAAATCTGTTTATTCAGTTAAAGTAATTCATTGATTATTGGACCTAATCAGTCGAGCCTATTTTGATCTAGTGGAAAATGCCTGTTTTTCAGTGGTGCCTCTCCTGTTGCTCTTCTGCCTGTGTGGGAGTACAGCGGCTATCGGCGATTTCAAGTCTATTCCATACGACACAAAGCAACAGCTGATCTCATATCACACCGAGGGACAGGGAGAAGACAAGGTATTACTGTAGTTTTGATGTGTGCAGGCACCTTCAACTCTGAATGTTTGATAATCAAATTTATCTGACTGGATCCCACCCTTCTCTTGCAGGAGGTTCCTCTTATGCATGTCCCAGTGGAGGTTGATGGTGGTGCAGTGACTAAGGATGTCAACATGTTTGAGGGACAGGGATACCTTGGAGGGCTGGCTGAGTTAGGAGGAGCAGCAGGTGGAAGAGGGCCCTATAAAGGCGGTGCTATATACACATCCAATATGACAGCTGACAACGTGAACCTGTACAACAAGTACAAATACTCCAGTGGACAGAATATGGACTTCCTGAATACAGGAACGATGTCCAGACAAGATATGAATTTCTCTCAATACAGAGGTGGGGCATGGGATGGCATGGCTCTATCTGAGGAATTTCTATGGGACTACTATGTAACAGTAAGTGATCCCTAAGTTAAGTTGAAATTGCAGTCATTCAGGTCAGATATAGACATTATGTCTGAAACTGTAATGTATTCTTTTTCTTCCCCACTTCTTTGCAGAAATCCGATCATGCTGCACAGCAACCTCAAGTGAAGGACAGTATGCTGATCTACAACTATGAGGGTCAAGAGTCGCTGGCAGGTTCTGTAGGCTGCTGCAGCCTTCTTGAAAATGATGATGATCTTGCATTCCTTAATGACCTCGGGCCTAAATTCAAAACCCTAGCTGAGATTTGCCAGGGATCAACCATGGTCACTGAATCTGTAGATGTGGCAGTTTCTTCCACTCCAGTCAGACCCGTCTCTCCTTTGAGGCCTTCCACCTCAACACACACCCATGTCCGTAGTCACACAGAAACCATCAGGGACAGGGATCGCGTCAATATTAACACCCTAAATACCTCCAATGTATCATCCGGATCTTCTACCGTTATCCAAGAGGAACGTATCACTGGGAGAGCACAGAGTTCAGCAACTCTTCCCAATGTACACGTCCAGGACAACATAGTGATTCCCAGTCAGACACTGCTCATACAGCAACCTGCTATGTACTATGCTGCTACGCCCATGTATGTAGTCGAGTCCAAGCCCCAAGTAATGCTTGTGGCAGGAGGCACGCAGCAGGCAGTGGGTTCAGTAGGCCAAGCTGGGCTAAGTCATGGGCTGGTGCAAGTCAGTGGCCTCCAAAGTTCCCAGGGTGTGGTACTTGTTGATAGACAGGGGGGAATAGGTGAAGCAACAGGGCAGGCAGCACAAGGACTTTCACAAGGAACCATGTCCAGGTCTAGACAACTATTAGTGGTGGAGAATGGATCCTCAGGAGGAGAGCAAGGTGTGCATTTAGCGCAGGGCTTTGTGCAGACTGGACAAAGGTCTGCAGAGCAGGGCTTTGAAGTCCGAAGCGTGCCAGTGAAAGCTCAGGGTTTTTCAGTGGGTTCGCACAGTTCTCTAGGGTCAAACGAGGAAGCTAAGCTGACAGTCACACCCAAGTCACATGGGACCAAGAGAGTGGTTGTGCAGCAGAAAAAGGTCTTGGTGACAGAGAGAAATTTGGAGTCTAGTTCAAGAGCTTAGAGCAACCGTTTTCTGTAGCCTCGCTACAAATATTACTCTTGTTTTGACATGTAATGATATACTGACTGGACTGGAATGTACTACAGTACACCAACATGCTGTATTTCTATTAATGCAGATTATTAATTGTGGTATAAACTGGAGTTTGGTCTGCTTGACCCAAAGTCTTATACTGTAGGTTCTCATCCACCGACCTGAGAAGTTAGTGTGTAATACAGACTGTAAGGTGCAATTAGCCATCAGAGGCTGGATTTTCAAACTGACACTAGTTAAAAAAAATCTCCCTTTTTTCTATACCAAGCTTGTATTTGTCTTGAATGATATGTCAAAATTCAGTTCTGTCAACAGCAGGGGAATACAATACAGTGTTGACTATAGAGAGGAAAGAAAGCGTAAAATTTTACACGGTCTTACGTGACTTCTGTTATTAGAACCCAGCCGAAGGAAAAAACAAAACATTGAGTTCACTTAACAGACCTATATGTGCTACATTGTTTTTAGGTACAAAACTAATATGGCTTCGGGGCAGTAAAACAACTAGTCCTAAACCAGTTTTACTTAAACTTTGTGTCCTTTAAAAAGAGAAAGTAAAGTAAAAACATGTCTACACCCTTACATTGGGCAGCAATAGCTGTCAGATCATTGCATCTCCTGTCTATCATAGCTTCCAGCCTGCCAAGCTGCTGTACGAGCGGGAACTGCTGCACTGTTTTTGAGTGATCCCCAAAGGCTACGGTACTGAATAAATCAACAGCCAGAAATCACATGCATGAACTTGATATTCAATTAAAGCGCAACAGATAGGTCTAAACAGATACATCCACACTCCAGGAAAAACACAACGTGAGCGCTATACATCTTAGTAAGACTTTTTGCAATGAAAATTCCCACACAGGATTATTTTCTGCTTAGCGATGCATATAGTCTTCAAAAGAACACAGTTTTTGGCAGAGGTAGAGGCTGTAGATTTTTCATTTATCTTTAAAGGCTGTCAATATTAGATTTATTGCACAGACTGATGTATTATTTTAGAGTGTTGTGATTTTTAAGGTGCTTAATTTGTACATTGGTATATTTGTTTAGCCGTGACTAAAGTTGTCGTCATGCTAACTGTTAGATCGTTCACCTACTTCATAATGTGTTCAGAAGCTGTACAGAAACTAGATAAATACTGAGTGTGCTCAAATAACACAACTTCTATTTGAACTGTTGCACTATTTTTATACTTTTCCTGAAAGTATGCATTTTATATATATATATATAAGTATTAATTCCATGAGATTTAAGTGCCAAAGCTGAAGAAATGTATTCTGTGCGATCATTGCCAGATTGATTTTGTGTGTGTGTGTGTGTGGCTGTGTGTGTGTGTAATGGGATGGGATGAGCTTGCCAGTTTAATGCTGCTGTTCTTGCTACTGACCTGTATTTTTAAGCCTGCTTTATAAAATGCTGTAAGAATATAGCAGTGCAGGGTTAAGCCACGGGGATAATTAAGATGTTTGTATTTTAAGGGGTTTTTCAACTTGTATCACAATAAACTCAAACAGAAAAGAATCTGCTTGACACGTTTATTTTCTGATTTCACACATGACACGATTTATCGTATATCTTTGAGTTAAAAAAGTTAAGACTCATACTTCAGAAATTACTTGCATATCACCCTAACTGATCTTTTTACAACATTATAACCTTTTGGATGTCATGTGATATGCAATATTATGCAAATTCCTATCCAGAGGACTTTTTTGCAAAATATCAAACATTATACTATTATACTGTTTGCCAGATAGAATGAAAATGAGCATTAATTGGTATTTTAATTGTTATTGTTAAGTTATTTATATTTATATAAAAATATTTGTAATATATTTTATTATGTATTTCATATATAAGCAATTTAGTTTCAGATTCTTTGGTTACATTTGATAAAGTTTATACAATGGTAAACATATATGGAAAAAATAGTCCTTATTTGAATCTGACCATGAGCTGATACCACAGCTCTACATAGTTTGTTAATTGAAAGAGACAGTGTATGTAAAGCAGTTCTTCAAAGTTAAAAACGTTTTTCCAAATTAACTGCATATTTGCATGTCAACTAAAACATGTCGCAGGTAGAGAGGTTAAAATGTAAGCGTTATCTTCAGGGATTTCCAGCTAGACAGGAGTGTTCTGCATAGAAGGGATACAACAGGTTTCTCTGTAGTTGACTGACAAAGGTTCATTCATGCTTCACATAAACAGAGGAGAAAGTAAAGTAGAAACTCAGGTTTCAGTTACTGATAATGCAGGAACAGCACTTTCCTTTTTTGTGTCTTTTTTTCCCTTCGAGAAACAAAGTAAGCATTATATGCTCGCTATCTGTGAAGTGCACAAAGTAAGGGGGTGTTCTGCCATTAGCTCAAATTTCAGATAGCAGTCTGTCTGCATAGGGTGTCTGGGTGTTAATGCTTGATCGACTGAGCTAATGTGTGGTGTGGAAACAAACAAAAAAAAGCAGTTAAAACTTCAAATGTATCTTTAAATGTCAGGAATAGTAATCATATTAAGACAATAGTACTGTTAGATAAATTGAAGTGCTAGAGAATAAATTAGTATCACAGAGGCCGCTCAGCTGCACAGGGGACAGATCACAGCCTGTCGAGTATGTGTATTTGAGCAGCCGAGGCTCAGTTTATGCATACTGAATGTGGGGAATTGTTTCGAGCTCTCGGAGGGTTCTTGTTATATTGGCTTTTTGATGTGAAAGAAGGCAGCTCTTGTTGCCACTGAAATCCAAAACTGGCATTAACGTTATAATCATTAAACATGTTTTTTTAAATGATGGGGGGTTTTGGTTTTGTTTAACTCCCACAATAAAATGTAGTTATGATACATAGTTTAATCAACAGTTACAACTGTGTTTTTTTTTAAACCCAGTTAATGTTTTGTTTCTGGTGATAATGTACTGCTTTGTTTCTTTGCTACTCTGTGGACAGAAGTGGATCACCTGCAAAGTTTTTCTTTTCTATCTCAGTCTGAGCTGTCAACAGACAGAACATTAAAGTAGACACAGCTCTGAGCAATTTTGCTAATAAACTTTTCTTCTTTTGTGACATATAAGAAAAAGGTGGCTCAATTTATGACCCGTAATTTGTAATTTGGCCCCATTTAAGGTAATCTGACTAAAAGCTTGTAACGAGCCAGATCAGTTTCTCAGTCCTAAAAATAACTTCATCGTTTTCTTTCCTTTAGGATAACTGGTTCAAAAGTAGTATTCTGTGTTGTTCCCTGGATAATTTACCCAACATAAAGTTTTTATTTATTGACATTCTAAAAATCCAGCTGTCTGTCTCCTTTTTTTCTCTCTCTCTCACTAATGGAAAATTTTGGATTCACAGTTCAGACTTGGGTGTGTCAAGAAGCATAAAACACTTCTCGTTTAAACCACTTTTCATGGACTTTGAAAGGTGCGTGTGAAAGTCACAACCCTGACATGTTCCTTTGATATTATGCATTATAGTGTGAGATTATCAGCAATCACTGTGTGTTTTGAAATTCTTTTTTAACTTTTCCTTTGTGCACTGTACAGGCTGTTTATTTGCTGTTGCTGGGGACCTTCCTGCTTGGGTTGGGCTTCTTTGTCGTTGATTGGATGGGTGACAATCTGATACATGCTTGCAAAACAATGCAATAGATCAAGATGTCACGAGCTATGTAGGTTGTACATATTTCGACATAGCTTTTGCACATTATGTACCTTTGAAAAAAGAAACCTGACAAGAAGTACAGACTGGATCTTTTATTAGATATGAGGAAAAGAATGCACGTTTCAGTTATTGTTACAAAACTGTACTTATTTGTCGACACTGACACAGCATGACTTGGATAACTTTAGATTCTAACACCAATCACTGTCGTTGTCAGTAAAGGCTATATTTATATTCAGCGCAATATAGGCTAAACAACTATAGTTGATCATTATCTGCACACCACAACATTTATTGAAATCAGCATCCCTAGCATACATCTTGTGGTCTCATTGCACTCCAACAGCTGTTATTAGGAAGTGGCTCGTTGTGTTTTAGAATCAGTGGTGAACATCATGGCGGACTTCTTCATCATCCTCCATTTCATCTTCTTCGTATTCACCCATTTCATCAGCGGTGGCATCCTGGTACTGCTGATACTCAGACACGAGGTCATTCATGTTGCTCTCGGCCTCAGTGAACTCCATCTCATCCATACCCTCCCCTGTGTACCAGTGGAGGAAAGCCTTGCGGCGGAACATGGCGGTGAACTGCTCTGAGATCCTCCTGAACAGCTCTTGGATGGCGGTGCTGTTGCCAATGAAGGTGGCGGACATCTTGAGGCCACGGGGCGGAATGTCGCAAACAGCAGTCTTGACATTATTTGGAATCCATTCCACAAAGTAGCTGCTGTTTTTGTTTTGCACGCTCAGCATCTGCTCATCCACTTCTTTCATTGACATACGGCCACGGAAGATGGCTGCCACGGTGAGGTAGCGTCCGTGACGGGGGTCACACGCTGCCATCATGTTCTTGGCATCGAACATTTGCTGTGTGAGCTCTGGCACAGAGAGGGCACGATACTGCTGACTGCCCCTGCTCGTCAGAGGTGCAAAGCCCGGCATGAAGAAATGCAAGCGGGGGAAGGGCACCATGTTGACAGCTAGCTTACGGAGGTCAGCATTGAGCTGTCCAGGGAAGCGGAGACACGTTGTCACACCACTCATTGTAGCTGATACCAGGTGGTTAAGATCTCCATAGGTGGGTGTGGTTAGCTTTAAAGTGCGGAAGCAGATATCATACAAGGCCTCGTTATCAATGCTAAAGGTCTCATCTGTATTTTCCACTAGCTGGTGTACAGAGAGAGTGGCATTGTAGGGCTCCACCACAGTGTCGGACACTTTCGGGGAAGGCATGACACTGAAGGTGTTCATAATGCGATCAGGGTACTCCTCACGGATTTTGCTGATGAGCAGTGTGCCCATTCCTGAACCTGTGCCTCCACCCAGGGAGTGGGTGAGCTGAAAGCCCTGAAGGCAGTCGCAGTTTTCGGACTCCTTTCTCACCACGTCTAGCACAGAGTCCACCAGCTCAGCTCCTTCGGTGTAGTGACCTTTAGCCCAGTTATTTCCTGCTCCACTTTGACCTGCATGAAATAATTTTTAAAGACAATTGATGTTGAAGAAATATTGTTTTAGTTAAAACATCTATACGTATAAAGGTTTTACATTTGTGACCAAAGAATGAATTGACTGACACAAAATCTTGCACAGACAATAGTGGTCCACAAAGGATGGATCAAAATAAACTGGTGATTATTTGACTTTTTATCTGGCATCAAGATGAAGTTGATAGTTTTGATATGTCTTGTCAGTTGTTGGATACAAAATATGTTACAGTTATTCATAATTATAGCCCAACCATTTTATTGATAGGTTCATACTATCAGCTGATATTTGCTATTTGCCAATCTATCAGTATCAGCATTCATAATTCACAAGTAAAAAAACAGTCAGGAGAAACACCCTTCAACCATGTTATGAGTGTTGTGGCTGCATAGTTTGTCCACCAGAGGGCACTCTGCAACTTCCCTGTAGGCAATAGATATTCGCAGCACTACAAAGATCATAGAACATCGGTATCTGTATTGGTCTTGAAAATCATCGACTGGATGGTTCACCATGAAGTTAAGACCAGTGGTCAACACCTATTATGCCATAATTTTGTCAAAAGTTGCCATATGAAACTGGCAAGATAAGAAAGGTTCCCACTTGTCTGATATGTATTGACAAGCTAAGCAAAACAGCAGCTGTTGTGAAATTTTAGATCTTCTAAGTAACAATATCAACATTGCCATCTTAATAATATTTCCATGCGTGCACTACCAGTTCACTCAAAACAAAAGTGTGCCTTTGTGTAGTTTTACAAAACTTCTTATGAAGCTGATTAAAACTTGGCAACTAATTTGTTCTTCAAAAAATCTTATTTCTCTGGAAAGCATCAGTAAGTGATTTATCTACCATCTTCAACTTGTTAGCACTTGTTATCCAGTGACAAAATAGATTGTCATCTTGGGTTAAATGTTTTTGGCCCTCATATTCTTATTTGCTTTCTGTTCTGCTGCAGAATCTCCACATAGACTGTATTTTTGCTAAGTCACCACAAGAGCTGTCTCAGTCGACACATGGGCAGTGCATCACTGAGGGACTGCAGGAGCTGTGTGCTCAGAATATATAGTACTGTGCAGTGCAGCGGAAACGAAGTGCAGCTTCATTGTCTGTGACAGCAGGTCAGACACATGCTGCACACATGCACGGATGACTCACACATGTGGAGCCTGTTCAGGATGAATGGTCTGATCCTGATTTATTGTCAACTCACCGAAAACAAAGTTGTCAGGCCTGAATAGCTGCCCAAATGGACCAGAGCGAACTGAATCCATGGTTCCTGGTTCCAGGTCCACCAGAATGGCTCGGGGCACAAATTTGCTGCCTTTGAATACAAGGACAGAGAGGGATGTGGAGGGGTCATGGATGGAAGGGTGGAGTAAAATATCAACAGTCTCAGTAACCTCAGCGACACCGGCAGAAAACCATGGAGAAAAACCTCAGCATATTTCAAAAGATTCACAAGCAACATTTCCTTAAAGATACAAGCCTGTCAATTAAGCTGGGAATTCAAAACATCTTCTGTTCTTTTCTTGCTTTTTGCCTTGCCCCACCCTTTCTGTCTGTCACCCTTCTTGCAAAACTGCTGCAGCGTGCTGCACAGCTTAATCTAGACCAGTGAGGCTTTCAAAGTGCTGAGTCTTGCAGGATGTATTCAGACACAGAAGCAGTCTTCCTTGACTCTGCCTCGTGTCATTTTCTTGCTCAGTGCTGAAGTTTTAATGTTGCTCATGAATCTGCACTTTTTATTTTAAGGACAATTTGTTTTGTTCAGTCTGCATTCACTAGTGACCCAGCTGGTGACACTGAAGCCGGCATGCAACGTGGAAACAATGAATCAATAATGCATGCCGCTGGGAAATAGGATATGGGTAGATTGTTGTCCTTTATTGCCAATGCAGATGAGTAAAGGGTTTGATATCAACCCTGGGTGATGTTGACCCTCTCCGAAAACATGAGGCCTAATGATGAAACACAAATACTAATTCTTTATAATCCCTGCACCTTTATTTACCAGGCACTGATTGGCTACTTGATGTACGCCAGCTGTGAGCAACAAAACAGGTTGTATTTAGAAGGATCTGCAATACAGGCACCAGTAAAATCAGATACTGAGCATGAGTTCAGCTATACTGAGACTGCAGATACCTGTTCTCCCTATAGAGAGACAGAGGGGGAGGGGTGACACAAGGACACAGAAAGAGAGATTTTTAGCAGGTGCACTGTCCTCATTTGTGTCCCTTCACTCACAGCAGAACCTAGTTTCCACTGCAGCTAAATTAGTGACATGAGCAAACTGTGACAGTCAAATTAGGTCTGTGTAGCATAAGGCCATGCAAGAATAATGATCGCTAGTTTAAAAAGCTGCTTTGTGTATAGTGGAAAATTCAGATGCAAGCATGTGACTTATTTTAAAGCAGCCTTTTCTTTCTCACCTGATGCCTCATTGTAGTAGACATTTATCCTCTCCAACTGCAGCTCACTGTCACCTTGGTAACTACCGGTTGGATCGATGCCATGTTCATCACTTATCACCTCCCAGAACTAAGGCAAGACAAACACATTACTATTCATTAGCATTAAAAATGTATTTATTTATTAGAGCAACACGGCAAAAAAAGAAAACATGAAGCAAGTTTGAAGTATGTGCGTCAGGCCTTGTTTTAGTTTTTGCGCATCTGGTGGCACAATGACGCGCAGCAGCGGAGGTCACATCACCTGAAAACTCAAACGGACTGAACCGCACCCTGTAGGTATGTTAATCCGTGATTGATCGATATTAAACTCTTAAAGACAGATTTGTAATCGCTTCGATTTAAATTTGCCAAACTAACCGCGCTTTGTAAACTATTAAGGCACACAAACACGGTGACGTTCCGGATTTAAATGAAAATTACTCCTTTAGATCCCTTCTTCAGAGATTAAATGAAGAAATTTATACCTTGGCCCCAATCTGATTTCCGCACTGCCCAGCCTGCATGTGAACGATTTCCCTCATGATGAACTGCGGGTGCGTGCAGACAGCGTCCTTTCTCGACTTTAATCGGCGTCCACTCTTCAGTCTCTTGCCGCTGTGTTTCTCAAAATCAGGACTTGCCTCATTTCTCGGGTGAGGGTTGAGCCGGCGAGATAGATAAACGTGCTGCTGGTCAGATGACGTTATACACAACGCAGCATCCTCAGCATCCCTGTTAGCCAATGGGAGCGCCCCGGTTTGATGCAGTGGACCAGCGGATCATGCCGCATCATGTCCCTGACATCACCCCGTCCAATACAGGCAAGCAAAAAAAAAAAAAAAAAAAGGTTGGCTTTTTCACTATAGTGAGGATGTTTTAAAAGATCCACATAATTAATCTCGCTATTAGAAAATGCCAGACTGCAGCTGCTGATTCATCCCAGTCGTCTTTTAAGCAGCTACCTGTAGAAACGAGCCCAGTTTTTAAGGCTTATGTGGTTTTAAGGCTTAGCTAAGTCTAATAGCTCACCTTTCCCTAGCAAGCACAGATTCTCCAGCTAGTTTTGCCACTATATGTTAACTAAATGTATTAAATAATTGACTATGTAAGACTGGTCCTCAAGATTAGATAAGAGGTAAAAGTCCTCCCTAGGGCACTTTACATGTGACCGTACCTCCATTACTTTGATGCAGGCTAAAAAAAACGTGAGGAGTTATAAATCCTACTTTCTGATGCCATTGATTTCGAAATGTCGCAGCTTGTCTATAATTATAGGCTGCATTCAAGTTCGCCTTTGATGGCCTCATCCCATCAAATCCCCATCAAAGCTACAGAAACACTGGGAGGTCTGTTTGAGTAGACAGAAACACTCAGTGGAAAAAGGCACCTTCAGTGAGTCTGCAGAATGAAGAGGGTTCAGTGCCTATTAATTATTTCAGAAAAAGGACAGGACAAAACATTGTTGTAAAATTAAAGGAGTTTTTCCACCTTCAGTGCCTTTTTTCCACCTTCAGTGCCTTTTTTCCCCCTTCTTCATCTTCTTTGAATGCCATTATTAGAATACTTGAATAGAATTTTACTTTAAAAAATTATTTTTTTTAAAAAGACGCAGAGAAGTCATAAATGTCATAAAAAACACATCAATATCAACAGTTGATCAATAAATAGTGGTTTATTTTAACAACAGGTATGGCTTATATACAAGTGCATGATGACTGTTAAACTGAAAACAAAATGAAACCAAACAACTGGAATTTATAAATGGTACAATCCATGTTTTTCTTTTTTTTGTTGTTATTATTTTATTTATTTATTTTACATTCATTTAAATCTCCCCTTTAAAGAGATCTTAAGTCGCATGGTTAAGAGAAGCAACACCTGAAATGTGTATACTGGGGCCTTCCTGTGTGAGACTTTCATCTGCCGGGTTCAAAACAAGTCCTTGCTAAGATCCAGGATCCTTCATCGTATTTAAGCAAGATGTTTCCACACATTTACTGTACTTACAAATGGCATAATCTTCTTCTTCTTCTTCTTCCTCTTTTTTGCTTGCTTTTCCAACAATTAAAAAAGCCTATTCTATCGCTGGTGCTAACATTGCTTTGGATTACTTTCACTAAACTTTCATTTTGCTTCAAATAGAGTCAAATAAAAGGTTTACTAACAAAAAGTGTAGTTACTCCCATCTGCACGGGAGAAAAGTGAGGAAGCAACATATCTCAGAAGACACTGGTTGCATCGTGCTGAGTCGTTAACGTTACACTGATGTCGCGTGGGATTTAGTTGATACACACTTCAATTTCTGCAATACACACACTGAGATAGAGAGAGATCAACATTCACCGAGGAGGATTCAGAGTAAAATGAAGCTACTGACCACTGCAGTCCACCCACTCTCAACTGCAGATGCCAAGATTTCCTTATTAAATCCAGTGTCAACACCCTGTCAACATTGTCATGCTGATCTATTGCAAAAAAAATTAAAATCATTTCTGTATACCATTCTTAAAACCCTGCTCCACTTTCCCTTTTTGTTGTTGTCAACCCCAACAAAATCTGACATCACATGATTGCAGGTCATTGTGCTTTCACGTGTAGCAGCACAGCATACACAGGTTTAAATGATCTCAAGAAATATTTCAACAATATTAACGACTAGATGGTCTTCGTTCACAGTCACCCTAGAGCAATCAAAAAGTGGAGCCATCGTGGTCCGATTTAAGCTGCATTTGAGTAAAACAACCACAGGTAGGCTTGCGCAATCATTCAAATAAATATCAAAGGATATGTAGGCTTGAGTCAGTGCAAAGTTGAGTTTGATAAAAGCAAAACTTAATTCTAGTGACTGAAGTAGCTGTAAGGTTTACGGAAAAACTTCCGTCAAGTCGGCTGTTACGTTTGACTCCTGAATGACACCTTAATAGAACTCCAAATACTCCCTGGATATAAGTAATTATGATACACTGTGATCATTTTAGCACATTTGAAATGACAACACATCACTCAGTTGGCTCTAAAGTTTTACAGTACAGTGTAATTATTATTAATAATATTATTAATAATGATCATTATTACGAGGATTGTTGTAAACAGTGGATTATCTGTAATCACACATCCTTCCTTAGACAAATATTACAACCTCCAAAGCACAAAGTACTACAACAACTGTCAAGTTTCACACACATTTAAGTCAAGTATAATGTTGTCCGCAGACGGACACGGGCTTTGGAAGGAAAAGTGCCTCCTCAAGCAAAAGTCTATCAATTTAAGAATATCAGTCGGTTAATCTGACTGAACGGTTGTGACCTGTATTTTTAAAATGTCGTTTTGACAAATGTAAGAAGTATTGCATTTTTTTTCCTTCTTTTAAGGTAAACTTAGTTGTGCATGTGAAAGTATGAACACGCCGACGTTAATAAACTCTTAATGCCGGACCACGATTCGGAAAACACAAGGTTAGTGGTGCTGCGACATTTGGCAATCACGTCAAACATTTTCGGGTTTCGGTTCAAAAATAGATTTTTTTTTTTAGGATTTGATTTTTTTTTTCTTCTTCTTTTTTTTTAAGCTTTTTTGTTTGTTGCCGACACATTCACAATAAATTTTCATGCTTAGTCCCCACTTCGAAAGATAAAGTGCCACCACACCGAGGTGCCACAAATACTGTAAGAATGAAGTATAGCTCTGTACAATAAGGGCACGCCATGAGAGATTATTCAAAATAATACTTTGAATTAAAAAAACAAAACAATCAAGCTTAACAAGTAATTATCAATATACTTACATTAACACATTTACAAAAAAACCCAAAAACATTTGCATACCATAAATTTCATTGGCTTGAATGATTGGAAAAATAAAAGTTTCTTCTGACCGACAAAATGTGGGTCATTCTTTTTCACCAATATCACTGCTCATATGCATCACAGATATGCTTTCTGTCAATTTTAATTCATCAAATGGTGATAAATTGTTCATTCTTCTTCTTTACTTCCTAATTTTGGAATAGGTATCCACATATAGCCTATAGCAGGGGAGAGCACTTAACAGTATTCTCCCAAACAGGCAAATACTATATCACTAAAGTTTTGGCACTATTTCTACACTTTATTTTGGTCAGGGTAGTTTTTTGGCATTTTCTTTTTAAGAAAAAAAAAAAACTACTCCAATTCTGATTGCTTACCTCTATAGCAACAAAAAGCACTTTGTAACATTCAGATTTACTTGTCCATACATATAAAGCAACATTTTTTGTACAAATATCTTGACATTACCTTTGAGCACAAGTACCAGTGATTTTTGTTTGTTTGTTTGCTATTAGTACCATTGCATTTCTTCACCAGTGCTGATGACACGTCTCAGTGATTATGGGAATTGTTTTAAGTCTCTTAAAAATGACAGTGATTTTGTCCCCGTTCATTTACGTCAGAGTAGTTAAAACGCTGGTGATTTCCAGTGACATTCAACGAAGAGCAGAAGTTACCGTCACATTGTCACATACCAGCCTGTGGCATTCTCCCGCTTGCATGGTCTCATTAGGTGGTTAAATGCACAAAAGGGTGCAGCAGCACTGAAAAAACAAAAAATACAACAAAAAAATAAACCAAAACCAAAAAAACCGGAAACTTTGCAAACATGTCAACTCAACCCCAGGTGGGGAACAGTCTTCATTAAGTGCCTGCAGTCTGAGCAGGCCAGTTCCTGTTCCCATTGATGCAATGTTCATGTGGGTGGCTGCCTCCTGGTGAGACACTTAAAGCTTCAATTCCTGGCTGAAGAAGTGGATCACGATGATGCCATGCCGTTGACAGTGCTGTTTTCTGTGCTGGCACTGGCCCTGTCCCTGATCGAGAGAACACCCGAGTCTATGGGGGAGGACACCGTACAGTCCATTAGAGAGGAGGGAGTTGCGTCTGTGGAGGCTGAATCTGTGATGGAAGATGGTATTGAATCTAAGACGAGGCGAGTGGCTGATCGTGGTTCAGTGTCTGTGACAGTCAGAGTGGCTGATTCTAGAGTGGAGGTATGCGCAATGTCTGTGACGGGGAGAATGGAAGGAGACTGTGCTGCATTGTTGACTGTATTTATGACAGCGCGAGTGGAAGAGTCCACTGAGTCAATGGATGGAGGAGGTGTGTTTGGAGGTAAAACGGATTTTTCTTCAACGTAGGGAGAGGTAGAATCTAACTGAGGTGGCCGGGAGTCTATGAGAAGGAGGGTGGGTTGATCTTTTACGGAAGGAGGAGATAAATCCTCATCTCCTCCATCTACAGGAGAAGGGGGACTGTCTCTTATGGAAGGAGGAGAAGGAGAACCCGCTGAAGTGGCGTGAGTATCCTTGAGCAAAGGCGGTTCAGATGTTGTGCTTATATTTTCGATGTCATTATCCAGCGGGTTCGGAGATTTTAACGTGGAGCTGGGTGGGGGCTCGATGATGGGCGTGGTGCAGATCAGTAAAGAGGAGGGTACAGTTTGAGTGACGGGGGAAGTGGAAGAATCCAATGAAGCAGCAGGTGTAATTTCTGCTTCTCTTGTCGGGGATGCACCACTGTCATTCATTTCAGGTAGGGTTGAATCTAACAGTGGTTCCACAGACTCCAGGACAATTTCGGGAGGTTCTTCTGCAGCAGTTAAAAGTGGGTCTGTGACACAGGGGGCTTTGTGTAAAGGAGTGGAAGACAGCAGTTGCTCTTTACTGCCCTGTGTGATGGCGTCTTTTCCCTGTGTCATCATGTTGCCCGTAGATGAAGATGAAACCGAGTGACCGTTGGGATCAAACACACAAGAGTGCATCTCGATTAACTGCATACCTCCAGTCAAATCAATAGCTGAAGAGGCAGTAGAGTCCATGATGATGATGGGCGCTTCATGAAGTGGTGTGTCACGCACTCTTGTGTAGTCCCTGGTGCTGTCAGATGGGTGCAGCAATCCAGGTTTCCTCGGGGGAAGCAGGGGTGGACGGGTGTAGTTCTCGACATCAGCCAGGGTCTCGGGGAGTGGCTGATTGCGCGTTTCAGGCAACAGGAGAATGCAGATGATACAGATGAGAGTGCAGCAGGCAAAAATTATGTGATGAAGGAAATAGCCCTTCTGATTGTGGAGTTCCATGATGGGTTCAGTAAGCATGCCAAAGCCAGCGCTGGCCAGGACCAAGCCTAAACCACCACCCCTATGGGAAGACAGAATATTTATTAGCTTGTAATATCAATAGAGAATTGGGATGATCTCACCAACCTTTAAAACCTCTCACAAATATTGAAATTACTGCAATTTAAGTGAATCACAACCTGCACGTTGTTCTGGAAAGCTAAATCTTGTATTTAAAAGCAATTTTGTTGCCTTTTACCCTCCTCTTCTTTTCTGCCTTTTTCCTGAGCAGCAGCAGAGAGTGCTGCAGTACCGTCTAACACCCTCTACTCCATGTGGGAAATTCGCTTTCCTGTCATTGCCAAAGTTAGCCACTAGATGGTGGACTTCACACATTGTTAGCAGAGCAATGCTTTAAAAAAAGCCCTATATTTTTATACATCAAGTGCTGTGTCACACATTCTCAAAAGGCTGGACAATTTGTGCAAGTTGTGGATTACATTTGATACGGAGTGAGTCTGTCTTTTCTAGCAGTTCAGGAATTTCATACCGATATTAAACAGGAGGAGGAGCAGTGAATCCATGTGCAGAATGGATGGTCACGATTAAAAACAAAAAGAACAGCTACACTAAAAAATGAATTATAAGTTCTCCAGAACAATGAAAGAGATTTTTAAAACAAAGATTATGAATTGTGCAACGCTTGTCAGCGTGAATATTGTTTTACTTCTCTGCAAAATAAGAATACACTTTCCACATTATCTCCCCCTCCTCTGGTGGTACAGTCTTGCTCTTGCAGTGGGTTTACCTGATCACAGTGGGAGTGATCTCAGCACAGAAGAAGATGCTCAGGGCGCTGACTGCGTGGGAGGAGAACATACCGATAGCGGAGAAGCCAATGGTGAAATGCGTATTCATTGTACTTGCGGTATCTGCAGAAGAATCAGGCGACACAAACATGGATATTTTTCACTCAGTGCCCTGTGTAATCAGTGAAAGGACAACAGTGCTCTGTATGTAAAAATGTGTTAAATTTACTTTTGAGAGAAACTGATTGCAAGTATTTGCCAAAATTATTATTTTCAAAAATTATAATGTTACAACAATTCTGATAAATTCAATAGAGTTAGAACAGGCAATGCAATGGCATCAAAGGCTATTATTTTAGCTTTTATTTTGGTGTAAATTCAACAAAAAGAGATATAGAATGAGGAGCTGTTTAGAAATGAATCTGCAAACAATGAGCCAATTTAGGCCAAAGACGGTTTAAATAGGGTGTTTTACGAATAAGACATACTAAAGATGGCATAAAGAAGTTTAGAGGAGAACTACCCTGAAATCAGCTCTCGCTTACCACAGGGGGATTAGTGTGGAGAGACTACAGCGATGGATAAACAGAAGAGAAAAGTAAAGGATGGCTGATGGTGAGTTCATAGTTCTGTAACAAAGAGGCTCGCCCTCTTCAACATAAGGGGATAAATAAATACAAAGCGAGCCCTAATCACATCTAGAACTTCATCATGAGTCTCGACAAGGCTTGCATAGGCCTGACAAAATGCTGCAGGGTATCTGCATGAAGCATATTTTCCAAAACTTCGAGCAAGATAATGCAACAGTCATATATATATATATATATATATATATATATATATATATATATATATATATATATATATATATATATATATATATATATATATATATATATACACACACACATATATATATATATACATCTATCTATCTATCTATCTATTAACATTAAGTGTATATATATAAAAACACTTACTTTACAAAAAAAACATAAGCTAATAAACATAAGCTAATATTCTTACAAAATATGAATATATGAGTATATATGAACAGATAGACTTACTTATTTTCAGTTGTTCACTGTATTTCCCCAACACTAGAAAAATATTGAAAATATGAGGAATTATTAGAAAAGAGTGACAAACAGTGAGAATTAACACATGTTGAGCTAAGACTTTCAGCACAGCGTAACAAAGGGAAAATAGAACATGAGGATAACCTTGATGTGTTGACTCAGGTTAAACATTAAGTGTAACTCGTTTGTAACTGAATAAACTGTTGTTGGCTGTTTTGATCATCTGAGGCACTTCTGGTACTCATTGACAATCTAATCATGTTCAGGGACTGAATGGGGACAAAACAACTAAAGGTAGCAAATCTCGTAATAACCATCATGTTTGATGTGTTTATGAATAGCAAAAGTGTAGGACTTTTTTTTTTTTTAGACAGATGCACTTGCAAGCATCTGTCATTTACACAACATTTGTAGAAATGTTAGAATTGGGAGAAGTAATAGCTCAGTATTTGGTAGCATGACAGAATTACATTTATTACTCATTTATTACTGAAGTAAACATATTTCTATGGGTTCTTTTTTGTTGTTGTTGTTGTTGTTACTTTTGCTTTGTTTATATTTAGTAAATTACCTTATAGTTACCACTGTAGTTATTGATACAAGCACAACAATGTGCTCTCCATGTGGCCTTTTTTCATTTACAATAATTCAAAAGAAGAATGCATTGTTCTGTAATACCTTCAGGCACCATGCTCCGCTGATAATAAATATTTTATATCTTGCTTGTATAATATGATATGCACAATGGCGTATAGACTTAGAAATAAAATATTCTGTAGTTTATGGAGGGTTCAAAGCTGGAACTACACAGCCAGGCTGGCTGGTTGCCCTTGCTTTTTGCTAAGTTAAACTATTCCCCTGCTGGGTTGAGATTTCATTTTAACCAACAGACCTCAGATTTTGCTGATTCTGATCTAACTTTATTTCCCAAAATGTTAAACTATTTCTTCGATTTATGTGACCAAGAGTTCTTGAATAATTGGGGGATTTTGCAATCTGTACTTGTAGTTTTATAGTTTGTTTGTTTTGGGATTTTTTATATTGTGGACTTTAGACCATAGTCAGTCTCAATAAACTGCATGAGAGTGGCCTCCTCAAGAACCGCTAGAGCTTTTTCATGTTATAGGAGTTCCTATGTAATACTCACAGTTAAGTAGACCCAACTGCAGCAAAGATGCGAGGGCAGTGATGATCATAAACAGAAGAAGGCCACCACGACGGCCCATCAGGCCGACCGCTGGACATAGTGCAATGCATGATGCAACCGCGATGCCTGCCATTGTGTAATAGTGTGTATAAAAGTCAGGGAATATGGTGGTTCCCTGAGCTTCAGGATCCATCATGCTGCGGGCAAAGCAGTGATGGATCCCATAACCAGTTAGCCTGAATAAAAAACATACAGGAGAAAAGCAAGTCAAAAAAAAGCGACATCTCAAACAACACAGCGGCTACATCAGGAGATACTGAACTACATCTTTCGTAAGGGTACTATGTAAACTGTGTAAAGCAGTGAAGAGCCGCTTTATTTCATGCTTTCTCTAATCTCAGTGCATTTTGAAAAAAAAACCTCACATGTGTAAACATGGATTTATTGGCACACAGAAACACACCCTATGTGCACACACACACACACAACCAAAAGCAAGCCCTCACACCCTCCTTCCGAGTTGTCTAATGTTTCATAAGGACAAAGCTCATGTAAAATTTATGCAAACAGGGAATCAGGGACACTGTGCACTAAAGCAGAGGTAGAGCTCGGTCTGCCAGGCAAGAGATGAGGTCTCAGATCGAAGGAAGAGTCCATTGGAGATGAAAAGAGAGAGCAGCACAAATATGGAAGGACAAAAGAAGAAACAGCTAAAGATCAATCCTCTATCCAGCCTGCAGGTTAATAGTGGCATCTTGACTCCACAAAATGGCAGGTCTGAGTGGCATTGCACTCCAAGTACCTGCATTATATACATCTTTTTTCAAATCCTGACACACTCACAAGCACACACACCCTCGTTAGCACACTGACACATATAACCCTGCTTTTTAAAAAGACAGAATACACTGTAAAAAGCAAAAAACAGACCCTTTATTGGATCCCATGTTGGACTGAAAATGAACTTTATGTATATTAGACTGCATATGTTAGAAACAGGAAATGATGTTTCTGTGTGTCTTGGGTTAAAGAGGAGGGTGATTGGCTTGTTACCAGTATACAGGTCTATGTATACAGATTTATGGTTTTTTTTAATCGATCACTATTGAGCCTAACTTCAAAAGCAATTATCTAAAAGGCTTTAAGAGGGCATTAGTGCACTTGGCATGGAAAACATACACATCTGCAAAGGCACTGTTAGTGCTGTGTATTATTACAGTACATGGGTTTTGGAGAGATGATTGCCACCATTCACATGTTTTTTTAGGGAAATACTTGCTCATTACACAGTACACATGTATTACAACTGCATGAGTCTGCAGTACAAGAGTCCAGAGGCTAACCAGACACTTGGCCTCCTTGGTTGCTTCATGCTTACGGAGTGTTAAAATGTATTAAAATAGGAGGTATCTCTTTAAATGATCCTAGCATCAAATTCAAGGTGAACACTTATCAGAAAAAGTTAGACACATAAATAAAGATACAACTTCTTGATTTATGTCATTGATCTACTATTTCAAATAATTACATGATTTAAATGATTTGCATTCTTTAACACGGAATTATTTTTACATTTTAAGACAGCCACTTACGAGGTGACACAGAGCACGACGATATTCTTCCAAAGGTTCCTCGTCCCAACCATTTTCACAATGCATGTTTTTTTGGGCTTCTGTTGAAGAGATCTTTGTAGTTCTGGAAACAGGAAAACGCAGATATTATTAAAGCTTTGCCAGAAAAAAAATCATAAAAATTATAGAACTCACACTTGTTTCTTTTTTTCTCCCCTATTTACTGTTTCACATATACAACTAAAGGTATATGCTGATGGATGTTAAGGCGGTCTTTAAACACAATGGTAAATGGGCTGGTTCTTATTTCCCCACTGAGGGACATTAAACAAAGGATACTTCTACTCTATTCTATTCTATTCTATTCTTATGTAACACTTTTCTACTCCTCCTGAGCACTCAAAGCACTTTATACAACTTGCCTCATTCACCCATTTATACAAGCACTTTTTTCTTTGCGTTTTCCATGTAAGTGCTTCCTATCTAACATTAGACAAATGAACAAACTATTATTTATTTAATAAATAAATTGAAAAAGGAACGTAAACAAATACAAAATAAGCAGCTCATGAAAGTGGTAGAATATTTCTTTTTTTGTCTGGCATTTCAATTGAAAAGTCAACATCCATCTGTTGTTGCACTGCAGTACAGTAGTACACAAACCTGAATAATGAACATAAAGTAGAATGACCTTAGAGTGTAGGCAAAATCAAATGTTTAAAACCCTTCTAAAAGAATAGGGTTCTGGAAAGTTTTGTATTTGAATGATACTACTGTAAATATAATGAGTAAAAGTTGGACAGTTGTCTGGGTTTGAAACCACAGAACCACACAGGTCCCATCCCACAGCTTTGTCAAACAGGTATGGTTACACTAACAGGAGAGCAGCTACCGGCGGGCAACACCCCTGAGCTGCTGGTGACACATGACATAGCATACTTAATGTTTTGGTATCAGTCTGCAGGTTGCCACAGTAACACACCTCTGCCTCATGCTAGTCCATTTTTCACATTGACTCAGGCATGCGAAGGTTATCTCTGGCTAACCACTCAGGTTTTCCAGTGATTCCCTGACAAACAATGAGTAAGATCAACTGTGCTCAGAGCTATGCAAATCATTCCACTTTTTCAAAGTGGATGAAGTAAGTTGTTCTACATGAATAAGACATGCTTCCGTCTGCTTCTATAGCATAATTTAGTGCTGAGCAATTGAAAGTAGAAAAATAGCAAATGCTTCTCTACCGTATGGGGAAGTTTATACATTAAAAAAAAGAAAAAAGAAAAATCTATGTCTATGGTAATGCACTTATTTCCCTAAATGCTCAGAGTCAGCACAGAGACTCCGACTTCGAAAAATATGCAGTCAATTTCACACTGTGGCTCCTCTTAAAGCCTTTTATCTCACAGTGGCACTTCCCTTCCTTCATTTTTCAAAAAGGAGTGATAACTACGCAACAGCAGGACAAAAACAGGGGGGGGGGAAGTATATATAATAAACAAACACTTATACAAATCTGCTATTGATTTTCACAACAACACAATCCAAACTGCTTTGTTCTGGCTGGTC
This sequence comes from Oreochromis aureus, assembly GCF_013358895.1. Classification (NCBI taxonomy): domain Eukaryota; kingdom Metazoa; phylum Chordata; class Actinopteri; order Cichliformes; family Cichlidae; genus Oreochromis; species Oreochromis aureus. The sequence continues at coordinate 17,205,399 of NC_052959.1, forward strand.
TGAGTACAGTTAACACGGGGTCAAAATGCCTGACCTACAACCATCTGCCATCTGCCCACTATTGTGTCAGCTTATGTCAATCCATCCAAGCTCTAATGATATTAATGAACATTTGAGAGTGCCATAATCCAATGTTCAACACCTAATGCTACCTTTGTAGTGGATTATTTCTATGTTAACAAGATGGGAAATGTATATAACCTTGTCAATCCGTCTCATTTGGATAAGCGAAGCTGGGGATAACAATGCAGACCATACCATTCAAAATAAAGGTCTAGCAGACACCTTTGCAGGGAAGCCAGAACAACGCGCTTCTTTTAACATGAAACTTCATACGTTAATAACAGTATGTCATGCAAAACATATCAAAATGTAAAATGCAGACATTGAGTCCGATATCTTTAAATTACTGGTGAAGGATTCATTACCTGCGAGGATGTTATCTGGGTCGAGCTCCACGTTCACTCGATTTTTCTCTACTATGTGTCCCATGATCCACTTGGAGCGACCGTACTGCTGAGTGGCGAGCAGCCAACGCAGTGACTCAGGGAAGATCCTGTCAAAAAGATGGGGGATGTCCTTGTTAATATGACATGAAAAATGAATCAGGGGAAAAAAGAAAAAAAAAAGACTTCTCCTTTTATTAGGTTGTATGTGGAATCTAACTTTGTTAGGGCTCGCAGTACTAAATCTTGTTTTTGTCTGTGAATGTACCATTTCAACACAGTTTGGATATGAGGCAGAGAAGAAAAGTGCAATGTTAAGCTAAAGCTATACACCAGATCCCAAACAGGCGATGGGTCGGCTGCGGTGTGACACACACAGCACAATTTACAGTGGTACTGTCTCACAGCCATTGTAACCCCCCTGTGCCGCTCTATTATTTAGCGTTCATTTTCCAAAATGTTGCACAAACTTCTCAAAGAGGTTAGGTATCAGCTTGCAGAAAGAGTACATGTGTATATGAAGACAATCAATAACACGACCGGTGCTGCATTTGGATGAACCTCTGTCTACAAAGTAGATGTGCAGGTTTCATCATTTTCCACACATGTGGTTTGCAACTATCCCTCCCCCCACCCTCACCCAACCTAATTAGATCATCTGCAGCGTTTAAATTTTCAACCCAATCAGCTGTATTCCAGATGTTTGCAGAGTCAGCCACTTGAACAGTTAATCAGGAAAGTTAACACAGCTATATACTTTGGAAATTACCTCTTGGCTCTTGCCAACTTTTGTGTTTATATAAATATATAAAAAATGTGTGCTGTGTGACAGAGCCATCACACTTTGACGACACAGTATCACATGACAGATTGTTAGATAGCTGGATTGATAATAAACGTTTACAGTGAACCTCTCAGGCTGAGTTCACTGTGCAACGTCCAAACTTGTGGTACCATCAGAAGTACCACAAGTTTCACAACCTGCTTCATGTCCTTGAATTGTGTAGTCTTTAGCAAACAAGGCCATGATTGCGTCACAGCACACAACTATTACAAATCCCATTCAACAGCTGAGCTGCCAAACTGCTGAGTGATAATGAATGCTGTTTTTTTTTTTTATGATCGGAACAATGGAACTGAGGACATGTCAACATTTTCATGTTTACCAAATCACAATGACTAACCTGACATGTGCCTGAGGTGTATTTCCATCCCTTCTCCACACTGTGTCTTATGCTAATGAAAGTGTATTGCATGAGAAAGACTAATGTCTGACACGATGTTTGCTTTGGATTACTTCTGACTGTTACTGAACAGACCCCCCCTTTGTTCTGCAGGGACATCAAAGATACCAAGGCCTTTGAAACTCTGGCAAAATCTATATTCCTGCCATCTTTGTAGACATCAGCACTATTACAGAACTGTGTTCAGTGAGGTAGAATAAATGGTGTATTTATTGCTTATGCTTTGGAAAAAGTCAGAGCAGAGGTTTAAGTGTAAAAGATACCTCAGCTTGGGCTTTAGTACTATTTTTTTAAAAGCTTGTAGAAATAATAATAAGAAGAAAAACCTCTGCAAATGCATCTTTTGTTAAACAGTGTTTAATTTACAAAAAAGAACATCAATAAATGAAGTCACACCTGATCACTGTGGATGCACCTATGTGTTTTTTTTTTAACTCTTGTGTAACTGAAAAAAAATATTTTAAGTTTAACAGAATATCAAAATCAAGATAAGATAACCCGGTACCAAAGTGCAGCAAATGCTAAGGTCTTTTCCTTACCAAATGTAGGACAGCATAAGCAGCAGGGGACAGATGATGACAGCTTGAAGTACCTGCCAGTTGCGACAGAGGTATGCCACTCCAGGCATCAAGAGCCGACCACCCAAAACCACAAAGCTGGCCACCATGGTCATGGAAAATCGCCATCCTGGCAGGCACAGCTCGATCCCTGGCAAAGAGAACAACGAAAAGGAAAAGAAAATACAATGTGTTTTTTTCTAGTTGAGACATATATAGAAAAGTTGACATAAAAAAAGAGTGCAAATACTCAAATTTCTAAATTTCTTGGAAAGATGACACATGGCACTGGCACTAGTTTTTTTATGTTCAAACTAGCTATAATCGTTGGAAATTTTGGGGCAAAAAAATAAAATGAAGTTGCTTCAAATAAAAGGATTCCCATAAATTAGTTATTCCAAGATGTTTGTACCCATTCATATGCAGTTGAATTACCTGGCAAATGTAACATTATCCTGATGATATTTACCTTTTTACACTGAAGAAAAATATTTTCAATCATTTTCTCAGAAAAAGTGAGAACAACATAATGTACTCTTGACTTTCGGGGGAATGAAATGTGCAATCTAGAGCAAAGTTGATGAGTAAACGGACAAAAACAGAGCAACAACTCTGACTAGGCAAGGCAGGCAGGTCAGAACAGGGATCCTGGCACTGTCATCAGCAAATGAGGTTTGTTGTTCCAATGCAACACATCCTAAAATCCGGAAATTACTGCTGTTGCGGCGTGGCTTTTTACACCAAAAGTACTCACACACCAGAGAAAATTGTTATCTTTTTAATAAGTCTGGAATATTCCTAGTTTCTCACAACAGGAGGATAGATTATGGATTTTAAACTATTGTGCTAATCTTAGTTTTTTTTTTTAATTGATGTAACGCTTAACTCATCAGTCAGAAAATTATATCACTCCAGTAAGTCCCTGTTTACAGTTTTTTTTTTAATTCTGAGACAGTACAGAGATGAAGACAGTAGGCTGCTGAACAAACTAGAAAGGGGTTCCTTGTGCTCCTTTCCCCTCGATCAGAATGGCACTGATTCATTCACTCAGTCATTAGCATGCACACCCCACTGGCAGCCAGTAACCACAGACAGTTCAGCCCTTTAGTTACTGCAGTACAGAGGAGAAGTTCACACCACACCATAGAAAGCCAATGCTGCTGTAATGCCGCTGCTCTCATACAACCGGAATCTTTTGTCTTGCTTCATTGGTCCCTTTTGTTATACATCACTTTTCTTCTACCCAGGAATTTTAACCGTCTCCAGTGGGCCTTTCAAGGTGACAGGCCCAGCATAATACAGTGGATGTCGGCTGCTTCACTTCATTCCAGTGGAAAAGACTGGAATTTCAATTAGGACTTGCCCCCCTCTGAGGACATGAATAATGCTCTCTGTTCACAGACACTATCGCAGCTGGTATGACAAAGCCAATGAGTGGAGAGCAGGGCGATGGGTGCAAGACCTGCTGAGTTTGAACCAACTAACCTCAAGACTCCTTCACTGTGTGCTTGTGGGAGAATAGCACCGGCTCACTGGTTAAGGACCGCATGGGATTTGAATTCTTTGGTTTTGTATTTATGTACGTAAGGCATCATGTGCACTGAGACTCATGCACTCTGACCGGAATAGTACATCCCGTGGTGAGGTGAGGAAAAGCGTTAGGCAAAGCGGCACAAACTTCATTAAGATAACAATTATGACAATAAGGATATTTAATTAAACTAAATGCAGAATAAGAACCAGAAGCTGTGGAAAAGAGGCCTGAGCTTCTTACTCATGTTGACCCTAATCCTACATAACCTGCTAGATCAGCACTCCCATAATGCTCTGCGGCAGAGTCTGTCCTACTGACATAAATCTACCAATTACTAATCTAATGTTACATATAAGAAATTGACTAAACTTGGAAACCAAAGGCCTCCCGAGGGTGGCGGAAAAGTGACACATAAAAGATAATAGGAAAAAAAACATTTAAAATGTATTTGTACCACTCCCAATAGTAAAAATAGAAATTACATCATCAATGATTAGGCTAAAAATCCAATTAATGACAATGATAATCCCTAAAGAAGATTTGGCTGGTTTGCTGACTTTGGCAATGTGAGAATGTGAATCACACTCTAGCACAAAGTGCAGCAGCTCACCAGTAGCTCATGAGCAGTGTTGGGTAAGTTACTTTAAATTAGTAACTTAGTTACATTACTAGTTACTTCTCTAAAAAAGTAACTCAGTTACTTCAAGTTACTCGTTACTTTCAAAGTAACTAGTTACTAGGGAAAGTAACTTTGGTTTTACTCAGAATTCTCTTGTTAATGTGTTGCTTCCGTAACTGGATACCCAGCCAGACTGCCAGTCTTCTAGCTTGCTTACTTGCCACAAGTGCACTGTGCCACCTACCAATAGAAAGGAAAAATAATGTGCACATTTCCACGAGAGAAATCACGCCTGGACCGTCGTTGACCGCCGCCATGATTCTAGCCTGCTTTTTACATCCAACACAAAAACTGCAGTCGTGGTGCTTTTGATTGTACTCAGAACTTGGAAATTCTGCCTTCTGAATAGGAAGATGTAGGTAACACCAGACTGCAGATGAGCTGCATACAGAGCTGGGCTGGGACAAAAAAAAAAATCGTCCCAGGCATTTTGACTAGAGACCGCCCACCATTATAGGAAAAATCATAAAGCCTTTGAATGAAAATAAACACTGTTGTGACAGTGATGTACACTGTTCTGATGGTATATATGTATCAATCTATCAATTGTTTGTTGTAAGACTCAGATAATTATTTTTTAAAAGCGAGACATTTTAAATGAGAATAATAAAGAAAACTATTTCCTTGTGCCCCCTTTCCTGTTAATGCCCTACATGGACCCCTGGCAAAACTTTGCTAGACCCGCCCCTGCACAGTTACCAGCTGTCAGCTACGTAGAAAAGGATCCTGGTGTTATTTGTCTCTCAGAAACAGCTCATAACTTCCTTCAACTCATTCATGTCACCTAAAAGGTAAACCTGTTTCTCCATCACCTGTTCAGCTCTGATGATTCAGTAAGGACATCTCCTGGTTTCATCTGCATGTTTCCTCTCACCAGATAACCAAACCGACATCATGACCAGCAGCTTTACAGCTGTGGCTCCAGCAAACATCAGCTGATACTAGAAATTAATATTAAATAAATTCTAACAACAGCTGATCAAGCTTAAACGTGCTGCTGTTGTTTAACGCGACATCCGCTGGTTTCCTCTTTCTGGCGCAAAGTGGGCGATAAATAAACAAGAGAGAAAAGCTGATCAGCTGATCATTGATCAGTTTCGTGATTGAAGTAGAAACAGGAGAGGAGAGAATGAGAGAAGAAGAGGCAGCTGTGCAGCTTCAGCTTTGTGTCTTTTTCATTGTAGCTGAAGTCCGGGACAAACTGTGTTCCTTTTCACCTCAGTACGAAACGCGTAATATTTTCTCTGAATACCAGACGATTCTGTTTTTTACGGGACGGTTGGCAACTCTAATAATTAACCGTATGAACAAAATAAAGTTCAACATCAGTAACATAGCACCCACCCAGCTGTATAGAAACTCCGTCATGCTAGCTAGCACGCAGTACGAAAATGTCAGCATACCGAAAATAAACTCCACCTAAACTTGGTTTATATCTGACTCCGATAGACTGCAGGTCATAACTTCTTACCTGAAGTTCAGTTCACCTGACACGCGGACCGACGGCCGCTTCGGTCTCTCCTCTTGCCTCCTTTTCCTTCATCCACCTGCTGGCTTCCACCACTTGCTAATGTTATTGAATCTGTGGAAGCTCCGCGATATCCACCACACGTAAGTAACGAGTAACGAGCCTATCTAAATCCCAGTAACGAGTAACGCGTTCCTGGTTTTGGCATAATAACTAGTTACCGTGCTCGTTACCACAATAATAACGTAGTTACTGTAACGCGTTACTTAATAACGCGTTAGTCCCAACACTGCTCATGAGTTCCTCTTTGTAACAATGCGTCTTCTGAGATCTGGTCACAACTCAGACTGCTGAATGAGCGAGAACGCAACCAAGATACATTAAGATGTGACCACTCAGAACACCTCAGAGCGGTCCAGGCCACATATGGCTTTATCCTTTTAGCGGCACGTGTGCATGTTTCCTGTGCCACATTACAGTACAATACTACATTAATATGTGTGTGTGCCACTGCTGAAAAACAATAGATTTGGCAGTCTTGAATCACGTCGATACCCTCAGCTGTTATTTCGCAACTGCCTTGCATAAAGCTGCTAGCTAATTGCATAAATAAAAGTAAAGCCCTTTAAGATGATTGACTGTGTAGCCTATGTGTTTAATCATCTATCAGCTCATGGAAGTTATTAATGGGGTGAAGCAGATCCGGCATTTGTCTTCTAGCCCTCTTGCAGGCATCACAAGGCACAAGGCTGCCATTGATCAATTAGGTCCTTCTTCTCATCACGTTTCCCACACTTTGCTCTGAATACCTACGCTTCAGCGTCAATATATTTTGATTTTGAATCACCAAGCAGTTCTCGGATTCACTCAGCAATTAAAACATATCTCGCGTCTGCTCGTTAAATATCATTTCCCCCGACTGAAGAAACAATGAATCAATTACAGTGCTCCTGGTGGGTTAAAAAGGGAAAAAAAACCCTTCATATTCTTGTAAAGCAAGCTATAGTCGCATTCAGCAGTGAAAGAAAATAATCACAGTGAAATCAGGAATGGGATCAACACAGCTGTACATCTGTCACACAGCTGAAATCTGCATATTTCTTTGCTAATTGTTTTAAAAGAAGGCACCAAAAAAAGTTGTCGCCACAGCTTCCGCATCAAGTGAAAAGGAAATAGGCAGGATGTGCATATCCTTTTGCTACTAATTCCTTACTAAACAGAAATAACATCCCACACAGAAATTAGTTAAAATGAACAGGCTATGAGGCTGTGTCAGCGCCTCCAGCAGTTCCAATCAATCCTGGACTGTGACGTTTGTAGCTTGCAGATCCTAACCAATATCCTGAAGAATCTCTTAACACTTTAGTTAAACAGTATTTCCAAATGGAATTCCTTCAGTGTGTGTTGTGATAATGGTTGGAGCACACTCTCTGGAGATTGTGGTATGCTTAAAGTGGTTTACAGAGTGCATTGTCTGACTACACTCTAAGGCCAAAAAAAAGGTTACAGATAGTCTGAGTGACCACATTCAAAGGTAAGATGAAAAGCCTACAATAAACATTTGATACTTTGTCTTTGTGAGCATTTATGGTGTTGCCCAAGTTAAAAAAAAATCAAAATTAAAAAGCACAGCATGGTCGGGCCTGGTACGCACTCAGAAGTGAGAACACCTGGAGATACCAGGTGCTGTATTTAGGGCCGACTGTGGCTCAGGTGGTCGACTGGATTGTCGACCTATCACAAGGTCGGGGGGGCCAGATTCCCCGGCTACAACATTCCACGAAAGCATATGATTCACATTATTTAAAATTTTTAAGAAATTCAGATGCATCAAGTCAGGGAACCACCGGTGCACTTAATGGAAGTATTTGCATACAGCTGCATTTCACAGCTAACTTATTCAGGCCTTTAATTTGTCACAAGTTTCCTAATGGTTAAAACTGTAATTAAACATACTAATACAATAAAATTTATGCTTATTTTTATATATATATATATATATGCCACCTGGGGCTGATCGAAAACCTTATTGGGCAGGTATGCCATTCACTGCATGATCAATACACCATTAAAGTTCAAAGGATGGATGGTCACAGATGGAAATGCCTAGTGAGGCTAAACTCAAATCAGGCATGTGCAAAGTTTCTGATGAACGTCTGAAGCATTTCTTCTGAGTGGCAGACCAGTGAAGCATTGTCAGCAAACAGCATTTCCCTGATTAGGGTCAGGGTGAACTTTGGTCTTTGGCTGCCATTACTATAGATCAAATAGGGTTTTTTTTCCCCCTATAGGGGCAATCTCTATCCTTTGTGGAGGACATCTAGAATACATAAAATATTACTGGCATAGACGTACAACGCTGTTTGCCGTGCAGTTAGCCATGAAAGTCTGTGAGAAAAAAGGAATGTCGCTCTTAAGATATCCTTCAAATTTTAGTACAACATAATCACCTAAGAAGACATGGCAGAAAGCCAGTTCTCTAACAGAGCATGAAAACAGTTATCCTGACAAGGTTAAAGGCCTCAGGTCAATTAAAGGGCAAAGTAAAACTAACTTCTCTCTTCTGTGGCGTTTCTTTAGCATTAGTGCAGTTAGACAATTGTACTAATTGTACTACAGCAATTCTGGGTATAAATGACCAAGAGCAAACTGATAAGTCATTCTGGTAAATAACCTTGATACTTTATTTTTTCTGCCCGCTGTGTATTTTTATACACACAAAAATGTTGATGTCTCCTCTCTCCCTTTTTTCAAGCTCCAAATAGGGGCTATTGACTAAGAATAAGGTCATGCTTATTGATTAGTCTCTGGAGCCGAGCAGAATGTCAAACAATTCCAGCTATCCACAAGCCCTTTCCTTTGATTCATATGCTCAAATTCTCGGTAATCAGGACAGTAAATCCCCACCTGGAGAGTATATTCTTGTGTTAGTGTGCTGTGTTAGCGCACAGCATATTCCAAAACCACTCCATTAATCCCACACAAAGAAAGATCAACACAAAACAACCTACTGGGTGTCCAGAAGGCACTTTATGTGAACTGAGTGACTGAACTTACATTTGTCACAGTCCTAGATTTGCTTAACTAAACACAACTTCAGCCTAACCAAAGAAGAACTGAAACTGCATTGATTTTTTTTTTCTTCCAGTCATCAAAAGAAAGTGCAAAGGTTGCCAGTAAAGATTTTACCAGTTACTGGACTTCACTCAGGAATTTGTGGTTTGAGATAGTTTGAGGTTATGTCATGCAACAAAGGTTAAAAATTATTTCCACTCCGAGCCAATTAGAACATGACCGTTAGGTCAGTACTACTGCTTTAAAAATTAAAAATAAATGCAGCCTAATGTTTTAGCAAAGTGCATTTGCTGAGCCACCAAAAATGTAATCTTAGCACAAAAGGGAACTTTAACCCTGCTCAGAGTTTAACCCTCCACTCATTTATCAGGAGACAGCTAGGGTGGATCATGAGGAAGACTGTGGTCAGTGTTTCATCAGCAACAATTGTTTTTTGAGTGAAAGAATTTTCATTCAATACCAGGACTGCCTCTTTAGGGTATTTCACAGTTCAATTTCTTTAATTCATTCTAAGCATACAGAATGAAAAGAAAGTTGAATTAGCACGGTCTGTTGAATGTTGGTAAACTATATTAGCAGTGGTGTGAGGCAGACATAGCTGTGATGTCAGGGAGACATAGTCACGTGGTGCTAAATGAAAAATGTCTGTTTTTAAAAGTCCAGATCTTGCCCACACTGAGCAATAATCACATGAACAGTAAGGAGAACAAGCAGACCAACAAAGAACACCGTCTGTCAAAGCAGGAATTCGCCCTAGACACAAAGGAAATCACAGAGGATAAATGAATTTGCAGAGACCTGTTTTTTTTTTATTTTGCTTTGTGCCTTGAGTATCTTTATGAGTGAAAGAGAGATAATTGTTTGCTGTAAGAGGAGGGTGCCACTGACAGGAAGCACCTTATTGCAGCTAACAGAGGAGAGAGATGAGAAAAAGGTTAGCCCGGCCTGGCTAAACTGACAAAAGGCAGCAGAGCACTGCAGCAGGAAGCGTAAAAGACCGATCATCCAGCCTGACCAGAAGAGCCTTGCCACTCTGTAGAAAGAAGGAAAAAAACTCCCAGCAGAGAAGTAAAGGGACACTGTGCTACATCAAATCTCACAATGGCATGATGTATAAATATCAACCAATTTTTTTTGCTTTGGGCATTGCAAAAAAAAATTCCTCTGACCCCCTTTTCTGAAATTTTTCCACACCGTATTGGGATTGCTCAGTTTAAAAATAACAAATGATAACGAATAATAAGCAATCAGTTTAAAAAGAAACATATAAAGATTACAGAGTATTTGTACTTTAATCATATACATGTAATTAATGTGATGGTGTGAATTTGTTCTGAAGCAGTGCAGCAAAACCAGACTAGTAGAGTGTAATTCATTACTCGAACGATAACTGGTTAAGACCTAGTTAGACTTTATGGAAATGCAATAACTAAGACAATAACACAGATTATATTTTAACTTTAATAGACCTTTAAAAAAATGTGCTGAAGAGTGCTATGATACAATTCATTATCATGCAGTTTGTACTTCCCCTTTCTGTGCATCTAGATCATTTCCAGTTGCACCTGTGTACTTACCAGCTACACATACAAGCCCAGTGCATATACCAAAGGTGTGACAGTAAAAACAATATCCACACAGAGAGTCTCTCGGCATGTCAGCAGCAATATTGCCACACTGATGCAAATAAAAACAATGCCCCTTTTCCCCAAAGTAACCACTGCTGCTGAAATTATAAGCTAAACAAAAGTCTTTTTAGGACAACACAGTGTGTGCAGTGTGCATTTTGTCTAAGAGCAAATATGGAAAAAAAATACCCTTTCAGTGCAGGACTTAATAATAATTTTTTCTGTCAAAGTCCCACTTTAACATAAGATATACTACTTAACAAAGCAAAGTGTGTGTTGTTGTTTTTTTCTTTTTTTGACATAATCTGGTGAGGTTGTAACCAGTAATTTATTTTTTAAATGGTAGCAACCATTTTCATATACTAGACTTTGGAGGTGCCAGATCTCAGCTGAAGTGAACATCAGAGTGATTTCAGGATTGATGTGTTTGACATTTGACAACGTTTGACAACTCAAACTAATAGAGACTCAATGCTGTAGTGCATTTGTAGATTTATTCTGGCAGCATATGGAGGCTCAAAGCCGTACAGACACTTTGTGCTGGTGTTTAGTTCGTAAATCTGTAAATATACAAAAAGGTGGACTAGCACATCAAGCTAACAAACAATGCGCTAAAAACTAGTTAGCTGCGCTAGCTAATAACTATGAGTTCTCCATTATCCCCAAACCACATGAGTCATGGAGACTATAACATATTCAGATGGGCTCTACATGGAAAATAGATAAATGTCAGTCATTTTTTTCTGCATCGCTTTTCATTTCTCTCTCTCTGTTTAGCCATCTGTTGCTCTTATACACACACCCATGACATGAATAGGCATGCAACTGATTCAGAAAGTGAGCAAGCATTCTTCTTCTTAAGGTAAAAGCTTAAGGCAAACTAGTCCTTCCACCATAACAGTAAGATGAAAAACATTGAGCTAGTGTGCACAGTTATACATAGAAATACATTTAATCTGGCAGTGTTTTTTAAGAGAGAGAAACTTTAACTCATAAATGCTTCACGCAGTCATAAGGGCTGTGGACTACTGCCCTAGATCAGAATCACTGTGCCTCAACCTGATCACAAAATTCCCCAGCAGCCTGTGCAGTCTGCTACCATGACTCAGCTAGCTGAAGCGTGTTTGTAAGTGGGGGGGCGGGGGTTGGAAACTGTGTGGCAGCGGTAAGGGAGGGGTTTGATGTTTACTGTAAAAATGCATTAGTGAGCAGCACCGCAAAGCTATAAGCACAATGAGGCCTGTGGCGTGATGCTAAAAAGACTAGCTTACACTGATGGAGCACTGGGGTATAAATAGCAGCGTTGCATCAGATGACTTTCTATAGCCATCGGCCTTTCTTTTGTGCTCTTATACTTCGGATCAGTGAAGCAGAGAGATGCATCAGCTTGGTTGATATATGAAAGAGGCTAATGTTAATATACAAAACACTTCACTTGTGGTGTTGCTGTAATTGCATCACACCATCTCTTAGTCAAGCACTCTTCAGATGTGAAAAATGCTACTCTAGCAGCTGTGCAACTTCCACAAATCTCTCAATCTTCTTGATCGGTTTATTTTATTTTATTTTTTTATCCTAGCCTAATCAACCTTTCTCACAACCTGTCTCATTCCACACAACCAGAAAATCCTCCTTTTAAATTTATTGTGTCTCTTTTGTTAGAGTCATATAGCTGTCACACTGTATCTGCTATGTTGGACCATGCAGCGGGACTGAGTTTGACTGGGAACCCTAGCATAACAGATAAGATATGTATCAGTTGCTCCACAGTCTTACAAAAGTCAAAGACTAATGGATTTCCTGACCGATGCCTCAAAGGCACAAGGTAATAATAATCACGGGTGGGTATTCTATTAACTCCATTAGCATATACTAGCTAAATAAAGATGATTAAAACTTTCAGTCAAATTAAACAGAAAGATTGCAATCATCATAAGATTTTCTAGATCAAAATTATTGCACATGATGTTTCCCATTCTCCATGGTGCATGTAATGAAACTAGCACATGGATGGATGAGAAATGGGGGATTAGTGTAATGTCTCCAGTGCAAACACAGCTGAACTTGGGATTTGACTCTGGCTTACTGTTGAAAGCAGGATAAAACAAAGCAAACCACAAACGAAGGTCATGTGGTTTACAATGCTGCATGTGATATGACTGAGTGTCAAGACTACAATGAATTGTACCTTTTCCTAAACTTATAAATATGTGACACACTTTCTTGCGAAGGCAATGCATGTTTTCCACAAAATAAAATGATCGATTTTCTCCAACAACATGTTGCTGCATGACTGTGTTCCTACTCTTCGAGCAGCTGTAGAGCAGTTTTGTCAATACAGAGTGGCTGCAGGGAAAATATCATGTGACAGGGGCCGAAAATTATTAGAAATAAGGGCGGCAGTATAGCAACACAAAACCTGCACAAAGATCAAACATACATCTGTTTAGCTAATTTCTGCTGAACCTGAGTGTATTACATCTTACAGTGCAGCAGGACTACAAAGACCTGTAGTATATAAGGATCATCATAACGATGTTAGAAAGATACAAATCCTACTGAAACTGATTTGTTGTTTTTTGCTAAAGAATGTGTTTTTAATAAGTATGGAATGAAATGGGAAACCCTGCACCATCATGGAAGGATTATTATATAATACTGTATGACTGCTGTTTGGGTTTAACTGCCTCATTTTTATATGTAAATGAGGAACTAGTCATCTTTATTCTAATGACAGCCTGAAGCAAGTTAACTGAGAAGATTCTCTGTTTACAGTTAATGCAAATGGATCAACATCAATGGTTAGGTTATCCACCTCCAGTCCTGGCCCTGGGGATTTATGATGAACTCAACTACCTCTAGGGTTAGTTTTCTATAAAGCTATAAAGACTCTAAATATAATGTTTGATATATTATTGGCAAACACTAGACCTCCCAGAAAGGAGAAGGAACAAATAAAATTACAGTATGTTTATGACAACTTTATTCACTTTACCACCATTTGGATTGCAGTAAAGTTAAGCCAAAGTTAAGTTATATTAGATCAAATACGAAAAAGTATTGAATGCGAATAAAGTGGAAAACATCTAACAGTAATCTGTGTGCATATCTTATGCTGTAGGTTATTTAGAATGTGCACTACGTCTTCTAGCCCCTCTGCAAAAAACAAAAATTTCCTCTCTCGATCAGAACAGCTACTTCAACAAGGAAGTGTATAACTAATTTTTATGCACTTCTGTGTGTTCACTGGAACCAGGGGAACAAATGTTATCTTTGTCTTTGACTAGAGACGATTCATTAAAATGGTTCTGGAATGTTGCAATGAAGCTTTTGAAATGATCCCATTTCTATTTACAATTGACTAGCTCAACTATTCAATAATTACTCTTCTTGTTTTGTTTGACTCTCGGTTTTGCAGTCTGGTTAATGATGACAAATATAATACAAAAAAAAAAAAAAAAAAAAAAAAAAAGAGAGAGGGGGGAAAAAAAACATTTAAAAAAATAAATATGATGACTCCAAAACTCCCTCCCTCTTACTGGGCTCCAGCCACTCTGCTGAGGATGATTAAACCACAAACTTGTTGAAAACAATGACTGTAAATGTCAGGTTCATTTAAATTTGATGGGTTCAAGTCCACCCCTTTGCCTCTTTCCATCTCACCCCTTTGTACTGGGAGCAGACAAAAACAGTCCCACCATTCTGGGTGTGCTGTAAAGCTTTTCAAGGTATGCAGCGTGGATTAAATTAGAATGACAAGGACGCTGAGGGCCCCGTCCTTCATCATCTCGTCCTTGCTCCCTCTCTCTCATTTTTCCTTTTTCCCTTGCCTCTGCACTGGTCAATTACTGCAGCCAAAGAGGCTCTTAAGGATCCACCGCTGAGCCGAGAACGTTCATCAACTGCATCGCCAATTACTAGGACGCAGCACAGCACAACATATTCACAAACTATTACTTTACCGTTCACATAGAAGGTCACATTAAGAGAGATGATTCATCTCCAGAAATATTACAGTGTCTACAGACTCTTCCTGCAGTGATGGGAAAGTGTAGTGAAGACAACCACTTTTGTCCTTATTAGATTATTGATTAGAAGTAACAAAGATTAAAGGGGAAAAAAATGGTGGTTCATGTAAATGAAAATGAAAGAGTTAAGCAGGTTGGTAGTTTGTAAGTAATGAGAATTTACGCCCACATAGGCATTCAGTTTAATAAATGTTAATAGGTTAGTGCAACACAATTACTCTTCTTTCAGCTGATCGCTATCCTCGACTACAGGCGAGTACTAAAGTGGAATACCTTCTTTTTTTTGGAAAAGCATGTGAGATTGTTAGTAAAAACAGTGACAGCGTTGCACTTTACAAAATAAAGAGGGAACAGATAGACAGAGACACAGACGCAAACAGGTATTTGTATGACGTATATTGACTTAATACACCTCATTTGCACAGTACCAACAAGGACCTCTGATCGTGATGTGTAAACAAACTGGCTCTTACTTCCTCTGCAAGCAGCCAAACCAAAAACAAACCAGTTTAACTAAGCCACCAAGAACAACAAGTAAACAATATGTTATTTAGGGAAATGGAAGATTTTGATTTGTTAACAAGCTGTGGTTCTTGCCTTGGACTCTGTGAATAACTGTTGAGTGGTCTACTGCTTTTTTACATGAATTCTTTCGTTTATCTTTATTAAAAGACAAAAACAAAAACAAGTACTATGAATACACTGGTTTTCATATGCAGTAAGCATTAGCATGAGCAGTTAAGTAACTTGGCACGTAGTAAAAGTTACCGATTACTTCCAAATCCAGGTACACGTAGTAAAAAAATTATCTTTGTAGCACAATTAATTAAGTATGGTGATGGCACTGGGTCGTGCATCATTTACAGAAGTTTAATTCCAAGTCCAGCCGAAAAGCACTTTTAATCAGCAGACTTTTCAAAGCAACATTCTTATAAAATTATGTGCTCTTTCAGAAAGCTGTTAGCTTAACCCATTTCCATTAACATTACTTAGCTACAGTCACATGAAAAAGAAAGTACTCCATAAAGGACTACACAGTCATGTGAAAAATCAAGTACACCCTTACTGCTTCCATAGGAATTAAGAGGGTACGCAGCAAGCAGCCAGGTGCTGCTAATCAAGCCCACTTGATTAACTCATCATTAATAAGTGTGACCACTTCAATGAAAGCAGAGGTTTTGGCAGTTTGCTGGTATGGGGCATTCAAAGAAGTGTTAACACAATGCCACAGTCTTCCCTGGAAATTTACCTGAAGACTGTGCACTGCTCAGAAAACTTGCAAAAGGTCTGTGGAATCTGAGCTACATACCAGATTATACAGACTTAGAATCTGTAGAACATTGAGAAAAAGACTGAATGGTTTGTAAAGTTGCACCTGAACAAACCACAAAACGTCTGGAATAATGTCCTTTGGACAGATGAGACTAAAGACACCAGTGTTTGGCCATGACGCACAGCGCCATGTTTGGTGAAAAGCAAACAAAAGATATCAGACCTCAAGACCTCATACTGACTGTCAAGCACGGTGTTGGAGGGGTGATGAATTGGCATTTTTTTTGCAGCCACAGGCACCCTGCAGCCATTAGGCTTACCATGAACTCTTCTGTTTACCAAAGCAATCTAGAGTCAAATGCCTGACATCTAAACCTTGGCCAAAACTGAGTAACGCAACAGGACAATGCTCCTCATTTACTAATATGGGTGTGGAAACATTCTTACCCTTAGCAAAAAAAATACGTGCATACAAAAAAAAAATTAGTGTCAGATTTATGAAGCATGCACGCCAACCTATTTTCCTTCTGTCTGTAATAAGAAGGAAGGCAGAAAAGGCACAGCTTTCCAGAGTTAACAGTCATCACTCCCATGGAAAAAAGTGAGCCTCAAGCTTAAATAACAGACTTTGAAATGACTTTTTCTCCTAAGACACTCAATGTGGCTTAAGTGGGGAAAAAAAGTTGGGGCATCAAACAAGAAAAAAAAGAAAATCAGCAGTCACTTAGTCAAAAAAATTAGACTAACTGATGACATCCAGCAATGGTAGAGGTCATTGTTGATAAAATGATATAGGAGAATAATGTCATATATTTATAAATCAAAAGGTTAAAGCCTGTTTTTTTTAAATGGTGGATTACAAGTATTTTGTGTCTTATGGTGTTTTTGAAAATTATAAATAATGACCAAAAGGCAGCAATCATAATATTATTAGTAGCAGTAATAGTAGTAACAGTAGTAGAAGTAGTAGTAATAGTATTCAGCCTGAATTTGTTCTAATTTACCTACTACTAGTACTAACAAATAAACTCAATAAGTAAATTTTGGTAAATCCAGGATTTTTGTGTGAAACTTTTGTAGGTTATGCACAGATTTGGTGTTGCAATCAATGGCCCACTCAAGTCCAGGCCTCATCCTGAAATAAATGTTGTGGCAGAACATCAGGAGAGCTGTGCATAATTGAATGCCTACAAACCTCCAAGAAATGAAGCAATGCTGTGAGCCAAAATTCCTCCACAAGCAAGTGAGAGACTGATCAAGTCATGCAGAAATCAATTACTTCAAGTTATTGCTCCTAAAGGTGGCCGTACAAGATACTGATTCATGACGTGTACTTAGTTCTTTATGTCTGTGTATAACCATCTTATGAATATTTAAACAGATGTATGAAGTTGAACTTGTGAAAAAGAGCAACTTGGAGGTTGAAATTTTCAAATAACACGTCAGAGTGTAAGTTAGCTAACTAACAAGCTACCTACAGGTAAGATTTTCTAATAATGTGTTTATATATCAGTCTACATTTAATCATAGATTATTATATATTATCTCTGGCTCTCTTTCACAGCGTGCCTTTTGTCCTGTCTCCGTTCCTTCACCTCCAGCTGGTAAGCAGATGAGTGCATCTCCCTGACACTGGTTCTGCAAGAGATCTTCCCATTAAAAGAGTTTTTCCTTCCCACTGTTGCCAAAGTGCTTGCTGATAGAGGGTCATCTGATTGTTGGGGTTTCTGTGTTTTCTCTGTATTATTGTAGGGTCTTTATTTGACACTATAAAGCTTGGGGTGACTTTTGTTGTGATTTTAAAATAAAACCGAATTGAATTGAAAAGCTGCAGTTTCATGTAACAAAACTGTTATTGTGTTTTTCTAGGTAACCTTCCATTGTTTTCTTCTATGTAATGAACAAACAACCTTAGCAACTACCTGAGGATATAAAGTGTTTGACAAAGGAACCTTTGGGACTTTTAGTAGGGAGTGACTGAATTACTTACTAAGGACGTAGAGAGAAAGGGTGATTCCTGCCAGGCAGAAGCCCTCAAAGAAACGCAAGGTGCTGAACATGGGGACGTTCCTAGAAAAGGCCACAGTAAAACCAAACACCAACATGAACAGTACTGATATGATCAGCACTGGGTGGCGGCCAAACCTACAGAATAAAGTAAGAGCAAAAATGACACTTGTAATAAGCATAAAACACCTTTAAGGTTTCCATGATCTTTCAATTAAGGATGGTGCGAAAGTCTTACCAGTCAGCTAATATTCCAAACACCAGGTATCCAAAGATGGATCCGACCAACAGAGAAAACTTTGCAATATGGACTTTCCATGCTGAGTCACAAATCAGACTCCACTGTAGAGACAAATAAACAGGTATTAGTTTCAAGAAAATGATGCCCGGTAGATAATGTGGAGGACGAAAATCAATATTATCTTTTGAGTATGCTGCATTTTTATCTCTTGATTAACATTCACCTCTAAGTTTGTCTAATTTATTGACAAATATCATCACTCATAACGCTTTGATATGTAAAAAGGATATACCCTGCAACAGAAGAGCTTCTTGGTATTTAGTCTATAACAACACTGACACAATATCAATATCTTTTTTCTGTTATTTCATTCACACAAGACACCCATACTCCAAAACAGAGCATCTTGCCAAACGTGATATTTCGCTACAGTTCACTTATGATTACTTATTTAAGCACAAATTCTTCAACTGCATTCTGCCTGGTTCAAAAAGCAGTGCAATATATATATGATGAATTACACATTAGGCGTTTTCGTTCATTAGTTGGAGAACCTTACTGAAGCCGATAATCAAGGTTAACTCCACATAAGCAAACACTTTCTTATTACATCATTTATTTTTGTTTCTATGAAAGCTCTCAAGATGGTGACCTATAATACAGTAACTCTACTTTTACTTTGTGACTGAATCCCTGCTAAAAAAAAAAGTGATTCCTAGAATACGACAACAATGTGGTGCAGACTTGTCTCTGCATGTAGGTACACCCTGTTTTTTTCTCTCCAGCAACAGTGCTAGGTTGTGACAAGCAGACTCAACACACGCATCTTAGATTTGAGCTTACAGCTTTGACTACCACTGGCATTGTAATGATTATGTATCTGAGGAAGGGGTAAAAGTTGACACTTTTACAAAAGAGGTACTAATGTGTGTGCAACCATACGTGGAAATGCGGTATATAAAGGCAAAAACTGAATTTGTATAATCTATGGAAAGTCATTATTTAGTCTGCCCATCTTTATTCTTTAACAGCGTTTATTCAAAAGCCTGAACTCTTTTAAGTGTGATTTAGAGATCCACAAAAAAAAAATCAACATTGTAACTTACGTTGTAAGCAGAAACCCCTTTTAACCCTACACCTTATCCTTCCAAGCCATTCAGTCATTGTGGGCTGTGTCATCCCGACGTGTAGTTACACTTTTCAGGAGGTGCATGTCAGGTTACAAGGAAGGTTAGGTTGTAGAGTTAAAAGGAGTTTCCGGTTACCTCATAAGTTATGATGTAGCTTTCCCACTGAAGTCTAAATCGGGTCTTAGGCATGCTTTCTTGTAAATTCTTTTAAGCAGTCTTCAGGAATAGTCTCCCAGGCTGCTTGAAGTGCGTTCAAATAGATGTAGGCTGCTTTTGTTTCATTTTCTGTGACCATAATTTACCACCGCTTCAATAATGTTGAAATTCTGGGGAGGCCAATCCATGAGTGGTAGTGTTACATTGTATGTTTTTCTGTACAAGTTTTGACAAGATGCAGCCACTGAGACCATTTATGATAAAGCATTAGAGAAGAGTATACGGCCCAACTGAAGGATTAGATGCGTCTCTCAGGTCCTGTGTCAGGTCTTAGCAGTTTTTTTATTTTTTATATTTCTGAAGGACTACTTTCAGATCATCTGCAGTAGCAGTAGGATCATAACCTATCGTAAACTCTACCATAGTGACGTGCTCAAAATGGAATGCCCCAGGAATTACACAGAGTCACCAAGCAGTCACATGACTCATACATGCCACTCATGCATGGTTTCAGTATCGATGTCAGACACAGAAAGACACAGAGGAGAAAACAAGTTTCTTTTGCGCAACCACAAGACAGCAATGGCTATAAAACACAGAAACTGGAAGCTGGAGAGACTACCAAAATAAAACTCACATTTCAATCCACAGTAAAACACGCTATGACGACATGTATCAGCACAGCTGGAAGACTGGTGACTGAGCAGAACTGACATATGTAGGCAACCTCAGACAGACGACCAGTGTTATAAAACACGAACATCAGCATTCCCCAAGTCACCAGTCACAGAAAAAGCAGCAATGTCTTACGAGTGTTAATGGCAGTTAAACTGTCTGTGGCCCATTTTGATTGCTCGGCATCATTAATGTGCTTTATTTCAAAGCCTTCATTAACTTTAATGGTAATTAAAGTTTTGGAAAAGAGAATCCTACAAACTACAAAAAGCGGGGTTACATACTTTGCTCTATGTTTTTAAATACCATGTTGTTTTATGCAACCTTTATAAAAGTGATCAACCCAGTCTAGAATATGAATGTTAGTTTAAAAAAAAAAAAAATTTTAATGGAATCTACAAAAAGAATATAACTTACTAGTCATGAAATGGATATTTTTACTTTAACCATTGCCTTTATTATGACAAAGTCAGCCTAAAAATGAATCAGGCATCATTCTAAAGGCTGCTGATAGAGCAACACTCAACATGAGGAAGTAACCACTGCAGACAGAGTTACACAACAACCACTTGGATCATTTCAATATAACACATTATCTTTATTTATAGAGCATTTTTCTAAAGATTCACTGCAAGTAGTTCACACAATTTATAGGAGCATATAAAAACATTCATAATGTATCTGTAGATTTAATGTAAAAAAAAAAAAAAAAACACGGATGTAATTTGCATGATGGCTTCTGTCATTTATCAGTTGTATTACATGCTTGTTCCCAGGGAGAGTCAGCTAACACCTCTCTTTGAATTGTTGGAGCGTATTATCTGCCTTCCTTTCATAAAGTATGTGTTACTGTATCCTGTGTTCATAAAGGACCTTTCTACAGTAGAAGGCTTGACCAGCTGTTATAAAGGTTACCATACAGATACTTCTAGATCATCTAACTCTGTTTCGAACTTGGACTAAAACCTGGTTCTTTATCTGTGCAACAGCCATTACTGGGCGTACAGTTTTTAGAAAAGACAGGGAGACATGGAATGACAAATATTTAAGCCATAACAGAAAAATAGCATCTCTAAAATTTAGATTCATCATCACCTTGAGTCAGAGCCATGCTTTTTGTCAGGTTTGATTTGTCGCTTGTTTCCTTGCTATTGTCTTGCTCATTTTGTGAGTAATGAATAGAAGTCAGTGACAGAGACTGCTTAGGTACACATGAATCACTTAGCTGAGATAAGATGGAAACCATGAAAGGGCTAAGACCAAATCAGTCAAAATCTCAAGGAAATCTGTTGATCTCTTTCAAAAGAACGGCCACCAGTGATCAGTCTAGACCATCGAGTCCACTGAGATGAAGATGCTCAACCACAGCTGCACATTTTTGCACTCGCTGAACTACACAGTGGTGGGTGGGGGTTTCAAAGGAGAGGGAGTGGGCCACAAGGGAGGGGGGGGGAGATGAAGGCGAGCACAGGGGGAAGGAGGCATGATTGTACAACGTAACCACAGAACATACAAAGATATGGAGGGAGATGCAAAAAAATAAAGCAGGGAACACATTTATGCAAAAGATAACTGGATAGAAAGAGACAGAGAGAGAGAGACAGAGAAGAGGGAAAGAAATGCTCAAAAGCAGTTGTGAGGAGACAGCAGAAAACACAGGGAGAGACTGCTGCATAGTTACTGCCTAGCAACAGACCATCACTGAGGTTATCTGACTCTGTCTGCTTCCAAGTGCAAGTTTTACCACCGCTGCAGGGTTGAAACCCTATATTGTGGTGGTAGCTGGGTGAGCATATAACAAACTATTGTATAAGGAGGGTGAGTTCTTGGAAAAACATAGGCCTATAGTATGCATCCCAAAACACACTGAAAATTTGAGGTAAAAGAAGTCAAAAAAGGGAACATTACACATGTGATGCTGGATGTGCAGCCTTAGGGACTGAGCCTGATGTCAAATTATCAGTGTGACCGTGTTTCAGATGCAGGCTATGCTAAACACTACATAAGATACCATACCATGTTTGACAAGTTGGCTGATGGCAGTGTTATTTTACTGTGATCAACAGTGACAGCTTGTGAAACAACAAACCTTTTCCTGTCCATGTATTATTCATGCCCTCCTGTTGTTGATAGTTAGCACAACTACACATATCTGTCAACAGTCAGACTTCATATGTATTGAAAAGCCATTACTCCTATTACCCAAATTCCATCACACCATCCTTAGAAAAAACAAACTTAAACCATAGCAAAGGGTCACAGCTTTCACCCCTCCCTGTTCCAAAACAGCACTTATCAGAAAAGAGCGGCACAGCACACATTCTTGTCACACACACAGCGCCTCAGCAGAGTTTTATCATCTGGTCACACAAGCATCTTTCCTCCCAGCTGACACTGTGAGAGGCTGTCATTGTGTGCTGACTGGGTATCTGCGGTGGGGTCGTCGCCTTTCGACAGCTGAGGCTATTTCAAAGTGTCCCGCACTGATCCAGAGTCTGTGGAAGGAGCCAACCAGCTGGGT
Organism: Oreochromis aureus; assembly: GCF_013358895.1. Lineage (NCBI taxonomy): Eukaryota > Metazoa > Chordata > Actinopteri > Cichliformes > Cichlidae > Oreochromis > Oreochromis aureus. The sequence continues at coordinate 17,228,060 of NC_052959.1, forward strand.
AAACAGCATGAAGGGACACAGAGCAGAGGGGCCTGCATGGGTGTTCAGCTACGGTATCATCTTTCAGATCTATGGGTGTGCAGCCTCGAGCTAGAGATACCGTGTCTGGGTGTACCCACCATGGCTTTTAAAACATATCGTCCTTATCACATTCATAAAAACCTAACCTGCACTATGAGGAGAACAACATGAAGATGGCACAGTTGTGTGAGCGCAGTACAGGCACAGGCATGTGCAGCTAAACAGTTGTTTGATTGGTTAATCAATCCGTCTGCTCCTCACAGTTATTCCAATGTTCTCAATTATATTTCTCAATTATTAAATAAAGCGCGGGGCTCCAATTAACTAACTGATTAACTGGCTAACCATTCCAGCTCAGCAATTAGCAGTTCTTTATTTAATCGTTTAGGTCATTTATTATTTAAAAATGCCATTTTTTGTTGATCTGTGCGAGGAATACACAACTGGTTTGCAATGCAATGCAGTGCAATTTAGAGACACATCGGGAGATACTTCATCTTTTTTTTGTTTTATTTTTTTGACAACGAAAAAGTAATTCTTTTTTAAAGTGTCATGGTAGTCCAATTCCCAAGAGGAGAATCCAACATGTAAATATTACATCGTCATCAGCCCTTTACTGCCAGGTGCATCGGATTATCATACAACAACCAAATTGATAAAGCATGAGTTAGAGAGGTTAATCTGTCATTTGAAGAGGTTCTCAGGCCACTATTTCAGGCAGTATGTGCAGCTGCTGCCCATCTCAAAGCAAGATGAGTAGGGTAGGTTGCACAGAGACTGTGTCTGAGTAATGGTATATTCTGATTTCAAAGGCTCAGTTCAATTAAGAAGGACCCTGAGGAGAGCTTTGACTCAATTAGGATGGGTCTCCACATTAAGCACTTTGGATCCTTCACCGCTGCCTTCTTTCTGTGTCACCCTGAGAAAGCACTGTGTGAGCAGTGGCGCCTCATCACATGTCAAATTCTGAAAAACGGCACAGAGTTAGAATATCTACAAGTATTTAAGTGCTGACCTCGTGCAGAGCAGTGTGGGGTTAGATTGTCTTCAGACAGTGTGTAAGAGACACTAAGGCATTTCGTCAGCATTGGCACTCTGCTCTGCTTTTTAGGGATAGTGTGTCATGGATAGCTGAGACCCAGGCATTTGCAGTTTTTCTGTGGCAATCCAAACACGGGGATAAAAGCCAAGTCATTACTTCCCATTCGAGTGCCACATCCTATAGTTGGTGTTCTATGGTGGGGAAGCAAAAAAGGAGGCCTGGAAGACTGAGGGACAGTGTCAAAATAGAAAAAGAAAATGACAATACAAGAGATATTTTTGCTTCAATTTCGGATTTTGACAGCGTGCCATTCGATTCAGCTTCTCCTCACTGTGACCTTGTCCGAATGTGGACAGCCAGGAGTTAGAGAAGACTTGCATTGCCAGACACTTTTAGCAACTGTCCAGGCCCCGGTACTGAATTGCAGAGGTGGTAGTGCCAACATGACATTCTCAGTATGTGTTCAAAGGCAACACAAATCTTAGCATGTACAAAGTTACAACGGCAGCGTGAGCAGAGAGCAATGATTGTTTTCGAATCATCAGCCTTCATATGGGAAACCTGTTTTCAGCTTTAGCCACAGGGAAACTGAAAAGTTCTGATTATTCGTAATTTGCATCCACCCAGTTGAATTCTTTCACGTATGACTTTATATTCAGCAGCACTTATGAGAATCCCCTAGTGCGTGAGAACAGTTTATCACCCTGGCCTTTTATGCAGCCCCGGCCCTCAAATTACCCTGTGGACAGCAAATGAAATCAAGATTTCAACTGCCCCAGCTCCCACAGTTAAATTAAAATGCCACAGCTGCATTTTATTTGCTTTATTTTAATAAGGGACATTATCAGTGATAAGCAGACACCACAATGGAGGCGAGCAGTGTGCAACACAGTGAAGCTTCCAAGCCCATCCTTTTCAAAAACCCTTGAAAAGGTACAGCAGCTGCCGGCTAGAATGTGACTTCCTGTGCTCTCCAACTGTGTGTGTGTGTGGTAGTGAGAGTGGATATTAAAGGTTTTAAACAAACTGATTATAAAACATTTAGATTATTTCTAAGATTTAATTGCACCTTGTTCTAAGGATTAATACGTATTATTTTTGCATATTTCCAATAATGTCAGGTCTGATCTTCTTTTTCTTTTTTCTTGTACAAAAATGAAAATGTTTGTATCCTCATATGTACATGCAGCATCTGCAGCTGGAAACAAGCTGACTGGCAAAAGGAGATATAAAAGTGTTCCTCCTGTAGCTCACAGTCCAACTACAAAGACTGCAGGCACAGATATTGGAATGCAGAGGCCTCACTCCTGTGTCACAAACAACCTGAAAGTGTCCAATTTGAGAGCCATAAGATTATCTTACTGCTGTTTGGTTAGGACAGCGATGGGCCGGGTGATGTTTGATCAGGGATGGGGTTGCATTATTCCAGAGAGTACAGTAATGACCTTTGCTCCAAATCAAATGCTCCCTGTCTATTATATCCATTACGACAACCGGCAAATTCCACTAGCCCTGGCAGTTTGCCCCATGTGCCAATGGTGGCTTGTTTCTGTGACAGGTCACCTATTGTGTCAGATGGTGCGATGACTCACTGTCAGCACCATGCATGCCCTCACCTGAATCCTACTACCTTTAGGTCCAACGTGAGCCAATTCGTGGCTGTGTAAATCCGCACTGGAGATGACGGTGCTAGACGCCCCAAAGTGGAGAGAAGACTGCAACAATGGAGGCATAACCACAACCACTACCGAGGTGCTTTCAGAACACAATCAGACGGAATTTTAACGTGGCCGTTTAAGGCGAACTGTTTTGTTTTTTCACTGTAACTGCAGTGTTAATAAGCGCATCTTACTAATGTAATATCGACCCTATTATTAGGATGCATAACAAATTATACAAAGGACCCCCCCACCCTATCCTCAAGATGGATAGCTTACCTTAGTAACCACATTTTCTTTAAGTCCTGTGTGCAGCTCGAATGTCCACTCACTGCAGTTACACAACGTGTTGTTGTTGCTTGTGGAAGTTCCATTGACATAATTTGGATCCGGTCGCTCACTGATGTTTTTTGGGCTGCCTGACACCGAGGAATGAGTACTATGGTTAGTCAGAATTGCCAAAGGCTGGATACATGTGCTGTTTGGCTGGGCGAGGAGGAAATTATCAGAGAACTGACTGAATCCAATAAATAACGCCGGAATCCATGTCAGCACAATCAGCTGTTTCTGGTACTTCCCAAATCCACCTAGAAATGGCAGGACAGAGTTGTCGATGCGTGTCAGCAGATCCGGCGACGTGGTTTCGGGTGACACGAAGCCGTTCTCAGGTTGATGGTCCCCCGTTTCGAGCTGCACCACGGCCATCGCGGTTTCCCCTACAAATGCCTCCGTTGTCTAGCGAAGCCGGGGTTGCAGTGCTACCCCCTGTCGACTCCACAATGCGTCAATACCTCCAGTTCCGGCGGTGAAAGCCGTGCGCAGTCAATCACTGGAATGGAAATAAGACGCACCTCCTTATTATCAGGAAGCACTTCCCTCCGTCTGACACCAAAACCCGTGCGGGACTGACTGCAGACACGCGTCCTGAAACAAAAGGCGGATTGCGATGAATTGCGAAACGACGACATAAACTATCCCACGCTCTTTTCTGTCGGCTGATTCTGTTTGTGTAGGTGAGCTGTAGCAGCAGCGCCAAAGAATTGCTTCCTGGGGAAGCCACAGGTAACGCACCTGCCCATGGAGGATGTGGCTAATCACTTTACCCTAGCGTGGCCACTTGTAACCAATGGTAACTGCCACTTTCTCTTGCAAGGGCAAGTCAGACAATGAACAGTAATGTAATCACATAGGTTAAAATAGGCCCTGCATAAAGAAAAAACGGAATTAGTACAAATTTTGTCTGAGTGATGCTGAATATTTTTGATAAATGGTCACATTGCTGTCTTGGTGTTCTTTGTAGCCTATCTATATATTTATATAATTTAAGGATTGAGTATAATAAAGTAGTTTAAGTGTAAACTATAGACAAAAGCCACATATTCTCAGATTTTAAAACATCAACAACAGGTAAGATTATGTTCTGTCATGGGAAGGGGGAGGGACTGTAGTATTGTCCCCGCCCATATTTCCAGCAGTGCCAGCAATTTGAGCAAACAGTAATACACGCAATAAAAAGGCGTAATGCTTCAGCTCTGTACAAAAATGACCAATTAGTGGGCTGATTTTTAACTGATTTTTAACTCCAGGTTTTAATGTGCTTTCAAACTGAAAGTAAACGGAGTTCAGTTTCTCCTATTTAACCGTAGCCTGACTCTAATAGAGACTGGAAAATCAATAATTTACCTTGTTTAAGACTGAACTGTAGCCCATAATAAAGTTTATTTAGAAGCTGGGGACGACGACCACAAACTGCTGTCTTATTGTAATTAAAAACTCATAGGTTTTCTTCTAAACACGGGCAGCCCCAGATTTCCTGTGTGGTATGTTTATAACTAAGACATAACTTGGTCTGTTCAAGTTTGCTTAAAAAATGCTCATATGGTACAGAAGATTTTGATTTTTTTTTTCTTCTTGAAGTAGTGAAAGTAATTATGGATTTTTCACCACCAGATGTGAGGTTATTAAATTGTATAAAGGATTTTTTAGCGCCTTATATCAACCTAACATCACCCCAGAACAACACATGGATGAATACTTTGCTTTTAAGATGTTTAATCAAAACGTGGACTACAGCTTAGAAACGTTTTTGCAGTAATCACTAGTAAGCATCACCACATTAAATATCAAACATTTTACTCAGTGAAATCTTGAGTAAATCACACTTTTTACCTTTAAGACATGTTTATAACTCACTATGATAGTTATAATCAGGGCCCACAGTCACAAAATTAAAGACTACATTTACTTGGTCACTTAGTTTCTCTCCCCCCCCCCCCGGTTAAAAACTTAACTTTTTTCCCCCCGCTTAATTATAGGGGAGGTTCGATTCATACCTTCATAACCTATATTTATCTGACCATGTGATGGCAGAGTCCTTATCCGCACCACATGTGCATTTGGCAATGCCTCACCCTCCTGGCTGTTATGTGCTAGTGCATGTGGATTTTTATTCATTTATTTTTGTCTTTCTTTTTTATCTTTTTAAAACTTTTTTAATAGTATTTTTTCTCCGTTTCTCAAATAAGGCATTTATTACTTAGTTAGTTAGTTTGTTTTTATTATTATTTCAGGTGTGTACAGTTCCTAACGACTATTAATAAAGCAATAATAATAAATACATTTAGGTATTTGATGTCATGCCAACATCTTTTATATATGACCCATATTGTACATTATACATTATACCGTGGCTTGGAAGCATGACAATTTTTTGGAGGGCACTGGAAGGACGATTAAGGGTGCAAATGGGCTGCGGTGTCTTGTTGTCTTTTGTTGCACACTGATGTCCCCTGGCGGCAGATTGGAACAACAGCACTGCTGTTTTCTCATTGCAGTGTTTGCAGACCATTTTTAAACCACGCAACATCCAAAGCAAAAATTTATCTATTTTATTTTATTTTATTTTTTTTACAGAAAAGTCAGTGCTGGTGAAATATGAATATGTTCATAATGTTTGTGGTGTCATTTGACTGTTACATACAGATGTAAAATTCTCCCAAAATACAGGAAAATATATTTCTCATGATTAAAGGCCTGTTATTAATTATCATTGTATTGTGCAACATCTAATGAGTGAATTAGAAATGTCCTTTATCTGGACCTTTCCTCTTTCCTCTTTTCCTTTGTCTGTTTTTGTACTCTACTATGTCTACCAGGTAACAAAAAAAATAAATCATTAATCACAGGGTTTATTTTCTGTATCCTATCCAAATGTGCCATTCACACAAAGCTTTTGATTGTAATCCAGCATGCTTGTGAGTCAACAGAAACCAGTCAACCGTTGTACCATCACATCATTGCTGCGGTGCTGTTTGTTATCATTCAAGCTTGCTTATTACACTCCCTAGCAACTCATACAGGTGTGTCCAGGATCCGCCCCATATGATGATATGAGTCAGTTCAAGTCTGCGTGTGTGTGTGTCTGCATGAACAGATGTGATGCTGTTCTGTCTGTTGGTGTCTGTATCATAAACCAGCTAGTGACACATGAGCTGCAAAACACTATCACTGCAGTTTCACAGCACTCGATATTCCAGAACTAAGTAATCTCACGTAGGCCACATTTATGTGCCTAAATACTGCGATCCAATAAGATAGCATATCCTGATCAAAACCATAGGATAACCTTTCACAGAGACAAAAAGAACCATCATTATAGTGTTTTAGTGCAGTTTGGATTCAAAGTCTAACACAAAGTAAATGTTTGATTTATTCTTTAGGAGTTATCGTCAAAATAAGTAAAGCAATAAAATCATAGACAGTGAGGATGATTGTGGACACTATCACTGCAAAATGAGAATCACGCATCATGACATTAAAGCATCTTGGTTTTACAATTCTTGCAAATATTATTGAAGTAAAGAAATGACAAAAAAGAAAGGCAGCTCATTATGAAATAGCCTTTTTTGGGAACTGACGACTAAGGCATGGTCATTATGCTGTTTCTGGCTAAGGTCATGTCCTCTGTTATAGTGTCAGGAATTTGGGGGAGTTTAATGACTTGCTAAAGGATTGGCCTTTTCAAGGTTAATTATGTTTATTTTTATTCCAAACAAAACCATCAAAAACTGAGCAGAGTTTCTGTTTTGCTGTTGCTGGGTTAATGATCCCGGATCCGTGACTCATGCACTACAGCATTTTGTTTTTTGTTTGTCTTATAAGTTATCTTGAGGAAATGTCTCTTTTACAGTATTGTTCTGCACACTGGAAAGTCTGAAGAACCATCTGCGTGGACAACAGGTTAATGGGTGACACAGTGTCACTTGCCTGCAGTTAAATAAACCAGCTGTCAGGGTTCATTTTTCCTGTTTACTCAGCGCATGATGTCAGTATCAGTGTCTGGAAATGATATCAAATGTGTGAGGTTACAGTATCAGGGTAAGTGTGACTTATTAGACATAATGTTGGAACGTATTTGGATTAACCTGGTCTAAACTTCAACTGGTTGAGTGAACTCCTTGAAGGCTCTTTTAAAGTGTATATTTTTATTCAGCTTTTGTAGGCTTGTTGTAGTATTTGATTTAGTGACCTTCACATCTGTGTTCTAGCAAAGCCCATGATGGATTTGAGAGCTGGAAACAAACATTAGGTTAAATATTTACTATAAGCTGAACTAAAGAGAAAGTCAACAGCCTGCTTACTTTCACCAGCGTCTCTTCCATGTATATCTGAATGAATCATGCAGACGGAAAGAATAAAGGGTGGCTTCTCCACTGCATGATGACAGATGAGTATTACCAAATCTGACTTAATGAACCATGTCTGCAATAGTTGCAACACCTTGACTTATCTGATGCAACAGAAAGATTCCAGAAGGCTTATCCTGCAGGGTAAAACATAAGATTATCTAATGACAGAGTACAGAAAGTTCACCATCCCAGCTTTCATTTTATTGCTTTTAAAACAAAAGCTGTTACTAGACTGGTTTTAGAAAAGCTCTACAAGTTCAGTCTCGCAGTGTCTTTTGTTTAGGTATCATGTATTACACACACACACACACACACACACACACACACACACACACACACACACACACACACACACACTCAACCAACCCACCTGAGCTTCGATGTAGGGTGTGTCTTTCCAGAGTGGGACTCTGGACTTTTGAGAAACATTTATTATCACATATTAATTTTGTGTTGCCTTGCATTTAGAAATGAAACCATATCTCAGTGAAACATTTGCACTACTGCTGAAAATATTTTGCACAGGCAAGCTATGCCAAGTTTGTCAAGCGCAATCAAAAAGTTTGACGTGGGAAACTAAGTGACTGAAAATGGTATGAAAATTCCAGTTTAGGGCGTTGGCTCCTTAAAGTCACCGGCTCAGTATTGAATGGGCGTCCATGCCTCCCTCTATTCCCAACTATCTCCTCCTCCCTGTTATCGCATGTCTGCGGGTACGTCGAGGAGTAGGTATGTGTCCGTTGGCTATAGGTTAAAACGCCAGAGGGCACACTCGATCAGCAAAGTGAACTATTGTTACTTTCTGCTGAAAAGATCATTGCAGACACTTTACAGGATATTTTGTCCTCATCGGATCTATCTGTCTATATTTACTTTTATCACCTATCAGCAAAATAAGATGCAATCACATTCCAAGAAGTGATTGCACCAACAAATCTGCACCAACATCATTTTAAAAACACGGGCACTGTAGGTGTGTACCCCTCCCTACTATGCCTCTTTGTCTTTCTCACACCCTTTCACTCTTCAGAGCTCAGACACTCCTCCCTTTGCACTGTGTGCAGAAAATAGACAACAGGACTAAAAGAAGGGACAGCAACAACAAAATAGACTACTACACCCCCCCCCCAAGTGTCTTCTTCAACACTTCTGGAAAACTATGAACTCAAATGAATTTCATTCTGACCTCAAGAATGTTGAACTCAGGATGACAAATTCTTCATGTAACCACAACCTCAATGCACTCCCCCGGGGATTCAGTGAGCTGATTGCGTTGCGTCTTAATTACTGTCAGCACTTGCCAGGCTTTCATTTAAATTTATTTTTGTTCTGTATAAAGGGAGGCAAGGAGCAAACAGGAGGACACAAGGAGCTATTAATTGTGGGAAGAAAAATAGTTACAGTTAGCCCTCAAGATCAATAAAGTAACAGGGAGGCTTCACAAGCACACACAAAAAAACTTTTTAAGAATTAATTTCATTGAAAATGTGAATTGTATGGAGCGACTCCACACAGGATGAACGGAATAGCAAAATATATTTGTAAGCCTATGTGATTATTGGAGTCAGGTTAGTCCCCCCGCCCTTTCCAGCTCTACTGCGTAAAGTTGGACCTCTACTGTACTTTATAATTCTATCCGGTGGTATTGCAACATAGAATACGAACTTTCTGCAGAGTGAAAGGACATGCCCAGCACTTATCTTCCCACACAGGACTGTGTTCGCTTGTGTTTCGTAAACACACCAAGGTGTGGTTTCTTTAGTCCAAAAGCAGCCAGCTTCCGTCTATTCTCAACACACCATTATCTGCGCAACAGGAGACGGGGCGGGGAGAGGCGCAAGGTCTGTCCGCTGTCCGGACAGCACAGAAGAAAGACAACGAAAAAGTTATTATTTTAAGAATTTTAAACATAGAGAGCTATCCAAAACAAACTCATAAGCAATGAGTCTGTACGGATCCCAGACAAAACTGCCCATAAGCGGCATGAGCAGAAGTACTTCACGACCGGAGTTGTCGAATTACAGAAACGACGTGTTCGTCGGTGGAAACGGCTTCCAAGGGGATTACCAAGCAGGGGACGGCGGATTCGCCTACAGCAACACCACCAACTTCACCAGGCACTCCGTGCACGGCGGAGGTTTCGGAGGGCAGAACATGCAAGTTAGCATGGGTGCGGGCGGCGGTGCTATCAGGTAAGTGCCCTGAAATCACCTGTTGCTTTTGAGAGGCTTCAGGAGTGGGAAAATTGCTGGTGTATTTGTAATTGTGAAGTGTAAAAAGCATACGACGGGGAAAAGTAGCCGGGGTCTTACGTGACGCACTAAAAAAAAAGAATGGAATTTTAAAAAAAGAATGGAATTAGCTGGGAGAAAACGAAACTAGTTTACATACTATGCAAGGTTTTGTCAGCTGATTACTGGCAAGTTGGGAGCTTTTATTTATTTATTTTGATGAAGTAGTTCTTAAATTATATAATTGAACATGTAATCAAGCAGGTAACTGGGGGGGTCACTGGAAGCCCACCTTTGATTAGAACAGGCACACATAAAATGGAAACTGCACAGCACGGTGAACTTGTGACGTTGGCCTGCATTAGTGGTTAAAACTAGTCTTTCGTCAGTCAAAATGCACAGTCTCGATCTCCATACCAGAGTCGTCATTTTCTCATTTCCCCTAGGAATACGTACCCAAGTAATCCTGGCATATTGCGCAATGTTCCGAGTCACATCACACCCTTGAAACATCCTCCCACCACTATAATTCATGATGATGTCAGCACCTAAGACTGTCGAGCTATTTCGCTTTTAGTAATGTGGTGAAATTAAAAAAAAAAAAATACTATGCGGTGGATGTGGTGGAGTTGAAAGATTACAGCATCTGTTTTTCCCTTTTGCACTAATCGCTCTTTTAACTACTGTCAACTGGAATAAAATGCAAACTAGTCATTTTTAAGTCATTTTTATTTCAAGAAAGCTAGATCTGCGTCTGTTCACTTCAGTTTCTGTGAAATTCAACTATCATTTAAGAAGAACAACAACAACTCAGCAATTCACAGCATCTGTCTTTGAAACTTTGTGTACTCAAAGCATTAAAAATCCCCAGAACCTAGCATTCCTTTTCTTCATTTTTACCTCTTCTGCTTATGTTGTTACGCAAGTCGTTTACAATCATATTAAACAAATTTTCTCTGTGTACATAAAGAAATAAATACTGCTTCATTGTTCTCTGAATAATAATCCTTTTCCCCCATGTGCAGTGCAAATGCTATTCAGCAAAAAGCCGCATTCTTGCAACAACAGTGTCATGATCAGCTGGAAAGAGCCAAAATGATTCTCCGGACTGTAAGTATTTTTGGCATATTACGTTGAACCCAAGAGATTTGACTTGTTTTTTTAACCTTTGGTTATAGGGAAAATATCATATGGAATACTAAAAAAAAGTCTTCTTAATTTAGGTGTGACATTAGCTTAACACAATTTTGCAGCATGTAAGATATCAGTGTGTGTTTTATGTGATTTTATAGGGGGGTTCCATGAAGGATGCTGAGAGGCTTTTACTTCTTGCTGAAGAATCCATGGAGCAGCTGAGGAACTGTGGCCAAACCATGAATCAATTGCGTATACCAAATGGTATTTTCAGAAGGTAAAACAGGATGCAGTATGTTTGTCTTTGCAAAGTGCAGGTGTACACTCGTGTGAGTGAGTCTGTGTACTGTCTTGGTTTGCATTTGCATCCATTAATTCATTACTGTGTAGCAGTATGAGTAATCCTGAATACACTTTTGCATATGTATGTGGGTTTAGAGATTATATGCACTTATTAGCAGCTTGTGTATTAGTGTTCATTTTAAAAGATTCAACGCATTTTTTTCTTTTTTTTTGTGTAAAACTCTGCAGCCTCGAACAGTTCCAGCACATGCATGCTACTATCGCTCAGCAGCTTGTTGGCAGCGTGACTATAAGACGAAATAGAGGCAGTGGAAGCTTTGAGGGGGGGAAGTTGTTTAACGATGCTATGGCCTGGATTTCCCAACAAAAGGTGAGCCCCGCATGTTCAGAGACGATAAACACAAGAAATATATGCTGTATAGTTAAACTCAGCCATGGGATAGGCTCGTGGTCTCTGCAGAGTAACCTGCCTCGCTTTCAGGGATCTTTGTACCACTTTAAAACATGCAAAAACTTTAGAAATCAGTTGTCATAATTACAGTTTTTGCACACCAATTCCTTCTTACTAGCATCAGAATCCACGTCTGACGCTTTTAGGGTCATCATGCGAGTTGAGCTGTTTGTTCTGGCTGAATAATTGTAACTCTTTGTGTATGCATGCCTACGTGGGTGCACTAGTGTGCATCATTTTTTTATGCAAAAGGAGGAAGGCAAGGTTGTGCTCTTTCTCTATCAGGCTTTCTGACCACTCGTAACTGAAACCATCTGGACAAAACCTGCCAAAACCTGATCCGTGAGTGAAAGAAGCCGAGAGGGGTGTAGGAGGATTGAAATAAAGCAGGGGAGAGAGTGCCACTGATAGACAGGGAGAGAGAGCAAGAGAAAGAGAGAGGTAGAAATAAATAGAGCAGGAAAAGAGAGCGTGAAAAAGCTGTGGCAGCAAAAAGTAAGGGAGTGTGATATATGACACCCTTCACTGAGTCAGTTGCTATTGGACAGGGCAGTTTAGCCTATCTCTTAACATGCTCGTGGGAAAATGGCCTCCCCAGACCTCTCACCTCACCAGAAACACACCCTATTATTCATTCAGCTTGTCCAGCCTCACCCTTCTGTGTGTCATAATTCATTTACCTGCTGTCAAAACATATTTTTTGTATCAGTTTATGCATGCTGGGCATTGCTTTTCTTAAATGGCTACAAAGCTAGAGACAGATCACCTAATGTGGCCTTGTGCTGCTAGATAGGCTTTCAGCTAATGTGCTGACATTCCAGTACATGCCTTTGTTGACCTTTTCCTGTTAGACTTTAAACCATGCTGGTTAATGTCAGACCCTTTGTCTGTAGCTTCAGTTAAGTTTTCATAAAAGCAAAAGGGAGTGGCAAGAGAACAAAAGCCTTAAGAGAGAGGCAAGCGAGAGAGAGAGAGAAAAAAACATTCAAGTAAAGAACAGACTGACTTGAGTTGGTTTGCTGGCAGAGCTCCTATCAAAGCTGAGTGCTTTCAACAGGGGGGGAATAGTTGGAATAGTTGCTTAACAATGCACTTAATGATTTTATACTGACACCTAGAGGACCTACAGGGTAGGTAAATAAGTCAAGACATGAATTTTACCGTATTATTTCTTGCATTTAATAGTTAATAAACCTTGATAGGGCCAAGCATTTGGGTATTCCACATAACACTTTATTTTCCAGTTCAGTGTGTAGTTTAGCATGTTAGATAAACTGTTATTCTTCATCTTATAGCGCATGGTTGAGACTGCTCCATGGGGAGATGACTCCGCCGCCATAGAAAAGCAAATCTTAAGTCACAACAACTTCCACAGCTCCATTCAAAGGAGCCTAGAAGTGGAACGTGCCAGAGATGAACTGGTAAGTTTTCGTCCTCTGCCTGACCCACGGTATGAAGTTTCTCATAAAGCTTCTCTTTTAGCTCAAAGGTTATTCTTTAAAACATAAAAATGTCATGCCATCCTTTGCATTAGGAGTGCATTAATGGTGCAGAAGAAGAAACTCAGGGGAGGGAGCCAATCTAGCAGTTAGCTGAATAACAGGAAAATAGATCACTAAATGAATACCATAATGCATCCGTCTTGAGTTACTTAATAGCTTGTTATTAAGTGTGGCATTTGTAGCGTAATGTGATATTATTGTATTGTAAGTTACCCCTTGTTTTCTATGCCCACTGTGCATTAAGTATTTTTGTGGGCATTTTCAAAACTGAGCTAAATTAAACATCTCTTTCTTTAGAGTGCAAATGGTGAAAAGTACCACCTCTCCCTACTGGACCAAGAATGGGAAAGCCTGATGGTAAAAAACAACAATAACAATACTAATAAAACCTAAATAAATAAATAACCTCTTAGAAACATGTTTTAGTTTGTTGGAGTCTTTAGTTTTCACATTATTATCATTATTATAATTTGAAATTTGCCTTGTTTCAGAAAATGTCCCACAGCCGTCTGAATCAGCTGCGTGACCTTCAGAACATCATCGAGGAGATCTCCCAGGCCATCATTTGGGTGAATGAGAGAGAGGAGGAAGAACTAATCTTTGACTGGGGCGACAAGAACATCGACTTTTACATCCCCAAGAAGCAAGAGAGCTACTCCGTGAGAATCGCCTTTTCTATTTTCTTTGTGTCTTGTGTGTTTTGGTTCTCTGGGCATTGTGGAGTCCTTACTTTCTGTTTTGTTTCGTTTTTTGACAGAGGCTGATGAGAGACCTGGAGGTGAAGGAGAAAGACTTAAACAAGCTGAAGGTGAAATCAGACGGCCTTCTGGGCAACAACCATCCTGCCTCTGATAAGATTGACGTAAGGTGTTCTGGTTTCATTATTATTTTAATTTCAAACAGTGCATTATTCTGCAGTTTTGTGCTGAGGTCTCCATTTGCGCTCGCAGGCCTACATGGACACCTTACAGACCCAGTGGAGCTGGCTTCTGCAGATCACTAAATGCATCCATGTTCATTTGAAAGAGAATTCTGCCTACAGCCAAGTAAATGCTCATATCTACCTCTGGTTTGATTAAAAAAAGTATATAGTCTTGTATGTTTTTATGTAACTAATAACAAACCTTTATTCCTCAGTTTTTCAAGGAGGCCAATGAGACCTATATGAAGCTACAGAAGCAGCACGAGACAATTCGAAGCAAATTCACTTGTGACAAGAACACGCCCCTGGACAAACTCACCGAACTCCTGAAAAACCTGGAGGTATCTTTTTGTAGGACTTGGTTACAATACCACGGGAAACACCTAAATGGATTTTCCTGTACATGCTAAACTCAAACTTTTCCTCTTAAGTGACATGGAAATCATTAAGGCCAGTTTTTTTAAAGACTACATAAAACTTTTATAGCTCAGTTAAGAACTTCGATTTGATCTCACACAGACAGAGAAAGCACGCATCATGGAGAATAAGAGGCAGGTCCAAAGTCTGGTCAGCAAGTCCAAGTCTATTGTCAGGCTGAAGCCTCGCAACCCCGAGGAAAAGAGCAGCGGCCCGATCATGGTCCAGGCCTTATGTGACTTTAAACAAGACCAGGTAAGATACATTTTTACACCCACACACATATGAATAGAATAGAAGAGTTAAATCTTGCAGGTATAATTCAGTATGATCTGCGTGTTTCAGAAAGGTATTATGAAAGGAAATGAGGGCATCCTGAAGGACAACTCGCAGCGCAGCAAGTGGCTTGTGACGGGGCCAGGAGGTCTCGACATGATGATTCCCTCGGTGTGCCTGCTCATCCCCCCGCCAAACCCCCTCAGCATCGGAATCGCCACCAAGTAAGAAACATTCAGTCACGTATTGATTTAGCCTGCTGAAGCTCATCTTATTCTTCTGTTCTATAGAATGTGATGCTTTGCTTCATATACAGTACTGGATGCATTGTGGGGCGTTTTTTTTCTGCAGTTTTGCTTTATCCAGTTCTTCCTAAAGTGTTTGCTTGTGCTGTTCCCCAGAAATGAGCAGTATTATGAAGCCATCATGAGCATCTGGAATCAACTCTTCATCAACATCAAGAGTCTCATTTCCTGGCAGTATTGCCTGAAAGACATCGATTACATCAACTCTCTCACCATCACCATGGTAAGATCACAAATAACATTAAAATGAAATATTGCATTCATACTAAGCAAAGTCTGTGTTTGCTCCTGTTTCCATTGTTTCATTGTGCCTGGTGCTGTGTCTAATCCTTCTCAATTGTCCTGCAGCTTTCAAAGATGCGTCCTGATGAGTACCGCAACGTCATCAAAGGACTGGAGACTCATTACCAGGAGTTCATGCGTACCAGTCAAGGTTCTGAAATGTTTGGGGAAGAGGAAAAGAAATTAATCCAGGGCAACTTTGACAAGGCCCAGGCCCACTATGATACACTGATCGTCCAGCTGCCTGCGTACAGTGAGTTTAAATTCTCTTTGCCCTATTCCTACGAGTGTAACGGTTTGTTACCTTGGATTGTTATGACCTTTTTCTGTTTAGTAATTTACTGTCACTTTACTTATCGTTACAATTGTCTACTTTACCATGCTAGCAAAGCTGGCTTTAAGAAGCAGGATTTAACTATGAATAAAAATTATTTATATTCATTTATATTAATCTTAATCAGTATTTTATAATCAGTTTGTATTCTGGAGTTTAGTAGTTGTATTAGTCCTTATGAGCCATTGTTAAAAGTGTAAAACAAAAATCCAAAACCAAAGACCAGGGTGTATGCTTCACCCATGAATGTTGTATAAGGGCAAACCAGCACAATTCTTTGAAGTTGATTTTTTAAGAAAATAGTGCTTTTATGTCAATAAAGTCATCTTTGTCATTCAATAAAGGGGAGAAAGAGACAGAATCCCAAAAAGTGGAAAAGGTCAAGGTGACCAAAGTCTCTGCCCCAAAACCCAACAACCAGACTCCACCACCGAGCTCCTCCTTAAGCCTGACACTGCTCACTAGTCTGCAGGAGCTTCGACGCAGGCTGGAGTCGGCTGAATACGGTCTTACCAGTCATCTCCACATTCCTCTGGGGGATAACAGTGTGTATGAGTGCTCAGTGCATATTCAGAAGCTCCAGGTAATTTATTCTTATAAAGTATAAATAAAATATAGATAATACTCACATTGTATTACATAAGATCCTTTACAGTCTATTAGCGATGATAGCATCATGAAACCCTCATTTTGAAAGGAAAAAAAAGACATTTTAAGATTTGATTTAACTGAATATCAGATAATATTAATTTCTAGGCTATGAACCAAGACCTGGACTCAATTTACGATGAGTACTTGCACCTCCGAGAGTTGATTACAAAGCAGCTGGAAGGGATTCCTGCAGACTCGGAGCAAGCCAAGTTCCTTCGCTCTGAATTAGATTTAAACAGTCAAAAACTTGCAGGCCTGCAGGACCTCCATTCAATCTACCTTCAGAGGTACATTATATCCATTCTGTCGTGGTTGAGTAAATGCTGTGTAAAAAAAAAAAAAAAAAAAAAAGTGATAAAGTGTGGGAACAGAAGTTGTAGTTGTTCTTACAAGTTCAATATCCTTAACATTATTTTTTAATGTCCTGACTACATTTTTGCAACAGACTATCAGCACTTAAGGCCTTGCTTCAGAGCCTTATCCAGGTCGAGGATATCATTAAAGTTCACGAGGCCCGACTGACCGAGAAGGAGACCAGCTCTCTGGATCTTCGGGAGCTGGAAAACCAGCGGCTCACACTAAAGGTTTGATACACATTTTATATTTTCAGAAGTGTTGTCTCTTGCTTTGCTAAAATGTAATTCTTCTCTCAGCTTCCATCTGTATCTTAGAATTGTATCTTCTAGGTGGGCGAGAACAAAAAATACATGAATAAATAAATCATCAGTCTATATTCCAATACCAGTATGTCTGTGGTAGAGTAATATAGGCTACTAATATGAGTTAAATGATATAAAAATAGTGTATTATTAATTAGCTTTTAAGCATTCTTTGAAAGCTAGTTTCTCCACAGGTTATAATTCGGAGCCAGTATAAAATGGCTTATCAAGCTATAAAATGTGTTATAACAGTGTTATAATAGTAGTCATTTTTCTGCATCATGAGTTGCTGCCATTTCTTTATGACACAATTTAAATGGCACACTTAAAATTTTTATAGGAGTGTTCTGACACTGCAGCTGCTTTTATGCAAGTAGGGATTGAAATCTACAATCATTTTACTTGGCTCCTTTTTACTAGCAGTGATCAAATAATAACCAATTATAACCAATACTTTGACTCAGCACTATTAAGAGTTTACTGTTTTACTACTTTTCTTTTTTTGTATGAAATAACCAGGTGTAAATGTCTGCTTTTATCTCGAGTTACGATTTTTTTTTTTAATATATCAAAATCATGACATACATTGTCCAAGTGTGCAGCACCAGTTTTAAAAATGTAATCTGGTTTAGATAAATGGTTCTAAGTATTCTTTTTTTTGCGTCTGTTATTTTGTATTGTAGCAAATGAAGAGTGATTTGGAACAGAAGAGAGACCTGCTGACATCTGTGGAGTCTGAGCTTTCTAAAGCAGTGCACTTGAATGATCAAATTTCTGACTCCTTCTACAAATGTGACGTAGATTTATCCAAGTACTCAGACTTGGTGGGTCAGTTGACTGACCGCTGGCGCCGCATCCAATCACAGATAGATAGCAGGTATGATAGAATAATTCATCCATGTTCACATTGGTCCAATACTTATTTTTCTGTGTTGCCCATTCACCATTGCTGGTAACAACACTAAAAATATTCTTTCATTCCTTCCACTTCCTTTTCCTTCAGAGTGTGGGACCTGGAGAAGCAGGAGAATCAGTTAAAGCATTATCAGCAGGGCAGCACTTCCCTGGAACAGTGGATAGACAATGCCAGGAAGCGCCAGGACACCCTTCAGACCGTTAAGATCAGTGACATCCAGACCCTAATGGACCACCTCAATCAGCAGAAGGTATGTCTTTCTCTGTTTACATCATGTTTATTGTTTTGTATTGTTTTGAACTGGCCTGATCTGATTTTGAATTGGAAATATCTACCATTTACTGCTATGTGTTTCATGGATTTTTTATTATTCAGCAATAACTGTATGTGTTTTTTTATGTATAGGCACTTCACAATGAAATCAAAGGAAAGAAGGAGCACGTAGAGGATGTCCAGAAAAATGCAAACACATGTGCTGCCTCTATAAAGGTTGGTAGTTGAATTTAAAATACAGTTATGCATCTACAAGTTTGCTAGGCTTGTAGATGCATACAATATGAAACAATATGAAAGTTCATATCGTGTTGTATGTTTTCAGGACTATGAGCTGCAGCTGGCTTCCTACGGTTCAGGCCTGGAAACTCTTCTCAATGTTCCCATCAAGAGAACTATGCTGCAGTCCCCTGCTTCTGCTGTCAGACAAGAGGTATGGACGTTGGCCCAAATACTTTGCTCTAATCACCTTTTCATATGCATATTTAGAAATATTTTAACTTTGTTTATTGTGAGCGTTACCATTGTTATTGTTGCACATTTGGAAACCAAATTAGCCACTGTATATTTTTGGAGTTATTGATTAATTGCCATTTGTTTTGTTGAATTGAACAGTGATTACTTTCTTTATAGGTTTATATAATACAATTAAAGTTACTCCCTTATTTCTTTGTGTCCTTTAAAAATGTAATCATTATCAAATTGCTCATCATCTGTTAATTTTGTCTCATCAGGCAGGTGACCTACAGACTCATTATATAGAGCTACTTACCCGCTCTAGTGACTACTACAAGTTCTTAGGGGAGTTGCTGAAGAACATGGAAGAGCTGAAGGTGGTTACTGAATTTGCATATTGTGGTTTAAAAACAAGTATTTCTGTTAATATATGATATTTTAATAATATGAGAAATATTAGAAAAAATGAATTATACATTAAAAAACAGGTTTATGTGAGAGTATGACAGGATGTAACTGATGTGCTTTCTGTTTTTGCCCTGTCTTTCCTCAGATGAGGAACACCAAGATTGAGATGCTTGAGGAGGAACTGAGGCGTCTGAAGGAGGACCTCAATGATCGTAACCAGAAAAACAAGTCTCTGGAGGATGCTATGGCCCAGTATAAGATGGAGCTTAGTCAGTTACAAGATCAAGTCATTTGTACTGAGGAAGTGAAGAGAACCTCAGTATTGCAGGTTAATGCTGCCAAGGAGAGCCTGGGCAGCACACAGAGCAAGCTTCATGAGCTTAATGATGAGCTGACGCGTATTAAATACCAACTTGATGAAGAAAAACGGAAAAGGAGGCTGGCAGAGGAGCGCTACAACAGCCAACAAGAGGAGTATGAAGGGGCTGTTCGCCGCAGACAGAAAGAACTGGAAGAACTCAGCTGGACTAGGATTGACTTAGAAAAGGCAGTGAAAGACAAGGAACGTGAGCTTGAGAGGATGAAGATGCAGCTGGAGGAGGAGGCGGCACGTCGACGAAATGCTGAATCTGAAATGTCAAAGGTAAGAACACAGTGCACCCAGGAGATTAATCAACTTAAGCAGACATACGAGACAGAGATCCACGTTACCAAGACCACAATCCTGAAAGCCTCACAGCAGAAAGAAGAAGACGCAGCAGAGCTGAGGCTGCAACTTGAAAGACTCGCTGCTGAGAAGAGAGATGTAGAGGAGGAGCTGAGGAGACTGAGGCAGGCGATTGCTATTACAGAGGAGCAGAAAAGCAGGGCAGAGCAGGAGGTCAACCAGCAGAGGGCCTCAGTGGCACAAGAGACTAGGGTGCGCAGTGAGCTGGAGGTGCAGCTGATAACTCTCAAGCAGCAGAGAGAAGAGAATGAGCTCAAATTGAAGGAAGCCACCAGAAACAATCAGGAAAAGTCCCGGCAAATCAGCGTGCTAACATTTAACCTGGAGGAAGAAGGGAAGAAGCGGAGAGCTCTGGAGTTGGAAATAAATCACCTGAAACAAGCTGAGGCAGAGCTGAAGGCAAAGAACACTTCCTATCAGGAGACAATTAACAAACTGAAAGTGTCTGAGCAGGAGATCCGTATCACTCGAGTGGAGCTGGAAAAGCAGGCCACTGAGAAAACTAAGGCTGAGCAGAATTATGCCAGGCTGCAGAGTCGTGTCAGGGAACTTCAAAGCTCTCTGGATGGGAAGGAAGCTGAACTGGCAACGCAGAAGCAGGCAACTCAGGAGGAGTTTACTCGTAGAAAACGAATGGAGGCTGAGTTGGAGAGGATGACACATACTTGCAGAGAGCATACGACCACAATTAGCTCGCTAAAATCTATTCAGATAGAGGCTTCCACTACTGGGAGAAAGTATGAGCAGGATCTCAAGGCTCTTCAGGAGGCTCTGGATAAGAGTCTGAGGGATCACAAAGCCACCAAGGAGGAACTGGCAAGTGTAACAACTGAGCTGAAGACACAGAAACAGAAGCTCCAGCAGGAATTGACCCGTGTTCATGAACTAAACCTGCGTAATGAAAGCCTTTATAAGACCATTGAGGAGAAGAGCCGCCAACTTAATGAGTACACCACGGAGATCGAGAAGCTGAAGACTCTGACACAGAACCTCACAAAGGAGAGACTGAAATTGGAGGAGGAGCTGAGAACCGTTAGACAAGAGAGAGACGAGATGAAGCTCAGCAAAGATGCTATTGATGGAGAAAGTGCTACTCAGATTTCAGCCTTGCATGTCCAGCTCCAGAGTAGCATCAAGAGGACGTCAGAGCTCCAGGGTCTCATCAATGACCTGACCAACGAGAGAGAAAAGCTTAAATTGGAAATAAACAAATTCCAAAAGCAGTCAATTGAGGTATTTTTGATTGTACTGACGGATCATTACCATATAATCATCACATCTAATTTATATCGCTCTTTGCATGACTTGGTATACATGCAATAAAAGTGAGCCTGATATCAGAGTAGTTGTCTATAATTTGTGATTTGCCTCTTTTAGCTTAGCATTTTTGCATGTTTTTACTTACAAAATAGCTGTGCATTTCATTTACCCATTCACTTATGGCACTTATGAACTTCATACCATTAAACAGTTTAACACTAACATGCTGGTATGCACACGTATGTACTTTAGTTCAGACAGGTCTAGCAAATGAAGGACATGTAATTTAATTTAAATTGTTTGTATTCTATATGTGGGAAAATGTCTTGTATACATGACACCATACTTTCTTATCTCTTCACAGACATCGCTTGTGGTGCAAGAATCCCAAAGCAAATACAGTGATCTGCTGCTGGAGAAGGATAGTTTGCTGTCCAGGATTAAACTGTTGGAGCAGGACAAGAATCGTCAGCTGCGGTTAGAAGAAGAGCTCAATCGCATCAAAGTCACACTAGAGTCCGAGCGTCGAAACAAACAGCAGCTGCAGGAGGAGAAAAATTCAATTTTCAAGGAGCTAAGCACTATAAAGAGCCAGTATGAGATGAAAAGTTCTCAGATTAGGCAGTGCGAGTCAGACAGAGATAGGGCCGATCGAGAGAGGCTTTCCCTCAAGAGCGAGATCGAGAGGCTCACGAGGGAGCTAACGAGTATTGAAGAAAGGTACAAGAGCCGTCTGTTGAGCTCAGAGAAAGAGGCAAAAGAGCTGGCTCTCAAGAAGGAGTCCCTGGAAAGAGAAATACGCAGACTGCAGCAGAGGCCCAACACTCTGAATAGGCAGACCCAGACAGATGAGAAGGTCCAAACCATTGATCCTTCAAAGCTTCTGTTTGACGGGGTGCGCCGCAAAGTTACAGCCCATCAGCTTTGCGACTGTGGTATCATTAGTAAAGCTACTCTAGATGAGCTCCTAAAGGGAAGAAGGACAGTGAGCGAGGTAGCTGCAGACATCCAGGTTAACCTTAAGGGCAGTGGCATCATTGCTGGTATGACATCTACTTCTCAACGGAAAATCCCATTCACTGAAGCCAAAAACAAGAATATGCTCAGCCCAGAGAGTGCCCTTAAGCTTCTGGAAGCTCAGGCAGCAACGGGCTACATAGTGGATCCTGCATTTAATGAGAAGATGCCTGTGGATACCGCCTGTTCAAGAGGGATTGTAGACACAGAAGACAGAGATGTCTTGTTGAAAGCTGAAGCTGCTAGCACAGGTTTCAAAGATCCATACTCTGGCAAAGTGTTATCTGTGGGTCAGGCTTGCAGACAAGGCCACATAGACAAAGAGACAACCATCCGCTTGCTCCAGGCTCAAGAGTCTGTTGGGGGTATACTGGATCCTGTTTTGGGTGTCTTCCTACCAAAAGATCTGGCCTTGGACCGCAATCTTATTGACGAGGACCTCTACAGGGCTCTGACTAAAAAACCAACCTGCTATCTGGATCCAACAACTGGACAGAAGACAACTTACAATGACCTTCGGATGAAGTGTACAGTGGAACCTGTTTCTGGCTTGCTTCTGATCTCTGGTCCAGAAAAACCCTTGACAGTGAAAGGTCTCCGTGGTGAAGTCTCTGTCTCGGAACTCGTCAAATCTGAACTTCTGGATGAAACTGACTTGCAGAAGCTCAGTCAGGGCAAACTCACTAGCAGAGATATTGAAGACAAGCTAAAGACCTATCTCCATGGCTCTACCTGTATTGCCGGGATCTATGATGAAGCCAATGACAGAATACTACCTTTTTATCAGGCAATGAAGGAGGGTCTGCTTATGAGAGGCACCACGTTGGAGCTTCTTGAGGCCCAGGCTGCTTCTGGCTTCATAGTTGATCCAGTCAACAATGTTTTCTTGACAGTGGAAGACGCCAGCAAGAGAGGTCTGATAGGGAAGGAGTTTAAGGGCAAGCTGTTGTCTGCAGAGAAGGCAGTAATAGGATACAGAGACCCAAACACAGGAAAAACTATATCCCTCTTCCAAGCTATTGAGAAAGATCTTATTGAGAAGGGTCATGGAATCCGACTGCTCGAGGCTCAGATTGCCAGTGGTGGGATTATTGACCCCAAAGAGAGCCATCGTATTGATGTTGCTGTTGCCTATAAAAGAGGATACTTTGATAAGGAGATGAATGAAATCTTATCTTATGAAGGGGATGACACAAAAGGATTCTTTGATCCTAATACCAAGGAGAACCTGACCTATCTTCAGCTGAAGGAAAGGTGCATCAAAGATGAAAAAACAGGTCTAATACTGCTGCCACTAAGAGACAAGAGAAAGCCCCAGAAGACGCAGGAAAGCCGCACAAATATCCTACGCAAGAGGCGGGTTGTAATCGTCGATCCAGACACTGGGCTTGAAATGTCAGTGAGGGAGGCCTACCACCGTGAGCTGATTGACTACGATACTTTCCTGGACTTGTCAGAGCAGGAGTGTGAGTGGGAGGAAATAACTATAACAGGGTCAGATGGCTCTGCACGCTTGGTTATAGTAGATAGAAAAACTGGACTCCAACATGATATTCAGGACTGCCTAGAGCGTGGTGTCATTAACCAGAGCACTTTGGATAAGTATCGTGCTGGAACAATGACCTTGACCCAATTTGCTGACGAAATTGCCAGCAGAAGCAGCAGCCTTGAAATGACCATTGCAGCCAGCAATGTTGATGACATGATCACCTGCAGCAGCCCCACCCACACAACACCATCTTCTCCTACTGTCCGTAAACGCTTCAACAGTATATCTATTACAGTCTCTCCCCCTGAGATGTTTGATGACCACAGCCCCGTGGGGGCTATATTTGACACAGAGACCTTGGAGAAAATAACTGTTAGTGAAGCGCTTAGAAGAGGCATAGTTGACACTCTTACAGCACAGAGGTTGCTGGAGGCCCAGGCATGCACAGGTGGTATCATCAACCCTGCTACTGGTGAGAGACTGTCACTGCAAGATGCTGTCCATCAGAGCATCATTGATGAAAGCATGGCCAGTAAACTGAAACCTGCCCAGAAAGCTTATGTTGGCTTTGAGGATGTGAAGACTAAAAGAAGGATGTCTGCGGCAGAGGCAGTCAAGGAGACATGGCTGCCTTATGAGGCTGGCCAGAGATTTTTGGAGTTTCAGTACCTGACAGGGGGCCTGATTGAACCTGGCACTGGACGTCGCGTCAGTATTGAAGAGGCTATCCGCAGAAAATGGCTAGATGGTCAGGGGGCCCAGAAGCTTCAAGACACTCGGAACCACCAGAAGAACCTGACCTGTCCCAAGACTAAACTGAAAATATCCTACAAAGAAGCCATGGACAGCTGCATGGTGGAGGAAAGCAATGGCATGAAGATGCTGCAAGCCTCGTCTGTGTCTACCAAGGGAATCAGCAGCCCTTACAATGTCTCTAACCCAGGATCTCGCTCTGGCTCAAGGGCTGGGTCTCGTACCGGCTCGAGGAGTGGATCTCGTAGAGGCAGTGTGGATTACACCTCTACTATGACCTTTACATCCACCAGCAGTACAGTTTATAGTGCTAACACACACTTTTAATTCATTCCACAGAATGATAATAATTAATCACATAAGAGTAGCATGTCCTTTGCAATTTGCTTGTTTGCTTTTTTTTTTTATATATAACCATTTGCTTTTCAAAAAAAAAAGAAAAAAAGTATTGTACTTAAAAGATTGGGGCGGTGTTTTGTTTTTGTTTGGGGTTTTTTTTTTTTTTTTAGACTTTTTTTGTTTGCAGGTTGTAATGATTGAAAGTTTCAATATTAGATGCTGAGTGCTATTTTACACCTTTATCATAATAGATTTTTAGTAGATATAACCTTATTTCAGTTAGTTTTACTACATGATGACTTTTTATAACAATATATAATAAATGCCTGTTGATTTTGTCTTTAACATGACCTCTGAATAGATGTCACTTTTGTTGTGTTGTGTGGTCATGACAGGTTAATTCATGCATTATTGAGAGAACATTTTTGTTTTTGTTAATTGCAAATCCTGAGGCTTAGCTTACAATATATGTTATACATTGCAATACAACATATTTTACATTGTAACTGTAGAAAATTGTTGCTACTAAAATGCTGTTGCCCGCTATCAAAATAAAGTTGTCACAGAATTTTACATGCCTTTTTGTTCTGGTTCATTTAAATTAGCTGTTGCATGTATGAGAAGAAGTTAGCTAGACAGCATTGTTTCTAAGGATGACTCTGATTGTAATGCTAAAGTTGATCTTGGATCCCTGTTTAAATGCAACTCACTATTTTACCCTTGATCTTACACAGATTGAGAGTGAAGTTTTACTCTTTAGTTATTTGATGGTAGCTTGAAATATCTGTTAAAAAACTTCATAAATAAATAAAAGCAGTGCATGAGATATCATGAAAGACCCAAGATTTACCTTCTGAAGGAGGCTGATTTGGACCGCTGGAGATCTTTATAATATGTGTGAGTAATTTTAACTCGGTCTATGTTAATGTAATAAAGTGACTATTCTCAAAAAAAACAAACAAAAAAAACTGACGGTTTGAATATTTGTAGTACACCCATGAACTACTGAGGAAATAAAATGTACATTTATGAAACATTAAGTTGTAGCCTAATTTAAACTTACTTATATATTAAAGATTTTAAACGGTAGGTTATAATTTCTTACAATTATATATTTCATTATGTCATGAATATGTATTTACTTGTACAGCAGCCATATGAAAGGTGATTATGTGGGTGGGGGTTGGCAGGAAATTAAAGTCTATGTATGAGTAGTGAGGGTGAGAACAAACAAATGGAAGGGGGCAGAGGGAGGAGGCCAAAGCGAGGGGAGGTAGGTTGAAAGGGGAGGGAAGAAGGCAGACACCCACGGCGGAGCGGTAGGAGGACTATCCCATGCCAGGACTTGTGGCGGCTGCAGCGGTAGCCTGGACTAGAGGGAGTGTTTTGGAGGCATAGGAGAAATAGCAGCAGCAGCTTTCCCCTTTTTTTTCAGGATACGAGCAAGATTTGATTTTATTACCAGCAGTGACAGAAAGGAGCGAAAAGAGCCCCTGGGTCCAAGCAAACTCCGAATAGGCAGAGAGCGCATTCCAGCAGAGGAAAATGAGCCTCCCAGCCCACAGTAAGCCTGTTTGACGGCTGAGGGCTCTTTGAGACTCCGGACTTTATCATATTCCTTTTCTTTCTACAGCTTAAACTTACATAAAAAAGGAGGAAAAGAAGACTCCCCCCTCCCCCCCAAAAAACAAGTCGTCGCTTTCACTTTAAAAAGGTAAGGCATGTTGTCTGAAACAGTTCGCCAGAAGAAGACAGGAGTTTTAACTCTGGCTGGTCAGTGCTTTAAAAAGCGGGATGAGACTTCCACTCTGTGGAGAACTTTTCAACAGTCACACTGCAGTGAGGTCGTCCAGAGAGTAAAACAGGGCAATTCTTTGTATTTACTTTGGTTAGAAACAGGGTGTGCGTGCGTGCGTGTGTGCGCGCGCTCTGGTATAAAAATTCTGAAAACAGGGAAGCGAGTCATTCATTCTCATCTGATTTTTTTAATGTCTTTATTTTTACATCATGTTTTTAAATAGAACCATTTAAATGCCTTTAACTGAAACTTCATAAAGTCAGGCTTAGTAGTCTTTTTACCCTTTAAACGTTTCCCCCAGTGAATTGTATTCTGCAGTAGCTATAATTTGGGGTTCCTTGCTGTTGTGGGCTATGGTCTACTGAAGACCTTTTATAATGTGAAACATATGGGACTGTTCTTGTGGAGGACTTGCGTCCAGTAGTCCAAAAAGCTTCAAAGAGATAGGGCCTACCTTTCTGTTTGGGGTGTTGTACTCGTGGACAAATATTCGAGAGAGACGACTGATTAAGAAAGTTTGTCTTTTTTCTTTCTGTCTGTCTTTTGAGTTTCAGCTGCTGCATGGTATGTGCAGCCTTAAGGCTATGATTCTTAGGCAGCCATTGTTGATGACATGCACAAGTGTCCTTATATGATAGCAGCTACAGCTCCTCTTCACCTGAATATTGCTTTCCTCCTTTCCCTCCAGTGAAGAGTCTAGGTCTTCCTGCATTTACACCCTCTTGCAGCTAGCTTGTGAGTTGTTGTGAGCATTTTGCAAGCTGAACTCTTCCAAGATTTGGTTTAATTTAGAGTTGCATGACTAATATCTACCCCTCCAGGCGAAAAGAAATGAGTCAGAAACACAGAGTTATTATTATTATTATTTTTCATGACTGGTAACAGGAGGCACTTAAAAAGGGCTGGCAGAGCAACACATGAATGGGGATCCCGATAGTGTAGTTTGGACAGGTGGGTTGGCAGAGGGTTGGGACTGTGTACTGTAAGCAGAACACTGTGATCCCAGCATGAGACAGAGCAGTGGGGCATTTCATTTTGTCACAGCACCACTCTCTGTACATGTGCAACTCATTAAACATATAGGAGACCTGGAGAACGAAGGAGAATGAAAGCAATAAAGTGGCAAAAATTGTTTTAAAGAAAAAGAGAGGGTGGCGGGGATAGATAAAGGGAGAGTGCTAACGTAATCCATTCTGGAGCACATTCCACGCTGACCCTGGGATTGAAAATGGTAATTAGGGACTGCTTTAGGAGCCTTCTGGGTGCACAGATTTGCTCAGAGCCAGGGCTGTCATTTTTATTTCCTTCAAAATGCCTCGTGAAAATGTGAGACAAATACATGCTAGAGTTCCAGAGTTACAAAATAAACGTACTAAAAATACTCTGCATCCACGTCTGTGGCTTTTTTCAATAGTTCTCAGGGCTTGTTTATTTCAGTCCTTCAGCAGTGAATGGGTGTCAAAGCCACAGCATAAACATACAGAGCCCCTGACAGGAAAAGGCCAGAACAAACTGTGGCCTTGTCCTTCTCTGGGCTCTTAAAGCCTGTCATGTCTCTGTGAGCATGTTATTCCACAGCATGGTGCCACACTCACGCCAAGTATGAATACATGGCGGTTTTCGAATGGTGAAGCTGATGGTATCAGAGTTATTAGAAGGCTGTTAGATGTAATCGCTAAATATTATCAGGGGACTCCAGCCACACGACAGAGGGAGAAAAAAACAAATGGGTTCTGCTTGCTGGAGAGGGCATGAAAAAGTCTTTTGTACGGGACAAAGAAAGAATTAAAGCTAAATGCAGAGTAGGAAAACATTTTTGTCCGGCAGCAGCCTGCAGGCAGCCAGACTTCCTGAAGCATTTTATGGCACTTTAGGTGTTACTCAGGTTTGCAGACAACAGCTTCGAAGGCTGTTAATCTTTCCAAATTCTCCCAAAGAGACAGCAGTGTTATGCATGTGTACCTGCTTTTTCCATAGGTATTTAATAGAGGACTTCTACGTGCTGGGAAGTTTTGAGGTTTATCACCTCAACGTTGGCTGAGGCTGCGCTCACTCTGTATCAGATAAAGCAAGCTTGATCATTTTTTTCGTTTCAGTCCCATCATTTCAGTTTAATTGACCTGTGAAAATATTCAAGCTGTCTCAAAAATGGAGGCTGTTGCCGCAGCATGTCAATCACAGGACTGAAGTTTGAGCCAACAGAACCAATTTGGGAGTGTGAATGGGGGAAGGGATGCCCTGATTGCTTTCATATGTGCTCTTTTTTTTTTGTTTCGCTCTGTCTCATCTTGTTTCTTAGTGATTTGCAAGCTATCCTCTTGACTATGCATTGGGGAATTTAGTTAGGTAATACCGATTTGTTTTGGATTCTAATAATGGCTTGTAATACAAATTTGTCATATTTTCAATAGGCTTTTACAAGCAAGATAGTAAATCCAAAATTAAAATAATGCATTGATTAGTTCTGAAAATCACATATCCTGCACAAATTTTAAAGCTTAGGGTTTATTTGTCATTGTAGCAGTGATGTTTTCAGAAAAAAATAATATGCAGCATTCTCCCTAAACTTGAAAATTACATTTTTCTTTCTTTAATCTCAACAAGCCTATTTCTTCTACTAGTTTGTGCACATATTACGTTACATATTAAATTCACTAATGGAAAATCCAGTTAGGGATGCTGTAGACAGCTTAATCACAAAGTTGCACATAGATCAGTTTAGTTGCTGAGGCTCTGTAGAGTCTTATTATTTGTGAGTGACAAGTATGTAAAGTTTTTGCCAACCCTTGTTACCACAATAGACTTTAAAATAAACAGCCATGAGGTCATTGCTCACATGATCAGGCTGTGATTTAACCCACAGGGCTTGCCCATGTCTGGATACAAAGACGGTCCTCATTGGTTTTTATGCCCTATTCCACGATGCCGCTTCTTTTATCTCATGGTTCACCTGCTCGTGCAGAGTGGAAGATTCCATGTGGTGGCCAGGTGATGGGTGTGGCCCGTTAAAAAGGCCTTCATCCCAGCACGCTTCACCGTACGCTCCTCAACATTTCATTACTCATAAAGGAATGTTTGATTAATTTATTTTCAGCAAGGTTTCAGGTAAGAAAGGCATTTGGAATGAGTCCTAAGTGATGGTCATGCGTGTGTGAACGTGGCTGACAGCAGCAGTGTAGCCTAGTCAAGCACCTACCTGCAAGGGTTGGAGCTTGGGGAGCCAGACACACCCTAATCCCCCAACATCCTGACCTTAGTAAACCTGTTGCAGCTTGTTCACCGTAAAACCTGGCAACCTCGAATCTCTCTCCGTCTCCCGCACTCCTCTACCAGCCTTGCTCTCACAGTGCCATGGGTGGGCTCTGGATTTGAGTTCCTTGGTACTGCTTATTCTGTCTTTGTGAGCTAATGCTGTGCCTCAAACCAGGAACAAAAGCAGTCAGTGCAAATTAAAGACCAATTATCTTTAGTGCGTGCTGGGGCAAGCTGCTCTCGGTGGACTGAGTGAAGGGTGGGAGAATTGAGAGGAAAATGCTGATTACTGCAGTGCCACTGCACATGAATGTTTCATATGAAAAATCGAATACTACTTAGAAGTTCTGTCACGTGTTATGTCATTTTTAGATACTGGCTACATTTGCGCATCTTTAGAGATGGGTTCCGCCCATTTGAACTGGGTGGAAACCTTTCTTTTTCACTCTGTTTAGTGGTATAATTAAAAATTTATTAGTTTCTTGTTGGAAAATTGCAGATTTGCAGAAAGCCAGACTAAAGCTTCATTTTTAACTTTATGAACTTAAAAGTTATGTCTCTAAAGAAGAAGGGAACACGTTAAAGTTTTGCTTTAAAATACAATTATACTGCTTCTTGCAGAAAATTGAGCCAGTATCATTCTTTGGCACTCCTGGGTCACACTAATGTTAAATGTTGGTTAAGTTGATACCTTTTCCACACAGTTAGCACAGTACTTTGACACTTTCAAAATATTACTGTGCCTTCTTCCCATTGCCATGCCCTGGACGCAGAGCCTAAGCCCTGGCCTGTCTGTTCATTAATTTCCCATTAGTCAACAGTTTTTCCTTAAAGTCACTAGGGAAATAAACTAACCCGGTCATTAGCTTCAACGACCTGAGGACCTGAGCGCCTCCTCCACCAACACACACACTCACAAAAACACAGCACAGTCCCTACCAGTGATGACCTCTTCACATGGCCTCTTTCATTCCGCTCTGAGGGTTCATTTAAGCCATGGCTACACTGTCCCTGATTTATGGCTCCCTCACTGTGCCCCTTCAAAGTGATGGGCTGTAGCCTGCAGTCGTCTCAGAGTTAATTAATGGACGCATTCTCGACAGGATCGTTTAATCACAACAAACAATCGGGTTCAGTCAAGAAGAGCGATGATGATATCTTTGGCAGCTTTAGCAATGTGCTTCTGTTTTTGTGAGTGTGCTTGTGAAAAATTTAATATTTGGGGAAAAAAAAAAAAAAGATTCAGATTCTGTTGAACAGTAGTCTCTTACAAATGCAAGACAGGAGTATAAATCATTTCTTAACCCGGGATTTGGTTTCATTTACAGACAGTTTTCTGTTTATAAAATTTAGCATAACACAGTTTTCCAAAAAGAAAAAAATCTGGTTCTTGAATCTTAGTTAATTAACTCTTTTTGAAAGACAGATCAGTACTGGCTTTAATTTAGAATGTAAGAGCACATGAAGAACGAAAGAAAGCTTAAGAGTTGAAGACTTTAATTCATCAAAAACGTAATTTTTGGAACTATTTTAATCCCTTTTAATTTGAAAATTTCTTGTCACAAGCAGGAGACAGAATTCTGTAACCAAGCTGGACTTCAGTCTATAAAGACTTGGGTTTTCCACACTAACTTATGACTATGAGGTCAGTTGGCAACAACTTGCTACTCTCTCGCTGCCGAGCCGTACAGAGTGACAAAGAGGCCGTACTAAGATACCGAGATAAGAGAGCAAGAGAAGAGTCTGTGGGATGTGTTGAGTAGCAGTGGGAGACTGGCTCTTCCTAGACCACCATAGCAGGAAGTTCATGGCCATGAGGTCACAGGGACACACCGTCACTCAGGGATTTACAGAAACTGGTTTCAACCGGAGTTCTTTGAAAGTTTTCTTTGTCTTTGTCATTGTTGCTGTGGATCACCGACTGCGGTTCCTAGATTGCTCATGTCCAGTCTTCTCCTGTGTCTTTTTGCAGTCCAGAGAAGTTCATTATCTGTCATGCTCAAAAGGTTAAAAAGATTGCGATATGTTGTATTGTCTAAGAGAGTATAGTATCTGTGGCACACACTACTGACCGTTGCTGTGTAAACACAGTATGCTGTGTCATACAATCTGGCATCGAAGTCATTCCCTAAAGTTATCTATGAGAACACGTACACAATGACAAAAGCTGAGGACTTTGACCATCAAATATTGACTTGAGTCACCTGCAGTGCTGTGAGACTGAAGGGCTTTTTCCTCTTGTGTCTCTGCTTGGATATTTTTTAACAGGAAAGCCAAAGATTCATAATGGAGGAGGGATATGAACTCGACCTTACGTATATCACAGAGCGTATCATAGCTGTGTCCTTCCCCCGGGGGTGCTCCGAGGAGATCTACTCACACAACCTGAAGGATGTCACGCGTATGCTCAAGTCCAAGCATGCAGACAATTACCTGGTCAGTGCCGGTCCATTTGCTGCTCTCCCCTAGAAATGTGCTGTAACTGTGTTGAAAGTGTTGAAAGGTGGTGGGCTTTCATGTAATCTTGACTTGATCCCAGAGTGATTTCATGCATTTGTAAGAACTTTTGTTAAGGAAGAATGCAGAAATCTTAGAGACAACATTTTAAGACCTGTGCTTTGTTGTGTTATGTTTTCTTTAGATCATCAACCTGTCAGAGAAAAGACAAGATCTCTCTAGAATGAACCCAAAGGTAAGGCATCTGGCATTTACTTCAAATAGCGCAACTGTACACCTCTGTCAGTCTACTTGATTAACTCAGGCTAGTGAGCAAATGTGAGCAAGATATTATTGATTTGTAAAGCATAGGGACAGAGGATGAGTCTTGTGGTTGTGAGCGATAGTGTGTGTGTTCACGTGTCTAATGGTGTTGTTTTTAGACCCTGGATACAGGCTGGCCTGACCTGCATGCTCCACCTTTGGATAAGATCTGCACCATTTGTAAGGCCATGGAGAGCTGGCTCAATGCTGATCCGCTACATGTGGTTGTTATACACTGCAGGGTGAGCACCTACAGAACCTTTATACAAATATGATATTGTAAAACATAAACAACAACAACAGTTTAAGACTAAGTGTGATTTGATCAGATTTGGTTAACATCTACTGAGCAGTCCACCAGCTGTCATGAGAATGTGGTTTTAAATGTTTGCTGAATCTGGGTAAGTGCAAACCAGTGAGAGAAAGGAAAAACACAAAATAAGCAGAAAACAGTTATGTGAAATAAACAATGTGGTTCTGCAGTGTGGTGCAAAAGTCTCAAGGCACCTGTTCATTTTAATGTTTTGCTAGAAAAATGGGAAATGGGTACAGTGATTTATTGGAATATGTGCAAAAATGCTTGGAAATACAATATATAGACAAACGAACAAACAAAAACAGAGTTTGTGCAGTTCTTACAAACTTGAATGTCAGCAAGTTGCTATGACCACCTTTATTCTTTGACACAGCCAGAATTCGATTGGGGAAAATTTCTTCTAATTTCTATAACTGGTCCTCAGGAATAGTTCTGCAGGCATCTTGAAGGACATTCAAAGTTCTTTTTTGGATGTTCTCTATCAAGATGATCCCAAACTGCTTCAGTAATATTGAGGTCGGGGCTCTGGGGAGGTGCGGTAAAGCATAATCAGATGCTTTCCAGATGGTATTAGATAATTGATCAAAATCTGATGAATCAAAATCTGATGGTATTTTTCTGCAGTCATAATTTTGATAAGATCCCCAACACCACTGGCTGAAATGGAGCCTCATACCTTGAAAATACCTCCACCGTGCCTCACAGATTGCTGTATAGACTCACTCTACAGCAGTTTGGCCACCTCCGTACAACAGATGAAACTAAAAATCTTAAATTTGCCCCTCATTTTCTGTTAGGTTGTTGTGTAATTTGGCACACCTCAGCCTTTTCTCTCTGTTTGCCTTATTAAGAAGGGCTTCTTGAAGGCCACCTTTCATCCACAGAGACCATTTCTGATGAGGATTTGACAAACAATAGATGGATCAACTAAAGGGCAGATGTTCTGCTGTGGATAGTTTTTTTTAATTGGCACTTTTCTATTTGTCCTCCACTTGTCTAGTTTTCCTATAAGCTCTTTCTAAAGTTTCTTTTTTGTGTAAACACTATTAATTTATATATATAACTGTGTTATCCCTGGCAGTTTGCTAATAATAAAGTATCTAAAGATAAAGATCTTTGCTAAGTTGTCTGATATGTGTAGACACAACACTGGTTCACCCTTTAAGTTGGTACATTTTTACACTTGAATGATTCTTAGGTCAGTGTTAAATGGGTTGTTAAACAAACAAAAAACATTCATCTGAAAATAGTAAAGTACACGGACTGGATTGAAAATGAATAAGCAGCAAATATCCAAAGGAAAGCTTTGAAAGACCTCCAGAAAGCCTGGAGAAATGTTGCTCAAGACTACCTTAAAACATTTTATCTTAAAAACAACATTTAATCTTTACAAAAAAAAAGTCTGGCTCAGTGGAAGCAAAATATAAAAGAAATGAGAGGTGACTCATGACTTTTGGACAATACTGTTCGTTTGGCTGGAACTTGTGTTTATGAAGACTGTGGGGGGCCTTTTGGCTTTGGTTTCATTTTTAGTAAAACTGCTGGTGCTGCGTGTGTAGTGAATCATCTCCTGTTTTTTTTTTTTGTTGTTTTTTGTTTTTAGGGTGGCAAGGGTCGAATTGGCGTTGTCATCTCTTCGTTTGTGCATTTCACTGACGTGTCAGCCAGGTAACCAACACCGTGTGTCACATTTCTCATGTTTTGTTACTATAAATGATGTTTCTTTCTTTTTCCTCTGAAGTCATGATTCATCATACTATGTGCGACCGCTCACTTCTGGTGGTGAAGCAGTATGAACAACAAACCACAACAATTCACGAAGACTCGATATGTTGTGTTTTTGTAGACGATAAGCAATGTCAAACCAACCACCAGGAGTTTATTCACCTCCTTTAATTTCGGGTTAAGGTGAATCAGAAAGTGAGTCAAAAGAAAAGTCACTTCTCTCAGATTCAAAGAAAAGCCACACGATTTAAGCAATGAATCACCCCGTATTGAATTGCATGAATCAACTTAGAAACATGTTAGTTACTTAAATGCCTTCTGGCCACAGTGTCAGTTTCAATGTATTTTTTTTTTATCATGAAGAAAACAGATTATAATTTTCTGACCAAGCAAGCAAATTCGGAAGTGCCGAAGGTTTAAGTAAATTGACACAACCTGCTGTTATGTCACTGCGTAGATTCTTTCTGCACACAGCAGACAGTGTGGCATGGCCATATATTGGCTCCTAATTCAGACAGTCTGTGCTTTTCTTAGCACTTACTTCCCACTGAGGAATACCATTGCAGTAAGGTGAATGTGAAAGACGGGGCAAAAGAGAGGTGGAGAGGTGGAGAAAGAGATAGGAAAACACAATGGGACAGATTTACAATGGAATAGATTCCGGGGTGGGGGGAGGAGATGAGCGAGATGGCCGATGACAGTAACAGAGCTTTGGTGAAAGGGCTCCAGAGCCTGTTGGTTTTAGGTCTGTCTGAATAGCCAAGCTGCGCACACACTCTGGCCTCTCTGTGTCCTCCTCTCCCCCTCTGTGTTTACTTAAAGCTGGCATTCCCTTCCTCTCTGTTGGAATCCTCTGTTTCTCTGGTTACTTTCCCTCTTGTCTATGCATGTATGCATGTGTGTGTGTGTGCGTGTGTCTCTGTGTATGTATGCATTGCCTTAATTGGATGTTACAGTTCACACTATTCAATTATAGAGGAGAGTATAATCTTTCTCTTGAGTCATAATTACCTAAAGCGTTTTACGTGTCTCTCTCTTTCTGTCAAAGTGCTGACCAGGCGTTGGACCGCTTCGCCATGAGGAAATACTACGATGATAAGGTCTCAGCTCTGATGACACCTTCACAGAAGCGGTAAGACCCAAAACATAAGCACGCCCTTCTATTTGGTAATAGAGCTCTAGCAGTGTGTTTGGCTCCTCACTGACCCACGTCTCCATCCAAACAATCAGATCCCAGACCCAGCTGATACCATACAGTCCCCATGCTGTTTGTTTACTTTTTGAGCTGACAGCTAGTCATTGTTTATCATTTTAATAGGATCCCATGGTAGCCTGATGTAATCTTAAACCTACATATCTCGCTCACACTCATGTCTCTTGGGCAAAACTGGTTTATCATTTCTGTCTAGTCTCTGTGCTTATCAGTGATAAACAGTAATGACGACGGTTACTGTTTTCTAGAGATACTAGACGGCAGATTCTGATTTTTTTCAACAGAGTCGTGCTGGCCGTTTTCTTTTTTTTCACATATTTAGCATAAGCAAAGCTGATGTGGCATTCTCACCTTGCAAAAAAACAAATAAGTCTGTTTTTCCAAAATGCTGAAGTGCTGTCAGGTTTGGAAAAAATATCTTAGCGATGTCACTTTACCTGTGAAAAATACATCTTTTTTTACAGAAAGGTCTGTAATAGCATCAGGGGTATTTACCAGGCAAGGTCAATGTAATGAAAAGATATTATCAAGTTGCATTATGGGAGTTGAATGAGCCAACATTTGGAGACTGACTCTTGTGGCTAAAAGACAGGATATCTTGGCTTCAATGAACAATGACATTGTTCTTTTTATATCTCACTTTTCAGTCCCCCTTCCCACTGAATATGTAATACTAAATCACTGAAGCAATACAAAGTCTTGTGTAATGTTGATATCCACCTCCGCTTTCCTCTCAGGTATGTTTGGATCCTCAACAGCCTGCTAAGCGGATCCATGAAGATCAATGCCTCCCCCTTGTTCTTGCACTGCGTCATCCTTCATGGGATTCCAGATTTCAACTCCGCAAGAGGTTAAACACATATTGTTTATCACTGTATATAGTTTCAAAGAAAATACCCTCACTTCTAGCATGGCACAAAGAAAGGAATTCGGAGACAGCCACATCAGAGTTCGAGGGGTAAACAAAAGTGGAGTCTGATTGGAACTGTGTCTCTCTTTTTCCAACTCTCACAAGCATGCTCAAACAGATAGAGGTTGTTTACATAAACAGAACTGAAGAAATGAACTTCCCAGTTCCCAGTAAAACCATGGGAACACACACATGCGCATTTTCGTGTGTACACGTAAATTGCTGTTTTCACTAATTTTACTGAAACAACAAAAAGGTTTTCATCACATCGTGGAGCTCAAATCCCTTTCTCACAGCAGCAGCTTATCACACTTCAGCTGTGAGCAAAACAAGCCAGGAAGTGTCTCCTGAATATTTTAGCTAACTGGCTTCTCGAGGTCTTGATAAGAAGGAACCTGTGACTAACATTTTGAAAACACTTTGTCCTTTTTTTATATATAGTATGCTGTCCTTACATCAAGGTCTACCAGGGAATGCAAGCAGTGTATTCATCTGGAGTCTAGTAAGTAGCTTACACATGTGGTACAGTAATTTGAACATTATAGTTTACTTCAAAGTATGTTGGAAGGCTTTAAAGCAGTTTTCTGTTTTAGTTAGTTTAATGTTAATTTGAATTAGTTACTGCTTTCTGTAAATATCTGTAATTGCTTCCACACTCTGGCTCCATGCGACAGACTTCTCTGTTGTTTTTGTTTAAGTCACATTGGTCCAGGCCACAGAGACCGTGTATGCATCACGCTGGAGCCTGCGCAGCTCCTAAAAGGGGACATCATGGTAGGGAAAAAAACAAACTGCGTTTTCAGATGTTGCGAAATCTGTGTCATCGTGACATTTGTTTGTTTTGTCTCTTGTAGATTAAATGCTATCATAAAAGTGAGGTGACTTCAGAGCGTGAGGTTATTTTCCGGGTGCAGTTTCACACAGGAGCAGTACAGGGTTACAACCTGATGTTTGAAAAAGAGGACATGGAGACTGCCAACAAAGGTAGACCTAGAAAAAAAATCCCATGAACAGATCTCATCACCCCGCTGATAGTAAACAGCAACTCCTCTACTCTACACATCATCTGCGAGGTTCAGCTTGAACTTAATTTAGACATGCTGCTTTTAGACCAATAATTTGGTTTCCCCAAACATGTTACAATTACCGAGAGAGCTGCAAACTAACAGCAACTTTCATCTTACTGGTTCTGGCTCTCATTTATGCACTTTTCTCCTTTGTGGTGTCAATTCAGATCCCAGATTTCCAGATTATGGTAAAGTGGAGCTGGTTTTCTCCGAGGGACCAGAGAAAATCCCAGGTAGACTTCTAATCCTTTATCTTTATTTAAAATTACCATAGGGAGTAGCAGGAAAATTTGAAAACCAGATACAATGTTCTCTTCTACTTTTACGTGCTGTCCTGTGCTCTGGTCTTCTCCCTCTGCCCCCTGATGAGAAGGGAAATGTAGTGTGAAGTGTGTGCTGACAGAGAGGCAAAGAAGCACAGCATGTGCTGCAACAGAGGCCCCACAAACTATGTGGGGCCTCTGTGCAGGTCTGATATACAACGAAATGTATATATTTCTATTGTCTTTTCTGTTTCTGATTAAGTCTTTTGGTCATCAGCCATATTGTGGTGGCACTTTCTATTACAGCTTGGTAATAAGAAGGTAATAATATGGAAATAGCAAGTTACTAACACTTAAATACCAAGTATACCTAGTAATAACTAGGTAATATGTTCTGTCAACAGTGGTTATACTTGAGTAATATTAAACTGATATTTACATAATTAGGAAAGAAGTGTGGAAACAAACTGTGCATTGGTTGACAACACTAGTTAATAAAATAGGGCTATAGGTTATATAATAACAATATAATCACCTTCTAGCAATAACATAGTAACATCTGAGCATGTGAATTTTTATATACTGAAATATATTGAATACTAATATAGTTGATTGTGCTTTGTTTCTCCTCTAAGGTCGCAATTTAAATATTGTGTTTGCTGCTGTGGCTAATGACGTGGACAATGAGCAGTAGTTTATGTGTAATAACCAGCAATCATGAGTGTAAAATACAAAACTTCACATTTCTAGTAATATTTCCTGCATTTAAACCTAGGACTCCAAAAATATGTCAGTATTTGCTAAATGTAAATAAATAATAATGACTCAAGGTTGGGTTTATGCTATACAGATTATTTGTTGCTACACTAATAGAATACAGGCCATGGTTCTGACAAGATTTGAGCAAATGTAAAAAAAAAAATGAGCACACTTTAACATTCTGACCATATGACCGCTCAGCTTAGCTGCCTTTTAATAATAAAACAATTTCTCTGAATATGAATTTGCGTTTTCATTCGTAATAGCATTCAGCTTGTTTGAAGTTACATATGCTACCAAGGTTACCAAGCTGTAATAGAAAGAGCTACCAGTAATATTTTTGCTGATGATTTTGGGTCTTAAATAAAAACCTTAAATTTATTTTATCTTGGTTTGTAGTCATCCCACAAATTAAATAAAACTGATTCTTTAAAAATTTGAAATAAAAATGTTCAGAAACAGAGAGAACGCGTTACTGTAATCTGATTACTTTTTTCAAGTAATGAGTAATGTAAGGGATTACCATTGCAAAAACGGTAATTAGATTACCGTTACTTTCACGTAGGAACGCTGCGTTACTGCGTTACTAAAACTGTGATTTTTTTTTTTGCGAGGATGTCTCATGACGGTGACGTAAGCGAGTGCGACGTTCATGACAACAGCTGTCTGCAGATCAACAATGGATAATATATCGAAAAGGGAGAGAGTATGCGTGCAGCGTTTAAAGCGTGGAAGTACTGACCTTACTTTGAGTTTGATTCCATAAAAGTGACAAAAACATTAGTGTCCACTGTTCACTGCGTGGGAAGAAAACTTCTTTTTAAACCCCTAAACTTCCAAGCAAGCACCGAGTGCGCTACGACGTAATGTGAAATTCACAGAGAAACTCGCGGATTCTTCCACTGACCGCCGCGGCACACCTGCACCAGGGTAAACCTCCGCCTAACCCACTCCTGCTTTATAGGTGAAAATAGAGCAACAGGACCGCTAGTCTTTGATTTTATTTATTTTCTGCTGTGTTTTACTTGCATCTATTTGAAAGAGTGAGTGTAAAACAAAAAAATATTTTATTTTATGTGCTGGAATGTGCAGAAAATAGGTTTAAATGTTAAACAAATTTCTTCCAGTCAGAGAATGTTGCATATAATTTAATTTTTGCTTGATGCATAAAGTTAAAAGATTAAAACTAATAAAACAAGTTTTAAAAAGAGACGTTTCCATTTGATTACATTTTGTATGATGAATTATGCAGAAAAAGTAGAATTGGACTGAAAGATCTATCGCTTTATCACCTATTCAGGTTGTAAATCGTGTTTTTAAAAAGTAACTAAGTAATTAATTACTTTTGAAAATAAGTAATCAGTAAAGTAACGGGATTACTTTTTGGGGGAAGTAATCAGTTATTAGTTACTGATTACTTTTTTCAAGTAACTTGACCAACACTGTTCAGAAATGACATGGCTTTCCTGCTATCAGATTAATGAGAAGGGTCAGCGCTACTTCCCAGTCACTTTATGATATATATGACACTACAGCCATCCAGCTTAACATAGCATACAAACTGGACAGTAATGGGTTTTTTTGTTTGTTTTTTTATTCCAGGTGCTGACAAGTGGAAAAATGGAGGAGATGTTATTGTGGACTACAACACAGCAGATCCTCTAACTCGCTGGGACTCGTACCAGAACATCTGTGATGGCGAAGGTACTGTTGTGATGCCTCAGTGGTCTTTACGTGACTCACGAGACTAGTATTCATCCAGCTTTATTTCCTTATCATTTTCCCAGCTTTCAGTGCGTTCTTTCTCTTTTACGTTTACACCAACACATGCACCCTTTTTTTTTCTCTCTTGGTTATTAACCCCCCTTGACAGGGCCTGTTGTGCATGTTAGTGAGTGGCTACAGCGTGATCGCAATAACATCCACGCACAGTCACTGCTACATGATGGGTGTTTACATAGGAGTGGGACTTCAATCCAAGTTATGACATTTTCGAAGAGAAACTTTCATTTTAGACTCCAGGGTGATGGAAATGGCATGGAGTGTATCTGTGTGAGGGATAGGGAGGATTGTTGTTGTATGCAGGAAATGCTGGGTTCAAAGCAAGAGCAGTCAGTTCTCAGGAGATTTCTGTTTTGTTGTTTCATGAAATGAATAGGCATGCTTTAACCCACTCACACATACACACTCTCACTACCGCCCACACACATTCACACACAGACACACGCACATATAAATATATATATATATATATATATTCTCACACACACACACACAGAGCCACCCTGTCGGGGCGTCCCGTCCTAGCTGTGGTTGTTGCTCTCCACTCGACCACAGAATTCACAACAACCTCCCAGAATAGAGCAACGTGGTGGTGGCATTAAAACACAGATCCACCCTGTTCCAGAATTCATTGAGTGTTTTTATAAGCTAAGTTCAGCATGCCTTTTTGTGTTGCTTTTTTTTGCTTTCATTTGAAATACTCCAATAGATTTCTTCATGCTCACTTCTGGGAATGCAATAAAAACACAACCACTCAAACTTAAGAATTCATCAAAGCAAAGCAATGACAACAACAAAGAAGCATTTTTTCTATTGCCTCGATTCCCGAGCATTCATGTGGGATATTTACAGCCTTATTTTTCTCATGTAAACGCTAAATTTGAGAAGCAAGACTAGGAGCTTTGTTGGAATTCTACATCCACTTACCACCCCGTCTTCTGGCAGGACTAGTTTACCTCCACGAGGCTGTCACTCGGAGCTTCTTCAGGAGGAGGAAGTCTGGGAAACGTTTGCCACTTAAGTGCTAATGTTTTGAAAAGAAAACCTGATTTACTTCAGTGGCTTTTCTTCAGTCATCAGTGTGTGTTTATCCCCTTGTGTGAATTGATGGCTAACAAATTATTAATTCAAGAAAGGTTGTTGACTGTTTCTTTTTAATGTATGTGGCTGGCAGTGTTAATTTTTTTTATTTAAATAGAAAGGGGGGATATCCATGGAAATGTCTCCTCTTTGCTGTAAATAATCCAGTGTTGTCAGCATTTTTCATCGGACTTTTTTCCCTAATTAAAATGCAGTTCTGTAAAATCTGGTCACAGTAACCAATATATAATGTCCTAATTATAACATAGAATACAAATAGTTCAAAAATGTTAACTCACATTAAATGAAAGCAGATCCTGTAAAAGTTGATTAAATGGTTTTGAATGATACTTTGAATCAATGATGCTTTGATACTTGAAATCCTCTGACAAATTAACTAAAAAATGGATAGATGTCTTTTTTTAAAATTTCTTTTTAAATCATAGACGGTTACATTTTGTTTTTGTTTTTCATTTGAAGACTTGAGGGTGAAGTTTCAAATTAACTATGGAGCAAGCTGTGTTATTTGCGAAATTACATTCACTTTATTTAAAAAAATAAGCTTCAAAACGCACAAATCCTATAAAAATATTTAAAAAGTCAAGTTCAATGACATATTAGTTGAGTGTCTAGTGTTTCTTTCCTCTGTAAAGTTGAGCATCTCAACATGAGATGGGAGATTGACTCATATTTGGAAGAAGCCTCAAGTGGCCATCGCATGAACTTTAATTTTCAACACTTCTGCATTGGTGTTATTTTTAAGTACTTGGACGAGGTAAATTTGCCATCATGTGGGAATAGCTACAGATCATTCCTGCAATCAGGAATGGCTGGATTGAAAGGGCCAGTGAAGCGTGGAGAATCGCACTTTAACTGACTATACTGAATTTTAGGAAAGACTAGCATCAGATATACACCTATAAAATGAAACCTTTGACTTAAGCCACTGAAAGACTGTATCTCTTCTGTTTCTAAGTACTGTGTTGACCATGTCAACTCCAAAACTAAGAAAATAAAACTTTCCTCATGGTAAGATACTGCTAGGGTTGAGTATTGTTCAATAATAGTCATTATTTGTTCATCTCTTTGTACAGTGGAATTTAAAGTGATTCCCTGTGTGCGGCAGTATACAGATCGTAGGCACATGCAGAAGGCTGGGTGGAAGCAAATGAGGATGCTCATCATCATTATGTGTTTGACTCACATTTTTGGCATTCGTGGGGTGCGGGATGGTAGTAACTGAGAAGGAATGGAAAGGGTTGGGTAATTGCATAGGCATACAACCAGACCTCCTCCTGTGATACAAAAGCAGCTGGAGGAGCAGTCCTGGTTTCGTGCACTGTAATTGGTAGATTATTCAGAGACTGACCATACCACAACAGCCAAAATGATGAATGCTTGATGTAAATGGTTTGACTGATTTTCTTAGGTTTGCTACCTAAGAACACATTTGGTCAACCATCTATGGCTTTCTTAATGTCAAGATTGGTAAAACTGTTTTGAAAACAATGCGTGAACCCCGTAATTGGGTTTGAGGCACATCTGTTTCTTGCCTGCATTGTGCATGAGGGCATCGGGCGTGTAATTTCACGACACACAAGAGTAAAAGAAAAACAAACTTGGCTGCCACTTTTCGTGAAA
Source organism: Oreochromis aureus (assembly GCF_013358895.1). Classification (NCBI taxonomy): domain Eukaryota; kingdom Metazoa; phylum Chordata; class Actinopteri; order Cichliformes; family Cichlidae; genus Oreochromis; species Oreochromis aureus. The sequence goes on from NC_052959.1 coordinate 17,271,140, forward strand.
TTTGCCCCGAGCTCCCTGCAGACGCTAATGACTGCTTTAATTGAAAAGTGTCTTTTTGAGGAGCGAAAATTTCTTGAAGTACAAGAATGTTGTTTTCATTCTTTGATCTTCTCTGGCCTGCCCTCTCTCTTTTCTTTCATCTCCTGATTTTTTTTTTTTCTCTTCCCCCTCTTCTCTCCCCAATGGGGTAGTCCCCTAATACAGGGCAAGAGGTTGAGGCGGGCTGGTTTCCTCCAGCCCGCCTCAGCTCCTTAGTCCCGCCTCACTTGTTTACATTCCTCTGCCCTTATTTGGAGAACTCAAGGTCCCCCTCGCCACCACCCCAGCCCTCCCTCTTCCCTTGTATAGAGTGCAAACACCTTCCTGGCAGTGAAAGAAAGCAGGGCCAACTTATTCGAAGTCTCTGAATTTGCCCCTTACGATTACCTGCGTGTTAAAAGCAATGTCTGCTCCTCTGTGCATTCATCGCCTGTTCTGCTCTTCAAGTTTTATTTCACCGGAGGCTGGGATTGTCTTGTTTGCTTACCTGGCAGGGACAGTGAAGGTAAGAGATTTTATTCTGCAGCCAAATGGGTGGCCATGAAGGAGGAGGCAAGGTGTGGGGGGGGTGGTGATGATGAGAGGGGTTGATGAAGAAAGATGGCTAGTATTCAGATTTAGAGGTTCAAACCTGCTTAAACCTTAGTAGAAGGAATTTCTACCAAGACTGGGCAAAAAGAATCCCAGCAGCACATGCCTGAAGGCAGTTTTTAAAAGTGCATTTTGCATGACTCGGGGGGAGCCATGCAGAGAGAGGGAGGTGGGCTTTTATCATGCATGTCTGGCATTCAAATCCTCTGGTTGTGGATTGACTGAAAAGCAAGTACTTTAAAGCAGTAGGCTATGGAAGAATTGTAGGAGTCATGTTCCCTGCTCTCTTTTGTTGTAGCGGAGGGAGAGTGACAGTGAGACGGCAGTTCTGCTTACTTGGCAACATTGTTCCCTCACCCTTGGAATTCAACTCCAGACCTCATTTTGCAAGATGTCTAGCATGGCTGAAACCAGATTTTTCTATTGTCGTGCATGCCGTGATTTAGCTCGGCCTTTCAAAATGACTGACCTCTAGAGATTTATCTGTTACTTCTGAGGATTAAGGAGCTTGTTTGGACATATGCTGAGGGTCAAGGGGCAAGAGCGAGGGAGTTGGGTGGCTTCATCACAGCTGGGTGAGGAATGCAGGGGTCAGAGAAGATCCACAGCTGTCCGACTGTTGCAGCAGAAGACAGAGGACTTCACATCTCATATATAATCTATATAATGAAGACCACCTTTTGCCTGTTATACACGCTACTCTACTACTGCTACTACTAAACAAGCACTCTAACTGTTGGCCTAATGGGAAAGGATGAGTAGAATATCTTTAGTTGAAGTAAGTTTAGATTACAGAAAAAATATGTGGTTGAGCCTACATAACATTACACTTTTTTTCCCAACACATCTAATTTAATGACTTGTCTCAGTTCAGTATTATAAGTCACATCTCTCTCTTCTCGTACTCTGTCTTGTAGTCTGTTGTCATGGTCACGTGAGGCGTGAGTGTTTGGCGTCTGTAGTGAGTCTTCTTGTTAACAGAGTCTTCTCTGTCTGTGGTTTCTTGTCCCGTTTGTGTTTGTGAGTCTCTGCTGTTTGTGCGTCTCTGTGTGTGCCCATACCAGCTGACTGTATGAAGCGCCGCATCTCTTCTGTTTTGCAGCACCACGCTCTCAAGGCCTAACACAGGACAGGACGGCAAACAAGAGGAGCCCCACCAGAGGAGACGTCGCGCTGGCCCAAGGGCCGCGCACAACCTCCGCCACCTCTAGCCCTGACCACAGTGACCACGCTCTCTCTGTCAGCAGTGACTCAGGCTTATCTAGCACTTCCCTGTGGGCAGACAAACCCACACCTGTCGCCAGCGCTACCACCACCACCTCCGTCAAAGCTAACCAGGGACCAAGTCAGCAGGAAAAGGTCCAGCTAAAGCGCCTCCTGAGTGGTTTTGGCCTTGAGGATCCATCACTGGAGGAGATGACTGACGAAGGCTCTAGAGTGGGCGTCCAGCAGGTAGTCCCAGCGCAGGTGCACATCAATGGAGACCCACAAACCCGAGAGAGGGAAACAGACATTCTTGATGATGAAGTCATTACAGGTCATGATCTGCACAGTGTGGACAGCTTAGGAACCTTGTCGTCATCGTGCCACAAGAGCAGCCAGAACTCCCTGCTGTCAGATGGCTTTGGGAGTCCCGGAGGGGAGGAGCAGCAAAGCCAAAGCCAACACCACATCCACCATGTCGCACCTCATCCTATCGAGGACTATGAGAGATCCTATGCTGAGGCTAGAAGGGGCTGTCTGAGCTACAGGAGCAACTCTATAGCCTCCTCTAATCCCAGCAATGCCCCTGTGCCCCAGCAGCATGTCTACAGACAGGGAAGCTATTCCACACAGTCCTGGGTTCGGCAGCAGCAAATGGTTGCCGCGCAACACTTTACCTATATGCCAGAGGATGGAAACGATGCAGATCGATTCCACGGGAACAAGCAGGGTGGTAGTCTACCTAAAGCAGGCCTGCCCGCTGAACCACAGGACCTTACCAGGGACTCTGCAGCAGATCTTATTAGAAACGCCGCACCCCACAAAGAACAAACGTCGATAAACAACAACAATAACAACAAACGGGATGAGGAGTTCAAATCTCTCACGAAGGACATCGACAACTCCATCGACCAGCTCAATCAGCTGATCATGGATCTGGATCCCACGTTTGTGCCGAGCCACGGCAGCTCCATTAAGACAAAAGGTGGGGCACCGGTCAACGGCTCCGTCGGCAAATGTTCAAACGGCATCAACCTCAGATTCAGCGATAATAACTCAGCAGACCTGAAAAGCACACAGCAGACAGGTAAGATAGTCAGTCTGGGTGTGGTGGTGGTGGTGATGGTGTTGATGTGGTGTTGTCCTGGAAAAAAATGTATGACTAACCTCAGACAGGGAAGTTGTTTGCCTTGATGCAGCAAATAAACACAGAAAAAAATATATATAAGCAGCAAGACCTATTTCATCCCAAGTTGTTTTTCTCCAGCACCATCAGCTTTTCTTCCACCTCACTCAAGAGCGAACATAACAAAGCACACCTTCTCTCCCCTTCCCACCTGGCGTGTTTTAGTGGCAGAAATAGCAGGGTTGTTGCCAGGTTTTCAGATGTTTTCAGATATTTTCTGAGGAAAGAGCGCTGTCCTGACTTGTTTTTAGCTGTGTGTTTAGCTATCTGAGGGCGGGATCAGTGTGGTACATGAAGACAGACAGAGCAGCTATCGTCCTCTCTTCTGAACCTTACCGTCTCAGTGTTTGTTAATAGAGATTTCATCGTGTGCACACAGATATGTCCACAATAAGTGACTATCGTGCACTGAAAGCTCGTTGTTGTGTATAGATGTTCAAAGCACCACGTTTGACATGTGCGCTTCATTCCTTCATTTAACATTAATCTTCTTTATTGCGTGCCGGTTGTAGTCAGCATCACGCTTCCATCTTTTCTTTTGAGTTCTTATCCATGATTCTGTGATGCTGAAACATCTGCTTTGATTGTTGTTAGACTTGCTGAGCAAACACGGGTTATGCAACATGATGGCTATAGTATCTACAACGATAAAGTTATTTCCTCTTCCTTCAAGTTGAAACTGATTCTTGGAGTCATGCTGAGGTTCTTCAAAAGCTGCAAAAGAATTCACATTATCTCCTTCCGTACCTCTCTGCTTCTGTCTACAAGCAGTAAAATTTAATACAGCCTCACATTTCTAATAAATATATTCAGAAACCAGCAGAAGCTATCTACGTGGATGAATTACAGCATGTATTCGTGGTTGTAGGGGGGGCACAAAATAGGGAGGCCTGAGGAATTTCCAGAAGAGGAACAAGTCAGCCCGCAGGCGATGTTTCTTTCCGTTTGATTCAACAGGCATACCTGTCTGCACATATCCACTACATGGGTGCACCATTCCAAGTAAAAAAAAAAAAAATGCCAAAGGCGCTAACTTTTCTCATTTGCAAATAACCTGTGGGAAGCATAAGAGTGTTTGTTTATAAAAGTTCTTCACGATAAAGGATGTCTGTTTAAAGAAGTTCATGCTTTGGGCCTTTTTTTTGTGCTTTCAAAGTTGCATCTAGGATCTATGCAGCTAGACCAATCACGTCTTTATTTACTTGTGTTCATCATGTTATTGCTTGTAGCTTCCAAGCTGTTACTCTTTTAAGCATAACACCAGCTGTTGCGCCTTTTAGCTTCATTAAAAGATGTAAAAAGAACATTAGGGCTATGGAGAGAAGTTACGGTATTTTTATTTTGCGAATGGAACTGAATAGGACATGCAGATTCCTTGCTTTTATTTTTGTTAATTATTGTTTGCTTGCTTATAGTGTTAACTAAAAATGATCATCTGAAATTCATTATTAGCCTGGTCAAGTGACAAGCAACATTAGAAGGCATTCAGAAACATAATTCCAACATGGCACAAACTACCTTACCGGTAATTGTCTAGGTATCCCTTTCCCCCCCACAATACTGTAGATAATGTATTATACTTCCCATCCCATCCTTACTCTTGAAGCCATGATAGGTTACAGAAATAATGGCATTAAAAACTGAAGGATTGGAGGAATGTGTCTTGGTTGGCAAATTCATGCTTACAAACAGAGCAAATATACCTATTTTCTACACAGCCTGAGAAGGGATGTGCAGTACTGTGCAAAAGCCTTGAAGACCCTCGCACACCACACATTTCTTTATATTTTTGGCGTAAATGGGGAAATAAGTGCAATAATCTTTGTGCAAACATACACAGAAATACAGTCAATAAGCCAAAAAGAGTTTGTATAATTTTAACATGCTTGAAAGTTGATTTTTGGTATGACCACCTTTATTCGTCGATGTAACCTGAGCTCTCTTGGGCAGCTTTCTTGTCATTTCTTTAAGCAGCCTTTAGGAATAGTTCTCCAGGCTTCTTGAAGGATACTCAAAGCGTTTCTTTGGATGTTGGCTGCCTTTTGTGTAATAATGATTACTGGTAGTGTTCCATATCAGATGCTTTCCACTTTGTATTGCTGATGATGATGGTGACGGCACTTTTCTGCACTCATGAGTCCATCAACTTTGAGAAGATCTTCAACACCACTGGCAGAAGTGAAGCCCCAAATCATGACAGAGCCTCCACCGTGTTTTACAGATGACTGTAGACTATTCCTGTTGTACCTCTATCTTGACCTTCTCCATACATATTGACAGATTTGAACCAAAAACTTCAAATAGTGATTCATCACTCCATATGACCTGTTGCCTCTGATTTTCGGTCTAGATCTTACGTAATGTGGCATACCTCAGCCTTTTCTTCCTGTTTCCCTTCCTTCCCCTCCATTGAAACCATGAAACCATTTCTGATGAGGCTTCAATGGACAGCAGATCAGCTGAAGGGCCAGATGCATATCTCGAGTCCTGTGTCAGGTCTTTACTGGATCTTGTTTTTTTCTCATTTCTTAAGGACAAGACTTTCAGATACTAGTCATCGGCTGTAGAGTGGGTTTTGTTTTGTTTGCTTGTTTTTTTAGACATAGCACTTCTTTTCTCCTCCACTTGTCTAACATGCCGAAATGCTTGAATTTAATCATTCAAGCATTTCGGCTTGAAATGGTTTAACAAGCAAAAAATCCTCTGAAAATGATCAGCTACAAGGACTAGAACATAAGGTGAAAAAAAGCAGCCAATGTCCAAAGAAAAACTTTCAAAGACCTTCGGAAAGCCTGGAGAACTATTCAAGACCACTTTCAAAATATTAGAGATTTGGCTCCTTAGAAGGAAAAATATAAAGAAATAAGGGGTGGCTCAAGAGTTTTGCAAAGTACTCTACATAGACCTGCAGTAAGAAGAAATAATGTGATTTATGAATACAGCTCTGTCCGTGTCATCTATAGTTGCCTCAGACAAAGTGATTAATGAGGCCAGGCATTAGCATTCTTCAGGCCTGAGAGGTCAGAACTCACTGGGAGGGCTCAAATTAACACCCTGGTGCTGAGTGGCCGCACTCTTCAGAGCAGTCACAACACTGAACACCCTTCACCCCGAATACACACTGAACACCATCTAGCTAGACCTCCGACATTCCTCAGCTGTCCACTCAAAACATTACACAAGTGGCAAACCTTTTCACTTTTGTGCATGCCCAAATTCAGATGTAACACATTCCCAAACTGTTCCACATAAAGCCTAATTATATTATGATAAACGCAATTGTGTTATCGTAATATATTGTTATTCCTGTGCTATACTGTGTCTGATTCAATGAGTCTAAGTAAGATGTAATTAAAAACTAACAACATGACAAACGTGAAGACTGGAGTGGAACACATTAAACTGCTTTCATATTGAAGAAATTTGCCATTTGATTCACTGTAATCAGAAGAAAAGTGTTAGAAATACTGTGATTACTCTTTGTAACCATACTGCTTCAAAAAGTTTTTTAGGAATTCATTTTAGACAAACACTGTCTGCACTGTGCGTACTTTCCTCAAAGGTACCAAAGGTCAAAGCACCACTGTTTCTCATCGGTGTCTTTAAGGCACTTCACTTCCCTGAAAGCAGTGATGCATGTAAATCTGTTAACATTTAATGACCTTCTTGCTGCTGTCTACCTGTGTGTATGCAGCTGTCCAATCCAGTGAAGGACGAGTGGGCATAACACGGACTCTGAGTTGCCAAGGAAGGGACGTCATAGATCATCCAGGCTTCTGTAACTCAAGATGGGGTGAAACAGAGGAGTACAGAGGCCAACGGAGATACCCCCCCTGTGTACCACAGTCCCAGGTAGATACAGCACATGTGTGCAGTATATGTAAGTGACCTCTTTCCCTCTTAACTTTCAGTTCTGGTTATACATACGTGTGTAATGTTTGTTTCAGCATTCCATATTCTATCGAAGTGACAGTGCGGATTACAGATCCAATGGCCCAGATGTAGATAGTAGTGACATACCTCCACCCACTCCTGCATTCCCCATCTCTCCACCAACACCTTATGGTAAGTAGACTGCAGTTCAGTTTTGCATGCACTAAAGGCCTGAGGGAGATGTGTGGAATGATCTAGATGCCTACCACCATAGAAAAATTGGAATAAGTATCAACCAGCCTTCTGATACAAATGCAGTTTGGCACCCATGAGATTTCCACCTCCGTCCGCTTGTGCAGTCTGAGAATAACATCATATTCACAGCAAGCAAGTGATGGTCTGTTCCCTGCCTGCTGGACGCTTTACTCAGATGTACCCCTCACCCAATCCATTACTTCCAGATTTGAGAATGTGACTGATTTGTGTCGTGTGCTCCATGTGAATACAGGCAGTGGTGGGCGATGATCCTACCAGCGTGGGGAAACAGCTTATTTTTCTCTGTCACTGTCACCGGATTTCTCAGCGCAGTTGATAATGTGTGTTTGCGACCTTCATTAAATGTCCCATGCTCATGTGCTTTGTGTTTTCAGTGAAAAACTTCTCAGAAGTGACTCACCACAGGAATACTCCATCTCCCAGCATGCAATCTTTTGGAGGCTACAGAACCGACCACGGTGGGTTCTTTAAAGTTCTTCAAACTGAGCTTGTTTTTTTTTGTGTGTGTTCTTTTTCTGAGAAATTAAAATGAAACAATAGAAAAACAAACAACACAACAATACAAACAATAATAATATATATAGTGTATGTTTTTTTTTAGCATGTTTTCATTACAAAAGAGACAGGACAGGCATTTTGGATTTTTCCTGCGTTACATTATAATAATGCTTGCATTGTTTGCTGTGCAATTTCAGCAGTTTTGAGACAGATGGTAGAAGTTGTCTCAAAAGCAGGGAGATTCCTAACCATTGTCTGCCCTTCATGGTTGGTTTTTAAAGAATGTCTGCATGGTCACGACCTGCACAAAAAAGCCCTTTTTTGGGACATAACTGTGTTGTTTTTTTTATATTAAAATCTTTTTTTTCTTCATGTTTTTCTTGTTTTTCTTTGGGCTTTATCCAGTGCAGAAAAAAACCCAGACTGTGAGATTGTTTTTAGAGACGGATGGATGGAGTTTAAGAAAGAGTGCATTTATAGCACTTTGTTGCTACAGGCCTGGTGGACTTTCCAGAATTCTTAAATGTTACCTTTTTTTATATTTACTCTTTGTCATAGAGCTCTCTCAAAACTATGAAACTGATTTAAACGTCAATCTAAAGTCTGGTGTTTGATCCAATACAGAGATAAAATCCCTCTATAGATCAAACCCGTTTGTTTCCATAGAGATCTACAGTATGTCTAAAGGTTGTAGGTCCTGGGAGCAGATCTGTGCCCCTGCTGTGCCTCTTACTACCTCAGATATTCAGGCAAGAATCGCTGCATTCAGCCCTGCCACATCTCCATGGTTACTGTGGGTCAGGAAGCATGGCACAAGAAAAACAACTTCTCCTCCCCATGAAAGTGTCTCTGTGTACACAAGGGGAAATGGGGACAAGAAGAAACCAGTTACTCTTTCAGCTTTGCACCTCTTGTTTCCATAAACCCGGAGAAAACCTGCCTGCAAAGACACAGTTTGAGTTTTTGGGGATGTCAGTGTGCCCAGACTGACTGAAATAAAGCTTTAGGTAATTGTTGGTGTAGGCGTTTAATTTGTAGCTACTGTTAAGTCTTATTTGCTGAACACCTGGGTGGGTATAAGGCCATACGAACAGTTCTGGTTACATTTCAACTACAATTGTAAGTATTTGTTACTTGAAAGAACACCAACCTTTTCCCCTGTGATTTATTTCACGTGTTGCAGAAAGTTTTTTTTTTTTCTTTTTTGCACATTTAAACTTTTCAGAGCTGCTTTTTTTTTTTTTTTTTTTTTTTTTTTTTTTGCAGCTTTTCTCTCCATACTTAACCCTGCTTATGTTTAATTTCTTTTAAAGTTATAAAATGCATACCTTGAAATGTGCTTTCTAACATTCTGTATTTTTTCTTACACAGAACCCAGGGAATATTCAGAGATCAACCATTTCGGAGTGGAGAGTTTGCCAGACTCCTCCATTAACTGCCACAGGACACAAAGTTCCTCGTACTCTGCCTCTATTGTTGGGAGCCTTCAGCAGACAGACAGGTAGAGCTCAGACTTACACAAAACCTCCAAGCACCCCCTTTTTTTTTTTTTTTTTTTTTAGATCCTGTGTTAACACCAGCAGTAATAAAATGCTCCCTTAATCTGTTTTGTTTTTTGTTTTGTTTTTTTCAGTTCAAACAAGAACCAGCACTGGCCAGAGCATCCTGTCCTGAGCCACCACTCCTCTTTGAGTAGCTACCCCTCTGCAAGACAAGCTCTGCAGCACTCCGTGTCACTGGACTATGGCCACCACTCTCCTCCCCTTAACCACCCTCTCATCCACCCTGCCCCGAATGCTCACAGCTCTCCTCGAAGCAACCAGCGAAGCCGTATGGCTAACTATGCTCTCAACCGTAGTCCTGCTCAAAGCTTTGAGGAACAGGATGACTCATGTCTCGGCTATGGCACAGACTGTCCAAACCTGGACAGGGATCTTTTACCCTCAATGGATGGGCAGAATCAGTTAGCACAAATGCAGCCGCCCCTTCTGCCTGAAAAGAAGAGGGCGTCAGATGGGGAACATTCGCTGGGAACAGCCTCTCCCGCCCTCAGTGGATTCTCAAGTCCCCACAGTGGTAGCTCCCTGAGTATTCCTTTCCCTAACATCTTGCCTGACTTGTCAGCTCAGACGCCAGGCACAGCCTCACCTCTGCCAGGTAAGCTATGGTCTGCTAAAGAAACTAAAAGCCTCGTGGGTGTCATACGGCTTGTTGAGTGATTTATGTCGTTTTCTTTGTCTGTGTGTTTTCCAGATGTGCTAGCCAACAAGCAGGTTACTGTAAAATTTGTGCAGGACACATCAAAATTCTGGTACAAGCCAGACATCTCAAGGGATCAAGGTAGGTGCCAAATGTAAACACTTTTTTTGTTAAGAAAATTCTCGAGCTACTTTCATTGTTTCTCTCTCTTCAGCTATTTCAGTCTTGAAAGACAAGGAGCCGGGCTGCTTTATTGTGCGGGACAGCCACTCCTTCAGGGGGGCCTACGGTCTGGCTATGAAGGTGGCTACACCCCCTCCCTCAGTTCTTCAGCAGAACAAAAAAGGTATGGTACATGTGGGTGATTAAAAGACCACATGACCAATTCAACATTTGGGATAGACATATTTGCTGGCTTTTTATGTCTGCGTGTTAAATATTGTGTTAAAATCTGTGTGAATAACTTTGCATAAGACACTGGAAGTGGGTGGAAGGGATTCTACCACAGAAATCACAACAAGCAAAGCAGTTCAACACTTAATTTTATTAAATTAAATTCAGTTCTGTTCAGCTGGAATATGCAATATAGTTTAATTGGATCATTTGGGTCAGTTTTTTTGTATTTGTATTGTACATATTCACAACATACATAAATATTTTAGGGAAATAAACAGACATCACGGTATTACAGAATTTTATTCATAGTTAATATACCAGAGATTGGTCCAGTGGTATGGACAGTCCTGGGAATGGTGCATAGCATAAGCACAGACAAAGCCATCTTCAGTTACAGCCCACTGTGCGCACCATCACAGTGGAACCTAAGAGTCCCTCTTTCCCTCTGCTTGTGAGTGAACTCCTGTCTTTCTGTGTTTCTCTCCTGGGCATCATCATCATGATGCCAAAGGGACCCCTATTGCCTGATACTCTTAGATGTACAGCTAACGTTTCGCTCGTTAACAAAAGATGTGCTGGGTCTGTAAGCCTGCTATAATCGCAGTGTCTTCTTGTGCAAGTGCACTTTCCCACATACTGTAACTCTCTTTCTGAGAAGTCTGTCAGTCCCACAACTGAGGTCAAAACAAGATTTTTGTTTGGTCATCGACTTCCTGGTTTGTTGGTTTAGCATATTTAGAAAATAGGCTAAAGGTTTTTTTTTTTTCTTTGTTTGTTTCTTTGTTTTTTTGGTAACAAACACGCGGTCTCTAGAGGACTCTGGTCAAACATTCTCTGGATTGTTTCCACATGTAAGGAAATACTGACCGAGTTACAATACAGACCCAATTTTCTTATTTGGAAAAGGAAAGGAAAGAACACTAAACCCCACACAGTGTGTCAGGAAAAAGTCTGCTTATTCTGAGGGGCACAAAGGATGCCCTTATGCCCTGTCTGCAGTCCTTTCATGTGCCCCTCTCCCCGATTCACACCTGCCCTTTTGTTTGATTTCACCCTTCTTCAATCCAACAGCACCTGTGGTGACATCATGACACAGACCATCTCCAGACTTTGAGCTTTGGGTATTGTGACTGCTTATAAGTGTGAAACCCAACCCACTTTGTGGAGCAGGCTTTTCTCCAAGCTTTTGTATCAAGACATTCCTCACATACGCTCATCCAACCCCTTCAGAAGAGCTTCTGTTGAATCATAATCCACCTAATCTCTCTAGAGAATGAATGTAGCAATTTAATGTGTTTGACGCAACACTTAAAGGCAGGGAAATTATGTGTGGTACTGAGATAACTGCTATGAGATGTTATGCAAGTCAGAGTAAGTGTAGAGCAGAGGTTAATTTGTTGGTTTGCATGCCACATAGAGCCCAATTTGATGTGAAGTGGGTCGGAAAAACCTTTCACTATAACTCATATGTGTATGTTCTTTTTTTCTTTTGTGTAAAGACGTTTCTGGAAAATGTTTGCATTTCTTGAACTGTCCCTTTACAAAAATGATGATGAACAGCCCAAGTTTAAATTTAAGCGCAGTTTTAACAATATGTTTCATTAGCTATGAGTTACAAATGAAAGATCACAACAGATTTCTATCATCTTTGACTATTTTGGAACTAGTAATTTACTTCTCTGTAATGCAAACAACGAGGAATAGCAGTGCACACGAGTGTTTTTTATTCCGAAAGAAAGAAAAAGGAATAATTGATGACTTCCCTGCAGTTTTCAAACTTGCAAAAGGCCAGACAGGAGCCTTTGGCAGGCTCCAGGGGCGCCAAGTTTGACACCCCCGATTCTAGATTTTCAAATACAAGAAAGTTTGCTAAAAAGAAAGTATACTATTATAATTAGTTACTTATTTCTGTATTTTTTTTCCAACAGGAGGAGATTTGTCAAATGAATTAGTGCGCCACTTTCTGATTGAGTGCACACAGAAAGGAGTGCGGCTGAAGGGTTGCCCCAATGAGCCATATTTTGGTAAGACTTTTACATGGTTAGCACACATCAGTGACACCATCTGGATTTTTGGCTACACTACAGAAATTGCATTGTACCACCACCAGTAGAGGGCAGGAGAATTTCATGAACACCATATAATGATAGATCATAGACTGCGATAGACTGGAATTTATCCATACAGTGTTTCATAGTTTATGTCTGATTTCTGTGGCATTTTTTGTGCCCCGCTTTCTTCAAATATAGCAACTATTGAATATATATGATCAAATTAAATGTTCCACTGATGAGAATTTTATTTTATCGTGCTGATAGAAGTTTGTTTTCTCTGTTGTGTTTATCTCCTTCTTTTTTTTTTTTTCTGACAGTTTGCAAATTAAGCTTTTGCACTTTTGCATTAAATCTTGCATTTTTTTAAATAAACATGTCATTAACCAAAACAGATATATAACTATAATTCTAATTTAATATGCTATTGTTTTACAGGAAGCTTAACCGCATTGGTCTACCAACATTCAATCACTCCTCTGGCCCTGCCCTGTAAACTTATCATACCTGACAAAGGTAGTATTCAAGTTGTGGCTACCAACATCTGCTTCTCTATGTTTAACTGTCTGCCAGCTTAGTGTTTTCATCTGCTGATGTAACTGTTGAGGTTTTTTTGCTGGATAATCTCATTGTTTTCTTGTTCGCAGATCCTCTTGAAGATGTCGTTGAGAACACGTCGCAATCAGTAACAAACTCTGCCGCTGAGCTGCTAAAACAGGGAGCAGGTAATCGGGTTTGTTATATCAGTTGCTATGAAAAGACACTGTCACAAACAGGTGGCGTGACTTTATACGAACGCTGACGCAATCTCTGTGTGCTGTTCTGTTGTAGAAATGAGCCATTTTCCTTGTCCTGTTATTATGCCATGTGTCACCGAATGCACTTGCTTTGCCGTTATTTGCGCTTTGCAAATCCAAGTGTAATTTTGAACTTGTCTGCTGCTGCAGCCTGTAATGTTTGGTTCCTGGGCTCTGTGGAAATGGAGTCACTAACGGGTGTCCAGGCAGTGCAGAAGGCCACCACTATGGTCCTGAACTCTAACGCTCCACCAACCTCCACGGTGGTCCACTTCAAAGTTTCTTCTCAGGGAATCACCCTCACTGACAACCAGAGAAAGTGAGTAAACACAGTTTTTGCACTCTTCATATATGCATAGCTTAGCCATTTCTTACCATAATTTTGCTTCTTTTAGGCTCTTTTTCAGGAGGCATTACAATGTCAATACAGTAATATACTGTGCTCTGGACCCTCAAGATAGAAAGTGAGTATTGTTGATTTAATGTCAAAACCACATGCCCACTTGCTATTTGTGTTTCACTATTTATTATAGAGAAGTATGTCAGTTGCATGTGGTGAATGGGTGATGGGTATGTATTTATTTAATATGGTTTTCATTTTTTGACCACTTGAATCCCTTTTACACTACAAGTCGCATTGATGGCCTTTATTCTCTAAAGTATCTGGGAAAATCCAAAATATGGCAAAAGATTAAATTAAATAACTTCATGCAAATCTAATTGACACTTTTGAATGTAAGTATTTAGGTGGAAAGTACGATTCAGTGTAGCAAAAATGACACTATTATCCCTTTTTACTTCCAATAGGTGGAAAAAAGATGGCTGCCCATCAGCAAGGTAAGTAGATAATTATATTTTTGCACAGAGACAATGAAAGCAGTTCTTTTTAAAGGTGCACTGCCTGTTTGAGGCAGATGACAGTTATGCTACTAACTACACTGCTGCACCTCTACAGAATCTTTGGCTTTGTGGCGAGGAAAACTGGCACTTCGACGGACAACATATGCCACCTGTTTGCTGAGCATGACCCCGAGCAGCCAGCAAGCGCTATTGTCAACTTTGTGTCGAAGGTGATGATTGGTTCACATAAGAGTAAGTAGAGGACAGAGCAGATCACTTGGACAGACGTTTGCAACGTCTAGAACAACGAATGAAAGACTGAGAGGCTGAAGAAAGGACTAAATATAATGTCTCGAGATGGTGATGATCTGAATTTAAACTGAAAAACACGCAAATTTAAAGTGATCACTTGTACGAGGACATTCAGTGACACCTTTAATCGAAAAATATAAATAACTTTCTTTTTAAAATTTTGTTTCTTTGAGTGTATGAACTGTAAATGAGCTACATAACAAAATCATTATCATTTTCACCTTGTTTACAAATGTAATGTCTTACACAGTTAGTAATACAATCATTATTAACATGTTTTAAGTTCCTCATACTAAAGCTGCTTTTCTTAGTCATTCATAGCATTTTATGGACCAACCAAGAAAACCCTACATTGTTGTATGTTTCTCACATATTTAACCAAAAAAGAAAGGAAAAAAAAAAACTTCATGCAAGCATTCATTAAGATTTCTTTAGTTGTATCTGATGTAGAAACACCTCATCTAACCAAGCAGGCAGGATCTCTCTGTGGATTTAAAAACATGCAAAAGCAGTGTTGCAAATGTGTATGATTTGGACTTTGTGCCTACCTTCATCGCATGCATGATTGTTTTATCTATGCAATGTAAATGTTGTTTTTGCTTTTTTTTAACATGTCCTTTTGTAAAATGTGTTGCATGTAAGTGGCTTTTTTGAACGTGTTAAATCAATTTTGTCATAAGATGTATTGGAGTATGACCACTTTTAAAGCTGTCAACATTTTAATGAAAGTGTGAGCGTGCATGTGAGTGCGTGTAAGAGTGTTTGAATGAGACAAATTGTAGAAAGATATTTTAATGAAACCATAATATATATATATACATATATATTCTTCTTTGACAGTAACTGATTTAAAAACACATCAGTACTTTGCGTAGATGGTACAAAAGACTAATAACGTAGGGTTACCTTGTAACCTCGGTTCTCTGAGTAAAGAGTCGATCGTCCCAATTCTAGGGCTGCTTGGAGATCAAATTAACAGTGATTTCACGACAGCACAGGTGCTCTATAAGCGAGCCAGAGTGTCTGTCCACACGCCCTGAATAGCATTGGGATTATCCTTGTACATATCAAATATGTAACAAATTGAAGATGGAGAACAACACTGCAATCTTTCAGTGTCAAAAATAAAGCAGTGTACACATACCCTTTTTTTTTTTCTTTTTTTTTTATAAACATTTATACTAAATGTGTAAAAACACACATCCACACACAGGCTGCTATGTTAAAAGAACAAATGCTGTTATTAAAAAGAAAACTAAGAAGAAAGAAAGAGGTCAGTGTTGGAATTTGCACAAATGGGTTTAGTGTTTAGCACACTCAACTAGTCATCTGTCAATGATACACATTTGCTCCTGGAAAAATCTGTTTGTACTTCAGCTGATTGTTCACATTGTATAAACGACGATGACCATAGAAATGGATTTGTGTTGGGTGACCATTTTATCCAGAGAGGGATCGACAACCACACTAACAGCTGGTGTTATTCTTGCATCAAGTGCACGCTTATTATCATTTTCCATGACCTATTATGTGTACCTCATACTTATCTCATTCAATACTGTGCCTCAGTGTAAAACATGCTACATGTGAATGGTTTATTTGTATATGGGCATTTCCATGTTTATGTTGAGTTTGTAAATAATAAACATAATGAAACATTTATTTAATCTTGATCCACTAGATTCAGCAACTAGTAGGAGTATTAGCCTTGTACCCAGAGCTGTAAATATCAGGCTGTTTGTTGGTTTTTGCATGAACTGTAGCGGTGGTAGATTGGGTAATTGTTTCCCTTTTATTAGAAAAAGGTTAGCTCTGTCTTGTGTCCTTGTACCTCTGTGCTAAGCTATGCTGTGCAGCTTTATGTAAGTATAGAGACACCAGGATGGTAATATCTACCAGCAAAGGAGCAAATAAATGAAATTTGAATATACCGCTGTTGGTTGGCTTCAATCCAGTAAACAAATACATAAATAAATAGCTTAGGATTATTAGGAGTAACTTTGTAAATTTAATGGTATTGGTATTGTGACATTTGAAATATATTGAATACATTTGAATATTATGAGTTTGTCATAACTGCAGGGAGGCTGCAGACGAATGCTGCTAAACCAAAGACTCTAAGCACAATTCCAGCTTTTCAGGTCTTAGCAACATCAGCTGAACTGATAGCTAAGGCATTTTAGCTTTAGGCTTCTATATAAACATTTCACTGTATTTGGTATCTGGCTATTTTCTCAGAAAATAAATGATAAGTAAAAAAAGGCTATGGACCCAGTACATTTATTTTATCAGTGGAAATAAATGATATACCATCAGAGATCAGTGTATTAGGTACACTGTGTTGGATCCCCTTAAATTTCAGAGCTGCTTTAATTCTTCTTAACATGTCCATGCTGACATGATAGCGTCACACATGTACTATGTGACGCTACATTGTGCATTTGATAATGTACATTGTTAAATGCACATCCACGATGTAAATCTCCTGTTTCAGCACATTCCAAACTTGCTCTATTTGAGGTTTGGTGACTGTAGGCCAGTACATCAGTTTGAGATGAGTTGAGCTTAGTGACATAGTGTGTTATCCTGCTGAAAGCAGCCATCAGATGATGGGTACAGTGTAGTTATAAAGAGACATGGTCAGCAACAATACACATGTTGTCATATTCTGGGGTGGCAGACTGTGTTGCGATGGTTGATGAGTGAACCCAAAAGCAGACGTGTGGAAACCAAAGCTTAACTTAAACCAAGAGTGAGCCGTTTATTTAGGCTGAGTGATACAAAAGAAAAGGCAGGAGGACACTAAGGCAAAACTAACCAGACTACACTGGGAAAACTAAATACTGGAACATGGAACACTGAAACATGAATACCTGAACATGACACATGAAAAAAACAGCAGAATAGTGAACAGATGACCTGACCAAAAATGAATGACAACTCACAAAATACACAAGAGCGTGATGAGGGAAGAGGAAACACACGGGGAACACAGCTGGGGCAAATAAACATAATGACACAGGAGGAAGCAAAACTGAACACACAGGACGTGATACTATCAAAATAAAACGGGAAACACGCAGACTAAGACACACAGACTTGACACTGGAACACGGAAGCAGAAAAGGGAGACGAAAACGCTGACATGACTGAATGCAAAGAACAAGGAGTGAGAGACATGGAGTGATGAGAGGGAGCGAGGGACGTGATACATCAATGCACATGACAGACAGGGGAGACAGGGAATGAGACACAAGGAGGGGAACAAGTAAACAGAAAAGGGAGACAAGACATAAGGACAAACGACATCTAAATAAAATGCTCAGTTGATACTAAGAAGCCCAAAGTGTGCCAAGGAAACAACCCCTACACCATTACACCACCAGCGCCTGAACCATTGATACAGCTGATTCATGTTTTCATGTAGCTTACACTGAATTCTAGTCCCATCATCTGAATATTAAAGCAGAAATCGAGACTCAGACCAGGCTCCATTTTTCCAATCTTCTGTTGTGAGCCTGTTCAAATTGTAGCCTTTTCTGTTTTTAGCTGAAAGAAGTGGCACCCGGTATGGCCCTATGCTGCTGTAGTCCATCTGCTTAGAGTTGGTGTGAGTTGAGAGATGGTCTTCTGCATACCTTGGTTGTAACGAGTAATTATTATGTGGCTGACCTCCGGCATCAAGATATTTTGGCGTAGAGAACTGCTGCTCACTAGATATGTTGTGTTATTTGGACCGTTTTCTATGATGGTCCACCAGCGATGATTGTTCAAGAAATTTCTAGTATATTGGTTGTTTCTGAAGCAACCAGCTAGCGTGTCTGGCACCAACAATTATGCCACGTTCAAAGTCACTTAAATCACCTTTTTTCCACTTTCGGATGCTCATTTTGAATTTCAGCAGGTTGTCTTCCCCCAGTCTACATGACTAAATACACTGGACAGTTGAACCTATTAAAGTGGACACACTGTGTATGATTCATGTCAATCTGTGGCCAGCAGAGGACACTAGCGACACAAAACCTTTGTGACTGTGAAAGGCCCATGTCAACATCACCTTTGTTGTTTTAGAGCAAAACAGGCTATCACACACTGAAGTGTAACACCACATCTGTTGATGCGTCTGACACACAAATGTCTGTAGAGTGTGAATGCACCTTTCTTACCTGTTGCGTGTGCACATATCCAATGCACATGTCCACCCTATTTTACAAAGTGCACTAAAAGAGTTTCTTCCCTCCAGGCAAGCCTGGGCAGGTTGCTCTTAAGGTGCAGAGAGGGAATAAATTTGCAGAGATAAGAAGGAGGAAAGGTGTGCAGTGAAGGACCCCTCCACCCACATTACTGTGTGTCTGCAGGTGGTGAAAGTGAAGAATTCCCGGGGAGGGCAGGAAGGAAGTGAAGGCCCAGTTGTGGCGACTGCATAGAGCCCATCTTCCTCTGTTATTTAGTGTGGAGTGGTCTTGAAATAAAAGGAGCAGGGGAAAGTCCAGAGAAGCAACCAACATTATCAGATTACAAAGAAGCTGTCAGGAGAAACACCATTTCACATGGGTAATATAAGTGTGTGTTAGCATGTAACATATGTAGGTCTAATGCAATACATCAATAATTTCCCATTAGGATTAATTAATACATCTTCACATTTACTATCCCAGGCTATGTTTTATTATATAAGAATGGCTAAAACCAGACACTACATGTGGGTTTCTTAGTCAACTTTCTGAAGCTATAAGAGCTAGTTGTGATGACATTGTTGACCTTATGGGGAAAAAACAACTATAAGAAACAATGATGAAGATTAAGTCACATAGATTATCCTTCTCTCAGCAAATACCAGCTTTGCAGATTTACACCAGCCTCTCCAAATTTCATTTTGCAGATAATTTGGAGGCGAAAGGCCTTGTTTACCCGGCTGACAGAACTAGTTCTCATTCCTCGATCACCCCAGTTCTGCAGCTTTTTTACAGCCACTTAATTGGCGGGGCAGGGCCCATCTCTTTCCTCTGAACCAGAACAAAGGTTTGTGGACAGAAATAGAAACTGGATTCTGGGATGGCTGCACAATTTAGAGGCCCATGCTTGGCTTTCAGCAGAGGCCAAAACCTGAAAAGGCACCGTGAGAAAACTGTAGGCTTTCATAACGCTTGTTAAATTGAGATAAGTCCAGGTCACATTGAGATGACAAACAAGTAGATCACTTCATCATAACTTGTAATGTTGCTAATGTAATATTGGTAATAGATTGAGTCTGTGGAATTTCATCACAGCGCTCATACTTGCGTGGTGAAACTGGGCATACTCCAAGGTCATTGATTGAGACTGTGGAGGGGTTTCAGTTAAGTCATGGTCTCTGAACAAGAAACAAAAAACTGTGGGATAAAGAGCTTCCTTCGTGGTGTAATTTTGCATTTACAACAGGGTTTTAGAATTTGTGCTAAATGGATGATTGTGGTTTCCAACATAGACTCATCTACCAAAACTACCTCAAAACCAAAAGCACATTTGTTTGTAGATTAATGCACGATTTCTACTACTTTGCAATTTTAATTTTAATGACACATGTCCAAGTCACATTTGAATATCTGTTTCTTGTCATATAACAGTAGTGAGAAAAAAGAGGTGTTTTACACATGTAGGAAAATGTGCCTAAGATGTTTGAATACATGTTCAACTATCCTCATAAGTCTAGGTGAGACAGACACATAGGAAGTGTAACTGTCTCGGGGGGGACTTGGGGTCTAAATTGAGTGGCGCCACTCACAGCCCACTTCCGACTACTCTGTAATCCATCAGGGTGAGTGCTGAGAGTTCCTCTCTCTTTCTCTGTGTCCTTCACTTTGCTTAGGCCTAATTACAGCTTTGGACTGCCTCAGGGGCCAAGCCTCCAGAAACAGGGACCACGATAGACCACTCCAACAAAAAAAAAGAAAGAAAATGATTAACTGGCCTTGGAATTAGATGAAAGCTGGCCTCTAGTTTGTTCACCATTCGACCAACATCCAATAATCACATAATAGCTGAAGCTATGTATGGGTCCAGGTCAGAGCAGAATCAAAGAGAAACAATTATCATATTAATCACTATAGAGACTCCAATTTATCTGTGATCTTAGTCGGCTCAAAAAGCTCTCAGACAGGAGCAATTACATGACAGACAGTCATGAGACCATTCAGGGAAAAGAATAACTTTAAATGTACCAGACTTGTCATGTGATCTGCAACCGCCTCATTCCTCTCCTACTCCAGCACACCTCCACACTGTGTGTATTCCACAGACTCTCTCCACAAGCACAGACGCGCTGGACCCTGACAAGCAAAAATAGGGAAAGGCTGGTTTGATGTTTGAGATCGAGGGACATGCACCTACACACACACACACACACACACACACACACACACACACACACACACACACACACACACACACACACACACACACACACACACACTTACATTGTTCTTCTGGGCTAACTCAGGCATGTTTTGCAGATATCCATCTGATTATAGCACGTGATTTATTTATCTATGAATGTTGGTGCAGTACATTCCTTTGCTTTTACTTCCTTACATCCTTTAAGCTACTAAAAGAGCTGCTGAGTTAAAATGCCAAATACAATACCAGAGATAATCACGACAAGAATTATGAAAATAGCTGTGGAGAAAATTTTTTATAACTTATGTAAAGGTTTTAAAGTGAAATATACCTAGTTGTTTTACTATAGATTATATTTACCTGTGGGAAGTGATGCATTATGGCTAGTGTGAGCTACAGTCTGGTTGCTGGAGCCAGTGCAGCCCAGTCCGAGGTCTTCAAGCAAGTGTATCTGATTTGTCCAAATCTTCTTAAAACTGGAAAATTGCTCCATAGTACCATTTGACAAGCTGTTGCGGTTGGCCATAGTCGCCTCTGACAGCAGGTTATGTTAAACACATGTATAGTAATATCCTGTGTGTGCAAACGTACATTCCTCACACTCCCTCTTTATTGAGAGGCTGCTCTGCGAGACGACATTCCTCCAGTACATTACTCTTAGTCTCCTCTGCTATGCTGAAAATGCACAGGTGGCTGAGAGACCCCCTTTCAAAGAGCTATGAGTAGAGGAAAGGGAGGAAAATCAGCAAGCTTTTTCTTTTTTCAGCATATGAACCAAATGTTTTGCATTCCAGAGAGCACTGCTCTGCTGTAGACCTGTCTGTTAACAAATGGCAGGGCTGGTTGGCAATGGATTTGACACTGACTTCTCAGAAATGTAAAAAATACAAAAAAAAAACAAACCCCTGAACTGTACACCTAAACTCTGCTGCTGTTATTCTGTTGAGGTATTTTGGACAATTTCTGCTATGGTATTTGCTCTCTCATCTGTAACCAATAGTGGACCTAAAAACACCACAGATGTAATTACTCAGGAATTTTCTCACTTACATGTGTGGTATGCGTCCTTATTTTAAGGACTGCTTTGTAGCGGAGACAAATGACCGGGACGGAAACAGCTATGTCGCCCATACAAACAAGTCAAGAGACAAATACACGGCTGTACGTGTAAGGAGCAGGTACACAAGGTACACTTTTTGCATGACACAATAACACCGAATAGCAGATGGGATCCTTAACTATATTTATGTAATGTTTTACTTCATGCGGACTTGTGTAGAGCTATTTTGTGGCTGAATAATATTTTAACTTTCATCTGGCCAACAACTTGGATCTTCAATAGTGTATCATTAGTAAATATTATTATAATAAGTTTTGTGAACCCATATTTTGCACGATTTAGGGGGTAGTAACACATAGAAGCAAAACAACAAGTTAAACAAAAATGATAAGTTTACTGTTATTCATAATATTTCTAAAGATGATGTATAGTGTGGGGAAAGCACTATGGTGCAGTGTTTGGCACTAGTGGCTCACAGAAGAAAGGTTCTGGATTTGAACAAGAGGACTTCTTCAGGTCTTTGCTGTACCCAAAATCCAGCAAACTAGGGCACGAAACTCTGCTGACAAGTGAATGAAATCAGTGGATGTGAATTATTATGCATTATCTGCACAAGGAAATTCATCATTGAGCAGTATTTGATAAATGAATATGGTCAATGTGCAGCTAATGCACACAGCATATACATGTACTCTGTGTAGTATAAAACTAAATTAAAAACAGAGACAAATATATATATATATATATATATATATATATATATATATATATATATATATATATATATATATATATATATATATGTATATACATACACACACATATTATTTACAAAGCATTTGGATCACCCTGTTACCGTTATACGGTAACAAAACGTTATGTGCAGCTATGTGACCTTTTACCACGTAAAAGAACGGAAAGAAACAAATGACTTTTCAATGTCAAATAGCGTTTAGTATTAAGTGTCGATGAATTACTGTAAAAGTCGAAGAGGCACATTGTAATAATAATGCTTGACACACATGACAACTGGCTCCCCCAATGGATTAAGGCGAACATAGCAGATTGCTGAGTTTCCTCTCGTGTGGGGACTTAAGACTTTATACGCACCGTCAGTAAACTGCAAATATGTATTTGTTTTTATTAGTATTTCATTTATTTTTGTGGAACATCATTAGTACCGTGCTTGTAATGCTCTTGATTACATTTTGATTATTCAATTTTTTTTTTTAAAGATCTCAACTACATCGTTCACTTAAAAGTCATGAGTGAGAGGGTGAAGGAAATAAATGCCTTGGCCTGTGATTTTCTTTTTTTCCTTTTTACTGCTATTTAATATCTATCTTAAAGAGCCACACCTTAGATCTTGCCCTGCTTTTCAGCAAAACCCCAGCATATTTCTCTGATGTCTTGAAGGAATAACGGAGTAGACGCAATTCATCAGCACACCACAAGCTATTCGGGGGTGTGACTACAGTCATTGGGGTCTATATATTGAGATGTTTTGTCCGCTGTCTTTATGTGAATGAGAGAGAAGCTGCCCAGTGAAAAGTCCCCACGGCAGGACAGCGCGCCTCCTTACTTCATACGCTCTCAGACACAGCACCATGGATTCCTGTTTTCGCGCACTTTGCATGACTTTTGTCCTGGCAACGTTCACCTGGAGGTCAGGTGCGTTCGGACCTGTTATCAGATGCGAACCATGTGATCCTGCTGCACGGCTTCTGTGCAAACCTTTACCCAAGGACTGCGCGGAGAAGGTCCGCGAACCGGGCTGCGGCTGCTGCTTGACTTGCGCGCTGAGCTTCGGCCAGCCGTGCGGCGTGTACACCGGGAGATGTGGCTCCGGGCTCATTTGTCAACATCAACCCGGTGAAACGAAACCTCTGCAGGCTCTGCTGGAGGGACGGGGTATTTGTGCAAACGCTACTAACAAGCGACAAACTACCAGACCAACAGTGCCAGTCAATGAGCTACCAGGTAATTCATCAGCGTGCGTGTTTATGCCTCAATGTGCGTTCTTTAGACACCTTACGTATCACTGGTTAATGACCACAATTTAGGTAGTTGCAGAAGAACTGGTAAATCTTTGCCAGTGGTCGTCTGGCAGTGTAAGAATTACCAGATGTTGTATAAAAAGAGAAAACTTTCAGCAATAAAAATCCAGCTAATATGTGAAAACACTTTGATGTCTTTACATTCGAGGAAAGAAGGGTGGTGGATAAGGCTTTAAGCAGTGAGCACTGGAGAGATTTCGATTGTGGAAAGAAGAAGTGCCTCTTTGTGCCGCAGAGGGAAGACTTGAACCCTCCCTGAATTCATTGTAAAGAATTCAGGTCAGATAAATGTTAAAGCCTAGCCTGCATCTTCAAGGTTGCATGGTTTTTTAGTTTGTACTTTTGAATGAAATCAAATTTAAAAAAACAAACAAACAAAAACGTGGAATATTTATTTTTATTTTTGCTGGAAGTCATATTTTAAATGGTTTTCAGAAGATGCTTTTAAAAGACACAATACCCATGTCCCTCCCCTGAACCCTAGCCCATTGAAAAAAATGTGAAAATAACACTCTGCTATGTTTGTTAATAAACACATTTTTATTTTCACAATCTTTTAGCAGAGAATGCTGATATTCAGGATGAAGAGCGTAATTCCACTGATTTGGGTGTTCAGACCACTACGTACAGCACCCACAGACCTATTGGACCATTTAAGCCTCCACTTCACCCCTTCATCCCCCCAGACATCCTGAGACGGGAACAGCAGAGAAGAGCCCAGTTGTTTAAAACGGAGGAGCTACCGGGACCACTCGTCACAGATCAACAAAACTCTCTAGAGACCAAGCGGGAGCCTGAGTATGTAAGTACCACAACCAATATTTTTTCTGTCTTCAGAGCACACTGGAGGAATGTTTTTCTCTTCTTCCTCTGTGCTTTGGTGTTTTTTTCCCCCTGCGGGTGATGAAATGCTTTGGGTAGCGGTGCTGACGTTTGGCAGAGATTGTGAGCCAGTAGAATGGCATGGCAGCAAGCGGGTGCCATAGCCCTGCGGCTGACCTGGGTCAGGCGGTTGTTTGGCCACAAGGCGTCCGCGTGCCGGGTATACTGAGAGCCAGCGAATGATGGATTGGCTTATGTGAGTGCCTGTTGGGAAGCCCTGCTGCTATTTTGATCTTCTCTTTGGCCCGAGAAGTGAGCACACTGTAGTAATGGGCTTTGACTGGCTGTTCTGATTAGTGACTTGAGTACTTGGACTTGAGGACAAGCCTTTTGACTCCGTCTTTGAGCTGTTTGAATTCACTTTAGCCCCCCGAGTCTTTGTGTAAGACTTCTAAGCAGCTTTGGCAAACTGCTAAACCTTCATAAGCCAGATGAATTCATTCCTCATCTGCCACCTCTTTCATATTGCAGCCACCATTGTTTAGGTATTACAGCAGGGCAGCGTGAGTCAGCTTTATTAAAGTGTTAATTCACCAAAACATTAATGTCAAAAACCCACCGCCAAATGGCATCGCTAATGAGGAAATATAAATGCTTTATTCGCTTTTTATCTGTCTTCAAAATGAGACTATAGAATTTCTGACGTTAAAGGAAGGTACTAAAAACTGGTGATGTCTTCCCTCATTCACAGGGCCCCTGCCGAAGAGAGATTGAGAGCATTCTCAGCAACCTCAAGATCGCCAACATTCTCAACCCCCGAGGTTTCCGCATACCAAACTGTGACAAGAAGGGCTTCTATAAGAAAAAGCAGGTGAGAAAAAGTATACATAATAATTTGATCTTTGAGTGTTTTAGTAGTGCAGTGGTTCTCAAGCTTTTTCTGGCAGGCCTCACTTCAGAAGCCAAAAGAATGCTTGCACCCCACACCCTACAGTGTTTATCGACATTTAACAATCTAAAAGAATTCAAGATGAATTTTACTTTAAAAAAAATGTTAGTGCAAGTTCATCAGCAAGGACATCATAGTCAGTCTTCTTAGTTTCTCCTGGTTGTTTGTGCCCACCACCAGTGGCTCATTGCCCCCTCAGTGGGACCTGCCCAGCAGTTTGAGAATCATTGGCTTAGTGGATCCTTATTCAGTGGACATGAAGGCCTGTGCATTATTTCATGATCTGCTTGATGCAAACTTGGTTACGGCATCAAAATGCTGTAAAAAGGAAATCAGCATTTGCAGAGTACATTCATAATGATTACAAGACGAATGACTCAAACTTAAGGTCTCCTGCAGCCCAATTACAGATTTGTTGCTGTCCTCATGTATTCATTGGTAGTTATTAGAGCCTCATCATTGCACCACCACACCAGTGAGGTATACCCTAGCCACTGGCTCTGGAAACTGGAACCACAGGGGCCAAACCCCAGCGGGGTTGACGGCAGGGACGATGGCCATTTAACGGAAACCCTCCCAGGGAGACAGACGTCAAGGTGGCCACCGGCACCCCATGTGCTTGCCCCATAATTGCTGGACTTTTGAGAAGCAGACACAGAAATAGAGCCGAAGCCATCCCCACGCTCACATGGTTCACCCACGATTGGGTTGTAATAAATGAGTGGTTCTGACGCATTCATATGGAGGCACTTAGGGCTCCCGCGCCACTGCATCACAGAGGCAGCTTCCCCTATTACATAGCAGTCCCTCCCGTTTAATAGAAGTGTTCTTCTTGACCTGCAATCATCTCATAACCAGCCTTACAACGCCAGGCTCATTGTCTTTGTTTATGCACAACTGACCTTCTACACCGCGCTAAGCCTTTAGGCACTGAAGGAGTGGCAGAGATGTTGCGGTGTTCAGTTCAATCTCAACACTCGTATGACTCTAAGGAAAAACAGCTCTTGTTACAATGATTATTAACAGTAAATGCCTCTTAGAGGGAAAATAACAAACTACCCAATAAAGAGTTTGCTGATGAAGAAGATGCATTTATAAAAAAAAACATAAAAAAACAAAAAAATTGAGTGTACTTAAGATTTTGATTAATGTATTTGTTTTCCCCAGTAGACAGCCTGCGTTTTTTTTTTTTTTTTACTTGCCGCCAAAATTTATGGTTCACTAAGACTTTTTAATTCATCATGATAAAGACTGTTTATAAAACTCTCCACCTAAGATCAGACCTAACTAAGTAAGGACGTCTCCCCGCGTGACCAGTCTCTTCTGTGCAGCAGCAGTACAGTTGCTTTAGCCCTTGAAATGAATGGCTGTATGTTTAACTAGAGTGGAGGTTGACCTTTAGTAAAATTGGCAGTAAAATAACAGCCCTTGGGTAGCTCCACAGACTCTGTAAGTCATTTGTAGTAGGCCTACCCATAATTTGGAGCTGTGGGGTATAATCAGCAACAGATGATTCGTACTGGCCACCAGCTTCTGAAAATAGATCTTGGTTCACAGTTGTTCACAAACGGGACTAAGCAAATATTTTACCAGGTTTCTGTTTACCTTAAAGGTCTCTATATGTGTGTGTAACAGGAGGTAGACCATAAAAGCAGCTCAAAATACCACAGCGTGTTGGATAGCAAAGGCTCAGCACAATCTGACCATTAATGCCTCTTAGCTATGCTTTTCTGCTTCATTGACTAAAGTGGCCTGTTATCCATAATGCTTCATATTCAACCGGATTTGTGCATTCAGCTTTCCCACCTCCCCCCACCGGTCTTCCCTCCCTTCACCTTGTTCTCTCCTTCACTTTCAGTGCCGTCCTTCCAAAGGCAGAAAGCGAGGCTACTGTTGGTGTGTGGACAAATACGGGCAGCCTCTGCCAGGTCTTGATAGAAGGGAGCGAGGAGACACCCAGTACTACAGCTCTAACACCCAATAGGAGCAGAGCAGGATGGGAGGGAGGGAGGCTGGGATTGAACGGCAAGAACTGTAAACAAATGGAGAAACCGAGGATATTGGAAGAGAGGTCAAGAGATGGCTTAGCCGATATATGGATGTTTGCTATTTCTATCTGTTGCCTGTGGGACCTTTTTCTGAGGCACAGCGCAGAGCTCAGCAGAAGAGTACCGGCCAGAAAAAGCCTGTAGCCTCTGTACATGGATGGATTCTTCATAACCTGTTTGTCTCAGACTCAACCCGGACACCTTTTGGAATAATGTTACACTTAAAGAAACTATCTCAGAGGCCTTATTCTGATTTTAAAGCACAAAGACATGTCACAAGCAGTGATAAGAGAGCTCTTCATTTACGCACAATTAAATGGCATTGCTTATGTGTAAATGCTTGTGATTTGTAATCATTATTTTTATGCTTGTGATTTGTTATAAAGCCATTGTGTTTTGTCTTGACAATGTATGTATATTTGAATAAGTAAGCATGCAGTGCCTTAACTATGAACTCCTATTTGTATGAATTCCATTATTCCGGTTGCTTCCTGCTCCAAGTAGGGAGTTGGTTGGGACCGTGCAGCTCAGACAACACAGCACATAGAAAGTTATTTTTTACTCTGGGTCTCATGCCACAGAAAAAGAGATTTTGTTTCATGATCTGTACTGTGTGTGCATGTGTGGGTTTTTTTTGTTTGTTTGTTTGTTTTGTTGTCGCTTTGCATAAGCTGAATATAAGAGATAAGGGGTCCTTACAGTTATCTCCAGTCTCTGTGTAGCCAGTGATATTTTTTAGCACTTGTCTTGGATTAAGTGGTCAGTTTAAATATGCTGTTTGCATGTACAATGCAACCCTCAGAAGTCTATTTTTACTTAATAAAGGCAGTATAAAGTTACCCAAGCATTGTTGTTTTTTTTAATGTTTTGTAGATAGACACAAAACAAAACTCCTTTGTCATAAAATAAGATTTTATTAAGATGCACATCCACAGAATTAGAGTATATACAACAAACCCAATAATGGAAAAAGCAGCATTCCAGGGCAATTAGCATTCAGTTGAAACTGGATCTACTGCACATGGCTACAACAACTAACAAATCTTTAAACACAAGTGAATGATAATAAATACTAGAGTAGGTAGTTAGATAAAGAAAAGGTCCAATAAAGTCCCTAATGTGAGAAGATGTAGCTGAGAAGAGGTCTCAGAAATCCTCTGCTCAAACTGTGGACCTGCAGAGACCAGCAGAGGTAGACGAATGATGAGCAACCCATCCCAAACCTCAGCGTGGCTTGGAAGAGCACTGATATGTTTGTGCTAGGCCACCATGCACATACTTGTGGCACTTTAAGCATTTCACCCAATACCCATTGAGGAAACGCCAGTGGAGATACATTCAGACAATGTCAACAGAATGAATGAATGAGCTGCTGTGTTGTTTCCTGCCATGCACAGCTCTAGTTATGAATGAATTAAAAAAAATTTTTTTATCCCGAAGTCTCTCAAATGGGCTTGGCACCGTAATGGACCTGTGGTTTTGAGCAATGGAGTTATTTAGTCAGAAACACAAATGTATACAGTGTCGCCCTATATTTACAACTGAAAAAAATAAAACAGGCAAACATATAAAAGATCTAAAAATGACAAATGGTTAATGCTTGTAAGAATATACAGGCAGCGAATAAATAAGTTGATCATACATAC
Source organism: Oreochromis aureus (assembly GCF_013358895.1). Lineage (NCBI taxonomy): Eukaryota > Metazoa > Chordata > Actinopteri > Cichliformes > Cichlidae > Oreochromis > Oreochromis aureus. The sequence goes on from NC_052959.1 coordinate 17,300,358, forward strand.
ACCATGTAAATAAGATGGGAGGAAATTTCCTCCACTCAAATAAGTTTTCACAGTTTCATTTTAGCAAAGGAGAGCCGGCTCATCGGGCAGCTGAGGGTATCTCGACCTCCTGTGTCTGTTAATGTGTGTGCCTTTGTGTGTGTGAAAGTTGGTTTTTGAGTGACAACAGAGTCCATCCTTCAGTGAGTAACTTCTTGATGGCACTCTGAGTCACCGACCAAGTCGCTCGATCCTGGGAGCCTCTTCCCATTCCAAGACGAGACACACCAGCAGCGAGCGGGTGGTCCAACGAGAGATGACTCGCACTGAAAAGGAAATAAAAATGGCATCTCTCACAAATAAATCACTCAGTATTTTATCATAAATCCCTTTTGGGAGTCAAAATTCATTTTGTTATGTGAAATTTCTGAAAAAAACAAACAAAAAGTTAAATTCTCACCTGCTTGGCCTTGTAGAAGCCATGCTTATCACAGTTGGGAAGGTAGAAAGTTGTGAACTTCTCTCCTAACCTCTGCTGAGAGATGGCTATCGTGTCCAGTGCTTCGTGCAGTTCAGTGTGACATGGACCCTGTGTAGGAAGAGAAACAATGAGAGCTACAGTCTCCTAAACACAAATGCACCAGCAAATTATCTGCACCCCCTCAGAGCCATCTACCCCCTCTTGTGGAAAGAGAGATGAATTACTTTGAATAACCAGTTAGTCGGATTGTTTATTTTTTCCCTCACCTGTTGCACCAGTTTGCTGCGTATGGCATTGACCTTAGCCTTGAGACTCTCCTGGCCTTCAGCAAAATCTTGGTGATCAAAGGGAAGGTTAAGTCCCAGAATGTGCTGCAACGAGCCATGGTCAGGGACTCCTCCATCTTCCTCTGTTGAATTTTTAGAAAATACATACATGACACATGAAATGGAATGGGGTTGCATTAAAGATGTAATTTCAATGCTGTGAACTTTTTTATTTAATGAATATCAATATGAGCACATATGAAACAGCCAGGCTACCTTGGCCGAGGTCGACAGTGCAGATTCCCTGTCCTCTGGTCAGAGCGTGCAGTGGTCTGGCTTCACCAGGTCTAGGAGTGCAGCGGAGACCCTCAGCACAGTGGGCTGTGTGAACTCCACAGGAAGCCCCCTCCTCGAGCGCACAGGCCATGCAGCAGCCACAGCCTGGCTCCCTTAACACCTGCTTGCAGCCTGCTGGGATGGCGGGGCAGTCGTTCAGCTTCTGTTGAGTACAGGGGGCACAGCGGATGGGCTCTGGCCCCACCACCGGAGATGACCTCACTACGGACAAGACAACCAGAGCCGCCGCTGCCACAAACGTCAGCTTCTCGCTTAATCCAAACATTTCCTTCTGACGAAATTCTTTAGCTTTTTAGACTCGTCGTTTAAAACTGTCAGTTTCTTCTAACAAGTTTTCTCTGAACTGGCAGTTTTTATATGAAAGCTTTGGCCTCCAGAAGGGTTAATAATTGACACAGTCAGCACAGATATAAAATATTTTTCGTAAAGCTGCTGTAAAAGGTGGATGACCCCGCTTGCCTTGCGTAGTTTGAGGTCATTTGTCAATATTGACGCTGGAATACACATCAAAACAAGGTTGTTTTGATGTGCATTAGTCATCTTTCTTTAACTTTAGAGTTATGAAAACAACTGAACAGTGCCGCTGAAATTCAGTACAATGATGAATAGTGAATAACGTCCTTAACAGCGAGCATCACGTGATCCAAGGAGCTCAATGGCTTGTTAATGTTAAAAACTGTCTTATGGGTGTACTCAAAACTTTATCTTGTGAAGTAATTCTGACAGGGTGGGTGCTGACACTGTTTTGACAGGAAAAAAAGTCCTATTTGTCCTTTTAGTCTTGTTGGTGAAGGTTCCTCTTATCACACAGGCAGACAAACAAGGTACTCCACCTTGTTTATCTACCTGTGTGATAACCCAGTCTGCCTTGCATAACCCAGAAATGGTGAAACGACACATTTATCTGGGAAAAGATGGCAGTAAATGTAATATTTGTCATAAATATCTAAGTCAAATGCCACATACCTTTAGTCATACAATGTGTGACACAAATTTCAATAGGCAGTGATCCCGTGCTTTTCATTCACTGAGAAAGAACTTGCTTTTACCCTGAAAACTTTTAATTTCATTTTTTATTTAATAATTATTCACCAAGGAAACAGATACAGTCATCAGGACCAATTACTAAAAACACAGGTCTTAAAAACAAAAGTATGTGTACAGTCTGTGGATAAAAAAATGAAGTTAAAGAGAAAATGCTGATGAATGTGAGGATATGGACTCGCAGCACAATGAGAAATAAAAATAAATGAGCACATGAACTGCATGTGTGTACATTTTGCATTTAATAGGAAGGTAAAATATGTTGTCTTTGAATATCTTAATTTTAAATTACATTTAAATTGCTAGAAATGTGTACACCCAGCAGTATATAAAAGAAGTCTGCATTAGCTCCTCTTTAAAGTACTGCAGACTATACATGAATCGCACATATTTTACTAATTTAATAACATAATCATGATGTAAGAAAAGCACCACAGCGTTACTACTTTTGCATGTGCAAGAACTGATACTTTAATATTTATTTTAATGCAGATTTACTTTAGCTTGCATAGGTTAGGTGAAAACACTTTTTCATAAAAAATAGAAAAATAAATTTTATTGATATGAATGAATATGAATGCTGAAGAGAGCTTTGGTCCTTCATGTTACATTCTTCGCTGGCATCCAAATCTAGTAACTTAAGAAACGGTAAACGGGTTCAGGTTGAACCTAACAGCAGCAAGTGCTGGCCTGCTGTGGTTGAAAAAGGGATTGATACACAAAATAAAAATACAGCGAAGACAGCAGGGGGCTAGAAGCACAAATACCAAACTGAAGATAACAGAATGACATAATTAACTCTTGCACAAAATATATACATCATGTAAACGTCATGTTCTCTCCAAGTATTGAACTCTTGTAATGAAACCAGTTATCGTGCTTTTTGTTTATTCACGTATAACAACAAACAAAACAGGCCCGCACATGGACTTCACTCCCTTGTCAGTGGCTACCTTAAATAAGGCACGTTAGGCAGAATTTGTTGAACGTTCAGGTTGTCACGAATGAGGTCACAGCTTGGCGTGTCCCAAATCTTTCACGTTCACCTCATGAGATAATGTCACTCAACCACCAGTTGATGAGTTGTTGCCTCTTCGATGCTGACCATCAGATCCGCTAGCCAGGGGGGAAACGGTTCCTCCTTTGAAATATGTTAGAGGGCATTAGTGGAAAAAGAGATTTAATTAAGGTCATTTTTTTTTTTTTAAAGTCAAGACAGCTTTGCTTAAAATTATACTCACAGCCATAAAGTTTTTGTTACAGCGTTCCCTTGGCTTCCGCACTGGCCGTTTAGATCTTCTCGGTTTCTGCCACTTAATCTTGGAGACCTTGAAGGAAAATAAACCAGTCTTTTTTTCAGATTTTTTTTATTATTATTATTTATTTAAATAGAAGCAAATAGTAAATACTCAATAACACCTACCTTTATTTTCACCTTACTGCTACTGGATCTCCTTACGTTTGTAAATTTTGGCTGTCCTGGTGTTGTAGCTTCACCACGTAGATCAAAAGAAAGCGTGCTCACATCAGACACGGGAAAGCTCTCGGTTCCTTCGTGTGGATGGTTTGTTAATTGGCTCAGGGAACGAGACAGCCTCCCAGGTCTCAGAACCCTCAGTTGAGCAGCATCGTCATCTTTATCGCTCTCATCTTCTGCCAGCGCATCCTCTTCCTCCACACCTACCTGAAATGGAAAATCACCCTCATTTCCTTCTCTTGTTCTGTTCCCTTCAGTTTCATCCTCAAGCTCTGACTCTTCCTGGATGGGCTCCAGACCGGGTCTCTGTTCCATCAAAAAAGCCTATTTACTCATGACATTTACCATTTTTATAATTTGATTTACTTTATTCAAGGAATGGTGATAACAGATTAGGCTTACATTTGGCTGTTGAATGTCCATTTAGCTGGATGGCTGAGCTTTTGGGAACGAGAGTAAAGATACTGCAGTTTCTGGTGTGAGTGTGGCCTCCTTGTCATCAGTTGATTATTGAAATCAGGTGCAGAGGCTTAACATTTTTCACAGTAGATGTTTTGACAGGTCATTGCAGGTGGGAAAATGACTTGCATTGCCTAATTTTACAATACACATGCAAAATAAAGCAATGCAGCTTAAAGTCACTCAGCTTATTGTGACTATTATTGTGACAGCAATGTTAATTTTGCACCAATTACCATTAAAAATTAATTAATTCCAATTGGCTAAAAAAAGAAACTAATAAGCATTCTTGAGGTTAGTGCACAGTTAAAGGTAATAAGTAAAATATATAGCAAATGCTTTAGTCTAACATCGAATCAAATGACTTCCAATTACTTAGTCTGATTAGTGAATACTTTCAGGTATATATCATATATCAGTTGTAAACTTATAGCATCAGTGAAATCATTAACTTCAGACCTTTCCATCATGTCACATATTAATAGGTATCAAAGCAAAATAGGTCCTATATCAATATGTTACAGCATTGTTCAGGAATGAAGATTTTGATCTATGTATTAAAATATCAATAAATAAAATAATAATTCTGTGTTGTGTATATAACCCAGAATGTGGAGTTAGTGGTTAAGGTCCAATAGACTTAACCACAGTAATTTAATAAATATACAGGCAGAAGGCAGACAGTGTGCAAGATTTCCATTTGGTTGCCTACAGATCAAAAATTAAATTTGTCTGACTATCATGGATTTCTTCATCTACATAGACTACTGATGATGAGAGAATTAATTCATATAAACTGTGGTCAAAATTCATTTTGAAGTAGAAATGTGTTAAAAATGCTCTTTTTTTTTTTTCTTAAAACAGACTAGCAAATTGTATTTTCTTGTTCACAGAAATCATTAATTTATGGTATATATATATATATATATATATATATATATATATATATATATATATATATATATATATATATATATATATATATATATATATATATATATATATATATATATATATATATATATATATATATATATATCTATAATCAAGTTACATTTTCTTGTTTGTGACATATGCTATTTGTCTTTATTTAATTCTAACCATTCAGGAGTGCAATGACCAAATTTACTCATTTCAATCCCCTTTGGCCCTGATGACACCGTGACGAGAGTTGCTCCTTAACCATTATTTGCAGTAGTTTCCGTTTACTGTTTGAGCTCAGCTTAAATTAGAGTGAAGGGGACATGAACTTAAAAACTCAATGATATCACTCCTGTTAGTAAATGAAGAACTTCATCAAGGTAAATCAACATAAAACTACAAAAACCGAAGCATTGTTTCCTCTCTCCAAGCCCATAAAAGAGCTAATGTACCGTTCGGAAAATAGCTGAGCAAATGACGTGTTTGTTGACTTAACTGTTACACTGAGTGACCCTTAAACAAACTTTACATCAGTACCAGGAAAACAGTTTTGGCCCCTGCTCTGTGTTTGACACATAGTGACATCCATCTAGCCGTGGGCTGTCAAAGTACATTGACCGGCATGATAAACATGTTATTGTCTTACATATTTTCCTGTTGAGAAAGAAAACTTTTACAATGAAAGTGATTAAATAATGTCTGAGAAAAGAAAAAATTAAAAAAAGATGATCTTTCACATTTGTAGCCAAAACTCAAGAAACTACTTTCTCTATCATAGCCATACTGATGATATTTTATACACCAATATTGTCTTTATTACAAAATATTCAATAACCCAACTTTACACTGTACAAGATACAACATAGTTTACAACTTTTGACTATTTACAAAAAGTATGATCTGCATATCAAAGTGAATATATCTAAAAAGGCAAGTTGCAATCACTGTAAGCTTATTGAGTAAGGCAAGAACTTGAATCGTGATGTATTTACACTTTTGCAGATCGAGTGAAAGTTCTATGTGCTGATAAAGATACAGGCTATAAAGATAATCTGAAGCGCATCATGTTTCTGACAGTGTATCTGAGAGATGTGCTAAAGCTAATATTTCTTGAAGAAACTCAAAAGTGTAGCTGCTAGATAACAAAAAGCAATAGTACAGTAATGTGTATGCCTGAAAGACGACAGCGGCGAGACACTGCAGGAAATCTTCTGTGGCCTCAAGGAAATGTTTGAAAGTACATACAGCATTTGAAATGTTTAGGCTAAAGGAGTTAGTCATGCATCTGTGGAAGTCATGTGCTTACAGTATACGCTCTCTTCCGTGTGGATGAATGCCATTCTTAACTCCTTTAGATATCTGTATGTAAGGATGCATTGGTCCTCTGTGTGATGTTCTACAATACTCCATCGCTGGTCCCATTTTGGCATACTAGCATCCATAGAAGCACAAATCCAACTCAGTATGACTTCTGTTTAGATTTGTGTACCTTTGTCCTTTCCTCGTATTATCTTTTTGCCTCCTCATCAACAAAGCTGCCCCTATCTGTGTATTATGTGTACATGCCATATTGCACAACAATACAAAAGCATGTCATGTATTAAGGAAAACTGATTTTGTCTTTCCAGGGTTCAAAAACACACCTTTGTCTTCTACCAATGATCGAGCATGTGGTAAGCATGGCAGTCTACTGCAACTTTCTCTCTCATCTCTGTTGAGGCAATATAAGTATCGCGACTTGTGATCTATGGAAAGCTCGGTACTTTGGTTTCCTTTCAACAGGAGTATCATTACTATGGCTGTCAACTTTTAAAAAGTCATGCACTATTAACTGTAAATATGTATCATAAAAAGCATATTTCATCCAGTGAGCTCCAAGTAAAAAAAAAGAAAAAGAAAAGAGACTGTTTTGTGCTGTTTTGTTACAATTCAGAATTGACCACACATGCATACGCACACTCACAAGTACACACCTGCATGCTTACATACACCAAAAAGAAACAACACCATTTTACGCTAAATAACGCAATGAATCCTTGGCATAATAAGAAAGACAGTGCAAAAGCAATAGCATGATTAGTCTTTTTCTGGATATCAACGCACATATCCCCCGAACACGGAATATGTACAACATAGTAAAAAATAAATATGCTCATTATACCTGGATCTGATGGAACCCAACAAAACCACACATCTAATCATCTGTTACAGAGATGTTAAAAGAGGATTTGAGATTCCGGGTACCCGTCTCTGCACTCTGCATTTTGTCTCTGAAAAGTGGCAAGCAGTTAAAAATCCCTAAAGCAAGTATGATTATCCATACAATGACTTCATATTTCTGGAAGTTCACATCCTGAATGGGTGTATCCTGGGTTGTGCCAGTACAGACTAGACGCTTCTAGTCCTCCAACCAGGTTTTCTTGCTTTATTTAAGATGAATATATTTTCTTTCTTCCTACACTGACACATCTGCAGCAGCTGCCACCGTCTCAATTTCAATCTCTGTCACCTCTACATCCCTCTCTTCATCAACCTTACCCACTGCGGGCACACAGGATGAGGGTAGGCATGCGGCTTGGCTGTTGCTGCTGCTGTTGGCAGTGTTCATCTGCATGTTGCTACCCATGCCGGGATGAGCAGTGAGGCTGGCAGCAGAGGAGACGCTGCCCAGATTGGTCGGGACGCTCGTCTTTCCACAGGAGTGGATCCGACGCGCCAGGCTGGCGGAACGCATCACCGAAGAAGTGGTTGCAGTGCCCACTCCCTGAACCTTCCCTTCCAGGAAGTAGGTCAGCATCTCACCTTTGCCTTTTACACTGACCTTGCCGCGGCAAACCAGGTCATAGTTGGTATTCAGTAGCCGATACACCTCCTCAGTCACCTGGATAATAGAGGCATAGGTAATACAGATATTTGTTATTGTAAGTGTTGGTAGATGTGACAGCGGAGCTGTTTACACTTGACTCCACCATATTTGTGGATCATTTGTAATTGAAAACAAGTACCTGTATTTTTCCAGGTACTCCAGTGCTGTCCATTCGACTGGCCACATTGACCGTGTTACCCCAGATATCGTACTGAGGTCGCCGTGCTCCAATCACCCCTGCAACCACTGGACCCACATTGATTCCTGTGCACAGACATAAAAACATTCAACTAAAACAGAGTCATTGTAAAGTCAGTCACATTTAAATTGTCTTTGCCAGGGAACCAAAACAGTTCAATTTTATTTATATAGCATCAAATCGGACACAACAAATCCAACAAGGTGGTTTATATTGTATGTCTACTTACCGACTCTCAGGACAAACTCGTTGTATGACTGATAATTGATTTCATCCAAAACATCAAACATTTCAATGGCGTAGTCTGCTATCGTGCTCAGATGGTCGTACACAGATTTCTTGTTCTGCAGAGGGAAAGAGCACCAAGCAGTTAGTGTGCATGTGAGAAAGGATCCTTCATATTCCCTTTGAAGACTACGACAGAAGATAAACACATAAATAAAAACGAAAATCCCAACCTTGGTCCCAATGGTGGGGACGAGTCCGACAGCTGCCATGTATGTGCTGCCAATGGTTTTGATTTTCTCTATGTCCTTGTAGCACTCCTTATCCATGAGCTGTGAAGCACACATTCAATAAACACCTGGCACTACAAGGCAAAAACAATTCCAAATTTACAAAGTAAAGAAGTAAAAAAATACTAAGACCTCGTCAAAGTCAGCAATGATCTCGTTCAGCAGCCTCAAGCATTCCACTCCCATGTTGTTGCCATCCAGCTCGATGTAGAAATCGTTGAAGTTCGGGATTGAGGCAAATAGGACGCCGACTTGTGCGTAGGACTGATAGTACAGATCCTAAAGGAAAAGAAAAAAAAAATACAGTAAAAAATATTCTTAGATGTGCTCATTAGTCGTTTCTGGTTTCAGCCTTTTTATCTACCTGTTTGTCTGTCTGCCTGCCTGCCTGTCTATTATCGTGGCTCACCATGTTTCTTGGGTTTGACATTAAGAAGTGTTGAGCCACGTGTGCAGGCAGCAGATTGAAGAGGATCCTCCTGTTGTCCAGCTTTACTTTCTCCATTCCATCTCTTTCCTCCTCCGCCTAGCAGCAAAAGTAGCACACAAAATATCCAGATATAGCTATGAGAACCAAAGCTTGCTTCATATTTCCACCACATGGTGTCGCTAAAATGACTTGTGAGCATCAGACCACTGACTGCTGTAAGCCTCAGAGTATGATTAATAGACTTGGGTACATTACATGACTAATCCTGCTAGTTAAAGGGTTAAATGGCTTAAATTCAGCTTCAACACTTCTATCCCCCTATGCAAAACGCTCAGTGCCAAATGAAACCGAGCCAAAAGAAGCTTCTTACTCTTTTTTTTCTTTTTTGCCAAGAACAGACATCTGGCAGCCTATAAATATACAACCTCATTTCCAAAAGAAGTTGGGTTGCTTTGTAAAAAGTAAAAAAAAACAAACCCCAAAACATTTTAAAAAATCCAGATTGCAATGATTCAATAATCATTCGATAATTTTAATGCAACTTTTTTGTTGTGTTTGATCAAACATGCACACAAACACTTGTTTGCTCATTTTAAATGTGATCCCTGCAACACCTTTAAACAAAAACTAGAAAAAGTTTTTTCAGAGTTTACTTTGGAAGCATGGTTGCACATCCTCCAGAAATGTATGTCCATAGCCTTTTTTTCATATGCACAGACATATCATTGCACACTTCCTGACCTGCACAGCCCATAGGAAGTCCAGACGTAGTTTGAGGTCAAGTTGCCTGGAGTGGAGGGCAAGGGCACTGACAAAGAGCAACAGAGACAGGATGGGCTCATAGCCCCGGATGTGGAAGGACCCCCCACTGCGGAAGAGACCAATTGCACAAGTCAGCACTGGACCAGACCACACAGAAAACTACACAGGAGGGTTGAATGGACCCCCCACAGCGTCGGGAGTGATCACAAGTAGAGTTACTTCACAAAAGTATGAAAGCAAGGACTTTTTTAGGAGGACATGAAAACCCCCCAAAAAACCCCAAAACAACTTTATTGTGCTTATAACGTATTCTGAAATCATGGAATATTACTATTAACTTGTGCAGGATTAAATCTAAAAGTTTTTTTTTTTTCAAAACTAATCCTTACCTTGACCTGAACAAATTCAGAATAATCATTTTTTTCAGTTGCACATTTGGGATCTGAGCTCTAATAAAATTGGCATGGTCCCTCAGCACTGGGTTGAAATAGCTAACGTGGTCCCATCATGCAGCCCACATTGTCCTTTTAGGCTTCTGATTTGGAACTAATAAGCATGTGTGCTGCTTCAAAGGGTGGAAAATGAAAGAGTGTGTGGGCTGAAGACAAGCAACAACTCCTCCACACACATACATCTCAGCACATGTACTGTAAATGCTCTTCCAACTCTTGCCTATCTGTTTATTACACAGCCAGGCATTACCTCTGATACCCCACTGACGCACATAATGCATGATGCATAACAACTGTGCGAGATCTCTCACTTCATTGTTGTCATATAACTTCAGGGAAAGTCAGGAATGTGTCTGAGCTTTCTGAATACGTCGTGGCATGAACCTCTCACCCTGCAGTCTTGCGAAAGCCGCTGAGCTCCAACACGGTGAGATACAGCACACCCAGAAGAAGCATTAGCGCCATCTTTGGCATCCAGGAGACACGCAAGAAAAGCGCCAGGGTAAGTGTGCCCACCACACATGAGAGAAAGGCGTAGCGGGCGCCATCACAAGGAAGCTCTGCCATGGTGTGGTTGGCGCCGCTATCCACATCAATGATGATGATGGAACTGTTTGTATTGGCACTACCCCACAGCCAGGGCATGCAGCCCACCTGTCAAAAGCAAACACAGCGATGCAAAGTGAGAAATATTTCTGGAGAAAGGCTTAATGCTCATCTACATTCACGGTGTGCCTTGTCTGCACTTTTCATTAAAAAAAACCAAAACATGAGTTGAACAGCACTGTACAGCTGGATAGTCTAAGCTGTTTTAATATATAGTATGACCATAATTCAAACTTTGAATTCTTTCAGATTTATGTTATACATGACATATGTAAACACAGCAAAAACGTGATAATTAAATTATGATAACGTCACAATTTTAGCTTTATTAATTTCACAGTCAACTGCACATCATCTAAAGCGACACCTCTAAAATAATAATTAAACATATTTTTGAAATAGGCCCACTGGCACAGTTAAATCAGAGGGAACAGCAGCAGCTCAAAACATGGTGAGATTTTTCTTACTAGCTGGCTGGCCAGTCAGGTGGGTAGTTTGTGGCAGATGACACTTTTTTACTGTTGCATTTACACTTACCACACAGGCCTGGGCCACAGCGTAGATTAAGAGCACTATGAGAATACAGAGAGCAGTGCGAATCTGAATGGTCAGGCACCCTGGAAAACACTGACAGACAAGAATGGGGGAAAATATAGAGACTATTATATAAATACTGCCTAGAATACCTTGAATGCATTTAGACAACACCAATATAATCTGTCAGAGTGTTAATAACTATAAGTGCAGCTTGAGGAAGAACAAATGTTTTGATGGACAAGCATTTTTTGGTTTTGAGGAAAGAACAGAGAGAAAAGAGAAGCACGTGAGAAGCTACAAAGCTTAAAAAAGCTTCTAAACTGGTCAAATTATGGAAGAGCCATTTTAATTTAAATACAACACAGGGGCATAGACGTAACCTCAAAGCCAGTGGTTATTAAATTGTTCTTACATGGTTTCACAAAATACATTTATAATTTTTCTTTGGTCAGCAAAAACCTATAAAGAAGAATATTTCCCTTGCCAGGTTTTTAAAACTTGAGATAACAGAAGGTAGATGCATCTGTGGTGTAGGTTAATGCTCTAATAAATGGAAAAAAAAGACTTTCACTTCGATAGGATAAGGAAAGCATCTGTAGTTACCTGTATTCTAGTGATATGGAGGTACATGATACAAGCTACAAGGAAACAGATGCAGAAGACGAGAAGAACTAGCACCACTGTGCCCCTGAGAGAAAAACAAAGGAGAGAGGGGAATGATGGGGTTAGTAAGACAGACCTCGGTATGTTAAAGAGGCAGCTCAAGAGATAAAATAATGGGAAGGAAAAAAAAGAAAGGGAAAGAAGGGAACCACAGAATTATTTTCGGTACGTACTGTGGTATGATGAGAAGATAGACAAGGCCAAACAAGGCAGCTAGGATCAGGGAGAGGACCACTGCGCTGGTGAAGTACTCATCAGGCACCTGGTGGTACTGCACAATGGCAAAACCCAAAAAAGAGCGAGTAACCAAACAATAAAAAGTGGAATTGTAACATCATTGAGCAACATCTCAGTGCAGTTTCTCAAATCCCTCACCCTCTGCTCACGCGCAGAGCATTTATACATGAGCGTGAGGAAGTTGAGGTCTGCCGTGTCAGACTCGGTCTGACGGGCCTCAATCAGCCGACCGATGTAGCGATTGACCCGTGTTCTGGGGCTGCTCTGGATCACATTAGCCTGGTTAGCGTTGGAGCGGTTCCTCATTTTCTGTGGAGCCGTTCGCATGGCCCTCCGCTGGTGGAAAACAGAATAAAAAGAAATCTCGACTCACTTCACAATGCAGAGCTTAAACAACAATAGTTTGGTGAATACAGCACCCTGTATTCTCTGCAATGCCTGAGTATTATCATATTAGGAACAAGGGTGAATAAGAGTCAACAATAAACACAGGCAGCTGATTATACTTTCAAATTAGGACATTGCCTTCACACTTAACTTCATTACTGAAAGCACCCTGCTGTGTCCTCGGCAGCCAAAGTGAGCAGCTTAGCAAACACCTTGGGTATGTGTGTGTACGTGTAAGTGTGTTTGTTCATGTAAGTTAGCATGCTATCTGAACACAGCACAGTAGGTGATCAGAGCATGATCAAGGATCACCAGTGTTCACGAGCTCGTGACATGACATGGATGTGCTCAGCTCACGGATGTCACTGATTTCTTCTGCTTCGTGTTCTGTGCCACTGTCTCCTTTCTTTGTCTCTTCTCTAAGTGTATCCACTTCCTTACTTCTTATTTTCCATTTCATTTTTTTGTAATACCATCTTCTTACCTCACCTTGCTCTTACTCACTCATCTTATGTATATTCATTCTTTATTTTTTCATATTTTTTTTCCTTATTTTCTTACCTGCTTCCATATATTCACTTTTTTCCTTGCTTCTGTTTAGATCCCCTTCACCCGTCCAATCTTTACATCTGCCCCATTTTCACTCCCCCCATTTCTTTGTGCATTCCCCACTCTCTTGTTTTGGTTTATTTATAAGGCAGAAACACAGTGGCCTGCAGATCATGACCTCTCTTATGTTCTATATTGTGCTCAGTGCAGCACGGGACACATCATGTAACCGTGTCTGCTGCACCAGCTATCCTATTCATTCATCCCTTGTCCCTCATATTGCTTGCATTCGTGCCTTGAATGCATACATCTTTTCACTCAGTACTAGTGTGTGTGGCCTGAATTTGAATTTAACATTCAGTGGAAGGTTTACTAAAACTAAACCGCTCATGACAAAGGCCATCAGTTTTTACTATTTCTGTGTATTATGCTAATCTGCTTGTTGTCTCTGGTGGGAGGATGCTGTGATTACCGTTAATGGGGAGACACACAATCATGCAGTGTGAGGTAAAGGTTTTTTGAATGAGGGCAACATCTTAAAAACTGAAACTTCCATAAATTTCTATGAAAAAAAAGCCACTTGCAAAATATGTTACACACAAACCAACATTATTGTACGTTTAAGTTTATATATAACTTCTACAGACCTTACTAACAGGAAAATATGTACTGCACACACACAAACACACACACACGGACCCAGGAAACTCCTTGTTTAAGCAGTAGGTGCAAAAATTTACAGACACATAAGGTTAAATAACTGTTCTTTTAACAGATAGCCATATTTACAGGCTCACTGACATTTCTGCCAAGACCAACATACTGACTGGATAGGGAACTTTAAAAAAGGATGCTCCATTACCCCTTTTCCTATGACACAGAACACACAAGCCTACTTTTTCACCAGTTTTTCACTCAGTGTAGCGTCTATTCGGAAATCACAGTAAGAACAAACACAGAAACGTCAACACAGACACTGAGAATTGATACCTTATCACCGTCCTCGCAGTTCATGACATTGGAGAAGGGAATCTCAGCCTTGAACATCTTCCTGCAGTGCATAAGCTGCACTAGTAAGTAGCACACAGTTTTGAACTTCATCTTTTTGGCGGGCTTTATATCCGAAAGAATCAATCCTGGGAATATCTGCCACCAGATAAGAAATGGGAACAAGTATTTAGTCATGATATCCCATACAGTAATATATATTATGTAAGGGTCTATAATTCATGCACAGGCACTATGGACTTGACACAGGCATGCAGTCATTATTATCATGCTCATGCTCAACAAAGCAGTTAAAATAAGGTACATCAGTCCTTTGGTGATTTTAATAGTGTTAGGACTCTGATGCCCTCGTTTCTCTTTCAGTAAACAGTTGAAGAACGTTTGTTTAAGCACCATTTGAAACAACAAAAATATGTCATCCTCAACACATAAAGCTGAAAATGGAGACAAATGGCAAATTGAGGGGAAAATGTAGCATAGCGTTTCTTAGTAAGGCCATTTGTCCACCAGCTTCAGATCACTGGAAATCTACTGGAAACACAGAAATTCATTCTTCCAAAAGCTATTGGAAGGTGATGACAGTGACAAGCCTTTTCTGACAAATCAGTCCAAAATTGCTGATAAATGTTCAACAAGGTTGAGAGCTGGTGGCACCAATTATTTTCATACTCATCAAACCACTCAGTGAAACCCAATGGATGGGGCCACTCTAACTGTGGGAGAGATCACGCTTATTTAGATACAAAATCATTTAATATAGAATATAAGTGATCGCTAAAAACTATTTGAACCTTCATTGTAAGGGCACAAGAATAGCCAAACCATGCCAGCAAAATGCCCCCAGCAACATTATGAAACTACTTCAACCCCTTGATTGTTGGGGTCAAGGGTTCAGCTTTTCCTTTAATCTGTGTCTCTAAGTGAGAATATCAGCCTATCCAACAATACAGTCTGTGCATATCTTACTCTGAGCCATGTCTTTGATGAAGTTAAACCATCAGCTATATTAAGAGGATTAGCCAAGTCTCTCACATTTCAAAGAAAAATACACGCAACGGGGATACAACAGGTTCATATAAGGCGCCGTGTAACCTATGTGCAAGCGTGGGCTTGCATAACATAAAACCTGCTGCAAGAAATATTGTTAGGCAGGTAGAAGGGAGGAGAGGAGAGGAGAGGAGAGGAGAGGAGAGGAGGAGAGGAGAGGAGAGGAGAGGAGAGGAGAGGAGAGGAGGAGAGAGGAGGAGAGAGGCTTTATAGAGTTATACAGTAACAAGACTGAAATTCCCTCTCCAGCTGCTTGGGGCACATCTGTTGGAAATGTGCATGCTTATGTGGATGCACTGACACACACATATCTCTTTAAGTTTGTCGGACTGTGCAAATTTAAGATGATAGATGCCACGGGCTGTTGTTTTTTCTTCTTTCTCTCTATAGCCCCAGTCCAATCCATTACAGGCTGAACGTGAGATCAGCTCAACAACAAATGGGCGAGAGCACTGTAGTCAAACTGCACTACATTTCTACAGTCTTTGAAGCATGTTTTCTAGTAGATCCTTCTACTGAAGTATAGTGACTGGCCAGGATAAACCTGCTTTGTCAACCTGTCCTGTTCTGATTTACCAGTTAGGTCAATTAATATGGATTACCTATGGAAGCTAATGTGTACAGTAAACTGCCTCAGTATTAAAAGGCAATGGTTTAAACAAATAGAAAACTATAGCTGTAATTTCATTCAATTTTATTGAAGATATAAATACAGAATATTACTAAACACAGAAGTGCAATTAGGTACCTTCCGTCGGTGAGATGGCACTATAAAGAAGGTTTCGATTTCATGTTTTTGAAGGAAGGCGCTCCTTTCATGGCCGTTTCCAGGCTCCACTTCATAGTCTCCATTTAGGCACTCGAGTGTAGATCTGGTAATGTGAACTTTCCTGTGGGACAGATAAGGCAAGCAGAGCAAATATTAAAACAAGTCTTATAAGCACACAGACCTGAGAAGGTCTGTTGCAAAAGAGTCAAGAGCTAAAGGATGTGTTCACAATAACTTCTGAAATTCTGCTTTGGTGGGTCTTAATATGATTCTTTGGGTAATTTGTTTGTAATGATAAACACAATTGCATTGCCTGAAGTTTGTGGATGAATCGAATCTGTTTCTGTGCTTCTCTTTATTTCCTTGTCCAGTGGGGAAAATTCAACCGTAAGGGTCTTCTCTGCACTTGGCCTTGTTTCCCGATTTAGCTTAAATCACTGACTAATGCTTTAAAAACACAGTGAACAAGACTGATTCTAGAGCAAAAAATATTAACACCTCACCTCATTAGTTAGAAATCACATAATGTGTCAAGATGTTTTTCCAGGGTACCATAACAGAGCGGAGACAAATAATCTGAAGCTGTTCAGGCTTGTATGCTTTTAAAATGCTGAGTACTGACCCAGGTAGTCCTCCAGCTTCCATCACATTGGCCAGGGTCACATCATTTGACCACACATCATACTGCCATTTCCTAAGACCCAGCACTCCACACAGCACTCGACCGGTATGCAAGCCCACGCGCATGTTTAGGTTGACTTCTGTGGCCTCTGCTACTGACCTGTACAGACAAAACACATGGAGAGTCTCAGTGAGGTAATATGGCAGGGCAATATCTATATATTTTTATCTATATCCAGAGTTGGGTCAGATTACTTTAAAAACACTGGATTAAAAAAAATGTGTATTTTAATCTGAATACTTTTAAATGATATCTGGACCATTTCAATATCAGACGCTGAAAATACCGCACTTCCATAATTTTTAACTGTCATCTTTTAAAGTAATTGGCAGTGTAGCTATAATGTAACTACATTTTTCCCAGACATCCAATTCTGTCTAAATCGAATAGTTTGCCTATAATTTGGCAGAGCATTAAAAACAACACGAAAACACAGTGTTACAATAACAATGTATTACATGTATGTATGACTGTATATGAACACATATAGTAATTAAATAAGAAGTTTACATCAACTAATTTGCCAACTCTTTCATGGTTTCAAATGTACACCCGGCACTGATTTCATTCATTCAGCAAACGATCTCATTAACATTAAGATCACAAATAATTGAGGTCAAATGCAGGTGATGCACACATCCAAAATTAAGAATCTGTTTCCACAAATGTCCTTTATAAATAGATATAACAATCTGTCACGATGTCTTCAAGGACCAGAAGCTGTTCAGAAATGCTCTGCTTTGCTCTAACGTACCAAAATAGACCGAGAACAAAAAGACTGAAAAGCTGGGCATTTTTATTTAATCAGTGTTGGTGGAGAAATCTGATCTTAATCTTAATTAACAGACTTACAGTCAAATCATGAAAGCATCTGATGTAATCTTCTGGAGCTTCTCAGTCTCTAACTTTCTTTTGCATCCTTTTTCACTTCCAAACTATACAAAGAAAACTGCGACTTTCCAATTAAATTTAAAAAAAACATAGCCTATTACGTCCCCCCTAAAGCTTTTTTTCCCCCTGACTTTGAACACTGGTGAGAATGTTTTTTTGAAGACTTTTGTGTCAGAGTTTGGAAGGGGTAAATGTGTTCTCGGGTCACACATGAAAACCACAGGCTTAAGAGACTCACGTTATGGTGTCAATCATATCGAGACCCATTTCTACACAGCAGTGGGCGTGGTCGGTCTTGGGTTGTGTCAGTCCGGACACACAGTAGTAACAATCTCCCAGGATCTTAATCCTGCGACAGTGGTTCTCCTGTCAGTCACAAAGACAATTTAAGGAGAATTTTTTTTTAAAAGAAATCACCCTTACTTACAAATTCAAACTGATGCTACAGCAGTTTTAAAAGTATATAAAAAAATATTAATTAGTCATGTTGACAAAAAAAAACACTTTAAAAAGCAACTTTCCTCCAGTTTAATCAAAGTCACACGAGAGGCATCTAAGAGCAGGGATGCTTTGATTGAAACATCCTGTCATTCAATTATAATTTTTCCCTTACACTGATTAATGTGATCCATACCCAGCAGTTTAATTTGTAAGTGTAGCTTCAGGCTACTCGGTTTCCAAGATTGATTAGGTTCATGATGCAGTTGGTTTCAGACTTGCAGACTTGCAATGGTAACATCGTTAATATAAGATTTAAGTACGTTTAAATTATGTCAAAATACATGATCACTCAGTATGTTAAGTCACATTACAGTTTAATATCACATTATTTAATAAACTATTCATTACAGAAACCCCTCGTTAGCTCCGGCCGGCAATGCCTCTAGCTTGTTCTTAAGTGTCTTCGACCATTTCAAAGGTGCGCTGCATGATGAGAAGGTCAAAAAACAACCAAGTAGTGAAGTTGAGGCTTTAAAACAGAACTTCACAAGACAAAAGTTGATGTTTTGGTGGCTCTATATCTTTTTTGCAACATGCTTAGCTGGCTAAGCAGCTTTTAGTTTTCTCCCCTCTATTTTAACCTCTGTGTTAAGCAAATGGCATTTGCTATTGAGAGAAATTGCTGATGCTCATTCAGTATCGGCACCACCTGTGCCGTGGTCCTGCAACTTAAATTAGAGAGCTAATTACCACGAAAGTGACATGGTCGTGCTAATCATACATTAAAATCTAAAAGCTGATTGTGAATACAGGATGAGACTGACTGTGCGGTGTATACGAGACAGTTCTGTGGCCAAACAAATCAATAGACCGAGACAGAAAGATATTTGCGCTTCTTTATCGGTATCTCATTAAAACTGTTAAAAATATGGACTCGTACTAAAAATGGCTCCCACAATGCTGTGATATATTAAAGGATCAGTTTCATTTTAGGGAATAAGGTGAGTCACTCTCTACTCACTCTCACTCTTTAGACACAATGAGCAGTGGCAGGAAAAAAACAGCTTACAAATATAACCCATTATTACAGGATATGAGCAACAGGCATTCATTTTACCAGGGAGACCAGGTTACCGTGGGTGCCTTCTCATAACCCTTCATTGTTTCCATGGAGGTAATGGGATTGCTGGCCATGCATGTGAAGAGCACAAAGACTCATAATTATGCACATCGGTGGGCACATGACAAGACGGATGCTCTATTTTTAACATGGGAGCCATGTGAAATTCAGCAAGATAGCCAGGGCTCGTTAGCGGCTGCTCTTTGTCTTGTGCAAGTTTACCTGCTGTGGTCATGCTTTTTAAGTACTCAGTGGCATGGCGGCTGTTTGTACAAAATATATTCTTAGACACAAACCTACAAAGGACCGAGTGCTATGCAGTAGCAGTGTGCTGAGCGGCTCTTGGCAGTTTTGCTCTGTGAAAGACATTTTCTCTTAAATTAAAGTCCCATATATAGAACTAAAAATCAAAAGAATACCAACTAATTTGTACGAGGATTACAATTTTAAATAGCCTATTTTAATTAGATACGGAAATAAAATGATATTATTGTGCTACATAACATGTATAGCTTTCTAAATTTGGTCTGTTTTTATCTGCCTTCCTGGTTTCTTTTTTTTGCACTGCAATAAACCTTTGCTGCCTTGGTGGCTCTTGACACTTGATATAGTTGATTAAAAAAAAGCATGAATTTACTACAGCAACTATGAAAGAAGCATGACCTAGCCTTTACTGGACTCTTTAAACTTTCAACAAAAAATGTATTTTTTTGAGTCCTAACATATTCACTTCTACAGCGACTAATTCTATATTTCTAACTATAGATTCTTTTTAAATGATAAATATAGCATTGTACTAGACACTCACTGCTGTACCGCTTTCCTGACCTCTGTACATATTTCTAAAACTTGAACCAAAAATATCAAATTTGGATGAATCGCTCCAAGATTTGCTGCCACTGATTTTCAGTCCAGCTCTTGTATGAGCTGGGATGCCTTTTCTCCTTGTTTCCCGTCTTTAAGGATGACTTCAAACAGCCACGTTTCAATTGAGACCATTTCTGATTAGGATTCAGCAAACAGTAGCCCTCAACTTGTTCAGTTTCCCCAAATCTTTTTAAGACACACAGCGCAACATGCTGGGCTATGCCAAGCTTTCAATTGATAGCTCTTTGGAAATCACCCTGTCTGTGAAAAAATACTATTTGATGCCTGTCAACCTCTGTTATCTTTACCACCTTTTAAAGATTCAACTAAAGAAATGGGAACAAATTATGCGTTTTGCGAGAGGCTGCTAGTAACAGAGTGCCTAAAGATTTAAAGCTGGTTTGTGGCCAAGCTGTCTTCTTTGTTTTGCCACAACACCGGTTCATTTATGTGTTAGCTTTTGTGTTTGTGTGTGTGAATGAAATGTGGCTTAAAAATAAAAATCATCTGAAAATGTTCAGGTTCAGGTCTGAAAATGAGTAGCAAAAGCAGCCTTGGAAGCCTCCTTGGAAGGAAACTATTAGAAATAAGAAATTGGAGGTGACTCAAGACTTTTGCACAGCACTGTAAAGACTCTCACTAAGAATTTTTTAAAAAAAATATTGTAACAGAGCCACTGAGGTCTCTTCAGCCTAACTCTGGGCAAAGTGGAGCAATAACAGATGGGGCTATAGTGAGACACAGCTGAAGCTACAGGAAGCAGGGGAAAGCCCTGGTGCTTACAGTGTCTCCTACTTTGTACTTTTCCTGTGCTAATCTGCAGTGTGAGGGCTTAGGAGCTGATTCAGACCCAAGCAGGATTACCAGTGTCATATGACTGAAGCATTGTGGGCAATCTGGGTGGTCATCAGTGTAACTAGTAACAGAACATTAGGTAGATTTTGACACTTACTTCCATTTGCAAAGAAAGAAAAGCAGTTTTGAGATAACCTTTTTTGCCATGTCTTAATGTGATTAGGATTTATACTGAGCACTGCAATCAGAACTATTGTGTGGTAGTATTAGCAGATATTACAGCCATACTGTATGCTTGCAGGAATGTAAATTAGCACACATTTCAGTCTACACAGACAAAGGGAAGGAGAGACACAAATACAGGGAAGCGGAACATTCAATAAATGATTATGAAGCAAAAAGATGAGCCAGCTCATCTCTTAATTTCCTACAAGTCCCTAAAGAGCAGTACACACAGTTCTTTGCCTTTGGTACGAAGACAAATATCACTCCTGTGTTGATGAGCTAAAGATTCCATTCCTGCAACTTTTGGGGGCTGAAAGGACGTAAGACAAATGCCCCTCCCCACACGTGTTCCTGAATGTGCTCCGTAGTTGATCATATTGGTAGTTGCAATGTTTTTGCAGCATCTAATTAGAAGTAGTCAAACAGTTTTATGCATTTTACATAAGGCCATTGCATATATTCCTTTTTTTTTTTGGCTTATAAAGTTTTTCATGTCAACATTTCATCAATACAGGGAGTGATTTATTACAGGGGTACCTCTGGTTGGCAAAATCTTTAGGAGTGCCACGAAGGTTCTCTCAATATTTCCCCTGCCCCGTTAATACTTTTCCATCTCCTTCATATGCGTGGATGTTTCCCTTTTAGCCACCGGCTCTTTTAATGATTGAATTTAATTTCTGTGCAACAACAAATGAAAAATATATCAACACTTCCTCCTCCCAACTCAGCCTTGTGGGCTGGCGTGAGTGGGCATAAGAAAGAAATCTATTAATGTAGATGTGAAGCATTTAGCAGATATGGCAAATACCAACTGTTTGGCGTTTCAGGACTGGTTTATTTTCAAAGAAGGCATTGGTGTTTTTGAATGTTTGATCAGAATTGGAAACAGGACACACGTTTTTCTTTAATTAACATAAAGAAATTGGTGAAAATGTATCTGAGTTGCAGTTAATGTAGTTTTGGACACTAAGTCTCCTGCAGCATTTTAAGACCAACATTAAGACCAGTCTCAGAGGATATCAGTTATTTTGAGGAAAACAACAGTATCATTACAACAAATGTAAGAGCCATTATATATGGGACTAAATTTAAATCCAGCTCACAGGATACTACATTTATTTTGTAGCAAACAGCCTCCTTTTATTTGACCTACCTAATTCATTCGCTTCTTTTTGCTTTCTGTCTGGCCTTAGGTCAAAATGATAGCAAGAGAGCTACTTTCAGTTGCTCCCTTATTCAAGGGAAGAGGTCACCACAGCAGGCAGCTTGGCACGTTTGATTTGGCTGGCTTGCTTTTTCCACACTAAATAACCTCCCTGATCCGACCCCGACAGATTCGTGTCTCCTCCTGGCACTGAACCGGGGATATTTTGCTTGTTAAGCAAATGTGTAAACTAGTACAATACGAGCCGACTAGCTTAGAAATTATTGCATTAAGAAATTTAAAATAATGAAGTGGATTAACAGCAAAAAATACATTACTGAGATACTGAAAAGGAGGTTATATAACATTTTGTCACACCCAGGCAGTGAACTTAAACTAGATCTGAAGTTCTACAAGGAACTAAAACAAAACAATTATAGAGTAATCCTAATCATATATATAACTATTAAACTATAATAACAATGCTAAGCTTTTTTGTATTTTGACCAACTGCTGAGAAGTTTTTTAAAAAAAACATATAGATAATGTAATGCACGGATTTCATATATAAGAGGGTGCAACAGTTTCACAATGATTTTGTGGCTCTCGAGGGAGCTTTGTCAAATCTGATAAAGAACCCTGATGATAATGTGGGATTATCCGCGTGTGGGCCTGGAGAGTAGAAAAACATTTCTATAAGTGGTATTGCTTTGTTTAAAACCAGAGATAATGAGACAACAGAAAGATTTATTATAGACAGTGTGAGAAAAATCATAAAACCTCACAAAATCTCAGCTTCATCCTGCTACATTTTGACCCTCCTGTTAAATCTGCACCATGCTGTGTTTCAGGTTTTATGCAAGTTTAGCTTTTGTTGAAACTGCATTAGAAACCTTCATCGTGATTTTTTTTTCTTGAAACAGAAACACTTTTTCCCACTTTCTCCTACGTCAAGAGCCCATGCTGGTTTGTTTGGTTTGGGTTTAGCGCACAGGAGTCTGAGGGAAGCAGCAGGACTCGACAGCAATCCTTGCATCTGCTCATGGGACAAACCCAAACAGTGTTATTTAATTGTGTCTACACCCAGATTTTCCGTTCTGGCAGGCAGCTGTCATCATGTGGGCAGCGACAAGTTCCTGTGCTCCATTTAAGAATAATCCAGTTTTTGGCTAATATTTTATTCAGTTGTATTTGGCTCATACTAACTGGCGTACAGACAGCCTTTCCAAAGTTTTTTTTTTTTTCAGAAAATAACAGGTTTTGAGGTATGTTATTGTTGGATCTTAGGTTACGCATACTTAGGTGAGTCATCACTCAGTCACTTCAGCCAGTTGCAGATATTCTATTACAACTCAACTAGGAAATAATCGTTCAGCCATTTGTTTGTCAGATAGGTGAACTGCTATCCTCTTGAAATAATAATCAATCATTCAAATCTTACACATTCATGACCTGCACATGCAGAAAAGGGTTATTTTATAAGCTCTAACAGTCATGTATGAGTGAATGAAAAGGAACCTATAACTTGTCAAGGAAGTAAGAGACAGAAGATAGATACATCACTGAGCCATCCTAAAAATGGAAACATGAAAGAGGAAGAGAGTGCGGAGAACCACGGGGCATAAAAGACAGAGTTGAGAGAAGTAGGCTGCTGCATGTCAATCAAAAAGCTGAGAAACAAGGAGCGGAGGAGTCTGAAAGCTGTGATGCAGGGAGGTGTTGCAAGAGGAGAGAAAAGGGAGACAAGAATGAAAAGCTTTGTGAAACTTTGTCGCAGAAACAGCCACGACACACGCACGCATACAGGCACAAAAGCTCAACCAGTACAGAGCTATTAATGTTATATTGCACCCATAACAACCATAAATTAATCTCAGTTCCTCTCACAGTTGAAACTGTTGTTTTGGGTGCTGGACAGATTGCTGGAAACTCAGCCAGGGAGAGGAAGTGTTTACAGAGTGAGAGGGGGGCTCAAGAAGACCATTTGGTGTGCCAAATGACATTCTTGTCTTGGAAATAAATGTCCCTCATCTCTTCATGTCCTTAAAAAACAACCACTGCAAATGTCAACCTTTCTCTCTCTATATATATTTTTTCTATATTATTTGTAAAAATCTAGCTAAGTTTAGATGACTTCTACAGTACAGTAAATCTGATCACTTTAGCTATGTATGGAATAATAATCTGGGTGTCAATCGTGTGTTGTATTTTCACAGCTTCAGCAAACACCAAGTCTGAGTAGCGCTAAGGTTTCAAAGCCTTCCTGAGATGCGCTCCTTGTCTTTGGTCTCAGTGGTAGTCAGCCTGGTGGTGAAGAGTTATAATTACTCCCAGCTTGTGCTCATGTGGGTGGTGGGAATCAAACAGCAAATACTGATCAGTGTGAGTGGGTTTCCTGTAAACTTCAATTTTCAAGCTACCCCCCTACACCCTCCAACACACACACCAACTTAATACGACACAGCGCAAGAAACACAGGCTTTTTTTGTCTCTTAAAAAAATAGGGGACAGGAGCATAAAATATATGTTATGCTCCTGTCAACCCAGTGAAGAATCACACCTTTAAAGATCTGATGAAGTGTTATCGGCACGCGTACTGCAACAGATGAGCTCGCCTTCTTTTTTCATTTGAATTAATTTGATTTCTTTAGCGATCGGCAGGAGTGGCACTGGCCACACTAAGAGGCAAATATCTGGTAGCGTCATAAAATAATCAGGTTACAGAATTCTGCACAAGACTACAGCTGAGACCAAAACCTGACCTTGACCTGTAACTTCAGCTGCTCCAGTCCAACCGTCAAATTTAAAATTAAAATCTGGACCTGATCCAGGACCCGAAGCTTTAAAAAAAAATTATTTATTTATTACTACTATTAGCTTGTGCGACAACACATGTACTGTACTTTCTTACCATCTGGCCAGTGCTTATTTACATGCAGCCCTTGGTACAGTATGAAGGGACCCAGACCGCTGTCACAGTTATAGGTGTTGCTTGTAGACTCAGAGAAAACTGTCACCGGTGTCTTGGCATTATTAGGCCACACATTCTGATTTTCTCCTTTATGTTTTTGTTCAGCCTCACTTTTCTCATCACCCTTTATCCAGCAAGAAGCAAGCATCAAGAAAAATGAAAGCCACTGTGGCCGACCTGTGCCTTAAACCTGCATTCTATTGGACCACCAGGTGGCGATAGCTGTGGTTTCAACAGACTTCTGGTTCTATAGAAGGCTATAGGTTTCTGTCTTAACCTCTGCAAACACTTTCCTGATGAGTTAATGGGCCCCGTCAGTCTTTTTAGGTAATACTGAATAAAAACAAAAGTTTATTTTGTAAATACTGACCATACTGTGTTTTAAAATGGAGGATTTCCTGCGGTGTGCTCGCTAGCTAGTGACTTGTGATTGACAGCTCGTAATCCAATGAATGCAACCACTTTCACAGTCAGACTTTTTTTTGTCATTCCAGTTGTTTAAAAAAAATTAAATGATCAATTTTGACATTTAATTCATCATCCAGCAGCTGGTCAGGGGCTCTCGTTGTGCATGTTCTTCCCCATGTCTGTGTGGGTTCTCTCCAGGGACTACGACTTCTGCCCACAATCTAAAAACATGTTGGTAAATCTAAATTAGACCTAAGTGTGAAGTGGATCTTGAATGGTTATGTATTTCTATGCACTACCCCTTCAACAGAACGGTGACCAGTCCTGTGTGTACCCCACCCACCCATCAACCTGCGACAGGTGGGATGGGCTCCAGCCAGACCACTGCCCTGAATTAGACAAGTGGAAGCAAATCGATGTATATCGTAATTTTTTAATGTAATTTTTTTTCATGTTGATGCAAGTGTGTAGCTTTAACTTTAAAGCACCAAACAGGCATGCCGCTCCCTATCACGTTTTATGAGAAAATATGTAATAATTCTCACCGCTATCGTTTTTAATTGCACTCTCTTTCTAGCAGAGATATCCCATTACTTCTGTATATGTTAGTGCTAAATAATCTTAAGACATAGTTGAAAAGTAGTGAAAAATCTGACATGCTGAAATTTTATTGTATTTCTTTCACTCTAATGCTTATGTGGTATAAAAATTCAGACTCCCAAGCTCCCTCTGGTTAAAAGGAGATGAAACTACAGTTAATATATGCATTCTCATAAAGCGTGCTTCAGATTTGATGCCTTATTTCCGTTTGTGTTGAGAATTTTTGAGAGAAGAGAGAAGACTTGGTCTGCTACATCAACAGCACTTTAGGAGAACACTGTGTTCCTGGCCCACTTCCCGTGCAGCTTGACAAGTCCAAAGCGTGGACAGGTGGTGTGGGGATGGTGCTGGAATGGTATTATGAGATGATGCCTGGTGGCCATGTGGCATCGCCCGCTCTTCGTATGGAGCAAGAGGAGTCTGCGTGCCCACAGTGACCACAACTATGAGTCACTGGCTTTGCCACTTCCTGCCAAAGTGGATCAGTGCGAGCGAGGTTTTGGGTCAGGGCATTTGATGACAAGCATCATGGCTGGGGACAACCTTTCGGTGTAACATGAGGCTCCCAGGAAGTGGCCAAAAGATGATCAGCCCATTCATGTTATTTGTAAGTAAATGAGTGAGACAGCAAAAATCACAACAGCAATAAAACTTGAATATTCTAGATATAGAATGTAGAAATAACTTCTAGCCAAAAATCTGCGGGTGATGAAAATGTATCTGCCACGTCGTTTCAAGTTGGTATGTTTTAGAACACGGAATCACTTTGTCAATAAAATAGCAGAGTAACAGCAACTTTCCACGGGATGAAAACAGAAATTCAAACCAACAATAATAAGGGAAACTAACAGAACACAGATTCATTGGAAAGGCGATGACATTTATTTGACAATAAGTCAAATGCATGGAGCTCTCTTTTTAGGCAGTTCTAAATTTAAATCTGTAAACAAACAAGTTAAAAATACAAGCTCTCAACACAGCCAAGTAAAACCTTCTATGAAAGCAAAAAAGGGGTTGGTTGTAATCCTGTGGATTAATGGATTTGACAAGGGTATGTGGCTAGTGTAAGTAACAGAGGCCAGATTACATGTTACTAAGGTTGTGGCAGGGTGATCTGCAGGGGCTCAACCTCCTCACCAAACATCCAGTATTTTTTAACCAAATTTACATGACAGGTGATGGGGCGATATCATACCTTTTTGGAAGCATGTGCTCAGAGTATGCATAGTGTTTTGATTAAAAGATTTTGTGCTGATGGTCTCAAATAGGAAAGCAAATAGATTAACTGTGGCAGTAAAACTTAATGACAAAAGCCGAGCGGATTTTCAGCACCAAAATCAAAAAGAGTGAAATATTGACAGATGGGTAGGCTGAAACCTTTTTCACATGCAAACCAAGAGCGACTGTGACCAGTACAACTTTGCTCTTAAATTCATTCATTTTGTTCATTCAAACAACCAGAGAGGATGCAAGATTTAGCCCTGGGTAAATCTGGCTCAGATTAAAGAGGTCTGTCAACTCTTCCTCAAAATGAAGCACTGGATAATCATATTAAGCATCATATGGGCTTCCAATATTCATAGTGACATCATGCTAAGCTAGTGGAATGTGCCAACAGCTTGTGGCCAAAGCAGTACACACACACACACACACACACACATACGCACAAAAACCCCACATGCTCACAACAATACACTATAGTTGTGTCGTAGTGTGGCGAAAGTGTGCACACAGAGAAAAAGCCAATTTGTAACAATGTCAACAGTGGCTGCAAGTGAGGGATATGTCTTCACGGAAGGGAGACTGACTCACCGTGGCAAGCTCATCAAATTTTCCAAACAGTTCATTTAATAGTTTAACCAGTTCCTGGGCTGTACACTGAGAGGCCAGGCTGGTGAAGCCAACAATATCTGCAAACAGGATGCTGTAAAAGACAAAGGAAAGAACAATCTGAGTCAGTGTAGGAAATTAATCACAGCAAACTGCATCAATGAAACAAGAATAATTGCCTGATCAGATTAGCTCCATGAAATGTGCTTAAAATGACTTTTTAAAATCAGTTTGAGTATTGCTTTGGAATGATGCAAGCAACATTTAAATTAATTAGGTCTAGATAGATATATAGAGATAGATAGATACATAGATAGATAAATAGAGAGAGAGAGCCTGCCCCATTCTCTAACTGACTGGCAGCGCAGTCAAGCAGAGCCACTCAAAATAGAAGCAAGAGCATTCGCACGAGGATCACAGAGGAGACATTCTAGGATATAATGCAGCCATCAAGAGTACTGGTATTCCCTTTTGACAGGCTGCATATAGGACTGAAAGTGCCTGAACTGACATGTCTGGCATTTGTTTTACCCAAAATAAGCCAGCTAAGTTTCACTTGCTCTCCTGGCATTGTCAGTGAATTGGAATAACCTTCCTGAGGTCAGCTGATTCAGTGGCTCATTTTAAATGTATGCTGAAAACACATTTGGGTGTTTTTAATGTGTGGATTTTATTCAAAATGTGAATCAGTTTTAAACAGTTTTCCAAAGAAATCAAATACAAATTATTATATTAATATTATGTTATTAGGGTGAGGCCTTTCTGTGTGCAGTTTGTTTGTTCTCCCCGTGATTCTGTCGCGTGTGAATTGGATCTTTAATGGCTGTCTGTCTCTCTGTGTTGTCCACCTGTCCAAGGCATTTCCTGCCTCTCACCCCATGACTGGCCAGACCACATAATAGAGTGTCATAGAGGTCACCTAGTGAGTTTTAGTGCCGGTGGATTAGATGCCCAGAGTTTTTTTTTGATGCTATTATATTTTTATTTCACAAAAAAACTCTATTCTAAACTCTTTTCTATTGTTTGCCGATTTATTAAAAAATAACTTGCTTGGTGGGGGTGAAATTTTGGGGGGGCATTTGAAGTAATGCATGCCAGATATAGTTTGAGAACTAATGAGCTAGGGTGAGACTAATAATATCAGTCGCTGCTTTTTCTGCCCTTTGCGTGGTTTGCGTCCTAACCACAACTATAATTCAACCTGTGTTGTGATTTTAATCATCGAGCAGTCTAATCCTGATTTTTGGCACCACAACTGGAGCCAGAAAAGAGAGACGGCTTACTTTACTTAGCTGGCCCAGTCTTTATCTAATCCTGGACAATAATAACACTGAACAGGTAAAATGTGAGAGGAGTCATGAAAGATAGCACTTATTTCCATAGTGTAAGGTAGTTAGCATAGCCTACTTGTTTTGACTTTGTAAGTGAGATACAAGCTTAGTAGCCTGATGGATTAGATGGATGGCTCAGGTTAAAACCAGCCGCGCTGCCCCTTTGGTTAAAAAAAGAAAAAACGCAAAATATTCTGTATTAACACTATAGTAGTTCAAATGGTAGGTCCATACTGTGTGTATAGGCAAAACGTCCACTGTCAGAGAACTGACAGAGAATTATTTCAGATTATATTTTTGTTTTCCAAAAGTGTGAAGAGTTTAACATCCTGTTGTGCACATTAATATTTTAATACAGCTTGACCAGATACCCCAAAGAACTCTGTGATGAAAAGTGTTCGCAGTGAGTTCTATGTGGCAGTGAAGAGTGTGAACTCGATCAGTCATCAAATACTAACTGTCCCGAACTACCAGCATGTCTGCATCTCATACTGATGGCAGACTGTTGCTTTCATGTGGGCTTGAGTTTTCACAAAGTGACAGAGTGCTGGATCTCTGAGAGAGAGAGCTGCTAAATGTCATCTTGCTGTCTCACAGATGTCACCATAATGAGGGGCAGCGGACTCAGTTTGTGTTACTGTTTTAATTGGCAACCATCTGGGGCTGACAAATACTTGCAATGTTAAATATCATGTTAGTGTAAACACTTCAACTTGAATTTACTAAAACTCTAAAGAGAACTAAACTGAGCAAAGGGCAGGTTTGAGTATCAGTTACATTTAATCTAGATTTGTAATCACATTACTAAGAATAAATAGCTACTGGTTACAGTAGATGATAATGCTAAAATACAATGATTGTTATGATCCATGAATTTTCAGTTTTACTGTTTTACAAAAAAGCAGAACAAAATAGTAAAAGACATTATTATTATTTTTTCTTGTCATTTACTAACATTTTTGAACAGAAAAAAAAGTTTTAGCAGTTTAAAACTATGCTTACTTCATTTCCCAGTCCAGTGTATTGGTGCAAATTTGGATATAAAACATGTTTTTATTATCATATTTGCCTAATAAAGGCAAATGACTAGCTGATTGTTGTGTTTGTGAATTTACAAATACATACATTGCCAACAGGTAAGTTAGAATGAGTGGTCAAGGGATTGGTGAAGTTATAGGCCACATTTTGATGAACGGAGAGGTGTTTCCAGCAGAGGAATTTTTGCAGTGAATTACAGAACAACTGAAGAAAAAGGTGGATAAGAACCAAATTGATTTAGAGTGATCAGCCTACACAACACATGCCCAGTTATTTAATTCCTCAACCTAACACAGCTAATTTTGTTTCATACTTGAGCTCAGTTCCAAGTCAAAACAGTTGTAATTTTTCATGCAAGTAGTTTTGAATAACACTTAAAAGTTAAGTTGTTTGCAAGAATTTTCACCTTTATTCCTTTCATTTTTGGCGCCTTCAAAGGAGTGAAATGTAGAAAAGCTGAGTGAAAATCAACACTTTATTCAAGGATTCGAATTCTTACTTGATTCAGTGACCTGCTTTTTAAACCTTTAAGTCACTATTATGTTTCGATTTAAACGACACCACAAACACAAGTGGAACAGAACAGTTGAGTGACAGAGAGGCTGCAAACCACGCTATTATTACTCATTTACGAGCATCTTTACACATGCACTAATGAGTATTATAAGCAGAGGCTGAGTACACAAAAATGTTAATAATTTGATGTCTATTTTTGAACAAAACCCAGTAACACTGATGTCTGCCCGGAGCACACGTCTCCTTGCTTTCAATACCCCTTTTATTTAGATGGTCCCTGTTATGGTAACTAATATTCAAAACACACACATATATTTCCTGAAAAAGGAAATATGAAGAATCTATTACTGTGGCTCCTATGAGTGTCTGTGCATGAATCAGCCATGATGTGGTGCACAAAGCATCCCATTGATTGCATAGTCCTAATGACTCATAACCTCATGTGATCCTTGGCTACAGTCACTTATTTATTTATTTTTTTACCTTCTTTCATCCACACACACACACACACACACACACACACACACACACACACACACACACACACACACACACACACACACACACACACACACACACACACCATTATCTTAACACTCACATGCACTGATGCACAGAGCATGAATCCTGTGTTCTGTTCAAAGTCCAGGTCATTTAGGACACAGTACACTTACTTGTAAAAACAAAACAGAAAAGTGCTTAAATCAGAATGCTAGACCTTTTTATAGGCAACAATACACAACAAAACACAAACAATACATATATAAAACCAAACAACATTACTGATATAAAGATATTTGCTAATATCTAATATATTTGCTAATGTGTATTGTGGTTAAAGATATGATGGTGCAGTTAGAATAAGCTAAATGTTGTTTGCACGAGGGACTGCATACTCAGTTCAGAAAAATGTGAGGAACGTGTTCCACCTAGCACATCATAAAGGCACGTAAATCCAGTTATGTATTAACTAGGATAATTACACTGATGTTTGTAACTTTTGTACATCTGCATGGACAAGCAACCTCAATCAAAAGAAAAATATAAATATACAGAGTGTGGTAAATGGGCTGGTATTATTGAGTAAGCAAAACAAACCAAATTCATTCACATACACAAAGATGCATTAACACAGTCCTCCCTTTTATTCTGTGCACTTTTTATGTATCACTTTTTTTTTTTTTTTATCTATGTAGCTGCAGCATTTTTTTTTAATTCACTATCTTGCCTAAGGGTACTTCTGCATGCAGATTGGAGGAGCTGGGGATCAATTTATGGAATTCTAATCAGAAGACATCCTGATTTAGATCTCTTTTTTGTAATATATCTACAATACATGACATACATTTAGTTTCAGTGCACAAAATGTATGAATTTGTACATTCACAACATAGATATGTTCTGTAATTATTGGACCACTACATGTTGCCAAATATTTGTTAAGTTTTGACATTTTGAACACTCAGTTTTAAATTAGCTAGCTACTCCTGGGTTAAAAACTGTCTGATTTTAAATGTCCATCAACAGCTATAACTCTCTTTTGCCAAAACCTACAGAACCACATCACATTGACTGACTTCAAAAAAACTCTAGATCTACATCTACACAGCAAAGTGCTAAAACTGACCTAAATAAGCAACTTACAAACAATTACTCCTGTGGTAACTGCAACTTTTATATGTAATATTGTCTAATCCAATCCTTCTCACATACTCTTTCATCATTTTCTCTCCAATGGCACATATTTGAGGAGAATTATTGCCCTAATTATGCTAATCTCTTATTTCTCCCTGTGGGAGCCATTACTGCTTTATGGCATGACGTGATATCAATTTAATCACAAAGCGGAAGCCACTAGCCACGTGAAAACTCAAGGTTTAATTTTGGATGGGTCCATCTGGAGATACAGCATGTGGGCAGTGGATGTGCTGATGCTGGACCAATAAAGGGGTGAACCCAGAGGAGTGGGAAATATGCTTACAACAAATTTTGCAATAATAAACTGTAGTTTCTTCAGTGTGAGTGAGCACCTTCAAACTTCCCATCATCAAAAACTTCTAATTGGTGACCTAAAAAGTCCTCTTACAGCAAAGTCATTTATTGCAAGACAATGTTCCTTGGATTCTTCTCACGTGCTGTTTTTCTAAGAATCATTATTTATAATGTCAGATGAGCAACTTTGTATCTGTTTTACAAACTGAATACAATAAGTTTACTGGTGAACATTTGTCTTAATAAGGATTTTGTATAAACAGTATTTGTGTGTGTGTGTGTGTGTGGGGGAATCTGGAAGCTTAAAAGTGCCAAAATAAAAGAAATAAGTAAACTCTTAAATCATGAATTAAATTAATCAAGAATTACAATTGAAAATATATAAATTATTATTACTATTATGTACATAATTAATTGATTCGATGTATCATTAATTCATTTGATTATCAATTAATTTCATTTTAAACATATTTAAACATTTCAGTATTTAATTAATTATTTCATAGTTCCTGCAGTGCAGTGCATCATGTATTTTTTGTATCTGTCAACCTCAAAGCCAGGGTGTGGGGCAAATCCTGCCATAGCTAGAACCATTACTTTGGTCCCTAGCCGATTCTTTCAGTGGGTGTTTCTTAGTTCCAAATACAGAGTTTGTAGTTGCATACTTGCTTGGCAAGTACACTTAGGGTTAGATGGGATGGTTGGATGGAAAAGCACAGCTTACAGTGAGACAGCAGTATACTTGATAACAACAGTTCATTTTCACTGTGTACTTTACTGTCTTTTTACCCTTACGATTAATATTTACACTAAAAATAGCACAATAGTCCTAATTACCTGTATTGTTTTAAAATACATTTGCTCATAAATGCTCATAAAAGGCCCATTTGTATGATTTTTTTTTTAAACAATGGGCTGATTCGGGAAAGGTTGGTAAAAGCTGTATGCTAGTTCGTTAAATATTACTGATAATTCAACAGACTGTTCGGCAGATCTCTCAATGTATACATAACTCTCACTTCTCAGTGACAAATGATGAATTTCTTGTAGATGGACACAGAAACAGTATTTCATATTTTACTTACAGTTTGGGGTGTTTTCTTCCACCATTGTGATTTTTAGGTTTATGAGCATTCTGGGATACCTGGCTGTCTTAAATCCACACCACCACCAAATGACTGTGATACTGCATGTATCCTTTATCTGGGAACGATCTGTCTTGACTTGCAGGATAGCTAATCAGATGTTAAGGTCTGTTGATCAGGAACCATTAAATAATAATTAATTCAATGGTGAAATGAATAAATATGTTCTAAATTGTGATGAATTTATGTTTTCATTAATTAATGATATATTTAATTAACTGTGTGTTAATAAAGTACCTGTTTATAACTTTGATTCATGACACATTTGATAAACTATCCAAAGATATGTTTGTTTGTTTCATTTTGACACTTTTGATCCTCCATACACAGGAGGATAAAGGAAAATATAATCAACTCTATGGAAACAAAGAGTGGTAGAAATATTTAATTAAGTGCTAAATCCTAATAAATCTGATGGCTCTTTGATCAAGAGGTAGGCAGTATTAATGTCTGCTCATAATTTATCACTAAATAAAAATAAAAAGGGTAATTTATTAAAAATGACTTGAAGAATCACTGACCTTGAAAAAAATGTGAATTACTGTAAGTTTATGTAAGTTAATATTTTGTTCGTGTATGATGTACTTACTGCAAATGTATACCTGTATGGTTCTATAATACAACCTGTATTGTGTTAAATAACACTTAAATATATTATTTTTTAGTGGCTGATAACTACAATATCCATCCATCCATCCATCCATCCATCCATTTTTTAACAGCTTATCAATTCAGGGTCACAGGTTGGCTGAAGACTATTACTACAATATCCCTCTGGCTTAGTTTTAATAAGACACTAGCCACAGTCTCAAAACATAATAAATAAAACTGCATAAACTGTGCTGCACACAGTTTAGTTTCTAATTACAGCCCTCCAAATCACATAAATCATGCCTGCATCCAGTCCAGCTCACTCTCAAAGGGTGGAGCTATCTGAAGAAGTTCAAGGCACAAAAGCAATCAGCAGAGCTCCACTGAGATCTGTCCATATTTAACCAGCATGCACACACAAAAGCACACACACACACACACACACACACTGGCAAAGTGTTATGCAACAAGAATTTGGTCTCCATTGCATTTAATCCCCTGTAGCAACTTAATCCTAAGGCTAAGCAAACTCTCCTCCTCAAGCCTCCCTGCTGCTCTGAGAACACAGAGGAAAGGAGGAAGTGAAAAAGATAAGAAACGGTAACAAGGAAATGCTAGAGCATGAAATGGGAAAGGTAGCAATACAGTTACCGAGGCATACCAAAATGGGTAATGAAAATGAGAATGCAGAACATCAAGTTTTTGTTTTTTTTCCCCACAGAATGAAGCAGTGAAAATCATACTCTCAAACATACATATGTTTAGTCATTTCTAATCAAAGGTTAAAGGTCAGACATAACTAACTACAGAGTGAGGAAGAAAAGTGCAGAAGTTATATATAATAAATAATATCCAAGCACTGCGCTTAACAAAATAATCAGATTATTTAAAAGAAAATGTATGTAAATAAAATGTAAATTAATTTCATACTTCAAAGCGAATAATTACATTTAGAAGGAGTTATAGCTACTTTATAGATTTCTGCATTAAAATATAATTAGTTACTTCAGTTATCCAGCATATGAAGCAGTGAAAGAAGCAGCAGACTAGAACACTAAAATGCTCCTTAGTGATGTGAACACATCAGCCATATATAAAAATGCAGTAATATAACGAATACCACAAACAGAACTGTTTGAATAAGTACTTGGAACTTTTTGCACGAAACTTTAAGTAGAAAGTGCAACATAATCTTTTTCCAGGTCATCAGTGTTACCTGGACAATTAAAAAAATACAAGTGAGGCTGCAGTGTAAACATAAACACCACCACAACATTCTATAGCCCTCATTGTACCTCTTGGCATTTTTGGTCAAGTTATTTAGTTTTTCTTAGCATTGAATCTCTCATGAGTATACTAATCTCTAAATAACTGTGTTAAAATGGAAAGGCTTTATTTAATTCACAAATGTCTCTAGGAAAGGTTCGCAGCTGTGTTGCCTTGATGATAGGGTCCTACCTGACATTGTCATGACGCTGGATATAGATTTTGTGAAAGATCCTTTCTGGGGGCTTCAGGAAATCCTCCTTCATCTCCATAGCTACATTCCTGGGCAACAGACTCATTAGCAGGCGCTCCTGAGAATATGTGTGTGTGTGTGTGCATTTGTGTGTGAGAAACAGAGCAAGAGAGGGGAAAAAAAGATAAAGTAAGTCATTTATACAGTCGAAAGCGGCAAAGTTATCATAGGGCAAAGTGTTGGCGGTGATAAGAAATGTGCTAGACAAAAAGGCATGAAATCTAACAGAAATGAATAATGTGGCGAAATGACTTGAGGCATGGGGCGGTGGGGGTAGACATCCAATTTTACACATAGTTTGTGCAGCAAAAAAGGTGCCTATACCTGTTTTTCGTTCTCATCCTCCATGCGGAGTCTTTCTTCGATGCAGTTGCGAGCCTGCAGGAAGGCCTTCCTCTGGGCTCGTTCTGTTAGGATGCGTACAAACAGCCCTGACAGGTTGACACTGGTGAACAGTACAGTGTTGGCAACCAACTGCAAAAACACACACACACACATTACACACTATTACTTCTCTGGTACATTGTTGAAGACAAAATATTTAAGAAACCATTAGGAATTATTTACATCACTTTAGTTAGATCAAATATTTATACGTGTGTTGTTATGATCAATGAAAAATGTATTTTCATGTATATTTTCATATATTGGATGTATGGTAAATAATCAAATGTGAAATATGTTTTGTCATTTGGCATCTTTGCGCATTTGTTTGTGTGCATTGATGCACAATGCAGCACAGGAAGTAATTTATTTCAATTTCTTACTTTATTTAAAAGGGACAAGCACAGAACTATAACACTAAGCTGCATGAACAGATGTGTATATAGCCAGAGCTAATGGTTAAAAAAAAACAACATATCATAATGCTTAAAATCAAAGTTGAATAACAATAAATAAGAAAAACCAAGCAGCCTATACACTACACTCATTAAAGCATCCGTGGCATTCATATAACTACATATATACATGTGGATGTTTGCCAGATTTTGTTACCCCTGCTTTCAAGGACCTGAAACTGGAATTTCACTACCCTAAACAGGCTGAATGGCAGTTTAAGGGTGTTATACCAGTTAATTAATTTACCTGGATATTTTTAAAATAAATAATTTTTTATTCAATATTTTCTATGAGAAAATCTGTGACATCTCTTATAATAGACACACAGTGCATGACTGTTTTTAATCATTTCTATTGCTTGGTTGAGGCTGGCTGAGTTACTTCACACAGTTCTGCGATCGCCTGTGATGTGTAGACTAGCAAACAGTCACTGCAGGTAATAAATACACAATATATTGATGAAAATAAATATGTAAACTCATATCCTCATTCACCATTAGTATTTTCTGTAGTAGAACTTAGTGATGGAGCTTATTTGACTTTAAGAAATGTTACCCCCAAACACCTTATACTTTATTAAAATATAGCTTATATGTTTAACTAAGCATCATGAACACTGTCATATTTTGAAATGATGTATCCACTTCTTGTAAAATTTTAAGAAACTTTTACTGCCACAGACAGGCACGTTTCCCAGAGCAATGAATAACGGATTGCCTTGAGAACGCTGTTTTTGGCAGCAGAAGTCTGGCTTTGTGCTTGGCAGCACTGTTGGCAAGGATCAGCATGTTCAAATGATGCTCAAGTAACTTTATAGCCTGGAGTGAATAAATGTGGACATCAGAGTTAATTGGTGTAAAATACTCTTGAGCTTCTCTGTTGTGTTAAACGCAGTGTGCTCATTATTGACCTTACTGCACTAGCAACAAAATTTTTCATTCTCGGCTGTTGTACCCATTCACTGGCAGTAATGAAGATCTTCAAACTTTTACGATGCAATAAAAAAATAAAAGGAGTACATTAACTTTTATTCGGCGACATGATTAATTCCAAGGTGTCTCATTATGATGTATACAGGTATTCACTGAATACAGAGGGCCATACAATACAAGGTTTTTATTTGCAATCTTTTTCTTTAGCTTTTTGTTGGGTTTTTTTGCTGTTGTACTTCATATTAAATAGTAGTAGCAATAAGTTAATAAGTAAAAATGCCAATGATTGCTGAGTTCATTTACAGTTATATTTTTCTCATTTCTTTCAATGGGGCCTAATAAAGTACCTATTTTTAGTTTTATTGTTTTTGTAATCTAAGCTTTATCTAGACAGGTAAGGCTATAAACCCATACCCCATTTAACATTTTATGGTATTTAAACTACCAACAATGAATAAATTATGCTACTAAAAGAACCTGATGCATGATGAGATAAGAGAGGCCCTACAATAACGTGCATTTGAAATTATAGTCAACACTTGCTTTAGTAATAAGGTATTTCATGTAGAAGTAGACACAACCGTAGGCTGAGTGCTTGGGACCTAGGTGGGTGGTTGTTGCAAGCCTGGACTGTGCAGGGTCATGCCACACAGCTCATCTCTAAGCTTAATGGATTAGCTATCTCCGGTAGTACAGCTAGCAGTGTCCTTCACATGGCTATGCAGGTACTGCATAGCCTACATACAGGAAAACAAAGCTCTGTAAATAGGCTGTCATCATTTGGGAGCACGATGAAACGACAGAATCTCAGTTTCGCTTCCAAGAAATGCCCAATATTCGTGTCATATGTTGCACGTAGGCAAACATGTTCCATTATACCCCTGGTAGGTTTTGACTGATGTGACATATCTTCTTTTCCCACAGTTGATGACAGCCAGGAATGTGAGCATATGTGTCTGACTGTGACAGGAAAAGGTACAAAAGCTATACATTTCCAGAGAGCGGTGTACCAATTTCTATTCCGGCTCTGCAATGACATGCATGACTTTGCCCTATTTCTTAACTGAAGCATATGTAGAGTAGTCAAAGTGGTCTTCCTCTGTGTGTGTGTGGGTGTGTGTTTATGTGTGTGTGTGTGCTTGTACCTCCAATTTGCCCTACTTCTGGTGCTTGGAGGATGTCACTCTAGTTCTTCATTCCTGACCTGCTCCTTTGGGATTGAATCATATCCCATAGAAAACAGTCGTAGACTGTTTTGCTTTACTATATATTTTTAAATCAGGTGCCTGCAGGGAAGTCTTGGTTTCACCACACTATAATATACAGTAGCTTAACACCACTAAATATCATAAATGTGTTACACGCATGGAATTTGTGTGGAAGAGGGAACTATGTGAACGGATAGTCACCGTTACATTCACTTCCACTACATACCACCAAGATAAAGCTACAAATTCTCAACATTTTTTGTCTTATGAGAGCAAACATGCACTAACTTGTCTTGATCGTGTTATTGTTTTGCCGGATTTGATTAAAACCTAAGCAAAGCCCATCGAGTCTTACCACATGGAGCTATCCTTGGTGCTGAACTGACATTGCTTCTCTCTACCTGAGCTTCATATCCTAATACGGGCTACTCCAGGAGTGTGCAGCTCATACGAATAAATTATTATATTAACACGCATAATAACATAAGCTCCAAGGTTACCAAGCACTAGAGGCACCATAATCATGTGCAACATGTACTTACTGTTCTCCATAGTTTTTGTGTTTTCACTGTGACGGAAGTGGCAGTCACAATCAAATGCGAGATGGACACCATTATTCCAAACACAACAGCCAAAAGGGTCCGTACAGGTAGCAGCGCATAGGCGACGAAGGTGACCAGGATGAGCTGCCACATGCCTTGCTCCGGGGACGTCGGGGGCTCTAGCCCCATGGCGCCCAGGGAGAAGGGACAGCAAAGGAAGGAGAAAGTAAACCCGAAGAGCAGCGTCAGGTTAACAATCTGTTGGAGCTGAGTCACTTGCAGGTACTTGACATTAGTTACAATGAACAGGGACACGAAGATGACACAGTGGACCGGATGGGACCCCTTGGAGATGGTGATGCTGGGGCCGGACAGCAACTCCACCACAGCCAGCGTCGAGGACAAGAATATGAGCACGGCCAGGGCTTTGAGAGTGGACGTCTGCTCCAGTTTCAGGTTGTAGTTCTGGAAGAGAGACTCGAGTTCTTTGCAGTCGAACTCGTCCTCGCATACGATGGTGGTCAAAGGGACACCCGGTGGACAGTGACTTCTCTTCCGCCTGGTTTTGACTTTCTGAAACGGTATTTCCTCCATGTCAGTGCCATTCATAAACTGAATACCTGCTCACAGCTTAGCTTAAACAGAACAGCGGATCCCGCGCCGACACAGACCCCGGGATGCAAACGTAAAAAGACGCGCACAGCAGACTCAAGGCAGAGCGTCCCAGATAGCGGAGGAGACTGGCCGGTGGCCACAGACGCGCTCGGCACTATCCACAGGTTGGACTGTGCTGTCCGGAAAGATTAGCTGGCAAGCAAATCTTCATTTTTCAGCAGTGTTCCGGGCGATGTGCCATATACATGTAGCCTACTAAAAAATAATTATTATAATAAGAATTCAGCGTTCGCTTGAGCACCACTGAAGAGCACGTCGTCTACTTGTGACGGTAACAGCTTTTTTTCTTTTCTTTTTTTTTTGCGGGGCTCAGATAGGATCACGCCTGCGCATTATGAGGTGAAGATAAGACAGGTCTCAGCTACTCAACACACGCAGTCAAGACGATTTGACTAGCGCGGCTACAGAGCTCCCCTTCAGCCTGACAGAACAGCACATGCATCATCCTTAACAGCAACGTCTCCTTTTTCCACCTGCACACGACGTGTCTCCATCGTTAAAGCCCGTGCAGTGACTTTTACTATGCTCTGATTCATTTACGCGCTCCCTTCCTCTGCCTAATTCC
Source organism: Oreochromis aureus (assembly GCF_013358895.1). Lineage (NCBI taxonomy): Eukaryota > Metazoa > Chordata > Actinopteri > Cichliformes > Cichlidae > Oreochromis > Oreochromis aureus. The sequence goes on from NC_052959.1 coordinate 17,341,237, forward strand.
CTCACACACAAGCACAGAAGATGAGAGAAAGAAGCGCAATTAATAGCGCTACCGCACGTCACTGTGTTCGAGACACGACTATACTCTCATAAACTGGGAGCTACTGCGTTTGGTTGGCACAGACACAGAGTAACATGATTGCATAGCATTCATAATAAGACTCCTGTATTGCCATGAGGCAGCCACCCTCACAATCAGCACTCTTTTGGCATTCAGGGGGGTGGTGTCTCATTCATTACCAGGGGAAGATTAGTCATCCGTCACAGGCTGCCATTGCCATGACCCGTCGGTACCAGAGAGGATGTAAGAAAGTGACAGATTGATGGCCAGTGCCAAAGTCCAGCACTCTACCATGCTACCAGGACACTCACATGCCTCCTGTTCCCCCTCCCTAGCTCTCACTCTGTGTGTGTGTCTCTCTCTCTCAGCTGTTAGTGTTCTAGCTTTCACTGATCCAGCACAGCTATATACAGTGTGACAGGTAGACAGAGAGAGTGAAAGGGATGGGGCGAAAATAGAAACAGAGAGGTAAAGTATTTGGCAGCCTACTAAATTCTGAGACAAAAAGGGAAACAATGTTCTATAAAAGACTTGTGCTACCAGCAACATGGAAGTAGACAATTTGTGGGAAAAAGATGAGGTGTTGGAGCTGATATGTTTGGTCAAAAAATAATTAGAATCACTAGCTCAAACTTCTGAAATCCAAAGAGGTTTGGAAAATGTCACCTGGAAACTGATGATATAGAATATTCAGGTTTAATCAGGTTTTGTTGATTACCGAGTCAAACTTGACACAGACTAAAACTGAACTAGGCTAAACTTTAGCTAAAGAGAAATCTTAAACAAGCCTGTTTGCTGTCACACTAAATGAACAAACAGCTGTCTGCATAACAATAGAGTTCACCTTTCCCTCTTGGGGACCTGCCAGGCTCATGTCTGTGTTATCTGTCCCTGCTGCTCTGAGAGGAAGATATGGGACACCAGATGTAGGACACATTGCTTTTACACTGATAATCTGTCTTATCTACAAGGCTTTTACTCCCTTTTTACTGAGCTTTTATTAGCTGCCACATATAAAAAAAAAAAAAACATTCACGTTGCTGTGTGTCGACTGTCAGCATCCGCCTCTCGGGCAGGTGATCTGCAAATGAGAGAAAACGGTGGCATCATTTACAGTCTCCTGACTAGAGTGTAATTAAAGTGGCACCGATTTTATGTCATTGTCTTAATCAATTTTTCAATATTCCTTGTGTGGCACCTCCTAAATTAATCACAATAGCGAGGGCTGCAGTTTTTCAGTGTTGCATGGCATAGCCACAGTCTTTTGAGGCGAATGCCAAACTGTGCGCTCAACAAAAGACCAAAATCAGCAACATCCGTGCTGTTTGCGTAGCTGCATGTGCAGGTTTCCAAATATTTATTTTGTCTGACACAGATTTGTACGGATCTCTTTGCATCTCATTGAAGGAGTGCAGTATTCCAAGAGGACCTCCTGTCCTGTTTGCAGCCAAGTATATTGAAGGATGAGAGCAGAGCCATCATGCGGTTTAAATGTGTTATTCTCTCTGCTTTTGATGGCTTCAGGTTTAAGTGCACGGTCACACTCTGCCAGCTCTCATCTTCTGAGAACAAAAAAAGGTCTTTTGGGAGTTCACGCCACAAAGTTGCACTCCAAGGGTATTGGACAGACGCCAGCTTCCTGCTGCATGCTTCTCTTCTAAATATCTTCTATTTTTCCTCTTTAACTCCATCATCACATAAGCCCCCCTCCCCCACCCCCTAAAAACAGCTTATCATCTGAAACGATGTGAAACAGCATTATATTTTTATATATTTGACATATTTATGCTGCAAAATTGTTATTTAACAGGATGATGACTCATCAGCTTCATATCTCTGGAGCAGTTAAATGCTTGTCTGCCACATGTCAGTTGTATAGCTTCCGTCCAAAATGGGTTTTGTCAGTGTCTCCGATTAGGCTTCTTCTTTTAGGCAGGTGTTTTCAGAATGTACAAATAAAATGCTCACACACTACTAGGGGGAAAGAAAGAATAATAACAATAGTAAAAATAACAAAAGTCCATCTCAGTGCTTGTTTGCACATGCTGTTATCAAGAGATCATCTTCCATCATAGCTAAGCATCTGGCAAATCCCACCAGTGTTCACATGCGGTTGACGTATTGGTGGTCTTGTAATAACAGACACACTGGTTCAACACCAGCAAATGAAACAGCTAAAAGACACCCAAGAGGGACAGGAAGCGCATGTCATGAATTAGCTAATGTTAGCCATAATTAAAATGTGCTAAGAAAAAAGAAATGCAGGTTTTCTCACAGTTGCCACTCAGGTGTGTATTTCCCTCAGATAAACACCCACAATCTTGGAAGGACAAGAAAAATATGGCATATACAAAATAGATGAAGTGAGAATATAAGATTTCTCTGAATGGTATTTTGTTTCATTGCTTTCAAAACACAGTGATAAATCTGTTTCTTTTCCTTTACTTATGAAATAAATTACACAGCATAAATCAAATATGGCCACGAGTCAGCTAGCTTTCACATAAACTTAAAAGAAATGAGTGCAATTCCAGCCCTGAGCAGGAACCTGCAGAACTCCATTTGTCAGGGCTGAAAACACAATACACACATAATTACCAAATCAAAACTGGACTTGAGGAAAAAGTCCACAAGCGTATCCTTCATCAGAAGGATCGGCATCAGAATGATTTCTCCCCTCTCAAAAAAAGTGTTTACAGTCACAGATGATAAATGCAGAAGCTACAGTACTCTGCAAAAGTCTTGAGTCACCCCTCATTTCTTTATATTGTGCTAGGAAAATGGGAAATAGCTGCAGAGAATTATTGAAACATAGAAATATAAATGGAAATATAGCATATAAGGCAACATTTGTAGTATTCTAATGACACTGAAAAACAATATTTCCTATGTTCGCTTTTGTTCTTTAACACAGTCTGAACTCTGTTAGTGCAGATTTATTGTAATTTCTTTAAGTAATCTTCAGGAATAGATTTACAGGCTTCCTCGAAGATGTTTAAAGCTCTTCTCTGGATGATGGCTATCTGTTGTTCCCTTCCCTGTTGAGATGATCCCACGTTGTTTCAATAAAATTGTCCAGGCTCTGGAAAGGCGTGATGACTGACTGAGTGATGTGTTCTACTGTATGTTTTCTGTCCACGTATGCTTTTACTGCATTGGCAGTGTGTTTGGGATCATTGTCGTGTTGAAAAATGAAGCTGTTGCCAATCAGATGCTTTCCACGTGATGTTGCATGGTGGATCAGAATCGGAAGGTACTCTCATTTATTTTACACAATCCACTACATAAATCGAGACTCTATGATTCACATCAGTTAACTGGTTTTGACTCTGAATTTTGTTAAGATGGGGATTATTTGTCATAGTCTCTCTTCACGATTGTAAGCTCGTTAATCTGGCATAGTTTTTCTGTAGTCACCTCGATCTGTATTTCAATTTCTGCTGAGCAGCACCTCCTAAATTAATCTAAAAGATGAGCACTACTGGTGTTCAGATCCAAATAAGGCACAGTGCATTTAAACAAAATAAAAAATCAGCAACATTTGATTTCTATTCATGGAGCTGCATGTGCTGGTTTGGATATATTTCTTTTCTTGCTTATAAAATTATACTTTCTTTGTATCTGAATGAAGGCGTGCAGTATTCCAGGCGGACTTCTTGGCCTGTTTGTGCCAGGTATATTGTCGGATGAGAGCAGAGCCATCGTGCGGTATAAATGTGTTATTCTCTCTGCTTTTGATTGCTTCAGGTGTAAGTGCACAGTCACATTCTGCTAGCCCTCATCTTCTGAGAACAAAGAGGTCTTTTGGGAGTTCGTGCCACAAGGCTGTACTGCAAGGGCATCAGATATGGAGACAGTAGCCAGCTTCCTGCTGTATGTCTCTTTACTGAAAATCCTTTTATTTCCTCTGCCTGCCTTTCTGTTTCAGGCTCTTACTCATTCATCACACACACACAAACCTCAGACTGCAAGACATGAAACAGCTGAGTATCAGAAATGATATAAAACAGCTGACATATTTACATTGCAAAATTGTTATCTGAATAACAGTTTGATGACTAGACAACTTGAGCTCTCTGGAGCAATTAAAATCTTCTCCACCACATGTCAGTTGTTTTACTTCTTTCTAGAAAGCTCATCTATAGAATACATGAACCTTAGCAGGCTGAATTTATACAGACACTTTGATCCACGCCTCATATTTGGCTTCTCTTGTAAATTGAATGGTGAGAAATGTCACTCTGGCTCTGTCTCTCTCGCTCACTCTCCCAAGAAAAGCTGCAAAAAGATTTCCACAGCCTTTAATTCTCCAGCCAGCTGGGTTTTCAGAATCTGCTGGTTTGGGCCAGAATGGAGACAAGAGGATATAAAAGATGAATTAAAAACTGTACAAGAAAAATAGGCGAGATACAAAATAAAAGGGATGGAATGAGATTTCTCTGCACGATATTTCTTCTTATAGCAATCACACTAATTCAGCACCAGCAAGTGAAATAGCCAAGAGAAAGCCAAAAGGAACCGGTAATGCATGTTGTGAATTAGCAAATGTCAGCCATAATTAAAATGTGCTAAGAAAAAAACAAACAAACAAAAAGACAGCAGGTTTTTCTGTCATTCAGATGCGTGCTTGCATCAGAGAAACTGCTACATCTTGGGAGGACTAGAAAAACACCCTGGCTACAAAAAATGGACTGAAAATATAGAATTTCTCTGCGTGTTATTTGGTTCATTGCTTTTGGTCACAGATTTATTTCTTCTCCTTTTTTCATGAAATAAAATACAATGAATAAATCAAATTTGACCACAACTCAGCTAGCTTTCACATATGCTGAAAAGAAATGTGTCCAAACGTGACCTCCGGCAGCAACAGAACATACTAATAATTACCAAATCAAAACTGGCCTTGGGGGTGAAGAATCCACAAACCTATCCGTCAGTCAACACATTCCAAAACATGCCGCAAGAGACAAATGCAGAAGCAATATAACTCCTTTGAACATGATTCATTTCTTGATGTACTTGCCATCACACTGACAGCAATACCAGTGTTTTTGACTGTATCCTGATAATATAAAAAATGAAACAGCCATTTAATAATGTTTTGCTTTAAAATAGCAATTTATTTGGAGTCATTGTTTAGAAAACTAAATAATTCTGCAAAATATTTAAGGCCTAGAGACGAGTCTGCAACCATCTAGCGACTGCCACGTGGGAAATCTGTGTATTTTGCAATACACACATTGATTCCTTGTAATTACTTACCTGTATTGCCTAATCACATCTCTGCTGTGTGCTCATGCACCTTTTAAAACAGAGTTTAGTGTGGAAGAAGTACCAAAAAGGTGGAACTGAAAAGCTAAGAGAGAAAAAGAAACTAAAAATAGATGCAGCACAATGTGTCAAATTAACTGGCATGTTAGCTGTCGGGCTGCTGCTGCTGCACCGTCAACAACAGCACCAGCAGCAACTAATAACCAGGCCTCACAGTCACAGGAGGCTGCTGCTGGTAGCAACAGCTGTGGAAAAGTGCAGAAGCAGGGACAGCAGTCCCAACAACGGGGTGAAGAAGAGATGGTGGAAGGAGAAATTAACATGGTAAGAAAATAGATGGAGAGATTCAAGCATTCAGGTAAAATGCATGGTTAATTTGACCATGAGCCACTTTCAATTTTCAGTTTTTAATTGTCAATAATCAGCTTAGACAGCTTCATTTATCTGACTGGGAAACTATGTCTATATTACATCTGCTGCTGTAAAAATGCAAAAATACAGCTGCTAACGTAAAACTGGTTGCAAAGGTGTATCAGGTGTAGTTTCCAGGGATGAAGCTGACTTGTCTGCAAACACTTGCAAACTACACCCTGAGCAAAAAAAGTGATAAACTGTGAAAAGTGCAACATAAACCAGAAGATTTTCCTGCTAAGGAAATGTTGGGGCTTGACTGCAACCGACATGTTTCAGCTTTTACTTTGAAGGAGACAGCTTTCAGTGTGCATCCCATTTTTCACACTGCTGCTCAGAGAATAGCATGTGAGTTGGTGATCTTGGTATTCTGCTAGCAACCCTTTTGGTACACCACCCTCTTTGCGACCAATTTCACCTCGCAAGCAACCACTCACCATCCAGTCATTGCAGATTTTCCCTAGCGATAGGTGGTTGCCAGGAGGTGACTTTTTAGCCCTGCATGATTGAGTCCTAAAGCAAAGCATTTCAGATTTGATTGTAGGACCACTCCTCTCACTACAGTTTTTAGCTTATTTTATTTTATTTTATTTTCATTTAGAATTGTGTTCTAAACTAGAATTGAATTCAATGTCATTTCCATATTTTCTTCCAGTAACAATAGCTTAAAATATATATATAAACTATATAGGTCAAGGATAAAATAGAACAGTGAATGATTTCCAACCATCCATCCATTCTCTTCTTTGGCCTGTCTAAGGATAATTTTCCTTATCATTATTTTTCAAAGTTCAGGGTGTTGCATCCTCAGCTTATGAAACATAATGTATTAGCAATGATTGTAATGCCAATGCTGTACCTGCCTTTGCCTGTAAAGAACATTCATATCCTGTTTTCTCACATGTCAGCATCCTAATTCGAGCCCTTTACCTATCAACCTACACATCTGAGGTACTCATTCAGTGTCTCCGTGGTTACAGACACCACCTTTCTAATCTACCGCTCACATCAGCATTGCTAATATGCATGCATATACTGTTGAGGGACTGATTTATTTAAAATCAGTCTGGATAGAAAATGACACAGTTTTATTTTCTCACTGTTTTTATTTTTTGTTTTTCCTAAATAGCATATGAACTGTCATTCAGATGTTTTGTGTTTATCAAAGAAATCCAGTATTATAATGCAGGCCTTAGTGAAAACCCCACCAATCAAACATTCCCAAAAGTGGGAAAGAAGAACTCTGTTTCAACAGGAAGAGACTTCCAGGAGGGGCAGCTATCTACTTCTGCTGGTGAGGGGGTGAAAGGAAAGAGAAGAGAAAGAAGACAACCACAGAGATACTGAAGCACTGAAAACTAGAAACCATTTATTTATGTTTATGAAGCCACGAAGTAAGAACTGTGTCTGTTACGTGAGTGTGTTTCTGTGTGAAAGCTTAGCATGGATCAATAGCCATCAGGTCCATGAGATTGAAGTCCAGCACGCTCCCACTGTGAAATCCTCTTAAAGCTTCTGATAGTTCAAGTAATCTGGGAGAGGCAACAAGTGTGTGTTTGCGTCTAGTCCACGTGTCCTGTCGCCTCCAATAATGGCTGTCTTCCAGAGGGTCACGTGCCTCGCCGAATTTGAGCTCTTGAAGTGTTCGCCATGCAGCACATGAGATCAGTGACAAGAAAGAAAATAGAAGACAAAAAGAAAATCAAGACACACACAATATAAACACAGAAGCATCGGAGCCAGCTAACCAAGTAGTCACTTCATATGTTGGATCTGTTGCATTAATTAGAACTTTTTCTCATTTTAGCTAACATTCATTTCAGTGTGTATATGTGGCCTGGGAACACTGGTGGCCAATTAGCTGGCCATTTTATAAAAAGACCTTTATTTGGCAGCAAAAATAAAAGTAAGAACACCTGAAATACTGGTAAGAATCCTCCACGCCACACAATACACAACCAAAACACTCCTGTTTGCTCAGATAATGTAGTCTTTCCAATAGTGTGGGTTTTTTTTCATGGTACTTTCAGATCATTGGGAACATGTTTTAAAACCTGCTGTCAGTTTGCATTACCATATTGTACCAATTAACAGTGAAATGATGAAAGTTATTTCCAACAACATTAATTAAAAATAAATCTTGATGACAGATTAGCAGCATTCATTATACACGGCACTTTGAAGCAGACCAAAAGCAGATTTTAATGTCTGTTTTCCACGAGTCTCTATAAAAACTATAGATCAGTAGTAAAATGACAAGTAGTCAAAGTATTTGTGTGTCACACTAAGTGAAATATCCAAATGTACAGACTTAAAGATAAAATAAACTCCTTATCAAATAATCTTGGGCAGATAGTAGCAAGCAGACAACATAGGGATCATCATATTGATTTAGACATGTGTGCTGGATGTCACCACAAAGCCTATTTTAAATCCGTGAAGAGAGAGAAAAGTGAGCGAGATCTATGCATAAATAAGCGATAGAGACAGAGATGCCTGTGATGCTGGTCAACAGACACCTATACAATGAATATTGAGTGGGTCTGATCTAGGAAACAGGCCAAAACAGAGCAGGCTGATTGGAGGCCTAACGGATGAGACTCAACAACACTTCGAAAGGCTTGATGTTGAATAGGAACTGGATATTGAATTTCAAAGACACAAACAACATTCGGCAGGCAGAGAGGGCAGAGCTTCCTCTTATGTGCGCCCTGTGTTGCTGTTCTCATAGGAGCCATACACTTGTCTGTGCAAGGCGGGGCCAGTGATCAATAACTAGGAGAAAGTGGCCGCTTGCCTTGATCCTAATTAGTGCAGGGTTAGAGCAGATTAGCTTGCACCTGAGCCCTATCTCAGCCTTTTTCAAACAACAACTCCCTCCCAATCAGGCTACCTAGAAGCACCAGTGTTATTCAGGGATGTGCTTGGGTTGTTGGGAAAGACAACTCGGTCTGCATATGAATAGTATCAATCTTTTCCACTCATTTTGTTTTATTGTTTGTTTGGGTTTGGGAATATCAAATTTAGGCCAAAAGTAGGTGGGTCTATCACAGAAGGACGTGGGGAGGGTGAGAAGCAACAATCTACCGCATGATAATAGTTGCCATCATGGCAACAGAGGGATTATCTGCAAAGTGTTGTTATTTCAGCCAAACTCAGGGGATGTATAGGAAGAGGAAACTATCTACAACTGATGAACAGTATCTGAAAGTCATCCAGAAAAAGGCCGGATGCGGGACCTAAGAGATGCATCTGGTTGATCTGTGCACTGGTCTCAGTGGAAGGGTGACTGTCAAGAAGGCATTTCTAAGAAAGGAAAATGGTGAGATGAGGTATGCCAGATTACAGAAAAACTGGACTGAAAAATCAGTGGCAACAGCTTTTATGGAGTGATGTGTCCAAATGTGAAATTTCAACATTATCAAAGCAGACAGTGAAACAAAAGAAAGCCAACATCCAAAGAACACCTCTGAATGTCATTCAAGGCAGCAGTCAGGATTCAAACAGGGAACCCTTCTTGCTGTGAGGCGAGACGCTATCTTGAAGCCATAAAATAAAACAAAATAAATATACAGAGGGAATGTCTTTGGTGTCAGTGTGATACCATTTGTCAACACAACCAGCCTGAAGAGGCTTTGGTGCAGATGTTTACTGAGACTGAATGTCTGTATGAGTGAGAGTTTGTACTGTCAAGAAACTCACACATAAACTAAAAAAACCTAAACTAACCTAAATATTTTCAATTTAAAAAATCCAAAGTAAAATAAATAAATCCACTCAGGAAACTGGCTGAAACTAAACTGAAATGACTAAATGAATTCAAAAATAATATTACAATACTACAGCCCTACTAACTAATATAGAGGACTTTCCTGTAGAGGAAGGGCATTCATTCCAATCTTACACTTAGCTTCTAAACTCAGCTTCTAAGATGAGTTGTTGGGATACAAAAACAGAAAAATTAACTGTATATTTTACATTCATATCATGAAACATCATTTATATACAAATTTTATAAAAAAAAAAACTATGTGTGAAGTTTGCACATTCTCACTTTGTCTGAGTAGGTTTTCTCAGACTCCCTGCAGCAGACTAAAGACATCAATGTTATTTTGTGACTTTAAAATTTGTCTTAGGTGTGAATGTGAGCGTGAATGCTTATCTGGTTATCTGTTTGTGATATGTGGTCAAGAAAATGGTTGGATGCAGGAGTCCCAAAACTGATCCAACCTGGGATATAATGTATTGCAATTCATACCTAGACATAGAATACGATGGTTTTGGGGTACTGTATATATACTGTATATACTGCAAGGATAAACAACAACTACAAGGTTTTTGTACCCAATAGTCTCCAATCTGTTGCCTAAAATGAATAGCTGGTTTATTTTATCACACATATTTTACAGGTCTGTCAAAAAGCCTGTCTCAAACCAAATCTAGAGTTTGTAAGCCAGAAAAACTATGAAAAACTGTTTAAGTGTAAGAAAATAACTGACTGGTCAGTTTTTATGTTGGTAATTAGTTTGTGCTGGGGCAGCCATGTTTTTACAATTCATCCTATGTAGCTTTAACGTTATAAGCAATATATCCTTTAATATGTAGTTACTTTTTTAAGACTTGCCCTACTTATTATTGCAATGCCTTTTAGATAACCAATATGTAAACAGAAGTTCTTTGGAAAAAATGGATACTGAAATGACAGAATGAGTCATGTCATGCCTATCACTGACAAGCTCGGTGTAACTGTAAAGGTACAGTATGTCTCTGTGCAATTTTCACAGCTCCTCTACCAGCCTGACCTGGTTTGGTCTGACACTTCCTCTTGTCATATGCATGTATACAGAATGAAAAATCACACCAGCACAAATACAGTACAAGACACACACTGTCAGGCACCTTACGCCTCTGATGCAAGCACATGTAAACACTAGTCCAGCTGCCAATCAAACATCACATCAAACATCTTTTTTTGATGTGCAGAGACTGCAACAAAACAAGTTATGGATTCAATCATGCACATAGTTCCTCTCATTAAAAGCAATATGTGGCTAAATACTGTTGGGTCAGGTTAGATCATTTTTCCTTTGTACTGGAAGAATACAAAAGCAAAACAAACAATTATATATATGAGGATTGCAAATTAGATTTTACCAGAAAACATCTAAAAGAGCATGTGCAGTTCTGGAAAAATTCTTTGGACCAATGACACCAAGATGAACTGATGTCATATTTGTCAGACATGTTGGAGGCAATGCTAAGGTAAAGGCCTGTACGGCTGCAAGTGCAAATAGCGCTTTCTGATGATGTGTCTGTTGATAGAAGTGGCAGGATACATTCTGAAGCGTGCAGGGTTATATTCTCTGCTCAGATTTAGTCAAAAGCTGCACAACTGGCAGCTTCATAGATGGTCACGAATGGGTTTCTCAAGGCAAAAGAAATTAGATATTCTTTATTGGCCAAGTCAGTCATCTAATTACAACCAATAGAGCACAATTTTCAGTTAACACAGACAAAACTGAATGAGGGAGAGCCCGCAAACAAGCAGCAACTGAAGGCAGCTGCGGAGCATTTTGTACGAGGGAGCAGCATAATTCTTTGATTTTATTTTTTTCCTAAGCACTCTGCTGGTACAGAGCCAGAATTATCAAAACTGCCTTCTCGCTCAGAGACAGAGAAACATCTCCCGCCTTTCCACCAAAGATGGCGAGTCTGTTAACCTTAAGGCTTTTGGAGCAGTCAAGAACTTTTCCACCTCCACACTTTCCTCTTGCCCACTGCATTCATGAATGAGCTGCACGAGTTGGCAGAGTAGCTGTCCTCTCTCTGGCAGCCTCGCTCACATCAGCTCCAGAAATGACTGTATCAGACAGTTGAGATTTCTCTTAAGTGCCTCTCCATGTACTTTTCTCCTGATGACAAATGGGACCTGGCCTTACCTCTCCTTAAAGGGGGCTACCAATAATAGAAAAGGAAATGAGGAAATCTAATCATGGCAATGGTGATGATGACATATATTAAAAGATACAGTTGATATGCTTAATTGATTTTAGATGCTAATTGATGAACAACGGCAGCACAGTGGGAGGGAGGGAGGATATTATGGATGTGGGGTTTTTTATTCTTTAACCAATGTGGGCCAGCTGCAGTGTGTTTGTGGTTTTATATTTGGGTTTGCGGTGCTGCAATGCTGTGTGAACTAAAAAATTTATAATCAGCGCTGAAACTACAGCGTGCATGAAATGAACTAACTCGAAGAGACTCCCCTGAGACACCAAAGATAGATTACGTACCTGTGTGAGTTCGCATGTGCTCGCCGCTACATTCGTACACACACGCACGCACCAGCTCTCCTGGGATAACTCTTTTTATGACTGTCATCATATTAACATAACACTGTCTAATGAACATAACCTTCCAAAGCTAATTTGAATGACTTCTAACCCTCTGTCTCTCTCATTTCCATTGAATGACTTAACAATGTTAGCCCAGTCGGTAAATGAAGATAAAACACTTGAGAAGCATTTCCAGTAGCATGCACCGGGCCATTGTCCCCAAACCTGGGAAATCACAACATAGCAGCGAGAAGAGACTTTTGTTACACAGCAGCTTTTAACAGTTTTGTAGCCTTTGTGGTGGTTCCTCTGGTGACGTGTTTGATAGTTTCTGTAGGTGTCTAAAGCATCTCTGTAAACAGTCACCAATGTTTGCAGGTCGACTTCGCTTTAAGGGGTTAAACACTGCATGATGCAATACGCCATAGCCTGAACTAGAGAAAGTTAGGGAAAAATAAAAACTACACAAAGAAAAATATACTTTGGCACTCAGCTAACAAAAAAGTAACACAAAGACACACAAATTCTAATAATAGTCTTAAAACATGCAATTTATCAAGATCCCTGTAAGAAATCAGCTTGGACAACAGAGGCCACCTTGTGTCACCTTGCTTTCCACTTCAAACCGTTTCCATTTTCAGCAGCATTATGATTGAGCTCGATATCGTTTCCTCAGCTCCGCTCAGTCGTAACAACTCTGGGTTCACTGATGGCCTAGGGGTACTTAAATCTGCATTTCCTCTCACTCATGCATGCTAAGAGCAGAATCTGAGAGGCCTGTTTTTTCACCGTGTCCCTCTCAGTGCAGAATTATACATCATTATGTAAGCAACATCTGAGATAGAAAGCTACACGCTGGCATCTACTGTTCACTTTCTGCACATGCAGGACTCTGCAAGAGTAACCCTCATCATTTCTTTGTATTTTGCTAGGAAAATTGATACAAATGGTATTTTTCTGTGTTCCTAGTTTCATCATTTTTGACAATATCTTCAACACCACTGACTGAAATGCAGTCCCAAACCTGTTTTTGCAACAGTAGCGAAAGTGCCAAAAGATTCTCTTTTTTTCTTTCCTTTGCCAAGTTGTTCATTATGCCCGGTACTGTAACCTACCAAGGCTTTTCAGTGCTCAAGTGGAGTAGAAACAGGTATACAACAACCAGTCCATTTACCATTTACCAAAGACATTTATAATTTTTTTAAAATCAACACAATAAGCTCTCACCAAATATGAATTTAGTGTTTTATTATATTGAGTTTTTTAATAAAGGTATTGGCAGTCTTACCGGAATACATCATGATACATTGTGCGTATTGTTTTGGACAAAGATGTTTTTGTTCTTTAGACACGTCCCACCAAGAGATGAAACACATACATCATTTTGTAATACAGACACTGAGAAGTATATAAAAAAAAAAATATCAAATGCAAGATGGATAATCCATGTAACATAACGAGACCCATGGCAAAATAAACACAATTAACCAGCATAGAAAGTAAATGACAGGCATAACCTGAATTTTTCACTTCCTCTCTGTCCTTGGTCAACAGCAAACTCTGTACACTGGAATAAATCTTTGTAACATTGAAAGATTTGCACTTGAAACTTAAAGCAAGCATTTGGTCAAGGTTGTGTAAACAGTCTGAAAAGGCACTAGATTATATTATGATTTGTACATCTCTTCATGCGGCAGAAAGAGAAAAGTGGAATACTCTACCAGAAGTAATATGTTGATCTACAGCTTCATTTTAGAGAACAATAGTGCTAACATTTAATGATCTTCTCATTAACATCTATTATGAAAGAATACCTTTGATGTCTGACTTTTGTTTTGATTTTTACATGCATGTCCTCCCTTTCCTTTGTTAAGCTGCATAGTTAACACGATATCATGTAACATAAAAAAAAAAATCATGATCTGATTCCAGTTAGTGAGTTACATTTTCAAGTATTAAGAAATTCATCTCAAAAATTGTCAAGAAGCTTAATGATTTACAAAATACCTCCACCAAGCGCATTAACAGCTACACTGATTTGAAGAGATTTGGAGTATTGCTAAGAAATCTCTGGGCTGCACTGGCTTGTAGATTTTGTTTTGTTTTTTAAATCTAACTAATGTTGAAAAAGTCAGCCTGGTGTTTTTTTTTTTAAAAAACCTCTGACTCATGTTGTGCCAAAGCTTGAGGCAGTGTAGTTCCACATGGACCCTGGAAATGGTACCTGTGCCACATCACACACACACACAGAAACACATTGAAGGTGAGAATTGTAAGTCTGAAGGGCATTTAGGTGGTCCAGCTTCATCTTAGTTAATAAGGACTGAGTTATTTGACTGACTTACATGAAATATTCTGATTTCGGTGTTGTATGTATATTAAACTCCGCCACTGGAACACCTCTGGATGCAATACGAGGGCCAAACATGGCTGCTGGGTAAACAATAGAAGATGTTCCCACCTACAGGAAAACAACAATCAACAATGACCTGCAGTGGCGACTTATATTGGAAAAACACAGGTCGAGTCTTCCACAATTTCTTAGCAAATATTGTGTTACATGACAATACTACACAGGAAGAATACAGTATATATCACACATGCATATTGAAATTAAAATGACTCACCACGAGACAAAGATCACAGGTTTCAATTTCTTTTTCCACCTTGGTAAGAATGTGAGAGTCCAGCGTCTCCCCAAAAAACACCACATTGGGCCTCAGCAGACCATTACACTCTCTTTCTTCACACCTACAGAGAGCGGTATAAAACAGTCCTCATGTTAATTGTCTCATACTTTTTCAAATTCTATCCACACTGACAAAGATGTGGCCAGAAAAGCCAAATGCTTGATAATTAAAGATTATAAAATCTAAGAATAGGCCGTTTTCTCAGTAGATGTCAATGGGCAGCTTTTCAGCCATACTTTCAGTTACACTTATAAGTAGGGATGGGTACCGGTTCTGACATAAACGGTAGTAACCAGACCGAAAAGCAGCGCACATTTCGGTGCTTTATTTCTGTACTTTTTCCCCCGAGATGTCATACGCTTGGATTCTAGCCAATCATTTTACCTTTGCAAGCGTAGTAGGCGGGCCCAGGTACGTACGTTCTTTTAGAGCAGAGCTACAGATTAAAAATGCCCAAGGCCAAGCGATCAAAAGTCTGGATGTACTTCACAGCAAAAGATGCAAACCCAGCAGCCTGCAACAAGTGCTTTAAGCTGATACTGTGCAAAGGAGGTAACACCTCGAATCTGATGAAACGCCTGGCGACGTATAGCATTTTGTTAAAAGCCGAGAAATGCGGCGTATTTGATAGCTTGCTGCGAGACCTCACACCGTGCACATCCACTGCGGGTGTGGTGCCTGTTATCGGACCCGGAGTTAGCAACATCCCCCAAAAACCCGAAGAGGAGAGTCCTGGCCCCTAGCCCTGTCAGTGTAGCAGAGATGATGACGGATGATGATGGCAGCAGCAGCCGTTCTCCTCTGCGTGAGTAGCTTCATGTTGTTCGTGTGTAATTAACGTTGAGTACGCTAACCACATTATTACATTAATGCATGTAAGGTGAACTAGTAAACACCGTTGTAGTTACATGCAGCTGTCTTCTTGTTTGATGGCAGATACTCCCTTCACCCTGGCCAAAAAGGCTAAAATGACCAAAGAAAAAGTGGAAAACAGTTAAACATGAGAGGTTTTTGGACAAAGTTTGTGTTTTTTCCATTGTTTAAGCACTGCTTCCAGCCAAGAGTGATACCATATATGCCCTATAGCTGCAGAAAAGGCTAACAGTTTCAAAAGTACCGGTTTGGTACTGGTATCGGATAAAACCTAAACGATACCCATCCCTACTTATAAGCAAAACTGGATTTGAAGTATTTATAGCGCACTGCTGCCCCCCAGTGGAAGAACTGATCTGATTAACAGGAACATAGGATTTGAGTTTAAACTCATTCAGCAGGAAAAACCTGCAGGTCTGCAGCAGCTCAAAGAGATGCAGGAGGTGGGTGGAGATGATGGGTAACCTAAACCTCTCACAATAATGCAGATGGCATGCTTCCCTTAAGTGTGCATTTTCGTAGCTTTCGTGTTTTCTTATTAAAAAGATTCCATGTTTTCGATATTTTTTCCTTTCTAACAAGCACATGCTTTTTGAAAAGGGAGAAAGATTTCCCGGTGAGGTTACCCACACAGAATTACACAAAATTATCTAAACGTCACACAGTGCACAAACAGCCAAGCTGACAATTGCTTAGTGTTTGCATAATCATATGCAATTAGAATAGGTTTGCTTATTAGACTGGTGCAGAATGCAGAATTTGAAGAAACTAATTTTGCGTCTGACCGACTACAGTATATGCAAAACAAAAAGCTTAGCAAATCTGTCTGTCAGTGTTATTAATATGGCATGAAAGTAATCCCACCTTGGCAGCTTATCCACAGGAATCTGGGCATCAGGAACATCTGGGCCAGGGTCACTGCACATTAATACAGCAAAGACTGATCTATCCATGCTGGAGGTTTATGTTGATCAGTGTAAGCATTGGTATTTCAAAGGTTCTGTTACTTACCCTTTGTTTTTTAAGGGAGCACATATGGGGCTTCTCTTGTTCACTGACACATGACCGCAACTCATACAGCGCGTCTCCATCAGACTGCCTGCAGTTATACACAGAAAACACAGCTGTTGCACATTAGAGTGCTGGGATCCCAGAAAACATCTCGTGGGAACAGACAGAAGAAAGATTTTAGCAGGTGAGTCAAACGTTTTAGCACTCTGGCCACCCTCGAAACAGTATGAAAATAGAGAAGCCAGTCAAAATGTTCCTCTAAAAGGCCAACTTAACACTTGAGCAGGACACTTCTTGGACTTTTCTCCGCTGACATTAAATTACTGACTAAATCTGTGGGCTTGAGAGACCAACCACTATGAATCAGATTTTTCCATATCCCAGCAAAACCACAACAGCGCTGTCAAAGTTTCCACTAATCACTACACAAGGAGTTGTTTTAGGATGACTGTACATTGTTAACACAAATTGGAAAAGTTGTTCAATTTCAGAACTTAAAACTGAGTGTGAAACTGAAGATATCTATAGGGTGAAATTCTCTTAACATTAGCACACAAAGCTAGGCATGGAGGTAATGACTCACAAAAACAGCAAGGCCATTCTGACAGTGCAGTTCTCTGCCAAGGCACGCTGTCATGCTCCATCTTGCAACCAAGTTTCACATAATTCCTCCTGGTAGTTTTTGCATAATCCTGCACGTAATGAAATTAAACAGCTGCTATTTGCATTTTGTATCTGTGGTCACTTTCTGCTCCTCACCGTGAACGTTGAGCACATGTTTGGACCCAGCCTGACGGTGCAGGTCATCTATGCACTGGGTGATGATGACCACAGAGCGCCCCTGCTTCTTCAGCCGAACCTCGCACTCTGCTAAAGCCAAATGGACAGCGCTGGGCTTCTTGTTCATCACAAGCTCCCTTCTGTAATGGTAGAACTCCCAGACTCGAGACGGGTCGCGAGAGAAGGCCTCTGGCGTTGCAAGGTCCTGAGGACAGATCCACATGGTTATGTTTTAAGCACAGATTGAAAAGCTTGCACAATCCAAAGACATATTTAACTGGAAGGGAAAACACAAATACAACCTAAAAAAACAAAAAAAAAATGAAATAAGAAAAGAGAAAAAATAAAATGCATCCATGTAAAATTGTGTGTTGCTTCTTTATCACTTACCTGAGACAGCCACTTCCTCCACTTCTCATTCTTTCCACGAAAGGTTGGTACTCCGCTCTCTGCGCTCACACCAGCTCCTGTTATGATGGCTATGTGCTTGGCTTTGGAAAACACCTCACGGAATTCAGACATGTCTAGGAAAATATAATAAAAACTACTTTTACATCGGAGCAGGGAGCACAAGGCAAGTGTTGAAACTCTCCGGACATACTGATACCCAGATGAGTTAAGAAAAAAAACATTAAAAAAAACATAATTTAGATAGAATCAAACAGCCTGTCTTCTCTTCAGTTATCATGATGCACTTCCTACTTCTTAATTAAGCGCATCAGGATTTAGTTGTTTGCTTTTCATGAGCTGGTTTCTTACTCGGGTTCTATATGTCACCAAATTATGTAACTCACACATTGTACTCTGTAGTGAAATGCACAAGTGTTCATTTTACCTGAGCTGTGTTTCACTGCATCAGCCAGCGGTCCTTTGGTCACATGAGAGGAGCACATTCGAAGCCCAAGAGCAACGACAGCTCGATTTCGGAGAAGCATTGTCACTGGAAGACCAGATACAGACAAAAGGGCTGAAAATACAACGTGTAACCTCCCGCATGCTCACACAAGATGTTTGAGGGGACAGTGTAAGAGTCACCGCTTAACCACAGTATAAAAGAGAGGTTTTGATCTAAATTATAGCACATCAGTGAGTGGAAGTGTATGTGCAGCTGGTGGTTACGTGGTGTAATCCACGTAAACATGGATTACAGGTCAGCAACAAAACAGTATTATGCAACTTTGGGAGTCCTGGGTGGTGTGACAGGGTGAGACATCCTCTGTGATGTGTCACAACACATGATGAATACACCTTCCTGCCATCAGGAGGAAGGTCTTTTAGACCTTGTAGCATAACTCTGATGAACAAATCCAGTTGATATGAGTGTCACTCACTTTTTTGCTGTCATTGCTGCAGCACTTATATTTTTTGCTTTGGTTGTATTTATCTGACAGTCGCCACAAGACAAATGGAGCTTCCGAAAGGACAATAAATGCAAAATTCAGTGTCTGTCTTGCTTTATATGCCAGTGAAATATGAATACAAAAAAGGCACGTAAAGAAATGCAGCTGCAACGTAACTGAGATAGCCTGCCTTTTTAGGCCCCGATAAGGCACGTGAATGTCGCTTATTATACCCAAAGAAGGTTGTCAGTTCTTCCTACTTTGAGGCTAACGGAAAATTACAGAAAATGACAAAACTGGGCGCGCCCATGAACCTGAACAAACTACCTATTACGTTCAAACAGGTTTAACGAGATGTCCATCCTAAGGTTTAAAAGAACATGCCAAAAGGTGCTTAGGCTAATCTAGGCGATAAAGGCTATAAAGATTCTGCACAATCCGAGTACGCGTTACAGCTACTTACTGCTGCGGCTCTTTGTCGCGCTGTTTCTTCCAAAAATAACGCAAAGAAGCGTTTCAGCCGAGGAATTAATGAAAAGAAGAAGTTGTTAACTTTAGCTAACAAGTTGCAAACTCATTAACAAACTCCAAACATCAGCTGCGTTGACATGTAGTCGTTTTAAAGTCGGGGGCAGGAGTAGCCACAGGGATCAAATCGTGCTCGCTGTCACATAAGCAGGAACTAGCCAGTACATCCAAACATGTATCTGTTGATACTAAAAGTATGAGCGTGCTTTAAATAAACTTGCTACAATACATTTACTGTACTCACCTCGCTGCGATATAAACCTTCTATCAGAGCACAGAGCCGCAACTAGTTTGCTTGTTTACCTGTACGCTTGATTAACGGGAGCAGCCGTAAACGTATCAAACTGTCGTAAATAGCACTCCGCGAGCGAGAGCGCCACCTGCTGGCGCGTTGGCGAAATTGCAGTTCATTCAAGATGATTCATTCATTCTCAGGTTTAACGATTCAGTGGTTTCAACTTTTTTGCGCTTAAATAATACAAGCTCTGACAAACGGACAGACCTTTTTATCAAATAAAATTATTTTAGATATATTATTATTTTGTTTTGAAAAAAAATCTTTATTTCCCTATTGCACAAATTTATTTAACCTTAATATAATTGTATACATCGTAGCCTAAATCCTAATCTGTTCTAATCTGAGATTATATGTTTCAGTTTTTACATGTAAAAAAAATCTGAATTGATCAATGATAAGGTTGTATAAATCTTTATCAAAATTACTGTCGGCTTTATATTTTCCCTTCGCACTGTGTAGTGTATGCATGTCATAACCCACCAACGCCTCTCTCTCTCTCTCTCCCACTCTCATTTGCTCTCTCTCTCTTCCCCTCTCTCGCTCTCTCGCTCCTTCCCGTCATCAATAGCTACCTCCCAGCGTGTGAGAGTGGCCGTGGTTCTGCATCTGCCCCCAGTCGGCCAGAGCAGTCTCCACTGGACACTGGGTGAAAATTGATGGCGACCACTCCAGCCAACAGCACAGACCGCAGACCGATAAGGAGACTCCGCTCCAAGAGTGAAACACCATATCTTATAGAAGCACGACTCTCCTCCAGCATGCGGACAGGTAAGAGCACATCCATCCAGCCATCATGCTCTCAGATCTTCTTGTTGGATGTTTTTTTCTGCCCCCCTTTCCAGATGTCGTTGAATGATGTGGGTGGAGTGAGGAGATTACGGTCTAAAATACGCTCCTGTTTTTATGCGAATGATCTTCCACAGTATGTGTGGATTTGTAGGACAGTTTTTTGGGGGTGTGGGATTTAATCTTTCAAAATCTGTTAATGGGTAGCTTTAGATATTCTTGAAAGGGAGGGAGAAATGTGAGTGAAATGTTATGCAACTTTGTAGACTAACGCTGAGGCATGGTGTCCGCTGCAAACTCCAGAATACAGAAAATATACAGATTTTTACATTTTTATTTATTTATTTATTTCATAGCTTTAAATAGCAGTCTCGTGTGGATTTGATTTCGTCAGCGTTTGGTAATTGCTACCACTGTAATTCAACGCAGTTACATAATAATGAAAAAAAAAATCTTCAACGTGACCCTGTAGTAGCCCCAGCTTTGGCTGTGGTGCACAAAAAATCGGGTGGGATGTCCTGAGTCTTGTGTATTTCTCTCTCTCGGATTCTAATCACTGCATTATAAACAGCTGTCATTGATCCGAGATGATGCTGGTGGCGAGCAGTCTCCTGTCTCCATCACCCTGTGCAAAGTGTGTTGCATCCCCTGTTACCATGGTGATTTGGCATTTTATGCTGACTGAGTCAACCGGATTCAGATCTTCTGCACTACAGTGTGATTATGATACACTACAAAGCTGCATCCAACAGTCTGTTTCGGCGACAGATCTCATCACAGTCACGCCAGTTAGCAGCCTACTATGAAGGATGTTTGATAGCCTGTTTTGTATCACAGCCAAAAAAATGTGGTTTTCTCTTATTAGTCTCATTAACTGAATCACATGCCCTGCTGTTTTTCTTTTCTCGTAAAGCTTCTATAATAAGCTGGCGAAGTTCCTCTTGTCCTGCTGTTTCAGCTTGCTGGCATCACACCCATCATCCACTCAGCAAAATGTATAGGGTGCTGAAGCTGCCATGTCTGTAGTGTGTAAGGTTTGGATGTTGTCCAGATGTCCATGTATTGTAGCTTTCAAAAGATCCTTTCTTTATTCGAAACTACCACACAATGGCACATATTTTCACCTGAATATCACATATATCTTAGAAAGGATGGCTTTAGATGAAATTACTGTGCTAATGAGAAGAAGTTTGAACATTCTGATAAAGCAGGGTTGCGTCATTATGAAATCATGTGTTAGTAATTCATCAATGAATCATTTGGTTGCAAAATGTCCTAAAAATGAGTGAAAATACCCAATGCGGCACCTTTAATTCCTCCCCCATCACCCCGAGCAACAGTTCCAAATCTCAAAGAGTAAGACATTCATAAAATACAGGAAATCTGCTTGGAAGAGAATCATCTACACATATTATTCACATATTATTATCATTATCATCATTGTTTCCCAAATGTAAGATAAATAAAGTGTTTCTCATCTCATCATCATCATAGTCCTTTACAAGGAAAATAAGCAGTAAAATGCTCCCATAAAGAAAATCTTTCCTGCGTCGTACCACAACCCCTGAAGTCATTTGTTAGATTATATTATATTTAGATTTTGATTTGTTCTTCACTTTTTCTATTTTCAGTTTAATTAAGCTTTTTCTTTTTCCGCCTTTCTAATACTTGCTGCTTTTTTTTTTGTTTTTTTGTCTGGAGCTAAGCTGGGTTACATGTTTTGCCTGCTGTATTTCCCAGCTTTTTGGGATAAACAATGTACATATCCTATTTGAAAAGCCAAACCTTGGAATCAGTTAATGATCTCTTGTTAAGAGTATTTTATGCAGTTGTATG
The DNA here is from genome assembly GCF_013358895.1 of Oreochromis aureus. Classification (NCBI taxonomy): domain Eukaryota; kingdom Metazoa; phylum Chordata; class Actinopteri; order Cichliformes; family Cichlidae; genus Oreochromis; species Oreochromis aureus. Next base: position 17,363,456 of record NC_052959.1, read on the forward strand.
CTTGAAGAGCAGAGCATGTGCCGTCTCACATCAGGACAGCTTGGATTCCAGTGCAGCTTGTCATTGCACGGCAGCTGTATTGACAGCTCCCAGGTGTGCAGCGTGAGCCCAGGCAGCACCGGATGCTCACTTGTGGTTTTCTTGACATATGAAAAAGAGGGGAAAAAAGAAACAGTTCTAGTTCTTAGTCTATTTTGCTTTCGCCAGTGAGTGTTTGGCCTGTGGAGACGAGCCTGTTGTCAGTGACAGGACACTGTCAGTTGTCTCTGTGCTTCTTTTTTATTTTCCTACTCTACCATCGAGCTCACACAAAGCATAAAGATGGTACGGGGGCGATTTGTACAACAGTGCTGTTGACTCACTTCCACCTGTAGAAGTGGAGCAGGATTTAGCTTGCTTATTGCCAAGGAAACCAAAAGTCTTGTGCTTGTGCACCCAGGTGCTTAATAAAGATAAATGACCAGGGCTGCCAAGTATGTGAAGCAAGTATTAAGCAATTATCTCTGTAGTTCACAGCAAGACATTGAATAGTTACCTGTCATGCATTTTAACTCTTATAATGGTTTAAACACACCCCAGTTCTCTGCACAGAAAGCAAATATGGTAAATGAAAAACAAATGTTTTGGCTTTTGTTGTTGTTTTTTTTGTTTCCTTTAATAAATGAAAGAAAGCATAATGAGATTATGATCAATACACCACTAATCCTGTACAGGATTATGATGTTGATTTGTGTTCATTCATGTCTGCAAAGTTTATCTGGGAAGGTTTATCCGTGTGATCATTAGAAGATGAACTGAAGGTTCATAGCCTGTCTCGCTTTATCCCCTAAGACTAAAAGTAGGTTTAGCTAGCCCATGCATGGATCAGGCGCCCCTGTGGGGGCCCCAGTCTTTACTGCAACTTTGACTTTTACAGAGATAAGGCTGAGGCTTACAAAGAAGAGGTACTCTAAGGGTTTGTAATGGAATTAGGGTTCACATATGAAACATAGCTTTATTGCACTGACCTGTTTAGAGCCAGCACTTATCTAATTTGCCCTGCAGTTAAATGGCTCTGCACACAGACATAATAGCATAAAGGCATCAGTTACTGCGTTGCTGTCAACGATAAAACATGAAAGGGGGTGTAGGTGTTGACAGACGGCTGACCTATGTGTCAAGATTGATTCTAGTCTGTACCGCTTGTCATGATGCTTTATATTATTAGGACACACACACAGACACACAGACATGCGTGGTGTCTGGGATAGCAGCTGTGAGCTGACAGAGAATCATCACTGTTTAGCTAAGCATCCTGTCTATGGGTTTTTAACAAACCCCCCCCCCAAAAAAACTAAACAGAGATTTCTGCTCGTGCATTCGTGTCACTGTAAATTTTCGCGAAGACAAAGTGTGCATACATGTCAGTTCTTTGTTAGTGCTTTGCCTGCTGACACAGCATTGTTTAACTGGAAGAGCTTGCCTTGTTGGTTTTTTATTCGCTTATCATTCAGCTGCTCGACAACAGCCCCATCTGTTTTCTGTCTGCTTCACACAAGAAAGTCTCCCAGTTAAAAGGAGCTGGCGCTTCTGATTTTCTACTAAAATATCTCTGATAACCGATCAGACTTCTTTGGATTTTCTCACATCTTTTCCATCACAATTAACCTATCATTCTGTCTCAGTCCCTCATTTCTCCATCATCTTCCCCCTTTTGTTGAAAATAATTGATCCCCATATTTCTATTGTCAGATACAATCTGTATTAATACAAGAATACATTGATAAAATCATAATTTGATATTATAGAGCAGATAGATTTTTCATTTTTCTTACTTTTTCGCAGTGTTGAGATGTGTTGAAATGTTATCCACACAGAGCTTGCCTCTAGCTAATCATTTCATAAACACTTAGTACAAAAATCCTGCTTATTGCAGTTTGGATTCCCGCTATTATCTTTAGATATTTCTGTGGGTGTACTTTGTTTGTTCTGTTTTTCTAGACTTAACACACAGTCCAGCTTCCTCACCTAGTTTTCAAAGATTTTCATACCCCACAATAGTCTCAGCACACCCACTGTACAAATATTAGTTATGCCGAACAGCTGGATGTTGTGTGGGGATGCCTGGAGGCTGGAGCTCCCGCTCTTATACCTGGCCTGCATGCAAATAAACTCAGACTTGGCTGCACTGCAGATGTTGGGATACTTTCCTCGGCTTTTGTGCAAATTTTATTTAATGTTTATTTGCAGTCTTACCTGTGCACAATGTGCATGCTGAGGCTCTTCAGTCTAGACATTCTAGCAAATTCAGATGTACAGCCAAACGTGGAAAGACGCAAAGAGAAGCAGCGTTAACATTTCACTTGGACATGTTCTGTCTGTCTCACAATTTGATGTTTGAGCCTGGCTTCTGTGCTGCAACCACATTAAGCTAAAAAAAGCCAAATTCAACTCATTCACCACCCACCACTCTCTACTTCTCTCTTTCCGTGTTGCAGTGCCTGCTGTCCTAAGGAGTACAATCAATACACAGATGCATGGTGGGACGGGGCACATTTTTGCTGCAGAGCTCTGCGCGCCAGCTGGGTTTACATGACAGCTTTTACAGTATGTCTGCACTGGACTGGAGAAATGTAACTGTAGTTTTCCTTGCAAGATGCCAACAGTTATTTTGTCTTACCTTTTGCTAGTCAGCATTTAAATATGCATATTTGCTTCCACAGAAGAAGATCTAAGCCAGTTGAATGTAAAAGGTGACTGCAAGGACAACTTCCACCAGAATTAGCAATCATCAATTCAAGCTGTCAGCCCTTTTTTTTTTTAAAGGAAAAGTGAATTTCTGATGACCTAGTGGGGCTGAAATAAGTGCAGAGGTTGTAGAATTTGAAATGCTTCAGCTGTTTGTAGAGACGTTAGAGGGAATTAGCGAATGTGTTTAACAAAGTGGTGATAATAAGCAGCAAGAAATCTATATCAGTTCTCAATCTCTGTCTTTTGTGATTTATCGCATAGCCCCCATTGCAATTTCTGAAACATGAGCATACAGAACGTGGCTGACATTTTAGACCATCTCATGAGAGACTGAAAAAACAACAGGCACCCATCTTCTCTATTTGGTTGCAAATGTGCCTTCTTGTGCTGAAGCATCTCGGGTCTGAATAATACATGAGTGGGTAAATGAGAGCAGAAAATAGCAAAGCTATATCCGGAACTCTTACTGGATGTTCCTGCTCCGTGAAAGTTCAGTGAACCATCCGTGTCACCTGGCCTGAACACCTGCCAACCTCTCAAGCAAAAAAAAAAATAAAAAAAATAAAAAAAATTAAAAGACAGGCAGGTGTCTTCTACGACAGCCTGCAGGAAGCTGCAGCTCTCTCTCTCTCTCAACAATCTTTCTCTCTCTTCACTTTCTTTTCATCTCTCTCCCTCTCCATGTCACACTTGGAAGTGTGGAAAAGGCTTCTGGCTGTGATATGCTTTCCACATGCCAGCTGAGAAATAACGCATTTTTCAAAAAGCCTCGCAAGCCAAAGAACGCTGCATGATGATGTACTTATGGGCTTTATTTATAGTAAGTGTGTATGCACATTGGATAGAGATGGGTAAGGATTCCGCTGCAATAAAAATGGCAGCATGGCCAAGGACCAATTATTACTAGACTCGAGAACCCTGTCTGAATCACTATTACTCTCTAATGCTGCTTTGAAAGAATGTAAGGCCACATGCATCGAATGACTTTGCGTATGAAGGACTAAAATGCAAAACACAAGCGTAGACTGCACACAGGATCCAGGAGATGGATGGGTGGATGATATCCCTGTTATCTGCAGTGACAGTAAAATGTATGTTCTCAGCAGATGGTGTCAGCCAGTTGAGAGACATACAGTGTAATCTGTTAAGTGGAGAAGGTGAATGTATAAAGACAGAAATTTGATACAGGTGTCACAAATGCAATTCCCAGAGTGCACCAGCCCTTTAGGATCTTTCTGCTGAGTAAGTGTCTTCACAGAGTAAGAATCCCCTCAACACTGCCGCAAACCTGGGACTCAGTTCAATCAAAGCTGCATTGCACCACTCGCCCTCCTTTAAGATTGCATCCTTTTTCTAATCGTAAACCTAAGCTATATTGTGACAGATATTTTTAAACTAGGTGAATATTTATTCCAACAAAAATATTGATGGAATAATTTTTTGGATTATTAGTTGTCATGTAGTCAAAAAAAGGCATCCTTTTAATTTTTGTGAAATTAATATTCAGCGGTTACTTTATGTCATAGTGCTTATTTTGGAGTGAAACTATTCAAATGGAATGAAAAGGTGTTGTGTTTTCCTTAAGAAAACAATATTGTAAATCATGCCTGCATTTTCCAGGCAGTTATGTAAGTCTCTGAACAGATCGTCAAATAGCCCATGGGATAAACTGCTGAGATCTGAAAAAAAAAAAAGCCAAAAAAACAGAGCAATTGTATGAAATTAAGCGATCGAACTAAGGGAACATTTTACCTCTCTCCTTCCTCCGGCGGTCCTCAGAGATAAAGTGGGAATTGAATTGAACTGAACTGAATCACGTCACATTATAACTGCAGCGACAAATGTTTGACCCATTGTAATGCAGTCTGGCATTATATTGTTTTCTAAGTCAAATATATTCTTTTAAAACATCAACTGTCAACATCTGTATATGTTATCTGGATATACAGCCCAGCTTCAACTTCCCAACTGTAAGAAGGCTCTCTTATAGCTAAATAATGCTCCTTTTTTGATTAGCCCTTTAAAGCCTGAACCATGAAATAAAAAAATATTTTAAAAGTATTTTTTTTAAATGGAATGTTTAGTGAACCTTCTGACTAATTACAAAAATTAATATTAATTTGCATATATGAGTTTCAGTTTGTTCAGTTGGAATCCTGTTTGCTATATCAGGCAGTTTATTTCAGTTTTTCAGGCAGGGGAGGATCACGCTGCTGATGTAAAAGACAAAAACTCACAAAATGTCATGCATCAAATATGATACACTTGGCTTTAAAGGGTTAGGTTCATTGGCAATTTCCAGCGTTAGCATCAAGAAGGGTACTGTGCCACATGCTACTCAGTACCACCTCATTCTCTCCCGGCAGAGCGAATTCAAATGACACCATGAATAAATGCCTCAAAGCAGAACATAGACTGCATCATTTTTTTTCTTTGTTTATTAACAACAAATAGCTACAATATAATCACATACTAATTCTCAACATGTGAGCTTTAAAACATTCGAGTACAAGAACGTTACACTGTTACAAAAGCGTTTATATTAATTTAATGTAGACTGCTTTTATCAGTGCTTAAAAAAATATGAGACACAGTGGTGGGTTTTTCATCCATACTGTAGTTGCTCGGGGAGTAGTAGGGACATTTAAAGTCTTCTTCTTCTTCTAGCTCCTCCCTTTATGGGTTGCCACATTATAACATCTGCCTCCATCTCACCCTGTCCCTAGTTTCCTCTCCTTCCACACTAACCCTCTCCTTCACTAAATCCATGAATCTCCTCTGTGGTCTTCCTCTTTCCCTTCTGCCTGGTAACTCTCAACAACTCAACTTCAACAACCTTTGTCTCTAAACTTTTCTCCAAAGTGCTCAACCTGAGCTGGACTCATTTCTAATCTTGTCCACTCTGTTCACTAAAAAATAAAAATCATAACATCTTCAGCTCGACCACCTGCAATTTGGTTAGCACCACCATCTCCAAACCATATATCGTTGTACCATTTTGCAAAATCCTCCCTTTCACTATTGCTGGTATCCCTCTGTTGGGACATTCAGAGTCACTATGATTAATTAAAGATATTGTCCTGTCACTCAGTCATTCATAATGCAGGCACCAATGTAGTGTATTACACCTTAAACTGTGAAAATGTATGGCAGCGGTCATTCAGTAGGTCATCAGCAATCAGGAAAACTCTTGATGTGAAGTTTTTTATATTACTGAGCTACCTGTGCCTGAAACTAAATGATATTCGTCTTAACTTTATCAGAGCCAGAAGAGGCCAGAGGGGACCAAAGCTCTTTAGCTGAGCGTCCCCTCTGTAGTGCTGCTCTCTGAGAGAATGACAGATGAAAGACTTAGTCAGAGAAAACTCAGAGCGTCTGCAGACACAGACAGCAAGAACATCCAAGAGGAGTGGCACAGTCTGCCTGCCACTAATTACTGCAGAGCTCATTGGGGATTGCTTTGATTTTGTGGAATTTCTTCTGTTTCAGTTTCCACTAACCTGCTCTCAAGTATGTTTTTACAAATATAATCAAACTGTATTACAAAAGACTGTGCTGGTAGTGAAATACGAGGTACTCTGTTCTTTTCCTTTCTGCTAGCTTTATTAAATAGGATTAACATCTAATGTGCTCTTACAAGAAGAGATTTTAAACAAAAATGCTATTTATCAAATAGCAACACAATTTCTTATTTACTTGACAGACAAATAAAAAAACAGTAAAAAGGAAAGTCTGAAACTCTGGGACAGAAGAGGTTGGTGGTTTAGGTGGTTTTAGTTTTACAAAGTCGTGTGTTTGTCCTGTAAAACCATAAAAGACAGGTACAGATTTTCAACAGCACAATGTTTGGTCCAAAAATCGTTTCAAATTTGAAAGATGCAATCATTAAAGCCTGTTGCCTGTCTTAATTTCATAAGAGAGGATGTGTGAAAATGTTAATCATTATAATGGAGATGAATATGATATGTCAGTGTATTACAATCTGCCTCTTGAAGATGAAATTAGGGCAGTCTTTGGAGCACCACTGCTCTCTGCTGGTGCAACTTTTAGTTTTTGCATAATTTAAATGTTCATACACTCAAAAGCTCTATTAATGAAAGCTCATTTTGTTAGTTACTGATTAAAAATATATATATTAACTGAATATGTAATTTATATAAAAGAGATACAAGAGTTTTATGAACATTTCATCAACTGACTGATACAAAAAATTATTAGTTGCCTAACACAAGTGAACAGCGATTTGATTACCACTTCTATAACACATTTCTTTAACAAAGAGGTGGAAGGTTGGGTTTTTTTTCTTTGGTTTTTTTTTGGTGATTTGGGTTTGTTACCCTTGTGTTTGAGTTGAACTGCAAATATTTATTCCATGGGTGTCAAATTCATCTTAGTTTATTAGTTTTCATGTGTAAAATAAACCCCAAAACTGACCCCTTTTCCTTCAATGTAAAGAAGCCCAAGTCCATTCTAACAGGCATCACAGGTAATAATAAATAATCAATTTATGAAACTTGTGATAATTGATGTTAGGTCTAAAGTGATTACACAGAAATACTGCTGTTGTAAATCAAACAGTACTTGACTGTCTCAGTCTTTAAAAGAAAGGATTTGCAGCTCATCAAGTGAACAATTTTCCATTATTTTACGGAAAATGTCCTGTTTTTTGTTTGTTTTTGTTTTTTTCTAAATAACTGAGGACCCATACGTGTGTGTGTGTGTGTGTGTGTGTGTGTGTGTGTGTGTGTGTGTGTGTGTGTGTGTGTGTGTGTGTAAATAAACAAAACAGTGAAAATATGTTTCTGTCATATACAGATTTGTCTGTTACTTAATTTGGTGAAGTACAGCAGGTTATATGTAATGTAATTTAGTTAGTAAGAAGGCTGTAAAACTGAGGATGATTCAGAACCCTGGCTCTGATGAAATCATCCATTTTTAAGGACACAATGCAATTTTTCAGATTTTTTCAGAACCTCGAGTAGTAATGTCTCAAATTTACAATGCAGACAATTTGCTTGAAAAATGATTCATTTGACTTGTCGGCTGTTAACTTTTGTTTCTGCTCTACAGTTATTAGGTTTCTTCATGCTGTGAGTAAGTCATTAAAGATAATTCAGCACTTTATAACCCTTGTGGATGTGCACTTCACAGGAAGCAGTCTTTGTGACTTCCCATTTGGAATGAATTCATGTAGAATCACTCCAATTAAGAGTCTGGCTCCGCCTTGTTAAATTATACAGCTTTGGGTTTCTTGAAGCCCTTGGAGAAATCTTGCAGAGATCTGCATATTTTAGACTTACAATCCCGGCAGAATGAATCATTCACATTGTCAGACTAAATGTTTTAGTTTATGTGCAAATCTGTAAATGGATTATAAAATTTGTCATGTATACAGTGCAGAAATATTATATGAGAGCTTTTCAGGCATTTACACAAGACGATCATTTATAGATTGAAAACAAATCATAAGTAGTTTCAATATGTTCACAGGACTGACTTCCAAACGTACCTTTTCTCTGTGCTCACAAAGGTGAGATTTTCTTGTAAAGGTTTTGACACATCTCAGGCAAATGGGTGCTCCTGTCCTGCATGTTTGTGCTGATGCCACTTGAAGTATGTCTTTTGATAGCATTTCTTCCTGCAGATGGACCATGGGTAGCCCCCCTGTGCGCTTCACTGTATGTGTATCAAACAGTCTTTTGTACTGAACCGTTTCCCACAGTGAGAATGGTCTGCTTGGTCTGGTGCAGAATTAGATAAGCGAGAGATATGAAGTGTGAACTTTTTCATGATCCTTTAGTAGTCCTGGCTTGTGTAACATTTTGGCAGTCAGCACGCCAGTACGCTTTTTTGTTGTTGTTGTTCTGCTGATATCGAACCAATTTGCACGACCACAAAAAAGTATCAGGGGTATGAGTCTCTAACTTGACTTGGATTCATGTCTTTCATGAGTTTCTGAGAGTCTCTAATCACACATGGTGCTCTTGATGGTGTTAGATTTAGCCAAGGAGCCCTCTGCAGCTGCTACAGTTTCTTTTTCATTCCATTTAAATTCATTTTTCTTCTTTGTGTGTCTCGCATTTTTCATAGTTATCAAAATCTTTCCAGCAATAAGAACAATGACAAGGACTCTGCACTGAGAGGTGTCTACTGTGCCTTGTCAAGTTGGAAGTAATTTAACAAAAATCCCACAAATGCAGCAGGTTTTGGCACTGTTATAATATTTGAAGTCCCTGTTTCACTTAAGAAAAACTTGTTGTTTTGGCCTGTTGTTGTTTGGGATGACGAGTTAGGGTAGTAGAACTTTGCTGGTCTGTCACACAAAGCTTCTGGTCTTCTTTTAAAGATTGTTGAAATGTGAAGAGTTATTATGTGTTGGTGCCACAGCCACTGATGGTAGCTGATTTTTACTTTTTAGAATCATTTTTCCAAATACAAATTGTTGGCTTAGGATGCAAATTTATCTTCTCACAAAAAATACTTTGGCTAGGAGAACCCAAACAACCAGTTCTGTTTATCAAACAGAACCAAAATCTTTTGAGTCATCTCGTGCCTTTTTAGTTCGCTAACGGAACCAAAATTCTGGCCATGAACAAAACACTCAAAAGGTTTCTTGTTGCCTTCCTGTGAGTTTGTAGATGACAAAACTAATCTTTTTGTTTGTATTATCATTTGACTTAGCCTTCATTAAAAGGCTGAAGTGTTACTTCAATGGAGGCTCCTTGGTGTTCACTCAAAACATTCCTTATCATTTCTGAATTTATCTTTTCAAGGCTGTCTTTTCTTTCCTTTTTATACTCACTTCAAAGCGAGTTATGTCTCTGCTAATCCTTAGCAATATACATGAATCATGATATGACAGTCCTGGCCTTCATCATTGTCCAACTTTAGTTGCTGATAGGACATGATGCAGCTGTCACCAGCTGTAGAATAAAAATGGCAACCTAACCACCAAAAACATTTATTTTTGAAACTCATGACAATTGAAACACATGACCTCAACCCAATAAGTTGAGCATGAGCGTGATTTTCAGTCACTGACATTACTGAATGCAGAGAGACCCACAAACAAACACTGCAGTGAAGGTCTAGCAGAGCATGTCAACAGAGGAAACACAGCATTTGGTGATGTACATGGGTTCTCAGCGTCAGTCAGTTATTGACTGCAAAGGATTTTCATCCAAATATTAAAAAACAATTCCTAAATTTTCAAATGAAGTTAGTTTGTCTAATTACGTTGATACCTCTGGAAATTTGAGACTATGCACAAAAAGTTCTGTAATTCCAAAACAGTAAAGCTGAATTTTAATTAAATTCAAACTGAAAGTCTGCACTTCAATCGCACCTTGACTGTTTGATTTAAAATCCACTGAGCTGGTGTACAGAAGCAAAACTACAAAAATGTGTTTCTGCCCAAAAACTTCTGGACCTAAATGTTTGTCTCAGGATGCCTTTGAATGGCTCCCAGGGAAGTGAATGAGTTACATTTACTTACTAGTTATAGATGTGACAACAGCTATTCAATAAACACATAAGCACATAGTTTTGTTGTTGGTGTTGTTTTACTCTAAACATGGTTATGTAAAATATAGTAAGTCCAGTATTGGTTTTAATTAAAAAAAAACCTTTCCTTGCAATACTTCTGCACATTTATAAATACTCTGCTATCCTGTGACTGTACATTTATTTTATTAGGTTTATAGTAAATAATAGAAGGTTTTTCTGTTGACTGCTTGAACTTTTGTTTTGTTTTTTTCAAAATCTTCACATATTCTTTCTCTATGAGTCGTTCCAACTTGATGAGATTCCCAGTTTCAGATGCACTAAAGCATCCCCACAGCCTAATACTCCCACCACCATGTTTCACTGTAGGCACCCTGTTCTTTGGGTGGTATGCCTCTCCATTATTTCTCCAAACTTATGCAGTGTCTCTGTGGGTGAAGAGCTCTAATTTTGTCTGCCCAAAGGACAAGCTTCCAATATGCATAATCTTTCTCCAGGCTGTCATTAGCATACTTCAGTCTGGCTTGAACATGCCTCTTTTGCAGAAGTGGAGTTCCTCTTGTCTGCGAACTCACAGTCCGTTCCTGTGCACAGTTTTAATGATTGTCTACTCTGTAACTACAACTCCTGAATTGGCTAAGTCATTCGTTAGTGTCTTGCCAGATGATGTGGGGTCTGTAGACCCATCTCTCACTAGTTTTCTTTCAAAGACTTTGATATCTTTTCCTTCCTACGTCTGCCTGTCTTATTCTGCACTGTGTGGCTCTCTTTAATTTCTTGATGATACTTCTCACTTCATTTCGTGACACTCAAAAATGCTGTCTGTAAAGTAGCTGTTCATTCTGCTCAGTTGACACTGGATAGTTTGTGGGCAGAGCAACTGGATCTGAAATCCACACTGAGGCACATCTCTAGCACCACCTGGTGGCATATGTTGTTCAATTTTAGTTGGCTGAGGAGGTCAAAATGGAAATGTGCATGCAAAGTGTGAAATGCGTGCGCGGATCTTGTTCTCATCTGGCGTGAAAACTAATTATCGTTTCACTTTATACTTGTAAATAATGCTGCTTAGACACCATGAACAAGATTCAGGAGAAAAGCAGAGAGGCCTGCTTTTGTGCTGATGTGCATATAAAAAATGTGCAATCCGCTGTGGTAGCGCAGTACGTGATCTACAACGCTTGGTCTTGCGCCTTTGAGGATTATTGCTTCTTTAGTTCTAATAGGTCAAACTATCAGCCAAGTGGTGGTAGAAAAATTATTCAGACACTTAAAGAGGAATTACTCATTGCCAGTAATTATGCAGAATGGCTGCTTGATCATCATTACTGATCACTGTTACGTTTATTACCAATTAATCCATTCAGCCAGCCATCTTCCCCTGCCCTTTCAGATGCAGTAGACCGTTTAGGAACTGACTTATGAAGGTAAATATGTTGCAAAGTGTGAGGGCTTGGTAATGACTGCCAGTCATCTTTTATTTGTCCAGTTAGGTAATTTGTAATTGGGCCCCTTCCACGTTTTCATCAAGATTGGGAATTATTATTTTATATTCGTATTTACTCCTTACCATGCACGTACAGTAGGCCCAAAACTAGCTGTACTCTGTGTGTGTGTGTGTGTGTGTGTGTGTGTGTGTGTGTGTGTGTGTGTGTGTGTGTGTGTGTGTGTGTGTGTGTGTGTGTGGACGTGAGGAGCTCAGGCACTATTTCCAGCACTGTGGTAATGAATTCCTCCAGCAGAGCGTAGTACATCACAGCTTCCTGCTTCACTATCTCCCACTGAGCTGCAGACACAAGCTGCAGAGGAGGGACGATAAGAAGCAGGGAGGCAGGGAGCCGAGCAGCGCCAATGGAAACAGCAGAAGGATTTTGGATACTTGCAAACGGGAGAAACTCACTGTAGTGCTGCATCACCTCGCACAACTTAGGCGTTTATTGATGAAGCGGTAATGCTTAGTTGGGTGTTGAACACTCACCATTAATATCTCGCTCATTGCGCTGTAGTGGACAAAATTAAATTAACAAAACCTGATTTAGCAATGAAGATGGCTGCTTGCTAATAACATCGTAGCTATGGCAAAACTGAAATATGGAAGCCGAGTCAGAAACACATCGCTTCTCCTTTGGAAGTAACTCTGCGCACTGCGTCTTGGCTCACAAACGTGCACGCGAGAGGGTTAAATCATCATATTTCCCCAAATGACAGACAGCGTTCGTGATATTTTAACATTTGGAGTCCATAAATGTCGCTGCACAGTGTAAATGTTTGGTGACGAAACTGAATATTTCTTGTGCTTTGAATTTAGAGTTGGCAAAATGCCAACTGGCCCCACTAGATGGCAGCATTGCAAAGACTATTGCATGGAAAAAGCTGAGCAGCTCTGCAGTGGATGCCTCCTACTGCAATGATTTCATTTTAGGCTCTTCTGTTTTTGTTTTCTAGCAGATCGCAGTGTCAACACAGTGCAGAATGTAACACCTGCATGTACTTTTCTAAAGTCTTTTTACTGTGAGTAATACTCATATTTAAGCAATTACCAAGCTGCTTTTGTTAAGTTTATGCAAGTGAGTAAATTATATTAACTTCACCTACCACATGTACCATATCCTGGCAGCACCTTTCATTCAAAACTTATCAGTTTAATTAACAATAAAGAAAGCTTATGGAGACATTGCATGATAAACAAGACAAGAAGGGACTCATGGGGTGAAATATGACAGAAATGAGAAGTGAGCAGCTTTTTATTTTTAGTTTACTAGAGTGTAGTTACAGGCATGTTATCACAATCCCTGACACTTAGTGACCACTTCTATGAACACTTCTGTCGGCTTAAGTGGCTGAGACGGTTAGTATGTGTGCGGATCTGCACAATTATTACAAAAACAAACAAAATAACAAGTGCTCGTGTTTTAAATAAATTAACATTGTTTCACACGTGTTGCAGTCTGTTGATTTTTACATAATCATGTCACATTACTCTGTTGCCTGCGAGAAAAAAAAAGATAAGGCTTAATTCTGAAGGTGGAGCCAGGAACTTAAAAGAGTTGAGATTCGGTTGCATAAAATCCTTCACATTTTCCCCATGGCAAATTTAAAAAAAAATGTGCAAAAGGCAAAGCGCTGCACTTTTACCATCTTATCTTTAGGTTGTGTCAAGGAAATGTGGTGCCGTCTTACTATGAGTGAGCGAGGCAGATAATAATGCAGTGAGAGAATGACAGATGGGAAGAGACGGAGAGATACGCAGAGAATGGGAACAGCAGATTTGTAGTGACAGGCTGCTCAGTCGGAAGTTGTAAGATTGTTTAGCCTAAAATCTGCAAAGCAGCCATGGAAACCAGTTTGAACCAGAATCCAAAATATGAAATAAACAGAGTCACAAAACTCTGCCTTGAGGAAAAAAAACAGCAACTTAACAATTTATACATCTTGTAGAAAGTGTTATAGAAACATCATTTAATTTATGTTTTTTTTAGTTAGGTTGTACTTTTTTTTTTTTTTAAAGTTAGGAGTGCAAAAATACTGTGTTTTTGCTCTATTATATTTTGAAATTTTAGAGTCCTGAAAAATATTAAATCAATGTGAAATTAATACCAGCAATATGGTAAAAAAAAAAAAAAAACTTTGGGGTATGTTTATCTCTGTGCTGCATTCCTTCTTCTTTAAAACAAAATGAAACAAAAGCTCTGTAAGCATGAAAGAACCGAGGAGACTGCTGATGTTTAGAAAGCAAAATGTTCCTATTCTTGCTTGAAGTAGGGTTTCAGCTGCTTAACGCTTCAGGATATCCTTTGTTGTGTTCTTTGGGCCGAAGCTTTTTCAGTGGCTCAGAGGTCAGGACTGCAGGACAGGTTGTGTCCAGTTGCAATAAGAAGGACTTGTTTAGCTGTTTAGCATTCATGATGCGCACCTTATCCCTGCCATTTTGTCCATACATTCACAGATACTGGCTTTTTTAACAAGCCAGATTGACCCTCTCCCCTTCAACCCTGATGAAGCATTAGCTGTGATTTCCACACACAAAAAAAAGGTTGTACCAACAAGGTGACTCCCAAAGACATATTAGCTGAAAACTTGCCATAGCTCAGCATGTGTGGTGTGCAGTGTCTTTAAATTATTTTAATTTTTTTCAAATTGGCAAAAACTGGACACGTGGAGGACAAAAGAAGAATTGGAAGGCCTGAAAACTATTTATAGCAGATGAACAGTATCAAAAAGTCATATTGTAAGAAACAGGAATAAATCCAGCAAATACCTGGCACAGGATCTGAGAGATACATCTGGACCTTCAGCTGATCCATCTACTGTTCACTGAAGCTGCTCAGAAATGGTCTCAGTGAAAGGATCGCTGTCAAGAAACCATTCTTGAGAAAGGGAAACAGGGAGAAAAGGCCGTGCTATGCCAAATTACACAAGATCTACGTTGAAAATTAGTGTTTGGCTGCCACTGTACCATTTTTTTTAGGGTTGCTAGCATTAAATTCAAAATGAGCTCATATTCTTCCCAAAAAACAATGACATTTTTCACTTTAAACATCTGATATTTTGGTTTTGTACCTTGCATTGTCAGTTATAAAAAGAGTTTCAATGATTTGCAAAACATTGCATTCTGATGTTGTTTACATTTTACACAGCCTCACAAGTTTTTTGGGAAAAAAAGCAGCTAGCTAAAATTTACTGAAACTCCTTGGCAACAGTGCTGTGAGCCAGCATTTCTATCAGGAGCATGAGTCAGAATAGACTGGCAGACACTTCTCAGCAGCTGTACCCGAGCTTATTCTGACAGTTGAAGTTTATTGTGAGAGTTTGTGACAAGTGTCAGGTATGTTGTCATCAACATGAAAGTCTGTTTCTTTTAAGACTCGCAGTCATCTTGGGGATTTATGCTGAAATGCATGGAACACTGTGTTAGTGCCCTATGGCAGCTCCTCGTGCCCCTGAACTGGATAAGCGGAAGAGAATGGATGGATGGATGGATGGATGGATGGATGGGTGGATGGATGGATGGATGGATGGATGGATGGATGGATGGGTGGATGGATGGAAGCCAAATTTAAAAAAAAAATTAAAACCCTATGGTTGTGGATCAGGTAAAGTAATGAACAGTAAGCAACGTGGTGTGCTATTTTTAATTAATGTCACTGCTAACACTAGTGGGGTTATGCAAGAACAAGTCCCAATAAGCTGAATATCACTATGGAGCCACTACCCAAGATCCATAACTAGAGTTATCACAGACAGTGACCAGTGAAATGAAACAAGTGAAAAAAATCAAACATTTAAACAACAAAAACTCATGAAAGATAGCAAAAAGACAACATTTTACCCCCTCACAAAAGGCATGAACTGTGGTCAGCTGATTAAAAGTGAGTCATGTGAAGCCCTGACCAACACTGCGTCACACAGTAGTTACATAACAACACTGACACACGTTATTATTCTTTCCTTGCAGCCGACATATAGCCTGCCTTTGATTTGTTTCTTGTAAGACAAAAGCTGAGGATGAATTACACAGGCTAGCATGTATGAGTCTTGGCACACATCACTATTGATTTAAGCGCATTTTGTTTTCCTCTATCAGAATTATTTGGCTGTGCGGCAGTAAACAGAGTGAGTGCTGTTATCAGGCCGGCACAGGAAGAAAGCAACGCAGGTTTCTTGAGTCTATCAGGGCTGTTGCTCCTCGTTCTATAGCAAGCACGCATGTACTGTACAGAGTCACACTTTGGTGCAATGTTATCTTCCTTGCATAGTAAGGGAGATAATTTTGTCCCTGTTATCTGCTAAACCCTGACTCTTTGTTGCAAAATGTTTTGTACATAAAAAAACAACAACTCTGCTTCACGGGGTCCTAAAGTTTAACACATATCAGTGCAAACAAACTTTGCACCAAAGAGAGGCAACTAAGAGCAACTACTGCATTGCACCGTGGTGTGAGTAAATCTGCGTGACTCTGTCCCTCATTTCAGAGAGCGCTTTGATGTCAGTGGAATAAGCTGCAGCTCATTGAAGGAACATCAAAGACACCCCCCACCCCACCCCAGCTTCACAACCATGCGCTGCTCTGAAACATGTTTGGAAATGCCGTGGGGTTCCCGTTATCTTTTCCACGATTAAAGGCTTATTAACCGCCTGTTAATACTATCAATTATTCCAGAATGTGAACAGTAACTTTGGGGATCAAGGGCGTAGCTATTTGGAATTTGTGATTTGAAGAAAGGGTATCATAATGCCTCTTTTCTTCAGGTTGAGCCCTCTCATTCTGCTTTCAGATCACTGATTAAACTCCCTTTGTTTGTTTCTTTAATTTGACCTCTCAGCACTTGTCTGGTATTATGCCCGCATTAGATAGGTGTTGGTTTTTCTTCTACAATCATCTTTGCTGCCCTTCAAATAAACTTGACTTTCTACATCTATTTTTCTCCATGTTTGGCACTTATAAACAGTAAGTGTGCACATAGGTGTGATGGAAGGGGCCTTAAAGTGCTTAAATTGCCTGGTCTGTTGCGTTCCATTGTTTCACGATGTATTTAGTATCGGAAGCTCTCTAAGCTGAATGATGTCAGCATGGATTTTAAGATATTAGATTTGATGACATCATCTACTGTGTGTATATATATTGTTGTGTTTTACAGAGTTCTCCATAGCTGTGGGGTGCACTGACTATGGGAATCAGTAGCATTGTTATCATTGTCACACCTTTGAATCAGTGTGTCTAACATTCACTCACCTGTCTAAGTGTTTGGACCCATTACTATTCCAGTCATCTCAGTTTGTGAAGTAATTCTAATGATATTTGGATCAAATATGTTTGAGATCTTCTCAGTATGAAATCAATATGTCCATCTCACCCAAACACACAGCACAACAAACTGTTTTATACTTAATGTGCTTAGATGTGTTACTTAGTTTGTGTTGTGGTTTTTGCGGCTGCTTCAAATGGCACTGTCATATTAGGCAGCTTAATAACAGAAGAAACAGTTAACTGTGATCTTGTGGATGGAGGAGCAACTTTTCCTGCGTCCACGCTGGCCTATTAGAAGCGCGTACCTAGCAGCCAATCACAGGCACTCACTCCTCAGCTCCTCTAATCGTGGATTAGCCACAACCGACTGCAGTCTACAGCTCTGGGAGTGAAAGGTAGTCACTGCCATTCAGCCTCGGTTTTATTATTAGCTCTCTTGGATTTGGCAGCAGGTTTTTTTCCCCCTCTCTCTTTCTCTCTCTCTCAGCAGCAGCGACTTCTGCGTTGCGCAACCAAGTAGGCTGCACATTTTGGGATCTCAGGTAAAGGTGCGGGATTACCGAAGAGAGAAGCGACCAAATACTTAGAAGCTGCTATAGTAGGTCAGGTAGGACTCGATCGATGGCCCTTTAATTTAAACCCACAACGTAGTAACGCCGCGCGTTTAAAGCAGCGCTCAGTTTTCGCTTCCCGATGTTCAAGACGGCCAATTACCCGAGTGTGGATCCTGCGCCCACCATCATGCACGGCACTTGGTTTACCACGGGATGCCGAGAAAACATGCCCGTGGCGGTGGAGAAACCTAAGAAAAAGGCGTTCAGCTTGGTCAAAATAATGTCTCTGAACAACAAGAAGGGGCACGGCCAGCATCCGCACAATAACAACAACAACACCATGCCTTTTACGATCCACTGTCATATCGGGAAAGAGATAAAGCACATTTGCAGCAATTGCAGCCGCGGAAACGACACGCAGGACGGTGAGTAGGCTCAAACCTTGTGTGGTTTCGCCCATAGTAGGTTTGCGGTAGCTGTTACCATCCAGGATGCACACCTCTGAAGATGGCTACGTTGCTTCTGGTTTTTGTTTTGTTTTTTTGGGGGGGGGTTAATATGCGATTTGACAAGCAGGCTGTGTGAGGATACAGTTGAGGATATAGTTTTTTTCCCCCTCGAGGGATAGATTATATTATTTTAGTGTCGATGTGTATTGAAATGACACCACTCTCCTGAAGGAGAGTGAATCACTGTTGCTGCTGTGGAAACTGCCTCTGACTGGATCAGAACTTCTTAAAGGGTTGGGCTATATCATATTTTGAACTGTTAATTGTCGTTTGACCGCAAAAATACGCTGCATCTTTTGTTTTTTAATTGTCATTAGATCTCACTATTAACCTCTCGCATGAAGCTGTGCAGGCTGTTTTCACAAAGCCTATTTTTTTCCCCCACTTAGGTGTCATTACATCATCACTCAGCCATCTTGGCATGCAAAAAAGTGTTGTTAATTAAAACCAGCAGCATCAGTTGCTCGTATTACAGTGGTGGAGAATGTAGGTTATAAGGATTTGCCGTGCAGTCAGACTGATGTCAAGAAGAGGAAGAAAAGAGGAAAATTCCAATGAATTTGGACACTTGGAAGAGGATTTTAGGATTTTTTCACAATTACAATTGCATCATCACACATTTACAGTATAGACCTTGATTCTGTGTGTACTGGTTTTAAATAGTTCAGCACAACAACATAAAAAAAGAACTATATCTGGTAGTAAACACTGTATTTTGGGATAAGAGGGCTTTTGAGTACACACTGAGATACCCACACCTGTGGGGAAATAGTATCCAGAGGTTTCATCTTCACAGGAAGGCCCATCTGCGTTACTGCATTTTCTATTGTGTGCATTTAAAAATAATTATAATAAAAATAAAGTATATATATTCAAATATATATTTTCAAACCCATACTCCTTTTCAAGTTAAGGTTGTGTTACTTAACACTAAGTAGTGTTTAATGTTATGAAGCAATGCCCTAAGCACTGAAGTTGCTAATAGTGAGTCATTACTGCCACTCTCTCTGTCATACAGTACAGCAGCTTGTTACTTGGCTCCTGGATGTGGCTCAACTTAGAGCTCGTTGTCTTCCTGTCTCTATCTGGCCTTTAGGCCGCTAATGAAACCATTTGAATCTCTCCTGGATTCAATTAACACTGACTGCTGGGTTATTTATAGAGTGCTGTGGTGGCAGGATTTCCAAGGATGCTGCAGAGCATTCAAATAATGGTCCGTGGGACTGATTTCAGCACTGCATTATCGCCACATTTATTTACTGTCTCATTGCCCCAGGGAGGCGGCTGTCCTGTTAAGCGGTATTCTGTGTTGGCAAACATTGCAAAAGTGATGCAATTATTAAAAGAATAAACAAACAAACAAACACCCCCAGATTTCCTGGCTGCATGTCATGGGTGATGATCTGATGCAACAGGGTGACATTGACAACAGATGTGACACGATGTGCTAGAGGGTCACCTCGTGCATCCAGGCTCTGGACTTTTAACACTGCTGAATTTAGGGGGTTTCTTTGGTGGGTTTTGAGTTTTTCTATTTGCTTCTGCTGCGTGCTCATAAGATACTTTAAAGGTGATTTGTGTCATCTCTTTAATAGCTTCCAAATGTCTAGGCTTCCAAGAGTTTTGAGAGAATTCTAAGACATTCCCAAGCCATGCTATTCATTCTAATAAAAAAATGTCTGTTTATTGTTTGTCTTAATCGCTCTCACTGCAAGATTGTGTAGTTTCTGTATGGGTGCATGTGCAAACTGATTTGAAAAGTCTGCACATTTATCATTCAGTAATGATGAATTTTGGCAATTATAAATGGAGAGATGATTAATTTAAACAACTGAGGCGAGCTGATCTCGAAAGTATGGAAAGTAATGGAACTCACTGGCTGCTTAGTAGAAAAAATGCAGTTTAAAAAACCATGTGTTGTCCTGACTAATCAGCTGTTCTTGCACGCAGTTGCATTTGAGATATTTTGCTATTCTGATGAAATGTTTTTTTGACTACATAAAAGACTAAGTTTAAAGATTAAGTTTTAAAGTAAGGAGAAGAGAGAAGAGCTTTTTGGCATTGCATAATTCTTTTTTCTTTTCTTTTTTTTTCAGTCTCACAAGCTGCCAAGTAGGTTTAAGTCAGATTTTCAGCTCGATTCCCCTTCATTATTAATCATCCGCCTTTTGTATTCTGATCCAGCAGCCAGCTTTCCTCTCGGTGTTACATTTTAAGTGCTGTTTGTAGCCGTTTGCATTTGCAGTTATTTCTTCATGTAATATTTTGTGTTTGAGCAAATTACTTAACATTCTTTGCTTCTGAAGTCAAACAGTACTTAAAAGATTAAAGGGCCGGGCCTTGTGAATATTTGATGAAGAGCTGAAAGATTCCCCCTTAATGAGGTGCTCGTCAGTCAGTCTACAGCCTAGAACTGTTTAGACCCAGAGCAAATCCTGCATAATGCCATATGATGTGCAGGTTTGTTTATGCTCTTGTTCAGCCTCATCTAGTTAGTGCTGAATTCTGGAGGCTGCTTGGCACAGATTATTTCTGCTTGAATATTAAAAAACAAAAGTGTTTGCTGCCTTTAGTTATCATCCAGACTATCCATCACCTCCTCTGGATCCTCACCTAAACTAAATCTGTTTTGTTTTTTTTATTTCTCTTCCCCTTATAGTGGAGGAAGTAGAGAGGCTTGCCGCCATGCGCTCGGAGTCCTTGGTCTCTGGTACCCACACTCCACCCATCCGTCGGCGGAGCAAGTTTGCAACTCTGGGGCGGCTCCTCAAGCCCTGGAAATGGAGAAAGAAGAAGAGCGAGAAGTTCAAGCAGACATCAGCTGGTACGTCACATCTTTTCATAATTTATCCGCATAATAGCGACACAAGTATAATAACTCCGATACTTGTAAAGATGGTGCCCTGTGTGGATTCTTCTTTTTGGGGGGGGGGATCAATGCATATCCTTTGGTCAAAAGAAAAATTGATTAAGTTTTTCAGTCTCCAGGGTGAGTCACAATGCAGCGAATTGATTCAGTGTAGCGCTGGAGTTTCATGTTTTGAGGTCTCTTTAGAGTTGCTTTGATCTTTCAGCCCAGTGCTGTCAGGGTCGAGTGAAGGACGTGGTCTCTTCAGATGCGGCTGTATTTATTTTCCTCGACTGACACATCCTGAATTTTTCTGTCAGCCTCTTGGAAAGGAGGAGGCACTTTGTCAGACTGTAGCTCCCAGGCTCGAAGAAGCGTCCCTGCTTTTATGGACGGGAGCTAAATCCAGTGTGAACAGAACAGGATGTTCTCATTTAGTAACATTATTCAATTAACATTTTCTGGTGTGAGTTTGCTGAATGATTCAGTCTCTGTCGGGTTTGCTCATGGTTTCTTTGGCTGCTGATTAAGTCTTGACCGTTTTAATCAGAAGGATTTTTGCGACGTCTTTTTGTCAGCTCCATCATTTGTCAGAAGTACAAGATGTGTACTTGACTTTTTTTTTTTTTAACTGTAGCTACCTTTGAATTGTTTAATACTTAGAAAAAAAACCCTGTATTTTTGAAGTGTGTACTTGATAACACAGGCACAGAGATTCTGTCTGTTCACTGGTACAGTCATGTCAGCCCTGTGATAATAGCATCTCTCTTGTTGTGGTTAAGGACAGTAATCAAAAGCTGAGCCAACAAAAGCTGATTTCTGTTTCAATGGTGGTAATGCTGAGTGGAGCTGAGAGAAACGACGCTTTTCATTGCTTTTGTTATCCACTTGTTTTGTGTGCATAATGCTTCTGTCCCCAAATAATGCTGTTGCTACTATTGTTCTATTCAATCCTTTTTGATGGGCATTTTTGAGCTGCCATATCACTGATGATCACCTTGTTAAGTTACAGGTGGTACGCAGTCTCACAAGAGACTTCGATGCTCAGGCAGGCACATTGGCCTCAGAGAGACCACTGCTCTGTCTCATCCATTTTTAGCGTGAACCTAACTCTGAAAGTTCCAAATAAGTGGAATGTGGAATAACTTATGCAACTGGCAGTGGTAGAATTGAAGCCACAAGCGTGCGATTGTGCAATAAATTGAAATGACAGGAGCTGGCAGAAGGATTTTTAACTGTAGCAAGAGAGCGTCTAAGAAAACTCACAGGGTCACGTCCTTATTATTGAAATACAAATTTGGTTTGTATTAAGGTAATTACAAGTGTTTCCAGGTTAACATTCATGAAAAGAATTATACACCATGAATCATTAAAGATTTTTAATGACAATAACAATGTGTTCCAGTGGCACATCGTGGTGCAAGTTTGCACCAGGTGTCCACAAAGCATCAATCTTATGGTCAGAGAATGATTAATAAGTGCTTAGGTGTATTTTAGAGAAGGCCCAATGGCTGGTATTTTGTCTTAGTATAGTCACTAGATGAGAAATTCTGCTAAGCTTGAGGAAAGTAGGTTAACAAAGGAATCCTTCGATTACTGAAAATGGATTATTGCTTCATTGAGAAATAAAAAATATTCATCCAAGAAAAAAAGTTTTATTTAGAAAAGGTAACATTTTCTTGGTGAACCCTTAAAGCGCTTCACATACAACATGACAATGGCACCACTCTGCTCTGTATTATTTCCTATGGCTTGCTGCACACAAACGTTTGGCTGGTGGCCAGCCATGTATTGAACTTCAGCCGTAACTGTGAAGTACAGTTATGTGAGGAAAGTGAAAAAAAATTTTTTTATAAGCCTTTATGCAGTCGTATGAAACGTTAGTGCTTCCATTGGAATTAAGTGGTTGAGTAGCAGCCAGGTTCTTCTAATCTAATGCTCTTGATTAGCTGATTATCAGTAAGTGCGAGCACCTATATAAAAACATGGGTTTTGGTAGTTTGCACAACTGGAGCAGGTGTGAGTTCACACAGTGCCACAATCTTCCAAGGAGTGGATGTCCCAGGAAATTCACCCCAAGGTCAGACCATGCTTAGAAAAACGGCAAAACACTCGAGAGCTACATCTTAGCCTGTACAGCTCTTAGTTGGCATGGGAAATGCTAAAGTTCACTGCTGTACAATTAGAAGAAGACTGAACAAGTATGGCATGAAGTTTATTTCAAATTTGGGCAGAAACAATAAAAAGTCAGTAAAACCTAAGTGAAACTGATCACTTTTTTAATAGTTTGCTCTTTTCAGACCGATTCCCAGAAAGACTGTATGCAGTATAATCATTAGCATTTTCCCGGGATAAAGTCTGTGCCAACATGACAGCATTTTATTACTGACCTGTTGTCAACAGGTATAAGAACACTGCTGCCGCATGCTACGACCAGCTATTGACTTGTTTTAGTACACTATCATTAATAGCTGAAAACTGCATTTGTCTGCAAGAGTATTAGAGTATTTATCTGTTGCTTAAGCAATCAGCAAAAATGTGCAATGGTTATAGTTGCATTGCTATGATCTTGGCCTTAGATGGTCCTTGTTTGTCTTTTGCGTCTGCGGTAGTCTGTGCTTACCTTATTGTTGATTACAACTCCTGTATCAATAGGGAGTAGACCAGCCACTGGGCAGGCAGATGTTGTCATGGATAATTGGACACTGAGCACAGTAGAGGATTATGAACGTGTTGTGATCTTAAGCAGATGAAGGCCAGCTCTGGGAGGCTGCACTCTTTACCTCAGGAAGGAATGAGGGAGGAGAAGCATCTGACAGCTGGATGTCTTATCATGCTGTCTTATTGTGCTTGGTAAATTTTTACAGCCAGCTTTTATCAGGAAGAGATCTAGCGAGAAGAGATTTATCAAAAGAACATGCATGCTGTAGTCTGATGTTATCAGGGAGTCTATTTTTAATCTAATTAGCACATTTCCCTATGAACAGCAGTCATCCAATTGCACTACTCATGCTGGATGTTGGCATGATTTTTAACAAAAAGGACATATTACATACGTGTCCATTGTACACTGTATGAAGGGAGAAGTTGATTGCCTATTGCATGCCTGTTGTGTCCTTTATAGGTGTTAAAGTCTATTTTAGCCATGCTCAAGCTTCTGAGGTCTGAGGTTTAACGCTTGAGTTCCTCATTGATAGAAGACGCCATCAAAGTTTTATTACAGTTTTTTGTGAGAGTCAGACTGAGAGAAACGCCTCAGTAAAAGACTCCACTTTAAGCTACTGTGCCTCAGGGTTTGTAGGATGTGTTCTGACTATCTGGGTCACTTCGCAGTGGAATTTACTTATTTTTTTCTTTTCTTTTTTTTTTTTCTAAAAAACTAAATGTAGTGTTCTCAGATCAGTAGAGGCTGAACTTAGATATGCCAGTTTCATTTAATATGCTCTCAGCTGAGTCTCCCCAATGAGTGTCTAATCTTCTCATCTTGGTACAGATTGAGTGGTTGGAGTGTTGGGCCATGATAACACTTTGGGCTATGGTAGACTTTTAAAATAGAACTTGGTTGATATTCAAGGTGATTTTGAAGGCTACTGCAGATTCTAATATACTGATATGGAGGTTTGCTTTGTACCCTGTGGTAGTGATAAGAGTGCATCCTGTTTGATGCTTTTATCTTGAGTACCTCAGCTGCACACTAAACTTACATAATAAACATTGTTACAAACTGACAAGTGATGACAACTACTCTGGTGTCCAAGTCAATAGCACTCTGTATCAAAGTCAGGTATTTTTGAGGGAGTGGCATTTTTTTCCCACTAAACAGAAGTGTGTGTGTGTGTGTGTGTGTGTGTGTGTGTGTGTGTGTGTGTGTGTGTGTGTGTGTGTGTGTGTGTGTGTGTGTGTGTGTGTGTGTGTGTGTGTGTGTGTGTGTGTGTGTGTGTGTGTGTGTGTGTGTGTGTGTGTGTGTGTGTGTGTGTGTGTGTGTGTGTGTGTGTGTGTGTGTGTGTGTGTCCGTCCCCTAGGACCTTCCTGATGAAATGAACATGAAATTCCACTTCTTGCACACTAATAATGTGCTCATTAAATATTAAACAGAGTGTTTTTTGTTTTTTTGTTTTTTTAGGGGGTTTTGCGAGGCTGGCCAGAGTTTCATCTCGTTACTTCATGCTTGTCACACGTTCTGCACGTGTCCACTTTAATTTTACCAGCTTCCACTTTTGTTTTGCAAACATTCGCCGCCTGTCAAGTCTGAAGACATAATATCCTCATTAAGGCTTTTGAGTTAATGGTATTGCATAACTATGTGCATCCCGCGGAAGAGCACTTATGTCATAAAGCTCTGAGTAATTACTGTTCGTTTTGGATGAAACAACTGGCGTAGTAATGACCTTTAACCCCAGGTTTCCCCACTCTGGCAACAAATTGATGCTGTACTTCTTTAGAAGGGTTAGGGTTAGAGTTTCATTTGAATGTTTGCTCTGTTAAACAAAAGAGTAAAGAATAATGACTCGTGACGGGGATTTCAAAGTCTAAGTTAAACTGCAATGCAAGAGTTTTGAAAGTTGAAAGTTTTAAGGAGAAAGCTTTTAGAGACTGCATTGTAAAGCCTATTATCTTTTATTATTAGATCTGGAAGAGGCAAAGGTCTGGCAAAGATATTAACATTCCAGTATATATATATATTTTTAAATCTAAATACTTCACAGTACAGTTGTTACCACTAACTTAAAGTTGGTTGTGGGAGTTTTATGGAAATTGCTTGGTAATGTGCAAATATTTTATTTTTGATTAAATTTGTAGAGTACTCTGCTCATTAGCCACATGTTACTCAACAGCTAGATATGATTGATAGAAACCCCAAAATACGGATGTTTTTAAATTAAGGAAAGGCTAAGAATTCCTACATCTATTACATATTTCATCATTGTCAGTGCCACACATGATGTGCTGTGCTGTCCTGTCACCAGTGTGCAGCCCCAGCAAGCCTTAAACACATACTAGTAGGCTGAAAGAACAGGAGATACGCTTGGAAACGTAACCAAGTATTGATGTGCTTGGCCTCAACATTAGAGCACAAGATGGTATCAACCAATGTCACCCCCCAAATAGCTCAGACCACCATCCTGCTGCTTTTCTCCTTAATCTGAGAATGGAAGAAACAGTGGACCATCACCTCCTGACTCATGGCTAATGTACTGCCTATGTGAGCGTAAACCAGGGACTCGCATTCCCATCCAAAATCCAATTAACAACCTGTGGCCTCATCCAGTCTTCTGTTCCAAGTCCTGCATTCATTGTTGAGCTGACATTCCCACGTGGCGAGGCTATGGACTAAGCATATGAAAGGATAAAAACTGCAATATGCCAACTTGGCAGCTGAAGCAAAAGAGTGTGGCATATTGGGGAATATTTGGTCATGTATGCTCGCTCCCCAAAAAATATGTTTAACTTTTTAACTAATTCCTTGCTCAGGGCTGATCAAAAAGCTTTGGAAAGCTTTTGAAGTAAGCATTGATGATGAACATCTGGTACCATAGAGAAACTCATAATGAAGCGTAGTGATTTTGACTCATTTTGAGCAGTGGGTTTAAAATGTAATGTGCTGTGAACGATGTGCAAGGAATAGAGAGGTCAAGATGCCAGTGTATTTTTGTCCAATGTGCTCTGAATATGTAGTAGCACTGAACATTTCTGATTTCAGAAGTCAGGGCTTCTGACATGTCAAGCACTTTTTTACACTTTTTTTTTTAGTATTTTACTGCTTTCGTTCAGCCTACTGATAGAAGATCTTAAGTTCCTCAACTAGCAAAGCCTAAAAATAGAAGCAAACAGTAGCTATGGGACATGGCATCTTTTGCATAATGAATTACTATGAGAAGCATTGCTGGAATATCTTTTATCCTTTATCTGTGTTAATCGGGGAACAGTTTCTAACTGTTCTAATTGTTCAGCAGAGACGACTGATTATCTTTAAAGCAAAATCTAGGGTTCAGTTCTGCTGTTTTCTTAAATGAAGTTGCCTAGATTTGTCCATGAATAAATGAATAAATAAATATTTCTTTGACTTGTGATGCAAACCAGAAACTGAGTTACTTTAGCATCATTGTACCTTTGTTAGCATATTGCTATTAATTTTGATGTTTGTTACTTATTTATTACATTTCTAGGCATTTGGAAATGTTACATTGAAAAGTGGTTGATGTGAATGCTTCTTTAAAAAAAAAAAACTGCTGTGAAACGCATGACCACATCCATGTTGTGAATTGTTTAGCCTGGGTTAAACAAAGAAATAATGGTCATAGTTTTTTTGAATGACAAGTTACAGTGTTAAAACCTCTTTATCAAACTCCTTTTCTTTACAACGTCAGCTTTGGAGAGGAAGATGTCAATGCGACAGAGCAGAGATGAGCTTATCAAGAGAGGAGTGCTGAAGGAGATCTTTGAAAAAGGTGAGCTGATTTTCTGCTGTTGCTCTCTGATTTAACAGATGGAAACTGTTTCAGATTTAAGTAGAAATTACAAGAAGGGTAGCGGTGACGTATCAAACTGAAAGGTCCTCAGTTATTCATCTCCTTATTAATCAGTAGCCTCTGATGTGCACTCTTCAAGATTTGGCACAGAGCTTCAAGAGATATAATCTTTCATTATAGGAAAATTTGTGGCTTTTTAAAAAAACCCGTTTAATCTTGATTTGATGTGCTCTACACAACCTAAATATATATTTTATTATGTTTGAATCAGACAACAGGGGGCTTGATGCCGCAGGATATCAAAAACAAAGTCAGAGAAGCTCGGCTGACTCTTGCCAAGATGTGAGGAAAAATGATAGCCTGTATATAAAAGATAAACACAGCTTCTGGACCTTAAAGGTGAAGCCAATTCATTGAACCTTCTTTCTTTCTAATGGCCAAAAGGGGGTGGGTTGCTGCTTTGTTTCTGGGGAAAAAAAAAATTGTACACAAGAGTGTGGGAAAACAGTGCTACTGATCACTTGATCTGTGAGTATAGTAAACAGTTTTTTGACGAGTTCAAGATCATAATTGCTAGTTTCATGTGTTATTAAATACAACATGATATTCATTACAGAGCAATAAAACACTGTATGATTTTGGGTCCATGCTTACATGGTAGGCCTCAGGTTTACCCATTCTCAAACCCAGCAACCAATGACTGATGTCACAATAGCTACATCCATCTTTTGTATACAGTTTATGGAAAATTTTGGCTTTCATTATTTTTTGAAAAACTGAGTTTAATAGCTAAATGTGAAAACACTGTATGCTGTGACAGTGAATGAATACACATTGCATAAACTCAACAGCTCATGGAAAACAGAAGAAAGACGAGACAGGTTTAAGCTGCTAAGCAGTGGTGACTAAAACAACCACTCATTACAGCCAAGGTATGCAGAAAAGCATCTCCAAACATGGAACATGTTAAATGGTTCAGTGTCTCCCATCACAGTGATGAAAGCTACTTATTGATCATAGATCCTTCCTAAAGCACCTGCCTCAAAATGAAAGCCTAGAAATGATCCCTGAATAAAGAGCTTGATAAACTACAACAAATTATTACTTTGTTATCTTTAGGTAATGATAAAAAAATAACAACAAGTCCCCTTGAGGAATTTTTTGAATGTTAAAAAGATTAGAGGAGTTAAACGTTGTTGTGGTTTTCTATTTAAAAAAACAAACTCCATAGCTAAGATGGAATTTAGGAATATGGGAGGCATGCTGTAAAAATGCACTGGCAGTCAGAAAATATGTGAGCAGCACTGTGACTGTGACTCAGCCTTTAAGTGTGATCATGCAAAAAAAAAAAAACATCAAATGGTTGAGAAGTATATAAAAGAATTAAAATTCAAAAGTTCTGTCAAACTGCTTGTCTGCTGCTGTTCCACGGTCTGCTGTGTGCTGATAAAAAAGCTCTCGGGTTTGTAAACAGTCCAAGCCCCCAGTGTCTCAAAAACACCTCAAGTTCATTTTAAACTTAGTTTATGCAGTCTTTTTAGAAAGTGCCTTTCTTGTGTAGTCAAATGCATTTTTGACTGTTTACAGATTTATAGTTTCTTCCTTCTGTTTTAGCAACCGTTGAATTCCGATCCTCAATGGATGGCAGCGTCTGCACTCAGGAGCCCTCTATGAAATCGTCGATGGTCTTGCCCACTAAGAAATCTGTCGGCTATCCAGGTGACCATCAGGACAACCCTGCCAAACCACCGCTTTACCATAAACAGCCTCCTGCTCTCCCCCCAAAGCCTTTCTCTAGGATCCCAAACCACAGCACAGGTCAGTTGTCCTAGATTATGGTCAGCTCCATGCCTGTGCAGCTTTAATCACTCCAGGCAATATGTTTTTTTTCTAGAACTTTTCTTTAATCCAAGCAGAATAAATAAAATGTAATATACACTTGATTTAATATTTTTTCTTAAAGTGCACATTGTTGGGTTTTGCTTCATTAGCTTTAACTATCAGAAATGATTAATTTTTAAAGTAAATACCAGGTACTTGTGTTGATAACTGCTTTGGCTTTAAACTGTACCTGTACTGCCACACATGCTCATAGGATTATACTAGTCTCATTAAATCCCTCTCTGGTTGGGTCAGCTGGCTTTATCTGCCATTGTCAATCTGTCAGGAGAGGGAAGTGGCATTACTCTGGTGTAATTCCCCTACTCTGGGCTGATGTCTGAGCCATTTCCACTCATCTGTGTTCTTTCTTTATCTATCTGCACCATAAACTGCAGTAGCTATGCCATGCATGACATTCATATAATAAGTCGAATGAACCTTCTTTTTGTTCTGTTTTTTTAAACAATTCCCTAGATTCTTGCCAGCCAATGAAGTTGCCCTGCATGCCCGGGGGAAAGCACTCTCCACCTCTGCCACCCAAGAAAGTGATGATTTGCGTGCCTCCAGGGGGGCTGGACTCCTCCTCATCCTCCCCTTCTCCATCCCCCAACCCCCTCAACACTCTCCCACAAAAGTCTGCCCCTCCCCAGGGCATGCCTTCCCTACATGGCACCTTACTGCCCTCCCAGCTTGCCGGTCTAGCCGGTCTACACCAGAGCCACGGTCACCCGCTCCAGCTTCAGTACGGCAGCTTACACGCCCCCAGCCGGATCATCGAGGAGCTCAATAAAACCCTGGCACTCTCCATGCAGAGGTTTGAAAGGTTAGCAGCTCTCAGTTCTGGTCATTAAATCTGATTGTGGGAAGGCAGGGAAGGATTATGGCTCAGTTTCTGTCCGTAAATCACATATAATATCTTAAGTAAACTTAAACAATGCTGCGTGTGTATGTTTAAAAATGACACAGATGGATCTTATGTAACAGAACTACACTCATCAGTCACAACATGGGGAGGGCCACGATAGGCAGCAGGAGAACATTAAATTACAGAAAACATAGAAAAAAATGGACAAATGTAATAAACTGAGCAAATCTGACAAGGGCCAAATTACAGATGTAAATTGTGATGCTGACCAACACCTATCAGAGTGAACATGTTGAATATATCTGGGACTCTCCACCATTTGGTCTTAGAACTGAAGAAGCTTTTTGATGAGAGGTGAAACATCCTCAAAAAACTTAAAGGAGTCCAGTCATTTTTCTTTCCAAGTTCCTTAGTGTACCATGACCTGGATGACTGAGAACCTTCACATGCATGAATATACCACCCAAACCTTCCCGGGGAGCAATACAGAAAGACTGCCTGGTCTGATGAGTCACATTTTCTTTTACATCATGTTGACGCCTGGGTGTGTGAGAATTGGTTATCCATAGAAGACATGAGTGCAAGATGCACTGGGAAGAAGATGAGGTGATTCTCAGGGAATGTTATGCCAGAATCGCATACACATATTATATATCATGGTAAAAACAAAGTACACCCAAACCCAAGGTTTTAGAATGTAATAAAATAATAATAATGATAATAATAATCGAGCCCTTAGCAGGTCTTAAAATTAGGTAAATACAACCTCAGATGAACAGTAATAAAAGACATAGTACAACATTTCACTATTTATTTTAAAAAAAGCCAGCAAAAATGCAAAAGCAGTAAGTAAAAAACAAAGTACAGCCTTACTGATTCCATGGGAATTAAGAGGGTAAGTAGCAGCTAGGTGCTGCAAATCAAATGCAATTGATGAATTGATCGGCAGCAAGTGTGAGGACCTCTATAAAAACAGCAATTTTGGTGGTAATGAATCTTAAAGGAGCACTTATTGCTGCATCAATCTGGGAAGGGTTATGAGGCCATTCCTAATTTGAAGTTCATCATTCGACAGTGTATAGAGTATGAAATATTCAAGAGAGCTGCCAGCGTTTCCAGGAGCGGGTGTCCTATCACATTCATCCCAAGGTCAGACCATGCAGTGGTCAGCAAAAAAAAACAAAACACAGGAATAAATTTCAGACTTTACTGGCCTCAGTTGGCTGCTAAATGTTAAAGTTCATGACAGTTCAATTAGAAAAAGACTTAACGAATGTGGTTTATTTGGAACGGCTGCCAGTAGAAAGCCTCTTTCTATCTAAAAAATAAAATAAAATATGAGAGCAGAGCTTAGGTTTGCAGTGTTGCATTAAGAAGACTTCTTAAAAAATGTCTTTTGGACAAACAAGACCAAAATAGAGATGCTTGGCCATAATGCACAGTGCCTTGTTTGATGAAAACCAAACAGCATATTAGGACAAATACCTCATGTAAGGCAAGGTGGTGGAGGGGTGATGATTTGGGCTTCTTTTGCAGCCACAGGATCTGGCTACCTTGCAGTCACTGAGTTGACCATAAACTCCTCTGAAATTTAAGAGTCAGATGTGAGGCCATCTGTCCAACAGCTAAAGCTTGGCTGAAATTGGGTCAAGCAGGACAATGACCCCAAGCACAGCAGAAAACCCACAGAATGACTTAAAAAGAAAATAATCAAGGCCCAGTCAAAGTCCAGACCTCAGCCTGACTGAAGTGTATCTTCAGAGAGCTGTGCATAAACAAATGCCCACAAGCTTCATTGAACTGAAGCAAGAAAAATGGTCCAAAATTCATTCAGCAAGTCAAGCAGAAAATGATTACTTCAAGTTATTGCTGCTAAAGGTGGTATTTACCTAATTTTAAAACCTGGCAATACTTGATAACTTTTTATTATGTCCTTATATATATAAAACATTAGAAATGACAGAGAGTTTAACTACATAACCAATGCTGCAGACCCCATTACTAAAGCAATATTTCCTGATGGCAGTTGTCTCTTGAGTTGCTTGGAAATGGTGCAGTAGCATCACACAGATCTGAACTTTTTTACTTGGCCTCTAGATTTCAGTCCAATTACACATCAGTGGTATTTGTTAAAAAAGTCTCATCCATTCAGGCCCTGCATCACAATTTGTAGAACTTAATGCATCTGATGCTAAAGTCCTTGTGTCTGATAGGAGAGGACATTTTCCCAGAGGTCTTATGTAGTCTGTGCCCCAGAAAAGAGCTTCTATATTAGCAGCAAAAAGGGGATCTGCACAGTTTTAGGCAGGTAGATTTACAGTTACATGGCTAATATAAGTGTAGCGTTTAATGCAGATTTTCCCTTGCATTTGCTAGTGACATTTTTCTTCTACAAAGAATTGATTTCTTTTCTGGTCATTATGGAGTAATGAAGGTCTTGTTACTAAAAGCTGTCCCTAGAACAGGTCTAATCAGAGTAATCACTGAAAAATGTCATTAGCATAGAGTGTCCTCTTTTATTAGTATTTGTTTTTGTGGCACTGTGTCTGCTACTTTCAGATATGCTCTTGTGTTATTGAGGTCGCATCCTGCCAGCTCTGTAGCACTACCATACAGGTCTAAATCGGCACACTGCCTCACAGGGCAGCATGGCCTAATTTTGAAGTAAATGTGTGTATGTGTGGGCACAGGCGCATGGAGTAGGCGTCCCTCCAGCAGTTGGCCTGACATAACATGACCAGCTGCTCTTTACAAGAGCTGCATTTCTTCATGTTTGGAGAAAAGGGACATGATAGCGGATTGCACATTATGTAACCTCTTACATTAGGATCTCTTTTTCACCAAAGCTATTTGAGCAGGGATAAGGAAGTAATGGCCCTGATGTTGCTCACAATTAGTCTGAAAGCTTGACGTGGTTACATCACAGTGTCCCATCATAACAACCTTCAGCTAGGCCGTTATTAATGAATCTGTCAAATATGTCACTGCTGCTTGCTAGTGCCAACCGGTGACTGCTTGCGAAAGTGAAGTTTATTCCCGTCAGGCTGCTGTTAATAATGCAAGTTGTATAATCTGTTACTCTGTTTTTTTCCTTCTGTGCAGCTCAGAGAATTGCATGGCATTGCGTAGGGCTTCGCAGAAATGCAGTTAGTTGGTATTCAGGCTTTTTGTACTGAAGTTTTCTTTCAGCTCCAGTTACAGTCTATCTCCCCTCGCTTTATACTTGGATTAAAAACCCACTAAGCTATCATTATGTTCTGCACCAGAAGCCCAAAGCCAATTTATTGTTTTTGAGCCATTTTCATTTTCTGGGTTTTGTGCGGGCTATTGTTTTAATAATACTGTATGAATTTAAGAAAAAAAATGCTGAAAGATAATGGAGATGAAATATGATGATCTTCCCCATTTAAACTGGATTTTCTGGCTCAGGGTTTTCATAAATTCACCCTTTTAGCAAGGCCAAATAATATGGCCATCCTCCTAATCTGTCACAACCCTGTTCCAAGAAAAGTTGGCATGCTGTGTAAAATGTAAACAAGCACACAGTGCAATGACTTCCAAATGATCTATTTTACAATGGTTCTAATATAACATTTTCCAGAAGTTGAATTATGTACATTTTTGGGTTTTTTTTTTTTAAATATATATTTAAGGAGACCATTTTTTTTTTACAGTTTTAAGGTCTGTCTTGTTTGTTAGGGATTTCAGCATTTCAGTGTCATATATTTTTTCCCATTTCATAACCTGCCAGCTGTTTTCAGTGTGTGATAGGTCTAAACAGCAGGTTACCACATGGACTCTTTAGCTACTGAGCTGTGGTTTTGTAATATGTGTATATGTTGTGATATGGCATTGTCTTGCTAAAATAAGCCAAGCCTTTCCTCAAAAAGATATCTGTATTTGGCAGCACATATTTCTCCAAATTGGAATTGGCTTTTGAATTGCATGGTGAGGGTGACAAAGTATTTCTTATTTTAATTGGTCAGACAACAGGGTAGTATTTCACTTTACCTTACTTCCCATTAAACGAACATTTTGTCTTTTACATGGTGGAAATGACATTCTTGAAGTGATGTTTGCAGTGATGAGCCATGCTTTCTAACAGTGGTTTTAGAAATGCTGCTGAGCATTATTTATCTGTTTTTTTTTTGTTGTTTTTTTTAATAAATATTAATAATTTTATTTCATTAATATTTATCTATTTTTTGCAATCCTATCTCAGGGGCTAAAGGTGCTGTAAAAGCCATTCAGTCTTAATTTTTGGCCTTGTACCTTGTGCAGAGACATTTCTCTGTATTCAGTAAGACTTTTAATGATGCCCTGTTGATTTTTTTTATTTGTATTGAGCAGTGACTTTAACTTGTTGAACTTATTAACTATTGGTAGTCTTTCACAGAATAGTGACGCCATCCTCATGTTTATTTCTGAAAGTAGTATGTTCCCAAATTTTTTTTAGGCATTACACAACAACCCAATGTTTGTGATACGCACATAAAATATCATCTTTTTGTTATTTGTTTAACATTCATTTTTTCTTGGAAATTGTTCTGTCTATTAATATTCATACTTGGCTCAGAACCATCATAACTTATCTCCCTTTCGCTCCTCTAGCTCTGCTCTGCACGGCGGTGGTCAGTGTGCCCCCTTAGAAAGAAGAGAAGTGCCATCTGTGATCATCGACTACGAGGATGATAAGGAGAACTTGCCTAATGAATCTGACTATGAAGATCTACCCAGCATGTATAAGGATGAGGATGATGATGTGGATGACGATGAAGACGACGATGAAGATGACGACTCAATATTTACAAGTAAGTGGCAGCTGTCATGGTAACACAGAGCAGTGAAATTGCACTACTGCACTATGCTCATCAGCAGATGCCTGATCTGTCCCTTAAGCTATTGCTGTCTGACTTTTGAGGATGTTATTTTGATTTAGTTTATCAAGTACGGTTGTTGTTTTTTTGTTGTTTGTTAACTATGCACCCAAACAATTTCATTTAAAAATATGAATTAATTTAACTATAAAATGTGATATGTTTTATACTTGGCAGGTATAAAGCTGGGGATCTAGTTTGATTATGTAGCTCACTTCAGGCTTTTTTGTGATAATTAACTGTGACAGACACATACACACTGGGGCATGCCTGGTTCAGTTAGTGTGTGTTATATAAAATACCAAAAATAACAGTAAATGTTAAGCTAAGGATTAATGTCAGCTGAGATAACTAGAACATACCTGTGCTACAGTATTGCTTGGTCTGTGATTTTTAGTTGTTGTCAGATGCTTGTTAGGCAACATGATATCATAATATGTCATGTATAATGAAACTTTTCTGGACATATAAATTAAATTATACTATGGTTTTATGTAGCATTGTTCATGCATAAGCATAGGACCAATTCTGTGCAGTTATTGAAGCTAAGTGCTGTTGGTGGTGTGCATGAGCTGCATATTTTGTTAACACACCCCATTCTTTCTGTGAATTGCTCACTCGAGCTGCAGTGTGACCTCTCCAAACATGTACATTTTGTTCTGCACTAGTTGTAAGTCAAATTAAAGTCGAAGGTAGGGCATTTGAGTAACAGGGTGCCTTAGCAGCAGAAGTGTCTTTCTCTGTTTTTGTTTGGACAGCTCATGTTTGCAGATATAGAGACTGTTTGTTTGACTGATCATAATCGTCAGGGCTCCTATTTCACATGAAGGCTCTTGGAACTTAGATTTAAACTAACCTTCAAAGTAGGGCCAAAAGATTCACAGAAATGTATCTAGAATTAAATTATCAGCCAAAACTTTGATGCATATTCTCTTGGAAAAACTGCTGAACTGTGCAGAATGCATGGAAGGAACATAATGTGAGAGAGCTATTGTTTTAAATCCATGGTATAAAATATTTAAAACTCCTCTCTGAGGCCAAATAGCAAAGATCAGTACATTAAACCCCAATTTCGCTTACTTATTTTTACCACACTTACTATACCATCACCTATTTACTATAACTATTTTAACATTTTGCATTTCAAATGTAGGTACACTGGCTCAGAAGGTACTAAGAAAAGACTCTTTGGCCATCAAGCTGAGTAACCGTCCATCTAAGAGGGAACTGGAGGAGAAAAACATCCTGCCCATGCAGACAGATGAAGAGAGACTGGAATCTAGGCAGCAGATAGGCACCAAACTCACAAGGTCAGAATCATACGCACATGCTTTTCTTCTTAGCCTGAATACAATTACAATACAGCCACAATTTCTGGGACAGATATTTCCAGCAGGCCTGGCTGATGTTGCTGTAACCAGCCTGATAACAGCTGTTGGGCAACAGCACTGGCTTTTCTCAGCCATCGCAAGCATTTGTTTTACTTTGGGCTGACAATTCCTAATGCCCTGGCTTAACAGTATTGTGACTCAGTCCAAAGCCCATGTGAGTCTTATTTTTATTCAGTCTTTTATATCCTTTCAGTTTTTTCCTTCCCAATATCCGATAAGGATAAACGCTTTATTTCGTTAAAACGAGTCCCTGAAAATGGAGCTGACCTAATTTCAGTGATGCATCAAACTCCCCCCTCCTCCTTTTTTTCCTGCTCTTGTCTTCTCTCTCGAGTGCTCTCTCTCTCTCTCCATTTCTCTCTCTAACCCTGTCTCTCTCTCACTTTCTTCCTCTCCTGCCTGACTCCCTGCCTCGCTCACTGAATCACCACAGTGATGCATGTGCCAAGCTATCTCCACCCGACTCCTCCACACAGCAGCACCACGCAAGCCGCTTCATATCAGCAGTTTACACACACTGCAGTGATGCCGTGTGTGCAAGTCGTAGGAATGTATATACATATGTTGAGGTCATGAATGTGAATTCTAGTAACTGAGCAGATCAAACAATGTAATGTTTGGATTTTTTTTCCCCAACGGATGACGGGTCTCATTTGATTTCACTGGGCTTTATGAACATGCGCGACTAAATAAAGCGGATGTAATGATGTGGTAAGGGGGCAAAGAAACCACCTGCTACTTGGTAAAAATCTGAATAGTGCAATTCAATATGAGATGCGGCACTGACTGAGTATTACCTAGAGACACTGGCACTATTCCCCACTGTGATGGCAGCACAGTACATGTTCTCAAACATACTGTCTGCTTAGTTCTCATGTTCCCAAACAGCTCTGTAACAGCGTCTTTTATACAGTGTCACCTAACAAACACTTTCCCATTTCACTCTTTATTACCAGCGGCATTGTGTCCTTTAAAGTAATTGCTTGTGCCAGGCCAGTTAGAATTGATTATGATAATGCTGATCTAGGACACGCTGACCTCAGCTTAGTTCTGCTGACCTGATTCACTGGGAAAAGTATGGAAAGTAAAATGAAGTGCTTTTACCCTTCATAAAGTTAATAAACGCATGGTTTTATCCTGTTTTTTTTTTTTTCTTTCTCTGCTGGATTTAATGACTGTATTCATATTTCATTGTAACATGTATTTTATTCCTTTTTTTTCTTAGGCAGATTTCTTAGGCATTCTTATATATCTTATTTGTGTGTGTATTGAATTTCTGGATGTAATTACAATGATGTTTGTCCTTCTAAATGCTGCTAAATAATTGTTTGGTATAAATCAGCAGCAGCTCAGAGAGAAAGAAACTAAATCAATGATTAAGTGATTTTACTTTCAAAAAGTCTCACTTCCACACATCATTGATATCTGGAAGGGTTACGAATTTTACTTGTTCAGAAGAAATTTGTATTCTCTGCAATACTTGCACAGGGTTCAGAAACAGGCACTTTTTAAAATATTAATAAGGCTGAAATGTTTAAAGATTTTTTGGGGATTGTCTGAAACTGACAACTTTTGCTATTCTACCCATGTATCAAAACATTCAGCTGTAAAGAATAAAGAGCCTCAAGCAAAGACTTGGGTTTAATTTGAGTGGTTAAACAAAAATATAGCACTAACTATATATTTTAATGTCACTCGTCTCCATCCACTCCACCCCGCCTGCACACTCTTCTTCACCTCTTATGCACCTCACTATCTGCATTTTCTTTACATGGTTGACCCCAGGTATTTAAACTCATCTACCTTCACCATCTCTATTCTTTGCATCAATTAAACTGGTAAAAGGTTCGAAAGTAAATGGAGCTTACTACATAATTTTCAATCCATGCTGAGATATCCAAAAACCCAGTCTGGGATTTAGTGTCTGGACTTTTCTTTGCACAGAACTAGATACTGGCTACAGTATCTTATTTGGATGAGCAGTAACAGGTCAGATCTAAAGAAACTTAGTCAATCATTGATCCAGTGCTCAAAGACAGATCTACCACCACTTGTTTTGGATAGATTGCTATTATAAGAGTCTCCAGCTGAAAGTATTTTGAGTGACTGCCTTTGTGTATTTTAGTACTTCCAGCCACTTAATAATCATATAAACTGGAGATAACCTATACACAGCATATCTACTCTGAAGTTGCATAAAATAAAAAAAGCATATCTGGCTGTTCAGTTTTTTGCTGTGTAGATGCTGTATGCAGTAAATTTATAATGACCTTTTTACTCAGCAGCTGAAGGTGTCACAGTCATATTTTCCTGATACAGCATCAGATAAGAGTTTGGTGGTTTGGGGTATCTGGCTTTGCTTTTAGCCTTATTCCTGCATTGAGTCATTGTGGGGATTGGTGATCATGAATGAGTGAAGTTTTTGGATTTTCACCTGTCAAGCTGTCATGAGGCAAGAGCTTAAATAAGATAAAAGCCTTTCAACTAAAACAATATACAACTCTGTTGCTCATAAATAACTTCTACAGGACACAAGGAAGAATTAGAATTGAGGTCATTTGTATTCAGTTCAGTTTGAGAATGCATTTTACTCTAAACTTACTCTACGCAACTTATTCTCAGCACTATATAAAAGTGCTCGTTCTGTGAGCCAATGTGTCAATAAGATAAACTTGTCAGGAGTTGATGTCAAAGCTGGGAAGTGAATGCTCTGCAGAATGTAGGGGAGAAAAAAATGAGCTAAGCAGCTTTTTCCTGAACTATATGTTTTGGAACACTCCTTGTCCTCTCAAAATACCCTGAATTTTTGTGTGTAACATGACTGCATCACATCAGTTCTGCAAATGTGGCAGCTGCACATTCACATTGCGGATCTCCCTTTATAAAACATCCCAAAGGTGTTGTGGATTCAGATCTACTGAGGTTATTGAGGTGACTGTACTCACTGCCATGCTGATGTCCCCAGTTAGCGGTGACTTTAGCTTTGTAACAAGGTGCATCATTAAGCTGTAAATAGCCATCAGTAATTTGTAGGAAGAAAAGATCAACTCAGTCAGCAGTGATACTAATACACACAATGGCAGTCAAACAGTGATAGTTTAAGGAATCCAAGATTTGCCAATTTTTTTTTTCCCCCAAACCATCACATCTCCACAATCCACAAAGTAAGGTTGGTCCACGGTTTGATGATGTGGATCGGAAATTCTGATTACATTTATTTCTTAACTGTCTTTGGGTTTGTGCTTAAGTTTTTGTGAGCCTCTGCCCACTGCACCCTCAGATTTCTATTGTAGCCTGTTCGCCTCAAAGTTTGAAATTGCATTCTGAGGTGCTTTGCTGCTCTCAGCTGCACTTGCTGGGACTGGATTTTCTGTACCAGGCTAGCTGTTCTGTGGCCTCTCATCACCAAGATGTTTCCCCTCTGTAGAACTACTCCTCACTGGATTTTTCCCCCCATACTGTTCTGAACTCCAGAGACATTCGTGGCTGAAAATCCCAAGAGATCCACAAACCAGCTTGTCTGGCACTAACAAAGTCATGTTTTCAAAGTCATTCAGATGTTTGATGTGAACATTAATTGAACCCCGTGACTGTTAAAGTCATTTTAATAAGAAAAATCTGTAAAATATTTGGATGTATTTTCTTTTTTTAAATGTGATCATCTCAAAACTGCTCCCATATTGGTTCAGACTTTCCTCGCTGACCTCCTTTCTCTGATTGTGTGCTGACTGTGGATTTCTGTTTCTCATCAGACGCTTGAGTCAGAGACCCACAGCTGAGGAGCTAGAGCAAAGGAACATCCTCAAACGTGAGTATCTTGAACTTGTGGATTTAACATTACATAGTTAAAATGTGCAAAAACGTCCCTCAAACATTGCGTTTTAGCAACATATGGCCCACATTTGTAGCTGCCTACTTGTGCATGCTGACTTCATGAAGTGCAGCGTGGTAATTTGTTTTTTTTGTTTTGTTTTTTACATTTTTTATTAATTTTTTTAAATTATTATTATGAGACCCTGTTATGTGAGTGCTCATGGACATGCAACTGTTTCTTTTGTTCCTCCTCGATCTGCCTTTTCATGAAAGTCATGCAAGGTAGCAGGGTTCCCCGAGGAGTCATGTCCACAGAGACTGCTTTCTTAGCTCAAACACATGCAGTATCAGAGAGAAGCAGTTCTGTTTCCTGGGACTGCGGCTCTCACATCAAAGGCTGATTTACCAGCAGTTCCTGCTTTCCCAGAGGCTCTTGGATGATTGGCAACAGTACAGGGGGGAAAAAGACAAAGTAACAATTTATGACTGACAAGTCGTGTCCTCCCTGTCACTCACACACATACAAAACCAAGGTTAAACAAATGGGACTTTATTTTGTAATGAAGCAACATCTAAAATCCCAAACTGCAAGTAGTACTGGAAATTGAGTGTGTGTTTAGTACAAGCATAAATACAGACTAACTGGTGAAGCTTTTTGCAAACAGCAGTGTCCCAGTGTGCTTCTTGTTTACTCTTGTCTCTTGTTTACTCTTGTCTCTCGTTTTAACTTATCTTTTTGTTATGTTTGTCATTGTGATTCAGTTGGAAGCTGCAGGACAACACATACAGGAATTTAGGGAGGAATAAGAACTTGATGTAATCAGCAAAAGAGAACTATATACATTTTGAAAGCTCTGGGATAATGTGAAAGAAAGAGAGCAATCAGTCACTCCTGATGCTTAACCTCTCCTAAAAGCATAAAACAGCCAATGATGGAAGCTATTTTAAGCTTTAAGGGACTTATCCAGTTAAGTGTGGAACAAATGAGGCATTTTTAGCAAGTGGCGCGCTTGTACTTATTTCACAAAGAGCCCCACTGTACGGATGCCTGTATTCAAAGGTTAACACTTCATCCTTTCATTCTTTGCAGCTCGCAATGAGCAGGAGGAAATGGAGGAGAAAAGGGAGATAAAACGAAGGCTCACGCGAAAGGTGAGTCCAAAATAGCTCCAAAAGTGTGAACCCACACTTGCTCTTTTGGCACTTGGAGGGGGTAAGTTGTTGGCCAGGATAAACAAACACTGTGACAGTGAGTCATCTGATGAAATGGAGTGTGTGTGTATGTGTGGGCCTGGTGTTGGTACTTCTCAGGTTTCCCTCAGGAGACACCGATGCCCTTGTTGCCCTTGTCCCTTCAACATGTTGGATGCCAAACTCTTAGACCCCATAGGGAGGTGTTGAGCATGTTCCCATCCCTGTCAAATTAAAGAATAACACTTTCTGCTCACCTGCAGACATACTTCTCAAAACAAAACCTCTCAGCTGTGGGACAAATACCGATGATGATATATACTTTTAAATATGTGAGTTTTTAAAAATGCAAGAATAGAGAGAAGGTTGTAATCAGAAACATGGCTGTAACTGAAAGCAATTTACTCCAAGGTGAGCCAAGGTCAAAATAACCAACATAACAGAGCTATTTTCTCAAAAAGTAGTGCTACCCAATTCTCAAGAAATCAAGTAAAAGATATGTACTCTAACCATGACTCCCTAGAACACATGAACGAGGAGGAAAAACTGTAAAATAAAATGTCATTCCATCCCTTCTGCTTCAGCGCTATTAAAGGGAATTAATCTAAATCTACTTCCGGCTGCTCCCTTACTCACAAGGAGTCGCCACAGTGGGTAGCTCCTCATGTTTGATTTGGCAGATTTTTACACCAGATGCCCTTTCTGACACAACCCCAAAGGGATTTGTGTCTCCTTCCAGGATCAAACTGGGGATTTTTCACTTGTTATGCAAATGTGTAAACCAAGTAATGGAAGAACCAGGCTTTTTAAACAGCAGGGTGTTGTAATACTTCATCACTTCATCAGGCAAGGACCTGAGTCCAGCTGCTCCAAGAGAGACCTCATAATTAAGGGAGGAGATATTACCTCACAAAAAAATAGATCTACACTCAGGCGTAGAGCCATAGCACCCATTTTAAAGGTTATATATGAGATTCTACATGAGGCAGTGGGAGCTTTTCATTATGCTCTTATGCTTCCATGTCCCTGAAATATTCATGCATCACTATGTGTGTGCAGCATGTTATAAATAACTTACTTTGCTGAAGACTAACTGTATAAAACCACAGATTTCCAATTTGACAGCTTTAGTATGTCTGCCCTTGCATCTTTCTTGTTTTTTGCTGGGTGTACCTGAGAGGAGAGAGGTTAGAGTAATGAAAAGCACCCTGTGCAGCTGAAGAGAGACATGCAGGTACTCCAATCTAATCCATTGTTTGTTAGTTTTTGCTTATTGCTTCTTAAACTAAAATAAAGTGTTCTGGGTTTCCTTTATAACCCCACTTTCTTTCTTTATGAGAATTATGATCAGTATCTGAGTAAAGTGATCAGTGTCAAGCAGAAACTGAAATGTTAATTTGAGACTTTTTCAACACAATATCATATCAGGACTGGTTTCTTTACCTCCTCACTCTTCCTCCTGCATAAGAAAAAAAAATGCAGGCTGAAGACTTTCTATGAGAAATGTAATCTATGTTTTTAATTTTTCTTATTTTGCTCCAGCTGAGCCAGAGGCCCACTGTAGAGGAACTGAGACAGGCCAAAATCCTCATTCGATTCAGTGACTATGTGGAGGTGTCAGATGCCCAGGACTACGACAGGCGGGCAGATAAGCCCTGGACCCGGCTCACTGCAGCTGATAAGGTCAGTTTACTAATCTTACTGTTAAAATTAGATAATCTTCTGATATTCTCAAGATTCCTTCCCTAATTTGATTTGTCACTCTTAAGCTCTGCTTCTGTGCTTCTTATGACACGGCTCATATTAGCAGAAGGGTGTGTTCCTCCTCTTTCATAATGAAAAGTCCAACTCTGTTGTTTGGTTTGCCTTTGTGAAACACCCTGAAGCAGTCCTGCTGCTCACTGTCCAGTGATCTAAGACTTTTAATGAGCTCTAGAGTTTGCTGAGCAGATATTCTGCATCGTCCTAAACACTACGGGTCACACCTGAGGTCCACTCATGTGAAAATGTGAGAAATCATAAGGATTCAGCAGTTTGGTTATGCAACGTCTCCACTTACATAAGAGTGTAATTGGACAAGCAGTGCCTCAAGAAGCCCCCCAACACTGCTGTGCTGATGTTTTATTTTGTTGTTTTTTCGTTTGCTACTTCTGCCGTCCAACACAGAATTTTGTTTGTTCTCCTGCCGTGGACGCATCCTCCCTGAGGCAGGAGACATCCCCTTGAGTCACGCTGAACAGTAGAAGCAATCACCTGACTGGGGTTCTGTTACATGCTGTGACATTGTAGAGGGGACGTAAGGTCATTAAAAAAGATTGTATCGTACCATTTTTATATACAGAAGCAATGATTCACTACCCACTGGTTTGGACTCAAAAGCTTGCTTTGGTGAGGCCTAATTGGTGAAATTACACCACAGTGTCCCCTGCTGACGCATTCAGATCACTGCAGGCTTTTTTTTCCCCACTCTGAAATCTGCTTTATTTGGAGCTTTGGATCCAAAGAATGTAAAAAAGTAGAT
The DNA here is from genome assembly GCF_013358895.1 of Oreochromis aureus. Classification (NCBI taxonomy): domain Eukaryota; kingdom Metazoa; phylum Chordata; class Actinopteri; order Cichliformes; family Cichlidae; genus Oreochromis; species Oreochromis aureus. Next base: position 17,407,357 of record NC_052959.1, read on the forward strand.
ATAGCTTTAATGTTCTAAAAATAGATCTGTCATGGTCAAATCTAAAAATTCCATTTAACAGCATTCTCTTTATGTGTCCTATATAAATCAATGCTATCAAAACTTTATGTTATTTAAAGAGGAATCTATCCAAGTAGATCATCAACAGATTGTAAATTATGTTAGGGCTGTTAGAAGTCTCAAGAGGGGGAAAATGAAGTTTCCTGTGATGTGAGAAAAGAATTCAGAAGACTCATTCATGGCTTTGAGATGAGCATAAATAATGCATGAAGCATACTAAAAGGAGTCAGGGCTTAAAGGCTGCCGTTTGTGAGCTAAGCCTTTGCAGCTTCGCTCAGTCTTCTTCCTCTTTGTCCTCTGCAGGCAGCTATAAGGAAGGAACTCAACGATTTCAAGAGCAACGAGATGGAAGTGCACGAATCAAGTCGCCATTTAACCAGGTACAAACTACCAGCTTGCATAATTGCTATCACTTCAAATGCAGCCAAAAATATTGGCACGCACGTGCCGACTTCTTCTTGAAACTTCAAAACCTCTCTCTCTCTTTTTAAAAAAAAAATATCTTTCTAGGTTTCACAGACCATAGTAGACCACCACTGTCTCGAGCAGTGCCCAACCGGCGCTCTCCTCCACTGAGAACCTTAAGTGCTGGACAGCAAAATGGTGCCCGTTTCTACAATAAGGCCATGTCTTCTGAAATGCCTTTTCAAGTCCCACACAACTGAGTCGGTACTACGCCACAAGACGCAGACACCCACTACTCCATCCATGTAGTAGCACACAAAGACTCCAGCCGATTCACATTGCCCCCGCCCCGTGTGGAATTTGCTCGACTATCTCTAAACCTCTCTGCTGAGCTCTCAGGCAGGCACTCAGTTCTGTGGCGATTGGATAGCAGACCAGTTTTTTCGTTTGATTGGCACGCTTGTGTCATCTACTGAGGGCAACTGTACCTTGGTATGTCAATAACACCAGTAGACTTGTCTCAGTGGACATGTTTTTATTCCTCTTCTTTATTATGCTGTCACACCAGACTCCTTTAGCCCTTACGGACAGCTTTTGTGCCAGGATGCAGGGTTGATTGTTCTGAGCTCATTATGTCAGCAGAAGCTCCATCATTACTACACCTGCTGGGACTTTGGAAACAGCTTAGAGAAACAGGAGGAAGGGCGGGAGGGAAGGAGGCGTCCAACATTAAAAATCATGTGCAATACGTTTTTTTTTCCTTCTGCTTTTCTTAGACTATAGCACCCCCTGGAGTTTCCTCTATGTCATTACTATGTAGTCCTGACTTCTTTCATGCACTTCTCACTGTACCGAAAATGCTGACATTTAATTGCTAACTGTGAATTTAAGAGTTGGGCCTAACGCCTGTACTCTCTCTCTCTCTTTAAATGTATATTTTGTTTATACTGAAGAAGGTCAAATTTAAAGAAGAATCTCGTTTAACTACATTTTATTCATGTCGGTCTTATAAATTTACTGTCAAAATTGGCAGCTGGCGGATATTTTCTGGTTTCCAGTGTGTGCAAGAATGACCTGTTTTGTATTATTTTGACAGTGTTAACTGTTTTTTTTGTTTTTTATAGAGGCGCTCGGCTCATAAACAATTAATTTACGTCTTTACATGTCAGTGCTTTGATGTGTGTGATTTATATCAAGAGATGACTCACCACATTGTCTTTTTTCTTTTGCAGAAGTGTGTGAAATGATCTTTGCTCATAACGTGCATTGTATTATACACTTTACTTTTATACTTGTGTCACCCAAGCTTTTGACAAAGCAATACCCAGCGTTTATAGAGAAAAGGTTAAACTGCAGGTGTACCCCCCCCACACACACAAACACACACACACACACACCATTGTTTTTTACTGTGCGTACATACTATGCCTACACTTCAGGGTTTAAAGTTTTCTTTTATACCTTACTTTTAAAAAAAGGAAAAAAAAGGCTTTATTCTTGGGGGACTTTTTTCAGCAATTTTCTTGACTGAGCCACCTGAAAATCTGCCTCTTTGACAGCTTTACCGACACATTCGGACAAGATTTGATGGAACTCTCAACGAAAAAGGACGCATTCTCTATTTCAAAAGATTTGAGCACTGATTTTAGTGTATTCACTGAGTCAGCATTTTTAAATATTTTTATTCCTAAATATAGTTTGCACTGTTAAGAGTGTGGCTTTAAAGTGGCCGTTGTTTCAAGGTAAAGTCCAAATGTGTAAAATATTGTTGGATTTCTGAGGTGTAACCAGTGTGTCTCTCCACTTCAGTGGTCTTTGTTACCTGATCACCGACCCTTCACCAGTAGTCCAGTGCTCACGAGCTTTATGTGCACAGAATATTTTCATTATTTTCTACTGTATTGCTTTTAAAGTTGCAATATGAAATTGTCAGATGAAGAAACAGTGGAGTTGAACGGCTGCCGCTCGCCTTTTACAATACATCTGTCTGCAAATTAACAGGGTTTTCGCGGTGATAGATGACCTAATGAAATCAGGGAATTGACGACAAAAAAAAGAAGTTTTGCACTGCATGGTTTGAATGTGAATGGATAGGGGTTTGCTGAATTTCAGATCAGAATCAATACACAAGTATTTTTCTTGTCAACCCCCCTTCTTCTTCTTTTTTTTTTTTTTAAATATCAAAATTTCAATGGGTCATCTAATTGCAGACACTTTAATATATGTGGTATTTCGTGTTGGGAGCAGCTTCTGTATAATTCAGCCATCTCAACATGTTCTTTCATTTTTTTAAGTCCAGAGGTTCAGTACAAGCATAGTAGGAATAGGGAGGAATTTATATTAAAAATAAACTCCAGTTCTCATTTTCAGCTCTTTAGTAACAACCTGAGCCAACGGGCTGAGCATGAGGTTTTTCCATTTTGCTGGAATCAAGGAACATGATGTCAGCAATAATCTGATTCCTTTTACATGTCTGTGGAGCAACTGAACAAAAACTGAATGCAGTCCTCTTTTTTTCCCCCATTTTTAATCTACAGAATACTATGTAAAGGATACATCATGCCAATTAAACTCCATTTCTGAATGCATTTACTTTGTATGCATTATTTTTGTACATATTTTAGGCTTGTTCTTTTATCCTTGTAGTAATTACAGTCCAAGATCACTAAAACACACTCTTCTTGGGCTGTTACTAACTTATAGAGTATATACAGTAAAAATTGTGCTTATGTTTTATTGATAGAAATGTTTACTAACAGTATTTACATTTCAGAGCCTTCTTCTTATGGTCCAGTAAACTTTCCCATGAAGACTGTAATTTACAGTCTCAATTCAGGTGTAAAATGTACCTCAGTTTAGAATATTACAAATCAGGTTTGGACCATTAGGTAATTCCTTATGATACTTTGAGGCACATGTATATAGGGCAGGGGTCCCCAATCACAGTCCGTGAGGGCCGGTGTCCCTGCGGGTTTTAGATCTCACCCTGGGTCAACACACCTGAATCACATGATTAGTTCATTACCAGGCCTCTGGAGAACTTCAAGACATGTTGAGAAGGTAATTTATCCATTTAAATCAGCTGTGATGGATCAAGAACACATCTAAAACCTGCAGGGACACCGGCCCTCGTGGACTGGGATTGGGGACCCCTGTTCTACATGTGCACATTCAGAGATGCTTTTCTGAATATGTTGGTTGCAACAAGTGTTTGAGTTACTCCTGCCTTCCTGTTAGTTCAGACCAGCCTTGGTATTCTTCTCTGGCATCAACAAACCCTGGAGATGATTATGAGGGAACATCTTAGTAGATAATCCATCCATCTTCTTCTGCTTACAGAAATTCAGGGTCATAGGGGGCCGGTCCCTATCCCAGCTATCATGCAGAGAGGCAGGTTACATCCTGGACAAGTCGCCAATCTGTTACAAGGCAAACACATAGAGACAGACACAGTTTAGATAAACAGTCTCTGAAATACTCAGATCAGCCCATCTAGCACCAACAACCATGCCTTTTTCAAAGCTGCTTAAATCACCTTTCTTCCCCATCCTGACGCTCTGTTTCAACTTCAGCAGGTCATCTTGACCATGTCAACATGCCTGAATGCACTGCATTACTGCCATGTGATTAGCTGATCCTAACAAAGTTGACAGTTTAAATAAACTATAATCCTTTACGCATTGAGACTTCCGATATACAAAAATAACGTTTTTCATTTGAATATGTATGGATATTCAAATGAATAACCACTCCTCCTAAGCAGTAGACGTTAATGACATAATATTTTTGGTCTTTTTTTGCAGGATTTTTAATTCCACACAGGTAAAACGTACTTTTTTTTAAACCAAATTACATTGTGTGGGTTTATACTGCTGTAATATATGCGGCAGAATGCGAACAACTAGTCTGTCTTGTACAGTGAGGCTCGCTGTGGCCTCAACGCTCCACTAGATGGCGGAAAATACAACAGAATAAGTCGACATACACTGAGCCGGACTGTATGGCCTTGTGAAATGGCGTCCTGATGAGATGGTGCCGAAGTTATTTGCTTCGTCACCACTTGTCTAAAACATTTAGACCTACAGCGAGGCTTAATTTAACCTTGTAGCATAACAAAAACTTTCTCTTTTATTTTTAAAATAAATAACCGCCGTGTAAGCTAGCCAATGTGTAAGGAATCCTCGATAACAGTTGAAAGTTTCCTCACATATTCAACAGTTGACATCGATAACTCACTGTGTGACTGCGTCTTACAGTTTTACTCGCTGTTAGCGTACAAGTAGCAAAAGGTGAGTTCGCCACAGTAAACACAGGACGGGCTTCTGTAACGCAACACCAAACATTTTATAGGCGCTATGTTTACGCCTCTCAACTGTTCACCGCCTCACTTGACTGAAAGTGCAGAAAGGCTTGCTGGGAAATGTATTTTTTTTAACAGTTTCGTCCCGCCAGCGGCGACTACAAGACGCTAGCTAGCGCAATACTCTTCCCACAATGCACCGCGTTGTTGTTAGCGACCCCCATCTTGTGTCCTCCTCATGAATATATATTAGTCGGGATTTGCGTAGGAGGTCGGCCGACGTTCATTTCATATTCTAGCGCTGTGTTTTGGTCCAAATGGGACGCACAGTCACGTCTCCGCCCTGATCTGTCCCTGCTCGTCCAGCCTCTTTCCCAGCGAATTTAATCAGTAAGATGTTTTTGGGGAGCAGCGGAGGAGACTCCGACAGGGAAAGGAAGGCGAGGAGTGAATGACTACTAGTGGAATAACTCAGCAACACCGCCCAGTTGGCGGACATTTAGCGCGGCGGGCACGTATTCGGGCTTTTAAATGTAGAGCTTTTAGGCATAACCAAGTGCGCACCGGTATTTATTTAGAGCGGGGGACTTTTCATTGGCAGGGATGGAAAGTGTACAGGCTGTCGCTGAGGATGGCGCGTCAGATGGAGGCGCGACCAAGTTAATGAAGAAGCCCAGCGGACTGTCTGTCGCCCGGGGGACTCCAGCGGATGATGGCGGTGGACGTTTGGCACCCTCCCGCGCTGAGGCAAAGAACGGGAATAGCCTTTCTCATTCCGCCTCTACAGCGGGGACTAGTGCGTCAAACCGAGCCGTGGCGTCTAATGACCGGAGCTCATCCAGCAACTCCAGCTCGCTCTTGTTGAGACGGAGGCGCTTGAAGAGGAACCTCTCAGCCGCAGCTGCAGCCACCACTACCACCTCAGCTGTCACAGCCGCTTGCGGCGCGAAGATGAACTCGGCCCTGTCCTCTGCGTCTTTACATACTCGAAGTCTGGATAGGAAGACTCTGATGAAGCACCGACAGAACATGCAGCTGCAGTCCGCAGATCGCGAGTGGGTGAGAGCAGATCTCCACCGGGGCGCCATACATGTCCACGACAGACTGACGCCCTCGTATCCCAGGCCGGTGCTTTGCACTATGGACACCACAGCCGGCGAGGTGGCCCTCCGACTGAGTAAACTCTCCAGCAAGTCGAGCTCTGTAATGCGTATTTTTTGTAAAGACGCCTCCAAGACGGACCAAAATGGGAACTGTAACGTGAATTATGAATATAATGATAATCAGGGCAAGGTAAAAGAAGACTCTAGTATAAAATGCAGCCACCTGACCCCACTGGAAACCACAGATTTAAGGACCCGTCCAAATGACAGGTTGAGACTGCTCCTCATGGAGAACGCAGATGTCAGGCAAAAGCAACAGGACGTTGATGGAAAACTTTTCACCCCGGAGTCAGAAGACAACATAACCTGTTCGCTGTCAGACTTGAATTCTAACTCTAACATGGATACCCCCAATGACGATGATTCGGAGCACAGGAACGGTGTGGACAGTTATGGATTAAACTCTGGCTCAGATGTAGAAAGCAGTGCATTTGACGACCTGAGCTCCGGGGCCCGGCTCAGTGAACACAGGGACTCCCTGAGTGATGACATGATCCTGGGAACTGAAGCATCCATCCTCAGTCCCTCCTTTGATAGTGCCACAGAGGGCCATGACATGTACGGGAGCTCCTCAGACGAACTGGAACTCGACTGCCCAGCATCGAGCTCAAGCATGGACCCCATCTCCCAGCATCATACTAATGGCATCACTGCTGTCACTGCCAACTACAAGCAGTGCAACGTGGGACATTTAAGCGACGTGGGGCCAGATAGCAGACTCAGCCCACACAGTCTGGGCAGCCTCCCACCCAGCAGTAGTTCCGGCTCATTGTCAAGAGCTGGTTCTACAGGTAACACACCTGACATCCAAGATCCGGACTGTAGCCAGGGGGCCGTAAAAACAGGGCTCACAGCACACCAGAATGGAGATTCTTATAATTCCAGCCCCACACTGTATGTTCAGCTGCATGGTGAAGCTGTTAGGAGGCTTAGCCCAGATGAGAGGCCTCTGCAGATCCAGAATGACTTTCTCTTTAAGCTTGGATTTAAGAACCCGTGGAGAGTTCAAGAGGAGGGGCTTAACACAGAAATTGGCTCCTTGTTACGTTTTTATGCAGGTAAATGAAACTACGTGTCTGTGTATACATGTATAATATGACTAATATCATTATAATATCATACCATCGCGATCCATGTGTGTTTTGCTCATGCTGATACTTACTGAGGCCTTTATATGAAGCCTGTGTTGTTTGGAGTAGAGATCCGTAATGTTGTAGTGCTTGGAACAGGTTGTTAACCTGTGAAAGAATGAATCTGGTGGATTCAGACATTCGTATGGTATGACACCATATCCTTTTTGCAGAGGTAGGATAATATTTTCACAGGATGAGCTTGTGGAGTATGAGTGCAGCACAAAACCTGATAACTGCGACAACAGTTTAGAGGGTCATTATTAAAGGTCTGATAGACTAAGCCTGTTTCCCAGTGATGGGTTGCTATGTTCAGGTTATCCGTGTGCTTGCATTAATGGGTCAAAGTGAGGTCACGTTCCAAAAGGATGTTGATTTTACAGATCTACCTTGCATTACAGTCTTTGTTTTTTTTGCTTCTTCCGGCTTCAGCTATCTTTGTTGGCCTGTAGCAGCACACTTTGCTCCCATGGACACACATGCCAATCGCTACAAAGCCATCACCACAACTTATGGTGCTCAGACATGGGGGCCCTTTCCGGCTTTTGCCCCATTATCATCCTAATGAAAAGCCTGAATTCCTTTTTGGTTGGATGGAGAATAGGGGTGGGAGCGGTATGGCTGGGAAGACCATAAACCCTCTCTGTGGACTCTGTGAATTCTGGTCATTGAGATGCTGCACACTGCCTGTCCTATTGGCATCCAGCACAGCTACTGTCACACTAACTAACTGCTTGCCAAGCTGGGTTAACGTGCTTCTCCAAAGCTCAGGAAGCCCTTTTCTTCACCATGCCACTGCCTCCACCACCGCTGCTATTGCTGTTTGCTGCTGTGGGAAGTCGAGTGCGTGGGTGGCGGTGGTGGTTGAGGGGTGATAATGTGAGTTGAATGAGGACAGTTGAGGAAACTGGTCTGAAGTGTGCAGACTCTAATGCTCTGTAGCTTCCTGTCCCTGGAGGCTGCTGAAATAGAAGTTATTTAATAAGAAGCTGAAAACGGCCATAGAACCAATTGTTTCCGATTGCTAGGATTATTTAATTACATGGAAGGCTGTACAAGCGTGCATACTGGGACTCCTTAATCAATGCCCATTTAGAGAAAATAACAAATCAAATCCTACATGAGCCTGTGCAGTCATCTGAGATGAGCCAGTAGCAAACAGCAGCTGTTAACTGCCGGCAGAGGAAGCCCTCACGGCCCTCTGATGGTGACGCCTCCACATCTCATGTGAGACAGCTTAACTACGATCACCTGAGCTCTCCTCCGGCACGCCCCCATCACCACCACACAAAATGCCACTCAACAACACCCAGGCTGCAGTCTGCAAATGAGGCTTGCCTCTTGTCCAGCCACATGTAGAACGACATTGAAGAGCACTTCACACACACACACACACACACACACAGAGGCATGTACTGTAAAGAGAGAGCAGTGCTGATGCCCTTGGGACTTTACTAGCCCGCTCTTCCACTGTTTCCTTACTGCACTGAAGCACGTGAGGAATGTACGCTGGCTCCTCTAGAATGTCAGGCACATCTTCTACAGAAGGGAATGAGAGGGCTGAGGGGGATGGGACGTATGAAGGAATTCTGCGCTGACACATGTTGAGCTGTCTTCGAATGGCTTTTTTTTTTCTCAGATAGCGGCGATCGGACTAGCCCCAGCTGACTTGTTGGCTGAATCTCAGCCACAGCTGCCACAGCTGTAGGCCTCAGTCACACTGAAGACCTTTTTGTTTTATGTGTCTGGTCATGCAGAGTGGCCTTTGATACAGGAAGTTTAGTATCTAAACTATGTTTTCTCACGCTGTTGCACAGTACAAGCTCTATGCAATTTTAATCATAATCTAGATATTAAGTATGAGAGCAGCCGCTATGCTGCGCTATATTTTTAATAAGAATGACATATGAAGTACTCAGCAACTCTGCATGATTAGGAAAGCAGGAGAATGATGGGAAGGGGCTGTTAAGTCGAGGAGTTGCCATGGGGCATCTCGACAGATCCTTTGGACAATCCAGAAACCAGTTTGACTTTGAAGGGGTCAGGTCATGCTTTGAGAACACAGACTCTGCAGTGGTCAGATGAGAAAACTCACTTTGCCCTACTAGACACACAAGCACACACATATAGGCTGGCTAGATCAAAGGGCCGCTGTCCTCTTTGGCAGGCTGATGAGTGATCCTTTCAGAGCTGCCCCACACAGGAGTCTCTTGTAATGCCAAGCCAGCTTTATTAGAATTTGAGTACAAGGGGGAAAAAAGTTTTTTTTTTTTTTTTAAATACAAAAAGTACACACAATTTAAAGGCCACTTGGACTTATTATTAAATTAAAGTTTAGTGGAATCAAGAAAAATATGTATCTGCTTTGGTTTGCATGTTATTGTCACTTCTGTGTGTGTGTGTGCGTGTGTGAGAAAGAGAGAGAGCTGTCTGAGCCCCGACTACTGTAAAACTCTATCACAGATAGCAAAGTGTCTCATCTTTTTGAGAATAAAATCCTTTGAACTCGAGAGGCAGTGCCTCCCTGGAGCACATGTTTGGTGGATCCCTGATCTATCTATTTATCTTTCTTCTTGGATCGCCATTCTTGAAACTTTTTCAATAAAGAATACATTAATTTTTATTCTTTAATTATTGTTCTTGAAAATGTTAGTGATGGATACTTTCCTAGCTGTTAGCCATGTAGCAAAACAGGCTGTACCAGTCATGCTTTTTGGTGGTCTAACTTTCTAAATGTAAAGTAGTTGGTTATGCAAGTTACCAGTGTTAGCTATCTAGTATTCATCTGAAGATGATAAACTACATTCTGACTTTATTCTTGTTTCTAAAGAAAAACTAAAACAGACAGCACTTCTATCACTTTGGACATAAAGAAAGATGGAAACTAAATAACAGTGACATTTGGAGGGTTAGTGAAGTCGGACTACTTGACATATCCTCTCAGTAAATTTCATGTTGAGGGTCCCTGATGGGAGGGGACAAACACCATCATATGGCAGAAAGAAGGTGCTGAAAAAGGACCAAACATAAGCCAAGATAACATTTCAGATGAGCCCATCTTAAATATTTAAGCATTTAAATATTTGGTGTTCAGGAGACTGCAAGCTTTAAAAAAAGGCACGTTAAAGCTTTCAGATAGCATATAAGTAGTGCTATCTGAAAGCTGGAGATCCAGAGAATGATCACTTATTATTTTGTTTTATTAAATAAAACAAGGCGCAAAGCATTACAACATGTTGAAAAGACAACAGCCTCAGTCAATGCAGTAGATGCTTTGACCTGGAAACCGGGGTGATGCATCATCGCTTAGCAAGCAAACAGAAGTTCTCTGTTAATCGACGGTGCAGTTTAGTAAAAGTTGTAATATTGCAGATTAAAACATTATATTTTTTCAGTGTTACTCTGTAACCCAGTTTCTTCTCTGATGACTGCAAATCTCCAGTCCAACAAGCTAATGAAGTTACCTACCCCCTACTGGGATGCTTCTTTTCCCTTACCCAGAGGTAGTAGTGTTTGTCTCTCTCTCTCTATATATATATATATGTGTGTGTGTGTGTGTGTGTGTGTGTGTGTGTGTGTGTGTGTAGATTTGTTTTAAAGAGAAATGGCATACTGAACCCTAACATGCACAGACTGGCACAGGGTCTCTCTAGAGGCAAAGAGCCTGAAGTTCTTAACTAAACCAAAGCAGCATGCTAAATTATTTAGATTCATTAGCCTACTCGGCGTCGCAAACACTCTCATCTATGCACTTAAGCATACCAGCTACTTTTTGTGAGCTCTGCCTTCGTACTCTATTAAAGTTGAAATGTTTGAAAAGCAGTTTCCTGTAGGTCTAAAGTGGGAAGATTTGGTGTGCTTTACGAGTGAAATTAATGACCACAGGCCTAGAAACTATCAAGGTATTAATTCCTTTCAGTTCCATGCAGGTTCATAGCTCAAGCTTCTGTGGAAGTCAGTTTTGGTAGCTGTTTCAGCACACTGCACCCAATTTTCAGGTAATTCCCATGTCGTCATTGTGCGCCAGGAAGGTGAAATTGGCAGGAAGAATCAGCCATGAAGAACTAATAAAAGCAGAGATAATGCCAGTAATGACTCTGGTTTTATGAAACACAATATCTTCCTGATTAAAAATGTTTGTAGCTTTGCAGGTTTATGGTAGCCATTAAGTTTGTAATCTGAGTAATATTTGTTTTTCACAATGGCATTTTATAGTGCACAATTTTAATGAAATGTAACATTTTTACTTTTTATTTCAGTTTATTTTTGCAAACCCTCAAGACCAACTGAAACATGGCCTCACTGATATAGGTGTTTACTTGCAACATTCGGGCAATAACTTGACTACTTTATTGCTTTGGGATCTAGCTACAAGGCCGAGGCTAACACTGCACATATTCTGCATTTTTGTCATCACCTGGGTTAATTCCACTGCATCTAAAAATGGCAGTAATATTCCTTCAGCGTCTTACAGAAAGCTTTGTTTAAAGGGGGGAGGGGGGGTTTTCTGCACTTATCCGTACCTTTTCAACATAAGCCTTCTAAGTTCCACAACTATTTATTTTTAAGTTTTTCCTCTGTGTTTGTGTGTCCTGTTCATGCTGAGAGATGTGTAATAGACAATCTGAGAACTATAAATGTAATTTTACTAACTAAAGCACATAGGAAAAAATTAAATCTAGAGTATAAGCAGGCGGCCTGTTGTAAAAAGGTTTCCCTTACCCCAAACTCCTATCATTTTTTTTCTTTTACCTAGCCAAGGAGCTTTAGTGCCTAAAATAACAAACAATATATGAACAAAGTGTCAGATTAATTGAGCCCACTTCTTTTGCCGCCATACATTTTCCTAAAGAGACGTCTTTGCTTTGTAAAGGAAAATCCTGCTCAGTCTCTTGGTAACGTGTGTAATAGTCGGGAAAATGTCTTTGTCTGTGTGTGTGTGTTTGTTCATGGACACAAATTCTGTAAGTAATGCATTTCAATATGAAATATATTTTGTGTCAGATTCGCATTTTTTTTTTTTTTTTTTTTTTTGTACAGAAAGAGCATGTGACACCATGGCAACCAGGAAAACAAAGTTCTAAAAGCTGCGGCAACTGTTGTATTTCAGCCCAAACCACTTTTTTTTTTTTTAGTAATGCCTAACCTTAACCAAGTAGTTTTTAATAGCTAAACCTAAACATAACCATATGACATATCTGTAACACATACCCTACAAATGGTGTCTGAAGAAATTATGGGTCTCTGGTGTGAAAGTCAAGAATGACTTATTCCTCCACCACCAGTCATGTTCAGGGACACCAAATAATGTTGGGAAATTTGTCATTACAAACATTAAAAAATGTGCTGTGAGATCAGGTTGAACTGTTATATGTCATTTCTCCAAATTTTGATAGTTGTTATCAGGTCATCACCTCTTTTCATTTTGGTACACAGATGTGTTGGACCCCTGCATGCCACCAGAACCAATGTACCTTGGCACTTATCACCAATTTCTTTCAAAAGATATTCTGATGTAGAGTGTTTTAGTGAAGGAGGTGAAGAAAGTTAACACGCTGGTCCAAAGTCTCTCGTGAATTTTCAGCTGGTATGCATAGCATATTAATCATATAATTTTCATGCTCATCAAACTCTTCAGTGACCCCTCATGTGGTTTGTATGTGGGCACTGTCATCCTGTAAGAGACCACTCCTGTTCTTGATGGAAAAAGTTGAAAGTGATCACTTAGAACAACTTTTTTTCCCTTCTGATACAAGTGGACTCAAATGATCCATGGCCTCCTATAGCAAAGCAGAGCCACCAGATCCTCTTGTTGTAGAGGTGTGTGTGTGTGGGGCAAATGTTCACGCTCAGGCGCCCTTGAATTTGTCACTCTTCTTACACATCTTTAAAAGATTTGTGGCTTTCTATTATTATATTCATCATATGATAATAAAGTCTCGGTGGAATCTTGAGTAGGTTGTTGCCTACGGTGTGAGGAAAATGTTAACATTTCATGAAGATTGCAATAGTTTGACTACTCTCAAAGCTTTGTGAAATCTGATTTCAGGACAGTATATTTCCACTGTTACCTCAGGGGCCTCTCTGAGGAGGCAGCGGCTAGTGACGTGATGACTTAAAGGACTGTGCAGGGTTTAAAGGCTTAATGAAGCTCCCAGCTTTCTCCAGCAGGCTCTGTGGCAGCTATCAAGCAGAAAACCACTCACTCTGTCTTGTCAGTGCCACGTTGCTCCCTTCATACAGTCAGCGCGCCAGATTGCTCCCACACTCACACTTGCATTTCTATGAAAACATTTTCAAAGGCAGAAGGAGGACAGTCTGCGCGATTCTTGTCATTGTTTTGTTTTTTTGTTTTTATGAACGATTACTGGTTATCATAATAACAGTAGGAGGATGCCTTCCAGCGGTTTACTTTGGGTGAATTTTGTTATTCAAATAAGGTTTTATTGGTGCTCAACGATTTTGATCATTTGCAATATTCAAGTGTCGCTTTCAGTTAAACCTATAAAACGCAGCCGAACCAAAGCATCTCTGTGTGTGTAAAGACTCCTGCATCATCTCTGCATAAGGGAGGCACTGGGGCTGCCTCATCCTTCCTCACATTCACGTTCTCGCCTGACAGCTAATGGTCTTTCTAAATGGCCCATTGCTGAGTCATTATGTAATTGTGTAACCAGATTTCACACGTTCCAGAGCTCAAATCCAATACGCATGTGTTGGTGTGCGCTGAGGTTTTTCTGGCTTTCGCTAGTGTATCCGTGTGCCCAAGAGAAAACTGAGCGATCAAAGAATAGATTTACTGTATGCATTTTACTTTTGTTCACATGCGAGCCGCACGTGCACACTTAAACGAATAGTGACCATAGAGTCTCAGCGCTGAGCTGGATGTTAGTATCTCGGAGGATTCACGTGTGTGTCTGCTGAGGCAGACTTGGAGAGGATGGTGGTGTCAGCTTGTAGCAGTTAAAGCCAGGGGAACTGTGTTCTGTCTAATATAGATTGCCTTCTTGGCTGACATCCTACCACCCTCCCCTTCTCTCCTCTCACGCCGAATCATCCTCCCTCTCTCAATTTCTCTCATGATCGATCCTCCTCCCTTTCCTCTCGCTATCTTTTCTCGCATCTCCTCCTCCCTCACACCATCTGACAGTTTGCATTTATCTTCCCATATCTCTATCCTTCCATTGCTTATTGCTTTTCATTCTGACAATTATGGTCACCCTCCTGGTTGTCTTATTAATAAATGACAAAAACCAACAGCTAACATCATTGCTTTTAGAGGTCTTGCGCGCTTAAAAGCCTCTGTCTGATTGCTGTCTCTGTGTGTGTGTGTGTGGATTTGCTTGCTTGGGTATATAGCATGCCCACTGTGTAAACACTGTAAGTAAAAAAGAAACAGGGGTTGTATGCCGCTGAAAGTGCCTTTGTAAACAGTTGAATCTAGGCTGAGCAATGTCATGCTGATATGTCACTGTTGTCTGCCAGCCGGCACATCTTAGATAGGGAATTGGGAAAGGGGGTTGGGAAGGGCAGCGGCTTTTCCTGCCCTGTGGGAGAAGCCCATCCTCTTAGCTGTCTGTCAAGCTGCCCTTGCCAAATGCTCCCTGGAAATCTCTGAGGTTTGGAGTAGTCGATGTTCACCAAACAAAAAGCAATGAAAGGGTTCCCCCTTCGGCAGGGTCACGGGCTCGGCTGACTGTCCCCGAGCTGAGCACCAGCCCCTGGCCCCGACCACATCCATGAGCGGGGGATTAGAAGCCGGCCAGCAGGGGCTCACTTTATGCAGCTTTGATCAGCAGCAGCATAGCCTAATACCCGACAACATCTGCAACTCTCAGCATTAAAGAGGCCCAAAAATTCCTATTAGGGAACAAGCGGCCTGCTTGCCTGCTAGTCTACTGGACAGAACTGTGTCAATTTCTGGATGGGAGGTTTTTTTTGTTTTTTAAATACCATCACTCCAGTGGTGCTTAGACTGATTTGTTTTACAAAGCCCACGTCTCCAGACAGGGTAGCTTGCTTTGTGTTTGAAAATCCAGTTTCTTAGCTTTTTGTTTTCACTAGAAGAAAAGATAGGATCACTTTGCTTTTTGGGGTGGCTCTGTATTTTTTTTTTTTTTTTTTTTTACAGATACATTTTCCTGCTTTGCAGAAACTGAACAGAAAAAGCTAAGGAGGTAGAATGTTTTGCAAACATTATTGTGAAAAGAATGTTACCAGGCGGTCTCTGAATCTTTGTATGTGTCAGATAAGGTGCGTTTGGGTGGAGCTGAGCTCATTTCTTTGGACTCTGCTCTAATAGAAAGTGGGCAGAGTTGTCATTTCATATCAACAACAGATATGTTGTTGATACGAAATGACCTATTTTGAAGTTCATCTCTCTCAAAAAAATGCTGAAGCACAATGACAGTACTTCCTCATTGGTGAGCGAATGAAAGAAGAAGGGTTATTAAAAAAACAAGAAGGATGCCACCACACGCCAGTGATTTACTGGAACAGATTTGCATGATTACTGCGCAAGACACGTGCGCAGATATTATACTTCAAATTCTAAAATGTTATATCCATAGTGCTCCATTCTTCTTTTAATCTGATCACACTTGGCTATAGTGTTTTTAATTTATTCTTATAGCTTTAATTGCGCTGTTTGCTCCAAAGCAGTCCCTGTATCCAGGTGGGATACACCAAAAACCCACTCAGTGCCACCTGCCTGTCACCAAACACCAGACAGAAAGAAAAAAATTGTGACTATTTGATAAAATTGGATAGTTAACAAAAACTTAGAGGAAAGTGAATATTTTACTGGCATTCATTAATTGGCCAGAAACACAACTAAGAGTTAATAGAACAGGTTACCGTCTATTCTTTCACTATTTGGTGTTTAGAATATCAAAATAAGTAGTGTAACAATTTGAGTTTGTCCCAATTGGATTGTTACAGATGCGTTACATTTCCCAAAACTGAACAGATTCATCAGCAGCTACCAAAAATGTATACAGGCAAGATTTGTTATAGGCACCCTAAACTGCCAAGTGGGTGTTAACAGTTAGGTTCATTTGTATTTTTGGCATTTCAACTGTTTATCAAAATATATGTTAGTGACATTTAGGGATGGGTATCATTTAGGTTTTATCCGATACCGGTGCCAAACCGGTACTTTTGAAACGGTGCGGGTGCTTAAACGGTGCTCAAACCGGTGCTTAAAGAATGGAGAACACAAAATTGGTCCAAAAACCTCTCATGTTCAGCAGTTTTTTTGTAAAAAGATAACAATGTTAGCCTTTTCTGCAGCTATAGGGCATATATGGTCTCACTCTTGGCTGGAAGCAGTGCTTAAACAATGGAAAAAACACAAACTTTGTCCAAAAACCTCTCATGTTTAACTGTTTTCCACTTTTTCTTTGGTCATTTTAGCCTTTTTGGCCAGGGTGAAGGGAGTATCTGCCATCAAACAAGAAGACAGCCGCATGTAACTACGACGGTGTTTGCTAGTTCACCTTACATGCATTAATGTAATAATGTGGTTAGCGTACTCAACGTTAATTACACACGAACAACATGAAGCTACTCACGCAGAGGAGAACGGCTGCTGCTGCCATCATCATCCGTCATCATTTCTGCTACACTGGCAGGGCTAGGGGCCAGGACTCTCCTCTTTGGGTTTTTGGGGGATGTTGCTAACTCCGGGTCCGATAACAGGCACCGCACCCGCAGTAGATGTGCACGGTGTGAGGTCTCGCAGCAAGCTATCAAACACGGCGCATTTCTCGGCTTTAAAAAAAACGCTATGCGTCGCCAGGTGTTTCATCAGATTTGAGGTGTTACCTCCTTTGACAGTATCACAGTATCAGCTTAAAGCACTTGTTGCAGGCTGCTGAGTTTGCATCTTTGCTGTGAAGTACAGCCAGACTTTTGATAAACCGCCTTGGGCATTTTTAATCTGTAGCTCTGCTCTAAAAGAACATACGTACCTGGCCCCGCCTACTATCCTCGGAAACGTAAAACGATTGGCTAGAATTGGCTCAGGAAAACAAAAGCACCAAAATAAAGCACCGAAATGTGCGCTGCTTTTCGGTCTGGTTACTACCGTTTATGTCAGATGGCACCGGACACCGGTACCCATCCCTAGTGACATTTATATACTTTTAAAAGGGTATATTTCATCTTTAATTGAATGGGATTACATCGAAATCCAGGAATCACAACTCTTTCTCAAGTGACTGCTTGTCTCAGAACCCTTTTATAGACAGGTGTGGTCTGTTCCATGATTCTAGCTGTAGCATTTGCCTTTTGAAATCACTGCTGTGAACCCACTGCATGCTGTTGAGGAAGCAATACATGCAAATAAGAAATGCATCAGAGAGACATACATTAGCAAATGCAAATGTTTGAGCATGCATTTTAGCTGCTGGCACAAAGAAAAGGGGCCAACAAACAGCAACTGAAGACAGCTGCGTTAAAGGATTGGTAGAGCATCACAAAAGAGGAAATCCTTTATTTTATTTTTTTGTTTAAGTCCATGGGTTTCAAGTA
Organism: Oreochromis aureus; assembly: GCF_013358895.1. Taxonomy (NCBI): domain Eukaryota; kingdom Metazoa; phylum Chordata; class Actinopteri; order Cichliformes; family Cichlidae; genus Oreochromis; species Oreochromis aureus. Next base: position 17,424,948 of record NC_052959.1, read on the forward strand.
TTTAAAATAAGAATTTTAAATATTATTGTGTCCAACCATACAGTATAGGTATACCCTCCAAGTATTTCTGGGCCTAACTGTATAGCCTTCACCTATACAGTCTGAGAGCTGTATAGGTGAAGGCTCAACATCAGCCTTTAGAGAATGGACAGTTGAAACTGTGGCCTGTGTGCAGCCTATCTCAGTCATCAGCAGGGCAATTTGCTAGTCTCTTTCTGTTGGCTGTGCAGTTTGATAATTACCCAGGTCCTGGAAAAAAGTGAAGGCGTCACCTGCTGCACCAGGAAGTTACCCTTCACTTTTCTCTCGTGTCCTTCCCCTGTGGATTTTACTCTCTTGCGCATGCTTATTCTGCCCAGTGTCATTCTGTCAGCAGTTCCTGTTTCATTTGTGGTTTCTTTCACATAAACACTTGGTGTCTTTTATCAACTCTCACTTGGCCTCCACTTACTTTTCTATTTTTCCCAGCTCCTCTGATTAAAGACTTTCCCTCTTTTGTTTTCTCACTACTCCCCCTTCTCTCTCGCTCTCTCTCTCTCCCTCACTGCCCTCCCACCCTGGCACCCCCTCACCCCTCCTCCCTCTCCCTCAGTGCCACTGTGTTCACATGGCCCCTGCATGTGACATGAAGCTGAGCCAAAACACCCCGGATGCCCGCTTCAGCCCTCCGCTGTTCCAGACCTTGTTAAATTTTAAACAAAACAAAAGGACAGGGGAAGGAGGGAGGAGGGAGAATGAGAAGAAAGAGAAAAGTGAGCACGTGGGGCCAGGGGAATGTGCAACAACATCACAATTTCATTCATTCACTCGTTCTGTCCCTCTGCATCATCACAAGAGCACAGCCCTTTAATTCTTGCCCTCTGTCCATTTACTGGTGTGAAAGGCTTTCTCTTGTCTCTGTCCTCTCTCTCTCTGCTCTGGGTCGGACTAGTTGTAGCTTCAACCAAAGATCTGGAGTCTGATTACTTCATGGACTGTCCTTCTTTGGTATTAAAGAACAGCTGGCTTTGCTGACTTGCAGTCTTCATGGACAAGCTTCAGTAGCCTATCTAAAAAAGTAGGCTTTTTAATAGAAATAGGTATAAATATGGATGAGAAAAAGCAGAAATCACTGGTTTATTAGTGCCTGAGCACAGCTTTGTGAAATGCAGTGACTTGCAGACAATGTCTGAAAAGTTGGGACAGGGGTATGTTTACTACTGTGTTGCATCACCACTTCTGTGTTTGGGAAATAAGAAGAGCAGTTGCTGCAGTTTTGATAGCTAATGAATGATATGGGGTTTCAGCTGATTAGCAGTTCTGGGCCTCCTTTGATGCCTGGCCTGGTCAGGCCAGTTTATCAGCAAATTGTGTAACTAGAGAGTCATACTGCTGGGATACGTGCAGAATGTGGTCTTCCTTATATGAGCAGGGCCTTGTGTACTGCAAGGCTAAATACAGCAGCCTGACCCATGCCTTCCTCACACTCTCTCTCTCCCTGCTTCACTGTCTAATCTTTACTCCGCTATCTAATAAAGCTGAAACCCCCAACAGATAATTTAAAAAAAAAGAGACTTCACTAAAAAAGTCATCATGTAGATCCTCTCTCTGTATTTACACTATGTTGTTTAGTGTTAATGGTGCCTTCACAGCTGTGCAAGTAATCCATGTCATACTATGATACAGTGGCAGGTGCTGGCTTTTGAACTATATTGGATCGATCTTCTCTATAGGAGCATGTATAGTCCGGGATTTTCAAAAAGAAGCCACGCAGACTGTGCTAAGCTTTATTCTTTTTAAATGTTGTCCCTTCTATACAGGGTTTTTGATTTCTTGGTCATTTTTAGACAGCCACAGTAGAGAGTAGATAGGAGGGTAGTGAGAATGACCTGCACCTGCAGCCTTTCAGCATGTGGTTTTCCTGCTCAACCAAGTGAGCTGTAACAGCAGCCATACAGAGAGTACAGAAAGGGTCTGCTCGCTTATATTAAATACCAAATAAATGTTTATTTAAAAAAACAAAACAATACTATTTCTTAGTTTCAACATTTTATATATTTTTGTCATAATCATGTAATGTTTATATTATTTTAAAATCACGTGCAGGTCACCAATCTGTTGTGGCTCTAACACAGACAACCATTCACACCTACAGCTAATGTATAATTACCAAGCAGCATACTGTTGGACATAGTGTTGGACTTTGGGTGAAAGTACCCGAGGACCCGAACCATGAGAACGCCATACAGAAGGGTCCCAGCCAGCCAGTGGATTCAAATCCAGCACCTTCCTACTGTGACGCCACACATCCATGCTGCCAACATGGCAACCCTTAATGTATTTTATCCCAGAATAACTTGAATGCCTGCAGTACCTCGGTGGATATGTGCCAGATTTAGCCAAGCTGTGAGGGTCATTTATAGCTTCTGATAATGAATGGCGGTAAAGGTTAAGTACATACTATAAGAAGTGATCTTGTTATCTGTATGTCTGATTTACCCGCTGGTAATGCTTGGAACTGAAAGTGATTTGATTGTGTTTCATCTTGGCTTAACAGCTAATCAATCAGAAATGAAAAAGTTGTCTTTGTCACTATGCACTGCTCATATAAAGACAGGGCTAACTGAGCTTGATTTACAGTTCTCTTGCAGTAACGGTCAAAACACGTCAGCTCAGTGTATCTCTGCTATCAAATGGCACAAATATTTTCATGTCGTTGCATATGAGGAAAAACAAGTTCAGACAGGAGCCTCAAGCAGCCTGCAGTTTTCAGTCTGCCGAGCATAATATTAATCCCCACCAATCACACACGCTTTCCTCATGATTTTGTACACTGCTCTGGTATTCACCCAGTCTCTAGCTCACTCCAGTGCTATTCTAGTTCTGCACGTATGAAAATGTTGCTGCCGCCCACTTAAATCTGCCTCTTTTTTCTAAGCAGGAATCTGTCTACACTTTGATTTGTAGCACATGCTCAGTGCACACAGTCGATAATATCACATCTGTTGATGGTGATCATCGCTGTTGTCCTCAAAGCATTTTGTGCAGCATTTTACGGCACAATGATCTATACTTACTTGTTAAGCTGCATTGCCATGTTGTTTAAGCCAATAATGCAGCTAACAACATTATACATGGCTGTAAACTGACATACACTAGAGGCATTAATCCATTTGCTCACTTTATTATGCCTTCAGCCTTTGAGTTTTAAAGGCATCATGTGCGAGTGGCTGACAGGTACACACACAAAGCCTCGATCATAACAAAATATGAAGAAAAGGGATTTAGCTGCCGTGCAGGAGTTAACAGTGAAATATATACATAAATGTACCGAGAGTTGTCGATCCTCCTGCTCCTGTAATTATGATTTTTACTTATTATCACATTAACTTTTTAAGGCCTTTGGAGCTTCATTATGAACACTGTCCATAAATTAACAAGTAGGTTGTTTATGCCTTTTTAAAAATCTCCAAATGTCATGGAATTGCAGTCGCCAGTGTTGCCATGACTCAAACAATCCACCTGATTATCTGTAGCAGTTTTGCTCTTTTGTGACCTTTAAATTTTCTCCTTCTAATGGGCGTCCGTGTCGGCCTTCAGGCTGTGGTAGTGAAGTTCTGGTGTCTCAATTAAAAGCCTCTATTTTAGATTGTTAATTTAATTAAATTGGTGGCTTACTGATATGAAGTAAGATTATTATTATTATCATTAATACGGGAGGACCGTGCTGAAATGCAGAGGGGGATTTCGACTCTGCAGTTGACTTTGATGGCTCATTCTGCTGTTATTAAAGTGATTTTTTTTTTCCTTTTAGAGCCATGGTGCTCTGCGCCTATACCACGTACTGTTTGACTGTGTGTGTGTGTGTGTGTGTGTGTAAATATCCAATAAAAATTGTTTTGTCATCAGAGTTTGTCATCCACGTTCTCCAGTCCATTATTTACGCGCGCGTTACATGCTATTTTTAAAATTATGGTTATTATTTTTGTTTACTCAAGTGCCATTTGAAAGGAAGAAATATTAGTTTTGCTGACGGAAAGTCTCCATTTCAACTTGGGTGGCGGATGATGATTGTGTTGAGGTCACGTTTTTTAGAGAAGGTGGGCGTCTGAGAGTGTATTGTGAAATGTCCCATCTTAATTACTGTCAACAACTACATTATTAATGCTCTACTAGTGAACGTTACAGTTGCTGCAACTGTGTGTGACCTTGAAAGTGCTTAAAAAGTGCTTGAATTTGACCCTGAAAAAGCGTACGAACCCTGTGATGAGAAGAAAAGCCTGAGAGTGTTGTGAAATGTCCCATCTTAATGTGTGAAAGTGATTAAAAAGTGTTTATCAATTTGACCCTCTCAAAAAAGTGTGTTGTCCTGTGATGAGAAGAGAAGGGTGGAGCGTCTGAGAGTGTATGTGAAATGTCCCATCTTAATTACTGTCAACAACTACATTATTAATGCTGTGTTACAAATGAACAGGGAAGCCCAAGGTGACAAACACATGGGAGTCCCTGTATGCTAATTAGTCACCGATGTAAACACAAATGTGTGAGTGTTTGTCTTCTTGCTTGTGCAACCCACCGCTATCAGTTTTAACCTTTTGCTCAACATCAAACCTTCGCTCGCTTACCAATTACTATACTCATCTCGCCTCTTTAGCCTCTGTATCAGCAGGAGGTGTTGTCAGCCTGCTCCTTATCGCCGCCGTCTCTTCATCCCTAGCTCTCGTATTTCACCCTCCCTTGATGCACTTCCCAGGGGGGTTGAGTGTGAGGTGGGTAAGCCTAAACCTCTCTGTTTGGATGGGTGTTATTGTACTGTGCTTAAGATGACAGTACCCACCTCCCCACCCATACCTCACTTTCTTTAAGCCCCACATACAGTATAAGGCACTGCACTTTATCAAGGCTGTATAGAGTGCAGCAGAAACAGGCTGCTGCTGCTGTATGCAGGCCATTAGCAACTGCTGAGTGACAGAATGCGGAGGCTGAAGTGACACAGTGTTAGCGCTGATGAGCAACCAGTGTTGCGAACGATAACATAATATGTGTGTCTGTGAAAGCTCTTGCATGATTTGGGTAAATCTTAAAAATAATGCTCCTAAAGGAGAGCATTTTTTTCTGATTCAGTGACGAGAAAATTGGCACTCAAAAGTTTTCTAGAGGCCTGGTCAATATCTTTGTAAGGTTTGTTTGCTTTTGTACATGCATAACTGTAGCCACAGTAAACATCTTGCCTCTTGAGTATAATTTGTAAAGTAAAATGAAGATGCACCACCCATTTGAGAAGCCAAAAACCAGCAAATGCTTGGCTTTTTTCCCGAAGTGTCATTAATGAGACATAGTGCTCTCTCAGCTTGTGAAAACAGTTATAGCAGCTTTGGAGAGACTTTCCTGTGGTTAAAAAAAAAAAAAAATCTGGATTCGGGAGACAGACACCCTCTCTACTTTTAAGATTAGGCTTAAAACTTTCCTTTTTGATAAGGTCTATGGCTAGGGTTGGATCAGGTGACCCTGAGTCCTCCTTAGTTATGCTCCAATAAATCTAGGCTGCTGGGGGATTCCCATGATGCCTTGAGTGTTTCTTCTTCAGTCACTTTTTTCACTCATTATGTGTTTACACACTCTCTCCATGTAATTATTAGGTATTGTTAATCTCTGACTCTCTTCCACAGCATATCTTTGTCCTGTCTTCATCTGCTCCCCCCAACCAGTCGTGGCAGATGTCCGCCCTCCCTGAGCCTCGTTCTGCTGGAGTTTCTTCCTGTTAAAAGGGAGTTTTTCCTTCCCACTGTTTTCTTTGTATTATTGTGGCGTCTTTACCTTAAACTATAAAGCGCCTTGAGGCAACTGTTGTTGTGATTTGGCTCTATTTAAATAAAATTGAATTGAACTGGTTTAAAAACAGCCCTATATTTTTAGGACAGAAAACCTTTGTTTGGTAGACTTTCTGGCACAGCCCGAAGAGCATATTGTCTCACATTTTAACGTACCCCTCATTTACTGAGTTCTTATGGTAATTATAAAAAACATTATAGCCAACATAATAAAGGAGCTTGTGAATGTATGCTTGATTTCATATTGGGTTTAAGTAAAAACTCCTCGAGGCAGATGCTGTTAACACGGCATTCTTTCTTTGATTTGGGATTTAATTTAATTGCAACTTCATAATACACTGCAGTCAGCCTTTGTTACATTGTGCATGCATTTCCTGTGTGCTAGCTTTCCTCTTGTGTTTGTCAAAGAGCTGTTAAGACCAAAGGCGAGTGCTGCATCATTCATGAGTGTGTGCCACCCTGTGCCCAGACTGCAGTGACCCATAGCTGTCAACAGTGTATCCTTGAACATAATGGCACAGGTTGTGCTGAGGACACACTGCAGGGACCACTGGCATGTGGAGGTCTGTGGGTGGGGCCAGGGGATGGGTGGGCCAGTTGGGGTTGTAAATGGAAGTTGTAAATGAAGAGAAGCGCTGAATAAGGCACTAATATAAATGCAGTCATTTCTCTCTTTTTGTTTTAATTCTCTTTTTTGCTTTCGGGTACTGCCTGTACTAGTATATTTCAAAAGATGGCTAAGGTTTTTATAGGTTTGCAAAAAAAGAGAGAGAGCGAGAGAGAGAGCAAGAGAGGGGTCAGGCTGTGAGTAACCTGGGCTAGAAATCATTCCCTGCCCACATGAACAGCCACTGAACCACTGGACAGAAGAAAGTGAGGAAAAAACAGAGTGTGAATAACAGCTGGAGATACTGAAACCTGACATTATATATACAAGGGAATGGTTTATGAAGAAAGATGTGTAGGAAAAAGGAGGAATTTTGGTCCTGCTGAGGCCTTCTTGTCCTATAACATATTTCATATGCACGCGCACACACACAGAGCTGAAACCTGTGTGTGTGTGTGTGTGTGCGTGCGCGCGCGCGCGTGTGTGTGTGTGTGTGTGTGTGTGTGTGCGCGAGAGAGAAAGCAAGTAAGACAGAGACGCATTACATAACTGGACACCATGGCTTTCCTGCCAGTTTACTATCACACAGCAGTAACTCAGTTCACACGTGTGCAGGCTTGCTTTATTTTGTGTGTGAAAGCTTAGCAACCTCCCGTTTGTTTCTCACGCGTTCATGACCTGCTGGTAATTTATGATTTCCCTACTTAGCCAACCTCTTCCACACCAGAGGACAAATTCATCATGCAGTGCAGCTCCACATGAAACAGCATTATGTTATTGATATTATATAAAGGCTAGAAGAAGGGTTTGACAGGAATTACATCTGACTTTTAGCTGGCAAGATAGTAGACAGCTATTGCAAGTGACTGAATCTTGATTCCTCTCACCTCATTTCTTTAAAAAAAAGACCATTTTGGGGGGTCATTTGTGTTACTAACATAATAATAACAATGATAATAACAACAATAATAATAATAATAATGATAACTTGAACTGATCATTTACAGAACAGATGATGGACAGTCACCGTGACATTTCAGTTATGTTTTTTGTGAGATGTTTATTACAGTTAAAAGATCACAGTGACAGTTTTTTTTGGAGCTACTGTTACTTATTTTGTTATTCAAAAAACTTTTTTTGAGTATTTTAAGCAAAATATGATCAACAACATAAATACTCATCGTCAGCGGTAATCATCCACTGTAATTTACAGACATAACTCATCCGAACTCCAAAACCCAACTCACTGATTTTATATTATCGCTCAGTTTCTAAACCTGTCAGCTGGAAACGACAGTATTTTGTGTATTTTCAGGTTTACTGCTAACTGAGATTTACTCGCATAACATTTTCATTGCACTTTCCTCTTGTGAATCTTTCTGCCTGAGGTGACAGAACATGCCACTAGCCAATTCATCCCATCTGTTTATATTGTGCATCTGTTTGTCTTTACATCTATTATCGTTTCACTTCTTCATCTTAGCCAATTTTTATCTTGACCTTGTTAGCGTCGACTTTTCTTTCTCTTCATAAAGCTCCATTTATTTCCATCGTTCTCTCTGTTGCCTTATACTAGACTGCCATGCTTCCACTATTCATGCTTTTAACATCCCTTTTGGCCATCATTTTTTTCTGCATTTGTAGAAAAGGATGATGCACACAAACATACTAATAATTGATTTGGGAGTCCAACAAACTTCCAACTTCCACAGCCTTGAAATTATACTCATATACTCATAACACCCATGCTTTCTGTTAATTTGTAGTACACGCTCCCATGCAAAAAACTGTATGCATTCACTTGAATGCAATAGAAAAGCTAATAAATGAAAAAATCCCCACAGCCCTTGTGTGTCTGTGTATGAATGTGTGAGCTAGCTGATCGGGAGGCCTGTGTATTTCAATGTAAGGTTTCATAACACACACTCATTACATAACAGCAGCAGGAGTGGAGCTGGGAAGAGAGAGGGGGAGCACACATGTACGTCAGTATCCAACCCTTTCACTGGCAGGAAATCACTGGGGAACATCTTTTTTTTTTCACACCCTGATGCCAGCACCTGAATTTGAAGCATCCATAATACAATTCTATCCACTGCACCTAAGTGGTGTTTAGTGTTTTTTAAATAACGTGATGAAGCATGTTACCAGTGTAATGGGTAGCTAGAAGGACTGTCTTACTTTTATTTAAAGGGACAAAAATTAGATATTTAACATTTAAATAGCAACACAGGATGATTGGCTAAACAGTTATTGAGCCTTTATAACTCCTCGTGCCAACAGTCAGGCACATGTTACACATTCATACATCATTTGCAATTGCGTCTGCCTTTCAGTACCGATTTACATCAGGTTGATATGATCTGATATGGAATGATATTACGTGGAGTTTTTTTTCTTTCTTCCAGCATGCATTAACTAACGTTAGAAATTAAAAATGCAGAAATGCAAGTGAATGTGCAAATGGGCAAAAGCGAAGTAACAAAAAAGGCAGCGTTAAAGACAAATTCATCTGCAGATAAGAAAACCCTTCCTTTATCCCAGTGCTGCTCTGAATCCCGGCATTATCCCTGCAGGTGGTGGGTGGTAATGCAATGACCTGATAACTGGAGTTGTACAATGCCTTTAATAGCAGAGGACTGTTTAGTTCCCTTCTTCCCAGGGGCAAAGGGTAATAATGGTTTGATGGAGAAGATATTGCAGGCTGTGACCTCATTTGGATTCAGGATGTGTTTCACTGGACTGAGAGTTTGAGAGAGTGATATTTTGTGTAGTGTCTGCGTGTGTGTGCATGTTGCCCTCCTTGGTGACAAGTTTAAAAGAGATGAGCTTTTAGAATTTTACGGCATCCTTCACAGTAATTATTGTCCACCTCATCCTCTCTGTTGTGATAGAGTGATGTCACATGGGGACCTGGGTCACTACAATACCCTAGACTCTCAGTTCTTATCTCTCTGACTCTGCTGTGCTACTGTTGGGGGGAGGGGGCATCACCTCGGCTGTGCTGTTAAGACTGAAGGATGTCCACTGACAGCAGACAGGAGCACGAAGCTGAATGTAACTCAAATTGGAGCCAGTAATTAAAGCACTGAAAAAAAGTGAACACAGACAGTAGACTACCTATCATATCCTATATCCTTATAACAGAGTACTCATCAAAATGACAATTTTATACTTATAGTAGGCTCTTGTTCTCTGATTTATAAGGTATTACTAGGTATCTGAATAATTCAGAATGTTAGAAAAATATAGCTTTATGCTAGCCACAGTAGTTCGATCTTTTACATTATAGCCCATTAATTTTAGGCTTTTAATTTTTTGATGCATTCATAAACGAACTTTAAACTAGACTAGAACAATATTGTTTTAAAAATGCATTTTCTCTTGACTTTTTAACTCAAACTTTTTCCAGTTAGCTTACATAATTGCATACATAATAGCATACATAATTTACAAGACATTGGCCTCATATCCCAACTGGCTCACAACGCTAACATGTTAATATTGAGAATGTGTAATATTTTTAAGGTTTATCCTGTTAGTTTAGGATGTTATGCTGGTAACATTTGCATAATGTACATGATGCTGAGGGAGGATCTTTTTTTTTTTTTCTCTTGATCAAAGAATGGATCATCTAACAACAACTAAATTCTTAACAGTTTCATATTTTGACTCTTGAACATTTTATTAAAATTTGCCTCCCTTTAAAAGTAAAAATTATTCAAACTTGAGCCCTAAGACAACAGGGAAATGCAGAACATTCATGCTCAGCACAAACTAAAGTAAGAATACACAGATGCTGTATTTGCCCAACTCTAAGCACTTGTGCAAATTTAGTGTCACGCAGTGATAATGCAGGAACACTTATTTCCCATGCAAACATCCACCTCATCTCCTTATCACTTTTTACACAACGGACAGCTTGACACATTTCACACATCAACACCTCTTTAGTCCCTGAGGCCAAGGCAGCCCCTTCTGTCTGTTTGGACCAGTTTGTGCAGTAACATCTGGAAAGTTTTAAAGAGCAGTTTGTAGGATTACAAAGTTACAAATTAAGGGTTACTCATTACAAAAATGATGAAACTGTGCGGTTTAAACGAGCTTGAGACCTTCCTAAAAATTTCCATTGTGCACTATGTTTTTTTTATCACTGCCGCACATTCACAGTTCACCCTGTGTATATCTCTGAAAGGTACAGAGAGGTAAAAATGTAATGTAAGGGAAAATGTGGAGTATTAACATGAATACAGCAAGCAGTCTGTCACCCGCAATGGCTTTTGCCACCTTCAAGCATGGCTCATCAACCACTGCCTGTCACTTTTCATCTGAGTAATCACCTCAAGTCTTCCACAGAGAAGGAGTACTGCTGAAGAAATAAAGAAAGGAATAGCAAGACTCAGACTGAGAGACGCAGCAAATAAAATGTAGGACAAATATCACTCTCTTGCCTGAGACAAGTCACCTTTGAGTAGGTATATTTTGACTTATTGTGTTTATATATGTTTGAAGCAGAAGCATCTATTTGTGTTGGAGAGTAACAGCTGACTTTTCTGTTTTACATCTCCATGTACTTTCTCCAACAACTCCTCTTAACTCCAGTTTCCTTTTGGTAAATGTGTAAGACATCTCATCAAAGTCTCTTTTAGTCAGTTTTCTATGCTGTTAAATATTTATATGATTCATTTCGGTTGCATTTAAAGAAGTAAAAAAATATATATATATACTTACTGTACCTAGCACTGACTTGGAAGCATTTATATATCACCAGAGTCTTGCCAGTCATGAAATTGGATTAGTCATTGCTTATAATAAACAAGTGTGTCTTTACAAGCTCATGCTCAGTTGTGACTTATGTGGGTCATTGATGCCCTACGGTATGGCATGCCCAGTCCTTTACAGATAGTGTGCTGATGTCAGGTTGTATTCTTATTATTACCGAGAGGATCCACAAGAAAGAAGTGTTGATCTGTTAAATAGGAGATGGATGTAGAGAGGCTGGCCTAGTTGACTGATTGCTAACAATGACAGATGACGGGGAGATCAGGGCATCGGTAGTCAGATTTTCTAGTGTGCCAGAGTCAGCTCAGGGCTCTTTATTTCATGTCACTGGACGTTATTGCCCAAAAAACTCACTATATTCTTTGCTGGTAGATATCATACAATATAGATGTCTGTATTCAGAGAGGGCTAGGTCCTCAGTGTCAGTAGTAGCTGTTACATCTTCGTGCTTAATCTTAAATTAAACATTAATGTGTGTTTCACAGGGCTGAAGTCCTGAAATGAACTAAAGAAGTGGAAGTGCTACCATAGCAGTAGACTAAAATGGTCTTTGGATATTTTCTCTCTCTTATCAGTGATTGCATTTCAAATCATTGGGACGCAAGACTAGTGGGACCATTATTTGACCAAAATTTGCCTTTGCAGGCTAACTCTGATTGTCTCAGTATGTTTAGGATGTACAGGATTTTCAAAGGCTTCTTAGAGCTGGAATTTACTGGAAGATTGTGCAGTCAAAAATAGAGAGAAGTGTTCTTTAAGAGAAGTTTGCAAATTAACCAGTGGTGTTTTTATATGTTTTTGTGGTCTTATTGTTATTTTTTTCCCAGTATTGCGATTGCATTCTAGGGACTCATTTGTATGTACAGTAAAAACAGAACAAGTATTTTTACTAATGATTAATTTTTTTTAACTATACTCAGAGGTGCCGAGCCCACAAGGGCTTACAGGAAGAAAGTTATTCTTACATAGAGAAGCAATAAAACTATGGGGAAGTATGCAAATGCTTAGCACAGTATGCAAAATTGGATAAGCTGTGCTATTTCTTTCCATTGCATCGTATACCACATAAATAAATATATGGCCGTCTCAGAAACCGATGAATTGAGTAGCTTCTAGTGAAAGATCTAATTGAGTTGCGGATTTCAGAGTGTACCTGTAAGCTCTTGCAGAAGTAAGATTTTCAACATTGAGAGAAAGTCAGGTTTCTAATAGTGCCGTTTGTTGAGTGTGTGCATATTTATGTTTGTGTTAAAGCAGTAGTGGTGCAAACACTTGGATATTTGAGCCTAATGTGGAAGGGAAACTGTTATTTCCTGAGCCTGGGGAAAAGGAAGGAAACCATCTTTAGATACCAACACACACACACACACACACACACACACACACACACACACACACACACACACACACACACACACACACACACAAACTGTACTACTCCAGCTCCTACATACAGTAGGGCTAGGAATAGACCGACTTCTGAACATGAGCACACCCACCTTAAAGAGCCTGACTATTATTTTTCAAATTCACAGTCTTATGCATTGCCCATATAATGTGGGATAGCTGACCACTGTGAGTAACACCATCGTTGTTTATCATGTTTTCACTGCAAGTGGGATGTGGTTCATGCATTTGGAATAATGACAGATGCCTCCTATAAGTTCCTTCCCCTACAAAAACCAGGAAAAGACCCTGGTTTTCTCTGATCTACCTCTGTAAACAGGATGCTCACGTCAGAGTCGCACCCATTTCTCTGTTTCCTATGTTGTGCATTCCCATGGCTAGACTGAAATGTACTTCCATCCAGTCATCCCACGTCCGTGTGAGATGGTTGTAAACGGCATTGTCAGTACAGGAGTAGCTATCAAACTTAGCACAAAACCAGCCCACTCAAGCTGACTGTAGTCTTCTCCTTATCAGGGGAAAAAAAAAAAAAACACTTTCTGATTTTGGGTCAGAATTGGATGGATGCACGCATGAAGATGGTTAATCACTGTCACTGTCACACTGTGTGTGTGTGTGTGTGTGTGTGTGTGTGTGTGTGTGTGGACGTTTATGTCAGCGAGGATAAGAGTAGGAGGAGGAGTGGGGTGTATGGGTGCATGTGTGCACATATGCTTGTGTGGGAGAGAGCATGTTCCAACAAAAGACCTAAAAATAGTAAGAATATGCTCATGTGACATATTGAGGCTAAAAGCTTGTGAATAATTTGCCTAATGCAACACATTCTCCTCCTAAGCTCTGTCATGAAAACATGTTCCTGCTAGTAACCTCTGCCAGCCAGCAGGCTGGAAGGGAAAGTTGTATCCAGCCTGTTTCAGTACCTCAGTTGGGTTTTCTGTCTGTTCATGGATGGCATTTAGATCATTTTTATATGTGTCAAGCAGGTACAGTAGTCGAGTTAAGTAAACACAGATACCAACCTGATAGTAACTATGTACTAGTCTTAGTTTAACTTATATTTTCAGTCTTTTAAGTTTTTAAATATATCTTTACATTATCAGTTCAGTTCCTTATCTAATCTTCCCCTTCCCCATGTTTCCTCTTAAAGGAAACACGTATTTACGGTTTACCTCGCTTATCCGAACCATTTATTACAAGCTGAAATTGAAAGTAGACACCTGTTATATTTGTCCGTTGCCTTGTGAATCTATTTGTGTGTGCCACTCGATGCACTGCACTGAAGTTAAATTGGAAACCAACTTTGCAAAATGTAATAGACTTTTCTTCCCTCTCAGATATGCGAATGAGGCATTAGGATTTAGAAATGCGATCAAGGTATAAACAAGTGTTTGGCTTGTCGTGTCTTGTCTTACCAAGAGGACTTGTTGACTTATTTGAAGTTGTGCATGCAATATCATTATTTGCAATTATATGCAACAGGAATGATGTTCCAAATCTGTGAAAAGAATAAAAAGGGAAAGGGAACGCTTTCCTAGTATCTGGCATTTTCTTGTCTGTAACTAAAATACTTTATACACGTAGTCACAATAATACAAATCATTAATGGCGTTTCCTGCAAAGTGGATGGTAATAATGTCTCTTTAAAGAGAGATAAAACCTTCAGTTTCATTTGCTCCTTTCACACTCCACTTGTTTCAGAAGTACAATTAAATGAGTGTGGAGATCAACAGTGGGGGTTGTGGGGGAGTGGGGTGGTTGCACAGAGGGAACAGTTTGTGTTTTTCTTTTCTTTTTGGAGGCAGCATGAATGACAAAAACAGAACATCCAGTGATGTTCACTTATGCCTTATTCTCAATCATGAAATGTCACAAAGACAGTTTGTTGAGTTTTTGTTTTTAACAGATATATATTATTTCAACAACACCTACAGTGCTTAATAAATCTATTGACCACCACCAATGTAAGATTTTTGCTACAGCTGCCCTAAATTAACAGTATTGCTCAGTGACATAATCATTTTTTGTGTTTCTATAATGGATCTCACCAGTATGTGCGAGCTATTTAATCCGAGTGACTTTTAACGCAAAAATATGAACCCAAAACATTTTTTAAAAAGTAAAGCACATTATTATTTTTTTAAAATACAAAGTACATTTGTGTGTTTCTTGTTTTTATGACAGTTGGTCTAATAAATTTAAGCACTACACAAAAGAGCATATCTTTAGCTCCTTGAATTTCGAAGTCACTATCTCAGGCTGAGTGAGACGTAGTGCAGATGCCAGACTCATGATATTACATATTTGGTTAAAAAAAATGCCTGTGAGGATTTGAATAATTTAAAACGTACAGAGATAGCTAATCTCTTATTCACATATTTGGAAAATATTGGTAATTATCTAATTGGATTTATGCTTTAACGTAAAGTAAGAAAACAGAAAAAGAATGTTACATATATCTTTTCATATCTTTTAAGCTCATTAAAGCATATTTATTCGCACCAATAGGCTGTCAGCTTTTAATGCCTACTGTGAAGTCAAAACTGGCTGCCAGAGCACTGAGAGAAATTCTGAAAGAAATGTTAAACATATTGTCATCTACACTGGACAATAAACAAACAAATTCTTTTGATCATAATGAGCTTTGTGCACAGTATAAACCGTGTTTAAGCTGTCGTCGCAGATCTTCACATAAATAGTCCTTCATTTAAAACAGTAAGAGTCATCTTTTTTGCCTAGAACCACAGACCAGATATGACTCATAATATGCACATAAATAGATTTTTTTTCTGCTTAATACATATTTCTGTCATTTCTGAAGTGTGTGTCAAGTGTGTTAAGTTGCAAATGTGGCGTGTGTTTACCATGTTTCACTTCATATTTTGCTCACAGAAGTGTATCATGTGTATCATCTCTTTAAAATCAAGCTGATTCATTTCTTATCTTAAACTTCTTTAGAGGCTTGCCCTCTCTCAGCAGCCCTGTAGTTTTAAAAATACCGATACAGCTCTCCTTTATAGTTATGCACGACTCGAAATTGACATTTAACAACAGTGTTTTGTGTTACATACTCAGCGTTCTGTCAGAGCAAATATCCTTTTGCAAACCGAGACTATTGATTCTGCTGCGAGCACAAGATTAGCTTGCACCACTGAGGAGATGTTAGGGCTCAGGCGCTTTGCTAATTTCAAAAAATAAATAAATATCCTGGGTCGGTTTGAAACTCTGCGTCTCTCGCAAGATAATCTGATAATCATCAGATTAAAATGTGTATGTATTCTCGTGACCGCCGTCTTAACCACGCCAGCTCATGCAGTGCCACTTCTGGTTAAAATGTTTTTAATGCCTGCTGATGAACACAGTGTGCAGTACCCTACCGTGCCACACTAGATACAGTCTGCATGTGAAAGACCTGAATTATTTAAAGCCATGGGAGTGTGTGCAAGTTCTCACTTGCTTACCCTACTGACTCTTTCTTCCATAAACTCTCCACTGCCCCTCCCCAGCCTCTGCTTTGCTTAGTGTTTAGAAGGAAGTGAATAATGTGTGAAGGAGACGCCACAAGAAAGATGTGGATAGTTTACAGCAAGCCACAGGACGAAAGACATTTTTCTATGACCATCTGTCGCTTGGAAAGGAAAACTTCTTGCGCCATGCCACAAATCTCTTAGCCAAATTAGAAAACAATGAGGTTAAACATGCTGCGAAAGCAAAACATTGAAGCTGCAGATAGGAAGGGGGAAATCCAAAGGCAGGCAAGTTGGACAGATAGAAAGGGGAGATGATAGAGGGGAGGAGGACAGCACACGCCAGCCCAGGGAGATTTTTGCGGAGGTGGAGGTAGACAGAAAGCAGGTGGATGTTTAGACAGAACGATAACACAGCCTGGCTGACAGAACGCCTGATAAGCAGCCTGACTGTCAGGTTTGGCAGGCTAGCAGTGAAGTGAGAGATCCATGCAGGGGGGAAAGGCAGACAGATGAATAAAACTGAATAAATGAGACCCAGATATTGTAAAAGCATCATTTTGAAAGAGGTTTACCTGCTGTTGAATTTGGGACTCTAATTATGTGGGCTGCACTGTTTTGAATGTAAATCTGGACTGTTCAATTCTGAGTCTAAAGCAAAGCCTCCAATGGTGACAGTTGTGCTTAATATATTTAGACTTCATGCTAAGCCTGCATCGGGATGTTAGCTCTGATGAGCCAGATAAATATTGTAAATTTTGAGCTGCCTGAATGTTCATCAAGATGAAATGCTTAAAAAAAGTAGCTGTTTTTTGTTTGTTTGTTTTTCGTTTGGTTGCTTGGTTTTTGAGTGACATCTTGACAGCTTGGTGGCACAGTGGTTCGAGTCCGATGACCGTAGGTGTAAACTTGCGAAAAATGAATGTCTCACTGTATTAGGCCTGCAACAGGCGGTGACTTGTACACAGAGTCCAGTGTCATTGTGAGCTTTTAGCACAGAGCACTGTCATACCAAAATATAGCCTCAAATAAGCAATAGAATGGTTATAGCATGTTTGCTGGGTTTGACTTGTGCTTTATATTCATGGGAAACTTTCACTATGCCTTGCTAGTACCAGACAACTCTGACCCTACGATCCAAATGTTGCAACAAAAATCAAGGCTTATCAGACCAGGCGATGTTTTCCAGCCTTCTGTTATCATAGGTCAGCCTGTGCGAATTGTAGCCTCAGTTTAATGTTCTTAGTGGCACCCAGTAGAGTCTTCTGCTGCTTCAAGGTTTGACGCATTGTGCATTCATTGATGCTCTTCTGCATACCTCGGTTGGTTATTTAAGTTACTTCTCTTTAAGCTACTTCTCGTTCCTTTCAGCTTAAAGAGTTCAGGCCAAGCTATTCTGACCTCTGGCATGAACGAGGCCCAAAGAACTGCTGCTTCCTGGATATTTTCTCTCTTTTGGACCATTTTCTGTAAACCCTACAGATGGCTGTGTGGGAAAATCCCAGTAGATCAGAAGTTCCTGACATACTCAGACTAGCCCATCTGGCACCAGCAACCTCGCTATGTTCATAGTCAATTAAATCACCTTTCTTACCAATTCTTAGTGTGAGCTTGGACATGTCATTTTGACTATGTCTGCATGCTTAAATGCATGGTGTACCAAACAAAGTGACCCATGAAATATATGCTTTTGAGTGGTTTTGTATAGCTGTCTTCACTACCCTAACTTTCTCTGATTTTCTAAAAGTTTCTTCAGTGGTTTCATGTGGATTCTAACTGCAGCAGTAACTGATTCTGTCTAATCTGTATTCACGTCAAGTCTGCAGTGCTAACTGGACAAAACATTTCTTTCTCTGTTTCAGGGAAGCCCCAGAGCATTGAGAGCTCAGAGAGGGTCCAGCTGTCTGGAACCTACAACGTTCGGAAAGGGAAGCTTCAACTACCAGTCAACCGCTGGACCAGACGCCAGGTCATCCTGTGCGGCACTTGCCTCATCGTCTCCTCTGTGAAGGAGAGCCAGACAGGGAAGATGCACATCCTGCCCCTCATTGGAGGAAAAGTATGTAAAAGTCACACCATGACAGGGCGTTACTGTTGTCACATAATCATTTTCTTTTCTCTCTCTCTCTCTCTTTTACCCTGGTCTTTTTATGGTGATGTTATATAATTTATGCCTTGGATCATAAACCCATAACATGATATCATCAGAGAATGACCTGATAAAGTCAGTGTTATTACCCTCTGCAAATGCCTCCCTGTGCAGGGAAGTTTGTCCTTGATGAAATGTCACCTTTAGTTTGACATCAAATGCTGCTTCTTGCTTTGTTCATTTTAGCTCTCAAGGTCAGACAGAAAGTGTGCAAGCCAGGTCTAAAGCACTGATGTATTTTTTTTTCCCCACCTTTTCTAATTTGGAGTCGAGACACGCTTTAATATTTAGTGTAATGGATCAGTATGGCATTAAAGCAGCTTTATGTCACTGTAGCGTTTTAAATTGCCTCCCCAAAAGCGACCTTTATCCATTTATTGCTTTATGTGCGCATGTGTGTATCTGCTAAACAAGCTCTAAGGGCTCTTCTGAAAAGCCTTATCTGCTTGTCTGCCTGATACAAAGAACACTCAGTGTGTCACCACGCCCAATTTTTAAACATTTCACACACAACACATTGACCTCGAGTCAACCCTCTTTTCTGTTCCTCTGTGTTTGTCTATAGTGAGTTTGTGTGTACGCCTGCTAGTATTCTGTTCAAACAACATAACTAGTCAGCCATTCACCGAGCCTGCTGGAGTATGTGACTGTGCATGACTGAAAAGCAATTTCACATACGCACGTTTTGTTTCTAATGTCAGTCACGTGTGTTGGTTATTTCATTATACGAACGTGCGTGCTTTTTCTCTTTTTTACAAGTGACTGAATCTGAGTAGACTGCAGACATTTAGCGTGTTATTTGTTTCAACTGAAGTCCTTTTTTCTATATATATGAGAACTAACCTATGTAGGCCTCCGTGTTTCATGTTTTCCTTTCACTTTTCTTTTCTGATGCCTAAAGATGAGCTTTTTAATTTATATTCAGAGGTGGATAAGAGATGTCAGTATTTTACACTCCAGTGACATTCTCGTGTGTGTCTGTCTCCAGGTGGAGGAGGTGAAGAAGCACAATCATTGTTTGGCCTTCAGCTCAGCAGGGCCCCAGAGTCAAACCTACTATGTCAGCTTTGACAGCTTCACGGAGCACCTGCGCTGGCAAAGACACGCTGCCAAGGTATTGTGTGGGCAAAAGAGTTAGAGAAAGAAAAGGAGGAGCATATGCTCCCTGGGCACTACTTTCGGGTCAGCTGCACTGTACGTTACAACATGCTCAACTGCACTACACCCACCACAATCCCGCTGTCGTATGAGCCCGGTAGAGTTAAAACTGCACATATTTCACTGCTGTGCAGTCTGTACTCTATAACCTGTCTGGGTGCTCTCACACACATAAACACCACTGATGGCTCTCTCCTCTCTCTCATTTGAACTCAAGTAGGCCATAGCCAGAAAACCTCTTTTCTAAATATTAACAGGGACATGCATGTCACCAGCGCCCTGAGGGCCACTCAGAATAGAAGCCTGGATAGAAGCAGCACGTGCTGCAGTGACGACTGCTGAGCCTCTAGCTAAGTCAACTCTGAAAGGCTGCCGTTCACAGACGGTGGACTTTCTCCTCCAAGATGACAGATGTCGTTTCGGTTTATATCATCCACGTTTCTTTGAAACCGACTTATCAAATGGACACAGGCTAACTACTCTCTACACCTGCAGTTAACTAGATTGCCCAGTGTTATAACTCGTGATGTCAGGTTACCAAGCTGTTGGACTGTCCCTTGACTTCTTCTGACTCTCTAATCCTAAGAAGATTGCCTCTGAATGACATTTGAGCCCCTATCAGCAGGCTACAAAGACATCATGAACCAGTACAGTCTTATGTGGTCGGGGTAATCCTTTTTAACTCCACATTCTTTTTCTCTCCCTGTTACCTCTGCTCTCCTCTCTTCTTTGCTTTCCACTCCACCTCTTTTTTAGATGGTGTCCCAGAGAATCCACTCAGTTGATTTGTCCTGCTGCAGTCTGGAGCATCTTCCTCCCAATCTCTTTTATAGCCACGACCTGACCCACCTCAACCTAAAACACAACTTCCTGCCTGCAGATCAGCGGCTGCAGCAGCTGCAGAGGTACAGTGCCATTATAAGACTACGGTAAACACACCTGTGAATGAAAGAACAGACCTGAAGATTCACAATAGGTCGAGGAGGTGGTCTGGATGGGCCGGCTCGGGCAAGATGAAACCTAAAGAAAGATATGGTTTACAAAAGCTTAGCGTAACTTAACAACAGCTGGAGTCGAGATAGGCTTTTGTACAATGTGGGGGAGACAAGACACCGACACAGTGAGGCTTCAATGGGAACAGCAAGTCACGGCTGGCTGGTTTTGGAAAGCTTTAGCTTTTGCCTGCAATTTGCAAGCCATCGACCTGAGCAGTCTAGGACTGGGGCCATTGGCACACAGGGACCAAAGAGGCTAGCCAGGGCTATACCAGGCTAGGCCAAATCAGCCCAGAGCCCAGAAGGGTAGAAGTGTCTGCAGGGAAGCTTTTAATGTGCCTGGCCTCCCTCGCTCTTTCTCTCTGTGGGCACCATCTGCTGCATGCTTAGCATGGTCGCAGATTAAAGACCACAGCCAAGATGCTGTATATGTGTCTCCACGTGTGTATGTGCACTTATGCATTTACAAATTAATATATTTGCACACTTGTTTCAACGTCTCTCTGTGGAGATTACCATAAAATTTTTACCATTTGAATAGTGTGAATCTGGTGCCACAGCTATGTGTTAGCTGTGTGGAGTGTCAGTGTACGTGAGAGCTGCTTGCGTGTTGCATGCAACAGAAATAGTGGCTGCAGGCTACTGATTTGGGGTCAGCGCATACAGAGTCTTGATATAGTATGGCGTGTTCCTTCATTTTAACATGGCTGCACTAAAGGAATCACAAAAGTGAGCAAGATCATACATGCACAGCTACACACACACACACACATATGGTCTTCTTGATAGAATATTGTGAATGAATGAGGTCAGGATTTTATGTTTTCCTACCACAGTCATTTTTTTGAGTCATCTTTTTTTTTTTTTTTCAGTCCCTGGCATAATGACTAATATTTAAAAAAAGATGATGTGAAGGGAAAATAGCTAGTTTTAATATCTGAGTGAAACACAGCTCCCCTGCTGGTCAAGTGAGAGACATCAATTTAGCCCTGCCAAATCTAAGTAGGCTCATCCGCATTTGACCCAGCATGACAGAAAATGAGGTCAGTAATGAGAAAGAGATGAATAGTTAGCTGAAAATAGAGAGGTTCTAACAGAACCGCGCAGCAGAGTTACTTGAGTACTCACTTTCCCCAGAGAGACTGAAGTCCAAAAAGCTGGACTCAAGAACAATAATACTCTGTATGCAGCCTCTGTGAATGTGGGTGTGTGTATGTTTTTGTGTGGACTGTTGTGTGAGAGTCTGTTTTGGTTTCTGTATAAACACTAGCTTTCCTCTGACATCTGACGTGGGGTTATATTATAGTGTCTTGTATTTTTCCAAGAGCAATGGAACGTGAACCTGCCACATGGCTCCCCCCTCCGCCCCTTTCTATTTTCTTTCTGGCCAAATACTAACTGGTGGGTGATTTGCCAATCAGATATGCATAATCAGTTGTCTCGGATACTAGCGCTCTCCTCTGGCATGGGACTGCCTTCCCAGCATGCATCTCTTTTTGAGACAGAGGTTACCACTCACTGAGGGGAATGGCTGATGTTCCATGAATTTCATTGAACCTTTGGCCTTTTTTATTTACATATGTATGATAGCTTATCGAGTTATGAAGGACATTAAAGTCATTGAAATGAAGCGATGAAGGCCAAGTGACCGGATTAAAGTTCCAACTGGTGCACTTCTGTTGATGAGTAGCAAATATATAATTAAACGTATAAATAGGTAACTGTATAAACTGATAATTCTCTTTGAGGACGCGACTTTTAGCGAAAACATATTGCAAACAGTTGCTTCACTGGCTTTTTAAAAATAATTAGCGCTGCTTTAAATAAATAAGAATGTAAGTAAGGTCAAAGCAGAGTAACATGAGAAGACAGAATGTCACAGCATGACAAAGACGTGTAGGGACTGTGAGGAGGGGGTGTGAGCGTTACTCAGCAGATTGCAGGGGCTGATTTAATGGTGGAATGACATTTTCCCACATGCTCCGCATCCCCTGCCTACAGGAGTCACCCTCAGCTGGAAATTCTCCGTCACTCTAATCAATAACCCGACGTCTAGGCTGGCTGCCCCCCCATATCACTGTGATATACTGTGTGTAACCTGTATGTGTATAGCGCGGAAAATCAAGTGCCACTGTTAGCAGCTGCTCCAACGTGCGGTGCTAATATGGCACGCTTCTCATCTCCAGATGCCTAGCTGAGCTCTCCGTGATAGATGATAACAGGTCGCATGCGTGTGTCGGTATGTGTGTAAATGGATAAATAAAGACAGAGCGAGCCAACTCCTGTGAAGGTCACTGATCTGCCAAAGGGCCAGCACGCTGAAAGCCACTGGTCACTGGTGTTTAAACGAACAACAGGCGTCTTTGCTGTGTTTGTTTGCTAAACATTCAAACGTGAAGGTTTAGCTGTACTATGAAGGAAGGGTTTATTTATGGGTGTGTTGAATCTCACTCTGTGCTCACTTTAATTAAAAAGCATGGGTAAACTACACTTAGTTGAGATGTATAGATTTTTCTCTCTTGCAAAACTAACAGGATGAAACCACACTCTTCAATCACCCTTGTCTTTTTGTTAATACTTTTATTCACTGTCTCTAGATTTTCTCGTCTTCGGAGCCTCAATCTGTCCAACAACCACCTTGGCCAGTTCCCCCTGGCTATCTGTGACATACCCACTCTGACAGAGGTCAACCTCAGCTGTAACTACTTGGCCTCTGTCCCCAGCTCTGTGGGTGCCATGACCAAGTAAGTAAAGAGAAGAACATACTGTGAACACAGAAGTTTTGGTTTGGTTTTTTTACCAAAACTTTGAAAACCAAGGGTAGTTATGACTGTAAAATCAAAATATTTCATAGAGTCAGAACATGAATATACCTGAGTTTTAGTTCAGAAGGATTTTTTTACTTTTGGTTTTGCTTTTGGTGTTTACCTTGCCTGTTAACTATGCACAGCAGTGGCAGTGCATTCTTGGGAGTCTTTGGGAATTGCCCAGCTCTGTCCTGTATAGAACCAAAGTTTCTGACTTAGGGCAAAGCTTACTTGCATAGATGCCATTTGAGTTTAACTAATGAACCTTTTCGTAGACCAACCACATTTTTGCCTCTTTAAGCATTTACATAGTCAAATATGAAAGTTACCTGGCAACAATCATGTGACATGGCAACCACAATGATATATACATTGCTGCTTCCAACATATAAGAAAACACCATAAGCTGTACATGTGATTCTGTGGTTTTTGCTGTAGTTCTCAAGTGTTCCCAGAGTTTTACTATATTATTGAGCAGATTTGTCATTATGAATGCCGTTTTGTCCGTCTCTTGTTTTGGTGAACACCTTAGGTTTTTTTTTAAAAATTCCAAGCTACTTACGTTTCTAAGAAATACTTTTTTTGGCTGTACAAAATTTCATAATTCTGAGCCAGCATTTTGAAAAGGATGGAACATAGGTAGTGTTGTTAGCTCAATGGCACTTTTTTCCCCTTTTCTTTCCATTACTAGTCCTTCACTGTAGAAAAAGCCCCATTACCGGCTCTTTAGAGCGGTGACAAAACATGTACTTAAAAAATAAAGTCAGGACTTTGACCTTTAAAATCCTTGCACGTTTCGTCGATTTTACTCCACTTTGAATTTAGGGATTACGGGAATCAGTCTAGTAACTAGGGCACAACTTGCAGTCTGGGTAATAATAGAGGTCCTTTAAGCTCAGCCTTTCTTCAAAACATACAGGTATGTTTGCTCATAAGAAATTAATCTCTGGAAATTATCTAGCATACCTGTAAATTCCTGAAGTGGCCTGTAGTGCATTTATGCAGCTACTGCCATCTACTGGGCATCAAGTTCACTGAGTTTTGGAAATGGCAATTGTTTTTTTTAGTCCTACTTGATACAACATGTCACAACAAGCACACTAACTATATATAGAAAGACAATTGTGGTCTTTCTGTGTGATCTTTCATTAATTATGCCAACTGTCTAATCACATGTATTTGTCTCAGTTTGCAGACATTCCTACTGGATGGAAACAGCTTAAATGAACTGCCCAATGAGCTGGGTTCCTTGCAGAGGCTGAGTTACTTGGGCCTTTCCTTCAACCAGTTCAACCACGTGCCCCAGGTGCTGGAGCGGCTGTCCTCCATGGAGAAGCTCTGCATGGCTGGCAACCACCTAGAAACTCTTACCCTGCAGAATTTCAGACTGCTCCATGTCAAACACATCGATCTAAGGTATGACATGGTGTCCTAATTATTACGCATTTGTTCACTTTGCTGACTAGAGCCATGGAAAGTCCCCAGACCAGCATGTCCTAAGACTTTGTCGCAGGGTCACATGTGACAGTGAGAACATGCACACATGCGTAAATAATAGAAAACAAAAATACAAGGAGGAAGCCAAAACACAAGCAGACTGCCAGAAAGCACGAAACAGGGAAATCATTTGCCTACCGTGTCTCCCGTCGTCTGTAAAAGTGCAGAGCTAGTGTGACTTGCACTATTTTACAGTTAATACTTTACTTTTTCTTACTTTGCTTGACTGGGGTTTGTAAATTAGTTGTTTTCTGTCCAGCATTAACACATTTTTGGACAAAGATCACTCGGTGTCACTGATGAGTTTACATTTCATACAACATTGTGAAACTGCTTTCTTAACAAAGAAGTGCAGCTATGAATGATTTGATGTTCTTTGGCTGAAAGGAATTTCTGTTTAATAAATTTAAAAAGCTCCTTTTGGTGGATTTTGAGTTGTTCATAAGGCTGGAAAATTTTGTAAACTTTCTAATCCAGTTAAACTGAGCAGAGCCAGTTCTGGACCAAAGTTACATATTTATGTTTCTTTTATCTCTTATTCATTCTTGGGTTCTTATCGATTGAGCGCTTGAACAATTCAAGATAAACCGTTGACTCTCAGGACCAGACTACTAAACAAACTGATGAAACTGCACAATATATCAGCAGTCACCCTAGGCATGTTCCCTGCTGTAAAGGCCAAAGCCTGTGCATTTCGATGAACCTTTGCCTCCTTCATGCCTCCTCTTGTCAGGTTGAATAAAATCTCCATCATGGTGCCGGACGAGCCTGACCTACTGAGGCACGTGACCCAGCTGGACGTGAGGGATAACAGGCTGACGGAGCTGGACGCCTCGGTCTTCCCCAGGCTGGAGGTGCTTCACTGCGAGAGGAACCACATCACCAGCCTGAAGGCTAAGGGCTCCTTGCTCAAAGGCATCTACGCCTCCAACAATGGTGAGTTTGGCTTTGCTGTGACCTCACACATTTCTAAACTGAAATCACTGATTTGTATGTCTCTTGTCTGAATTTCAACGCATAATGTATGTGTGTGTATGTGTGGATAAGTAACACCTCACAGACATCACCATGTTTTTATATATATCACTTCCATGTCTGTCTGCATATACCCTTAATTCTCATCAGTGCAGCAGTCTCCCATCATTCCTCTCTAACATGTCATCACCATCCTCCCCCTGCCTAATGCTTCCCCCATTTTCCATTTACCTGCATTTATAATAGACCTTTGTAGGAGACCTTGTCTGTCCTTGCTGTAAGTTAATGTGTTTGGATTTCTCCCTACAGAGCTCCGACAGCTGGATGTCAGCCCTGTGCCCTCCAATCTGAGTTACATGGATATCTCGAGGTGAGAGAAATTCCAGAAATGTACCTGAATTTAAAAAATGAATAAATAAATAAATAAAACAGAAACATTTGGAAGTCCCGTCTCAAAGTAAATGCAGCTCATTTACAGTACATCTGCCCTACAAGAGCAGAAGGGCAGCAGTTGTTCAGTGTGATGCTTTAGAAGATTGTGCAACTACACGAAATTAGGAAATACACGGTCTCTGCAAGTGGAGTGAAACCTAGAGAGGTCATTTTTAACCATGCTAACCCTGACCTTCTGTACTTACCGTAGCTGTAGTCAATATAAACGCATGAACTAATCACTGCATGTTAAAATACCTTTAAATCAAAATGCTAGTCTTAAAGAATTTACCCATAAATCACACAGAGCTTATAACCTCTTCCATTCACTTTGTCTTTAACTTTTTAAAAGGTCAGTGTCTACGAGACTGTCACACTTAGGAAAGATCACATCTTTTAAAAGTTGTATTTATCTTTTTTCTTTTAATCTTTTGTTTAGCTGTTTATCTTTTGGTAAACTGAATCTGAAAGATAGTAAAATGTAAACAAACAAACCAAAGCTGAAGTTTAATATATGGAGCGTTGCAGACTGCTAGGATTCATCATCATCATCTGTCCTTCTCTTCCCTCAGGAACCATATGGAGTCCTTGCCAGACTGGCTATGTGAAGCTAAGAAACTGGAAGTCCTGGACGCGAGCCACAACCTCATTGCTGAGCTACCGGCACGGTGAGTGTCTCACACAGCAAAACCTGTAAATGCTGTACAATGCTGCATTATTCCCCCTGCCCTTTGCTGGCCTGTCATTTATCCCCCAAAAGGCCTCATAAATCACACAGATAGCCTATAACCTCTGCAGCATCCATCCATTCTCTTCTCCTTTACGTACCCTTTTAGAAGGTCAGTTTAGATGCACCTCTTCGTCTTTTCTATGTCTTACATTGGCTGTGTCAAACTTGCTCCGCTCCTTTTCTCTTTCTTCCTCTTTCTCTCTACCTCTGGCCCCCTCATTGTCTGTAGATTTATTTTTTACCCAATAAGTGTCAGGATGATGAATTTCAGCCGCGGGCTCCACTAGAGGCACTGCTATTTTTTGATTTTTTTTTTTTCCCCCCCATTCTCATCCATACTGTCATCATCCTTCTGCACTATTGTCATTTTTAATACTGTTTCAGGCTTCCCTGGTTACAGTCGTGGCGTTCAAGAACCAGTGTGGAAAAAAGTGTCACCTTATCTATTCGCCAACCAATCTATCCATCTATCTTCATCTATATAGCCATCCTGCTATCTCTGTGTATAACACTCTTTTACAAGTTTTTACAAGGGCCTTCCTGTCTGTCTTTAATCTTCTAGCAGTGCCCTAACCATCTATATGTTCTTCTTGCTGCAGGTTGTTATGCAGCAACAGTCTGAGGAAGCTCAGTGCAGGACATAACCAGCTGCAGAAGCTGCCTGAAAGAGTTGAGCGCCCTCTGCTGGAGGTTTTGGATGTACAGCACAATCAACTGGTTGAGTTGCCCTGCAACCTGTTCCTCAAATCTGACAGGTAGCATTCATTTTCAGCTGAAAGTGATTTTTCTTTGACTAATGTTCACCTGACAAGAAGATTAAATGTAGGGACAGTGCAGGTAAATGAAGATAAAGCACAGAAATTCTAATTAGGAGTTTCCTGTGAAGGACAAGACCACCAAGGGCAAGTATGACAGGCAAATAAAAAACAGTCTGTAGAAGGACATGTTTTTTGCAGTGAAGTATTAAGTAAGAATTTATGGAGTAGTTTGCAATTAAAATGAATCATCTCAGTGTTGTCCGTCCCTCTCTGAAGGAGATTTTTTTTTGTCCTTTCAGCTTACGATGCGTAAATGCATCAGCTAATAAGCTGGAGCACCTGCCACCATCCAGTCTGTCAGAGGAAAGCCACAGCATCCTGCAGGAATTCTACCTGACCAATAACCGACTGACAGACAAGTGTGTACCCATGCTAACAGGCCATACACACCTACGAGTTTTGCACATGGCCTACAACCATCTCCAGACCTTCCCGGCCAGGTAAAAAAGTCATATGTTAAAGGGGACTTATGCTTTTCCTTAATCTCTGTCATATATACTATATGCACAAAAGCAATGTGACACCTACCTACACACCTACAGAAACCGCTCACCCATATATGCCCATGCTATAATGATGCATGACAGTTTTTGGGCTGATGCTAATGCCAGAGGAAGTTGGGGACTCTGCAGTCATTGAGTCAGCACAACATTTTTAAAGATTTTTATGCACCCCAATCCACAACTTTACATGCTCTTAGTTGTTGTTGTTCCTAAACACTTGCACTTTGCAATAACACCACTTACAGTTGAGTAAGTATCTGGTAATGATATAGGAACAAAGAAATTTCACCAACTGACTTTTTGCAATTAAACATCCTATTGCCAGTACCTTGCTTGAATTCAGTGAGCTCTTTAGAACGACCCATTCTCAATGAAATTTTCTGTCAAGTCAGACTGCATGACTTACGTGCTTGATGTTATACACCTGTGGCACTGGAACCGAAAACACCTGAATTCGGAGATTAAGACGTGTGGCTCAATGTTTTCACATGTACCATTTCTGCTTTGGGATCTGTATGATGTCACTAACTTAACACATGCAAGGTGAAGGTCAGATGACTGCCACAACCGGGATCAATATGCCATTTGTACTGTGAAGTTTTTTTGTCTTTTGACTAAGCAATCGATTGTTTCAGTACTATTTTACACACTTGACTTCACCTACTGCTCTCTCTGATCTTTCAGTAAAATGGCTAAGCTGGAGGAGCTGGAGGAGGTGGACCTGAGTGGCAACATGCTGAAGACTGTCCCCACCACCATTATGAACTGCCGGCGAATGCACACACTCATTGCCCACTCTAATGCCATTGAAGTCTTTCCTGAGGTCATGCAGCTGATGGAGATGAAAGTAAGTCAGTGGCAATAATGCATATCTTTGATGCCCTGACTTTGTAATGCATGTGCATTTGTCCAAATATTGACATCTGCTCTTTGTTGTTGTCAGTGTGTGGACCTGAGCTGTAATGAGCTGAGTGAGATCACTCTACCAGAGAATCTGCCCCCAAAGCTCCAGGAGCTGGACCTCACTGGAAACCCTCGACTAAACCTTGACCACAAGACCCTCGAGCAGCTCAAGTATGTCTGGGGGTGTTTTTTTGTTTGTTTTTTTATTTTTTTAACTTTATTTTATATGCGCCATCATAGCCCCGTTAATGTGGCTTCAATTTGTACTTTGCAGAGAGGGAATCTGAGTTACCACATGATGTATGTTTAGCATTTTATTTCACGTATGGCTGTTAGAAATACTTCAAGTGGTTTTCGTTTCTTTATGCCCCCGAAACAGTGCGGTGAATTTGACCTTGTTTGTGTTTTCTTGTTTTTCAGCAATATTCGCTGCTTCCGTATCGATCCACCTCCGACCTTTTCATCGAGTGAGGCGTCTGGTGGGCCCGCTGTGTGGAGTCATGGTTACACAGAGGCCTCGGGCGTCAAGAACAAGTAAGCACAATTCAATCAATGATGAAACCACAACCAGCACCACCACACTCGCCCGTTGAAGCCGCACTAATCGCAACCTCTTGAGAGTGCACATCGTTAAAGCCGTGCGACTCAAATGAAGGAAATGTTAAAGTGGTGCTCGTTGAAAGCAAGAACCGTGTACATTCACATCCTGTGTGGACTAAATTGCTAATTCAGCATTTGAAAGTGCGTTCTGATGGGAGTTCTTCTGTATCAAGGTTCTGCTTTACAGTCAAAGGAGTCATTTAAGGCATTGCTTATGCATAGCATATGGAGTGACATGGTAAATAGTTGCACAGGGGAGTTGTGGTCCTCAGAGCTCTCATTCTTTCCTCTTTCAGACTCTGTGTTGCTGCCCTTTCGGTAAACAGCTTCTGTGGGAGTCGTGAAGCTCTGTATGGTGTGTTTGATGGAGACAGGAATGTGGAAGTGCCCTACCTTCTGCAGTGCACAATGAATGATGTGCTGGCGGAAGAAATTCACAAGACGAAGAGCGAAGAGGACTACATGACCAACACCTTCCTTGTCATGCAAAGGTTTGCAATAGATTCTACATGCCTCATCTTCACTGTATGTAACAAATTTCTCCTTTATGCCACAAAAACCTCATCCTCTTCACGTTTTTCCCTCTTCTGCCCTTGCAGGAAGCTTGGAACTGCAGGACAGAAACTGGGTGGCTCGGCAGCTCTGTGTCACATTCGCCATGACCCCACTGACCCTGGTGGCTGCTTCACCCTCACGGCTGCTAATGTGGGAAAGTGCCAGGCCATTCTGTGCCGTGATGGAAAGCCGTTGTCCCTGTCACTCCTTCACAATGTAGGGCTGGAGGAGGAATACCGCAGGATCAGGCAGCACAAAGCTATCATCACTGAGGTAGAGATCTTTTTTTTTCAGAGTAATTAAAAATTGGTGTGAAGTACATTCATGTAAATGAAGTATTACTTGCATCCTGCCTGAACACTGTATTGATTTGTATTTTTTTCTTTTCTCCACAGGACAACAAAGTGAACGGTGTAACTGATTCTACACGAATCATGGGCTACTCCTTCCTCTACCCTTCTGTCATCCCTTGTCCCTATGTGCAGACA
Organism: Oreochromis aureus; assembly: GCF_013358895.1. Lineage (NCBI taxonomy): Eukaryota > Metazoa > Chordata > Actinopteri > Cichliformes > Cichlidae > Oreochromis > Oreochromis aureus. The sequence goes on from NC_052959.1 coordinate 17,455,628, forward strand.
GTCACTCTCACCCCTCAGGATGAGTTCTTCATTCTCGGTAGCCGTGGCCTGTGGGATGCTGTGTCCCCCACAGAGGCTGTGGAGGCTGTTCGGAACGTCCCAGATGGCCTGGCTGCTGCTAAAAAGCTTTGCACATTGGCGCAGGGCTACGGCTGCACCGACAGCCTCAGCGCCGTCGTTGTGCAGCTCAATGTGAGTGAAGACTGCTGTTCCTGCTGTTGTTCTGACCCTCCCCAGCCACCACCCAGTCCAGGCTTGGGTCCTTATCCTCCGTCGTCCTCTGCCATCAAGGAGAGACCCTCAGATGGCTCCCTACCTGTTCCTCCCTCCTCCTGTAGTGAAATTAGCAGTGAGATTAGCACCAGTGAGATGAGCAGCGAGGTGGGCTCTACCGCCTCATCGGACGAACCTCCACAGAGCTCCTTGGTCCTACTGCAAGAGCAGTCCCACCACCCTCACCTTCACTTGCACCATCCGGCCCACCTGCTGCCTCTACAGCACCAGCAGGCTCACACAAGTACCCAGCCCTGCCACTATCTTTTCCCGGGTTCAGAGCTGCCTTCATCCCGAAGCTGCTGTGCTCTCCACCCTGCCTGCTTAGCACACTCCTTTCAGAGGCAGCTCTCTAGTGCCACTTTCTCCAGCGCCCTGTCTGACAACGGGCTGGACAGCGAGGATGAAGAGCCCATCGCTGGGGTTTTCTCTAACGGTAGCCGTGTGGAGGTAGAGGCAGATGTTCACTGCCTGAAAGCACAGTCCTGCTTGTCCTCATCACCCAAAACACCGGTACCCTTATCCTCCAGTCAGGAACGCAACCTGCTTACACTTCCCCCACCACCTCCACCACCGTGCACCCCAGAGCCCCTAGAGGAAGGGATTGACATTAGCCAAGGAGAGACTGAGAACGGGCTTGAAAGGGATGAGTCATGGCCGGGAGCTGGAGTGGGATGCGGGGATGGAGGGAAGCTAGCAGGCAAGAGAAGGGTTAATGGGTCCGTGGCACAGCAGGAAAAGAGCCACAACCTTATTGAGGTGGCTGCTGATGCTCCCTCCAAGAAGTCCGGGGGTTACTTCACAGCTCCAGCCCAACCTGACCCGGACGACCAGTTCATCATCCCACCCGAGCTGGAGGAAGAGGTGAAGGAAATCATGAAGCAGCATCAGCAGAAACAGCAGAAGCCTCCTGGGACAGATCAACCCACAGACTACTACGACACCCCTCTCTGAACAGCAGTACCAACTTTGGCCTCATCTTCTTTACATGGACTAAACTGGTCTGATTTTCCTACACATAGACACAAACAAATGAGATTCGGCGAGAGGCTGTAAAATGCACACTGAAAAGTTTCATCAAGCTTTTTCTGTGTAGTCTCTCTTCTCCAAGCAGCCCTGTCATTGGAGAGACATGCACTGTAACCCGCTCCACTTATAGAATAAAACAAGCAAATGAGCCCTTTAATGATACTCAATCCTCTTGAAAAGCCTATGGACGCAGCTCCAGGTGTCCATGGTCGTGCCCTTCTCACAGACTGTGGAACATTTATTTTTTACATTAGACAACCAGCTGAGTATGTAATCAACACTAGTCTCTTTGCTATAGCATTAGCTTGCCACAACACTTGGTAATATAAATAACAATTCAATGGTTTGTTTGTTTGTTTGTTTGTTTTTTAAAGAACTTACCATATCTTTTAATGTGAAAGCAGTGAATTTTCTGGAAGAACTTTTTAAAAGCAGAGACACATAATCTTTTTATTATCAGTGAACTATGTTGAATGGTACACCAATAATACCACATCTAACTGTTGTAGATAGGGCACTTACAATACTGTATTTCTTCAGTAAATCATGGCTCTTGGCCTGTAAAATGGCATAGAAATTTTTTTGTAGAAATTTTCAATACTAACTCCTAGGAGTTGCATACTCTTTATGGTGACTCAGTCACTTTTACTAATCTTCTCTGAGAGAAATGGTGATTTTTTTTTCTCCAATGATTGTAAATAAGAGAAATGTTGTATACTGAGGCTTTTAAAGGAACTGCGCACCTGTATGTCGGTGAAGATTTTAGTGGCGGGGAGGATGCATTTGTTTGCAGTTATGGAGGTGTCACCCTCCCTTTCCCCTTTATCTTACAGTGTAAGCCCACACACACACACACACGGAGATACACAAACACAAATGTAAATGTGCAGTAGCAGGTCAGAAAACCCAACATTCCATGCAGAATAACTACACTAAGTGGCTCTGGTTTGCTCCACTCCAATTGTGATGTCCTGTAGTCATCACTGCATCTACTGAACACTAATAGACAGATCTTTGCATGCACACACACACACCCATGCAGACATGACATGCACACAAGCACACATACACAGACACTTGGTTAATATTAGTCCCACCTCCCTCCTACAGTAACTGTTATCACCGGCATGACTGTGTCAAGTTCAGTAATACAAACAAATATATCCACATGGAAAAGAAACAACACAAATGTTCCTGTCTTTGGTATAATAAATTTTAAATTTGTGAATATACCTCATGTTGTCTAGGACTGTTCTTTAACAAATGAATTCATGCATAAAACCATATTATTATGATTTTTTTAATAATTTTTTTGATACACTAATAATGATACATTGCTCTGCTGTTTTTCCACTGAACAACCAGTAAGGGGCAGTCTAATGTAATACTTTGATCCAGTACAGACTACAAGTCTTATTTCTATATCATCAAAAGCCTTGTTTATACAGTATTTAGCAGGAAAAAAACTTTTAAACATTTTTAACTATTTTACTCAAAGGTTTTTTTTTTGTTTTTGTGAGTTTTTTTTGTTCTTCTGTTCACCAAGTTGTCACTGTGAAGTTCAGGGTCTGCCTCTTGAAGTCCCTAACTAGCATGTGAGTTCAGCATGACGACGTTATTATTATTATTCATGCGTTTTTTATACTTTTTCTTCACGCAGATGACACTGACTACTGTAACCACCAACATTACTCCCAGTACAGATAGAGAAGAGGCAAGTGCAAGGGTGGTTTTGTCACTGTTGGACCCTCTGTGCTGACATCTGTCCCCGTAGTACCACCAGTCGTCACCCACGTCACACCTGGACGCCAGAGGAAAAGGATGAACATGAGGGACAGAAAACATACTCGAAGGTTTACCTAGTATTCACCACGTAGCTGATCCTGATGGTGGAAATTAGAGAAGGCTAAAGGTACAACTGAAACATTTGTGTGTTATTTGTATTTTAAATGTTGAATACCATTAGGTCTTCAAGGGAATACAAATAGACATTTTGTGAAATACGCTCATACATTTACAGGGAGTTACATGAATCTGGTCCCACTTTCATGACCATATTGTAAATATGTAACTAGAATCAAAGAAACAATGAGTGACATCTTCCTGAGCTCTGTCCAAAGGTAACAAGGTTAACAAGTAGAACTAGCAAACAAACAGTATAAAACCTGAAATCTGGCATGACATATAATTTTGATTTGATGTGTAGCAGGTTGTTTGACTGTCCAAACTAATCAAGCGCTTGACACTCTTAATGTGCTTACTGCCAGGACATAAGTAGTTCACAGTAACATAAAACACAATATGAGAGGTTCAATAGGACCTCTCAATCTTTTTTTTAAATAGGTGCTGTAGGTAAATTTTGTTACCACAGTCACTTAAGTAAGTAGCCTGGAAGCTATTTTTAAAACAAGTGTTCAACTGTTGCCAAAAATCGACAACACATTGATATAATAAAGTGTGTTAGCGTCCATACTTGAAAAGCAATTGTGCAACATTTTAATCAGACATTTTTTCATAAATGCCGTGAAGTTACTCAGCATAGTGGATGACATCAAAAATGCTCACCTGCAAGCAGGTTTGCCTTCATCCATGACACAGACACCGCCATTCTGGCATTGCACATTGTAGCAAACTTCAGAAGGTGTGGTGCTGATGGGCTGTGAAGTTGTAGAAGGCAGGGGCTGGCTCACAGTTAAATGGGACACATCTGAAGAAGAGGAGCAAATGAGACAGCAGGTTAAAGAAACCCACGTGAAAGAGCTAATTGTTTGGATTACCTGCTGTGACCTGACCTGAGGGTTAATAAATCCTAGATGTGATCATGTATGCTGAATTACATAGTCCTACTTGTGCTGCTTGCCGAATTAGCATAACTAAATACAGTGGCTTGCAAGGATTTCAGTCTCTAGATGTGCAAAGCTGGTAGAGACATACCCTAAAAGACTGGCAGCTGTAATTGCAGCAAAAGGTGGTTCTACAAAGTATTGACTCAGGGGGCTGAATAATTACGCACGCACCACTCTTCAGTTATTTATTTGTAAAAAATGTTTGGAATCATGTATGATTTTCGTTCCACTTCTCACGTGTACACCACTTTGTATTGGTCTTTCACGTGGAATTCCAATAAAATTGATTCATGTTTGTGGCTGTAATGTGACAAAATGTGGAAAAGTTCAAGGGGGCCGAATACTTTTGCAAGCCACTGTATGATATACTTAATAAGTGTAATAATATAAATTACAGAATATGTTCGGATTTTGAAAAAATGTTACATTTACAAAATTTAAATGCATGTCGTATATCTGGTGCTTTTACCCTCCATGGTGAGGAGGAAGATGGCATCTCCTCCCTTGATAAAATCCCTGCTTTTAGCTCTGAGATGGGTGAGATACACCGGGGTTCCAGAGCCTGGCCCTCGGAAATACTTTGATCCGTCTGTATCTGTGACTTCAACCCCGTCCTTACGAGGATCATCCCAGAAAAATTTATCAGAGCCTGTCAAAAAGAATATTAAAAGAGTGCAAAAATTGTAATACAGCAAAAAGCCATGATTTTATGATTTGTTTGTAATTTGCAAACAATTTCTGTGACTCTTTTTTGAAAAAGGTTAAAATGACTGAACCTGCTGCCTTCATGTTGGGGTCAGTGGTGATGCTGCGCTGGTTGGACATGCGCTTTTGAATCTGTGGGTGCTGGTCCATTAGCATCATGGTTATCTGTTTCCAAGGACATGGCCATATCTGTCCTGTGTCCCCTTCACGGGCCACCAGATGAGCATAGGCTGACAACTGCCCCTGGTAGCCCTCTTCACCGCTGGGGTAAAGCTTCATTTGGAAGGTATAACCTTCTTTAGAGGTGAATAGGGGGCTAAATATAGGTGTGCTTATTGGGGTGTTTTCCATAACATGACTGAAGTTTTTAACTCTCCAAATAAACTCTGGGCAGGCGGTCTCTGAAACGTTGATGTCATCCAAAGACAGTCCACCTGATGGGGGCCCAGCTTCCACTTTGGTCCCTTCAAAGACTACGCGGAATTTCATTTTAGCATCTAGACTGACGTGGTGCAGTTGCCAAAGCTCCCGAGGGGACCCTGTTATGGCACATGAGGAAAATGCACTGAATGTATTAAAAAGCAAGTGTACAAACCTTATATTTCAAGCAATATTCTGACAGTAGATTGTGAACAGAAGTAAGATTTCCAAAAAAGTCACCTTCTATGGTCTTTATAAGGCGCAGACTTCCATTGGGGTTAGCTTTGTCATACTCTCTGACATAGACCTTCAGTGTGTCACTGGGCCCAGCACTGTTGTAATAGAAGAACTGCAGACATTGGTAGCCTCTTTTGGGGTAAAGCAATCTACTTTCCAGCAGAGCTTTGTCCCCGGTATTGGCTCTGCCGGTGCTGAAGTGCATAAAATACCCAGAGCCTAAAGATATAAATTTCACTTCATTAATAGGTCCGGTATCTAAGCATGTTTGCACAGTGGATAATAAGACATAAGAGTACTCAAGCCAATCCAAAGCTAAAACTGAAAGATAAACTAGTTTCACATTTTACAAGTCTGTCATAAAAAATGTTTAGTGTGATCTCATAAACAAGAGACCACACTAAATATGTTCACATGTTCCTATGAAGATATTTTTTCAAATCTTCTATGCAGAGGAGATTTTGGCACACTAACAAGTATCTGAACATTGTTTTTAGAAAGAATTGTAAAAATATGAACCTATCCTTTCATGCATTTCATAGTAGATTCACTGTAAGATTGTTCTCACCATTGCATTTGCCCATGTGGGAGTAATCAGTGTCAGGCCCTCCAGTAGCTGTTGTAACCCTGTCCCAATCTGCCTGATCCCCATGTCCCTGTATCATACCACAGATGTTTTCACGTTCAAAGTCACACGAGTCCAGAAAGGTGGAACCTTGAGCTGCAGAGCAGATTTCACAAACACACATAAACAGGTGTTGCAGCACTTTGAACCGCAATAAACTAGAAAAAAAATCAAGGGACGAGCCATGTCATGAACATCATTATTGATGAATGTAACAAAACATGAAGTTGAACAGATCAGTACTGCAGGTGCAGGACAAGTTGACTTTTATATTGGAGAAAATAAAATAATACTTGTGCACTGACTGCTGAATCTTACTGCAGTTATAGAGGCGGTTCAGCTTGAGCAGGTCACTGTCGCTGAACTCCATACGCTGGCCAATGATGTCACTGAAAGCAGGGATCTTGGTGACGATGGTGGGCTCGGTGCCATTCCGAAAAGCAGTTTTACTGTAGTGCATCATGGAGCTGTAGTCGTAGGGGACGCCCAACGAGCTGGAGGTGGTGTCATCATAGGTGTTAAAGTTGTGTCCTTTGCCTGCAAATTGGACATAAATAAAGGTGCCATTGTAGTTTCAGCTATTGTGACATTGCATTACTGATCTGTATCATCCATAGGACTCAGACCATAAATGCTGCTTATCAAAGTACTCATATAACAATACTTGGGTAAACAGGTAAGTCATGAGGAAATCACCACATAAAGAGATAAAACTTTATGAGAGGATGAACTGCCAGTGTGTGAACACTGTAATTTGGTTGGATGAATAGCAGTAGCAATACCCTCTGTAATGCGGTCCCACATGATTTTGACATAATCATCACGGTCTGCCCTGGACTGCTCGTGCCAGAAACCCAGCGCATGAAGGAACTCATGTTCAATGGTGGCAATGCGGTCACAGTTTGTTCCTATAGACAGTCTCTGCTTCCCAACATGCCGATTGCCAACAGAGGAGAAACAGCTTATGGAAAGAAAATGAGGCTTTTGTGAAGATCAGATAAACTCCCAGTGTCTTCTCTCTAATACTTTTCTGTACTAAAAGTACAGAATAAATACACTCACTGGCCTCTCTGTTAGGTACATCTAATCATCTGCTTCTTAATGCAAATATCTAATCAGCCAATCATATGGTATCAACTCAGTGCAGTTATGCATGGTCAAGTCAACCAGCTGAAGTTGAACTAAACATCCGGATAAGGTAGAAAGGTAATTTAAATGATTTTGAGTGTCCTGTGGTAGTTGGTGCCGGATGGGCTGGTATGAGTGTTCCAGAAACTGCTGATCTACTGGGATTTTCCCACACAACCATCTCTAGAGTTTAGAGAGAAGTATCCAAAAAAGAGAAATACCCAGTGATTGGCAAAAATGCCTCCATGATGTCAGAGGTCAGAGGAGACTGGCCCGACATCTTCGACTTGAGAGAAAGGCAACGGTCACTCAATTAAACAATCAAATTATCTCTGAATTGACAACAATGTTGAACTTTTAAGCAGATGAGCTACAGCAGTAGCACGCCGAGTATCGCTGCTGTCAGCAGAGGACATGAAAATAGAAAAAACTAGGCAAAACATTGGCTGGTATGATGAGTCTTGATTTCTGATATTGCACTTAGAAAGCCAGGAACATTTCTAGAACCTTATTGAATCTATGTAATAAAGAATTAAGGCACTACTGAAGGCCAAAGCGGATCCAACATGGTACAAGCAACGTATACTTAATAGAGTGTCCAGTGAGTGTATATACTCCTTCAAAAAGTTCTGTCATCTAAAAGTGATTTTAGAAGAATACATTCTTCTTGCCTTACCCATCCCCTTTAAAGACAGAAATGTAGTTTGCTTCTCCGCTCCACGGCTTAAAGTCGATGCAGGTCTTGAGCCGGTACTGCTCAAAGGCCTTCAGAATCACACCTTTTGCATTGATCTCTGTGTACAAAATGAAAAATCTGTTTTATTATAGTTGAAAAAAGTTCTTCACGGTACTTTTTTTTAAGAACAACTGTAAGCCTCTGCTGAATTATGATTACAGATGACACCCATACCCATATATTTTTGTGAAAGCACAAAAATATTGATAATAAAATGTGTTTAAATATCCAATTTATGACATTTGTTTTTTTAATCTAAATTTTATCAATGATATTGTTTCCAAAAGCCATTAATAACATTGCATTTAGTCAAAAAGATTTTATTCTTTATTCTATTTACTCTATTTTAACTGCTTCAGATCCCATTGGGTTGTTAAGTAATACAATAATACATAATCTAAAAAGATTATGTATTTTTTTTCAAGTGCTTGAAAACAAATAACAGGAAGAAGATTCATTTTAAAATAAAAATAAAAACATTAAATACTTGTAAACACAGAGCTAATAAAAATTATGCACATTTTCGCATTTATTTTGCTCCATTTATGCCACATGACTGTATATGCAAATATACTGTAGAGGCTTAAGTATGAAGCTAAATACTCTGGACGCTTTCAAATTGTAAAAAAACAAACAAAAGAAAAAGAACAAACTCGCTTTTACCCAAGTCATCTTCCATGTAGTATGGGATTGTCTTTGGCCACCTGTACTCTTCCCCTATTATGGAATTTCGGGGTTGCTTCTGCCACAGCCACAAAGAACAAACCACAAACAAAAGAACAAAATATTGAACCAACGTTGAACTTTAATCTAATCCATTTATTTTTGTTGTTGGGGAAAGAAGTTCAATTAAGTTACCTCATCAAGAACTATGTCCCCTTCTGCAAGGTTCAACCCTGCCTCTGATCAGATTAAAGCACAAAGAAAGTTTAAGAGCACTGAACTTGGAATTTGGAAGAAAAAGAGAACATTTTATTCTAATGAAAAAGAAAACTGCTTTTTTTCCCCTTTTCTAAAATACCTTCATTGATATCAAAAATGTCAAGGTCCCGTCCACCATCCACATCATAGTCTGTGTAAAAACAAAGTAGTAATTTAACATGAAAATTAGTAAAAAAAAAGTACCAAAAACAGTTAAAGTAGCCTTGGCTTGTTTGAGAAAAAAAACTTACCTAATAATTTTGCTGCTGGCTAAATATTAAAATAAATGAAAAAGGAATCATTGTTACTGATTTTCAAGTGTATAAAAGTCAACTTTCAAGTTCTCCTAAGACCACGTCTGATAATAAAAATTAAACAAAACGACGATTTCTCACCAAGCAGAGTGTGGTACCACAAAGGAGCCATGCAATGTAAAGGATGAGCACACCTGTAGGTTCCCTTCCTGCCATGCCATAGAATCTCCCTCTACAAGAGTGTGCAAGTAAGACGTGCTGAGCTCTGACGGGCATTCAGGAAGAAGAAATCAGAAAAGTGCATTTGGGGTGGAAAAAAAAAAAAAATGTGTTCACAAGTCAATAACTGACAGAGCTATAATGGGCTCAAGTTAAACTACAACTTCAATCCACTCTGGTATCAGCCAATAAATCTTTGCACATTTGCGAGCAGTAGGCCTGATATAAGACATGCTGAAATTTATAGCAACCTCCTGATCTATGTGTACATTTCTGTTTTCAGGATATGTACCGTTATTCTCGATTTCTATCTGCACTGCATTAAAGTCAGCAACTGTGGAGTGCTGCTGACTTAAACTGAGGATATTGTTGGGTGATAGAAGGAATACTTTGAGGATCTCCTTAATTCCACTGACACGTCTTCTATAGAGGAAGACGTGTCAGTGGGAGGACAAGTGTTCTGACTCATGCATTACAGAGGGCGAGGTCACAGCGCAATTAAGCAACTCCTTGGTGGCAGGGCCCCTGGGATGGATACAGGGCCCCTGGGATGGATACAGGAGGAACAATGCAGCTTTCATCCCGGTTGTGGAAGACTGGACCAGTTCGTTACCCTCTCTCTATTTGTGGATGCATGGGAATTCACCCAACCACTCTACTTGTGTTTTGTGGACTTTTGTGGAGAATGCATTCAACCGTGTCCCTAAGAGTAATCTGTAGGAGGTGTTCCGGGGAGTATAGGCTTGTTGTTACGAGCCATTTGATACTCATACAATTGTTGCAAGAGCTTGATCCACATAGACGGCAATAAGTCAGACTCATTCCCAGTGGGTGATGGACTTTGCCAGGGCTGCCCTTTGCCACAGTTTCTGTTCATAATTTTTATGGACAGAATTTCAGGGCATAGCCAAGTTGCAAAACATTTCCACTTGAGTGGTCTCAGGACATCGTCTCTGCTTTTTGCAGATGATGTGGTTCTGTTGGCTTCATTGGGTGGTGGCCTCCAGCTTGCACATGAGCGGTTTGCAGCCAAGTGAATTAGCACTTCCAAGTCTGGGGCCATGGTCTTCAGCTGGAAAAGGGTGGAGTGCCCACTCCGTGTCAGGAAGAAGGTATTGCCCCGAGTTGAGGAGTTTAAGTATCTCAGGGTCTTGTTCACGAGTCTTGTTCACTCGTCATGACCACTCATGACGAGTGGTCATGAGCTCTAGGCAGTGACCGAAAGAATGAGATTGTGGATACAAGCTCAGAAATGAGCTTTCTGCGAAGGGTGGCTGGCCTGTTCCCCCGGACAAACTGGAGGAGGTGGCTGGGGAGGTCTGAGCTTCACTGCTTGAGCTGCTGCCCCCGCGAACTGGCCCCAGATAAGCAGAAAATGGATGGGTGATAAATTGATGGATAAAATACACACACATATGCATACACATGCACATACGCACACCAACAAACATAAGAAAACAAAGGAAAAAAACATTTCTAAAAATTTCTAACATGCTTTGCCATTAAAAAGTTCCAGCTTTGTGATAAAAGACTTCTAGTTTAAACATATACTAGTACACTCAATGCTTAATAGTCTTGAGGTTTTTATTGTCACTGAGAATAGCAATGTAGAACTGCAGGCTCTTGTTCTTGTAAACTTTCAGAGAAACACAAAGGCTCTACATCAGAACAGTACAGCAACAGTACATTTAAAGAAAAACACTGAAAACTACATCTTACAAACACAGCAGTTAAGGACAAACCACTGCATGGTTGCCATAATGATTACACTACAGCTGTCTTGAAACCTTAACATTGTGTAATGAATCAACTTAACATTAATAGTCTGTTGATTCATTACACAATCTGGTCACCCAATTTTGATGTTATCAGTCCATTGAATGGATGTTGTCAACAGTAATTAGCCCCATAGATATAAACCAGTATGGACTGTCTGCACGAACTGAAACAAGTTTTGTGGTTCAAAACTATAATTAGTCTAAGAGACCACTCCCTTTAAGCTGATACATCATATATATATTCATTCTTAGGTGTGGTGGCAAAATCTAAACCCTTATTATGGGATGAGTACACACTGGTTAGACCAATTCAAACAACAGTAACCTCCATAATTTGTCCACTGTTCAACAATAAATAAGCTGCTGCGGAGTCGGGGCGGTCTGCTTCTCCCCACCGCAGGGAAAAGGGTAACACCACCTGGGTCTGGGTGCAGTTTCCCCCTCCAGGGGCAAGGATACCCAGACCCGGTTCTTAGAGTACGCTTGGGGAGAGTGATTGTGTGTACAGCGTCTCTTTATGTCTGTCTCCACGTTGGTTGAGTGTGGAATAATTGCTTATGAGAGCATGAGGGTGGGAATGGATGTTTGTATCTGTGTGTGCCTGTATGTCTGTGTCTATATGTCAGGTTGGGTATCAGACGCCACCTCTCTGGGGACATCTCAGGCCCTCCAAGGTTTGGAGGCCTATCTCCCCCCACCACTTCCCCTGCCGGTGGCGGACGCCCTCAGACCGATGTCTGAGGGCGTCCGCCACCGGCGTTGGTGGTTCTCTGTGTCCGGGGGTGGGCGCCCAGGTACACACCAGCTCACTCCTTGGCGGCTGCTTATCGGGGCCTGGAGCCTGGGGCTCGCTCGGGCCACTTCGGAGGCGGGGTGCCCTCGGCCCCTTGGCCTCTCGGCCCGGGGCTCGGTCACTCAGGCACAGCTGGCTGCCGGCGGAGCTCACGGGCACGTCACTGCAACCCCCCCTGGCTTCTGCTCCGCAGCTGCTGAGTGACCCCTCATCTGGGACTCTCCTCAGCTCTTTCTGGGATAGTGACGCAGCTGCCCCTCTGTTGGTCTTCCTTGGTCTCTTGTGTTCTGGGGGCCTCTGGACGTCTGGAGTTTTGATCTCCTCCATACCTGCGTCATGCCCTGGAGGACGGGGCAGTGGCCCCCCACACCCTCTAGCAGATCATTACATGAAGGAACCTTTTAAAAAAACACAAGCGCGTCCATTCTCACAGGTGTACACACAGGTGATCACACACAAACTACACCCTTTTTGGCTCCTACCTCAAAGCACACTGTGCGCTGTCGATCTTACGTGCTGCACAATAATGTTTAATATTTAGTATTTACTGTCATATTCCCATATATCATTGTGATGTTGTTTATTACTCTCGTTTTCTTCTGCTTGCTTTCTTCTTTCTTTCTCAACAGGTGATCCAGGTGATCGATATATGTATTTTTGTCTGCTTATTCTGTTGGTTTTGGTTTTTGCCCTTTTCCCCGTCCCTCTTCCCGCTGTTTTTCTTTCCCTCTTTCTTTCTCCCTTTCCTTCCCCAGTCAAGTCTGTCCCGTATTCAGCAAGTGAAAATAAAATAAACAATAAAAGGTGAATCAAATGGACCACTACGGCAAGGCTGGGTTGGTCCATTTGGTAAAGTAAATCTGTTGGGCATCTTTCTTCGCCTTTAGACAATAATTCTGATGGCAAAAGAACCAAACGGGACAGGTTAAAAAAAAAAAAAAAACAAACAAAAAACTAAAACAATAAATAAGCATTCGTTCATACGCTACACAATTTTTCCTGTTCATAGTCAAGGAAAACCCAACTACATTGTGTATCAGCGATAGCTGACATCCTCTGCAGATCATCAGCCTATCTCAAGACTAAACAGACAAACATTTGCAAGCGCTGAAAGTTTCCCATTCGCGAGAATGGAAACCGGACCAGCCTAAAGAAAAGCCGCAAAGACCCAGTAAGAACAGGCAAGCTATTGTCATGTCATGATCAAAGTCTGCAGCTTTTGCTGTGAAGAAGCAAGATGCACGAAACCTCACGTAACCGGCTGCAACCAGTGATAAGCCCACTCTTTCATATTCGGCGAGCTGTGTTTTCTGCACCAGATCAAACTGTTTAATCATGAATAGTTTTCACTTTCCCTTTTAAAAAGGGAAATTATAGTGATAAATGCAAACACTGGTAACATTTAAAGCAGTAATGTGCAACTTGTTTGAAATAACCGTCACAAATGCAGTACTTTTTTCTTCTCCCTTTCTAATAGCTGCTGTAAATCTTTTGTATATGTTTAGTTAAATTCTTAAAATATGTGACTGAAACCCAGTATTGCCACATCATTAGTTGTACAGTCACATTAACCTTCATTATACAATCATTTTGTTCTGCATTGTTATCAGAAAGCATAAAGATCTTACTTCTTTGGCAAAATTACTTTTCCAGACCACTAAAAATGAATGCTATTGCCACAGTTATTGTAACAGTTATGAAAATGGCAGAAATGATTAATTTCATGACCTTTAAATTGAATATTTACAAATGTATGTGCAGGTCAAACTGCAAGATTGCTTTATTTTGTTCAATCAAGGATGCAAGTTGTACTAGATAACGCAGGTGTTTTACTTGCACCGTCCTGCAGATGGCGATATAGCAAGCTAAAGACCCCTTGCTCTGATCACTGTGGTTCCTTGCATTAAGAAAACATACTTTGGCAATTTCCAAATGAAAGTTTTTCTTTACCACTATTGAGCAAAGAAACTGCTGTACGGACATACACATTCATGTGTTCTTGATAAGGGTCGTTTCTTTTCGAGTGCATTTCACTGTCCTTGATTGCAGTGGAACTAGGCCAAACAGGGCCAAGCAATCACAAAGCTGTCACATTCATGCAGCCTTTGTGTGCTTTGGTAGTGTCATATTTTCAGCTATGGTGATTACATATTGATATTTCTTGGCTGCTGCTTTATATTACTTAAAAGAGGAGTTTGTGGGTTAGATAGAACTAATGGAGCTGAACTGATGCACCTCAGACTCCTCAGACCATATTTGTCCTGTGACTTATAGGCAGCAAAGAGGAAATATTTGATATGCAAAAAATATTCCCGGATGCAGAGAATTAACAATAATAACACAGAATTCTGCAGCGCTGCCATGTCCCACAGAAGATTTTAACACTGTATTATATCTCAGAAAATGCCTAATTTGTGACATTAAGACAATAAATGATGGTAGGTGGACAGCTTCTTAGTTGTGTAGAAAAGGCTCATGTGTATGCACTCATGTGGGTGGTATCTGCACAGCACTGTTAAAAAAAGTTTACTGTATGAGTTGTCTTTTGTGGTAAATTCTTGTCTGTCATAAAGAAGATTCTATGTTTATAAATTTAAAATGGAGTTAAGCTTTCTGCCCATACATAATGTATCTGTAAAGCTTGAATAGAATCTATATTTGCTGCATATACACTCACCAACTACTTTATTTGGTGCACCCGTTTAGCTGTTCATTAACAAATATATAATCAGGTGGCAGTTACTCAGTGCATTTAGACGTGTATAGACATGGCCAAAACAACCTGCTGAAGTTCAAACCCAGTGTGAGAATGAGGAAGATAAGTGACTTAAATTACTTTGAATGCGTCATGGTTGTTGATGTCAGATGGGCTGCTCTGACTGTTTTAGAAACTGCTGATTTGCTGAGATTTTCCCACACGACCGTCACTGGTGTTTACAAAGAAAGTTCAAAATTCCTCAGGTCAAAGATAAATGGGTAAATGGCTTTGAGCAGAGGAACGGCAACGGTAATTCATATAACCACTTGTTACAAGGTATGCAGAAGAGCATCTCTGAATACACAGTGCATCAAAGCTTGAAGCTGATGGGTAACAGCAGCCACTCCTTTCAGCTAAGAACAGGAAACTGAAGGTATAATCACACGGCTCACTAAAACTGGACAATAAAAGATTGAAATAACAAATTAAAATATCCATGTGGTGTAACATCTCAAATGTTGTTTCACTATAAAAAATTATCATTTTGAGTCACACAGCATCGTCATCAAAATGTCCTAATATATTCTACTCAGTCCTCTGCAGTCAGTGAATGTGCATGCAGAGTGTGGCTTTACGTGATCAGGTAAAGTTTGTGTTAAATGGTTCTTCTGTAGTCTTTCTTGACCACTTTGATGTCCATGTTGGCATGTTTTATTCCATCATGGACATTAATTTCTCCTTACTTTCAGTGGCCATCTCAATTAATTCTTTTATAACACAGTTACACCTTGAATGAGGCTTTCATCTCCAGCTTGTGTGTGTGTGTGTGTGTGTGTGTGTGTGTGTGTGTGTGTGTGTGTGTGTGTGTGTGTGTGTGTGTGTGTGTGTGTGTGTGTGTGAGAGAGAGAGAGAGAATTCATGCATGTAAGAATGTAAGAAAAAAGAAGAAGAGCAACTGGCACGCAAGGCAACATTTTCACTGAGTGTAATTCTTTTGAGGATAATTTATTCCTGCCTTTAAGATGTGGAAAAAAATTATTGTTTCCTTTTCTGGGGGGCATGCGATATTGATTTCTAATTAAAAGCAGCATACTATTGCTATTCCTAGCGCACCATTACTATCAGGTCTGTCTGTCCAGCATTCTTCTCCACCAGCTGATCCATCTCACCAACACTTGGTAATCAGTTGACAGCTCAGCACCTCTCTTCACCTGAGTGTCCAGAACATATGGCCGCAAATCTGATGGTACGATTACAAAATCAATCATTGACTTGTGGCCTAGGGTGTCTCGTGTCACGAGCACTAATGGACACCCTTATGTTCAAATATGGTGTTTGTTATGGGCAAACTGTGGTTTGTACAAAAGTCTTTGAGTAAGATGATGGAGTCCCCAGGTGGAGCACCTTAAGCACCCCACCCAGGGATTCCAACAAGGCCAGGTCAAAACTGTTGTTAAGCGCATAAGCACAGATGGCAGTTAGGACCCAGGGAATAAAACGTCTCGGCCACTGGGAAAAACTCCAATGTACAGGCGGCAAACCGAGGGGATACTATGATACCTACCCAAGCAAACTGCCACATGGTAGGGTCTCCCATAGCAAATTGGTCCTGGGTGAGGGACCAGGCAAAGAACGATTCACAAATCCCCAGGAATGAAAGGTCCCCAGGAATGAAACAGAGCCAGGCCCAGAGGGCCCAGGATAGGGTTACCAGGGCCCCACCCTGGAGCCAGGCCCAGGGAGGGTGCCCATTAATGAGCGTATGATGGCCGGTCCTTAGTCAATAGAGCCCGACCTGGCACATCCCGAAAAAGGGACATGGGCCCAACCTCCTGTAGGCCCACCACCTGCAGGAGGTGCTGTATGGATCAGGTGCAGTGTGTGCTGGCTGGAGATGTAACATATAATATAATTCTAATAATAATGGCCCAACATATTGCTGCAAAACTGTTAGCACCCCCTTACTCTATGTTTTCCTTTGCGTCTCTGGACCTAACCAGCTGATGCATCACCTGCCTCAGTATAGTGTTTTTTCTTTTACACTGAGAAATTATTTTTTGCATATGGGAAGATGCTCAGCTTCAATGACGCACCAGTGGCCCCCTTTGCCCCCTTGACGATGGGCCCACTGTATGACGTCAGTGATTGGTGCAGTTTTGGAGATTGGCGCTGCAGCCTGTTGTAGTGAATGAAGCTGGTCTCGTTTCACTGACTACTCCTGTGTGATAACGCTCCCTGCTGTTTTGTAACCGCTGACGCTCTTACTGCTGCTGAAACGAGTCAGCATCTCTGCTATATTATTTTGCCTCCGCAACTGTGCGTGAAAGGAAGCCGAAACTTTTTAATGGGAATTTAATTGGCTCAAACATTAGTGGACACACATTTGGGCAATTTTATTCGGCAAGGTAAGACGAAATGTATTGTAATTAGCTCAAACGAAAGACAAAATTCTCAGTAATGTAAGTCTAAATTGTGACAATGTTGACTTCCATTTGTTATGAAAACCACCAAACCTGTAAAAGTTTATTAACTGGTTGACCTCCGGGGCTGGGAGACAGACGCTGAACGATCTTTAGATGCTCTTTGAATAGCATTTAAATAGCATGCAAAAGTTTAAGTGAAACTGAAAAATGGTGACATTCATACAGAAAGACTGGCTGATTTTTCAACACTCAGCTTTTCATCACTCGTTAGGGGTGCAGTTTGCTTTTATTCGATTTCGGCTAGGACATACTCCATCCCACCGCCGCCCTGCGGTTAAAAACATGAATGGATATAATTCTGCAGGCTACACTCCCTTTAAACTTACCTAATTTACCCTAATTAACTACCCTTAGTGCTTGTAAATGAAGATAACTGTGTCTGTTCAAACTTGTCTCTGAGAGGAGAAAAAGGGAGGAAGCATGGAGAAGTTTAACAGTGCAAACTGTGCTCTGTTCTTAGGTGAGTAAATGCGTGGGACTTGATCGTTTGAAGCTCTCAAAAAATCAGTGATAAACAACACGGGTTTGCAGCTGTGTGAGCTAATAAAGCGTATATAACGGTGCGCCTCTGTGAGGTTTGCGCCTTTACGCACGGAGCTGGATTATAATTACTGCTTTTATCCGGCCGTGCCTCAGGCACATCTGTGATCTGTTACGGACAATAATCACTTGAGCAATACTTGAGCTGCAGGAGGCGTGTTATTTTGATGTACTTTGGATGTGATGAATCTCTGCTGATCCATCGCTAAATTTGTCTTTTCACGTGTTCCATCCGCTTGCAGTTTCACAAAAGAAAGATACACCCGCCAAATTATGTATTGACACTGTATTCATATTAAAATAAGAATTAATGAATAGTTTATGGACGTTAATTATTTTTATTTTATTTTTCGAATAACCTGATGTAAACCTTAAACGTTACACACTGTAGGTTTTTGTAGCACAACTGCCATCTAGCGTCAGACTGTTGTTCTTGACATGAACAGTAAACATCAGGATGTTGCGTGCAAGATTGCATGAACACAACCACTATTATTATTGATGTAGATTGTTTGTAATTGCACATATTAAGGTTCGCAGAACAAAGTTCTGCAGTGTTGTTCACGGGTGTGTTGGAGGTGCATTTTCCTGATACGACTTGTTTATTGACCCTGATTTCATCTATTGATTTAGACCTGTCGGTCACTATCTGATTTTGGTTGCTGAAGCAGAATGGATGCATGAAAAATGGGAGTGTTGATGATACTGGCAGTTTATACAGGCATGTAAATATACAGGTCCTCCAAATATTTCACGATGCTGAAAAGAATTACACAGCCATGCATTTTGTTATTGTTTTATTAGTCCCCTACGTCACAAGCTTATGAAAGACATATTTCCATATGTGTATATGAAACTGCTTTTTTCTAGTTGAAGAACATTACATGTGTATAATTAACCTTACATTTATAATATAAATCATTGTCAATGTTTTAATGAAATACTTCAAAATAGTTAAAAAGTATTGAATATTTTTTTATTTTCAAATGAAATAATGAAAAATGTAAATAATCAGATGAATATAATGAGATAAAAAGTACACTTGCCTGTGTAGGGTAGTAAGTATAAGGTGCTATGAAACTGCAATACCTCACATTATGGCATTACAGTAAATGTACCTGATTCCATTCCATCACTGGTGGTCTGTGGAGCTATCTAGTAAATAGTCCAATGTGCTAAAAGCTCCCCTGTGTTCACATGGCTCTTTCTACCTGGGCCTGTCTGCTCTGAGCAGTTAGTGTAAGAGCTACTTTAAGGTGATGTGTGAAAACCATCTACTTATTACATTGAAAGATTGAATTATTTGATGTGAAATTCTACAAAAACATTACAGTTTTGGATAAGGTTTTGATAAGACACAATCAGAAGGTCTGAAATTTCCAAATCCTGAAGGTTTTACATGCACATGCAATATGTGAGAACAGTTAACAGAAAAGTTTCTAAAATCTGGTTACAGATGGGGTTGTTAAATGAAGACATTGCATTCCACTCTAGCATACCGGCACCACTGGATATAACTGTGGCCGTGGTCTACTCTGTTTTTGGTGAGTTAAATCTAGTTTACAATACTATCAATGAGTTTTCTCTGAGTTCTGCTCAAGCTGAAATGAATAGCAGCATGAAGCAAGGCATCCTGCAGCGAAGCCTTGCAAGTTCACTTTTATTTTTAACTGTGTTGCTGTGTTGCTGTGTGTTATGCATTCCACTTCCACCTATATATACCCACACCCACTGTGTACTCATCCATCTGCATTTACTGTTTGTATTACAGATGTCATACATGGTGTGTGTTTTTATTTATATGTATATATATATATATATATATATACATATATATGAAGTACCCTCAGAAGGTCTGCTAGATGATGTTAATGCAGCACTACGGATGATACCTACAACCACGATTACCGACACTAACAAGCTGATCTACACTACGGCAGCAGTGATCAGTGAGATGCTTGGCTACAAGTTGAACAGCCACAAGGGGCAGTACCCTCCATGGAGAAGGAGGCTAGAGGGCAAGATCAAAGTAGCACGGAGGGAGGTTAGCCAACTAACGGAGTTGCAGAAAGCGCGACAAAGAAGGTGCATAAGAAATACAGCAAGCTGTCCATACCTGAGGCCTTGAAACTGCCAAGCAAAGACTCACAGCCTTGGCCAGCCGCTGAGGAGGAGGTACACCAGAGAGATAGAAGGCAGGAGAATAAACCAGCTGTTCTCCACAGAACCAGCAAAGGTGTACTCTCAGTGGCAAGGAACAATAAGAGAACAGCACCACCAAGGCTGGAGACGGAGCAATACTGGAAGAGCATATGGGAGAAGGACGCAACCCATAACGGCAATGCTCAGTGGCTAGTGGATCTGAGGGCAGACCATAGCGACCTCCCTGAACAGGGTCCAGTAACCATCACAGTGGCAGATGTCCAAGAAAGGGTCTCCAGTATGAAGAGTTGGACAGCACCAGGGCCCGACATGGTTCACGCCTACTGGCTGAAGAAGCTGACTGCACTCCACGAGCGTCTGGCAGCACAAATGAACCAGCTGCTAGTTAACGAGAGACACCGGAATGGCTAACCGAAGGTCGGACGGTCCTGATCCCCAAGGACCCCAAGAAGGGACCGGTCCCATCCAACTACCGACCAATAACCTGCCTCAGTACTACATGGAAGCTCCTGTCAGGCATCATATCGGCTAAGATGAACAGGCACATGGGTCAATACATGAGCGGGGCACAGAAAGGGATTGGCAAGAATACCAGAGGCGCAAAACACCAGCTACTGGTAGACAGAACAGTCAGCCGAGACTGCTAGACCAGACTGACCAACCTGTGCACTGCCTGGATTGATTACAAGAAGGCCTATGACTCAATGCCCCACAGCTGGATACTGGAATGCCTAGAATTGTACAAGATCAACAGGACCCTAAGAGCCTTCATCAGGAACTCAATGGGAATGTGGCACACAACACTAGAGGCCAACTCCAAGCCCATAGCACAAGTCACCATCAAGTGCGGGATCTACCAAGGAGATGCTCTGTCCCCACTGCTGTTCTGCATAGGCCTGAACCCCTCAGTGAGATCATTAACAAGACTGGCTACGGATACCGACTACGGAACGGAGCGGTTGTCAGCCACCTCCTGTACATGGATGACATCAAGCTGTATGCCAAGAGTGAACGAGACATCGATTCACTGATACACACTACCAGGCCATACAGCAATGACATTGGAATGTCATTCGGGCTGGAGAAGTGTAGTCGGATGGTAACAAAGAGAGGGAAGGTAGTCAGAACTGAGGGGATTGAACTACCAGAAGGCAACATTGCAGACATAGAGGACAGTTACAAGTACCTGGGGATCCCACAGGCGAATGGGAACCATGAAGAGGCCGCTAGGAAAGCTGCAACCACCAAGTACCTGCAGAGGGTCAGGCAAGTCCTGAGGAGTCAGCTGAGCGGTAAGAACAAGATCCGGGCCATCAACACCCACGCCCTGCCCGTGATCAGGTACCCTGCTGGGGTAATAGGCTGGCCAAAGGAGGAGATAGAAGCCACTGACATAAAGACAAGAAAGCTCCTTACCATGCATGGAGGGTTTCACCCCAAGTCTAGCACCCTGAGGTTGTACGCTAAGCGGAAGGAAGGGGGCCGGGGACTGGTGAGTGTCAGCACCACAGTCCAAGATGAGACAAGAAACATCCACGAATACATCACGAAGATGGCCCCAACTGACAGTGTGCTCAGTGAATACCTCAGGCAGCAGAAACCCAAGAAAGAGGAGGAAGGCGAGGAACCATCATGGAAGGACAGGCCCTGCTGCGGTATGTACCACCGGCAGATAGAGGAGGTGGCTGATATACAGAAATCCTACCAGTGGCTGGACAAAGCTGGACTGAAAGACAGCACAGAGGCACTAATCATGGCAGCACAAGAACAAGCTCTGAGTACAAGATCCATAGAGGCTGGGGTCTATCACACCAGGCAAGACCCCAGGTGCAGGCTGTGTAAAGATGCCCCAGAGACAATCCAGCACATAACAGCAGGATGCAAGATGCTAGCAGGCAAGGCATACATGGAACGCCATAACCAAGTGGCGGCATAGTGTACAGGAACATCTGTGCCGAGTATAACCTGGAAGTCCCAAGGTCAAAATGGGAGATGCCCCAAGGGTGATGGAGAATGACCGAGCTAAGATCCTGTGGGACTTCCAGATGCAGACGGACAAAATGGTGGTGGCTAACCAACCGGACATAGTGGTGGTAGACAAACAGAAGAAGACGGCTGTAGTGATCGATGTAGCGGTTCGAATGACAGCAATATCAGGAAGAAGAACGCGAGAAGCTGGAGAAATACCAAGGGCTCAGAGAAGAGCTCGAGAGGATGTGGAGGGTGAAGGTAACGGTGGTCCCCGTGGTAATCGGAGCACTAGGTGCGGTGACTCCCAAGCTAGGCGAGTGGCTCCAGCAGATCCCGGGAACAACATCAGAGATCTCTGTCCAGAAGAGCGCAGTCCTGGGAACAGCTAAGATACTGCGCAGGACCCTCAAGCTCCCAGGCCTCTGGTAGAGGACCCGAGCTTGAAGGATAAAACCGCCCGCAGGGGCGTGCTGGGTTTTTTTTTTATATATATATATATATATATAGAACCAGTGATTTTGTTGGTATTAATGAAGATACTCTACATTTAATATTTTTAGAGAATCATCAGCGACTCTATGTATTTGTATATGTTGCTAGGTAAATATGAAAAAGCAGTATACAGTGTTATGCCTGTAAGACAGTAGAAGTGTGAGTTTCTTATTATTCTGTAGAACTATAATACTTTGAAAGTTACATATACACTTTGTGGCCACTTCATTAGATACTGTTCATGTGCTTGTTCATGCATGTAGGCATGATGAAGATGAACGGCTGAAATTCAAACCAAGAATCAGAATGAGGAAGAAAGTTGTTTTAAATGGTTTTGAATGTCACATGGTTGTTGGTGCTGGACAGGCTAGTCTGAGTATTTCACAAACTGCTGATCTACTGGGACACAACCCACACAACCACCTCTATGGTTTATGGAGAATACACGGCATGTTGAACCTTGAAGCAGATAGGCTACAGAAGCAGAAGACCACACCAGGTTTATTATAATATGTTTGTCTTGTTTTAAACGGACAGAGAATTTGATGAGGCAATTTCTGAAAAGCCAAAACAAAATCCCTCCCATTGTCACCATCCCATCAGTATTTGATTCACATTCAGGGTTTTTGTTCTGATTTATTTTTGCAGGAATGTGTTCACTATTTGGCAACAGCACACTGTTGTACATCTCTTACAAGAAAAAGAACGTCCTGAAACCTGCTGAGTACTTCATTATCAACCTTGCTGTCAGTGACTTGGGCCTGACTCTGTCCCTCTACCCCATGGCGATAACTTCAAGTTTCTATCACAGGTACAAAACTTGGCGCCTACTCCTTCTCAATCATTGATCTTTGAGCTATGTCTTTGCTTTGAGCTGTCCTCTTTCTCACGCCCCCTTGCCCTCCCACACAGGTGGCTGTATGGGAAAACAGTGTGCTCCGTATACGCATTTTGTGGCATGTTGTTTGGCATCTGCAGTCTGACCACTCTCACCCTGCTAAGCATGGTGTGCTTTGTGAAAGTATGTTATCCGCTCTACGGTAAGTCTTCAAAGAGGCTGTTTTTGCTCAGATCCCCAAGTGGCTGATTGTTGATTTATCTGTGGAAAGAAATGAGCCCTCTGTAAAGCACTGCACATTAGCTTTTCTTTGTTAAGTGACAAGTCAAAGGGCTGCGCTCAATAAGTACTGCTTGTGATGATGGTTAACACTGTGCAACTGGGTTTTCTATTTGGTTCCCGTCCCAGAAAAGTGAATTTCTTTCAGTGCCTTAAAAAAAAGTAGGACAATTTAGTTGCTGGGACAAAAGTAATTTTAAAGTATGAGCCTACAAATGGACATATTCACATTAATTGCTTTAAACTTGTAATATCTAACCTTGCATATTTAAATAAGTGCTTATTTTATTTTCGGTCCCTGACGGACATAATATCTGTGTAGTATATAAGGCTGACGTAACATCACTCGTCATTTAATGAACTTAGATTGCTTTAGAGGGCTCATCTTTTGTCTTCTGCTGCAGCTTAATGAGTCGCCTAACCTCTTTATGTTCTACCTGAGCTCGTGTGGAAATTAGCAGTCTGTATAATTACCCAATGTACTTTTACTACTCCAGTGAAACTGGTACAGCCTACTTATCACCAAACTAAAATAAAAAAAGACCTGTAAAATGCTGTGGATATGCACAGAGCCTTCTTTGGGGACTGAGCTCTCTCTGAAAAATGTTTAACCATTTTCACTTCTTAAGAAACAAGTCATTGCCAATGAAGGAGAATAGCCATAATTAGCCTCCTGAAGGAGAACTGGCATTCCCGTGAGGTGCTCTTTCAGCGACTTTGTTTACTAAGATTTGAAGGCATGGATTTGAGTAGAGTCCCTTAGTTAACAAGGTTATTACATGGTTCAGTTTATGCAGGATTTCTTTGACTTAATAGTCTGCTCTTTGTTTGCCATGATTGCCCCATCTCTGTTCATAATGAAGGACGGAGACTGGCTTACAAGCCTGTGTAGAAATCGCAAAAATTTGAACTCTTTCAGGTTGCCTTATGTTATCTTTTAACAGTAGTCCCATCACTTTCTGCCAGTTGCAGAATGCAAAGGAATACAACATAATAAAAACACCATTGGGAAAAGCTAAACACTTGTGAATTCAGATGCAGTTCTTCAGCACTATGCTGTATATGAACTAGATTATGGAATATAAGCATATATGCAGTTGTGTGTCAGTGCAATAAATAATAACTCACATTCACCTTCATATCATAAAATATTAACACAGTCTGTTTTTACAGGAAACAGGTTTAACTCTGTTCACGGCCGTCTGCTTATTGCCTGCGCTTGGGTCTACGCCCTGCTGTTTGCATGCTCCCCACTGGCCCACTGGGGGGAGTATGGACCAGAGCCTTACGGCACTGCCTGTTGCATTGACTGGCGCCTGTCCAATCAACTCAGCACAGCACGATCTTACACTGTGGCACTGTTCATCTTCTGCTACATCCTTCCATGCTGTGCTATTTTAGCATCCTACACAGGAATCCTGCTCGCAGTGCATGCATCTCGCAGAACTATGGAGCAACATGCGTTGAGGCCGACTCACATGAGCAGCATCCAGATAGTTATTGTTAAGGTGGGTTAAGGTAAACTTCACTTAAACACTTCTGTGGACTCCTTCACCATGTTGTCCCCATAATATGCTACATGTGTGTTTATGTGTTTAAATATGTTATATTGAATTAATTATACAGTACTCGCCAATCACTAAGTAATAAGTAAAAAATTAAAGTTTTAGTCAGTTTATTCATACCTGCAGTTTTTTTCACCTGCACTTTCAGCTTTAAATTAAAGTGCAGGAAGACAAAAAAACTTGCATAGTGTGACCACCCAGTTATTGGTGGAAAGGCCGGGGTTTATGGGTAGTTTATAAAACCACTGCCTTAGAGAGAAGAGTCCTGTTTAGAGTTCCTTGCCTCGATTTGTTGTAGAAATTGACAGTGACCTCAATATATCCTCCTCATGATGCAGTTTCTCATTAAGAGAGAAGTTCTGGTTTCACTGTGATGGATACTGCTGCCTTTGTTGATTAACCATCATATTCTCTTCTCTGTAAGAACATCTGAGATTCATTAAAAAAAAAACTCATCATGAGGAGTGAGAATGCTTTTTAAATCTTTGTGGCGTCTGCATGTTCTCTTTTAAATACAAACTGTTCATGTGGGGGTATAGATCTCCTCACCCAGCTTTTTTCTTAAATTTTTTTTTCCCGTCAGTCTGGAGAGAATGGCAGGGGGTGTCAAAAGCACAAAATTAAATACAGGGAGGGCCAGCAGTTTCAAAGTGATTGCACAGGCTAACAAAACACATTGGAGAAAATCTCAAAATGTAAAAGTGTGTCTTCATTTTCTTCCAAGGACACCATTATTCAGATTTGTCTTTACAACAAATAGCTGTTTGTTTCCAGTGCTGTGAAATAGTATTTGCTCTCTTCATGATTTTGTAGGGGTTTTTTAAAATATTATATTTGTCATACTTAGTGTGCAGGCAGGAGAGGACCCAGAAGCAGACTCACGGAAATGGGATGTAACTCAAAAAACTGCTTTATTTACAGAAAGGGGAAATAAACAATACAAAACTAAACTGAGAAGAACTAGTTAGCTAAACACTCGGGAAACACACAGAGAATTACACACAACCATGAGGGAGGATGCGACACGGAACTGAGGGAGACGCGGACATACACAGAAGGATAACGAGGGGCGAGGGCGAACACGGGGAACACAGCTGACACTGATAATCATAACAAGACAGGGCAAGAGCAAATACAACATGATGTACACTGACAGGAGACTATCAAAGTAAAACAGGAAGTACACAGAGACGCAGACTGGAGGGGGAGAGAGAACACTGAGGAGCACGAGGGAGAGCGCAGACACGACGGGCTGGGGAAACATGGAATAAAACACAAGGAGGGGAAACAAGGCACAAGAACTCAGATACACAGAGGGAGACACAGGGGCTAAATACGCGAGGGGAAATCTAATAAACCATACTGTACAGAATAACATAGGAACCATAGGATACAAGAGAACTCAAAAATAACACAGAATTATCAAAAATGTACGAATACTCAAAACACTGGGCCAAGAGACCCAGGACCATGACACTTAGATGTTCTAGATCATCAACCAGGTTTTAATACAGAAAAAATACAAAATGCTGTTTTTTAAATGAATGGTTTCATTTATTAAAGGAAGAAAGCTATCCAAATGTACCTTGTCATGTGTATCTGTGCCACCCTTGTCAGCAATGAGCCTTTTGGCATCGCTGTGAAGCAATCTTCTTTGCAAAACTGTTTTAATTCAGGAGGGATTTCAAGCATGAACAGCCTGCTTAAGGTCATGCTAAAGGGTCCAAGTCTGACATTGACTAGGCCACTCCAAAACCTTCAGAGGTGGACTTGCTGTTTTGGATCAATGTCCTGCTGCACAAGCTAAGTTTGCTTAAGATGGCTGGACATTCTCCTTCATGATTTTCTGGTATAGAGTAGAATTCATGGTTCCATCTATTTCAACATGTCATCCAGGTCCAGGAAAACAGCCACAGACCGTCACACTACCACCACCAAATTTTATTGTTGTTATTATCTTCCTTTTCTGACATGTTGTGTTACTCTTATGCAGTAATGAGACTCAAACCTTCAAGAAAGCTTAGCTTTTGTCTCATCAACCCACAGTCCAGTTTTCCCTAAAGTCTTGGGGACCAACGAGATGTTTGTTGGCAAATATGAGACGAGTCTTTCTGTTCTTTTGGTCAGTAGTGGTTTTAAACTTGGAACTATCCCATTGATGCCATTTCTGCCCAGTCTCTTTCTAATTGTTAAATCATGAACTTTGTAACCCTTTCAGGATCTTTGAGCCTGCTTCACTTTGTCCCACATATTATATTTAAGTGATACAACCTGTATTTAAGTGATTTCTTCATTCAGTAGTCTGACATAAGGTGAGGTTTTTCACATAGTTGGGAAAGTTGACAAGTGTTACAGTCGTGTTTGTTTTTTTGTTTTTTTTATTGGGATTTGGTGAAAAGAAATGTTGAATTACACTTTCTGTTCTTGTTCTTTCTCCTGCTAGCTGAGTGTGGCTGTCTGCATTGGTTTCTTTGCGGCATGGAGTCCATATGCTGTGGTATCCATGTGGGCTGCCTTTGGACACGTCGAAAACATCCCTCCCATGGCATTTGCCATGCCAGCCATGTTTGCAAAGTCCTCTACCATCTACAACCCGATCATCTACCTGATGCTAAGACCAAACTTCCGCAGGATGGTATGCAGCGATCTGGGTGCACTATGCCAGGTCTCTATGAAGGGCTGCATCTGCAGCCAGTGCCAAGTAAAGTGCTGCTTAAAGCCAAAGATCAGGGTCAGACTTCGTGCAGTCCAAAGACAGACCATTCACTTTGCTTCATCCAACTCCCCTGCTCAACCACCAATAGTGACATTAAAGGGTCAGAGCTGTGAGAAGGGCAAGGATGTGTTTGAGTGCTTCAAACACAGCCCTCAAATATTTGGTGTCACTAAGCCAGCTGCCAGTGGAGAGTTATCACAGGATCGAGGCATTCCAGTTCCTCTAACGCATGTGCAGGACGCAAAAAGTGAGTGCCGAAAAGAGAAATCCCTTATAGCCACCTCATGGGGGAAAAGAACTTTAGAAACGGATAATTTCTGTATCAATTTGGAGATGGTTCAGAGGCATGCAAAGGTGGCCTGGCCCTGATATTTGTTTATATTTCTGAGCATATTCACAAACTGTATCAATATTTTCAGGCATTAATGATATATACCTGAAGTGTTTGAGCAACAACCATGTCATATATTTATTTATTTATTTATGCTTCTTTAACTTCTCTTCCTATTCATGAAAAATGTGCCAAGCTGCATGGCCCAGATGACTTTACTTGGGGGGTTTCCACCAACTGAAATAACTTCCCAGGGAAATGTATTAGTTTCAGATACTTTGAAGGTATTCGGTCAATAGCGATGCACTTTTTAGGTGTTGCTCTGGGTTTCAGTGCAGCTAAATATGTAAAATGCATTAAAATATTCCTCCACCTCAAACACTCCTCCAAGCACTGATGGAAAAAACACACCTACATTTCGATTCCACATTGGCTAGGTAATACAAGTGGAATGTCTCTGTAAATGTTTAAAATCCTCATTAATTCATTTCTATTTTCTAGGCTTTACATCTCTAGAATTTGGTGTTCATATTTGACTATTCCTCTGGCTAACAGTGCTCTCCAGTTAAAGGTGAAATTATGCACTCTAAGAGAAGTGCTATGCAAATAGCTGTCAGCCTTTTACTATTAAAATATTAGTCATTTGTTCCAGGTAGAAGAAAAACTTTAGTTTGACCTTTGGAAATTCAGTATGTATGACACGTCCAACATACTACTTTAGTATGTTTGGGAAGCATTTATTATGAATGTATTACATATCGTTATCCCATAGCAATATTGAGTTAAGCTATTTATAATCATGGCTTTGTGTATAAAAGGTATTCTGTGATTTGCAAGGTAATTGTTTTTCCTTTGATTATTTATCACAGCAGCACACCCCTGTGTATAGATAGAAACTGAGAGTCAGCACTTCCTTTACTGTAACATTACAAACAGTGTTTACACTGACCACTTGCAGGTACTATAATAGTGGATGGTGCTTTGTGAACTATCTATGTATGTGATCTAGAAAATGAAATATTTGTGCAGAATACTGTTTTTAAGTTATTGTACAGTCTATCTCAATAACACAAACTTCAAATCAGTCTGAGTAGAGAATACTCAATACTCAAAATATTTTATGCAACAATATTTTTTTTACTTGTATATACTCATGAGCCACTTCATTAGGTGTATATGTATTCAACTGCTTTGTCATGCAAATACCCAATAAGCCAGTTACATGGCAGCTATTCAATACATGGTCAAGATAACCTGCTGAAGTTTAAACTGAGCTTGAGAATAGGAGAGACAGGTGATTTAACTGTGTCATGGTAGAGATGGGTGCCATCTGTAGGGTTTACAGAGAATGGTCTGAAAAAGAGAAAAGATCCAGTGAGTCGCAGTCCTCTGGTGAAAAAAGGCCTTGTCAGAGGAGAATAGCCAGTCTGCTATGAGCTGACATTATGGCAACAGTGACTTAAATAACCTCTTGTTACAACCAAGGTATGCAGAAGAGAATCTCTGAACACTGAAGCAGATGGGCTTATCATACTGTGTGTCACTTCAGCTAAGAACAGGAAAAAGGCTACAATTCACTTACCTAAATTAAAAAATGGAAACCTGTGCATCCATCTATGAGCAGAGTGAACCCATCTCCTGATGGCTGCATCCAGCAGGATAATGCACCATGTTAAAAAGCCCAGATCATCTCAAGCTGGTTTCTTGAACATGACAGTGAATTCACTGTATTCAAATGACCTCCATAATCACCAGATCCCAATCCAGTAGAGCACCGTTGGGATGTGGTTGAATCTGTTCTGTAAAATTAATATGAATCTGAATCTGGACAGTTACCCAGGACCAAACAGACCATTTACATAAAGCTTCGTTTTTAGATTCATAGCTGATGTTCCTTTACATGAGGTCATCCAAAGAATCTACAACAACTTCATCTAAATAAAATATTGTTGTTGGGTTTTTTTTGCTCCCTCCCATATATGTTTCTTTTTTATGACCCGTGTACATAAGTACATAATCAGATAGTCTACGGACCCTGAGAGTACTATTTAAACATCTTCAAATCTGAAACTAAACCTGCATTTATATGTAATATAAGTATGTATATGTGCATTTGTAGCTCAGAGCGTTATCACTAAACCATCGACTTCAGGGACTGATGTCGTAAAAGTACACTAGCACAATGTCAGTAATTCATTAGAAAGTCCATCAAAACATGAGTTTGAATTTCTTTTAGCTTTTTATAGTCTGGATTGCTCAGTTCATTCAGAGATCACTCAGGTCCAATGCTTTGACTCACAATTTTTTATTGTTAAGAAAGTGACATGTGTTTCACATCTCACCATGTATCCGGGTAGTTTTAGCATAAGCTGACGGAAAAATAAACACACACTGCGGTACACAACATTTACTTGGAAGGAAAATGTGTTTTTCTGTGACATAAAGTGTTGTGCAAAAGTCTCAAGCCACCCCTCAATTCTTTACATTTTGCTAGAAACAAGAGAACAGTGTAGAGCGATTTACTGAAATGTGCAAACATGGAAATACAGTATAGGAGGCAAAAACAGAGTTTATACAATTCTAATGGTCTTAAAACCATGACTGAGATAGATTGCTGTAAACATCTGTAAAACATCTCACTTGGTACATATTGATTTGAGCCACAAATTTTAAATTTGGAGCCACTGATTTTCAACCCAGTTCTTGCATTTTTGTCATACCTCAGCCTTTTTGTCCCCATTCATCTGCTGTAAATGTATATTTTTTAGGCGTGCCACTTCAGTGTTTATCCTCCATTTATCCAGTTTGCTCATATTTTTTTAAGGACAGATGCCACATCATACCGAGATATTATAAGTTTTCAGCTAACTGCTCTTTGGAAATCCCCTCGTTGGTGCAAAAAACTATTTTATGCCTGTCTAACTGCTTTATCTTTGGTCTTTTTCACAGATCCAGATAAAATGTGAAAAACAAAAATTTGTTTTTGCTGCTAGTAAAAAACACACATGTGCCTAAAGATACAACTAAAAATAGTTTCTTTCCTAGGGTGTCTGTTATGTGTAGACACAACACTTGCTCGTCCCTTGTGTTAGGTGCATTTCTTATGCTTGAATTATTCATTCTGCAGCGTCAGGTGACTTAAAAAACAAGAAAAACATTCCTCTGAAAGTGGTCAGGTACAATGACTGGACTGAAAATGAGTGAAAAGTAGCCCGTGGCAAAAGAAACACAAAATAAGACTTTCCGAAAGCCCAGAGAACTTTAGCTCAGGACAAATTTTAAAAAATTACATGAACGTCTGGCTCTTTTGACGCACAATATGAAGAGTGGCTCAAGAATTTTGCACAGTACTGCACTGGAGAATGACACACTTAAAAATTAAAGCCTGTTGCTGTTTTTAAACATATGATATAGTGACCGCTCGGGACTAGTTATCAGTAACTAACTTCATCAACATATTTGTCAGAGGATAACAGCTGTAATGAATATGATGAAGAATCTGCTAAACTAAAACATTATTCAAAGTTTGAAAAAAAAGGAGGTTTTTAATTGATTAGTGCAAAATGTAAAAAACCAAGATTTTTTGAAGGTCACACTGTCGCGTTGAAACACACATACACAGTTTATTCTGGAAGTAAAACTACATTACGCTTTGGAAACGTGTGAATATAAGGACTTTTCATACATGCACGAAGTTCTTTTGTAATGCTGAAATGTAGTTTGTATGAAGATGAAGAAAGAGATTTGACATGCAAACCCTCAATACTGTCTCTAACTAGGCAGACACACTTCTCTCTGTCTTTGGCAAAGATGCTATAATTCTGACGGAGGGAAAATAACGTTTCAATCCACAATGCTTATTATGGTTGAATGAATCACTTCATTAATATTAAAAGAATTTAATCACCAACCCACACATACTTTTGCTTTACCGTCATTAGATTAATGGTAGCAGTTTGGCTTACTCGTGACAGCACGCGTTTTCAATTGCATTTCATTGTTCCTTATGACTGCTGATGTTTTCAGCTTGTCACAGGCTCATTGACCTTACCTGTTCTGTGATTGTAGTCATTATGTTTGTGTTGGACTGGAATAAATGTTTACCACACACCATTTGACAGTCCCTGTACATGAATTCATTATTCTGTTAATGTGCACAAACCGACTGGCTTCTTCATACCAACCAAAACCCAACAACCTCAAAACAGTTCATATTCAAATTTAAACCTTAGCCTGAAATGAATATTTAGAGCCTTGTCAACATATAGAGCAATGCAAAAATCCACAATATTGAAATTTCATGAACCCGACCAAGTTAATATCTTCTTGGCAGGTGAAGCTATAGCCATTTAAAAATGCAATTGGATCTTATCACCATCACAAAGGCATTCAGTTTCATCGAAACAGTGTTTAGTAACTTGTCAAAGACTATTTCCTAATGTAACGACTAGGGATGGGTATCGTTTAGGTTTTATCCGATACCGGTGCCAAACTGGTACTTTTGAAACGGTGCGGGTGCTTAAACGGTGCTCAAACCGGTGCTTAAAGAATGGAGAACACAAAATTGGTCCAAAAACCTCTCATGTTTAGCTGTTTTTTTGTAAAAAGATAACAATGTTAGCCTTTTCTGCAGCTATAGGGCATATATGGTATCACTCTTGGCTGGAAGCAGTGCTTAAACAATGGAAAAAACACAAACTTTGTCCAAAAACCTCTCATGTTTAACTGTTTTCCACTTTTTCTTTGGTCATTTTAGCCTTTTTGGCCAGGGTGAAGGGAGTATCTGCCATCAAACAAGACAGCTGCATGTAACTCCGACGGTGTTTGCTAGTTCACCTTACATGCATTAATGTAATAATGTGGTTAGCCTACTCAACGTTAATTACACACGAACAACATGAAGCTACTCACGCAGAGGAGAACGGCTGCTGCTGCCATCATCATCCGTCATCATTTCTGCTACACTGGCAGGGCTAGGGGCCAGGACTCTACTCTTCGGGTTTTTGGGGGATGTTGCTAACTCCGGGTCCGATAACAGGCACCACACCCGCAGTGGATGTGCACGGTGTGAGGTCTCGCAGCAAGCTATCAAACACGGCGCATTTCTCGGCTTTAAAAAAAAAAACGCTATGCGCCGCCAGGTGTTTCATCAGATTTGAGGTGTTACCTCCTTTGACAGTATCACAGTATCAGCTTAAAGCACTTGTTGCAGGCTGCTGGGTTTGCATCTTTTGCTGTGAAGTACAGCCAGACTTTTGACCGCTTCACCTTGGGCATTTTTAATCTGTAGCTCTGCTTTAAAAGAACGTACGTACCTGGCCCCGCCTACTATCCTCGGAAACGTAAAATGATTGGCTAGAATTGGCTCAGGAAAAAAAAGCACCGAAATAAAGCACCGAAATGTGCGCTGCTTTTCGGTCTGGTTACTACCGTTTATGTCAGAACACACCGGTACCCATCCCTAGTAACGACTGACATTAAGCTCTATGTTTATCATTTTTGAAAAGCAGAAAAATGTATTTCAGATGAGGTGATAAGTTTTCAGTGTGTCCACCTCTACTAAAGTGATCCTTCAGGCTCAGAGCCATTAGCAGAGTTTATAATTGTGGCCACCGTAGATGATAAATCATTCAGAGAGAATGAGACACGTCAGTTGCTGTAAGTTTTATCCCAGTGAGGAAGACGAATTGCAGATGTCCAGTATTTTCTGGATGACATCTACCTTTATGTTTCCGTCTAGAGCTCGGCAAAGCTTCCCAACTGTACACCCAATACAGCCCTCCTTCATTTTCCAGCGTTCCAGCATCTGGTGCACCATTTCTGGCAGACCATCACGATAGCAGTCATGCTCTATGGTCTCTATATCCACATTGGTCAGACCCAAACGTCGCGCACAGCGCTTCCACTTGGTCCCGATGTTTTCTCTCAGCACGTCCAGGTGCTCCTCCGTCACAGCATGGTCCTCTAACGGAAACACAAGATAGATATATTACAGAGGTGCCAGCAGCAACAGGATATGCTGCATCCAGGAAAAGAAAGAAAAGTTTCATGAGGAAGGAAATGCAATATGTTTGTTAGAACTCAAGGACACACAAAATGCATTTTGGTGAATACAGTACTGTGCAAAAGTCTTGAGCCACCACTCTTTTATTTGTATTTTGCTTCCAAGGAGCCAGACTTTCCTGTAATTTTTAAAAAGTGGTCTTGATCAATAGTTTTCCAGGCTTTCTGGCAGTCTTTCAAAGTTTTTCTTTGGATACTGGCTGCTTTTTCAGATTTTCAGTGCATTCCTTGTACCTGACCGTTTTCAGAGGAATCTTTTTTCTTTAAATGCATAACTCAAGGAATGAACCAGTGTTGTGTCTCCACATAGCTTATTTCAAATTTTATCTCTAGGCTCTTTGTTACTAGCAGTCTGTTCCAAAAACTTATTTTTTCAAATTTTTTCTAGTTGAATTGATGAAAAATGCCAACAAACAGTATTTTTGCACAAAAAGATGTTTCCTAAAGACCTATTCTCTAAAACTTTGGCATATCTTGGCGTTATGTTCAGTGTAATTTGAGGACACCGGGCAAGTGGAGGCCAAAATATGAAGTGGTACACCTTAAAAAGTGTCTGAACAGTATCTTAAGAAATAGACCTGAAGTAGAGGCCTGACACAGGACCTGGGAGATATATTAGAGCCATTCTCAATGAAGGGAAACCAGAAGATGAGGCCGAGGTATTCCAAATTACACAAGAACTGACTGAAAACCAATGGCAACACTCTAATGGAGTGATGAATTAAAATGTGAAAGTTTTAGAACAAGTACCATCAGATTTTGATCTGCCATTCAACACCATCTGGAAAGCAACAGCTTAATTTGCAACAGCCTGATTTTTCAGCATGACAATGACCCCAAACACTGCATTACTGCAGCATAGGCCTACCTGGATAGAAAAACACTGTCATGGACTAAGGCAGTGTAGGATCATCTTGAGAACAGAAGAAAAGGCAGTAAACATCCAAAGAAGAGCTTTGAATGTCCTTCGAGAACCCTGGAGAACTACTCCTGAAGACTACTGAAAGAAAGTTTCCCTAAAAGAGCTCAGTCAGAAGAATAAAGATGGTAATACCAAATACTGACCTTGTACTGTACCTTATATACTGTATTTCCTTTGATGTTTGCACGTTTCAATACATTTCTGCACCTATTTACCATTTTTCTCTAGCAAACCATAAAGAAATGAAGACTGGTTGAAGACTTTTGCACAACACTGT
This sequence comes from Oreochromis aureus, assembly GCF_013358895.1. NCBI lineage: Eukaryota > Metazoa > Chordata > Actinopteri > Cichliformes > Cichlidae > Oreochromis > Oreochromis aureus. The sequence continues at coordinate 17,490,930 of NC_052959.1, forward strand.
AATACTATATGCAAAAATATTTCTTTGCCCACAGAAAAACTTAGAAGGGCAAATTAAAGCTTATGGGTTTCTAATGGTCATATGTGACCGAAAACTACATATCTCTGGGGTTTGGGAAGATGATCCAATAAAAATCAAAATCACAACAACAATGTGTTCAACTACAGCTCTAGTAAATTAAAAGTGCATTTGTGATCTTCAGTCCATGAAAAGTTCATAAACAGACAGAAATGTTATGGTTTACCATATTTCTGAATGCCTTCTTTGATGGGAGAGTTAGTTGAGCTGTTAGCAGATACAGATGACAAGCTAAGAGAGGGGTCATAACCTCTGATGCTCATTGTGTTGTTGCTTCCAATCTGAATCCCGCTGGCGTTCTGAATGTAAAGGGATCCTGGTCAGAAAACAAAAACAAACACACATAAACAAAACTGATCCAAAAACAAGGAGATAACACAAAAAGCTGCGAACACCCCTCAGGGATTAGATTTAGAATTTCTTCAAACACTTATGTTTTAATAGTACCCTGATCGTGCATCTGGCAACTCTTTGAAGTGGTCAAAAGATGTCCAGAGGTGAGGTCAGGGGCAGACGTATCAGACACTGGGTAAGTTGGCCAGGACTGCTGCCGGTCCAAGTGGGAGTGGGGATGTTGCTGGTTAAACGCTGACAGAGAGGGTGTGCTCGAAGACATAGGTAAGTGGAATGGAGTAGATGTGGAAGAGGTCTCAAAGGCACCTGCAGGGAGACGATACCAAGGCTCTTCCTGGTTTGTGGGCTGCAACGGCTCAGCTTTTGTCCAGGAAAGTACAGAAGATTTTTCTTGCTCTGGTTGCCGTGCAGAGTAATCCGAAATGCTGACGTTGCTTTGCAGGAAAGGATTTGCGGTATGGAAGGAGTTGCCAGCATCGGAGTGGTTCTCACAGTTATAACTGCCGTGTTTGTGGTACTGAAGCTCCCGATCGAGCTTCTCCTGCAACTCTGAAGGGCTGTTACTTGCCTTAGCATCTGTCTGAAGATGCCCTGCACATTGTTCATATTGGTTGCCGTGCAGATCCTCGATACTGGCTTCAACTGGCACGGACACGCTTCTGTCTGAACTTATCAACGGAGCGGGGCAATCTACAAGTTGAGGAGAGACAGTAAAACAATAAAGCTGCTCAAATGTTTTCAGGATTTCTAAACAGCATTAAATGGAGCACAGAATGCAAAGGAGGGCATCAGAAAATATACAGTGTGGTTTATTCTGACGACCGGGTTTACGGAGCACACTCACCTCCTGAAAAACTTTCAGGGGTCACTGATAAAGACTTCATCTTTTCAACAAGATCCTCTGGGCCTTCGTATGAATTCTGCAAGAATAAATAAAAGAATTAAAAAAACTTACATTTTAATAACACTGTCATTAGGAAAATATGTTATACTGTATTTATAATATTTGTTTTTATTAAAATACTGCTTAATGTCTGTGATTATTTTAAAAAAATGATCACATATAGAAAACATTAATTCAACCTTCAGGTGAAGTAAATCTTTCTCTACAAGTGGTTCAAGGTTTTCCATGTAGAAAGGACGGAAGATGTTGTAGGCCTCTGCGAGACATTAAATAGGAGGAAAGAAAAGCGATTCAATAAAACTTAAACAAAAGTGTTAAATTCACTTTATACACTCACTGGCCATTTTATTAGTTACATCTATTCAACTGCTCGTGAACACCAACAAGCAACTCGATGCATTTAGATGTGTAGACATGGTCAAAATGACCTGCTGAAGTTCAGACTCAGGATGATTTAAGTGACTTTAAATCTAGTGTGTTTGGTGGTGCCAAAGCGGCTGGTCTGTTTATTTCAGAAACTGCTGATCTACGGGAATTTTCATACCCGCCCAACTCAAAGATTTACATAAGAACATGATCTAAAAAAGAGAAAATATTGTTATTGTATTGTATACTATTGATACTAGACCTCAGAGGACAATGGGCAGACTGCTTTGAGCTGACAGGAAGGCAACAATTACTCAACAGCAAGAGTAATTCACATAACCACTCATTACAGAAGAGCATCTCATCTGAATGCGCAACAAGTCGAGTCTTGTGGCAGATGTGTTAGAGCAGCATAAGACCACAGACACAGTTCACTGCACTCAAACTGCCAGATCTCAGTCAGACAGAGCATTTGTTGGATGTGGTGGAACAGGAGATTTGCATCTTGGATGTGCTGCTGACAGATCTGCAGCAACTGTGTGATCCTATCGTGTTGATATGGACCAAAATTTCTGGGAAATGTACCTAATGAAATGGCTGATGAGTGTACGTGGTTCCATCAATGAGTGCTATTTTGCTTAAAATACACAAAAAGGAAACCTTTAAAAGTCGGTCGTTCCTGAGGATTGCGATCCCAGCATCTTTTCATGAGCTGAATTATTTCAGAAGGCGTGTCCCCTGGAATAAGATCCTCTGCCGGTCGGTCACCGTTACGAACACACTGGCTGATTTGGTCTTCACTCCTGGCATCTGGGCATAAAAAGATGCTTTCTTTAAATGGCTGCAATGACATGCTGTAAGTGGATATGCTGCATCTGGTAATCTTTGGCAAACTTTGGCATGTCATGACATCACAGCTCACTTGCATATGGCTCTTCCCCTGTGAGAATGACCCACACCACGATGGCAAAACTGTACACGTCAGACTTCTCAGTGGAGGGATTATGAATACTCTCCAGGTGCTCCGGGGCCATGTAGCTCAGTGTGCCAGCTCCTCTCACACCAGTCGATTGCCTCATACGGCTCTTCCTTCGAGATTCCTCCTTGGTGAGTTTACTCCACGTTTGGCAGGTGGCCAGACCAAGATCTGCAATCTACAAGAAATCCTTCACCATGACTGTGAATGCCAGCAGACAGAATCCTACATGTGTCATGACCCAGAGAGTGTAATGTACCTTGATGTGAAAATCCTTGTCCACTAAGATGTTTTCCGGCTTGATGTCCTTGTGTATGACATTCTTTTCTGTGAGGTACATCATGCCCTCCAAAATCTCTAAGATGATTCTTCCCTTGATAGATATCGGCACACTGACCTGAAGAACAGAGAGATTATAGTGTAATAATGCTTCAGTTCATGATAAACTGACAAAAGTGGAACTCTTTAAGGCTACACGCTATAGATGAAAACCACAAAAGCTGTGTTTATTACAGGTATTTATTGATTTAAGCCTACTAACAGTCTCCAGCATGTCCAGTAGGTTGCCTCTGGGGATGAGTTCCATGACAAGAGAGCAATCTCGATCCTCCATAATCACACCCAGCAACTTGACCACTCGCTCGTGGTTCAGGCTCGCCATGATCTTTCCCTCCTCCAGTAGTGATTTTTTACTCTCCCTGGAAAGTTTGTTAAATGTAATAAGAGAAAGCTTTTGCATAGGAAAAGGGACAATGTGAGCATATTCTTACCGACTTCAATAACCCAATTCTGATATTTATGCATGTGTGGGCGTGCAGTAACAGATAAGTAAGAAATATAGTCTTTAATTCTGTCTTTCTGTTACCATTTATAATCATACAGACAAGCCAGAGCAGTGATTCTGTTTCTAGTGCTACAAAAAACAATATATCATTTTATACTGATAAGGATTAAGATAAAGACAACATTTTTAAAAAATGTGTAAAAAAAAATAAATGGGTATTTGGTGGAGCTGATTGAAAGTACTGAGGCAAGACTTTGGATTGGCATGTGCCTCACAGCGCATCTGAGATACAAACAATAAGCTGACAGGTCAAACAAAGTAAAAGTATCAGCAACATTTTTTTTATAATCACTGTTAATATTTTGTATTTATAAATACATAAATACAATTATAAATACATTTTGTATTTATTTATATTCAGACTGTTAAGGGGACAACGCACTACATTTGAAATGTTGTTTCAAAAAATAAAAAGTGAACAGATATTCTTCACAACTTTTAAACAACTAAATAGTCAATAATTAATAGAATAATTAATTCATATATGCGGATATAAAAAACGGATGCTGGACTTCATCGGCATTGAGCTGAATCAACCTGTCTCTATTTCCTTGTGCAAAAAGGAAGTGGTTGGACTTAATACCAAGGTAGTGTCCCTTTTCACAGCACACTACCTTGGTATAGACAACCGTAATAACGAGTACATTCATTTACATACGTGTGTATTCATTTGTGTTATTATACTTTCTGCACGCTCTAAAAGTGTCTCGCTTGGTTGCGTGGAAAACTTCGCGGGACACATGATTCAAGTTATCATTCGACGAAGGGGAATACCCTTGGGTAGCACATGCAGTAACACATTACAACAACTACAACAACAACTTACTCGTTGCGTAGACGTCCAGTGTACATAGTCTTTAACACCACCTGTCCCAGCGTCACATGATAACATAAGTAAACTTCTCCAAAACCTCCGTAATCCAGGGGTTCTTTTATAATGAGATCCGTCGACCTCATGTGAAGTGAGTACTCAGGCGCGGTGGCCATCCCTGGGAAGAATTCACAGTGTCACATCGGAAAAACCAAAAAACCTACAGCTCAAACAAAGCCGTAACAAAGCGCACAGGACACAGGTTAATGACTGAATCGGCTAATCAACCATCCGTAACAATCACAACACTGTCACAGAGGTCAGCTAACAGCACAGGCTATCCCAAAGTGTCGGCATCTTTAACTGACTTCACTTCCATAACTAAATTAATTACTCGGGAAACAAAAGTGTAGGGGGAACACCCCCATTCACTTCCAGTATCAAACAAAACAGTTACCGAAAATGTGCTGGAAAAGTCCAAGTAAAGCAGTTTATTTCTATTTCCGGGATTTCCTCGACGACCTACTTCAAAAGTGAAACGCGCAAGATAAAAAGAAAAAAAAAACTACAAACAGGCTTATAAATCGATGACAGAAACAATCCAGGGCTGCTAGTAGATTCAGGTATGTACTGTCGGAGATGCCTTTAACACAAAGCAGAAATACGGGATAAAAAAATTATAAATCTTTGTGCGTTTACTTGTCTTATCTATTGTGTTCACATTGTTTTTTTGTTTTGTTTTTTGAGCAACATTCTGCAATTTCTGCCAATGGCTGTAAATCATTGAGTGTGACGTTGGCGCCACCTAGTGGTGAAACTGTTAGCAGGGGAGGCCTGTTCATATTTCATGATGGTGACACAGTTGAATCGTTCTAGCTGGATCTAAACGGCAGCTGTCATAAGAGGGAAAAAAACGTTCTCATCGAATTAAAAAATTAAGATGTAAGCTAAGCTAAGTTAAGATGAGGACTTTGACGTTTTCTTTTGTTTGTTTGCTTCTGTTTTTTAAAGTAATAACAAAAAAACCCAAAAAACAAGTTAATATGATGGAGTAATTAAAATGACGCACTGACTGAAAAAAAAACCAAGTTCATTGATAAATTGAACATTTATGCGAAACTAGAGCGGGAAACCACCTGAATTGTAGCCACTGACAATGTGGGCGATGTACTACAAGTAGGCCTACATTTTGGGCAGCCTATCTGTGAACGCCCACACTATAAATTCCTCCTTTTGCACACCAAAGCCACATCAAAGCAGTATCATATTTACCTGGCTCATATTGTCTCCATTTTATTGGCTTGCAAGTTTTTTTCTTCTACTTTTTTTCTGTTAATTACATTTATTGGTGGTAACCTTCAGGTTATATAGCAGTTGATGAGAAATGGAGTGCTCTTACCAACAATTAAAAGACAAAAAACAAACTGGTGAGTGAAATTACTGAATTCAAGCTTAAATTCCACCTACTTATGACTGCTTGGAGATTCACATAGATGACCTTGTTTAGTGGCACAGTATCGGGGCAGCGTCCTCATTCAGTTTTGGCAGTTTACAAATGGGTCTAAGTCCATTAGTGTGTTGACTATCTGTATAAACTCAAGTTACTTTATGGCAAAACTACAAGAAGTGATACAAATATCTAATGTTGTCTCTTGCCCAGTTTTCTTGTGAATCCAAGTAACATTTTAGATTGATTGATTACTATTAGAGTACATTCACCAGTGTGCAGAGCTCTTAAAAGCAATAAAACTAGGGGAAAAGTATACATACCCTCATGCATAAACCGGATGGGTGGCCTGATAACCAGCTTGCATTACTCTGTGTAGTAAGTGCATCACATCTCTGTCGCAGATGCTTTCCTCCCATTCAAGCTGTAGAGTAGAGGCTGGCGGTCACAAGCTGCCCCACATAGCAAAACAACGCATTACCAGGAAGTTAAGTGAACTGGTGTCTGCGGTGTAAATGTGCTGTCAATGTTGGGCAGTGGGTAGCAGCACTTCCTGTTGATGTCTTTATCACAGTAATTATCAGTAGAGATCTGACATATGCCATCATTTCTCTGTAATAGCAGCACTGTAGAGTCCCGTACTTGTTGTTGGTTTCTCAGTGCCTCCTTTAGCAGTCACACTCTATTTCTGTTCAGACTGGTTAACTGCCAGAATGCATCTAGTTGATTATGTCTGCAGCATAGATTAAAGTTGTTTTTTTTTTCTAACAAAACGTGCCTTCATATGTTGTTTGGAAAATCATTTGGATAAGCCTCTGGAAAGAGCCTTTCCAGAGGTGTCACAATAAAAGTTGTGTTGTTGGTGGAGAGGGCATCCACACTGGCTGGTCTGTAGGAGGGGAAACAGTACATAAATAAATCAGTAAATATTTTATAACTCACTTTGTTGCAAACAGTGGTTTTTGCTGTGTTTTCAATCTATTTTAGTTATTTCAACCTGTTAGATAAAAGGAATAAAGTCAAGGTTCTCTTGGTTGAGGGTGATAAGACACATTCAGCTTGCAGATCTGTTTCCTGTTTTCTCCTGCTTGAAAAGCCTTTCCACAGGTGCCATCATTTTGCTGGTGGTGGTGATGGCATCCAGACTGGGTCGTCTGTATGGAACAGAACAAACAAACCTGTGAATACTTTGTGATTTGCTTTTTTAGAAACAGCTATCTTCAGTGTTATTGCACTGTGTTATTATTATGACATCAAAGGAAATAAAGTCAGGTATTTTGTGAGGTTTTGGTTGAAGGTGAGAAGATCCATTCTGTACTTGACTCATAGCCTTGTTTCCTGTTTGTCCTGGCTGCAAAGCATCAAAAAGGCTGTGTTGTTATTGTTGTGTATACATTGTGACTGCCTTTATTATTAACAAGAGAGACAAAACCAAATTACTTTTTAATGTCATTTTTTTTCATGCAACATGATCGATATTGATTAAATTACTGAGCCTTTCGTTGATTTCTTTAATTATATTTTTTTATGTGGGGCTGTTTAACTCCTCCACACACATCTACTACAGGTCTGCAACGCCCTTTGCGTTAGGAAACTACAGCTCCCAGCATCCACCTCGGGAACCTCGGGCAGCAGTGCTCGGCTCGCTCGCACGCAGACCTACTGCGTTTGCTCCCCTTCAGCGGGTTTGGGAAAGCATCGAGACGCCGGATACGCGTTTTCCAGCACCGAGGCTGCGGCGTGGGGCATTTCTTTCAACTCTTCTCCAGTGAGGCGGGTCTTTCAGCATGGGTAATGGCATCAATAAGGTACGATTATCCTCTCTTCCGTGCTCCTCAGGTTGGAGTTGTTGTGTGAGTGGTCCTTAGTGTTTTAAGGAAATGTGTTTATCATTTTAGGATATTTCATAGAATAAAAAGTTTGGTTGCTCGTTAACTTTGCAGTATTAGGAAATGTAGTATCGCTGTTAGAATACTTAATCATTGCCTAGTTCAGTGATCAAACTTGAATTATTTTGGCATAGTTATTATTTTTTTTTTTAGTTATTATCATTTAGTGGCTGAATATGTATCTATTCAGATCGTCAAAGGACACCGTTTGTAATTATACCTTCATATTGCCAGGGTTTCATTTATCTTTATAGCTGATTGGTCTTTAATCAGTTTGCACCACCTCAGTATCAATGATTACTTTTGATATAGCAATCAGTATTCTTTTTCCCTGTAGGTCCTTCCTGATTTATACCTGGGAAATTTCAAAGGTGTGTCTCATTTTCTCTTTATTATTATTATTATTGTTGTTATTGTTATTGTTATTATTATTATTATTGATTGACTTCTTATATGTGTGCAGATATAATAACGCTGTTCGACTGTGCTGTTATGTGTTTCTGTCAGATGCAAGGGACAGAGAACAGTTAGCCAGAAACAACATTACACACATCCTGTCCATTCATGACAGTGCAGCTCCTATCCTCCAGGTGAGAAGCTCTCTTTGTCTTATAATGTCTCAGCACCCAGGTGAATCATAGAGGTACACATATTGAATTTCTAATAAATTTTTAAGTAGAGTCATCAAGCAAACAAGCTGAGCAGATTGATTGGCTGAGAGCAGTCAGACACCCTCCACAGTCGACCCGGTCTGTCAGGTTGTTCAGGAAGCACTGTGTATCAGTAGCTCTTTTCCTTGAGCAAACAGCTCTCATTTCCGTGCGAGTAAAACATACACAGGGGACTTTCTTTTACTCATGTGATTCTTTAGAGTATCATGTAAAATGCCAGTCAACAGCAGTTGGTTTATCAGTGTGCTGAGTTGTGTGCCTGCGTGGGTTTCAGAGTAGGCGGTTGTTCTTGTCTCAACCAGCTCGGAATATGCAGTCTCTCTTCATTATTATTTTTTTCTGGATTATTAATTTTGACGCTTTAACATGTAGAGACACCCCCCACCCTGCCAATGGTACCTCCTGAACAGCAGGGATAGAGAGCACAAACCATTTACAAAGAGAGAAATGCAACAGAGAGCCTGCGGTCGGTCTTGTCCTGGTTTCTAAACTTCCAAGATAGGGATAAGTTGGAACAAACCTGATAGGCTGAGGTTGCCGCAGGACACCAAAGAGGTCCCCCGTCCATGACCTGACAGCTCAGAGCTAATTTAATGGGACAACAGAACAATTAGGCTGGCGTTTTTAGTATAGTGGCTAATCAGCTTTAGTTACACAGCATGCCCTCACCATAAGCAACACACATCGTGAATCACTGAGTGTGTTGGTGTGATGGTGACATTTATTATATTCTTCATTCTGTTAGCTGATCTGTGTTAAATATTTAGGAGAACGTGACATTTGACTAGTATACTCTGTCCACCAGGAGATGACCTATCTCTGCATTTCAGCAGCTGACCTTCCCACACAAAACCTGTAAGTACCAAATTGTGCAGCACAGCAGCGCGGCACAGAACAATGAAAAGCTGAGGCAGAGTGAGAGAGTACTACATCCATTTGAGGCTTCTTTGTGTGGGTGTCTGAGGTTCATTTTCTCCAAGATAAAGTGTAAATGATATGCTTTCCCAAGCTAAACATTTATTTTCTGACAAGAGCACAGTAACACAAATGGACTGAGCTCTTGGCACTTATTTTGGTAGGTATGTGTGACGTTCAAATACACGCAGTTATTTTTATGTGAAACTAGAGAAGACGGCCAAGGGTGGTGCATGTGTTACAATTGTCTTTAATTAAATTCACATTAAAAGCAATGACGAATGTCTTGCAGCTCAGTCCTTGAATTATAGCACGATTGTTGGCAAGTGCTATGCGGGCTAGCTGGCATAGATATACACAAACACACCTAGACATGTTCAGTGCTGTGAAAAAGTGTTTGCCTGCTTCCTGATTTCTTATTTTTATAAATGATAGTTTCATTTATTAAGGGAAAAAGTTATCCAAACTGACCTCGCCCTATTGAAAAAATAATTGCCCCTAAAACTAATCACTGGTGTTGCCACCCTTTAGCATCACTGTGGAGAAATGTTGCAGAATTCTTTTAATTCAGCCATATTGGCGGGTTTTCCAGCATGAAAGGCCTGTTTAAGGTCATACCAAAGCATCTCAGTCTGATTTGACTAGGCCACTCCAAACCCTTCATTTTGACCCATTCAGAGGTGGACTTGCTGGTGTGTGCATAACCCAAAAATGCTTAAACTTCTAGAACTGACAGCCAGAGATTCTCCTTCATGACTTTTTGTCAGAGAGCAGAATTCATGGTTCTGTCAATTATGACTAGTTGTTCAGGTCCTGAAGCACCAAAGCAGCCCCAGACCATCACACTACCACCACCATGTTTGACGGTTGCTATGATATTCTTTTTATGAGATGCTTTTGTTAATTTTACACCAGATGTAACAAATTTAACATGTCTGGCAGTAATCCAGGCTAGATGTGGCCAGTGAAATTCAAAAAATCTGAAACACACAAGTATGACAAAAACACACAAAAGAACTCAGGAAGGGAGGAAATCTTTTCACAGAGCTGTACATGTGATATGCTACAAATATGCACACATGCGCACCTGCCATCTTTAACACCCCCATATGTCTCATACCTCTAAGGTTTTGAGAACATGACATTCGCTGTTCGAGACCTGTTGCATGAAATATGACACCAGCTACTTGAGGTGAACACACCCCGATCCTCATGGGGAGAGAATGAGCAATAGTTTCACATGCCAGTTACAAAAACATTCCCTCGCCTTGCACAAAAACATGGCAAAGATAAAATAACAGCATATAGTCTGCGATTTTGTGTTGGCATAGCAGTTTTTAGGTAGTCAGGAGCCATTTTTACATTCCTTTTTTTGTACCCCACAGATCTCAGTACTTCAAACAAAGTATTGTTTTCATGCACGAGTCCCGCCTAAAAGGAGAAGGCTGCCTAGTTCACTGGTGAGACCAAGATTACTTGTATCTTTACCTGCAAGCTAGAATTTAGATTCACTCAAGCTTGAGAGGTGAAATTTGAATAACGGACCTACATAGATTCACTCCGTCTGTCTCATACAGTTGCAGACATGGTGAAGTTTAAATGTAGTTCATCTAAAGCTGGAAAAAAAAAAACCCATATCACAACAAACAAGTGCACAAATGAACTCATGTGTGACTGCTTTGCAGAAAAGATTAAGTGATAAAAACCTATTCTTGAACTTCCTAAAACAGAGTACAGTAACAAGTCTGACTGCATTGTGTTCGTGTACTAGGGTAGCTGACCAAGTGTTCACAGGGTAAAGTTATATTTAGCTAGACAGAGGGTCTTCTCAGAAATACAAGTGGCTATTTTTAAGAGCTGCTTTTACAATGTCTTCTCTAATTATGAATTCTTAGCCCCTTGTTCATTGCAAAGGCCAAAACTTATTCATTTATTTTATGTATCTCACCTTTACCTTTGCTTGCAGTATAATTGTGCAATAAATTGTGTGCACAGAATACAGAATTATAAAAATTCCTGGTAACAGATCTTTTTTTCCAGTTGCTGGACTGGACTTCCCGAACTTATCTTCCTTTTTAAACAAGATGCGCCGTGTTAAATGCAGTGACTACTGTCAGAATTGGACTTTCATTCCACCTTATTACCACCACTACTTCTTTGCATGATAGTTTTATTTGCTTGTGTTATTAATAAACAACTGCACACTGAATATTCATCTACATTTTTCTAAATGAGGACAAATCGCTCAAACCAGGACATTGCGCTTGCTTGTACAAATGTAACACGAGCCAGTTTAGACAGAAAGTCATTTGCTGTCTACAGTAAATGTGTCATGGGTGAATACTGACAATGATGTATTCATAATTGCTAAATCTTGTAGTGTTTGTTTTCCATCCCGCTCTTCATACAGTTTGGCTGGTGTGTCCCGTAGTGTCACGCTGGTTGTAGCTTACATAATGACGGTGACAGGATTGGGCTGGCAGGAAGCCCTGGCTGCGGTGAAGGTGGTCCGGCCGTGCGCTGGCCCAAACCTGGGCTTCCAGCGGCAGCTCCAGGAATTTGAAAAAACTCAAGCCGAACAGGTCGGTGGTAACAAAGCGAGCATATTGAAAATGAAGCATGAAAAGACAGGAAGTATACCCTTGCAATTCAAACTGACATCATTGTTGTTTTATATGTAGTAAAATTGCCTACGTTGCTTTTAACAGACTTAACCTTTTCTTCCTATAGTTCAGAGAGTGGCTACGGACGGAGTACAAGGAGAATCCTTTTAATGATGAAGCTGATATACGTGACTTGCTTGATCAGGCATCTAAAGTCAAGGCTGAAGCAATAGAAGAACTTGCAAACACCCCACCTGGAGGTATCTGATAAGCTGTTTTGATGAGGTCTTTGGAGGATTATGGAAAGACAAGTTACAGACCCATCTGGAAGTCTGTGTTTGTATCGCAGATGGAAGGATTCTTTAAATATCATGGACATAAAATACCGCAAAAGACTATTCATTATTGTGTACAGTCCACAGTCATTTTTAGTGTTGATTACTTGATGTTCCTGGTACTGTTTTCTTAACTTATAAATGTTCTGAACTGTGTGCTGTTATGATTTCATATTGTCAAATAAAAGTAATGAATTTAAGTGTTTTGTGAGGTTTTTGGTCAGTGGGCTGTCATGCTGAAGGTGATAAGACACACTCTGTACTCAGTTTACAGCTCTGTTTCCTGGTTGTCTTCCTGTTTGTCTGTGTTTGGGGGAGGTCATGCATGGTGGCATCAAAAACACCAAGATAGAGTTCTTTTAATCGATCTTTTTTGCAGGTGTCGTAGAGACTATACAAGAAACTAAAATACATCACTTTCTTTTACCATTATGAGATATGCAGCAGTCTCCTACACACTTCAGATAGCTGGGGAGGAGCATGGGCAGCCACTTGATGGCGGTATTACTAACAAAGCCCTCTTATAATGAGACGTATTTTGAATTCAACCACATTTCTTTTGACGATAATTAATTAAACCCTGTCATCATCTACCTCTGTTAACAAATAGCACATGAAAGACTTTAAAGGCGTTTCCATCAGCAGTTTTATTTGTGGAAAATAGGTTGGACGTGCGGACTTTTGCAAGAATAAATTGGTGGGGAAATATTTTTGTGAGCGTAGCTTACAGGTAATTGTTCCATTCCGTCCCGGTGTCTGCTCAGGGTGTCTCTAAAGGGATTCCCCACCGCAGCGCTGTGTGGGCGCCGAGTTTCACAGAAATGAACGCCCGAGCGCTTAACATCTCCTCTTGAACTTCTCAGAGCCCGATAGGCTCCTCCCTTTTAACAAATTAAGATGTGATAACGTTGAAGAATTGGAACCCGAAAGCTTCAAAACAGATTTCAACGGTGGACCTGACATATTCAAAGGTAAGCCAGATCAGCGCATTTCATAAAGAAAATTCACACAATCTCTCTGTCTCGCTCTTTATATATTTTTTCACCATAAAAATACATGAAAATATTTAATATTCAGATGAGACCCCACAAGTTTCAGTCAGGTGAAAATGTCAGCATTTAACTACATGGGCAAAAACATGAACTAGTTTGTGTAATTTTGGCATTAAATTAGAGTTATAGCTCCTAAACAATACAGCATTTAAAAAACACCCCGCTACACACCTCTGTAAACCTAGGATTAAACTCTTGCAGATGAATCATAACACTTTCTTTCTTTTTAATTTATGCACGCGTCTCATATAAGTCACACTTCTCTGACAGAAAAAGGAAATTGTGCCAAACGTGATTGTTATATTTACTCACTTGAGCCAGATCACGTCCTTTACTTACGACGTGACTGCATGAGGAAATTATCTGCGAGCTTGAGCTCACTAACAGGGGAAATCTTTCATTAATAAAAAAAAAAGATAACTTTTCGGTTTAAAATTGCAACAAAAAATGTTGTAAGTGGTCGAATCGGCAAGTTAATAATATCAGATTTGGGGCGAGGACTAAAACTTGGAATCAAAAATAATAAATAAGCTAGAACGTTTACTGCGCCCACAGGTCTTATATGTGTCGAGTTTGATCTCATTTTTTCTCAGTTTGCACAGATGAACCTGGATGAAGACAGTGGCCACTCAGTCAGTTGCGGCAATGGCAAACTGAGACAGTGGCTCATCGATCAGATTGACAGCGGGAGATATCCTGGCCTGGTTTGGGAGAACGATGAAAAAACCATCTTTAGGATTCCGTGGAAGCATGCAGGAAAACAAGACTATAACAGAGAGGAGGATGCTGCACTCTTTAAGGTCAGACCATCCCATCTTTCTCCTCACAGTGCACCTAAAACATCTGACAATTGCAATTTGAATGCTTTGCATGAATTATTGCAGCAAAAAGTATGAGAAATGTAAGCTACTAAACATGTGCTATTTCATTCCAAACTCCTGACTTGCTTTGGCATGACTAAAGAGGAAGTTTAAAGAAAAATCTCTTCACTGATTAATGCAGGCATGGGCGATGTTCAAGGGAAAATATAAGGAAGGTGTAGATAAACCAGACCCCCCTACATGGAAAACCAGACTACGCTGTGCCCTTAATAAAAGCAATGACTTTGATGAAATAGTTGAAAGAAGCCAACTGGACATCTCTGAGCCATACAAAGTGTACAGAATCATTCCAGAGGGAGCCAAAAAAGGTAAGTATTACATATGGTTACATATTGTTCATGCAAAATACTCTAAAGCTGTATAGAATTACATGAAGCACCACTTTTAGCTACCCATGTAGGACATGTTACATGTAGCTTGGAGTAAAATAATTGCATTTGGATTCCTGTGCAAATAGTACAGGCTACAAGCATGCCATAGCCATACCATTGATTCACTTGCACATACAGAATACTGCCACATTTCACACAGCAACTTATATTGTTTATAGTCAATGGCATTTTTTTTTTTTACATACATATGCACCACTGCAGTTGTGATGAGGCAGGAAGCACAAAGGAAGCCAAAGCATGTACCAAAAAGGCCGTAGTGCTTTTTTTAGAGGGCTTCGGTTACTAAGTGCAGGGTGCACATAACACAACCAGACGACCTCCAGCCTTGCATAACTAAGTCTCTGCCATCATACAACGCTTTTTGTCACACCAGAGCAATTCTTGCTATCTGTACTAACACTTAATTCTCCAAATAAACAAGGTTCAGATGAACTCAATCATCTGTTGCACTAAGTTTGAAAATAACCCTGTCACTCAAATTAAAATAGCACAGCTTCACAAGTGTGCAAAACGTATTCACAGTTCAGCCCTGCCAAAATAAATTTGATTAGTGTGGTTTGTGACATATTGCACCTCACATATTTCGCAGTTTTTTACAACTGTGCAATAAAGCATTGTTGTTCTGAATCTTTCTTTTAACATTATTTCTCCTTTATTTTTATTGGTTATTTGGGAAACCATTTTTGTTTTTTTTGTTTTTTTACAGGAATGAAGATGACCAGTGTGGAGGAGATCCCAACACATGCAAATACCGTTAGCTATATTGCTCCATATACATCCCTGCACAATCAGGTCAGCAGATTTTGTGGCTGAGCCTAGCACATACACAGGAACGAAATGTTTCGGTTTAATGACATACTTTCTGAGTGACCACTCGTTTGATCTTTCAGGTACCTGGTTTTATGGTTTCTCAGGAGAGAAGGGACTGGAGAGATTACCACGCACCTCCAGAACAACAGCCTCTTCCACATCACCACGGGCCACTTCCAGAGCTGCAGTATAGTCAGTGCCACTATCCATCATCAATCAGTCGGGCCTGGCCTGGGTCACACTCAGAAAACGGTACGATGTTCATCTATACATGTTACGCTTTGCAGATATGACATTCAGAATGGGGTAGACTCTAAAACTGCATGTTTATTTAAAACGTATTGCATTTTTCACAAGTTTCAGTGATTTCTGTTCAAGACTGAATGATGTAAAAGATAAAGTATGAAGGGAACTTCCAATCATGTCTTTTTATTTTGTAATGTAATGCTTTTATCCAGTCGTAGTTGTAGTAGTTTAATTACTTTCACTTATATTTTAAGTGTATTGATATACCATTAATCAAAAGCAAATCTTAAATAACATGTAAACAACTATTTAGCTGCAGTATCTTCCTTACAAATTAAGATATATATTTGATGTTACCACCTGTAGGCAAACCTGGCTTTAAGAGTGATTATCCACAGTTCCACACTCATGCTACGGTGCGCTAGATGAGATACATTCTTCATACTTCCTTTGTTACAAATCAGAGTTCAAAATTAAGCTTCCTGCCCTTTTAAATTTTTGCATGCTCCCCTTCTAATCATTGCATGCATTTATTTTATTTCATTAATTCCATGCAGGTATTCAGCTCTCATTCCACACCTACTTTTCAGAGTCTCAACCGCCCATGTATGCAGTGGACCATAACAATGCCATAACAGGTAAAGAACTGTTTCAGGCCCATTTAAATAGATACTCTTACTAACTCATATGCTTGTTTCTAAATATTCACTAATATACACTATTTGTGTGGCTAGGTAAGAAACTACAAACACATTACGCATTTAGTATTTCCATTTTCTAAATCTCAGAGCATGAAACATGTCTATTTAAATAGACAAAAACTCAGGGTTGAGAATATTTGGGGAAAGGTTAGAAGGAAATGAGCAATACTCTATATGCGAAGATTGCGAAAATAAAGGTTTTATTTAAGCTTAACAATTTTCGGGGGCCACATTTTATCAAACAGTAAGGCTCAAATTTTTATGTTCCTGATGTATGCTTTCCTCTTTCCTTCAGATTTTAGCCTGCACGTGTCCCTATTCTACAGAGAGACTTTGGTAAAGGAAGTTACCACCACCAGCCAGCAAGGATGCCGGATCACTTCTTCCTCCTCTCCCTCCTCTTCCTCTCCTTCTTCTCCATGCCCAGAGGACAAGTTTCACAGTGGGGCAGAAGTCATTCTTTTCCCATTCCCATACCCTGAATCTCAGAGACAGGGTGCTGAGATGCTTCCTAACATACTAGACAAGGGAGTGCTTCTGTGGATGGCAGCCGATGGGCTGTATGCTAAGCGCCTGTGCCAAGGCAGAGTATATTGGGAAGGACCTCTGGCTCCATATATGGATAAACCCAACAAGTTGGAGAAGGAGCAGTCATGCAAACTGTTTGACACCCATCAATTCCTTATTGGTAAGTAATATCTGCTGTGCTACAGTGTTTCCATCTATAGTACACAAAAACGCCCATGAAAAGTGATGCAGTCCAATGCAATATTTCTGCTTTTGTGAAACTGTAAATGTTAACTTTCTGTTCTGTTTGTGGACCACAATGGTGAAAGTGCTCTTCAGGGCTTTTATTTAACTTAGGTCAGAAAATCTTTTCACTGATTAATGTCTTTTTTTTTTAAATAGGAAAAAAAAGTCTTTAGAATTTGCACAGAATACGTTAACCTTGAGTTTCATGATGAAAAAACATTTTCTATACTTATACACTGGTTGCCCACTGACAAATCCATTTAACAAACATATGCCCAGATCTGGGCTGTACAGCTGCTTTTAAATGCCAAATAGGTAAGGTTAAGTAAAAGGGTTACCATGTAAAATCCTAGGTTTCTCTATAGTTTAGGAGTTTGATCTATAATGAAGCAATATTACGGTTCTAAAATCTGAATTGTCAAAGTAATAAGTAACTAAACCTGCCTTATACTGTAGAATTTCCCCATAACTGTTGGCAATTTAGACGTAACGTATAGCACTAACTGACAGCCATTAAAATATAAGTGCTATAAATATGTACCAAAGTATATTAGTAAAATGTGTTATTTTTGAGAACTGGTCATTTTTCTTATTTAAAACTCATAGTTTGAGGTGTTTTTATTCCATTATGCTGAACTGTATTGCAAGCTTTTACAATATTTCTTGCAGGACAAAATGATTTCATGAGTTTCCATTCAATTAGCAATTCAGATCATACAGATTACACACACACTTGTTTTCAATAGACATTTGTGTCTATTTAAGCCAATATATCTTCTGCTCCGTTTGAATAATTAACATTGTGAATATAAACAGCTTCATTTACTTAAAGCATGTCGATGGCTTTTGATCATATTGATAATGGTTTTGATAATAGAGATAACAATGAAGAAGGTGGAGATAGCTGCAGGTGGTGTGTCTGGGTAAGTCCCTCTTAAGTCTTGAGGTAGCATAAAGAAGCCACTCACATTCTCAGCAGGGGGCCGAAGTATGTGGAGTCCCCACCCACCTCCTGTGGTCCACCACACTGCAAGATAATGCTTGGTGTGCCATTTTACGTTAAATTTGCGTCATCCTCATCAGTAGTTTCCAGAAAAGTCATCATGATTAAGGAAAATGTCACGTTAGTAAAAAGGGGGTTTTAATGTCTTTTTTAGTAGCCTGAAATCTAAACATGACATGGCCGAGCACATACTGGGTTTTGTGTTTATTACACCTCTTTTTTTTGTTATACTTTCTTACCCTGTTCTTTTTTCTAACAGAACTTCAAGATTTTGCCCATAATGGTCGTCATGTACCAAGACACCAGGTGGTGCTATGTTTTGGAGACGAATATCCTGACCCACAACGCCCTAGGAAGATGATCACAGCACAGGTACATAAAACTTGCTTAAAACTGTAAAACGTTACCCAATAAAACAAAAAACAAATCAAAAAGAACAATAACTGTAGGTGATAAAAACAGATTTTAAATTATCAATCAAAGTAGTCTGTATTAATATTAGAAAATGCATGTTTTCAGAAAACAAGAGATCTGAATACCATCCTAGCAGTATCGCTACATATTTGGTCAAAAACGTACTGACATTACACGTCTGACTTCCTCAAATCTTTTTTATTCCACAGAAATGTGCAAACAGCTTAAAAATGAAAGCATGAAAATCATTTAATGGCATCAATGTAGTTAAATAAGAGCCTCTACTGTGAGTGTGCCATTTATGATACTGGAGCTAAAGCTAAATTTCGCTTGCTTTCTTAGATTTTATTTGTAACTGAAAACTGTCTGTTTCTTGGAAGTTGCATGTTAGTTATACCATTAGATGTATAACTAAGGTCAGCAGCTTTCATTCGTCATTCGTAAAATAACAGAAAATGGCTTTTACTGGTGATTGATTAGCATGTTTTTACATGAGAGATGTACATTCATAACGGCCACTGGAGAGAGGGATGGATGATGAAAAGGCGATATTCCATTTAAAAATTAATATATAAAAAAAATTTAACAATTTCATAAGTCATTAATTTTGTTTTACAACAAATGGGCCCAATTTCCCATTATTTGTTTTTTTAAAAAAGAAAAAATGTCATTTTCTTTCAAGCTAGCTAGCTAGTTAGCTAACCAGACTGATATATTGTTTCGGCATTTTTAATATTAATTAGGGTTTATAGTCATGATTTTTGGGAGGGAAAAATCAGAAATAAAAGCCATGAAGTCTCCTTTTTCCACTGGTTGTTTTAGCAACAGTCTTTGCTTGTATAGGTACGTTAACATACATGTTTCATACACCGTCATGTTCTCCTTTTAGGTGGAGCCTTTGTTTGCCAGGAAACTCGTGTACTATTACCAGCAGAACAATGGTCACTACCTACGGAGCTATGAACACATCCAGGAACAAAACACCTCTCCTACAATTGACTATCCCCCTTCCCAGAGACCTCTGCAGCATATTCAGGAGTGACATGCATACAAAAACAAACACACACAAACACACACACACACACACACACAGACATATATACATAGATACACATGCACACAAATGTACAGGACTGTGAATGTAATGCTTCAACTTTTTATCATCGCTTGTGACTGCAGTCCTGTGTACAGTAAGCGGTAGAAACTGTCACGTTAGCTAGGGGTAGAGATGGGGAAGACCCTGTTTTGACTTGCACACCTATGCATCGTAGTCTTTGTGTCTGTGACTGTGGAGTAAGGTTTTTTTTTTTCAACAAATATTATTGTGACAGTGTGAAGGATGCGGTTTGTGGGTGGGGGGATGAGGAGAGCGGAGGGCAACTGAGACAGGAAGTACTAGCACAGGTGCACAGGAAGAATGGCCCCTAAGACAAACACTGATATGTTTAAGCGATAAAACAACATGAATGAATAGTCATTTAGTTAGTTATTTACAGGTAACAGCTGAAAATGTCATTCTTGGTCTTATGCAGTTAAGTGGCACTGAAGACAATAGCCAACTCTACTTCTTAGTGCAACGTATTTCTACACTCGACTACAATACTTGACATAGTAAATAACAGTTGCTAGATAGGGAAGTGAATCATAAGATAGTGTAGTCCAATGTATTTCCCAAATTCGTAGTTTTATTGATAGAGCTGGAAGAAAGTGAGAGAAAATTATAATACAGATGCACAAAAAGCTTTGAACACTGGTTCTCAATCTCAATCTGGTTCTCACGCAACCCCCCTGCAAGATGTTGCAAGATAATCTAAGGGGTCAAAAGCTCATTACTGATATTAGAGTTTCTATATAATTATTTTTTTTTAAGTTTCAAAACAGCCTTTTTGTAACAATGGACGCTGTCTTCTTTTTCAAGCTATCAAAACATCACTTGAACGCTTGAACGCTCTATTGAAACGTAGAGAGATACAGCATTCTGTATTACGGGGCTTACAAACCATGCTGTTGTCCATATGCTGTTCTACTGCTGGTCATGATTAGCGCTGAACTAAGTGAACTGACGGAAGCTGACTGGAAAATCACACTCATCCCGTAAGTTGTAGGGAAACTATACCTGTTCCTCTTGACCTGAAACTAGTGGCCTAATAAGTAGGAAGGAAAACTACCTTTGTGGTCCAAGTGCCGGTTTACACAGAGAGGAGTTCTCTGTTTCCCATGCCTGAGGGTAGATTCTGACACACAAGGTAGCCAACGAGTGATATTCATGACACGAGATGGCACTTTGTGAATCGCTGGGCAGCATAAGATGAATAATGCCAAAATGAGTCGAGTGGAATTCCTCATGCTGCTGAAGCCCTAGAGGTTCATGCTGAAGGATGAGGGAGAAAGTTTTTGTTATGTTTTTCTTCTGCGATCCAGAGTTTCAATCTCTGCATTTAGTTCCTTCACACTTAAACCACATTACTTTCACAACGGCTTCAAACGTCTGACCAAAATGTTTTTGTTTTTTTCAAGAATCTTGAATAATTTTCCCTCTTAAAGATCGATCTCCTGAAACTGCCCGATTGTCCACTGCATGAAATTTTGTTTCACATTACTTCACAGTCAGAAATGTCACATAATCAGAATCAGACGGCCTAATGTACAACGTGCCGTTGTGTGTGTGAAGAAGCACATGTGTCCATGTGTGTAGGTGGGTACGTGTGTGTCACACAGTTGCAGAATTACTCTTATCTGGAAGTGACATTTATGGACTCAGGATAAAACATGTGACTCCCCCACCTACAGCATCAGTGACTCAAACACAGACACACACCCTTTTCGCGTCACAGGTTACAGTTACAGTAAAAGCAAACTACAGATAAAACCACACGATTTTCTTTAATTATTATTGTAAACATTTTTTTTTATTAAAAAAGGATAAGAATCAGATATTAACATGGAGATTATTTTAATATAAAACTGCCATGAGAACAAATTTATTTTGGAATAAACTTTTTAACTACTCATGTGTACTGTGCTTGTTTCATGTTTGAGCTCCCCACATTTGCAGAAAAAGGGTGGATGAATAAAAGTCACATTTGGTTAGAAAAACAAAAAAAGAAAGAAAAGAAAAACACATTCACACATTTGCCATGGTGTTTCCCCCTTTGCAGGAAGCCACATAATTTGTAGTCAGGCTTCAGTTTTTCCGCCTTTATGAGCCGTTACTCCAAGTGACATTGTCTAAACTCGCAGCTTGAAGCTCTGGAGCTGACAGTTTAGTCAGCTAATGCACAAGACATTGTTTAAAAGACTTTATAGAGGAAAATGAAACCACATGCTGCACATCAGCTGCAACACTTTCTCCAAAAGAGAGTGATTCTGTTTGTTCCGTCTTGACTCAGTGACTAGACGAATCTGACTGTGCTAATAATGCAATATGAGCACGATATACACAAACTAATACTTGATATTTTAACCTCAAAAATTACATTGCAAAATACATCACAGCAATCACTGTAACACTGTTGTGAATTTATCCGTGATACATGTGTGTATCTGAAATCCATTGATTCTGTTATTCAGATTGACAGAATTTTGGCTGCGTCTCAACGTCTGGGGTTTATTTATTAATTTATGTGAAAAAAGACATGATTTAGTCAAGACAAATAAATAGGTCAGCTCCCATTAAAAGTTAACAATGTTTTGCTGACATCTGCTGGTTGGTGCAGGTTCAGTTAAAAAAAAAGCTATTGGTTTATTCTCATTAACTAGTGTCAGAATAGTCAAAAGATAACATCAGCAAATAAACTGTAAGAATAAAATTTGATCTCACTCCATTACTATGTAACTTTTCAACACCTGTCAAACTGCAGACATGAGGCTACTCAGTTGCTGTAGTCAGAACACACACACACACACACACATGCTCTATCTATCTATCTATCTATCTATCTGTGTGTGTGTGTGTGTGTCTGTGTGTGTTTTGGCTAAAAAAATTTTCTTTAGTCTGAAATTCTGAGATTTTTTTCAAAAATACATATTTTAAAAAATGTATTTACTTTTGTAAACATGCTACAATTTTTTTAAACTCTCAAAACTGTTCTAGGTCAATTTTTACCTTTATATATTAAGACTGATTTTAGATCAGCTACATGTGGGTCAAATCAAGGAAAATTATAAAATGTAAAATTGTATTTTTTATGGAACAGTGGTGACAGATATTGACACCGTTTGGCTGTTTGAAGGATTGCGGGCGAATCTCAAAACAGTGAAATAATAACAATCATCATATATGGGGAACGTAAGGAAAAGAGAATATTCAGAAATCAGAGGGTGTCTAGAGACGTGGTGCCTTGACACAGACAGTGTTGAAATATGTTGGTTCAGTGGTTATTGTTCTTACCTCACAGCAAGAAAGTCCCCGCTTCAAATCTCAGGGCCCCCCCATGTAGAGCAAGCATATTCTCCCTGGGCCTGCATGTGTTTCAGTTTTTCTGGCTTTGTGCAGCAGGTAGGTTAATCACAGTGGGGGATTGTACACTGCCTATCGATATGAGGTAGATAAAGTGCTTGAAATGTACAGCTGAAGCTTGACTTTTAGTTAAAAACATTTTGAGTGGACAGAAGATCTAGAAATGTGCTTTATGAATGCAATCATGTTAATCAAGTAACCTAAAATTCAGCTCAAATTCAGAATCAGATCCAGACAAAATCAGAAGAGTGGTTGTAAGACTGTAAATGTGCCTTAACTGCCATTTCAGTCAGTGTGGGAAACACATGTACAAGCCCCACACAGTCCCACAAATCCCACACAGTCCCACCACCACTGCTTTAAAAGTACAGACTAGTTTGGAATAAGCAAGTTTTGTGGTCTGTTAATTAATTTGTGAATTAATATTGATAATTATAGTAATTAATAATATATTGGTTTTTTTTTATGATATAGCAGTGTTTAACCCGGTGGTTAGTGGTGAGACATCGGTTGTATAATAAACCCCAGTTCCAGACCCAGAATGTTCAGTCAAATCTATTTAAATCATTATGTCTGTTATATATTTATATCAGGTAAAACAGGGCGGATGTTTTTCTCCAAAAACAAATACTATTATGAGGTCATTCTTGGGGTGATACTGTGAAGTCGTGAGATATAAGCGTGTAAGGGTTAAACAGCCGTTGCAAGCCGACAACCAGGTGATGTTGGCAGCAAATACTTTGATAAATTGTTGACAGATTATTACACTTTTTATCATGGAACAACTCAAGAAAGAAAAGCTGTGTTAGGGGAGCATTATATAGCTATTAGTTACTATTACCATGCCATTTATTTTTCTTTGTGTTATGATTATTATAGCATATTATAGTTAAAATAATTTTTGCATCTGAGCTACAGAGGGCATGGGAATTGGCACTCAATAAAATCTGTATCAGTGCAATTAATCAGTTTGAATTGTTTTCAGATGCCTGTGTTTATGTGAGTCGCTTCAGACAACGCACTTGACCCAATATATTATGATGGCAGGAAAGCAATAACAGTTGTCGGATAAGGAGCAGCAAAGTAATGGAAAACAATCATCTGATGACTTCAGACAGATAAGTGTGGATAAGCAGAACAATGTGGCGCATCTGGCGGTGATGCAAAGACTGTGCTGTCTATTTAGTTTGGCTGGCAACTTACAAAGGCTTTGGATACAAAGGATGTCATACTAAAATGTCACTAGACAAAGTAGGAAATGCTGCAGTTTCAACGTAATCTCCGGAGGCACAGAATAAACAGAAAAGCTGAAGGTTTTCAAGCTGAAACAAAGCAGGGGCTTCCAAAATGATTGGGCACTGAAGATGATGTAGTAAAATACATGACCAGCAGGGAGTGATATATCATTGGTTGTCTAATTGCTGTCTGCATAGAGCTATAGGACCTGAGACTGTTATAATGCGCATGCATTTGTATGCAGGATTATTAATTTTCTGTACACGTTTTCAAAAGTGTCTAATGCCTCACTATATTTAGATTAATTAATGAATCCTGCTGTCTGGATTTGATGCCAACTTGTAAAACAAACTACTGATGTTCAGGCACTTATATTTTCTTGCTCTCTGAGCAGAGACTCTTTGTTTTATGTGTCAAGTGACAAACAGGTCCACTGCTGACAGAGAGACAGAGGTGGTCAGAGTGACAGCTCCTGTAGGCCTTATTGCGTGAGAGTGAGCCAGGCTGTTCTCAGACTCTGTGTGGTCTGGGTGTGTGGTCTCCAGCTGACAGGCAGGGAGCAGGACGGGAGAGCCCTGTAGAGTTTCTATCTGTGTGCATTTGTGTGTGTGCGCTCATATGTTTACACTATCCAGAGTCAGGACCAGCCTCTCTGTAGCCATGGATTGAGTAGAAAGCTGGGCCTTCCACCACTTCGAAGTCCTGGTCTGAAAGATAAACACACACTGCCACCACTTTGACATGGCTCATCTAAGGATTTTTTTTTCTGTGTGTATACTTATGGGGCCTAAGAAACCTTTAAGTTAGCAGGTCTGTAGTATACATGCATGCATTTTTCAGAACAACATACGCACTTATAAGTGATGCCCACATGCTTGCTCTCATTTATGCTCAGCCTGTAGAAGTACGACATCAGTTTCCGAGCATGAGGGTTGATTTTACATGTGGTATTTACAAGAAAAGTCATTAAAACTGCCTTTTTTCCTCTATTTGTTCCCTGTTTTTAACATTCAGAGAAGTATAGGATCCCGCTTTGTTTTTAATAAAAACAAATCAATGCTGTCATGCTTTTCTTCTCATGAATGTTATTTTTAAATGTAGAGGACAAAACAAATAAGTCTGATTTTATTGATCACGAGATGGAATTTCGTAGGCATTGTAAAACCTCTACACACACATGCACATAGCGTAGTCAACCACTGGGCTACTCTACAGCTCTATGCGCCTCTCCCACAGAGATCTCAGGGGAACGCTTTGTAATGCAGCACCACTGAGAACGCGCCATGAAAATATAAATACAACCTCGCCGCATTTCACCCATGTAAATAAACAAGGCCACCCAAATTTCCAATTAGTGCTTGTGTTGAAGGCAGGAAATGGGGTAGACAAGAGGAGACCACACCTCCTTTTTCTAGCCTCCACTCCCGATATGAATCCAGGTCCAGGTCCAGGTCAGAGACACGGGGCAGTGGCAGAATGGACGCCTCTGGAAACACAAAATTCAACCTTCCACTTAAGTCTGTTTTTTTCACATCCTCCTCACCCTCTGTTGTACTCCTTTTCCCATTATCGCTTAAGGGTGGGACTCACTTAAGCATCCACAAAATTCAGATATGGGATGGGATTTGACACTCATGCCTGTAAAATTGCCTTAATTTTGGTAATACGGAAGATTACTTGGTTCACATGTCTTCACCTTGCAAACATTTGATGAACTTCATATTGAACAGCCAAACTTTGCGCCCGCTTACCTTATCAATCCCATCATGGTTATGAGGTGATTCCTATCTGGCTTAAATGAGGCATTCTCACTGTTTTCTACAGCTTCTTGGAAGAGCAAGGCACAGTTATTACGCAGCTGAGCCCCAAGACCACCCAGGAGATGTGGTCCACTTGTGAAAGGCAGATGCAGGGTCCTTATTGTGATAAGAAAATCAGGCCTTTTCTAAGGAGGGATAGTCCTTTGGTAGTGTGGAGATCTGCTTGATAACTCAAATTATCAGTCAGCAAACATCATGGGGCCTATTAGCTAACATAAGCACATGTTAGTGTAATTACCCCAGAGAGTCAAAGAGCTGTGTCATGAAAGTCACTTTCACTCCAGATACCCTTTTGGATAGAACATCAACTCCAAATAAGCACAAATATGCAATGTGTATAGATTGATCATAACTAAACCTGTAAATAGAAAAGGTCAATGTGATGACAAACATCTTCAATACAATATGAACCCTGTAAAAAATATTGCTAATAGAATAATGTTGTAAAATATGTTATTAATGCAATTATAATAATGCAGGTTATATGGCAGCAATAAAAGAATTTCTGAATCTCCACAGGTTGTAAAGCACATCACATTGTTTCTTAATGACTATAATTCAGTCGGAATGGGCAGAGCTCAATTAGGGAGTCTGAGAAAATTGTGCCGAGGTTTCAAATTTTTCTGTATCCATGCAAAGGAGTAAAAAATACTCAGTCTCGCTTGGATGGCATCAACAGAGACACTCTAAAAGTCAGTCGTTGGAGCAGATCCTTCAGCGTCCATCATCCATTGTTCGGTGTTTATGTTTGATTGGTCTGTGACTGCAGTGTCTCTTCCCTCACAGGCTCCCAAACAGCCACACAGGAAACAGGCAGTATAAACACGGTGCTCAGCAGATCCTCTCTTGCCTTGACTCCGAGCTGCAGAACCACAATGTAAACACATGGAGACACTGGCTAGTCATTTTGAAAATGTCTGTAAAACTAGGAGCCATCACTCAAGCAGAAGTTTTACCAGTGCCTCGTGAGAGTAACAGATTTCAGAAAATTATCCGGAGACAGTGTTTCTTCTTTTTGTGTCAGTGAAATGCAGCAGGCACTTCTCCGAAACAGCGTGCCGTGGATTTGACTGATTTCTCTTGTATTTTCTAATGAGGCAGAACAAAAGACTAAAACCACTGAAGTACTCGTGTTCTGTGTGGCTATACTTCCATGCACTAAGCCAAATGCTAAATGAAAAATGGACTGGTGCTTATATTGTGCCTTTCTACTCAATTTCAGGACTCAAAGCATAAATTGAAAGCATGAACACCTAAAAGTTATTTTCTGACAATGAGAACACATTCTAATGTTAAGCTCTTTTGAGGGTGATGTTTATAACTGTACCATATTCAGCAACTAATATGCAAGTATATGATTATTTAATGATTAGTAGTAAAAACAAAGTACAGTTAAGTTTAATTGAAATGTCAATTTTGTGGGTAACTAGCTAAAAACCAGTGGTGGTAAAAATGAATGCTAAAGGAAGGAGGTGCTCATTTTCTGGGAACCATAAGGAAAAATCTTTTGAGATGTTTATTTGTAAAACCAAAATTTCTGGCCTGCTCTTGCTGATAGAGGGAAAATCAAGGGGATAACTATTGCCATTTCAATTAATTCTCAAATTACTGTAAGTGTATAAATTAATAGTTGTTGAGGTATTTTAGCCGTGTCATAAATAGATATTAAAAATAGAGAAAAGTAAGAAGTGAACTGTATATATATTTATAAATCCCATAATGTAAACTATAGGTCAAAGGTTTATAGAACATAATTATTTCCTTAAATAGACAGTCTATCCGGCTTATCACGCTCTATGTTATGTCTTGTAATAGTGCTGTTTTATTAAAGAAGAACTGCACTGTTGCAGTTATGTTCTTCAAGGTGTAAAAATGAAAAGGATGGGCTGAAATCTTTGCACTGTTACTGATTTTTTATTAAATGATACTTACAGCTTTTTGGCCCACTTTAACATTAAGACCTCTGCAAGCCCTTTGGGGGATGTATTTTTAGCAGCACTGTGGTGGTTTTAACAACCTCGGTCAGAACAACACGCAGCAGATTGGTAAAGCAGGGAAACACCCTGGTGCTGGATTAAACGGCCTGCTCAACATCAGCAGCAACAACATTGCGATGTATTTAGCTAGACAATATTCATTTGCTGTGTGATGATAAAGATTATTGTTAAGCTGGTTTGTCAGTGTAATATGAACGGAGCTCTTGTGCTCTAGTTTATAGCAGCATACAGTAATTTTAATGGGATTTTTGGACATAATGCAGCTTCTTGTGCACTGCAAGTGCAAAACTTTAGGAATATTAAAGACATGCAATGTGTTGTGGTCATATATGCAAAAATAAAACTTGTTTTTCCAGTGTACAATGTAACCAATTCTGCCAAGAACTTTAGAACTATTTTAGAAATAGAAATGATTAAATCTGAGTCTGTAATACATGTTTTACTGTTAATACCACTTATACATTTATCTATTAATTATTATTAGGTTGCCTGGCAGAAGAAAAAAAAGCTTAATAACTGAAAGTTAAAATATTATAAAGCAACTGATATGAAAAATGTTTTATTGCTGTTTGGGGTTAATGTGTTTTATTATATTTCAGATTTGAAAAAAAAAAAACCTTCACAAAAACAAACACACAAAAAAATTCCCACTATAAATATAAATAAACATGTTTCCTCTTATTCAATGTCTTTGCAGGTTCTTAGTCACCTGGGTCATGGTAGCTGTGAGCACGAGGATTGATTCTCATTAAAATGTTTCTACTTGATTCAATTTAATGCAATCAAAGTTACCTATAATGGTTCAGTTACAATTTAAAAGAGAAAAAAAAATTAATAATTATCTTGCAGCCAACTTAGAGTCCAGAGAAGCAGAAATACTTTACTGACACGTCTGCCATGAAACACACTCACAGTTTTTCCTCAGTACTTAGAATTTGTTTGTTTTTTCACCCTGCATGACTAAATACAGGTTTGATTGCTTACTGGTAACAATAGCAGTTTTAATATATTTTTAACTTGTAAGATTTGGAATAGAAGCATTATATATATATGTTTATTTTTGTATAATGCATTAAGGCAGTTTATTGTTTTAATTCAGTAAAGTAAAAGAGACATTTACTGTAATAACAGGTGAACTTTGCAACTTGTTTTTACTTCTGGGCTGTTCATAACTTGAGGTTTTTACTGTTTATACTATATAATCCTAATAACTGCTATGTGGTCAGACTTTTCCAAATTTTACAATTTTCCAAGTCATAAGTATAACAAACAGGCTGATCAGAAGGGCCAGCTCTGTTCAAGGATGCCCTCTGGACCCAGTGGAGGTGGTGAGTGACAGGAGAATGGTGGCTAAGCTGTCATCCCTGATGGACAACATCTCCCACCCCATGCAGGACACTCTGACAGCCCTGAGCAGCTCCTTCAGTGGCAGGCTGCGGCACCCACGGTGTGGGACGGAGAGACTTCGCAGGTCTTTCCTCCCCACTGCTGTCAGACTCCACAACAAAGACTTCAACTGATCTAACACACACATGTGCAATAACACTAAGTGCAATACTCTTTTTCTGAAAAAGTTGTATTTTTTACTCAGTTGTATAAAGCATTTGCATTCTATTTTTATCCTATTGTATATTTTATTCTATTTATTCTACTGTATATAGTATTTTATTTTATTCTATTCTTTACAGTTGTGTACAGTATTCTTATTTCTATTCTATTCTATTCTTATTGTATTCTAATTTTGCTATATAACTTTTGCAGTGTCCACTTCCTGCTGTGACAAAACAAATTTCCCACGTGTGGGACTAATAAAGGTTATCTTATCTTATCTTATCTTAAACTTGACAAAATAACATTTTTCCTTTTTTTTTGTTTTTTGTTTTGTTTTAAAAAAAGGGTAAATAATGCACTTTCATTAACAGTTTATTATTGTTTTAATATATAATGTGCACAATGGCAACATTTTAATGCTATCTGACTTGATTGTTTCAAGATCAGCTATCATTTGAGTTACAGTAAATTTTGAAAAACTACTTTTTGCTCTTCTTGGCTCTTTGTGAGATAAGGCAGTGTAAGGGTAGCTACAACAAGGGACACTTTTGATCTTAAACTAGACAAACCAACTGTATGCAGTTTCCAAGGCTTTCATTGTACCCAGCAGGGGGCATGTTTTAACACATTATTTTAAACTATTTAAACATGGAATTTAACATAATGCACACTTTTGGTTTTAAATCATGAAAAATAGGCATACACTTTCTTTCTCTTATTCCCTGAATGGCATTCAGAGAATTACTTGAAAAGGATGGACATACGGTTGTTTTCATTTCTGGGTACAGCAGGCAATGGAATATCAGACGTTAATTAGATGTACACAATAAATGACATTCACTACACCACAAAATATGGGATGTTTGTCCTGCCCATACAAACAAATGGAGCCGAAAGAGCATAAGAATTTTCCATAGTGGTGGGAGTGCAAGTGTACGTGTGGGTGTGACAGAGTCAGTATGCCACTTCAGTTTGGACACAACACTGGACCTTTGATCTTCCCACTGTGTCCCTGCCTGCCTTGCTGTGGCACAAACAAAGCTTATCTGTACACTACTAGGGACACACTCTCCCCCTAACCTCACACTAACGTCGGCTAAACTCCAGAATTTACCGTGAAAGCTCTTGCACTGTTTCTCGTTTTTCCAAATGCCTCCTGGTTGTTGTCCATTTAAAAATCCCCCTGTGCAAGCTCAACAAAACCCTTTTTAAACAAGCAATGAAAGAAACTCTGTCTTTAGAGCACAAAAGTTTTATAACAAATCTTGTGTTCAACGTGACATTACAAGTTTTATGTGAAGTGTTCATCTTGTTAAGTAATACAAATCTCCACAGCGACAATCCATTTTGGGGTTTAGTTGCTGTACTAGTGCACATGTTAACTTCGTATAATGTACAATAAGATTAAAAACAAAAAAACAAAACAAAACCGGAATTTCTATGTTTTACTTTGTAAAATATTTCTATATTTTCTATATAAAATATAGAAATGTAACAGTGTAACCAGGTTCATCCATAGAGTATGATCTATGGACGGTTTCTAGGGATACTGGCACTGGAAAAAATGTAACCTCAGGTGCTGTGGTTGGAGGCAGAAATTGATTGATTTATTGGTTGACTGATTGATTTCACTCTGGTTCACAACAAATTAAACAAGCTACAAATAAACTGACTGATGAATACTGATCACAACGGAACAACTAATGAGCAAACAGCCATTTATACCAAACTGACTACAGTGATTGGTCTAATAATAGGAGCTGCTATTGTCACCTGATGTCAAGTCATTATGCAACATCAATTCAAAAACATTTAACCACATGTGCACCCAATCCTCCATGACGCATCTCAGAGCCTCACCTTCATACTGCACTACCTAGTCACTAAATTGCCTTTGTCCACATCAATTGTACTATAAACGTTTAAATAACTCACACCCTTTTAATAACAAAAACTGGAACAATGGTTAATAAAATCATGAACTCACGTGACTTATGACTCAATTTCCTGTTCGTTTTCTTGTGTCTGATTTGTTTGTTTGGTTTTTGACCATTGGTCTTACTTTTCTGTGTTGATTAAAGCAGACTGATTATTCATTTATTATTAATCATTGTTAATGTAAAGGTCTCATAGTACTAGAACTATACTATTGTATTTATAGTATAGTAAGAACAAAAGGAGTGGCCTTGGGTTTAACTAGGAAGTATATTTTAATCGGGTTATCAGATGCCATAGGTGGATCATTAATTCATTAAGTGTTTTGACTTGATAACAATGGGGAAATTGTTCTCTCCTCCCTGTTAAAATGTCAATCTAAGGCATGCATTAATTATCCCAACAGTCCTGTTTGGCTTCTTGTCAGTGTTTTAATTGTAAATGAAATGAAAGAACAAAGTTAGAGATGAGGTTTACACCTTACCTTGTTGTGGTTTCATTTAATAGCCTGTCTGCAGGATTTAGTTCAAGATTCTGGGACTCTTAATTTATATGTCCAACTCTAGAGGGCTTTGTAGTCAGAAGTGCAGCCCACTGCAGTGCTTCTATAGCGTGACTGAGCACAACACAGCTGTCAAGATGTGTGGAAAGGTCTCTCTGCTGTCCTCAGCTGCAAAAACAGTTAGCAAGAGGCTGCACACAAACACACTAATGCACACACACAGACACACACACACAGATCCACACAAACAATCGCCGACACACAAAGAGTCGTTTCTATATTCTATCTTGGGACTTCTGTCTGTCAGTGAATAAGTCCTGATCATGTAACAGGTTGCTGTAAAAAGTTGTATTGAATAGAACTTAAATATCATTACTATTATTTCTATCTGCTTAACATATACATTGACAACAGCTAGCTTATTGCATTTGCTTAATAAAACACGAAGTACTTCAAAACCACAAACCTCCACCAAGGCAGCACGCTCTCCGGGCAGTATTTGCTTTTAGCATTGCATTTTCTACATATTCATCTTGTTTTCTTTGTTCTTTTTCATTTAAC
The DNA here is from genome assembly GCF_013358895.1 of Oreochromis aureus. NCBI lineage: Eukaryota > Metazoa > Chordata > Actinopteri > Cichliformes > Cichlidae > Oreochromis > Oreochromis aureus. The sequence goes on from NC_052959.1 coordinate 17,523,436, forward strand.
TTTAAAAAGTTTGTACAGTAAAATTAAGTGCAAAGTGCAGGCTTTTGTTATCTGCTTTGTTGAAACCCAGTTTTACACACTTGACATACTTTTGAGAAAAATATATAGAGATATATATATTTTTTATGTGGATACGGTGCATGTGTAGCATTCATTCACTGTTTAGTACATTTGTTGACGCGGAAAAAGTGTTGCCCCCCAAAAACTGACCTTCAGATTAATCTATTGACCTTAAGGGGGAGGTCAAAGGTCAACTGTGACACAATATTTTAAATCTTTACACCTTGTCCTTTCTGTATGTTCAGAATATGCACCACACCCGTGAGAATCAGAGATTCTACGTTATAAGTTTGGTTTTGTTTTTTCTTTTTGTCAGTGTGTGACCAATAAACTCTCAGATTGACCTCAAAGTCCTCATGGATGTAAGCCAAATTTTAATTGACTGTTAACATGACCACACTCTGAACCTCTACAAGGTTTTAGCAGAGCAATTAAAAAATATTTGCGCTATCGTGTTTAAAAACAGAATGATCACACGCATCCAAGCAAAAAATTTGCTACTTTCATAAGAATAAGAAAGAAGATAACAGCAAGCATAGAATGACACAGAAGTTCACAGTGTAATATGCAAAACTGGTGGACTTATTCCTCAATCAGCAGATAAAAAGGATTAGGATTCAGCAATAAGGAAAAAACAGTGAAGGCTCTGTTTGAATACATGAATACTCTTTGCTTATGTAGGGTCACCTCTTGTATGTAAGGGAATAAATGAAACACTTTACATAATAGCCAAAGTTTAACCAGGACACGTCTTGTTAAAATTCCACACATGGCAACAAAAGAAATATTGTTTCCCAACTGCTGTACCATAGTGTGCAATAACGCCCTAATTACTTTCCAGTATAAAGTGAATGTGCTTAAAGTTCAACCAAGGCACTGCCCATTTTAGTTCAACAGCTTGATAAGATAGCATTACCTGACATTATGATAAAATGTGAAGGGAAGGAAGAAGTAGTGGAAAAAATGACTATATATCAGGTATCATTAAAATAAAAAATATGTGATCCCTTGTGGGTTTTGGGTTACAACAAAAAGTATACATGTTTTGTATATATTTTTTATATTATACATCCCCCCAGAGAAACAACTACAACTATTCACACTCACATTCAGTTCTATGGCCAATAGAGTCACCAGTTTACCGTATGTGCATGTCATTGGACTGTGGGAGGGAGCTGGGGCATCCGAAGAAAGCCCACATAAACACGAGAGGAAAACTGTTGGACGATGGTGCTGACCACCACACTGTCATGCTATTTAAATATGCTAATTATCATTAATATATTATTTGATTATTTGACCAAAACACTGATGTATTATAATATTGTATGCCATGACTATTGCATCACCTGGAGTGTGTAAATCCAATATTTATACATGTAAGCTGTGCTCTGTAAGTATCTGTGGATGCTATCTGTCTCTTTTGCTATTAAAAGATTTATTATGTTAACAAGCGAGTCACTAAACAGATAAACAGCAAGATTTTTTAGCTAAAGGCAGCTGAGAAGTGAAGGGTCAGTGAACTGAAACTACGACGATAAGGCCATAAAAGTAAAGCATTTGGACTAGTGAGGTGTCAGGTGGACTGTACACAGAACCAGTCTCTGTGTGGACCTGGCAGATCATTCCTGCCGGAGAGTTGGGCTTATGAGTCCTGGGCAGAGTCAGACAACACTTTGTTTATGTCCTTAATCCCACATCGCGTGCCAGACAGCAGTCATCCATGTCAACACCAAACCCAAAGCATAGAATTCCCTTCCATAGAGACATTAGTCATTACTGTTTACTATAGGCACTGCTTGTGTCATTACTTTGTGTCTTAGTCATCAGTTAGCTTATTAAGTAAGCTTTAAAATCCCTAGAAGAATAACACTGAGGAATTTTAGGGCTGTTTGTAAATGTGTTCCTCACTGCTTCTCATCAGATTGCTTAGATTTGGGCCTCACCCCAACTGACAGCCCTCATTCAAGCAATGCTGCTTTTGTTGTTGAAGTGTTTCTCTGTCACCAGACATGTCAGTGCTCAAGTGTAACACAGGTTTATTTTTCCTGACTGTCATGCAAACTTCAAACTTCTACCGCTGAAATCTGCACCTGAGGGATTTTATTGGACAATAATTTTACTTTTTTATAGTCTATAAAGATAAACCTAGTAACCATGGCACACCAAATATAGCCTTGCATGCTGAAAGGGTGTGTTTATTACAGTCAGCCTTTGCCAAAATGTTAATAAGATGTTTTTCATAACTATAGTTAACCTAATGTCTTTTAAGTTCAACTTAGCATTGTCTCTTGGTAGCTCGTGTTTAACTTTGTATGTCTTTAAAAACAGTGATAAAACATCATTTGTTGTTCAGACATAGCAGTGATTTAAGTTTCCAAAGAGCCGTTATTATGCTGACACTGATGTTGTACAATTACAATCATCACATTACTGTGCGGGAAAGAAAAAACATCCACCCTGATACTATAAATGCTTTGTATAGTACTCATAAATACTCTCTCTTTCAAATACTCATACTCTAACTCTCCCAAATAAACATGCATTACTGATCAAACATTCAGTGATTGTGGCACTGCATGTTTCTTTATTTTTAAGGAAAATTCCAGTTTATTATAACTTTGGTCTCATTGCATAGTCTTGGCTATCATATCCATCTGTTTTGCAATAATGTTTTACATGTTTTGTTTTGTCCCTGGGCAGTAGACATAATATAACCTTTAAAACAGATATGCATATATGAAGTTGATACTCAGTGATTATATAACCAAGGATACACACATTTTACTGAAAAAAAAAATCCCAGATTTTACTCTTTAATAATCGCTCTACAAATGAGCAGTGTTGGGCAAGTTACTTTGAAATAGTAATTCAATTATAGTTACTAGTTACTTCTTCAAAAAAGTAACTGAGTTAGTAACTGAGTTACAATATTCTAAAAGTAATTAATTACTTGGAAAAGTAACTATTGCGTTATAAACAAAGAACATTTAACCCTCTGGGGTCCAGGGTATAATTGGCTATTTTTTTACTACTCTTGATTTTCTCTCCACATTTTACCTTTAAAAACTATTTACTTTGCCTTGTTTGGTATCATTCTTTTTAGCGCAACCTCATGTGCCTGAATTTACAGTTATGTTCTCATTTTGTCATACTGTATAACCAGAATTGATCTAAAATCAGACAAAAAACATAAAATCAGAGTAGAAAAAGTTATATTTTTACTGTAACAACCGTAAACATGTTTAATGAATCATATTTCATAACTTCAAATGCAAATATTAATTGTCAATTTTAAAATCCTATGCACAAGTTTTGCAAACAACAAAGTTATTTGCATCCATTTACCTTTTACCCTTTTTTTAAATAACCATTTCAAACTATTTAAAGAACAATCAGCTGTTCTTCAATAAGATGCCACACAAATTATTTGTGCTACTCCAAAAAAATAATTTCTGTCCACTACAAAGGAGAACATCACAGCCTGATACCTGCAGGTCTGACAGCAGCAGGTATCACCTCTGTTTCTACCTGGAGACAGCAGTCGCCTCATTGTTCTGACGCACAACACAAAACTATCCACAACACTACACACTAACTACACACTCCAAACACGCTAAACGTCACAAATCTCACATCTCAAAACTCACTCTCTCTCTTTTCCTGCTCTCTCTCTCTCTCTCTTTCTCTCTCTCTCTTTCTCTCTCTCTCCCTCTCTCTTTCGCTCTCTCTCTCTCTCGACGTCACTCCTAAAACTTTTTTTTGTTTTGTTTTTTTGCTCATAAGCAGAGAGTGCTTGCTAGCGCTAACGTGGCGAAACTATTGAGGAAAAAACGCCGTGTATATATTGTTTATCATGACTCTGGTTTTACGTGGCCTATCAACACAATTTAAAAACTGGCACCTTGTTGCTTTGTCTTTAAGTGGTCATGTGATTGACTTACCACGACTACTTTATTCTTCCTCAGTCAAACAGCAGCACTCATGCGATTGTTTTGCCTCCTTAGCTCCAGGTGTTGTGCTAGACAGTGATCGTGATTACCGTCCGCGGGAGCGCGCAGCTGCTTAAAGCTGTAGCGTCCAGATTACTTACAGCTACTTCCGTGCAGCCGATATAAGATGCGGTAAGCTGAACACAGCTTCAACCGTCTGTTTGTTGAAAAATAGTAACGGACCGCGTTTCCTTGTTAGTAACTGTAACGCCGTTGTAACGATAGGAATATTAATTAGTTAGATTACTCGTTACTGAAAAAAGTAACGCCGTTAGTAACGCCGTTACTTGTAACGCCGTTATTCCCATCACTGCAAATGAGGACCATATGGTGATTAAATGCTGCATCTCATACACACTGGGAAAACTGATTCCATTGATTTTTTTCATACAATCAGATCTATATATTTATATCAAGACTACAAGGAGCTGGACTAGCCAGATGAACAGAATCAACCTTTGAGATTTACTTACCAGGATGATTGAGCATGCATCAAGACTTTTTTCTGCGTCTTCTACGCTTTCTACCTTCTGTAACATTTACATTCAGGTCAATGCATCGGGAGCAACTTGGGGTTCAGTATCTTACCCAAGGATGCTTTGGCATAGTGCATGCCAGGGATTAAACCACCAGCCTTCTGGTTAGTATATGACCTGCTCTACCTCCTGAGAAAAAATAGCACAAAGCTTTTGGATTTTTGGAGGTTCAATTTTACAAATTATTTTGACGCTATCATGAACATCTGACAAATCTGGATACCAAATAAGACTTTTTTTTTCATTTATTAAATATGACATTGATGATACTTTTGTGGTTTCTTTTTAAAGTTTGTTTATAAAGTGATCTTATTGGTTTGATGTGTCTCTCTCAGATCTAAGACCTTCAAACATGACTCAGTTATTACAGATGAATCTAATGGGGCTGTAAAAATGAACCAGTTGGGCAGTTTATTTAAAAAGTAAGTGCACACAAAATGTCTGTAAAGTCCTACACAAAGAAAACTAATTAATGACATAAAAACATTGAAACAAATGTTCATCTTTATGGTCCTCCTCTTCTAGTTAATGCAGCTGTTTGTTTGTTTGTTTGGTTTTTTTTAAAGATTTTCTCTGCTTTATTTACTTAAATAATTACAGTTGAGAGAACTAGGAAATGAATAAGAAAAGGTTGGGATGCATGAAGCAAAGTGTTGGAGTAGTAGGAGTCAGACTTATTACATTTTATGCACCTCATGATTCTGGGTCACTGTGAACATATCACCTTAAAAACAAACAAAACTGTGTTAAAAACAGGAGTAATAAAGCGATAACAGGAGTAATAAAGGAGATAGAGCTTAGAATGACCCCTAATATTGTCTTTCTTAAGTCCAAAAAAGTTCAGTTAAAAAACAACATTTATTAATATTCATATGTTAATATGGTATCCTCTGACACAGTGTCTTGTCACCATAAACCCTTACAAAGATCATATGGTGACACAGCAGAAATAACAGGCAGACAATATAACCTGTTACTTTATGTGATAACAGCTGAAAGCACCCTGTGGTGTATGCCAGAGAGATTGCTGTCCTATGACCGGCATTTATATGATACCCCTGGGACGTAAACTGCCTCTGCTAATCAGTAGCTGTGATGCTATCACAGCAAACCTTTCTGTTGTCGCCGCACATAAAACCTCAAAACAAAACAACAACAACTTTGCAAAGAAGCGCCAAATACCATTTAACAAATTGAGAAACTGCTAAATTAAACTGAAGTATATTTAATGAAGCCATGCAAAATTTTAAGGTCACAATATGAAGGCCCTTAAAATAAGTGTGGGTCTAAATTTGTCACTTTTTAGTTCAGCATATTATCACTGCACGTGTCACAATCTGAGCCAAAATCTTGTCTTTGTTGGGAATTATTTTTAATGACTAAACCTGAATGTAAATATCATGAGCGAGGTCATAGTTTCAATAGCCAAAGTAAATGATTTAAAGTCTAGAACAGGGGTCAGAATCGGCCCAGCAAAGATACCAATGTTGCTCACTAGATGTTTTTGGAAAATGTAAAGGAGAGCATAAATTTGGACTGTATTTTCATAAATTTCCCTGTGATTTTACACATTCATTTCTAACAATTTAAGCTCAAAGACACATACATATACATTTCCTTCATTACTACCGCAGCACTTCTTTATCGAGTATTAAAGTTAAACTTCTTTACACTGACAAAAGGGGGATTTTCACCAGTCCAGTTTATATTAGTTTGCCATCACTAATATAGAGAAACACAAACAGGCACTAAAGAAAACTTCAAAAAGTGCATTTTTCCAGGTTCATATCACCATGTAACGTATGTGACATGTATAACATGTCCGCTTTTGGCCTACACTTTGACACTGGGCTTATCTCGTAGCTGTGATTCTTCTAGGTAGTATTATCTGCCTGTTACTTCTTTTATGTTACCTTAACAATTACAATCTGTATACACCCACTTTGCATAATCAGGACTTGATATTTCGCTGCTTTTAACATGCTACTCGCGTTGCTCTTGTTTTTTTCTCTATACAGCATGTCTCAAAACAGTGGTCTTCCTGATTATATCTGAATGGCTTGCTAGCAAATGGAAGCAACTGAAAAATGTTTTTCTACTGTTACCTCATGCGTCATGATGACTCATACGGTGTTCTTGTTTTTTTTTTCCAAATGTACATCATCATCTGATATTTTCAGGGAGTGCTTGCTGATTTTTAAACTGTGATTGAGGCACCGGCCAAGTCAGGCTCCGTCTCTCACTCCAGTCACACCCCCACCCTAAAGCAAACCACAGAGAGGTGGAGCTGGACTCGTTTGGCCCTGAAGTAAACACTGGCCTTTGCAATCATTAAAGACGAAATCTTTAGACCTGTCAGGAGTATAAGCTACAAAGTTTAGCTATAGAGAAAGCAATAAGAGTCATGGATCACATGGGTTATAAATCTCCAGACATACTTCACAGACTTATGATACTTTTTAAATTGCATTTTGAATATGTCAAAGGATGATTTAAGGAAGGAGTAGATTTTTTTCACACTAACGTTACATCTGTGGTTTAAGGAATTTCGGCTATTCCAAGTATTGCTTCTTAGCTTCTTTGTAACTCGATCTCTGGGTTATTTTACAGATTAAAATTTTTGCACTGTTGGGAATATTTGACTGCGTTATTTCAATTTCTACTTCAGTGTTTGCCAAATGATCAAAACAGTGTTTGTGAAAAAACAAAGGTGTGTCTGACTGCAAAGCAAACAAAATGCCAGTCTCTCTCTCTCTCCCTCTCTCGCTCTTTTTTTAAACTACTTACAATAGCATTGTGCTATGGCCCTTTCTCCAGCTATTTTTTGAACCCTTTTACTTCATCATTTGTTTCTTTGTTGGTAGTGGCTTTTTGATGCTAAATGAGGATCAGATTTCAAAGTTTGTTTTGATCTCCCTACATAACACGGCAGTCTGGGAATGAGAAGAGGTCAATGGACAGGAAATGCTTTCATCGTGTGTGTGCCTCTTTGACTTTAGGCCTCCATTGTGTTTATGGGCTTCACACTTTCTGATGGAGTTCCCAGATCATCATAAGGTACAAAGCACAGTATCATTGAATATTTATTACAAATTTAAGGTATGATATTAATGTCTTGTTTTGATAAATACTATAAAACGCTGATTACCTGTTTTAAGGTTGAACAGGCACATTTTACTACTTCTTTGTAAATATATTACCAGATTTAAGGTAAAGAACAACATCGACATCACAAAGATGTGCTGTTTGTCTTCCTCCGCCTGTCCTGTTTGGATGTTCCAAGCCTCACGGGTCTCTCACTCTTCTTTTGACCCATAAGTCTGGGTCAAAGGTAAGCAACAGACTCTAAACCCTCAAAGGACAGGAGTTGCTGTCTGTCAGTGAAACCAAAATAGAAATGACAATTCACCCAAATTCTCCTTTGACCTCATCACAACCCACCTTCCCTCCTCAAACCTAACAAACACTGGGTGTAGCAAAGAAAACATCCTTTCACGAGCTGTTCCACTTCCAGTTTCCTGGGAAAGACGTACACAGTCTTATGCAGAGTGTCTCAGAACTTGAACTTCCCAGTTTAGCAGCAACAGCTGGTGAGTCATTGCATGTGATCCTCACTGGAAATTAACCACTGACTGAGTTAGTTTGAACCGCAAATGTTTACGCAGCACTTATTATTTACATAATGTCTTCTGGTTGCCTGATCACATCACAAACTGGTGCAGCCCAAAAAGTAAACAAAAAAAAATGCTTCCTTGTGAAATAGGTGGTGATAAAAACTTGATGAAGTATATTTGCTATAGTAGTTGGTAACTTCCTGGTAGCTGGTGAGATAATACCAAACACCCTAGCGTGCCAGCACATGGCATTGTACTCACTGTCCAAGGTAAGGCTCACTAAAGCACACCTTGCTTTCCTCCCTTTTCACCATAATGGGGACCATAATTTACTGTATAAACAAGTTGTCAAACTAAATAAGAATTAAAACTAATGACTGGGACAATTAACTCACTGAGAAAGTGTTTCTAGAGATCATAGTTCACGTAAGCCACAGGGTCATTTTCCCATAGATTGCAATGCAACCAGATTCCTTCTTTGAACCAGAGAAGTTGCCCCCTGGTGGTCATAAGAAAGAATGCAATTTCAGACTTATAAGAAATTAGCGGAAGAAATATTCTGGATATTCTTGGTGTTAAACTTTGCACAGAGGACTTGTGGTATGTTTTGTATCCCATCATTATAATGCATGTTTACATATAAACATATTAAAAACAACACATAGTTCTTATCGAACATACATCTGACATATAACATATTTGGGCAGTTCGCACTTCAGCATTAGATCTTGTGCTTTTGTCATGCAGCCCAGATCTTTCTTTGGTCTCCATCCACTTCCCTAATTAGCCTTAACCTAAAATATATGTTAGTGTTTAGATAGATAACAATGAACTGTTCTAGTGCTTTTAAGACTACTTTGTAATTCAAATTCAACAGTACACATCTGGATTCTCTTAATCTGTCACAGCAATAGTGGCTCTAACAAGATCACATGAGACTTGATTTTTCCATTTATAACTGTTGGATTCCAGTTTAGCAGATGAATTCATATGACTCTAGTTTGAGCCTTGCCTGCATGAATCATGCACAAACTTGGCTCATTTTCAAACACTCATATACACCCGTCACAATCAGGAATGTTTATATAGACAACTGATTTGTGTTGCTTTATCTGATGTTACTGATCATTTAGTTGAGAAATGATTCATAAAAGGGGTGGAGTAGAGTCTCTCACGCACCTTGACTGACGCTCGTTGATGGGTGATGAGGTGGTTGTGAAATTTTGTCCTTGAAAATTTTATGAAACCCATGCTGGCCAGATGGTTTGACCTTGTCAGCTCAACAGTCAGCCAACCAAGAAACAAACAAACAAAAAGCAAGCAAGCAAGCAAGCAAACAAACAAACAGAAAAACACAAACAAACAGAGATTCACACACCTCCTAGGACTCATTAATTAGAAATTATAATTGCAGTGAAGCCAGCTTTTGCATGATCACTAAGAAACTTGAAAAACTGTGTGGGGGCATTAATCGCTCTGATCTCCAAACCTGGGAAAGCTATGAGAGGCCAAAGATCACATTTCACCACAGTTTACATTCTCCTCATTGTAGACATACCACACACCAAGACACATACTTTACTTACTTCGTGAGTGAGAAGTAAGTAAAAGTAAGTCATTCTAAAAGAATGAATGTCTTTTTATTCTTTTCTTCTTCTTCTTTTTCTGCCTCTTCTTTTTCTTCTTCGTTTTCTTCTTTTTATTGTTATATGGCCTTTTATCAGTTAGATAGACGTTATAAATTGACACACCAGCATTAAACAAAAACACATTGCAATTTTCACCCAGTTTTAGTTATAAAAGATATTTTATCCTTCGTCAACATTGGGTTCTGAGTTCATCGCATTTGGGTTTTAAAGACCAAAGCCCTCTATTGAGCTGTGACCACACTTTCTGGCATAACGTTTTTCTGCATATTTTGATTGAATGTAGTAGACACTCTTAAAAAAAGAGAATGAGACATAAAACTTGGTGAAATAAGCAGACTGCTTCAAATCAGCACTGGGCACATGTTATTTTTATTTAGATCAAGCTACTGCTTAGTGAGAATGGAAACTTCCACTTAAAACTCTCGAAATATGTTTCTAACTTATTTTTATCTGTCAGATGTTATTACGCAAATCCATAGTTAAAATGGGTGAGACATCTAGACCAGTGGCATTCTTTTAAATGTCATTTACAATGACATCAGGTGCCTGACAATCGAACATGACTTTCAAAAGGCTACACGGACGCTAAAGAAGCTCCTCCAAGGCGTTTCCACCCTCCAAAAATATACACTTGTTTTGCAAACTAGTAAATCTCTATAGAGATACAGAGAGAGCAAGACATGTCTCAACCATTTGTCATTTACCTAAAAACTGTGGTACAAAAGGTAAATTTAGAACCAAATCTTCTCTCGTTTTATTCTTCCTGTCACGATCATATATACATACATGTTGCATCACTGTCAGACTCTTTTGGCTTGCTGGGATAAGTAAAGATTGCTTTATTGGTGCCACGTTCATATTATTACTGCACACATGACAACCAAGAGATTTGCTGACAATATTGCTACTTGTGTAACTTTTATCATTAAGTGTGCGATGTTTAAAGGTAAAGGTTACAGTAGATGTCAGTAGATTGCAGATTGCAGTTGGCTGAATTCTGGTTTTTTACCCCTCCCAATTAAAGTGTATAATTCTGGCCATGGTAGTCGAGAAAGGAAAAGCAACTCTGGTCAGGGTAGGTCGTCAGTCTGCTGTTTACCTCAGCTATCAATATGCTGGATGTCCATGTCTCTTTATTCTGGAGGAGGCTGTAAAGCTTGAAAAAAAGTCAGATTCAAGCCAATGATCCAGTAAAGCTTGCCTCTATCCAGTGACAGCAATACTGAGACTATCCTTAGTCGCTAACAGCTAACAGCTAACAGTTGCTGTTTTTCCTGCTTTTAGCCCACATCAATGAAACTTTTTTTAAAGTCGATTTAGCACTGCTGCACTTGGACACTTAGTGAATAAACTTAGTAAACACTAATTAAACTGGTTGTCAGAGGGAAAGTGTGATTTTAAGGACACTCAAACCTAACATTAGCTTGCATGACGTTAGCTTATAACCAGTTGTTGTTTAGCTTATTGTGAGTTGTCTTTAGGGATATGGGGTATGTACTACCGGCCTTCATGCTGGCAGTAATTAAACCGTTACTTAAAAAGCCATCACTTGACCGAAGTAAGTAATTATAGGCTAATCTTTAACTGTCCTTTTATCTAAAAAATTCTTCAAAACAGCTAACTGACTGTCTGCAGAGGAATTGTTTATTTGAAGAGCTTCAGTCAGGTTTCAGAGCTCATGACAGCACAGAAACAGCTTAAGTGAAGGTTACAAATGATCTCCTTATGGACTCTGACATTGGACTCATCTCTGTGCTTGTCCTATTAGACCCTAGTGCAGCGGTCGATACTATTGACCATAATACTTTATTACAGAGATTAGAGCATGCTGTAGGTATTAGAGGTACTGTGCTGCAGTGGCTTAAGTCATATCTATCTAACAGACTCCAATCTCTTCATGTAAATGAGTCATCTTTACGTGCTAACTGAAGCCTTTGCATAAGTGCTATAAAAAAACAACTTTGTTTTCCCATCTTCCTGCATTCTTGGGTGCTTATGTTTTTCCTGCTGTTCTATTATTTTTGTCAATTCTGCTTTCCCCAAACTGTCCGGATTTCCTCATTTTAAGACTATTGTCATTTCTTTGATCCAAAAATCAAAGAAGATGCCACAAATGCCTGCCTTTTCCAAGAAACCTCCAGATAAAATACTTTCCAGATAGCCATTCATGCAGCAGCATTTTCATCTCCACCTCATCCTGGACTGTCGAAGACTGTCAAATCTCCATGTGCTACGCTCTCCACCACCACAAACATTTAAATTATTGTCTTTTTTCCTATTGGTTGATCACCAAAAAAACTTTATTTCTTATCTGTGTATTTCTCTCTCTCTCTCTCTCTGTTGAAATAAGGAAAACATGTTTAAGGAATACAAAACAACAAAATGAAAGAAAAATTAGGATTTTTTTGAATGGCTGTTAGCCACAAAATTACATAATGGGTCAATGACATAACGGATCACTTACTTGACCTACAAGCTATGAAACAGCTAACAGTGTGTCCTTGTAAAAATCAAATACGCCCGGCTAACCCTAACCCTAAAAATTTTTCTTTTACAGCAACATCGGATTGGTTGAAAACACCTACACACCCACAGATTCTTGTTTTATATGCACCAACTTTTAGTGTGATTGTTTCAGTGACGGTTAACGGTTATTTAACCAGTGACTAGAAGTCAAAATCATAAAATCTTTTAAGACCAGTAGGTAATTGCCCATGTGTACATGGTAGCACATATCTCACATTGGGAATTTTTTTTCAGTGGGCCAGTTATTCCAATAGTCATATTTAGATATAAAATAAAGTTATTTTACTAATCACTTCACAGAAAATGTCATTGATGTTACCAACTAAAGAGTATCTCAAACACTGGTTCACATTTTATTGGTTCACAATCCCATAAATCGTTTATGTTGTGGTGCAGCTGACCAACACTGCCATCCTGGGGGGTGGTGCTGTATTTTTTGCCTGCGATTGCAGATTTTGAGCTACAGAAAGGAGAGCGCAGGCTTGATGCAGCTCTGTGGTGGGCCCAAAGGAGGTGTGTGGACTGCAGAAGAGATGTTAAATCTTCTTCTGGGGATGGGAGGTAAATACACATCCAGGTTTGTATCTGTATGTAAAATGTCATAAAAGATTCACAACTGGTGTCAGCATGTGTGCAATAACACTCTTTGAGACAGTACGAAGAGTCGGTAAATGCAGTGTTGGCGGTGCGCCCCCACACACATGCAGTTCATGCACAGTCTCATCAAATATGTTATAAACATTCCCTCTCTCACACAAGTTGTGAGCAAACTCACACCAGGCTTGAGGCATTGTATTGAGCTCAGGTCCTGTCGAGAGAACAGATCCAGTGCAGGTCTGGAAACGTGTTGCTTGGATACAAATATCATTAAACTTAACTGTCAGACTGCATTTGACTCTGCTTAATGTGTCACCATTCATAGGGACTTGGCTGCCTTCCACTTAAGGTTTTACTCAGATTCTTCTCAGAAACACACACATGCATTCTGACATGCTACAAGCGCTGCTCACAAAGAAATGGATGTGAGCACATGCACAGAGAAATCCACACACAGACACGCACACACAGACCACCTGGGAGATCTGTTTATGTATCCCGGCAAAGGCCGCACGAGAAACAGATGTCACTTTTATTTCACTTTATCCACTAAAGTTCCAAATAGCCTCATTTATTTACATCCAAAATAGTTTTATCTTTAGGGATAATGGGTAAGTTATGCTGTGATCACTGACAAGGTTTTGCTGATATTAAGAAGCTTACAAACATGGGTATGAGGCAGAGCTTTAGGTATATAGCATATAATGTTTGCATCTCTTATGAGACCAGGCAATTGAATTAAAAAAGAAAACCCTGGTAACAAAACCAACAAATATATGATATAGCAACCAAACACTAAAAATAAACACTGTAATAAAGATCATGATCACCCTAGATTCATATTGCATTAAATCTTCTTGACAGGATGGCATTTGCCCTCTGACTGACTCCTATCTGAGTGGGTGTAAATAAGGTGTGTGCTCGTAGATCTGTGTTGGTTTCGTGCAAAGCTAACATTTTAAAGACACTCACCTAAAGGGAGTTCCTCCTCCTATTGGCACGCAGGGCTCTTTGTTGTCTGTGCTGCCAGCGCTTTTTTTTCTCCTGTCTTCTTTTCTCTCATTTGTACATAACCCAAACAAGTCCTGTTGGCGTAGTAACTCTGATATTATCTAAGCATACTTTTTTTGAAGGGGATCCCAACACTGAGATTTTTTTTTTGTTGGTTTCCTGCTTGCATGAATGAGACTGGGGAGGCCTGAAGGCAGCCAAAACAAGTTGAGTGGAGTTGGGGCAGGCGAAGCGCTCCTAACAGCTTTTAGAATATTTTTAACAGGTTGCTGTAAATACAAAGTTCACTTGATTTATAGACGCAAAGTGTCCAAAACTTTTGTTTAGTGCAGATCAGATAAATGGCAGTTAACATGATAAATGTTATGGGGGCTTTATGAACACGTATGTCCTGCAATGATATAGATATATATGTATATATGTATACAAACACCTCTCCTTTCCTGGAGCCCAGGAGAAAATCTATATATATCTAAAGACACAAATATCCATGTCTGCCTTTATGTATGTATGTACTTCTATGTGTAACACTTGAAAAACTAAGACTTCAAATGAGGCATGTTTAAACCATTGATAGTATGTTGACTCCCATAAAGATCCCACATGTAGATTTACAAAAGATGCCTTAAATGTTTAGGCACAGGGCAGCAGACCGTGGCCTCACGCAACTGTTGTCCCTGTAGATAAAGGCCCTAGATTTCTGGTCAGTAGTCATACTGGTATATTCACTTGTTTGTTAAAAGAAAAAGAAAGAAAAAAACAAACTAACCAGCATGGAAATACATACAGTTTCTATTTAACCTGACATTCCTTCTTTGCAGAGATAAGGCACTCTGGTAATGACCGGAGACTGTTCCAGTTTTTTGTTTTACCCAAATTATTTTGTTTAGCAAATTACTTTTGGATAATTAGTATATTAATTCAAATAACATTTTTCATATTTAATGTTTGCTGTGTGCACAAGAAAGGTGGTCAGAGATGATTTTTCCAAATGCAAAATTAACCAAAAATTAACACAACGTACAAAAAAATCCAAGCATAACCTTCAAATATTTACAAACATTAGCGATTCTTGCAAAGATTTTGACACTAATCAAGATGAAAGTATGTGAAAGTGAAGTAAAGAAATGAAAGACGGGGAGATTTATCATAATAGTGGTATGAATGTAGCATGTTTTATACAAGTTACAATAATTGTTTATTGCAACGTAAAGTTTGGCACAGCTTCGTGCTAGCTTTCAAATAACTGCAAACATGGCATGTGTTACATGCAGCAGAAACATGCAAACAGAGAGGAAACAACCAGATGAGCCAGAAAGTTCCTGTCTTAAATAATACAGGGAGCAGCCTAATATCAATACAATTATGTTTAATTTGACAAAACATATTTATAAATGTAGGATCAGCTGGTTGCCTTGATACATTAATTTAATGATTTAATTAAATTTTCTTGCCGTCTGCCTTTGATCTTTGTGGTTGCCGATGGCACAGCTTCCTTGTTGGGTCTTTGTATTTCATGTGATTGAATCTGACTGAATTTACCGGTTGCTATGGCATCATAAGTACAGGCACAGGAAGAAAATGAGCGCTTGTTTACATGTTTAAATGATTTCTTTTTAGTGAAGCCATGTTTCAAAGCCTTAGGCACAAAAACAGATGGTAACTAAAAACTAAAGACATTTGAGGGTTGCACTGTAGACAGAGAGAGAGTAAGATGATGATTTCCTGAATAGAAACAGCACAATATATATCCAGAAACACTGAAAATCTAACATTATAGTCAGGACTTTTGTGTTTTTTACAAATCTGCCTTTGATTTTAATTTACCCTTACTTTAAAAAAAAATTTCTATATGCTACAGGTTTAACACTAATCAGACTGGTAGCTGTTTCGAGTGACAAAAAAACACACAGAACAAAGCATAAATAAACGCTATCTTGTCATATAGATTTACAACATGTCCTGGGTACTAAAGCACCAGGTAGAATAAATGGTAAACTGTAAAACTCTGTGAATCGCGAATGATTAACCCTGGCCTTTAATCATATCGTTGCGCATATTTCATTTTAAGTTTCTCTCTTGGATGCTGAGTTTATAAACTGTGAGATAAAGAGAGCTGATAAATGTTCAACATTTGCTGGATTTATGTGTGGAAAGTGTTTACTGAACATTTTACTTTTGTGGTAAACTGTAAACTATAACGTCGACAAAGGTGCAAAAGAGTTTATTGTACACACACACACACACACACACACACACACACACACACACACACACACACACACACACACACACACACACACACACACACATAACTATATTTACTTGCAACATATGCGTGACAAATTCATTGTATGCTGTAGAAGTGATGACGAGCCACCATTCAGTGCCATTCAGTGTTGACGTGGCATTTCTCTCTACTCTAGAATAATGGTGGTAACAGTTTTGTAGCCGTGCTGCTTGTCAGTAACAGCTTACAACACTCTGTGTGCTGATGCACGAGGCCTCAATGCAGATCTCACCACACAGAACCCTAGAGAGAATAAATAAAGGACTGACCCCTTTTCTCAACGGTTTTTACAATCATCGCTCAAACTGTTGACATAATAACCACATTTAGTGTGGAAATTTATTCCTTATTTGCAAGCTTGACTCCATCTTGCTGCTGTTTTGGCAATGTTTACCCCATTCATCCCCTTTTTTTAAACATGATATACTCACGCTGATTATTTGAAGATCCATATCCTTTGATTTACACCAAGACCCTGCACCTAATATATAGCTGCCAAACCTTGTTCCAGGCTGGATGTAATAATCTTAACTTAAATCTGATGCAAACTTTTAAATACATTCTGCACATGTCTTCTGTTAGCAGTATTGCAATTCTCCTTTAAATAGTATTAATTTAGTCAGTAATATAATTCACTATGCTTGAATTGCCTTGTTTAATAGTAATATTATACATAAATACATATCTTTATTTCCCTGCAGAAAGCGTCTCTTACATTTTCATTGTGTCTCCAATACTTTTTATTTTCATTTTTGCAGCACCTCATTACCCTTTGCCTTCCAAGGCACAGCTCAGAAATAGAAACTTCCCAAACCAGCAACAGGCAATGGCCTGCTTTCATTCCTTCTCCCATGCTTTGACTGTTGAGAGACATGAAAGAACTTGAAATTTGTTTCCTGACATATTTAAATATGTGTCACACAAATTACTTATTGAAAGGCAAAGAAAATGGCTAAACTTCTTACACGAGAGACAGAATGTGTGGATTCAGAGGCCGGGGCGAGATATACATGACCCAACATGTGGAGCAAAATGTACATGAAGAAGCAATGCCTATAAGCTGTCTGAGTCTGACTAAGAATGTTTGTGCAAAACCATAATGCTCCAGTTAAGTGCTGAGACACTGGCAAGCTGGTTTCAAAACTGAGCTGTCAAAATAAAGCAATTAGTAACTGTGAAATATTTTGAGGTCAGACTTTTCTACAATGATAATTAAAACATAGTTTCCATAAATAGCACTAAAAAAAATGAAAACATGCCCGGAATAGATATGAAATTATATTTCTGTTTGAACCACTTAAATTTAATTCCGCCTCTGAAGATGCCTTTACCTTTAGATCTTTACTCTTACATTTTTAATCGTTTACCAAACGCATCACAAATGATCTGCAGCTTCCCACTGAAACGCTAACATGTGTTTGGATAAAAAAAAAAACACACACAAAAAGACACACACCTTTAGTGGCAAACAAAATTGCCATCAGTTTGAAATCTTCAACTATGTTTAGACTGGAATCTGGCACAACAGTTTACATTACTGAAATTCTAAGAAGGGTTTAAATGTTTTTCTCTTATATGTTTTAACGATGAGTCATTATCTGTCCTGGACATATGAGACAATAATCTACTGATAAATATTAGTTAAAGAAAACCATGAAAACTCTGTCTGTAAGCAATCATATTTTTGATTGGAAGCCATATTTGCTTGATGCACATACAAAGGTAAGCACATTTCAGCAGTATGTATAATGTTATTTCATTGTCTCGTGTTTTGTTTATACTAGGGTGCATTATTTTTTAGTTTAACATCAAAAGCTCTTAGTGACTCTGCAACTTTAGCAAAATGAAGCAGGTGTATCGCTGAGAAATGAGCAGCGCTCGACATGGCTGTTAAATCTACTGTCACAACACATTTGTTGCCCTTCATGTGCTGTTTTGTCTTTTAATCGTGCAGTCAACTAAAGCTATTTAACTTCTTCCGTGTGCTCTCTGACAAATGAGTGGGAAACTATTTTCCTTGACAAACGATTAAACAAACGATTCTTTGGAAAATCACTGGGTTGTGACTGTTTTGTGAGTCAAAGCCAACACTTTGATTGAATGAAAGTTAAACTTTACAAAATTTGGCCACATGAAGTCTGTGAGTGACCGCAGAATGTGCTACACAGGTATGCTCTACCTTAAATGGGTTCTCATGAAACTACTAGACGCTTGTGAACAGGTGTGACTTTATTGTACTGAATTGAAAAATCTTGGCATGCATTTTTATTATTTTGGCATAAGTTTGGGATTCTTGAATGTTTTGGAACTGAAAATGGTGCCAGTGAATCACTGCACAGTATTCACAACCATCAGGGCATTAGTCACTAAGTGTCTGGCTATGTACTTTACCGTGTTCCTCATTCCAGCATATCAACAGGTTATGTTTCAACAACAACATCAGGGCCACGCTGGCAGTAAATGTTGACGTTCTGACAAAGGAAGATGGTGCTTTCGCGGCCAATGTGTCTCCGTTGCTCAACGAACATGCTTGCGAACAATGTTATCATTACTGTGCTGTTCAGAGGAAAGCATTCCTAATTCTTTGGAGGTTTTTCAATTTTATAGCTTTGCAGGTTTAAGGGCTTTAAAACATAAATAATATTTCATGCAATTGATTTATATTTCACATTATATGCATTTAATTTTATATTCTAAACTCACAAACACACAAACAAGAAGCTTATAAAACATCTGTATTATCTAACCATCTTAAAATAGACCATTTTAAAATATTACATTATTGTGTATTATTACAAAATTATATGTTGTTTAAGTATGCACACTGCACACACATGCCTTTAGAAATATTGGAGTAGCATAGAATTACTATAACTGCTCATTAGTATACTGGCTTTAAGTACACCATACTATCAAATGAATATTTACAGTCTTTCCTTCATAAGAAACAGTTACACACATACATATGTATCTATGATTTTGTATGTAACTTTTAATTACTCCACTTGTGATATTGCATATTTTTTTCAAATATCTTATTATAAAGCCATAATAAATGATTTAAAGCTTTATACACATATCACCATGTATATACAAATAGAGACATGGCGTCACAAGCTACTACATGCACTGAGCAGAGTGAATACATGGTATGTGAGCTGCTGTCATTGTGTGGTTAGCTTACAGAATTCCATCCTTGACATGCCACCATTCAAAGTAGTGACTTCACTACAGGTTCTGTGTCACACTCAACACAAACAGATTATTACCTGAAAATCAAAACATTCACACCAGCACAAACATGCTCGGCCTACCTTCTACAAACACTTACTGAACGCACAGTTTGCATAAACAGCAGTTGAATAATTTTGCACTTGGCACAGTGACAGCATGAGGGTAATGTCAACACTGAGTTCCAGGTGGTTTTACAAGGATATATATTTTTTTCCGTTTATCTGATGACACTGTGGATGCACAGCCTGTCGTGGCAATTGGTTGCATCTATTTCCCGGAGGTATGTTACACAAAGATGGGTTGTTCAGCAATAGTCAGAGTTGGACCTGGGGGAGTAGCTGAGAGAAGATGACTGGCATCATCCAATAAGAGTACAATATACAGATCACATAGAAATCAACAATTTGTCTCCACGAATTGATACACCTGGTGTAATTGTACTACAATTTCCTCGGGCTGACATTGCAAGACTCTTAGACATTTCTAAAGCCTTCCGAAACCTCAACGCAATTACCAAAAAGAGAAAATTAATGATCATTTGTTAGGGGAATTCTGAGCAACAGGAAGGACAGGATGCACTGTTTAAGTGACAGAAACACAATAACACAAGTTTCCATGTGGGCTGGTAAATTGGCATGACATTAAAAGTTCACACCTAAGCACTGAGCTTTGATATGAGACATCTCGAAAGCAGGTGAATGTGTGACGAGTGCTGGCAAAGAGACCCGAGTGTTGTTTAAATATTACACACCAGCATGGAAAGATTGTGCAGTTGATTGTTTTCATCATAAAAGGGTTGTTTAAAAAAAATAAGATGAAGTAAATCATTCCACAAACACACACACACACACACACACACACACACACACACACACACACACACACACACACACACACACACACACACACACACACACACACAAATATGGATAGCCCTTGCTGTGATTACGGTGCTTCCTGAATGGGACAAATAAAACTACCTGGAGGCACCGCACCTTAAATGCAAAGGAAATATA
Organism: Oreochromis aureus; assembly: GCF_013358895.1. Classification (NCBI taxonomy): domain Eukaryota; kingdom Metazoa; phylum Chordata; class Actinopteri; order Cichliformes; family Cichlidae; genus Oreochromis; species Oreochromis aureus. Next base: position 17,543,961 of record NC_052959.1, read on the forward strand.
CGCCCCCTGGTTGTCTCAGGTAAAATAGTCTCAAGGTGTGTGCCTTAACATTTCACAGGTGAGACTTTTAAACCGGCTTTGAATGATGTGTAGGTTGGAATGTTCGAAATATTATATTAAATGGTCACTGTGAAACTTCTAATAAAGACACTGGAACGCAGCGTGAAGGTATTTTGTGATGTTCTCAATATTTTAAACTCACATGCCCCGCCCCCTTGGGGTGGGTCTGAGGTAAGCCGCCTATAAAATGCCGCTAACGCGGACCCAAGGTGAGACGGGCTTCAGCGCTCTGGCAGGTATGATTGAGAAGACACACTCCTTTGGATACAGCCCAAGACTCTCCGCATCTTGACTCACACAAGGCTTCGGACTTTACGCAAAGAGCTCTCCGAGGTTTATTGCTGGACAGATTCTACAGAGCAGCACACTAACCATGAAGCTGGAGGTGCTGTGTGGTAGTCACTATGACATGAAGCATTTCGAGATGTCCAGTGATGCTGAGGGTCATGAGCGATCTCCTTTCCCTCCTGAAGAGGAGCTGGGGTCGGATGGGGACTGCGTGGCCCACAGTCCTCCACCTGTTACCCCGTGCGGCGGCAGCGGCAAGTCCAAGCCGTACACACGGAGACCCAAACCCCCGTTTTCATACATCGCTCTAATCGCTATGGCCATCCGGGACTCACCCAGTGGACGTCTGACTTTGGCGGAGATAAACGACTATCTGATGAAAAAGTTTCCGTTCTTCAGAGGCACTTACACCGGCTGGAGGAACTCGGTTCGTCATAATCTGTCTCTTAATGATTGTTTTCTCAAAGTGCTCCGGGACCCTTCCAGGCCCTGGGGAAAGGACAATTACTGGATGCTCAATCCTCACAGCGAATACACATTTGCTGACGGGGTGTTCCGGCGTAGAAGAAAGCGCATTAACAAAAAATTCAGCAGGGAACAAGAGGAGCCCGAGCACACAGAGGAGCCGCAGCGCATTCACCAGTCTGCCCCGAGCACCAAGACTGATTCCTGTCCCAAGTTTACCAGTTCATTCGCTATTGACAGCATCCTCAGTAAGCCGTTCAAGAGAGACTTAAAAAACGAACATTTGCCTCCCTTTCCTGCCTTCCCCTGGCCTTACTACTCTGAACTAATGACTTATCATTCAAACACACCTGCCTCATATCTATACGTAAAGTCACCCTGTCATATGGACTCCAGTGTCCAGCATGTATCAGCCCCCTATGGTGGTGGGTTTCTTTCATAGACAGTCTTGCAATATCACAAAGAAATGTGGACTTGCTGTTCGGTGACTCCAAATCAGCTTGAGCTAATCGTGAAGACTGAGGATGAAGACGGCCAAACACCAAAGACAGACAGAAACCACTTTCATCTGTGTACTTGATTTAATCTGACATAACTGTGGCGGGATGGTGGTTCCCTTTTATTTTTGTAGTTGTTTATCCTTAAAGCGTTTTCAAACTTGAAATTTCACACTCTGAAATGTTACCGAGCAGAGCTTTAACTTTATTTCTTTAACAAACCTGTTAAAATATGCACTTTGACTGTTTTTATGTCTTTTTATTTTGAGAAATATGAAATTAATAATAAAAAAGTTGTGCTGATATCTGTTTCCTGTTGTTATGGCCTACCTATAAATGGAATTATAGATCCCTCATAAAAGCATAGTTAACTGCCAGTGCAATTATAGATTGCACTATTCACGAGGGCGTATTCATCTGACGCCTCCTCGAAACTATTTTCGGAATCTTGCATTGAGCAATATTTTTATAATAATAATAATAATAATAATAATAATAATAATAATAATGATAATAAACTTGGAATTGTTCTTTTTTTTCTCTTTCTTTCTGCTTCATGCTGCCAAAAGAAATATCATATAGTAGTATTTACTTTTTCATGTTCATGAAGCTCGCTGCTGCCGGATAGGGGCATCCAATATTTATGTTTTCTGTCTGGCGCTGCAAATAGCTGTCGCCTCAGTCACCACACATACTCAGGAAAGGGTTTATACAATTGCGAGCTCAACTCAAATTCAGTGCAGAAAGAAGGGTATTCCAGTTCATGCTATTCATCTGACACTAGAAAGTAAATTTCCTCAAAAGCAGCTGTGCATCCTGGACGCACGAGTTTCGTGTTGGTAACAGCCTGAGCAGATTGTGCTTTTAACTTCACTGATGGTGACATTATTTCATGTCTTAAGCCACTCGACTTGCTCTAAACATTGCACAGAAGAAATGAACTTTGCATAGCGACATGTTCATATTTTATCATCTGAATCCTTCCAAAGACTTTTGTTAGATTGGCTACTTTCATTTCTCCGGGGATGTAATCCAGGCTCCGAGAGGTAAACTGACACTTGGGCGCTGTGTGTGGTATGTTGGCACGCTCTGATGGAAAAAACATGCTCTGGCCTCTCATGTCAGAGCCCTTAACCCTGAACAGATCCCAACCAAATCAGGAGTCGGTGCTTCTCCCGCACAGCTTTACAGTCTAAAGCTGCAATTGGGCACCTTCAGTGTTTGCGGTGAAGGGAGGTAAAAGGAAATAATTTGATCTTAATCGAACTCTGAGACTTCATTCATCATGATGTCGTGACAAATACCGGTTTGTCAAATGTGGACAGAAGTGTTTTGGAAAGTGAGTCGTGGGAGGAGATTTGTCTTACTCCAGTGTGCTGTGTCCGGCTTCTAGGCTGGATACTTGCCAGATGGGGAGGGAGTAGTTCCTGGCGATTTCTTGGAGGGATTTGGGGGAATAGAGGGGCAGAGAGAGATTTAAGTACTGATAGGTGGTCGAGTTGTGTTTGGCCGGGTGGATATGCGCAAGCAAAGTCTAGGAGCTTTATTTCCCCTCTCTGATGGGATTATTGCCAGCGATGGGCAGAGAGAGGAAGGAGGGTCAGCGCCTGCGTTTCTTGATTTTCACGGTTATAATCTTACCGAGCATCGCAACGGGACACTGACCTCCGTGAATTCTGCTTTAGAAAGCCTTTAACGGTTCTTAAAATACAAGAAAAGAGTTGCATGTTGTATGAAACCAGAAAGAGGCACGGCTATGACGACTGAGAATTCCCAGCAACATCTGGATTTATCCAATCCTCTGCGCGCAAGTCCAGCGGCTGGTGCTCTAAGTGCATCTCTGCTGAGCGCACAGCCAGTGATGGAGAGCCCGCATAATGAATCAGCTAAAGGGAAAAAGGGAAACTCCGGCTTGAGGCGCCCCGAAAAGCCTCCCTACTCATACATTGCCTTAATTGTGATGGCTATTCAAAGCTCGCCAACTAAAAGGCTTACTTTAAGCGAAATATATCAGTTTCTCCAGGCCAGATTCCCTTTCTTCAGGGGATCATACCAGGGATGGAAAAATTCCGTCAGACATAACCTGTCTCTAAACGAGTGCTTTATAAAACTACCCAAAGGTCTAGGCAGACCTGGCAAAGGGCACTACTGGACCATCGACCCTGGCAGTGAGTTTATGTTTGAGGAGGGCTCGTTTCGTCGCAGACCCCGGGGGTTCCGGAGGAAATGCCAAGCTTTAAAACCAATGTACAGGATGATGAATGGTATCGGGTTTGGTGCATCCATGCTGTCCCAGAACTTTGATTTCCAATCACCCGCAGGCTCATTAGCATGTCATAACAGCTACAACTTAGATTTAATGGGTAATGCAGTTCCAGGTGGCTTCGATGGACTCGGAGGAGGACATCACATCCCGCACATGTCGTCAAGCTCCGGGTCGTCATATATGGCCGCATGTCAGGTAGCCTCTAACTCAGACTATTGCCCCGACAGCAGCAGCAGCCCCCTGCAGTCTTCCCCAGCGATGATAGGCACTTTGGACTGTCAGTCTCCATATGCAAATGCAGCTTCACATTGGAGTACACCTGGTGTGTCATCGTACATCAAACAGCAGTCGGTGAGATCAAGCAGTCCAAACTCCTCAGCGGTACACGCGGGAATGACGTCTTACGCTCTGGATCAGGGCTATTTGCACCATAATGCACGAGATTCTGACATTTCAGGTAAGCATTTTATTACTTACACTGTTTTATATTCTCTACTTACCACAGTGAGTCACTAGAGTCACTTGAGGCCTTGAGTAACTGATAATTTATCAAACACAGAAAAAGTCAAGGCTTTTTTTTTTTTTTTTTCTTAAAAAAAAACAGGCTACATATTTAATAGATTTCCATGTTTCACATACATAAAAAAATAGAGAGAGAAATCAGGATTTAACAATGTATTTTTATGTGAACAGGTTTATTTAAAAATCTATACATAAAACATATCAATTTGTAATATATTTAAAATTAAAATTTAAAAGCAGCAAGATGAACAGAAAAGTAGTTTTTAAGGCTATAAAATATTTTTTGATTTTTTTTCCATCACGCTTAAAAATATTGGTGTTCAATTGTGGCTTGTGTTTAATTTGATTTATTTACTACTATTATTGTTATTTCACATTTTATTTTCATGTCATGGCGTCTGCATAGAAGCCTTTTCAGAGGTCCCCGTGCAATACAAATGTAGGTCGAAATACACAATAACAGCAGATCATTAAAACTGTTAATTATGAAAACAAAACTTTTTTTTTATTTTAAGGCTGATTCATAACTTTCACTAAAAATGTCAAACCTGCTTTTATTGTATTATCGATTAGTCTGTAAACATGTTTTTGTTAACAAACGCTAAAAGGCACATTTGTATACAATGAAAAAAAATCATTAAAAATATATATATATTTTCAAGTAGTTCTTTTTAGAAATATAAAATTAGGAAAATCAGCAGACTTGCTTGTACGAATCTGTCTCAAAATGCACTGATTCCCTTATTTTTAGCAGTGGGAAAAATCTGTTGTTTCAGGATGTTAGAGTGAGGAATCCACTAGAATTTGCATCATCAACTGCCTAACAGTGTAAACATAAACTGCGCTTATATCCTTTGTCAAAGGATAAAGGCAGCTATGGAACTTATGACCACTTTAATTTAAAAGAAAAAAAGACAGAAAGAAAGAAATGTTGTTCAAAAGTAGCGCCAACCATTTTTAGGTCTAAAATTGTCTAAAAGGAAACGCTCTGAAGTTGTGGCACTTTTTCTTTTCTTCTTTTTTCTTTCTTTTTCGGTTACGTGCTTGTATAAATCTACAGCTTGACCAAAGAAATGACTACTTGACCTCTTGTATCCTGTTTGTTTACAGTGGGATTGTCTCGATATTCCAGCCACTCAGCTCCCGTGTGTGACAGGAAGGAATTCGTTTTAAACCTTCATCCCAACACCAGTGGATCTTATTATCATCAGCTCCATCATCATCATCAAAGCGTCTATCAGGACGTAAAGCCATGTGTAATGTGACAAGAAGAGGCAAAGTTTCCTAAAGGTTCCTAAAATAAAACCCCCAAATCCACTTCATTTAAGTTAAATCCTCGGCGGAGTGATTCTAACATAACATTTCCTTATACGGCAGCTTATGAAGCACATCTTTCTTTCCAGTGAACTTTGACCTTTCAATTTCTTTAGTAATCATTTTGTTGTGGGGACTTGTTTTAGCACTTCACGTTTTCCTTATGCGACTGACGTCACACACATGGATAAGCAATATCTATATTGTACCAAAAAACGTCAATATATCTGAAGTTTTCATGCGCACTTAAATTTGTTTTTTTGTTTTTGTTGTTCTTTTCTGATGGTTAAACTGTTGCTTCTCGCCTGTAATAATCCCTAATCATTAAAGAGATTTATTTTTGAAAGGACCATTTCGAAGTGATGTCTTAAATACTAAACGACTATAAGAAAGGGTATAGACAAAGTATTTTCTATAAACAGTATAGATCATCTTTTCGGTAACAAGAAAACTGGTACATTCTAGAAAGCATTTCTTAACCGGTTAGTTTATGGATTTCCATTTATATCTGACATTTCCCAAATGTTGGTTTTAAAAAGTAAGTTTTGTTTCTCAGGAGCTCAACAGAACAGTAGTCTTTAAAGTCTTGTCTTTAAAACAGACAAGAGAAGCAGAAATTCGAAACTATGAGAAAGCAAAAGTAGACACACTCATCAGGGAATTCCAGTTGTGCTATGGGGGCTTTCTTCTCAGTTTCATAAATATGAACGAAGTGTAGATTATTTTATTTGATGTTAGACTTTTGCACATTTTATTTATTGTGAAAAGTTGGGCTTAATAAAAAGTAGTTCTTCAAGGTTGTTCATATTTTGAGGATAATTTATGTATATGTTGTGACTTCTTTGCATTAAACTGCTGCCACAATAGCTTCACTGATGTAAAATATCATACTGACATAATTAGTAGCCAGAAAGAAGGGAGAGGGGAGGCCACGTACAGTGAGCAACAGTGCAGTGACATTAAGATCTTACATTTTTCTTCAGTGCTTTTTGGTTTGACTTGCACTGCCATCTCGTGGTAAATGAAAGTTTTTGGAACTCTAGAATAAAATTGCTGCGTTTGGTATTTGCAGAGGATTTAAAAGGTCGCACAGAACATCCGGTTGGACATTCAGTCACTTTAGCAGACGGCATACGGAAAGCCGGGATGAACGGTATTTATCGATCAAAAACATAAACAGGACAACGTGAAAAGAAATCCAACAGTTCTTCTGGTATAAACTGAACCTTCAGACCGAACGAACCCCCAGACATAAAAAAGAAACGTGACAAGGTGAATAAACCATATTTGACATAGACTAATGACAGTGTACGCACTCTGATTTCTTTTAGACAGCCATACTCTCGCTTAATTGCCCACACGTGGGTCTCGTTCGATCATCATACCTTATTATAGATTTATATCACATTATTGCGAACATAATCCACATTGTTAGTATGAAATTGCATGTTTATATTTATATATATTTTGAAAGTTTCTACATAATTTTAAATTTCCTAAAAGCAAAGGCTTCTTACATAAACATTATTAACGGCTCTGCTGTCCATGGTGCTGAATATGTGTTTTTTATTTTGATACGTTTGTTATTATAAACGCAAAAGAAATTAAGCACTTTCTATATTTTTAAGACTGTAATACTCACGCAGTATATAAGAATACACACACTGTGTTGTATGCGATATAGAGATCGGTAATTCAAAGTTGGTGCGTTTACAAGTCCAGCCCCGATAAAGGCAAAAGTTAACTGTATTAAATTGCATCTCAAATATTGCGGTGTGGGTAGGTGTGATTTTATGGGATACTTGTGACAACATAAGAGTCATCAAGCGTCTTCCTTTATCCAAGCATTCTCCTAATGAATCACTTCAAGGTTAAATTTCATTGGGAAGTCACAGACCAAAATTCTGGCATTAGGTTTTCTTTTGTTTGTTTGTTTTTTTTAATACAAACTAACATATACAACGTAACATGCCGTCAGAAAAGCAAACATTTCAAACAAAAACCCGAAATATGAGGTTGTTCTATTTCTGGAATAACAGTCAAATGCTCCTCACTATCCCAGCAAATGACGAAATTTAACTACATGGTTATTTTAAATTCTGGGATTCCAGTTTCGATCAGTGCTCTGATGTGGTTTAGTTCGTTTCAGTCATGACTGACATCTTTATACTTTACTCTTTATACTGACTGCTAACTGACCAAGAGAATGAAAGGCATGCGTCCGAGCAGCTAAAAACGATAAAACAAGCTCTAAGCAGCAAATTCATCAAACGCATGAAAATAATTTCATTCAACATGTCACTGAAGGGAATGAGACCAAAGACCGCAAGAGACAATGGTCCAAGCTATGAGCCGCTGTATTTATATGGGTCAGAGAAGTGGTTTGCGCCTTGAAACAGTCATTGTCAGTGACCAGCACAGTTATTTATATGAGATATTTATTACCGAGTATAAATAAATTACCATAATACACTAATTACAATAAGCCAAACTTTTTATCATTAACAACTATAACCATTTACAAAAAATGTATGACTGTTATTGTTATTTTTGTCGTTGTTGTTATTATTCTAAGCAAAGAAAGTAAAAGCCGAAAACGGAACTTCGCTGTAAAGAAGTGCAGATTCAGAAAAAAATGTGAAATGTCAGTAGTACCCAAGAAAATACTCTAAAAAGTACAAGTACAAGTACAGTATATATATATCTATATAGATATATATAGATATATATATATATATATATATAGATATATATAGATATATATATATATGTAGTGTTACTGCCAAAATAAAGTTAAATAAAGTTAAATAAAAGTATAACGTCATTAGAATTTTACAGCTTTTTCCAATAAACAACACAGTATCATCCTGTAAAGAAATAAATTCATTAAATTAAAGATGTTTAAATAAATACAGTATGGTCCTTGTAAAGTTACAGGAAATCACCGATGCTGCCAGTAATTTACTGTAAAACTTTACAGTTTTGTTTTCTTTTGTTTTGTTTGTTCATGCTCACCACTTTATTAGGCAAGTGACTTGTGAGATGAATGATCGTAACTGTTTTTGCTTTATTTATTTATTTATTTATTTTAATATTTAAAGGCATTTGTGGCACTACACTCTTCTTTTTTAAAACTAAGGTAAAGATAAAAATGCACGTTTTGTTGAAGGGAATGTTTTTACTAGCCTAAAAGGCCATGCTTATACACAGCAACCTGTACCACGGTTCTTTGGTATGCTATGTATGCACACTAAGTTAAATACACATGATCTATATACAACCTGTTTACTCTTTGAAATAGGCCAAAAAAATTGTCTGATTGTCATTTAATTAATCTCTTTTGTCCTGTTTGACACGCTGACCTGGAACATTAGAGAGTCACAGAGAAAGTCTTCCCTGGTATCTTGAACCACCTGTGGAAATTATTTTAGTTTATTAGCACATTTAGTGCATGAAACCAACAAGCAGGCTTTTACGATCAGTTTTGATTCATAGTATTTAAGGTTGTGGCTTTCACATAACTGAAGGTGCCTGTTAATGTTTTAGGATTTGCTCAGTCAGTCAGCAACTGTAGTACAGAATTAGACCAGGAGATGGCAGCAGCCGCTAAATAATGCTCTGAAACCCATCTCAGTGCCGCTCAGGGGGCTCATGTGGCTCATGTGGATCACTGAATGTAATTAATATCCTGAATATATATACCGTTATCATGTACACAAAAATTAAACAGACTACTTCGTTGGCCGCTATGGGTGATTTTTAGGAAGTTTCTTTTTTTCATATTTCTTTTTGTTCCTCTGAAAAGTTAAGTTTAACGTTAAAGGGTTGATGGCCGCAACAGCAACAACTGATAAGAGTTGAAATAATTCTTACATACTGGTCATATTTCATCCCTTCACAGTATGATCCAGAGGCCATGGCCAAGACATGGAAACATGACAAGGTAAGAACATTCTGGAACTCTTGGGATTTGTTTTGGATCCATGTATAACCATTACAAACATTTAACACCAACCTCATTGCTATATAATAAAACAATCTAATAACTACTGCATAGTATAACCAATATTAATTCACACATTAATTAACACAAAACATAAAAACTGCTAATGCTTGTTTTATTCTTTCAAAGAGACCTTGTGTCTGTGGAACTTTCTCGTGTGTTTCCCACACTCAGTGAAATGGCAGCTCAGGTGCCCTAAAAGTATAACCTGGTGACCGCCCAACTTCTCTTTTAATCATTGTTCTAATCTCAGGTAATGCTCAGTTAGTTTAATCTCAGTTAGCTCTGACCCCTGTATGACCTCTTTGCCCTCCGTGCACCATGACCACTCTTGTAGCCCCATCACACAGGAAGCTGTATGCGCTGCACTGACCGCTAGACTGAATGAATGGCCAGAAATTTGTGTTGTGCTTGCTTCTGTGCTCTATCCGCATTTTTCGGTCACATCCGCTCCCTGCCATTCTGCAGTTTTATTGGTTGAGAGAATGTACGTCATACTGCGAGAGCGCTCACCGGATGGCGCACTGCTCATCGTGCCGGCAAATCCCATACAAATCATTCGTGCGGTGTGAGCCTTAGGAAACGATATGTTTCATTGTTGAATTGTATGTTAATGTCTCTTGGCACTGTTTTACTATTTCAGTGGTTTTTGATTCTCCTGACCCTCAAAGTACCAGCAAGTCCCTGTCAATGAAATGTGGTGTGACCACAAACAGCTCTTATGTCAGTGTCGCCACTGTGTCGTTAATAAATGATTGCGTTTGTAGAAATCAGCTGAACTTCATGAACTCAGCTAAGACTGACATGACGACAGGCTGCAACTGCAAATGTACCCTTTCTGAACACTAGAGGGAGCCACGTTCATAGTGATTGGGATAAACCTCCAACAGGCCCCCCTCTCTGTTTCTCCTTTTTTTTTTTACACTCCACTAAAAATTCAAGTTTGATATGTATATTTTTTCCCAGATTCACAGTATCGTATTTTTGTTTCGAAGCATCGATTGTTTAGCAAAACGATCCAGCTTACAATACAGTTGGTTCATTCAAAATTCACACTTTTAGACTGTTGTCATTATATTTGTTTAGATTTTCTTTATGTGGTTTGCTATAAATTCGACCCTTAGTATAATATTATTAGGGAAAGACAGAAAGTGGTGTTCAACATAAATGCACAAATATGATAAACTGACGGCAAATTTAATTTTTAAACAAATTATATCAGGAATATATATATTTTTTATTGATAATAACATCTCCATTATTTGTACTGACACTGGTTCGAAAAAAAAGACATACATAAAACGCCTGAAGTTGTGTTTATTGATATGACACTATGTCATGTTTTTCACTGTGATCCATTCTTTTCTTTTTCTTTCTTTTTTTTTAAATAAAGGGTTAGGGAGGAGTGGGTGAGCAGGCCGTGGTATTAAGTAAAAGGCCCGTCCTGAATTGTGTAAACAGCCCAGGGCGGTGGAAAAAGTTCATGCCCGGGTCCATGTAAGGAGAAACCAGGCCACTGCACGGATATTTAATTAAGACGACCTGCGAAGGATTACAGCGATATTGGGACTGTAACCTTGTCTCACAATGATCATTAACAATTTCATGCACCGTCGCTCTTGACAGTTAGGGGACATCTAGGGCCCTTCAGGGTCGACTTATTGAACTATTTTTTTTATATTTGGTCAAAATGTTTTATTTCTCTGATTTGCGCTTCAGGCCTTTTACATTATAAACTCATTAGAAGTTTTTTTTAATTACACGAGGAATTAAATCTGGGTAAAGAAACGGAAGAACTGTGCATGTAAATAATTGTTTGCTGATGCTAAAATTATTCTCTACAGTCCAGTTTTCTTTAGGATAATAATTTCCAGATGAGCTTTCACCATCACCGAGCAACAAATATTCAAATATTTTTTGATGAAAAGCCACACATGGAAGGTGTCGTCCCATTTGGTTCCCGGCCCTAAATGGTCTCCCTGAATAAACTCTCACACCTCTGGTCACCTGAAGCCCAAATTGTCTCTGATTCTCGCTGTAATGAGGTCGCACTTAACGCCCACCGCCAGCACTGTGAGGTTCTCTCCCGCTTTGATCTCACACTGACCTACTGCTGGTGTTGAATGTTTTTAACCAATCAAATGCACTTTAAAGATGTTAAATTGCACCATTTGGTTCGCTGGTGTCAGCGCCGTTTCTGCAAAAACAAAAAGGAAATATTGCAATGAAATTCTTTCTGAGAGCAATGACCGTAGGAGAAAATGTAAATTAAATATAATGTGATTTTTTAAAGGAAGATATCAGAAATATTTTGGCACTGAAAATAACGGACAGTTACTGCATTTGTACATTTGAAATATAACTGCAATGATTGTGCCATTTCAGCTTCATTAAATTTCTTGTAGAAGATGTCTGTTCTTAACACAGCGTGCGGGGAAATGAACTCCATGAGCTGAGTGTGTACATGTTGCTCTGTCGTGTCCGAAGCTTTGGCTGGAGCGGACTGGGAGTTAGCGACACCTCCTAGGTTTCTTTTTTTTTTTTTTTCTAAAATCCCTGAGTGTGGCCAGCAGCTTTCTGCTCCCTTTGCACGCCCTGACATCCCATTGGACAGCTCCTGCGCTTTTGTAGGCGGAGCTTCCCTGGCAGCAAAAAAGGAGGAAAGAATTTAACTGCGCAAAAGTCCTCTGTAGTGACGGATGTCCGAAGTTCAGAAGTTTTTCAGTGTGCGTTTCATTGGGACACAAGGATGGGGACAGCTTAAACACAACAAGTTGCACTGCGGTTAAGACTTTTCCCTCTTTTGCTTTTTTTTTTTAAAGTGAGGAACGAAGTCTTGTGATTTGAGCGCCTCAGCCTCCAAAGGAGATAGAAGACGAGCACTCATTCTGCGTTTTTTGGAGCTTTATTTTTGCCGGATCAAAGTGAAGACATGCAGGCTCGCTACTCCGTCTCCAGTCCCAACTCACTGGGCGTCGTGCCGTACATCAGCAGCGACCCGAGCTACTATCGGGCCGCAGCCAGTGGGGGATACACGGGGATGCCAGCACCTATGAACATGTACTCTCACGCGGCTCATGACCAGTACCCTGCCAGCATGGCCCGGGCGTATGGACCCTACACACCCCAGCCTCAGCCCAAGGATATGGTCAAACCCCCTTACAGTTACATTGCGCTCATCACTATGGCTATCCAAAACTCGCCTGACAAAAAGGTGACCCTGAATGGGATTTACCAGTTTATCATGGAAAGGTTTCCATTTTACCGAGACAACAAGCAGGGCTGGCAGAACAGTATCAGACACAATCTGTCTCTGAATGAGTGTTTTGTTAAAGTGCCCCGTGATGATAAAAAGCCCGGTAAAGGCAGCTACTGGACCTTGGACCCAGACTCTTACAACATGTTTGAGAACGGGAGCTTCTTAAGAAGGAGACGGCGTTTCAAAAAGAAGGACGCACTAAAAGAGAAAGAAGAGCGGCTGCAGAAGGAGATACCGCCGAGGCAACAGGGCCGGGAGCAGGAGCAGCCGGTGCAGGGCTCCCAGCCTGTGAGGATCCAGGATATAAAAACCGAGAACGGGGCGGTCACGCCACCACAGGCCGAGTCGCCTTCCTTGAGCACCGTTCCCAAAATCGAGAGTCCAGACAGTAGCAGCATGTCCAGCGGGAGCCCCCACAGCATCCCCTCCAGTAGGTCCATCGGTATAGACAGTACCGAGCACCACCAACATCACGGCCAGGCCTCGACGCAGGGCTTCAGCGTAGACAACATCATGACCTCCCTCCGGGGATCTCCACAAGGGGCCACTGAGCTCAACTCCAGCCTCACCGCCTCCACCAGGACAGGTATAACACCGTCTTTGTCCCTAAACTATTCTCCAAGTCAGACATCTGTCTATAGTTCACCCTGTAACCAAAACTCCATCTCCACTACCTCCAATGCAACCTATCATTGTAACATGCAAGCCATGAGCCTTTACGCTGGGGACAGATCTAGCCATTTGGCACCGAGCACCACCGTGGACGAAACGTTGCCAGATTACTCAGTCACAACCACCTCATCCTCCCTGACCCACGGTAATCTAAACTCTGGGCAGGAAAGCCACCATCCCCACCAAGGAAGGTTGACCTCATGGTACCTCAACCAGGCCGGGGACCTGGGCCATCTGGGTGCAGCTTACCCAGCACAACAGCAGAACTTCCATGCGGTCAGAGAGATGTTTGAATCCCAAAGAATTGGCTTGAATAATTCACCTGTGAATGGGAATAGCAGCTGTCAGATGTCATTCCCACCAAGCCAGTCCATCTATCGCACATCGGGAGCTTTCGTGTATGACTGCAGCAAGTTCTGACCAAAAAAACAAAACAAAAACAACCCAAAACAGGGTCAGTATTTCCCCTCACGGTGTTTGAACTCGTTCAGTTAAATCCAGCGTTGTTGCCCTTCCTTACCTGCCTCCCTCACTCCCACATGGACTAATATGAAACAGAAAACAAAACAAAAAAAGACTTGATCTTTCTAAAGAACAGTGTTACTGCCAATAACACGTAAGTCTCCCTTTGCTTTTGTGGCTTTATGTGATGTGTTAAATATATGTCACTTTTCATGGACGTGTAAAATGCATATAGTAATTTATTTCTAAACTGTAGCCGGATATTATGGACCAAACACCAAAAAAAGTGTTTCTAAATTGAACTGCCTTAAGTGTCCAAAAAAATTGTTCCATTATAAAAGTAAGAAAAAGGAACGTGTATATCGTCGTACTATTTCAAAGAATCTTCATTTGTTGAAAAAGTATTCTGAAGGATTTGTTTGTTTGTTTAATAAATTGTCATTTTATGAGAGTTAAAGTTACGCCTCATTTCTTGCAGACTTGAAAACAGGCTCGCGATTTTTTACACCCGATCTGTTAGTTTAGTGAAGTGACCTCTCGGATTTAATTCATTTAATTGTGTGTGTGTGTTTTGTTTCCCAAATAATTTAAAGGCAATTAAATATATTCGGGCTGTGATCTGCTGCAAGGACAAGACCTTATTTACACATAAAAGTAAAACTTCCCTGAAGGTCGCCTTACATCTTTTTCATGAGAGATGTAGAAATTAGGCAAAATATTAGGATGTATTGTTTCTTGTTTGTACTTCATACAACATTTATATTTTTCAATGTCCAGTCAGAGGCGTTCGAGTTCTGTTACAAATGATTAGAGCTCAAAAAGATCTTTAGTCAGAGCGCCTGGAAAGAGCCTGCACACAGCACAACTTTGTTTTGGACTGCGTTGTGTGTTTACTGGCGCATACCAGCGCTTACTTAATATCATACCGCACATGCCAAAGATAGTCCCGTTGTCACTTCAGTTTTGATGTCTGAGTTCTCACCAGTCTGACGTGACGCTGACAAACATAACCGTCACGTTTTTTTTAATACATGTAAACCGGCATTTTAAAGAGGTTGTTGATATTTAACTAAATACAAATAAATAGAAGTTAGTCCAATTGAGGTTTTATTGTAGTCCTCGTTGAAAAGTGATGTAAATATATATTTATTAATAGCATAAATTTTCTTTTTCCTTTGTAGGATTAATGGTAAGAGTCGCTTACACGCTTTAAAAGGCAGCTCATGAACTACCTTTAAAAAGGTCAAAAAGGTAGCCCACTGCTGTATTATTTATATATATTATAAATATTGATTTTTTTTTACATGAATGTTGGTACGCATGCTCTAGTTTTCGTCGTCTCACCCAACAATTAAAGCAACATTTACCATATTTCGCTCTATAATTTATTGCGAGTTATATTTATTAACTATAGACAAATATTTATTTTAAATCATTTTTACTTTAGTAGTCTTAAATGAAATAGCCTTGATTTAATTTCTGCAGTTTGCATAATATATATATATATATATGCGTGTGTATGTATATATAAATTCAACATTGAGCTTAATGAAAGAGGAATAAGCCTTTAGTGGACAAATAACAGACAAATAACTTGTAATTTTCTGCAACGCTGTTTTACTTACTTTTTGAGGATATTTTAGAGGCTTTCTATAAAATAGTTTCCCAATGAGCAGAAACACGTCCCCAACTCCTTGACTGACGACAAGCCTTATTACATGTTTTAAAACCGAGTTTCTAAAATGGAAAATGGTTTGGATCTTTTTCTTTCGGCAGCTGCAGTCCTTTAGATCAACAAGAAGAATAATAGAACAACATAACCCGATCTGTTTAACTGCATGCCACGTGAATTTAATATGAGGCCTTAGAGCATGTCTATATTTTTATGAAGAAAAAAGTCCAATTTAGCACAAAATCCTGCTTATGTGCGTCTTCCGGGTCTCCGATTCCACCATAATCAGGCTCATAAAAGTCATTAGATAATTTCTCAAGTGTAGGCCTAATAAACAAACGTCGTGTTAGTCAAAAGATTGATGGCGCTCTCACAGAATGGACCAGGTCAGGAAGGAATAAAATTCAATCAGAGAGCTGGAATCGTTTTTCATGAGACGGAAAAGGCAGAGAGGGAGACGGGGGTCAATGAGGAGGATGTCGGTCGCCAGAGCACCATCAACAATATAACAGGACATAGCACATACAAAGAGAGCAAGAGAGACAGAGAGAGAGAGAGGGAGAGGATGATGAGTTAGTTTGGTTTATGCCATATGATTTCGATTGCTTAAAACTGTAAACATGGTGAACAAAATGTTTCAGAAACGACTTTCAAATGTGCAGAATTTATACATGCCACAAAAAAATGATTATAGCTGGTACTGGAATGATACTACAGGGGAATCATCAGCGCACTGGAAGTTTCCTACGTGGGGCCCGGGGACTTTCATCCGTCCCGAGGGTTCCCACAACAAAATAGGTACAAATTAAATTTCGCCTTCATTTCCTTTTTCGAAGGAAGGACTAGAATAATTTTTTTTTCTTCTTCATTTGCTTACAGCTGTATTTCCACCTACAGTAGAGATGGCTATGACCGTTATTTCTCACAGCAAAACACTCTAATCAGATGTTGCTCAGAGCTCAGTGTCATTAAACATGGCACGTCTTTTTATGGCTTCCTAACAAGCAGACATTTGGAGACTACTGTCTGAGTCTGTGTAGAGGCTTTAGTCTGCTTCTCCCTGAAACGTTCCGCTACATTCCTGAAAATGCACAACATCCCTCACTGCTTTGGGTCATCGAGCAAAGATAAAAGAGTCAGTGCTGGTCCTGTCTTTAATATTAAAATTTAAAAAAATTAAATATGTTACATCGTTGATTTGAAAGCAGATAAAAGTTGTGTTACACGAGCTCCCTCTTTTGAAATATATTATAGAGCATGATTTTTGTCAAACAACTGCTACAGCTTGGTCGTAATTTATGTTCCATAGGTTTGACTGACACACTACGGCGTCTATAGGCGGAAGGTTTTGTTTGGGGGTCGGGTCAAAGTTCAAGAAATGCACATAAAAAGTAAACAACTGAACTGATTGACCTGATGACCTGATATATATATATATATATATATATATATATATATATATATATATATATATATATATATATATATATATATATATATGTATGTATACAACATAGCATAATATATTCTCCTCAATGTATAGATTACAGCTGACGAAAAATAATGATGCACATGCAGGTAGCAAGTCAAAGGCAAAGCTTCACTCCAGCTTTAGAGTTGACTTGTTTCAGTCAATGTGATGGCAGAATGGCAGATTAGAGGTTTACATTTAGTTTTATCATAATTTGCTATGGCTGTGGGTAAAAGTCTTCTTTGATATAAACACGGATATTTAACCAGGACAAAGGATAGTTCACTTTCCTTTCACCATCTCTATGGTATTTTTAAGGTCGTAAAACAGTGGCCTTTATAAAATTTGCAGTTGTTTTTTATAACTCATGAACCGACTACTATTTAAATACTGGATTATTACGTTGGCCTCGACTGCGACCAGCTGTGTATAAAGTGTAAAACAGGTCTGCTTTGACTGAACTTCTTCCTCCTAACAATACCTGCAAACAGGAATATATTAATGCGTAATTTCGGATATGCACTTTTTTTATTTTTTAAGTTATCCCCCCTTGTTCCGATGGGTTTAAATGGGGGAGGGCAGAAAGGGAGAAAGTAAATTAAGTAAAGGCTCACCGAGCCCCTGCAGACTTTGTGCACCTGTATGGCTGAGTGACCACAGCCCAGTATGGAAAATGCTGTGTTTTAGCTTTCGGTTGCTACAAGCGCCATCTGTTTCTAATTAGGAGCCCATAGACTCAAATTCTGTCTGCTCTGCGGCCAAAAGAGTGAAAGGTTGGAGGTCCAACACTTGTCTTTCTGAGGGAAAAATAACCGCTGCATGCAGCCTCTCATCCTGCACGTCTCATTTTCGAGACAAATGATAATTTTCAAAGAAATGATTCACCCCGCTTTGTCAAAACAGGCCGAGCAGCGAGCTGTAAACAAGGCTTCTGAATTAAATAATGATCCTGAAATCGTAAAGCATCCTCAAATCAAAAAGAAATGTACTCGTGCAGACTTCATAACCACTGGGAGGGTGGGATAATGGAGTACTGTGAATTCATACCGTTGGGAAACGGCCGACCTGCGAATAACCCGACAGCCCTGGCGAAATACCTAAAAAACGAACAGGCTTGCCTTCAAGTTACACAAAACATGCTTTTCTGCCGCTCGGGCCTGCGGTTTCTAATTATAGCACATTTTAGACACCGAGCACTTGAATGTCCTAATCAAAAGTGGAGCATTACATTGATTTATTGTCATGTGCAGGTTATGATGAAAATTAATATGTTTTTAAAGGATATATATATATATATATATATATATATATATATATATATATATATATATATATATATATATATATATATATATAGTGCATGTTTAACGCGTGGATACTTCAGTTGAAACGTTGTAACAAAGCGGTTTACGCCGGTTTACGATGCTCATACATGTATACCTACATAAGTACACAATTCATTGCTTAAAAAAAAAAAAGTTTCCTAAGTTTATTAAAAGTTTTCCTGTGAAGAACGGATTCGGTTGCAGTGTTTCTGATGGCAGGCAGTAAACTGCACCAACTTGAACTTTGTAACATTGTGTCACGAGAGGGCCACTTCAAAGCTGTCGAGCTACTGCTATTTGAGCCACAGTAGCAGTTGTCTGTGTCTTTCGATGGTCTCTTCTCATTTATGGCGCAAGGCGGCCACTGAGCTATGAAAACACGGCCAGCAGACTTAAACTGCTGACCGAAACGTGTCCTTATATTATATATAGCAAAGGGAAGAAAGTATAGTCAGAATACAGTGCCATCGCTGTTTTCAACTCTTTTTCTTATGGCTCTACAATATTTGTTTTTGTTTTTTCATAGGAACTAAACTAACATATCGATAAACGGAATATTTGAATTAAATATAGTTTATAGAATGCAAACGCAGTTTTCCTTTTAGATTTATTTATTTGTTTATTTATTGTATAAATACATTTTTAGCCGTCAAAAATAATTGAAATAAAGAAACTGAAAGTTGGAAAATAAAAATACACTACGCTATTTTGTTGAAACAAATTTGTTTATGACATTCCAAAAATAATTGAAGGTTAATATTAATATTATTTTCAAGAAATGCCGATTAAAAATATTTATTTTCTTTTCAGTTGATCGATCCAAACACACACATTTCATCTATGTTCTCCAGACTCCTACCTTTTCCTCACATCTTTTAAACTCAGGAAGGTGGGTGGGTGACCAAAAAAAACAAACAAACAAAAAACACACAAAAAAGGACAGTCCTGGAAGCGATCCTTTCAAACCCACTCGCTACTCCACCTCTCCTTTAGTACTTCTATGGAAGAAAAAGGGTTGTAACACCAACTGAGGCAGAGACAGTGATGAATTAGGGTTCAGATTAAAAGCTATCTCTCTTAAAATAGAAATAGGAGAGTGGCTTCACGCACACAGGAGGTGGATCACTAAAGAAAACACGTGACTAAAGAGGTAAATCAGTACATAGTTTTAAAACATCATTTTGTCATTTAGACCTTGGCTGAGTTTGCTCTTCTGTAATATTCAGTAAGAGAATAATAATAATTCAGAGTTGTTGTTTTTTTTAATGTATGGCAATCCAAATTGTCTGCTACAGTCTTGTAAAAGGTCTTTGTTATAACTTCAGATAAAATCTTAAAATCAAAAAGACTACAATGCTGACAACAGCTCTGCGCCCCCGAGGTTACACTAATCCAATATAATGTATCAAGTCAGAGATTAAAATATCTGATAGCATATTGCTTCTCTCAGTCATGGCCTACATGGTGGTCAACAGGTCATGAAATTATCTGATTAAAAAGTGCTGACAATTCAGAGCTACTACAGCTAATCAGAATGTCAACAATAACACATGTAATTAGGGAAAATCTCACGCCACTCTTTCCTCCCTCTTATCCTCAGTCCTTCCTGCCTTTTTAATATTGCTGACAGATTTGTTAAGTGATGTTTAGGCAAATGAGGTTTAGAGTAATCATTGGATTTATTTCAGTCACTTAGTAATTGCACGGCTGTATTCCTCCTATTTATGTGATGATAGCTGGCATCATGATTAAACATGATTTGAAGCTTGAAACATAATCAAGCTTTAAAGGTTTCTTGATCTTATTAATGAATTTCCCTTCAGGTCAAAATAGTCAAAATAGCACGTTTTTAATATACAACACAATGTTTCACTAACTGTGTGTGTGTGTGTGTGTGTGTGTGTGTGTGTGTGTGTGTGTGTGTGTGTGTGTGAGACAGCGTATGTGCTGACCCATTGGTGTGGCTGTGCTCAAGAGACAGGCTTGCACTCACACATGCTGCTTCCTGTTACATCTCCAACCAGAATAGTAGGAAGCAGGGATTTACCTGCACCCCCCCTCCAGACACACATGCACTGACACACACACACACACACACACACTGACACACAGTCAAACACAGGCAAGGAAAAACAAATCGTTACTGTTTAAAAGAATAACTGATTCAGAAAAAACGCAAGTTTCATCAACAGTGGCTCTATTGCCTCCATTATTCATGTAATTTGTGACCTGAAGCAGCATCAACATACAGTGCAAGTCAAGTGAAATATTAGAAGACAGAGAACAATGAAACGTTTTACAATCACAAAGTAAACTTCCATCATTCTCACACATTCTTGCAAAATTCGTAATATGATATACCCATGTGTGGAAAATGCAGTGGTCTTACATTTGAAGTGTACAGATTGCAGTGATTCAAAATGTAGTGCAAATGTCAGCTGTCTGAGTTTGTGTCAAGCGGACAAACTGCCCTCTGACCTCTGAGAAGGAAAGCCTTCCTCCCGACGGTCTGTTTCAGCAGTCAGTTGTTTACTTTTCAGCCAGTTAACAATTTTCTTTTTTAAGTAATCCTTTCTCCGTTTTCAGTCTTGGTTGTGCTACAAGCAGAATTTGAAATACAAACACAGACGTGAGGATGATAATTTAAGAAAATTAATGCACACACACACACACACACACACACACACACACACACACACACACACACACACACACACACACACACACACACACACACACACACACACACACACACACACACACACACACACACACACACACACACACGCACACACTCACACACACACACACACATAGTACTTGTATATCAGTTGTTTATTTTAATGTGCATTTCTCATTTCTTTAACTTTGACCTGACCCTATATATAATATATATAATGTGCTGCATATATGTAGGAGCAAGGGTGAAGGCTTTCTGCTTTCTCTCATTCTTAGTATTGACTTTAGAAAACACCTAACATACCCCAAAAGTCAGAACTTGAGACTCAAAAAGCACTGTCAACTGCTCGGACAAATTCAAATATTGCCAGTGGTTTTCCATGAATTTCTGTTATGTGCGCAGGTGTGAGGCTTTCTCTGTGCGGTGGGAGACAGCCAGATGGTGTTTGTGTGTGATGGCGAGCAGCAGCGATACAGCGGTGGTTCCTTTCACAGATCAGCACTCATATCTCTGTTCCATCTCCAGGTTCTCAGCTCATATAAACATCCCCAGTTCATGGGCCTCTGATGTTTCGGCCTTTGTGTTTACAGTGAGAAGTCAGGCAAATATGTTAACTTTACGACAAAGAGAACAAGGGCGAACAATAGACTGAGTGGCCGAATGCTTGAATTGGTTATAGAGAAACATTATAATTGTTCCATCATGCAAAGGGGTGTTTATTTATGATAAAACATTAGTAATTGCATAAAAAAAATCCAATTTTTAATTTTTCCTTCTGTTTACCAAACATTTAAAAACGCTGCCAATGTTGCTAAATTCCTTTAAAATATTATTATTTTATTTCTTATCCCTTCTTGCAACATCGTGGAAGCTGTAACCACACTCTACACCCACTGGTCTGCACACCACACTCTACAAGCAATAGGAAACATGCCCAATTACATGACTTCAGCATAGCCAGGGGCTGACCCAGAAAAAAAAAAAAAGAAGTCACGTTTCAGCATTCAGAGCCTTTGGCCACCAAAATGAAGAGTTCAGGAAAAGTGGAATGAAACACACACACGCACACGCATGTGAACACATGTGAATGCACAATTCTGCCAGAAGGTTAAATTGTCTTTGCAATGAAGCAAATGAGATGTAACATTCACTTTTGAAAATAGAGCTTTGTCTGAAAATAATCTTGGTAAAAATAATCATGCACATTTCCAATCAAATCCAAGCCCCATGCAATGCTACAACTCCAACATCAAAGCACAGCCAGAACAATTGTCTGCCCCTGCTCCTTTTAAACTGCCTGTTTTTCATCTGGAGAAAGCAGAAAAATCCCCTGTACATCAAAGAGGTAGACAGAGAAAGTAATTTAGTCTTATCTTAATTGAGCTGCAATTTTAATAATGATCTTACACATTGGGACCGAGGAGGAGCGAAGGAGCTGCAGGCTGCAGGAGGAGAGTCTGGCTTCCCTGTGCTCCACTGCTCTACTCTGGTTGTCTAATCTCAGTTCCAGACATGTCATTGGCCAGTGATTTATGATGACCTAATGTTTTGTTTACTTCATGCTCATAACAGGCGGGTGGATTGCATAGGGCATGTGGTGTACGGGGGAAACATGAAGGCTCTGGGACTGCCTGCAGGACCGCAGTCCCCTGCAGTTCACAGAAACAAACAGCTCTGTTCCTGAGCCACCTGGCACAGCACCTTCTTCAAATTGAGCGCCAGGGTTTCTGGCCACTCTGAAGTTTATAAAAGTCCCAGGCTACGTGTTTCATTGGCTGTTGTGAGGCAGCCATCAATCTGCCGTGCGGAGGTTGCAAACTCTGAAAAACACTGACCCCTCTGTTCATGCACTTTTTCAATAACTGACTTGCGTTTGCTGTACGACTGGGCAGACATATGGGGTCTGACAACTGCTTGACAGAAAGGTCAAGAGTCCAGTAAGTAAGTCCACATTTAAGTGCCTTTAATTTAGCTTCTGTTGGTGGTTTTCTGTTATTTAGCAAAGCAATTGAGCAGCATTTGAACACTCTTGGATAATGTGCAGCGTAAATGTTACTTCTAAAGAAAACAGACACAATAGAAGCCTTGTGTCTCCTCTGTTATTTGTTACAAAATTTGCTTTTGTTCATGTACACATATGCTTGAACCCGTTTCCTTCACAAGCCTCATCCTGCATATCTGATCTGGACAACTCAACTCAAGTGTCTTTTCTCTGCGAGTAAAGAAAGAGATATGTTTGGTGGGTGGTGAATGCTAGCGGACAGTAAGGCCAGGGAGACAGGGGCCATGTGGGAGTATACACAGGTTTCACCTTCCTGATGCGGGCTGGTGGCTCCATGGCTGCGCTTCCAGCGTCAGTGCAATTGACGGGTAACCATAAAATCTTTCATTAGAGTTAATAAACTTTTCTTTCCCGCTCTTTTGGAGTCTTTATGCACAATATCTTTTAATACAAAAATATAAGCAATTTAAAACTTTTTCTGTTTTTCTATTGTGAGCAAAATAGCTTGGTATTTTTTCCATAAAGAGGAAGAACTGTGTGCATTTTAGTGGACATTGTTAAAGTTAAAACAGTTATGCTTAGACTTATGTAAATACAGGTTAGGTGTTAAGATGTTGTCACATGTTATGCTATCATAGCATGGAATGTAATGTAAATGCATTAGATTGAATTATATTGATATATTTTGCACCTTAAACATTCAATTAGGGGATTTTTTAGCACATGTCAACACTTAAAAAAATGCACTTCATATATCAAATGAGTTTAGAAGACAAAGGAGAGAAGTGAGTCAAACTATGACAAATACATCAACAAATCCCCTAAAGCCAAGTGTCACCTAATCTTGCAAACTTCAGCAGTTTAATTTTATGTGTTTCTGTTGTTTATAATACTGCCCAGGGCCCATGCCTACAGCTCCCACTGATGGAGATGTCACTTATGTAAATATTTTTTCTCCTTCCCTGTCTGGCCATTCAAAATCCAATTTGAAAATCCTATCAGATAGGAATTTCCTCCTTCTTCACCAGCAAGGCGACTGCTACATTCTTATCTTATCAGCAGCAACAATCTTGCATCTCATCGTGCCCAAACAGGGAGAAACCGAATCATAATGAAAGAAGCGTTTTAGCTACTTGCTCTGCCATAAATATTGGATATTCTGAAACTAATCTGCCATCAACTCAGACTGACTGTGGACTTTTTGTCCAGCAAAGGAGAATAAAGGAAAAACCCTCTTCTTGCTCTTAATACTCCCCCGACTTCCCCCCTTTTTTTTCCCCTTCTCTCTTGGCACTGTGACCTGTATGATAAGGCCAGCGAAGCAAACTGTGCGCTCTGTCTGGGTCTGCACAGGAAACACAGGCGAATCAGTGGTGTTGTCCATCAACGACAGCTATGCTGCCGTCAGGGCCTAGAACAATAGCCGCAGACTCCCGTGGCATCGGGAAAAGTTACTCAGCCTGCAATCTCGCTGGCACTGAGAGAAGAGATAAAGTTAAGAGGAAAATAAGGGAAAGGAATCCTGGAATATTCGCTTCCATGCATGCGCACACATTAGATTCCCCTCTGTTTCTTTGAAGTTTACATAACTAATGCACTATTTCAAAAGGACAGAAGACTTAAAAGTAGGTTCTAGGGGATTTCTTGTTACTAATGCTACAGTAATGATAATACACCTTTTCCCCTTTCCCACAATTAGAGCGCACAAAGTTAGGAGATCGGTTTGAAGGCAGTGACATGACCCGCTGAAATCTCCATTCAACATGCTTTATGTGACTGTCCTCTACAGTGCATCAGTGAAATGCTCACATTCCTCCCATGTCTTTCTTTACACAGCAGGAAACCTAACCCCAATTACCTAAATGCAAAGTAAAGGCCAGATACCCTATAAAAACAAACAAAGCATAGAGACTTGTTAATGCAATGCCATGGCATACATTATTGCGGTGGAAGCATTTTTCACTGCCAACATAAATACATTCCACTTTCCCATAGCACATACTGGGGATAAAATACAATCAATAATGTAGTAACTAGTGTAAATAATGTCCCCTGGAGCAGCTGTAATGATGATAGATCCAATTGCTTCTGTACAGAATTGCATTCAGTCTTCTAATACTTAAAAAAAAGTGAGGATTGTGCGGGTTAGCTGTGGCTAAAATCCTCCTAAAGGCTTTATACAGTTGTGGAAAGTATGGAAACACAAAGCTATACCATGCCGAATTAACACACACACACACACACATATAAACCATCTGCCCTGGACAGGACAAGAGGGCTTTAGGCTGCGGGTGACATCAGCACAGCAAAAGTGACACCATTTATCACTGACCACTGAGCATGGAGACATTCATAACATCCTGACAGGAAAATCTTGTGGAAAATAATAACTTGGGCTTTGATAACAACTTGGCTCCTTCTCGTAGTCTTTAGTTGGGTAGCGTCCAGTTCTGGCTTGCTGTTATTTGTGACTTTTATTTATTTATCCTGCATTGGTTTTGCCATGTTTTCATGTGTTTTAATGATTCAATAAAAACATGCACAAGCCATTAAAGTGTGGTTTGGTCATTTGATTTCTGATGATGTTTTAAAGTTACTAAGGGAAGCTTTTTGTTGGAAAGTCAAAAAGAAACAAAACAATTATTAGATGGTGATATCATCCATCTCCCATGGAGAAACAGTTATCAGTGTGACCTGTATTATGGCAAAGTTACACAACAACAACACACACATACACACACAGAGAGAAAAAAAAAAGGAGATGAGAAAATCTTTCCAGAACGCTCTCATTTAGGTCCAAAGGTTAGTCAGCCCTTTCCCGTTTAAGCAAAGCACAGAGAGTCTCCAACAGCTCTTTGTAAATGACCTGCTCTTACTTTTGGTCTCCCTTTTGTACTGAGGTGAGAGTGGTGCTTTTGTCATATGTCAAAGGAGCATGGACTGCAGCCAAGCCTGTCCGTGGGTCTTCCTATTTTGACACCCTAAAGCACCTGCCCTCACTGAAGCATGGCAGGGAACGTCACAGAGAGAACAATGGAGAAAGAGCCTCTTTCCAGCCACTCCTCTCCGGCTGATCCACCGCTGACTGCTTGTCACTCAAATCCATTAAAGGTCAGTGTAGCTTGCTATCCTCCAACCCTCAGAGCCTCAGGAGGAAACATTTTAATGGACACTGCAACTTTTACACTCACTTTTTCCCTGCTCACCACCATTTCTTCTTTTACCATTAAAGGTCAAAATAGGGGGATATCTCAGAAGGAAATACCTGAGCTGTAAAGGAGGTGTCTGTGGTTTCTACACCCCACCCCCAAGCCCTCCTCCTCCTGTTACTTTTAGCATAGTCCTGGGTGTTATTGCTTTTATGTAATGGAGTGCTGGGTGCCGATAACAGGAAGGAAAAAAATCACATCCCTTCTGAGCTTCTCTTCCTATTGTTCCTACACAATTACTGTTGGTAATTATGGCACCGAGAGAACTGGTGACAGACAAATAAGATATTGTGCTGAACTGAGATTTTTGACGTCAGCAAATAGAGGAATTCTACATGTACAGCAAGCTATTATTGCCCTCCACTGCCTCGACAAGAAGGATGAGTGGCAGGAAATGGCCTGGGGCGGACTTGAACTCGGGGTACTGTAACAGGGACCAATAGTTTTGGAACATTTTTACTTTCAATCAGGCATAAAGGGGGGCTTGAATAACCCAAAATAGATCAAACACATTGTAGATTATTTCTAAATGAAGGCTCTAAATCCTAAACTGAAATGTAAATATGTGGTTCCTGGCTAACCTGGAGTCATCTCCAGTGTCCTTTAAAGCACACTGAAGAGAAAACCTGAACAGCAACAAGACATACTGCACATAAGCAGAGGCATGCACACTCAAGCACAAGTGTGTTCAGCCATATCAGCCATGGCATTCCAACCCCTAGCTTGGGTGGAAGAAATGATTTAGTTCTCTTCCTCTTGATAAATGCATACCTTGACTGTAGTAAAATGAGGGGGTACGGAGAAGGAAATATGAGGCACCTGAAGCAGTGAAACTAAGGCGACAGGCTTTGGTGGTGATACTTCATGGACCACCTCCTTCATCTCTGGTGCTGTGAAGACAGATAAATCTCTTTTTTTATGGCAATTCCATCATCAGGCATAGGAGATAGAGCACCCGCTGCCACGGTGATGACGACCCACCCCTATCACTGCACCTCACAGACCTCAAGTATAGGGAGTTATGTTTGACTGCCTGCCCTTCTTATCAATCAAGACCAAATATGAAAGGCCTTGATTTGTGTCATCTTTTTGGCTGAAATGGGGGGTTACACTGTGGGCTTCTGATGACACATGTTAAACACATTCAACAAATATTTTCCATGTATACGGGTAAGACTGTGTAGCAATGAAAATACATAAAGTCTAGTGCACGCTAAAGGGAAAAAATACATTAAAAAACAGAGAGGATTAGTGCCTCGTATTTATTCAGGAAAAAGATAAACATGGAGAGAAACTTGAAGAACAAATTAACAGACAAATGAATGCGTTTGTAGGATTTCACCTTCCATGGAGATGGAACAAATGGCTAACCTCAGCAGCAATGGGGCCGTGTAAGCTAAATCACATCAGTATCTTTTTTTCCCCCTCCTCCCAGTGAGAATTGAGAATGGGAAGGGTAGGCTTCTCCCATGATCTACTAATAGCTCCAGGCACAAAGCTGTCCATCACCCGGCTACAGTTCCCTTCGTCTCTGGGTTAGAGTCAACGTGAAGATAATGTCAGTCAGATTAGCTGCAGCAGTGACAGATTTACTCTTGCTGTTTGCACCCAACTCTTTCAGTGAACAAAAACTTAAAGAAACGCTTCTATATGCATTTCAGCAAGAAGTCGACTTAGTTTGAAACCTTGAGACACCGCTAATAATGTCATGGAAACACAGTTTAAATCATAATGGCCCAAAATGTGCTTTTACAAGCTACACATAATATTCAGTTCACATCTGAAGCATGTTTTCACTTTTTCCTTTTCCTTTCATTTTTTTCCTTTTTTAAACTTTGGCATTAAAAGTATCCCCGTTGAAGTGAAATTTTCATAAAACACGCAAACAACGGATATGATAGCAGGTCGCCTGCCTCGTCCATGGCAGCTGTCAACCTAGGCTCGTGGTTCCCTTCTTAAGGTTAGAGGTCATCCAGCTGTGCGCCCCTCCCCCATTTGCCTGTCCCTCTGACACAGCAGATGTGGTTGGACCACCGTGGTGGGGGCTTGACCACATCTGGCTCTGATTACAGCCAGACAATCCAGCTTTATCAGCTCCATCCACTTTGCTGAGCTCTGCTACACTCATTCTCCCACAGGTGACGTGTGACACATTCTCAACTCACCAATATCTGCTTAAAATGATGATTTATGTGTATTTGAGCCACCAAAACTAGGTTATATCCTGCTAATGTTTTCATTTTATTTAAATTTTTATCCACAGTTTTGCACATGCTCACAATATCTTACTTGAAAATGTTATCAATACAGGTAACTACACTTTTCCTATCTAAAGGCATATTAAGTCTTTATGTTCTTTTCACCCCCCTATTTACTCCAACTGTCCTCCAAAGGAAAAGTGATAAATTCCTAGTTGTCAAACAGTACTAATGACTTAATGACATCCCCCTGTCTCTAAGGACCACTGCCAAACCCTCATTAATTGTAGTCAGAAGTGAATCCTTGCCTGCACTTGAACATGTCTGTTAAACTCACAAATCGTGGCAATAATGTCAGCTTTGGCAATGAGCAAAGCATTTTGTTGTTACCCTGCCTTAAAGCCATCTTTGCTTTAATAAGCAGTCACATGACCTCGGTAAAAAATATTTCACACTTGCAGAAAGAAATCCCAACATCCATAAACAGTGGAGTTTGAGAAGGGATTTTGTTGCACACAAGGATCATTGGCAGCAGTTTATTTTCCCAGGGTGCTTTCCCCATTATCTCCACCCATTTGCCAAAGAAATCGCCAAAGCCCGTAGTTCCCGTGTTACCCTGAGATATCTGAAGTCACTTCAAATAAACATTTGACAGATGAGATGGATCTCCACAAATATGAAAATATGAACCCGAAATTGAGACTGTCATGAGAAATTCATGAATACAAAGCCTGTTTTAACCATTATGAGAGCACTCGGTGCATCAGTGACAGTGTTAATATCATAGTCTGTCTAATGTAGCATGTCTACATTTGATGTAGTGTCCCATTCATATCATGCCTCTCGTGGCCTCGTGGCCATATTACATCTCAAGCTAACAGGAGAAATTGTCAGGGTGGTTATCACAGTGCTATAAACCCTTCCTGACTTTTTTAATCCTTGCAGCTATCATCACCCACTTTAACCCCACTCAACCCTAGCAGCAGCAGCAGCAGCACAAAGCTGGGCTACTCTGCAGGCTTGCACATGTCAGAGGTCCCTATGCAGTCCGCTCACAGGGACACAGGCATGTGCACTAAAGCTGTCACCGCCTTCTACTGCAGCAGCGCTTGAGGTTATCTTCCCCACAGAAGTCCCAAATGGCCCTCTGAATGACTTTTATTTCCTCTGCTTTAAAATGTCTTTAAATCAAGATTTGAGATTTGCGAAGGGCTAAGCAAGGGATCCGAATTCACACAAAGATATTCATCAGCTTTCAGCAGAGGTCAAGATTTGGTGAGGTGTAGTGAATCACAGAGTATTGAAGAAGACTGGTTGTAGTGTAAAGCCTAGACCATGGATGAGACTGTGGGTTTATGGATCCTATCAGCAACAGGAGGAAATGGGCGAGGTTTGTTGCTCTTGAACTGTGAGAACAAATAAACAGAATGCTAATTAGAGAAGTTCAGTTGTAAATGGCCTCCCGCTGATGGTGAAAACGGCCATTCAGCAGTTGTAAATGCAGCCCAAAAGGTCATGCAAGTTTGTTGTAGCAAATTTGATTTGTTTTTCTTTCTAACTCTTTCAGCTGAACGGAAGAGGATAGGTGTATGCATATCACAGACAATAGCTAATGCAGACAAAAAAATAGCTCCATGTAAGGGTGATTAATTTTGAATTATATTTGAGCAGAAGTGAGGTTTCTTCTAGTTCACCATTAGAGGAAAATACTTTCTGGTTTGTTGAGAAAATCTAAAATTAAGACACTGGATGACTCAGTATCTGACTCAGACCAGAAGTTGTTTCTACGTGGTTTTATAAGGATTGTGCAAATAAGATAAAAGCTAGTAATTGGTGAGTGTTACTGGTACTGGCATGCAGACTTTTTATTTAGTTTTCTAATTTGGAGGTTGGGGCCGGGTTTGGCCAATGCAACATTTTCTTTTACAGCTAACTGGCTGCTGGCTAGCTTCGCATTTACCATAAAGATATAAATGGAATCTACAGTGTAGTAGTTTACACATTTCTCTAACCAGCAAGAAATCCTCCCCTGGGGGTTGTTTCAGGAAGGGCATCCAGTATATTAAATAAATAAATAAATATGCAAAATCAAATATGCAGAGCTGCCCGCTGTGGTGATCTGTTGTGAATAAGGGAGCACCTGAAAGTGGCTTTCTACAGTATGTGATATTAAACTTCTCTACAACAAAAATCTGAGCATTACCCTAAACTAGTCCTTTTAAAGCAAAGAAAGCTTTTTAATTTACCTGATATCAGTTGGCACCTTGTTGACACATTTCCTACACCTGAAAGAAAAAAAATATATATGCAGATGAGATTGCAGAGCTGCAAATCATTCACACCAATCGGATTCTGTTACTGTGGAAGTAAACCTGCACCAAACTGGTAATCAGGTGTAAGTAACAAATAACCTTACTTTTTTAAGAAGTGGAAAATCATTTAAATTTGACGTGTTGCCAAGTGGCTGAGGAGTTTGCATCTTTGTAGGTTTCATCAAAGTGACCCAGTTGGTTAAATATCCAACATGTGTGAGAGTGTTTACTTTTGGGGGAGGAGTGAAGGTCTAGGGGACTGCAGGGAGCTAATTAGAAGCTATTCTCTAACTCAGGGCCAAATGGAGCAATTATCTGGCCGAGTGAGTAGATAATTCCCTCCCATTCATCTCCCACTGTCAGTGTCCTACTACTAACCAACCTGCGCTGAGGATCGGGCACTGGGGTCTGTTGACACCTAACGTCTCTCTTCTAGCCTCTACATCCCTCTCTTGGAGGTAACCATGCTCTCTTTTAACAATAGGATCACCTAGCTTATAATTCCTCCCATGGCTGTCACATACCATTGCCTACCCCCCAGCAGGATTTATGACTACCACATCTCAGATTCAGCTAATGAGTCTGCTGGACAGTGGTGGGAGAGCTGACTTAAAGACATGATTAATGAAACAGCCTTATAGGCCCCATTCTTGAAAGAGAAAAAAGCTGCAACATATGGACCTGCTGATTGAATTAGAATTAAACATAGGGTTGGCAAATGGACAAAAAAAGTACTTGATTACTTGCAAAAACAAAAGCTTAGCCACAGTACATGTTAAGCACACTCTTTCTCTATGCATGACTTAAAACAGGTGATAAGTTTGATCTAATTCCATTTTTTTGGAATGCTATATTGTGCTATGTCAAAATAGCAGGCCTCTCTGCAAACAGGGAGTCGCAGACCTCTGTCCAAAGTTTGACTTTTTGCTGCACATCCCAGGTCGACAAGAAAGTTCATCCTGCTGACAGAAGGAGTTATTTATTACTGTGAGTATCTCACTTATAGCCAAGACAAAGAAGGCATCCTTTCAACACATTTCCTACACTGAAAGAAGTGTTGAGAAAACAGGGCTAAAAGACTTCACTCATGCAGAACAAAGTATGTGAGTCATGGCAACATGTAAGCATAGAGTCATAAGAGTTGGCTCGAAAAGACAAAGAAAGGCTTACACCAAAATAAAACATTTATTTTCTTGTTTTAAATATCTCTTTTTGACTTACAGTAGGCAAAATAAACTTTTTGCGAACACACTGTCTTGGGTTGTTGTTACATAGCTTGCATTCTCCATGCAGACATTGTTGGTAACATAAACTTATAAATGTTATTTAATGGTACAGTGGCTGTGAGCAGTCAATAACAATCAAAGGCTCAAATTCATTCAAAAAGGACAAAAAACTTTTCTTTGGATTCACTAAGAAATATTTGTTTTGCATACATACAGCATATAATAATAGAACAATGAAAGTATTTGTATCTGCTATTATGTAATTTAGGCAAACTTTTTCATGTAATTGGTGTCTGTGAATCCATTCCCCATGCTATCAGTGTATTATTTCTACTATTTTATGTTTTAATTTAGTACATATTTGTTATATAAACATTTCTAAACGTTAGCATCCTGACTGGGTAGCATCTAACACAGCTGTTCAAAAGAACACTGGAAACTATTACAAAACACAAAACACAGTTGATATTTAACCGATATAGCATGTTTGTTTTCTGCTTTTTCTCAAACATCTGCAAAAGCAAGGCAGATTTTGGTCAGGTCTCCGTGTCTCCACAGTGGAATCAGACTCATTCTTGTGTGTTTTTTGGGTCTGCAGGACCCGTTTCAACATTTACCAAAAGAAAAATTATGATTTATTAGTATTTCAACCTCAGATTCCTTATCTTTGGCTTATTTTCTGTGAAGAACATATAAAATAACACTTTTGGAATCATTTTTTACGCATTTATATTATGTCTGAGTGTGTGTGTGTGTCTATTTGTCTATTTGTGTGTGTTCCTGCTCTTGCCGCACAAATTCCAACATTGTTACATTTTAGGCATCTACACCTGCCTCCTCCTGCACATTTTATCCTCTGTCTTGTGGGAACCATTCAATTTTTTCTCACACTACATTCTGGCTACATACTGGAGATGGGACACAATAAATAAACAGCTTTGCCTATGCAGCCACTTACTCACCAAGATGCCAGAATTTTTATTTTTGCCGTTATTAGACAGGAAATTGTAAACGAGAAGGTGGGGAGATAGTGAAGGGGAATGAAATACAGGAAATGGTCTGGGGCAACCCAGAACCCCAGGACTGAAACCTTCAGTACTCAACCTGGTGAGCTATCAAGTCAGCACCATCAATTCGAGTCTTACAGTGACTTTGAAGACAAGGATGAGCCTGACCAGAAGTCAGCTCCAAAACAGTCTATCAGCAGTCACAAAGTGGAGAAATATGAACTTCAAAAAGTAGTGATGTCGAATGGTCTCATTGCCCAAGGAATTAGCCACCTCACATGGCTGCCAACAAGGACCAACACAAACATTTGATGTACAGGACATCAAATCTCATTTTTAGCTTTTCATTCACTTATATCACCATTATGATCATTTTTTTCATTTTTTAATAACATATCACATCAAAAAAATTGCACTTTTTCTTATAAGTAGACTTTTATATGTTCTCTGCTTGGAGGTGAAATAAAGTAAACATCTGTTAAGTATTTTTACATATAGTTTTATAGCTGTAAACCCAAAAATATAATGGCTCCACCAGAGTAGCAAAAACATGAACACCACACAAGGGTTAATAGAAGCCACATCTATTGCCTCTGCCACCTGAGAGGGGTCACTGAGGAGGAGGGAGGTTTAGGAATGTCTGGTACTGGTCTGGGCGCCAGTAATGAAATATTCAATCACTGAATATGGAGAGAACTCTGAAGACAGCACCGGGCCTCCCCTGTCCTCCCTCTTCCAGAAATACATGCCCTGTCACACCCCAGTAATCCGTGCTCTCGGATTTGTTGCATGAGGGAACTTCTCACTTGACAGCCAACGAGCTCTGTGTGGCAGTGCTACTTTTGAAGGCCTTGCATTCTCCGTGCTCTTCTGCCGTTTGTTGTCTCACTTCCTCTCCTATCCTTGCAGCTGAGGTAAGCAGGCAAAGTAAGGGGAAAGGGGCGGCGGCGTCCACATGACCTTGAAATTAGTAGAACTCCTGGGACACAGCTTGCTGGGTGGGACTACATTGGCAGCTGCTGGATTTTTCCCTCCCGGGTGTACAAGATTAATGCATGCACTGGGGGTTTCAGGGTTCTGAGGCACTGGGGGGAGCTTTGGGGGCATGTGCAGTTGGACCAAGAATGATTCAAGACAGTTCTGCACACTGTGAGCTGCTCATATAGGATGTCCTGCAATGGCATAAGAATTTGCAGGCTTTGTCCATAAGTGTCATAAGTCATTGTAACTGAGTGCATGAGCAGTTGTGACCATTTATAATGCAGTTAGCTGTGCATAAACAGCAAGGGCTGGACTGACTCAGTTGGGCATCACAACACTGCTTTCACACTCGCACATATGCACAACCCAGGGATGAAGAAATCTTCCACCTTCTTTTATTCCCCCTTGCTGTAGTACAGTGATGCAACTGTAAGGAATATAACACCAACGCTAACATGTTTTATATATCCATCCATCAAATATACCTGCTTATCTTTTAGATAGTTGTGGCAGGGAAAGAAAATTTCCCAGCTGATATGAGAACAGGGTAATCGCAGGGCTGGAACATAAAACAGGCAATCATTTACTAAAAATATCTCCTAATCAGATTATGAATCTGGCTAATTATTGCAAAAAGTGTTACTTGCATACATCTTTTATATCCCCCAGGCAGCCTTTTTCATTACCTTCTGAATCTAAACTCTTCACATCTTGTGTAGATTTAGCAGAAAACCCGTCTATAACATGTTTTCCAAAAAAAAATGAATCGAAGCCTTCAAAGTAACAGGGAAATCTGCAAGTTGCTGTTGAAAAAATGACCAAAAGCATTACAAACATTAACAAAAACAAAAAAAGAAATAGCATTTCTTTTTTTTTAAAGTAATCAAGAAAGCATGCACTTATTGTATTAATGGAATTAATGCATACTTTATTTGACCTCTCTTTATATTTTTTCAAGTTTTTTTGGAGTCAAAATTTCTTTTCCTTTCTCCGTTCTGATCGACTATCAAGTAGACGTGTAAAACACATGGTTTGGATTTGCATTTAAAATATAAGGGAAATAACAGGGTTTTTTTTCCAGCTTGTTATAAAATTATGTACTCAATAAAAAAGTGCACGTGCCATTAAGTTCCAATGTCTTGTGTCACTCGAAGCCCTCAGTAACAAATCTTCAGTGGCCATTTTTCCCAGACTTCAGCACTCCAGGAGGTCCAACAGTAGCACTTTGAATTGAGCTTCCAGACCTCAGCTGCTCAGGCAATCAGTTTGGTTCCTTAAATTTGGGTTGACTGTAGCTGTGCACACACGTGTGTTTGTTTGTACACTGTGACTCTGTGTAGCTTGTGGTGTGCGAATGTGTTGTAGCGTGATGCATTTATCATATTGGTGTGACATAAATCCAATGGCCTCAGGTTCTATGTGTCACTAACACGGTCAAATAAATACTGCAAATAAAGGTGTGGACTGACTGACATGTCATCCGCTGTTTGACTTCTGTATGTATACTCAGGCCATATATAGCTATTTATCCAACTCTATTTTGATTAGGTGAACAAATTGAGAAAGATAAATGCTAAAACGGTTGGCTCGCTTGCACAAGATGTATATTTATCCTGGCACTGTGAAGTCCTTTATAACGCTAATCCTAAGAAGTTTTCACGTGTAAACACTATTGGAGATTATGTAAAAACATTTTAAGATTATGTAAAGGAGCAATTAGTCAGCAATGCTGCTGGCTGTGCAGTATTCACAGAGGTTGCTCACACTGGCTGAACTTACCAAGAACTTTCATCTGGTATTAATTGAGATATTTCATTTAAGTTTTCTCCATCTCACACGTGTGTTTGTCTGTCTTTCTGACAGGCGTTGAGGGAAGAAAGCTACTCCACATTCTAACAAAGCAATCCTGTGTGCTATAGTCTAATCAGTGATTCGCCTCTTTTATTCCCCAGCTTCTCTTTTTGTCTGAATTCCCTTTGACCTCATGACGCTGCACGGAGTCACAGCATTAACTGGGACTTAGGCACAGCCCATTCGGGCCTCTTGTCTTAGGAGCGCCTGCAAAGGTACCCAAGCAGACCAAATCCTGGCTTGATTTCTTCATATGAACTAATTTCCTTGTGGTGGTTCTCGAGTTCATGGTAATGTAACCTGAGGAGAGCAAAGACCGGGGGACTCTAGGGGATGAAAGCATCCAAAAGCCTGAGAATTAACCCCTCGGGTCAACTGCATTATCCACCTCTATTTATAGTTAAACTTTAATTTTTAGCGGGTGAAAAAAGGCAAAAAAACAGGATTACAGGGGTCACAGCAAGAGATTTGCAGTTAATTAAATCAATTGTAAAGATTGACAAAATCTGTGGCTTTTCCCCCTCCAATATTCCGTCTGTTCAGTGACATCTTAATTAAATTACACAAATAAATTTCACAATCAGTTGTTGTTTCCTTTCCTTTTTAAATCAGAGACTTATAAAGACCATATTAAAAGCTTAGTTATCCCTGATTCTATTAAAGCACAGGGCTGCAGGAGGCAATGTGATAAATAGATTATCAGCAGTTAATCTACATAGAACAGAAGAATCATTTGAGTCTTTTTTACAAGTTTATTACTTTGCTCTTTATACAATCTGCCAACTTTAATGCAACATATAAGCAGCAAATAGGAATGCAAATGTGGTACAATGCTAACATTTGAACCCTCTTTGCTTTGACAGACACTGTAGAGGAAATTTGCTGAACTATCTCGTCAGCAGTTCCTGAATTATGAATACATCTTAAAATATTCAGTTTTAAAATTTTTTCCTCTAAATGTTTTGGAATTTCCACTCAGAGGAAGCAGAGCAGTCTGGACAGCTATATTTACTTAAACCTCAAAACAGAGTCAGCTACTACTAATATTGGTTGTGCTGTTATCTGATTGTGTGTTTAAGGGCATACGTGTGTGGAAGCAATGCCAGCACAGTGGAAGTGAATAAAAGCTGCGAATAAAAGAAGAATGAAAGATGAAATCAGCTGCCACATATGCCAGTTAGTGAGAGAGACACAGAAACAATCCTGGTGTACACTTTCTTTAGGCGTCTTGTAATCCATCTAAAATGCACTAGATGGCTTAATAAAGGCACGCCCCCTCCCATCCTAGTCATGTTTAGACATTTGAAATTATAAATATAATGACATGCACAAAATTTCTACACTTTATCTGGCAGAGATCTATATGAGAACGTTAATGTCCAAATCAGTAGAATATTGCAGTAGAGCAATTTTACCACGCCAGCTCCTTAATACAAAGGCCATATAAGGTCACACTGAGCCAGTGTAATAGCACAGGATCCAGTTGTTTCATAAATTCACAGTTATGTGTTTTTAATGCTCTGGACGCTCTACTGAGGTGCACGCCGTAAACTAAAGAATGCTTTTCCAGTGATGAGAACATGTCTGATTCAGGCAAGCTCCCATTGTGTGGTAAGAAAATTAACTTTGGACAAAGCCCTGAACCGTTTCTCCAGATACTTTCCAGAGGTGATGTGTCAAAATGGCTTTAGTGTACATATGATGAAAAATTAGTTTCCACATCGGACTGGCTCAGGATTCACTTCTAATCTAATTTTGATGTCTCACAGTCTGAAAATTTGCTCACAGGTGCACATCTAACAAATTCAGTTTCTGGTTTGAGTGGAGGAGGAATTGGCATTGTAAAATAAACTGGCTGTATTGCATACTTCACCAGTACTTTCACTACAGATAATTAAAAGTTAGAAGTCCATAAAAGAGGGCTTACTCACCAGTCGTGGCAGGACTTACTCACCAGTTGTGGAAGGAAAGCGAGTAATAACATTAACCATGACCATGTTCTATGTTCTCTGTGCCATTGAACTATGTATTGTGAGACATTTGCAGAATGCTCCTTTTGTTGAACAGCTGCATTGAAAATGCCATAATTTGTGTTATTTGTTACTTGTGCATTCCCATGCTGCAGCACTATTTGGCCTTTTGATACTGTTGGCAAACTGATATTCTCAATTGCATTAAGAAAAGTAAATTATTACAAGTGGTCAGTTCTGCGTATGTGGTAAAAATGGTTTACTGTAGCCTGTTGCTATGTGGTTGCTAGGCATGTATCATTCTTTTGAGGCTGTAAATGAGATGTTACTGCAGGGAAATGAAAACAATAAGCTACTTTCATAAGTTGCTGTAGGTGAATAAGGGTTAAAAAACAGTTCATTTTAGCCTGTTGCTAGGTGGTTACCAGGCAATATGTCATAATACATCACGCATAATTCAGCTTTTGTGGATATAAATTAGATGTTACTGTTGTGAAATTAAAATGATATGATTTTTATATGCTGTTTTAGGTGTAGAAATACTAAATTTATGCTAATTCTAGCTCACTTTTAGGTAGTTGCTAGGCACCTTACATCCATAACATCTGATATAGATAAAGACCTTCATAGGCTGTACCTGCGTTCCAAGTGGTTACTGAACTTCTGACCATGTAGGAGGGGTTACTGGACAAAGAAACACATGACTGACAAAAATGGACTTCATATATTATAGTAAGATGTCAGTGTTTGACAGTCAAAACTGTGAAAAGTCACAGTAATTTTAGGATGGCTGTTGTTTGAGACATCTAACAATTTAATTATTAAATAATTTTTTGTCAGGCTACATCTTATCAACAAGTCTGAGAAGTTATACAAAGTTAAGCATACAGGCTCATAATACATCTTAGGACCTGATTTAAGTACACATGCAAAAAAAACTTCGATGTATTTTTGGCAAGTATTTGAATGAGTTTTAGATAGAAACATCTAAAGTCTCAGAAAGCAACACATTAGTTTGCACAGACGTTTCCTGCTTGGTCTAGTTGTTATGTATGTGTGAGATGAGGTGGTTGTAATTAAAGCCACAGATCTGATCAGATCAGTTTTCATCTTGAACATAAAATGATAAAAATATGGAAAAGACATGTGAGTATATGCCAAAGTGGTCATTGTTCCAGCAGTATGGTCCTCTCCTTGAATTGCTTCACAATACCCCGCCCATGTCCCTAACTGAAGTCCACAGCTGCCCCTCACAGTAATGCGAACTCTTGCCCAAAGCACAAAGGGAGCCTGTGTGAGGTGTTCACCTACTCCCACCCCAGCCCGCCTCTCTCCTGCAGTGTGGCTGATGTGCTCCATTTGCTGGATGATGGACTGAGCGAGGCAAGGCAAAAGTTCACACACCTTTCCTGTTCACGTGGTTGGGAGGCCGGGTTGACCCTGCCGAGCTTGCTCAGGGGCCACCTCCCATGTGCCACTGCTGGTTCCTGGCCCTCCTTGCACTACAATTAGTCCCCTCATTTAAAGCCAGCCACGCCTCTGTTGTCCTAATGCCATAACTGCTCTCAACTGTGCTTGAGCTGCTGTTTCCTTGCCAGGGATGGAGAAAGGAGGGGATGCAGAGAGAAAGTTTCTTTGTATACAGTCAGTAAGTACCAGTATAACACATAATGAGCATATGGTTTAGTTAATGCACCAGTTTTGCAAAGACAAATATTTTAAGCTACTTATACATGTACTACAATGTACTGCAATATCATATAAAAAAAGGCTGTGGTCAGAGTTTGATGAAGTCACAGTTTCCAGGAATAATTTTGCCTAATAACATTACTACTAAATCTAATAGAAAAGTGTGAGTTTACGCCAGGATGTACTCAGCATGTGTGTAAGAGGCTAAAACAAGTAAAACAAATGGCAGAGCCACCATGCTTCCTCTTTTCCCACAATTCAGCTGTCTCAGTGCAAATGATCTGCCAGTGACTGAGCACAATTTGGCATCCCTTTCCTAGCAGCACCACCACCTCCCCTCTGACCCCCACACATGAGCACCACCCTCACTTACCCTCTCTTGTGAACACACTCCACTTCAACCCAGAGGAATTCATTTTCTAATTTTCCTTGACTGAGAAAACAATACACATGCCTTAACAATGTTGACATCTCTAATGCCTTAAAACGCAAGAGTAATGGAGCTTTATTAGTAGTAAGTGGATACACACACATTACAAACACACATACAGAGCTCCTTCAATGTACTACAATCTTTCTCACCTCCGCAGAACTATTAGAAGTGAAAAATATCAAAATAAGCACAGATTTACAAACTCAACAAAAGCTGTAAAAATTTTCATTGATTAATTAACCAATCATTCTTATTCCTATGTACTTTTTGTTCTTATAAGGGAGTTGTGTGTTGATTCACCTCCTGTGAATTCTTCATTTGTGGTTATACACTAACTATGGAGTAACAGATTTGGACTTTATATGTGATTTATTTTTATTGGAAAAAAAGGTCAGGTGGTACTGACACACATGATCATTGTCAACACTTGAATCTCAGGAGAAACACACAAGCTGATAGATTTTTAAAGTTGTACAACACCGCAAGGTTATTTACCAGGAAAGTACAAAATGTACAAATTTAGAAAAAAAAAGTGTCATCAGACATGATTTTACATTAATATTCTCCAAAGCAATGTAAAAAATGTCTTTTTAAAGCCATATTGTATTTGTCCTACTTCCGTCATTTTTCATTTAAAGTGCTATTGATGTTAAACTTTTCACCCAGCCAGTCATTATACAACTTTTTTTCAGAATAGAGCCAGAAGTGAGAGAAAAAACGTTGTTTCATATGAAAGAATCTCTCCAAAATTTGTGTCACATTATAACACAAAAAGCAGCGTTTCACTTTCTATGCTGCATGTCTCTGATACAGTTGTATATTAAACGGTCTGAATTTGTCCAGCAGCTCCAAGTGTACTTGTGTTTTTGTGGGTCAGTGGGTGTCAAAAGTCACGAGTTTCACTACGTGACAGAGACTGCATGTGTCTTTGTTAATTCTTCACAAATTACGGACACAAAGCTTTTGTGGTCATCCTCTGTTCATTTATGACAGTTTTATACTCAGCAGGGCCATAATCCAAAAATAAATCAAGTACATCATTCACAGTTTGTCATTTGCTCATTATGGCCGTACTCCATAATGAGCGAGAAAAATTGAAAATCCATAACAGATCATAACTGATTAGCATAGCAACAAGCCAGGTTTATATTGGATACAACTGTTGGCAAACATGTGCAAAGTTTCATTTAAAATATAAGATGTTAGATTTAGAGAAAAATACAAAAACTGTTTATATCTCGAGTATTTAAACACAAGTAATGGGGTAAGTAATATACAGTTACAAAAACAAACAAGTAATATATCCATTTAAACAGAAATTTGGACTGATTAAAACTGCAGCACTGCTGAAAAGCTTTGGCTCGTTCACACGATAAAATGGATTTGTTCATGCATTATTCACATTAGCTTGCAGATTAATGCCATTTATTGGTAAAATTTAACACCTAGCATTTCTGTAATGGTTATTTTCAGAACAACAAAAGTGAACCTTCACCCAGTTTCAAAACTACTGGGCCACAAACATAAATACATAAAAGTACAACAGGTTATGTAAGTTGAAAATCACGGATGTTCTATTCAGACAATTTGTGATGTTTTGCTCTGCGATGGTTTTCATCACTCCCAGGTTCAGCTCTGGAGGCTTTTCAAGCCAAGTACTGGTCTGACAACTCATTAACCAGTTTGTCTCCCATGAACACCTCTCTCTGTTTTAAAAGCTAATTGTTAGCCAGGTTAATGACAGCAGCAACTTTGCTTCCTCAAGAAAAGGCAATTCACAGTGCACCTGTCACAGTTCCTGTAAATCAAGAACAGTGGTAATACTTGAGCATTCTCACACTTTATAATATATAAACTAAACAGACAAAGTGGTTTATTTGGAATTAGTCAGTAACAATGACACATTTATTTCGTAGTACATTCCACTTTAAAACACAGAAAAAAACAAAACAAATTTTCTTCCTTTTTAAAACTGTTTTAAGTCCACTGGTACGTTGTGAATTGAACAATTTTATCATTTTATGTGATTTTGTTTAGACCCCAGAAAGCTTAGATTCATATAAAGACTAGAAATGAGGGCAACAGCTCTTCCTTCTTACGCATAACAAAATCTACATACATAAATCTACATATTTACATACAAAAAATACATATTTTTAATCTTAATCAAATGCAGATCTATTTCCTAAATGGCTAGCAGCTCCATTTACCACACATATAAACATGACAATGGCATGGATCTTCTCAATCAAGTCTTGTCTAGACATATTCAAAAGAAGAAAATAACTCTCACCATGTAATAGTCAAGTTTAAAGAAAATATCTGGAATAATAGCCCAAATCTAATGTCCCAGTGTTTAATTTACATGAATACATGTGCCGCAAGCAGCTGAAAAGCTCTCTTGTCGATATAAGATTTCTTTTTGACCTTCAAGAGTTGACATCGCTCCCATGTCCACGAGTCCCTGACCTCATTGTGTCCCCAGCCATTTATGTGTTACCATAAAATCATCTGTTTCTGGCAAACCAGCCATTAAGTGAGTTATGCCTGACTTGGCAGCCGGGAGGCAGCAAGGAAGGCTGTCCAATCCTGCAGACAGGCTAGTCCTACTTCAGCGGCCCACACACACAAAAAAAGACCCCTTCAATCATTCCCATGGTTCTTATTCTGGGCAGCAAGCATGGTGTCTACAGTTTCCCAGGCCCCTCCTAAAAAATGACACATTCTCAGACCAGATGCTTCAGACAGCTAGTACAGAGCTGTGATTATTAGCAGGGCCTTCTTTTTTGTGAGGGCCAGCCTATTTTTAACCGGGGATGAAAGTTTGAATATCCTTCCACCCCTTGAGCACACTAACAACTGCTGCCAGATATTGGAGGCTTTGAGCCCAGACTAGGGGTGCCTGGAGGGCATTGCTCCTATTCGGAGAAGCGCGGCAGCGCTGTGCGGTGTTTCTGGCAATGCTACATTTACTTTCTCTCGCTGCACAGAACCCACAGTTGACTGCAAAAAAAAGGGACCATCGATGAGTGATTGAGAATGCTGTAAAGTTGCCTGGACCTTTGTGAAGACATGTGACCGCCTTCTTGCTCGTTCGCTGGCCGGCAATGATTGCCAGGGGCATTCCAGGAGGGTATATTTCTCATACATTCCTACATGTTTGCATAGGACTCTGCTGCGGGGGCTGTCATGAGCGAGATGCAGACGACAAGAAGGGTTCTAGAGCAGAATGAGGGCTGTCAAAGCTTCGCTGTATTAGATGATGATGAAGAAAGACAAATGCTTACACACAGGACAAAGTAATGCCTGCTGTGCAGAACAAAGACAAATGATTGCTTTCGGTGACTTACTCACTCTGTCTGTCAGGGTGGAGTTCCCTTCTTTGGTGCTTACTCAGTCTGGACTGGGAAATGATTCTGAAACAGAAGATTGTTTTTTTGTTATTCTGCACTGCCCCTCTGATCTGCACGTCTGCCAGCTGAATGTCGAAAACATGAAAACAGTACACACACACACACAAATGTCCATTGTGTCAGTGTGTGTACTCTCCTTAAGTGTTCCTGATTTCACAACACGATCAAACCCACAGGAAGCTGAGATTCAAATTCCTCTGTGTGCTATCTGTACAGTAGGGGGAGTGATGGGGATTTAGTTGGGAGGTCAGACAAAGTGCCATTAAAATGCATCACTGTAAGACCTTGAAATCTGCTGTGTTTAGAGGTCTTGGCTCCGGCACAGTTTACACAGTCTGAGCCACATTCATGCTAAGTAGTTTCTTCAAAGACTCTAAAATATTACAATTTGTTTTAAAAAAAGGGTTGTGGTCAAAATAATCCCATGATTATAATGGTTTTCACTGTTCATTGAATAGACAAAAAAGTTTTAAGGAAACAGAGGGAAAAGTCTCAAACTTTTTCAATCTTTTGATTTCAAGAACTCCAAAATTTAATGTTCACATAGCTGGCAGTTCATGCCTCAGCTGAGTATCAGCTGAGAGAGGTCTAATACAAGGCTGATGATTAAGTGAAAATCAGCATCCCGCATGGTATTTGTGAAATCCTTTAGCTACGTCCCCATATTGTCTTTAAACAAACACAGGTACAGATCATGCAAATTGTTTTTGCATGCACATGCAACCGATAAGCCTGATATATCGCTTTAACAAAGGCTCTCTGCCAAAGAGTACGAATTCCTCCTGGCCCTCAGACTTCTGCAGGCGCCATTCACCACTGCTCTGGAAATTACTTACCCAAGGGGAGAAGAGAAAGAAAGACTATTTTAGGAGTTTGCCTAAAAATATTTCACAAATAATGACAGGAATGAGTGTACATAGGTCAATGTGAGTTTATGAGTCACTAACAATGCCTGGGATTGTAAATGGCTTGGAAAACGTATGTGATGCATAAAGCGAAGTGAGTGTTTTTGTCTGTGTGTGCAGTCATTCTGTGAGGAGGCTAAATGGAAAGAACATGCAAAGTTCTCTCATTCTTTTTCTCTCTTAGGCTCACTGTGTCTCCCCCTTCAATCAGTCTTTCCCTCATCTTTCCATCTCTCCAGGGAAGGAAAGTCTCTGAGTTTCTCAGGAATGTTGACTTCTCTGTGCTTTGGTCCCCAGAGGGATGTTGGTAGGGGTCTTGACCCTTCTTCTCCTGTATCCCTGGAGCCTATCAGCTAACTAAGTTAGCATGAGATAACTCTCTCCTCCTGGCCCCTATTGTAGCCTCTTACGCTACCCTCCCTTTTTGTTTCCTTCACCCAGGGCTAATATGAGGCAGGGCTTCATTAGAAGCAAGAGAGCATCTATCAAACTACCTTCTAATCTTGGCCTGTGGCAACAATTCTCTTTCTACCCCTCTGCACAGTGGGGCTATCTTCTTTGCTAAACTGCTAATGGGCATCCAGGCATGTGCTTGTATGTGCTGCAGTGATCCCATTTATATTTCACAATGATACATTTTCCATTTAAAATATCAGCTTAAACATGAATTTGTGAAATGTAAGAAGTCTATTTAATTTATATCTGATCACACATTCCGACTAACAGAAAATATTACAGTTGTGTAATATCATAGAAAATGTCTTACAGATGCCCAGAGATACTGAATACTTGCCC
Source organism: Oreochromis aureus (assembly GCF_013358895.1). Classification (NCBI taxonomy): domain Eukaryota; kingdom Metazoa; phylum Chordata; class Actinopteri; order Cichliformes; family Cichlidae; genus Oreochromis; species Oreochromis aureus. The sequence continues at coordinate 17,588,908 of NC_052959.1, forward strand.
GGAGTTCAGCTAACCTCCCAAGTGCCTCCACTAAGGCTGCTGGTGCTGCTACATGACCAAAAGCCTCTGGGAGCATTTTATATGTCATCGGAGCTGCACAGGTCAGTCACTTCCATTGTGTACATGGGCTCTGATAAGAGCTATAGGGAAGTGGTGACACATAATTGTTGGAAACTCTAATAGGAAACTGTTTTAGTTTTGTTACATCAGAAGCAGCGCTGAGCTCTTTTATTATCTAGAATTTTATTTTAAATTGTGGCTTGCTTGTTCCAAGTAAGAATCCAAATGACACAAAAACAGTTTTGTGTGAACTAGAGCAAAGATCTCCTCCTCAAAAACTGCTTTTCTTATGAACACTTGTAATGATGAACTATTAATCAAATGTTCAACAGATTTTGTAAAAGCATAAATTTTTGCTGGAAGGATGGTCTCTTTGTTGGGAGATGTTGTCATTCAAGTAACACCAGCAAACAGTTCTTTACTTAAACTAATATGTTTACCTGTTTGGTTAATGTTATGTAGACATTTCACTCTTTATTAGTTTTTAATGTTGTTAAATCTACAACAACACGCAGTCCAGGGATGCTGGCAGTAGTGATGGCATTGCTGTATCTGTGTAGGATCTTCTTCTTTAAACTGCCCCTTTTAAATCAGAAAGCTTAAACCGAAAACATTCATTGGCCTTTTTAAAGCTGAATGATTGACCGGTGCTGCAACCTTTCTATGTCATGGAGGCTATATTCTTCAGTTCCATGACTTAAGATGATTGTAATCTGTCTCTTGTTTGTTGTGTATTTTCTCAAGCTTTACTTATTTCCCTGTAAGGTCAGTAACCTCTCAGTTTTCTCCCACACACTCCCACAGTATATCCTGGCTCTAACATGGGTCTACCTCTTGTCCTCCTCACCCCTTTACATTGCCCGAGGTACCGCTTGAACTTAGGGACACACTTTGTCCCTCAGTGGGAGAACTTGGAACCAGAAGGAAATAGGCCTTTTTCCCAAGATTAAGACAGGCAATGCTCAAGAAAACATGAGGATCTGCTTAAAAAAAAAAAAGGAAACATGGAGATTAAATGGCGTAAAAACTAAACTGACAGATACTGCTTAAAATGTGTCACTGCAGGGAGATGGTGCTTCGTACTAACACTGTGACTTTTAAATCAGTTAGAAGGTCAAAGTTGGAATGCAAAGCTTGAAATAAGTGATGCATATTTGAACTTGTGACCTAAAATCTGGATTTGGTTAATCTTTTACAAGTTATTTGATGCCATTATTTGTTAGTGCACCCTTGTTGTGCCATACTATATATAAAAACCCCCCCAAAAGTCGCTATTATTTATTATTTATGATTTCCATTCTGGAACTGAAAAACAAAGGAAATGGACAAGTCCATACCTTGTGTGGCAGCACGAGGTGGAAATAAAGTAATTACTCTTCACAGTTTTAAAAAGACAACGCCACCCTGGGAATTTCACCCAGAGAATACTGGAGGTAACACTAATCACTACGAAGGCAGTTAGGTTTGTTATACTCAATACAGAGACGAGGTTCAATGATAAAATAAATTGACAATTTATTAATTAAAACAACATTTAAAAGCACAGTGATAAATATCAATGTAAAAGTATGCAAAAAAAGGTATTCAGAGCTGAGGCTTACCAGTGGAGGGCAGGGATGCCACACACAAACTCAAAAAAGAAAATACACCAAGACACAAGTGCAGCACACTCACACTAATAAATTAAACAAGGCAGGTGTGTACACTCAGAGGATCCCACCACCAAGGCACCCTAGTCTCCTCCACGTCAGCACTCCGCATCTGAATAAAAAGAAACAAAGGAAATTTTAATATATTACAACAAAACTAATATATAGCGCTGGGGATAACCCAACTGCAAGACCACACTGGTGATCTGCAGCTAGAAAAGGGCCTCCCACCAGTGGCGTAACAAAAATCCAAACTACAAATCAAACAGTAAAACATACAATCTGGGTAAAACTCTAAAATATGGAGCAAACGGAATCGCCGTATTGCTCCAACTTGCCGTCTGCACGGCTATAAGTTAATTATCCAGTCAGTCAATCAGTATGCGCGCCAGCCGACCCGCGTGGCATGCATATGGCCGTTGTTCACGCCGACGTCCACTTTAAAGGCTGGCAGCAGCAAAGAAACTTCGCAGCCGGAACAGACAGTAAAAATAAAGTAAAACAAAGCAAAGCATCACAGCAAAGCAAAGCAAAGCAAAGCAGCAGCACTTCAGTTCACGTAGCTTGGCGCAAAACTCAGGCCCGCACTTCCTGCAAAGCATAATAAATAATTACTATAAAAGAACAACAGAAGGCAGAGAGCGTGACAGAAGTTGATTACGTACCAAGTAAGCCGTGTCATAAAACGTAAGCAGAATGGCTCAGAGGAGGCTTCTACAGCTACGACCTACAAACAATAGCTGTTTACCATCAAGCAAAGTAATATATACACTACAATGAGTAAACACCTACCAGCTGCGATGGAGGCTTCAGAAAAGTAACCCGCAACTAATCTCAGCAACACCAACAGGAAGTCAGGTGACCAAAAAGGAGGTCACAGGCAAGCGATCCAGGGACACTCAAATGGCCACTATTTATACTAGCGCCCCCTAATGCGCCAGGCTGAAAGTGGGTTGGACCGAGGGATACCATTCATCCTGCCACAATCTACCCTCCTTTTTGCATCGTCGCCCGACGATGGATTACAAAGACACCCAAGTTAATCCCAAGGCCTAAAAAATGCAGAGACAGCATGTACCCTAAGCTCAAAAATAGAGTTTGCAGCCCCTTGTGCCACCTCCCCCGTTGGTCTTGGGAGATGATGGATGTTTGAATGCTGGCCAGCCGTGGACCGGGTGGTTCTTCGCGCAACCAGATTTCTTGTATCAGAACTTGTAGAGGGAGCAGGAAGAGAGCTAGATGGAACTGGTGCTGCACTCGGAGTAACTGTACAAGTGGCTGGAACATCGGAAGTTCGATCTTCTGGTGGGAGCAACAACTCAGAGCTACTTGGAATCACTGCCACTGGGCTGTAAGATGGTGAAACATTTACTTGAGGAGCTCCTATGCTCAGGAATAACAGGTCACTGTCACTTGATGAGTCATGTTCTGGCTCTGCGGATGATATTTCTGGTCCATGTGGGCTACCGCACGGAGCAGGCCCTTCTGATGGTGTAGGTGCCATTACCACAGCCTTCAGCAAGGTACGATGAACATGCTTCACACTGCTAGGATCATCTGCAGGTGCAATGGTATATACTGCCCCACCTCCTTTAGGTGCCTTCAGGATTCTATATACCGCTGGTTTCCATCGATCTTGGATTTTATATCTCCTCTTCCACTCAAATCGCGCAGGAACACCAACTGCCCGTCGCTCAATGGCGCCTCTTTCACATTTTTATCATGGTGCCTCTTTCTGCGGTCGGCAGCCAGTTGCAGTCGTTCCTTGGCTCCTTCATGTACAACCTGTAGCCGGGCTTTATGCTCCTGAATCCACTCGTGCACATCTCCACTGATGGGGTCCGGTACTCTGCCCAACAGAAAGTCCACTGGCAACCTGGGTTCTTGGCCAAACATCAATAAGAATGGAGTTTCCCCAGTAGCCTGATGGGGAGTGGTATTATAACAGTAGAGTAACTGGGGCAAACATACATTCCAGTCTCTTTTTCTGGATACTGGCAGGGTCCGCAACAAATTGTGCAAAGTCCTATTAAAACGTTCGCGACTGACCATTTCCAGCCGGATGATAAGGAGTAGTATGGGACTTCTCAATACCATAAAACTTGCAGAGCTGCTGGATCAGGGAGCTTTCAAAGTTACGACCCTGATCGGAATGAATACGGCAGGTACACCAAACTTGAAAACCACTCAGTCACGAGAACCTGGGCCACTGTAGCAGCACATTGGTCACGAGTGGGGACAGCCAATGTATACTTGCTGAAAACATCAGTCATTACCAAGACGTTCTCCAGCCCATTCCGGTGGGTTCAAGCAGGGTGTAATCAATGGCCAAGATTTCATTTGGTCGAGAAGCCAACAAATGTCCCATGAAACTTTGAGCTGCTGGTTGGGTGTCTTTTGCAACTTGGCAACGTTCACATCTCTGACACCAGCGAGCTACCTCAGCAGACATACCTGGCCAGTAGCACCGTGAGCGAAGAAGTGCTAGGGTCCTTTCCACACCTTGATGGCCGTGCTCCTGATGAACATGAGTCAGCACCTGCTCAATTAGTGCACTCGGCAGCAAAAGCTGAAGTACCACCTCAGCACCGTCAGGCGATGAACCTGACGATACAGAACTCCATCCCTTTCAATCAGGACGATCCCATTGTCGTAGCAGCACCAGAGCAGGTGGGGCAAGCTGCTGCCGCTCCTCAAAGCTGGGTCGCTGCTTCCGTCTCCAGAACACCAAGATCTCTTTTATCACTGGGTCGACCTGTTGGAGGGTATGAAGATCAGGAGTAGTGAGATGGGGCAAAACTGTAATGGCAGCTTGTGATACCTCAGCTGGTCCCAGCCGCAAAGCTTGTTGAAGAGGTTCGGGCAAGGCTGTACCAGGAACCATGGCTTTAATTTCCTGAGGATCGGGTGGATGCTGGCGAGATAAAGCGTCTGCATTCTTATTACTCCTTCCTGACCTGTACTTTAAGTCGAAGTCAAACGAAGCGAGCTGAGCTGCCCAGCGCTGTTCAGTAGCCCCAAGTTTAGCAGAAGACAAGTGACTAAGAGGATTGTTGTCGGTGTAAACAATACACTTGTGGCCCAACAAGTACTCTCTAAACTTCTCAGTCATGGCCCACTTAAGTGCCAAAAACTCCAGCTTCATAGAGCTACAGTTTAGCATATTGCGCTCAGTAGGCCTCAAGCCCCTACTGGCATAGGCTATTGGCCTCACCTTACCTCCCTGCTCCTGGGAGAGCACTGCCCCTAGGCCGCCATGGCTGGCATCCACTTCTAAAATAAAAGGCAAAGAGAAATCTGCATAAGCAAGCACTGGTGCTGTCGTCAGTTTAGTCTTTAGTGCCTCAAAACTTTGAGCACACTCTGCAGTCCAGTTCTCCGCTACACCATGCTCTGACCTCTTCTTTGATTTTCTGCCTCCCAACTCTGCCACCAGTCTATGCAGAGGTGCCGCCAACTTGGCAAAACCCTCTACAAAGCGGCGATAATAGCTGGCAAACCCAAGAAAGGAGCGTAGTTCGAAACAGTCTTAGGAGGCTGCCAGTTAGCCACCACTTCCACCTTGCTAGGGTCGGTGGAGACGCCTGATCGGAGATGACGTGGCCCAAGTAGCGAACCTCCCGCTGGAAAAAGGCACATTTGGCAAGCTTTGCTTTCAAGCCCTCCTGCTGAAGCCGACCTAGCACCACATCCAGCCGCTCAAGATGTTGCTGTACTGTTGATGAGAAGATTACAATGTCATCAAGATAGAGAAGCAGAGACTGGCACTGTTGATCACCGAAAAGGCGTTGCATTAGTCTCTGGAAGGTGCTAGGGGCATTACAGAGCCCAAATGGCATTCGGTTCCACTCAAATAAGCCGAAAGGAGTACAGAAGGCAGTCTTGGGCTTATCCTCTTCCGTAACTGGGACCTGATTGTAGCCACTTGCTAAATCCATGGTGGAAAACCAACGGGCACCAGTCAGCGCATCTAGGGATTCTTCAATGCGCGGCAGGGGAATGCATCTTTCCTTGTCTTGTTGTTCAATTGCCGATAATCAACACACATGCGTGGCTGCCATCCTTTTCTTAACGAGCACGATGGGAGAAGCATAGGGGCTGCTACTCTCTCTAATCACCTTGGCCCCTAGTAACTGATTAATATGCTCTTTCACAACCTCATACTCTGAAGGGGATGCGCCTATAACGCTGCCGCACGCGGGGATATCATCTAAGAGCGGAATGTCATGGGAGATCAAGTTAGTGCAACCCAAATCAGTGTCATGAGCAGAAAAGACCGAGCTGTATTTGTCAAGGAGAGACCTCACCTGTCCCTGTTCCTCTGCTGACAGTTTAGACAAATCAATTCCTTCCATCTGATCCTGCACAGTAGGAGTGGCAGTGTGAGATGCCATTGTGGCTATGTTAGGGGTATTTCTGTCACACCAGCAGGCAAACTGACCACATGAACATCTTCCAGGGTCCCTATAACGGTCCTGGGATGAAGCAAGACTGCCGTGGTCCCTACATTAACAACTGGTATGTATGCAGTACCTCTAACCACTCGAACCAATGCAGGGGACGCTAAAAGTCCAGCAGGCAAGTTAACATCATTAGGTTCAAATAACACGGTGGCACCTGAATATTGCTCAGAACAGGTGGCGGCCACTATTTTCATTACACCACCGAATGCAACATGCTCGCTTACCTCTCACTCTCACATGGCCAGACAAATCCAGTGGGGCTCTTATACTAACATCATGGCACTTTTGCAGCGCATGCAAGGGGTTTAGGGGCCTCTGTGACAGAGCCCAAACTAAACAATGCTTCACCATGTTGCCCAAAAGCTCGTGGTAACACTTCCGAATGACATTCATCCCCAATACACCGGAACCGTGGAAGGTCCTGCACCTGGAGGATCTTTAACGATCAACACGCCACACTGTGGAAGAAACTTATCACAGAGCTCTACACTTAGCTCGATATAGCCAAGGTAGGGAATGGACAAACCATTAGCCGCTTTAAGCTGCAACCAATGACAAGCTTTGAGACGCTCTTGACCCCAGGACTCAAAATGCTGGCGGAAAAAGCTTTCAGTAATGGTAGAGACCATGGACCCCGTATCAACCAAACAAGGTACCTTTATACGCCCATGTCCACATCTATATGCGGACAGGATGAAATTAATTTGGAGACTGCCTCTGGACCATTAGAAACAACCCTTGAGCCAATAGACACCCCCACCGAACTGTGGCTCGGCAACACGGAGGGTGCTAGTTTTCCAAGCCGTATTTAAAGGAGAGTGCCTGCGATTATGCAGAGGAGCCTGCGAAGGAGGCCGGGAACGAGGAACACGTTCCCCATCACACTCCCGAGCAAAATGTCCAGGTTGCTGACAACGTCGGCATATAATGGAATCGCTCCGTCCTGAGCGAGACATTCGATGGGGGCCCTGCAATTGAGCAATGCTCTGAGTGAGCTGATTAAGTTGCTCCTGCTGGCGCTTTAACAATTCCTTCATCTCACTCATCTCAGACAAATGGGTGGGCTGGGCTATTCCTGAAGGACCGCTATGGACCCCATACTGAATCCCATAGACAGAAGGAACAGAACTGCTTCTATGTCTAACGCCACTAGGCAACCCTTCACGTTCCCACCTAATAGCTTCCCCTCTAATCTCCAGCAATGTCAGTGTTGGCTGCCTCCTTACTAGCTGCTTTAACTCCCGCCGCAAGGTACTGTCTAAGACCTGTTCAACAAATTGATCTCTTAATAAAACATCAGCATTAGGCATGCCATTGGGGGCACTCAATTTAACTTTCTCCATAAGACCCAGGAGAGCGAGGGAAAACTCTTGCAGTGTCTCACTTTCCTGCTGTTTTCTAGAGAAGAAAGCTTCCTGCAATGCTACATAGGAGTCTGAACAGCCATAAAGTTCTTGCAATATAGTGATTATCTTAGCGGGATCCGACCTCTCTGCACTAGAGCGATATTTGATCTCCTCACGTGCTTCCCCTTCCAGGTGGTCAAACAGGAAAAATGCTTTATCAGCCAAAGACAAATGACGTGCTCTAGCACAACCTTCTATTTCCTCCAACCATTCATTCAACCCTATACCTGATTTTCCTCTAAACATAGGGCATTTTCTGTCACGGGGCACAAAAACTAGTCTCTCTGCTACAGAGACACCAGCAGTTGGGGGGTTAACAGATGATGCAGTCAAAGTAGAAGGTGTAGCACTAGTACCTGACCCAACAGCCCTCTCCTGACGCAGCCTCTCATTGTCTGCTTTCAGCTGCGCGATCAAGTCCCTGAGTTCCTGTAACTCTTCCTCCATCTCTGTAACACAGCTGTGGAATCCCACACCAAAGTAGCTGCTGCTTTGCTTTTATCCTGTACAAAATAAATTTAAACAGTTTACGTTACACCAGATAATAAAAAAATAAAAGGAACACACGTCTCTGTTTTTAAAAGAGTATATCCTGTCGACAAACGCCAAGTTTGTGGCAGCACGAGGTGGAAATAAAGTAATTACTCTTCACAGTTTTAAAAAGACAACGCCACCCTGGGAATTTCACCCAGAGAATACTGGAGGTAACACTAATCACTACGAAGGCAGTTAGGTTTGTTATACTCAATACAGAGACGAGGTTCAATGATAAAATAAATTGACAATTTATTAATTAAAACAACATTTAAAAGCACAGTGATAAATATCAATGTAAAAGTATGCAAAAAAAGGTATTCAGAGCTGAGGCTTACCAGTGGAGGGCAGGGATGCCACACACAAACTCAAAAAGAAAATACACCAAGACACAAGTGCAGCACACTCACACTAATAAATTAAACAAGGCAGGTGTGTACACTCAGAGGATCCCACCACCAAGGCACCCTAGTCTCCTCCACGTCAGCACTCCGCATCTGAATAAAAGAAACAAAGGAAATTTTAATATATTACAACAAAACTAATATATAGCGCTGGGGGATAACCCAACTGCAAGACCACACTGGTGATCTGCAGCTAGAAAAAGGGCCTCCCACCAGTGGCGTAACAAAAATCCAAACTACAAATCAAACAGTAAAACATACAATCTGGGTAAAACTCTAAAATATGGAGCAAACGGAATCGCCGTATTGCTCCAACTTGCCGTCTGCACGGCTATAAGTTAATTATCCAGTCAGTCAATCAGTATGCGCGCCAGCCGACCCGCGTGGCATGCATATGGCCGTTGTTCACGCCGACGTCCACTTTAAAGGCTGGCAGCAGCAAAGAAACTTCGCAGCCGGAACAGACAGTAAAAATAAAGTAAAACAAAGCAAAGCATCACAGCAAAGCAAAGCAAAGCAAAGCAGCAGCACTTCAGTTCACGTAGCGGCGCAAAACTCAGGCCCGCACTTCCTGCAAAGCATAATAAATAATTACTATAAAGAACAACAGAAGGCAGAGAGCGTGACAGAAGTTGATTACGTACCAAGTAAGCCGTGTCATAAAACGTAAGCAGAATGGCTCAGAGGAGGCTTCTACAGCTACGACCTACAAACAATAGCTGTTTACCATCAAGCAAAGTAATATATACACTACAATGAGTAAACACCTACCAGCTGCGATGGAGGCTTCAGAAAAGTAACCGCAACTAATCTCAGCAACACCAACAGGAAGTCAGGTGACCAAAAGGAGGTCACAGGCAAGCGATCCAGGGACACTCAAATGGCCACTATTTATACTAGCGCCCCCTAATGCGCCAGGCTGAAAGTGGGTTGGACCGAGGGATACCATTCATCCTGCCACACTTGTTTAAAATGAACCACAGTATTTTCCTCCCCCTCACTTGAGCCATTTATTGCTCGTCTCTTAAATGAACTAGCTGCCTGCAGACGGATATTACTCACAACTCCAGTGACTGCCAAGTTCTGGTCTGAGGGCCATTAAGGTGTTTAAAGTCGGCCATTCGTATTTGTGCTGGATCGCCTTTCTCTATTTTAAATATTCCCCTGAAATTTTTAATGAAATATAGCCACAGTGATTTTTCTGAGAGTGCACTGCATAATGCCTTACCGTCCTGCATAACCAAGCATCATTCAACACCTTACATGTTATACATGCAAATTATACCTTTGTATTTGCCTTCAGGTGCAGCTGCTATATTTTAACCTTGAACTAAGTTACGTTTGAAATATCTGGTTTTACTTCCAAAGTCCAAAGACGCGAGCGTTAGGTTAGTCTGTTATTCTAAACTGGCCGTAGGTGTGAATATGAACGTGAATGCTTGTCTGTTTCTATGTGTCAGAATGTGACAGACTGGCAACCTGTCCAGACTGTGCACAGCCTCTCCTTCTATGGCAGCTGGGACAGGCCCCAGCCTTACTCTAACACTAACCTGAATTACATTACATTAGAAAATGGATGGATGGAAACATGCCAGTGCATGTATACTTACAGGTTGGAGGCAAGGAGTTCAGTTCTGCTGGTATACATTTACAGCTGTAAGCAAATTAAGTTATAGTTAAGTTATTGCAGCTCAAGTTAATTATTCAGTTAACAGTAGTTTAGTAGTTTAGTGTTTCAGCAGTGCACTGTAACGGCTTAACACAGACAATTTATGTCTCTGTGTTCTGTGTTAAGTTATTATATTGTCACAGTGTGAAGTTATTTGTGGACCATATGAAGAATAGCAGCTGCATCAGTGTACCTAATAAGGATCCCTATAAACTAAACAGCAGCAGCAACTGATGTAACATAACTGAGGAGAACTTTGTGTTGAAGAGCCAGTGCATGTCAGATTTGGTAAGTACCCCTCGTGTCTCTTTGGAACTGAAAATAAGTCATTCATCAGCTTATGCGGTTAGTATGATCTCACTTGAAAACCTGCAAAACAACTGGAAATGTGTTGGGGATAATCTGCACACATGAGTGTGTATCTACTTCTGGACCTAGAGAAAATGCTTTGTACACACAGACATTATTTTTTGTGCTATTATAACTCACACATACATACTGTGCAGGGTTTTAGTTATGCATTCAGGTTCATGATGTAGCTTAAAGTAACTTGTTTATCCTTATATTTGCTGTGTAGTCAGTAAAGCTGGCACAGTGTATAGATTTGTTAATTATATATGATTGCCTCTTGCAGTTCACAGTCTACTGCTTGACCTTTGAGCATATTTACCTCGAACAACCAGCGTACTAAGTGATCGAGGTAGAGATAAATGCATTGACAGCATGCCAGCGTCTGCCAGAGTTGCAAGCTGTAACATTTTAAATTTATTTTGATCTTAACTGGTTATGCCTCTCTTGTATTTTCATTGACTTCACGTGCAATCAAACCACATCAGAAAATGTGCACGTTTTGTCTGAACACATATGGTTGGCTTCAAAATCAGGGAAATCGAAATCTGATCTTGTTTACCAGACACAACTGCAGAACTTGCACACATATGGGTCAGTTATGGTATGAAGTATTGTGTATTGTCATAGGAAGAAATTGTTTAAGGAGTTTCTGAAGGCCAAATGCCACATGTGGTGGTGGGGGAGAGTCATCTAGCCTGGCAAAACCACAACATGGTTGCTCATAATCATCAACATACGAATATTATCTTCGATAACTTGCCAAAAGAAACAAGTATGTGATTCAAGTGCATTTCTATATTAAATACATCCGTAACTCATCTGGTGGATTTAGAAATACAAGTCCAGTGCTTATTATAAATTTTCCTATGATGTTGTATTGCTACAACAGTTTTCATTTTAAAGGTTGCACTTGCAATTCAAATAATGTCCTAATTATAATCACGTATACAAATCAATCAAATATCTGTTCAGTATTTACGCCAAAAAACTGCAACTCCAGCCCAGGCGGCTCAAAGTTTTTAAATGAGTTCTTAATCAAATGATTTTTACTCCCTGTCTTTTTTTGGCAAATGATTTGCACATAATAAAACAAGTGTTAGCAAGTAGAGATTGGGTATTTAAACATGTAGATAAGTATGTAAAACAACAGTTACAAAATTATTTATGGCACGTGATAGCATGATGGTGTGACGGGAATAACCACTGCCTCGCAACAAGAAGGTCCTAGGTTTGAATCCAGTCCTTTCTGCGTGGAGTTTGCATGATCTCCCCGTGTCTATGTGGGTTCTCTCCTTCAAATTCTTCACAATATGCATGGGGTTAGGTTAACTGGTTGTCTATTTCTCCGTGTTATCCCTGCAACAAAGTGGCGATGGGTGTGCTATACCTCTCACCCTATGGCAGCTGAGGTACACTTCAGCCCCATCCCACCAACCTGAGCTAGACGAGCAGAAAATAAATGGATAGATGGATATTTATGGTATTGTGAGTTATTATAGTTAGGGGGAAACACCAGTGAAGGTGACTTTAAACACATCTGTATTAGCAAATACAAAAGCAAGACAGAAAATAAATAGCCTATACTAAAAAAAATGCAAAAGTATCAAAAAAATATTTGCACACATTCAATGAAATTTAAGGTAAATTAAATTTGTGCGTCTTTCAGCTTGTGTTTTTTTCATTTAAATTATTAATAAAGAAGATGTGTGTGCATCTGCCATGGGCATTGCAGAGACAGAGAGACAGTTTATGTGCAACAGCTACGTCAAGATTATGAGCTTGTTTCAGTTTCTATTTTATTTTTTTGCTGGTCAACCAATCCAAGCCGAAAAGAATTGTTCTGGTACCCCCAACAGGCAGCCCACCACTGGATGTGAAGCATTTGTATTAATGATAAACTGCCCACAGTGAACCAGTTCAGCTTGGAAGTTTCCATTTTTGGAAAGAGTCTCTGCCCCCATGAATTTATATCACAGTGAGTACATGCCAGAAAGTAATCAGGTTAAGTGCTTTGATGGAATTTTCTCTGCATCTGATTAATAAGTTTGGGTCTCTGTTTGGGCTATTAAACAGATCATAATTGGAATATTTGGAATATAAATATATCTTTTGTTGTGTGTCCTGCAGAAAGTTTACTTCAATATTATTACCATACTCCCTGAAAGACAGATTGTTTGGGAAAATACAGCTTATCTCAGCCTTTAAACTACTTAGAGAGTTATTACTTGTGTGTGTAAAATGGGTTGAGCCAAACTGGCTTTTTGTGTGCTTGTGGAGACAGTTCCCTTGGGTGTGCTTTACTCTAAAGACTAAGGCCATGGAGTCATCCATGCAGCTTGAATTACACTAGACCCCTGTGACCTTGGAGTCACAGGGATAAATGCAAACGTGACAATGTGGATAATTGCCCACTAAAGATAATGAACTGCTGACTGAGATCAATGTCTCTCCCAAACACAGTTACCATGTAAACTAGTACTAAATTAATTTATGACTAAAATGTCTAAAAGCTCTGAAAAACTGGCGGCCTGAGACACCCACTCACGCAGTCTGCCCAAAATGTGTTGAGGGGCAGCTAAACACAAGTGTCAGTCCAAGTAAACATACGCACATTTTGCGCTTTCAAGCTTGAAAGCTCTGAAACAGGGAAACAAGAACATGCAGACATTCACAAATCAGAAACAATCTAGAAACTCAAACATGCTGTGATCAACTTGCTGTTGTGTTATGTAGTATATCTTCCTACAATTTCTGTAGTGTAATCAAATTTTAAAACGGCCAGGCCTATATTAAACTGTGTCAAATAAGCAAAATTAGTGTTGTGTGTAGCACAGACAAACATTGGGTTGAGTATATTAGATTTCTAACTTCGCTGTTAGTGATTTTTTTTAAATAACTGCTAACGATAAGTAAAGTAAAACTAATTTCCCGTGTTAAAATTTTTTTTAACATCTACACCATGGATACCTGTATCTTACTAACACAGGATTACTCCACTACATGATAACAGTCATTCTCTTTTTTTAACCTCTGCTAAGATAAAATCACATGAAAGAAGCAACCTTGCTACATATATAAAAAAAAATATGTTAAAAAAAAGTGACATGCAACACAGGGAATATAGGAATATTTGATTGGAACCATTAACAGTGTGCATCACTCACAATTAACACATATTTTAAATTGCACCTAGTCTTAAAGAAGGAGGACACAGGCACACACTTTAATTATGAGAAAATACATGTAAAATGAAAGCACCAAGAACTATATGTCTTCATCACACGCTTGCTACAGAGTGACAAGCGATAACTGGCTTCAAAAAAAAGGACTGACCGTGATTAGGACTAATGTATGGCAGGAAAAGAAGCAGTGGTTGGGTGGGAATGCTGCTGATGGGGGCTTAAGTGAAGGGGACAGAGCAAGGAAGGTATAGTGATGTTTAGGGCTTTGAAGTAAACAAGATGAATATCTTCTGTGTTTATCCTTTAATTTGGTGCCCAATTGTGAGAAGATTGGTTTACAAATTGAAAAATGAAGGTCAGGTGCAGAGTCTGGTAGTAATACTCACCTCTTTTTAGTGGAAAGTGCACACTCAGATGCTTACAGTACGCACACACACACACACACACAAATATGCAGAGAGAGAGAGAGATGCCTGCAGGCACAGAAACTCCCAATTTTCTCATGTCCTATTCAACGAGCTTCATCTCAGTCCTTCAGAGTACCCACTTCCATGAGGCTCAGCCACTTCCCCACCTTTAACAGGCGAAGGAAAGTTGGCATTGAGCAGCACCTTATTTACAGCAGTCAACGTGCTGCCCCTAAAGTCTCCGTTAATGCATTTTTGTCACATATTTAAGAAAGTCAGATGAGGGTTTAAGAGGAGTGTGGAGCGGAGACTGGAGCCCTAACTTGCTACTACTCTCTGTCTATGGAGACTAAGAACATCTTGTTTTCATTACTGGAGAGGCAGGGGTGGGGGGAGGGCAGGGAAAAAAAAGAAAGGGGAGTAGAGGTAGTAGTTTAATGTGGATGTTTTATCTGATTTTTTGCGTGTGTGTCTGTGTGTGTGCATGTGAACAGTAAATATGTTTTGTATGTAATGGTCAACACAAGTACTGCCATTAGCCCTGTAGGGAGATGGATCAGAGACTATGAGGACAAAGACAGACAGAGCTGATGACATCCAGATGACAAAACATCACCCTTTATGCAGAGCTATCTGTCATCAAGGAACTGTGGCTAACTCATGTGACATTACTAAGCATCCTGTTTTGTTTCTGCTGGGACAACTTCTTGTTTGAATCAGTTACAGAGCAGCATTTTGTATGAACACTCTGATAATGTGGTCATCAATCAAGATTTGCCTCTGAACCACACCAGAATGCACATACTGTACACAAACCTTTGAATCCTGATTCGCCTGACCTCGCTACCTTACCGCTTTCGTTCATGAACCGCTGACTTTTCAACGGACCTGGTTTGTGAAGAACTGGTTCATGTGCTTACACCCTTCAGTTCACTTCTAAAGCAAGACCACTGCTCAAAGACAAATAGCACCTTTTAATGTAGCTTCATTACTTTTAAGTGATCTTGCTCCCACAAGTTGCCTTTTGTTTGCCTGATTTTGATTCCCTTGGCTTGGTTGGTTGTTCAGACAAAATACTTTGACTTTTACAAAATTAGGTAGGTAATCTCTGTTGATGGGGTTGGCAGTTGAACAGCCAGACAGAAACTGGGGGGGAATCTCTTCATGCAGTATCCTGCTTTGCTAAACATGCTCTCACTGGAAAAGAAGGAGCAGGTGACTATAAGTGTGAGTTTCTCAGTGCAGACACATTCACATAGCTGACTGGGCTACAGAGGTAACCTAATTTCTCAAATATCCCATATGTAAATCAATTTCCACAACTAAGAGTGGAGAATTACTGAAAAGCAATTTCAGCCAATTTTTTTTCTTGCAAAAGTAGATGCTTTTGCCATGTTTACAGACCGTCTGAGTGTGCCTAACTTAAAGCTTGAACATAATCCAGAGTTTTGTTTATATTACACTCGATCTGCATGAATGACTGTGGCCACATGTTGTTTGATGTATCTGGATTTTGGGAATATTTTCAAATCAGAAAACTGCAATGCAAGAACTTTAAATTAGACTTTAGATTGCGTATTTTGCTGGGACACAAGTGTGGAAAAACGAAAAGATTCAAAAACAGTGACATCAAAACATCAGACGTAAAGTCTACATAAGGTTCTTAATGCTTTACTAGTGGGCACGGGCATGTAAAGTGTGTGGTCTGATGTTTTCTCAGGGTAATTTGGTTCGGTCTTTACAAGTCAGGTGGATAAGCAGCAGAAATCCATCTTTAGTATTTAAAATGAGGAGAATTTAAAAAAAAAAAAAAGCATTATAGCAATGTGTGAATGGATCTAACAAGTACATGTTAATGATGTGATAGCTGGATTGCCACATCATGAAATGTCTTCCTAAACACAGTGTTGCTTTTTTATGCCTCTACACCAGCATCATTCTTGCATGCTTCAGTCATGTGATAGCTCTTCAACACCCTTAGCGGTTAACTTCACACTCATTTGGAACTGATTGCTCTTTGTTGCTAAATACTTAAGCTAACTGTGAGCTCACAAAATGTGTTTTGACCATAATCCAGGAATTGCTGGGTTAATGCTGATCAATTACAAAGTGTTAACATTTTATGTATATAATGGAAGTGAAACTGTGTGGTCACTGTGGACAGGTCACCAGTCTAATTCAGGGCCAACACAGTGAGACGGATGACTATTCATGGTCACATTCTTACCTGTGGCCAGTTTAAAGACACCAGTTAACCTAACCTGAATGTGTTTAGACTGTGGTAGGAAGACGGTCTATCCAAAGAGAACCCACTCACACACAGTGAGAACATGCAAACTCACTCACCACTGTGCTGTTCTTAAATTACATTGTTTGGCAAAAAAATATTATTCAATATTATAAATTATTCGGGAACAGAAGGAAAGATTATGACCATATTTCATATTTGGTAAAATACTGAATTGGTGTCCACCTGTTAAAGTCTTCACTACATATTTTATGAGTCCAACATGGAATTAAACTGTGCCTTGACTGATTATTAGTGGCACATAACCACAAGGAAGTAAGCAGGGGTTAAAGCAGGGGAGCAGCATTCTGGCACCTTCAGTTAATGAGTTATTAAATCCGAAAGGCAGGTTCATGCATGTTCCTGCTGAATGAGTTAACTTTGTTGTTCGTGTGCAGCCTGACGTTGCTTCCAGTGACAGCATAGTTATATTTGCTCAGTAAAAGAGACAAAAAAATGACATTCCATTGGGAGCTTACACCTTAAACATGTTCTTTTTCCTTCTCATACCCGGGATCATTATGCAATTGTAAAGTTGCGGACACGGCACTTAAACATCTTGCTAGCTACAGAAAAGGAGACGGCAAAAATAGAGTAATGTTTGTTTGTTTTTTTAAATTCACAGGTAATTTCAAACACAACTTTTCAAGCAGCTCAACAAATATCACCAAATTCACAAACTGTGCGCATTTTTTCACTAAATTCATCTGCCAGTATTTGACATGGACAGAGAGAAAGTGTGCAACACTAAAAGATGGAGAAAGATGTAAGAATGAGAGGAAAGGAGAGGAAGATGAGATATTATTTTAAAAGGTAAGCACTGCTCAGCCAGTGGATCTTTATGAATTTGAAATTTAAACTGTAATGCAGCGTCCTAATTCATTTTAGTGCAGGCTAAACTGGTTAATTTGCAGTACTATGATAAAACTTACAGAGATGCACTATGTTGCACTGGTTTCATCTACTACTTGGTTACATCGAGTTCAGCAGACATCAATTTTAATGTAAGTTGATGGGGTTGATAAGATTTGCTCCCTGAATTTTACTTTTATACTAACTTTACAGTGTCTAGTGGTTGGTATATTCTTATATCTTGTTGAATTCATTTGGCTAAATACACAATACAACAGGATTAGCATTGATCACAGTCCATACACAAAGAAATGTTCACTGGAGCTCGCAAAACAAATTATTCTCATTTATTGCTAAGCAATTCTTCTTCCAGAGTGTGCCCCTATAAATCAATCTTAGGGCTCCCCCCACCTGCCAAATCCCCCTTTAACCCCTGGTAGTAAGTAAGGTTAATTTAGGCATGATTATAGTCACTAGATCAAATACAAGCAGGCAAGGTCCTCTAAAAACACCACACATGTGCAAACACGGAGAGAGAAACAATCACATCCTACCTGAGACAC
Source organism: Oreochromis aureus (assembly GCF_013358895.1). NCBI lineage: Eukaryota > Metazoa > Chordata > Actinopteri > Cichliformes > Cichlidae > Oreochromis > Oreochromis aureus. The sequence goes on from NC_052959.1 coordinate 17,606,735, forward strand.
CCTGGTGTTACCAGCAACAAGGGAGCTAACACTGCTTCCTCTCCTTCCTTTGGTCTTGACTTTATCACTTTACATGTGTGTTTATAAATGGTACTATCTATTCATACAGCAAAAGCAAAAACCCTCCTGGCTTCCTGCTAATGTTTGTCCTCAGGCGTTATCACGGCCACAATACTCACTATATTGACCATCAGTATCAAAGCATACAACACCAATAGTCTGTGTCCTTTTGTACTTTTGATTTTTGCATTTGTGACTGTAGTTTTATCAGATGGAAGAGTAAAAACTCCAAATGTATAACATGTGAATACCTCAGGAGATAATCGCAAAGATACAACAAAATTAAGAGAGATTTCAGAGTGTGGTGACAGCGTAGAACAAATGTAACTTTTCAGTCAGCAACTAAATGAACGCTGCTCTGTGATTTAGATCTAACATGTAATGTAGTAAGCTAAGGCAGCACGGTGGGTGTCTTCATCCTTTGGAAGCTTTTTGAAGACGGCAGCAAACACGTGTCATGGAAGTGTCAGGAAACAGGTGCTTTGTGGCTCAGGCAGCGCTCCCTCTTTGATATCCTTTATAAGAAACAGACGGTAACTACCGGGTGTGTCCATAAACACTGAAAGCGCGAGTCTGCAGAGACCCCTGCATGTCAGTTCCCTTGTGCTATTAGCTGATGAAGGATGGATTATTCCAACACTTTTATTATCATGGAGTATATCTTTAAAATTTATACTATACTCACTAGAACTACTCAATTTACTCAAATTTCTTAGGATAATTTTTAGAATTTAACCCTCTCAGGCTCAAATTAAGTTTTAGTTACACGAAAAATCTGATATTTGGGGAAAATTATCCAAAAAACCCCTCATAAAATATGTATGTGGGGTAATCAGGTTGTTAGTTTTTAACTGTTGCAAATCGGCAACGCCTGCCTCGAGAGGGATAAACACATTTTTACAAAGCATGGTTAATTTGACTGACTAGTTTAACACCTTATGTTCGATCACTAAACTTTAGTTTGAGAGGCCGTGTAGGTAGTACTCCATGTCCACATGCTGGACTATTCCTGGGCAACATACCAAACTTCAAACTGTCCCCTAAGCATCCATCGGCATGTGTGTAATTGATAAAAAATGCAATTAAAGTACATAGAATAAAGTCATGTATGCTTGAGTTATTCTTATTTGTAGTGTTTAAATACTTTCAGTGTTTAGTTAGTGTATATAGATACCAGACATTTATTTTGCTGCTCCTTTCAAGCAAATGAAATGGGATATTCTTACTAAATATGAGGAAGTCTTATAGATTTAGCCTTTGAAATAGCAGGAGACGTTACTCAAAATGGGCCTTGCTTACTGCCTTGGCCTGTCTTAGCAGTCACTTCGCTGATACCTATTAGCGATATTATATATATATATATGTATATATTAGCAATCTATTCACACAGCTGATGCCAGCTTGGAACAGCAAACACGCATTTGTAATTTTAACCTGATACTGTCAACTTACCTCTTCTATGACATTCAAATGAAATTACAGTGGTACTATAAAGTTTTGTCTGGCAGACAATAACGTTACACAGCTCAAACTGTCCTGCAGTTTAAGCACAGGCATGACTGTTTAAATTGAACCTTAAGCAACATAATTTAAAACACATCTTAAAATGTTCTCATCTGTTCCTCGAGGCGACCCTCCAACAGCGATCACCTGACAGATGACTCCTCTTCCAGAGACATCAAGGCTGACCGTGTCACTCCACTGCGCCCTCCCAGGAGAAGCGGAGGCCAGAATTTACTGACACGCTCAACCGCCACCCAAATGATGGTGGCACCAAAAAAAATAAAAATTGCTTCTGATGTGTTAATCTGTTCTGACACAGCATCGCGCCTCTGAATTAAGATGTCATTTTTTATCACCAAAGTGACACCTGTTTAAAATAGGAGGCCTGGGATGATTTATGTGACTGTTATTCTTGCCTGTGAGCAGAGAAAAGTGAGAGGAGCTCGGCCTACGCGCATATATCATTAAAGCATGGTTGAAATGACCTCACAAGGGAGTGTTATGAAATGTTACTATAGAAATTGATGTGTTTGAACAGCTAGATTGGGACAGCAGTTAATATGTTCAGATGCCTCACTTCCTACACGTTTCTGAAATTGTCATCTGCCACAACAAAGCGTTATATTAACCTAAAGTAAGATTTAATACATGTGAGAATTTCCTCCATTGCTGTATTTACTCTGCTTCATTTATCAAAGCCCGGCTCGGTGGTCTCTAATACCACGGTGCGGCACACACGCTCTGTATCTTGCAGAACTGCACATAAGCATAAAAAGTTTGCTGCCACCAGTGTCACTGAATGATCAGCTTCCTGTATAGCTGAATGCTTTGGCTCTGTTAGCTGTCAGACTAAACTGTGGGGAGTTAGAGCATGTAGCCCAGATGTGAGCCAAGGTGTCCGCCCTCTCAATCTAATCAGATTGATTAGGGGCAGTAATCTGCTTGGCTGGCACAGGACTCTGCACTTCATGAGTCTGATCAGTGAGAACTCACAAGATGGTTGGATGTTACACAGTCCAGAGCAGCTTAGGACTCTCTGCTCCTCCAGAACACTGACATGAGAACCGTTAGGTGGAGTGGGGTTCTGACTATGGTGTACTGTGTCTGTTTTAAATCAAAACTGCGGTCTCAAAGAGATCAGGTCGCATTGGGCATTCTCAGCCGTAAGCATATTTTTATACTGTTTTTTTATGTAATATTGTGCCTTTTCAACTTGACTTCCTTCCATCGGATGGAAGCTGCCCGAAACTTCAAATCAAAGTAGTCAGCATATAAGAACTGGAGCTGAACTTATAAACAGGCACAGCAACAGGAGGTCTTATTCAGCTCCGGCCTGAATTTCAGAGTTTGAATCCAGCCCATAGAAATGATTCAAGAGGGATGTGGGAACTGAGATACTGGTGCTGACAAGCTCGCCAAGTGATCAGAAAAGGAAATGCTGCTCTCAATGACCTTACTGTTACCCTTATGAACACCACATAAGTCTCCTTCTGATACCGGTCTGGGTCTGAACCATCCAATTCAGTCCCATCCCAGGAACTAGCCTTCCTCTCATTTCCTGTCTGTGAAACAGCCGTCTCCTGTTTAAATTATGTCCCAGTGCCTCCCCAGTTCCCTTGCACATAGCTGTGCTCTCTCCTGCTGTCTTTCTCCTCTCTCTCCCGCGCTCTCTATCACTGTTGGCTGCAGCTGCCATGTTTTCCTGGAAGGACCGCAATACGCTAACTGGGTAGGCAGCTGTTTGATGACCTGTAAGGTTCAGAGAACAGATGATAAAGACAAATAAACTGTTATTTTTTTAAATACCTGGAGGATTTGAAAGAACACATTGACATTTTTGAAAACGCAATCATTTTCTTGCTGAACGTTAGTTGAGAAGATGCTTCTCTAATGTCTGAGAAAACATGAGCAGGTTATTCTTTACTGAGCAATTGTTGTTTTCATTTTTTTCACCTTTGCGGTTCCAAAACACCAGGATAGCAACAGTGAAAACACTGAACTTTAGGCATTTTAGTAGAACATCACTATCTAGTGGATAATTTTATGGAAGCTACATGAATTTTAGACATGTTAGAATTCTCCACTTTAGAGCAAAAATCAGGATGGCCATAGCCTGGTGCAACAAAAGAAGATAAGTTATATGGAAAAAAGTAGTTGGCCACCTACGCAGTACACCTACAGGAGCTACTTGGACATGGAAAATCATAACATCAAGCTTTCGTTGCACAGTTTTTGTGCTGATATTAATGCAAGAGAAACTCTGGAGGTACTGAATCAGGACAGCACTGGTCACTTTTACACACTAGCAGTCTGTACTTGGTGACCCCATTCTGAGTTGCTGTGGCTTCTAAATGCTTCCACTTTGCAAAATTACCACTTACAGTCGATGGTAAGAGGTAAACTTTCCGCATTGGTAACACCCTCAAATTCAGTGAGTGCTTTAAAATGACACACTCTTTCACAAATAATGTTTGTATTGTGGCCTAATTCGTATTACATATCCACAACAGAAATCCTCTCCTCCATCTGACCTGGTCCAGCTGTCCTCCTGAGACGCATATTAAAATGTCATTACTGAAAGCTTTTTGCGCAGCCATTGTCATCATCTTTCACTAAACAGAACCTCAGCAGAAAGAGCGCTGCATAAACAAGGAGAACCATATGAAAAATAATCAACAATCTAGCAATAAAAAGGCCAATTTGGGAACGTGTGAAGAAACTGTGGTGAAAGCCCAACACACTCATGACTTCCATGTTTTAACACACTAGGTGTCTGAGCACAGATGCTATCGCACAGTTTCGGCGCACATATGCTGCAATTTCTATGAGATGGACATTGTTACTTTAACAAGGCATGATGTGGCTTTTAATGAAAGTACGCGAGTTCCTTATGTCCAGACTGTGTGGTTAATTCCCAATATGGCAGTTAAAAGGGAATTTATTGTACTCGTTTACATTTCAATGCATGTTCCAGGGAAATCAGGGAAAACCATGGGTCTATTTTTCTCCTCTCTGAGCATGCATAAATGTTAAGAAAAATTCAGCCGGTATTTTACATGAACCCTTTTGCTCTGACTGCACCCTATGGACACTGACGAGAGGGTACTCTACATCGTTACATTGCTGTAAAAAAGTAAAGTAAACCCTACACGAATACACTTATGACACATGACAATCATTTAAGCTGCAAAATTGCATTTCCTCGTCTTCTGCTTAATCAAACCATGTGAAATTATTATAATTTATGGGACAAACAGTGTAATTACGATATATTCTACAGCCAGTATATTCAAAGTGGATTTATGTGCACATATATGCCTCCAGAAACGCTTACATGTGTATACAGGGTCAGCGTGGAAGGAGGCAGAGTTTTGGATAAATAATGATAATGTGTAGGAATCACATTTTAAGTCAGCCACACTATGCAAAAACACATTAGTCAAACCACATATAGACAATTTTCTCTGCAAAGTATATATCAAACTCCTACCATGGTCAAGCCATGTTTGTTGGTTCTGTTGGTCAAACCTCCCACTAGCTGTGGCTGACTCACTGGTCAGCCACACACAAGGTGACCAGTTTCCAACAACATCAGCTTTGCACATTTGAAGCTTTAAATTGCAATAAAGAGTAACTGTGTGAACTTGAGCTTGAACTCTAGATCCCAGAAATTGTGTAACATGATGTGAGGAAATTGCAACCAGCTTTCTCCTGTTTACAAACTCTGTAAGTCTATGTTAACTGTATAAAGGGTGTGCAGAGGTCAAATGATACATATTGACTATTTCACAACTGTTGCAAATATGCGTGCAACAGTTAAAACTACAAATTCAAATCAAAGTAAATTAAAAAAGAACAACAAAGTGTGTTTAAAGTGACAGGAATAAATATTTAATTTTAGGACTCTTAAAGATCCAAATATGATGCAGATGTGGTTTAAGGTATTGGCAAAGTTGGCTTGAGATGAGTAGTAAGATAATAACATAAGAGTTGAGCTCAGATCACTGTGTAACAGTTGAACATGTGGAAGCTAAGGTTTTATTCACCGGAAGCTTTGTTTGTAGTACGCTTGTAGTCTAGGCTTGAATGTCTCCAAGTAAACAATCATTCTGGAGAACAGTAGGTTCATAGCGCATTTGCAAAAGTTATGGTAATTACCTACTTGAACGTCTAAGAATTTTCATAGTTTCCAGCTTAATTTTGAAGTTGCTAGCTATATTGTTGTGGTACATAGTGTCTTATAATTCCACCATACAAAATAATGGACTGTGTTTTTTAATGTATTGACTAGTTCTGGCCAACTCTGCATGCGGGAAGTGTGTTAAGCAAATAACCTTTAATAAACAGTATGGATCAAAATAAAGGAAATGATTCATCTCGCTTCTTAACTGGATTACATGAGAAGAGCAGCTTGCATTATCATTGCTTTTGGAGGACTTGTATTTCCCTGTTGCCTGGGAGAATGGAGCCCGTTGACCTGTTGGAGCTAAATCTGTTGACATTCTGCTTGAGTTTGATTGGCACAGATTTCTCATGATAAAGGGATAAAGTGCTTATTTTACTCTGATAGTGATTAATGAATGTTGACTAGTGGAGTCTGGTTGGTCTGATTTAATTTATTTGTAACATTTTTTCACCCCGCCTCATTTCCTGGTCAAGTCATAATATCACATCATTATCAGCATCATATGACTGGAGAAGACTAAATACCTGGACTAAACTTTGTTAACTGTGTGCGTGTTAACAATTATTACATATTATTGCTCGTGGTTGGTTGTTTGAACCAGACATAACCATTGTTAAAACTAAACTATGACACAATTATCACTTTGGTATTTACAAAGTGTTAATTAATTAATATCTTTTTACCATTCAAGTGTTACCCCTCAGCTATTCTGCTCATTACTGGGATATATTATAAAGTGCTACGATTTAGCCTTATAACTGTTTTGGATACAAGATGTTGTATTACTGCATTCATTCAAATGTTTTCTCAAGAAATAAGGTGAGAATTCAACTACTAAATGTAATGTAATGTGATGTATCATTATAATGTTGTTCAGCAGCATGCATGGAAATGCTTACATTGTAGCAGTGCAGGTCTTGTTACCACAGAAAGCAGGCAGCCTGACATGGTGGCCAATAAAATCAAAAGTACAACAACCCCTATTGAGTTTCACGGTCACATTTGACATCAATCACTGATGTCCAGGGTCAGCAGTGTGATTTTATCCACATGACTCCTCTGATCACTCCCTGACACTACTCAGCAATGGGCCTCTACATCAATTCTTTACTGAAAGAGCACTTACTGGACATAAGGTTGTTATTGCCAGAGGTAGTTTGAAAAAAAACCCCACAAAGCGGTAATACCACTGGAGATCTCTTAAACAGTGTTCTTCAGTCTATGAGCGACAAAACCTGCAAGTGTGCTTTTTTTTTTTTTCGTCAGAAAGAGAGAAAATTGTGTTGACTTTGGAGTCTCTTTTGTTTCTCTTCATCGCAGGAGTGAGGGGTCCAGTGAATTTTATAGGCCAAACGGCTGACATTTTGATTTTGGCAGTGGGCTTTTGACTTTGATGTCAACCCCTGCAATTTTCCTTGCAAAACAGGTTGTGATACGTCAGAGCGGTATGTGCAATATTTACTGTATTTCCCTCTCTTTCTCCTGTGAGACCACATTAAAGTGAGGAATCAGAATGGAAATGATCAATCACAAAATCTCCTAAAATCACATATTTACTGTTCAAATACTGCATGTTGTGTTCACATATTGGCTCGTCTTCCACTCTCTTACTTAATCTGTTTAGTTATCCGGCTTATGAGCAACTTTTTGAATCCCCTCACTGTTCTAATACACATTTAAGTTGTTTTTCCTGCCTTCAGTCTTTGTCCACCAAGTTACATGGAAATTCCCACCATGCAACGTGAGAGTACAGCAACAAATCAAAAAGGAAGCATGAATTCTGCTTACGAACATTAAAATCAAAGGTCACGCTGCAAAATGTTCACTACTGGACATATTGTACTCATGTGTGGTATATTCATAAAAGCAGCTAGTTACTCATTTCTATGCAAAATTATTTCTGATTTGACATGTCATGCTCTGCTGCCAGAATTCTGAAGCCAGATTGTGCCATGTGTTTTTGTTTTTCTTTTCTTGCGCATGTGAAAGACCATTTGGAAGCAATTTTTCTTTGTTAATATGAGTATTATTTTAATTGTGGTAATTATAGGTTAAACTGTTCAACCACTCTTAGGTGCTCAGCAACTTTTGACAACAGGTCAACTCTTTTTAGTCTATTTCATCTTTTGCATTACTTCTTTTTCCCTAAAATATGAGAGCACACAATAAAAATCGTAAGACTGGCCATTTTTGATCGACTTGAATGTTTCCAGTCGTAAAAGGCTGAAAAAAAGCATTTGATTAGTAGCTCTTGGCTTTTGTTTCTGACCTGCACCATTGCTTTGTGTAGAACCAGACTCCTTAAGAGAAGTTTCTGTTGAAAAAACAGTAAAATACTCTAAATTTAAATAATATTGTTCTTTATTATTCTTTATTATTGTTCTTTTCTTTCTATTCAGTATTCCATAACAATAAGGGGGGACAAATTTTCAAATATTCCCAGGAATGATGGCAAAATCGCATTAATTATCAAATTCCTTGCTTCCACAGACAGCTTCATATTTGACTCTAAACAGCAAACATTCTTTCTTTATTTAAATATGTGTAGAAAGAGCGCAAATAAAATTAAAATAGTGGCATTTTTAACATTCCCATAAGAGATCTGTGCTCTGTGCTTTTCAGTAATCGTGAACATACATAAAATAACATCTAAAGAATAGGGCTTGTTTTTCAAATAAATAACCTGTGTTTGACACAGATTACCACTGTGACAAATCAGCACAATAAGCAGCGAGAAACTGAGGAGAACGTTTTTAGGAGTTCAGGTGTTTGCTGACTAACTTCTTTGCGGTTTCCTGTTTCTGTGACCCCTAAATCACAAGAAAGATATAGTAGTCTAGCTTAAAGTCTGGTAAAATTTAACCTTGAGCAGACCTTAGTGGTGGGTGGTACAACATATTTCACCTAAATGAAGCCTACTTACAACTGAATTCTGCCAGCGGCTACGGTCTGAAATGTGACAACATCGTCATCGTTGTTTGTCCTTGCTAGTAGAGAAGTGTCTGAAATGCAGAGCAGATTCTCTGTTTGCTTGAGCTGGCCCTAGAGCCCCATAAAGCTCTTTAAAGTAGAAGTTTCAAGAGAACAGTTTATGTAAACTGTATTAAGGTTTTTGTGAGAAAGTGAAAGTGGTAATTGTCCACATTCCAACAGTTTCAATCCATAAACTTTGGGACCATCAGCCGTGAACAATCCAGCTGCTAGCAATTTGTATAGCAGATAATAATCAGGCTACATGCAAAGCAGCGTTCCTTTGACAGGCATTAAGGCTGTGGCCCATGCTGTAAGGGATTTGAGACATTTAAAGGAATGGTTGGTTTAGTTTAAATAACCTTGGACAAGAGGAAAAACTAGACCTCCTCTGGCCACATTAACAATTTCACTCCAAGAGAAATCCAGATCATTTATCAGGATAAACCAAAGTGTGGATACATTCATACTGTAGTCTACACAAAGAAGATATGTGGCGCTCAGGCGGGCAAGCTTGCATTTCATTTATTACCTCTACTGCACTTCCAATTTTCAAAGGCTACAAGTGAACATTAATCCACATTCAGACATATAAATATGTTTCGTACAGTTAACTTAATAGACACTGCAGTTGATTAATTTAAGAAACTCTGTTTACAGGCAGCAAGAGACAGCTTACAGAACCCAAGTGTAATCAGAATAATAACACAAACACATCTAACGACAACTTCTCCGAAGCAGCTATGGCAAAAATCTAATGTCTTCTCCACATGCAGACACACGCAGCAACTGCAGCGTCCTCAGTTGTGATTTATGCCCCTTCTCACAAGTCTCTCAGGGTCCTCTTCAGCACATGGTCACCTCGTGAACAGCTGGGTGAGATAATTTGACTGGTACTGGTAGACTGGATTGCATGTCCTTTCAATGGGTGCTCTATTCTTAAATGAATGATCTGGTTTCATTTGAGTCAGATGGCTCACTCAGCAACGCTCTTACAGCGTCAGGTAAGAGTGTTGCCCTAATCAGGCTGCTCTAATGTTTCCGGAAAAACTACGGTTATTTAGAAATGTGCACCAAATGGCTATAATATAAAGCTGATGGTGTGACTATACATGGAGTAAACATGGTTAAGATAGGATAAACTTAAATTATAGACTGTGTCATTCTAACTTAAATTTTACAAGCACAAATTTAGTACAAGTGATGTGAATTACATCTACATCTACATATGTCTACATAAAGTTTTAATGGAGTCCATCAGTCATTCTGATGGACCTGACGACTGGTTTTCAAGTAGCTGCCAGCTGATACATCGGGGGAAGTGTATCGGGTCAACAACGAGCTGCCACTGATCTTGGTATTTTCTTCCTCATCCAGCGCTGCGCCAACAGGTGCTACTTCATTCGAAGAGATTAGGTGATCTCTGTCCTCAGATTCCTGCCCACTTGGAATGTCCCACATGCAGAGGGAGACAGACTTCTCTCTGCTAAGGTGGGAGGAGAAAGCATGAAAAGATCAGCCTCATGCTATAATGCTAGAGCAAAAGCAAAACTTGCTATTCACTGAATCGTTTAATTTTAAGGTAAAAATAAATATTTCAGCTTATAGCTTAGCTTTTACTGGTTTTCTTTGTCTAATTTGTGATCGTTTTGGATACTCATATAAAACTGTCAATCAGGATCAAGATGTTAGATGTTAAAGAAGTTGTCTAGTTGCATTTAATTTTCCTGTTGATGGTTTTATTTGTCTTAATGATAATATCCTCAAAATAAAACAAATGAGAAGAACTCAAGCAGATGAACAAATCTGATGGAAAAGAGGTGGCATTAAATAGAAAGTGAAAAGTCAACAATAAACTTAGACTTACATGCTGGAGATGGAACATTTTTCCTGCTTCAATCTCGTAGCTCGTGTCTATTATTCTTTTTCTTTCTTTCTTTTTTAGCACAACTGCAATTGTCCCCCATTATTATTAATCAAGTAATCATGGGGATAGATATGTAAAATATGGGCCCCGTCTTGGGGTCTTGGAGCAGGCTGTAACCTCAACTATACTCTACTTTAAAAAAAATGTGCCTTGTCTGATTAATGGCAAACATAAACTTTTGCAAGTTGTTTTTGCCTATTTTTGACTGAAACACTGAAGAGAAGGGTACAAAATAAAGAGGGAGAGATTATGAAATGCTACATGACTATGCAGTTGACCTGCCAGACAATAGCTTTGGTGAGACAATGTTGTAAGCTCCTTAATTATTTTTAATTACAGTGTTTTGATGCTTTCAGTGCTGTTGAGGTTAGAATAGGTGAGTTGTCCTGTGTTACATGTTCACTTCATGCTCTTACTTCCCACATCGCTTCATAAAAGAACCACAGTCCCATGCAAATGTCAGGTAGAGACATAATCACAAGATATACTGGACTTATATGAATTAAATGCGTCATGAAATTTTATTTTATGTCCACTTTTCCACTTCAGCCAGGCTTAAAAAAATGCATTTAATAACAACGCTGTTCAAATTTCCTCAGATATCTCTTTTTTTTTCCAGCAAAATCTCAAACTGCAGAAATTACCTGTAATAATCAAAATAAAGTTATCTATTTATTCACAGGCAGATTTGGATGTAAAATTAAATGGCATATCTTGGTAAATGTTGAAGTATGTCACTACGAATTAAGGATGGGACCATGATGATACAGTGAAAGTAGTTTGTAGATGAGGTTGCAGCCTGGATAAAAGGAGGTCACACATGCTTTGTGTCCCCCAGGGAGTCTTACAGGGCGAGACATGAGTGGAGTCTGCATTTTAGGTGCAGCTCCTGGGCGCCACACAGATGAGCTCATGTCCCCCTAACAGGGGTTGGGGCAGGGAGGGTGAGAGGAGAGGGTATCCTTGCCATCAATCACCCAGGGTGGATCTGAGATCCACTGTTCCTGGATGAGTCCAACAGGCAGGAGGAACATGGGGCCAAGGCCACATTAAAGGCATTGAGTGTCACGCCTCAGCATGAAAGGGTGGGGATGGAGTCAAAGGAGAGAGAGACCATCAGGATAACAACCAGGAGGTGTGGTGCCACGTAACTGGAGAGGTGTAGCAGAGCAAGGAGACAAAGTGAAGAGTGGAGACTGGGGTAGGGGAGGGACACATCTGAAGGAGAAACTTGTGAAACTTGAAGACTGAGGCAAATGAAAAGGGACAAACACTGTCAGAACACCAGTTTACAGCGTAAAGCTTAGTCCTTGAACTCATCACATTTGGTTTTCATGTAGCTTGAAGAAGAATGCTTTTTATGCTAAATGTGTCTGTGCTTGCTTAAAGCCAGGAGTCAGTCAAGAGCTTCAGAAGGACAGGCTCTAGCGTTCTGAACCACAGAGTGATCCACTCCTACATGTTGGCAGTAGTTACAGACTCTCAGTGAAATGGTGTGCCTGCGCACAACCTCACACTCAGGGTGGTGTTGACAGACAGACAACAGACACACCAGGTACCAGTCAAAGTCCATCAAGATGCCATTGTGGAAATTCATTCAGATACAGACAATCCTCCTCCAACACTGAGCAGGAACATTCATATTACTGTGTGCCTGACTGTTCTAGGGTTTACAGAGAACAGTCCAAAAAAGAGAAAATATCCAGTGAACAGACTACTTTGACCTGAAGTTGAAAGGAACTTAAATTTCCACTTGTTACAATTAAAGTAGGCATAAGAGCATCTCTAAATGCACAACACGACCAACCTTGATGGGCTACAGCAGCAAAGACCAAAGTGGGTGTCACTCTTTGAACAATAGAAGAAATGAAAATGTTGCCTGGTCCTATGAGTCATTCAGTTAACATTCAGATGGTAGGGTCAGAATTGGTCATAAACAACATTAAAGCATGTATCCATCTTGCCTTGTATAAATGGTTTGGGCTGATGGCAGTGGGGTAATGGTGTGGGGGATGTTTTGGGGTTTGTTTTTTTTTTGCTTTTTTGGGCCCCTTAGTACCAACTGAGCATTGTTTAAAAGATTGTTATTGACCATGTAGTCAAACGGCCTCCCCATTTTGGATGGGGTGGAACCGAAGATTAAAAATTATGGCCTATGCATAATTAATATTTAGTAAACATTTAGACTCTTATTATGGAAAAATAAACAGATCTTTTTGAAATTTAAATGTATAATTCTTAGTGAGTTTATCCCTAATCAGGGATTAATATTGGTATTTCACTTCTTCCAGATTAATCACTGTATTTTAGTATAGATCATAAGTAATCATTTTTAAAGAAGCGCATATGATACATAAATCTGTAAAAAAAAAAACAAAAAAAAAACCTCCCAGACTAGTATGTTACATTTCTAATAAGCATCACCAAACTGGGAGGGGGTAAGTGAAAAGAATGGCTACTGTATGGGTTTATAATAAGAGCCAGCTGTGGATGACCACGTGGGCTCCGTTCCGGGAGCAAGTTGCTGAAAGATTTGCACCAAGAAGAAACTGGCAGGCACATCATAAACCCAGCTTGCTGTAGACAGTTGCTTTCTTGAAGAGGATTGGAATAACCAAACTGTGCATTAATTAGTGAGAAACCCTTTCTGAGCTGGGCTTTTGAGCCAATCAATGTATAAGAGACTAAAAGTCTCCCTTACCCTAATACACTTTATACCATGTTGTGAGTTACCCAGGTCTTTCAGAGTATCTGACGTTTACCTTCCACAGTCACCTTGCATTTTGAGTAATTCTGAAATATGAATGCTAAAGTATAACAAAAATGCAACTAAAATATCCAGGATGAGCTAATAATACAACAATTTGCTTTGCCTTTGCTTCAGAAACAGCAGGTCACGATCACAGCCCCAGAAATAAGTCTGGAAAACCTGGTGGCATTTCAGAGTGCTAAACCTGCTCCAAAGGAATTTGCCTGTATCCTCCACTTAAATAATTGTAGCACAAAGACCATGAAATAAACCATGAGGGACCACATTTACTTACTACTCTCTCAGTGCTACATACAAATATATGAAACTGTGTGTATGCTTGAAAAAAAGAGAAGTTAAAAAAGAAACATTCCTGTCTGAGCAATCACTGTAAGCACTACATCATGTTTATTAACAGTACTAAATCAGATTCTGTGCCGTGGAGGGGAGCTGCAATACTCCTGAGGATCCTTCAGAATGAGTCCGCCTGGGTGAGGACACCATTACATAGTTGGAGTATGTATCAGGAGGATTGGGAGTTATAAAGACAGATCTTTTTTGTATTCCCTTCTGATATGCTTTATTTTATTCTCCTCCTTTTTCTTGCGCATTGAAAAGAAAAAAAAGGGAATTTTAGGAATTTCCTCCAAGATCGAGGATGGTGGAATGCTTTTAATAGCCAACGTGTTTTTCTCACTCAATCTGTGTGGTTGTTGTTCCTTTTCCCAAAGTCTGGGACAGTTTTTTTCATTTTCACTTTATGAAAGCTTTGCACTGAGTCAGAGGACTAAAACATTCTTTAAACCTTGCACATCCATGCTATCTGTCTTTCTCTCCTCTCTTACCCTGCATCAGTGAACTCTTGGGGCCTCGACTATTTGTGTGGGCCTCGGGCTGGGTCCAGCACCCATGTAACCACGGACGAAGTGGTAAATTCACGCACATGCACCCTCTAGTCTCATGCTTCCTGCTCCCCTACAACTTCACTGGCCCCTGTGTTTGTAATTGTAACCACGGACAAATGCACTCTCCCTCAGGTACAAATTGCTGATAAGACGCTTTTCTAAAACACAGTTGACTGCTGCCACTCATTAGTAGCATAATCCAATGTTTTATGGCTGGCCTAGTGCCTTTGAAAACACAACTGAGACTTAATAATGGTTACCTTAATGTTTTAACAATTCTGAATGTGCAAATGATTGTCAGCTATCTTTTACAGTGTTTATTTTTGATCTGATAATAAAATCAAATTTACAAAAAATGTCGTGAACAGACTGGCTTTACTATGGGCCAATTCTCTCAACCTAGCCAATAAGTTGATCACTTCTAAACACAACTTTATGAAGTTGGTTTACCTTAAAAACATGACCTCTGAACTCTGACCAATCAGCATCAACACTAAACCTCTTAAAAATCCAATCAGTGACTCAGAGTGTAGGTTGTCCATTTAATAATGTTGTGTGTCTGTGACACTTTGCAAACAACACATAAGAACCATAAAGAGAAGGTTGTCTAAGACTTGAGAGAAAACAAGTTAGTGTCACACTAGGATACAAATAGTGTAGACTGGAGACACTGAAGCTTTTTTTTTTTTTTTCCCAATGTACAATTAGGTATAAATAGTTTATAGTTTCTCTGTGTTAGCTGACGTAAAATTTATTTGTTAAGGTGGTTTTATTTTGAAGGGAGAGGTCAACTGAGGGAGGAAGGGGAAAGCTGAAACAGGTGGGAAAGGACAAAGATGGGAGAGTGTGTGGTTGGTTGCGCCTAGCATCGACTGGGACATTTGTGAGGGGTGCCGCAGATAACACATCTGATGTCCACGGCCAAAAACTAAGGTAAGAAAGAAGTGGGCTAGTGCAGCTCTGACTAGCCATTACATATCTGCCTTGCAAACCAGTTAGCAGATAGCTAACTAAGTTATCAGAGTTATCTTTAACAGCAGAGTCTGCACTACTAATGCCGAGGCTTGGAGACGCAGCCAGTTAGATTGCAGCTCTGTGGGAGTATGCTTGCTGCTTGCTTGAATTTCTGTCTATGTAGATGATAACAGATTTAGAACAAACAGCAACAGATTTGCAAAATGCAACAGATTTCTAACTGGTTGCTAACTTGACTCCATTCATTTGCACACAATAGCAGACTTGTTGCAAACAGCTCCATCTTACTGCCATGTTGTCAGCATCTTGATACACCAAAGTCACTTTGAAAACTGTGACTGTGAGTGGCTGCAGACCTGATCCCAGATTTTAAACCAACCATTTCGAAGGAGATGAGACTGCAAGTTCATTGGGGGTTGCAATCATTTTCATTGCATTTTTTAGCAATATATATGAGAATGATCATTATGGGGTCTAAGACATGTAACCAGAAGTCTGTACCACCAAATCTGTAGGAAAAATACAGAGACTTTGTGAATTCAAACAGCATTGTTCAACAGCATCGGTAATTTAAGTCTAAATACTTCAAATGGACTCAGAAATGAAACCAAAATGTAGTGAAATTTTACATGTTTAGTCTAACCTCATGTTAGGACAAAGTCACTGCACTAATATGTTACCAAAATGGCTGCTGAGTGACAACTTACTTTGAGAAGGACTTTAGAAAGGTTTAGTGAGAGTGATGTAGAAACAAATTCAAGTTTTGCACATTGAGCGCTCAAAGAATGAGCTGCGGACATTGATCAGTTTTATTTTTTTAAAGATCCTTGTGGTGCACTGAACAACACACATCATGTACATATATGAGTTCCTCTTAAACTCACAATGCTGCCAGGCAGTGGGATAGAGAAATGAAAGGTGCAAGGGAGAATGGGTGCGGCTAGGGCTCGCTCGTAAGGCCTCGAGGCCAAGGGATGCTGAGTACTCTTCACCCGGGCAAAGGTTCATTCCGATCATCTGGGCCAATCTGTTCCAGACGTGGTAAATGACACATTATTGGATCCAGACCTGACAAGGGCTTTGTGTATATTACATTACCAGACACCAGGCTCACTTAAGCTTCATTACCTACAACCCCCCTCACCCCCTTCCCCCCACCCTCCCCACCAAGAACGAGAAAAGGGAGTGTGAGAGGGGAAGTTAAAGGGCAACTTAGATCTTACCCCAAGCCATGCACAGAGGGTGCTTTTTCCTTCGGGTCAAGCTGATACTCTCTGTTCAGCTTCTCATCACGCAGCTCTCTTTCGCTCTCTCTTTTCCTCTTGGCCATGCGTTCTGTGCTGTGAACCCGTTACACATAACAACATCAGAGTCCTCCCTGGAACACCCAAGATGATCCTACCCGCAGGGATATTTAGGGAGATATAAGAAACACACCGAGGAGTTGGGCCCACCCTCCAGCCTTTCCAGACTGATGTTGTTATATAAGCTAATATGAGAATTGCTAACCAAAATCAGCCTTAAAGAATTGCTGGTGATAAAGTTCATGTATCCACAATAGCAACTTCAAGCAAATGTTTCCTTGAATTGAGTATGTTTATGGTTATTTGGTAGGCAAAACCCTTTACATCTGGCTTCAAATTAATGAATGACTTCCTAAACCAAACTAAAACCGAGAAAACTGTGAAAGTACTAAACACTCGGAATACCATTTTAACTGTAGAATGTTATGGCGGGAGGTTTCCTGTGGCTTGGATGCCTCAAGGTGGGATATGCCATAAGCAGTTGGGGGATTTGGCTAAGCCTTCTTTTATTTGGATGACATACGTACATGAACACCCAAATACCACAAATTTCTGGCAGGGAGTCCTAGCTCAAGTTTCTATTCTGCACTTCTTAAACTACAGACAGGTGTGTGTCTGTAAAAGTGAGCATCTGCAGGAGTGTGTGTGTGTGTGTGTGTGTGTGTGTGTGTGTGTGTGTGTGTGTGTGTGTGTGTGTGTGTGTGTGTAGCCATAACTTCAGGTATACATTCCACAGCACAGTTTTAATGCTCAGATTCCTTATTTAATTTGATGGCATTTGGCTACACTGTAAACATGCAGTCTCAGACTGAGGCAATTTGTAATAAAATTATTTTGTTGCACAAGGTCATCTCCTTGGCTCTGGTACTTCTACCACTGTCAAAACATTACCCATGATGATTTACAACCTATAGAATAGTTCTTAAAATACAAAGCGAGCCACACCCTTTAAAAAAATGCAATCATATAACAAACGGCTCTGTTGGCAGTGCAGCAAGAATTTAAATGACAATCACCCTGTACGATTTCTCCGTTGCATCACCTGCCAGGGTACAAGGACAGGGGACGCTGCAACAGAAGCTCGTCTGAAGATATATGTGCCTCAAGGAATGATAACTGAAATGTACACTCACACGGGTCAGTTAAGATATATGTGCCACAAGGATCAGTGTTACAGTAAGAGGCCCACAGCTGTAGCTTCCTCAGTAGCTGGAGAGGGGTCGAGAAACCGCATTATGTATGGTTTGCCATGTGTAACATAAAATAATAACAGCTGCGCCATGTAGGATCTTACGAGGGATGATGGTTTTATTATTATTATTATTATTGCGCTTCAGGACTGCGGTTCACCTTTTTATGCGATAGCTGGGTATGAAGCACAAAAGTATACATTTTTTTAAAAATACACTTAAAGAGTGGATTATTTGGAGGCATTTGGCTCTTGCCCACACACAGTATATAATGGAGTCATCCACAAGTTTTAGCATGGTGTGCCTTTCAGCAGCAAAAGATGCTTGCAGTATATTTATCAACATCAAGCTTGTCATTCGTCACTTTCTACATGACTTCACTTATTTCTGTTTTCCTCCTCCTCTCATTCATCGCTCTGCTTTCATGTTTGTTTAAACTCTGTTCATTACAACCCACTGGTTGCAGGAGTCACTTTGATGCCAAGAAGTGTGAATACACAATGGTAAGTTTGCATTTTTGTTAACATTAATGAAGAAAGAAATTTGGCAGACTACGGTTTTCTTCTTGCTGCGAGTTCAAAAATGTGAAATATTCATTTTGTAATATTTTGCCACATAGCTCCTACGTTTTATGAGAATATATAGGGATATATATTCAATATATGATTGAATAGATAATATTTTAACATTTTAAATGATGCGTTTAAACGTAAAAAGAAGCGTGAGAAGCATGAGACCATTTTTAAATATAACGGAAGATTAACATTACGTTAAAAAAGTGTCTGTTATTCTGTCCTTCACACGTCTCTCCACACAGACGTGTGTGTGTGAGTGTGTGTGTGTGTGTGTGTGTGTGTGTGTGTGTGTGTGTGTGTGTGTGAGGTTAGATGGTCATGGAAGGCAGCTCGAGCTACACTGTTCCAGCTCATTAGCTGTGATTAATTGGCATGTGAGCTTTCCCATGGTCTCCTTAGCCTGGTGGAGACAGAGCTCACCTTGGAGGGCACCAAGAGTCCTGACTGCTATACACTGCCACTGCAGGCCCTCTGCCAGACTTGGGAAAGTCTCGTGTACACCTTACCGAGTCCCTCTCTAACATTTTTACACGTTTTTTAAAAATTTCACTTTTAAATTTTCTTCGTCATGTTTTTACACATATATTCATGTTTGAAAAAAATATATCAATATACAGCAGTTTAAATTGAAAGTATATGTTGTATTATGATTACATATGAACTACCTTCTTATAGGCTATAGCTTTTTTTCCACTCCGATCCAATCCATTTAAAGTGAAGCCAGAGCTCATTGGACATATCGAGTAAGAACATATTCTCTACTGCAGTGCACATTTATTTATCATTTTTTCATTTCTTTCACAGTGTGAAAAATACATAAAACAGATATTTTTAAAAAAATAATGTAACACTCAGTAAAACTGGCGAATAAATATTAAAGCAGTGCAAATACGTAGATGTAGAAAAAGATTCTTTGAGATGAACATTTTCCACAAGTTGGAAATTTCCTTTATATTATTCTACTGTGTTTTATATCAAACATGGTTTTGCACCATCATCAGGTATAACAACAGTATTTCTACTACTGTAACAAGTATTTCTATAAACTTTTAAGTGACATTTCTTGTCACATTTTTTTTCACGTTTACGTCCAAGACCTTTGAATGTATTTAACTTAAAAAAGAAAAAACTTAAAAAGCAAACTGACTCTGTGATTTTAATGCCTTTTTATTTGGACACAACATACCTGAGGACTTCTTTGTCTGAATAAGTGAAACTATGTAAACTCCACTGACAAAGATCCCTAAATGAGATCATAAAAGCAAAAGAAAAAAAGTCCAGGTTGTTCACACACAAATATACATTGGTGTAGGTCTCCTCAATTAAGACATAATAAATTCAGTAAAGCCTTTGTTTTTTCACTTATTGAGGAAATACGCTCTCTAATCCATTGATACAAGAACCATCTGTGTAAATTTATGCCCACAGAGGCTGGACACTCGCTGGCTGCAGTGTACTGTATCTGCTGTGCACAGCAGTGAGAAGGCTGTGATGAACTCACGGCGACTGGCTCGGGGCTTTCAAAGGGGGATCTCTCTCATCATTATCCTGCTTCTTATATCCCTCCCTAAAATAAATAACTCCTGTTTTTGTTGGGTCCCTCGTCGCCCACACGCACTCACTGACGTAACGGGGCTCCTCTCAAATTTTTAAGTGATGGGAGCATGTTTTATCCTGATTGTGTAAATATGAATCATTTACACTGTAAGCTGCCCCTGAAGTTGATGGTACATTAATAACATCTCAACAATGAATGTGTAGCTATTAAACAAAAGCGCTTAACATAAAGATTTTAAGTTTTTAACTTTTATCGTATCTAATTTGGGCCACAGGAAAAAAAAATATTAAACAATTAAAAAGTAATATACATAAAATTAAAAAAATACATATTTACATATGAACTTTTAATCCCAAGAGCTACAATTAAATGGAAAGCTGCTACTTGACCACATATACCCAGAATGAGCACATGTTGAACCTTGTTTCACTTTTGTTTAAATCCACTGTTCCCGGATAATTCGGATATAAATATGCTTAAAGCTGCAGAGGTTTCTTAATTTCCTGTGTGGGCCACACACAACCTCACAGATCTTCGGGATACAGACTGCACTCTGAAACTAAGATGCAAAATCCACTGTCATTGTTTTTACTGTGAAAGTAGATTTCAGCGAGGGGGCTTTGTCTCCCACTTGTGAAAAGCTACAAAAATAATTCATGAATTCACTTTCTCCTCTGTAACCAACAGTCTTTTCATGAATACTGGCTTTTCTTCTCATTTTATGCGCATGAAAATCCAAAATCATATTTATGTTTTAAAAAATACAACTTGGGCAAAAATTCGATGCTAGAGTAAATAAATATCAGCATCCAATAGTTCTTGAACATTCTTTTGAGTCTTGACTCATTCAACAGTCACTGCCACTGTCATTTTTCAACATTTAACTGGAAAGACATGTCAGCGCAGCCCTGACTGATTAGTTCCTTATCTGAAACGGCTTGTAAATCCTTGTAAATAAAACGAATGAGCGAGTGACCAGTTGAACAGTTACTGTATCTTAATCTGTCTGGCTCTGTTATGAGGTTCCCATTTTCTGATGTGGCTAAATTAGTCAGCAATTCATCAGTGCACAAGCCTGGTCAGCCCTCACAGGAACCACTGGCTTCGCCAATAAATGTAAAGAACGTGCTGAGAAGAGAAAAGCAGAGCAGCAGGAGAGGGGCCAAGAACCTGGAGGTAAACGGGGCCACCTGATCCACACCAGCAGAATTACAGCCAGACAAACAGAGCGCTCATTGTCCGTGGCAGACACCACTAAGCTCTGCTCTTTGTCGCCCCCCACCCAGCTCCAAACACACTGTCCTTCACTACCACTAGTTGAAAAATTACTCATAATTCATTTTGCCAGCGCTGGGGAGAAATTTAATCTCCAAGCTATTTATTTTTTAGGACGTAATCTGGGCTAGACCCAAGTCACTTTTGCAGAAATGTCAATTTTATCTTTGACTTCAGTGATTATTCCATTAAAGGTAAAAATAATACCATTAAACTGGAGTTTAAAGGCTAGCTTTAACTTTTAAAAGTATGCGCCTTCAATTTTTTTCTTGCATGTTCCTGAATCATCCAATCAAACCTCATAAATAACACAATGACAAAACTTTGAAAAATACTAAGAACCTAACACTCTCACAGATACAGGATTAGAGGGTCAGCAGGCAGCAGAGGCTGCTGAATAAATCAATAGTGGAAATGCATGACTGATGTGGGACGATTCATTTCCACACCTTTAAAAGGTTTCTTTTAGCTCCAGCGCTAAACAAACCAAGAGGGTCTCTGTAGTTCAAAGCCTGGCATGGCCTGGTCTTCCTAGTCAGACTCTTTAAGACAAGAGTGCCTTTATTCTGTGGCAGCGGCACCAGTGGTGGTGGTTGATTTCCACACCTGTGTTTGCTCCTTACCCAATAATTGAGAGCCGCATGCTATTTTGAGCCTTGGGTACAAAGTGCCTCACTCATAAGGAACTCAGGGTGAAGAATCTTGGCTCCCAGTTTGATGTGGGTGGAAAACCTAAAGGTCTGCGGATTAGCCCAGCAGGGTGCACATACACTCAAGAACGTATGAAATTGAGAGACACGGAGAAGTGAAACGAAACATCTGCTGCATTTGTGGCAAAAATGTGATATTATTAACCTCTTTCACAGTATTATTTTAGTTTTTTTTTTTTAAATTGTACATTTTATAGTAATGCAACAACATTAAAAGAGAGGAAAAGTCAATCTAAGGAGATTAAAAAGATGGTAACTGGACTTCTTAAGGTTTGTTGAGACATTTCACCTTTCATCCAATACCTAATACAGAGTACCCCTCTCCACCTTTTGGTTTGAGAACTGATGAAGCCTCTAGGTTGAAAGCAAACTTAAAAGTCAATTTTTAAGCTGTTTTTTAAGCTCACTACCATGACCTAGATGAATGAGAACCTACACAGCCGGGAAAGGTCAAAATGTGCATACATTTACTTTCTACTGCTCTTACGTAGAACTTTCAGGTATCTGTACTCTACTTCAGCATTTATTTTTCTGACAAATTTTTACTTTTACTCCCTACATTTTTAAACAAATATGTGTACTTTCTACTCCTTACATTTTCAAACCAGCCTCGATACTTTTGGTCTGATACATTTGAGGGGAGTTATAATTTCACATCACTGCAGGCCTTCACACATCAACCCGATTCGAGTCTAATCAGTAACCCATGAGAGGCAGTCCTGTTTGTGTATTAATGACGAGGGGATGTTGCATAAAAAGAGATGAAAGATGCAAAAACATTTTTTGGCACAGCACTGGAACGACTGCAGGTGTCATAAGTTACAATCGCAGTATTGCAGCATCTACCGAGTCTACAAAAGACGAGCAAGCTTAAGGGGAGTAACATGTTGTAGCAGGTAATTTCTAATGCAGGTTTTTCATCAGCTCAACAAACATCAGCAAACACACAAACTGTTTGTGTGCAGTTTGTCGTTTAGTGTGCTGCTAGCTAAAGGTCCAGCTGCTGTATTTTACAGGGAGAGAAAAGAAAGAGAGCTAACTTCACTCAGAGATGGAGAAAGATAGACTGGAGAAAACATAGAGAGGTTAGATTTAAAGGTAAGGAATTGCAATCCTATGCAGGTTAGTGCAGGATAAACTGGTTAGTTTCCTGTACTGTGATGCATTTAAAGTAAACAGTGTGTTGGACTGGTGCACAGTAGCTGCGGGGCTCATGGTTAAGCTTAGGATACATAAAGTGTAGCATAGATTATTAGGAATTTTAGCTGATTATGCTGACAGTGAATTCCACCTTCATACCAACTGTTTACCGTCTACCATAAAAACAGCATAAGCAGTGTAGTGTCGGTGTAGAGGATGGAAATCAGCCAGAACAACTCGTGAAAATCTACCTAAACTCTCAATAGAAATTATTATGAGTTGTGATTCTTTTCCCCACGCTGAGCCACTACAATAGATTTTAGGTTCCCCCTCCTGCTCAATCCCACTTTAATCTGTACTAATCTTCCTGTTTAGACGCAAAGTCACCCTCTACAATGTAGGCAACAGAAAACAGAGCTATTTTTTTTTTCTGATTCAAGCTGAGTACAATTAGAATTAAAAATTAGACTAAAGTTTGTATTCCCATCTGATTAATATTATTTCATTATTACATTAATATAGAAACAAGTGTCAGTTAGCTTTATCCAAAAATAGGTGGTAGAAACATCCTCCAAAGAGTTACTTTTACTTTCTTCCTTTGAATAAGAGAAGCCTGCACTTTTTCACTTTTACTGGAGTATTTTTAACACCAGTATCTGTACTTAATTAAAGAATGTCTTAACCTTGGCCCCCTTTGTTACTAATTAAGTCTTTTAAAAACCGAGGCAAATATTATTTGCAGTCTTGCATTTGGGATTCGGATCTTTTACTTGCCTCCCAGAATGCCAGGAGTTATTCTTATAAATATAATTAATTACAAGTAAATGTCCTACTTTTGCAATTATACTAAAATCCTAGAAAATACTAATACATGTTATATAGCTTTTTGAAATATTGTTACTAAAGCCACTAAATAAATGTCGATGAGTTAAAGCTACAATAAATCCATGAAGAATGTGTTAAAGGAGATGGACAAGCGGCAAACTTTAATACTTAAGTACAGTAGTTGAGTAAATATTACTTTGCTGTCAGGTAACATGCTTCGCTGCAGATTTATAGCTTGGGCTTTGCCAGTGCAGTAAATGAGAGAATTATGAAAATTCATAGAGAAGCTTGAAAAGCTGACTAAGTGGGGACAGACAAGATGGAAATGAGCAAAAAAGAAGAGCAAGTGTGAGCCAATGAAGTCAGTTTGGTGGAGGGTCAGTCCAAGTGCAAGGTGAACTCCAAGTCAAAGTAAACACTCATTTTGGCTTCTGATAGGACAGCACACTCACTTTTTCCCACAATTTTCCAGAACAGGCTAATTCATAGTCGCACAAACTAGGTGGTCATGAAACTCATCACAACATTATGTTCCAGATGTAATTATTTTTCATGAAAGTGTTCGCTTTTCCAGGCATATATGTGATGCAGGTTATATATTTTCGCAGAATCACAACGATAGATTTAGAGTTTTGCTTTGTGTTTCATGACAGTTCTTCCCTGCAAGTTTATTATGATATTAATAGCGAGGGTTGAAAATGTCAAAACATTGCTCAGTTGCCAAGTAACCTTTCTGTAGTTATTCCTTTAAAAAGGGAGAGAGAACCAAGACAATCCAAATAAGAGCCATTCTTTATTTAAAATGTTAACTGGCTGACCAAGTTGGCTGGCTAATTTATTGCTAAGAGAGAGGAATTTTGACAAATCATTCAGCTCCGCAAACTCAGCTGTGGCAAAGTTCAGCAATTAGACTCCTATGTAAAGACAGTCTACTCCTCTGCATCAAGTGTGGTGAATTTATGTGCACTCTCAAGCTCGTGGGCAGGTTCAAAGCCCTGCTTAGGGGAGCTGGAGGTTGACACATGGGGAATTTCACAAATATGGTGGAACACACATATTTTGCAGTAAATCTGACAGGGGGATAGCGGTCTTTGGGGGAATGGAGGTGGTCAGCGAGGGGAGTGAAGTGCAGAGTTGAAGGAAGGCATAGCTAAATAATCAACATGAGATGGGGGTCAACTGTTTTCCACTCATCTGTGATACTAAAGAGACAGAAAAAGCGGATGAAAAAAGCAATGATGATTTTATAGCCTGATTGAAAAATCACAAAAATTGCAAATAGCTTCTGAATGTTTTAACGCAGCCCACACGTGTTAAATTTCGACTTTCAGTCGGCCAAGCCTAAACCTTTTGTCAATATTTAGCTTTCTTTTAATGGGGTGATTTTATGCTACTGTCTGACCGTAATGGCCAATGAGTAGCTGGCCATTCAGTAGCACACTGACAGTACCTGAGTATAGCTCTGGGTAAACCATTACAGTCAGGAGTTCATGAAGCCGATAATGACAGAGATTCAAGATTTTTTGGTGTAAGATTTTAAGATACACATACTTGAATTTTTCCTAATAATACAAGAAAGAAATAATCATATAATTATGATGTCCACATCAGCAACACCATTTATGTTAAGAAAAGCTCAGATTCAAATGGTGCCAGAACAGCACCTTTGTTCCCCAATGAAGTGTTACAAAATGTAGTGTGTGTGTGTGTGTGTGTGTGTGTGTGTGTGTGTGTGTGTGTGTGTGTTTCTTGTATTATCAGAGAGAGAGACAGTGATTTAGATCCCTCCCTGTAACTGATATTGTTAAAAAGCCCAAAGGCTATACTGAACCAATGTGATTTAAAGGTAAACTATGTGTTTTACTGTCCTACTGCAATTAATGATCAGTAATTTTCCGACCAATCAAAGACTCACAGGACCAAATTCTGGTCAACGATTGCTTAAAGAAGAGCTAAGATATCTGGATACCAGCAGTATCAGTATGGAAATTGGGTGCATGGTTTGAAAGCTGAGTGCATAAACACTTCCTCTAACTTTGTTTCACACATGAGCTGCAGACAGAGTTTGCCATTAACATTTCCCACATGTGGCAATCAAGAGTGCTTCAGACATGTTCTTACAACTGGAAATACTGTGCTTGGTTTAGGCAGCGGACCTGCCGAGGTAGAGCATGCAAGAGTCAGGAGATATGATGCCTAGCTGCTGTGAATTTGCCTACATTATTTTCAATTGGCCATCACGCAGCTTTGTTGCAAAGGACAGGTAAGATAACATTTGCCTTGCATACCACTCTGTTGGGTAATGTCAAGAAAGTTTCAGGGCTGAGGTTCATGTGTAAAAAGAAAGAGTCAGTCTCCAATCATATGCCAAATTTCCCAACCTTCTAATACAGAGTTCTTGGAATTCCCAAAGACTCCAAAGACAAAAGAAGAGAACAGTGAATAAAGATGGATAATAATCTACTTCACCTCCACCAAGGGCCCACCATTAAACTTGCTGGAATTTCCATTTAAAAGGTGACTCCAATTCCAGTCTTTCAATGATTTTTTTTTTTTCATTTAGTGTCAAATAAAGCATTTGTAAGACACAATGCCTTTAGACATTAACTGTAACTCCAACAGAAGGGTGGTGTGTAGGTGATGGTAACCCTTCCCCCTGCTGTTACTAATTTTGAGGTTTCTAATGACCTCAATCAGAGAGGAGATGAAACAAATATCAAAAAAAAGAGAACTGTGTCATATATAATACAATCAACTCCTTTATAATCAATAGTAAAAAATACTTTTCACCAGTGTGGCCTTGAAAGGAAATTAAAGACATAGTTTATTGCATATGAAACTCACAATCACAAACATGAGTACATTTTAAAGCCACTGAGCATTTATGTTGAACTGTTACAACTACTTACTATATTTGCATGACTGCCCAGGCAGGGTTGATGTAAAAGGTACCGGTTGCTCAAAATCTATGAGAAACCAACATCTGTTTTCACCTTACTCTCAGCAGGGAGCACTTAGGACAGAGTCTTTAAGGTAACAGGGCAGTGTACGCAGTACAGATTAGAAAGCCACTCGAGACATACTTAGGATTTCTGATATTGGGCAATGAATAAAACTGACTTGACATGTTCTAAGCTCCTTAACCTTGCAGTCCGTGGTGAGTATGTGCATTTATGAGTATGTATGTGACAGATCCCAACTCCTTTTTTCTATTTTTGTCTTTACACAGCAGCAGTTCCCCTAGTTCAGTTTTCAGTCCTAGAGCTCCTGTGTGAAGGATCATTACTGACTGCTTGTTCACCAAGCTGAAATTCATGAAACCGGGAGGACAGGTGGAGCAGAATCCATTAAAATTTGGATTTGAATTCTCTGTTTTTAAATTTTGAGGTAAGGCATTGGTATTGGCTTTGGTAGAGGATGTACTCTCGACAACAGAGGAACTCTGGGTTGGTAACGTTATTTTGCATGTAAATGCACGTAAATATTCTTTTAGAAACAGTCACACTGGCAAATTTTGTAAATGTTCTGAGTAGAGAGACAATCTAATTTGAAACAGTATGGCATCCAGATGCTAAATCTGATTAACAAAAAGATGTGTTGGCAAAACTCCTAATTTTTTACATTTTAAAAATAAACATGCTCAACTTCTCCCTTTCTCCCTTTCTCTCTCTCTCTCTCTCTCACACACACACACACACACACACACACATAAAAATCACAGCTCGGTCACTGCTAAACTCCATGACTTCAGAATGATGTCATATGTGTTTGACCCAGTCCTTTATCCCCTGCAGGACATGAGCCGAGGGGTCATGGCTGTGGGACACACACACATTTTTAGCCAGTACAAATTCGTGTGAGTACAAAATCGTGTGAGTCGATGTCAGCCGTCATTTAGTTGTCATGGGTGGAAGCAAAATAGATGAGAAATGAAGTGCTGAGACTGGCCTGACCTCGTGGATGATTGCCGTCTAAATAGCTGGGGCCGAAATTGGGCATTTTACACCCTGGCAGCTGCCCAAGACACAATTTGTCCCAGTTTAAAGGACAACATGGTTCTCATAGCACACCATGTCAAACACCAATTTCCTGGGAACTCTCATAGCCCACTTCTTACAGAGCAATGAATAGGAAAATACAGTATTCATCAGAAAATTATACCAATCAGTAGCAATTAATCACTCTGACTGACACGTGGTACTGAGTTTTATAAAGGTTGTACTGTATTTGAGGGTTTTTTTGTTTCTATGACTAAAAACACAGCACACAGTACTTATTAATTCCTGCATTTTTGTATTAACAATACCCACTTCTAGTGCACCATTTTTGAAAGCCTATTATCTTTCCAGCAAAAGTATGAGTATATAGAATATTTCACCCTTAGTTGGTTATCTGGTGGCACAGTAACGACAACAGCTCTGACTGTGCTGCAGTTATTGGTTGTGGCGCAGATTAACAATCCACAAGACAAAGTTCGAAGGTGCAGCTAATCTTTCTGTCGCTGTTGGTAACAATGTAATATAAAAACAATATAAACGATACATCTAAAATTCTGGAAAACATACACATTTGTGTTCATGCTGAAGGCTAGGAAGGAGACGTGAAGCTACCTCACCTTTACGCCACCCTTTTATCAAAGACACTGGTGTGTGTGACATTTGCAGACTGCATCCGGTAGCATTGCTGTACAACACCACGGCGCTTCTGTTGGCTAAGCTTAACCCTAATAAAACCCCTCTACTGTTTAAAAGACTGACAAAGTTCACATATTGCAGTGGTGTAAAACACAAAACAGCCAAGGTGTTGTGGTTCATGCCTCGTCTAGGAACTCTCACTTCTCTTCTCATTTAGTTTTACTTAGTTTTCGTGTGTTTAATTTGGCTTTTATTAATTATGTTATCAACTCGCTGTTAAGCCACCAGAACTGCAGTGTGGATTCTGCACTAACTTCACAGCTACTTTAGCAGGCTTTATTCAGTGTTTTAACTCAAGGTTCTTGCCCAAATGTCCATAAATAGCAGATACACGCTGAGGACTTCTTCCTTTCTTTCTCTAGCTACCATTATATGGAATATAGGTTTTAGATTTCCTGGTGCCCCATCGTTGATGCATTTGAACAGATTTGGGCTAGCTTCTACCTCTTACCCATCTTCATTGTATTTATAAGAAATATATTCAAGCTGTAGTGATATTCTCAGCAAAATTCTGGAAAGCAAGCAATTAAGCATGTTTCCCAAAATGTTTAACTACTGTTTCAAATTCAAGTGTGCAAGGCAACGATTTTGCTATTAAAGCATATTTTCCAAAAGACAATATTCTCCTATAGCTGAGTTCTAATGGGATTTATCCATCCAGAGCCACCATTTATATGGACCTAATGTATTTGGAGCTGCTACTGTAAAGTATACTGTATGTGGTTGTTACCTCAGTTATTTTGTTAGTTTAGGGGCTTAATCCAGAGGTGCACCTCAGCAGCATCTGCCTGGGTCTGGTGGGCTTAAGACTCTGAGTAGGGATCACTTAAAATGGAATACAATCCTTAGCTGTCTGCTTGAAAGGGCTGGAACTAATCGATCAGTAGAGAGTATCTGTGAAAGAGATGTTCAGAAGGGCAGCCTTAACTGTGCTGGAGCCAGAAGGGCTACTGTCTGATGCTCCGGTTCTGGCATTACAGGGCAGCATTACCACTTGATACGCCAGTCAAGCTTTGATGCAAAATATGGTGAGATATGAAAGCTGGCACATTTCTGTCCCGTTCTAATTTTGTCATCTCTGCTGCGTTAAGGAGCTATCATTTCTTCCTCGCATCTTTAATCCTCTGTCCATGTCTCTCTCCTTTTCACTCCCTTGCATATTTTATATCAGTTTCTGCGTTAAGTCCTTCCTTCCTTCTGAACTCAATCCCCAGTCTGGCCCTCTGCTAGAGCCCCTCAGCTGCTGGTCTGCTCTCACACTAACCCCCTTGTTTATATCGGGGACGCAATTAAGTCAAAGCCAAGTAGAGAAGTCCCAGAGAGAGAGGCAAGAGTGCAAGCTTGTGAGTCAAATTTCACCTTCTACACTCACACACCGCTCCCCTCACTATTTCACTCATTTTCTCTTTCCCTCCACCCTTCTTCGTTTTTTTTTGTCGCCCTCTTTCTAACTTTGAACATTTCAAAATGCGTGTCGTTCAACTTGATAGCAAAAGCAATAGAAGATAAAACATTGTTTAATTAATGTGTAGTTAAGCCTGTAGTTGCTAGATTTATTTTGTGTGGCTGAAAATGGTTCACTGGGAGAGAAATATGTGGCTCAAGATAGCCCGATATGCAGCTGAAAACTGCCAAAGCAAGACATTACCTCATCTGTGTGTGATGTAATTTGAAATGCAGAAGAATTACTTATTGTACCACCGCAAATGTAAGTCTGTGCACATAAATATTAGCATATTTCTAATTGCATTTTGTGTCACACTCACTCATTTCAAACATTTTTGTCACCTTATACCAGTCAGTATAATTTCTACTTTTTTTCCCCCCTCTTGGAGAAACTGGTTTGAGTGCCGAGTTCACATTCTCCACATGTGTGGTCCATCTGCCCAGGGGACCTATCCCAGAATCCCAGACACACGTGTGCAGGCAGAAGCAGTAGTGCAATGCGGAGTAGATAAACAGTGCTTTTGCTGGCCACTGGGCACACTCCACATCTAAACAATGCCAAGTTAACCATTTTGCAGGAGTGTATAGAAAAGGCAAACACAAATATAGGAATGTTAGCGTACCTCAAGAAAATGATTTTGGAAAAAAAAAATGGCGCGCACCCGGACACTGTGTCAGGTTGTATATTTCTTAAAGGTTTTGCTTGAGTCATAAAACGCATTGATGGAAATTGCAGTGCGCTGCATGTGTAGATATTAAGTAGATTTCAAAACATCATTCCTGTATGGGCGAATTTAGTGTCAAGCGGCTTGATTGCCCTACTTGAACATTCCAGTTCAGCGGTGCGAGTGTGCCTCACTTTCACGGGGGAGATACAAAAGAAACCCCAGGGATGCGAGCAGCCTTGACGGACAGCGGGATAAACAGAGGGATTGTCCCTGACCTCCCAACACCAGTCTGGAGGAAGACGAATAGCCCCCCAAAGGGCCCTGAGCAGATAAAATACACCCTACCGTCTTCAACACCAGGTGTGACAGCCATCAGGGGTGGCCTATCAGCAGGAGGTACAGAGAAAGGGGGAGGCAAGGGTGAGGGGGCACATTAGGAACATATCAGCAATTACTCTCTGGGTTTATTTTTCTTCCTGCTTTAACGCCTGAATACTAAGTTGCATTCATCCTGGGTGTTGATTGTATCTTGAGGTCTAAGTGAGAGCACTTTGGAGAATCATTTGTTGATTGTCTGATAATATGTAACATGTTAATGTTGTGTTATAGCACCCATTTAAAGACTGTGTAGTTTGTTTATTTGTCAAAGCTGAGGTTTTTGGGGGGGTTTTTTCCATTGAGTTCTGTGGCCTCTGTGTTTCAAGTTTTAGAGATTATCTGGGAAGTTTAGTTCCATCGTTGCAGTTGGTGTACCCAGCGGTGCAAATCAACGTCTTTATGTAATGGAATTCACAGGGTCGAGGACATGTTTACCTCTTTTTCCAGGCCCATTAGGCACCAAGCGGCTATATCATATCTGACACACGAAAATGGCCTCAATCTGTTTAAGCCATGATCTCTGACTGCGTGGGCCCCACATCTTCAGACTGGCCTCTAAAAGCAGTGATATGAAGACGATCGTCATTTATATGTTCTGAACTTTAAAAAGTAAATGTGCTACGGGTGTAGACATCCCACAGCCGAGACAAATAAATTAGCTGTGCTGTTGTTTGAACTGTGGAGCAGGACAAAGCTTTTGCTGACATTCATGTGACCGCATAAATAAATAAATGCTGGAAAATAACTCCACAGTGGGGACTTTCAATAAAACACCATGGATATTTTGGGTTTTTTTAAAAAATGAAATAGCATATGCTAATTTTGCCAAAATGACCTTTTCAGCATTTTAAAGTGTCAAAAATGATCTGCAAAAATAAAAGAAAGCGGCTGTGTGCAAGAAGAGCTCGTGTGAAAAAGGGAAGCACAGACTTCTAATTTCCTGTGTGAGCATTTGCCATGGAGCGGGAAGGCCAAACCGCTCTGCGGCTATCGGGAATCAGCCCAATAGTCCCTCAAGCCACCCTTGCCCTCACGATACCCTCTCTCACCCCCCTCCTTTCCTCTCAGCGCAAGCCCCAGGGCCACTGTGAGTTAACCTTGCTCAGCCGTGACCAGAAAACAGAGTGATATCTTACTCATCTAATCCCCCTTTCAGTCATCATGCAATAAAGTATGTCTTGCAACCCTTGACCTTACAAGGCAGAATAACCCCACCCGCTAGCAACAACACCCTGTCAACCACCATGAAGAGACATGTAGCGAAGATAAAAAGTCAGATATATAGATGTGTTGTCATTGCCAAGATAGAATGAGTTTAAAATGCAACCAAAAAAGTGAACAAAAAGTAAACAAAGTTACCATTTCAGGGTTTTCTCTCAGTTAAGGAAAGTTGAAGCTTAGTTCAGTCATTTAAACATATTGGAAAGATGCTAGGCTACTGTACTTTCTACGTTCTGTACTTCTATGGTTCTGTTATGTTTTATGCTCTATTGATTTTTTTTTTTTTTTTTTTTTTTGTCAGTTTACTGTAGTAGGAACAAAATACTGCTGACAGACTGCTGGTTTAAACTCCTGTGTGTATTACCAAGATGCAGGTTTACATGCTGACGCAGCGTATTCTTCAAGAAATTTAGTTAAATGAAGAGACATTTTTTACTAAGTGCATATTTACCATCTTTTTACTTATCGTTAGCAATTGTGTATTGATACAAATTTGTTTCTACTTAGAGGATTTTTTTTTTGCCCAATAAAACCACAAAATGGCTCCAGCTGCTCATCATTTCACATTGTTTATACAGACTAAACAGACAAGATGCTGAAAAATAACCCTCCCATATTACTACTGTATCTACTCTTATGCTTTGTTTTATTTCCAATTGAACCATGAGCACATGGAGCCCCCTGCAGAGGACTTTTACTGCCTCGACATCTGTCAGTAAAAATGCTTCACACAGATATACCTAATGTAAGTGGACCGAAACATACTATACATCACTGTGGCTCCACCTCTATCCCTGCCTCTACTTAGAGTATCACTGGGAACATGGGAGGGACAGAAGGAATGATGAGCTCACTGTCATTATATCACAATTACAAGAAGGCCACAGACATGTGCAGACCTTTGTTCATGCCTCTATGAATTTGCAAATAGCAGTGTGTCTAGAAAGATGCATGCATGTTGCCATGTGTGTACAGATGTTGATATACACTGCATGCTTGTGTGCATGTGTGTGTGCAGGCAGAGAAAGAGCCCTTAACTGGTCTAAGGGGTTCAGGGCTCTCTTGCTCCAGCACATCTGGGCTTTATATCAGGCCTTTAATTAATCCTGAGTGAAGGCCAGGCAGTGACAGGCTGACTGGGCAGGCTCCAGTCCAGGACAAGACCTGATTTATTACAGCTGAGCTCCAACCAGCATTGATTTATTTCAGACTGAGGAAAGGGGAGAGCTGAGGGGGTGTGTTTAAGGGGACTGGTGGGGGCGGACACAGAAACAGCACTGTTACACTCAGAAGGGAGAGACACTAACTTTGAAAGTGAGCAAAAAAGGTGTGCAAAGGTGAGTAAAGACTGGGTAGGCGGAGGCTGTGTGATGCGTCGTTTTAGACTCGAGGGTTGCCTTTGGGTGTTTTTACTGTTGGTGAGCTGTCAAGCACTCAAAAAGGTGAGAGAGAGAGGGATGATGAATGTAATGAAGGAAGAGGGAGAGATTAAGAAAGTTGAAAACCTCTCTCCATCAGGTGGGTTATGTTCCCTCCCAGGCATGTGCTGTCAGTCAGAGTGACTCCTCTTGCCTTATCTCCTCACAGAGGGGGACTGTAAATCTTCCCCTGCTCATTTGACTTAATCATGACAGTCATCTGAACTCAGCAAAACACAGGAAAGCACATCCCTCCCCCCTTGCTCTCTTTACCCTGGCCTCTTCGCTGGACAGCATTAGGAGTATGTAAAAAGGATGTTCTTTTTATTATCTAACACATGCATCAATTAGCCACAAGTGAGCAGCAGTGTTGTGGAATTTGATCGCTGTGTGTTTGTGTTTGCCTGTGTGACTGAGCTCATAGCATGGACTGAGGCGCTCTCATGACATGTGGGGAAGATACCTTAGTGTGGCTGGGTTTTTATGAGCCCCTGTTGCTGTGTGCATCAACATGCTTCCTTCTGATAAGAACTTTATTACAGTCAACGTTTACACCATCAGACTGTTGAGAACTTGGAAGTCCTTGCTTAGATGTGTGTGTGCATGCGTGCGTGCATGTGTGTGCGTGCGTGCATGGTTGTGTGCGTGCTCCCCCTGAAGGAGGGTTTATATTTCTGTTGTTTATTTGTAAAGATTATTGGATTGTAAAGCATTAAATTAAAAATCCCACTGAACCTTTTGTCATGTAAAAACAAATGAAAATTAAAATTTTCATCAGTGTGGTATTAAATGCTCATTCATTGTGGCGCTGGCTTTAAAAAAAACCCTGAATCTTCCATTGTAAAAGATTATGTTCTTGAATCAGTTACTGCCACCGACCATCTCTTGACTACTACCAGTAAATGGCTTTGGAGTTCTGCCGTCGGCTGTAGTTAATAGGCCTTTTTAGCAATATCGTCTAGACATCAATTCTTAAAATACCTCGAGGCATAAGGACACATCATTGTTTGTACAGGGCTCCACCCCCACACACATGCCTGCTCATTCTACCATTTGCATTTGCCCTTCTTTGAAATGACTAAAGAGGAAAGCTTAGTTACCGTATCTGAAGAGTTAGTTGGAACTGAAGAGGTGGCGTTATTTATAGCACGACTTGCATTGAAACTCTGTGATTCATAAGATAAGATAAGATAAGATAAGATAAGATAACCTTTATTAGTCCCACATGTGGGAAATTTGTTTTGTCACAGCAGGAAGTGGACAGTGCAAAAGTTATGAAGCAAAAATTAGAATAAAATAAAATAAGAATAAATACAGTACACAACTGTACAGAATAGAATAAAATAAAATACTATATACAGTAGTAGAATAAAATAGAATAAAATATACAATAAGATAAAAATAGAATACAAATGCTATATACAACTGAGTAAAAAATACAATTCAGTTGTCGGCATCACTTTTCAGGCCGGTAAACGAATGTTATAATCCTCATAACTACACAAATCTAAAGTCTGACAATGCGGGAAATGAGGGAAAGACTCATGTTTTTGAGTTAATGTTCATGGTATTAATACTATTATATGTTATTATATATTATATATTTAAACAAACAAACTAGAAGCTAATGATTGGGAAATGACCATGACTTGAGTTCAAATGTGTCCTTTACATTTGCTAATTTACTGTGAGATTTACTTAAAGAGTTTATCTGCACTTTTAAGTGATCAACTACAGGACTGCTGAGTGCCGTCTACATAATCCATGTTGTTCTGTTTATAACTGATTACACGGACAAACGTGTGACTGATCATAGCTGATAGTGGCCGTTCAGTTGGTTAATGAGATTTAAGATAATGGCTATTATTACTATGATTATTAGTTATTACACGCCCATTTATAATATATTTATTAATTTATGATGTAAGTTTTTAGTAGATAAAAATTAATAGTGGTAGTCAGATAGAGCAAGGGGATAACAACTGGCAGCTTTAAAAGAAAAAAAATAATCAAGAACAAAGAAAATAGTACTGTAAGTATTTTACTTTAGTGGTACTTTGGGGTATTATGTGTACATACCAAAGTGCATTTAAACAGTGACACAATTTAACATAAGTGAACAAGCTACAAACTCAGGTAAGACCTGTATTTTATTTTTATTCAAAAGTTGTTGGGTTTTTTGTAAACTGACCTACTTTTGAAAGAAAAGAAATGTCAGATTTAATCCTTTTTTCTTTCATGATAGCCAGCTGGCCAGACATTAGTTGGTGAATGAACTAAGGATTTATGGGAAACAGGAAATACCCTCACTAGAGAGAACAGGCATGTCACTGCTTACATCTTTCAGCTTCTGCAGCATTGCTAAGATAAAGTGATAATGCTTGACTGGTTGAGAATACAACCCGAGAATCTAAGGAGATCACAATTAAAAGATGAAGTATGACTCAGTGACCACAACCTGAATTGTTTTGTGATAAACTTTGTGTTGTAGCCAACAGTATTCATGCTGTCATAAGTCTTTAAACACTTCCCAGTAGCCAGAAAAAAACAGTTTTAAGCTTTTGCCAAGACTCCAATGAGGCTGGTCTGTTTGTGAGGTCGAGGCTGGGGCGTTTGAGTACCGCAGACTCATATCTGCCTCCCTATCCCTTTCCTTCGCAGAGGCCAGAGACGGCCACTTTCAGTGCACCCATGGGGAATGGGGAATTCAGCTTGGCAACCCCTAAGAACATATTTTAAGCAAGATCTTTTTTCATAGCCATATAATTGCTAATATTACAAGGAATGTGCTTTTAAAATAGAAAAAGTTTTTTTTTAATTATTTGTTGTTTTCAGTTTATTCTGTTTCTTAAGTATTGTTTGGATTGTGGTGGTTTGCACTGTTAAAGTTGGGGTACAATGGAAGCGGGCAGCACACTGATACTTAAGGGATCCTTTGGGGGACTTTTTTAGGGATCTATTTTAAAGACACTCATTAAAATGTAGCTTGACACCTTATCTGTTTTTAATATTGTGAGACTACTTGGCTACATAGTCCATTATTTATAAAACCGAATGTTCAGTAAACCCTTGTGACTATCCGGTCATAGCGGGCCTTTGAATTTCTCTGCATATTGAAGTGATGTATTTGTGTTTCTGTAGTATGAGGAATTCCTGCGATACACTAAGTTTGTATGGTGCTGCCGTTTTATTCCAAAACATAAGTAAAAGCTATAATACACAAAGTGTACAGAATGAATCGAATGACATGCTAACAGTGCAAGCGACAAATCGTATTATAATAAGCATGAGCAGAAATTAAACTGAAATCTTCTGCTTGTGTTGTGTTTCAAATTCACACTGCAAGTTGTGTACTCACTAGAAAGGATAATCAAATGTGACCAAAAACATCATTCTAGCTAGCTTTGCAAATATTTTCTATCTATTCACCCTCTTAATACAGAAAAAGTTAATTTAATTTTTTCTCCAATGAAGAGAAAAGTCAACATCCATGAACACCACACAACACACGAGCTCTTCAATTTCACTACCTGGTCTGATGCTGTTAGCTAGCATTAGCTTTGCGATCGCCACACTCTGTGTATCCTTCGCCTTCTAGTGAATAAAAATGTTTGTGTGTACGTTATACACAATCATATAACATGGTCGGTAGATCACCCAGTTTTATAATAATTATAATCTGATCCGTTGCTTACACTATTTAAACTGTCTGTTAGCATCATGCCATATATGTAACAATCTTCTACACGTTTAAGATCATAACATTGCATAGCATGCATAGCACTCTTATTTTATACAACATAAAGAAGTCAGTTAGAGGTCAAGTCTTTTACTTTGCGCTCAGTATATGCTAGCTCCCGGATAAATTACCTTCAGAACATAATTTTTAAATAGCAAAATTATATAAGAAGTCTGCTTTTTATTGCAGTGTGTAAAATCAAAGACTTATATGACTTCACAATTAGTGTGAATCACTGACATTATAAAACATGAACGTACAGTAACTTCGGGTCTGAAAAGTAAAGCCAATGTAGACCTTAAACCTGCATCCTTTGTAATCGCCACCTGGGGGCGATAGTTGTGACTGCAAAAAGGCTTACAGAGTATAGAAAAGTTGACCCCACAAACACTTTCCTGCTGAGCTTATGGTCTTGGTCACTCGCTTTTTTGGTCCATGTTGAATAAAATATTCGGTCCATTTTATAAATCTTCATCATACATCGTCATACTATATAAAGAAGGATTAGCTGGCATATGCTCGTTAGCCACTGACCATGTTCACAGTCAGACACGCCCCCTTGTTGAAGATTATGATGACAATGGGACTTTACTAACCAATGGATGAAATCACAGTAGTTATGTCTTTTACACTGTCTATTGTGCGAACATCGAAAGCTGGCAGACCTAAGATCAGCAGGCTAACTAAATGGGAGTTTATGATTTTACATTTGTAAACAGTCACTAACCAGAATGTGAAGAAACGTCAAAATCTGATCGATCACTGACAAAATGACTGATGAGAAAAAAATGTAAAATCACTGACATACACCACTATGCTATTATCATTGTCATCACCATCTTCATCATCTACATTGCTGTTGTCATCACCAACATCACCCCTACCACCCCTGTGACTATGCCCGCTGTCATCACTGTTGTCCACTCATTGTATCTGGTCCAAAATTTGGCAACAGGCTACACAAATAGTCGGTTTGTTGGTGTCAGTATTTCCTAAGATCATATTTCTATTTAGGTAATCTTCACATGCTTGAGATTTGTGTAAATCACATTTTAAAAGTATATACATCTCATTATAGCACTGAAACTCTAATTCGGCAAAGTGCATTTGAGAATATTCAGACCTCATTTGTGGTGTAAACATGTCTTTACTTATCCATATTAACTCTGTGGGTCAGATTACCCTTTCTTCCCTGACGTCCCTCAACAGCACATTTAAAGAAACCAACCCCAGTATCCCAAAGCAGCTAGTGGCCCTACAATATTTTCTCTTAATTAGATGTGTTTTAAGTCATTACAGTCTATTTCATTCTGTGCTCATGTTACAGCAGTTAAGCTTTTTCTTGTGAACGTTATAGTGAAGTACGCTTGGCCAGCCCGCTTGACGTCTAGTGAAGCCCAAGGCCACAAGCAGCGAGACCTGTCCATCAGTGGCAATTATTAGGGGGGACCACCGGTGAACCAGGGCCATT
The DNA here is from genome assembly GCF_013358895.1 of Oreochromis aureus. Classification (NCBI taxonomy): domain Eukaryota; kingdom Metazoa; phylum Chordata; class Actinopteri; order Cichliformes; family Cichlidae; genus Oreochromis; species Oreochromis aureus. The sequence continues at coordinate 17,645,622 of NC_052959.1, forward strand.
TGGTGAACCTAATAACAATGTGCATGGGAGAGCCAAGGGACAGGAAGTGCAGCCAGACAAGCTGGTGCTGAGAAAGGCACTTTTTTGAGAGGGAGGCCTCCTTGGAAAAAAACAGTGACAAGGCCTATTTCGGCCCAAATCACTCTCATGGCTTACTTCCAGATGACAACAGATCACTTGACACTTTTGCTCAAAACCTAGCATAAACAATAATGATAGTGGAAAATGTGAATCTGGAAAAAGTAGTCCCAGCATCATACAAAAGAGTTAACAGAATTTTTTTTAGATGCAGAAGAACTTCAATTTCTAAAGATTTCATCTGTCTTCCTCTCCTGTAACCCAGGTGCTTGGTTGAAACCAAAGCTCATTTGACAGTGATTTGGGACCCCACGTGTTTAACTGCCCATCAACATGGGAGGCTCGCGCTTTACAGCCTGGGCTTTACTGGGCGACAGCTTAAACGTAGCTCATGTTTCACACAGGCGTTTTTCACTGTTCAACCCTCACCCTTGTCCCTACTGGAGTGTGGATAACGAGGAATCGACGCTTTAAGTAATCTTCATCTTAAAAACCAGATTGAGCAGACGATTTCGACATACATGACGAAATCAACAAACTGCACGAAGAAACATCTGAATCTCATTATTCACCATTTGTTTACGCAGTTTTTGCAGTTTGAAAACATGACCCACAAAACGAAACCTCTCTGAACTCACCGTAGCGTTTCTAGGGGACATCCATGGTGAACTCTAAATAATGTAAAAGGATAAATTCCAGGAAAAAGTCATTCTCATATTCAAAGATATATGAATAGAGTGGTTTTGCACCTTGTGCAAAATTTGGAGGTCACATATGTCCAAGCTATAAAAATATATTTTCAGCCTATACCAGCCTATAAATATCAGTACTTTGCAGGATCATTTAACAGTTTATTTCCTGTGATATGTCTATGTGAAAACAAGGAAAGCCAGCAAAGTCATTAGTGGCTCTGACATCAGACTTGTGTGAGGCCTGGAATAACTCCTTATCTGGTTAAACGGACCAACGGCTGAGACAGATTTACTGTTCAGCATAAAGGCAGCCCTGAAAAAGGAGACATTAGACCGGTGTTTTTCAATCACTTTGAGCACTGTAATTGCACAGAAGGGAACGCGCAGCAAAACGATACTCTGAACTTTTGAGGGAGTCACAGTTTAGGTATTCCCAAGCTGTCATTTCAAACAAAGGTGCATTCATCTCTTGTATATGTGACACGGCAGCATACTGCGCATTTATTGACTGTAAATATCAAATATTGGTGTGGAATTTCCATTACGGAAGATAATAAAAAATCTGCATTGTGAACAATCATAATGTTTTATTTTTTTATACTTGGTCACTAAGAAACAGTTCTGGATTATAGGTATGGCTGAAACAGTTTGTTATATCTGGGGAGCTCATTGGCTCGATGTCAAGTCTGCTACGAGAGACTGAGGAAAGATGAAATGAAATGATGCTTGGCTGGATGGAGATCCAAATCCGCAGCTATAACGCTGACCACTAAGACCATCCGCCATAAAAACAGGCGCAGCTTTTTATTTACCATGAAACCTATGAGGCCGAGACGCCGAAACTAAGAGAAACAAATATAATCTATTTTTATAAACAACATAACTACAGTATAAACACTGAATAAGCATTAGTAGTCGCTGAGATAGTACAGGTGCTGTGTCATTATCTGGACCAGCAGTGCATTGCCTTATAGTGTATAGCGTATATTTCTGACATGTGTGTTTTCCTCACAACAGCAATCCTTTGTATCCAAATATCCTTGGATCCATTTGTTGTAAAGGAGGGAGCACTTTTCATATTGTTGAGAGACAATGAACCTCTATGGTTTAGGAGAATTAGCTATATCAACTTTCAGAGAACTGTCAAAATATCAGTTTATCAAAATAAATTCATAAATATATGCAGTGAAACGCTCCTAAATAAATCATCTTTATTTCCGTCATGCTCAAGCTGTGACATAAAATGTCAATTTGTCTGACCGTTTTTTGTTTCATGTGAACCATTACTATCTGGAACAGAAATGGGTGAATTCTGGGAATTTTGGAGTTGTTGTCTGAGGATCTCAGCAGTTTTGAACTCCCTCTTGGCAGAACTTCATAAGAGGACTCATGCAGCTCAAATATTTCAGCTTCAAATGATCTAGAAAAACACATTCCCACTGGGTGGTTAAAAGTGGGCATGTACAATGTGTGCACTTGTAAGGATGGGGTTGTGTGAGTGTGTATGTTTATGAGCAGGTCAGTGTAAGACTTTATTTGTCTATAACTCGTCAGTGTAGTGACTCACAATGTTTCAGATCCTGCCGATTTCAGATACTCTTCCAAAAGATTTATCTCTTATACTGTGATTATTTTTGTGATTAAATGAACCCAAATAAACTCTCCTCCTGCAGATGATAATGAAAATGCACCAAAAGGAATTATATCACTGACAAAGAGATTAAAAAGCTGCTGCAGCCACACAGTAACTTTTCCCGGGACCGGTCATGAGAGAAAGTCCAGAAACCTCATCACTGAAGTTAAAGTTACACGTTCTAATTTTCATGTTCCTCATCCAACCGCACAACATATATTTATTAGGTAAGTATCAGTGTTTGGGCTCATGGCCAAAGAAAATGAAATGGAATTTCAGTTATCAAAAGAAAAGTTACACGAATGGCTTTGTGAGGCATTTGTTGGGCGGTTAGTAAATCAGAGACTATTGCTATAGTTCTGTAAGACCACCCTGGTTTTCAAGCTCCTAAAGCCTACCCACAGGCCAGAAAACAACAAGCCGCTCAACTGCTGACCTTCCCTTTTCTTACTCAAACAGAAATTAAAAAAAGCAAAGTCCATCAGCAGCCTCAAACCAGAAAATCACGATCACGTACATGGTCCGGCGAAGATGTTGAGAAGACTAGATCTACTGTGTCACAGTTATTTTTTAAATAATTATTCAAATTAAATTCTTTTTTCATCATGTGGACACAGAAAAATCCATTCATTAGATCTATAAGCTGTGACTTTCCTTATTATGATTATCATTTTAGCTAAAAAAGAATAATAATAATTCTAAGTTCCTTTTATTAGCTATGTTCTGGGATATATATCAAATAAATAACAGGCAAATATCACCTAGTCCTCTCAACATTACAGCATATGGACTTCTAAACTAGTTATTGTCACATACTATTATTGGTTTGGTTATTGCTGCATTTTTATAAGAAATATTTTGAACATTTCTCTTCATATTTATAGTCAGAAGACATTTATTTTAATGGCACGATGTAAAGCAATTCCATGAAATTTCTACATATTTACATGTTTTTAGCTCCTGTGTATATATACTGCTCTTTGTTTTATTAAAACACACATGCAGTAATATGTTAAATATGCATTACAAGATCCGCTAGAATACATCTGCACTATTAATATTTTCATGTATTCCTGTGTATTCAGTATTACCTTCACATAAATGTATCCAGTAAAAACTAAAACCTTTTAGATATTCAAAACATAAATATAGTATGGTTTTTTTTTAATATGGGGTAAGCATTAATATTTACATTTTGAGGTCCACAAAAATACATAAATAACATTCCTTCAGATAGGGAATAGAAAAATAGAGTTTTCCTTAAATGCTTTTTATTTTAAGTCCTCTCAGCTGTGTGATAATATTTTTTAATAGTGCATACTCATCAAAATGGTCTTGCTATTGCTTATAAAACCGAATTTACTGCATGCATATGAGTGTATATACTGTGTATATCAATTTTGATGTGGGTACGTGAAAGTGGGTGCATCTCAACAGTGAGCCCTGTTGGAATAAAGGTAATGTTATGCTTGGTCATTCTGATCATAGATATTACAGATATTACTTTTCTTACACTGGAGGAGCCCACACTTTCTTTAATATGAGCCACACATAAACATATTTAATCTCTCATGATTCTCATGTAAACGTGTGCTGGAAAACACACACATAAGATTACACATAAAATACTCATAAAATGTCATATTGAAGCACTCTTTCTTTGGAAAGTGTAAGTCAAACAATAATTCATCACTAATAATTGTTTGCGAACATACAACCAGGGTGGTTCAGATTATTTTGGTAGGCAGTTATTGAATGCAACTTACTTAAATGTAAATGTAAATAAAAAGTAAGGGAGTAAAAATCACATCATATAGTTATGGATTATTCAAGCACCAAATATATTTCCTTAATAGTCAGAAAATTAATATATGAATAAACAAACATACACACAGCACTTATAGTGGGTCAAATCAAATCAGATAAGTAATATATTTTAAAAATTAGATGCACTATAGCAACAATGTTTCTTCTAATGAATTCAAGACATACTTTCTAATGTAATCCAAATAATATATCACTGCACGTCTTTATATACAGCTAATATAAGGCTACCACAAGTGATTCGTAATAAGTGAAATGTTTTGCTCTTTGCTGGCTGATGCTGGTGTTAATTTGTTTGCCTCAGCTGGCGGCAGTTATCATGGCCTTATGAACAAGGCAATTAACACATAAAAATACAACCTGCCTCAACAGTTGGCCTTTATGTTTTGTTCTAGTTTTGCATCGGTTTCTCGAAAAACGTTCGGATTCATGTAATGCAAACATAGAGCAAAAACTCGTATTTTGCTAACCCAAAGCTCCTATAGTGTCCAGGTGCGGCAATAAAAACACAGGTGAGAAGAACTGGGGGAGCTCAGTAAATTCCTGAAAAAATGAACTTTACTGTGTTATATTATGTTAAACCTCTTGAGTTGTGATTGAATGTGCCAGCCCCTTGCTGACCGCCTCCCATGGGCAAAAGTGGCAAACAGGCCCTGTGCAAAAACTGAGAGGATGAAGTAATTTCCTACTCATGTGGGCTATAAAATCTGGCAACTGTGTGGCACTATACCTCCCCAGCATTTCTGGAGACAATGATGTCATAGCTGTTACCTCAGCCCTACAGACTAAGTGCTGTAAAGTACTGGTGAGGCCACAAGCAGGTGACTCTTAGCATCAGTAGTGGCCCCAGCTGGGCTGTAATAATATCCTGATTTTTCATGAATACTGTCCCCTAAGACTTATATTTCACAAATTTGAGACAATTATGTGCTTAAAGTTAAAGTTGAGCAGTACTGAGACTCTTAATCATGGTGTCACACATTCTGTTTGTCTATTCATAGCTCATAAGAAACTTTAGTAAATGTTTAATGTGTGAATTAATATGTTCATATTAATCTGGATAAAACTGAATCTAACATTTTTGCTGGAAAATATTTCCACCCACACAGTACAGGAAAAAAAAATCACCAAAATGAGATTAGTCCTGTTTGAGCTCAAAATCAGTTTACAAATATGTCATCACCAGGCTTTTTTCTACATTTTCACATTTTATTCTACAAGCACTCACATTTTGCAACATATTTACCTTCATAAATTTAATCATCTTTATTTATTAATTAAGTGTAACTTAAAAAAAATATAGTAACATATTGCCCGGTAACAGTGAAAACACACAAGTTGTTCTGTAACTTCTTTACATAAGAACATTTTTAATATTTCTGAAAAAATAATAATAACAATGTCATTATTAATAATATTATTTTACTCTCTGTCTGTCTTTATGTTTGTTTAAGAAATGATGACTTTATCATGAACCCAAGAATTGAAGATTACCCAGCAAGAGGTTAAAAAGACCTGTTTTAACATTTATGCACCTTATAACACCTTAAGAAAGCTCCATATCAATTTTGCAGCATGTAAACAGAAAAATGTCAGTTATGTATAATCTATTAAAAGTCAATCAGGTTGCCCGGCAACCTTTGAGTAGCAGGTTAAAAGTGGCTTTGGTTTGTTTTGTTTTTAGCCACCGATACCTACAAGCATCATATTATTTTAATGTCATATACAACAGCACGAAAAGGCCAAATAATTCTGTAGTAGTAATAACAGTAGAAACAATAAAATAGCATATATACCTGATAATTATATATAATTATATATAAATATTATCATTATTATCTTTATTTTATGATCTATTCTCAGTTTCTCAAACTTAGTGGTTCCGCTGACTATTTAAAGGGCTAGTTCACCCAAATTATCAAAAACATCAAGTGACAGATGGTATCTATCAAGCTGCAGAAACATTTCTTTCACCTATCACTTCTTAGTTCACCTAAATAGTGTAATTCAGAAAATTTTAGCTAAAATGTTTTTGTTTGTTTTTCATTTTCCATTTTCTCAGATTTTAGCAATTACATTAGTAAATTACATTAGTAAACTTGCAAACAATCAAGATGATGCCTCAAGTTCTGATAAAATAAAATTGTTGATAAAAGGCTAATGAGTTAGAGAAACAAGTCGTGTATCAGCCAAACTGGAGTTTGATTACTTTAACCAATCTTCATTTCTATGTAGTGATGTTAGTAATGCTCTACTCTGCCATGCATGCACAGGCGTGACACCTTTCCAAATCCCTTACTGAGCTGAGTTATCAGGTTGTGCCCGATCCAGAATGGTCTGTTACACTCATTATTTACAATGGCTCCACTCTGCTTGAAGGGTGCAAAGTGCTTCTAATAAACGGTTTAGGGTTTCCTCATCTCCCCGCTGCTTGCCAGCCCCTTTACAAAAGACCATCACACTACTGACAGTAAATGGGAGAGCTGAACCCTTTCCAAAGCAAAAGCTGTGGAGTAGGTGGTGGGGGTGGTGGTGGGGAGGCAAGTAAGTAACTGCCCTATGAAGCAGATGCATGTTAGTCAAATGAAAAAGACAGATTGACATAGAGTATAAATAACATGCAAGCCATAGCATCCATAACTGAAACCAGAGAACTGTTAGGCCTTGTTGAAAGAGCTCTTATGTGGAGACAAGCCAGGCGATAATATTTCACAGGTAAAAAGATGTCCACCTCATGATAACACCTTCTAGCAGAGAGGATGAGAAGGGGTTGAGTGAGAGGTCCCAGACCCTTGGTGAAACATCCCCCACCTCGCCACTCACGGCTGAGAGGAGATACCACAGAAGTAGGGAGTCTGTTATTCCCATGGCTGCCTGGTTCATCAGCAGATTCTTACTTACGCCCAGAAATTCCTCAAAATGCTTAAACTGTGACCGTAATGTCACTTGAGGTCAGATTAAATTAGTAAGGTTATCACTGGTGCAAATAAAGTCAAAGAGAGATTACTGACTTTTAAAGTGGAAATGTTATCTTCACCAGGCTCATCACTATACTGTAGCTTGACACGCCTCTTGTCACAGCACCGTAAGTGCTGCATTTAGCCAACAAAGAGTATGAAACTTAATCACTCCTCCATGTTATCTCCTCAAAACATCAGCAGGTTATGGAATGAGAGAATTTAATATTTGATAGCACTGGCTTTTCCTGGCTTTTCTCAGCTTATTTTTCTACACAACGGCCAGTATTTCCATTTTTGTGCTTCCGTAGACCAATGCCATGGTTTCTCTCTCTACGCACACTATAAATAACAAAAAAAAAAAATAAAAAATCAAAGCTTATCTAAAGCAATATATTCATCTTAAAAAGTGGCTTGCCAATTTTAATGCTTTAGCTTTAATGCTTTAGCTGCTAGTAGGTCAATATTTAAAAAAGATCAAATCCAATCCAACCACAGAAAGAAGATAAATGCTAGCATTCCCCCAAAATCAAATTATGCCTCTGAGGTGATATATTGTCTTCTTAAACATTGTGCTTCTTGATATTTACACATATTAACTGTGTTCAAGTTGTGCAAGTCTAAAAATAACACTTATTTGTGAGTATTTTTACCTGCACTATTTGTAAGATAAAAATGTTGTTTTCATTAGTATATCACATTTCTAATGTCACCCTGTTTCTAACTCAGTACAATAAAAACTAAATGTTTTCTTCTCTGTAAATGGATGTGAGGTTAGTAGTTTCTTAAGGCTGTAGATTTGTGATTTAGTGCTGTCTTAAACAAAGCAATGAAATTATCTGGTAGATCTGGTAGGGGAGGTAACATGTGGGGTGGAAAGTTTCAGCTTAAATGAGTGAGATTTCCAGCCGTCCTCCCTACTGCCCTCTGAGAAATGGAGAGGGACAAAGATGCCTATCTGGCACTAATCTTCTGCATCTCTCTGGTCAGTGAACTGTAGTCCACTGGCTTAAAAGAAATGAGTGAACACAGAAAGAAGACAGCGAGGTAGGGAATGTGATAATAATGAGGTAATGGTTATTCATGGTCTGTCTTTCAGTGCTGTTATATTCTTATGAAGGTTTGAAAATTAAGCCAAATGAACATGTAGTGTAAAAACAGCAGGGATTAAGGTTATTTATCAGATAGTCGTACATGCTTTCCAAAAAGGAGAGGTTAAGATAAGAAAATAAAAACATGCTATGATTTTGCTTAAAAGTGGATACAGACACTTTTGCAGGTGAAACATCTAACGTTATAGCAGATGCACGTTTTCTGTTAGAAAATTGGCAAAAAAAAAAAAAAAGTGCAACCTAAATCAAACACGATAAAGTTATTAGTGTTTACTCACCAAGATGACAGAGAAAGTCAAAGTAACTGAAACATTTCTCAAAAAAAATCTGAAATTTGTGGAATCTTCTTCCCTAAAAAGAAAACACAGAAGAAGTTTTTCAGGTATGAGCTGATCTGTGACAACTGGTTAAAAACAATAAAACAATAGAGAACAAAAAAAATGATGTAGATTAACGAAAAGAGCGGTTCTGTTTCCCATCGCTCCATGAATTCACTGCTTCACTGCACACGTAAAATTGCAAAATGGTCATTTTTGCATCCCTAAAGTGTGATGTGAGTGTATATCTCACTCAGACTATTTCACTTTAATTCTCTCACCACTGTGCTGCTGTTTATATTTATGTATATTTTGTTAATATTGTTGTTTTATTAAAAGCTGTCTAATCATTGCTAGGTATGTAAAACCATGGAAGCAAGATCCTCTGACCAAGAAAACTCATACTTTAAAATAGATTATGCTTTATGATATATTCAAGTGCTTTCATGCTACATAGCTGCTTTATGTGGATTCTTGATAACACTGAAAAGTTACTTATTTCTGGGTCATATTGTATAAAAATACCAAAAAAACCCAGTGACTTGAAGTAAGATTCTTGCATGCTAATTAAATGTTAGCAAAATATCATTAGGAAAATGCAAAGCTGCTTTTTAAATTTAGTGTGCGCTAATATTGTAAAAGAGGAGGTGCTGAAATACTACAAAAAAATTTAAAAAATCCACTCATCAACCTTTGTACAGATAATAAAGTACAGCGCTGTTCTTTCTATTTTGCACTTTATTGCCACCCCGTTTGCCGAGTTCACGTCTCCATCTTGCACCTCTCAGTCCTTACAGGAATGTGTAAATATGACTGATAAAGGAGAAGGTGAGTTGAGCAAGCAGAGGAGGGAGAGCTTAAACTGCTCCTTGTAATAAGCAGAGCTGTAAAACTGTGTCAGAGAAATGTTGCCTCGTCGTTCTTCTTCTCTCCCCTCCCTTTATTCTTTATGGGTCTGTAACCGCATTTGTTACTCGTTTGATGGGCTGGGGGAGCCGTCCGGGCCCTGGAGTACAAGATATTATTCTTCACTCGCCCCCTCGCCCCTCAGCCCTCCCGAAATAACAGCCTTCAGCCTACTGTTTAAAGTCTCTCACCAGAGGGAGCGAGGGGGAGGAAAACAGGAGAAGTGAGAGGAGGGGTGCGAGGAGAGGAGCAGAGAGAGGCTGAAAGATGTCTCCATAGCTCTCCTCTGAGGAGATCAAAGTGGACTATTCCTTCAACCCTGTGGCACCATAATGGTTTCGTGGAGTCAGAGTGAGAGCCCTCGCTGCTCAAGATGTTGTAACATGGATGATTAGTGACAGTGTAATACTTTGAACATTCTCTGTACAAAGGGAGAACCCAGCTGAGAAAGAGGCTTTAAACTTTTCTGGCTGGGGGAGTGGGTGGATATGGGGGTTCCTTGGCCACCGGAGAGCATTAAGGACTGAGATGTAAAAAGATATCACATTCATTTTTTTCCCCCTTTTTTTTTATATGCGTCATGGGAATTAAGGACAACAAATAGAATGTGGGAGGCAGCGTGCATGCCTGTCATACTTTCCCTTATTAGAAAAGGGAAGTCTGGGACATGTTTTTCAATGTCTCACTGACACATTTAAACAGAAAAGTGCAGTTATTTAATACACACACTTTATCCATTTAACATAATATTCAAGGGGATGTTGTTGATGGACATTTAGCCGGTTAATCTGTAATTAAAATAGTTTACTGAGAGTAAGTCTTCAGCGACAGTGTAGAGGTTTCTGGACGCCTAAATTGAGCTGCTTTTACACATGTGTAGATCACGCACAAGGTTGGTTAAGGTAATGCGGGGCTCTAGTAAAAGCTGCTTTGTAAAAAAAAAAGTGAATATAGCTGAGAAGTGCGACACACTTTTTGACAAATGTGTGGGAATAGTGTATCTAAAAAAAAAAATATTTTCAAAAAGTCAGGTAATTAGATCCTCTTGTTTTGAGTGTCAGCTAGTCATAAAAAGGGTAAAAATAATACTGTTTAAGAAGAAGAAAGTTTGCATTCCAGCAAAACAAATAAATACTCTGTCCTAAAGCTGAATAAATTGTTATGTAGTGACAACAAATAGAGTGGGAGACATGTTTACATGCAAAAAAAAAAGGTGCAAGGCTGGCACACAGAAATGTGTGGGTTTTTCTGCTCCATATGAAAAGTTGGTACCTTAAAACTTAATGAATCTGATGTACAAAAACAGAGCAAAGCAACACCGAGAGCTCCTCAGTTCACCCGAATGTCAGTCCGACTGGTGCCTGCCTTGTGACTTTGTGCAGAGTCTTGTCAAAATCTCCAAATACCCATGATGTGACTAAGAGAACATGCTTCTTTTTTTAATGATTACTCGCTGAGAGCCTTATATAGCAAAAACATCACAAGCTGCTCTTTTTCATTTATGAAGAAACAGTGTTGCTGTATATTGAACAGACAGTTCCAGAGAATTCAGTTATTGTTGGATTGTTTAAATACAGACCATCTAGCTCAGTTTGGTTTGTGAGCTCCAATTGTTTGATTTCTTTAAGTGGAAAAAGTTGGAAGCCAGTGGCCCAATTGTAAAAACCACTTGATTGCGCTGTAATATCTGTGTACGATTACAGCTCCATTTCCTCTGTCAGTTCAGAGACGTGGAAGTGATTGTTTGTCTTTATTCCCTCTGTACTTTCTGTGCATGCTTCACTCAACAAACCCCTTACTTTCTACACTCTATCACCTGCGGGCAGCCTACTGACAGAATAACTCCAACACTACTTAAAGAAACTAAAGAAAGAAATTCAACAGATATTTGCATCCCACATAATTATGCAGCTACTCTCGTGGCAGGAAAAGTGATTGTTCTGGACAGGGGGTTGTAAAGAGGTCGCTTACTGTATGTATTCCCAAAACAAACTGCACTAGTTCTCCCATTCTCACGTCTTGCTTGGTATCTTTTGGTTCTGAGAGATGATTCCAGTTGTGCTCTTATCGTGCAAGAACATGTTGATCTTCATTAAAGCTGTTGTAGTTTATTATATTAAAAATGAATTGGGAGGCGAAAAGGGGAGATTTGTAGTAATGAAACCACGGACAAGGTTGTCAGCACAGATTTCAACCATAAATAAATATTAAAGACAACAAATTGTAACCTCGGGGAGGGCTTAACCTTATATTGTTATCAGAAATCAGTATTTACGTATGCAGACGTTTCAGTAAAAATAAAGGTGAAAGTTTTTGGTGCATACTCAAGCATCAAGAAAACAACACAATAATAAGAAAGACAATATAGCCTCGTGTATTACGTAATGCTGTGGGAAATCTCTTGATAACATAAAAATGCTCTGATGGGTCCCATACAAAAACACAACCAGTGTGTCGGCGCTGGAGACTGATACGGTCACTGCAATGCTTAACATACAGGCTATGTAATCCACTTATCTTAAGTGGGCTTTGCCTGCTTCACCTGCCCAGCTTTTAAGAAGAACAGGAAAGAGGGAGGAAAGGAATCATTCACCTGGCCTCAGGCAGCCATGACAGAATGAACCACTGCGCTCTCAGATCTATTATCACATGCTGGATCGCTTGACAGGTGGAGGTGTTTTGGTGGTCGCTTTATGGTTGCAAAGTGCAAAGCCGGATGTTGTGATAAAGTCTTTTGCATGTTCCACAGTCACGTGTAATGCCTTGTGTATGGTGTGTGTGTGTGTGTGTGTGTGTCTGTGTATACGTGTGTAAGTGTGTGCGTGTGCATGTTTAAAACCAATGTCTGTCTTTTTTTTTTTAAGTCTGTGACCCTCCTCATTTAGTCTAAAAATACCATAAATATTCCTCTCATAAATAAACAGGTTTAAAAAAAGACAAAAAAATGAGCCTTTTATGGCTCAGAATAGTCGCGTCTCTTTCCGTGCGTCTTTCATGTTAGAGGAAGTGCAAAACAATCATATTGTTACATTGTTACATTTCCTTCTCTGGCTGTGAAAGCCTCACATTGATCTTTATGAGGTCACAGACAGTCCTTTGGGCTCCTTGTGGGTTCTGTTAGCGCCATATTTAGAAATAAGAATACCTTTTTATAATAGTTAATTAGAAAAATCATAATAATAATACAGTATAATAATAATAAATCATAGTCACAGTTTTAAAAGCTATTTGTAATTCAGACTTTGTACCTTATTGTTAAACTGAATAATCGAGGCACATTCCTTTTTCTTTTCAGAGTAACACTGAATGATTTCTAGACTAACTGCCTGATTAGAGCCTGAATTCTTGAGAGAAAATCATTTGAGAGAAAGTAAAAATACATTTATACCAATTCAGTGCACATTTTTTAACAGAATTACAGAGCTTATGAAAATAAAACATGGAAACTTTATGTTTTAATTTGAAACGTGATACTTCTCATGTAAAAAATTTTAGGAGTCATTTTTAGGATCAAGTTTCTTTTTTTCAATCACATGTTCAAATGATAAATTGCAATAAATTATATAATAATGTAAATAATTTTGTTTTTGTTTGTTTGTTTGTTTGTTTGTTTGTTTGTTTTTTGTAAAGAATACATAGCAAACTTTTTGCAAAAGATCACTTCTATAGTTAAAAAATAATCATCTCAAACACACTTAGAATGCATAATAATCCAGCGCGAAAGAAACGAAACAGGGAGAAAAGGCTGAAGTATGAAAAGTTACACAAGACCTGGACTAAAAATGTCTGTGATGGCTTGGGGCTGCATTTCAACCAGCGGTGTTGGGAATCTTGTCAAATTGATGGACTTATGAACACAGAGAAGTACAGAACGAACCATCTGGAAAGCATGTGATTGGCAGCAGCTTCATTTGTCAGCATGACAATGATCCCAAACACCCTGACAATACAGAAGAAGCATACCTGGATTTGATAACGTACAGCAGAACACTATCAGTCATGGACTGGTCTCCCCAGAGCTCAAACTTCAACATTATTAAAGCAGTGTGGGATGGTCTTGTCAGAGAGCAGAACAAAAAAGGAGCTTTGACTGTCCTTTAAGAAACTTGTGAAACTATTCCTGAAGACCAACTAGATCTAAACAACAGTTAATGTTATTAATACAAGACCAGCATTCCATCTCGTTTGGAGTTTATGTTGGTCTTACATTAGTAAGATGATCAGAAACTCAATGCAAGTAAATGCTTTATGAGTTAAAAATACAGCCACACCATGCTTGGGTAACAGAAATCAAAGTTGGCTGCCAACTATAGCTGTTATTACAGCAACTTCTGAGAAAAGACCTTATTCAAACAGCCAACTTTTTCAGGACAATCTATGGGAATTTACTGTTTGATAAAAACCAATCATTTGTCTTTTCAGGACATAACCGCTATAATGCACTGCAGCCACTCAATCAGGTGACTAAAGACACACACGAGAAACCAAATAGAACATGTTTTCCTTTTTTTATTGTCTCATAAAAATCACTGGCCTTTAAATGGCAGTGTGGCAGGACTGTGTAAAAACATATCTGAAAACCAGAGGGAGGAAGACTGACAAGAGCGGAAGAGACAGAGACAAAATATGAGAGTGAAAGAGCCATAATTCATCAGAGTCAAAATGTTAAGTCATGTACTTAAACATGGCAGCAGAAGGTGAGTGATGTGCTGAGCTCAGATGGGGATAAGGCAGAGGGCGGGGGGAATCCAAAATTATCTCTTAGCAGTCACCGGCTCGCTCTCACTGTCAGGGTCAATCATCCTGGGGGAGAAAAACAGCATTCTTGTCCTGCAGCTGGGATTAATGAACTGACAAACTCTGTTAGAGGCACCTGCGAGGGGCAACCACAGATAACGAAACAAGAGAAATGAAGGTTAAATAATTCCCATCAGTGCAATTAGCAACTGGCCTTTTTGCCTTGAACACATTATACGTCATAGAAATGAGGCGCAAATGAAATTCCTCAGAAACATCTCACTGAATCCCGAATCTGAGATATCGTGAAGAGTCCCTCCTTTTTGTCCTGTAATCCTGTGTGTGGTGTCTTCAGATGATTGCCTTCAACCTCCTACCCCCACACTGTTGTAGAACCCAGCTGTTGCTGCTTCTGCTGGCCCATTTGGAGGTAATCAGGTACAGGCCAGAAGGCACACATCCTCTCCCTGATTAACACTTCTCAAATTCTAACACAGCTCTCAACCCCTCCTCTTTTTACATATTGAGTCACAGACCCCAGATCTGCGCACCTTCTGAGAGATGAATAACCCCGTTGTTGACATGTAAAGCAGCTCCACATCTTTGCGACCCAGCTGTAGACTCTCTTTTTACTTTGCTCCTTTGGAGAAAGAAAATAATGTGCCCTCCAAGCCGATCCCAGAACCCTATTACAACTGATGGGTTTCCATGCCATATTTGTTTATTTTACCAAGCCAGCGGTGGAAGTGTTCCCCTTTTTTGTAATCAGCTGAGTTTCTGAAAGGTTCCTGGCCTCGGGTTCTCTGTACCTGCATGGGAATCTGGACCATTCATACGCTCCATTACCCGGGCTGTCAGGCCCAACGAAGTCAAGGCACAACACACAGATTAAACCCCGACTGCCTGTTACAGGACATTTGGTGGAGACATTTTTGTTTGGCAAGAATAGTTTCGTGAGATGGGGGTAGAAGTCCCTCGAAGGGAACGTTGTCCTGTCGAGTTTCCCCCTCTGATCTCAGAGTAAATAAGCCAAAATCTACAATGTTTCGAAAGTTAAATTCGAAGGTACCGCGTAGACCTTGTGATCATTAACGATGCTCCCTGAAGGAATGTGCGATCGAGTGTTTATCAGTTTGTTTGCATGCTGCGATCTGCAGTTCTATTGTACAGATGGACATTTAAACAATAAGAATTGATTATTGCAAACCAATAAACGTCCAAGCTGTAGGTTTAAGCAAACTTTATAAATTCAGTTTTGCATCTGGTTTAAGAGTTTTCAAAAAAAAAAAAAAATTAAGGTATTTTTAGCTAGAAAATTGAATTATATCATCAAATTCAGGGCTCCAGTTTGTGGGAATAAGCTATAGAATTTACATTATCAACAGCTTTGTTACTTCAACAGCTTTAAAGCCAATAATCTGCAGGTTACTCTACTGGCTTCCTAATTTGAGATAGCAAAGAAAAGCAAGTTTGTTGATAATTTGATAATATTTATGAAATAAATGTTAAATAAATGTATTTTATTGAATTCTAATAGTAAAAGATATTGTAAACATTATGTAATGTTTTTTATTAAGTCATACATTTCAATATATGGCAGCGCCTTATTATCAAAGCCTTGTATGTCTTGTGTGATATCTTTATTACTCACAGTCTGAGTCAGATGTGATTTATTTATCGAGCCTGCGATGATCGCTCACTGTTTCTGTATTAGTGCGTGTTTGTGTTATTCGGATGCAGCCAACAGAAACTGGAGCTGGCTTTGTGGTTAAATAATCAGAGACTGCAGGGGTCTCTTCCCTCCTCGGCACAGGCTGTGAAGTTTACAACCTTTCCATCCTCCTTTTATTTATCAGTTATTTTCCTTTGATACGTTGAACATGCCTGACCACATTTCCCTCCGGTGACACGCTTCTTTTCATTCAATCCCAAACATGGTCTTTTGTGGCATGGCACCCCACTGCCAAATCTACTTAGAAGTGTCTTTGAAGTTTCCCCCTCCTTTTTCTTTGCTTTAGTAACCCTGGATCAAGGGTGGTGACATTTTTAACTTCATAGGTGTCTCGCAAACATACGGAGCAACTAATATCCGTGTGTCATTTTCATAGGTAGAAACCACAGACAATGAATACCTTGCCTTCCTAATTTGAATATTTGTTCTGACTGTGTGGGACACATGTGAACGGCCAAATTATTTCTGAAATCCTATCAGCGGTATTTGATTACAGAAGGATTGTTTGGCCGTGGCTCTATTTCTAGTTTGGCATGGCATGAAAAGGAAGAGACCTAAATTCATCCCGGGCTGATTGGCAGATCCATCTGTTTGGCACGGTTCATTCTGGACAAAGTGACAGTCACTCTATCTGTCTTTTGTGTCTAACCGTCTCAGCTAAAAGGATTTTGTTTCATTGTTAGAGGGATTGATTTTTATTGATACGTATCGTGTAAAAAAAAGTGTTTGTGTATACAAGGTTTAGGTGTACAGTAAATGTTATTTTCAAGACAAAAAAAAAATGCTTTTCCAGTTTTAAACATCACCTGAACAAGTCTTGTCTCTTTTCTCAAAGACTTCACCAGCCACTGGACACCGGGGGAGTTATTTCACAGCATGGTGACAGCATGCAGTAGAGGTTACTTACCAGCTCCAAAAGTGTACCCACCTGGCAGAGATGAGCCCTCCTGAGAACATTTACAATCCCCACAGTCTCAAGTACCAAAACAATCTGTCTCTCTTCCTCTCTCTCTGTTGCTCTCCTTCTAAACCACCACAATCACTTCAAGTGATTGCCTCAGCTTTTATGAAATAAAAAAAAAAGTCAAGTGTAAAACTGACAGACTAGAGTAAGATGAACATTATTTATCTAATTCAGGATTAAATGTTCCAGTATCTTTCAAAGCTGGACATTTCCTGTTCCTCTTCTCCCAGTTGTCCTCGGCATTCTTGCTGAAGCCGGAATTATGAGGAAAATCTGCATCATTTTCCGGCACTTGGCGGAGTGGCCAGTGATCTAGTTTCGCTACATTTGCATTCAATCTAAATTACGACTTAACACCAGCGTTAATGGTTTATTATCGTGTTAGAGAATTATAGGGCTCATAATCTGGCAGAGCGTGGAGATGCAGTTTCACTGGACAAAACGAATTCAATCACATGAGTGAGATCTTCTTTCCAACGAACAATCTGACTTCTAAACAGTTTAGTGAGGGTCTCGTTTGTGTAGGCGTTATATTATCATATGTTGATTTTGTTTGTTCCCAAATCTCCTTTTTCTTAACTTGCCCCTCGAGGGTTAAATATGAGTAATTAGAAGCAAACTTGAAAACAAGGAGTCTTTCTTTGTGTGAAGTGAGCCACAGAGACGCAGGGAACGAGAGGAGAGACTGATTTTTTTACACTTTCTGCACAATTTCCTCTCTATTTCCTCCCTGAAGACCCTTGTCTGCAGAATGTGCAGAGTATGCTTTCCGTGGACAGGCTATGAAACCTGCCAGAACAGAAAAAAAAATGAAAAAAGAAGAGAGAGAGAGTAACACTCCTCCCTCCCTCGTGTGCTGTGTTACAGAATGATGGAATTATTATACAAAAAACCTACTGCCTTGTTTTTTTCACTTTTTTATCCCGGAGTTCCCGGAACACTGAGCTACTATTATAACCAGAATACTTGGACCGCACACACCGGTTACCCGCTCTGACGTCGGGAGAGAAGAAAACACAAATGCTCTTTTTGCAAAGTGCATCTGACTTTATTTCTGTCCTGAATCATGCTTAATTGGTGTTCATGTGAGAAAGTCCATGGTAGACTGTGGCTGAGGTTCAGCGACGAGTAGTGTTAGAACACCGGGATTTCCCAGCCTGCACCTTCTCAAACATATGTCTGGACTTTAGCTAATGATAGTGACAAGGCTGTTATTAGACCATACACTGCAAATATGCCCTTGTGTATTTAATGCTGTGCTACAGTAGCAATTGAAATCTTCACAAACTCTGATGCTCATACAGGTAAAATTGATCATTTGTATTTGCTGCGTGATCATGTTTTAGAATTTTGGTGTAACTTCCACTCTAACTCTTTGTTTGACTTTTTTTGTAATGTGCATTTTGCATCTTTATTTATTTATATATATTATTTATCAAAAATAGGATACCAATACATGCTGCTGATCTTTTTTTTTTAACCAACCTTTCAAGAACCAACACTTTTGACTATTGTATCTTTTTCGGTGGTGTATGTTGACTTAGTGCAACATGCACAAAGTCCTTGCTATTAGTATGTTCTACAACATGTTTACCCTCGCTGCAATCAGTCAACCAGTATTTATTTTCTGCAAAAAGTCCACATTTAGCAGCCTTGCTCTTCTATCAGTGACACATCCATTTTGGTCGTTTTAGAAGGAAAACAAAAGTAAACATCAACAAACCACCTCGACGAGGACACACGCTTTCATTCTTTTTTTAGAGCCATGGTCAATGACAACTGTCAGACAACTTTTCACTCTAATAGGTGAGGATCGCTACGCTCGGTGACCATTTGTCAGCAAGTTAAAGCAAAGGTCAGAACAGCCACATGAAGGCACCTTCTACTGAGAGAACCTGTGAAGACGCCCATTGTGCAACTGGTGTTAGAGCAGAGGAAGTTGGAGAAAAAGAAGGAAGGATGCCCTCTTAAAAATCAGGAAATGAGACTCCAGGATGCCAACTGCTCACCCTGCAGTGTCTTTTTAACCTCCTATAGTAGCAGCACATCTAGTGTTAACACGGGTCCGACGCGGTGAAGAGGAACATTGGCAAGCAAAGGTGTTAAAGGTAATTAATGCTCTTAGTCAACAGTGTTGCAAGTTTCCGTTCCCATCATATGCTTCAGGTTATGACAGGTGTGTTTTTGTTTATATCATATTTGTTTCTCAGACAACATGACATAACCGTTGTTTTCCACCTACTCTGTCGTGAGTCATCAGCAATTGCTGTTGCTGGCTGTCAATAAAAGATAACTTTATAAGCTCCTAAATTACGCTTCACTGCAAACTGTGAGGCAGCGCGGCAATAACCTCCTCCCTCCTAGTTTAGCGCACACACACACACACACAGACACACACACACACACACACACACACACACAGACATGCACACTTAATGGCAGAAATCAGCTCTGGATATTTTAACAGTGGGAGGATGGAGGACCAAGGCCAAGGGCTGGGAAAAGGGAGAGGAAGGAAAGGGGAGATGGGTAGATAGAGGGAGTCATTAAGATAGCTTGGGTGTCAGCGTAATCTGTCAAGCCTGATAAGGCCATGGCCTGCTGCCAAAGAGCAAGGTGTGGCACTTTCCCTCACCAATCACTGTCACTGGTAGCATCCCTCATAACAAATTTGTTGTTCTTACTTTTGGTATTAGTAGCAAAACTGATTAAATAGAAATGAGGAAAAACATCTGGCATATGAGGGTTATTTAATGTTGTGTAGTAATAAAATCATTTCAATTGGCCTCTTTACACTTGTCCCCTAGATCAGATCTGTTTTTCCAACAAAGCCACATTAAACCAATGGTCCACGTTGATTCTGCCTGAGTTTTAATGCATTTAAATGATTTAAACACACTTTATATTGTCCTTTTGCCAAAGCACTGCCTGTTTCGTCAACACAAACATGGATTTTTTTAAGTATAAGTATTTAATAAACTACCAAGAACGCAGAATACTAAGTTACTAAGACTAAGACATATATGCACAAGATAATACATTCACAGTAAAGTCATTTTAATTGACATTTTTTTCATTGCAAGTTTGCAGCAAATATGACTAAAACAAATATTTCAAAAGCGTTTTGATTGTATGCAGACAAGACAAGATGCTGTGTGAAGGGAAAGATATGTAGATAAACTTTTATAATCACAGATTAAGAGGGAGAGCTTTGAGTAAAACACAAAAATATACCAATAAACGTAATAACTAAGTACACAAATACTGTATAGATAGATTTGTTCATCAATGTCATGGCAGGGGTTTTTTTTTTGTTGTTTTTTTGCACTTCCCCACTTCTTGCAGTTCTTAGGTGATGACACAAAGCCTGTGCAAAGAATGAACTTTGCCTTTGCATGTTAACTCTCCACCCATGACTGCAATTTATGGAAACCAACTGCACCTGAAGCAAAATTTTCACTTGCACAATCAATCAAGTTCACACACACGCACACTCTCCCAAGCAGAAACAATTCAAACATACTTTTAAGTACTTTTAAGCATCTAAAAAGACGTGGCTAAACCAGAGGAGTGATCGTGTGTGTTTTTCCTCTTTAAATGACCCAGAAAATGGTGTGCATCACTATAAGTGCTGTCTTCCCGAGCCCGATGATGGATGGCTTCATCAGCCCTGTTGTCTCCTGATTAAGTGGCTCTTACTAAACTCCAATTTGCCAGTTTGGTGCAGTAGCAAACCACACTGACTGACTGGTCCCCTCCAGAGCATTACACTTTCACACTTCATTCTCTCTCATCAGCTTGCTCCACCTCCGCCCCGTCGAGCGCTACCGTGCCCAAGGTGCATTGCTTCTCGAGTGGCTTGCCTCGCAACAAGCCGTGCACAGTGAAAAGTCGCACAAATGTTCATTCATACATTCGGTCACTAAACATCATCAAAGAGAGTTTCTGTTTTCATTGGCACTGAGGCAAACACACCCAGTCCTGTTCTGCAATGAAAAGTTGCCTGTGACTGAAATTCAAGGTGCCAAGGAAGTGTTTCAGTAAAGGTGAGGTTCTCTTTTTAATCAGCAGCGTGCAGGTGAACCTTGGGAATGTTTCAACATTTCAACACTTGTGACAGAAGCTTGCAAGATATTTGATATTATTTACTATGCACTGATGAAAGAGAGCACTATGCTGATCTACAAAAGGAGGTGAAGAGAGGAGGGAAGGGGGAGAATAGAGGTTTGAAAAATGACGCACGGGAGAAAGCTGAAGCCTCCTACTTGCACTTAAGGAGGTGTGAAGAGCTGTTCAGGTCCCTCTTGTTCTGGATTTGTCCCCCGAGCAATAAGAGGTACTGTGTGGGGACGAGCTTACCTTGTTGCACAAAGGATATCCTGTGTTTTTCACACACACTCACACACTGACCCACACACTGAAATACAAAACCCCTTAAGCTTTTCCCTCTGTCAGAAGGCACACGTTTCTGAGCCCAAGCTTACAAATATTTGTTTGCTGACAGCCTGCTGGTTTTCTGAGCCACAGAGAAGGAGAGAGAAGAGCTTTAACCCACATCTCTTTCCCTCAGGCTGATAAAGTGCTCTGATAAGCTGTGAGGTGCTGGTGAAAAGTGGCTAGCCCTCAGCCCCCAGGGTTACAATATAAAAGACTGGCTTGTCTGGAGAGAAGCAGAACAGAAGAGATGATGAAGCCAGGGAGAAAAAAAGAGAGAGAAGTGCAAAAAAAAAGTCCAGAAGAAAAGAGTTGGATTAATGATGAAGTGGTCTGGGTGCAGCTAGTGTGTGTGTGTGTGTGTGTGTTTGTGTGTGTGTGGTGTGTGTGTGTGTGTGTGTGTGCATATGAGAGAGAGCTAGAGATTGAGTGTGTGTGTTTGCGTGTGCTGGTGAGAACTTACTTTTGCCACCAGCTGTGGGCAGTTGTGGGGGTGGTGGGTAGAAATGGGGGAGCCATGCCATGTGTTTATGTTGACTAATGAGCTAATTACCCAACCCCTAATCTACTTCAACTTGTGTCATTTCACAGGAATGCTGCAGCAGTCAAACGCTTGCAGATTATGGGTCATTTCCTGACAGTTAAAGGCAAACTACTACAGCAGTAATTCCTCCACACCCCAGGCATTAAACCACAAGTGCTACAGCCTCTCCATTTGCCTCTTTATGAATTTATTGTCGTGAAATTTGACTACAGGATTAGAAAGTGACAAAGTTGATTCCAGCAGAGGCTTTTTTGGTTTTTTGAATATTATTTTTGCATTAGAAGAGTCAACTCTCGGTGAGCACTTTTCAAAAGCATCCCTTCCTTTTTTTATTGTTTTGTGGAAACTGATTAAGGTCTGTGCACCATACGTTTACGTAGCATTGTGCCTAAATGTATCGGTGTGGGTGTGTATTTAAGTTTAGTCTGTACTGTTGATAAAAAATAATGAAAAACTTGCATTTTTTCTTATACTTTTTACTGTCACCTGTTGTAAAATGACCAAACATAGTCATTTTATAATTTATCAATCAGTAGATAAACATATATCTTTTTGGGGTTTTTTAAGTTAAATCTCATCTGAGAAATGCAATAAGAAAGTATGGCTATATGTTTGGCCAAGCTAACCTAGCTGACTCCATGTCTTTGAGTATTATGAGTTGACCTGGACAAAAATGATGATGCATGTGAAATGGCTACAAATACTTGGACCACATGAGCACTGAATGATTTGCTCATCAATACATATCTCTTGAAGAATTTCTGGCTTTCATCTAAGAATGTAAAGCATAACTAGAATTGCTACGGCTGCATAATTCTTTTAATAAAAGTCATATTTTTTTATGGAAGTGATGGACATTTTAGGATAAACAGGCAAAAGTTCTTCTGAGAATGAAGTCTAATTTCAAGTCAGCATGGGAGGTCTCCACCCGCTCCACCCCAGAGCAAGAGGTGTGAGTTTGGATTTGGTGAACTCTCCCCTGCTCTCCCACCCCCTGTTCATCATCCTCCCCTCCCCTGAGGTGTATGCTGGCTGCTCTACTCCCCCTCAACAGCCTCCCATCCATCACTCCTACAATTTCACTTTAATAGGTGGTCCTCTTCCTCCTTTCACACAGCCTTATGGGAAAATCTGGCCAAAGAGAACAGCAAAGACAGCAGGGGGTGAAAAGTATAGGCTTAGGTGCTGATGAAGATATTTACCAATAACTTTCTACGACACATGAGCTTCATTATTCATGCAAAAATAAATAGCTTCATGCGCTATTTATTTTAGACTAAAGCTATCATTTGTGTCATTAAATGCTCAATCACAAAACAAGTCAACAAAAGCAATAAATTTACCTTTGAATGCCAGCTTTTACCATTAAGCCCTCTGGATTTGCATGGTTTTCTGTTTCTGGGATAAGCTGCCTCATATTAGATACTATACTATAATAATTTTATACTATAGCCTTGCTTTGTTGTTTCTCAGTTTGCTTTCCGACCATGAATCCAAAGCCTGAACACGTTAGCACCACAGCATACCGGACGAGCTGAAGCCGAGCCGCGCAGTAGCCCCTCCATTCAAACAGAAGGCAGGTTTGGTTGATATTTAAATTGCCTCTGTTTATTTTTCTTCTGGTCCTGTGTGTGCATGTGAGCCCAGTATAAAGGACATGTCCTTTTGAAGGGGATAGCACCAGGAAAGTGAGGGGGAAGGAAACCTTGCTTTGGTGTTTTATATATCAGCGGAATGACTTCCCTCAAATAAAGACGTGTTCCATTCTGCCGGTGGGTCTGGAACAAGCTGCTCGTTTCCTGTCCTGAAAAACTCTCAGTGTGCTCGAACAATGCTCCAGGCCAGAATAGAGGAGATGTCACGTCTCGAAGAGCCGGTGTGCTGCTTTTGTTTGACCGCAGGTTCAGCTTGAATCTCGTGTTTACAGTATTTGTGACATTTGAATGAACCGACACAATTGTGGCATTTGAATTAATATAAATGCTGAAACAATAGAGAAAGCGGCTTTTGAACTGTCATGTGGAACAAAAGGCAAACATAAACGTACCTGCCCCAGAGGTTAAAAGTCTCTTTAAACTCGCTTTTCAGCCTAATATAGTAGCAGAGTTATAAATCTGATAATGGGGATTTTGTTTAAAAGAAATAGGTCTCCTGCAAGTAATTTATCTCAGATTCATCAGATTCTTCTAAACAGTCACATTTCTACCAAACGGCTTGGCCGCGCCACGGACAAAGGCTTCTCTTTGCCTCCCGTCCGCCAGGAGCTTGCCATGCAGAGTTTCTCACTCGCGCAGCCCCCTCATCAAATTACAGCCCTGCTCCCTCCTGTCATGTTGGCAAACAAAGGTCTTGAAGCGCACTCCCAGTGTAATTGCCTCTAATCTCAGACATAATGTGGTCTTTCATGTCAACTGGTTGCAGAGAAAAGGGAGCTGTTGTTCTCTCTCTCGCCTTTTTTTCTCTACCCCTTGAGTTGCTCCACTTTCACTTTAGAGAAGTCTTAAAGCTCTTCCGCTTTGTTTTGTGGAATGAGAATTTTATTGTGATGCTGTGTAATTATTTTTTTTTTTTAAAGAAAAGAAAACCAGCCTCAGATTCTACGGGCAAATGCTTGGTGCTGCGATTAAAATAAACACAATATGGACTCAAACCCAGAGAAATAGTAGTGCTCCACTTCTC
Organism: Oreochromis aureus; assembly: GCF_013358895.1. Taxonomy (NCBI): domain Eukaryota; kingdom Metazoa; phylum Chordata; class Actinopteri; order Cichliformes; family Cichlidae; genus Oreochromis; species Oreochromis aureus. The sequence goes on from NC_052959.1 coordinate 17,670,231, forward strand.
CACCTTTGGCCTGAATTCTCTCCGTGGTGAGCATCAGGCAGCCTGCAGCTGGAAGTGTTTCTGTGGTTTGGCCAGGTGTCTCTTTGCGCTGCCCGTGACAAGGCCTCAGCGGGGCCTGGGACTCAAGTCTGGGAGCAGGCTGGAGGCATTGAGAGAGCTGGCTGCCCCTCCGTGATCTAAAATCTCCCGCAGACCCACCTGACTGGTGGTCAGCTGTAACTGATACAACACGATAGCAGAGCTGGAGGGGGGGAAGAGAGAAAATTAAGATGTGTGTGAGCATGTGGGGAAGAGGCAGGGAAATGTAGACATGTGGAGAAAAATGTGGGAAAAGAAAAGGAGAAAGGGGTTGATGGAAATTTTGGACAAATTCTTCAACTTAAAGAGGCCCGTTGGTTGAAAATATGGAACACAGACTTTAATACGGTTTCCAGGGGCTTTGGCAAGCAAAGATGAACATATCAAGTAAAAAACACAGTATCTGATATCGGCGCTGTTCTCGATGGAGAGTGAGTGCGGGGTAAGAGGAGCTGCAGTGTTTCTAAAACCATTCAGCTGGGCTTTTTTAAGGGACCCAGCTGTGCGCCCTGGAGGTCCTGAGCTCTAACTGGGGAAAAATCAGCACAGTGAGGCCAGGCTGCCGCTTCAGAGCCTGGTTAGCCATGACCTGATGTTCCAGGAGGCTCGGCGAATTGATGGGCCCCAGGAGGGTTGTCACAAGGGCCAATGAACAATCATCCATTCATCCCTGCAGCCACGGCGAGAGGGCAAACACTCTGCAGTCTCACAAAACTTGCAAAAAGGCTTCAAGTGGAAACTAGCAACATGTGATTGTTTTTGGTACTTGAAGTGGCGCAGAAGTTTTGGTGAAAAATTAAATATTATAAATATTTTTAAATATTTTTATTGGGTATCGTTTTGTTTCCACCTACATGGAAATTCTCCGGCAAGCAAACTTGGCTTTCAGTTTTGAAATTTTAAGAACTCCAAATACGCTTATATTATCCCATAAATACGACTGGTATATTTTTGGATTATGTGGCTGAACTGGCTTGAGCCCATCACGCCTCATCTGTCACGACTACAAACTGCTGTTACATAAGACAGCTGAGCCGGTCCAGACATCAAGACCGGTCTTTATGTGGACAAAATGGGTGTGTTCACTGTGTCCCTTAGCCCAAATCCATTTACCATGTCTGCATCAGCCAACTTTTCTAATGCTTTAGTTGCTTCTTTTTAAAGTGTCTTTCACTCCCAAAGATGAGGGGCTCAGAGGTCAGCGGCGCATCGGTTACATTTTTCTGTGACTTATACCAGCCAGTTATTTATAGAGCAAGAACAAATATACAATGGAAGGCGAGTGGTGGGTAGGTTGGGTAGGAGGCAGGCTAAGCCCAGGAACATCTGTCCTTTCAAAGGCATCTCCTCCTTGGTATGCTCAGAATCCACTCCAGGGGTGTCGGCACTTCACTCTTAGTCAGAGAGCTGGCATGCTAGTCAAAACATAGATGAAAAGGAGGGGGAATGAACATCCTCATCCGAGCCTATTCTTCCATATCAAGAAGTGCAATGTATGTTTCCAAAGTCACCCAACTCTTAACAATACTAGGTTGGTCTTATGTAACAGACAACATTGTCCCCTTTTGTCAGTGCCGGGAAGAAACTCACAACAAAAGCAAAACACAAGGTGCAAGAAGAGAAACCACAGTGAGGGGTTGCAGGATGAGGATGGGTGGGTTAGTCTAAAGACGGTTTCACTATAAACATGACTTTACCAGTTACGTTTTCTGCTGACACCAGTATAATTTTCCTTTTAAGAGCTGCAGCCACACAGCAGCCACTCGGCCTTACAGTACGACTGGTCAACGGATAAAACAGAACTCATTAGAAGATCTTTGTGATTAATTCCACAGTTTGGCTTTGTGCTGTTTTTCATGTCACGTGATGTCTTCTCTGATGAGGGCAGGATGTATGTATGTGTTAGCGTGTACGCACAGACTCTGTTTAGTCTGTCTGCGTCAGAGATGCTTCATGACACGCTCATAAATTCAACAGCGATGGCAGGCCCACCCCGACCTCTCACTCTCTATTTCTTTGTGACAAGCATGGAAACAAGCAAACACACACACATTAGAATACACGCAAATGGCATGACGATGTCAACACCTTTATTGACCACAGAGAAATGTGACCTTTTGGGAACTGGAGAAATAATTCATATAAAATTCCTGTTTGACACGAACATAACAATATACTTACAGGACGGTTTAGTCAAAGTGCAGCACAGTAAGAAAGATCATCCAAAAATTATTCAGCTTGTAATGTTTATATATTTCATCCTCAAACTTATTTCAGTCCAAGCTTTTATAAATTCATACGTTTACTAATACTGTTTTTATATAGCAAATAATCAAATAAAACAAAGCAAAACTGGTTAAAAAAAAAGAATTAGTTGTGTGAGATTTCTTCTTTTTCTTCTCTTCTTCTTCTTCCTATGGCCCTGGTGTGTTTTACTTTCTCAGCCATGCTCTGCAGAACAAGTGAGGGCACTTTGAGGATGAATAGCAGACTAAATAAACTCGCTGAAAGCAGCAATGTCACATACTTGAACTGAAGGAGAGATGTAATATTCATGAAGCTGTAAACCTGTTTTTACACTCTATAATGTCTGCTCACGGAAAATTTCCAAACCTATTATGTAAATTCCATCACAAAATTAATAATTCATTCATTTTATTATTATTTTATTATTATCATAATCCTGAAATTAAATCCAACAAATATCTGTTCGAGGCCTTATTTTATGGGGCTGCTTTGATGTTTTAAAATACGTGTAAATTTTAACATAACAAAACATATTTTTCGGGTTTGTGTTTTTTTTTTTTTTGCTGTTGTTGTTGTTTTGTTGTTTTGTTTTTTTAGTATGAATAAAATTTTACCTGCCAGCTTTAAGGCAGATTGTGGATTGATCCAAATTTGAACATGTTTAATTTCACATGTAAATTAGCCATGACGTCTGTTAAATAAAAGTAGTCTAAAAATAGCTCACTCATTACTTTAAAATCGTCATAAAAACAAGTGATTCGCCTTTCCGCTCCGGTTATCCGACAATCCTTAAGTTTAAAAAGTTACTTTACAATCAAAGCTGCTGAATCTCGACTCACCTCATTATGTTTTTAATCCACTGTAGGCTCTGAAGGCGGTCTACGCCACCTCTTCAGGTCGTGCTAAATTCCGCGACCTGATCCTGGTTTGTGCGTAACTGTCAGCGACGAGGGGAGAGGCATCAATTAGAGATCTAATACAGTCCCGATGGGGTGGACTGCGCCGCGCTGGATCTGCGCCATCTCTAAACATCAACACACACTCAACATTAAGGTCTGGCCTTAAGGGAACACATGCTTTAAAAAAACATATATATATATATATATATATATTTAAAAATCAATTACTAGATAAACCCCACAGGCCTAATCTTTATTTTATTTAATTAAAATCCCTTAATTAGAGGGGGACAATAGGACTTGTCTCTTTTACATAAAACATGGGCTGTATTTATTTAAAATTGAACACGGAAATTGTTAACCTTTTAGCATACTGTTAAAGAGATGTGGGAATTTTTATTCTAAATCCTATTTACAGGGAAATCATATTTATATTTTTGTTTTAGTTCACTTGTGTTTTGTTTGAAATTTGTCCATAATATGTGTACTAAGCTGGGCTGTATCTTGTAATAATTGAGAGTAAAATTTCAGTGCACTTTGAGTAGTCCAACATAACAACAATATTTGGCCTAGTTCGTTGTTTTCATTATTTTTCTTTTACATTACCATTGTGTAATTAGCCAAAACACAATCACACACTTCCATACTAAAATACTTTTATTCCTACAGTAAAATATTTATTTATATAACAAATAAATAAATGTTTGTAGGTTTTACGTTTATCTAAAATAAATAAATTAAAATAATGTCCCTCCTTTTTTTTTCTTCTTTCCTTAAAAAAAATCAGAAATTATGTTAAATAACAACTCGTGAATATTAACAAATCATCTTGGCTCAATATATTACGCAAATGGAAAATTTAAACAGAGTTGTCAAATGCCTGTGTAAAAAAAAAAAAAAAAAGTTCACCCTATAATTACATTTTAAGACTGGTGGAAGGGGCCTGCAGTGAACTTGGGCCTCACCAGAGACTCAGATGTACTCAGATGTACTCTCACACAGTTGCACTGCTGTAAATAATAAATGTCACCAAAATCAGGGGTCAGGATCAGGGTACGTGACTGCTCATGTTGTCATGTTATTGAAAGCCTGTATACTGAATGTGGGTTACTTTTTAAATTGCACAGAAAAAAAATGGAGCATATTATCACTCTAGTATATCATCCATAGTCGCCTATTGTTAAATTATAAAGAACCGGTTCTGAAGTGTAATGCAATCAACAAAATCTGCCAGTTTTTCAGGATGGGGAAAGATCAGTAAGCAGCATGTTGTCACTTGTCTAGTAGCGTAGTGCCACACAATATCAGCAGACTGTAAACAATAGCAGCAGCTTTCTTATAACAACCGCTGAGGTGACCTATGGAGTAAAATATTTTTGGCTGAGTGAAAACAACAGCTTTAATTGGAGAGAGAGTGAATGCGTTGAAACGCACAGAGACGTTTGCAGGATTTCCACTGAACTGAAATGTGATATCCAACACATGCCATGGAACTTCTATTCTTCATCTGCCCGTGCTTGTCTTTGATGCTGTTGCCAAAGCTGTCAGTGTAATAAACTTCTAAGAACCTGTGGAGATATGCATTACTGAGGTATTACACTTCAATTCATTTCAATGACAAACAATTATTGTGAGTGGTTTTAAGATCAAAAGCAATAACTTGTTTGACACTGAAATAACAGGGTCATACTAGCATCTAGTGCTCTTTGTAGGTATTATTTTGCTTTAATTTGACCATTATCTATTTATTTATGGATCCACTTTTTTTCTTTAATTTGCATTGAAAAAAATTGAAGCTGGAAGTTTAAATCATATTTTTACCCTTTTTTCTAAAGGTATTTGATTAAAAAGTGATAATCAATATCTCTTTTCAAACAAACATATTTTCAGCATATCAAATATCGATTAACAATCGATTAAATCTCAAATGCTCAGACCTAAGAGACACCTATGAGCTTTTGAGCTGTAGCTCGGTGATTTAGGTTGAACTTTGTAATCTTCAAGTCAACATCAACATTGCTTCAAGGTGGCACAGCGAAGCGGTGTTGATGACACATTTTAAAACATTGGATCTGAGCACTAATTGAGGTTATAACCTAAAAAAAACCCTTCTACTTGCCTTATCAAGTACTATTGTTTTGTCTACGAAGATGCCAAATGAAATAAAACAAGTAGACTGTCAACTACAGGAAAAACAGAAGCAAACCTACTACTCATCCATATCCCACGCTTATGGTCTGAACTATGCAACGCACCAAATATTTAGAGTAATAGCTGGTTACTGTGCTATCACCAACACCCAGAGCTGTCAATCTGCACCCTGGAGCTAATTAAAAGGGCTGTGGCATTTTAATTGTTTGCATACACTTTGAAGGCAGACTGGAACAGTCAGGTGAAGGGCATGGCAAGCATTCCTCCTTAAATCACTCCCCTGTGCCAAAATGCTGACACCACACCAAAAATGCTTTAAAAAAAGGGCCCTCTGTGTGGCCATAACAGACAGAGGGAGAAAGAATCATGATGAACATATTTTAAATATGTGATTTAATTAAACGGCAAATCATCAGCTTGTTCAGTTTTTCATTAAAGATATCACCTTTCTGCTAAAGCCCATTTGCCTTCCATGAAATGCCATTCATACAGTCCAAATGATATAAAACATGTCCAAGTAATGTCATTACTTACAGTGTTATCCACGGCTTGTATCCCATCACCAGCATGTGTGTGGCTTCATCTTCTGCTCACTACATTTCTTTGTCTTTGTCACTTCTGCCGTTGTTCCCTTGCGTTTCTACCTTCTGAACGTCCTGACACTAAGATGGAGCTGGCATGGAATAAAAGACACATTCTAATTGTGTTGCATGGGACCCCAGGGCATTAGCTGCTCTGGCCTCATGGCTCTCTGCTGCCACCTGTCTGTTCCTAAAAGATCACATGAAGAGCTTGCATGAAGACCTGCAGAATTTGCTGAGTAATGCAAAGAGATCACATTAAAGTCGTTTGCTGTTGTAATTTTTTATTGCAATCAAATGTCAGAATTTGACTTTGTCAGTATGATGAGGGGAAATTCAATTTTCTTTATTCTACACTTTTATGGGCCCCCAAACTGATACACGGCTTTGTTACTTTAAAAGTACTGTATGTTTTACCTTGAAAGATTTCTACAAATAATCACATGATCCCACCCTATGTATAAAGACCTCATATGAAAAAATGGGAATGTTAAGTGACCGAACTTGCATGAAACATAAAAACAAAACAATTTCATTAACTCTAAAGAGCGACAGAAAATGTATCTGTAAAAGAGTGTTTGCAGATTGAACCCCTGCTTTGTATGATGTGATAGCCCAACAGGAAGCCATTGAAACTCCAACATAAATAGTAATCAGGCCATGGGTAAACCAATCAGCAGCGCTGTTTCAAAATATGCACCAATCAATTAGCAAATGTATTTTCTTTCAAATGTGCAGACCAAATCAAAGCATTTCAGGAAACAAGTTACGGCTAATCTACATTTTGTTTTTCGTATCTAAGGCTCTCGTTGCAGTTTGCACTCTCAACCTCCTAGATTTAAAATCTCAAAAATGTGTTTACATTGCAGAGATTTTAATCATTTGTTCAATCATATGTGTATAAAGAGGATTTGCAGTGAGCGCCTTTATATTTTTTGCAGTTACCACCAACTGTGCTCATTTTCTTCTCACACTTTCTCTCTTGGCAATGTCTTCTCATAAGCTCTGCAGACACCGAGCAGTTAATCAAAGGCTGATTATCTCTTGTTCATTACTGCTGTTTAAATTTAAAACACTGCTCACTTTCGTTACCGAGTTTCTTTACAGGTTTTGGAAGTGAGCCTCTTGGCTTCATATGTACTCCAGTCCCACTCACACACAGCTGTCTTCCAGGCTCCATCACCTGCATCCAGCTGCAAACCACAAACAGATTGCAGTATTCCCCCGGAGGGAGATTTTGTGCAGTCGGGTCATCATCGGCACGAAAGATGAAGGGGCAATATATTAAGTAAAACCTCACTGCCCATCAACCGAGGACATTTTGCACAACACTAAGCCCCTGTGCCAGTAAGGACTGACACAGTAGTAGCTAACAATGTTGTCAGAGCATGTGACAACATTTCCCAGACCACTAAACATTGAAAACAGACCAACGAGGCAACATACTGCTTTGATTTACTTATTTGAAAAATAGCTTTGGAATGAATATCCTCGTCCAGTTGTTCCTATGTGGCTGCCATACAAGTAGGGGATAAAAGGAAACATGATTTCTTATTTTAAGCGCAGGAAATGAGACAATGACAGGAGACAAATTTATCACATATTGATGTGATTGTGGCGATAAATGCTTTCTGGATGGTGATTTTATTGTCTCTCAATGGACACATCTTCTCGTAGTTATCCCATTCATAAAAATCTCTCATGCTTGTGTTATATTGTGTCATCTCACGTCTGCGTGACAACAGGACGGGATCAGATCAGCTTCCATGTCTTTCACTACATGCATTGTTTGGCTGAGTCTGTGTTGCCATTTTACCACAGCTATTTTTATTTAGCAGGATAGCCATTTGACTTGTTTTAAGAAGAAACAGGCTCAGTCTTTTGTGGTGACAAATATCTGAAGTATAGCTTTAACTTACAGTAATAATCATTTGAACTAATGTGTAGCCAAGACCCTACTCCGATTTCTCTGGAAACAGGCAACAGGAGGAGAAAATCCTCGTGTGAATCACTGCGGAGTTCTAATTTAATCTTTTAAAATGTAAATACAGCTGCTGGATTCAAACTTATTTGACTACACTTGCACAATCGTCCCAAATTTTCTTTTAAAATTTATCAACTTAACCGAAATCCATATTACACATAGCACACCTGCCCTATGTGCGAACAAATATTTTAATTAGCCGCATCTGGGAAATCTGCACCAAGCACTCATCAAGGCTAGCAGAGTTTTGCCTTGTCAAAACAGACTGATTGCCCTCCATTTGATTTTCCTAAACCCTGCAAACACCAATGTGGAACTTCTGTCGAGAGCGAGAGGAGGGCAGTTGAATAAACAGGATTACTTGCTATGGCAACACCTGCAAGCAGCACGTGCGAGCAGGAGAGGAAAAATGATCCTGGTTAACTGCTGCAGATAATGACGCTGCTATATTTATATTTGTCTTTGGCAAGGGATCCTCAGCCATTCTACTCCAAACCACAGCCAGCTTTTTTTTTTAGTCTGAACAGTGCCAGTACGTCTCTTAGCTCAGTGTTAGAGTGAAACACAACAGAGGAGTTTCAAAATACTCACACAGCCAGTGTTGAAGCTGAGCTCTGCAGCGTGCCAGTGAATCAAAGCAATAATGTGGCAAACAAAGAGTGAACACACGTGAACACAGTAGAATGTCTTTAATTATGATAATGACGCGGTGATTAGTCCATGCATTCATGTGATTACGATTACCTTCCAACGTTGTGTATGCTCATTTGTATATTGGGGAAAGAAGCGTGCGTTTTCCAGGATCCCTGCTAAAGAAAAGCTTAAAGGCCAGGAGGGAGCTGCCAAGTGTGTGGTTTCAGAAAGGGAGACCTGATGGACCACCAAATGCAGGAAGGGTATGTTATCGGATTTCCTCAGAGCCCAAACAAAAACACTGTTTTTAAACGCAAATTGAGTTATTAATTGTGGAAGGAAATCATCAGCGCTTAAAGAAAACCACACAATACACAAACAAACATATTTATGGTGTAGAAACACGTAGTGTGAAAGTGGTCACTGATGATGATGAGCCCACAGGCTCCATTTGTTGACAAATCTTATGGGACTTTATGTGGTCTTTTAGCTCAATGTTTCAGTTTTTACACAACAGCTGGACTGATTAATTTCACTCATTAACATTCCTTTCAATGGGAAGCTATGATCGGAAAAAAAGATCAGTGGAGCTATATTAACAAACTTATTTAGTTCCCTGGAAAATACCCAAAGGATGATCCCAATTTATCCATCAGTCAGGACAGCAGATAATACCTACCCTCCCAGGTTCAAGGTCAAATTCAGGTGGAGCTCCCGTTTGACGCCATAGGGCTAAAATCCCACTAAACAGGCCCCTTTTTCTAAATAACTCTGTGACCCAGAGGTCCCAGACAGTACGCCAGGCTGTGTTCTGGGCCCGTTTATCAAGGCTTTTCCGCTCCATCGGTGCAAGCATTGTGCCAAAAAAGATGGCCACTATCAAACGAGATGGAGAATATGAGGTGAGAAAGGGCAAAGTGATGTGAAAACAAAGAGAGTGGACAAGAGATAAGGTGTCAGACAAAGAGATAGCGAGAGCAGCAAAGTGAAAAATGTGTTATCGCCATGCCTGTTCATCACACGCTCAGGTCAGAGGGGCGTGAACCGCGAGTTGGCAAAGCTAAGAGCAGGGGCTAGTTGGAATATGTGTGGGGGCATAGGAAGTGCTGTGTGGAGAAGATAACAGAGTGCAAATGTGTATGGGTGTGTGTGCATGTGTGTGTGTGTGTGTGTGTGATGGAGAGGAGGCATGGGAGGTGGGGTGGGGGAGTAGAGTGAGTAACAGTGTCCATAGCTCTGCCCTGCTTTCCTCTATTCACTGCCCGCATCCTGTCTGCGTGCTGCTCCTTAATGGCTTTTAATGAGCCACCGGTGAATCGTGCTCCTTCCTGCTTTCGCACATACCAGGCAAGAGCAAGTGAAGGGAAGAGAAAGAGCGAGAGAGAGTTGATCATTCAACGTCACAGGCTCCTGTGGTGGTCACTCGCTCCCCTCCACAAGTCTGCGAAACCATCCATTAAAGGACCATGGCGACTGAAATGATACACTAAGGTCATGATGAGAGGGTCCCACCCTGGGTGTACACAGTGCACTGTAAAAAGGCAAGACCTTCAAAAGTATTTCACATATTTGTCTTTTTCAGTACTTTTAATAGATGCCTTGTTTCCAGAGAAAAGAAAGATGTGAGCCTGGTAGTTTGGATTTTGCAACCATTTCTTTCCAACCAATCAGACACGGTATATAAAAATAAGAAATCCATAGATAGAATTCCTCTATCACTTTTGCTCAATATCTGTTAATCAGGACAAAAAAATACACAAGAAAAATGTAGAAATATAAACATTCATAATTTAATAATTAACATGCAATTTCAAGTCTGTTCTCAAGAGAACTTTACATTAAAAATAGCCATTTTCTACTATTAATTTATTATGTAGTATTGTCTTAAATTACTTATTTAGGATCTACTAATTAGGAATCCTTGATTTTCTAATAATACTAAGTTAAGTGTGCAGGTTGAACCTTTGCAATTTCTCACTCGTGTAGAAAGGTATGAAGCACTCTTTAACACCACCTTAAATGTCGCGCTCTCATTTGTTCTCCTCTGTCTGCTTTCCCACTGGTGGGATTTCATAGCTCAGAGTGTCTCGTCATTGTGATAGATGACAGGTGAGAGAGTTTCTCTGATCCCTCTGACACTCTGTAATTGAGTTAAGAACGCTGGATTAAAGGCTCCTTTTGAAAGGAACTGAGGTCAGCTCTCTATTCTGCTTGATGCATAGCTTCAGAGAGTAAGAAAAGTCCTGACATTAATTGCAGGAATGTGTTTGTGTGTGTGTGTGTGTGTGTGTGTGTGAGAGACAGGGAAAGAAGGGGAGGGAAAGAGGCACACATAGTTCATGTAGAGGAGAATGTGTGGGGCCTAGAGGGTGCTCTGAGTACCGAGGCCCGCCCCCCTCGGTTACTGTTGCTATCGCTCAATCTTTCCATTTTTGCCTCTACAAAAGAGTGGTTTGCAGTGGGAGACATACCACCTGAAATTACAAGCAGTTTTTGGATATGCAAGTATAAAATTTCACACAAAATTACACAAAGGCTTTAATTTTGTGGCAGTTGTTACTCGGGTAAAACTGATGCTACAGTTGTCTATCTTGGCACCAAAAATAGAAGTTCTGCACGTTATGATCCTACAGGTAAATTTAAGCCTCTTCAACAGCTGATATATGTTGTATTGCAGGTTAAAAATATTTTAAAGGACTGTGTTATTAAGGTGAACTCAATAAACTGAGTCATTAAAAGCACACCTGATTTAAATGTGGCACGCTCTGTCTTATCCGTATCATCCAAACAGACATGCATCAGCTTGAAATTAATTTAGGGCAGAGGAATAAGTCACAGCAAGCCAAATCTGGCTTCTAGGTCAGCAAAAGTTGTGTATGCGTGGCCAGTAAAACTCAAGCCTTCTCAGTCTGCTGTGAATGGGAGCAAATGTCCAAAAAGTTCTCACCAAGAAAGTTACAGAAAGCTCAGTGCTGATTTTTTGACTCTTGGGAAGAATTCAAAATGCACAACATGCAACTGAAAAAAAATAAAGATAAACATAAACTTGATCACATTCTTGTTTGATCTCTGGGTGGTAGATGATCCTCAACATAACTTTTCATGTCTGTCAGAAGTTGATGTTTACCCAAGCTTAAGGCCCATTATACATAAATGTGCACGTGCAAGTGGTCATTCAGAGTTGGACTCCAGGGAGCAATCTAATATTAGTAGCAGTACTGAAAGAGGCTGATAGGCCCACAAGAGCACTGAGCATTTTTTAGAGTCCTTATGAAATGTCATTGCTATCAACACAATCGATCGTGGTTGGACAGAATACAACAGAGAATTTAAATGGATGGCTGGATGATGGATACAGGATGAAAATGAAGGTCAAGGTCAACTACAAACATATGTGACAAACATAGTCCTTTCAGATTTATGTTGCTGTATAACAAACCGAATAAACAGGGATGCCCTACTGTACTTTACTCTAGTAACAACAGAACAAATCTTCCATAAAGTCCAGCCCACGTCCTCACATTGTAAGACAGAAAGCAGTGTGAAATGTGGCGGGATGTTTACTGCTCAGCTTTCACCTTTGATTTGAAGGTGTGGGTGGCTCCACTCACTAATCTGAGGAAACCGGGGGTGAACCACCACCCAGCTGATAAAGATCAGACATCAATGCGCGCCCCCCCCCCCCAAAAAAAAAGTTAAAAAGCTTTGCACTGAAGAAGAACTGTTAAACAAAAGGTTTAAATCACATCAAGGCAGAAAAAGCATATAAAACAGTTTGACAGTGTCCTAAAATTCAGCAAACACACCACCTATAATTCCAGAGCTTAATTGCATTTTAGTAAAATAAGAAACAGCTTAAATAAAACTTGAAAACAAATGAAGCAGACTTGCCAAGCAGTGTTGAGCACAGCCAACAGATGGTGGTTAGTTTAACATTAGTCATAATAGTCATGAAGCCGGTGATGATGACAATAATAGCTCAAGCAGCAGACTACAGTTGCAGGTGGGGATACAAGAAGGAGGAAACTGTGTGTGTGTGTGTGTGTGTGTGTGTGTGTGTGTGTGTGTGTGTGTGTGTGTGTGTGTGTGTGTGTGCAAACACCTGAGTGTCTTGGCAGCCCGCAGAGGAAGGGTCCCGGTCATCGGACATCCCTGCTGCAGGACCCACTCCCTGGAGTGGACCCCCTAATCAGTGGGAACAAAAGGGGGAGGGTGTGTAAAAGAACCAAAATAGCACAAGGAGTAGTGGAAGGATGTAGGGAATTTGATGCAATGCTTCAAACTGCATGTCTTGGTTATGGCCAAAGTTGACTCTAGTACAGTACATGTGCATAGGTGATATCTGCCACAAAACTATACAGGAAACCAAATGTTTAAGTGAGAAAGTGCAAATGAGCAAAATGACTTTATCCTGCATTTGATCAAGTGTGTGTGTAATACCCATCATATTCAGAGGTCCCTCCTTTTAAATCATTACTTTTAAATGCAAACTAAAGGTGTGAGGAATAGGTGAGTAGCGGTTAAGGTTGGGGCTTTGAGTGAGTCTCTGGGAAATGAATATGAGTCAATGTAATCTCTGCTGAGGGAATGGAAGCGTCACTCTGCATGTGTCTTTTGCTTGTGAATTTGTGTGTGTGTGTGTGTGTGTGTGTGTGTGTGTGTGTGTGTGTGTGTGTGTGTGTGTGTGTGTGTGTGTGTGTGAGAGAGAGAGAGAGAGAGAGAGAGTGCACATGACTTCCTCAGCTGTTCATTATGGAGTGACAGCCTGACAAACTGTGGCTCTAGTAGTTGCATCGACTTCCTGACCTCACAACCCATGGTGTTTTCCCCTAATTGACTCTACCTCTTAGACGGGGAAACAGGGAGAATTACATCACTTATCGCAACACAGATCTGGTGTGTTAACTACATTAAATATTGTAAATATTGTATTGATTTGTGCTTAATAATGAGTGCACACAAATGCATAACTGCAGCAAAGACAGCAGGGAGCTTTTTTCCATGCTTGGTTTCAGTGATACGTGCAATCTTACTTAAAATTCACTTCGTGCCGCCCTCTTTGTCTCCCGTGGCTCTTTTTCACAAGAAGTCCCTGTCCAATATGAAGAAAGGCCCATCAAAAGCAGGAGATGATAAACTGGACAATAAGCGGGGGCCACCAGGTCCCCCATCTCTGGGGGCCACAGATTAGGTCTCCTGCACTTCCTTTGGAAAACAGGCACCGGACCCAGAGGAAGCTCCTGTCAGCTGTGCTCCCTTAACTCCCTGGCCTCTCTCACTCTAACTCCTAGCTCCCTTTCTCCACCGCTGTCTGTCTCCCTCGTTCTCTTTTTTCCCTTCTTGCTTTTATTCTTTCTGTCTCAGAGATAAAATGCAGTCCTTTCCATTCAATACTTGCCATCAAACGCCACTCGGATACTACAGAGCAAGCTTCGTCAGCCTACTGAGCAAGCTGACACTTGGCTTCTTTTTTTTTTATTTTCATACTGCCACGTTAAGTTGCAATATCTTATATGAATAGCATCCACAAATACATAGTCACCCATACCATGCGTGTGGGTGGAGCAGTAATTAAAGAGGTACAGAGATCTATGAATAGAAGCTCCTGCTGTGAATATCCTGCATTCTGCTGTCTGGTGGAGGTCAGGTGGTCACAGTGATGGAGTATGGACACTCCCCTTAACGCAGAGCCAAATCACAGTTTAAGTCCTTAGACAGATACACCTCCACCCGTACACTGTCCCTGGGATGACCCAGACAATTATGTTTGGATTAGGTGGATCTTTGGCCTTTAACATCTCAGGAGTATGTCCGGCTGTATCAAAGTAGCTGCTGCATACTTGAAATCATTCATTTTGTAGTTTTGTTGAAAGACAAAGCTTAAGTAACCAAACAATTAATAAAAACTCAGAGCAATCAATACATATACATATATACACATATGTATGACCTTAGAATATATCAGATACGCAACAGCAGTCTGAAGAAAGTGCTTGCAGATGGATTAACATCAACATTTGCCATCATAGTTTTTAGATCAATTTCTTGGTTTACCTTTAACTTTGAGTTTCAGTCAGCCTCGTTTTCTTGTGCAATGAGTAATTATTGACATGTTTAGTGTCACATGTGTGGCTATTATTCCATCCAGGATTGCGTTCTGGTCTTTGTAGACATGACAGGCACTTCAATACACTGCAGGACTGTGGATTCTATTTCCAGCAGGACCGCCACAGGCAATTTGGATCTCCTACTAGCCAAGTAGTGTGCTTGGTGTGGGCGCACATGGAAAGCCTAAGTAGGTAACTCTGTCAGGCTTTCATGCAGACCCAGTGGCCAGTGAAGGTTGGCACATAGTGCCCTCCTCACCGCAAACACTGCCACAGGTAATGTTTTCCTGAAGTCACGCCAGTCTTTTAAGAATTTCCATGCACTGAGGAAAAAGCCCCAGGCCTGACTTCTGAAATACAAGTAGTCTTTTCAGCCAAGACCAGCACTAATGTAGTCTGCCGTTACAGACAGCAAGCAGACTAAAGCGCCTCCTGTCTTGAAACCAAAGAGGTGAGAGGATTAGGGCTTGCCACAACATTTAACGACACTGAACCTTGTTTGATTCAATCAAGCGTGGTAAAAAGCAGGCACAGGCAAATCTGACCTAAACCTCCTGTTTTTGACCCTGCCATGCAATGTGTGGTTGTGTTTGGGCTTCTGTAAGCATGCGTCTGTTTATGTGTGTGTGTGTCTGTGTGTGCTCGTATGTCTGTGCCTGCTGAGGCTTCTGGCACCTCGCCACACCATGAGCAAGTTGAGAAGACAGATTTATCTTGAAGCAAATTTCATCATGTTATCCCCTGACAAATCTGACAAATTCACAGGAAAAGCCCATCATTTGTAATCAACACACACTTTAGGTGTGATTAAAGGTGAGGCACGGTTCTTTTCAAAAAGGGAACCACTCAGAAAAAGTTTTTCATTTTTTTAACTCTCTGCTTAATCTATAAATGTCATCTCCACGGTTTCTAAATCCATGTCAGTGGCATTCAGTGCCTGAATGACATGCTATCATTCCCACCATAGCCAAAAGCTAGACCTCAGCTAGTCACCAACCAATACACCTTGCTCCTTTGGAGCGTTGTTCAGTGATTTGACAGGGTCTAAGACTCAATCTGGTCATTCCGGAGATAGGAATGACATATGATAAATGGACCTTATCTGGAAGTTGTGGCGTTGGGAAGCTGACTCTGTTTCCCTCCGATTACATTAGCAGGCAGGAAAATGGGACACTGGGGAAAGACTGGAATTCCATAGAACGAGGGGCAGACACCCATTTTCACTTGTTTGCCGATTGATAAAGAGACCAGAAGGAGGCATCGGGAGTACTAGACACCTTCTGGGTGTATAATAAGTCTGATTAATATGTCAGTATTATCTGACAAACCACAGTCTAAAGTGTCACGAGTGAAGGCTAAATGGCAATTCAAGTCCACATTAACAATTCAACAATTAACAATTCAACTGATCTTCATCTGCAGGATGGTGGTGCACCATATGTGTTGTTATCTATCTGACCTTCCTGGAAAAACAGACTGTTTTAGGCCAAAATACTGGTGCCTGCACTGGTCCACACTGGGTGATTGATTGCTTGATACACCTGCACCACTTGACTACACTTGACTGGACTGTTTCCTGTTCGCAAACCTTTGCAGGGAGATCAGAACTGTCACAAAGTGAATCTGCAGTATGATGCTCAGGAATAAAATAACCCAGTTTTTTTCAACAGTTTTGGTTCAAATGTTGATAACGCAGCACATTTTGACACCAATATCAATATTTACCAGCAGCTGCATTTTACTTTAATTACTGCGGATACTAAAGAGAACTGTTGTTATAAACTTAAAACATTTTATTCAGTAAAGTTTCATTATTTTGCTATCACTATGTTCAATTGGCTTTTTCTGTTCCAAAATATAAGTCTTGAAAATAAAGGATTTGCCCAAAACTAGATAAACTCCTTAGAAACTGTTTGGGGAACATCGTCTGAGGTGTCCCCAAAACAATCAAGGACAATTATGCACATGTTCCCTCAATATACCATATGTTTTTAGCTACTACTTGTAATATATCACAACCCAGTCTACTTTTATCAATAAAACGTAATGCCTCTGCAAACAGGAAGTGTACATCATTTAATTCCATGTAATCTAATTCATTATCTTTGTGTCAGAGCACCTTTGTAGGCACGCCTAAGGCTGCAATAGCACAAAGAATAAATTGTGGAATTTTATATATATAAATGACACAGTCAGGTAGTGAATGTGGGCATCTTGACCACATGAAGTCTTCTTTTCTGCCTACCCAGATTTAAAAAGGTCCACAGTTTTCAGGGTAAAACTCGGTCAGCAAAAATATCAGATTTGTGTGTGGACACAATGTGTAAACATAGCACAAGTTTCACATTCTGTGTGGAAAAAGCCAAAGATAGTTATCTGGTGGAAATACTGTGGCTCTTTGTAAACCCACAGCTCAGATTAGTCAGGGTCCATGAGTTGTTAACTATAATGCAAAATTATCCCTTATCAGTCATATGTATACAGTATATGCACAAGCTTTTTACAAATGAGGCAGCAGAGCTGCATATTTCTTTTTAAACATTTTATAGCAGTGTTTTGCTTTTAAATATAGTTTCTCTGTTTTTTTTAACATTTTATTACCAAGTGTCCTGCACTTTTTATATTTATGCCCATGAAGGAGTGACAGTTTCCAGGCTTTCCAGATTTTTGGAAACATAGATAACACAGAGATATAATATGATATTGAGGCTGAGCTCAAAAAAGGAAGAGAAAGCAACTGAGATAAGAAGTAGGCAGCAGCCCAGACGAACATGGCGTGGCCCTTCCTTACTGACATCCTGAGGAGGAAGCTATGTTGCTCCGGCCCCTCGGCTGCAATCCCAGAGAGACGAGCTCCTCCAGCGGGTCATCGGAGTGAGCCAACTAATGCTTATTAACACTTTCCCTTCCGCTTTTCCTCCAGTTCCAACTCACTTTTGTTATTTATTTTTATATTGAACTCAATAGAGAGCAGCCTACCAAAAAGGCTTTCTGTCTGTCTAGATATCTCGGTATCTATACTATATCTATTTAGTTTTCCTGCCTTTTTTGCTCCCACCATTGTCTCTTTTCTACAGTCTGGCTCTTTTTCCACAATTTCAATCAACCTTTCCCCTTTCCCTTCCTTTCCACTCGCCACATCACTTATTCTCCACACCTGCTTGTCATGATTTTACGTGGAAATCATATACCAAACAACTGCAGATATCCACCAGACATGCAGGAGAGCAAGCAGAGGGAAAATCTTGCTCCCAGCTCCATAAATCACTATTCAGTCAATCAAGCTAATTGCTGCCCAAATGGCTTCTAACGAAGCTCTAATTGAATAAGGTGGCTGATGCAGTTAAGCAGCACAGTGAGTTGAACTGGAAAGAATATCTTGTAGTGTGTGTGTGTGTGTGTGTGTGTGTGTGTGTGTGTGTGTGTGTGTGTGTGTGTGTGCACCAGGCCTGCTGGCACCAGACACACAGTGGTAAACGGCTCAGTTTAGCATTACAGTGGTGACTCCCCACGGGCCTGTCCTCCACTGCAGCAGCAACCTGAGGAATTGCAGGCTCTCGAAGAAAAAAGGCTGGAAAATAAAGAGTGAGACCAGAAGAGAACCAGGCTGCGCCAGTAAAATATGTACTCTGCAAACACACAAAAGCAAGCAATATACACATTAATCCAGCGCGTTGTTGTGCAGTTTAAGTCATGGTTTATAGATTTCATTTTATTACTTAGACACACCAGACAGAAAGTAAGTGTTTGTCCAATCCTGTGTTGGCAAAACACCTCTGACCGTGTCTGACATGGGTGTGCAACGTCTGGGGTGGGCCTCTGGTTTTTGACACCAGGACTTTGACACAAATCGTTTTGTTCTTGAGACTTCTTAGGTTCTGCATCCAAAGATGCTCAAGCACATTGGGTTCTGGAGGTTGGATCCAGATTCCTTGAGCCATTCAAAAGTCAGCTTTGCAGTGTGCCAGGGCACATTGTCCTTCTGCGGGCTGTCAGAACATGCAGCTTTATTTTAGGGACCATTCATGGTCTTAACAATGTTTAGGTGGGTGTTAGGCGTCAAAGTAGGATCGCATGAATGCTTGGAGCCGGTGTAATATTGCGTTTTAATGAATCAGTGTTATCCACTTAACTTGTCGCTGTTGTGGCCGATGAGTGTATTTCTTTCTTGTTTTGAAATGTGCTCCCAGCTATCAAGGACTGGAGTCCACAGACATGTTTTGAACAAGGTGTGGTCATCAAAACATACGTCAAAAAACAATGGGAGAGTCACTCTTTTTTAAAAAAAAACCATATTGGGTAAGTATGACTGCCATGGATTGTTATTCCCCCTTCATTTTTTTCTCACATCTATTCATCCTCTATCATGGTTATCGGTTCTCTGCATGCCTGTTCAGCACAGCAGGGTTTCCCCGGGAGAACAAACCCAAACTCGAGGGTATGGAGCAGTCACACAGTCACCCCTCTCCCTCCTCCTCTCTCCCACTCTGTCTCCCACTGTGTCCCTGCCCATAAGCCCCATCAGTCTGCCTTATGACTGCATTGCTGATAAGACCAGGGGCCCCCGCAGTGCCCAGCTCCTGGTGCCAGCACTTTCCTCTCATACAAAGTCAGTCCCGCTGTGTCACAGATGTTGTGGGTGATCAAAAGCAGCAGCCCTGCTTAGCAAAGAGCAAATACTGTAAAACAATAGGCTTTTGCTGATATGGCAGCATGTAGCAACTTTCTCACCAGAAGAGATTTCAGTTTCATTTTATCCAATAGTTCCTTTGGTTTGTGACCAAGTGTAAGCACAATTAATCACATTCTCATGTGCCACAGCTATACTTCATGCTTAATGCTAACTGGCACTTGTTAGCATGATGCAATGCTAAACTATTATTGTTAACATGGCAAATATTATATTTGACTAAATGTGCAACAGCTGTTTTGTTCGCCAGTATGGGGCAGCAGAAACAAGATGCAAACAGACATTAGCATGGTACTACAGAACTGTATCAGAGTATTTCTACCCAATACCCAAAGGATCTGCTTGTGAGAGAATAACAAAACTTTCTTTAACCTGCCAGGTGTGCCCATGCCCAATTCGGTCATGATCAGTGTTGGGGTCATTACTCAAAAAAAGTAGTGTATTATACATTACTCGTTACTTTTCTTAAAAGCAATGTAATATGTTACGTAATTACTTACCAGAGAGTTAGTTTGTTACACTACTCATTACATTACTTTCTCATTACTACATAAAATGACCTGAAACACACTATCTCATAATTACCAGTTATACAATAGACCAATCCAGCATCACGGCAAAACGTGTAATGCACACGCAGGTCTAGGTTCTCAGGCTACAGTTCCACACACCAACACAAATCCATATCCTAAGAGGACACATATACAATCTTTCTTTTAGGTTTAAACACATAGTCGAAAACACAAAGCATGAAACCAGCCCTCACAGCAATCACCACAGTGATTCTGCTGTAGAAACATGAATAAGTACAAACAGAGGCCTCTAGTCTGCTTGCTCATCACTGCTTTTGTTACCTGTTGAGGATCAGGCTCAGGCCGCTGGGCTGGGGTCAGCTTAAAATCACTCTGGGTTCTTAGCTAGCTTAGCGTTAGCATGCTGTCTGTGCAGATGCTCGCAAAGAGCGAAAGTTCTGTTAGCAGTATAATGCAGCTATTTCTGACTTGGATGAAGTTTCTGTGCTCTAGTCCTTTTGGCAATAAAAACAAAAGTGATGTCCATATCTCCAATCCTGAAAAGTTCTAAACCGCTCCACCATTGTCCTCCTCCTGCACACAAGCTGTTGCAGAAGTGCCCAGGAAGAAAAAAGCATCCTTGTTCTACCTGCCCAGTGTGCAGATAGCTAAAGAACTTCTTTAATGAAAGTAGCAACGGTAATGTAATTACTGAACTTACTACTACAGTAGCATGTTACATTACTGAGTTACTGAAAAAAGTGATTACACCCACCAGTGGTCATGATCAACCTACCATGGAGTGCACAACTGCAGCCGTGCAAGAACAGCACATTCACAATGAGTGAGTGTGTATCTTGTGTCTTGCCTTGTATACACTTTTATCAAGCACCAAACCCTTCTAGGCCTAACAGAGCGGGCCTATTTCCAACTGGGAACATGTGTGAAGCAGACAATCTCCCGTTGTGCACTACATGCTAGGAAAGCTGTTTGGAACCAGCACTGTCTTGAGTTCATGTGCTAAAAGGTTATTGTCACCATGTTAACATGATTAAGTTTGCTTTTAGCTCAATTACGCAGCAGTTGCAGCAGTTCATCACTCAAATTTTTTTTTCTTTCTCTATTTTGGATTTTTGATGAAGTTGCTTGACCTGAGACGGTGAGTAAAATTTATTTGTCTCTTTGCTGCCACAGGCCAACGCTTAAACAAGGAGGCACACATCCTCCAGCTTCTCCAAAAGATACATACAACCCATAACTCATCCTCTCACTGATTCAGCCAATAATTCACTTAAGAGCACACCTATTGAAAGAGAATGTGTGCATGTGTGTGTGTCTGTGTGTGTGTGTTTGCTGTCTGGCACAGCTGAGTGTAGTCCCTGTTACTATTTGTCTGGACATATATAACAAGGCTCATCAATCTTCTTCAGGGACTGTTCGGAGTTTGGATTAAAAACACCTGGGTCTCGCCAGACTGACTCATGAGGTGGAAACATGCTCCTATACCCTGTCAGAAACCAAATAGTGGTCAGTTTAACACAGCCTCACACAGATGGGCACACATGGGCAGGGTGAGACTGGTGGTGTGGTGCTCTGGGAGCTGTCTGAAATGTTATATCTTCTTCCAGAGCAACTAATGGAAAGAATAGACAGAGAAAGACAGCATGTGAACCTCTTTGTTAAAACTCATAATAAATCTCTGGGAAAAAAGGAAGAACTGTGTACCAGGAACAACCAAAACCTTTGCTTATTGATGATAAGTTGATGACTCAGTATGCATTCAACCTCCTACTGGCTGAACGTTGAAGAAAAACATCAAAAAGTCCAGCAGTGAGAAGGATATTGGCTTGCTTTGTGGCCTGTTTGCCTTTCTTAGCTGTTCTTGGCACTCAGAGAGATTAAGTCAACTATGAAACAAGAAAGGTGAGACCTGAGGTGAGGTAGACTTTAAAGTGTACCCGTATTGAAAGACTGGTATAATCCACAAGAGGAAGGAAGAACAGGCAATCTGAGGGTGTTTCATAAATACATTCCTGTTCAAAGCTGAGGCAGTGCAGACAATAAATTTGTCTAAGTTGACATTCAAGTCTTTCCCTGAAAAAAGAAAATGATGGACAGTGTGTGTATCTGCATACGACTTTGAGTTCTTAGCCTGTGCACATGCAATCATGGGTGTGTGGCTGACAGGGGTGCTATGACCCCGGTCAAGTCACTTGACTTCTCGGCACCTCGGCCTCCCCCAGCTGTAACAACACATCCCCGCTCTACCCGCACAGGCAGGCAGGCAGTGGGCCGGCAGTGTGTCAGGAGCCTGGCTTCAGCCCATCACATGGAGACTGACTGTTTGTGTGCGTTGTAGGTGGAGGGGACCCTTCACCACAGCTCCACTCTGTGGAATTCTAATTATTCCTCTCCACCCTCACCCCCAACTGGCAACCATGCCCTGAGTAAACAAGCAGCTGGGGTCAGGGGCAAAGCAATCAGCACCACTGGGTAGCTCTTAATGGATTGCTGTGTTTGCTGACAGGTGGTTTGGTGGCACTTTGAAATCAATATGGACTCAGTAGAGGCAGGTTTTGGGATGTGTTGTAAGACCAATATGCTTGCATGTTACGTGGCTCATGCAAATAACAATAACAGTGTTATTACTGTTATTGTAGGAGGTGTAGGTGGTGCAATATTTCATAACAATATTAGACGTTAAAGTGTGATAAAAATCTTTGAATTTAATTTACTATTTTCCACTGAGCCAAAACTTTCTCTAGTCTTGCTCTCTTATTCATCGATATCCCTACATATGAGGATCTACATCGCTTACTTAGGTAACAGTGAATGACAAATGCATTTTCAAATGTAGGGACCACAAATTTTTTTTAAATTTGATGTTATTATTAATTAAATCTACATTTTGTGTTGATAATATGTTAATAGATGTATTTTCATCTTAATACATATCTGTAGCCTTTTCCTATAAGTGTAGGTCAAACTTTTTATTGAAGTCTCTTGCGATATAAAACGCACAACCCATCATGCGACAAAGGGCAGTAAGCAAAGTGGACTCAAAAGCAAGATTCAAAGCAGAACAAGTCAAAGTTCAGAGGATTTGTTAATATCAACAAGCAGTTACGGAAGTAATGAAGGTGTTGGACAACAGGATTCCAGAGGACAGTTCGATTTATGGGGACCGGTGTCTAAGAGAGAGAGGAGAAGTGTTGATCTAGGTGAATCCTCAGATAAGGCTTCCACAGGAATGTATTGTGTATGTACATGTGTTCTACACAGTATTGCGTTAGATGTGAGTAAAATTGCATATTTAGGTAAGGAGAAGAGGACTTAGGCTTGATCATTGGCTTGATTTAGTCCTGAAAAAGAGTCATAGGATGGTAGGTCAGCAGGTGAGTTGATGTGATGAGATCAGAGCGAGGGTAAGCTTGGGGTCAGGTAGGCTATACTGGAGAACGAGGTGATCTTCAATCCAACGAGGAACAATGGGAAACAGAGAAATGCAGACATTAAATGAGAAAGCTTTACAGGAATATCATGGAAAGTCCTGATTACCACAATAATGTAGCAGATGATCTGGTGTAGAATGGACATCAGAGCTGGTCCTTAAATACTGGCTGACAGTGGAGTGGATGAGCAGTTGGTGCGATGACCAAAGAGCGGAAACTCAGGCAAACCTTCACCTGTGCAGCCCTGCCAAGACTTTGGAGACTTCTGTGTTGGGTCTTCATAGAGACTATGAGGCAAATGTATTTGTCCCTCGAGTTTTTCCATTTCTTTGTACATTCCCTCGCATCCATTCCAATGACTTTTGTGCACAACATCTGCGAGTTCTCATATTGATTGTTATTTAGACCATAATCACTTCAAAAACTACGGTGTAAAAGTATCCAGAAATGCACAGGAGGACTCCATGATAGTGAGCATGCCAGTCACAATAGTTGTGGGCTGTGCTGATGCAATGTGTCGTTACATTTCCAGGGAGGTGCAGATCAAGTTACAGTGTAGGTTTAACACAGGAGCATAAATCTCCTCTAACACTTGCTGTTGACCTTCTATTATACTTATGGTAACATAATACCTTGTTGTCAACATTGTAAAGTACTATTTCACTTCAGGTGACTGCTGTCAGCTCCACACCTGTGTGCAAGGAGGAGTAAAGGAGAAACCAGTCTGACTGTAAATTATAGCAATTTGCAGCCTAACGACTCTCACTTTGATCCAAAGTAAGATCAGTTAAAATAAATGAGATGTATCGCACCAGCAAATTGTTTATTCGTTCCCCTTATTCTTCTTGGGCTTGTTTTCATTTATTATTTCACTAATAAATACCAACAGTTTGGTAACTTCATAATTTTTTTATCATCAATGCTTCGCTTCACCGCAAACATGTTGTGCAGCTGTAACTTATGTATCTGTAGATTCAAAGGTGAATCACTGCATTGTGTTATATGTTTAGCTTTAAGTAATGTGATAAACGTTTTAGGCCCCTTTGTTGTTGAATCCCATGTAATCCTTTCCACTTGCACTAAAAATCTGGAAAGCAAAGAGCCTGAGTTTAAAAAAAATCCTGCTTTCATCCACCTGAGGTCATGGCAGTTTGTATATGTGTTCATATCATGCTTCACTTCAGGCTCACTACGGAAGGTAGCCGGAAGAGGATGTGGATATGGGTGGAGGGATAGAGTAGTCAAGCTACACACTGCAAAGGGTTGTTTGTGTGGACATTGATACGAATACCAGAAATGACCATAGGGTGTATCTGACTCTGGGATACAAGTGCGGAGAGACGCGCTTTTAAAAGAAATAAACAAACAGGTGGTTTTGTTAACAGCTAAGATTTTTAACACCCTTTAGCTATATGTCTGCCTCACCTGGATTTGAAATATTAAACTTCTATAATTATAACAATAATTATAGTTACAGCTTACATTTATAAATTCCCCTTTTGAAACGCACAAGGTGCTTAATGAGTAAAAACACAGCTGTAGGGAAAAACATAAAAATGGTTTCCATTTTCAAAGACACATAAGGAAGATTTTCTTTTTAAAATTGCAGCTCTCTTTACGCCGCTGTTAAAATTATGATGCATAGCTTTAAATTATGACGCGCATGATGCATGTTTAATTTCTGTCCATTGGTTTTTAAGTGGATTAAAGGATGCTGGATGCCCTCGTAAGTGGCATTTAATTTAAAAAATAAATTACAGTCTGCCACTTTACTAATCCGCTCTCAATCTCTAATATCATTACGTTGGTAAATTCATCTTGGAGCGGGAAGAATGAATGGGCCTCTTGTGTTATTATTATTATTTCTGGCACGGAGCACCACACACACGCCTGTGTAGCACTGACTGAAGGTCTATGCCCAGATGGCAATGGTGCTACAACTTATTGTACAACAAACACATCTTTCAAGTTTCCAGCCAGCACTGGCCTCAATATGGGCTGGGACAAGGGCCAAACAATGCATTACCTCTCACCGCCTAACCTCCACCGCTTCCATTTCACATAGTTAGCCCTCCACTGAACAGGAGCATACCAATCCCCAGGTTGATTTACTGTCCGAGGGATGCTATGGGTTTCCCTGCTCCAGAGTACAGAGGAGCTGCTGTAGAACGCAGTATGTAGACAAATATCCTTTAACACAATGGCACAAATGAAGAGTAAAAGGGAACATTCATACATTTAATTGGTTATCAAGTTTTGTATGGTTTCCACTGGATGACTAATGACTATTTGGAGTTGAAAGCCTTGGGGCCTTGAGTGCTTGGGTGTGTGGTTCTGTACAGTCTGTGTTCTGACAGCTGGTAGAGGAAAAAAAATAACTTGGCAGAAGTTTGCAATCCACAAAAAAAGTAGTCAATAACAGGAACTCAATCAAACTGCCCTGGTTTCCGGTAAGCTATGTACTCTGGACTGCCTGGTCTGACAGGGGCTGGCTTGCAGAAATACTGTTGGCAGCAGGTTGGCCCCCACCGCAGCACAGAGTGCACTCAGTTGGCTCTGTTATGTGTGCCACACTCATTTGTACCTAATCTCAGTGAGGTTTTCATCTTTTATGCCGTATACGGCATTAAAAAGTCATTGTCAGCAATATACATATGTATTGCTGACAGTGACTTGTCATAAGTCAATTTACTGTAACCTGATCTGAGTTATTCTGTTTACAGGATAAACAACATGTGTTAGAAAAGGAACATTTGTGGAAACAGAAGTTTCACATAAATAGTGGTGTGAGTGTGTACAATACTGATCACAGAATGTCTCGAAACCATGGACGTCACCAGCTGATGCCTTTACCCCCTTGAGGTGCGTTTACTGCAGCAATCTTTAGTTGCTGCTGGTCTGTGGGTCTCTGCGTTTTATATTTAGGAATTGGAAAACATGCTGTGTTGGGTTGAGATCAGGTGACTGTCTTGGCAATTGAAGAATATCATATTTCTTTTCCGACTCTTGGGCTGCTTTTGCAATATGTTTCGGGTTATTATCCATTTGCACTGTGATACTCTACCCAATCAGTTTTGCAGCATTTGGCTGAATCTGAGCAGCGAGTATAGCCCTGCACATGTCAGAGTTTATCCTGCTACTTCTATCAGCATTCAAATCATCAATAAACACTAGTGACCCACTTCCTCTGGCAGCCTTTCATGCCCATGCCATTAGCATTCCCTCCACCGTGTTTAACCAATGACGCTCTAGCATCTTCTCATTGACTGGCATCTAAGATTCCAGAGATGATTTCCTTTTATACCACATCCCTGACATAATATGTCATCTGAAACAAAGCTACATATTTATACAGATATAAATACAGTCTTAAAGATTTGGTTTGAAACTTTCCTTTTTGACAAAGCATACAGTTAAGGTTGGATCCAGTGAGCATGAATCATCGTTTAGTTATGCTGCTGTAGGCCTAGGCTGCTTGGGCTTACCATGATGTACTGAGCATTTCTTATTTAGTCGCCTTCCTTTTACTCACCATGTGTTTGTATGCCACTTTGCATTTAATCATTAGTTATTGTTTAACTCTGGCTCTCTTCCACAGCATGTGGTTTGTCCTGTCTTCCTTCCCTCACCATCAACTGGTCGTGGCAGATGGTTGCCCTCCGTGAGCCTGGTTCTGCTGAGAGAAAAGGGCGATAAAGTTGATGCTGACATTGGCTGATATTGTGGTACACGCTGAAAATAATGTCACAGCGAGTAAACCTCCAGAGTGACAAGCAGCGTTAGCTTTCCACACTTGGATTCCACAGCACCTGTCATCACCGCTACCTTGTTTAGTCTAAGTGTCTCTGTCTATCAGCTCACCTAACACAGAAGAGGCAATGCTTTGAAAATCAGATCCAGAAGTGAGAAATAAAAGATATTTACAGGAGCATTTCTAGCATTAGAGAGATTTTTCGTTTTTGGAATGATGGCCACAATCACAAAATCATGGCTTCAAGTATTTGAAGTATTTCAGGTATTTGTACTTTATTGTAGTATTTATTTTTCTGACAACTTTTTACTTTCACTCCCTACATTTTTAAACAAATATCTGTACTTTCTACTCGTTACATTTTCAAAACACCCTTGTTGCTTTAGGGTCAACGTTCATAGCGTTAAAGTGGGCCGGATGGACTGCAGGTGTCCGTATATTGTGTTTGCGGTACTTATTTATCTAGCTAGCACTACAGAAGAGGTGGAGGGAGTGACGTTTTTTAAGTGGTAGGTCATTTAAAATTCAACATTTCTCTCAGACTACAAACTGTTTGTGTGCAGTTTGTCGCACAGTGTGTTGCTAGCTAAAGGTCTAGTTGCTGTATTTAACAGGAAGAGAAAAGAGTGCGACATAACTAAACTGAGAGATGGAGAAAGATGTAGGAACACAGACAGGAAAGGAAAGGAAGAAGAGAGGTTTGATTAAAGGTAAGGTCTGCTCACTGACACCTGATAAACTTCAAATTTAAAGCTAAATAAACTAACACAAACTAAGCTGTGCTAACTTTGTGTTATTCAAATGTTGCATGAAAATACTGGGTAGCTTTGTCCAGGATAAACAGGTTATCTTGCATTAATGTGCTGAATTCATAGTCAAGCACTGTGTTTGATTGGTGCACAGTGCCTGTGGTGCTCATGACCAGAATTAGGTTACATCAAGTGTAGCAGAGATGAATTTGGGTTTAAGCTGATGATGCTTAGATTAATTCACTGAATTCCACCTTTATACTGTGTAGTCTAAATACACAAGACAGTACAAACAGTATAGTGCCAGTGTAGGATAGATGTCAGGCACGATAGCTTGTGAAACTGCTTGTTGAATTCAGTTGTATAAATCCACAAAGAGCAGCATCTTAGCGTTTTCCGACCTGCTGAATCTCAGGTTATAGTTTATAGGTGTGGAGACAAGTCACCCTCTATAATATAGCCAACAGAAAATAGTTGTTTTCTCATTCTTTTTCACTGCTTTGTCCTACATAACAGATTCAAGTACAGTCGTTAGAATTAGAATTTAAATTTGAATATTTTTTTCTTCTCATGTACTAATATTATTTTATTGTTATATTAATATAGCCAAAGGTTCGCTTTGTACAAAAATTGTTAGAGAATTGTCCTTCAAGGAGCTACTTCGTACTTTCTTACTTTTTCACTTTTACTTGAGTAAAAAAGTTAATTCAGTACTTCTAGTATTTTTTAACCTAGGTATTTCTACTTCTACTTAAGTAAAGAAAGTCTGTACTTTTGCCACCTTTGTTCAAAGCAGCTTACTGATGACCTATCAGGAATGAGTCACAGCCTCTTGTGTATCTTTAATCAAGCTCCTGTAGTTATTTACGCCTGCTTATGAGATGTCATATAGGCGCCACCCTCTGGCAGGAAACCTCATCTACACTTAACAAAAAATGAACATTATCCAGTGTTATCAGTCCTCTTTAAAGTTAGTGTCTTCTCCTGTTCTGTTTGGCAAAAAAAACAACATAAAACATAATCATTCCCAGATCAGAAAACATTTGGGGTGGAGTTTTATCACATATGCCTCACACCACCACCTCCCGCATGTGCAGACCACCACAGTCTATCTGTACACTTTCTCACACTCTCTATTGCCCTACTCCATGTTTAGAGCCATGGCTTCAGACTAATTGAATAAGCAGCGACCCTGTGGACCGCCTCTCTGAGGGATTAGGATATGATCTCAAAAGAGCGCTCCTCTGAGGGCAAACATAGCCAATCTAGAGCCATTTCATGCTCTGCGCTCCAGCATATGAGAGGTCGGCATGGAGGCCCACACAGACACACACACACACACACACACCAGAGAAAAGTCATTCATGGGGTCTCAAATCAAGCATGTTTTAAATTCTGGTCTTTCTCTTATGAAGCACAGATGTTCTTTATCTTTCTGTCAACCTCCCAAAATAATGGCAACACTATTAAAAGTCAAAAACTACTCCGGCACTTAAATTTATCACGTTCATATAGCACTAATTGTATTATAAAGAATTATAAAGGTAATATGTTTTGACACTTTTATTGATCAAGTGTTTGTGGTGGCCTGCCTGAATTTCAGATGTCGGGATTTTTAAATCACTGCTGTCACACTTTTGCCTGCATGCCATTCATCAAATTAACTGTATGAATCTTCTAATGACGCTCGCTTTAATTACAGTGATTAACGTTAGCTCCGTGGAGTGGTTCTCACACGTAACGTTGGCTACAAATCCTCCGATCCACCACTTTATTTTTGAGAAAATGCTGCAGTCTGCGAGCATTCACCTTGAGCAGCATTTCTGTGAGCTTAAGGGTTCAGAGGAAGCGAAGTCAAACAGTGTGGGTTTTATTACATGCCTCAGCAATCCAGGAAAGGGGAAGCACATGTCTGGGTGAAATATGATCAAATTTAGATTATCTGTGGATATTTTGCCCCATTTTAACCTCTCACATAAAATGAATCATATAAAAGTCTACCCTAATTCGGTGTGCATTATTTGTTACATGGAGCGTCTTCTTTTCCCCGTGGGCAGCCAGTGTAGCAGTTTATTTCTACCTTTCTTTTTCCAGCTGCCTATTAGGATTGTGGCTTCCCTGTTGCTGGCGTATTTATCCCCTATGGCAGAAAGAGAAGCATGCCATTAGTTCACCAGACCTGCTATTGCTGTCAAAATATGACTGGGCAGTAAGAGTATTAGATACCTATATTTCCTAGTAGAGCAGCCTCCATCGCTGCCTTCTCTTTTGGCACGTGGAATAGAAAGACAAAACCCAGATGACTGGTTCCGAATCTATGAAAACATGAACTAAGTACACTGCTTTGGATGTGGATTCCAAAAGAAAATAATGAAAAAGCCACTGGTGGAAAAAAAAATGCTTCTCAAATGGCAATTCCCCTGAGAAGACATAGTTTGCTGTGATGGTTAGCTACAATCCCAAGTGCATTATCGTGCTTTGTTTACCTGCTTGCTCTTTTTTTTTTTTATTACTCTCGAGTTTGTTTCATGCATTTTGTGCTGTACTGAAAGAAAACGTGTGTTTATTTACTTTTTTTTCCAAATGCAATCATTCTATTTTTTTCAAACAGTGCCAGTTGCAAATGCTCACAGTGCTACTTCACCTCATCTATCTTCATCAAGGGACTCAAATAGTTGGAAGCCATTTTTTGCTTTTTAGTACTGGGTTTCACTTCCACAGTGAAGCCAGTTTGATTCCTTAAGTAGCAGAGGGAATTGTGCAAGAAAGATTTGTAATAAAAGCCTGCACAGGTAAATCAATTTTCAACCTGTCATCACCCACAAGGGTAATATTATTGGAAACAGGCGGTGTGTATAGCATGTGGATGCTGGCAACTGATTTCATGGTCCCTTATGACTTGGGCGCTGTTGAATTCAACACTTCTTTGTGAATTATCATCAAATTTTGGTGGGTTTTTTTCCTCATTTTTTAAAGTTCACTTTTTTGTGCATAGACCAAACTAGCAAAAAACTGTAATTTTAGCATCATCAGAAGATGTATTCAGATCTAATTTTTTTTTTAAAGAATCCCACATTGTAGTAAATATATTAACCTTAAATTAAGCATATATACACAAACTAAAACACTGTTATTCCTTATCCTGTGCTAACAACAAGCTAAACAAAACAGGAATGTATGAATGATAAATCATCAATAATGATAATAAAAGTTTAAAATCAGATTATAGTTGTGTTAATAGTCAAAAAGTAATATTTAAATATATATTGTTGTTAATTTATTACTGTATTCCGCAAAAGAATTTCAAATCAATGTATAATCTCAAGTAAAATAAAAACTTTGGTGTAAATACTGTAATAGTTCAGTTCAAAACAGAGAGATAGGAAGGTGACTAAATAATAAACTCATTTTCTGGATCGATTATCTTAAATAAGGTTAAATATATTTATGTAACTATATATAGTTTGCTTTAATTTAAAAAATCTAATTATTGAATTTGTAAAAAAAAATTTAAAAATGTATATTTTTTCCCCATCGCAGGATTATTAATTCTGCAGTTATTTGAATACTCCCTCTGTCTGGCCAAAGCCTTATCCACTAAGCTGAGTCTCAGGGCAGTCCACAGTTTGTGTGAGCTCTGAATCTGCAGGCTTTGCAGGCTTTCCTCTTCCCCGGGCAGGG
Organism: Oreochromis aureus; assembly: GCF_013358895.1. Classification (NCBI taxonomy): domain Eukaryota; kingdom Metazoa; phylum Chordata; class Actinopteri; order Cichliformes; family Cichlidae; genus Oreochromis; species Oreochromis aureus. The sequence goes on from NC_052959.1 coordinate 17,701,746, forward strand.
CGGAGAGGCTGCTGACTCCACATTCTCATCCCTCTATCCCTTTTCCTCCATCCCTCCATCCCCCAGTGTCCTGTTTACTCTCTGCAGCCCTGTGGCCATACCACCTCGGAGACTCTCCAGACCACCAAGGCCCTGGCGGCCTCCTTGGATTGGTTGGTGACGGCCCTCACCATGGGAACTGCAGGGAGAGGTGCTGGAGTGGGTGGAGGAGTGGCACGGACAGTGGCTTAGTGGTGGGGATTTTTCATGCTGCGAACCAGGCCAGAGGGTGAAGATATGATTACATGTGGCCGGTCCTTGACATTCAAAATATATAGGTAGGATGTTGCATTGTGTGGCCAGGTGACCTTTTATAATGCTCCTCTGCTGCACTGGAGATTTTTTTTTAATCTTTACACTGGCTAATGATGATTTCAAAACCGTAAAAACCATTATGAAAGAGAAATGGGATTTCAGATTATCGTTGGAGAAAACTTTAAAGATGTTTAAAGTTCCAGTTCGAATTTCTTCTCTCAGATTCTACCATTACATTCAGTCTCGGCTCTGGTTGGCAGGAGGTTTTCATACCATCCTTCTTAACTTTCCTCTATTGCCATGAAAGTAATAAGAGATGTTATTTTTGACACTCTGAGAAAACGGGAGGGAGTTATGCTGGCCTGCTAATGTCCTGGGATTCTTTCCAGAGCATTGGTCGCCCTCTGCTGGTCAGAGTCTACAATCTTGTCCTTGTCAGCAATAATGTGGTGTGTTTGCACAAAACCTACAGCCTACCACAAAAGCAACCACAGCAAGCTCCATTATGACATTTAGATTTGCATGGGTGGTCCCTTTTACATTGTTGAACTCAGTGACAGCAAGCTCTTACAAATCTACAAAGACAGCTCGGTTCCAATTTTAGGCAGTAAAAAAAAAAGAGCTCCGCTTAGGTCAGTCCGTCAGCGACCCATTAAAGCAAACAGCACGGGCCAAACAGCATATTGAAGGTTTTCTCAAAACGTTCACTGGCAGGACATCGTATTCTCTTCAGGAAGGCCTGCCATGGTGGAATGATGAAGGAGTGAAGGAAATATGGGTTTCTAGTTTGGATGTGATATATACGAGGTGTTCAGGCCTAGACTTTGGAATAAAGAGAGATGAAAAAAGGAGGCTGGAAGAGGATACAGGTGTGTGTGTGTGTGTGTGTGTGTGTGTGTGTGTGTGTGTGTGTGTGTGTGTGTGTGTAACATCAAGGCATTCTGCATTAATTTTCTGCTGAGGTTTTGGAAAGCAGGTCCCAGCTCCGAGTTAAAAGTGTGTGTTTTCCCCACACTGGTGTGCTGACGTGAGCTCTGTGGGCCTACAAGTTTCTTGTGGCCCCCTGAGTCCTTTCAGAAAGGAGGGGGAGGGTCTGCTGAGACAGCACATATAGGTAAAGAGTGTGGCTTGCAGTGGTCAGTGATTAAGCAAAATTTTAGGAAACGAAAAACTTGTTTGTGTGTTATTGTAAGCAGCTTCTTAACTGGACAGTGCATATGTGTCATTTCGTGTTCCCTTTAAATTCTGAAAGGGAAGCTCTAGTTATTGATTCTAAAATAAAAAAATTTGCTTCCAGCTATATTCCTGAAAAATCTCGCCCAAACCTGAAGCAGTTCTGGAAAATGCGCTGGGGGGGGCCTGACTCTAAAGTGTTTGTGTAGGGTCCTCAACATTTTGACAGCCACAGGATATGTGTGGGCCATTGTTAGTCACTCCAAGTGCTACCTCGGTGGTACAGCTTCCTCCTCTCCCACCAACTTCCATGCACCCACACACACTCAGACACACATTTACATGCCGGAGCCATTACGCACAACTTTCCATATTACTATCACAAGTCAACATATTTTTGTTTTTTACTTTTTGGTAAGTTTCAAATAAAGTTAAAGACTTTTCCTGCATTTGCATTTCATTTACATTTACCCAATAGATACAAGCTGTTGATTCGGGCAAGACTGAATAAATAACATAAGAGTAAAAGTACAAGAAATAAAAACTAGGATAGTGTTTCAATAAAAACTGTCACAAAATTATATAAAAAGGCATCGAACACGTCATTATTTCTTAAATTTTAGCTATATATATGAATGATTTTTTGGTGAATTTAACTGCTGGAAGAAAAGTGTGTCACCGTTGTCAGAAACATCCACCTGATAGTATTTTCCAGCTGCAATAAATCTCCGGCCTCTACCAGTAAGAGCATGAACATCATCCAAAACACCCCTGAATAGACACAGACACAGTAAATCTTTTTTCTGCTTGCGCTGCCTGCCACACAACACATAAAATGTCTCCCTCAAAATGGGCTCTTTGTGTGGTCAAGTGAATATAGCCCGAAGAATGAACCGCAGTGCTGTGATTCTTTTCCTGTTTCCCCCCGTCTAAAAGCAGACTGCCCTGAAAATGAAGGCAGGCACAAAAATGCCAAACCAAGAACAAACCAGGGAGGAATTTTTAGCTTAGGTCAGGTATCAGTGATCCCCCAGCAGTGACCGCCAATCTACGATCAACACCCAAATGGATGTTATTAAATGCAGTCAGCAGCGGTGGACAGTAATATGAGGATATCTGGCTGCTGTGGCTGTATAGTGTTTCTCAAAATATGCAGTATTGCAAATGTTGGATCCATCTTTTGCGCTCTACTAAATGTTTCAACACGACACAAACTAAGCTGACACCCATTAAATCATTAAATCTTTTGCTTCACCTCAGAGTGACCCTTATCTCTCAGTTTCATTGTTGTGTCATCCATCTAATCCTCCTGTCCCGTCCTGAGCTTCATCGTGGGAAATATTTCATACTACAATAGGAGCGGCTGTACGGGTTGCCATTTGGTTGCCTTGTGCTGTGTTTTTGTTGGCCATGGTGGCTGTTTTTGGGAGTCAGACGGAGAACAGGCTAAGGGTCTTTTCCCCTCTGTACGGTCCCTGCTGCAGAGAGTGCGGGGCTCAGCTCATCGATCACTGTGCACTGGGAGGGAGGACAAACTCTGTGGGTGGGATGGGGGAACATAACAGAGACATGTACAATATGGATGTAAGAAGCTTACATACATCTAGTATGCTGTATCCTGTAACATATGAGAGCTCTACAAGTTATATGTGAGCGCAGGCAAGTCACACACTCACACACACACAGTTCATTGGGCTAGATGAAGAGGAATCCAATAAAACATGACAGGGGTATGTTGTGGGCAGGATAAGTAGATGTTTGGGGGGCTGAAAGGGTCAAGAAGGGAATCATTTGTGTCCCTGGAAAAATCCAAAGAGTTAAAACATGCACACAAGCAGCGTGTTCAGACACCCACGCCTGCACACGAGCTCGCGTTAGCGCACGAACCTCAGAGACCGAGAACATGCGCCTTCGTTCTGTTTGAACAAGACGATCGGCTCCATTTAGTCACTTCAGCAAAAACTCCTCAGCAAGAGCTAAGGCATAAAAGAGCGAAACACATACATACGGAGGCCTGATAGATTGCGGCTCTTTCGGCCACAGAGGCCTCTCAGCGGGGCTGGCAGGATGAACAGAGACCCCATGCAGGCTGAGGGGTGAGTCGGAGGGATGAGTAAATACAAATCTGATGGAAAGGGACCGCCTAACCAGCAGTAGGGCCCAACCTGGAGATGACATGGAGCCAAGCTGATGACCCAACAGCGGGGAACCACCAAGATCATTAAAGGTTTGAGCGTGACCATTTGATCGAAGCTGAAACCACTAAGTGAAAACACCGGACGCAGCAAGCTGCCATGTTTCTCCCTCGTCTGGAAATCAATCTGCCTGTGGGTGGGAGCTATTTTCATTCCAAGTCATGATGCACTCTCACTGAAAACAAAATTTTACTGTAAATATCTGTCAACCATCTGGGACGTCAAGTTCCAAAAAATATCTGGAAAATTATCATTAATATCAGACTAATTTGATTTTGGCACACTTTAGAACATCAGCGTCCCTCATAATTTCTAGCTAAAGCTCTGTTAAGTGTAAGTGAACTTCTCATTGAAATTATAGCATTTTAGCTGCCTGTTAGAGATCCTGATCACAATAAGCAGCTCATTATCCAAAAACAAAGGCAACAAACCCAGGTGAAATCAAGTTTCATTATTTTTGAGGGACATCGTCCATATTTTCATGAATGTTTTTTATGATGTTTCTGCTAAGAGTGACCAAAGATGGCAATTAAAGAGTAACAGCAGACGATATAACACCGGATACTTCAGTGTCATTAGAGCTTTTAGAAAAGTTCCTAAAAGCATCTGGTCATGCCAGATTAAAGCAGTAGGTGCAAAACCACTGAGTGCACTGAACTGAAAACGAGTGTGTTTTATTGCTTGTGAGTTACACATTTCGTAGGTAAAAGGAACTGCTTTTTTCTTTCAAACTTACATAGTCTCGGTTTAACAGGAGAACAGTAGTTTGCAGGTGTTGCTGTTCAGGGTGAAAACTGTGAAGGAATAATTGGACATTGTGTTCTTATTGGTGTCAGACTTCAGCGGAGTAAAAAACAGATCACTCACCCAGCATGTTCCCACCGCTGGACGTGACGACACGTGTACTGCTATTAACTGAACATAAACATGGTCTGTTCCTCCCCTGCACAAATCAGAACCACCTGCCCTCGGGCCCTGAGAACTAGCTGGTCCTCTCTCCGGACCTCCTTTGAGAGAGCGAGAGAGAGAGCACCTCTTGTTTGGACAAACGTCAGAGCCGGTCCAGCGGCCTCCTACATGAAACGAATAGTGGAGAAAAGAGAATCTTACCCTTCGTGTAGCCTCCTTCAACCCCAGGCTTCCTCTCCACCCCGTTGCACAGAGCCCAATATTTTTTAATTACATACAGGAAACTCCTGTTACAAAGGACACTTTATAGTCAATCTAATGGGAGGCTGTGAGAAGTGCTGGGGTCACCTCTCCCTCTCTCCCTGTCTAATTGATTGTGTGTGGGTGGTATTGACTAACAAACTGGAGAGTGTGCAACCTAGAAAGTCGGGTCAAAGATGACGGCCCACTTTCTCAAAGCCAAGAAGGCACAGGTGCTTGAATGTAACACGCTTCTTAAAGACACCAACAGCAAAACTATATGTACAGCTATTGTCTTCACTTTTAGAAGCCCCTGATTTAGCAGAGAAAACTGCCTCTGCAGCACCTTCTGTCTTATTTTCTTGTTCGTGTATCCTGGATTATAATACTTGTCAGTCTTAACAATATTTTATATTGCCAGACAAAGAGTTAGACATGTCAATAAGCTTTTTCAATTCTCAGATTTTTTGCTCTGGTGGTCTCTAACTGACAGGAACTGAGGCGCTATTTGTTATCTTTAGGTCCAATAAGTACATCTGGTTTTGGTTTGGCTCCTCAACATCGCCCCTGGAGATGTGGATGGAGGGGACTTAGGGGTGAGGTGGGGTGGTGGAGGGGCAGTTCTTGGAGCCTTTTTTCTTCTCTTAAATTGAATTTCTCACCATTCCAACCTGGGCCTTGGACCAGGGATAGAGCGAGAGCTTGCATTTGGCTTCCAGCCCTCAGGCTCCCGAAAAGCTATTCAAAAAAAAGAGAAAAGGTAGGGAAAAATCCTTGGACCAAATCAGTATCACCTGTTTTGCCAAATGACTCGCATGTTCAGAGTAATGGCTATTAAGCGACTCAGATTCTCTCTGCCTGTGTGTGTAATAGAGGAATGTATGAACTCTCTCTGAACCGTTCCTGACATGAAACTTTTAGTGGGATGAAATGATGTGTGAAAGTAAACAAATAGTAGACTAAACAAGACTGTCAGGCTAAGATAGGAAACTATTTGAAAAATATTTTTAGGACACTTTATGTAAATGTTTTTTTTATTCTCATTTTGATTTTTCCCCTCAAAATTGGTTATAAATCAGTTGCCAATATTCTAGTTCGGTTCAAGCATCTGTAATATTTATAAAATACTGTCAATTACACGTGTTCAGTAGCCCACAGGAAAACAGCTGTTGTTGGAAGAAAGATTATTATAATAACCCACTAAGGTGGCCTATGTAAGGCAGTGCGTGTTACAGTGTTTTATAATTATTGACTTTAATTATTAAATACTTATCATTTCAGATTCAGGGAGTTTAATGGTATAACCAAACTGTTAGAAAAAAATGTGTGGGGCACTTTTTCGTTTATGTTCTGAACATCTATAATTGAAAATAAATTAGTCAATTCAGCTTAAAGGAGACATTTGTGCTTCTTGGTTTATGTCTATTACGTTTTTAAAAATCAGAAAAAAAAATCCAGTAGATGTCACTGTGTATTTAGATAGTACAGTTTTCAGTTTGTGTATGTGCCATTTCATTTCATGGTTACATCATGGTTACATCAGTGGTTTGACTTTGGTCATTTTTTAGGCTGACCTTTACTGCATTATATAACATATAGTTACAAGGCAAAAAAATTACTTTTAGTGACTGAAAGCTGAACAACATAAAACATTACCTTCACATTTACACTTTTAAATTAATAAATGCTGTCACAAAGGCATAAAAAAACTATAGATACCCAAACTGTTTTTCTCACAGGCTGTTTAACTTTACTGTAAAATTGGGTGTCTTAAGATGATGGTCTATGGGGTTGCCTTTAAAGCCAGCTTCAAGTAGCTATTTAAGGAAGTTCAGAAGTGACACTTGGTCACTCCAGACATTAGGATTGCAGTCCAATAAACTGCATAAAGAAATGCGTTCACTGAAAACAAAGCATACAAATACACTACAGTGGTTTGTAATTTTTCATTTACAGAAATGCTCATAAACTTACTTACTTCCTTAGACTCCATGTGTGACAATATGCTGCTTTATACATTATTTGTGCAGTTCAGAGTCGACCAAAACTTTAATTTTAAGAGTATTTAATTGAATGAAAAGTGGATTTAATGGTTCTCTTTAGCAAGTTTTATTTATGATTCTTATTTTTCTCTTTTGCAGAATGCATATGTTCAAACATGTTTTTGTCATTAAAGTTTATTAATTTATTTTAAGAACAAGAACAACAATAAGAAAAATGATGAACATTTAGCATCCTTAATAAATATTATCACCACATATTTACCTTATATACTTGCTTTTCCAGTATATATTGGAATAAAAAGCTTGAAAATGATTTGTTTTTCTTAGTGTTTGATTTTGAAGTGCAGTTATTCATGATAAGAAAATTACATGTTTGGGTATGCTAACAAGCATATTTGCATAAATGCATTTATTGATTGACTGATTTTGGTATAAATGGAGGTATGGGACAAGGGTCCCATATTGTAAAATGTTTATCTGCCAGTATTTACCATGTTTTTGACATATATTAGATATTCAGTCCAGCAGATTTTCATGAAGAAACCTGTCAAATAAAAAGCCATTTTAATATGCAAGAAATTTGCATAGGCCTGTTAATTCTGAGAGTCTGGTATTATGGACAAAGCCAAACTGGAACTGCGTGAACTAAAGGATCAGGCTGTGGTGTAGAAAGGGCAGTTAAAGAACACCCTGAAATACCTGTTCTTAATGAAGAACAATAAGATTCACAAACCTTCAACTGAAGTTAAATCATTGAATTTTCCAGCAAGATATCAAAAGTCGAACAAATATGTGCTCACAAACTTTCATGAGTTTAGACATTTTTTTTTTCTTTTCCTATGGTTGTGTCTCATTTCCATTAAAATTACAGAACAGTTCATTATAGCTACCATATTTTCTTTATATTCAGTTTCGATATGAGGTGATTTTTAGATATTTTCCATGTTCAACTGCACTTTTCACATCATGTTCATTTCCTAAGAAGAAATTCAACCAAAATAATTCAAGCTTCAGCAGATTCCAGGTTTTACAGATGGAAGAAAACCCGTCACTGTCTAATGCATGCTACGCAAAGCAGAATTGCTATATAAATCAAAATAGTTTATTTTCTCAACTCTTATGATTCTGTAGCATAACAATTTCACACTGTAATTGTACTCAAATACTGGGTTCCTAAGGCTTTGGGGGCAGTTTGCATTTCTGGTATTTCTCTACAACTGAATACATGTTTCCCGTTGTACTCTCCCATAAAGTCTTTACTTATCCCTGATTAAACCCCTGGGCTCTGTAGAATAAGAGCTTATAATTCTTTAAAGGATACAGGAGAGTGGGAGTTAATGCTTGCTTTGTGGGAAAGTTCTACTTTTTCTCCTTTTTTCAGACGCTTAGCCTGTTCTTTGTTGTCTGTACAATGCCTGATACCCTGAATCCCATTACTGCAACAGCATTGTCACCCCACACGCTCAGTTTATTTTCTCAAGTGACTGTATTGCACAAACTGACCCCTTCAGATTCTCCTTGTTTTGCTCCTGGAATCTGCTCTGCTTTCATTCTGAGTAGAAGTGTGTGTTCCTGTGTTTCAGTTATTATGTTTATTACATAAACTGAGCCAAGGTTTAAAAAAAAAAAAACAACTTTGCCAAAAATAGAATATTGCAAAGTTTATAAACACACAAAGAAAGCTATTAAAGTTCTCTGTAATATTATCTTACTAAAAGGATTTAGTTTTTGACAACATGCAGTATTCTTAAAATTCAAGAAAATCAAGGACAACAAACTCTTGAAGATACAATTTCAGTTTAATGAGTGTGTGCACACTTCAAAAATACATGCTAAATATGTTAGCAATCAGTGAGAACGACTTATTTTACTAGAACTACAATAATCTGGCATTTAACATGAAGGTAGATGAAAACGTAGCTCTAACTAGAGAGGCAGCAGCAGGTAGACGGTGTGTCACTCTCAGTTAGTGAACCTTCACAGAAGGCGTTTCGAATAAACACTTGTTTTCTTTATTAGCGATTTTAGTGCGATGAATATGCAGAAAGAGTGGCTCTGAAGCACATGGTACAGTTAAAAAAAACTAATGTAAATTATAACTACGTACCAAGTTCAAACTTTAGCTGCAAAGACATGCAAAAAAATATGTATATACTTTGCTAATAAGACATAAACTGTGTTGTCAAGGAGTTTATTATAAGGTGTCACGTGTTGTCGACTACTCTGTCCAGTGGGACCTCAGCAGCATTGTGTGATATTAGGTCATAAAGTGCACATACTACAGCTTTTTAAGCCAACCACACAAATTCCATTGTCTCCAATAAGCACAATGCACATCCAGCAGATTCTAATTTGAATTATCGGCACCTATTTACAGCTCAGAAAGACGAGTTGACCGTGTTTATAACCAAGAGGGCAGCGCAGATAATTACATTTATATTACAACTGTTGCTGTAGCCTTCAAGCAGTAGCAGCTGAGGTATATTTCTAAATGCATAAAGTTGTTGTTCTCAAAAGGACACAAAAAATCAGCAAGGAAAGGCGGTACAGTGTTTTTGGTAATAGATAAATAAGGATGAGTCCAAGTGAGAATTTTATAGTGAAATAAAAGAGAAGAAAATGCAAATTTAGGTGGCTTCCACAAGCAAACACTATCATACAATATGTGTAATAGTAATTTGTAACAATAATAATAATAATAAGTATTAATATGTTTCTATTAAAGCTACATCAGATTATAACTTCAGCACCATTTCGAAATGCCAAATAAAAGAATATCGCAAACTACCAGTTGAACATGTATACTTCCCCTGTCACAGTTTCAACAATAACTGAACAGTATTAGCTTCACAAAGATAGCACAGTAATCACACGTCACGTAGTAATTCTACTGGATTGTTTAGTGTTATGTGATGGTCTGTTTTTTTCTTTATTTACCCTGTTTTTTTGTGACATCATCACCGGCATTTAACACACAGAGCTATCTACTGTTATACCTAAACTGAGCTATTTTCCTTTATATATTTCATCAGTGTGTTGCTTACAATAACACAACACAGTGGATCACATGTCAGGAAGAGGTTTGCGGTGTAGACAGATTTTCAGTCAGTGTCATGAGTTCACTGACTAAAATTTAGGTAATTTACAGGGACAGAAGGGTTGGTCCAAGTGGCCACAGGTGGAGCATCACGTCAGTGTAGCACCCTGGAAAGAAACATTGAGATGGTTTACTGTGAGAGAGCCACATCTGTATCACAGCATTCTTCTGCTACTCCAAACAAAATTTGAGACATGCTTCCCTCTTGTGGATGATTTGAAAGCATAACTCTGACACTGAATTTTTAAGATGTCCTCCCACCGTCAGAAAAACACGTCGGTTCGGTTAACTCATGATTCTAAATTAGGCGTGCATGTGAGGGTGTGTTTCTCTGTGTTTGCCCTGATACACTGGCAACCTGCCCAGGGTGAGTATAAGGAGGTGTGTGCATGTAAGAAGGGAACAGATTTAAATGTAGAGCAATACTTTCAGACCCACCTCAGCTTTCAGTATTGGGCACACATGATGATCTCCGTGATCTGCACATAGTTTTCTGTGAAACAGACAAAAAACGATAATCACCAATACAACGGTAAGACAGGAATAAACATCCACAACAAATGTAAAGCACAATAAGATGCATTCAAATAATTTTCTTTAGTAGGTTCACATATTTTACAAGTACTTTTCCAGCATAAAAAGCCTTTACCCTCACAAACGCATGCTTTACCTTTGTGTGAAGACGATGATGAAGGGCAGGGTCGGCAAGCCAAGGATGCCTCAAAGCCTCACATGCCCCCATCCTCCAACTAATGGGAAACACAAAATCACAATTTTTTTTTTACACATTTCATGTATTATTAGCTTTCGTAAGATCAGAGGTCAGTGTATGTGTACAAAATCCAAATACCTTTTATTTACAATCAGGAGTCTGGAGATGAAGTCTTTGGCTTCTTCTGATGTATCTACAAACTCTTGTTCCTCAAAGTTCCACTGACAGGCCAAGATGTTATTCAGAGTCTCATTGTCATCATCGCCGAGGAAGGGACACAGACCGCTCATACTAGCAGGGAAAAGGGAAAGGATGATCAGCAAAAGTTTGTGCATGTGCGTGCATGCTTCTGTGTGTTTACTTACAGCATATATGTAATTACACCAAGGCTCCACATGTCTGTGTTGAATGACACAAAGTCATAGTTGATGACTTCAGGAGCGAGAAACTCTGGAGTCCCAAAATTCACTCGGAGTTTCTCCCTTGGTTTATATCTAAGTTTGAAATATGATTTAAATTCATAAAAATGACATGTTGTATGTTGTATTACCACAGCAGTTCATCCAAGTGGGAATAAAATAGAAGTAAATACCAGTACTTACATCCTGGCAAGACCAAAGTCAATGATCTTGACCTTATTTGTGATTCTGCTCACACACAGGATGTTTTCTGGCTGAAATTCAGCAACAACAAAGTATTACTATTTGTCTTTTAGAATGTGATAATCCTATTATGCAATATATCTACAAAGTAATCACTGCAAACACATGTTACCTTCAAGTCGAGATGCAGGATGGACATTTTGTGCATGTGCTGCAGGCCTTCGCAGATCTGCCTGATAAACACCACAGCATCCAACTCCATTAAAGTGTAGTTTTCATCAATGATCCTGTCAAACAGCTCACCTCCAGCAACACTGAGGCAAAGATGAGCACATAAAAAGCATTAAAAGAACTCAAATAAGAAAAAAAATGACCGGGAAATAAAATATGTAAGCAAAGTAAGCTGCATTAAATGAAATTAAATTAGAAAAAAGGTAAATAATAAGCTATAAGTAAACCAAAATCCCTTCTGAAATAAATAAACATGTTTTTTAATAAAGGAACATACTATTCAAGTACAAGGATGATGTCATTCCTTGACTCATAGGCCGCATAGAGCTTGATCAGGTTGGCATGGTCAAGATTATTCATGACTTGGATCTCATTCTTCACGACCTCCTACCAAAGAGACAAAAACAGAGACACACGGATGCGATGAGAGGTGTCAGCTGTTCTCTGCTAGGAGAGACAATGCTTCTTCTCTTCTAGGTCAAATATTTGTCACCTCGGTGACAAGTATTCCCCTCTATCTCTGTTCCAAGAGCGATCTTGTTTTGTACTAGCGAGTGTTTAAAATTTGAAACCGGGACTCTGCTTTTTATATCAGGTGATGTAGCCGTCACTGTACTTTGTAGTCATGACAGTATATGAGAGGTGTCATACCCTTTCTTTCTGACTCCTGGCTTTGATGACTTTCGCTGCCAAAGTGAGACCGGATGAATTCTCCACACATTTGTGCACCTGGCCGAAGCGACCACTTTGAGGAGAGAAAGGGAAGACAAAAGTCACATTTCTGTAGCTGGAGAGAAACGCGTCAGTTCCATTATCAGATCAAATCAGACGTCCGGCAGTTTTGAAAGACGGCGCTGTGATTGATGTATTTTCCCATGACGAATCAAAAACTGATCTTCCTTCATACGGGGATGTTTCTGGAGAGTCTTGTGCTTAATCTGTTATTTCATTAAATGTGAGCCAAGCTGTGTCTCCACTTTGAAGACTTGGATTAACACTTTGTGATTAGCTACCAGCTGGCACCGGGGATACAGTTTCACATGCCAGTCGGTTCTAAAGTAAAAATAACTGCCGTGACTCTGAAGTTATGAAACATCAGAAAGGAAGGCGGGGGTTGGGGGGGGGGTGTTACGCGGTTACATTTTACGGGTAATTAAAACCTCTTTTTACCGTCTTTGATCTGTGATAGATCAACTTGTCGATATCTTTTACTTATTTTGCATTTCATGGAGATTTGAGGAGAAGTACAGCACTCACCCGCCCAGGATCTCCTGCCAGCTGATGGTGTAGAAGTTTGTAATCAGGTTGGGCTTGGCTGACACAATGCGGTGATTAAAAGGAGCCACTGGAGGTGGAGTGGTGTCTAAAGTCGGATGGGGGCACAAGAAAAAAGATGTAATCTGTTTTAATAAGTTGAGGAATGTGAGAACATACAAGCCTCACTGATAATCAGCTACAGTGAGCCTTTGGAAAGTGTAGATAGCTGTCATAATCAAGTTAGCACATTGTGTACTAAAGTGCTATGATAATCAACAGCTACAGAGTTGCCGCTTTAATATAACAGGTTACCATTTCACTTCATTTTGTAATACTCCATTTGTAATTATTTTTCTTTTTTATCCTCCCTCCCCTCACCACCAACCAGTCATACCAGACGGTGTGGCTCTACCTGAGGTTTCTTCCTGTTAAATGGGAGTTTGTCCTTCCCACTGTCACCAAGTGCTTGCTCAGAAGTTCTTTTGATAATTGGGGTTTTATCTCTGTTATTGTACAGTCTTTACCTTACAGTGTAAAGCACCTTGAGGTGACTGTGTGATTTGGCGCTATATAAATAAAACTGAACTGAATTGAATGAAGTGTGTGACTAACTATGCTCAGTCCCAATAAAAAGAGTGGGAACGCATTTAAATGTATGTACTGATATATAAAGCTATGTAAAGACTCTTTACAAAGATATTTGAGCAGTTCCAGTCAAGCCATTACAAAGACTTCTACTATACAGTGTACTATAAATGATACATACAGAATTTGTTGCTACCTTGAAAAAGCACATTTTCAGTTTAAAAAATGTATAATCCTACCAAGATAAGTATATAATAATTTACTGGTGCTCTCACCGATAAAGTACTGCTCAGGATCATCATCATCCTCCTTTTCCGCATCATCTTTTTCTCTCTCCTTCTCCAACTGTTGTTTCAGGTTCAGCTGGAGTTCAATTCCATCTGCCTTGAAGACACCCCAACCCTCTGACTCATCAACCTTCTTCTCATCCTTATTTTTGTTTTCTTCCTCCTCTTCCACCTTCTTTTCCAGCAGCTGGCTCTTTGGGTGTTCCTCTACAATAAAGTGTTCCTGGGTGACAAAGGACTTGGTGCTGCTGACCTCTGATATGGAGTCCTGTTCAGCCTCAGGAGATGGTGCTGCATCTTTGTGGTCATCTCTACTGAATGAAAGTCGATGGATTAGTATGTTTTTTGCATTTTTTAAATATCTTTTTATGTTTTTGTGCATAAATTTGACCATAAAAATAGAAAAAACATACACAAACAAACAAAAATAATGTAATGACATATCTAACACTGTTATGAATTTTTATTGAATTAATGAAATGTTTTAGATCTTAAATATATACTATACAGTCGCAATGTGACACCATACAGGACGTTCATGAAATATCTTGTTTTGTTCAACCAATTCACAAAATTTCTAACAGACACTAAAATGTTTAGTATTATTACAAATTGTAATAATAATAAATTATTAGATTGTTTTAGTCCTTAAATGTAATAATGGACTACCTGATTGGAGTTGCTTCCTTCTTATTGTCAGGGGAGGAGGGAAGACCTGAGTCTTCTTCAGCTGCAGAAACACCTTTTTCCTCTTTGTCCTCTTGGACTTCAAGCTTTTCTTCTTCTTCTTGCTTCCCTAGATTCTCCACACTAGGCTTGAGCTCCTTCTCTGTAACATCCTCAGGCACCTTCTCTCCACTTTCCTCCTCAGTAACTGCCTCAACATCCTCGTTTTTCTCAGCAATATCCACTTGGGAGTCTTCTTGCAGGTAGTCCACCAAGCTGCTGGCAGAGGCATCAGGTTCTTTATCTTTAGGGGGCACTCCAGCTTCTAGATCCCGAAAACCAAGGGTGATCTGCTGACCTGATTTCTCAGCGTTCTCCCTGTTGAGTTTCTGAACCTCCTCAAGGAGCAAAATCTGCTTCTTCAGTGAGATATGTTCTGCAAGAACACCAAAGAGAAGTTAGATGTAGTCTCTCAGGATCTGGTTAATATTCATCGCTTTAAGAAGAATGAACATTTTCACTCTGAAAAATTCCACTCTGATCTTTAAACTTAGTTTCGATCCCAATAAAATGCTAGCAAGCAACAGCTACATGTAATAACACTGTAATACAGCCACATGTTCCACTCATAGAAGGTATTTTAGTGTATTTATTTACATTTTGCTGCTGCTGTGTCTCAGATTATTTTGACTTGCAAAGAGACACTGGAGTTTGTAGAAGTAACAGTGTGTTGATCTCAGCACCTGCTGTATCTGGAGGCTTCATCTTCTTTTGTGCTTTCAGACCCTTAGGGCTCAAACGGGGCGTATCTGTCCCATCTTTGCCTTTGTGGTCTTTCAACTGTGAAATGCAAAACGGAAACTGTCAAACCAGAGACCCAGACGAGTACATTAATATGAAATGAATGCATGATCAAAGCTTTATTAGAAAATAAACAAATCAGTTGTGTCGCCGTGGTACTATTTCTTGTCCCAAAGCGAAAATAAAATACAAATGGTCTTCTTTTTTTCTGTAGCTCTGGAATGGCTATGCAAATATTTCACATGTTCTCTAAGCACATAAACGTACAAAGTTTCCACATTTGCGAGAGGCGAGGAAATGCTTTGGTCCGTGAAGCTTTATCTTGGGAGAAGACTGCAGAGTACTGGGCTCACATGCAGGCGTTATCTCTTGTTTCCCTTTTTTGCCTTTATTAGAGGTAGTTTTCTAGTAAAAAGACAAGAAGACAATGCTTAGGAGGGTTACATGAATGCATGGCATTTGGTAAGTTAGATTCACATGTAAAAGCACAGGACGAATCAAAAATCAAAGACATGTTGGATTTAGTGTCACATGTAAAACACAACAAAAAGTTAATAAAACGTTGAGTAATTTGATGACAGGGGAATGAAGGATAAAATACGAAGCATTTTCTCTGTTCTCAGCACACAAATTAGCACAGTTAGTGCACGTCTTTATTGCACTGGTATAACGGCATGCCTTTGATTATTCGTGGCAGACTTGGATAGACAGGAGCAGGGCAGTGAATTTATAGCTTATCACTGGTCACACTCAGCGATGGAATGCAATGTCGACCCTGAGCGGAAAATATTGCAAGCGACTGCAGGCTGTAGTTCAAATTTCTCAGCTAAGGAAACTCACTAAACACTCTCTGATCAGCTTAGCATGGAAAAAAACCTGTCTTGAACATCAGGTGTCTCACATTTGTTTTCTGTATGCTGTTGGGATGTAAACAGCAGGGGAGCTATTTCAAGTGCAGCGTCTCCCCAGTGACCGCGGTGATTGGAGGGTGGGGAAGTGAATGCAGATGCCGCAGTAGCCCGAATTACTTTCAAGTATGTCACACCTGTGGAGGTGGAGGAAGACGGAGCAGCCACCTGACAAGTGCTCTGACGACAACAGAAATTCCCCTGAAACGTGAGTCACGGTGAAAACATCACATTGGTATTTGGTCATTAATCATCAGGGTATAATTTAGCCATAAAATGTCACCCAAACTTTTAATGGGCTTGATATCAGTGAGTCGGATCTTAACGTAGCCAAGTATGGGCATATAAAACCTAAGAGAGCACCACTGCACAATGTGCACTGTTACGTAGGTATTTTTTCCAAGTATGTGATATCGTTATCATGTTACGTCAGAGCCACTTAGGCGAGTTTGCGATTTGCTTGTACGTCATACATCAAGAGAGATACAAGCTGTGCAGCGAAGTGATAGGAGTGTGGTGTAAGATGTCAAGCAGCACTCAGTGACCTTTAGTGAGGTTTAAATGGATGTGAGTGGATCCTAAGTTTTCAGTTGGTAAATTGTTTTTCCTTTAAAAAAGTCAAAGAAAAATGCATATTTGATTTTTTTTTTCTTCATTAAGTTCAACATTTTGAATCTTGGTAGACTTGCGAGAACTACAGTGGAAGCAGCCATTGCCTCAATGGGACTGTATTACTTCCATGAACTTGTAGCAGCACTTCTGAAACACTATCTGCAGTTTAAAATAAAGACAATTACTGGAAGCTGTAATACAAAAATACCTTGGCAGCATTGTAACAAGAACTCTCGCCTAAGTATTACATTTTATGTCCTGCAAGAAGTTTAGAAGATTGCAAAGAATCACAGTGACAAAGACTTCAGACAATGACTGTTCATCAACAAAGCGATAATTGCAAAGATATGACTTGGATAGTAACACTAATAGGTCTGCACAAGAGAGCCGCAGAAATGAAATGAAAGTGAAAGAAATGGACTGCAAAACAGAAAAGGAAAGAAAAACTCTACAGTTTGTTAACACCTGGTAAGCTGAAGGGATGCAAGACCATTTGGACCACAAACACTGTAGCCCGCATCCAAAGACAGCATTTCTAAACCAGGCCACTCGTATTTCACCGCAGACCTTGCACTGGCCCTCTCGTGCCCTGCTGGAGGTCCCCCGGCAGGCTTCATGCAAAGGAGACCCTCAAGTTACACTCGGAGATCCAACATTGACACGTGTGAGTTAAACTGGGAGTTTATATATGGAATAAGTGACATACTGTCCAGTGGCTTACCCAACACTATAAAACTAGTCCTCTTGCTTACTTTACCTTTAATCAGCAGTTGGCAAGTTTATACACGCCAAAACTCAGACACTACACCAGTCTATTATATGTGGAATTTCACACACAAGCCAAGTCACATTCATAGACGAGAGAACTGTTGGCGTGGCCAGCTTTGCTGCTATGATCATTTTCATATGTCCTGCCAAGAACAACAAGATCCCAGTGAGATCTTAAAAATCAAAGTCAGCATGGAAAATACAAGACTTGATGCTCATGGTGATGGATGGGCTGTGATGCCTGGGCCACCTTTAAATACATCAAAACAAATGCTTCTGAATCTAAATTGGATCAGTAATAAAGGTTGTCTCCTTTTTCTCCAAAACCTCATTCATGACCAAACATCTTACAGTCTTTTTGCATTATAGAGCAGGTGCACACTTCAGCCTATATGTGCAGTGTCTTACTTCAGCTTGTCTCACCTTGTCAGGCTTTTTCGATACTGTATCTGAAGATGATTTCCTCTTTATAGCTTGCTTCCCTTTACTGTCTTTTGATCTCGAGCCCTTCTGAGCCGCCGGGCCTTTGAGCATCAGCTCCATTATCTTCGAATGTTTCACCGTCTCCCCGATGAAGCTGATCACCTGTTGCATGCTGAGGACCAATTTTTCCATTCCTTCCAGCTTCTGAGCCTGCTGCTCGGACCGCTGGTTCACCACCGACATGATGGAGCTCATCTCCTGGCAAATCTGCCTCACCTCTCGTCCCATGACTTGGGTCTGATTCATTACCCTGGGCGGGAGATGGATCTCCTCCTTGTCGACCTTCAAATTCTCCATATCCTTCTCAATGTCGTCAATGTCGTGAGACATCCCATCTAGTCGGCTGAGGACTTTTTCCTGAATATTGATGAGCTTGTCCATCTTGCTGCTCAGTGTCTCTATGCGATTTTGGATGATGTCAAAGCCTGCGTTCTTGCCATCACCCACTGCATTTATTACCAGGGAACTCATGGTTTCCAGTGATGTAAAATTCACGTTAAGACACCAACTTGGGACAAGAATAGGACCAAGAATGCCCTCAAAAATACTTCTGCAAAAATCTTAGCCAGCTCTACAAAAAATGAAATAACATTCAGAAAAAATATTCTACATCGAAAACTGCCAGGTGACAGATCAAATAAACTATAAAGCTCAATCTGTGTTTATCTCAGTTACTACTGAGTCAGACTTCTGTTCCTCCCAAACCTTATCCCTGAGCGGCTGCTCCTCTCTTCTAGAATTGCTATCTAGAATGGAGTGAGCAGGTGTCCCTAAATGTAAACGGCCAGCCTACGTCAGCAGGGTTTAAGTGATTGGGGTGGGAGCTTGGCAATGCTTGGGACATATGAGACGTTTGAGAGTCTTTAAGTGTTAAGCCCACCACCGTCACTCGCCTGCTGGCTGTCAAAACGTTCACTGTACACATTTCTGCTTCTTAGGACAATGCTCATTAATTTGCACAATTTATCCTATTTAACTGACAGTGGTATTAACTTGTTCCAAGAGACAGATACATGTGGTTCACATTTTTGAATCAACTGCACTAAAAAAGAGAGAAAGCTGAATTTGAAGTCCATGTGTGCATTTTTAGGCAAAGCAAGAGTATGTTTGAGATCATTTCAAAAGAGAAAATGTCCAGTTCGAGTGTTTATTTGTTGTATTAAAATGTTTGTGACATCAAGGGAAGGACTGGGCTGTAAGATATTTGGCACTGATGCATGTGACTGTGCGTGTACTGTTGTGAATGAGAGCCATGTTGCAATGCAGATTCCCTCCTTATCTTTTGAATGCCTAAAACCCGCACTCAGTGTCAGGGGCAACCTGAAGAGGTCTGTGTTTCCTGGTTGGGTGGAGATAGATTAAGATGTTTATCCCTGACCTGAAATAAGAGATGGGTGACATGGGTGAGTTATATGATGCTTATTCACTGACAGAAACATCCACCGATAACCATCCTTAAAACAGCAAAGGATCCATTTTAACTGAGCTGCTGTAATATGACCGCAATCCAGCTTCACTATATATCAAAATAGGCATGATGTATTCTACCAACAAATCAGAGAAAAAATATAAACACAAATGCAGCCTCGCTGTCGGTCGGGTTTTTGTTTCGTTTTGTTTTTTGCCTTCCCTTTCTGAGTTCATTCAGTACCCATAAGTACACGGATGATAAGACGAAGGAAGGATCCAGCTTTGCTCAAGCTACCATGAAATTCTTTTGACAACAGAGGCACAGAGCACAAATTGAGCCACGGTGACCTTAGCCAAACTCGTTGTGACTCGGGCCAAAGTCTGGCCTCACCGGTGCAAAGGACCAGGGGAGGTTCTGAACTCTGCAAAGGAAAGTGCAAGCAAGTGGAAGTCGGAGAAAAAGAGTTTACCTGTCGGCTTATATTTCATGACAAGTCACCACACCGGGTTGAACATTTGTCTAATTTTTGTGTGTGTGTGTGTAGATATGCTATGTTGAACAAAGCCTTCAGAAAGCCTTCCCCTTGTATTTGTATTGTCTCGTGGGTTTGCTCAAGCAAGACGGCTGCAGCAGGAAGACCAAGTAACTGTGACAGGGCAGAAACAGATGGAATGAAATGAACCATCAGTCACTCAGGGTAAGACACCAGCGCTCACACCTGTCTTTGAATGCCAGCAGATGACAGACAGCATGGGACATTAACAGCATGTTGTGTCAATTTAATGAGCTCGGACACTTAGCTTTCTTACACTGTGCATGTGCATGTAACACGCACAAATATTAAAGACAAGACAGAGCAAATGATTCTGCAACGTGGTGTTGTTGTCATATCAGTGGACATTAAACGTAACCTTGCAACATCCTGGCATGATCTCAGTAGATCTGTCAGTGGTCAGCGGTGGGAGGTTACGAAACCCAGCAGGAGATATAAAGAGACATTAGGCTTATGACATAAAGCAAATGTCAAGTTTATATCACTTACACTTTACAGTGAAACTAATACCAAAGAAAGTAACAGCATCACGGCCAGGGCTCAAAGTCGTCTCTCACCATCTCTGCCAAGAGCGAGTATGTGTACACACAATGTGGAAGCTGTGAAATCTTTGCCCGGTCTGCTGCTGCGTGGTTAAAAGTTGTTACGTTAATGTGACAGCAAAATCACTGGGATGTTTAGCGGCATTGTCTAATGCATAAATGATGAATGCTTTATAAATTATTCAAAATAATTCTTTGTTATTTTTACGGGTGCGTATCCCAGCTGAACTTGTAGTTCTCGAATGACTTCTAGAGTGGAAAAAATTTGAAGGTAAATTGATATACAGCACAGGGGATAGCACCTTTAAATAGTAAAACTTAGAACTTTTAAGATCACCGTGTACCCTTTGTATCCCCTAATGACTGTGAAACTGTGAAGTCTTACATGATAAAAGCACTAAGAAGAATCAATCTAGTTTATGCCACAATCAGTTGGTTGCAACTGATGAAGCTGATTTATCACTCAGTGAATAAGTTCTTTGTCATGTTGCAAAAAAAATAGAAAACAGATGATATCTTTGAATGTCTTATTTCTTCTACAACCATTCAAAAGCCCAAATATATTTGATTTTCTCTGGCAAATGGCAGAAAAAGGCTCTGCGAATTCATAGTTATGAACTAACTTTGCAGAGATTTTTGTCACTGACCTAATTAGTTTAAGCTTCAATAGTTATTTTGGTTATTTATTATACATTCAAGAGACATGCTTTAGGAAAATGAATGCTTAGAGGCATTTTTCTGCACAAATAATTGCTGAAAGACTCACATGTTGCTTCAAATTTCCAATGAAACTGTGTCCCCCTCTTTGTCCTCACCTGTATGCATACATCCATCTACACATACTGTGTACATGCAGCATAGCGTGTATGGGTTTTTTTGTTTGTTTGTTTATTCATTTAAGTTTCTGTTGACAGCAGTGGAAGAATTCAAAAATGAAAAGAAGATCTCATCCAGCCCTGAATCATAAGAGCAAAAAGGCAAAAAGCTAAATGCCCTACAAATGTGTTTGTTTGTTTGCTTGCTTGCTTGTTTAGACAGCATTTTTTTAAAGGGTCAGTGTGTGAATATTATGACCTGCATGATCCTCTGTATTAGGTTATTTGTTTGGCACTGAGACAAGATTAAAAATGGACTGCCCTTACAGAGAACACAATGTCCTGGGAAGCTCTGGGGATGTGTGCTATGGCCACCATCCAGTCACCTCTCCGTCTCCACTCACACACCGCTCTGTCTGCCAGCTCTGGCTATACTTTCTCTTGGAAACTTGTGGGCTTAAATGTGACTGGCAACCATGAAACTCAACTCCTCGTGCTAATGTCTAAGAAGCCTCTTCTGTTCTCCCGCTGTCATCTCAGATTTTGTCTTGGCGTGCAAACACGTTTTGCTGCTGCACTTTGACAGACTTTCTGGTTCTGTTTATATAATGTCACGAAACCACACTACACAGCGTCCTGATGATTCAATATAGTGAGACGCACACACTCCAATTCCACCCTCTCCCGCTCATTGCATCTGTCTTGTTAAATGCAATTGTCACGAGGACGCATTGCGTGCACATTTCTGTATGCAAACTAAAATATGTAAATATTTTGAGAGCAGCTTTTGGAGCCTCCATCCAATGACCATTTAAGAAAATACAGTCATTTTTTGGGTCCTTTCACTGGTTTAATTTTTCAAATAGAGGGTGCTGTGATCTCTCATTATATTGTTAGTCATATACCACAAGGAGCGCTTCAAATAAAACCAACAAAGTGCCAGAAAACTTTCTTACACGACCACCTGAGGGTCACTCCAAAAAAGAAGCTAATCCTGATAGACTCCCGTGTTATAATTTCCAACATCAGGCTAGAAATAAACATACTTACAGCTTGGTACAAAAAATATTTTCCCTTTTATAGCATATTGTCCACGCCAATGACAACTGTACAGTGGTTTCATTTCTTTCTAATTGTACAAGCTGCAAATTCTACAAGCTGGATACATTTTTTTACGTCATCTTGTAATTTTCTTATATTGTGGTGACATCTGCCTTATAGTGCATCGCATAAAGTTACAGAGAGTTACTGCTTCAGTGTTCCTCCATATAACATATAATCAGACAATATACATCTACAACTGTATGCAAGTCTATAAACACAATACACCCTCAAAATTTCTGTATCTATTTATTTTTATCTTTAAATTGAGTAACATTAGGACATTGCTTTAATTCCACATTTAAACTGCTCCCGAATATTGTGCATCTTTAGATTTAACGTACGCCTTAAATTGTACCCATCCAATTTAAATTGCTTAAACAAAAATTCTTAGGCAACGACCCATACAAAGAGAACAATAAAATTACCTGCATACTGTCACAGTTGTTTGTTTGTTTAATCTAAGCACTGCTCAGAATAATTTCATTCATTTGCTTCTACATAGCAGAATAATCCTTATTGTAATCCTAATTCACTGCCATTAACATCAAGTGCAGTCCCACTGAGGAATATATTCCCAAAGGCACTATTATTACCAGTATGGAAATGCAAGGAGCGCTTTACACAAGAGATATCAAAGTTAGTGACAGACTGTAAAGAAAACTTGGTCAAATACGTGCCACTCTCCTACAGTAAATGTCAGTGTGTGTCTCCTAAATGCCAAGAGAGGAATGGAAACAAGAGAGGGTGAGAAGTCTTCAGCTTGTCTCTATGGTATACTGCCACAGTATTAAAGATAACTAGAGAATGTGTGTATTTATAAGCAGTGGTGTATATACGCAGTGTATATATTTACTCGCCGTCAGATTTCCCTCATGAGCTTTCTTCAAAATAAAATGCCATCTAAGAGTTCTGATGGAAACAAAAACACATAGAAGGCAAAGTGAACTGAACTGTTGAGCTGCAAACAACAAAAGACAAACATTTTTTGCTCTGATGTCAGCCCCTGAAAGTACTACACTAAATCAAAGCTGCGAAAAATCACTAAGTCGCTAGATGGCAGCAAAGCCAGGATCTCCTGTCTGTTTCATCACTCAGCAGAGACACTACATTATTGTGTCTGTCATGCTCTGCCACTAGAGTTCACTGTACCTTTACAGGTGATTCTCTAATGTGCTCCCACAAACACCACCAGCTACAGTCCCAATTCAGTCCCAACAAACTGAATGTTGTGCAAAGAACTTCCCAACTTCTAATAAGCATAAGAGGAAGCCAAAGATTGTGCTGACATTCCCTTGTGACAGTAACTGTTAAAACACAAGAAGAACAAAGCAAGTACTAAACTACACAAATAATCTAGCTCAACTATAAATTCTGCATTTACAAAGTTATTAATCTTCATCTGCTATTGACACTGACAGAGGATTTTTAGTTAAACTACTTACTTGTGATGTACTGTGGCATTGTATTTAACAGGATTTAGGCCAATTGGGTACATAAGTTTGTCTTATTGTAATGAATTACTGGCAAATATAGTATACATCTGTGACACTTGTGTTGTCTAAAGTGTCATACAGAGTTTCTGAGGCCAGACTTTCCATGAAACTTAAGGGTACAATAGAGCACAACATCATTTTCCTGTGTAGTATACAACTTGGACTGGACTTCACTTTTATTATGCATCAGGTAATATTTATGTATTCTGATCCCAGCAGTAAATTTTAGTCTATTCCAAGGAACTGAAGAAGACTAAGAGCAGAAGAGAGCTGATTATGTTTAAGTAAGGGGACATCTGCAGAAAACAGTGGTTCTTTTGACATAGTAAACTAAGTAAGTAAAGTTTATTTATACTTTATAGAGCTTTTCATAGACATAAGAGTCTCAATGCACTGTACAATAAAAACAACAAAAAACACACGTAATACCAATAGATACATGCACCAAGATATGGCTGTAGGGTTAAAACACTGTATATTTCTATCCAAGAATATTGATTTTAACACATACAGTGGTGTAATGTCCTTTCATTTAAATAATAATACTAATAATACTACTAAATTAAAAATCACCACTGGAAACATGAACACTCAAAAAGTGCAAACCTCCACCAAGGCAGCTCATTTTCTTTATGTTACATATATTTCATTTGTTCTTTTTAAACATACTTTGGAATTTGTATGTTTGTAGTTCCGTAAAAAGAAGTGCAAAGTGCCGGCTTTTGTTATTCACCCTGTGGAAACCCATTTTAATGTACTTGACATTATTTTGATTATAGTTCTTGTTTTATTATTTTTTACTTCTGTGGTTATAGTACATGTGGCATTCATTTTATTGTTTAATAAAATTCACTTAAATGTTTAGTAAGAAATATAAAAAGAAAAATGTTTTTGATGATCACAAGTTTATTTTGTTTTCCAAAAAAAAAGATTAAAAATGCTTATTCAGAAACATTTTATATATGTTTTCAAACTATTAAGTATTTAAATGGTTGTAACCTGTTACTGTAATGTATATAACAAAGTCATAATACAACAAACACTGTGTAGGCGTAGGAAAGAGATAATAGGTTTAATTTGACTTCAACAACTGGACATGAATAAACTGAGCTTATTATATATTATTACACTACAGTATATGTCTAACTGATTAGGCAGCTCATTCTCTTGCTCTTGACAATACTTTATTTAAAGATATAACACGTTTTGGGCCAAACTTGAAAAAAACAGACAGATATGACAGATCAAATGTGACATGATATTTGGATTCAAACTATAATGTAATATTTAGAATCCCCATATATCACCTTAATATTGCCAATACAAACAATTTTTTAAAAGATAAAAGACATATTATGAAAGCATGGCCTAATTAAAGTTTACTTAAAGAAAACATCAGAGGTCCAAAGCAACATGATATTAAGAATCCTCATAAATCCTTCCCTATATGTCTATATGCTGTCGATATAAACAATGGAAGTAAGAAACACAATTTTAAATGGCTCTGTATAGCATTATTATCACTTTGACCTTCAGATCAATTTATTAAACTTGAAGGAGAGGTCAGAGGTCAGATGTAATCATAGTTTATACGTTATAAGGGTTTTTTTGGTCAATTTATGACTCATAAATCGTGAAGTTGACCCTGATGACGTTGGTGGATGTGCGCCAAATTTTCATAGGTTGTTAACGTGGCCCCACTCTATGCCTCTTTAAAGTTTTAGCAGAATTCATTGAAAATTTCCGAGCTATCATGTTTACAGACAGAATGACACTCGTGCACACACGCAAAACTGCCAAAAGCATAACTTTCTTAGTGGAGGGAATAATTCTATTCTGCAAGAAAAATACAGTCCTGATGTGACAGTAAACACTATTCTGCCCTTCTTGAAGGACATATCAATGAAATTAGATGTTGCTTTAAACGCTGCTGCTGTCACCTCTTCTTAACACAGAGTTTTTGGTAGGATTGATTCTATTTGTTGTAGGCCCTTTTTAATGATTACCAGAAAGCAAAAACACAATTAGTGTTTCAGAGGAAAAGGAAACAGAACTCACAGTGCAACAATATAGTTATATGTGTACGCAATAGGGCCATTAACATTCAGCCTAGATAACTTATTAATACCTCAATAAATCAAAGATGTCTTCTTCTAATTAGATTTTAAAACAACATGGCATACCACCCCAAAAGCATCTTACACAGATCCAAAAAAATGTAATGAAACAAATAAATTTTAGTGTTCTGTGATGTCTCATTAGGACTTATAACAACAAAATTATCCACATGATGAAAGGACTGGATCTGAATATAATGTTTTTGTTTCCAAAGGTAGAAAGTTTTCTTTGTCCCATCTGCTAGTTCATCAAAACATTATGACAATCAAACTCTTCACAAAACAACTGCTGACTATTCAAATGCTTACATGGAAACCCATACAATGAGAAAACGTAAAATACTGATAACCATTGTTTAAAAACACAAAGATATTTTAGCTTTTTACAATTAACGTGTAAATATTGTCCCACATATCAGAAGGTTTTGTATGTACCTGAATGGTGAATGCTCTTTGCTGCCTCCTGTAGCAGAATAAATCATACAGGCTGTGCCAGAGGTAGGAAAGAATCAGACACATGCTGTTGACTAGCCAGATATCCCAGAATGTGACAAAGTTCTCCATGGCTTTCACTTTACCCTTCATCCTTCCCTTTCACCCTCGCTTTGCCTATCTTTAACTACAAACGGCCTTTGAAAGCTCAAGGAGGAGTCTCTCAAGTGAAGCTGATGAGCGTATACTTTCTCAGGATAAGAGCTGCCAGGACATTAATGCTACTCTACCTCCCGCAGCCTCTGTTAATTCAGCCAAGCGTCCTACTTCAATCAGCACTTGCAGCTAAAGGAAGGGCAGTGTGTCCTCATGACAAAAGAGTGACAGGTGCCAGCAAAGGGTGTCTGGGAGATAAGCTCTTTCTCACGCTGTCCAGTCACTCCAGCTGTATTAGGAATCGACATTTTTAAATTTGCTATACCACTTTTGTCCCATTGATCTCCACTTTAAAACTGAGAATCACAGAATGACGAAAAACTAAATTAAATCAGCACAGCATTGACTCTGAAGAGTGAGAGAATTGTTATGAGTTTCCAGCTCGCTGTCAACACAGACACAGTGTAAGCCAATAGCCTGTGCTATGCAATTACCACTGCAAATGTCACAAAGACTATTACATGAAGGATTAGACTCAATGATTCCAGCTCTAAGAATTTAATATATAATAATTATTAAATGCCGCTACAAATGAACTTCTAATCAGTACTTCATGGTGGTTCTAAAGAGCTTTAAGCTCAGCGCCATATCTTCAGTATATTGTGCAATAAAGACATATACTGGGTGTATATATATATACATATATATATATATAACCACAATCCCAAGAATGTATTATCTGGCTAAGAGTGGTCAGTCACAGCTACACAGCTATGTGCAGCATGTCTGGAAACCTCCTCTGACTTGACCAGTCCAAACACAACACTGAGCTCGCCTTTGGCTTCTGGGTGGAGACATGTCTCAGATTGCTTCTTACAGACAAGACAGAGAAGTGTTGAGACACATTAGTTATTGGTTTGGGTTTTTTTTTCTATATTATTATTATTATTATTGTGTTTTATTTTTAATATTTGATCAACTGGAATTCCTCAATTTACTGAGGTTAGATTTAAGTTTCATTATTTTCCCCAATGTGTTTCAAATGTTTTCTAAAATTATAACAAGTGTTGCTGATTATGTTATTTCAGGATACTGATAGACATTGATCCTGAATATGAGATCTTAGAAGTTTATCATTTAAACTTATGAACTGTGAATTTTCGCAGTGGTGTATTTTTACTCATACAGTTCAATAAACATTTTCTCCATTATAGATATAAACAATTAGATAAAGATGAAGAACAGTTAAATTGGTCATCTAAAAGACATTCAATTGGAAATAAAGAAAGCACATTCAGAATTTACAATAGAGAAATTATTAGAGAATTATTTGAATAGCGAAAACTTGCTGAAAACTTAAAATGCTTGTGCCCCCGACCTTTCAAAGGAATCCACACTTTCAAACAAACAGCTCCACAAGACTATATGATTAACTTCACTGAGGTTCTTTTACTTTGACACAAAGCTATTTACAAACATCCTGGCACAGATACCTTTCACCCTGAACTCTTACAAAACAGTTAAAAAATAATGAGAAATAAAGAGGGATAGAGAAGCTAAAACTGTGTGGTTCACCTTTTAAGTTCCAATTTTATTTTATTTTTTTATATAATTAGGTTCTGGCTTTTTTTTTTTTTTTTTAAACCTATCGACACAATGTGCTTTCCTGATGACGGACTGTCTAATCGGCACGTAAACGCACACCGGAAAGTAATCCTAAAACTCGTCTAGAAATGCAAAATGTTCATTAAAAATGTTTTTAAATCTACACACCACACCACAGCTGGTTAAAAATAAAAATTAAATCATTAAAAATGAAAACGTCAAAAGGTCAACGCCGTGTTTTGGTCACGTGATCAAAGGTCTAAAGTTTAGCGGGAACCAACATGGCGAACGAGAAGATAGCTGCAGCGCCAGACTCGGTGCAATGTCCCGTTTGTTTTAAAGACTTCACGTCCGCCACAATCAACGGACATCTGGATATATGTCTGCTGAAAGGCGTTACCGACAGCAGCCCGTCCACAGCGGACGAGAGCGGACCTCCTGTAAAGAAATCCCGCACTGGTCCCGAGGCTGTCATCAAACCTGCGGCCAGCTCCTCCTCCATGGCCAGCGCGCAGTCACCGGGGGTGTTTTCGCTGTTTCAAGGCAACAGGGGGAAACCTCCGGTCCAGACTGAACGGAACGGTTTATTTGCCGGTAAACAAAGTCCTGGCAGTGCTGCCAGCAAGGGGGTGAAACGTTTACTGAACGAGGAGGCGGAGCTTGGGGCAGCAGGTACAGAGACTTTGAGGAGTCAGCAGCCCGCGCCTGCATCCAGCGGGCAGGGCTTGAAAACGGCGAAACGTCTATCACCGCGGACGTTGTTTGCAGTCGACAAGCCTCTGGCGGAGGTGCTGAGACCAGAAACACTGGAGGAATACTTTGGGCAAAATAAAGTTGTAGGAGAGCAAAGTCTCTTCCGGCCACTTCTTGACTCCCAGGAAATACCGTCGCTGATCCTCTGGGGACCTCCGGGATGCGGAAAGGTGTGGAGGTGACCCAGTGTGATGCAGCATCTCTCCCCAGCTTTGCTTTGTATTTTCCTGCCGTTTGATATGTGATGGTTAAAACACCTTATTGCCACTGATTCGGCTCCCCTCACTTTATTTGTAGGGGACAAATTAAAGGAAAAACTTCTATCCTTCACCCCTAAGATGATATCCGGGCAGTATTATTGGGTCAATTCCAAGGGTCACTATAAATCAATGCAAAGTATTTCTGCATGATCACTTTTTATGTCTTATTGTAAAGGAGGTGATGAGTTTCAAAATTAAGTGAATCACGTGCGGTGCTGTTTTGACCATGTCCTATGCCACGCTCTCCAAACACCAACCGAGATGACTGAAGTCAGACGTGTAGCATCATTCATGAACCTGCTGTGTCAGTTTTCCTTTTATTTGTCATTAATGATATCCCGAACAATAAGTCATCACCTGCTCTCGGCATGCAACTAGTACTCAGAATTGAAGATGCTTGAACCGACTGATTTCTCATTTCTTAAAAAAAAAAAAAAATCAGGGATATTGAACAAAAACTTGTACTTTAAAAAATGTCAATATAGAAAATTATCAAATGTTAATGTACAGTTTAACGATATAAATATTTAACACTCTACCTCATCCATATAGTGCTTTAAAAGTGTTTTTTTTTTATATAACTTTTAAAGTCTCATCTATTCAGTGATTCTTAGAGCTCTACTCTAATTTTTCGCACAAAAAATATTTTAATTTAAGAAGCTTTCATCAGAAAATATTTTGTTTTGAGTTAAAATCTAAAAAGTATGTTTTTAGCAATATGGCAATTTTCTGTTGAATAATAATCCACAAATTGCTGAAATTATTGTGGGTAAGAGGAAAAAAATGTTAAAAATTATTGTGATTAATTTTTCAAATGTAAATTTCTTATATTCTAATAATTACAGTCTCAGTTTTGGCATGAAACTTGGGGCTTGTCCATTTTGCACCTTTTTTCTTGTATGTTTTTAAATAATTATTGTCTAGATTAATGCTGAATATCCAATACAGTGGATTTAAGTGAATTTTCAGCTGTGGTACTCTTTCTTTTATTCAAGTAGAACTTTTATGTCGTGTTGAAAGAGTGAATGACGGCGTCTGTGGCTGCTCGGTTGGTGGTACAGCTTGTTAATGACTCCTTAGGCATGTTGAGCTGCCAGCGTGGATCATTGAGCAGCCACTAGCCATTCCCAGACTTCGTCGGCATGCTTTTCTGACACCTTATCTCTTCTTTGACCCTCCTGTCGGCTGCTTTGTTGCAGTCAGGTTTTCTCATTGAATAGAGGAGTCTCAAAATCACCTCATTTAACTTGATTACACATCACAGAAACTTCTGAAAGAAAGCTGCATTACATGTTCTGCCTGTGAGTTTATGTTAAATTACTCTTCATGTGGCTCACTGTATTTCAGACCACTCTAGCCCACATCATTGCCAGCACCAGTAAGAAGAAGGGGACGGCTCGCTTTGTAACTCTGTCTGCCACCAGTACATCCACCAATGAGGTCAGAGAAGTGATAAAGCAGGCGCAAAACGAGCTCCGACTGTGCAAGAGGAAGACCATCCTGTTCATCGATGAAATTCACCGCTTCAATAAATCCCAACAGGTGAGGCATTTGTGAGCAGAAATTTGTACTCTGCTTGTTGCAGCCTTGTAAGTAGATCAGATTTTTTTTGATGTTCTTCCCCCTGCCAACAATATTGCATTGTATCAGCAAGAGTGTATCTATATGTATAAACAGCTTACGGGACCATCATTATCCCCTCAAAAACAGCACGGGTTCTCCAGCTCATGTCTTTAATCCATTGGAAACATACATTTTGGGGGTTTCAACTGATAATATGAATAGAAATAATTTATTTACATTTTGTCCCCTAATTCATTGGTAACTAAATGGTTTATGTTTATATTTTACAGAAATCGTAAATGGTTGTATCAATCAATATAATACATTGTCCTTTATTTGCAGTAGTTTATTCAGAGGTCTGCTTCACTACTGGTACCAAATATTGCCAAAATTATTCGCTTGTCTGCCTTCAGATGCATATGAACTTGAGTAGCATCCTATTCTTAATCTATAGGGTTTAACATGATAACGACTCACCCTCTGCAGCTTGGAAGCCATCCCCAAACTGTTCCCACAAAGTTGGGAGCATGAAATTGTCCAAAATGTCTTGGTATGCTGGAGCATTAAGAGTTCCTTTCACTGGATGTAAGGGCCGAGCCCAGCTCCTGAAAAACAACCCCACACTATAGTCCCCCCTCCACCAAACTTTACATTTGGCACATTGCAGTCAAGCGTGTACCGTTCTCCTGGCCTCTAGCAGCCAACTGTGGAATATTAAGTAGCAAAAAATTTACATGACTAGTCTTGTTGCACAAGTAGCATCCTATCACAGCACTGAGCACCTGAGAGCGACCCTTTTTTTCACAAATGTTTGTAGAAGCAGTCTGCGTGCCTATGTGCTTGATTTTATAGACTTGTGGCCATGGAAGTGCCAAAAGTACTTTTGACACTATACTGTATTTATTCTGAAAACTGAAGCTTTAAATTCTAGCATCCTGTGAAATCCTGTATTATGTGTAACAGTAATATAACAGCAATGCTGAATAGAAACGAGGATTGGTCCAGATCCTTTTTGAATGGCCCAGTAAGAATTCGTCTCATTTGGGTCTGTATGTGTTTGCGTCTGTAGGACACCTTCCTTCCACATGTGGAGTGTGGCACAGTCACTTTGATTGGAGCGACCACTGAGAACCCATCCTTCCAGGTGAATGCTGCCCTGCTGAGCAGGTGCAAGGTGCTGGTTCTGGAGAAGCTGTCTGTGGAGGCGATGGGCTCGATCCTGAACAGAGCTGTGGCCACACTTGGGATCAGAATCCAGGGACAAGATTCGACAAACCCCAAAGATGAAGACCAAACAGATGGACACAGGTAGGTTCCCACATGCTCCTCGACTGTAGCGTCACACGTGACCAGATATCACCTAGACCTCAATATCTTTGTATTCCTCACATAGTGGGTATCGGAAGATGGAGCCACAGCAATAGCCTCAGCTTTGGTTTTGTCTGATAGTTTGACAGACGAGGTTTGGCACAAGCTAAAATCACCTGTTAACTGCCAGCTGATGATTGTATATAATCTACTATCTGTTTAAGGTAGATTACACAAATCCATAGTTTTAGTTAATTATTTTTTTATGGGGGAAAATAAAAAACAACATTTTGAGAAAACTGATAAAATCATTTTGCTGCCAGTCAGCGTGACTTATATCAAGAAAAAAATATGTTTTTGAGATGAGCGCTGGTTAAAACAGAATAGCATAACACTGAGAATATTCATGATGAAAGGCATTTAAGCATTATCTATTTTTTAAATTTTATTCCATATTAAACAGTATTGGTACTGATACAGTGTATATTTTTAATGTTTTTAGACAAAAAAAGATTTACATTCAGCAAAAAGCCCTGGACACCATGGCCTACCTTTGTGATGGCGACGCAAGAGTGGGGCTCAATAGTCTCCAGCTGGCTGTTCAGGCTCAGATGTCCAAAACAAACCTCTTAGCACCCGACGATTCTCCTCAAGAGATACTAGTGACAGAAGAGCACATCAAAGAAGGTCTCCAAAGGTCCCACATTCTCTATGATAAAGCTGGTAAGCGCAGATGTACTCACCTTGTCATTTTAACATCGACGCTCCTTTCTTTTAAGTTCCTTTTATCAAAGCTG
The DNA here is from genome assembly GCF_013358895.1 of Oreochromis aureus. Classification (NCBI taxonomy): domain Eukaryota; kingdom Metazoa; phylum Chordata; class Actinopteri; order Cichliformes; family Cichlidae; genus Oreochromis; species Oreochromis aureus. The sequence goes on from NC_052959.1 coordinate 17,734,478, forward strand.
GTTGATATTTTGGGCGTCACTGTGTGCAACTAGGCCTGAATAAATATTCCAGCTCATAACACTGTGACCCATGCTTGCATCATCCTCACCCTCTGTTTTCAATTGTCCTTTCCGATATTCTTTCATGGAATCCTGTTTATGTGGAAAATGTTGTTGCAGGTGGGACCAAGAGGCAGAAATTACCAGCCTCTTGCCTCAGCTTCTTATTGAAACTGTTAATATTTTACTTCTGTTTTGCTAGAAACAAAAAAAAAAGAGGTCCTGGGATACAGGTTGTTTCAATAAAAGAAGAGGCTTTGTCTTTAAGGATGTGGACAGGGCACCACATACTTTACAAATCCTCATTTTTTAAATTCCTCTCGGCAGCGTCATTTATAGCACTCGTCACGAGTACTTTCATGCTTTGAGCTTAACAGCTCTATCATATTACGCCCCAGTGTCTTTGATCACCGTTATATCATGGGGACGAACCTCATTTCTAGTGTTTCTCTAGCCCTGCTCGGTGTTTAGGTGTGCCGTGTGTTTCTTGTGAGTGCAGTGCACGTATTTTAGCTGAGCGTCAGAGCAGTGTGTGCTATTCATTCATACCAGATTCATAAAACTAGAAGCGCTTTGAGACTGTGATTTTTTTTTTTTTTTTTTTTATTGCATTCATAGCTAACTGATATTTTAATGTTTTTGCTCATTACAATAACTTATAAGGCCTGCGTTTACTTATAATCAGTGCTTTTTTTTAGTCTGCTGTAGTTTGAGCTGTTCTTATCACCTTTGCTCATGTACAGAACTCCTCAGACTCATTAGTCCTCCACACTGTCCTGTTACACAACACGCAGCTGTCCCAAAAGATGGAGATTTACTGTTCCCTGCTTCACTGGGTGATGAAGCCATCATTCAGCTTGACTAATGACCTTAATGGAGACAGTATTCATCTATTTTTGGTCTGATCAGTCCTTGTTTTTTTAGATAAGGTAATTTATTTTCAGTATGTAATGACCTTCAATCTCTTGGTTTGAAAATTGCTGATGAAATGCCACCTGAAGAAAAATCTTCTTATCCGTTAGAAACATTTCATTTGTGTGTGTGTGTGTTACTTAAAGGTGAAGAGCATTACAACTGCATATCAGCGTTACATAAGTCTATGAGAGGCTCCCATGAGAATGCGTCTCTCTACTGGCTGGGCCGTATGCTTGAGGGTGGCGAGGATCCGCTCTACGTGGCTCGCAGACTGGTCCGCTTTGCCAGTGAAGATGTGGGTAGGTGAATTTAATTATCACATCATCTCACCTCTACATTTATATATATATATTTATATATTTTAGAATTTTCCAGCTGCAATCATCCGCTGTGTATTGACCTTTTTTTTCCTCCTGGCACAAAGGGGTTAATAAATAGCAAGAAAATCAAAATACACACAGAAAAAAAGATACAGGCACTGCTATCAGCCCAATAATTTTTTTAAACATTATCAGTGCATCCCGAAGTTAAAGGCTTCTTACACTTTTTTCCAGTTTTTCTCCTCTACATCCCTAACTACATCTGGCTTTATTATGTCAGTAGAGCTATTTATACTTTTTTATTGTACAATTTTAAGACAAAATAAGGCAATTTTGAATTTGGTGGCAGCAACATGTCTCAGAAAAGTTGGGACATGGCAACAAAAGGCTGGAAAAGTAAGAGGTACTGCAAAGAAACAGCTGGACAACATGTTGCAACTAATTAGTGTAATTGGCAATATTACAGCAACAGGATTAGATATAAAATAGCATCTTAGAGAAGCAGAGAGTTTCTCAGAAGCGCAGAGGTTCAGCAATCTGCCAAAAACTGCATCTACAAATTGTTAAAAAAACAGAACTCAGAATAATTTTCTTCAATGTAATATCTAAAGACTGTAAATATCTCATCATCTATAGTACATAACATTATCAAAAGATTGATGATTGGAGAAATCTCTGTGCATAATGGAGAAGGCTGAAAATCAACATCAGATGCCCGTGATGCTGCATTAAAAACGGGCAAGATGCTGTCATGGAAACCACAGCACAAGCTCAGGAACACTTCTATAAATCGCTGTCTGTGAACACAGTTCACTGTGCCACCTGCAAATAAACGTTATAGCTCTATCATGCAAAGAAACGATGTGGGGACGTGATCCAGAAACACTGCAGTCTTGCATATTTCAGTAAGATTATGCTAACCCACACAATGCAGCTGTTACAACAGCATGGCTTCATAGTAGAACAGTCTGGCTGAACTGGCCTTCTTGCAGTCTGGACCTTTCACTAACTGAAAACATTTAGAGCATCATGAAACAAAAATATATATACAAGAAAGCAGATCCAGGACTGTTGAGCAGCCAGAACTGTATATCAGGCAAGAATTGGACAACAGTCCTCTCCCAGAGGTCCAGAAGCTGGTCTCCTGAGTTCCCAGACACTTACAGGCAGTTGTTAACAGAAGAGGGCATTAAACATCCCCGACCAAACCTTTTTTGAGATGTATAACTGTATGAAATTGCAGCAGGAAAGAAACTACTGACTGGACTGAAATGCACAGAGGGAGAGAAGCTTGATGAAGCAGTCATAATGTGTTTTTAAAAAGTCCTTCTTATTCTGCAGCGTTGCATCCTTCTTGTCTTTCAGGTATGGCAGATCCCACCGCTCTTACTCAGGCTGTTTCTGCCTTCCAAGCCTGTCATTTCATTGGGATGCCTGAATGTGAGGTAAGCTCAGTGGACCAATCAGTGACTGGTAGTCTCATGTCTTGTCAACCCTAAAGTTGTCTTCACCTCAGTTTTCTTCCTTTTGTTTCATCTACTGATCAACAGGTGATCCTTGCTCAGTGTGTGGTCTACCTGGCACGAGCACCCAAGTCTGTGTCGATCTACAAGGCCTATAATAATGTGAAGAGCTGTTTGAGAAGCCACAAAGGTCCCCTGCCTCCCGTCCCCTTGCACCTCCGCAATGCCCCAACCAGGCTTATGAAACAGCTGGGATACTCTAAAGGCTACAAATACAACCCAGACTTCAGCGGCCCCGTAGAGCAGGAGTACTTACCTGAGGAGCTGCAAGGAATCAACTTCTTCACCTGGAAGCCCTCAGACTCATGAGTATTTTTGTAAAAACAAAAAACTTACTCTATATAATGCAGTGGTTTTCTTTTGTTTTCCTGATGTGGGCTTCTTTACATATCAAAAGTAAACACAACAAACTTATTTTCACCACATAAATTATATCCACTCAGCTCTGCTTCACTGCATATTATTCTGTACTTGTCCAGCTACCCTGCTGTACTGACACACTGAACCACAGTTTGAAAACCACTGCTGTCATGTTCTTTAAAACTGAGGCTGCTACAAGGACCAGTTAAGGCTTATTATATAAGTTGTGTATTTACGCTGGCAGTTAAGATTTTTCGCTTGTGTCACAAACTTGTCAATTACAAAGGTTAGAAAAAAAATAATAAAAAACAGTGCACTCATTCTATAAACGGTCTCATGTTATAGTTTTTACATTTGCTTTGTAGTTATACAAATACATCAGTGACACAGTAACTAAATACACCTAACTCACCTTTGTATTTTCATAATGCTAATTCAGACTTTTTAAAAACTGTCCATTTTTGGATTTATCTTTGTAAAACATGTATACATTGTTTAAAATAAATAAATGTGTTTCCTTATCTGTTCAATCCTGCATGTTTCTTATAAAAGCGCTATACAAATACAGGCCATTTACCATTTACCATTTTAATGTGTAGATATTTAATGGAAATACAGGTTAGACATAATACAAACAGTTCGTTATACACTTTAATGTTCAGTCTCTTCACGTGTTATGAAATCTTCATCAGTTTTGGGCCATTGTCTGCAAAGAAACATCACCAGAGTTTGTACCTGTCTCAGAGAGAGTTTTCTTTACAGGGCAGTGAAACAGATTGCTGTCATCGACTTCCTCATTTCTTCTTTTTCACTTATTTGTCAAACTGAAATGTTCCAGATAAAACAAATGTTAGTGTTAGATAAAGATAACCCAGGTAAATACAGAATGCAGTTTTTGAATAATTTCATTAAGGGAATAAAACTATACAAACCTACCTGGCCCTGTGTGAAAATGTAAATGGCCCACTTGTTAAATTATGAATTAACTTTGAAAACAGAGTTCAATTTCATCAACCACACACTGACCTGATTACTGCCAGACCCATTGAATCAAAAAGATCACTTTAACAGAACCTGTATAACAAAGTGAAGTATGCTTAAAGATCATGCCACGATCTAAAGAAACTCGAGAACAAATGAGAAACTGTTGTTGAGTTTCCAGATTGATACAAGTCAATGACATCTATCTATAAAGGTTATGTCATTTCTAAGGCTTTGGGACTCCAAAGAGTAGCCGGCCTACCAAAATTACTCCCAAGAATACATCAACACCTCATCCAGATCACAAATAAACTCAGGACAACACCTAAAAAACAGCAGGCTTCACTTGCCTCAGTTAAGGTCAGAGTTCATGATTCAACAATAAGAAAGAGACCAGGCAAAAATGGCATCCATGGGGGAGTTCAAAGGTTAAAACCACTGCTGACTGAAAATCCTGAAGGAGGATGTCCGGCCATCATTCTGGACCCTGAATCTCCAGCTGACTTGGGTTATCCAGCAGGACAGTGATCAGAAGCACATCAGCAAATCCACCTCAGACTTAAGATGCTTTGGCATGACCTTAAAGGGCATTGAAACGAAAAAGGCTTTCAGTTCATGTTTATGACACTTTACATTATATTATATTTATATTTATCTATCAATAACACTCTTTCTACACTCATTTTATATGAGTGTTTGATGTTTGTTGTATATCTGCTGCTATGACAACTCAATTTCCCTCTGGGATTAATAAAGTTTCTCTGATTCTGATCTGCTCATGTTTTTACGAGGCGCTCTAAAAGATGCAGTTATACTCCCCGCCACAAGGGGCGTTTATGAACACGGCTTGTAGAGGAGCCGAAGAAGAACCTGTAGTTTAAAGATGGCGCTACCCGGTGTTTTACTCGTGCGTTTGAGAGCGCTGTGCAATATTGGCAAATGCGTTCATAGCGGCTGTAAAACAGCGTCTGACTTGAGTAAAGAAATGCGGTGGTATGGGACCAAATCTCCAAGCTTTCAGAAGAATGCGACATCTTATTTCCAGAGTAAACGAGGTGAGTGAAGATGCCGGTTAGCTAACGGGTGACAGCTCGCCAGCAGCGGCGCTAAAAACTCAAGGGCACGTCATTTAAAGGTTGTGGTTCGTGCTTGTATTTCGCGGTCTTGCTTCTTTTCTTTTGTTTAACCTCATATTTGGACTCCCATGTATCCACTGCCGACAGTCACCCTTAAAAATTTTTATTATATTTACTATTTAGTCGACAGCAGACGCCACCTCCTGAAGGAGTTTCCAGATCCTAAAAGCCTCCTCCACAACACCATCTCCCGGTCACTGGGAGTCAGCGACCTCTCTCAGCTCATCCAGTACAGTTGCATGGAACATGCTGGTGTTAAGGTCAGAGCTAAAGTCAGAATGAGACGGCATTATTGCTTTCACTGTATGTGTGACAAAATCCGTTGATGGTGTTAAGTTTTGTGTTGTGACTCCTCTGTAGAAGGCCACTGTCACGCTGCAGTGGCCCTGCAAGATAGAAGAGGAGGGTTACGGTTCAAAGAAGAGCGAGGCAGAGCAATTTGCAGCAGCTGCCGCTTGTCAGAAGCTCAGAGTAAGCTGAAAACCAGCATGTGAATTTGCAGTATATGATATGTCTCTTTCTCCCCTCTCACCACTCTTTGATCGTGTTTGTGTACAGGAAATGGGTGTGATTGGGCCAAACAACCAGCTCCCCAGGAGGAGAGCTGGCCGAGGGAGAGGAGGGCTGCATTCACTTCATGATAACGAGGATAATTCCTGGACAGGTGACCTCTACAGAGGCAGAGCAAATGACCGGGCACCTGCTAAAGAGGATGACTCCAATGTGTCAGAAGCTCTTTCCTTGTTTCCACAACCTAAATCTCTCCTGAATAGGGTTATCCAGGTGGCCACATCGTCCAACAATATCTGGGTTTGTAGTTCACTTTGTTTTGGCAGTAACATCTATCCTCTTTAAACTCGATGTGCATTGTAAACTACCATGTGACTTATTACTGCAGGAGCTACTGCAGTTCAGAACAACAGGAGGGAAGCTAAAGAAGTGTGAGCTGACTCTGCTCTGGCCCGAGGAGATGACATTTACAGCCAAAGCAGGCAGCCGGGCGGCAGCAGAGAAGAGAGCTGCTGCACTTGCATGCATGAAGCTAAAGGTGAGTATTTGTTGAGAACTACTGTATCTTAACAAGTCAAGATTGTAATTAATATATGCATCTCACCTGGTTACAGGAGTTGGAGCTGCTGGATAAGGACAACAACCCACTGACACATGCCAAGTATCATCGAGAAAAGGTGAGGGAGGCTGGAGAGAGGGAGAGACGCCCACTTCCATTGGAGATTCCAAAATATCTGGAGCAAAGCGTGAGAGAGTACCTCACCCAGGTGAGTCTTGGTACAAGGAGGATGTGTGGTGTTTGACTGAGTTTTGACAAAAATGTAAGTTTCTGAGTTTGCGCATTTTTCTTAACAGTACCCAGTGACAACAGAGGTACAGAAACTGTGGGAAGAGGAAGAGGCAAGAGAACAACAGACAATAAACCGGAATGATGACGAAGAAGAGGACTTTATAACAGATGCCATCACAGGCAGGCCGTACAGGCCTCTTTCTGAATCTGAGGCTCAGCAGCTCAGCATCCACCTGCAGGAGAGATGGAACAGAGCAAACCCCGAATTGAGCCTCGAGCTCCCGGTCGACGCCCACTGTCAGCGTGTGATCTCGGCTGTGCAGGCCTCCAGGGTAGTTGTGATTGCTGGAGAAACAGGATGTGGCAAGACAACTCGGATCCCTCGTTTCCTGCTGGAGGATCGTGTGAGAGGGAGCAGCGGGGCTGAATGCAACATCCTGGTAACCCAGCCTCGCCGGATCAGCGCTGTGTCGGTGGCCCACCGTGTTGCTCAGGAGATGGGTCCAGCTCTGAAACAGTCTGTAGGATATCAGGTTAGGACAGCCTCATAGATTATACAATATCTTAGTTGAACACAAAACGATTTGCTTTGATTTCTCTAATAAGAGAAATGTATTTGCAAAGCTTCAAAACTTGATCTTGTACTTTAAAAATTAGGCTTTTTAGAAGCATCTTTTTATTCAATAAACGTATTTGAAATTCCTCTCGACAAAGCTGTTTTTGGGCTCCCACAACAGAGTGCTCTAACTTTAATTTCAGTCATCACCGGGACATAAAATTATGTCATAGGTGTTTTGTTATTTTTGTTTTTATAAAGCTATCTAGATTACAATAAAATACTTGATCTGCCTGCACTTCTCTCTAGAAAACCTGAGCGTTGCAGTGACTACAGATTTATATCAAAGTTCTAATTTTTGAGGGCCTTCCTTATATCTACTGTTTTTAACTATTTTCTGACATTAAGAGTAAAAAGTAGAATAAAATAAACTGGCAGTTTTCTTATTCTACCACATTGGTTATGTAACTGAACCCTTGAATGGCTGGTAGCATCGCAAGGATATGAATGGTTGAGTTAATCTTTGCCATAGTAATACATAATATTTGTTTAATGTTTCTCCTCTAGGTGAGACTCGAGAGCCGACTCCCAGAGCACAGTGGAGGAGCGATGCTCTTCCTCACAGTGGGCGTCCTGCTGAGGAAGATGAAGTCGAACCCAACCCTGAAGGGAATCAGCCACGTGGTGGTTGACGAGGTCCACGAGAGAGACATAAACACAGACCTGCTGCTGGCTCTGCTGCGCACAAGCCTGAACGAGAACCCTGACCTGAGGGTCGTTCTCATGAGTGCCACTGGGGACAACCAGAGGCTGGCTCAGTACTTTGGAGGCTGCCCGATCGTAAAGGTGCCGGGGTTCATGCACCCAGTACGAGACAAGTACCTGGAAGATGTACTAAAAGAGATGGGGCGTCGGTGTCAGGTCCAAGAAAAGGCGAAGACTGACAAAGAGGTGGAACTCGTGTCTGCCAGATTTTTGTTTTTTTTTTATACATTTTCTTTTTTTTTTTTTCCCAAACTCATGAGTTGCTCTGCATCTTGTCTTGTTTAGAATGATGCCACACCAGATCTTGATTTAGTCGCGGATGTCATTGAACACATTGACAGATGTGGAGAACCAGGTGCCTATTTTACCAAGCTGTTAATTCACTTTAAATAATAGTGTTTGAAATTTGGGGCTGAGTCATATTTTACAACAACTCCTCTCCCCTCCTTCTTCAGGTGCAGTGCTGTGTTTCCTCCCGGGATGGCAGGACATAAAGGCCGTTCAAGAGAAGCTCGAGGAAAAACCGCACTTCTCCTCTGGCTCCCAGATGATCTTGCCCTGTAAGTAAGAAGATGGATTTCCAGAGGCCTGCTTTTTGGCCTCTGGAAAAAGGTTCCCCACCTATAACCAGTTTATAATTTGGTTCTGTTTTTCTTTTAGTGCACTCAAGTTTATCAGTGGCTGACCAGCAGGCTGTGTTCCAGCGCCCCCAAGTGGGACAGAGAAAGATTGTCCTGGCCACAAACATTGCTGAGACCTCAGTTACAATAGATGACATTGTTCATGTGGTGGATGCAGGAACTCACAAAGAACAGAATTATGACCCAAGGACTAAAGTTAGTATTTGCATTTCATTTTATTCCAGGAAAATGTCAGCAAAAGTATTTATTTATTATCTTTATTTATTTCCCTCCCAGGTGTCCTGTCTGGATACAGTTTGGATTTCCCGTTCAAATGTTACACAAAGAAAAGGGAGAGCAGGCCGGTGTCAGCCGGGACAGTCCTACCACCTTTTCTCAAGAAAACAGCTGGAGTCCCTGCCTCCCTTTCCCATCCCCGAGATCCTGCGCACCCCACTTGAGAGTTTAGTAGTGCAGGCTAAAATCCACAGTCCAAACTCAAAGGTACTGGAATCATTTTTTTTTTCCCTGTTCTTTCTTGTATCTGTATTTAAATTTTTCTTCCATTTTATATTTATTAATGGCTTATCATTTTTGGTGCTTGTAGGCTGTAGATTTCTTATCCCAAGTATTGGACAGCCCAGAGCCAGAGTCTGTGAGAGACGCTGTCCGGAATCTACAAGATATAGGTAAGCGCGTCTTTACTTGTCTTTACTTGTCTTTACTTGTCTTTACTTGTCTTTACTTGTCTTTACTTGTCTTTACTTGTCTTTACTTGTCTTTACTTGTCGTTTTGATGCACTTTTGTTTTGCAGGAGTCCTGGACAAGACCGAAAGACTGACTCCATTAGGGGATCGTGTCGCCTGCATGTCATGTGACCCACGGCTGGGCAAAATATTAGTCCTAAGTAGCATGTTTAGATGTGTTCTGCCTATGTTGTCTGTAGCTGCCTGTCTCACTAGAGACCCTTTCCACAACAGCTTGCAGAACAGAGCACTAGTCAACAAGGTGAGATGTCTTCACCATAATAAATTTTGCCATATTTTTGTTTGATAAGCTGTTACTGAGTCGTGTCCTTTCTGTTTGTCCAGGCCAAAGAGGCTCTGAGTGGCTCAAGCAACAGTGACTATCTGGTGTTCAGTAGAGCTGTTCTGGGCTGGAGGAAAGTTCAGCAGGAAGGCGACCGAGAGGACAGGGATGAATTTCTGGAGAGGCACACCCTGTCCAAGGCCAGCCTTCGGTTTATAAACGGTCACTCTTTTACTCCTGTCTCAGTCAACTTTTGGAAGTTGAAAATCCCTGCCCTTTTGTTTTTTGCTAAAATGCTAAATTCAGATATTTCTGTCATGTGATCCTATTGCAGGTCTTATATCTCAGTTCAGTGAGAATCTGCATGACGCCGGGCTGGTTTCTCATCCCGGTGACTGCCAACGTCACACCTCTCTCTATAATGAGCACAGCAACCAGGATGAGCTGCTTAAAGCTGTGCTGCTGGCTGGGCTGTATCCCAACCTCATTCAGGTACATGGCAGCTACCCAGACTGACTTTCATTGCCTATATCCTGCTATAATCCCCCCCCAGGGACTCATAATTATCTCTGTATGGGCTAAAATGGATATGTATGCATTTGTATGGTAACAGTGATGTAACGGTTCTATAAATCTAGTTGAGCTTTTCTAGGTTAAAGCTGTATAGGTGTTTGTGTTGAATCTGACGTTGCATTGCATTTAAATTAGACCTGGTTTGTTTTGTTCTTTTGTTTTTTAGGTGAAGAAAGGTGTTGTGACTAAAGGAGGACGCTTTCGTCCCAACAGCATTTCTTTGCGAACACTCAGTGGGCCAGTGCTGCTTCACCGCTCCTCAGTGAACCGGTCAGAGCATGCCCTAAATATTGAGTTGCATCACAAACAGACTTGACGTGCATGTAAAGTTTTCATTTCTATTGTAGAGGGAAAGAAGACCTCCCTAGTCGGTGGTTGACCTTCTTCAGTGCCATCAAGTCCAACGGTAATGTTTTCATCAGAGACTCTTCTGCAGTCCATCCACTCGCCCTGCTGCTGCTTACAGACTGCGATATCACAGAGATGGGTAAGATGTTTTCTGCTCTCCCTAAAGAATGCATTTGTAGCACAGGTTGGAGGATGGTAATCTGACTGAAGTCCTTTGTTCATTCATCTCTCTGATCAGCTGAAAATCTTGTTGGTTTGGATGTGTTAAAGTGCTGACTAACGCTTTTGGACTGTTATGGAGTGCTACAGTGAAAGTTCAGTTTTTCTCAACTGTGCAAGTCTGTCTACATGTTTGTAGTTTGCTTTTTAGACAAGCACCAAAAATGAAATCATCCTCCTGCATTAGCAGACTTGAATACTATGCTTCTTTTTCTTGTGACCAGTGCATGGCGACAAAGTAGAAGTATCATTTCCTGGACGATCTCTGGTGCGCTGTGAGCTGCCGGTTGAGACGTGGGAGCTGCTCTGGGAGCTACGCACTTCCATTCAGACCATGCTGCACCGAAACCTCAACAGCCCCAGCAACACAAACGCTTCTCAAGATGGAAAGCTCATCTCTTTACTAGTAGAGCTGCTGAACAATACAGAGTCAAACCCTCCTGTTCACAGCAGTGACAGTGAGGTGGATTGATGAGACTGAGCGTTTTCTACATGTCTGCTGGCTCGGACAGATTAAGTGGCTAATGATTCGCTGTTTTGACATCAATTTTTTTTTTTTTTTTTTTCTATTTTAGTGCTGGAGTCCATTGTGAAAGCACTGAATTTGTCAGGAACTCTTTAAAAAACACACTATGGTCTGCTGCTATTTCTTTTTTGTTTTGTTTTTTTAAATTTCATTTTTAAGGATGGCTGATGTAAGGCCTCATTTGAATTTGGAACTTGTAATAGATGGTTAGTTGCTTTCTGAAAAGCTGAAGTTGGATCTTACTCTAATGGGTAGTGACAAAAGATGGCTGACCAAAGACTGTATGCAATAAACGTCATATTTATTAAAATCGACATCGCTGTTTCAAAAATGGTTTGATTTTCTATATAGAGTTATGGGATTACAGAAAAATGACACTCCAGAGGAAACTTTTCCTTTTTAAGAAAAATCCTTCATAAATGTCATGTGGAAGCTGCTCAGGCGTCTCAGTAATTCCTCCATGACGTCCTGAGGGGCTGCAATGCAAAATCTGCAGAAACAAAAAAAAAAAACAAAAAACACTTTGAGACTTGGACCATGAATTGAATCCATCTGCAGTCTAAACACAGACTTCTTTTAACAATAGAACTGATTTTTTGTTTCATACCAAAAATAAACTTGTTTTATATAATATCTATAATTTCTCAGATAGGTATTTTGAAGAGTGTCTGACTTGTATTGTACCTGATGTGGTAGGTGCCCTCCTTTTGTCCGTACTCCCAACCAGGACCGGTGAACACTCCTCCTTCTTCTAGCAGTCTCGTACAGTAGAATGTGTCTGGCTGCAGTCCTAATTCCTGAAATATCCAAGGAGAACAACAAAAACACATTTCAGGAACATGAACCAGGAGAAAGTTCAAAGGGCTTCAGCACCGATTATATAATACATCCTCTTGCATTTCTGCTGTAACCTTGGCTTTCTGAATGGCTTTTGGTGTGAGGTTCAGTCTGGGGAACGCAAACAATCCTCCTTCAAGGGGTGGGCAGCTGAATCCTGGTAGGCTGTTGATAACCTCGTGGACTCTCTTCACGTTATGAACCAGCACAGCCCTGATGTGCTCAATCTCCTGCAGAAGACATCAGCTTGTAGGGAAATGGCAAATTCTTTATCAAAAACAGCTACAGCACTACATGGAGCTGGTCGTCCTCAGCTAAACAAGAGTACAGTTCTCAGGTCCAACCTGTTTATAGAGCGGGTACGAGGGGTCTCCTGGCTTTGGAGGGTCCGTCATCAGATCCAGGGCAATCTGACCTAAAATTGGTGTGCAAGAATCTTTGGAGGAAAGTGTGTGGATGTGTTTCATGACAGCAGGATCCAGATTTACCAGCTCGACATATCCAGCACGGAGACCACACCTGATGAAAGAGACTTACATGTAGAGACAACAAAAAACTTAGCTGTTCTGGAGCTTTGCTTCTCATGATCACTCTCAGTGGATGTCCAGTTTGTCACTGAATTAGATTTTTTTTTTTTTCATTTCACACTATCCCTACCACCCTCCTCTGACACACCAACCCTCTGCACGCCCTTCCGTGCTACATGCTATGAAGATTTCTTCTTTACTTCCTGCCTGCCAGCTCACAACAAAGGTACATCAAAGGGAAAGCTCAGGTTGAGCAGTTTGGAGACATAGTTAGAGGCCGAGATGGTTTGGACATGTGCAGAGGAAGGATAGTGGATATACTGGACACACAACCTTCCTTTTCACTCTTGCCCTGAAATGCAACCCCATCCTCTCCACCCTGCTTGCACTCTCTTCTTCACCTCTCTTTTACACTCATCCACTAACCTTTGCTCCTTGCAGCGTCACTGTTACACCTATGATACTCTTAAGTTCCGCATTTTAGCTTCTATAAGAAGTGTTTAAACTTACAATAAGACTGGTTAATGATCTCTTTGTTCATACCAGTCTAAAGAAAATGTCCAAAGTACGTGCTGTTTTAGCACATTTGGCACTAATTTGCATGAATTTCAAAAAGACATTTCTACAATTAACAGAGAAAATATATGTTAAACACAAAAGTGCAATTATCACAATGCAAGTCATGCAATGCAATCAACTTTGGAAGTTTTTACCTAACAGCCATAAAAGACTGACAGACAACATGGACACCCAAGTTTGTGAATGTGATAACTCGAGAACAAAGTGATGTAGGAGTTTTAAATGACATTATAGGTGTATCTACTAGAAGGCTGAGAGGTGCCACTAACTGCCGCCAGTATCAGGGTAACCATTTCACTGGTTAGCATATTAACCTGGCTGCAAGGAGGTTCAGGGGTCAAACCTGCTGACCAGTTGGAGTCTCTCTCCCTGTGCCTATGTGGGTTTTGTCCAGGTTATCTGGCAACCTTTCAGAGTCCAAAGATTGCATGTTAGGTTAATTGGTGATTTTAAGTGTGAATGTGTTTATAAATGACTGTCTCTCTATGCTGGTCCAATAATGGCCTGCCAGCCTGACTGGGGTGTATCTCACATCTCACACAGTGACCCTAAGGTACCAAAGAATCTCCTCAGAACTTGTTTTTTTTCTTCACTAGTATATCCAGTGTTCAGATTTCTCTTCTGAAAAAAAGCATAAACTGTAGATAGTAGCCTATGCCACATTTGCATTTTTAAAGATAAGATTCCTTGAAACATGACAATACAGAGAAATAATATTTGTAATGCAGTTAACAAACTTGAGAAGTTTGGTGTATAAGTTTTTAAAAATCCTAATCATCTGTGTAGTTGTGCAAATAATGAACAATAGCACTTATAAGTATCAGTGAGCATACTAACGTCTTCATCTTTTTGATCTTGTAGAGAGATTGCTTATTTGACTGCTTTATTTCTTTAAATTTCAGTTTAATTTTTGCCTTAACCCTTTAAGACCTACCATAGAACAAAGTCCGCCAGAGCTTATATTATATTTTTACATGCTGTAGTGCCAATTTTTGGAGCATTTCAAGTTGATATACATCAATACAACCATTATAGCCCAAATTTTAATAATATGTATGCATTAAGTGCATAGTAATTACATAAATTGCAAAAAAAGTGCAATAAACTACAAAAAAATTGAAAATCGTTTTTGTTTTTTTAACATATATTTCTAGTTAGAGAAGTTCAAGAGGCTTATCCCTCAAAACTGTAAATACAAAAAAGTTGCACAAACTAGTTTCCCACCACAGGAAATTTATTTGAAGTGTCTTCATAGTTTTACTTTTGAAATACACCAATTTTTATATACTGCAGGAAAAACGAAAATAAATATTATAGTGCAAATTTGCAAAAAAGCAGCATATGCATCAAAATAAACTATTTCCAGCAGTGCAATTTGAGTTCTAAGCATCCCAGAAACGACACAGAAAGTCATAAAGTCAAAGATAACTTTTAAAAACACCAGTATAGGCTCTGAGGCCCTGACAGTAAAAAAAACTACATTTCCGCGAAAATGACGTCACTTCCGGTTTCGGACACGAGAAAGTTCGCGCTGACGTCTATTCCAACGTAGGAAGTGTTATGAACAGCTGATCGGATCGGAAAAGCGTGTTTCTGGAATATTATGTTTTTGTTGCTGCAAGCGCTTTTATGCAGTTTTGCAAAGCTATATGTAGAAGAAAAACCGTGACCTAGGACAAGCTGATGGCATAAGATGTAAGTACAACTTCTCCGGTTTCATATGTAAAAAAAATTATTGCTCTAGCTTACGTGGTTGCAGAGCTACCGGGATTTAAAAATAGTTACGCAAAACGGAGCGTGCCCGCTCCGACCGGTTTTAAAGGGTTAAGCTTTGTGAGAATCATCGATTACAAACCAGATACACATCTGGACTGAACACATACTCTCCCAAGAAGCCTTTGGACACTGAGTGAAAGGACGCCAGCTCCACTGTGCCTGAGAAAGGAGGCCCCATCTCGCTCAAAGTCCTTTTGTAGGAGACAAACTCACAGTTTTCCCCATAAACACAGTCCTGATAGAGCTGCAATGCAACATGTAAACATCCATAAGTTCATTTATACAGGTGCATTCAGTTTTTAAAATATGCTTGCATGGATGATAATAGCTTCTCCACCTCATCAACCAGAAGAAAGAGCCTCTTTTCCCAAGCAAACCGGATCACCTCTTGCACTGATTTTTGGCTCTGAACATAACCTACAGGCAGTGTGGCATAAAAACAAGTAACATCCTGTAACACAAAGACCAAACATATACAGTAGACGATCCCCACACTGGCTGGAATAAATACCTGCTGGATTTCCGGGGTTGATGACGTACAGAGCCACAGGATTACAGACTCCCTTTGCAGATTCGAGCGCTCGCTGCAGCTCGTCCACCTGCAGCGCCCATCCCTGCTCCTCACTCAGGTAATAAGGGACGGTGACTGCACCCAACTGCGTTATGGACAACACGGTTTTGTTGTAGAATGGCACTGGAATCAACACACCTGTTCTGGGTGAAGCCTCACGGTTCACTAAGACATTGAGAATGTTCTAGAAAGCACAGAAAAGAGAGATTGTGATGATCCATTAGAAAGCACATACACATGTATGCAGCATGTCGGTAATCATGGAGTTACCGAGATTGACCACTGTGAGCCAGGGCTGATGTAAATGTTCTCGGGGTGAGATGGAATTCCTCCGTCTCGTCTCTTTATGAATTCAGAGATGCTGTGGACGATTTCTGGTATACCAGCTGCAGCAGAATATGAACCTGAAGAGATTGAAAACAGACTTTAACTCACATAAAACAAACTTACAACTTGATCCGGCAAAACAAAGCAGACTTTTTGTATTATTATTTCTGCCTAGATTTGAATTCATAAAATGGCTTTTAAAAAACGTTTTATAAGACATATACATTTCATTGTATTTATATTGTTTGTCTATATGAGCCTATAGTTTATTAAACACTATATCGAAATTATTTTTCTTTTTTGTTATTAGACATGCTTCCTGTATAGAGACTTTTATGTATATAATAAACATGGATGCCAGAGTACGACAGCATTTCTGCGCAGTTCATTTGTAATCTATTGAGACCTGTTACTGTTGTTTTAAGTGAATCAAATCAAATCAATTCAAAATGTATTTCTATAGTAATACCACAAAGTTGAACAAAGTGCTTCACAGTCAGTCAGAGCAATAGTATTAGCCAGTTAGAATAAAATCAGTTAAAGGGAGGGCACGAAACAATATGAGTAAACAGCATAACTAGCCACTAAAGCCAGAGTAAAATAATAAGTTTCAAGAGGCAATTCAAAAGACTGGATGGACTCGGAGGAACGAATATAAGGAGGGAGGTTATTCCAGAGTCTGGGTGCAGCGATAGCGAAGGCCCGATCTCCTCTGGACTTCAGACTCAACCTCGGTTGCGTCAGGAGCATCTGATTGGACGATGTTAGTGCTCTATTAGGATTATACAAATGGAGGAGTTCAGATAGATAGGTGGGAGCTAAATTGTTTAGAATTTTAAAGGTAAGCAAGAGAATTTTGAAATTGATACGATATTCAACAGGGAGCCAATGTAAGTTGGCTAAAACTGGTGTGATGTGATCATAATTTCTAGTACCAGTTAAGAGACGCGTAGCTGCGTTTTGAACTAACTGGAGCCAGTGAAGAGAAGAATATGGGAGGCCCGAGTAGAGGAAATTACAGTAGTCCGATATGGAAGTGATAACAGCATGAATAAGCTTTTCGAGATCCTTCAAGGGAAGGTATGGCTTTGCTTTAGATATCTGACGCAGCTGGTAGAAACTGTTTTTTACCACAGTGGAGATCTGTTTCTCGAGTTTGAAAGAGCTGTCCAGGAAAACACCAAGGTTGGTCCAAGGTAGTTGGTATTTGACTTACAATAATTGCAGTAAACTTAAACCTTAAAGGTATTCTCCGATTCCATTTTTACCATTTGAAGCTCTGTAGATCTGTTTCTGTAGATAGTTTTGATGCCATCTGCCCTGTTTTGGGGGTTTTGGTCTTTTGATATTTCTGCCACCACGCGGTTACTGCAGATACAGCATTTTCATTTTTTTCCACATCATTAGACCGCATACGTTGCCCTCACCTACACTCCCTCCAACACATCTCCCCAGCTCCTCCTGGGCCCTCTGTCTTACATCCAGTGGCAGATTGTTGCTGTTGATAAGCGGCGGGTAAACACACGCTGCAAGAACCTGTGAAAAAGCGCAACACGGACATCCTTACTCCAAGGAAACGTAATGAGTTTACACAGTGTGTAAAGGTCCGAGTTTACCTGTCTGACAAATGTCAGAGGTTTCATTCCTGCCCCGTGTAAATCACCCTGGAAGACATCTATCACTTCTTTGTAGGGTTTTCTCACTCCCTGTAGAAGAGGGAAAGGTTAAAGATATTACAACAAAGACAGCATAACTAACTCTGGTTTATGCTCCCTATATTACAACTCTGCGTAAACATAGTTTTTCTTGCCTGTCTGAGCTCGTCCTTGATCCGGTTTGCTCGTCTTGCCAGGGCTCCATACTCTAACTGCTTCATGTTCCACATGTTTGAATTGATGTCCTGCAGGACAGATATTACTGTAACCCTCTTTACTTTGTTCAGACCAACAGAAGTGTGGGGGAGGTGAGCTGAGTCTTTTCTTCATTCTCAGCTTGATGTGAGGAGAATCATTTACCAAAGGACTTGTTCTTTAGTTAGATGTGCACAGAATCAGGCAATATGTGCCTTATTAACAGACCCTGTGCTGAAAGGACAGACTTCTTGAATTAACTCCAGTGTACAGTTCGATGCTTTACTTCTGCATTGCGTATTAACTTTTGGTCATGACCATGCATGACAGAGCATTTTAAAGTATCTTCTCTTAGTGGCTCTGTGTGCGATCTGTAAGTCTTATTTAGAGAGAAGTTTTAAACAAATAACTATGATTTGTTTTTTTAGTTATTTATTCATTCATAATAAGGCACCAGATTCACACCAATGAACCAAACTAAATTAATTAATCTATGGATGGACAGATCTAAATAGGAACAAACAGGACAACAACTTATGTGCCATGTGGTATGTGCCACTGAATGTTTAAGCCACGGGATCAGTACAACTGCTTCTTGGTCTGAAAGGTGAACAGGATTCATCGTGGCACAAAGGTTAGAAGAAGGTTAATACTTTCCTTAGAAGAAAATGTCTAAGAATGACTCTCCCTCTCTACTGTTCAAGGTTATCAGTGCTTGTAGGTTCACCTAGGTTCAACCCTTTGTTATGCTGCTACATCAATATGAATTTCCCAACTCGGGAATTAATAAGGGGTTAGTAAAGAGTGTTAACATCCATAAAGCTTAAATGACTTACTGGGATGATTTTTTTAATTTTCTTTTTCTGAACAGCGCATATAAATAACACAAAGCGAACGCAAGTATGATTAATATTAGATATATAATTATTTATTAGAGATGATTAGAGATTAATATTTTTCATTTTTAATCCGAGTGTGTTTTTTCAATCTTCCTTGTGCTGCGCTTTAAAATTGAAGTCGCTGTTTCTTTACGGAGAAGATTTACAGTCGTACTCTTCAGCTTCCTGTTTTGTTTTTCTGTCGCTCGGTTTCGGGTAGACATGGAAGAATTTGCGAGGCGCGGAGACAGCCAGAGCCTCCCCGTGATAAAACGCGCTCTCTTTAAACACCGGTGGACCTGTTAAACCCCACGGAAGAAGCGGGCAGCAGTACCGAGCCGCACCCGTCCCTGGTGTCCGCGACATGGCTCTCAGCTCGGGCGGCTGGGCTCCACCAGCCCCGATTCCTGCCTCGTCCCCACAGGCTGCATGCGGCGGCCCTGCACCTACCGCCTGCTGCAGTACCGTTTTAATGTCCGTCCGTGTTTCGGTGTGCCATTCCGGGATCCGACCGCTGTACCTGCCCGGAGCGGGCAGCGAGGCTCTGCGCCTGCAGCTCAGCATGGACCCGAGCCGGGCCGGAGAGTTCCGACTGGCTTTACGCGATACAAGCGGAAACCGCAGTGTGGTAAGCGTACACACACACACACACACACCTGTATGTTTAGAACAAATGCTTTTGTTATCAGCCTAAACGTGTGTGTGTGCGCACAAACGCCTTTTTAAGTGACATTTATATTCTTAATCAACAAAAGGCCTTTACGCGCAGTTTTACGGATCTCATAGTACGACATGTGCACCTTGGTGGATTCAGTTTGAGGCACGACAAATCTCAGAACAACAGAAACTCTTTCCTGCAGTTTACACCAGGATCCACTGTGACAATCAAGCGCCTGATATTTAGCAGAGCCTTCAGATTCCCACTCCGGTGTCGTCCTTATTACCAAACAGTATGTTTTTAAAAGGGGGGTCTTAAAAAGCCTCACATTGTTGTTTTAACGGAGAAGTAGTGTAGTTACTAAAACTTTTAGTTTCGTTTTCATTTTCGGCCTTTCCACGACCTAACAGCATCACGGGGGAAGTCCTTTATAGTGGTAAACTCTCCAAATCTTAATGGCAAAATGGCAGGTGGGAATTTCCACGATCCTCATGTCATCTGAACAAACATGCAGATTTCAGCCAAGTCATTTCTCATTATGTGTGTTGTAGGAAGTCTGTATTTATTCACTGGTTTTCACTGGTATTCTACACCAAATGATTCAAACAGTGGCTTAAGCAGAAGAAGAAACTTTAGTCATTCTGTTAGCCAGTTAATGGCGTGACTAACCTTAATGTCAAGTCCTCCTGTGATTGGAGAGTTCGTAATGACAGATAAAAATAAAAGCATGGCTTATGAGGAAAACCACACTGAGCACAGAGGTGCATTTACCTTGCCGCTTTACCACTGTTTCCATTTAGATTGCTGACTGTGGCACTAACACAAAGACAGCAGGCGGAGTTGAAGATATATGAGATTTTCATTGGAAGTGACCAGGATTAGAAATGAGTACAACAGAAGGACAGCTCAGGCTGAGCAGTTTGGAGACAATGTAGAAAGGCAAGGCTGAGTTGGTTAGAACATGTGCAGAGGAGGGATAGTGGATATATTGGAAAAAGGATGGTGAAGATGGCGGTGGGAAACATCAGGCACCCCAGGATATGATATTATTTAACATTTTATAATATGAAGAACTGCGTCACCAACAGATTATACTTTTGAACAAGAGAAACAGTTTAAGGGTTAAACACAGAATTATGAATTTGTGTATTTGCTGATAGTTGAATATGCACAATACTGATCAGAACACAATCAGTAAATATAAAGGTGTTTGAGTTTGGCTAAAATGATGAATAAGAATAAAAGTAAGAAAAGAAAATAATCATTTTAGAGACGGGCGTAAGTCAGGCCTGGATCGCAGTCGGTCCAAGTCAGACTGCGACTGTTTGCACAAAATTTGTATCCTATCAGGTGAACTCTGGGCAACCATTTAATCACAACAAGTTACCATCCGTCACAAAATGTGAAAAAAACCCAAAAAAACAATACAGTCTCCAGGCAACCACCAGTGTTTTGAAATACATGGAAGGATGTTGCTATCCTGTTTTCACTGAGCCATTAGCTTTGTGAAGCTAAAAGTGTCCACTGTTGGATGGTTCTTTGGTTGACCCGATTAAAAAGTAAGTGCCAGGAGGATTGCTGTGGTTTATACAATCGAACAACCTCTGGCTATGGAACAACACAGAACCCACAACTACCTCTTCAGGCCAGGACTCTGCAGTTTGTTTACACCTGTAGGCCAGTGGACACTCTTTCAGTGATGTGGATGTACACATATTGGACAAGGATGAGCATTGGGGAGTCTAGGAGGCCACGCTCAAGAAGAACATAGGGGAGATTGATGGATGTATGGTGGATGATAGATGTGACAGAGAAAGATGGTAGGGATAGGGTGAGATAAAGGCGGGTGATGTGCTGTGGCAACCCTTAAATGGAGCAGCAGAAAGAAGAAATGAATGTTTACAGGCTCAACGTCTAACTTGGTGCTGTATAAAACACCAAATGTAAGCGTAGTGCTTTCAACTTCTAATGTCTGATTAGTTCTCGCGTCTTCAGTGCTTCTCATTCGTGAAGTGTCTCCATACTCTTTCCCATGATTCTTGTGTGGTTTGTGGTGTTTGAACTTGTTGTGTTTGGCGTGTGTGTGTGTCTGTGTGTGTCAGCCCCTCGTTTAGGAGCAAGCTCCTCGATTTGTCTCGGATGGTCCTGCTGCTGTTCAGAGCTACCTATGCAAGCCTGCACTCCGTCATCCAAATAATTAAAAAGTATTGCCGCAAAATGTAATTTGTGACACCATGAAATAAATCATGGAGCATAATATGAAACTGTAGATCTATGATATGATATTTATACACATTTTTTTGGACGATTTTTGCCCATGCAGCAAAGGACCACCATTCAGACTCGAACACGACATACAGTCATTTTTCAAATTTACTGCTTGTTTTTATGTTTTATTGTCTCTCTTTCAGTAACAGTAACTTGTTCAGTTTAAATAAAGCTTTGATCTTAAATACTAAATACTTAAATACCGACCAACTCTAAGCAGTCTGTGACACTAAACTTGTATTTTTGCACGATTTATCTGGCAAAGCAAGCCATTTAAAGCTGTTTGGCTTCACATAATTGTGCCTTTTTTTTTTTTTAACTACTTTTTGACAATCAAAGGATCAATCAGCAGATTGTGGGACACAAAAGACATTTCAATACCAAAAGAAGTTTAATCTTCTCAATACTGGCATTAAAATAAACAAAAAAGGCACACATGCTTAAGCTCACCTCACTTTGCCCAGTGTCTGACCGGCCACATCTTAACTTAACTCCCAGATCTGCCCTTTGTTTGTCACATTCACTGTGTCATCTGCCTGAACTGTGACAGGCTCTGAATTTGCTTTTGCATCTCCACTCTTGACAGATTTCCCCCTCGACTACCGAGACACGTCTTGATTCAACTTCTTTTAGCTCGTCTGTCTCAGCTCAAAGACTTAACGGGCACCCCGCGTTATCGTATCAGACAATTTACATGCATTCCTTCCGGCAGAAGGGAAATCCATCTTCCCGGCTTTTGTCTGTGCCCTGAAGATCCCCCCCCACCACACTCCCCACTGCCACAGTGAATGTTCCAAGACAGATTGTGTGTAAAAGAAATCTCTGCTGCCAAATTCACTCACTGATGACACGTCTTTCTCTGTCAAAGTGAGGATTTCACATGCTTCATTTTGCCATGTATCAGGGGATTGTTTCCTTTCTGTTAAATTGTGATAGTCCTCCAAAGAGAACTGCAGTTTGCATCTGTTGCATCTACTGTTTGGTTTTTTTCCCCTCAGCTCTTGTTCAGTGCAAAGGAGAATCAGGGTCTTTCTTTTTAATATGCTAAACATTCGTTAGTCCCACCTTTTCAGGTTTGAGGTGTTTTTTTGACATATTAAACCAAGGCTCGCAAAATTTCAAAATCTCTGGTAGCCCTTCGGGCAGGCACTCTTCAGTTTTTGGTAGCCCAAAATAAATTTAAGTAGCCCGAATAAAAAAGAGAGCAATTTTTTAATGTTTTGTTTCCTTTACAATATTATACATTAAAGTATAATATTGTAACGGAAACAAAAATTTATCAGAAAGTTGTTAAAATACAAATCACAACATCTGTATAAAAATCACAGTCATCAACTCAAATACTTGGTTCTAATTGAACAGAAATTTCTATGAACTTGCAAGAACTGTGTAGAACATGAATCAGTCTGTGTCAGATCCTGAATCTGAAATTTCCACTGAAGTCAAGGGTAAGGCAAGTAGTGGAACCAAGATCGAGGCCATTTGCTTTTTGAAGTTTGCAAAGACTGCTAAATTTTGACAATGGTAGTTCACTCTTTGCAACATAGTACGCTTTTGAAAGATTTTTCAGGACTTCTGCTTGTGCTTGGTTTATTTTTAGTATGTTTTTTTGCAATTGCTGTGTGTTCTGGGAAAGATATTGCAGACTGGGCAATAATGTATTTCTTGCATTTCTCATGGGTTCTGATGGGGTCTTTCTTAAAATTACTGGTCCCAGTAACAAAGGCGCTTGGCGACTCAAATGAAATGAAACTCACAACACACCTGGCAGAACATCATGTTATTTAGCTTGTCATATTCCAGCCACATAAATTCTTTTGTCCATGAAACCACAAAAGCTGAGCTTTCTTTTTGCCTCATAGTCTGATTTGTCATAACTTTTCCGTTTTGTGGTCGGCTTTTATTTGGCTGCCCCTTCTTCACCCTGACCTGTCTTATTTGGCTCAGCAGAACTAAAATACCGGCGTAAATCCTGCTGCTTTTACACACGTACTTACATAACGGTCAGCGATTCTCTGCGCAATAAACCTCTCACATGTTTAAGCTTGCTGTGGGAGATTTCACTTGTCAGGTTTGAATAGTAAGCTAATGAGTGATAAGAAGATGTCAGAGGAACTGGTGCGCAATTAATCGTCACTCACCTATCAGTGCTGCCGCTCTCTACACACCGTTCGCGCGATCGCAAAGTGAAAGTGAAAGCAAAAAACAAGCACAAATTCAAACGCGATTTCAATATGTCATATATTGGCAGTGGCTCATCGATGCCAATGAGATAATTACTCAGCTACATTTTCGAAAGAATGCAAAAGCATTGACATATATTTTCCCTTCCTATGATAGCCCGACGGGCAGGGCTGAGATAGATTTTGGTAGCCCGACTGGAAAAATCGCTAGCCCCGGGACGTCGGGCTAGCGATTTTGCGAGCCCTGTAAACAATTAGTCAGGTGGATGCAAATGAAAGTGATTTGATTTGTTGGTGTTGGAACTGAGTTTTTTGGGTCTCGGATTCATTTGTCACACTTCAGCTCATGTATGGGGATGAAATTTTCTTACATCACTTTGTGTTTTTACCTTCAGTTTATCGCAGAGTTTGACCTGCGCTCCGTGCAGTATGAGGTCAAGTCCTCTCGCTGCCATGAGATGCGTCTCGTTGCTCCGCCTCACGACTGCATCCGCTTCAACTTCCGCTGTGACCGAGAGGCCGAGGAGTGGGCCACCGTGATGATGTCTTCACTAAGAGAGGCACACAGAGGTCAGTTTGACAATTTTGTTTCTTTATTTCTGATAAAATGAATAATGGTTTATGTCAGTCAAATATAAATGTAACACTCATTAAACAACGTTGTACATCCTTTCCAAAAATCCGTTTTAGTAGCATTAGAACTAAAGATGGTGACTCAGTAACTGAAACCAGGCCTTTTGTCGGTTGTTGTTCTGAGATTTTAAACCACAGCTGCTGCACAATTATGTATACTCACTGGCCACTTTGTTAGGTACACCTAACATTAACTTGCATCACACAGTTGCTACAGATTTGCCGGCTGCACATCCCAAAGGTGCTCTTGGATTGACTGTGGAGGTCTCTTGAGTACGGTGAACTCACTGTCTCTCTAAGATGGGTGATCGAGAGCAGTGTGTGAAAATCACAGTAGATCAGCAGTTTCTGAAATACCAGCACCAATATCGACGGCAAGGTCCAGGTCACTAAGATCACCCTACTCCGTTTGAACTTCAGCAGGGCATCTCTACCGTGTCTACATACCAAAATGCGCCGAGGTCCTGTCCTGTGATTCGTGTTAACAAGCAGTTGAAAAAGGTGTAGCTAACAAAGCAGCCAGTGACCATGCAGTCACTTGACTCCTTCAACTTCAGCAGGTCGTCGTGACCATGCCTAAAAACATGGAGCTGTGGATTTTAAACCACAGCTGCTGCACAGTTATACTAAAGCAAATCCAGCAAACAGCAACCTGTTTTAGTCGATTTTAGTTGCAGCAAACAGGTTTTGCCATGTTTGCTGTAACTAATTAGATATTTGTTAACGAGTGGTTTGAGAGGACGTACCCAATAAAGTGTATTTCACAATTCTATTCCCTGTGACGCATTGTTTTTTTTTCCCTGTGTTGCTCCAATTTGAAAACTCAGTTCAACTTTCACCCAAATATCTGCTGAGTAAAGGTTCCCCTTCTGCTTTTTGACTGGCGCTGGTCCATTTTGCACTCAGTTTTTGCTGTAACAGTTCAACAAACAAAATGCTTTCAAGCCTCCACCCAAAGGGAGGGAGTATGTAATCGGTCTGTCTGTTTCCTAGCAGTCTAGCGTCCTGAGTTTCAAGATATCGTTTTCAAATTTCCTGTGATGGTAGATGCCAAAATCAGGTCAAGTTAAAGGTCATACCAAATGTGGAAATCAGTACAAACTTTAAATTAGCCACAATTTTTCATGGATCATCTTCAAATTTTGCAACAACATAGTAGGCCTTGGGGGACATGAGTACCTAGGTTGGCTAACCTTGACCTTTAAATGACTGTGGAAAAAAAAAAAAAAAAAATTCAAGAACCCATATTGAGTAATATATCATATGAAAGGGCATGGGGAGAGCTGTACAATACAATTGAAATTTTTTCAATACAACACCCTGCGACGTCACAATGACGCCATAAAGCTTCGCAAAAGTCACACAAAGCATGAATAGATGTTAAAATCTCAAGTTTTTACAGCTTACAGAAGCCAAAGATTTCAGTCAGTTGGGCTCCAATCATGTGGGTGAAGATGATAAAATACACTATTCTAGTATTTAATGCTTCAAGGTCAAAGGTCAGGGTCACAGCAATTAGGAAAAAAAACTGTAAAGCAATATATTGGTCATTGGGGGACATTTTTTTTTTTTTTTTCTTTAAAACATTTTTTCAATATAACATTATATAACTTCACAATGACTCAAAAAGATTAATATACTACACTTGATACCCATATTTACAATGCTGACGTCAGCATGTTGTAATAAAAACATCATAAAACATTAAAGTTTCAGTATAGCCCTCTGAGAGCTCCTGTTTGTAAAGAATTGATTTAATGTTGATAATCCATCAAAGAAATAAAAACTGAGGCGCCCCCTGGTGGCCGCATGCTGATGAACAATCTATTTTTTTCTCTACCCGTTTTGCCAGTCTCTTTCTCCCCTCATACTTTTATTACATTTTTCTTTTCATAAAAACGTGAAAATAGGGTTTACCTCAGGTTAAAGGGGAAGAATAAAACCATTTGTGAAACTGTTAAAAAGACTCTGTATAAACAAACAGAGTAAATAAGGGCAAATTACTGACCTTTGTTATACTGTAAACATATTGCACCTTAAATTTTTTTGTGTCTGTGAAACATAACTCACGCTGTGAGAAGTCAAAGAAAAAGCAGTTTAGATGTTTTCTGTCTGAGGTTAATGGTAAAAGCTGGAATCAAATCAAAGCAACATTACATATGTTAGTTGGAGGAGATAAAGTATCGTTTGGGTTGGGCCAACTGTTAAAGGGTGTTAGTTTTTTGTATGCTTTTGCTATGTTGCTTAGTGATAAACGTACGCAGGCATCGGATCTTTATCAACCCGGTGCAGCTAGTGTAAACACTGATATTGGCTGAACTTGGTATGTGTTGACTTCAAGGCGTTGTAAAGCACTTCAGTGACAAACTTCTCCGTCTCTCCTCTGACAGTTGCAAATGTGGATACATACGAATCAGACAGCAAACAGAACAACACGGCAGCGGCGAAGGAGCAGTGGAGCTCAGCCTCGCTCCCGCTGAGCGGTAAGCATCCATGTTTGTCGCCATAGTGTTTTTTTCTCTCTCTCTCTCTCTTTACTCACAGTGTGCTGTAATAATGTCACGTTTAATTGCTGTCCTGTGCTTTTCAGAGGAGCTGTGTTTGGAGCTCACCAGGGCAATCGAAGCCGGTGACACGCAAGCTGCTTCACAGCACGCATCCGCGCTGGCTCGACAGAAAGCGGCGCTGACGATACAGCTGTCAGAAAAAAACTACGCAGATGGGGAAATCAGGTGAGGAGGTGGAGAAACCTTTGGCTGTGTGGGGCTATTCAAGGCCATTATTATGACTGCTGTGTCTTCCAGGGCTTACCTGTGTGCCATATCTGTGTTGCAGTTTATCTGTGGTGGTGGAGGATGTCTCGTCATCCTGTTGTGTCACAGTGAAAGTGTTTCCCTACATGACTGTGGCTGCACTCAAGCAACAGGTCAGAAAACTGCTGGTTACAACAGCTGGAAACGTAGCTGATCATAAATTTGCACTCACTGACTTCCTCCTCCTTTCTTCTTCTTCTTCTTCAGGTATTTCTCGAGTACGGTTTCCATCCTCGCGTCCAGCGCTGGGTGATCGGTCAGTGTTTGTGCACCGAGCCGAGGTCATTAGCTTCCTATGGGGTGCAGAAGGATGGTGATACAGCGTACCTATACTTGATCTCTGCCCGGCAAGCCCGGATTACCCGCCAGCTGTTCCAGCAGGACCTGGAGAGTGCCCTACTCACCACACCCCTCCCCCCAGGCAACGGGCCCACCTCCCAGGACTGGAGGGGTTACAACACCCTCCCCTCGAGGCTTCCCCACAACAACCAGGGTGAGTTCAGGATACATGGCGATGATGATGATGTTTCGGTTGCATCTGCATGAGTGCACTGCTGTGGTCCTGCTAGGTAACAACAACAGTTGTTAGCAGAGTCAGTCGCAGCCACCTTAACCATCCTCAGTACTTTAGAGCTTTTTGTCACTGATGTGCTGAGGTAATACTGATATAAACGGAACCTTTCCTGCTGCTGAATCAGGGGGATGTTGGAAGTTATTGCATAATTAGTTTCATTTCATTGGGTAAAGAAAGCCTTCGTGGAGGAAGCTGTGCCGCAGAGCAGCCAGCATTCTGTGACCGAACACCGGAGCAATGTTTGCTGACTCGATCATCTTTTAGGTTTACTGCGTCTCAAACTTGTGGTCAAGGAAGCATAAAGTCTAGTAGAAAGTCACCTGTGTACACTTTAAAGTCTCGTGTGATTTCCAGATTAGTTACTGACTGCAGAAGATTTGCAACCAGCTTTTAACTGTCCAAGTTTTTAACTGCCAGCCTGTTTTATCCTATTTCGTTGGTGTCCGAAACACCAACATAGACCTTTGTTTCAAAAAAGATGAACACCCCTCCACACGCTTGGCATCGACCAAGTCGAGTGCTTCCGAGCACCAAGATACAGAGTCCCATTTGTGAAACTGATGATGGAGGAGCAAATAGAGGAGCATGACAGGAGGAAAAGGGAAATACATATGATGGTACTACGCTGAAACCCAAGCCAGACTGCGTAACACCTAAATTGCTGAAAAGCATGATGACCACTGACACTGATGAGCATAAAGTGCTATTAGATTAATTATTCTAATTACTCGCTGTCTTTTGAGGGAATCTATGTGTAGAAAATACAAGAAACCCAACAATCCCTACAGTTTAAGAGTCGTCAAACCTGAATCAGCACTGCAGGACAACAATTCCTAATGTAGGAATCATACTGCGCGGTACATGTTCTGTCAGGAATTTGTGAGTGGGGCTGTTAAATAACCTTAAGATATTATTCAAAAACTACAATTCTTTATTTTGGGATTTTTGTAGGTGTGTGAACATCTTTCAAGCTGGATGTAGATGCAGCCAGTTTAACATTGTGTTGTCCGCAGGTACAGGTGGAGGGAGCGACAGACCAGGTGACATCAAAGATGTTCTCGACATTGAGAAGCTGCAGCTGAATGATCATACCAGCAAAGCGAGTAAAACACAGGTATGAGTTTAATATAGGATGCTTCTGACATTGCAGGGACACAGGGATGCTAAACTTAATTAACTCCCCTGCACCCTAATAGCAAATACATGTTTTGGCTCTAGTAAGCTGTATAAACAGACCCAGTCATTTCGTCCTGGAAGCTGGCCGACAATATGACAGCAACTGCTCTGTTCAGAATAGAGAAACAAGAGTTACCCCTAGTAGGCATCACAGGAGGGAAGAGTTCTTTATTATCTTTGTCATGCAATCATAGGTCAGTGCTGGTGGGCTCTGGGCTCTTAATCCCCACCCACAAACTAGAGTTGATGCAAAATCTGCTTAATTTTTCAAACCATAGTTCCCAGCAAGAAAAATAATGGTGAATTTGTTCATTACGAATAATGAACACCTTGACAGCACAGACATTATAGATGAGCAGTATTATTACTTTTGATATAGCTTTAAATGAACTCCACATGTATGTGTACTCAGCAGACAGAGTGGGCGTGTCCCTCGTGCACTTTCATCAACAAGCCATCTCGCCCCGGCTGCGAGATCTGCGCCACAGCCAGACCTGACACACAGAGCTTTATCCAGCAGGTACTATAACAGATACCTAGGAATCGATATTTGTTTTACTCTGCTGGACCTTCTCCCCCTGCTGACAGTGATCTGTTTTTTCATCTCGCACAAAGGAGAAAGGAAGGCGAGAGGATCGGGGAGAGTCTGGTTTAAGCAGCAGCTGACTGCCCTTCATCACTGTCCGGTTTTCACTTCTCACTCACTCGCACACACACATACATACACACAGAGTGAGAAGGCTAATTCTGCCACTTACATGTTGACAAAATACTTACATGAAGCCTGTCAAGTGCACTGAGAGTCCTCTGACAGCTGGCTGGCTGCTGAAGACGGGGCCGTTTGAAGCGCTGTAGCATGACGCAGAGCTGCACCCTTCGCTGCTCAGACGATGAACTGCTGACACGAAGCTTTGACAGTTTATATGGACATGACCTGACCATGACATACATCTGCATCAGGCCAGATCTCCTTGCTATTTATTTTAGTGTGTGCGTGTGTGCGTGGGTGTTAGAGTGTGTGTGTGTGTGTGTGTGTGTGTGTGTGTGTGTGTGTGTGTGTGTGTGTGTGTGTGTGTGTGTGGAGCAAGCAACACAGACAGCCTAATATTTATTTTAGGTGGGAAGAGAAGGGAGGTAAATTTGATTGGAGCTGAATTTGTGGAAATGTCAAACTCCGGTGTCTGCCAACTGTGAAGTGATAAGAAAGGTTGAAGCCTTGTGCAATACCCTGTTCTGTCTGTTAATATGACATCTGTTGGTGCCAAAAGAATATTAAAAGTGTTTTTAAAATAAAAAAGAAGCAGCAGTGGCTGTGAAGAGAAGGATTTGTGATGCATTTACAGGGTTGTTGAGTGCTTTTATTTTTGTATAACATTGTATTACATGTATTATTTTTACCAGAGGAGCATTGAGTAATTGTACATTTTAGCAGCTGATCTAATTTGTTTCTTTGAGATGTGACAGCAAAAGAATGATCTGTTTTCAGTACATAATACTGTAAAAGCTCACATTATCTGAATAAACAAAATGGAATTAAAACAAATGCTGTTTTTTCTGTTCTTGTGAGATCTACAAACGTCGCTTTATTAGGCACATCCTGCTAGTAACAGGTTGGACCTCTGTTTGCCTTCAGAATTAACTTAATTCTTCATGGCACAGATTCAACAAGGTGCTGGAAACATCCATCAGAATGGCATGACGGCATCGTACGGATGCTGCACATCTGTCAGCTGCACATCCATGATGTGAATCTCCTGTTCCACATCATCCCAAGGGTGCTTTGTTGGTTTGAGATCTGGGAGCCATGTGAGTAGAGTGAACTCATTGTCATATCAAGAAACCAGTTTGAGATGATCTGAGTTTTCTGACATGGTACGTTATCCTGCAGCCTTCAGACGATGGGTCCACTGTGGTCATAAAGGCATGAACATGGTCAGCATCAATACTCAGGAAGGCTGCGGTGTGAATCATAGCATCAGCTTCCTGCTCGTAGGTGAACAGAACCTGGTGTGATCTTCTGCTGCTGTAGCCCATCAGCTTCAAGGCTCAAGATGCTCTTCTGCAGCAGTCCCCAACCCTTTTTGCACCACGGACCGGTTTATGTCCAACAATATTTTCATGGACCAGCCTTTAAGGTGTCGTGGATAAATACAACAAAATAAACAGTACCGGTACCCCCCAAAAAAAAAAAAAAATTATTCATAACACACAGGAAAAGACGCAGGGAAACCAAGTAAACAATTAAAAAAAATAACGATAAAAACAGAAAAACCCTGAAAACCATAAATTTCACACTCAACTTTCGCGGCCTGCTACCAAACGACTCACGGACCGGCCCTGTGGTTGAGGACCGCTGCTCTTCTGCATACCTTGGCTGTAATGTTATTTCTGTGTCTGTTCCTTTCCTATCATCTTGAAGCAGTGTGGTCATTCTTCTCCAACCTCTAGCATCAAGCAGGCATGTTTAACCAGAGAACTGCACCTCACTGGGTATTTTGTCTTTGACTGTTCTCTGATGTTTGTACAGGGAAGGACTTTGTGAAAGTCCTCTTAATCTGTGCCAACAGGTCATTTCAATCTTTTTAGTGTTTTTCAACATTGAAAAAAATCTATTTTTCATCCATGTTTATTATATTACAGATTACGATGTTAAATAATTCTGTGACACAGTAAATGATATAAAATTCGTGAACACCCCTGTCCTAATGGAACGTTTTTATGTATTTACGTTGCCGTAGTAAATAAGCTGTACGTATGTGCAGTGATAATACAGGAAGGTGTCAAAATGTATTTTATTTTTGGCAGCCATAAATATGAAATAAACACAAACCAAAGTTTCAACAAGTATAAAAATATTAGATGTAGTGATGGCTTGTTCCAATGCAGACAAACATTTTAAAAAGAGGCAGACAGCCAAAATGGTTTCTACCATTATATCACTGTTTTATATGTTGGTACCGAGTCAATGGTTAGCATCCTGTATGATTAAAACAAAAAGAGAGAAAACAGCACAGTATTATTCTTTATGTATCCCCCCAAAAAAACCTTTAGAAGAAATCCCCCAAAAAGTCTTTAATCAAAATCTCTTTTTACACAAATCAACCCAACCGTGACTTTTATAGTTATTGGGAAAAACTCATCCCCTTCATGCACCTATACTGTATAATTCTGAGACTGATGTTAAGTAGAAATCAGTTCATTTTGCCCACTTTCAAATAGTTTTGGTGACTCAGAAATGCCTCTGATGTTTAAAAGACTGAAATACTTCGAGTAAACGTAATAACCAAATGTCCAAACATGGAGTTGGAGTTGCTGCGTCTTTTCCAAGGCAACTACAGTACATTGTTTTTTCCTCTCCAGTGGATTCAACTGATAATTCTTCACATTCACCCAGCAATGACAAACCTGAGAACATTTTGGAGGGCGGTCGCACTCACGAGACTCTTCAGTGGACCTGTGGGCTACTTCCAGAAGAGGATGTTCCAGAAAAGCAGCCAGCATGGATAAACCAGCAAGGCTATGAGTGGGTAGACTAGAGATCCGTACAGAGAGTGGTCCAGGATCCCCTGTGAAATGACTGATAGATACAGCAACCAGCCATCTTGGAAACTGACAGGCATTTCTTGCAGCTCTTGAAAGAAAAAGACTGAAAACAGGAGCGTGCAAGCTGGGCTGAGGATGACCAAGATGAACGCTGACAAAACCCTGGAGAGAGAAAAAGAGCAGAACACAGTTTTAGTTCTGTATGGTGATAGAGGGCTATGAAGGCCAAAGTGTCTGTGCGGGTGTTTACTTTGGAACGTGGGGTGTGACAAAGGCAGCTAACGGCACCAGGGTGAGAGCCAGAATGAAGCCTAAGGAGAAGTTGATGAGGGCAGTGCAGCCCAGCAGCACAGCCAGATACAGCACCGCGACGAGCTTCAGCACTCTCCAGCCCTGCTCCGTGCCCTCCCCCGACAGCAGTCTGCAACAAACAACACAACAGCTCACTTAATCTCCCGCGTCAAGTTAGCCATTGTCTCATAATCAACTAAAATTTATGTTTTGACATGTTTACAATTTAAGTTTATGTACTGAACTTTGAGGGGTAATCCACACAGGAAGCTCACTTTAGTTGATTGACTCATTCGGGCCCCACAAATTTTAAGTCGCCGTCACCTTTTTTAACTTAAAGTTACCAAGTGCTACTGACTTTCTGCGGTTTCTGGTCGCTTAAGTGTGTGCACTGATGCATACATAACTCAGTGTGAGAACCCTAAATGATTTGAATTTGTGCTCATACTGAAAACTCAGTTTCATAGTTTGTACATTAATGTTTCGCCCTCCTCGAGTCACTCTACTCTGACATCAGGAACTGCCGCTCACTGGATATTCTTCTCTCTTTTTCTGACCATTCTCTGTAAACCCTAGAGATGGTTGTGTGGGCAGTTTGTGAAATACTCAGACAAAGCACTTCTTACTATCATCTGACTGACTGATTAAATATTTGTGTTAACAAGCAGTAGGACAGGTGTATCTAATAAAATTACCAATGAAGGCTTACAAGAAAAATCAATTCACACACACGCACACACACATTATGTAGTACCTGTGTGTGTTATGTGGCAAAGCCAGGCCTGCTGTGTAAATAGCAATTGCTGTCAGGACCACAGCCTCGGTCTCAGACACAGGAAAATGTTCAACAGCAGTCTCCTGAAAACGGATCGGCAGCGCGTACAGAGCAACTCCTGTCAGGTGGCTGATCACCAGAGGAGTCAACACCGACAGCACTCCTGGACTGGACTGCTGGGAGGAAGCAGATTTTTATTAAAGTGTTGATTAACCAGACTTAAGCCAGCAAAGTTCAGGTTCAGTTTTGATGAGTTTGTCGTAGCACGTGTGTCTAACCTGATCAATGTCAGCAACTCCATCCTCTGTTGTCGATGGTGGAGTATTGAGTTGAACCCACAAGTCTAACGCCTGTATTACAGTCAAGGAAAAAACTCTGAAGGTTGAATTTGTTCCCACCCTGCTCTCAGCTGTTATTAGGTTTCTTTTATACATTTCATTTCATTTTTATTTCAGGATACACGAAGCAGCAGAATAACGGCGAGCAGGCCGAAGGCTGGCATGTAGTATCCAATAGAGACAAAGTGAGAGAGTGACGGCATGAGGTAGAAGAAGTAGGACTGGTGCAGGCGCTCCAG
This sequence comes from Oreochromis aureus, assembly GCF_013358895.1. Classification (NCBI taxonomy): domain Eukaryota; kingdom Metazoa; phylum Chordata; class Actinopteri; order Cichliformes; family Cichlidae; genus Oreochromis; species Oreochromis aureus. The sequence goes on from NC_052959.1 coordinate 17,768,525, forward strand.
GAGGTTATTCAGCTTACGATACATTCCTTCCAGCAGCCTGCAGGACATTCATTTAGACAAAAAAAAAAAGATCATAAAAGTGTCAAATTACAAGCAGAACATAAAAGCCTTAAATATAAACAAAATCAGTATACACCATCTCTGACCTGCCGATGGTAGTGGCGTCAGTCTTGTACTGCCGGAAGCTGTTGACACCCTTGATGGTTGCAGCTTCGATGTGGTAGCGCAGAAACAGGCCGTGGTCTCCCCAGGGCCGCCCACTGGCCTGCTTCATCACCATTAGCATCATGGTCTGGACTGTGTGGCTGTACCCCGACACGCTATCCCAATCGTTCCTTTGCAGCTGTAAACACATCCACAAAGAAAAGCTACATAACGACTCTTCAACACATAGTCTTAGCACTCTGCTAACCACACACAGAGCAGAGTGCGTCTGTTTATAAGCCTTTACCTTGCCCTGGATGGTGCAAAGAACTCCTATCTTCTGACAGAAGGCATAGAAGAGGTTTGCTAAGTCCAGGTTGGGTAACTGGCCATTGAGACCTTCCAGTACCAGGTCCAAACTGGTGATGACATCACTGCTAAGCTCCAGGGACAGTGCTGCCTGGATTGATCCACCACGGCCTTGTAATGGAGACCACGACATACCTGGATGAACCATTTCAACAGTAAAGTTAACTTAGTTATACATCTCATTCCTTTATTTTACTGTACTGTAACTAGATACACGTGTTTGATCACCTGTAGTGTTGGTGTGATGGTAGCCCTCCAACCAGGCCTGCATACCAATCAAATCATGCTCATTGACAAGGAAGATGATGTCCTTGGCCCAGTAAATCTGATCTATTAAAAAAACAACATTCATTAAACCAAGAAAAGCAAACAGCATCATTCAAATTGTGGAGAAGGAGAGGGGAATGGGTGCTGTACTCACTTCTGAAGTACTGAGCCAAGCCGAGAAGCAGTCCCACAGCCTGGTTGTTGCTATCACCTGGGCTGCAGGGAGCACTCAGCACCAGGGCTTCAGTCCGTGGAGCTCTAGGAGCTCGAAGGATACCATATACATTTGTGCCTTTTACAATCTGCCAAGAAGAGGAGACAGCACCAAAGGATAAGTCATTAAATATTCATAAAGATTATGCAAAAACCAGTCTGTCTCTTGCTGAGAACAAAATCAGTTTTCCACGATAAACTCACATATCTCTCTTTGTTTTCATCAGGGAAGGGTAGTGTGCGAGAGAAGCTCTGAGTAAACACTTCCAGTCCTCGATCCTGCATATTCTTCACGAGCCAGTCCACTGGCATCCCACTGCAGAGACGCAAATAGTCAAACAAGATTACTGTAAAAACGATCAGACTTCTACCGAGACTTGAGTTTCAAATAACAACAAAAAACTAGGAACAAACTGCATGAAGACCCACAAGCACAAGTCTATAGTAAACCTTACCCAACTTTCTTCTTATGGGCTGCAAACTCCCTCCCGGTGGCCAACGCTCTCTCCCCAGCTGGAAAGCGCTCCTCCACCATGGTAGAGCCCATGGCATTCTCTGACATGTATGTCCGCAGAGTGAACGGCTCAAAGGCCAAACCCATGAACCAAGCCACACCGGCAAAGTAGCAGACCACACTAAAACAAGACAGAAGTAATATTAATAGAGAGAGAGAGAGAGCTAAACGAAAGTAGGCAGACGTTTCACACTGACTAAAACTCACCAGATTGGGGCATTGAGGCGAGTCAGCATACTGATCAAAGCCCGTCTTCTGTTTGGGTCAGATAGCAGCCCCATATTTTCAGCTGTAACGTTACTCCAAAGCCTGGATTTACTGGCGGATCCTGAAGGAAACACACAGACAATTTAAATATGATCTGTTAACAATCCGTAAGGATAACTACCGCTGAGGAATACACATCGATATGAAGACATTTATGACCATTCGACGCTGCGGTAATCACGCCTTTATATCGAGCTGAGAAATTGCTTCCTGGGATCCATTGTCAGAGCATCTACTGACAGCTGGGGTTAGCCTGGTGCAGCGAGCTAGCAAGCAAGCAGGACGGTTTCGCTGAGTGGTAAATGTTTAAACTCGCTATACGCTGAAAAAGCTTTTTTTTTTTTTTTTTTTAAAGAGCTTTAACAAAAATTTTTTTATTATTTTGCAGAATATATATATAAAAAACCCACCTGTGTCCACTGGTCACATCCACCTTCAGAGGTGGGGCTTTATCGCAGAAGCCGATGCTAGACGTTTTCGATTTCCTTGTTTCTGCGGGAACATTACCGCGGCGCACCGACTTCCGCTCAAGCAAGTTAAAATAAAATAAAGTAAAACAAAATAAAACGACACAAAGAAATATTGAAAATACTGGATGAATAACCCGTTTCATCGTTATTTTAAGGTACATGTTTAAAACTTCCCTTAAAATTTTTCTTAAATGCTTAAAGCTCGTAGTTTTCATTTAGCTTACCTTAATACAGAGTGACTTTACTCGTGTATTTAGTTTAGAACAGTTTTTTAAATTATTATTTATTGCTATAAAATGTAGAACATTAACTTAAACTTTTGAGATAGTAACCAGAAAGGGTTAAAATCTCAAAAATTTTGAGTTGGACAAACAAGCTTCCATCGTAGAGAGTAGGGAGCAGGTGGGGAAGATAACCGGGAGTGATGGAGGTGTGTCCTGGAGAGAAGGTCAGTAGAAACAAGAGAGGATACATGTTTCAATGGCAGGGAGGCAGGTGGAGAGGTGAAGCTGCAGGAGCAGACGTCATATAAGTAGACAAGTTTGAATACCTCACTCACAAATAAACAACCAATAAGGAAATGATGCATGACTAAAATATTTATTATTACATTTATCACATACATACAAAAGTATTCAGTGACTGATATAAATGAATTAAACGTTAATATCATTTGTAAATATTTAGTCCAATAACACTATTGTGTTATAATAAGTCCAATAACACTTTCAAGCTGCACTCGGAGTCCACATGTTCCTGCCGCCGTCCCACGTCACTCTCCAGTGAGCACCGAGGCTTCTTGAAGATGCTGCCTCACCACCTCATCCAGCACTTTGCTCACACCTTTACAAGCAGTCATTGCAGCTTCAATCAGAGTCTCAAGGTGATCCTGATGCAGTCTGGCATCCATCTGCAGCAGAGCGATCTGTCCACCTCGGGGCAGAAGCGCTAAAGCCAATGAGCTCACGCCTCCATTTTCCTCCGCATAGCACAGGTCAGCGAGGGGAGTCTCATCCACAAACCCTACAGTGCAGGCACACACATAGTCCCGCATAGGGATGCCAGCGTCAATCACTGCCAGTGTGGCAGCATTCACGCACACGCTGTAATTCCCTCCGTCTGACTGCAGAATCTGTTGGAAGACGATGGAAACGTGTTTGTGATTACAATTAAAAAAATCTGTAATACCTATAATACCTCTCACCAGATTAAGTGTCAGTCCAACACGAACCTTGACATAGATATCAATTTGAGAGCGAGGGTACAGCTGGGTCATCACAGCAGCCTCAAACGTCTGCTTCAGGTGGAGGCTCATCTCAGTGGATTTGCGGTCTCCGTGTGGTCGTCTCTTCCTCTCCGCTGTGCTGAACGTGGCCATGCTATACTGACAGTTGATAACTGCTCGATCATGAAGAGTCCGACTTCGGGAACCTCGCATCTGAAGGAAAACGACACGTAAGAACTGATGTACAGCTTGGACTGGACGTTACTGTGCTTAAACACTGGGACAATGTTAACTGCGCTGAACATAAAGAAATGCTGCAATATACACCAACTGGACACTTTTTTTGGTGCACTTGTTCGACGGCTTGTTAACGCAAATATACTTGGAATATAAACGTATCATTTGCACACAGTCAACCTGATTATTGTTGCTGACTGTGTCCATCCCTTTATGATCACATCTTGTGATGTTTGCTTCCAGCAGGATAACACCCCACATCACACACCTCAAATAGGTTTCTTGAATATTCTCAAATGACCTCTACAATCACCATTTCTCATTCCAAAGGCATAACAGGAGCTTAATATTATGGATGTGCAACCAACAAATCAGCAGCCACTGTGTGATGCTATTATCTCAATATGGACTAAAAAACTCAAGTGGAAAAGTGTTGTTGAATTCATACCATGGGCCAAGGTGTACCCAATCAAGTGTCTAGAGAATGTATATGTTATCATAACTTTGATTTCAATTAATACTTCATGCTGTTGAGCCTTAAATAAAACTTCCTACACATCTGGTCTGCTTTGAGCAATAATTTAATAATGATACTACACTGTGCAAGTACTGCTACAAGCAAAAGATCTCGCTGAAAACTCCCCTTTCTCAGGTATTTACACTATATTATATCAAAACGTGGCGACTTTATGTCACTGGTGTGATGACCATAATCAAATGCATTTTATTGTTTATCCCCACTAACCCTCCCCTCCATCCGCGGCACTTACTTCGTGGGGACCGTACACCACGGCCAGAGCTTTGGTGTTCCCCTGCTCTAAATACGCAGAGCCGTCGGCCTGAGTGAACACACCCATACGGGCCTGAAGCTTCCGCAGCTCGGTGGCTTTTCTTCCATCTAAACGGTATCCTTGGTCAGACAGCAGTTCCAGGCCCGCCATGTTTCCGTAAACTTCGAATGAACGGAAACGCGGCGTCCCACGTGTCTCCTGCTACACTACATTACCCATACGCCGAGTACCTAATAGAAATACGGCAACACCATAGGTCCAAACCGAACGACAACTTCCGGAAAAGAAAAACAGCCAGAGCGGAAACCATGAGAAGCAGAGTTAGTATCCACAATAAACCGTTTTCATTGTGTTTAATACTCTGGTTTCACGTAACTGGTGGCTATGGTCATCTTTTATATACAGTGTTGTGGTCCAAATATGTAGTGATGGGTTGTCAGTTACAATAAATACAGAAATATAGTGGTTAGCACTGCTGGCTCACAGCAATAAGGTCCTGGGTTTAAACCACCAGCTAGATAGGGCCTTTCTCTGATGAGTTCACGTTTCCATTATGCTTGTGTGGTTTCTCTCCAGCTTCCTCACGTGCATTGGTTAACTTGTGATTTTAAATTGACCATAGATGTAATGGCTGAATGCGTCTTTGTGTGAGCTCTTTAACAGACTACTGATCTGTCCAGGTAGCACCAAATCTTTTACCCCTTAGTCACATGGAAAAAGCCCCAGCCCACTTCTAAAAAGCTAACATGTATTCACCTGTATTCAAGTTATGTGTAATTAAGCTGTTCATACCAAGATGCCAAATCAGGAATCCATAGTGCTCACTGTGATACAAACTTGCTTAAAACGTCTAAAATAAAATATCTTCTCTTGAGGCCTCTGGACTTTTGATACTACCCAGATCACACAGTAGGATCCGCAAACCACGATGGAAGAAAGGGTGCAAGAAAATTCCAACACTTTTAAAAATAAAATTTATTAGCATCTCTAATGTGTATAAATAAAAACATATATGAAACAATGCATATACGTATGATGTAATGAGCTTAACAATAACAGGGTTACATGTGATACAAAGGAGCAGTCTTCATTTTAGCCAGTGTATTGTGAGGAAAACTGAAATCAAGCTTTCAAATATGCATACCTATAAGTTGCAAATCTACATTCTTTGACAAGAATGAAATAAAGAAATCTCTTTGGGGCGATAACAGGGAGAATATGGTAAATATCCTTTCTTTTATGCATTCCTGTTCAAAGATTTTAAAACATCTTTCATTGAGTACATTATACTTTTTTTTTTTTAAAGATTCACTAAATGTTGAGGCGCGGAGCTGCAACACTATTCACACTGACCCTCTCAGCTTTACATAAAAGTTAAAACCCTAAAAGGATTTCTCTTTACTCCCTTTTACCAAGGTCACGTTGTTCCACAGACATGTAATGAGGGTCTTTATAAGCAGGCCCGATGGGGACAATATGACTATAATGTTTGACACAGCGACAAAATATTGTAACATATCAAACTTTACATGTAACTAGCGGACCCAAACAGATCAAACAAACAAGTGGATTTTACATTTTTACTAATGTAACAAGGTTTGTCCTTTTCTGCATGGCTTGCTGTGCCTGGGTCACGATACAAAGGAGACAGTGAACATGGGGGTGAGGGGGGCTCATCTAAGGATTTGGCTCTCTAAGGCTTAAAGCAAAGAATGGAAAGGACCTCTCTTCTTGTGTCACCTAGCGTTTTCCCATTTGGTCATCCTTTAAACAGTCAAAGTTGTCAAATGTCTGGACAGATTTGCACCTAAGACAAAATCTAAATGTGATGCACACTCTTAATTTACATTGCTGACAACTGGAGGGGAATCCCTACAACCCACAATGTGTGTATCATTATTGGCCACTGTCAGTTTTTCCTCATAAATTGAAAAATATCACATTTTTATAGGGGATAACAACATCCAAGACTAACTGCTTCAAAGTAAAAAAAAAAAATGGATAAGTACAAAAACAAAAAGAAAGAGAAAAGTGATGTGTCTGCTTTAATATGCAGGTGTACGTGACGGTGACAGGTTATCGGCACCCAAGGATCATGGCGACCTCATTCAGCCTTGTGGAATGAAGGGACTATGTAGTAGATCTGAAAAAGATGGTCTCTGCTCCATCCCAAGTCTTCAGAAGAGTGCAAAGATCCCCTTATTTTCCCTGATATATCCATGTTCTCACGTCCTAAAACTCTGCAAACTCCTTCGCGCATTTTTCCGTTAAAGAAACGCGGATTTCCTCCTCCTCGTAGTCGTCGAAGTTGCTGGTGTCCCCCGGGCCTCTACACTTTGGTATGAATGGAGCTTCAACCTGCAGAAGAACAGAAAGACTTGTTTTACTGGGTGGGATTATATTATATTTATGCCTACACTGGCTTGTCAGTAGAGCAGGCAAGACTGTATTGTATTACAGTGAATGTAGACAGCATTTGTTGTCCTGGCAAACCCCAAATGCTGTCAACTTAAACGATGTGCTTGTCAGATAGCTGGTGAAGCCTCTTCCTCTACAATGGAGGCAGTTTTTAATAACTTAACAAAAACTGGCAACTCTGCAGTTTGTGTAACAATTCACCAGGTGTGCAGATACGAGAGCACACACATCTAAATTTCCCTCTCAAGTCTGCTTTTCATTCCTAAAACTACTTTATTCACATCCTGAGTAGAACAAAGCACAAAAGCATGAATCCTTTGATTAGACATCTTAATCCCATCTTAAAAATCATCCTCAAAGCATCTGATCTGAAGAGATGCTTCAGATATAGATATAGACACTTGTGCCTTCATAAATAATCAGACATACCCTTTACAAACCAGCTGATGCATAACAAAGAGTTAAACCTTTAAAGCCCTAACCATGAAATCATTCAGATAATTTGTTCATCAAATCTTCTGACAATTTTTGAAATTTATCGTTTAAAAATGTATTGTCCAATTTATTTAGGTTTTATGGGAGGAAAAACAAAACAGCAGAATCACAATGATGATGAAAAACTGTATGTATCAAATATGTTACAGGTTAATGGGTACCTCTGGTATCGCTTGTACTTTCATCTTTGTCCCCTCTAATTTAACAGGATTTTGTATAGTTACATTTTAACTAGGGCTGCACAATGACTCAAATTTTAATCTCAATCATTTGAGAGTTTGGCTTCCCATAACTGTTCAGCATCACATTTCCTGAAAGCACTTGACTGGGGTGATATACTCCAGATAACAGACCATCGAAACAAAATTTAAATGTCTGGCGCAGCACGACGTGGAGCTTGTCCCTAGAAGCGGATCATCATTCATAGTTTGGAAATACTTTGGATGTAGGGCAAGCAACGTCAGCCAAGTCATATTGTGTCTGTGCTGCAAAGCAGCACAAGTACCTTATTGAAAACACATCACAAACTGCAGGATAATTAATGCATGAAGGCTAAGGAAAAACAACGCAATGGCTGCTAGCAAGAATTTTCCAACATCAACTCAGACGTTTGTAAAAATAAGCCTGGGTATGCATATACGTCTGGCTCACAAAGACACGCTGAAATCACAAAAGTAGCCACATTAATTTAACCAAAGATATGTGAGTTAAAAAAAAAAACAGGGTAAGTAATGCAGGCTTCTGGAAAATGATCAACATACGGGGACAAAAGAGCCGTTATCCCCAGCGCAATTATTTTTCCAAAGTGGCAATACCTGCCCTGTATGCAAAACGTTGCAGGGGAAATGGCAAATGATCTCAGAGTTGTCGGGCACTTGGTACTCCAAGCTTCATTCATATCCCTGGTACTGGAGTGAAAAACTTCACATTTTGCTTCTAGGAGACGGACTTAGGTCACTGAAATATTTGTCTGCAAAGATGTTTTAATTAACAGGAATTTTACAAAAGCTAAAAGTGGGTGCCGTGCCTCGCTGACTCAACTATGCGTAAAGTTCTACTTTAATTTTTATTAATATTTATTTTTCTTCTAAATGATGCGCTGAATTTAAGTCATTCAGTGTTTATGTTTTATTTATTTTTTTGTTTGTTTGCATCCGGCTTGTGGACAACAGTCAAATTAGCCATCTGGCAAACACTGTAAATTGACCTCTTCGGACAAAGCGTTATCTTTGATAAAATTAATATAATCATTTATATAATCTATATTTAACTTTCTTTTAACTCGCTCTTTGTACTGTGTTTGTACATTAATTTTACCCATTATTTAACATGAGTCATATGATTGCAGCTTATTCAAATACATAATGCACATAACTGAGACTAAAGACAAACTGTGATTGGACGATTTTCTCAAACAGCAGAGTTGCATCTGTAATGCTTTAATACATCACTTACTGAACACTACTTTCAATGATGCACTCAGTACAACACAACGTGTATATCTTAAAGACAAAAACTGTGGCATTTTTTCAGAGTTGCCAGTTCAACTCCCTCTGCTCTGGATTTACTACATGTCAGAGAATAACCTTACACGCAGAAGCATGTGACATTAGCCAGGATCCAGAAACAAATGCTATACAATTAATCTGATCATTTGGTCATAGTCAGATGTCTACTTTTTTCCATAATTATTAAATCATGAAAACACATATTAAAACAAAATGATCAAAGAGAAGAAACGACCTCTGCAAAAATAACAAAATATGCTTATACGAGCTGGACTAGAATATTCAAAAGGATATTTGTTCACTGGGACTGAGACATTGTCTTCATAAAATCTCAGCATGGGCGCTCGCCAACTTACAGTGAGACTACACAGTGACTGGCCCAAGATATTACATTCTAACACTGTCATACAGCAATATACTAAAGGCAAAGCAACTGAATTTCTGTCCACAAAGAAAAGGCTCCAACTTCACTGTAAATACAAAACAGCTTCTCTTCCTTTTTGTAGCTCTTTATCTTGCTTTCATGTCACAAAACCCCAGGAAGCAGCTCTGCTCATGAGGAACTGCTCTGGAGTTTTACTGGACTAACTTAAACAGAGAACGCTGCTTATTTTCATCTTATAACAAATCACAGGTAGAAGAGTGCAAAAATAAAGTAAAAAAACAAAAACATAATGCTTGCATACTAAGCTAAACTAAAGGAAGTCAATAAGATTTAAGCCCAAGCTAAATAACTAATTAGATTTATCCAAACAGTCCATTACCACTGTCACGCCTGCAAACTGGCATGTGGCACCATCTGCAGTGAAGCTGGGTGATTTCCAAGTGAAAAAACCCCACACCTTTTTACTGGCCAGTTAAAAAAATGAAATAAATATATTAAGTAAATACTGTGCATGCAACAGCTAAGTAACGACAATCAGAAAGGACCGTGTAGTAAAACTGATTGAAGAGTATTTAGAAACTTTCTAGAAAATAAATATATATGTGTGTAAATCAATATATAATTAACTCTACGAGCCAATTCTGTATGGTGTCACTTTAATGTGTGTTTGGTATCTTGCCTTTCTCTCATAGATTGCGATCCAGTCTGTTGTGGCGAACCATTTGTGTCCCTTGATGTCATTGACTCCATTCTTCAAGTTGCCGTAGCGTTTGGTCAGATCCACCTGCAGCAGGTTTCTCAACAGGTCCTTTAAATCGGAGCTGAAGTGGGACGGGAACCGAACCTGAAAAGACCGCAAGTGTTAGGATTTCATTTCTAGTAGTTAAAGCAGTCGTGCACATTTAATTTAACTTAGCTATCATGCATGGCTGTTGCTCCTCATGCCATCATGTTGGCATTTCCAAAAGAAGCAGCTTCTTACCTTTCCAGACACAATCTTCTCATAGATCTGAATAGGCTGATCTGCAAAGAAAGGAGGGTAGCCAGCTGCCATTTCATAGATGAGGACTCCAAGGGCCCACCAATCCACAGCTTTGTTATAGCCCTAAAACGAACATAACACATGTTAATATAACAGAAAACACACAAGAAGAAAAATACTTATAGTATATAATTGGAGAAAAAGTAGGCTGTTTTTAAGACATTTAAGACTTTCTCATTATAATTTATCACTTGAGAAAACTTCCAAATGGCTCCCGCAGCTCCACTTGGATAATAACACCGAGGAGCTTTGGTTAGTTGCATTGTAAGAATCTGTATTTCACCACTAATTTTACTCTGACCTGCAGTTAGAAAACTGGAACTTTGTATATAGAAATAAGACATTTGTATAGCAAGCACAGACAATTCTTTTCCCTCTCTAGATAAATTCCTGCTACAGTCCTTTTCTTTTAATGATGATTTTTATTTTTTGTCATAGAAACTTTTGTAAAATATGACTCATCTACAGACCAGTGTTTAGGCTTTACAAGCATCCATTAGCAGAAATGAAACGGTACTCATAAACGTGCTCAGTCAAAACTGTTCATTAACGCAAATGTTTAATCACCCAATCATACTGCACATCTCAATTCATTTATGCACGGTCAGGACAACCTACTGAAGTTCAAACTGAGCATCAGAATGGGAAAGAAGGGCGTTTTAAGTGACTTAGACCGTAATATAGTTGTTGGTGCCAGGCAGGCTGGTCTGAGGATTTGAGAAACTGATCTACTGGGATTATCCCACACAACCAACTCTAGCGTTTACAGAGAATGGTTTGACAAAGGGAAACTATGCAGAAAGCAGCAGTTCTCTGTGTAAAAATGTCTTGTTGATGCCAAAGGCCAGAAGGGAATGAGAAATCAACAGCAACTGCATTCAAAACTCACTGAACCTTGAAGCAGATTGGCTATAACAGCAGAAGAGGACACCTGGTGCCACTCCTGTCAGCTAAGAACAAGAAACTGAGGCTATAAATCACACCGGTTCACCAAAACTGAATAATAGCAGATGGAAAAATGTTGCCTGGTCTGATGAGTCTCGATTTCTGCTCCAAAATTTGGTCAGGTTTTAGTGAAAACAACATGAAAGCATGGATTCATCCAGCCTTGTATCAGGCTGCTGGTGGTAGCGTAATGACGTGGGGAATATTTCCTTGGCACACTTTGAGCCTCTGAGTACCAATTGAGCATCGTTTAAACATCACAGAGTATTGTTGCTGACCATGTCCATCCCTTTATGAGAACAGAATCTATATAAAGTGAAGAATTCAGTCAGTTCTGAAGCCAAATGGAGATCTGTACCTAAAGTTGCCCAGGAGTTTTTATTACTGTATCACCTGTAACTAAAAGCTTTGTGTTGTTAGAATGTGCCCTTCTTATCTACACAGGCAGTAGGGTCCACTTCCACTGAGGCGCAGCGGGCACTTAAAGCTCACCTACATGTCTAGAAAGGAACCGGTGATGAAGTTGGTCGCAGTCCTACAGAAAAGCCTTTTAAAAGATAAGCTGTAAACCTTTTCTTCCTATGTAGTCACACAACAGCAGCTTGATGTTATTTTGCTTCAACATTTCTGTGTGGCATCACTGATTTTCAATATTAATCAAATACTGACTAAAGTAAGAAAAAAGCTTTGACGCCGTGCAGAAAAGTAATGAAAAAGTAAAGTTACAAAATGACGTCCATACTTTGCTGAGTATGATTTCCGGAGCCAGGTACTCCGGTGTCCCACACAACGTCCATGTCCTGCCTTTTACCCGCTTAGCAAATCCAAAATCTGTCACCTGGAAGTCAGTAGCACATTGTTTATTCAGCGAGTGTGGACACACAGAAAACACAGCAGAATGGTGTATTGATCTGTGTTCTAGCTCACCTGAATGTAGCCGTGGTGGTCAATGAGAAGATTCTCAGGTTTCAGATCTCTGTATATGAGATCTAGTGAATGGAGGTATTCAAATGTCAGCACTATCTGGGCGGCATAAAACCGCGCATGTGGTTCACTGGAAGGGAAGCAGAGATAATTCTGTTTAGAGTCGTAAACAAACACGCGCGACTACTATCAGAAAATCTATATGACGAATCAAAACCGCAGGAGACTGCAGAAGAAAACTAACCTGAACCGTCCAATTCGTCTTAGGTGTGAGAACATCTCACCACCAGGAACATACTCCATTACCATGTACAAATTGGAGTTGTCCTAAAACAAGAGGGGAGCGGCCAAAAAACACACTTTAATTTTACTGAGACTCAAATAAAGGAATTTTAATTACATAATGCCAAAAATCATACTGTACCTTAAATGCGTACTCAAGTTTGACGAGAAAGGGGAAGCTCACTGCCTGTAATATCCTCTTCTCATTTAATGTGTGTTCTATTTGCTTGAGTTTCACCACCTGACAGATAAAGAGATAAGATGACCTTGCCGGGCAAATCTCACAAACATTAGCAACAGACGCGGCTGAACACTGAAAGCAAAGGCAGCTTTTAGTTATAATTTATTTTACTTGTGTCCCCCAGTAACCCTTTTAATACAACAAGAACGGGTTATAATGTCATTTTTTTAAGAAGATTAGCAGCCATTTGTTGGATGTGTTTAGCGCCACCTCACTTTTATCGTCACTGCGTGGTTACCGCTCATGTCATCACTACTGTCTGTTTGACAGTGTTGCCACTGACCTTCTGCTTGTCCAGTATTTTCATGGCAAAGTATTGCTCTGTTCCTTTGTGCTTCACCAGCATGACTCTACCGAACGAGCCGGTACCCAGCGTCTTTAATCTGTCAAAGTCATCTAGGCACGTCGTGCTCTGTTGAAACAACATTGTGTTAGCCTGCTTCGTGTGCCAAGTCTTTAAATAGCAAGTTCAACTTTTCGAGATTCTGACCTGTGGTGGGCATTCCCATTTCCGTAAGAAATCTTCTTTGGCTTTGGCTAGAAACTCTTTAACTAAAAGATAAAGAGCACAGACAGGCGGTCAGAACACACTTCTTTATGCCAAAAGAGCTTGGCTTATGAGTACAAAAGTTATATTTGGCAAAAAGAACAAAGGGCATTGTTATAGAAGGGAAAGGAACAAATGAGGAGAACAATACGGGCAATCAACTCTCATCTGGATATGAATTAAAACGGTATATTAAAAGTATCACATACTTTAGTTTAAAGAGGGGAAAAAATACAAACACAAGACAGCAACATCCACAACAAGCAGACTAATGATGCATTCCAAGACACTCAGTTCTCTGTTATTTTGTAGCCTTACTAAAAACGGTAAGAGGACCACAGCACTCAGAAATGAGAGGGAAAAGTTTCTCTGAGCATCTTGTGCATCACTTACAAGGAGTTTGTGGGAAGGCTACCAAACACAGCATAAAATGGTAAGCATAGACAAACCAATGTATGGGACACACAGCAGACAGGAGATATCCAGATTGAGAGAATGCAGATAACAAAAAACACTGAATTATTTTCAAAGCAGGACAAAGTAAAAAGCAAGCACATCTAGCAAGTTTTCACAATAAGACCAATTCTGTTCTGCCATTCTGGTCATCTTTGGAGGACTTTAGCATACCAAAGGTCTCTATTGATCACCAAGGTTTTGCAGGAACAATCACCCACACGGATGACGTGATAGAGAAGAGAAGACAGAGAGAAATATAGAGTTCATGTACATAAAAACAAGTATAACACGTCAACAAACATGAAGCATGTGTAGTGAATAGAAGCAACAGGAATGAAAACAGAGTCGAGAGTCACGTGAGGAATCGAAGAAGAGACTGACGGCCTACTATGGTGTTTTAAAAAAGGTGTATCAAAAATTCAGCCATGCATGCTAGATCAGCCTGAAAAGATAATCCTCTGTAGCAAAGATAAAAACATTACAAATCTAATCTGAACTACAAATGTTTTTTATTTAAAGCATCTTTCTTTTTTCACCCCCACTGAAAAACGAACAGCTATGGTACAGTAATAAGTGGCTACCTCAATGTTGGAACTGAAGGTTTTTAGCAATAACTTTTTGTTGATAAACTCTATGGACACTAAGACATTTGGATTTTTTTGTCTTTAACATGAGTATAGTGATTTTATCAAATGAGGTTCTGGTTTCTAAGAATCAGACGTGCTATCTGAGTCACTTCCAGCACCCTTTCAAAACAACAGCAGTCGGTCTCCTTAGTTCCCAAACTCTTCCAGTGGGCTGTAAAAACAAAGAGGTGATACAATACAGCAGTAAACATCCTCCTTCACAAACTTTTTAAAGCGTGCTGTTGGTATCAAGTTAAACACAAGCATTTTTTATGAGGGAAAATAATACAGTTTTTCAGTTTCCATTGGATATATTGACTGGCAAGTCATAGCATACAGATTTTATTTGGATTTAACAGTGCCTGTATATCATCCATTATACATTTTCACAGCAGATGCTGTTGCAGATGCCACATCACTCACCCTGCTGAACCACTGTGCAATATTGTTGTAGCACTGAGTGATTATTGTTATTGTTTTGTGTTTTTTGTTACCATTTATATGCATTTTTATACTTTTAACTAAAACATCTGTGGAGCTGCAAAACCAAATTTCGTTTCACTGCATATTCTAGTGCTGCCAACTTGTATCATCTATTCTCTTAATTACTTTTCTTAGCTCTAGTATGACCTTTTATAAACTTTAATCTGTTAAAAATAAGAAAATAATGCCCCAAACTGCAGAGGTCAAAGTTAAAGAAATGACACATTTTTACCCTTGCTTAAATAACCCATCACAAACTAAGCATAAATTCCAATTCCAAGGTCTGCAAATACATAAGAAAAAAATATCCAGCTTGTTGGAGAAATAAATGAAGCATCTAAAAATTATACCAAAAACTTGAGGAATACACTGTCTCAACTCTAATTCAGTGCGGGGGGTTAAAAAAAAACAAACTGTGAGGTTTAGGCCTGTTCAGTTTAAATCTTCAATACTCTTTGCAATGCTGCGTATCTATAGAGTAAAGTTAGCACAGTTGACAAGCCCTTTCTGAGATCAATGCCAAACTCCACACAAGCATGACATGGTTGAGTTATGTTGGCTTATCCAGTTACACTACAGTACACGCGCACTGTGAAATAAAACAGGTGTCATGATGGCAAGTGTTTAATCTCTCCGTCCAAGTGTGACCATGTCGGTGCTCTTCCAACCGGTCCAGCTCGTTGCATCAATGTACAGTAAACACAGGTAACGTGCAGCTCTGTGGGTAACCAGGTCGTCTTATCAGGGCGGCTACACTCCAGACAAATCTGCCCCTCGGAGCACAGTGTCAGCTTAAATGGGTTTAACAGTTAGCTATGGCCCAGGATCTAGGGATCATAGTTGCATTCAGCGGAAATGCTTGGCAGTATAGATAATATAGCTGATCTGATCATCTCCGTCTGCCTGAGTACGTCTGCTTGGCACTGTGCACCGGGCCTGTCTGGTGTCTCTCTACAGGTCAATAAATCTCAGAGGAACGTAATCACTGCATCATAAAGTGGCATTACCTTAAACAAACTCAGTGTACAACTCAACACAGATGGTTCTCGGTTTTGTGTTGTTTTTTTTAAGAGTAAGAAAATGCACTGGGCGTGTTTTTGTTTGTAGCCAGATACAGGAGGATTTTTTTTATTAATTAAGAGCAAGGGGATGCTCAGTGATGACCAGCTGCACATATAAAAGCATATGAGCACAAAGTAACACTGGCCTAGTCCGAGCTACGTCAAACCTTTCAAAGCTTGTAATACCCCTTATCCTCTGACGAAGGTCTGATGACAAGCTGCTCCAGTCAATGACACTGAGTGTGAGAAGTGAGCCCTTATGGACCTTTACCACAGTAAGATTAGCAATGGGACTCTAAACAAATGAGTGACATGATTAAAGTGTGCTTTCTGGGGAGCGTGCGGTCCTAATGCTGGGAAGACGGTAGCAGGTCCAGGCTTTATGAATGGAAAGAGGGCATTTGTCATTTCTTCACCATATTTGGTCATGCTGCTGTTTATGCAGCCCAGAATAAAATGTGGCAGTGAAGAGCCCGGGGCAGGAACAATCCTACGCTGCCTTCAGATAAAATTTACTGTCTATTTATTTAACAATTACCCAAGAGCCTGCGGTTTATTGCCACAGATTTAAGACCATCTGTGAAAACTTTCTGTCTTCATACAACTAGCTGCTGTTGTTATTGTTGAGAAGAAGCCTGCAGTCAAATATGCAGCAAGAGCCACAGCATTATAAAGCTCGAGATGACACAACAAAAGAGGTGGCGAGGTGATGCTAAGGCTTAGGATTTTTACTCATTTAAGCAGGGATTTTGACATGAGACAAATACAAGTCACTGATGAGTGTGTGAGTGTGTGAAGGCCCTGGAAAGCTACAACCATCAAGAGGCAATGAAATGACAGGGGCCTTCTGAGGGATAATCCCCCCCACCACTACCACCACCACCACTTAAAGCTAAAGTTAGCAGGCTAGCTGCTCTTCCAGGCTTTCTTGTGCTCCAGTTTGCATGCAAACCGCCTTTTTAACATTTGAAATGACCATAGAGATCCATTAATAGACACGCACTGCTTTCCTGGCTACTTAACAGGCTTTAATAGTCTGTTTACACTGCCAGGGCTCCCCTTCCCCACCCCCCTGAATGCCAAAAACCACAACAATCCTGGGGTCTTCTTGGAGCTATAGCTACCTTCAATAGCCCCACTATTTTAAAAACTACATATATATTTGCAGAACCACAAAAACAATCCTTCATGCTCATTTTTCTAGCTAAACGGAGAGTGCTTTCAGCGTCGGTGCAATGTGGGAATGTGCGGGGGGCGATGACGGACGGACGGCCCTCCCTTGCTTTACTCTGGCTGGTAGTTTAAACAGTTTTTAGTTATAACAGGCTAGCTGACTGCTTCATGGCATCTTGTTGAGATGACTAAACGCAACACAATAACACTGCTGAGTTCAAACGACAGCTCGCACTCACCGCTCTCTAGCTCGTTGCCCTTCTTGGCGGTGGCAGCGTTCCCCATGGTGTGGAAGACACGGCGGTCGCTCCGACTGAGAAGAGATGGCGGCGGCTAGCTAACCTTCCAGCTTATGTTTTCGAGGTCTTCAAAAGAGGCTAGCCCGAAATCGATGCGAGTGTTTACTCGGTTTAAAACGCGAGGAAAGCAAAGTCCAGTAGCCGCCCCCCCTTTCCTTCCAGCTGCCCCCTCGCTCTCCCTCTGTCTCTCCCGCTCCTTCTTCCCTGCGAAAGATGTTCCGCTCCCGCTAGTTCACTGATGTCTGCGCGGCTGTCATGAAGCTAGCGGTCACTCCTGTTTCTGACTAAGCTGCTCCCGAGAACCGTCACCAGCACTCAGCTGCGTTCACGGAGCGCTCAGGGGCTTGGATTGGCCACAGATGGCTCTGAGCAGATGCCAAACCAGGCATGCTTCCGCGTTTTTGGAGCATCGCGGCGATTGTATTTCGCAGATGTGGGATACCGTTAGAGTGCTCTTTGTCTGACTTTAGAAGAATGAGTCTTTATTTCATTTGTGCGGTCAGAGCCTAACTTTTAGTGTTCCCTTACACCATGTCAGCTGCACATCTGCTTTGACAAGTTCATTGCACAGCTTCAAATGTTTATTTCTATGCCTGTGATTTATACATGACGAGTACGCGATTCGATAGACAGATATAGTATCACAAATATAGTAGTAATAAATCACATATTAGTATTATTATTATATTTAACTGAAAAAGAAAGGGAAAATTATGTTAAAACCATGTTGTTTTGCTATCAAAATAACCAAGGTTTTTATAGTTAACTGAAAGTAGACAAAAAACTAAAACAAGATTGGTTTTTATTTAACCGAAAAAAATAATAAAAACTAGAAATGTAAAAAAAAAAGTGTAAAGTAAATTTCAAAAAAGTAAGTTAAGAAAAAAAAGAAGTGAAACGATTTTGTGAACTTGGAAAACAAAACAAAAAAATATATAGATGAAATATCCTGAATTTTGGTATTTGTTCAGTCTACGGCCTTTGTCTATAGACTGAAAGTCAACTGCTTTTAAAAAGTTCTGTTTGTGATTTTTCTTAATCTTGCCTCTGGCATTTGTCATACATAAAATAAAAAAAATTAAAAATAATATAAAATACTCTGAAAACAGATAAGATAAACTCAAATATGCAGAACATTTCGTTTACATTTTTACAGATTTGGTTGTATTTGTTTACTAGTCAAGTACATAGAGGACTGTGTGTAATCTACTTTAAACTTTATATTTCTATCTATCTGTAAAACATTTCAGACTAGGCTAGATTTCAATTTCTTAGAGTAAAGTATGTTTTTCTATCGAACTAAGATTTGGACAAATTACAGGTACAGAAAGGAATTTAAAAGCAATTTAAAAACATAAATTTAGACACCCCAAGCTGTCTTCATAAATTTTTGTATTATAAAATCTAGTTTAAACCTTCCTCAAAATACCCATATTAGGACATGATATTTATTTTATAAATACAATAATAATACCATAAATAACACAAGAAATAGAGTAAAACATAACACAAAACAAATAAAAAATGCAAGACTAAAAACTATCTATCTATCTAACTATCTATCATCACAGCTTTTTCTGAACTGCAAACAGTTGAAATAATCAATAATACGTTGTTTTGTAAGTACATCTTTAATAAGCATACCTGTAGTTACAACCACTGCAGCTGTCTCATTGTTTTCTGACAAGATGTGGCTCGCTTTGCTCCATTCAGCTACATGTGCCTCGCAGGTATAAATACCACGTGGTAGATGGTATAAGACCTCCTTGATCTTCTTGCTTCTTTTCCCTCTGTAACATCTGTGTCAGGGTTTTGTTCTTTGCCTGCAGATCTGAAGGGAAGCAAGTGCATTGTGCTTTTGCGAGGCACAGTGCAGCTTGGCTTTAGGATGACAGATGAAAAAAAAATCCTGCATTTCTTTTTTGTTTTATTCCTTTTTCATTTTTAGTAAAGGTAACTTCTGGTAACTACTTAATCTTCCTGTGGTAACATGAGTCTCATATGGACTTTCTAATATAGGAAAAATCAGAAAACAGAAGATCGGGTGCCAAGGGAGGAACTGTGGTACTACAGGAAGAAGTCTGGAGGGGCAGAGAAGTATGTGAGGGTGATGTAGGAGGTGAGGACAGCGTAACAGAGGTGAGATGTGTGGTGTGGTCAGTTTAGGGCAGCTGTGGCTCAGGTGGTAGGCAGGTCATCTACCAATCAGAAGGTCTGCGGATTGATCGCGAGCTCCTTCTGTCCATGTGTTGTAGTAACTGTGAACAAGATACAGAACCCCGAGTTGTCCTTGATGTACCCACTGGACTGTGAATTTTAGATAAAAGTCTTTATGTGTGTGATGTTGCTTTGGTTGGAGTGAAAAATAGGTTCAAGGTGGGGGTTGGAATACATCAGGTGGTCAACCATACATAGCGACAGATAGTTCACAAGAGAGGAGAAAAAGAGTGTGAATGCTGGGTGGAGTGGGTGGAGATGAGTGTCTGGGGTGATTTGTGACAGAAAGATAGCAGCAGAAGTGAAAGGGAAGATAGTAGTGAGACCGGCTATGATGTATGGTTTGTAGACAGTGGTACTGACAAAAAGACAAGAGGCTGAGCTGGAGGTCTTCATTGACTAGAATGGACAAAATCAGAAATGAGTACATCTGTGGTGAACCCAAATAGAGCAGCTGGAAGAAGTAGAAGAGAAAAGGGCTAGATAATAGCGTCTGTCTTTGCTTATTTATCTGTGCTGTGAACTAGCAGAATGGTTGGAGAATCTGATCCAAGCTTTGCAGTTTACCTCAGGCCTACATCAGCTTCAAATCCACACTGGGTATTCAGTGTGACAGACTAACTGTATGGTGATCTTCCTATTTAGATGCGTATCTGTGTGCATCTTTGAAAGTCGGTCTGCTTGGAGTTTGGATCATTTCCTGTGGCTTGTTCACAGTTCAGATTTCCTGGTTTCCATACACGCGACCTGGATCAGTGTCTTGCTTCTTAGGAACAAGCCTGTTGTCTCATGCTTTAATCTTTGGTAAGCGATAGCCTTCTTTAAATAATTATGGCAGCGCTGCCAAGAATGTCACAACTACAGCATGCAGGAAGATTATTAGAGGAAGTGAGGAAGTAATCCATGTCTTTGGAGTGATGACCAATGAAGCAGAGCATTTGGTATCCAGCCTTGCTGTCATATGACATCATGGGAGTCTGATGATTGCTATCAAACACTGGCTGGTCAGTTATTTTGAGGGCAGAAGCTGAAAAAGCATTTTATTCGACATATATTCTGACACAGGAAGAAGAAAAGATCAAAATCTTTTTAGGTGTTTATTTCAGGCTAGTGGTTTGCCTCCATAGATTAAAAAAAAAAATTTTGTACTTCCATTCTTCCGAAACACAAGGAATATGTTTACATTGTCCTTCAAGGGCAAGCATATCGCCTTGCTGTCCTTCATTTTAGCCTGTCATAGGCAAACTACGTCTTTACAAGATGCATGAGCACTAAGAAGATTGTTCCTTAGGAGTGCAAATATTCCTTACTTGGAAGACTGACTCATTTGCACCCCTTTGCCTCAGGAAGCAGAATGAAGAGAAAATCCATCCTCATCAAGGTATCAGGCAACTCTGCGAAGGGGAAGAGGTCTTTTGACCCAACCCACCTGTCCATGTTTGTTTGTTTTGTATCACTGGATTCAGTGGAAATGTTAGCCTTTTCTCACTTTCTTGGGGGCAAGTTCGTGTTTATTGTCACACTAGAGGTGGATCTCAAGGGAATAGTGGATACAGATGATTTGGCATTGTTATGGGAAAGCCCAGGCTTTTGTTTCAAACACAAAGATTGCTCTATGTTGTTTTCTCTGGCAGAGACCAGCATTCCTCAGGGGATGGATGGTTTTTCCAACGACTGCCTGAAGGGTCTTCTCTTCTATGCATTTTCTCCGCTCTCCTGACAACATCTCACTTGGCGAGATCGTCTTCTCACACGAAATCTCCCGAAGGCCCCCAGGTAGCCATCAATATGATTGTTGGACAGAAATCACCTGGAAGCCTCCAATCAGGATTGAGCTTTTGGTGTGGCCACCAAAAGCTTACAAAAGGGGTCAGTGACATTTAGGTGTCCTTCAGTCTTGAATTTAGCAGACTTTCCGTTACCCAAGGGCGTCAAAAGAGCTGTTTACAGTAACAGCAGACACCAGACTACAGATCCAAAATGCCTGCTCTTTACAGCACATGCAATTGCTTTAAAGGATTTTTTAACTTAAATATAAATTACTTTATGCAACCCTGAAGAATAACCTTGGAGGTGGTTGATTAAAACCTGCAAAAAATGTCAAAGAAAAGCAAAGTAAGCTCCGAGAAAAGTTCAAGGATTGCTTGTCTGCACACTATTATTCAAATCATACGCAAAGCAAATCAGTCCTCCATCACATTTACTAATCCTGATCAAAATTCATAAATGGAGGACTTCTGTCGAGAACAGAAGGCAAACAGGAGGAGCCAAAAGGGCACAGCAGTAAACTGAACCATATAACTGTTTGTAAAGTCAAGACGATGACACACAGAGATCACCGAGAATTACCAGACATGTCTCAGTTCACCAATGTTAGGCCCAAAATTCATCACAAGCCCAAGGAGTAAGAAAGTTTCCTTTGCAAAAGAAAAACAGCAGCTTTTAGAGACTTCTGCATTCCACCTGCATGTCTCTGACAGCAGAAATGTGACGTATTTAAAGCTTTACAATTCACCTTTTATATCCTGTGATACTATATGTGCAACTTTGTTTTTTAAAGAATGCAAATACTTTTTTCCACTTCTGCAGTGTTGCTTACTGTTCTAATGATCACATCCCAAAACCCTTCCCGCCTTGTTGTTGTTAAGACCAATAGCAGAGGTGGTTGAGATGGCAGAACTCACTGCTTGGCTTAGTGCAGATATCAAGGGTCTTATTATCGCCAGCATGTGGGGTGGGAGGTTCCCCCCTTCACTGACAGACTCAGCCAGCTGTCATATTTTGATAAGGTGTCTGATGATTGGCTTTTCCTGTTCGACTGCAACCTTCCTGCATACTGTAACCAGATATCCCCACCATTTGTTGTCGCTGCAGTGATCCACAGTTAGGTTTACGTGTATTCACCTTTGGATTGCATTTCAGGGGGCTGTTATGCAACTTATAGCATATGTTAAAATGCTGGGAAACCTACAAACCAATTTTATTCTGCTATCTTTCAACTTTTTTTTTAAATGAAATCAATTATTGCTAGCTAAGAAATTAAGAAAAGGGATTTTTGCTATTCCCACCACTACTTATTTTATTACTGACAACTAAAAGATTAGTTTGAACTCTTATCCCTGTGTGGAATTTATCCTGTTTACATTTACAGGGAAATATTTGTGCCATCTTTGGCATTTCAAATGCAGCTCAGTGCAAGTCATTGCACTGCTTTTCCAGACACAGATATTCCATTTGTGTTTCTAACTATGACCATATATCTACTGTGACCTTTTATTAAAGGTTGTTGTTGTTCAGTTAACCAAACAGGCTGGTTGTTTGAATTTTATTATTCTTGCATTGATTGTTTCATCCATCTATTTTCTTACGCTTATCCAATTCAGGGTCACGAGGAGTTTGGAGACGATCCCAGCTGCCGTATGGCAAAAAAGTGCGGTAAAGTCTGGACATGTTGCCAGTCTACTGCAGGACAAAGGTAGACCTATAACCATTCACACCAACATTCAGACCTATCACCAATTTAGAATCACCAGTTCTTCTAATGGGTTTACTGAGCTTGGACTGTGGGAGGAAGCATAAGTACCTGGATGAAACCCACGCAAACAGAGTATGTAAAACTCCACACAAAAACACACACACACAGCTGGTGGATTCAAATCCAAGACCTTGCTGCCTCAATTGTTTAAGTTTAAATATATCTTGGACGCCTGGAAATGTGAACGTGTGCATTATTTTTGCAAGATGAAAACCAAATTTATGTGCTTTATCTCGCAAATGCGTTCCAGCAGATTTTGCAAAGTCGCTGAAGACAACAGAGTGACTGACATAAGAATACAGATAAAACTGTGTGAGTGGCTCCTAGGGCAGTGTGTTGCACGTTTGCCCATTGAGTGAAAGATCCCTGTTTTGATCCTGGGAGGGGACACAAATCCCTCGGGGTTTGTTGCAGGAACAGCAAAATAATGGGAGCTACCTGCCGGGGTGACCCCTTGTGAATGAGGGGAGCAGCCAACAGTAGCTTTTACTGTGTGACATTAAATACAGCTTTTACTATGCGCTGTCTCTCGGGATTGCATCAGGCCAAACTTTAAGCTGTAATTATCCTTCACTACACAAGAGGGCAGCAGACCTCTGCCGCATAACCTGTGATAAACACCCGAGCCAATTCTCTGTGCACTCATGTTTTGCCTTGACCACAGTCAGAGGGAGTTGATTTAATTTTTTGATTTTAGTTCATTGCGGTCAGCTTTGCAAACTCGGTTCAGTGAGTCTGCTTATATTGCATTTGGCTGATGTAAAGTTTGGTGCTTGTCTGCTGTGTGAATTTAAGACTTACAAACAAGGCTTTCTCTTGTGGCCAAAGTAAGTTGCACTTTCTGCAACAAACATGTGACAGTGTGTCCTTACAGAGCTGTGGCATGTCTGATGGTTAAAAAAAGAAGTGTTTTTTGTGGATTGATAGCTATCCAAGAGTTTTTCTCTCTGAAAATGTGGTGCCTCATCGTGTTTTTCATAGAAATTGCGTGCAAGCACGTAAAGAGATATTTTGGTTATTGAATGGAGCGTTCATCTGTTTTCACTCTTTTACCTCCTCATTTTTTCCCTTTCTTTCTCTTTTCTTCTCAGCAAACAGCAGGTCATATTCATCTCGATTGACCAGCTGCTCTCCATATTGGCTTTCTTATGTTTCTTGCAAACAGTCTCGGCTGCGCTTCAAAGGGAATGATTTATGCCCTTAAATGAATGAATGAAAAGCCATATCTTCCCTGTTTTCAGATTTGATCGCCTCAGACCTGTGACTGGAGAGTATGCTGCATTCTTTCAGCCTTCTTTTATCTTAATCACAGCAATAGCCACAATGATTATTGTAATTATACTTTAACCACGACTCTCGACTCATTTGATGACATTGTGAAACAATGATAATTCTATTCTAGGCGCTTATTTGTCCAAGCAATTGAAATATTGGGTAGAGTGGCTGTATTTCAGACACGCCCTGCTACACATTCACACAGGAGCTGCCTAGTACAACCACAGATTTCCTCTGTTGGCAACCGACCAGCTCTACTCCAGTGGTTGAGGCTTGAGTGCCGTCGTCCACAGCACATCAGCTGAATTTATAGGGAGTAGGGTGTGTGATATTTGCAGCTCTCCAGCTCCTGGTTGTCACTGAATCCCTAAATTTCCTTCCACTTGCTGGGATTCAAACCAACAGCACTGGAATACCACATTCGCTGCAATCATTTTGTGGCCGCTAAAACCCAGGGAGTGAAATTATTGGACTCATTTTGCTTAAAAATCGCCTATTCTTCTTTAGGCAGGGGGCATGAGTGGTGAGCTTGGGAGTGATTGTATGAATATTGCTACTATTAAGCCTCACATGAAATGAGGGCAAACTGATCAATGTGTATGCTTAAATATGTTAAAATCTGCATTATTCTAACGTTTTGAGCTGGTTAAAGGGAGAAAGAAAAAGGTCACAGGTAGCAGACAGACACGGATGTTCTGGTTATCTCCCTCTTATCAGTCACCAGCTCCTATTAGGATGTTGCATGTGGTTCCAGGACATTACCCATTTCCTCCTCTGTATATCAAAGCCTCGAGGTGCCCCTCCCTCTCACCCCCTAATTCACTCCAGATGAGCACAATGGGACATTTGATTTAGTGTGCAAAGACACATGTATACAGCTGTGTCAGCTTGCCTCAAACAGCTGGCGCAGAGCTTCGGTACAACTTTTAATCATGCATTTGTTTATGTAATTAAGATTTAAAAAAAACAGCGCCAAAGACTGTGTCGTATTGTGCTCAGCTGCAGTCCGATCAGATATTTCAGTATGATGTAGGTCCTGTCTTTATTGTAGCTCACATTGCTAGCAAATGCTCATGGTTTAATGACATGCAGGTGATACAAATCAAGTGCAAACTGCCGAAGGTCTTCCAAGTGTGTGTCAACAAACGTGACAGCTCTCCCACTGAATATATTTTTGCTGAATATGTACTTTGGACCCCAAACAAGAGGCTTAAATAACCTGTTGCAAAGACCGCTTGTGAACTAACATGTGGTCCTTTTTTTTCAGCCTTTATTTAACATTTTTATTACAGTGATAAAATGTCAGACATGAGCTGCAAGAATGCAGGACACATTTTGTATATTCACTTCCCGTTTTAGTTTTACAGCCATCAAGTATTGATGCTTGTATTTGCAGCTTGGCACCCTCTTCCTGTGTTAGCTCCAAGCAGGGTGAGCACTGGGCATGAAGAGGTATCATATATTTACAACACGTCTGTCTGGGAATGTTGATCTGAAAAGCATAAGGGCTTTTCTCTATTGGTTCTCTGTTCACTGTACTCGGTCTCCTTTGTGTCTTTATGTGGGAAATATTCAAGTTTTTTGTCCTTTAGCAGCCTTCATGGTGGACTACTACACAAATGCCTGTAATTTCCCAACCGCAAGATAATGTATTCTTACCAACAGAGGATGGTCTCAAAGTGCTCAGACAGTTGCAAAGGCAGCTAATTTGGGATAGATGCACAATATCCCTTTGAAGTTCTGCTTTAGAGCTAGCACTCTAAAATTTCCCCCTTAGAAAGCAGCACATAAGAGCTCCTCTGTTGTGCACTGTTTTAGTTGCTGAAGGGAAAGCAATGTTGCATGTGATTAAGTGGAAGGTTTATTCATTAACAAAACAGGGCGTGCGCGTGGAAGTCCAAGTGCAAAGTAAGAAAGTGTTCTGGGTCACCTTGCCAGAATCCTGCTTGTTTCATTTCAAATAACTGCAATATTTTCTTCCTCAGACGAATAAACTATATTTTTTTTCTAGGATGTATTCAGGGTTTCCTCAGAAGTGTTTCTTCCCCGAGCTTTTATTAATAGATAAGGTGCTTCATGCTTACTGTGCGGGGTGAAAATATTGCCCAGTGCAGAGACACAGAAACCCTGTCAGTGTTTTTTTCCACTGCAGTGTTTCAGCGATGGCAGAGATTATGGGAGGATAACACTGCACAACATGGCCGCCCCAAAACCAGATCAAAGCAAAGACAATCAAAGCCAGAGTGAAAGCTACAGCAGTAAGCTCTTTTAAATGTCTGGCTCCCCCCACTCCGCCCCGACTGAGCAAAAGTGTTACCCTCGACTCAACTGTTTCCATCCCCAATCTTTCCTCTTCTGGGGCAGACATAAGCCCCTTTGACTGAAAACTGGACAGTGAGTAGGCCGGACGTAAATCCTTCAAAGCAATGCAAACAGCACAGTAAATGACCTATGATAATATTAAACCTGAGCCATCGCGCTGTAAAGCCTGTGTAATGCCAATACTGATAAGACATGACACTGGTCATAATCATTTATGGTGCGGGGTTTGGCTGTACAAGATTGTCATGACAAATGATTTATCATGACTCATGTATGGTTTTACATGAAAGAGTGTAACCATGGGGCTCGTGCAGGGCTCCATCATAGCAGAGTTGTTTTGACCCACTTTCCCACACAGAATAGATTACGCTATAGAGGATTGGGTTACTTCTCAAACGTAATAAGTCACCCAGTTATCCCTTTAAAAATGTAATAACTAATTAAAATATTTTAAGTTCATTTCTAATTTCCTTTCTTCTTTCAAAGTGGTATAAAAATATTAAAGTCCTCTACAGGCTGCAGATGTTTGACATTGAGCATTTTTACTCCCAGTGAACTTTTATGTTATTCAGTATTTTAGCCCTTTTCAGATTTTAGAAGGAAAAATACTGAACAGATACCCACCTTGGAGTGGTCGGCTAGTACAAGTGTAGTAGTCATATTATGAGGGAAAGTTTTTTCTTAAAGATTTTTTTTAAATCATATGTGTTTTTAAGCCATAAATATATATGAAAGAGTTCAAATATGTCACAAAATCAAACTATTTAAATAGAAATATAAAAAAGTCAAGATGTTGAAATTAAAGACAGATAAAAAAAAAAAAGACTCAAAATTCTGAGCTTAAGGTTTTGTTCATTTTATTTATTTATTTATTTCTATCTTAAAAGGTGCTACATAAATAAATCTATTTACTTTTTTTTTTTTTTTTTTTTTGCAGAACACTGAAAAAATCAGGATTCAGAGATTAAAGTTTTCTCCAAACTTGGAAAATTAAAGTCACAACAAAAGTCAGAATTCACCTTTTCTAAGATAAAAGTCAAAAATATATTTTTTAAAAAGGTCAGAATTGGGAGATTAAAGTTTATATAGATAATAAAATAGATAAA
The DNA here is from genome assembly GCF_013358895.1 of Oreochromis aureus. Classification (NCBI taxonomy): domain Eukaryota; kingdom Metazoa; phylum Chordata; class Actinopteri; order Cichliformes; family Cichlidae; genus Oreochromis; species Oreochromis aureus. Next base: position 17,796,362 of record NC_052959.1, read on the forward strand.
TGTACTTTGTCAGAAATGTGTCTTTTTTCTCAGAATTCAAAAAAAGAAAAAATTCACAGCCCCAAAGTTTTTTTTAAGTGGCCCTAATCCTTCTCCATAAAGTAAAGTAATGCATTTGAAATATTTAAAATTCATTACTAAATTGCGAAAGTTGCGCTTAAACATTTGTGAGAAACATGTGTTTGCAGTTTACTGTGCTTTGTCATTATGAGCAGCAGGGAGGCGACCGCAGTGATCTCTTTTCCAGACACAGTCTTTTTCATTGCTTTGTTTTGATCGGTTATTACAGAAAAGGAGGCCTTACATAAATAAGTGGGTTGCTATTTTTCTCCATGTTTTGAGTCGCACTGCTACATTTCAACCATGAATCCATTTTGAATCCAGATATGAAGGAATTACATTTGTTGCTTTCCCTTTTTGTGCGGTTTTATTGCAGTTGAATGGCTTTGACAACTAGAGACTGCATCAAAAGTGGTTAAATGTGGTTTGTTGAACTTGCAGAATTGAATTAATTATTGTTTCGGTATTTTTAGGAATTATGCAGGAATGATATCATTTTTCAATTAACTTTTTTTTTTTTTTTAAATTGAGCACGAACTCTATTACTCCAAATTTCCTCTAGTGGTGCTGCTACCTCCATATGAGAAATGCAGACAAGAGCCAGTGCACATTCAAACAAGAGAATCAATCAATCAGTCAATCCCCACTGATACTATATAACAGTGGCTACAGAAATCTATTGATGCTTCACCATATTTCAAAAGTCAGGCCTCCTTAACTTTTCAGCCTTTGACATTTGACCTCCTCGACATTTGCCCATGTGGTTTTAGATTGATGGATGCATTTTTTCTTCCTCGCAGACAGCTACTGGTTTCAGTTTATTTCAGTGTGGTATGAAAATCTATATCAGAGCACGCAGCCTTGCTTGAGAAAGTTAATCCACCACCCTGGGCATTCAGCTTTATTTTTAGTAGCTGTTGCATTAATGATAATGTATTCTATAAACCTGAATTGTTTTTGGGATGTGTTGAATTGGATGTTACTTTAACGAATATTGTATTTGTCTTCTTTTTCATTATGTTTCATTCCATTCAAAGGTTCCGCAGGTAAATAATTTGTATTATCGCACCGCGATACAGTACAATGGCTCAATAATTCATAAATATCTAAGAGTATTTGCTCCTATAGATTAACTGTCCGGAGCAAGATTTTAAGATCTGCAAGTTCATTTTCAAACTGCACTCGACAGTAAACAGTGGCTCCACGGAAAGAATGAAACACATTGATCGGTGTTAAAAACTGCGGTATGCTTTGGGAAGCAGTCGGCAGCAGCATGAAATATTCACAGTAAATGGGCAAACACTTTTATGTAGAAACATATAGACTCTGCATATGACCCAGCAGCCTCACCCATTTCCATTTGCCTCAGAGATAGAGGTGACAGGTAGACCGGGAGACCTCTCAGGGAGAGATTTACCGCGTGGATCAAATGTTTTACCCGGACTTGCAGCGGCAAGGGACAAACTTGTATCAATTAGGAGCATCGTAATGATTACGAGTGAGATCAAACAGCCGACCTGGCCCTGCTTGTCAATTCCACAGACAGCATCTTTTCGAGTGCTTATAATGTCTGTGAGAGCAGAGATGAGCCCGCTGAGGGGGAACTTTCATTTTGATGATGTTTCATCAATCTGTTTGAAGTTTTTTTTTTTTTGGTCCCTTTTTTCTTTTTGGCTGCAGTCTTGCTTGGTTTGCAAAAGCTTTCACTCCAGGTGACTCATAGCGGTATTTTGCTATGTTTGCTGTCCTTGAATATCTCCATGGTATCTAAATGTACAATTTAATTAGATCAAACTATGTTTTGGGGGTTTTTTTTGGTTGGTTTGTTCCCAAAAGATAGGTCAAACTGAAAATGACAGTGCAGCTGATAATGGTCTTATCAGGTCCATACTGCGGGAAGATTTCTAACTCGAATTTAACTCTCCCAGTAATACACAAGTTGCTGCTTATTTTTATCTTCAGCCTTGTCTTGTATTATTTTTACTATTAGTCTTATCAATAGAGCTTCTTCAGTTATGACAGTTCAGTTTATAACTTTTCTATTGTTCTATTTTTCCACTCCTTAGTTTCCTGAGTACTGAATAAATTACTTTTTGGCATGAGCACAACAGACTGTGCTTGTGTGTTTCAAGCAAATAAAATGTCTGCTGCCGCTGCTCTAAATATTTAGCCATTGCAAACACGCAGTTCATGCTCTGTGTCTGCTTTAATAAGATGTGACTGTTTCTGGATCTAGCTCCGTTCACATTATTGCAGTTTTCAAATAGCTCTACATTTTTTTTGTCTTGGACATGAGAGAGAGGACATGAGTTCTGGCCCGCGATACGAGTGTTCAGCGAGGAATGTGTTGTTAAATTGCTTTAAAATCAGAGCTGAGAAGTCTGCACAGGCTTCCTCACACATAGCGCTGAAGACATGGTTGATTCCAGGAGTGCTTTCTGATCTCACCATATTCAACTTGACTCCAACTTTCCCTTTATAAATCAAGAATGTGGGAGCGGTATTCTTAGCTCATCTCAGGTTTTTTTTTTTTATAACCCTCTTGATAGTTCTGCTTCCTATGTTCAACATCTTTTTCCAGCTAAGGTCTGCCTCATACCATTGTAATTAAGACCAAGAATTATCAGACCGGAATCAGATGAAAGGCTCATAAAGCACTGCTGAATTCAGACGTATGCCAGGGGCCAGCTCGGTTACAGACTTAATTCATATTCCCTTTGTTCCTCTCCAGTCTCACAGAGGGCTTGGGGCAGCCGAAGGACTGGTGGGTCTAGTGACAATATAACAGGTATTAAATAGACCATTTCCAGTGTCACCATGTGGTAACCGGAGGCTTCAAAGAGCCACCAATTTGCTATGAAATTAAACCTGGGATCAGTCTGGCCCACATGATGCCTTAGTGTATCTGTAGCGATCCACGAGTGAAATGTTGTGATTCAGACACTTAGCATGCACTCAGCAGCGGCTTCTAAACAATGTCATTTTCTTGTAGATATTAGTCCAATGTGGCATTCATGTGAAAGGGCTCTGTTCACTCACCGTGTGTATAAATCACATGTGTTTCTAGAGGATGTGGCATGAACTGGAGTGTGCTACATCATCCGTTTTGCTTTCCACTTTTGGCTCAAACCCTCTAATAGGCTGTTTCAAGTCTATTTCTGTAAACATGGCAGAAATTATGCAGCCTAACCTTGCAAGTAAAATGATTCTGTTTGTAAAGCCTGTTTGGTATTCCGGTCATTCCCAACCAAACCATCTGGTGGCGGTCTTTGCACTCTCCCCGTGGAACATTACTCTTAGTGATCTTGTTACCCTATCAGTTGCTACCTCATTAAAATGAGTGATGATAATAAATCCCACAGGCCACGTGCAATGAAATCATATTTATCTGCAAATATGCACACTCGTATCCCTCGTGTCATATATATGAGAGCACAAACAAGCCCGGTGCAAAAGCACAAGGAACCACTCCACTATTAAAATAATTCATTTGAAACCCAGTCTCACTGTGCAGCACCTTGTAGCGACACGCTATAGACACACTATAGAGACATAGGAAAGGCTGCTTTTTTCCTCTCTCTCTCTCTTCTGAATCCAAACCAGAGAGGAATGTTTAATCAGCCAAGGTCACTGTGTATGTTGCTATGCTGTGTTGTTGAAGGAGGTTCTGGGAGAACAGAGGGACCATCTCTCATCTGTATTCTCTTCAGATGGCTTGCGTTAGTAGGATCATGCAGATATGGGATTTTTCTCTGAGAATTAAAACCCAGATGTCACGCTAACAGACACACACATCCGCACCACAGTAAAATATTATTTATGGCTCCGCAGTCAGCATAACTAATGCCTCACACTCAGCAATCACTCACAGTGAACAATGCAAAAATAGTCTTCAATTTGAACTTGTTGGCAATAATCCAGTTCCACCCATGTACCAGAATTTATCTGCCCTCCTAGCTCCGCTCACACACACACACAGGCGCACTTGAATGTTAAACATTAAATTATTTCACAGAAAGGAAAACAAAACAGTGCTGTTTCTTCGATTTTAATCTCACTGCGGCCTCAGTTATTTCTGAAAGTTAGTGTGAGTGTCAGAAACACCGAGTAAAGGGACTTTTGCTGCACCCTGCATAAGCACACTTGGTTAGGCTGTTTCTGCAGCACGTCCTGTGGCGATCGTATAATCGCAAAGTTGAATGCACAGGGAGCACACCTCTTTTGATGTTTGAATGTTTTATGTAATGCATGAAAGTGTGAATGCTGTCAATAATAGCGTAATAGTCTGTGCAATATCAGCTTGCCTGTTTGATATGCAGAAACACTCGCAGACAGAGGCTGGTTACATGTCAGAAGCCTTCCGCACAGAGATATTTAATTTAACATTATGATGAATTCATATTTGTAGAGCATCACTGTATCTGCAGATAAATTTGACACTATGACATGTCCGTATCTTCTGTTGTTGTGGAATAAATTCCATCCTGGAGTGGCGGCAATTGACTGAACTACAGATATGAAGTCTCTGAGAGCCTTCTGCTGTTTTACATGAAAAAACCGAGGCTTTGATGTCCCCCGCCGAATTGCGCCGCAATAACAACAGAAGACATCTCAACACATCACAGGTAAAGCAAATGCAACAATATGACAACTGGGTTTCATGCAGTGTTTGGGTATGCTAATGCACTAAACAAATAAGATCCGGCGTGAATGTAGACGCCAAAGAGCAGTTTAATATGTCTGTTCGTTGCCTTTGAGACAAACTACAAGCTACAGAAGTGATTATTGTGATTTTTGATTTACTAACATAGAAAAATATCCTTCATCTTTACCCAACGGAAGCCCGAGAGCCCTTCTTTTAAGACCCCTGATGGGATACGAGCTGCAGCAATGAGAAAAGATAGCACAGATTCACTGTTTGCTGAGAAAAGGGTTCAGGGTTTTAAGGTGGGCTAGTCTTTAATTATTGAGCTGATAATAAAACGTGGAACCTACACAAATAGGGGGCACTAGTTTAGCTTACTGGATGGTTTTCAGCTGTTTTATGTCTATTAAGGTGGTTAAAACAAAAATTATTTTAAAACAGCAGATTAATTGTCTTTACAGATGTTGATAAAACAACTGAAATAAATATATTTAATATTCAACATTGTAACAACCAATTAATTTTAGACCAGTATAACATATTCTAGTTTCTCTCTTTCTTTCTTTTTCACTGGAGTTGCATTTTAGTTTCTTATTTTGTCATTCATGAAGATAATTTTTTTTTTCATTTCCACTCAAAAAAAGAAAGAAAGAAAGAAAGAAAAAAACCCACTGAAGACATTTGGCTTTAACAAAAGTTATCTCGGGTGATCTCACATGCACAATCAATTCCAGGCTGGAAAAAAAGTAGGTGAGCCTCTCGGCTAATGACTTTTCCAAAAGCTACTTGGAGTCAAGTGTTCCAGTTAAGGAGCTGACACTGTAAGTGTGGGCTGTGAATACAGACATACAGAGTCTGTTCTTCTCACCAAAGATAGGTCATAACCGTGCCTCACACCAACTTTTAGGGCGCTGTTAAAGAAGCATTACAGAGATGCAAGAAGCTGGAAAAAGATGCATTTCTCATGGCCAGAGAGGTGTAGTGCGACCGTTCTTTGTCTTAGATGGTTCTGCAAAACCTAAAATCCAAGTCAGAGATAACAGGTGTCACAACGGTGGTCACCAACATCCTCTCTTAAGCCAGGCTTTCTGTTTCAGACTTTGGACATGCTCACATTAAAAAGGAACATTTCACGCATCATATGGCTTTTCTTTTGCAGAAAATAAACCTACTCCAACCAGAGATGTTATCAGATGATGATGACGATGAAAAGGTGATAAAAATCTATGAAAGAATTTTTATTACCATTTTAATTTCAGACCAGTATGTAAATTGATGGCAGCTAAATTCAGCCAGCGTCTAAAGTTATAACAGTAAAATGCAACACTGCTGCAAATTAGATAGACAATTAATGCAGCAGAAATAATCTCTGGGTTTAGCGCACGGAGCAGAAAAATAAACATTTTTAACTTGAGTTAATTATTTTATTGCTGCTGGATTTTTTATTCTAATGCGACAAGTTGCAGATAACAGCTCTGAAAATGTTCTTGATACATTTAAACATTGCAGGTTAGTGTCCCATCATCTAATAGAGGAGACGTAGAAATTGATTTTGTTTGTTGACAAATCAAAGTGAAAATAATTTTATTGATTGATCTGTAATTTTGGTGATAAATAACCTGATCAGTTTTTCTAATCTGTGCATTTCCAGCTGTAAAACAGACTTAACAGCAGATTAGAACCATGTATGAAACATGTATACATTTTTTGCATCACTAGCTGAATGTGACAATGCCACGCACAGTTTACGCTGTCGTAACTTTACAGTCAGTTATTTGGTGGATGTACATCTTAACAACTTCCACATATATAACATATTCCTACAACGGAGAATCTACATAGTGCTTAAAACGTGCTGAAAAAAAAAACGATCCGTGAAAATGTGGCACTGTGCTCAGCATCAGTTACCACGGTGATTTAACCAGGTAAAAAGAGAGCCACTTTCATAACACATAAAACTCTTTAAAGACTTTAAGTTAAACAACATAGCTCACTAACCCATTAATCTCATTTTCAGTACACCTTTCTGGTTCACAGAAATACATTTCATGTCAAATAGAGAAAATTCAGGAATTTTGCTGCTCTCCCAGGTGTGAGCACCTTTGAACGATCACAGAGCACACGACCTGCGGTGTGCAAAGGAGGCGATAGAAGCAAAACACCTTCAGAAATCTTTGGGACAATGTTTTATGGATTGAGACAAAGGTTGAACTTTTTTGGCAAAGATCTTCAACGCTTTATTAAATTTGTATCAAGAAATTTTACAGAAAATGTCAGGGTAATGGTCCATGACCTGAGCTTAGGAGCTCTTGGGTGGTGCAACAAGACGAGCGCCCAAACGACACAACAAAATCAGTAACAGGATGTGAAAAGGAAAAAAAAAAGTCAGGTTCAGACAGACTGGTGACCTTAAATAAATAAAGATACTGTGGCATGACCTGAACAGGTTTAGGGTAAATAAAGGCAAGCCAGAAATACTGAGAAAAAGACAGAGTTTAACAGGGAGAAATCTTAAGAATGTTCCTCCTCATCATGGTGCAGTTACAGGAAATATCTCATGGGAGGCTGCTGCTGCTGCTGAAGCAGGTTCTGCTAGATTGATGTCAACCCAAAATGTGAATGATTAGTCAGTGGATTCGATTAGGACCTGAAACGTACAATTGCTTGTGTGTTGTCAGTTTAGTGAGGCTGGGTTTTTTTTATTATTTAAATCTGGAATTGACTTAGATGAAGAATGAATGAAGGCAGGCTACACATTGTGAGTAATCACTGCAAAAACCCTTTTTCCATTTGCTTTAACCACAACAACTACAGCTGGTTTGCTTCTATGCAAAGTATGTATTGCAATATAAATGATTGTTTGTTCAAAAATAAATATTTTAATAACTTAATAGGGTTTTATATAAAAAGGTAAAATATTAATATTCAGGTTTCTTATCCTTTGTTTTGCAGGTTGTATGTTGGATGACAATGCTAATGTAAAAGAGGCGAGGGTATAATTTTAATGTTTTCATTCTTCTTTTTGGCAAAACACACACATGCTCTTTGGGAACCCTTTGAGTGAAACCTTTTTGAGTCTGTGCCCACATTATTGCCTTTTCTGTCCCGTCATTATAATTCCACACAACGGAAAAGCGCTCAGAGCCAGCACCAGCCGCGCATACTTAGAGCGGAAGGCATTAAATGGAGACATACCTGAAGTGACACAAACTTGGCAGGGCCGAAATAGTTTCCAGATAGTTAATTAACCTCGGTGACTGGTGCAGCGGTCTTACGTGGCTGGTCAGTCGCAGGCTGTTCGGGGATAAATACAACCAGTCATGTTGACATGTCAAAGTTCATACACGTCATGTGTGTACTGCCAGCCTTTACACTTTGTTTAGAGCTGAGTTCACAGGGGATTTTCATCATGGGGTGGGGGGAGTGAAATTGTGCACAGCCGTAATGTTATGCAAACACGCCAGAAGTCTCTGTGTCTGTCCGTAATTAACTCAAGAAGTTTGTAAAATGGTATTTGTACAACCATTTGTTAAAAATATTATATTATTTATTAGAATTAAACAGAGGTTTTTGACGTGAGAGAGGAAAAGAAAAAGCAGTCCTGTCATGTCCCTGTAATGTGAATAGTTTTTGATTTTATTGCCCCAAACCCCAAAAGAAGGTTAGATGAATTTTGTTGGTCCTTCAATAAAAAATTAGATTTAAAATGTCTGAAAACAACATTTCTCAGCGGCATGTCCTCATTGTTTCTAATAATTCAAACAATGTGGACCTGAATATGAGTTCAGACCAACTCTGTTGGTAGGTCAGTTGATAAACAGAAAATTAATCTGCAACAATAGTTGATGTACGCTACAGGTTTGTTGTTGGTTACAAAATATGCAATGGAAAGCATGTAAGGCATTTTAAATTTGGTGTAGGTGACTTTTGGCCTTTTGGTCATAAAATAAATTATTTCACCCTCAACTGGAGGCGGCAGATGGTTGCCCCTCGCCAGCCCTGATTCTGCTGGAAGTGAGTTTTTCCTTCCCACTTTCACCAAGTGCTTGCTCATAGGGAGTTGACTGATTGTTGGGGTTTCTCTTTACCATATTTTTTGGACCATAAGGCGCACTGTCGATGAACGGGTCTGTTTTCACAAGGTGCACTGGATTATAAGGCGCATTAAGCAAAGCAAAACAGTCAGATAACTCAATTGATTCATTAATGCTGAATTCTCTCGCAGCTCCTCAAGTTAACTTTTATCGAGTGGAAAAAAATTAGCATTAATCCTCCAGCTTCACTGTGTTTATATTATGCTAACATAGCTGTGTCGCTAGCGATGACGTAGCACATCATTATGTGCTAGTCCAACTTCAGTAACCCGACAAAAGTCACTTCTGTTTATTTTTCTGTCTTAATTTATGTTGGAAGTCATAGCAGAGCTGTACGTTTTATTTTTTTCAGAAATCTCTCAGTCAGAACATGCTATATCATGTTTAGGTGGAAACTAGCGAGCTAACTTCCTGCTAACTTCTATCTCCGTTAAATTTAATAAATTCTGTTTTCATGGATGCCTAGATGTTAAACTTAATTTTACACCTGGTAAAGCAGCAATTTTATTATGAAAGAATTTAGACAGTTTTTAACTCTCAGTGGTGTCACAGTGTTCGTTTGACTTTGAGACCTGAAGCGGACGGAGTTTTGGACCCAGATTACGCTGCGAGGTTCCTGACTACAGTAGCTGTAATGCTCTGACAATCCATCAAGCGGTGCGGCTTCGTAGCTTACCAAAGTCGTGCCAAAACATTTTTTGACAGATTTTTGAGCGCTGTGTTCCACATAAAATCGGTTCGAGGTCAGCAAGCACAACCAGAATTCATACATAAGCGCACCGGATTATAAGGCCCAGTGTAGATTTTTGTGAAAATTAAAGGATTTTAAGTGCGCCTTATAGTTCGGAAAGTACGGTATTTTCACTAACGTTGTAGATTTTGAAGACAATTGTCATTTGCAGCCTTACTGGGGATATTTTCTCACTGGAATGGCTAGCGAGTGAAAACATTATTGAGTTTTAATGCAGATAGGTAGTGAAAACCATCCTGATGCCTGAAGTATTAAATCAGCGTGCTGCATGAAGTCCAGATGTCATTCTGCTGCGATTTTTATGGAGAGAAAATGGCAGACTAGGAGGTGGCAGCCCCAAGTAACTATTAAGTCTATAGAGTGACATAAACATTTATGTGCATCGCTCTCCCAATTCTTTAACGTTTCCATATTTCTCACCACCATCTCACACGTAGCTACATTTCAGCTAGATCTTTAAAAGCTATGTCCTAATCAGAACGCCTCTGACTGAACTGAGGCTTAAACATCTGGATGGTAACACCTCATAGCTTCTGGAGAGAGAAAAAAGGCATTAAAGTTTGCTGAAAGAGATCGCATGTGTCAGAAAAATGGATAAAGAGTCGGTGGTGGAGTTGGTTGAAATGAGGGAACGATGACGCGCACATGGCTGCGATTACACAAAAAGAATAGAAAACGGGTGGAATCGGCATGCACCCACTAGGGACACAATTTTATAGTGTTAATTTTTTCAGGCTTTCTCCCTCGGTGAGGAGAATTGTTCTTTTAGACTTGTTCACATGCTTCGTCTCAGAGCCTCCACGCGGCCTTTCCAGACTCATCCTGTTAGTTCAAACGCCAAGGACTGAGACATTTCTATCTCAGGCTCGACCAAGGCCAGTCACATCAGTGGAAACTTCGCCTCACAACTCTATTCAATTACTCAAAGAGATACTTGAAGACTTTTGTCCAGGCAAACGAAATGAAAGCAGTGTTTTGTAGCAATTTGTTGAGCAAACCCTGTCAGTTTGAAGAGATAGATTTGCATGATATTACTGCCAAAAGCAATCATGGTTGACATGTAGGATATCCCAACTTCTTCACTATATAAGCTTCGCAAACGTCATACCCCAGCGCCTACCGCCTGATTCGTCCCCCGTCAAATTCTACCCTTATATTTTGTTTTAACGGAGCTTAGGTGATTTAAGAAACCCTAACAGAAGAAGACATGCGGTTTGTATTCTCATGGCTGTCTCAGCTTAAATGTCTCCAGATTTTTTATGGAACGGATTGTAGGGGGTGATTTGCTGACGTTATTTACATGGAGAAGGTTTTGTAGCCTCCCTGTTGGCCAGAACATCAGGATTTTGGAATTTTTTGGCAGTGACCTACATCTGGATTTCTGCACTAGAGGGTGCCCCACCCCCTGGCTGCCTCTCACAGAGCCACAAGCCAGATTTTTTTTTTTCTCCTTTTCTCCGCGGTTCCACTGCGAGACACTCAATTGTGAATACAACCCTTAAATGTTCTCTGTCACACATATCACAGCAGAGTCCGGTCAAGTCTTAAAACAACACTTCCTCGCTGCATCTCTCTTACAAATGTGAAGCGAAGGAGAAAGAGACACAGAGCGTCCTTCGGGTCTTATTCTTCATGCTGTATGTGGAACAGTATGTGGAGCACCCAATCTGGTTTTCATCCTCCGCGCCCCACCCTGGCTGAAATACAATGGACTGGGAGCAGGCCTGTGACTTTTAACTCACTCTGCAGATTCTATGCTCTGCCGCCAGTCTGGCCAATCTGCAGCCCAGAAAAGCCCCTTGATGTAAGGGCCAAAGCAGCTTTGAATCTAATCATAAGGCCGTAGGTTCCCTTGTAATAGTACGTCCATGTTCCCTCACTTGGACACAATAGAATTGCGTTTGTTCGAAGCCATGTGGAAAAAAGGTGGATTGATTTTTTAGTCATCAATCTCTGCTATTGCATGTCAGCAATAGTTTAGTAAACACTTAAAATAGTTTTCCTTTTTTTTTTTCCGGCAGTTGTTGAAATTTCAACAGAACTTTTACATGCAGTCGAACAGCACGGTTGGCACTTTGCCCAAGGGCGTGCAATCAAATCTATATTTGTCTTTGTTACTTCCAGCCGTTTATTGAAGCACTGTTTTCCATAATAGGCAAGAATGGGCACTTTAATTAAAGAAAGCTGGGATGAATGAGTGAATGACAGTCTTTGAAATCCCAGTTGTTCATTCGTCAAACTTTGAACCGCCGTACTACAGACTTCTGTGTCTCCACAGTGGGTTTTGAATGATTTTCTTGTTGTAGCCACCGTACAAACAAAGGCACCCCTGTAGATTTATGTCTCATCCCTCTCTCTCATATTGGACTCTGAGGGCTTTAAGGCTGTAATTAAATTCCAATCCCCACTCTCACTTCTCCACTGACTGTCCCTGTCTCTGTGGGAGGCTGAGAAGCTGGGTCTTACTGCCTGTTGTGGTTTGTTTGAAAGATCCAGAGTTCTCTGGAAACCCCAGCCATTACGATAGAATTCACACATGTGGTGCAGAGAGAGGGAGAAAGAAAAGGCCTTTGCTCTCGCACAGACGCGGGAACTGGTGTGACATCCGGTCTGGTCGAGAAGTTGAGACACTGCAGCATGTGTGCGTGTTTTACCCACATCACCACCTCTGCCTGTGAACTGCAGGATTTGAGCATTCTCACGTCAAAGTCAGGGATTGTCATTCCAACACGTTGCTATTTCATGCATATGATAGTGCTTTCGAGGGGTGTTAAGATGCCCATATGAATAACTCCATCATTGTACCTATCAAAGCCTCGCCTTAGCAGACGGCCACCCACTGCCAAAGCACAGATTGCTGGCATCAGCCCATAGCAGGGCCAACAAACTGGAATCAGCTGCAGCAGCAGGCTGTCAGTTGGGACTCCTGACAGCGATATGAGGGGCTAGGCTGAGCAAGTCCAGTCCGGCGGGGACCAGCGGGAGAGGAAGGATGAGTTCTGCACCACTGATCCAGAGTGACAGTGATGGACAGGTTCAGAGAGGAGAGCTGATGGCCAAGGTTTTTCTCCTGTCTGGACAGTGTTTGAAAAGATGGACATGACGGTCGCAAGGCTTCTGAGTCCAACAGGGCATGTGTGCCTGCGTGTGTGCATGCGCATGAGTGACTGTTCCAGAGTGTTGACGCACGTGCACACGCTTGTCAAACGGTCAAGCAGAGCAATAAATGTGAAAAGTGACACTCAAATCTGACATCAAAAACTTGTTTGTGTACAGTTTTAGCTCCATTTCAGGCAGAGCAGTCTATTAAATTATAGAACGTCTTTATTTTAAACTAATTATGTTTGCCTGAGTCAGAAAATGATTCTTGCTGCGTTTGTTTGACTTTCTTGAAGCAGCACTATGGACTGGTGCTGCTATTTATTGTATTCTTTTCATAGGCAATAAAGCCCTCCACTAGCTCTCATTCTCATATTCCCATATTTATCACTTGGTTCTTTTAATCATTTTAGGTTGATTGGACTCATTTTAAACATTTTTTTAGAAACATCACCCTTGAGCAGAAGTCCAGTTTCATATCTTCAGACTCCCAAAACCTCCAAAAGAAAGAGAAGCAACAAATATTCAGAAATGAACATATTTGGCATTCGTACTAATAAAAAAAGAAACATCCAAATATCTGTTCATCAGCTAATGAGCTGGTTTATAAAATCACCTCATTTCTGGCCGGGTCTTTGCTCGAGCTGCCATTACTGTAAGCACCACTAGCAGAGGAGCAAATTCCCTCTTTTTCTCTCTTTCTCTTGTTTTATAGAGCAGGGAATCGACTCTGTCTTGTTAAAAACCTGAATTATTTGTCACAAAAGACGCTCCTCTGCAGCTCACGCTTCATCGAAAGTCAAGGTTCCCCCTCTGACAAGTAATTACGTCAAGAACAAACATTCCCAAAGGCAGCAATTAATGCTGAACTCATAACGCACGATGATACTCCGGGGTCCCGGATCTAATATGAACGATGGCACCCCTGGTTGGCGTGTTTACCACATTGTCTGCGTCTCACAGTTTGATTTTTTTTTTTTTTTACACACTTTAAAGTTTTTCTTATCACGTCGAGTGCGTGCTTCAGTCACTCTAAATATTTCCTCTTTGCCTTTAATTGGCCCGGGGGCAGATTGTGCGTGCTACCATACACAAAGACAAGCAACAGAAATCATTGCTTCCCTCCCCAGGTGAGCTGATTCATTTTTCAGACAGATATATTATCAAATGGTACAACTTAAGGATGCAGCCCAGCTATCTATTGTCTTTATGATGATTTTTTTTAAAACTTCTCCTTCAGGATTTGCAGGTCCTCCTGAAAATACAGGTACATCCAGGGCAGATCACTTCCCCATCCTCCCTTCTTCCCCCTGTGGAAATAAACTAAAACACAAGCCCTGTCCTCCCCATTTCTCCTGGATGCCTTCAAGGTCTTCACCATATCTCACAGAACCCTTGTCCAAACTTGAATTATGTCAGTACATTTCTTCCATGGTCAGGAGAAGCTTTCAGAATAAATAGTTGATAGGCTCGGTCAGAGAAATGAAAGTGAAATGACCACTGCCTCTCCGCGCCGAGGAAGATTGACATGCAGCATTTGGAGCCTGGCGGTTTGAGGGACGGCTTCCTCTTTTGCGTGAGGTGGTCAGAGACAGCTCTGGGTTTAGGCTTTAGGGGCTTTGTGAGGTTGTTAAAAATGTTCCTGTTCACTTTTCCAGCTGCAGCCTTTTAACGGTGCATTAAACGACAGTTAACCCAGCCCCCCACCCCCCTCAAAAAAGAAAAAAAATCCACCAGGGAAAACAAGCAATGCTGTCTGAAAATCAAGGAAGGGTCAAGTACAATCCTCTGGCAACACGGACGTGCAAAGAGAAAAAGCAGATATAGTTTTAAGGTCACTTTAGATGGGAAAAAAAGGCATATTAAACCCCTAAGTCACCAAGAAAGAGGCCGCAAACAAGCGCCAGTAACACTTTAAGCTATCTGAGGAATTTTTCATCACTTGTATTTTCTCATATGTGAAGATAATTACTCTTATATGAGCAAATGTTTCATATTATTGCACCAGGGTTTAAAGATTACAGCAGGCATGTTTGGAAAATTGTAGTCGGCGCGCTGCAGTGACTTAATGCTAATGCCAGCAGGCTAACTTACCCAGAGTGACAGTGACAACATGTTGACGTTTAGCGAGGACGATGCCGACCATATTTACTATCTTAGCTCAGAGTGTTAGCAGATGTTTGCTAATTAGTCAGGCTGACAATATTTGATTCGCTTTATTAGAATTTAGCAAATCTAATGCAGCTTTACAATAAAGCTGAGCCGAAGTATAAAGAGATCACTGTAACAGCTGATCACAAGGGGGGCAATTATGGGGAAAAAAACAAATCCAAGTTCAAAAGTACCAGGGGTAAAATCATGAATTTCATAACAATGTAGTAGTTATTAAGATATTTTACTAAAAACAGATGCCAGCCGCATGGCGCAGCGAGAGGGAAAGCCAGGGGATCACAGAAATACATAGTTAGAGCTAAAGCGCAGCAGCTACATGTTTGGCGAAGCCAGAGTATGTCATGTTGACATGTATTTTGGCATTTGATTTTTATGCCACAGCAATACAAAAATCAAAGGAAACCACATGTGAAGTTACAGCAAAACACAGCTGGAAACCAAACCAAACCGCCAGCTCAGTCCAGCTCAGTCCAAATCCAGAATCCAAGTCCAGACAGCAGCTTGATCCAGTCATGACGAATATAAATAAAATGGAAAAAAACACTAAATAAGAGTGGTTCTGAAAAAAACCCCTAAACCATCACCACCACATACACACAAACACACACAAATAAATAAATAAATGGGATAAACTCGGTGTGTAAAAACTTTTAAATTCCACAATGAAGTCTGTTAAACTGCTGTTATTAAATAAAATGTGAACGTTCATTTCCCATCGTGGTTGTATTGTTATTGGACTTTTTAGACACTTTATGCTGCTCAGAAAATTTAAAGAAACATCGAACAATTACTGACTTTAATTTTTGGTGTGATTTTTTTCTTACTGAAAGGCTGATGACCTCAGTATCTGCTGACTGCTGTTACATCAAGGTAAGGTATTTTGGCAGTCTAATGGTAAAACACAGGAAAACTTCAAATGAAGGTGTTACATCCTGTTATAATATGAAACCTGGTAACTTCCCATTTTTCTGCAGTAACTTTCAGTAGTTTCTGGGATATTTCAATCACATAGCCACACTAGCAGCAAAAACTCATCATGTGTGATATTTCCTGTTTTTGAGATACTGGTCAGGTTTGCAGCAGGTAGAAAAACAGCTCACTATCAGGGCAACATGCTGTTTATTAATCTTTCTTTTTTATGAGAGGAGAGAAAACTTTTGCCACCGCCGTCTACTCTTCTTATTCCCACCATAATTTTTTCCCTCTCTAAACGTCTCGATACCGAGTATTCACATTCTCGGCACTCTCGAAGCAGACTCGAGTCAAGACCTTTCAGGGTGTAGACGAAGCAAAGCGATAAGGAAAGGAACAGAGGGTTCACTGCAGAGGCCCTGAGCGCAGTGTGGGATTTTCCTTTATGCATTTACTGAAAAGACCCTTCCTGCCCTTTCTTTTTGGCTGTGCCGAACAAGATGTGAGTTCTTGAAATGCAGCTAATGTGCTAAAATGCACGTCCATGAAAAAGTTTATTTATGGATAGTAAGGGGGGGGGGGGTAGAAAAAAAGAAGGAGTAATGTGACCAAGGCAGGAACAAGTGTTGCTCTGCGCTTTACAAAGACTGAAATGTGAAAGACATGTGGAGGGTGAAAACTTGGGAGATTTTTTTGGGCTGCCTGGAGCTTTTTTGAGTGTGAGCTCACACAGAACAGAGAACACAGAGCAGCAGCTCAGAGTGACTTTCCATAATGGTTTTTCTGCTGTCGGCTTCTGAATGGTTTTTTCTTTCTTGCATTGCACAAATGGAAAAGAAAAAAATAGCAGAGAGATGAAGGAACTGCTTCAGAACAACAGAGAGGATATTTGCCCCTGTATTTATTATTTATTTAGCAGTGTTATATGTCTTACATTTTTAAATCATTCCTCTTCAGGAAAACCAGCAAGACTAGTGAGTCAACTGAGGATACTTGCTTTTCACTAAGAGCTCTGGGTCTCTCTCTTTTTTTTTTTTCACACAGTCATTCACCACATGGAGAAACCGTGGAGCCACTGGAGGAGACGTCAAGTGGACTGAACTGCAGGCCTCTTGTCAGGGTGCCCATAGTATGCGAGCAACCTTTCAACGCAACGCTTTTGTAGGGTAAAAATGCAGAATGAATAGTTATTCATGTAGCGTGTTAGGTGGGAAAGAAATACAGCCTGGTTATTTTGCATTAAGGGCTTTGGTATTTATAGTGGTGTGAAATAATGTGAAACACAGTCTAATATCCTCGGGGATTTAGCATAAAAAATACATGAGAAATAAACCTTTTCTTGTGTTTCGTGCACAGAAACTACTAGCTTCAAAACAGCAAAATATTTAGAAATAAAAAAACTGTGGATCCTAATTGTCACTCGTGTCTCTTATTCTTATTGCCTTCTATTGTCAGATATAAAAGACTCAAGCTAAAGTCATATCAGCCCAGCAGCACCAGCAGATTTTCTATGGCTTATTTTACTTAAAAAGTCATCTTTTTACACAAGTTATCCTCTCATTCTGAGCAAATCAGGGTTAAATACCGTGAAACTAGTAGCCTCTCCGCTTTTGTACTCTTGTGCCAGAAAAGAAAAAGTCCCCCCACGTCTGGGGACATGCTTTCTTCTAATTGGCTCGGAGATCTGGGGCTCCTTAGAAGCGAGGCTCACAGCTCTGCATCTTCCTCGCCTTGCTCTGGGGCACGCTGATAGTAGGAAGCTGCAACAACTGAGGAGCTTCCTTCTGAAATTTGATCTGTACCTCCATAAAAGTGTCAGGACGTTTTCCCTGAGCATCAAACCGTGTGCCCAAACTGACTCTGACAGGAAGTTTAGATAACAAAATATTTCCAAAACAAATGTCACAATGAAGCATTTTTATTACTCTGTCCTCGTTTTTCTTGTGTTTTAATGCGTTTGCGGGTGGTTTGGAGCATGTGTGTCTGTCTTAACTCCTAAACCAAATATTTTGCTGGAATATGAACCCTTGTTGATGTAGTCTGCATAAAAGGTCATTTAGTGGCTACAAGAAGGCAATAATAAAGCATGTCACCGTGTGTAGTAGCTCAGTTCATCGCAGCTCGGTATAGTTTCAAAGCCAGGGCCAAGCTTTCTTTTTCTTTTCTTTTCTTTCTTTTTTTTTAAACCCATCACTTTGATTTTCAAACTAGTGGCTCAAGAAAACATTGCTTTAGGCATCTATGTAACTTCAAGCATGACATTGATTATCTTAGCTTCATAATTATCTCCACATGTTACTGTACCACTGTATTTCACATGCAGACTAGGCTGGGTACAATCCTGGGTGGGAATGAAAGCCTTTTTTAAATAAAGGCACCCTGCAGTTTAATGCTATAAAATGTCTCGGTATTCCAACTGCGAAGTTGGCGGCAAACAAAAGCAGGGCACGCTTTCAGTCAGAAAATGAATATAAATGGCTGCCATACATGAGAAATATATGTGATTTCAAATAAGAACAAGGCTTTTAAATGATATGATGAGGAAACAAAATTTTCTGTATGGAGGCTTATATTTGCCACTGGAAAAAAAAAAGAAATTAAAAAATGTAAGTTGAAATTTCAAATTAGTATTTAAAAATCTTGAGTTATGAAGTTGACATTTTGAGATAATAAGCTGTTAATTTTGACTTAAACATGATGTAAAAAAAAATTATTTAATTAAACAAATTAATGTAGAAATTATTACATGAATTAATTATATTTATTATTTAATAATTAAAAACGAATCTATTTTAAAATAACTGTATGCATTAATAAAATCTTGACTTTATTGTCATTTATAACATAAAATATGCCTCTGCATTATTTACCTTTGCATTAATTTTCCTGCATTTTTCTATTTTATTTATTTTTTCAGTTCTCCTAATCGATTATTTTTTCTTTATACTTTCACCTATATGGTTTCCCTCGGACCTATTCATGCATGGTTGTCCTTCACAGTGCATTGAAGGGTCAACCTTGTGCCCGTTGTTCACAAACTCACACTCGCATTTTTATTTTTCAAGCATTTTATTCGGTTGAGATTTTGGCAGATTTGGTCCTCCATACTCTCTGTGCTGTCTTTTGAAAATACTGTTTCTCTGAATTGCCAAATCAAACGACACTTTGAACTGGGACACACAGCAGAATCGACTACATTTTATCTTCAAAAATGTGTTTATTTTTTTCACGTCTGAACTCCAGCGAGATATGCTTTCTCACACATTCACCTTTCTAGTCCTAGATTTAAAAAAGAAAAAAAAACAGAAAGATAAAAAATAATTACAATCATTATGTTTTGTCTCAAATGGCCAAAAAATGTGGGACCAATTGCTTAAATATGGGAAAATTCCTTTCTTGACTGTTTGATTAATGGCAGTCGTGTGTTGTGTTTGTGCCTCCCGGGAATGTATTGATATTACTTTAAGGGAGACAACCCAACAAAAACACAGCCCTCTACAGAGTGTTTACTGTATAATGGGTGTGACAGGCTACCTTAGCCCAATTCTGAGGTCACTGCTGGTGTTTCCTACGAGGTATGACAGTTTTACAACTGCGGGGCTCAGACTCAGATTGTTTCTGACATGTTAGACTGCTGCTGCTCGCCGTCTGTCTCACCATCGCTCCCCTTCGCTTTCTCCTCTTCAGCCTCCCTGACTCGGTCTGAAACACACTCCATTTCTTTCCTTCCCTGCAAATTATATACAGGCTTTCTGAGCCAGACCCAGGAAAAGGGACTCTTGAGCATATTTTAAGCCAAAAGTCTTAATCTCTCATAATAGCTTTTATTTGTTAAAGTTGAGTGAAAGCCCATATTTCATTTAAATGGGCCTCTGCTGGGACTGATGAGGGCTAGTTGTGGTAATTTTCTAACAAGCTTTAAAACAACAAGCTAGAAATGTCAAGAGGCTAAAATAAAAAAAATTTAAAAAGAGAATCACAGCTTAATCACAGGTTAAAGTGCCATAAACTGCACAGGAAAAACAGATTTTTCTTCTTTTTCACTCTTATTCAACACACCTTTCACATCTATCCTCCACCAGCATAAAAATGCAAGGCAGCTTGATTTTGCCTTGTTTTGCAGGCAGGTTTGTGTCACACAGAGAAGCCGAGTGAGCCAAGGCGGTGCGGCGCTGTTCGGTGGGATGGGTGGCAGCAGAAGCAGGAGCGGTTCAGATGTTCTTTATCTTCATGCTGCAGAGCAGTGAAATGTGGAGGAATGCAAGCTGTACATTTACAGAGGCCCCGAGGACACACAACTCTCCTCCTGCATTGTGGTTGCGATAATATAATCATGCATAGTTTCTGCACTAGCTAAAGAACAAAGATTGCTATCCAAGAATATAAACATTGTCTGCAAGAATGTGTTTTAATTTTAATAATAATGCTTTTTTCCCCCTCCTTTCCAAAAGACAGACTTTGGTGGAGCGGGTCAAAAAAGCTGGCTCTGTAAACATCCTATTCATGTTAGCTCTGAGAAAGGTTTTGGGGGGAATTTGTTAAGAAAAAAAATGTACCTCATTTCTAAGTACTCACACAATATACAGTATATAGGCAGTCAGTGCACACACACACACACACAAGCACACCATATTTCGGCCGAGGCTCTGTGATCTGATTTTGAATGCAGCATCTTGTTTGATGTCTTTTTGATGATGGACATGAAATAATGTCCAAATCACCAGAGGCTGGAACATCAAACAGTTCCAAATGAAAACACGGTAATGTCTTCTCGGACTGAGCCTTATTGCGCCTTCATTTGCCACTGCCCCATGGAAGCTGGGCTTTGACTACGAACAGATAAAAGATGAGTTGATAAATGAAGCACTTTCATCTCCAACAAACTTTGACAACTTTTTCATTTGCAACACAAACACTGCATGGCTAATACGCTGCATCATAATATAATCAGATAATGAGAGATGGTAATGTCAGCAGCTCAATGAAAAGTCAAAGGTGGAAGGAATATCTTTGAAGAGGATGAATGGTCGGAAATCATCGCAGCAGGATAAGAAGTGCCCGGGAAATGCTGATCTTTGTATAAAGAACACCCCCCCCACAACCCACCCCAACACATGCAGGCACACAAGCACAAACAGCCTGAAAGTACAGGATCATTTATATATTGTTCTATTTCAAAATCCAATGTTCCTTAAGATAATGGGGTGAGAGAGCTAATGCAGAGCACAGGTGACTTAGTGATAATGAACCAATATATATGCATCATGCAAAACTGAGCCTTATGCTTGGCAAAGGGAGCTCAGCACACCCATTCATCTCAATTTCGCCTGTTATGAAACACAGGCGGGGAAGCCATCCTCGCAGTTGCATCACGCGTGCCTGTCCCGAAGGGTTCGTCTCGTGTGAAGTCCCGCTGCGAGCTCGTCACGTCGGTTCTCCGGCGTTTATCATAAGACGGCTTTCGCAGAGGGTGCGGACTCGTTCCCGGTGAACCGCGAGCAGGTCATCAACTTTGCATTTAATTTGAGTCTTAAGTGAAAGGAAGCAGAGTTTCTGGATGACTTGCAGATGGGTTCGGTGTCTCCCGCGGGGCTTTTTGGATGGCCCCGTGTAAACCGAGAGGCCGATGTTCAAACAACAAGACAGAAAGCCACGGTGGACTCAGAGCTTTGCTTTGGCCTCCGTGTTAGTTCCCGACAGCCTACTGGCACCCAGCTCCAGTTAATAAAGTGCACCACCCAGATCCTGCTGCGACTGCACGGACCGTATGTCTGCTGAGTGCGTGTATGTGTGTGGTCAGTTCAAGCTGGAAAAGCCACGGATGAAAGACAAACTGCATGCCACATTTGCTAAATCTATGATGGGAGTCTCATCCACTCTGTCTTCTCTTCAGATGATGCGCAGCAGCTCGGCACATGGAATGATTTAGACACAGAGGATGATCAAAAATGATTATGGCACGTCTTGTTAAACTTGCATAATTACTGTCACAGCGTATTCTTGCAGTGGCAGTCAGAAGCTCGAGCTGATTTTTTTTATTTTTTTATTTTTTGTTTCTTTCTGGTCAATAAAGCCCACAAAAAGAACTACACAGGCCACGGAGCCTCAGCTGCTTTGGCGCAATCATTAAATGGCCGCGATAGTGGGCGCAGCTTTGTGAATCCGCAGTTCATTCCTGCAGCACAGCTCATTAAGTAGTGGAATTTAAAGAGAAGAAAATAATCTAGTGACGTATTGCTTTAGGATCCGTGGTCCTGACAGATTAAACTTCTTCTCTAATGACGCTCTCAGATGTATCCACGTCAACAAGCTCACTGGATAACCTCCAACCCGTTCGAGCCAACTGTCAGGAGCTTCCCATACGCAAATGTTTCATTTTGTTTAACCGAGTTGGTGTTGCTATAAAAAGAAGCGATAACAGATGGATCTCAATTAGTTCTGAGTTGTGACTGCAATTTATCACACGCTGTCAACTTTAGATTACACCTGCAACTCTTTAGCTCAGTTTTTTCCTTCTTCCCCAAAACGGATTTACACCACAGGGGGACTTTTTACGAAGCTTCTGCTTACGAAGATGCTGCTGCTGGACACGGAGCAGACAGGCATTACGGTGGGACAACAAACGTCCCGTACAAAGCTGCGAGATGCAAGCATAGATGCAAGAAGAGACAGAATGAGGACAGAGACAACAACATCTTGCTGTGAGAACATCATGGCTGACACACATAAAGGAGATGTTTTTCTTTTTTTTTGTGCACTGAAAGGCTAAAAATCAGACAACATGCAGTCTCTGGGTAGAAAGACAACCATCAGACTGTTAGAACGATGCTGATTGAATGTTGCACTCACATTATTTGCACATTTACAAATGATTTTGATCAAATGCAAAACATTTGTCTAGTATTGTGTCGATGCCCCTTCTTGCCAACAGAGCAGGTCTGTGTTGGACGCGGGAGCTCCAGGGTGTCTCCTGTGGGGTCTGGCAGCGTATCCTTTGGGTGTTTGGGTTTTGCAGGGTGGGGTCGGGCCACGGCTGCTCGATCTGATTGGGATTTGGGGGATTTTTTTGGAGGCTGGGTTAAGACTGTGGGCACTTTGCAGTGTTTCACGTTCCAGTGTTGTCTAGGGTTCAACTGAGGGCACTATCCTGCTGTGTGTGAGGATGCTGCCATCAGGGAGCGCCGTGTCAAAGTAGCATCAACACAAATGCCAGCACCAAGTGTATTAAAGAGATAATTAATGCAGTTAACATACAGAGTATTTGATTCTTTATGCAGTGAAAAAGGGGGACAGTGTGATAGCTTGGCAACCTGTTCAAATGGGTTTCACTCCGTGGCAGCTGGGACAGATTTGAGCCCCTCCCCTGCAACCCTGAATTGGTTAAGCAGCTGCGAAAATGCCTGTGTGGATGGAAAAAGGGGGATTTTTGTTTTTTTATATGCCATGAATGATAAAGTGACCCATGAATTTATTTATATTTGACACACAATATGAAGTTTTTTGAGACACGCGAGTTACAAGCTCACGGTTTAGTCATTTCTGCTTTTGCGTCACTAGCAAATCACGTGTGCATTAATCCACCCAAGATAATAGTTCCACACAACTCCACAATTTATTCCCATTTACGCGAAGAAGAAAATTGATAAAGATAAAAATGCTTTGTTTTTTGACCAACGAGTCTGTAGATTTGGTCTTTTTTGTGGGTTTTACCTTCAATAAAAGTGTGAAATATGTCTGTGATTTATTATTCCGAATGCGAATAAGCAACCAAACATCTGCGAACAAGAAAAAATTTCACATTTATTTGATATCAAACAGGAGTTGAATTAAATACCAGCTGATGATGGGCTCTTACAAAAAGAAATAAAATGAACCTAATCAGTGCTGCAACAACTTTTCACACTTCCCAACCATGTTCTTTTTTTGTTTTTTAACACTTTTCTTGGAATAATTAATAAATTAATTCGTGTCAAAGGATGAAATGTCCTCAAAAACTGCAATATCGCATCGACGTCGCATCAAAAAATAAAAAGTCTCAGAAACCCGACAATTTCTTTCTTTCAAGTAAAATAAATTACACGAGGATCCAATTTTACTCCAAATCTGTGCATGGCCCGGTGTTAACAAATATTAACTACTGGCGAAAACTCATCATTCATGAAAGCAAAAAGCACTTCACAAGCAGAGACGTGAGCATGATGATTTCATATGGATTTTGTATCTCCCAAAACTTTTTTTTTTTTATGATTTTCTCATATTCAAACATACTACAACAAGTCAAGTGTGAGAGGAAAAGCACATTTCCACCATTTTTGATTAGCCTTGTCTGAAGAATCTTATTAACATTGAAAGGGCAAGAACTACTGAATGGTTGCCTTTCTTCTTCTTCTTTTTTTTTTTCCTTTTTTAATTTCACTTTTTACACTAGTGGTACAGCAAAATATATTTTTTTCAGCTGTTACTTTGACAACAGTTAAATGTGCAATAGAGAAAATATAAGGCCTGAGTCTGAATTAGTGGTTTCTTAACTTTACAGTCCTGACTGTGTAGTGGAGCCACACTAGTTCTAGTTCTGCACTTCTTGACTAAAAAGACCCCGGTTCTTCAAAGCCCCCCCAGGAATACGTCAGGAGTTTCATAGTTCTTAGAGTACTTTCCCCCCCTTTTTTTCTCTTTTTTTTTTACTCTTATTCTTCGATTTTTCTCGCAGTACAACAGAAATGCCAGATTTATCTCGGCCTACGTGTCATTCTCTGCTCCTCTTTAGTCCAACAGCAGAGCCTTCACAGTCCACATTTGTCTGGCCTCAGATGGGATGTGTTTTGTGTGTTAATGAGATCTGTGTGCAAAAGTCATGTATTCATTCATTCCTTTTCCCACCCAACAACTTTTCACTTCCTGTCCTGACACAAAGAACAGAAAGAGCGTGTGAAGCGCGGAGCCAGGCTCGCCGGCTCTCTCCGATGCACCCGTCCTGCTAAAACCTGTGCAAACAAAGCGTCGCCCGCTCAGAGGCTGGTGATGAGCTGCATTTGTCCGTCGGCGGGCGCCTCTCCGTCGTGCGCACAGTCTTCGTTGTTGGGTGGGATGATGCACCCGTCGCTGGTGCCCCGGTTTATGTGGTAGTAGGACAGCGGCTGCGGCGCGTCGCCGAGCTCAGGCATGCTTTTGTGATACGCGTCCTCGCTCTCGCTTTGAGGTGAGGGGGAGAGCTCCTCCTCCTCCTCCTCTTCTTCTGGAGGGTATGGCGAAGCTGAAGGCGAGGGGGAGTCTCTCAAGTTTGGCATGCTGGTATAAAGGGAGTCTCTATTGTTGCTGGGTGAATGGGAGCCCAATTCCTCCTCTGCGGTAACAGTCTCAGAGCCATGGCCGCTCTGGCCCTCCAGGCACCTGGGGGCCTTCTGGGAGCTGTACAGCAAGGAGTGAGTCCTCTGGGGCAGGAGAGGGGCTTCCAGCACCTCCTTGTGGTGGGGGTGCAGGAGCAGCTCCAGGGTTGCATGGCCTCCTCTTCCGCTCCCTCTCTGCGGGGATGAGGCATCGGCGTGATCTGCCACGATGGCGTCATCCTCGCTCCCGCTCCCACCCCCGCCCCGGTCCACCGTCACCCTGGTCTGCGGAGGCAAGACTCTGTCCCTCTCCCGTGGAGCATCGCGACCTTTGGGAGCCCCGCGGGGCCTGAGGTTGTTGTGGACAATCTCGGATATGATCAACTTCTCAAAAGTGGCATCGTCCAGGTTGAGGCCCCCCAGGTCACCCGGGGCTCGAACGCCCACGGCCTCATAGTCGTCGTCTCGCAGGGAGTAGCTGTTGTTGAAATTGCCGTTGAGGGGGAGGGTGTCCATGGCACTGATGTCCCTGCTGTTGCTCAGAGACTGCTGTCCTGCAAAGAAAGGCGGAAATGAGCAGGTGAGACGCAACGTTTCAGCTTTTCACAGAACAAGACGGTCTCCACTACATCATCCACATGTGCTTGATACTGCTCAGGACACTTTACTCTTGTACTCTTTGATCTCTCGATTCATTTTAATTTTAAACAAATGCCAAAAAAAAAGAGAAAAGAAAACTTTTAAAATTCAAAGGAGAACCCAATTAGCTTCCCACCATGTCCACGCTCATTACTGCTGAATATCATTAAAGCCAATCTAAGAGATTATCCTGAACAATATTGAAGAAATGAGAACAAAAGATGGCTTAGAAATTAAAAATATAGTACAGCAACACGTAATTAGGTAGCTCATGACCAGGTAACAAACAAAGCAGCAGGAAAACAGAAGAAAACTGGAATAAAAGAAAGAAAGAAGTACAAGCTGATGAGGAAGTGCTGTGACGTTAACAATGAATAAAACATTCCAGAAAAACTAAAAAAAATAAAGAAACGAGGGCATAACAAAAGAGTAATGTCAAACACAGATGGCCAATCACCTCTCTGCACTGGGGCCCCACAAGCACAGCAACAAGCCCCAAACACCACAACACACAGGCAGGGTGCAATGACTCACTTTGCCACCACTCACATCAAGTGTGTCTGCTCAGGCTACCTGGCCTAAGAACAGCTGATTTGCAAAGAAAGCAAAACAGATGCTTTTTTTCAATTGCAGCAGAAACAATAAAATCACTCAAATAGGAAAAAAGTGGAAGCTCGTAACATCCAGCCCGGATTCAGTTGACCCAGCTGGGATTGTGTCCTTGCGCTTAACTCGAGTTTAGTGCAGAGGCTTTGCTTAAATCGCTGGACGTAGATGGAGAAATTATTTTGTTTACCAATTTGAGCGAGCTAAAGGACAAATCAAGGACAACTGAATCCTGGACTCAGCAGGTGAAAGGGTTCAGCAGCAAGCAGTCTTTAAAAAAAGAAAAAAGAAAGAAAGTTGACAGAAAAAAAAAGAAAAAGAAGAAGTCAAAGAAAATATTTCCTGATGAAACTATTTCTTTCTGAGAAACACAAGATTTCTTTCGCCTTTTTGAAGTGTACATCTATCAATTTTACATGAGTGAAACACGCACACAGACGTACACACAACAGATTACTCCTATTCTGTGCAGCCCTGTGACTAAGCTCAAGTAGCAGGATGGATGTGGAAAAAACAGAGGGAGGGAGGAGGGGGCTGGTTTGATTTGATGAGGATTTTATTTACTGGGTAGACTGCGAGTGATATTTCGTAGGCTGACGGCTGTGTCGTCACGAGCACACATAAAAAGGGGAAAAGGGGGAAACTGCACTCTTTCAAACTTGTCAGAACATGATGATGGTAACTGAAAAAAAAAAAAAGCTCTGAAAACAACATCAAAGAGATTTCCTTAAAAAAAACAGCAAAAAGAGTGCAGGGTGCAAAAGGGCACAAAAAAGGCGGTGGTGGTAATGGTGGAGGGATTATTAGACAGTTCTCTCAAAAGGCCCGACTTCCAGATTTGCATTTGTTTATGCTCAGCTGGGCGATTTCGTTGCAGACAGGTATTGTCTACCGGGAGAGTGGGTGAGGGAGGGAAATGATGTGAACAGAATTCAACTGGACACAGAGACAGCTGCACTCTGGGAAGCTTTCCAGCAGAGATTCATCCAAGATGTTCTCCTTACCAATTTTACTGCACCGGATGAGCATCTGTGGAGTATTACTGAGTATTAATACACTTTATAGTAAAAGACATGCTCATCTTTTTCGCAGGAGCTAAGTGTAATGACTCTAGCAGGCGAAATTTAGAATAAGCTCGAGTTAAACTTGACATTCTCTCGGCACTTATTTCATCCTTGGATGGTGATCTTCACACCGGGATTTGACATTTGGGTGTCGCAGTGCTGTCTTCTCTCCACAAACTAGTTTCCATATGTAGATCCTTACATCCTTTTACTATTATTTTTTTGTCTTTTTACTTTCTGCTGTTCTCGTGTTTAAACACAACTCAGCAAAGCGGTCCTCTGCAGTGGGATATAAACTGTTTCTACAGGTAAAGTGGAGATTTAAGCTTGGACTCAAAATGATCTGCTAATTAAATGTTGCCATTTTTATCTGCCTGCTCTGTTCTGGTGTTAACCTGCAATTATCCAACAACGATTAAGCAGGTAAACATTTTAGGCCAATAAAGCAAATGCTCTCTGCACACACACACAGACACACTCACACAGTTTTGTGTTGAGCTGCTTCGCTGCTGCAGAGCTCCAGAGAGCAGGGGAAAAATATATATCACAAAAATGTCTTTGAGTTCCTGAACAGACATTTTATGGTCCCAACCCTGCTTCATTATCTCTAAGTGTGAAGTGCACTCATTGTGCTGTAAGCCAGTTTGCAGCACAAAACGAGAGCAGCAGCCGCAGCATGTTAAAGCTATATGTTACTGCATATCTTGCTCCTTATACACTTTTGCCATAGAGCTTGTATTTTTTTAAATATTCTCTTTTATCATCAAATGCGTGTGAATATCTGAGAGCTGTGACTCTGCCCGCATTGCGTCATGTGCTTCTGCTTTCTCCCCTTTGATTAGGTTTCCTTTGCTTTGCCAGTGAGGAACTAGGTCACCATAAACACTAACACGATTTACGCTCGGGCTTTTCTTTAAGTTAGCTAAACAGAATGCAAAGATCTCGTGTAAATACGTCGCTCGTAAATGGTACAAACGATCTGAATCGTCACCAAAAACCTTGCATTCACGAGAGGGCAATTCTCTTATGACTGCTAAGTGGATGAGATAAGATAGCATTGACGTCTCGGAGTTTATCTCCCTCTGTGTTTACAAAGGAGAAAATTGCCTCGATAAGAACAAACAAAAATACAGAGAAGGTGTGAATGAAGAAGAACAAAGCTAAACCTTGTGTAATTATTCTCAACATTTCCATTCATGCTGTGTCACAACCGCAACCTCAACAGTTTCCATGTTTTTGGTGAATTTAGTAAACAGACTTAATGGAACAGTTCGACATTTTGAGAAATCGTTTCTGGCAGAGGCTTAAATGAGATGACTGGTACCACTCTCGGTATCTGTCTCTCAAATATGAAGCTGCAGTCGGGAGAGGGCAAGCTTAGAATAGCATAAAGACGGGAAGCAGGGGTAAACAATTAAGACAGCTCTGTTAAAAGAAAACAAAATCTGGCTACAGGCACCCCTAAAGCTCTCTGATAGACATGTGCTATC
This sequence comes from Oreochromis aureus, assembly GCF_013358895.1. NCBI lineage: Eukaryota > Metazoa > Chordata > Actinopteri > Cichliformes > Cichlidae > Oreochromis > Oreochromis aureus. The sequence continues at coordinate 17,825,220 of NC_052959.1, forward strand.
TGAAATTATTATTATACATGCAAGAACTTTTGCTTAACTCTCTCTTAACCGGTAACTTCCTTTCTCCGCTCGTTGCCTGGGAACTGCTCAGATCAAAGAAAGAGCCGGCAGATGACCTGCCCCGAAGTGGCAAATTGTTGTTCTTGTATGGATTAAACAAATGAGATAGAAAGCGTTAATTAGTGTGCTTTCCAAGTGCTGATAGATTGATTTTGTCACTGAAGGTACTCAGGCTGACTATTTTGCCACAAAGACTGAAACCTGTTGTTCTTACACTTTTGCACAAATTCAACAGACAGGATAAAACCTGTTAATTACTAAGTCTTGCACTTGCTGGTTGGTGGATTTTCTTATCATTTTGCGAGGCTATGCTAGCCATTTCCATCTGTTTATACCACAGACTGTAGTTAAAAGATGGATATAACCTCAGGGCTGTTTGAAAACTGGAAACCCTGTCCTGTCAAGTCTGTCCTGTAAAAAGTCCCGTGCATTGAATTTCACTGACTAATAATGCGCAAATATCAAATAAAATGCCAGATGTAGCAAATATGATACCAATGAATTATATACTCATGAAATACATACCAATGAAATATATACTCATGTATCCAAATTCATTTTTTGCACTTCTCTCACTTTTGATTAAAGCTGCTGTCGCTCCCTTCAATCCTCTGCCCCACTTTTCAACAAATTAGCATTCAACCTACGCCTAGCGTCATCCATGTCGAACTATGTGATGTTGGGAGGACACGAGTATGTTTGCTCTGGTTACAGATCCTTTTGCGTAGCCAAATACCTACACAAAAAGACACAAACATGGTACTGTAAAACAAGCCCTATGGAGGCTGCTGCCTTATTTTGGAGCGAAAAGTGATCATATGGGGATAAGTTATAGCTAACGCTAACTTAGCTGGGACAGCGCCGCCATAGGCTCTATAAGTATAGATTCTACATTTATGGTTAAACCAAACTCGTGTGTCAACATCCACCCATCAGCCATAGCAGTCGTACCCACAGTGTAAATAAAATTAATCTTGTACAGTAGTTATGAAGGGTAGTTTTTTATGCTAGAGTGTAAGCTTTTTTTTCTCCTGCTCATCACGCTAAGCTAAGCTAAGCTAAGCTAACCTTTTGGTTTTCCACTTATAAGAGATAAAACATTAAAATTAGCAGGCTTTCTAGCTGCAAGTTGGTGGAGGTTTTTTTTGTTTTTTTGTTTTTTACAATACCAAGCTGTCTGTTTCTCTCTATTTTCACTCTTTTTGCTAAACTAAGCTAGCTTTGGGGTTGACTGGCAGAAATGAAAGCCGTTACAATCCTTTTGTTTGTTATTCATCTAAAAATGAGCAACTGAATGAAACATAATGTTGCTTTGAAAATAAAAGGAAAAGCAAAAACAATACAAAAAAGCAGATAAATTGCATAAGAATAAAGGTGGAGGGCGGATGTGCACCTGGGGAGTGAAAAGCCGGTGGAGAGGGGGTGTTGCACACCACGGTTTCTGCCAGAAGGTTGTTATAAGGGTTAGTGTCGTGGGTTCGAAGGAGAGGGTTAGTTAGGAGGTAGTTGCCAGTCATCCCTGAAATAACAGGAAGAGAGAGACAGAGAGGGAGAAAAATTAGGAGGGGTGGAAAAAGCAGCTGAAGAAGAGAGCCTGAGTCATTGTATCTCATGGTCTGTGGTTAGCTGTCCACATAAACAACGGAGCTGACGTTCACTGTCCAGAATCTCACACTGCAAAAGATTTACAGCCTGCGATCCGTCTGCCTTCTATTATGGACAAGGCAGCCATAGAAACGCCGGTCAAAGCAAACCATTATCCAAACAGTCATCTGATCTAACTGACAAACAGTATTACTGCGACAAGTGTCAACCAAAAAAGCATAGCTCCACAATCAGCTGCTGTGTTTATATGGAACTAATTCATCTAAACAAACTCGTTCGGTTGAGACAGAAAACAAAACACGTCTAAGTGGCGCACTGTGACCATGTCACAGCATCCCCATCATCCTCAGCATGCTTGTGTATATCTTTAGGAATGCAATAACCATCCCCTAAAAAAATAAATAAATAAAAATAAAAATAAATCCAAACTAATTGAGAATTAGAGCCAAATCTGTGCTGGCACTGTCTGCAGCCTGAGCTTCATGATGCTGGGATCAGTCCAAACCCTGCTCTGACCTCAGCCTGACTTTGCTCGTCTCCCTCCCCTGCTTTCATGCTGACAATCACCCCAGGATGAAGATGATTTAGAGGGCTGCTGCGCAGTCAGTCTCTCCGCTCAGGGTCGTTATTTGAACTCAAGTCCTCGTCTATAACTTTTTATGCCAGACTAAATATCACACCTCCTTTCTGTCACTATTTTTTCCCCTACTTTCAGAGGATCCCGGCGAGCAGAAGCGTAGCAGAAAAAGCTCTTGAACTTAAGATACACAAGTAACATTTAATGCTATTTTTTGATTGCCTGGCGCTAAGAGAACGACGGCATTAAATCGGGTCTTATCTTACTCCTTTCTGAGCTGCCACATAGCCACGTGGGCCGCATCCATTGAAGTGTTTATTGTGAATTCAGAGCTCCATCACAAAGAGAATGGCGTATGTGTCTCGTCTGGCGGTGGCGAAGGAGAGATGGCTGCTTACCCTGGTTGAGTGTGGAGGTGCTGTTTATGTCTCCTGAGATGAAGGAGGACTCTGACTGCTTCCTCACAGTGTCGTTCCACATCCGCCTGATGCGGCTCTGGGTTGAGAAAAAAGGCAGCCACTGATCAGGACTCAACACGGCGCGACTTTTATTGAAGGCTTTTTTGCCCCAAAGGGTTGAGTGGCTATGTGAGTTTGTGCTTCAAACCTGCACTTGTACACAAAAAAAAATCCAGCTCATTCACCACTTGATGACATGTTTGTGTTCGGGTACAACAAAGCCCTTCACGTGCTATTGATCCAACCAAAAATGGATACGCTGAGAGTCTTACGGTTTGTAATTTGAGAGATCGGCCCTGAGCAGCTTTTTTTTTTTTCCTTTTTCCTTCAGATGCTAAGAGCAGGAGCATCCGCCAAATTCCCAGAGGTGCTCTTAAGATAGCTCTCACAAAGACAAGAAGGAAGATATTACCACATGCATGTATCTGGGTTTTTTTTTTTTTGTTTTTTACAATTTTCAAATAGGGTCTACCTACGGCCACGATAACACACATATGAAAGAAGCACTGTGTGTAAATGTCTTTCCGGGATTTTAAAAAGGAAAGATTTCTTAACACAAGCGACAAGAAAACTTCAAGTCCATCCTTTGATCACTAACATTTAACATTACACAGCCCAACAATCTGAAAGCTACACTTAAGCTACAATGTGAAGGCTGAAATGTGACATAAAGTACTGCACTCTGTGACATTTCTATTTCAATGTCCAACCTCTGTAGAGAAGCTTGGCTTTACAGAAGAAAGTGTGAATTTAGCGTTTAAGAATCCTTTTCACCACTTTTATATTTTCAATCAAAAGATAAGAGTGTGTTACTTTGTCCCTCAAACTTCACGCCTTCTCTGTACTCATGGAAGCACTCAGCCTGAAGGCCATTTGTAGCTCAGTCTTAAAAATGGCTTAGGAGTCTATATATGTTTAAGAAAACAGGGCTAAATACTTTGTTTTATTTTGGCCTTCAAAAGCGCGAAAAGGTAGAGAAAAATACTTTATGAAAAGCCCGTAAAACGTTCAGTAATTAATGAATTACTCAATCTCTGCGGTGCAGTCCATTTTAAGGTACAGTTCTCTAAATCCCAAACCTCAATATGCCAGATTCTCTGGCGTGTACCTGAGTAGCGGATGAATAGCGGGCCGTGGATCGAGATGTGGCTGTCTTGGCTGAGCTGTGGGAACCCTCAGACGGCAGCGCCCCGCAGCACTGGGACTGACGGAAACATTTGCTGTACTCTTTGCGTACCTGCAGAGGAATAAAAGATCAGGACAGACTCAGCATACAGACACAGACAGCAGCCCCCGTCTACACCCACCCTCTCATGAGAGATGCAAATCCCAAATCTTTATCAAATGCCATCCAGCTGACAGCAGTTTAAATGTCATATGTGTAAGGGCAGGAATAACAAACAGCAGCATATTGCAATATTGTAGCAAGAAAGCACTTTGACATGAGTGTTGCTACGTATAAATATATGAAATACTAGTAAAAAAACATGGAAATGCTGCTATAAAGAAATACAAATAGCCACACCTGAAATCTACTTTAGATTCAGTGACAAGCAGGCAAATCTTAGCTTAAAATTTTATAAAAGCAGGGGAAAAAATTACTGAATTTTTCCTCTATTTAAAAAAAAAGGACAATTATACATCACAATTAACACACGTATTGTTCCGTTTCTCCAGCAGTCTAAAATCAAATTAATTTATTGCCATAGAGGACAAAGAAAGGCAAAAAAATATCCTGACATTTGAAAACCTGCAACAAGCTGTTCATATTTGTCCTAAAAAAGTAACTATAAACCAACTGTGCAATTACTTAATTAGTTAATATCTCCTCACTAATTTCCTGCCAATCAACTAATCACTTAGAGTGATTAATTATTAATAAAACTTATTAATAGACTTATTTAAGTAATTCTCTTCCTTTAGTTTACAAAATGAGAGAAGACAACCCAAATCATAGCTGTCACAATGTTGGATAATTAAAAGCTACTTTCAGCTGCTCCCTTATTCACCATGGGTAACCACAGCAGGTAACTCAACATGTTTGATTTGGCAGTTTTACACTGGATGCCCTTTCCGACTCAACCGCAAAGGCCATTTGTCTCTGTGGTTGGAAATGAGTAAACCACAACACGCCGAAGCCACAAAATGTGGAGATGCCAGAGACTGAACCCAGGGCCTCATACACTCTACCACTGAGCTACATCCCCACACAGATGCCGGGAGTGCAATTATCGTGACTAAGCAAATTCCCACAGAAATATTGCATATTTGTCACATGTTCATGTTTCAGATCATCAAAGAAATTAGACAAAGATAACCAAAGTAAATAGAAATTGTGATTTTATTTATTAAAGAACAAACAAAGCTATCCAAACCTTCCTAGCCTTCTGTAAAAAAACGTATTTTTCAGGGGTCCACAGAATATCTTCCCTTGGTCTTGGGGATCATGAAGACATTTTTTGACGAATGTGAGACGAGCCTTTGAGCTCTTTTTGGTCAGCGGTGATTTTCTTCTTGGAACACTCCAACTGTTAAATCATGAACTCTGACCTTTACTGAGACAATTGAGGCCTGAAGTTCTTTAGATGTTGTTCTGGGGTCTTTTGTGACCTCCTGGATGAGCCGTCGATGCACTCTTGGAGTATTTGGTAGGCTGCTGTTCCGAGTTTTCTCCATTTGTGGATAATAATGGCTCTCACTGTGGTTCACTGGCGTCCCAAAGCCTTAGAAGTGGCTTTGTAACCCTTGCCAGACTGATAGATGTCAGTGCCTTTGCTTGTCTGTTGTTTCTTTATATCTGGCCGTAATGTTTTGCTTTCTGAGATCTTTTAGCTTACTTCACTTTGTCAGGCAGGTTCTATTTAAGCGATTTCTTGATTCAACAGGTCTGGCAGTAATCAGGCCGGTGTGAGGCTAGTGAAATTCTAGTGAAACTCCGCTTTCCAAAAAATTGTGGTTAATCAGAGTTAATTCATGATTTAATGAGGGGCAATTACTTTTTTACATAGGGCTAGCTAGGTTTGGATAGCTTTTTTCCCCTTAATAAATGAAATCATCATTTAACTGCATTTTGTATTAACTCGGGTTGTCTTTGCAAAAAACTAAGAAAAGGCAAACACTTTTTCACCTTACTGTTAATCTATTTTACAGCATATCTGAGACACAGAAGGACAAATCTTACTTTTTTCTGCAGCAGGCAGTGGAAGATGAAGATGAACATCCCTTGCAGAGTGTTGAAGATGGTAAAGAGGTAAGCCATCACTATAGAGGACTCATTGAGAAAGAACAAGCCAAAGGACCACGTCAGCCCCAACAGACAAAGTAGAGCAAATGCTCCTAACACCCATGACCTGCAAAAGACAGGAAAGAGCAACATTAAAACAGCAAAAATCACAAATTCACTGCTTCTCCACTCCTGGACAATACCTTTTTGAAACACCTTTTTCTTTGCATGTAGACAAGTTGCACTAGTGGTGGCAAAGTGTAAAAATGCTGATACAAATTTTGCAGACAGCGCACGTTCACTGTCTGACAGTTAGGAAATTTCCTTGGTCTTCCTCTGAATTGTTGTCTAACAAGACTGCAAACACAGCAGGATTTTCCTTGGTGGTTTCCAGAATATAAGATAACTCGACAGTCAGTTTCAGTGACGATGCCTGGTCGTTACTGACACACAAGAGAAAAGGAAGGCATCCCCAGAGAGATACCATGAGCCTGGAAATAAATGGGACAACGGCATGTCGGTGGGAGAAGAATCACAGTGAACAATGTTGAAAATGATGCCTAATTCTGCTTGCTGTCTACTGCAGCGAAGATATTATTTCATTGTTTAACAAGTTCCTAAATTTGAGTCAGAGACCAAATTCATAGCAGATTCAAGTTGGACGATAACAGTTAATGACTACTGAGTACTTATTATAATGTGAGAAATCCAGCATCCATAAATGTGAGCTTTCTCTGTGCAAAAAAATCCAAAAACCAGTCCAGTTCAATGCCTTTTCTTGGGTTTGGACCAAAATCAGAGTGAATGTCTTTGAATCAGACACCCACGTAACATATGTTGGCCTGCCCTCAAACATATTGTTGAGCAAGAATCCAGGCACAGAAACGGTCAGAGGCTTTCGTCTTTTCACAACCAAATGCAGCAGACAGGAAACGAAAACACGGAGGCCCCCCTTTTCTTGTTTTAAAACTTCAAATCTGCAAAGATTGCGGTTGAATCCGCCTTTCAAAGAAGCCTATAAACTATGCCAGCACAGGAGCAAAAAGATACAAAGGTCAGAATTGCAGTTATGAAGAAATAAAAAAAAAAGGCAATATACCCCAGCGTAGCGCAAATACAGAAATCATAAAATGAACTAAAAAGGCACCACCTACGGACTGAAATAAAATCTAAAGGGAAAATTACTGGTTTGGTCGGGTTTAAGAGAGGAGAAAATCAAATAAACGTGTAGGTCAGAAGCTGCTTTTGAAATTTCAGGAGGTAGGCAAAAGCAGTAATGGTGCATATTATTTTTCTTCCCACTCCCCCCGCTCAGCAAACACACACACACTCTCACAGCAAGCAGCCACAGCTCAGCCTCCTTATCGACTAGAGTGACACCCCCCCCCCGCCCCCCTCACCTTATACCCCCGAGCCTGGACGAGTCAGGTTTCATGGAGGTGGAATGCTTCACCATCTTGTACATGGTCACCACCAGGAAGATGACATTGACCTGTCAAAACAGACGTCACATAAGGGTTAACAGAACGCATTTAGGTAGTCATGTGATTCCTGCTGTTACCACCTACGAATGCAGCAAGTACTCCGATCCTTTACTGGCACGCTGCCCTTGTGTTTGATTTCTTTTATTTTATATATGCAAATAGAAATATTGAAATTAAAAAATAGTCAGTGCAGAAAACAGCCCCCTTAACGTTTTACATTTTCAAACAGAATATTTTTTGAAGCTATTCTCTTGCTGGCTCCGTGGCGTGTGTCAACACAAACACACCTTTACCGAGAGGAATATGAAAATTTAATGCCTCTGTGCAGATCACAAAGTACATTGACTTTCAAAGAGGAAAAACAACTGTGAGAGGTTATCGGCTTGGTCTGCTTCACACAGCTCCGATATTCAACATCGGCTACATTCGAAATTTCTCCCTCATGTTTGTCATTACAGCTGATTCCAAACACAGAGTACAAATCCACAATATAAGGGACGTATATCTGATGAAACAGATCTAATATAGTGCGGGCAAGAGTGCCGGGAGAGAGAAAAAAAGTTATATCTAGAGGGGAAAGTATAGAGTTTGAATGTCATGTTTTAAAAACAAGCTTCACCGAGGCCAGGAAAAAAACATTTAAGTGATTCAAGCCATACATCCAGAAAGGTTTCGATGCTTTCAGGATGTCTCTATCTCTCTCTCTCTAAGCACTGCAGGCCCTGTAGCCACAAAGGGAAAGGGAGGAGATGCACTTCAATTTGGCACGATACCACATTCAACCTTTGAAATGTACTTCTGTTAATATTCAACGAAAAACAAAAAAGAAAAAAATGGATCCGGAGTCTTATCACATGAAAAACTTCTACCCTCAAAAACCTGCTCCGGGCGTGCATTTTTCAAGCGCACCCAATCGAGCGTGCACGGCGGGTAATAAAAGGCACGAGTTGGCATAAAACGGACCCCTAATGATCGAGATGTAGTGCTCTCCAGTCTATCAAATATTTCAGTTTCAATTCTCATTCACAAATCAGCGGCAAGTTCCCCGTCATTATCCCGCGTGAACGCATCCCGAGACACAGACGGCAACAAAAGCAGGGTCCTAAATGGAAACAAAGAGGCTGTGAGTGGAACGCAGATGGAAACCAACAACAGCAGCGGGGAGAAACATGGAAGAAAAAGGAGTGGCTAAAAAGACAGAAAGAGGCTTTTAGATCACAGCTTAGAGTAATGCCGCGTTTTGTCTCCCAGCCACAGGGGCCGATTTACGTCTGCTTGAGTCGAGAGGCTGGAGATGCATTTAACACAGCTGTAAGTGGTGACACAGATACGATGAGACAGTCAGACGGACAGACAGCGAGGAATGGAGTAAAGGGGGCACTCTGCAGAAAGATGAGGCGAGCTGCATGTGCCATCTAAAATTTGTACTTCCCTGCCAAATAAAGTGCATATAACAGGGGCTGCCTACACGAGGTCTGGCGTGCATTTACAGCCTATGGACAGATTTACATGTGTGTTACTATATGCGCCTATATGGATAAGCATGCTGGGTCTGCTTAGGTCATGCTGAATGCGTGCATGCGCACACTTTGTTCATGTGTCTATGCGCATGGCGAACACCCAGCGCCGTGCATGAAATATTAAAAGGTGAAGATGGAGATGTCCGCGCTCTAGGATTGGCTGGGGATGTGTCATAATCCTCAGCAGGGCTATGAGCTGTGGTAATAGTTGTCTGGCCCACCCACTCATTACTTCCATGTTCACCACCCCATCCCCACCCCCCGCCACCATCACCCTTGTTTTCCCACTGAGCAAATGACCTTCATGCCTGAAACGATTTCTCCTCCTGATTGCAGCAGGGGAGTATTCTCTAGATGTACAGCAAGGACCAAACAGCTTCAAGTTGTTGCCGCTCACCAATTCTGATTTCAGAGGATTTCATAGCTGAGTGGACACTGATGTCCTCGTGTCAGCTATAATGGGACCACTTTCCTTTCATGCAAATTGATCTGAGAAAGCAGAGCTAAGAGGCTGCCAGCACAGACGGAGAGAGAGAAATCTATAAACTATTCTCCGAGCTTTTCTTTCAAAGAACAAAAAGTTATCACACGCGTGCACAAATTTACAACTTACCACAATTATGAAGGTTACAGGTCCGATGAAGCTCCAGATGAAATGGTTGTCGACTCTTAACCAGCATCTATAGGGTGCAAAAGGTGGTGTTCAGTTCATTAAATCGTCTCTTTGTGAAAACAAAGTTGCTTCTCATTGATCGGAGCCCAGCAGAGCCGGCTGCATGATAGGCCGCAGCAACAGAATAGAAACTCCTTTGACCGCAAGGAAGAAAACCCGACCTTAAGGGAGTGCTGGCCTCGTGCCATGAGAAGCTGCAGTGTAAAAGCCAGTGGTTACTGGACTCATGACTTCACAGTCTGCAAATGTCTACAAATGTGGGATGTCTGTGTGTATGTAAGAACAGTAAACATTGTAATGTAGACAGTTTAAGAATGAATTGCACCTCGGCCCGCGTTTATCACTGGGAAACAGAATGGAAAATAGAGTTTGAAAAAGGCGGTTTACTTAAATTCCATAAATTAGAGAGGACTCGCCGTCTTACAAATCATAAAGCTTGCTGCTTGGATGAAGACCAGCAGAGGAGTGCATAAACTTTTAACTGACATGGGCGGCAATTATCCACATCCACAAGACTAAAAACCCAGCGAGCGAGTGCAGCTAGCCAGCACATTCATTAATGCAGCTGCTTTGCTCACAGCCTCTTCTTTTAGCAATGACAGGCTGTAAATTTGCCAGGGGGCCAGAGGTGGACTACTCTTTGTGATATTACTATCATTAGCACATACAGTACATGCTGTGTGGGTGTGTCACAGTGGGGAGAAGGGAGGACTAAAGCTTGTGATATTTATCCCGGGAAGAAAGCCTCTGCAAAGATCCCACACTTACGCCCGCTGAGTGCCGTAGCTTCTGTAGTCAATGGCCGCTGAGATGCCCACCACCACGGCTGGGATGAGGTACCCAGACATGTAGTAATACTTCCTGCGTGAAAACTCGCTCTCAAACACCTCGACCAGCATGAGGTACAGCTGCACGCCCTCCAAACACATCCACACGAACGCGGCCAGGAAGCAGAAGTGGAGAACTCCAGCGATGATGGAGCAGACCAGCTGATGAGAAAATACAAGCAGACGTTACATGCAGAGGTAAAAGGACAGTGAAAGAGCTAATTTTACTAAACCCTGCGCCTTGGATGAACACACTCCCCTCCCTGCTGCTTTGGAAAGGTTTATTCATGCGGTCAGCTTTCTGCTGTCGGGTCTGAGAGGAATTCAGAGTGTCATAATACCAATCAAAGCAACCATAATAAATGTGTAATTTAATACTACAAAACAACACTGCTGACCTGGTCGACCTTACCCTGCTAAACCTGTGGAACCTCCTGATGGTGACCTTACCTTGTGCTTTTGCCAGCAGCTTAATAACACTTTCACTGGGAGTCAGTGGAGACCAAACCAGAGCTAAAAGCATAGCAATGATTGATAATTATTACCTTTATCTTTTAGATGGATGTTAATTGATGCAAAGATTAAGCTTTTTAACATGTTTTGAGATACACATTTCTGTCAAAGTTTGAAATTAAGAAGCTACATATTCAGCGAGTAAAGATGTCTTTTAGTCTTTTCATATAAAAGAAATATCTAGCAACAAATCAGCTTCATAAATATCAGAATCAGATGTTTGGAGGTACTTTCATTTTTCTATTGATCAAATAGTTCAAATGCTCATTTTTCACACTTTATTAGAATTTAAAAATCTGCATCTTCCTCCTATAAATGTAACAGATTCCACAGATCTCAAAGTATCCCTTGAGGTTTCTCGCATGATGTCACGTGCACATTGCTCAAGAGCGGTTGTGAAAAATGTGTGGTTGCTGGCTGTCAGGTGAAATCGATCACAAAGAGGACACTGCACCAAAAATCTCCTTGTGTTAGCTGAGGCATAACTTTTGCTTTGAAGGCAAACGTTCTCCATTTCAAGTTTGTGTCGAGCTTCTTCCAAGTCTCACCGCTGTTCAGCTTTTAGTTAATGAGTGTTTGCAGACAAGTTGGCATCTCCCATGAAAACTACAGGCAACCGCAGCAATGTGAGACCAGAGCAATCACCGACCAGGAGAGAAATAACCTTTTTTCTCAAGCAACCAGTTTCTTATTTTTCCCCTATTGAGCCAGTAAACGAAACAGGAAAAAAAAAAAGTTAAATAAATCTAAATACTTCTGAGATAGGTGAGTGTGAGAGAGACAGATTAAGCTGTATCTGACTGTGGACCTGATTCAGTGTAAATCTGCAGGCCAACTGCAGTTAGCCAAGTCAAATTGCTCTATTAAAAACCGCTCCTCACTCATGAAAGCAGATTTTTCAGCTGCAAACTTGGTTTAAATTGAATTTTCTAGAGAAATCTTACAGCAGACTAAATTTTTACATCCTCTTAAAATGATATGAAGAGTTATGTTCTAAAACCTAAACCTTAAAATAATAAAATGGTTAAATAATTCCTAAACAAAGCCTTTTATTTACCCAAAAGCTTTTATATTTAGATTTTTTGGTTTAAATCAGGGGTGCCCAGTCCCAGTCCTCGAGAGCTACTGCCCTGCAGCTTTTAGATGCGTCCTTGTTCCAGCACACCTGAATCAAATGAATGGCTCGTTATCAGGCCTTTGCCAGACTTGATGGCATGCCGAATTGGTAATCCAATTATTTGATTCAGCTGTGTTGGAGTAGGGATGCATCTAAAAGCTGCAGGACAGTAGCTCTCGAGGACTGGGATTGGGCACCCCTGGTTTAAACCCTTTAACCTCTTGTGTTAGTTTTGCTCTCAACGCAAAGGAAGGCAAAGTTTCAACAACCAGTTTCCTCACAGCCGGGGGCGGGTCATTAACCAGCCTCCAGCCCTGTGTAACTGGATCTTTAGCAACCGACTTTCCCAGTGACTGTCAGCAGCGTCCATTAACCACTCGCCAATAAGTTGCTAATACACATTTTTGCCTCACGCTCTGTGTTTGCCAGATGGCCCCGGATTGTTCTCTAGGCCAGTGAAACTGGGGGACACTGTCACCATGATTGTCACACGTCCAAAGTGTTGCAAAAGTTAACATCCCATTGTTAGCAGTCACATGTTTGCAAAACCTCAATAAAAACAAAAATAATTTCAGACATCTGTGATTAAATTACAGGAAGAATATTTGATTACAAATAAATATGTTGCTGCCATAAAAGGCGCACTCCTGCTTTTAATATCTGCATTAAATTCTACCACTGGCAGACTCCTAATAGAAATATGATATTTTAATCTAATGTGGATTTTTTTTTTGGTTTGCCACTTCAAAGGAAAACTGAAGGGAAAATTCAGGCGTACAAAAGGTTAATTACAGCAGATGAGACTATTAATCAGTAGTGTGAAATTAAAACCTTCTGCAGAGTCAATTCCACAGTACCTTTGGTTCTGTCATGTTGATGCCCACAAGAAAGAGAAGCTCGCCGATGAACAGGTTGAGGCACAGGTTTTTGTGAATGGTGTTGCGGTCACTCTGCAGACCTCTGAAGAAGCAGAAGGTGAAGAGGCTGATGGCCAGGCAGACCAGAGACACGGCAATGCCCATCCTGGTGATGACAGTAAGGAGAACCTCGTGCACGCTCCCGTCCCTCTGCAGAGAAATAGAGAAAGCACGGACTGACTTTAAACTTTGCACCTCTCATTATAATGGGCAGCGTTTGAGCACGTAATGAGTGAAGCTGTGCTGGCCTAATGGGGACACACATGCACGCTGTATGTTGTCACTGAATCGAAATCTCTGGAGTGTTTAATCCTCGCTTATTACTGGGAAAGTCGCATCACCTTGCTGATATTAATGATTAGAGCCACCACAACATGTTTTGGTATTCATATGACAACTTGACTGATTAAAACGACGCAACTATCCTTTAATCTCATTAGAGCTCATGAAGTTTCACTAGAAAGTGTTGCAGAAAGTGACATCAACAGAAAAATGCCACAAAAAGAGCTGTGAACATGTGGCATCCGCGTTCTCGCTTTGCGGTTGAATCACGCTGCGTTTCAGGAGGTCCAAAACTGAGCGCATTTCAAGACGGCCACCTGGCAAAAGTGAAAATAGCAGACACGACCATAAAAAAATATCACTCAAGGACATGGTGGCCTCAAAGTGAGCCAATTCCTCCTGTGATATTTGTAATTTTATTGAGGGCAGGAGTTACAGTTGAGGTGATGTGTAGGGAATTGGTGGGGCTAAGCCTAGCCTCAGGGCTCTGGTTTCAAGCTGTGGTTAAGGTTGAGGTTAAGACAGATGACAGGCATAGAGTTCATGAGTTGGGACGTATTATTAGACAAACCACAAACTTATCCTCTACATTTATTACTGGCTAGGTCCTCGCTGCACATGCTATTTATCATGTAATTGGATTGTAATTGCATTTCGCGACCAAATGGGTCCAACACCACTTCAAGAGGGGTGGAGACACAAGTTAAAGCTGAAGTTATGTTGTTTCCCATGATTCTCTGAGACATATGCACAGAGGAATATTAGACACGGATCACAGGTAGAACATAATTACTTCTGATAATGGTATGGCACTTCCTGACACAAACTCGCACTTTTAAAGTGACAGCCCTGCTGCCTTTTCTCCACTTCTCCCTTTCTTCCCTGCCCTTACCTTCTCCTCCAGCTATAATCTAATTATCTCCACTGAAATGCCATTCTTGTTCTTGCCGCGTGTGCACAAATCTTTAAGTGAGACGGAAGAACGAGTAATTGAGACAGAAAAATAGCTCGAGCGAGCCACAAGGCGAGGGCCACTTACCACATTTCCCCGATGAGCCATGAGGATGGCAAAGTTGGTCAAGTGACTGCACGAGCAAGTGGTGTGGCTCTTATTGGTTTCCAGCAGTTTACAACCCTGAGTGGACCAGTATCCCATCATGCTCCTCTCTGAGTAATTCCAGAAGGAACAGTTGGGATTGTAATAATGTTCTTTCTGCAAAACACGAAAGCAGAGAGGGAAAAAAATTAAACATTTATGAATATGCGCTGTTGAAGCACGTCAGTCGTGTTTATTTCTCCTTTTTTTCGATTTAAAAAAAAATGTAATCAATTATTTGTGACGGAGAAAGATCAAAATGTTACTAATCATCACTAACAGCACACAGTTTCTCCTTTACTGTAAAAGGTATCGCGGTCTATCCTGTTTTTTGACAGCCTGGCTCTATAGTGTGGTCAGGGTAAATCTCAGAGGGAGGCTTACATCCAGGTGCTCCAGTGTGAAGATCACGGGGTCTGCCACAAACACACGGCTCGACTCCTTTGTAATAGAGGCTGACAGGATGTGGGAGTTGACAGTGAGAGAGAGGTTGTGTTTGTTCAGGTCTCCCATTCCCCGCAATGTGGCATTTTCTGTGCTGAGGAACTGACCCAGGTGCTTGTAGAGTACAAATACCAGCTTGGCTACACCTATGGCAAACAATAAGAAGTACAGCATTAGACATAATTAACAGTTATCTACCATACAGTAATAATTCACTCCCGAAAAATAACACGGCTCACTGCATTTTATATAAAATATATAGATTGTTAAAACTGGTGCCTCTGCCAATGAACACACAGGATGTCGAGCCAGTTAGACAGATGAGGTGTACAACTCATCCGCCTGACTGCTGCAAAGTGCACTATGCTTTACTCATTACAGTGATGATTAAGATGAATTTTAAAATATGAAACATCTGATCCATTTTCTTCATGTTTCACATGTTTTTAAAACTATTTTTAATGGCAACCTTAAGACTCTTCATTGCAAAATGATGTGCTTTCGCTGCGTTGCTCCAGCAACATCATAATTAATGTCCATTGTTGCCACTAACCGACCATGTCACTGGGAAAAGATAAGAGATTAAAAGCCAGGTGCACATGGGAGACATTTGCCTTTGGGGCTTTTTAACCAAAACCATGATCTTTATCTAGACCAGGTAGTTTGGTTGCTTCAGCCTAACAATACTCCAACTGAAAACCTCAACATTAATGCAAAAATCAAACAAAGACTAAAAATAATGAGGCAGTAAGTTATGGTTATGCATAGAACAAGAGTCCCAGTCTCCTGGGTGAAAGTCCTCTTTAGTATTCCACCTCACCAGAAACTTCTTAAACATTTTTAGCAAAAGTTCTGTTTTCTGCAAAAGTGATCGTTATACTTTTTCCCCCCCTTCCCCGAAATATCAAAATCTTGAGATTAGATCACTAATCTCAGATCTGTGTGTGTGTTTGTTTGTTCACAAACTCCTCCTAAGATCATCAGGAACATCTTAGGCCCCTGTAAGTCTTTTACGTAGTCATTGGTTTTTATCTATATCAGATATTATGATGTTATCATGCTTCCTAGCAACCACCGAGTAACAGGTTTTGTTTTTAAGCCTTTATGCACCTTTAACACCTTATGAAAGCATCCGACAGTTTTAATTTCAGGACAATAACATTTCATTTATGTCCACAAAAACTGAATTATACATGAATAGCAAATAGCTAAAATGGCCAGTGGCTTTTAGCATTTATTGTGATTGGACAGCAGAAGTAAGACAGAGAAACTGGCAGAAAGACACACAGTAAATAACCTTTGGGGCAGATTTGAACCCAGGCCTCTGCATGAGCCCAGTAAGCTAAACCAGCAGTCCTAGATAACACATATAATTAAAAAAAACAAAAACAAACTTTCAACACAAACAGGTCAAGCAATACTTCAGCATAGACATGCACAAACACATAAAACCTAAACAACTGTTGTTTTTGTTGACCCATATCCAAGGAGCATTGCCTTTTAGCATCGCTAATTCGTTCCAGGATTTATGCTAAGCTAAGCTAATAACCTCCTGATTATATTACCCCATACAGTGCAGTGCATGAGACTCATATTGTAACTCCCGGCAAAAAATAAATAAATCAATGAGCATATTTCACAAATGTCTTACTAATCCGATTCAGAATGCCTTAGCACGTAAAATCACTTTAAGGCATTATCCCAACTTAATTACCCAAATGAAAACTACTATGTGAATTAGGACATGGTTATGAACTACCATCGAACCATCTGATCAGCTAGGTGTTTCTGCTGCCGTGACGTTGTCTCACCGTTTTTGCTGTTGACTTTCACCGTGTTGGAAGACAGCTGAAGAGTCATTCCGCTCTTGCTCGTCTGTGGAAATCTGAAGTCTTGCACCTGCCCGTCGGTGCTTAGCACACACACCTCCAACACTGAGAGATGGCCGAGGTAAAAGGGAAAGCAACAGAGAGATTGAGAGAGGGGGAGATGTATTACTCATAGGCAACATTTGAGAAGCATTACATGGTGTTTAATAGAACTCTATCGCTCAGGCCCAGTGGGGTATGTGTAAAGACTCGAGGTTCATTGTACCAGTAACAGAATCCAGTCTTATTGGCAAAACCCCGTCGAGTGTCATTTACTTAAAAAACCATGTCACTAAGCTGTTGGCTGGCATTGGGAAAGCCTTGGAGGCAGGAGCGGAAGAAAAAATAACAACAAGGGCAACGATAGAAGACGAGCAAATTCAAGCACGCAGCCTACTGCAGCATGAATGTCAAATATTCATAGGATCAAAAATATCATTGAGCTTTTACTTTACTTTTTCTTTCCCCTGTGGGTTCAGATAACTCTGGGCCTCGACGAGCAAATCTCTGAAAATCCTCCAAATTCCTGCAGCCCCTCTCTCTGGTATGCCAGCTGCCGGGTGGTGCTCCCTTTGATGTGTGAAATTATTAAAGGGTCAGGAGGACACACGTATCAGCACACTCCCTCCCATCAGAAACGGCCTCACTTCCTCAGATAGATGGCTTCTGACAGACGGAGATGAGGAATTGTTCTCTAGCTGCTCCCCCCACCACCACTACCACCCGCCATCTACCTTTTAGCTCCCTTTCTCCCTTTTTTCCCTCGCCCTGCCCTTGATACTCGCCCGGAGATGCCATTTGAGCTTCGAGGAAACTGCTAATTAGAATCAACAATCATTTTCAGCTTTTTTCGACTCTTTTAAGAGAGGTCAGGTAGGCGGTTCTCTGAGGTTTCTTCATATTTAGTTATGTTTCTTCACTGGAGCATTATCTATATTGTGCAGATAAGCAAGCACTTGACAAGCTCATAAAAACTGTCTAAATGCGGTGATTAAATGGCTAATGTGAAACATATTACACAATGTGTTAATCAATGCTTTTGGTAAAGACAGAGCAACTAGTCCTTATCAGTTTGGCTAACTACTTATTAATGGGAAAGGCTTAGAGGGAACAGATAGAGTGTCATGTGAATAGAGCAGTGCCATTCAATTGGTTTCTTTGTTTCCCCCCCAAGAGGTCTGGACAGTTCATCTGGCAGCACCCATTCAATGAGGTGACTTTACAATGCAGGAAAAAGATTAGAAATCAATGAGGTATAAGACAAAAAGGGTAAGTGGAGGACCATAACCATAGAAACAAAGAGATACGAGTAGAAATATGACAGTTCACTGCACAAAGCTGACTTATATGAATGAGATCATGTTGATAATAAAGTGTCTGCCTTTGAGGGCAAATTAGCTTTTTTCCCCTTTTTTTTGACTCAAATCTTTTCTTATGACGTCAGTGAAACAAGGTGAGATGTGGCGATTTTCAAAATGACGCTCTTCTTAAAGAATAGCTGCCCGAATGTGAGACAATTTTTACCACTGTGTTTAAAACAATCTCCCTGAGACTGAAAAAAATGAAAGAAAAGAAAAGCCATCAACATCACAGACTGTGAATGATGGATGTGCACATGTGGTTTTCTCAGTTACTGGAGAGGAACTTACGGATATTCTCTGCGGGAACTTTCACGATGGCGGGCTCAATCAGGTTTTCCGCGAGGACAAACGCCCCTTCCTCCAGGGTATCCAGCAGCATCGTGGCGGCGTGCGTTTGTTCCGTGGAATTCATGTCTTTCCAGGATTTTAGAGCTTCCGGCCTCAAGAGGTTGTCAACAGTGTCCACAATCGCCTGTATCCATGGAGACAAGACAAATTTGTCAGCTTGCAGTCCCTCCAACCCCAAATCATAACTTGAGTTTAATGACAAAGAGCAGGGACTGGAAAACAAATAATAATAATAATTAAAAAAAGATCACAAAAGCAAAATCATTCCAACTGAAGACATGAAGGCCAGAGAAAGCCATGGGTAGCTAAAATAATAATGACGATGGAATATTTAGTGTGTATTATTTAATATTCTGTTTAAAAAGAATAAAGCGAATCTGGGAAAGTCTCTCGTGGGCCAGCGTCTTTATTGAATGATAATGCAAACATCCTTGAGGGTAAAAAGAAATACAAACCAAATGTTTTGGGGTTTTGTTCCCCCTTCATTGAATGCTACATTTGCACTTCCTGCTTTAAGCAGCTATTTTTCAAAAAACAAACCAAAAAAAAAAAAGCAATCGTATCCATGGACAATACTCTTATTTCCATAACAGGATCTGACCATAATGACTTGGATACAATTTTCCTCGAGGAAAGAGGGCATTATCGTGAAATCCGTGTTCGGCGTAGTAGTGCAAGTCAAAACAGCAGAGAGAGGGGGGGAGGGTGGTGGGATTTCTGCTTGTTTTAAATGGCAATCCTTTCATTTCCTGCTTTCTGATAAGCAGTATGCGAGCAAAACATTCCACAAAACCTACACAAGTATCATATGTTGATAAAACAAGAGTTTCCTTTGACCCTGGCCGGGTGAGTTCATGACTCCTGGCTGGTACAATTAAGAAACAACATCATTAACTTTCTTAACCCCCCTCGAAAAAAACACAGACATTTGTACACAGATCTAGAGGAGCCCTGGGTGTGATAAATCAGAGTGACAATTTAACCATAGGTGCCATTACCCACAGCAAGACCCACCACAATAACGGTAATTAACCAAAACAAGCCCTTGCTCACTGTACCAATTAGTCACAGCTGTGATTATCCAAAACACTAATTGACCAAGGACAGGATTATCCATTTGCTTGGAATAACAAGAAAGGGAATCAACCAAAGTCTGCACCAATATATGATTAACCGCAACGTCTTAACCACTGAGCTGATGTTAACCGCAGCAGTGATGGGTGTATCCAGACACAGAGTGCTCAGCATGTCTTTATATCTTGGGTCCAAGCACAAAAAATCAATCTCTGTGGCCCTAACCTTGCAGGCAACTGTGACTATGACAGGAGTTGTGTGTGTGTGTGTGTGTGTGTGTGTGTGTGTGTGTGTGTGTGTGTGTGTGTGTGTGTGTGTGTGTGTGTGAGAGAGAGAGAGAGAGAGAGAGAGAGAGAGAGAGAGAGAGAGAGAGAGAAGTGGCGATTATGGGGTTGGAGCCATTACAACCAGACAGACACTAAATGGTCTTCTCCCGCCCCCTGGTAAGCCATCCTCAAAGGACCCATGAAATCCAAAAGAAGGGGGGGGGGGGAAGTCTGTCTCCAATTTGTGTAGCACAGAAAGAATCTGTCTTCTGATTTAATTCATGCCTGGGTGGTGGTCAATTTACAAATCACAAGAGTGCAACCACCAGGGGAGCCCCTGTGGCTGCCCATATCTGCAGAATATTCAGCTGCTCTGACTTAAACAGCAATGGACGACTATCAGTGACACTGAAAAATAAAATAACAGCCACATTAGCTTTAAGCTAATTGCTAATGCCAGGATGCCAATGTGCTCAATATGGCAATGTTAGGTTCTAGATATTTAGGAGTTAGTTGCAGGTTCCTCATCTTTGATTAACATGACTCTTGTGCACAGAGCTCAGAATTTGGTTTTAAGATATTTAATGAAAAAGCAGAGACATAACTTATAACAGTGCGGCTGGTTCGATGCCCCAGGGCCCAGAAGGTAGAGGGGACCAGTCAACATCACTATCAAGTAGTCCCCCCCGGCATTACACAGCATGCACATATTCACTGTGTTTAGATAAAGCTGGACAGATGCTGCAATATATTGCTTTTATTTCCTGGCCTTCCTCTTGTCATTTGTGGAAAATGCTTGCAAACCTCTTGACGTCAACTGTGAAACAATTTGTTCGGCAGAAAGTGTCTTACAGAGTAGTTTGTCGGCACAGCCCAGGAGACGACATGGTGGTAAGGGCCCAAAGAAAAATCTGCACGGGACCAAACATGGTCAGAAGTGTCTGGGACACAATAATGGAAATAAGCAAAATGCTTCGAAATCCAGCATTTAGACAGCATGTTGCTCAAGTAAATAGTAAATTATTGTATAAAAGGCTTTTCTACTCTACGTGAGCCCTCAAACTGCTTTATACACAATGCCTCATTCACCCATTAACACAAGCACTGTTTTCTACACTCAGGTGCTTTCTATCTAACGTTCTCACATATTTATACTTCAATGAACGCATCGACTTGAGGTTCAGTATCTTGCCCAAGGATACTTTGGCATGCAGACAGGAGATTGGAGCAGCCAGAACCACAAAGTTTCTGTTTAGTACAGGGGTGGGCAATCTCAGTCCACGAGGGCCGGTGTCCCTGCAGGTTTTAGATCTCACCTTGGGTCAACACACCTGAATCACATGATTAGTTCGTTACCAGGCCTCTGGAGAACTTCAGGACATGTTGAGGAGCTAATTTAGCCATTTCAATCAGCTGTGTTGGTTCGAGGACACATCTAAAACCTGCAGGGACACCGGCCCTCGTGGACTGAGATTGCCCACCCCTGGTTTAGTAGATGGTCTTCTCTACCTCCAGAGCTACAGCCCTGCGTTATCCCAAGTCTAATCTCTGTACATTTTCTAAGGTACAGACTTGATGATTTCTCAATAATTCTGTTCTCTATACCTGCAAAATACATCTCCTGAGGAAAAAAAATGATCCTCCTTGTATTCAAAAGCTTTCTTCAGCAGCAATCTTCAGTGTTTTAGTCACAGGATCTTCTGCTAACCTATTCCAGGTACCTCTGAACTCAGATTTCAGGAATTGGGACGACTTAGCGCATTCCAGAAAAAGTGAAAAAACAAAAAAAAACAAAAAAAACAGGCGATTCAAGTAACACGAGCAACACAATATAACACTTTTTTCATGCTTAAAATCACCGCTGCAGCAGATTCATGGACAGAGCCTGGTCTGCAACTGGCTTGTTCCGTAAGTCATAAATACACAACAGTGGCAGTGCTGATTAAAAGTTTTACTACTGTTTATGTTCACTGTCGCCATTTTGGATTGTTAACTCTGGGAAGCTGTGGCTGCTTTAACTTTCCAAGCAGGATATCCGAGTATATGGGGAGAACGGACCATAATAATGCATACTTTCAAGCTGCAGTGCTAAATGTAAACTAAATACAGGCAGGAGGAGGTGTATGGGATGAAGTACATAAGGAGAGGCCCATCTTTACAAACCATTGTACTTTCGGCAAAGCTAGAGTCTGGGATAAGGCCGCTGGGCACCATGAATATTTGTGTCAATCCACCACTGACAGACTGACACTGCCATGCTGCCTTCAATTATGTCCCTACCACAACTTAAAATAAATAAATGAATGAATAAATGAATTTTTAAAATCCGTTGTAGGTAATGCAACACTCAACAACTCAAATGTATCAAGGTACCCCTCCCCTCCATCCATGAGCCACCGAGAAACACAAAATCTAAACACCATGCAGTGCGTGCATCTTCTCCCATGTGTCTACATCACGGCCTTGTCTTTCAGCAGACCCAAGCCCGAGAAAATAAACAGTACTGCACTCCACTAAGTAAAATGTCTGGTGGACAGCCTGCAAAGATCAGACTGGAACACAAACATATTTGATGGGGTTGGAAATTAATCCCACAGATAAATCAAAAAGGGGCCAAGAGTTTTTTTTATTTTATTATTATTATTTGCAATGGCGACAGTAGAATTTGTACAATATAAGCAAGTGAAAATTGAGCACACTGCCACTTTGATCACACTTCTGCCTGACAGGGAGGTGCAATTACAACCGTGGGAAGGCAATTATTCACACGACGTGTAAAGAGCCGACAAGAGAAGAGATGGAGGGAGGCAAAAAAAAAAAAGAGTGGCGGAGGCAGAGGAGGAGGAGAAAGTAAAAAAAAAAAAAACGAAGGGAAGATTTACGAGTGAAGAAGAATATGGATGGCGGCATCCTCAGATGGACAGAATGACAGGACAGCAGACAGCAGAATCTGAGGAAGTGGCCGCATTTTGTACAAACACATCAGCAGGCACACGCTGTAACAAAACAATCAAAGACATAAAGACAGACAGTGCGGCATGCTGCAAGCCAGGCGTTAGGGATCGGGGTGAAAAAGGAATGCAGAAAGCCTGGCAGTTATACCTTCATGTACGCTCTGCATGTCTTCTCCCTTTTTTGAAGCTTTTCCGCACAACCAGACGATCAAGTCCAAGAAACGGATTGAAGAAAGAGGAGGTAAGAAAACAGGAAGCATTAAATCATGCCACTTACCATCAATTACAGAGTTAATGAAAAGAAGAAAAGGCACAGGTCTATTAACTATAACCCAAAGAGTAATAAGTGCTTTTCAGGGGAGCTGTGTTTGAATACTAAGTATAAATTTGGATCAAGTCAAAATGAGGGGAGAGAGACGAGAAACGCAAAGCAGCAGTGAGGAAAAAATGCTGAGACCAGATTCTGAAGCTTCCCCATTAGTGATGCTTTAAAATACATTCGGAAGACAAACAATGTGGGATGAGGTCATTTGTATTTCTTGTCATGGAGAAAATAATACAGCGCTAGCTCTCTTTAAAAACCCTTTGTTAGGCTCTTGGCTTTAAATAAGTTGCCGTCTCTTCCTAATTGAGTCAAACCAGAGAAACTCACATATCGTTGCATCAGAATTGGGAAACAAAGAGATAAAAATGTTCCTTGTGTCCAAATTACAACCATACTTTAAAAAAAAAAAAAAAAAAAAAGCACACACAGGAAACCAGAAATGTTTCTTCAACGCGGTCCAGATTGCGCCCGTGGACGCCGCCATTTACTTGTTTATTTGGAGGAAAGGGCTGCGTGAAGCTGAAAGCACCGCGTTCTGTTTTTGTTGGGGGGTGTTCTCAGTTCAGCTTTCCTGAATGCAAATCATGTATGCAATACATTTCTTCTAAACACTTTCAAACCCATGTGTGTAGGCTCAGATGTTCAGGCTTCTTTTTTTTTTTTTCTTCTTTTACTGGCACCCATTGGTGTCTATTTATTCCAGTATGGCATGGAAATCATTTGGCAGACAGGTTTCAGTCTGCCTTCTGCAGTAACCTGATTTCTTTAATCATAAGAAAGCCAGATTCTATAAATCAGGGCAAGGAATTAAAAAAAAAAAAAAGATCTTGATTTTGAGATTTCTTGGTCTTGCAAAAACATGTGTACATGGCGGAAGTGCTCAGACGGGGGGGAAGACTGTTGGTGGAGAAGCGCAACGAGATCAAAGGAAGGATAACTAAATTATTATATTCACAATTCCAAGCAGGCTGTTTAAAGAGTGACTTTAAAATCAGGCACGGTAGTAGTATTTCTCTGTCAGATTCACCCCTGGTGTGCTCGAGAGTGAAAGTGTGTTTCATTGCAGCTGCAGAGCTGCAGGTACAAACAACAGCTCTGTCACAGGATGTCACAATTTTCAAGTAGTTTTAAGTTGAATGTTGTTGTTGTTGTTGCCTTTGAATTGTTCCAATCACCGCAACAATATTGGCATTGCAGTAAGAAACCTGTTAGCTCTTATCTTCAAATAAT
Organism: Oreochromis aureus; assembly: GCF_013358895.1. Classification (NCBI taxonomy): domain Eukaryota; kingdom Metazoa; phylum Chordata; class Actinopteri; order Cichliformes; family Cichlidae; genus Oreochromis; species Oreochromis aureus. The sequence continues at coordinate 17,849,442 of NC_052959.1, forward strand.
AGCAGTGCAGCTGTCTGAACACATGGGCGCGAACACATGGGCGCAAACAATGGGCGTCATTTTTGGTTGTTTTTTTTTTTTGTTCAAAATCACTTTGTTTACACAGCAACTGCTCCAAAGTCTGAATAACAATGTAATTTTTCAAAACTGTCACTCAAATCGCCACGGGACTGCCAGCAGCTACGAGATGTCGTTTTGTCTCAGGCCTGCTTTCTTTCCACTGAGCACCTGCATGAGCTCCAGGAGGGGGCACCTCCACACTTGTCAGCAATGAAGAGTTATTCTTTGTGCTGGTTGGGGGCTCATGGCCATTAGCTCCTTAAAGGTGGAGCTGCCAGGTGAGCCTGTGTTTTCCAACGCTGGTAATTACCAAGGAACTCTAGAGGAATGAGCTTCCCCCGCAGGGTTAGACCTGCCTCCCTAGCCCCCTCACCTCAGACTGCGCGTGTGTTTGGATGATGCATGCGTGCATGTAAGAAAAGCGCCGAGCGGCTTGTGTGCATCTGTGTGTGTGTTTTGCTAATGAATGTCCTGAGTCATGCTGACACAGAACCGGGGCAAAACAGGGACAACGTTTAACGAGAGGGCAGAAAAGGAAAAGGCCAGGGAGGATTTTCACAGCACCTTGTTGAAGCTGCGTCCAGCTGAGTCCTTCTCGTTGGGCTTGAGCTCCTGCAGCTGAGCATCGAGGATGTCCACGAGCTGCTCCATCAGGCGCACCGAGGAGCTGACGTCGCCGGCAAACACCGGGCCCTGTGTGTGACGTGCCAGCTCATTGGCTAAATTTGCAGCATTTTCGCCGCTTCGGATCTAAAAAAAAAAAAAAAACAGCCACGGGGAGAAACACGGGGGTGTCAGTGAAGTGTCAGTGATGCAGCGCTCAGATCGGAGTCATACAATATGAACCTGGACTAATATTTCTCACACACATCTGAAAATTCACAGCAAGTCTAGAAGGAATTTGTCTTTGTGTGCAGACGGAATGCACTCATGGTGACTGTATGATTAACCCGGGAAATTATAACATAACTATGTCTTATTAAATGCACAGCAGTGCTCTCTCCAAACAGAGAACCACTGCAATACTGTGTACATATTTTATATAAAGTGTATCTTAAAACTGCTATATCAGTCTTCCAGGTGTCTTTTGCCACAAACGAATCAATTTTTCGCACAAAAATGCGGCAACGACGACATCAATCAAAATGTGACTTTGAAGTGCCGCCGCCAATTAAACTTCACAAAGAGGAAGCTAATGCAAAACCAACATACCATTAATCCTTGAGCCGTTCAGCCTCCAAAATATAATTCAGGGCTATCAGAAGTATCTTGTAGCTACATTACAACATCTCCCCACTTACTAAAAAGTACTACAGCGGTGTCAACAGACCAGAAGCACTGCAGCTGTAAGGCCCACCATCGCTGGCAATTATATCTTAATAAAATCTAACATCAGGACTTATACAGCCAATTCAGCCAATTAAACGCTGTTCATATTAGTTTCACTTTTTAATGAGCAAATATGCAAAGCTTAGAACAGATAACTAAAGCTCCTGCTTTTTATATGTCATAGCAAGGCTAGGAGTGTGTATAATCGCCTGAGAGTAATGGAGTTGTGTGAGTTTTTCGACTTGACAACAGTGCGTAAGATGCAAAATGTGTTGTTGGAGTTTTTTTCTATCTCTGTGCGTTACTTTGAGGGAAAATACTGTCAAATGAATGCTTCTAAAAATATGCAAAAACATGTTGCATTAAAACTTGAATGACGAAAATTCTGGAAGAAGCAGAAACTGTGAGTGTTGCTAACTTTTGTCCAAACACGGGATTCGGACCTCACTTTCCTCTTTTCTTTCTTTTTAAAGCCTATTACACCAATGCATCTGACTTCTATTTGTAACTGCTTAGTATTCCTCACCCGATGAGGTCTCCAAAGACTCCACACAGATGAGGAACATGAGTCTAGCTCCCTCTCAAAACTGGAGTATGCTGAAAGGTAATTATGGATTTTTGTCCAGTGATGCCGAAAACATATCGCATACCCCAGTTTTAATGCAGTGTGCATACTTTCTCTATTACACTTCATTTTTTTGTGTTTCTAGCGTAAAAACAGAGCGTATCCAACACTTTTTCACTTACTACTGTTTCTTTGTTTTTGTTTTTTTAAACACACAGCTGTTCATTAGCCAAGATGTCTTTCAACAATCGGCTGAAACCCTGCCTGAGCCCGCAGCATTCTGTAGGTGTTTTTGTTTTTTCAAGAGAAACAATAATCTCTTCTTCAGGGTTTGCTATGTTTTACATTCCTGTGCATCTAAGCAACTGTTATCTGCACATCTACATTACATTTCTACCTGCATGACATCAAAGCATAAATGTCACTGCAGAAAGAAACCGTGGCTCTTTGATTCTCACTAACAGACTGCAGTTCTTGGCATTTACTCCTGATGCTTTAGCTCATTTCTTTCTGCTGCCAAACAGCATTTTAGTTACCCTTGAAAGTTTCATGTACACTTGAAAAGTTGTGCGCTGGAAAAATAAACCAAGCTAGGGAACGAGGTCAGAAATTACCGCTGTATGTTGGATCGCAGCCATGTTACGTGGTTGTTTGCTGCTATATTTTTGTGATCGACAAATTCTCCTTTTACCTTTTGTGCCACTTGAGTCACCCAGTGGGAGGTGCAGTTGCTGAGGTCCGGCCCTTTGGAGCACCATGTCCCTGCCATGGTGCAGAGGAAAGAGGCGATGCCTGCAGTACCACAGAATAAAAACAACAGTTGGAGGGGAGCCAGAATTTTGCTCAGATACAGTTTCTCCTGCTTATCCTTCATTCATGCAGACTCTTCACCCGGAACAAAGATTTCTAAATGATTGAAAACCTAAAAGCTTTGTAGACTGTCTGTATGACAAAAAAGTGCAGAAAGGACACTAAAAGACTATTGGAGTTCTTCAAAGCTTGGGGGAAAATGCACAGAAAAAAAGAAAAGGTGGACGCAGTGGTTTGTCATTGATTGTAAACACATATTTTAGAGACCTATTGCTATGCATGTACAAATAAAACATGATTCTTCCAGATTACATCCAGCTTGACTAGTAAAAGCTAAATCTAAGACTCTAAGTCTCCTTTCCCACTTTCTTTTGAGTCTTTTCAGTGGCCAATCTTTGCAACGGGATGTTTAGGTGGATTTTGTGAAATTACAGCAGATGATCACCTGCAAAATTAATGGCCAAGTTTCTTCATTTCTAGGAGGATTTTTAATCTGGCTAACTAATGGAAGTAGTCCAACGTCTTTATTAGTTTTACTTTTGCTCTGTTACAGATTGTTTTTTTCTTCTGTGTGATTTTCTTTCAAGGAGAAAAGGGCTTCAAAATTACAGTAACTAGGTACATTTCAAAATCTTATTTTTGCCAAAAAGGCTCAAATCATGCTATAATACATTTTTAGACTGACACGTCCATTTTGTGAAGTTTTACAAAAAGAACAAAACAAAAAAAAAGTAAACCAAGCTGGAAGCAACACCTAAATAAGTAACTGCAATTTTAACATGTTTAATTGGGAGTGTTGTTTTTTTTAAACTGTGATTTGTGATCATTCTGAGGTTTGGTTCATACCTGATTGTTAATGACACTAATTATTTGGCACCTCCTAGAGAGTAAGGACTAATTAAGGCAATTCAAAGCAGTTGGAATACGACACAAAATAGACATTTATGAATTAGTGTTTCAACAGAAACAGTATTTTTGTAAGCTGTAAACTTTTGTAAACTGTCAGAGAAATGTATATTTTAATATATGAAAATATTGTGTGTTGTTGCTGTGCCATTGTTTTAATTAACCATTCAGTGAATATTTTCCCATTTGTGTTCAAATATCTTTTTGTCTTTATGGTGAATGTTAGACACCGTTAATTTTAAAATGTAATTGTTAATACCCTGTCCATATCTTTAGACATGTCGTAAAAATAGACCTAAAGCCTAGAAACAATTACCTTAGCTTAGCTTAAACTTGGACAAATTGACAGGCAGAAAAAAAGCTAGCTTAAAATTACCTAATGAAGTCATAACAGAAGAAAACACACATTTTTCACAACACCAATAGTATATGGCTTAAATAAAACAAAATATAAAATGTTGATTATTAAACTTTAGAGGCAATACGAGACATCTTTAGGCTAGTAAACTTAGCACTGTTTCCAGTTTAAGCTAGGCTAATAAGCATCTAGCTCCTGCTCTATACTTAGCTCTTCAGATAAGATAAGAGATGATAGTTGCATTTAATTTGGATTTTCTTTAATCCATACAAGATTACAATCATGCACACAAGCTCAAATATATACATACTGTATACCCCCACTAATATTTGGTCAACTGTCCCTTAGCTAGCTGCACATTAACAAAATGCAACCAATTAACAGGTTTCTGGCATAATTCTGGCTGAATATTTGACTACTCTTCTTGGCAGAGTTGATTTAAATTGGTTAATTTCCTGGCACTGACCCAGCTTAAAGTCTAGTCCAGAATAGGGCCGAGGTCGGGGCTTTCGAAAGGTCATTCTAGAAGCTGATGTTAGCTCGCTTTATCCATTCCAAAACCAACTTTGATGTGCGTTTGGGATCATTGCTTTGCACGAACACGCAACAGTGTCCAAGTTTCACCCATCAAGCTTCACCACCCTCCCTCCAGAAGGCATTTGGCTTGTCCGTGAGGGCAGCTGCAAATTTTAGTCAAGCTTGAAGGTGTTAATTCTGGAGCTGGGGCTTCTTTCTTGGTTGGTCCATAGCAATTTAAAACTCATCACTGTGGACAGTGATGCTGGTGTTCCATCAGTTTCCAGTTCATGGCAGGCTTGAGCAATTGTGGTTATTGGTTTGTTTTTGAACATCCTAACCAATTTCCTCTTGCAAAGGTGGTGAAACATCCTAATAACTCATAGTTGTGTACAACAGTTTGAACATATGATCTTGGAACCTGCAGTTTTCTAATCTGCAGTTGTCCTGCATATTTGAGTTGGCCAAGACTTTACGCCAGGTACCCTTCCTGACACAGCTCTCCCCAGTTATCCAGGCCTGGAGCTGGAACCAGCAGTACACTGGCTTGTGGCCTCCCTGTAGCTGGTTCCAAGACACCTTCCAAACTTATATAAATCTAAAACTCTTTCCCAGTGTTCTGATATTGATCAATCCAATTAGTGCTGCCAAACAAATCCTTTTGATGCTGGCAAAGAGAAACTAGAAGTTGTAATCAATTATGATCACTTACGAGAACTTAATAGACCTTGGCTTTGTCAAGTTAAATATATTGTAGAACTTTAAGCATCAATTATTAAAATAAAAATGTAAATGCATGTATATATTTGACCCTGTGTGGATTAGAAAAATCCAAAATAAATTCAAACTTTTTGGACCGTCTTTTCTTGTTTTGTTTTTTAAACTTGTTAAAAATGTATGCTGTATAGTCACTGCACCCTGGAAAAACAACAGTATAAAGAAATAACTAAAAGCCCAGAATTACAGCAACATTCATGCCTATGAGGACTGTATATAAACACACACACACACACAAGAGTGGTAATAGTTTTCTTGTCCACATTTCAGAGGGTGAATAAGTATTTCTTTAAATGTCAGACTGTTCCTCTGTTAAAACCCTATGGTCACAGGGCTGCTAAAAGTTTCAGTGGAATACTTTTACAGACAAAAAAAGAAAAAGAACGTCTACCTCTAGCAGGCACACAGTAGACAAAATGTTCAATTTTCATGTTTCAAGAAAAGTGGTGGAAATACCTCTGGTCCCCTTGGGGCAGGGCCTCTCCACAGTGGTCCCAGTGTGGGTCTGGGGCCAGTCAATGGCTCTCCTCCTAGTCACCTCGCAGAAGCGTCTGGGTGTTGGAGGCAGCTCTGGGATAGTGGGCTCAGCCGTACTCAAGCCTCGGCTGTCCTCAAACGGATCTCTGCCATCTCTTGGATCTGCTCCTGCCACTGTGGTGTCACCGCGCCCCTTCACAGTGGACACGGCAGTGGTGGTGGTAATTGTTGTGGTCTTAGGCATGGCAGACGACACAGAGGCGTCTTCGGTGGTTGGCACTAGAGACAGAGAGAGGGAGGGAGAGAAGGGAGGGAGAGAGCAGTGACGCTGTTAGAGCTCGAGACATAAACGTCCTCGCCTTGAACCCCTGCTGTTTCTCGCAGTGGGGGGGACTGCATCTGTTTTGAGCCTCATGGTTTGTTGGTATTACTAGAGTTACTGCTTCCCATATTTCCTGGAAATAAGAGCATTGTGCGGGTTTCACTCTTTATTTCCACTTTTTCCCCCCCAGCTCATTTACTAAAAGAAATCAAGATAAACATGCAAACATAACAGTATCACTTACTATTTTATACTTTACTTAAGCCCATAAATAACAACAACAAAAAGGCAATGGCGGCCAGGCATCCTTTGACATAGCAGTTATTTCTTCCCAGCAGAGTCAGTACCTTGGGCTGATTAAATGTCAACAATGAAGACAAAGCCTGTCTGCATTTTACCTTTTTTCTGCCTTGTTCATCTCTCTTTCACTCAGATAAAGCTGGTGTGCGGAAGGAGAATTGCACTGCTCTGGGCAAAAACCATACATCAGCAATAATGCGATTCCACTGTATTCAGTCCACGCCTACCCTGCGAAGCAAATCTTTGCGTGAATGTGCACGTGCACGTGTGCAACTGTGCTTGTGTTTGCTCGATTAGTCAGGTGTGTCTCTGCTTAAAACCACTGTGTGCACACAGATGGATATCTGCTGCACAGAGCCTGGAGATAACTGGGAAATGGGAGCAGAAATGGGAAATCTATAAATTTTATACAGTATGAATAGCCAATAAGAATAAAAGGAAAACACATTGTGTGTATGTGCACAAGTCTACGTGTATATACTGGGCTACTTGTCTCCTGCATGAATGATCATACATTTCTGCCCACAACCACTTGATTGTATTTTGAGATAAAAGCAGATTCCCAAAATGAGGTCTGCCGCTGTGAAAGGCACCATAGGGTTGTCTTCAGTTTCCCAGGGAGCTGATGGGAAAATGCAATATCATCCTGTCTGACAGTCCATCATCAGACACATTTCTCCATTTCCTGAGAATGGTGACTGGTTCCACTTTAATCAGCCAGTCAGGTGAATATGTACGTTTTCACTGGACAAAAAAAATATTTAAATACATTAAATAAGTTATATGTGGTGATGCAGGGAGTGGAGAGAAGCATTAGTGTGACAGCGGGTGGAGTGGGGTGTTACTCATTTGTGCCTGAATTGTGACAATTCTCTCAATGACCTTTCCTCCAGACAGCAGCCCTGGGTAATTACCTTACACTCATTTGGTCCTTGTGTGTTTGACACCTGCACATGCACAATCATCAGCTAAGGTGCAGTTATCATTTCCAGTTAATGATTAAGCCTTCAGTTATCACCCAAAGACAGGACAATGTGCAGAATAAGTTAAAAAATGACAGCCAAACCATACCAAAGCAATCGAAATCCCCCTCCTCTTTCTACCTTTTGGGAAGATGCATTAAAAAGACTTTGTTTACGTAAATAAATAAAAACTTTTATTTATTCCTTTACAGATAAATAACTTTGAGGCTGTCAGATAATAATAAAAAACAATGCTACAGTTAAAAAAAAAAAAAAAAAAAAAAAAAAAATGGTGTTTCAAATATATTATATATTGCAGATGAGGATTTTTTATTGACTCAGGAGAAGTGAGATGATTCATAGGCTGACTTGGTTGATTCAATATACGCATATAATGCAATACAAGGGCAAGTGTAATTAGGTTTCAGAATATTAAACCTCTCCATACCTGAGCAAACTTGTGCTTTTCCACAGGCTGATATAAGCTCTAATATGCATCTGGCTGTAACAGCATGCTTGCTTCACCTGATTAACCTGCTCCTGAGACGCTGTTTCTCCAACTCAAGAGACCAAAACACCAAACTTATTACCCTGTACTGAGAACTATTTAGTTTGCTTTTCGGTATTTCTATTCTGTTTGTTTTCCATCTTCATAAACGTTGTTTGTTTTCAATTGTATGATTTAATCAATTAAGATCTGCAGCAAAAAAAAAGAAAAGAAAAACTATGATGAGGTTAGGAGAAAAAAATAGGTTCTGAATTAATCTGTCAACGATTATTTTAAGCAATGGTTAAGCTTTAAGATGTGATTAAATGTTATGTATTCAAACTGATGGCTCCAATCCTTTTACGTATTCACATTGTGAACCAAAACAGGCCAATTATTTATTTAATACTATTTTATTTGAGCATTTTTAGCATATTTTAGCATAACTTTTTTTAAATTAATGCCAATCAGATTTTGTAACAAATCAAACACAATCAATTAGCTCCAACACAGTCTGAAGCAGACAAGCTGAGATTTAAATGTGTAAAAATTCAATAAAAATAGTTATTTAGTCATGAATATTTAATAGTAATTGCTTCAGACTTATTTCTGTTAATCACTTAATTGATTATATGACTCATCACATAATGCCATTTCAAATATACGAGTCAAAACCCTCGCATACCAATAAAGTTCAGTATTCCAACACAGAGCTGTAACTTGATTGTTTTAATTAGTAATTAAATTGCTTATAACTTCCCTAATATAAAAGAAAAATACCCAAGATTATTAAAAAAAAGAGAAGACCAGCGCATCTTTAGAGTTGAGAAATTATAAAAAAGGATGCAGCATTTGTGGGTCACCATATTCTTTTATGTTCATGTGCATTTTCAAATGATTAACCAGGCAAAAGGTGCAAATTTTGACAGCTCTATAGCAGCCGGCATCCCTAAATATGTTTCATACTATTAGATCATATACATCATTTACTATTAGATGGTCATTGTCTCTTGTAAGAGACTCTGTCAGGGAGAATCATGGACTCGCAACACTGTAATTAGGAGTGATACTCTGATGTCAAGAGCGATTTTTATTCTAATCAAAGACATGATTCCATCTTTGTAGATGCTTATAGTCATCATGTCTTGGGTTTCATATCACAATGTGACTTAGAATAACACCAAGAACATCAAATATCTATTCAGTAGTACATCCAGTAATGTGCTTATCAGATGTCGATGCATCTGAGGGGTTATTTTGATGTCTGTGCACCATGCGCGCTACAATTTTCCTTTGATTGCAAAGAGCAAATTCCCCTCCAGTAAGAGCCCTGTGTCCTCTGATAGCACTCAACCAAGAGAGGGCTGCACCAATTAGCTAGCATTTCTCTCGAGAGGCAGCGAAGTCACTCTTTATGGGCAATCTGACACCAAAGGCATACTGTTGACATATGGTGAATAATACCTCTTGTAAATAATGGAAGAGTTTGAGATTGAATGCTTGAAAAATGACTGTCACCAGTGTCAAAACAGAGTGTGTAAATTAAAACAGAGCTAAAAGGAAGGAAAACCATTATGCAAGATCATCCATCAAGACACTGGAGATGGAACAGAATTAGTTTTATCACTTTATAGCCCCCCAGAGTCATTTACGTATCCGAGAGGAAGATGACAAAAAATATTAAACCATAATCAGACGATCAGAGGTCTAGACACTCTGTTTGTCCTTGCTTTTATAGCTGACACGGCTGTACTAAAACAGCGTGGGGTGTTTTTTTTTCATATCAAATTACACACATCGAGCGAGAGCAGTAAAAACTATGTACCTGTCCAGATAGACACCAGAATAAATGCATCATAAGCTGCCTAATACTTGCTATTAAGGGAAAAGCAATGACAGCTGCAGTCAAATCAAGCTGTTTTAATTGCTTTCAGTTTTGAAGCTGAATCACTTACAAGGCTAATCCTCACAGTAGACGAACAAACAGACCCTCACAGCTGAAAGGAAATCATTGCCATCGGTTAGAAATCATCCTTGCATTACCAGGATTCCTTTTCGGAGCTATAAGAGTTGATAGATTTGTAATAAATGGAAGAAGGGTGCACGGTAAATAATGTACAGTCGGATGGGTAAAAATAAGACTGCAGCCAGCAGCTGGGTAGCTTAGCCCACCGTGACTCCATGTGGGGGTCCTCGTGTATCCATGTGTGGTTTGATTGGCCTGACTCGACAGCGAGGGAGAGGAAAAGAGCCACGCAGAAGCTACAGTTGGTTTTTTGCCTCTTTACCTAAAGCCACTGCTGGTAATTAATGACAGAAACAAATCCCAGAAGTCATGAATTTTACATTAGGCTGTTTATATGCACTAATGCTGTTCTGCCTGATTCAAGCTTACGTGACTTGAGCTTGGCATGCAGGGTACAAAAAACCGCAAAACAATCCATGTGTACTTTCTGATCCGATGCCAAAGTACATGTCATTATTCCTCCTAAAAGTACAAAAACTCGAGTTATTATGAAATTGTTGCAGGGCTGACTGCTTTATTGACACTTATTCTTTAAAGAGCAGCAGACAGAAAAAGGCTCTGCCCGACATATCCTATGTCTGTGTGGGGTAATTTATGAGGCCTGAAACTGAATACCGTGGAGCAGCCGACATAGCACAGTCACAACCTGACAGTCTGAGTCAGAAGGATGGCAGTGCGGCTCACAATAAAGACACATGCATGCAGACAGGAAGATATATGTGCAGACAGAAATACACTCTGAGCAAAACACCCCAAAACCCTCTGTCATATAGGCCTATAAGGTCCACTGAAAAAAGTTTTCCTGCCATAATCCACCAAGCAGAACAATTAGAGCTGTTCCAAATCCCCGACTCATTCTCTGGAGCCCCTATTTCTGTTGCCAAACATCATGCATCAGAGGGTGGAACACAGGCTTAGTGCATGACACATCTATAAATGTCCTCCGTCTTGAAGGCACACCTGGAGGCGTCGTTCTGAGATATGAAAGCAAACCAAAGTGCAGCATGGCGCACAGCTGGATTTAGCCGACAGATATGCGCCGCATGCAGGATATGATAATAATTGTTTTGTAATTTAGCAGAGAGCCCACTTATTGCTCACTGCTACCATGCTATTCCAAGGAGCTAAGTGTTTCGGATAAAGCCAATAATTTTATGCCTCTTGTCTTTAAGACCTCAAATCGATGCTACCTAAAAGACAAATTAATTTTCTGTTTTCTCTCCTTGTTAGCCTGAAAAGCTTTCTGCAATTACTGGTCCTTTTGATTGGCTTCTGAGCTGCTCGGACTAAAATCAGCTAATGTCTCTGCACATCACAGAGAATACATTACCGCTGTCCCTCTTGGTTCTGTAACTACGGGCACTTAGATGGGCTTTTTATTGTTTTATTGGCAAATGCCTTTTTTTTTGGTTTGTTCGTTTTTTTAAGAGGTCGACCTCTGAGAAGGTAGACTCTCCAAATATTGACCAGAGCTTTTTGTGTTCTCAACGCATTAGCAGAGCATAGAGGTTTCCTCTAAACTTGCGCAAATTATTTAGAGCAATAGGCGAGAGCGATCGATTTGGGGAATGATCCGAGCTAATCACCTGAACCCGGGGCCTGAATTAAGAAACCTGCACTGTTACCAACACTACACAAGGTAAAGAAAATATAGACAAGTTGCTAAGGTCAATTATTTTCTGCTTTGATCACTTTGCTAAAAAAAACCTTAATATAAACCCCTAATCCTGCTAGCGTTTCAGCGCCTCTGTAGGATGAGCACTACGGCCAAGGTTGATGCTTCTGACAGAAAAGGACACCGACGTTCATTGTATTACACGAGCTCTAAAAAGGAGAGAGATACATTGGGTTTGGTGTTCGAGGTAACTTCACTCTGTGGTCGATGAATCTTAATGGGCACAATTAATTTCCTTTACGCCTCAAGTGCCCCTCAGTTTCAGAGAGAGAGAGACATTATTTCAGCACCATTAGATTACCCTGCAGAATAGGTTGTTTAATTCAACGGCATATCATGGGCAGCAATAAATCCTAATAGCTACACAGTAAAGAAGTTAAAGGTGTAAATCTGAAAAAAACCTAATAAACAAGAACCAATTATTTTCAAGTGCCATTCACGGGATCTGGCATGCTGCTGCTGCTGCTGCTGCTGCTGCTGCTGCTGGCCTTGGCATCTACAGATGCCTCCTCTCTCCTACTCGAGCTCGCAACATTTCATAATGTTCTCATAAGGCGCACTTAATGAACCACAGTGACAAGTTCTGCTGCAAAGACACATTTCTGATTGGATCCCAATAACGGAACAGTGGCAGGAAGCCCACACTTCGAATAATGAGTGAAATCAACAGCTATGTTCTTTGGGGTTTCTTGATTAAATGCACTGTTGCTGCAGCAAGTGGCAACACCAGGCTTCAGTGGCATTTATGTTTACCGAGCCATTGCAGTAGCTGAGGGAGCACATTAGGCCCTTCATTGAAAATGCTCTGTGATGGCCACTTTCCTCCTCTCCCCAAGACTCCTTTTGAGACAAGAAGGGTAATTATGATAATTCAGTTGTTAATTACATTTACATACATCAGGACGTGAGGAGTTGAGCAGGCAGTTTGCATGCATGACGAACTCATTAAAGTTGGGAGTATTTTTCATATCTTCTCGAACATACTCTTAATTGAGGCTTTGGTTGTTCCGCGACTCAGACACAAACCCGGAGCCTCCCTTGGGTGTCGAGTTATCATGCCGGGGGAGATTCCAGGGAACAGCGGGAAAACAAACAGACGTGTTGACAAGAGGCCAGAGTTCAGGAGCACACAGCCTCCATTGAGACGTCAGCGGCAAACCGCCCCCACCCTACCCCCCTCGCCACTTTTCAGCAGCTCAGGTCAAGAATCAGATTTCCCCCACCGCTGCGCGTAGCCCCTCCCGAATATCCAGAAGTTAAAAAATCATAACCTAATCCGGACCGCTGCCTGAGGGCAACCTGAGCCTCTAACGTATCGTCGAGTCAGGTCAAGATTCTTGTTTTCCACACTTCATACGGAAGACTTAGAGAAGCCGAGCTTTATGGGATAAGATGGCAGCAGTCAGGTAATTAAACCCATTATCAGCTTGATGTAAGGCCGCTGTGTGGTGACACGTATGTCGCCTCTCAGCACTTCACAGATTAATTTAAGCCCCCCCCCCACCTCCCCACCCCACAGCCCCCAAGACGAGATTGTTCGGCGTAATCGCTTTCCAGCCACTCTCCTGCTCGTGATTCACCGAGTGGTACATAAGTCTCGCACACCTCAGTCTGGCGATTTTAAAAATATTATCCCACAATAGGGTAGCGATTATCTTCTGATCTGTTGCAAAAATGGCCTCTGTGAAGTTGATGAGGTAACCATGGCAACAACTTGAAAACCCGAGGTAAAGGGGGAGAGGATAACCTGTCTCGTACTGTGCACAATACCTCTCGAGCATATTCCCAGCATTAGAGGCGAGTTCAGGAGGGCCGTGTTCATAATGGTTCTGGATAAGGCCCGAGATTAAAGAATTTGATAGGGTCCAAACTTCAGCTGGAAGGAGTGCCTCAGCTTGCCTCATGGTAATAAAGGAGCGTTTTTTTTTTTTTTTGGTTGCGATGCAACCCCCACTGGGAGCTATCCCTCATTCCAAGGTGAATGTGTAATTTCTGTCTGCAAATGAGCCCTTTCCCCAAGACTAACGCAACACTCTCTTTTTTATTTTTTATATATCACACCTGACTTGCATCCAAAATTAAAAGGCAGCCATCTGTGACATCCCACGCTGCAGCCAAACAATAGAAGAATTAGACAAAGACTAAACAACAATGGAGCAGCTCTCACCTTCAGCGGGATCCGGCGGCCCGAAATCCAGGTCGTAGCGCAGGATGTAAAAGTTATTCCACACGTACAGCTGGTTGTCCCTGGGGTTGTAATCCACAGCGGTGATGTATTGGTACTGGTTGGGGAACAGGATGTCTGTGTACTCGCCCTGGCTCAGCTTGGTGTTGTAGATGTAATCGATTTGGCTCCGGCTCGCCTCGCTCTCGTTCTCCTCATAGGTGGAGCGTACTACGTGCAGCACGCCGCATACCATGAAGGCGTTGGAGGCAGAGCGTTTGTCGTAAGCCGTCTCCCAGGTGGCTTCGAAGCGGAGCGTGTACGGGTTGAGCTGGCTCACCACTATGCGGCCATTGTTCTGCTCTGTGGCGTAGATTACCCATAAGCCCCGCTCGTCTACTGCGAGGTCAATGTCGGTCTTGCCACCCCAGCGGTAGGGAGAGGTGTCGTGGTAGTTGGCATTGTTAACGATGGCCTCGCCGCTTTTGATGCGCGTGCGCAGGTCGAACTTGACGATGTTGCGCGTGCGCTCCTTGTTAAAGAAGATGGCACCGTCATAAGCGACGAAGCCCGTCCCGTCGACACGGTGCGGCAGTTTATAGGTGGTTGTCTGGCGACCATTTTTTAAATCCTCCAGAGAGGCGTATTCGATGAGGGTGTCAGTGCGGTATGGCGTCCAAGGCATGAAGAAAATTTTGTCTCCGGCCTGCAGCGGGTCTTTGCACCACGAGCCGGCCTGCTGCTCGCCTTCAAACAGGAAGGTGGCGGCGCCGATACTCTTCAGAGTCCCCGGACAAATGAAAACTAGTGACAGAGAAGAGAGTGAAACAAAATAAGGCAAGAATTTATATACTGTTGAAAAAAAAACAGTATTATTTGACAGGCATCATTCTCGCTGCTGTGTGACTCGAGTGCAGGACAAAAAAGATCAGGGACTGTGAATTTGGAGGAATCTTTAAACTAGTGCTTTTGTACTACCGCTAATGAGCAGGGAAAAAAAGAAAAGAAAAGAAATGCATGTATCAACAGTGATCGTTCACAATGAGAAACGTGTGGTTGAGAGAACTTGCATCTCAGGGGTCTGCTGCTACATCCTAACGGGGACAAAACAAAACGAAAATGAGAACACAAAGAAAAAGGAAAAATCCTGCAAACGAAAGACGTGGGAAATGGAAATAGGAAGTAGGGTTCACAGTGTTTCGATTGGAACTTTGTTTCGAAATATACCAGTCTGTTGTGATGTCAAATGGCACACGAACAGCTGGGTATATGGACACACTGTACATGCATACTCACATGACTGAGGTCATAAACCAAAATGATAAGGGGTAACGGGCTTCACGTCTTTCGATAGGAGTGAACAACAGGTTGTTAATGGTGGTGGTGGCGGCAGCAAAGCAGAAGGTAAAAAATGAAAGTGGAGGTTGGAGGGGAGGGGGAGGCAACAGTGGTAAAGGATTTTCACTACTTCTGTGGCAAAAAGACAGAGTAACCACTGATGGGTGAGGGAGGCCATGGCAAGGTTCCCGTTTAGATGCTTTTAAATTAATTGGTTCTGGATTTTAAAAAAGCAAAAAACAAAGGGAACACAGTGGATTGCCGTTTTTTCAAACTTTTTGTTCAGTCTGTGCCAATCTCACTCAGCCATCACTGCTATTTCACATCACGTGCTATGGGTGCAGCAGAAGTTGGGCCAAGCAAACTACGACTGAGCCAAATAAGAATATATACACACAACTAGTGATTCTTCAGGGGTTAACAGAGCGCTACGCAAATGTCTCTGGAACAAATCAACACCGGACAGTTGGTGATTTCTGTCACACTGTCAGGAAAAACTACGTTTAATGACCGCGGATGTCATTTGAAATTGTGTCCATTTGGACTCCGTGGGTGCAAACAATCCTCCTATGGGTTTAGCATTTGACAGGAGAGGCAATCAGGAGAGGAGGGGGGGAAGACGTGAAGGGGGGAGCTGTACTCAACACCACAGAACAAGGAGCCAAAAGAGGGGGAGGGAAGGACCAGACCACTCATTTACCTTTTTGCTCCACTTCTATTTCAGGCATTGGAAAAGAAAGCAAAAAAAGAGTGCAAAAAAGGGAGAGAAAGGTTATCATGAGTCAACTACCAGGTACAAAGAGAAGAATTAGTCTGAGGGAATGACCATGAGATGAACTGCAGGGCTGCTTAGGGAGGAAGAGCTGGAGGAGGGAAAGAAAACAAGGATGTTTGTTAGTGAAAACGGCCTCTCGTCCCTAGGATATAAAAACAGACAAGTTATATGACCAGAGACGAGCTACGTGCCGTGTTTTCCAGCGCATTAAACGTTTCGTTTTCGCCGTCTTTGTCTGCCAACAAAATAATGCACTGGCCACTGCAAAAGCAGAGCAAATCCCTCTAAAAATGCTTCCCCCTAAGTGGCAGGAGAATAGAAATCTCAAAGTTCTGCTCATATTTAGATGGATAACATTCTTAGAGAAACAGCACAGTAATTATTTTTGGCTTGTATTGACTGCGGGTGGAATTTGTTCAAACTTTATAAACACAAATCAAAACTCGCTTCCAAACTTGCTCGCCCACACACGTAAAACATGACACGGTGCTAATGTTACAGACCAAACTCTCAAATGAGCCAAAGAGAGCAACAGTACATGAGATGACTGATGGATATTCGGCCTAATATGGAGTTTCTTTAGTGGGCTGTCGAAGCTGCATATACTGGGGCAGAGGAATGGGGTGGGGGAGTGGGGGGGGAGAGGCTGGAGACAATATGTGAGAGATCGAACGTTGAAAGGAAGGAGAGAAAAAAAAATCGAGAGCAAAGAGGTTAGTCAGGGGGATTAGACAGGAGGTGAAAGGGAGGTCTGTTTGAAAGAAGAAGAAAAAAAAGAGTGAATATTTCTGAATATGTTTACATTTCATCAATTTAAATACGAAGGACTTTCTCAGGCAGGGATGAAGCCTGGACTAACTTTTTATAAACTAGTCTATAACACTCTTTTAAGGTAGATTTAGTCAAACTAGACACCAGAAATAAACCAACCAACTTTCAAGCGATTTAATTAAGCCACTTTCATAATGGAATACTAGAGACACTTCACAGCTGAATACATGAGTTCTGGTTTAATCTGAGAGCAGATGCACATTCATTTTACTTTTTAATCTGCCTCTTATTCAACGTGTTCTCAAATTAAATGACTGAACACACTGTATGAATGCAAAAAAAAAAAAAAAACAAAAAACCCAGTGTACCCAATTATTTGTAACATCTCAGCGAAAGACAATAAATCTGAAGTTAAGGCCGGTGGAAGGTCAGCTCAACGAAATTACGAGTAAACATATTTTTTTTCCACACTCCTAATGGTATCGCCTCATGCAGATAGTTTGGGGATTTTTTAATTTTTTTGTGTGTGTTTTCTTTTGCTCATGAAAACTGCTGAAATTTCTGCTAGAAGCCAAATACAAAAGAGACAGTTTTACAAAAGGGGGGAAAAAAACCTTTTACTAGGGCTGTTTGTTCAGTGGAAAGTAGTTCCAGTGATAACTCTTGACAGTAAGCGCTGCGGTTTATCCAGACAAGCAGCAATACCGCTCCTGAAAGAGATTTTGCTATTGAAATACTTTAATTACGACTTTTCAGTTCCGCGTGCTGCACAAATACATCACCGCTGCAGACAGGGATGGGGCTTTATATATGGATCCGAATCCAGACTCCAATCAGCTTTTTGTGCGTTGCGCGTAACATTTTGTTTGACCCTGTCAGAGAACACGTGGCGGACCTCAACCGCTTAAAAGACGTTTTTGCTCTTGCAAACTTAACATTAACCAAACTGCCAGCAGTGATAGTTGCTATTTTATCAGGCAGGGTCAAGTGAAAACAGGAATAAAGCTTCTTGAATGTTTCCCAAATAAGACCAAGGCAGGATGGTCAGTTAAAAAAAAAAAGAAGCCTTTAATTAATCCAGTTATTTGGAACCAGAGCCAGAATTAGGGTCAAACGGATGTCAAATAAGGCGATTTAAACTTCTAAAACGACCTGCATGGGTGGATTCCATTAAATGTAATTTCGATTTTTTTTCATTATTGGGGTGAACTGGACCTTTAAATGACTAAAACACTTCATATTTCAGCATAACTTAGCGTCATTAATGCTACAATCCCGTTTCAAATACATCAGCAGGAGCACCGTCCGTAAGGGCAAACTGCAAAATACTTGCAAATGATGAGACACAGCGGTTACATCACACCATTTTCAATTGCACACAGTAAGATTTCAGTATGAGATTTGGATAGCGGTACTTACTATATGGAACACACTCATACTGGACCTCTAAGTACTTGTAGGTGCCAGGGCATGGATCGGGAAAGACATCAGAGCCAGTGACAACCACACACTGCGTACGGTTGTTGCACCTAAAGAAGAAAAAAAGATTGACCAGAGATTTCATCATGACTACCCACAGCAAGAGCACTCCTCAAAGACAACATTAATAACAAAGATGAGGCCGGGGGGGGGAGGGGGGAGAAAGTTCATCGTTACAGCTACACTGTAATTGATCAGATCCCAGCCGGAGCTGTCACAAATGCACTCAAGTTTAAACCTTTGCAAACAGAGAGAGAGAGAGGAATGAAAACATTAAGGAAGAGTAAATGAGCATGATGTGATGAACGACAGAGCGAAAGAGCTGCTAAAGGCATGTTAGGAATTAGTCTTCGTACCGCTATTGAAAGAGAAGACATTCATTAAGACACATGCGACAGGTGGCGGTGACATGCAGTGGACATGAATGGCTGGGCCTCTAGTGCAACAGCAGCTCCTCTGCATGGCACGAGAGCGTCATTTCGATGAGAGGCCTCGCAGTGTGAAATGGTGTCCCTAAGTCAGAGTCTGACGTGCGGATTGCAGAGACGGCATGCGTGCATGTTAGCAGATGTTTCTGGGTGCTGAAAAAGTTCGAGTAAATCAGAAGAACAGGAGGGGAGGTGGGGAAGGAAAAGAACAGCAGTGGACTGAGTTTGTTTAAATACTGCATAGGCTGAAATTGGCTCCACTTCAATCAAGCTCTGTTGAGATGGAGGGATTGTCACCAGTGACAGAGGCGAGCCAGAAAAAAGAAAGACAGCAAGAAAGAAAGAAAGAAAGAAAATGGCACCAAAATAGGACATTAAGCAATTTGCAAGCCTCAGATAAATTTTTCAGAAGGTCTGAAGCACAAATTCAAGTTGGACGTACATTTGAAGACCGGACAAAGAACCATTAGTCATTCGAGAAGCTTCCTGTCACTGCAAATGGGAGCCGTGCTGCACGGCAACCACACGAAACCATGACGGTGCACTTTTTGGCTCTCGTCGAATTAATGAACGTAAAGGTAAATGTGTGTGCATTAAGAGACAGAGCATGCATCTTAACAAAAAGAGCCATTTTCTTCAAACTAATGGATTGTAAGCGTTATACGGTGTGGGGGTGGGGGCTCCCATTAAGGAGTTAACAAATAGCATCGGCATCATCAGCCACGGTTTGAACATCACTGACACTAACGCTGCCAGCTGCACTTAGGAGAGGTGCTTTTGTGGCTTCACTGCAGTGAATGCTCAAGAGAGCTGCTGCAAAGGAGAAGGGTCACTGCATCAAAATGTGAACTGACTGACGGCAGATAAGAACAACACACTTGATTAAAATGCACCCCAACATATTTGATTTACTTCTATGTTATGAGTTTATGAGTCGGACCGACGACAGCCCGGGTGATAGAGGGTATATTTAATCAAGTAATTATGTTTGCAGGTATTTGTAAATTGCTTGTGTAATTCATTTTGTGCTTGTACTTATTTTCAGAGGAAAACGCTCTGGCACTTGGTCAGCTGACAGTTATACTGTAGCTGCTATACTGTGCATATTAACATTTATACATAAAAAATGCACATTGTGTTGTCAGGGATTTACAAGAGTATATGAAAGAGATAAAACTAGCGTATTTAAGTGTTGCCTATAGATGAGTAACCAATATCAATTCACTAAAAACATTCACAGCAGAGTAACATATTCCTTGAAAGTCAGCATTTTTCAGTGAGTCATTTATTTTCAATGCTTGCATGCGTTGGGCTTATCATTACAACTTATCATTACGTGCACAGTCACTTTGATGAGTTGTCTGCCAGCCACGTGGTACAAAATCTTCCAGAGGAAATAAAGGCTCGACTGCACAACCAAAACAGAAAGAGGACAGCACTTTTTGTTTTTCCACAAATATCAGGAACTTTCCCCGGGTAGCTGAATTAGCGGATGCTGGAAACCCTACCTGGCAAAGGAAACAGGAGTGCAGCTGTCAGAGGAGGCAGAGAATGCAAAGTGATTTTAAGAAAACAAAGCAAAACAGTAAAAGACAAGTAAACCTTGGGCTGGCATTCACTTTTTGGTGAGCACTCCCGGTCTTAAGAGAGCTCAAAAGCAGCAATCAGTGGACATTATTTCTGGGTCAGTAAGTAAGAAAATCTACCTACTTATTACCCAAACACAAGCAGGAGTTTCAAAATGAAAAGCGATCCCCTCTTAAAAGCAGTAGCGTGGGTGCCACTTGAAGTCAAACCTTTTGTTTTTTTCCCCCTTTTTGGTCAAATAAGGGTAGAAAAATACAGAAACGCCTGCCTATCTACACAAAGCACTGAAACATTAGAGATCATTTGGTGTCCTTTAAGCGCTGTTTTGGTCTCTGTTACCTGCAGCTATAATTATATGGGTCTCCAGCTGAGGACTTGTGTGTTTCACTGAGCTGTTTGTTGGAGATGCAGACTGTATATAAAAAATGGAAGCGCCTTAGTACTTTCTAAAGTGTAGCTGTCGTGTAAATGTCTTAAACTTGCATTTTGAATAATGGCTGGTCAGTACTGGGTGATTCCTGGTTGCAAAAAGAGGTCAAACTGTACTGAAATGACCCCGCTGCTCGCTTGATTTATGACCGCAGTAAAAACACTCTCTTAATGAGGCCATGATGGACTGTCCAGGGTCTACCCTGTAGCTGGGATAGGCTGCAGCTCTGCCGTGACCCTGAATTGGATAAGTGGTCAAGAAAATGGATGAATAGATAAATGGATGGTCGATTTCTCTATCAGATCCAGATCCGGTCTAAGAACATCAAGATGGCCAAGGTGCTCATTTCAAAGCCTCATAATGGGACTTCACTATCATGGTGGCTACTTCCATCATTTATATACAGCCTGTGGTTACAGACAGAGACGTGCAGTCAGTCTGATGCAGTCCAGGAAACCAAAGCCAGGAGTTAAAAGATGAACCGAGAGATAACTGGAGAGTTGGGGGCCGATGCTCTGAAGGGTTCATCGTTACAAGAGAAAACCCTTCACATTGCACATTATCGCTTGAGTCATTGTAACTACAAAATATCGATCGGTGCACCTTCAAGTAAAGGATATAAATACTAATGAACCCACTGTGGCATTTATTCAGCTTTAAGTTTTAGTCCTCGTGCTCTGGAGAACAGCAGATGTGTTGTTGCTAAGCATCCTGACAGTCTTCCTCTGTTTTAAACTGCAGCTGAAATCACTGCATGCAATCTTTATTGCACCGAGCACAATCTAATGAAAGTGAAGTCCTTGAAGTCTTGCTTGCTTTCTATGAAAACGCTGCACCTTTGATCTGGTAAAAGTTTTATTCGGGCATTTTGTAACAGGTCACGGAATGGGCGGCCACTGAAATAAGGTAATGGAAGTCAGCAAAACGGGCGTATTTAGATTATCTTTTTGCACTTGTGCTGGTGGAAAACAGAGGTGGAGGGAGAAGAGCAGACACAGAGAAAGGTCAGACATACCGTCCATTTACAGTACATCTCTGAGGGGATGATCACCTGACTATTAAAGTGACCTACAAACTTGAGGTTCCATCAGTTCCTTCATGCATCTTTCATCCAGACACTTTTTTTTTTCTTTGCATGAACAACAAAACATTTCACTTGACAAAACACTTTGATGTAGATGCTGAAAATCAAGCCATTTGATTCCTGTTAGTTGGTTTTTTTGTTGTTGTTGTTGTGGAAAAACAGGCGGTTGATGAATACTTTCTATCGCAATTTCCAAACCGGCAAAAACTGCCACTCTGTGCAGCAGGCTCCCCACTGTTTCTGTCTCCCCAATCTTGTTTAATATGTTTGTTTATGTCTGTGGAGCTATTGCCTTTTGTTAATCTTGATGATTCTGGCAGGGCAGTCTGTGTCAATGTTGTCTTAGTTGTTCTTGTTCTGGTTTCCTGCAGACTGAAGGAGGGCTGATCAGTGTCTGCCAAAGCTTTGTGACTGCTTTAACATCCCCGGTTATCACATCAACTTTAATTACGGTCAGGAGCCCATTTCCTCTGATCTGAATCATTAGAATAATTCTGGTTAAGGGCTTGTGGTGCAGACTCTTCTCAAAGCCTTCGCTCGCACACTGCCTCCAGGGAATCTTCAATTGAGATAAGTTTGAAGTGCAGCTTCGGCGAGTGAGACTCTGACTTGTCAACAGATGTGGCGCACAGTGTGGCAGGTTGCAGTCAAACCGAGGGGCATGGGCACCGTCAGCCGCATGTTACTCTGTGAGCCTACTGAGGCGGTGCTGTAAATTTAGAAAGACAGAATAAGATAGCTGGATTTGATCTATCCCTGAAACTATTGTGCAGTGCCGGACCTCATGGGAGTAAATACAGAAGAGAGCGAAGCAGGGAAAAATCCCAGAGGTCTGAGATGGTGGGCGATGATGCTCAGAAGCTAGCGCACGGAGGGGGCAGGTTAAAGACAGAGCAGTGCATTAGAAGATGAACTGTGCTGGTTACTATTTATGAATAGTTCATCCAGTGCCCTTTAAAAATACACACTCCTCTAGGGGTAAGCAGCAGTGGAGCTAAAGTGTTGCTGTGATGTCATTTGACAGAGAGGCAGCATCCTGTGAGAGGGTAACCAGGATAAAAGGCATGATGATGGGCATTGCTCACTACCTGAGGCAAAGCCACTTCAATGCACTACAAGTGTTTGAACAAAGCAAGCCCAATGTTCCAGATAGGGAATTAAGAGGGTGTTCATGTGACTCGCAGTCTCTCTGAGCTACGCTGATTATGACTCAAACAGAGGCAACAACGCGCAGCTGGTGTGAAGAGCTCTGCAGCACGGATGTCAATTCCTGCCTGTCAAGAATTAATGTGCGCCCCAGTTTTCGAAAATTTCAAATGCCACCTACATAATCTCGTCAATGGACGAATAAATTACATTTAAGAAGGTGTGAGATGTCGATTAATTGTCCGGTATGGAGGTGGCTGCACGAGTGGGGCGATAATTTTAACAGTTCTTTTGTGCAAGGGAACGTCTGGCGCGGAGAGAGGGGGGAACGGAAAAAAAACAAAAAACGAGAGCCTTACTTTTAGTCCTCAGCTCCTGGTTGTGTTTGTGAAATAAGATCCGCCCTTTCATGACAGAGTTTGTTTTTTTTTTTTACCTTTGTGATATAATCTTGTAGGCGTCGGGGAGGTAGCATTGGACGTTCTCCATCTGGAACGGGTCAGCATCGCAGATCTTGTCGTCAGTCCGGCCGTAGTTGGCCGTCTCGATCATAATGACATCACTCCCCGGGCAGCGGAGATCAATTGCATATCCTTCACATGAGAGCTCCCTCCGGACCAGCCCGAAAGGCAAGGCCGCTCGGCTGAACCCTGACAGAGGGGTGAGACGCACGGAGACAGAGAAGAAGCACATTAAATCAGGAGGAAAAAAAGAAAGAGTTAAAAGGATCACTGCTCTTGATACAATAAGACCACACATCATGCAGTAAAAATCCGCTGGCGCAAAATAAATAGGCAACAGCAGTCCAATGTTTACCACAGTTTTAAACAGAAGGGCCATTACACGCGATATAGGACCGGGGAAAGACGAAACAATTCATGTCTCCATCGCTTTGTGGTCTAAGCCTTTTGGCTAAGACATCAAATTTTGAATCACTGGAGACCAATGGTAACCTCATAAATTCTTGAGCAAATACAAAGGCCACAGTGCATCCGGAAGGTCTCCACCTATGGAGAACATCCACCGCAGAGCCAAACTGAACTGGACAGAGAATAGTTTGTTTTACGGTCGTTAGAGACCCCCACCCCAGCATTTGTTTCTTTTGCTTTTCTAGCTCTGTAAAGAAAAGAAGAAGAAGAAGCAGAAGGGAAAAAAGGGCAAAATCCCAGCAGAAAGGAGTGTAATATAATCCATTTTACAGTGCCGGCGATCGAACAGGGGACAGACTGGAGTCCACACAGGAGGAAAAATCTATAGATGGAGCACAGCCAAATAGCTCTGCTTTAAGGGGAATATTAACTATTTCATTCAAATCTCTGCCTCCTTTCAGCAAATTACACTGGGACAGGTTATTTCTCTGCATTTCATTTTCTAACTTTTTTTTTCTTCCCCTAAGTAATAAAATGCCGTGTCACGAATAGAGTGGAGCCACAGATATGATGATTTACAAAGAGAGAGGGAACAAAACTGGAGAAAGCAAAAGCAAAAGATCCATTATGTGGGGTTAAAATGATCCGAACTACAAAAAACCGAAATAAAGTGAAAGGAAGAAAAAAACGTAACTGTCTGCAATTTTGAGAAAACAATTAGGTAAAATCTAAGCAGAACATGGAAATGTGTTCCATTTAAGAAGTGCAAGCAGAGCGCTGCATGAACTGTCAATAATCGCCGTTGTTTGCAGCAATGGTGGGCCCCTGAGGGGGCAGCTACCATTTGTATTTTCTGCACTGCTCTCTCCTAATTAGCCCTCCTTTCAGCCTGTTACCTTTTCCATGCTCCCATTGGCTTCTGAGCATTGTCATGTACTAACACTTACCACCCCGGGTTCACATTGCCCCCTCACTCTAATTATCCTCACACTTTTGACAGTCAGGGTCTGATGCAATTAGCATTGTCTGAACCGCTCAAAGCTGAAGTGATTCGGGCTTGAAATTCCTACCCTTAAACCCCAACACACACGTCTGCTAGCCATTCCAGCCCGCTGTGCCTGGCCCCGGTTATAATGATATTCTATGTCAGTCTGTACATGTCACACCAGCAAACACACACAAAAAAATAACATCTGTGAAACGCACACTGTTGAGAATATAATGTTAAAGTCATTGTGCATTAGGAAAAACTCCTGCACACACTAGAAGCGGTAGCAGGAGAGCAAAATATGAAACTAATGGTATAAATTCTCTGGCATTCGGCCACTAGACATTTCATTATAATACCATGATCTATCTAATGGCCAGTAGATTCTGCTTAGCTGGACTGTTTATCACCTCATTAGGAGACGTCATTGTAGCCGAGCCATAAGTGGAGGGCTGCGGGGTCACTCCATCTTTCCCAATAACTACTACAATTACCCAAACCTTTCAGAAAACCTGTCCAGAATGGCGGATGATAAAACACAGAGAGAAGTCGTCGGCTTTGCTGCAAAGACTAATGATCGGCCCGCCTGCCATTCCTCATGGAAGGAGTGACGGGTTTATCACGGCAGCTAGAGAGGACAGACAGAAAGAATGCATTTCATGGGGTTTTAAAATTCTAAGCAGGGAGACGAGTCTTTCGGCTGAAACACCCTCGTCGACACACACACGCACGCACACGCCATCTGCCTTTTGTAACCTCCTTTCTCTGGTTGTCCACTGACTACTCTGCCCATCTATCAGACCGCTATGGCATGATAGCATGCTGTTGTCAACAGAAGCCTAACGATTGATTAGGCCTGTGCCTCGGCGGCATCCTCCTCCCTCGCTTGTATAGATTTCTCTGGTTATAGGCTAACAGTACATCAATTAGGGGGAGTATCTAGACCGTACTGGCGGCCTAAAGAACAAATTGCTTCTTTTCCAAACTGTAGATAGTCTCGGCCTCATTAATGACCGTCTTGTCAACTTGTAATTGGGCAAGTAATGACAAATCTGTCTAAAAAAGTTAAAATACATATAATGATTTTTTTTTTTTTAAAATATTTTCAGTCGACTTAATTGGGTTTCGCTTAAGATCTTAGGATTTAAACACGGCTATGAAGGAAAAACCTTGTGGCAATAAGAGGTTTCTGGGTGTCGGTATCCTTTCGTGTTGATTTTCTCGGTTTAAACAAGTTTTGCGAGATTCTGGAGAGGAGGGGGAAGACTGTTTGTGTGCACAAATGTCAATGTCTTAGGGAGGCATGAAAAGCTTTTCATCTCGCGTTCTGTGCTTTGTTTGACTGTTCAACTTTGCAGCAGTTGAAGATTGCGACAGAAGGGCACCAGCTGCAGGAAAAAGAAAAAAGGAAAAAAAAAACGGTGTCGAGAAAACTGCAGGAAAAATCCATAACACAAACACTGCAGAGAACAGACTGCTCCAAATGTATCTGTACCTCAGATTAACTTGAAATGGCAAAATTATTGAGAGGGCTGAATTATGTTTAGCCATGGTAACCACTTTGACTTGGCTATAATTGGCTGTGATCTCTATTCCTGGCCTTGTTGACATGAAGTCTTATCATGCATTCTGGTCAGTGAGTGACTGCGAGAGGAAAGTAGCTTTTCAGATTCCTCCTCCTGACCTGCCTGCTAAGCCGTCTACTGAGCTCAAGAGAGCAAAGCAAGGGCTGGGACTGCTTCTCAATCTGTTGCATTCTGGGTGTTTTTTTTTCTTCTCCTTCTTCTTCTTCTTCGGCTTCTCCAGTTGACAGCCTATAATTCACTGGTGACAATCCCCCTCATAATACATATTTTGTTTTCTATCAACACCCTTGAAATTGGAAGTGGCACTGTGGCTCAGATGGGTGCATCTAAAACCATCCACAGAGTTACACTCTGTGGCTCTTAAAACCCTGGAGATGAAGCGAAAAGATAATGGAGGTTTGGTGTCGAGGTATCGCCATTTGGCAACTGCACGCGGCAGACCGTAACACACATGTTCGGGGTGATCTTTGCTGCACTGAGCGTTCCCTCTCAAGAGTGCAGTCGTGACCAACCTTTAACCCTTCAAAGGCCACAGCATCAGGACAGAGAGAGAGGAAAAAAAAGTTAAGGAATGCCTGACCGGAAAAAAAAAAAAAAGAAAAAAAAAGTGGGCCACTTTGGGAGGATAGACAGAGCGGCGAGGGCTGGCACAGACAGAGAGCAAAGGCGTTGGCTGACGCTTGTCATCCTCCATTAAGGATCCTTTGATTGGCCTTTGTGGTCCGGGAAACGGCAAACAGCTGCATGCAAATGGCCCCGTTTCCCCGAGGCTGGCCCCCATTGTTCTGGGCTTCGGTTTGACAGGGACGCTTTCTCCACAGCATAAAGGAGGGTGTAGCCTTTAGTCAAATAAGAGTGCCCCCACAGAGGTCACAGCAGGAGTACTTCAGGATTGTTTGTCTTTTCATATTGTTTCATTCCCCATACTACTGGTAGGCGACATCTCTGGAAGAAAGAGCAAATCTCGGAGTCAAGCTTTTGCTCCAACGGTGGGAGATGCATCCATAATCCAATATCCGAGTGGTCGCAGAGCAGGTTTTGCTCTAGTGGAGTAAAGATATTCACTGGGAGGGGGGGAGAAAACACTAAAGTCTCATTTGAATTCTTAATATTAAGGAACAAAGCTTCATCAATATTTTGCCTCTTTTTTCTCCCCCAGCTTCTTTGTTCTTTACTGAAGTATTTCTAATCTGCTCAGGGGAACTTTCTGATTGCTGGCCAAGGAGAGGGAAAAAAAATAGCTTATAAAATAAAAAAAAAAAAATCAAGAGACCACTGCGGTAATTCTTTCATGTATTAATTAAAACACAAGTACCCTTCGCTGTCTATGCACATGCCTCTCAACTAACAAACTCAAAAGTTGGGTCTAATTCAGCTTGCACGGTCCAAAGGCAGCACGCAAAGTCTTTTTTATTTCCACATCCCTCAATTTGTGAGGCATCCGGCGATGCTGCCTAAAATGTTCCCAAATGCAGAACATGACCACCCATCAGATGTGAGAGACAAGCCGGGAGCGAGGTGGGAGATGAGAAAGGAGATTTGGGATTTACAAAGTAACACCTGCTTTTCAAATACAGACAACACCCCGAGAACTCTTCGCTGCGCCACCGGCAGATCATATTTCATTTCAACTGTCAAAACGCGTCGAAACACCGGGAAATCAACGTGGACATATGGCACCATTTCCCGTGACACTTAAGTCCCAGCTCTGGTCCACCTTTGCTGGGAAGTGTTTCTAAAGACAGTGTCAGACAAGACCACAAACCACGCCCGCCTTTCCCAGACAACTGCTATCAGACACTCTTGATTCCGATATAAGAATTTTAAAATAGAAACTGGCAATATAGGACCGAGTCCATTTGTGGTTAGATGAAGCGCTCTGAGTCATATCCCTTTTCTCTTTGGTGGTACACGCATTCAGCGCTCCCCCTTCAAAAATCCCCACTTTTTTTTTTCTTTTTTGCATTCTTGCTCATTGTCTTTTCTCTGATTCATCTCTTAAATTTATTTCTTATATTGAGGCGAAAAAAAGATCAGGAGGAGGAGGTGGAGGGAAAAAACCCCACGTGCTCCATGTTGGTGCATGTCTCGTTGAGGGGGTTTAAGGAGAAGGATTTGTCATTTTGCTGAGGCTAAGCGTGACAGACACCGCTGCTGCCTCTTAACTCCTCAGGTGGATCCATTTAGAGTGCGCTAGATCCATATCACACCTGATGCAGCCATGTAATATTTCATCTGTAACTGGAGCAGCAAAACCTTAAATAGAAAAAAGTAGTTTTTTTTCTCACCTCGGTCTTAATTCTCATTAAAAATAAAAATCGTGAAATGCAGATGCTCCGTGTAAAGGTGATGACACCATCGAACTTTTAACACGGAGCAAGACCCCGCTTATGTTTAAAAATGACCTGGCACAAACCAGGGAAGGCAGCCACAAAACAAAATGTATATTAAATTTAGCTGCGCAAGAACTTTTCAAGATTTTCCCAGGGTACCCAACCTCTCACCCTTTTGTGTGTGAGAGTGTGTGGGAGAGACACTTGCTGTCAGGATCTGGCTTTTGCGGCTTTTGGCCAAACAAGATCCCACAGCAAATAAAACAGAAAACCTCAAAGCTTCTTCTTCATGGAGAAAACACTTACAGTCTCATGCAGACGATGAAGTCTAAACAATGCAATGTAGGTCCATACACACCAGAAGACTTCCTTAATATCTTTGCTTCCCATCTTTAAAATTAAATAAATAGATTTTTCTTGCTCTTTTCAAAACTAACAAAATCTGTCAACATGCTCACCAAGGACCACCGAATAAACCAGTCCTATTTTTAAATCCATATATAACATGTGGAAATGACACATTGTGACTTTCAAAGACAGTTATTGATGTTTATCAATGCCAGAAAGCTGTATTTGCTACATATTGTATAAAATAATATTATAATTCTCCATTTGCTTTTTTTCTGATATCATCCTGCTTGTAAAAACTGACTGTAACATGTAGAGACTAACATGGTCACCCCATCATTTTAACCAGTTGCCTGTCCTGGTCTGTCAAAATCATTTGAATTGAATAGAGAGCTGCAGACAACCAAACAGTCATCTGGCTCAAAGCCTCTTCCCCCTCTGTGAATTTGAGGAATCTAAACACAAAAGTGGTCCAACTGACCAACGGTGTACACATCTGCAGGCTTTGGTAAGAACAATTTATACACACTCTCAAGTTAACCATTACTATATATGCAAAACAAAGCAGAAACAGAGACACATAATGCACTACTAAACTTCTCTATGTGGGAAAACCCCTGGATGGAGTCTATTTTATGGCACTGCATTTGTGTTAGTTTGCATTGGTATTTGTCTGCACAGAAGGGTACGTAACCCATGCAAACATGCTTGTGTGCAGTCCTCCATAAATCCAACAGCATGCAACTGGCCCTGAAACAGGAAAAGGGAGCAACAGCAGAGTTCACAATGACTGATTTGAGTTGATGCAAAACTTCTCTGTTTATAAGCACTGGCATTTTTTGCTGCTGTTAGCCTCTCTTAGTTGCTGTTAGCCTCTGTTAGCTGCTGTTAGCCAGCATTAGTGAAGTGGATCTAACATTGGACTCTGACGTTTAGTGAATAAACTGTTATGTGACATAAGAATATAATCAAACTGTTTATCAGGGGGAAAGAACATCCCTAGCTAGATTGTTAGCTTATAGCCGGCTGTTGTTGTGGTTTAGCTGGCTCATTGTCAGCAGAGATGGGTGGGAGGGTTGCATGTCTAATCTGCTGACAATAAGAAATAGTGACAATATCAGGAATAAATAAGCCTGTTTATGCACGTTGGAGCCCTGACTCCAGGAGGTGAGGCTTGAGGTGATGAGGATGAGGAGGATTTTTACTTCTTTGGTGAAGGGAAGTCCTTCTCCCTTGGTAAAACATAAGTATGATCCTAAATTGTGTCTGAAGCTGCAGGCATAAGTTTAAATGTCCCTCTACGGCACACAAACACCTACGACTTCTTTTCTCCTCCGCCTTTGGCCTGCTGCGTATGTGGTTGGTCTTAAGAAACATGAGTAAAACGTGATCAGTCAGAAGGGAGACGTCCTTCCTTGCCACTGTATTCAAATATGGTGGGTAAACATGGCACCTTCCACAGACCAACGCTTGCTCTCATGTATTTTTAATACATTAATTACAAGTTTGTAATTAATACTTATATTTTTAGGTACGGTATCCTTTTTTTCTGTTAAATAACCTCAAGAGAAAAAAATAACTGACTGTACCTTTAAGGATGCAACTTC
The DNA here is from genome assembly GCF_013358895.1 of Oreochromis aureus. Taxonomy (NCBI): domain Eukaryota; kingdom Metazoa; phylum Chordata; class Actinopteri; order Cichliformes; family Cichlidae; genus Oreochromis; species Oreochromis aureus. Next base: position 17,879,945 of record NC_052959.1, read on the forward strand.
TGGCAAAAACAAAATACTTGAAATGCACAGCCTACTTTATTTTGATGTTGCAGAAATCACTCTCTGGGATTACAAAACTCTCAGAAAATGTTTCAGTTTTGCCACAAGTGATGCGAGTCGACATGGTGGATTATTTTGCCTCTTCAGAACAGCCGGCTCAGCTGCAGAAGAGTGCAGATGAAGAATTTCCCTCATGGGGCAAGAACTGAAGAAAAAAAAAAAAAAAAAAATCAGAAAGTGGAGGCTATAATGACTCTGTCTTAATTTGCCTCAGCAAATCAGGGTTCGCTCCTCAGTCGATTGGTAGGATGAACCCTGACCCCGTGGGCACACATCAAAGACAAGCAGCTCGGGAAGAGGGGGGCATCATTACATTACTAATAATCCGCTAAATGGAAAGAAGGTCAGCGTGTAATGCAAGTCATGACAGGGAATTTTCAGCTGGAGAGATGGTACTAAATGGAATGTCTTCTTTTATTTGGTCCATGGATGCATCAGTCAGATTAAAGGGAAGCATAATTCGACACCTTGTATTGTCTACTGAGAAAACAAGGCTTTTCTTAGAAATACAAATAACTGTCACGAAGGCTAAACATTTTAGAAAAAGATGCTCGACTTGGAAGATAGAAAAAAAAATCCTATATGCTCCTGGGAGAGTGCCACTTTGACAGAATTAGTTCATTGCTTGTTCAATATCTAACATATTGTTGCATCTCTTCAGGGGAGTTGATGAAACGCAAAGAAAGAGAGGTGAGTTAAAGCAAGTCTCCCTGGTGCAGCGAGGGAATAGTTTCACAGGTTTGATCTGCCCTGAGTGATGCTTAACTCCCCCTTAAAGCCCATATTTTACCCCTGCACTTAAACCCCAGCTGGATTTTCCACTCAAGAAAATGTCTCGGAGTAAGTCAGGTGCCCCCCTGAGGGTGGGGATCGAGGGGGGGAAGCAGGGGAAGAGAAAATGAAGGAGGATGTGGGATTGTCTCCATCTCATGCTTGTGTCTCTGTTTTTGTTTGCTGTGGCAGAATCTCCCCATTTCTCCCTCCTAATCAACCCCTACTTCCTTCACTCACTCCTGCCTGTACCGAGCACAGCCCAGGAGGCTTACTCTGGACGTCACATTGACACGGTGTCAGAAAAAGCTGCAACTGGAACACGGATGACATGAATAATGAGTCAGAGAGTACAACAATGACAAGGAACAGAGATCAGGGCCTTGAAACGATAATGAAGCGACAATTCTGATAAGAGACGCGGAATTACTCTTCACGCAGACTCCCAGCCTGCAGTAGTCTTTAACACATTCGCACTTCTATCACTTCTGTTTGTAACAAGTCCATTTTGGTATTTTCGTGTGTCTGAAAAAACCCACTTGTGGCGAAGTGGATGGAGTGGTAACTCAGGCTGCGTTTATGCAGATGAGGTGGTGCAGAGCAATTTTAGTACTCGTTTTGGCATGAAATTGTGTTTCTCTGTTTCATCCCAGCACAATATTCTTTTGAGGCTTTTGTTGGTGCATGAGAAAAATATATTTTTTTGAAAAACCCTTTCATGCATCTTTTATTTTGACATGCGTTTTTCATTTAGTGCAGAGTCAGTGCACACGGACATACAATTTTTAATGCAATTAAAGCTCAGTCTGTGCTGGATTAGATTAATGGGGGATTTCTTTTTAAATCAGTAATGTCTTCAGCATGCATCCTGAGCTCCAGTGAACAGTGTTCATCTTGCTAGGGCTCCTATTCCTTACTGGATATTTTGCACGAGGGCTGGATTGGCACATCCAGTCATCATAATTCAAAAAATGTGTTGGTCACACCCATGTGTGCTTGCAAAATAAAACTGGTAATGTGAATACCCTTGACAGACCAGTACCAGAACATTTCTGAACATGGGAGAACTCCCACTCGCGGGGTGGTCCAGAATAAAGCGGGCGATACTACGACCTATATGCCAAAAAAAATGTGACACTGAAGGCAAATGTCCACTTTCTTTTTATTGTAAGCATCACTGAGCTTCTGCAGCCACTCCACAGCATTCATCATGTGGATACTGCACATCAAACGAGGCAATAGCAAAGAATTTCAAGCTACCAGACACAAGCAGCTTCTTTTGTTTTCTACTGATTTGGGATCAGCACGCTCCTAAACTCTTTTGAAGTTTCTGTTCAGAAATGTGTGCCACCGAGGGGAGTGTGTCTCCCACATTAAAATTCTTAACCCGCCAAGCATGCAATAGCAGAACGCTAGCATTTTATGGGCAACGATGCCTTCCTTGTTAGTAAAGGCTTAGTATTTCTTGTTTTCACGTCAGTTTTGACATAATATTGATCACCATCTGCAAGGGTCACTGGACGAAAGCGGCAAAGCTAGCAATTTTTAAGCTAGCTTATCTGCTGGCATGTGAAGTGCTGGCTCTGCATCTATTAGGGTATTTGGTTGTATAACGCTCTGGCTAGAGGTCTTTTTGCTTTATTGAGTTCTATCAAAAAATTGTTACTTTGACACAAGAAAGAAAATGATGTTTTCTGAGTATTTTCTTCAGTGCCTTTGAGCAGTAACCTCTTTATCGTCAGCCATTTCTCCTGCTAAAAGAATTCTGGGGGTCGTGGATCTATATATACATACTGTACTGGGCAACAGAGAAAGCCTTTGTGGCCTTTGAAGCCTTTCAGATTTACCAGGAAAGTCAATGAAAAAAGAACACATTCCTTAGCAATAGCCCCCTGCTATCACTGCAACACTGACCACTTTGATTGACTTGAGCGTGATGACCTTGCCCATTCCCTTCCACCGGCATACCGCTGAATGCAAGTGGAAAACAGGAGCACTGATAAGAGATGCACAGATTGCTGTGGGGGGGTGTGCGGCGGGAGGCTTGATGACAGACAGTTTCCTGCACCTCATCTTCGATGAGGGCATTGTGCCTTGCACACTCAATAGGGATATACACTACAAGGAGGTCAATACTGATAGAGCAAGGCAAACAAAAATGTTCTTTGTGCTTAGCTGTTTCTCTGACTTTTTTTCCCCTTTTTTTTCCAGTGTACTTATTCAATTTCCTGCACGGCAGGAGAGGGCTTCCTTATCTTAGACTGTTTATACCTGCAAATCGGCTGGTGGCCTTTTGTTTGCAGGTGACCCACCCTGAGGTGACATTTAATTCCTAGACAAAAAAAAATGTGCGGTCATGCTCTATGGCACAGACCCTCAGCCTGAGGAGATTACTAATACAGTGAATGCAACAGAGAAGCATTCATGGCCTGTAGTGAGAGTAAGCCTGCAGGCGCCGAGAGACAGAGACCCCAACACACATCAAACACATTGATTCACATCATATATGACCATTAGTGATGCAAAATTAATTAAATAAGACCAGTGGCAGCGGACCCACTTCCAGGTCATATTTAAATATCGCTCCGAATTCAGAGGACACTTCTGAAAGTCGGCAAAGGCAGCGAAACGCACAACTGAACCACGAAAAGCTCGTTCTTACCGAATCCTTTGTAATTTCTTTTATTGATTGCCATCCTTTCCCCGCTGTCAACATTAGTTTTAACACCACCATTTACTGTGTAAAGCGGCAGTAACAAAAATGTGAGACCTGAGCTGTTGTGACATTTCTGATAAGGAGCGACAAAGACAGGTAGAGACAAATGCATCATTTTTGAACAATTTTCACACAGGGTAATTATAATTGTAGCCTCCCTCCCTTTGTCGCTCTCTAACAACAACCAGGTTTTTGTTCAAATGGCCTTCGTGTTCTGCACACGCACCGCGCGTCACCATCATCAAGCTGTCCTTAACAAATTAGTGCCCAAAATGTATGCTGTAATAAAAGGGAAAAAAACAGCTGGAGTGGCAGTGTAAAAAGAACTAAAAGTTGCAGGTATTCATAGCAGCAACCTGCTTTTGTTGCTTTTGCACAGTCTCCCTTTGGTGTTTAATGTTATATAGCCGCTTTTGTTTTTGCATGTTTGTTTAGCTTTTTGTTCAAATAAATTAGTCCTGACGTGCCTCCCAGCTATTCAGAAGTGTTGGGAACACTAAAATCCGACAGGTTCTTGTTGTCTCCGTAAATAATTTTGTCTCAGATCCAAACCTGATTTATATTGTTGGCAAACACCTTCTCACACACAAAGAAAGAAAGAAAGGGGGGAGACTCGGCTGCTTTCCTATAGTGTAGACTTGATTTTATTTGAAACCCTTCTGCTTCCTTTCAAGATTAAATGCATTACTTTGTTATGACAGCTGAACCCTCCTGTGAAGCAGCAACTTACACTGAGCAAATCCAAAAGTTTAGAATCGGAGGAAAAGTACTTTGTGGTTGTAAGTCGGGCTCATCTATTATTTGAATTAGCCTGCCCGGAGGAAAGAAAACGAAAAAGGAAAGAAGAAAAAATACACGTGAAGACGGCACTTAAGAAAGGACAACGTGAGGTGGGCATCTGGTCTGCTGTTTATACAACTTGTTACCATAAGGGGTGTGAAGTGAACAGCTCTGAGATGCTATTGAAATTTAAGGCCCGCTTAACATTTGAAATTAAACTGTCATAAAAGTGCAGCTCTCGGCCCCATAAAGTAGGTGTTTGTTCATCAGCCTGACTTTTACAATCACGTCTAAACACACAGTGAAGCACGAGCCGCTCTCCTGGAGGAAAGGAGGCTCTCGCTCTCAAGTGGAAACATCTCTTGCTTTCTCGCTGTAACAAAAAAAAAAAAATGCACTCAGGAAATCGCTGTTGCAATAAATCTAGGATGACCCCATCGAGGGCGATATTGTATTTCATTTCCTCTGAGCGAAATCCTGATCCCGAAGATTCATGCGACTCTGGCTCATTTCAATTTCGCGTTCTCCTATGATTTAAAACTTTCCAGGTACTCGGTTATTATTAAAACAGTATATTGTAATGCGGTGTCGTGCAGAAATATGTCCGCGGCGCTCCGCAGAAAAGCGAAACGCCGCGTGCACCAGAGATTGTGGCAAAAATGCGGAAAGAATTGTATTAGCAAATGAGAGGGAGCGACTGAGAAATGGGACGATTTATTTGTGTCAGCGTGCCTCTCAATACGAAGCAAAGTCCATTCAATTCAAATGATGAACCCCTGCCTTATTTTTTGAAACGCTTCCAGCTGGCCAAAAATTTCCATGCAAGCCTGATATATCAGATTTTTTTTCCCTTCCTCTGTGCTTGTTCTCACCACACAGATTGACCAGTCATCTGTGAATCTCCCATGGTTTAGCTGATAATTCATGATCGCCCTACCATGGACCCGCAGCATTCAATATGAATTATAAAATGGCAAGCCAAGCATATCAATGGATGACAGACTGGATGTGTATGGCCCCGGGCCAGAGAGGAGTTGCAGCACAATAGCTTCCCCCTTTCAGTCAACCCCAGGACTGGAAATACCAGTGTGGCACGAAGGAGGGTCTTCCATCAGCACAATGTATGGCGCTGCTTGAGACAAATGTTGTGCTGAGACGTAACATTAACCTTTACAACCTTTTCGGGGGAGAAACGCAGGCATGCTGGTGTGTTCGACTAAGTAATATTTTACACTTTTGAAAAAAAAAAATCTCCCTTAGTGAGAAGCAAACAGCGAGTGATCCTGAGCAGCGGGGGCTGAAAACCAAAAAGCATAACGTTGCAAAAAACTTTTTTTTTTGGCGGGGAGGGCGAATCCACTGCACCATTTAGCAGTTTCCTTACAAACGACTCTCGAGTCCGCCGACTTGATTATTCAACACGCCGCATATTAATGCCTCTCGTTCGCACATTCGTCATGCTGGAACAATTTCTAGGACCTAAACAAACACTGCCTCTTTGCTCTGATCCTCCGTCTCTGCAGATACGGCACAGTTATCAAACATAAACTACTTAATCTTTTTACATTCCTCTTTTGTGCAATATTTTGATACGAAGGCTGCGCTGTCTGCTCTCCTTTGGTATTCAAACACAACAGCCAACGGAAAGTGTTGACACTGACTACATGACATAATCCCTCCTTACATCTGTCTCTCTTTACTTTAAAGACTTAGATAACTGCTCTCATTCAGGCACAGCAGGTATGTACCTGTGCACTCGCCCCACCTTCATGGCTGCTCACTTTGAATCCGGGCGTCTTCTTTCATATCTGCAATCTAGGCGGTCTGAAACATCTGAAACAAACGTGATACCTGCGTGCCCCAGTTTACTCCGGCAGACGCGTCATTTTATAGATCTGTTTTATAATCGTGGAGGAAATGCAGGGTGAGTTAGGCAAAGTGTGGAGTTTGAAACATTAAGACTAGTTCGGTCACAGCTTAGAGAAGTTTTTCTCATTAGTGTTGGAGTGAACAACTGCCTTCACACACACACAAACACATAAGAGATTCACAGGAAGTGACGTGTGGATAAAAGCCAGCACCTTCCCCTCTGCCTCTTCACCTCATCGTCTATGGGAGGTAAGATCCAATATTTAGCCTTGTTTTAGTTTTTTGGTTCTGGTAACTCTGTGTGTTTGCTGTCTGGGTGGTGAATAAGTGGTTCCTATTGCTTTTTATCAGCATTCTTTTTGGCCTCTTTTATTAGAGCAGTTAACATTTAACCCTATAACCCAAATCACCATCATCTGTGTTTTTTTTAACCCTAATGCCCTCATCTGGTTTTGTTTAAGATAAACAAAATGCGAGCACTAAATAGCACAAAAAGGCAGGTGTAGCAAAAATGATGCAAATGAAAACTCATATATGCAAACTGATATGTCAGCAGGTTCAATAAACAGTCCGGTTTTTAAAAAAATAGCATTTTCTGGTAATTATTTCATAGTTCATAGGCTTTTTACAGGGTTAAATTACAGGCAGCTAAACAAATAAGCTGAAACATGCAATAAAACTTTATAAAGCTGTGCAGAGCTGCAGATTCAGGAAACAACTCCCTAGTCCTTTCCCCCCCCCACACTGTCATTTTATACATTACTATAATAAAGAAATATGCTGTATATAACTCTAAGTGAATGCCACTTAAAAAAAAAATGCTGTCAATTCCATTTGATTCTGCACGAGTCTGCCCGAACACGAGCTCAACTGGTGTTCTTTCTTCCCCGCTGGCTGAGAAAGTCAATACCAGTAGAGTGAAAAAAATCACTCTCTTCTCAGGTATGTCATCGAGCGTTTCAAAGCAAGGGGAATGTTTTGGGTGAAAATCATAACCTGATTATACCCTCTCCTGGCGAGGGACAGGAGGTAATTATCAAGTGGAGTTTTGCTTGCAGGAACTCTCAGGGAAACGCAGATCATAAGCCCTGGGATGCAAAACCCTCCGGGCTGCACTGGCTGAAGGTGACTGGCATGTGGATAGAATCAGATATTGTTTTCAGATGAACCTACACACACACGCACGCACACACACATTCCTTTATTGACGGATGGGCAAATATGCATTCTTAGGCCTGAGAGCCCTCACATCAACTGAAACCCAAAACCTGCACTTTCTGCATACCAAAGCAGTATTCCTCTTTAAGAAATTCAACAGGACTATTCAGCTCAGTTTCTAAGCCAGGCCAAATCAGAGGGCTATTCTTCAAGTACCTCAGTAAGACTCTCTTCCATATTATCTAAAATTGCTAATCTACAAAGAGAAAAAGAAAAAAAGACTGCAGAGGTAGCCTGCTCTATACTACACTGCACTGCTACCTTTGTTAAAAAAACAAAAAAAACTGTACACCACAACCAGGAATAACATAAAAGTGTAGGGTGTATCTATCACAGAACAAAACAGCAAGAGAGAGGGGGAGAAAAATGCAAGATCCAAATTCAAAAGGAACCCCCAAAATAATGTGCTTCAGCATCTATGTGTAATCAATGCTTGGCACACAAGCATGCGATTTTGGCTTACTTTGTTTCCCGTTACAATGGGACTGAAACGGGGGGAAAAAAAAAATATAATGATCATCATTAAGCAGACATACCAACATCAGTGGTTTTGATGGGCATGGAACTGATGGGAGTGTTTTGTGACAATACTTGTAATTACAGCCAAATGTACTAATCAAAAGTGAGGGAAGTAACCAAAAAACATGTCACTGCAGACAATTAAAAACACTGACACATTCCTTCCCAGTTCCTCGCTCTGGCACAGAATCGAGTGCCCCGCTTTTGATGGTTCCACGTACACCGGCTGCTCAGAACAATCTGATTAAGGTGCAAATAAAAAATGCATCAATTCTCTGCGGCTGCAGTGCCTCAAAGTACACTCAAATAATCTGTTACACAGCTCATCCGGCAGAAAAGGTGTAGTTATGAGGCTTTGGGGGAAGGACACACCATTTGAGTTACTGTGGAAGTGAAGAAATGTGTCAGTCAAAGTGTCCGTGCGCTGCCAAGAATATTCAATGAGTTCCATACGAGGTGTTTGAAACACCTTTTTCAAACTTCAAGGGTAAAACCACTGAAGAAGAACTCGGCAACCTTGCTACATAACAGCTCTCCACTTCTCTAGTGTGGCAACAACAATGTGTGCTAATAAATTCAACACATTCATAAGCTGAATAATAAGTGGCTTCTTGAAAGGTTGACTAGCAGCACATTAACGCTACTTTCTGCCGTGCAACTCCATGGTAACTCACCTTGTGAACAGTGAAAGCAAAAGAGAAGGAGCAGGAGGCAGTGAAACACCGGACACCTCCGCAGTGCAGAAGCCATTGTGTTGCTGTATGCAAACGATCCAGGAGCCTGATGGCTAATAGTGCCGGTTCGGCGAGGTGCGGAGGGAGAGCTGAAGGCTGAAGCAACGTCAACGATCAGTAGTTCTTGGAGAAGCCTCGCCAATCATTTTTTTCATCTGGAAAAAAAAGGGGGAGAAAAAAGAGAGGAAGATTGCATAAAAATGGAGGAAATTTGTGAGATCTATGAGATCATTGGCGCTTCGCTGGTTTAATTGGAGTAATTTCTACAATCTGCATCCTACAACAGTTCATGTGTGAGTTGCTTGTTAAACGCAGTCAAGCAAATATCTAAACACCACAGGAGGAAAAAAAGAGAAGATCCTGACTGCTGTTTGATTGAGCAAACAGAGCATTTCTCTGATTTCAAGTTTCACAGAAATATTCAAACTTTGTTCTCAAAACGATTTCGAGAGCAGCGGCATGAAAGCGGATAGCGCGCCTGATGCTCTGCGCTTATTTAGCACGCGGCGGCATGTTACGACTAAATGTTTACACTGCCTCATTCTCCCACTCGTCCCCGTTCCACCTTCCCCATTTACTCCCAGGATCCCTGCGGGAGAAAGCTTGTCACTCCGGCAACACGCTCGCGCAGGACGCCATTAGAGACACAGCTGCTTTGAGAGCTACTTTTGTCTCCTTCCTTATCGAGGGGTGGCAAAAACGGGCCTTTGTCTGCAAAAGCAGCGAAAGGTTAGAGCCTGAGACAGACTAACACGGCAGACAGATAAGCTGCTTACCAAAGTCAAACACCGAGGAGGGGTGTGTTGTGTCATATGTGAAATTACGCACATACACAGAAACTCATATGGACTCATTCATGCACGACTCTAACAAACGTACAGCAAAGGACGTGGACACGCACACACAGAAACTTCCACACACCTACACAAGCATGCAGGAAGATCTTGTTTATTTCTTGGCGGTTGCCATCTAAGCATCTCCCCACTACATGCACACATATCCACACAAACTTCGCAGCCGTCGCTATGCAAAGGAGAGCGAATGCTTCCTGCTTCTCAACGCCGCTCCTTCAGAGCCACCCGTCAACCGCCCTGATTATTTTATAATGAACCTAAATTTGAGCAGCAGAGCAGTCAGCTCTGATCGCTCTCTGGGCCTCACTAATGCGCCTGGATATTTTTGGCAACACGAAAACCCACAAAACATGGAAAGCTTTCACATTAGCATACTGAGCAATAATTTAAGCCACTATTAGATTCGTTCTATACGTGTCCAAAGCCTGGTGGAGGGATAACAGTTTAACAAAAAAGCCTCCACCTAGCCTGTTGGAGCCGGAGCGTATTTATTTTAATTTGAGGTCACCCTGGCCGAGCAGTTGTGCTGCACAGTGTGCGCCAAGGAAACTCGCACACACACTCACTCGGCTAGCTTATAATTTATCAGTTAAAGTTGGGTGGCTTCGTGGGATTGTGGTTTTATTTGTCTTCCAGTTGTTTACCTGCCAATGGAGCCAAACCAGATCAGATAAGGGCAAAGTGGAGGGGACTCGCTCTCCTGCATGGGAGAGCTCACACCACGTCTACTCAGGCTTCTCATAATCTCGGATCTTCCACCAGCTCCAATACCGGGCAGAGCACGTGACGTCTTCCACAGCAATTTATCATCCACAAATATGAGTTCTGGGGGCCACGGGGTAACCATAATGGTGGTTGACAGGAGGAGATTGCAAACTGTTGGGGGGTGGAAAGGAGGGGCACCCCCCTGCCCCTCTGGCCCGCTGGGCCTGCTGAGCCACTCAGCCCCTCCAGACACCAGGGGGCGAGAGCCCGCCAGGCCTCGCGGATGAGCGCTCGCCCTCAACACCCTGGGGTTCTTTCTCCCGATCAGCCGTCGCCCTGCTGAGTAACATGTCTCCTTTCTCCCTTAAGCTGATGCAGGACACAGCCATGCTCATCTTCCTAAAAACACAGTTTTGTTTGGTGGGATTTCTGTACTGAATCGGTCCGGACTTGAGATAAAGGGATTAGGCGATTAACACTGAGATGCTTTACACAAGCGCTGACAGACGTATCATAATTTCACATCAGGGGATGCGGGGGGGAGGGGGTTGACGTTTGTCTAAGGGGGAGGGTGGGGGGCTAAGATGATCTCGAGCAGAAAATGATTTTAAGAGGTAAGTGAGGCATCGTTAACCCCTCGGAGATCGTGCCGAGGAATTATGTACACCCACCCCCCACCTCGAAGCCGGGGAATTGAGGTTACTTGTTACTCGGCCAGTGATTTCTGCATAATGATAATCATGCTCCACAGAGGCCGATATGTTAAAAAAAAAAAAAAAAAAAAAAAGGGAACACAGTTATGACTAACTGTCACCACCTACACTAAATCTAATGAGCTCAAATCTATAATATACACCAGGAGACAAATGACACAAAAGTTATTAATTTTCATCTGCGTTTTTAAGCTCTTCTTCCTACAAAAATACAAGGAAATCTATTCCCTGAGGTTTTTTTTCCCCCCCTCTCTCCCTCCCCGTCCTCTATTAACAGTATATCTTTCTGGAAACGAGACAAAAAACTTCACCAATGAAATGAAAAATGCTATGCAAACATTCACGACATCTGTTTTTCTTTTGTCTCTTACACACACACAGTGTGGAGACCCAGGGAGAGAAATCTATCATCAGTTAGGATAATGGAGAAAATCACAGTCCACAGCAAATTTTTCACATCAGCCTGATAGAAATAATAAGCAAGCATTTAAAAAAGGATGGCAAGCAATTAAAACATAATTAAAATAAATGGATGGAAGGAGACAGCCCACATGTCTTCACATGAAATACTAGGCTGTGTGTAACAGCCAGCTGAATGAATGTGAGGCTCCTTTGACAAAGCTTGTATCTGCTTCACTCAAGCTGGAGAGGCGTCCAGTGAAAGAGAGTGGGAGAAGAGGGGGAGTTTGGGAGTTTCTAAGCCAGGAGGGACTAAATAGATGGGAGAGGGAAGAGGAGAGGAGGAGAAGAATGGAAGGGGGAGAAAGAAAGGGGCGGTGGGGTCACCGAGGAGGATTGACAGGCTGTGAGTATGGCCTGACCTCCTGGGTTTGCCTCCAAGTTTTCTCCACAGGCTTAGCGAAGACAAAAATAAAGCCCAGGAATGTTAATTTATTTTCAATTGTCAGCGCCGAGAAGAGAGAGATAAAGAGCGCATACATACATATCAAGTACGAGCGGAACAAAACTAATGCGCAACTCCAAGTGTAAGCTCAAAACCTACAAGTGAAATAGAGCCGCGGCCCTGTAGAGCTGGATCTTGCCAACACAATGATCCGTCTTCCACTCTTTGAATAACTACTAATTTGAAGAACTTTCTGGCCCGCCCCTTTGCCCTACATTCAGGACAAAAAAGAGAAAAGGAAAAAAAAAAGAAAAAGACATGTGAGAGGAGAATTTGAAACATCAGAAAATTGTTGATGAGCTAGAAGTGGGAGATGCGAACTACAGGAACTAAGAAAACAGAGCCTCCAGACACTCGTTTTTTTTTCTGTCCTCGGTGCGCCCTGATGTTCCCAAGGAACTCTTTTGTCATGACAGTCCTGTCAGTGCTGCGCTTTCAACCCCTGCAGGGACATGATGTCATTTCCTTGGCTCCACCAGTGATGTAGGGAAGTTGCCGTCAACTGCCAGAAATAGAGACGCGGTGACACCGGGCGCAGTCTGCAGAGCGTGCTTTATCAACACTGCTGATAAGATAAAGCACTGTTAGGATTAACAGGCAGTAAACGGGGGTTTACAGCCTCACACGGGGAAACAATTAAAGACAGATATCTCAAATAGAGCCGAATCTTCCTTTTTTCTGTCTTCAGCTGCCGTTCTGTAAGCACAACAAGAACTTACAGTTTCCAGCTTTACAAATGTTTGTTCTTTTAAGTGTTTTCGGTGAATGCTGTTCGGGGAGTCGGACGTAGAAAAGCGTAAGAGCAGTTTAATTACTTAAATATGCTTCCGTATATTAGTAAACATGGAGCCGCAGCAGTAAATAGTAGCAAAATATTCGGATGATCTCTTAATCGTTAAAGCGCTGGTTCCAGATGTGGCTCAAATGTTGACGTTTGCGGGTTTTCGTCATCTTGTTTTGGCTAAACAGATAAGATTTTTGACGATTCGCCCAGACGTAACAGCAAATTTTTTGAGTTATTTTTTTTAGCTCTAAAAGCGGAGAAAAGGAAACGATAGAGGGGCAGGTTGCTTTGCTTCGTGACGCACGGATGTTGGGAAGTTTGCTTGAATGTTTTGGCAAATGAGTGTGTTTTCACACGCTAATTTTTTGTGAAAATATGTCTTTGCATGAGTTCCCATTAGGCTGCACGTGCTACTTATTCCCTCATAATTACAACAGGCTCAGTGCCCATAAATAATTCATATGTCAACAGGTAATTTTTTTTTTTTTTTTTTTTTTAAAGATGGTTTGCAGATGACGAGGTCAAAAACGAGTTCCTGTAACATGTAAATATGCAAAGCTGCAATTGAAGGCAGCTCCACTTTCTGTCTTGTTTTCCTTTTGGGATAAATGGCTCCAGATTAAAAAGAGACCTTTGTGGATAGCATGCTTTTAAGTAGAAATGGTCTTCGGTGCAGCTCAAAAAGCGCAAACACACACATATACACAAACACACAAAAAGAAAACCTGAAAGGTGCAAAGCTTTACTATTTTATTGAGAGAGCACAACAGTTGGTGTGTTCAGCGGCTCTTGGCCAAATGATTGAGCCAGTAGATAAGATAGAGTGCCAGCGGGCAAATGGACATGGTGAAACAGAGAGGGGTGAGCAAAGAAGCTTAGCAAAGTGAAGAGAACAAAGAAGACCCGGGCCGAACAACCAGGTTAGTGTCAAGCAAAATGAAGAGAGGATGGTGTGTAGCTTTCAAAAAGAGCCGTGCGGGGGAGCAGACACTTGGATAAAGGGGAAAAAGTGGAATCTTCTGTTGACGCCGGTAGTTGAAATCACCTGTCAACAAATAATGACAGCTGCCTAAAATAATTACCATCCCCGGTCTGCTTTGTCTGTCAACGATCAAATTAACACCTAACAATTATTTTTACCACAGCTTATGAAATGTCACCGATAAAAAAAAAGAAGCTTCCAGTTGAGTCTAACGGTGACGATATTGAAACAAGCACAAAAAAAGGCAGTGAGTGATGTGAAGCTGTACACACAAAGAAGAGTGAGGACTTCCAAATGTCCTGAGTAGATTTAAGATTAGTTCTGTGTTTCTAGAATGAAGAAACAATATCTCGATCAAACAATTTCACCGGTTTTTGATGAATTTGTTTGGAGTATCAAAAGAAAAAAAGGCTGCGAGTTGCAGGAGTAACAGAAAATGATGTTTTGCTCCAGTCTGCATGTATATTGCATGGTTTGTTTGGGTCTTCGGGGGACTGTGTGTTTCCACAATGTAATTTTTTAGGAAAATATGGCTTTGAAAGATTCATTTGAGACAGCGAGCGCTTCTCTTGCTTCTTTCTTCTTAATTAATCTTCATGTTTGAGAAGCTACGGCAGTGCATATTCAGCATTCTGCTTGATAACCGATTTAAACAACTAATACATTATCAAAATTGTTGGGAGATTCATTTTCTGCCAAGAAAACGGCTTTAATGAGCCATCACTTCAGCACTTTACTCTAAAGTCGGCACACATCACTGCTGTGACGCTCCCCGATTCCCCCAGTTGACCCCGGATCTGTAAAAGCTACATTATACCACACGTATTTGAAGAGATCAAAGAAAAACAAAGGGAGAAAATGACCGAGGTGTCAGTTTTATTCACTCATATCTAGCTACAGGCTATTACTGAGCGCCGTAGCTGTTCCTGCTTGGCACTGAAATGAATAAGCTGACCTCAGAGCAGTTGGTTGAGCAGTAGGGTCACCGGAGAGAAGCAGAGAGCAGCTTGACACTGACATGGAAAAGAGCGGTTTCTCCTTTCAATCAGTCTCTTCATAAATTTACTGAAGGCCTCACTTCTCACCTCCTCCACGCATAATGCTAGCACTCCGCCCCCCAACCCGTTCGCTCTTTATCCACACACAAACACACCCACACACCTCATACAGCATTAAAGCTGCATTTTTTATGAGGGAAAACGCGATTGGCCTGGCAATATCACCCCCCCACCCCTCCACCCTTCAACCTAACCTTACTATGCACGAGCAGCGCATTCACAACAGATTCATTCACTTTCAGCACGTTTCCACTGGGTGATATGTTGATGTTCACACCTTTTCGAAGGGGGGGTTGCGCGCCGACTCGATGTTAAATTTTTACACACTGTAGCTCCATTCAGACTGCATTAGGTTTTAGTAGGATGTTAACCGCTAACACACAACATCTGTGACGTTAATGAACAACATGCAGGCGAGGAGAGACGGCGCAATCAGCCTCCAGCTTTGCAAAACTTCATTCATGTGTTGCCATCAAATCGAAATAATCCAGCATTAATTTCCACCGCTGACAACAACTTGTTTAAACAACGAGAAAGGAGAAGAAATCCTACATGTGGCCCAGAGTGATCTCAGCTTTGGGGTCTGGGCCAGCACAACCCGAGGGGAGAGGCACGCTATTTTGCAACCTATCTGAGGGTTGTCATTTCGGATATAGGACCGGCTTAAGGTGCTATCAAGAGTTTATTTCTACTCGCCACTTTTAGGTCAAACCACTAAAAGCCACACAAGTTACCGACACGGCAAGATTCAGATGGGGCTGAAATATACAGACATGCTCCGTTTTAAATGGCACTTTTCCACAATTCACGCGGAGGGAGGCACGTAGTAGATCAGAGATGTGAAACCCATTTTATACCGTGTGCAACATACAGCCCACTTTGATCTTAAATGGGCCGGACCAGTGAATCTGCCCTTTCTGTCAGGGTAAAGAAATTTAAGTGAACATTTAATCTGTGAGATATTTTAATATAAGAAAAAGAAGCTGCAATTTTAACAGTATGTCTCAGTGTTTTTACATGATAAATATGTAAAGAGACAGAAAAAGTTCTGGTAGCCTTTTGCTGTTATAAATGGAGGGCAGCTTAGTGCCCAGCATTTATGTGTAATATTTTAACTGTGAATCCACTAAAGTAAAACTAGAAAAACAAGATTTTTTTCTGTCATTTCATTGTTTATTACTACTTTGGCACAATATGAACGGGAATACTGTGGAGTCTTTATCAACAGGAAAATCTGCAAAACCTATGAAAACAGTTCAAAATCTATGCACTCCTCACATTTTCCAAAGCTTTCCAGTGGGCCAGATTTGAATCTTTCCCGGGATGATTCTGGCCCCTGAACCTTATATTTGACACCCCAGTAGTAGATACACAGTAAAAGAAGCTTTAAAACAAATTCTCTGGCACTGATATGCTTTTTTATTAAGTGAGATGACACATTTAGGTTCATTTAGATATTTAAATACATCTAATGAGTAACATGTTCCTTTATTGCAAATTACTGGTTATATGGAAACGCCAGCACTACTTGTTTGGCCAAGTAAAGATTATATAGATATAGATATAAGCATTTCTATATTAATTTTTATATATATTATTAAACATTTTTAATAATAGTAAGTTGCTATTGACCAAACGTATGCTTCCTTCTGGTTTTTGATGCCGATCAGTTTTGGCACCTTTTTAAGAGACTATTTAGAGTAAAATAAAAGAGCAGAGTTCACAATATTTTTTTTCTAGCCTCTACTTGTACATCCTGTCCTGCCAGGACTACCGATCAGAGAGCAGGGGTGTAGCCTGACAAGTAAAAGTCAGGGCAAAGGTATTCTCTTCATCTCACTCGGGTTTTCTCAGCTGGACTGTCAAAAGGAAAGGAATCATTTTTGCGATTAAATCAAAGGAAAGACTACAAAAGGGAAACGGTTTCGCCTTTTCTTTTTTTTTAATGAAAGGAATCATGATTATTGATTATATGTCTACTTTGTCATCTGGCAAAGTCGCATTAGTTCATTACTTAGTTTAATTATTACCGAATAAAAAGTTAACTTTGGATTAAACCTCATTTAACATTGATTAAAGTTTCCTCTAATCTGCCAGTGGTGCAGTCCCTCCCTCGCTGTGTTTCACCCACAGAGCTGCTACATTAATGTTCCTCACAGAGCCGGATCTTATTTTTAACACAAGGACATGACACTGTACATCACTCAAACAGGCTGTTATGTCTCTCCTGACATCTTGGTTTACACTTCATGCTCGCTGCATTTTCCTACAGATTTTAGAAGCTATTTAAAGTTATATGGATTCTCTCGACTGGGAACAATTTAATGCAGTTCCTGCTTTGCCACAACGAGATCTTCATGGCTCACTACACATACTGTGATGTATCTATCCTTGCGGCCTCATCGCGATCCATGTTTGTCCAATTTAAAGTGCATTTAAAGGGCTTTTTTTGTCAAAAATTCAGTCTGTTTTGCATAATGTGTGTTTGTTCAGCACATGGTGTGTTTCCCTGCTGCGGGACGTCTGTGAGGTCTCTATTAGATCAGGGTCCTAGAAGTCAGTGACATTCACGCATACGCATTGATTTTTTGAGATCATCTTTGAGTTTTTGTTTGCGTATATAAATTCATGATAGGCAGATTTTTAATCACAAATCAAGGTAAGTTAAGTTTAAAATCAGGAAATGCATATGTCACAGTCACAAAAAGCTGGTGGTGTTTTCGCTACTTGTGTTTGAAAACTGCTTCTTTTTCTTTTCTATAATGCTTGAGTTAAAAATGCAAAATAAAAAATGAAATAATAATCGGTTTCATTGTCAGGACAGAAAAAATATCAACTTTCTGTGATTCGCTCCAGAAGCAAATTCTCTAAAGCGCCTTATTCAATGTAATAACTGAGCTGGGACATTATATATATATATATATATATATATATATATTTCTTCAAGAAGTTATTATATAAAACGCCAAAGTAAAAGTCTGCATTTGTGTGAAGAGAGTTAAACTTTTCTAAGAAACAAGAAGTATTTTGCTCCTTTTGGTTATTGTTTACAGTTTTAAAAGTGACCTTTGAACTCTACAACTATGTCTACATTCAAAAACAGACTCAAAACCTTTTTTATTCTCAAAGGCTTGCACTTAATAACTTTGTGTGTGTGTGTGTGAGTGTGTGAGTGTGTGAGTATGGTAACTTGTATTTTATTTCTTTGTAAAGTCTTTTTTGTTGTTTTTTATTACCTTAAGGCACAGTAGAGCCACACAGGTTTTTATTTTTTTATCTTTTATGTTAAGCGTAACATATTGAAGTGTACTGTGTGAATAAAATTGCCATTCCATTCGCAGATATTGTGAAGCCTTCCTACTCCTATTCCAACAAACACCTACACAATTGCTGTTTTCTGAAATTTCTGGAAACAAAGTCCAATAAACATACATATATATTTTTTCTGATACTATTACACACTCACTAAACCCCTTTTCCACAAAAAGTATTACAACCTTTATGAAGTGGGTGGAGGGGGGTTATAACAGAAACATGCTTTTAGCTGCATCCATTTTAGGTAAAAATACAAAAAATGGCAACTCAGTGTATATCACACTATGAAAAGAAATAAATATAAAAATAATAATCTAAGGCAATGAGTCAGCTGGCAGAGCATTAACAGCAGGTGTTTTATAATCACTTAATTGTGCTTTTTTATACCCGAGATCCAGCAAAACAACACACCTGAAACATTTAAAGAAACAATAATGTAGTAAGAAAATTATATTAAATTAACGGATGCTACTAATGTACTAATTAAACCCTAAAATAATCTGATTGATTAAAAGAAAGAGAAAAACTTTAGGTATTCTGAACTATATCAGTCAAAACTCTTTACACATAAAAGCTCATTTTGTTATTTCAATTAGAACCAGCTTGCAATAATGAATGCGAACAACCCAAAACTGTCAAACAATTGCGCTGATATTTAATATTACTGATATACTGACCTACTTTCCAGTGCGCACTCACATAATGCAAATCAAGCACCACATGGAATAGTAAATAACCCTTAAGGACGTCTCTTATATAACTGAAGATCAGTGACTGGAGACATAAAAAATGTGCTGATATGAGAAAATATTAAGACTATAGCGTGAACGTGTATAATTATAGGAGTAAAGCCTCTGACTGGGTGAGAATGGAGGCAGGTGGAAACTGACTCCACACTCTTCTCTACAGGGTTTTCCATGATGTTAAAGGAAGTTTATATCCGGTGACAGGGGAAACCATACCAGGAATTTGATTTAATTCATAAAACCGCCGCAACACGGGGAGCAGCAACAGTAGTCCTGTAAAATTGCCTCATACACCTTGGCCATTACACCACTGTGCGGAGTAATCGTCAGACCTAATGAGTCCCACGAGACGGCTGCCAATGCTATTACGGACCCACCGCCATGTTTAACAGTCGACAGCAGACACATACGGGTTTTCTCTGCAGGTAAACTCATTAGATTTCAAGAAAAACATTTAACACCGTTTTATTTTGTCTGCGTTTCGGTGCCAGGTAGCTAAGTGCAGGTTTATGGCTGAGCGCTGGATGAAAGCGATTTGTGAATGTTTGCCTGTTCGAATCATGGTGTGCGACATGCGAACTTACGGTTTAGACTTTTAAGGTGTTTACTAGTAAATATCTCTATTTTTGTGCTTTCGTTCACATCTGATAGGAGCCTGTTTAACCTCAGTACCACACAATATTATTTTTTTTCCATCCACGGCACTTTTTATTAAAAGTTTGCTATCTCTTTTTTTTAGTCCGGCTTGAGGATTAGGGCCCGCAGACGGAGCTGTAAACAAAACACTGACATATGATGACCAAGTGTTTTTATTCAATCTGTTAGCAAACAACTGCCTAATTACACATCCAGCAGTTAGAGCCCGGCATTATCATTCATTTGGAGTCGCATTTCTGGCCAATACACCCCTCTCTTTTAGCTCTGCCGTGGTCTCCAAAACTCCCGAGGGAAATATCTGGCTCTTAAGCTGCTAAATGCTCCATTATTGGCTAGTTGCTAAATTTGTCTGTCTGTGGTTTGTTGATGGGCAGGTAGTGTGCGTAGGGTTTCTAAAGCTTTTTTTGGTGAAAAACAACTGCCTGCTGCTGCCGTAAATGACACTATGAGAGCACGGAGAGTGGACCAAAACAGTGAAGTTGCAGGCTGTGAAACCAACACTATAATCTAAAAGATGCTCAACGCTCGGCAAATTGAAGGGATTTCTGAGCACAAGAGCCCACTTTTGTTTTTCATGCAGTCGTTTGAGCCGCTGTGATATGAAATTTTTGATTATTGGATTGCTTTGACCCATGTTTCTTGCGTTTAAATTGCTTCACCATGGTTTGGCTTCTTATTTTTTTTAATCGTCTTTAGTTGTCTTTTTTCAAAAATCGGGAAAGACGTTGAAAACGATGCATTGTCGCTACACAACCATAACAGTTATGAACAATACCTGGCACAGTGTTGAACTTGGACCGTGAGGATTTTCCATTAATTTTCTTTTCTGTGCCCAGTACCTGCTAATTCAAGTAATGACTGCTCAGACCTGCTACTTTCATGTTCAAATGTGGTGCTTAGTCTCTTTTGAAGCTGACTCATTACTGTATATTCAGCTAAGCGCCATTCATCAGAGAAGCAACTGAAATTTAGTTAGACTTTAATTGAAAAAAGAGCAAAAGAGAAAATTGGGTATGATTGATGGCATGTTAGTTGTGGCAGTGTTTGAGAGAAGCCAGAAAATATGATTAAGTTCACAGACACCCGGCATGTCCCAAAGGGACAGTTTTGGAGCCGAATATTCTTCTGACTCAAGATCTGAATTTTAATCAATTTTGTTTAAAAGAAATAATAATAATGATAATTTCAAACTCCTAGTAATCCCGACTTTGTCTGTTCAAATCTACCATCATTTATTGAAGACTGATTCCTCTGAATTAAAGCACCGATTAGAGAAATCCTTCTGCAGAGATTCAGTATTTCACCCATGCTCAAGCTAATATCTTTTAGCCATATTGCCCACATTCACAACTTGGCTGTATTGAGCTGGAAATGAGCCATGGACTTAATATGCACATACGTGCAGGCCTGGATGGTTTTTGTGCTTGTTTTCTTCACAAATCCTTTTTTTTTTTTTTTTCTCAGTATTGGTTTCTATTAATTTGTCCACCCCCTCTGTCTGTTCCTTTGGAAACCAACTCACAGGCATCAATCTACAGCATTTCCAGTGGGAAATGGAAGCTGGTTGGACTTGTTTTTCCTCTTTTTCTTTGTACATAATTGCTTTCTTGTGCTGTTCCTGTCTTCGCTGAGACAGTCTCGGGGTTATTATTCAAGAGCGACTATCGCTGATTGAGCTGTAAACTACTTTAAATTTTCATTGTGAAGATGGACCACTGCAGGTTGACGAATGAATGCAACATGACCTCCAACACATCGAAATAGACTAACGCAGAGCCTCTAAACAGCTGGGTGCGTCTCTAAACTCAGAATATGACATCAGGCAGATTTCTTGCCGTAAATGCACCAAACCTGCGACAATTTGACAAAAGACAGGCTGCTTTTAAAGGCCGAACGTAAGATTTTTTTGTGGCTGAAAAATGCAGACGCTAGAATAAAATCCAAAATGTAGCTTCAAGCACAACGCTGCTGATTTCTGCTTGCGAAATTATACGCTTTACCGGTATTTCCACCAGTTCGTCCTGCTCGCCCCATTGTAATGCAAACACGAGGCCCAGACGAGAGGAGAGAGAATGAATTGGGACAATGATGAAAGTGCGAGCTATAAGAATCAGGACAGCTGTCAGGTTGTGCGGGTGTACAATTAATGGCTGAGGACTGATTTTACTAGAATGCAGCTACGTTTTCAATAGAGACAGACACAGAGAAGAGCTCTGTGTGTGCAGCAGGTTACACAGTTTGCCATTCAGGGTCAAATGAACAGCTCAGACCTCACTTTCACCAAAAAACAAATTAAGACTCAAGGCTGTGTGGTTTCTGCCTCCAAGAGCATTCATAAATACTGTTTACACTGCCTTGGAGCAGATATGTACCGAAACCTTGAGCGTTTATAGCCACATTTATCAAATTTGAAACTGTGAGAGGACACAAGGACTTCACATTTGGTAAGAGCCGGCTAAAACCACCCCAGATCCGTTAAAGAACTGATCATTATCTTCATTTTATATATTATCCCATCTATGTTATTCATTTATCCATCTGTGTGACATCTTATTGCCTGATTTGTCCAATCAAAAGTCCAAAGCCCAAAACACATCAAATTATCTCTGATTACAAGCGAGAGAAAAGCCAAAAACATCCAGCCAGAAACCAAAGAATGCTTTGTGTTTTTACTTCTCTGGGACAATCAATCAGTTATCACTTTTTATTTGACCGCCTAATCAATTAATCAACTCGTTTCTGCAGCTTTACCCGGGTTACAAACTTTATTTGTCCGATCGCAATCCGAACCATTTTTCTCTCCTGACATCACATCCTGTGTTGACACATGTACTAAACTTGAAGCATGTGTTTCTGCAAAAAAGAAAAAAAAACGCAAGAGGCAGACTTCTGTGTGTATCCTTGCAAAGAAAAAAAATCAACAAATATAAGCACAATACACGGCCACCACACCACTTTTCAACGCTTCAAAAAAAACAAAGAAAAGGCTTCAGTCGATGCAACGCTTTTCTCTGCTGCCAAGTTTCCCTTGTGCTGTGGCTTAGCCCAACAGTAGCGTAAAGGATGCATGCTTCTTTTATTTTATTTTCAGCCCCCTGCCTCCGTTTTTCTTTTCTTTTTTCTCCCTCCTCCAGTACATCATTCCTTTGGGTGTTTGTGCGGTGTCCCTTAGTTACCGGATAAGAGACCCAGCAGCTCAGAGAGTTAAAAGCCTGCCCTGTCCCACTCATACGAACAAGACCATCAATAATTCACCCTCATCGGGAAGCATTATCTAACAGCCTTATAAAAATTTCAAGGTTGTGGGTGACAACATGGAACCAGTGAAGAAAGTGCTCCGTAAGAGAGCACTCCAGGTGCCAACAATGTGGGCAACAGATATGTTCAAGTAAAGGCAGAGGTACACTCATCTGCACTATCATGTAAGCCAGTCCCGCAAGGTTGATTTAACCGTTACACGGAAAACACAGAGGTCTCTCTGAAATAAAGGACAACCACCGCATATCTCCTCTTGTCTCCACCGTGTGTGTGTGTGAGTGTGTTAGTGTGGCACAGAGGTGGAAGCGTTTGCTCGGCTGTATTAACGCCCAGGCTCATTCTCATTGACAGTGAAATCCCTCTAAGCCTAGATCAATTACATCCAGCTCTGCTGTAATTAAAATGTCCTAACAAAGGTCTTAGGAGCACAGGACAGAAACCTACCCATTCAAAATAAGCTCAGTCCAATCTATAGCAATAACCCCAAGAAAATAGTTTAAAGCTTCCTTTGGTGATAAGCACATGCACAAAGTGTCCACGCACGGCTGCTGCTCGGCTCAAAACAACCCCAGTTTATCCTTTAATGAGATCAAGATATGATTTAAGATGTGAAAAGCACACGGGCTCGCATTAAGCATAGTTAGCAGTAATATTTTTAATCAATGCAAGTACATAGTATAAAATACTA
The DNA here is from genome assembly GCF_013358895.1 of Oreochromis aureus. NCBI lineage: Eukaryota > Metazoa > Chordata > Actinopteri > Cichliformes > Cichlidae > Oreochromis > Oreochromis aureus. Next base: position 17,903,276 of record NC_052959.1, read on the forward strand.
ATTAATCCATACCACCCCCCCCCCAAAAAAAAATAAAATTAAAAACTAAAACAAAACCCGTGCACGTGCTTGTTTGGTAGCCCTAACTACTAAGACAACTAATTATTTGTTCTCTTAAGTACATCTGATGCTTGACTATGCTCTGCTGAGAAATGACAGAATGCTTATGAGTCTCCTAATTAAAACTCAGCAGTGGAGTGATTAGCAATCACAACTCCACTCTTCAAATATCAAGATCTGATTTGCTTGGCTGATCAACAACAGGCTTCCTTCTCTCACTGCAACTCTGAGAGCCTGCAGCCCCTCTCAGTGTGTATTAAGGAGGCTTTTGAAATGTCGGAAATCAGCAAGAAAGGGCTCAGCTGAATTTTGAGTTTTATATTGCTCTTCTTCTCTCTCTTTTTGCCAGAATGCCAGTTGCATTTCTTTTTCCTTCGTTCTTTCTTTCTCTTTTTTAATAGTGACTGCCAGCAATCACAAAATAGATTACACACTGACGATGATGAACGCCTAAATGTTTTTGGTTTCACAAGCTAATTCATCATGCTATGAAACCCGAGTAAGAAGAAAAACATCAATAACATCACTTATGGTAACCAGTAAAATTAAACTTGAAAGCTGCTCCCTCATTGCGCCGATGAGGGGACTGTTCCTGACACGGAGAGAGCAAGATGGCTGACTGCACTGACACATTGTGAAAGCACGCCTCGCAATCCTAGGTAATAGATTCTCTTTGCTGTGCGACTCCCACCACTCCTCATCTTCTGTGACAACGCCTGCCAATCAAAGCCCGAGGAACGTTCAAGGGCTTTGACAATATCTCCTCACCTTGAAAATACATTGGCTTCATCACAAGGCACCGAGTGACACCAAGTAGGCATCAAATAGCCATTAGACATGGCAGACAAAGAGCCGGCACACTACAGGTGATCCCGTGCCTCTCTCGTCTTATTTTTCTTTTCTTTTTTTCCCCCAATGTAGCAAAACAGCTCCTTGAAAAATTGGCATTTAAAGTATTCTTTCTGTACATAAAGACACAACAAGAACAAATGCCAGCAATACCGTGGGAGGTGACATTTAAGCGTTGGACAGAAAATGCACTGCATGAGAGCACTAACTGTGGAAGCGTTTTTATGATCATTTGAAAGAATGTGCAGCAAAATTGAAGGAAGTGAAAGAACCCCAATATTATGTTCAATTTAGCCTTGTAATACACTAAGTAGCTTCTCGGGAAGCAAATGCTTCTGTGATGTTTGTGCGAAAGCACTTAATAGCAGAATTCGTGCTGTCCATCACGCGCGGAGGCCATGACGATTACTCATTTGGAAAATAAAACATGGGTGTGGGTGTATACCTGGTCCGATCTCTTTGAGAAATAACGATGTTACCCCACATCAGCCGACTCATTTCCATTTTTATGTGATTCATGAATACCATGAAGGATGAACAAGGAGATCTTTCTGCAGTGAAGCATGGCCTGAGCTTCAATTTCTGGGATAATTATATGATACTATTTAGGAATTTGAAGAAGAGAGAAGCGCTTCCTCGGCTCAAGACAGATGACCTGTCAGATACACCTAATACCAACACAAAGCCTTCAGCCTTTAATCTGCACACTTCCTGTGACCTATACTGTGGCAGAACCAAATAAAGAACCCTATCTTCGTATCCCCCTGAGACAGAGCAGTGTCCTAATATGCTAATGCCAGCCAGTGTTGGAGAAGAAGCTCTGAGGGCGGCCCAGACAGCTCACAGGTCAGTGCTAATCTTCTGATATATGGAGCTTAAAGACCTGGGACACATCCATCACATGCCGCTGACGGCTCCCCTACTGGGCCAGATCTGCACACTCCAAAGGGTTAACACACACCCCAAAGAGACCTCTGACGATCCATCACTCAAGAACCGGTCTCTGTTTGAGCAGAGTCCCCTAACAACGCAGAGGAGGTAGCTTTCTCCGCGGTGAGCGCATCTAGAGCCAGCGTGACTACTAGACCTAAGCGCCAAGCCTCTGTTGATCATTAAACATCCATTTTTAAACCAGTGGGGGAAAGTTAACTGTCATTTTAAACGCAGGAGGTGGTAGTATGGGAGAGAATTTTTCTCCCTCAGATCTCGGCGAAAAGGAGCGAGACCATATATCTATCCATCGGGTTAACTACCCTAACACATAATCATTCGTTCCAGTCATCTGTCTCTTTATTTTTGAGGCGAGCCACAAAATGCCTATGATAGGATTCTGCAGCGAGCGAGAAACTCACCCCGGAGCACTTTGTTAAATAAACAAAATGCCCTTTGCTTTCTTCTTTTTAAGCCCACACTCCTCTGTTGTGCATTTTCCTCCCTCCTTCTGGCTAACAGGCAAGAGTGCCGCTTCGATGTGAGCATCACCGGTAAATATCAGGTTTGGTGTCAGCCCCTAAGATTCAGACACTACTCTCCAGGCCTGAGACCATTTTGCAGCAACACTCAGCCAGGACAAAATCCATCTTAGAAGGAGCACTGATGCCAAATCCCTCCACTGATAGCAACATCAACAGAGCAGAATGCATGTACTTCTCCTCTTCAGCAGCTTTTTAATAATTTGAAGAACCGGGCTCGGCTCAGCACACCGCAGCATGGTTTCTTCCCCACTCTTGTTTCTTTCCTGACTCACCAAACTCACCACGGTTGCTGCTGCCCTGTCCTCCTACACATACACAATGAAGGCAGCCCTGCTCTCTGAGCTTTGTCAGAAGCCATTGTAGACAACACAGGAGTAAGTCAGTCTTAACAGGGAAGGAGAATTCAACCATTCACGAGAAAAGCATCTAAAGTGTGCTTCTCTACTAAGATGAATATAATCCCACCTGCCGCCCCTCTCAGACCTTCTTCCTGTCCATTTGTTTGTCCAACTTTTTCGCAGCGAGCCAGTCAGAGGAACTGAACAAGACAGCTGTCAAACCCGCCCGTCGTGAGTGAAGATGGCAGGTGAAGTCCTGCTTTATCCACCTCCGCCCCCCCACCTCCTCAGCCTTCTCTATCCTGCTCTTTGGTTCAACACGGAACAGCGGCCTCCTACTCTCGCCTCTTTCACAAGTTTTGTGATCATATTTTGTCCAAACATAGGAGGGAGAGGAAGCAGCGAGGTCTCTCCTCTTGAAGGTTGGGAAGCGGTTGGCTCATGTTATTACCCAGGAGCAGGATGACCACGAAGGGGCCACGGACCCCTACCGCGCTTCCAATGGCATTTCCATTCCCTGTCTCTGTGTAATAACATCTCACACGCTGCACTTTCTTTCACTATTAACCTATGCTGATCCTATTTTCAAAGTAAGGGCACGCACAAAGCAAAGAAATGGCTTTTTTTGCGTGTCTCTCCTTGTACGCAGTGCAAACGTGCGAGTGTTTATTTTCATCTACTTAACCTGCCTAAAATTGCTGTGAACATTAGGCCACGTATCCCCACACAAAGGGAGGAGAAGGGAAAGGGGGGGAGAAAAAAAGACGAATCCATCAAAATAAACAGCGTCTTGCCGCATTCCTTCTCTGACAAACAACAGCTGCACAGAATTGGAAATAAATATTATCTCTGCGACAAGAAAAACAACACCGCTAGGTTCTCAAGAGTCGTACACAAAGCTTGAATGCTCCGTGTCATTACATCTACGCTCGCTCGGTTTTGGAATTAAACCATTTATTTTGTCAGAAAGCGACTGAAAGCAAATTGATTTTGGAGCCTTTTTAGATGCAGGCCGCGGTGACCAAAACGCCAGTTAAAAACGAGTAAACATATTTTCAGCAACTTCAGTTCTTTTCTTTTTTTCCCCAATCGCCATGATTGCTCTGATGGTGTCCCATTCTCCTAAAGAGATTGAAACACAGATCTCTGTTCCTGGTCTACGCTCGCCCCGAGAAATACTGAGCGAAAATGTTTTAACAGGCAAAATCTTTTTTAACATGACCACGTCTCTGAACGGCGTCCAGAATTTCCGCTAAATACGCGGCTTTTGGTGTTAAGCTTACGGCCAGCAAATTCTCCCAATCCACACTAAATCTGTTTCCAAGACAAACACTTGCCTCCCGCACACACACATAAACCATGACCAACTGCAGTGTCCAGCAATCCTGTCAGTAGCTTCCACCAGCAACAGCAGCAGCAGCAATTCTCTATCAGAACAAAACTGCTTAGAGGAAGGGGGCTGGTAGCTCAAGTTCTCCCTATTGAAATGCAGACACTTTGATATGGAAATTGGCAGTTACAAAAACCCGCTAGAATTCACACTAGCATGCACTGAAACCATTTGCGCAATGTGAGATGAGATGGCACTTCCTCCCAAGAAAACACAAGACAAATGGACTAAACCAGCATGTCTGGGGTGGGCGAGAGATGGAGTGGAGGTAGAAACAGGGTAGAGGGAGGCAACAGACCATTTGTCCCCCTCCTCCTCCCTTCCCCTCCTTCTCCTTGAATTCCTACCATTCACTGTCCAAGCACTTGTTTTAAGACACAGACCTACCCCCCCACCCCCCGAATTGAAATACAGGCATTTTTTTTTTAAAGCGCAACATCTATATTCAACAGTAAAGCCTCCTATCGGCAGGGGAGGAAGTGACCTTTTCATCTTCAGCAATCACTGATGGGTACGTCAGTATTAACCAGACGCTCTGAGCATCATCCCAGCCGGGGGAGACTTTTTTTTTTGTCTTTGACCGACACGACACAGAAAAACTTATCCGCCACGGCCCCAAAATATGCCTGGATTTGTCTGGTGGCGAGACAATTAGTCACACTGTGCATATAGCTTATATAATGCTGCAGTTTTTGCCTTTTTTTCCCCCCTTTTTAGTTCGCGACTGAATTGTGAATTTTGTCAGGTTTCTTTTAAGGCCAGCTCATCCATACTTTTCTGCATGAAGCTGTTATATAAGCATATGAAAGGGAAGCTTTCAGTTTCCCCAACTTAGCTTATATAATGTTGCACCACCATCCTGATCTGGTATAGACAGTATGGATTATGTGTAAACGTTATTTAACCTTCCCACGTCTGCCCAGCACAGTCATGCTCTCCTCTGGCTTCTTGCTTTAGTCTGTTCCTCCCTATCTCTAAAAGCTTCACGTGAGGTTGGGATATGGTGCCTTCTGCCTGTAAAAACTGTGTGTGTGCGTGTGTGTGTACGTGAGAGACAGAGAGTGTGAGTGTGTTTGTGAGTGTGTCCCATCATCACACATGGCTGACTCTGGTCTGTGAATTATACATGCCCTGTGAAATGATCTTATTTTATAGCCGCAAAATGGAGAAGTAAATGGAGACAGTAACTGACATCCAACTACTTAGCTCCTGGTGTCCTGGACTGGGTGGAGATGTTTGTGTGAGCTCTCTTTTTTTTGATTATCACTCCTAAATATCCTATAAATATAAATCAACTTCTGTTTGTTTTTCCTTACGAAAAAAAAACAGGCTTCAGCTTCATGCTAAGAGATTTTCTTGTCATGTGTGCATCTTGATTAAAAGAAAATCCAATTTGTAATGTGAAAACACAAGAACTGTCATAGAATAATCGTTTTTTTAAAAAGCACCTCTCAGTGGGCATTTAAGGTAAATTACATGGAAATATATCTATATCTCAGTAACTAAGCAACTTCACATTAATTAAAAGTCTGGATGCAAAAGCCACTTAAAAATACCGTCGCCTATACTCTGGGCTTTATATTGATCCCATCACCACAGTTTTAAACTGCCGGAGGAGCCCGTGGGCCCGTTTTCTGACATTTGCCTTATCCTATCCTGGGAGTGTAAATAAATGGTATTGATTCAGCGAGACATAACCCAGCATTTCCCCTGAAAGACTCAAAACATCCGCTTTTAAAGGCTACTTACAGAGGGTATACGCCGTGCCAAAATACGGATCCCGGCGCGGAGTGTGAATCTCAGATCAACACCAGGAGCTCCCTTCTTCTTCTTCTTCTCCGTCTCTCCCTTCTTTTCTTTTTCAGAAGAGGCCCCCAGAAACTAAACAGCGGGTCGCACAAAGACGGCTGGGGTTCGGCTGCATGCTCCACTTTCCTCACAGTGGAAGAGAAAGGTGGGGTTTCCCGTGCCAGGTATCTATTCTTCTTCCAGCCAACGCGCCCGGGACCGGACGAATAGCTCCATGGCGAAGGGTCTGTTCAAAAGTAATGATCGTTACTCCCCCGCCTCCTCCTCCTCCTCCTCTTGTGCATGCACCCAGGCTCCTTCCGACGGGAGCGCTACGGATAGACTGCATAAAAAAGGGATCACTTCAAGGAGACGGAGATGCGCCCCAGTCTCGTTTAAAAAAATCAAACTCCGAGCTCTGCTCCCGCACTGATAAGTCTTTCTTAAAGTCTCCAGCGGTCGGGTTCGCAGATAAAGCACGGAGGGGGCTAATAGGACTTCTTCAGGCTGGTTTTCAGTGCGTTCCCTCGGTTGTTCCCTCTGCGCCTCATCCACACGCCGTGCAGACAGTCAGAGCTACAGCCGGACTGGAGGCAAACAAGGCGAGGAGAAACGGCGCACCGGTCCCCTGCTCTGCAGCAGCTGGCTGTTGAGGACAGCACGCAAAACCTGGAGCGGATCGCCAGGGAGCGCGCGGATTAGGATCCTAATGCCAATTATGACCGCGCGCATTAAGGGTAATATTAAACATTTATCTCCCGGGTGTTCAGATTTTATGCATGCGTTAAAGCGCGAGCGTGTTCTGCTGTTTTCGCTCCGGCTTGTGAAGGTGGACTTTTTAACAATCCACGAAGCGCAATATTTTAATCAGCATTCCCCGGTGTAATCAGGAGAAAGGAAGCAAAAAAGGAAAAGAAAAGTGCAAGACCATTCATTACCAAAATCCACCTTATTCCAGGCATATAAATACGATACTATTTTTAATCCTATTAGAATTTCAGTATTGTGGGCAATAGTTTTCACCTGGATCATTAGTATTAATAAAAACAGCACAACAACACAGGATAATGAGGCCGGAGCAAGAATTGTTCTAACTGAATGAGGCCAAAGACTGAAAAACAAAATGCAGAATAAGAGACCTTTAAATAGAAGCAGTCAAAAAGAGAAAAATACTGGCCACTTACCACCAATGTTACCCCTCAGTCTCCTAGCAGACACACCTATGGTATTGATTTCAAAATCCTAGGTCGCCTTGTTCTCAAGTCACTGCATTCCCAAGATTTTCAGAAAACTTACTCTACCTTGAGCTCAAGTTCACTGATATTTGAACTTGGCCAAGATTTTTAGTAGCTACACCTGTGGTATCAATTTGAGAAACCTATGTCCCCTTGTTCTCGAGTTAATGCTTTCACAGTTGAAGGGTAAAAATCAGTTTCTGTACTTCTTCACTCCTCTTTTAGCTATCATACTCAAGTGTAGACTAGTAAACTACCACAAACCAGTTTCTGGAGCTAACTCATTTAACCATGATATCTAATTAAGCAGGGACAGAGTGCATCTACTAAATAAGCACAGTGTGCTCAAATATGACCAGTTTGCATCATGGAAGAAGAAAAAAATCCAGCAAAAAATACCAGTGTATACAGTGATGTTCAGTCACTACCTCAGAGCAGATGTTGCGCAAACATTCAATATCCATCCATATGTTCGTGGAAAGAAACTGCAGCGTACAGTTCCTCCCTTTAATCTTGTCGACACAGAAATAAGATGCTCATTTGAAACCTCAGATAATAGAGTAATGCTGCTAATGATAACATCTTCAGGGACATATTCAAATACATTTAATTTCATTTAGAGTCCATTACGAAATGTCACATGGTAAATTCTGCTCTGAACTCATGCAGCTTGTTTTATGTGACAAAGGTTTCCCAAGTTTCACACTTCAAATGTAATATATGCGTATCTTTAATACGTATCATATGGAGCATTTAGGCATATGCTCATACACAGCAGGCCCTCTGCTGGGCCAAAACACCAGAGGTCTTACGTCAATAATCTTCTGAGTATTGATGTAAGATCTCTGGTGTCCTGTGGCGTGGGGCACCTGGGTCCTTGCATGTTGCGGTTTGTAGGGTGGGGTCACTATGGATTGGGTGTGTTCTGTTGCATCTCACAGATGCAAAATCCAGTTGAGATCGGGGTGAAGCTCTTTGTCATGTCCTAAGCGGGTTTTTATGGTATGGATGGGCATAACGTAGTCTCAGGTCTGATTTGGAAATCTATGTCGTAACTTACGACGTAACCAGAAACCCCTTTTAAATCTACGCCGTAACCTTCCACGTAACCTGACGTGCACCTCCAGGGAAATGTAACGACACGTCAGGTTGACACAGCCCACAACGACTGAATGGAGTGGAAGGTTACGGCGTGGGGTTAAAAGAGGTTTCCAGTTACGTCATAAGTTACGATGTAGATTTCCTGCGAGTCTAAATCACAGTTTAGATGAGGCTGCAGCCTTCTGGGAGTGCCACTGGCTGCATGAACGTTAAGTGCACGTAAAAGTAACAGGCACATAAATGCAAGAACCTAGCAGAACATTGCTTTGTAATGAAATGATCAGAGTTATTACATTACCGTTTTAATTGAATCTCCTTCCCCGCTTTAATGTTGTGGCTGATCTGTGTGTAAACAGTCATGAGAAAAAGAAAGGACTCTATGAAGTCCTAAGTTTGCCCTTACTGCTTGACTGGGAATTAAGAGGGTCAGTAGCATTTGGGTACTGCTAATCAAATTCAGTTGATGAACAGATCATTAGTAAGTGTGCACACATCTATAAAAACAGAAGTTTTGGGAATTTGCAGGACTAGTGTGTTAACACAATGCCACAGTCTTCTCAGGAGTGGATGTCCCAGCAAATTCACCTCTGGGTCAGAATGTGCGATCAGAGAAACTGCAAAAAGAAAAACAAGAGCTACAACTCAGCATGTTAAATGTTAAAGTTCATGACAGTACAGTCAGAAAACGACTGAAAAAGCATGACTTGTTTGAAAGGGTTGCCAACAGAAAGCCTCTTGTCTCTAAAAAGAACATTGTGGCATGGCTTAGTTTGAAAAGTTGTATCTGAACAAACCGCAAGACCTCTGGAACAATGTACTTTGGACAGATGAGATCATAATACACAGCACTGCGTTTGGCGAAACCCAAACGCAGCATATCAGCACGAACACCTCATACCAGCTGTGAAGCACGGTGGAGGAGGCGTGATGATTTTGACTCGTTTTGCAGCCATAGTACCTGGGCACCTGGCAGTCACCGAGTCAACCATGAACTCCTCTTTATGGCAAAATATTCCAGCGATTAGTTCAAGTTATTGCTGTTAAAGGTGGTTCTACAAGCTACCAAATCATGGACGCTCCTTAGTTTTTCACAGGGCTGCAGAAATTCCTCTGAAAACTTTTCTCCACTTTGACTTTACACTAGCTTCAAAAGTAGAAATGCAAAAGTCCATACTGGTGTGTTGTTTTCCACAAATACAAATCATGTTTATTTCACACTTTTGAAAACAGTGTCAACTGCACATTATCTTGTACTGTGATACCTTGGCAACCTGTCCAGGGTGTACCTCACCTCTCAGCCTATGGCAGCGGGGTTAAGGCTCCTGCCGCCCACAACCCTGAATTGGAAAAGAACGTGGATGTTTGTTTGATTTTTGTTTGATTTCCTTTGTCTCTGTACAGCACATAATCAAATAACGACTGCCCCTTGACAGTAACAGCAACAATCACAAATTTGGTTTAGAGTGTAAGACATTACAAAAACCCAAGAAAGAGTCAAGAGTTTGTTTACTTATTTTTTTATGCTGTATACACAACTGAATGGAAAACAATGCTGCCAAGAGCGAATCAAATGAATAGACTCAGATTTCAAGAATACAATAGTATGGCTTACAAACTGGTTGGCTTGAATGAAGCTGAAAGTAGGCTATATATGGTTACGGTCCTTGTAGACTGAGAGTAATTGCACTAATGATGCAATCATGAAAAAAAATAGATTTAAATCGTTTGTTTGCTCAAAAAGCACATGTGCTCTAAATTCCAGTTTTCACATGAGGCTTCTAAAACACATTACTACATGCTATCCCTGTTGTAATATTCTATTGCAACAGGAGAGAAAAACATCAGGGTGCTAAGATCTTGTCATGCAAGTGCAGTGAAAGCCCTCGCTCAAGTCCTCCAGAAAGAAGGCATGGAGTTAATAGGCACTGTCTCGAGGAAGATGAATATATAATGTGTAATGTATTGTCACTGTTCCACTGAGACTTGGCTAAGAATGATGTACGACGCAGACATTTTCTACTGCATTGATTCTGCCTTCATTTTTAAAGCACACTATACTTTCTCTCTTGGTCACAATGGAGAAGGGGGCAAATTGAATCCTGATTTTACGGTCGCGAGCGGGGACTCGAATTGTAACTGACTTGGCAACCCCCAAAAAACATGAAACTATAACTGAGTTGACTGGAAATGATTCGGCTTTGTCGATGAAATTACACTTCAAAGCTGAAAGCCCATTAGGATTTTACTGTAAGCTGCAAAACATTAGCATTAAATTGCCATTTGCCGACAAATATGATATAATCTTAATGACAAACTGGACAACAGTGAGTTTGTGCACAGCAGATCCCCAATTATGAAGTCATGATTTGTTGACTGCTCTGGATATGCCTGCTGCAGGCTACATATTTTTGTCAGGAACTACCAAAAAAAGGAGATATAAATGGATTTCATAATGTTCTGATTTATTCAGTCATCGCACTAAGGCTATCATTACGAAGCATTACACCCATGATAAGCCAAAGCAACGCGGTGCACTAATGGTTCACGAGACGTGTAATATCTACCTGTGCTGTACTACCAGCTGTGTCCTCGATACGAGCAGAGGTGCCTCTGAACAGCAATCCTTCTGCTTAGACAACATGCAATTTTTTTGATATGCTGTCTGAGCTCTGTCATTTTCCCCTCTAAATATCTTGCGAAGCTTGTGTTGTTGTCATTTCTCAACAATCGATGCACTGGAAGAAAATGATCTGCCCAGCTGGAGGCAGGTTTATGGTAACATTTTCCTCAGGTTTCTAAAGTTCAGCCACATGCGGCTTTCTTTTGAACATGATGTTATACCGCTCGTAGGAGCTTTCATTCTTCCCCACCACTCCTCCTATTTTTAGAGCCTTACTTTGCAGAATTGTAATAAAAGAGCTACCTCAGTGCTGCAGAATCAACCGGGGGACTTTTTTTTTTGCATGAGAATATATACCAAACGCTTGATTGCCAAGTTTGGATGCATTAATATCCGAAATATCTCTTCTCATCTCGTCTTCTCTTGAGCCAAAGTACATAGCCGGGTCAGTGGTCTCTGTTACACGTGGCTTCAATAAAAAAAAGAAAAAAACAGTCCCCTGGTTGCACAGGGGAAATGTGAATTTGGGTCAAATTCACCAGGTGTAAAGCGAGAGGATTAGTGCAGAGATCGCATGTTTTCCGAGGCATAGTTTTACATAATAAAGAAAAGCAGAGTAAAAGAAAGCAGATGTAATGATGCTGATCTACTGGCCCATATTTTTATTTAGAGAAACAATGTTTATGTATGGCCTACTACTGCAAGTGTAAACTCTCTATTTCATCTGAACTGACCCAGGAGAGCTTGGCTCGCTGGTGTTTTATTCATTGTGGTCAACGCAGTATATATGTAAATACACACAGCCGGCCCTGGTCTCCGTTTTTTTTCCTCCCCACGTTTTTTTTTTGTCTTCGAGGACTGATGAAGTTGTCAGAAAACGCTTGGCTTTGCTTTTTCGCTGGAGCCTGTCATTCTTGCCCGTATTCAATGTGCAATCAAAGCCCTAAGTTATAAAACAAAAGGAGTAAAAAAAAGAAAAAGAAGCAAGTCTCAGTTTTGCTGCTGACTCATCTAAAGGGTGTAAATACATTTCACAGTGAGAGATCAGAGCAGTGTCCATGCTGTAAATTACAGGTCTTTATGAATGTTCGGTTTAAGCCAGGCTAAAATTAAAGCAAAAACAATGTACTCTTTTTTTTCTTTCCTGTATAGGCTGCTGACTTTTTACCATAGCTTAGCTACTTTTCACTATAGCTCTTGCTTGCTCATTTGCTGTTAATTAGCAAAGGAGAGAATTACTACCATCCAGGCATACTCTGTGCACATTACAGGATCGCTCATGATTGCTAGGTTACTGCTTCCCTCTTCAATACAGCTTAATCAACAAACAAGCACAGGCATGGTTTACTTTGATCAGTACACATACCGTACTTCAGCTTTGTGGTTATGTTGTGTGTATGCATTTTATTTGTTGTTTAGCTGCAACTAATCCGACGCTTTAAAACCGTACCTGCGTTGCTGATTTCTTTACTTTAAAATTAAAGGAAACAACATCTCGCACGCATTATAAAACAACCTCAAATCCATTTCCGGTGAATTCAATTTTTAGATGTTATTTTAGATTATAAGAGTGATAATTAGACTTTTTTTCCCTTCCAGTGGTAGACTTTTCTGTGGCTTTTCAACCACAGCGACCTCACAGAGAGGCACATTTTAAGAATTCAAGTCCTTCCACCTCGACATCTTTTCTTTGATTTCGTCCTCTCATGCATTCTGTGTGTTCCCTCTCCAAAAGTGCCATTCACATTATGGTGAAAAACCTCATGCAATAATGTGGGGTGTTTCAGCAAACATTCATGCGGTAAATAAGAGAGTAGCTGGGAATGCTGTGGCGAACGCTGTGGTAAATATGTCTCGAGTCATTATTAGATGGTTTTACTCATTAAGATCAAAAGCCACAAATTCAAAGGCGATCTCAAACCTTGAAAAGGGAAAAGCTATTTATTGAAAAAAAGAGGAAAAATCAAAGGATCTTAACTGACTTTTTGAGGATTTTCTTCAGGATTTGTTAAAAGCTCTTGTTCCACACAGACATAAACACTCTCTGTTCTTCCGCATCAAGGAGAAATTCTTTTCAGCATTAATTTCCGAGCTTATTGGACAAACCAGCTTTCTATAGTTCTGTAATCACAGGGCAGCATGAAAAACGATGGGAATTATCACGATCCTTATAATGGCAGTTTCGTGATGGAAGGAGCTCAACCACAACTGAACTCTACTACATTCATGACAAGACAATGTCTTAATTCACACTGAGGACCAGGACTGCAGTTTGCACAGTGTATTCCTAAATCCATTATTTAGATTGTGCATCCAGTTTACTTTGATTCCAAGCAGCTAGTTTCAAATATCTGAAAACTATGTCACCTGATTCCAAGGAAACATTTTTAAGAGCATCCAAACAAAAGCATTCACTGCAAATATGTAATTTCCAAAATTAAGGACAAGTAAGGTGATAAACCTTTGCCTCCATGGAGAATTACAGCACGTGTTTTTAAGTTGTTATGGGGTAATGATTCAATTTAGAGTAACTAGAAACCCACCCTCGACTGTAAACAAAAAAACTCACATACCACTGTTTTTCGGCTCAAAGTTTTGGATATTTGAATGAGATGGCAGAGTAAGGGTGATACCAATTCATTTCAGTTTGATTCAATTTTATTTATACAGCGCCAAGTCATGACACTTTACATTGAGAAACACCCAAAAATCAGCTGAGCCCCCCAATATGAGCAAGCTCTTTGGTGACAGTGGGAAGGAAAAACTCCCGTTTAACAGGAAGAAACCTCTGAAAGAAACAGCCTCAGGGAGAAGCAGCCATCTGGTGAGGGGAGGAAGACAGGACAAAGACATGTTGTGGGAGAGCTTATATTCTAAAGGTGCATCTGTAATTGAGAGGGATATTACTTTATAACCAGGTGGTGAAAAACATGTAAAACTAAATGTACTAAGTAGTGTGAAACTTTTAAATCAAACTTAAAAATAACATTATAATAAACTGAGCATGTTTTGGATTGTTGCACAGGCCAAACTTTATTTCTAAGTAAATGCGATACGGATAAAAGGAAGGTGAACTCTGTTCTTTAGGTCTCATATACAGTATATACGTATATATCCCTCTGTTCACTTTTATTTCACTGTTATTTCAGCAGTTTGAGGGTTTCAGGTTGGATGTAACCATAGATTGGCAACATCTAACAATTTTAGCAGGTTTCATGACCTACATATACTGTGTCACTTCACCACCATATTTCTCTCCCTGTGTGAGAATGAAAAATTACTGCAGCAATTTCTCAGAATATACTGCTGCTTCATTTTCTTTGTGGTAGTTTCCATCATATTCAACCAAATCTGCAGACCTCATGACTTTCTGGTGACTTCCCCTTATGAGCATAGCTCTTCTGACTAAAATAAAAATATACATATACTTCATATACTTTGGGTAAAAGCCCGACTTTAGACAGGTTGCATAGGCTATCATGCATGTTCTTGGTTTGGGGGAGGAAGCCTTCCTAATTTATGTTTAGTAAAAATTTTAACTAAACATAAATTAGGAAGTAAATTAATAGTTTAATGACCTACTTGTATACCTGCCCTTTACTGGCTGAATGCACCTGCGGGGATTTACAACAGTAAGTATGTTTGATTCACACACAGTAGAGGCTGTGTTACCTTATTTGACAGAAATGTGTGCACTTTCTGACTATTTAGTAAGCAAAAATGTTTAAATTAAACAAAAATAGTTTTAATAAGTATTGATATGCTAGTGAAATTACTATTTATTGGGTACAGCTTATATTTTTTAGTAACAACTAGGCTTGAACTTGACAAAGGAAATGTGCAAACAACTCAGCTCACATAAAAACATCAACTAAAACAATTAATAAAACGCACACAGGCAGCTGCATATTGTGAATCATAAAATAGAGCGACACTCACTCATTGATTCCTTCATTTAGATATATACTTCAAAGGTGCTTTAGAGGAAGCTCTGAGTTTCAGAACCATGTTGTATTCTTTGTAGAACCACAGTGAAACTATATAGTCCTCAGTTGTTTCCCGTGAGACTTGTGTCAGCTGCAGACTCCACTGACAGAAGTTAGATCAAGCATAGAAAGCAGATTCAGCTCTCTACAATAGATAAAATCTGACAAGCAACATGGATCCAGACTTGTCTCCTCTCTAGATCTTTTTGGCTCGTAACACTTTGCCTTTCCTCTGTCCTTAGGAAGCCTGTAAAAATGCTCTTATATGGGGAAAAACCCCGAACAAATAAACGTAATGCACCGGAGTCACTGCCTTCCAACTGGGCGATTTGCTCCAAAAATATCACTGTGTCCCAGCCCAAAAAACAAGGTTATCTGAAAAAGGCATCTCAATCTATAGTCAAGCATTTTTAAGCACTTGGTAAAGTACTCGGGAACATTTGTTTTAATTTAGTTTCCAATGGTGAATGTTTATCTTATGTGTAGCTGTATGTGTTGTTGCTCTGTTGTGCAGCGAGTTCTTTCACATAGAGACTAAAACGCTGAAAAATGGAAACAGATGCTCATTGTTCCAGCGTGAAAAGGCAGAGAGGAGGGGGAAAAAAGGACAGGAAGAGAAAAAGAAAAGATTTATAGAATCTAATGATTCCATACAACAGTAGCAGATTTAAGATGAGTTACTTTTTTCACACATTTGAGCTGCTGAGGAAACTACGTAGCACTAAAAATATATTTCAAATAACTAGCCCCAAATAGAGGCAGTTTATTCTGCTGTTGTATCATTTAAATAGCAATACAGTAACACATTTTTGAGATATCTTTGCTGACTTTTTAGGGAATAGGGAAATGGGACTTCTTTGCGTGCCACTGAAAGGAATCCTGTCACTCAAGCTGCTGTTCTGGGACTGCCTCTATTTTTGGTACCTGAAGCACAGACACATGCCATACGGTTACCCTGACACAAACAGAGACGCAATAAATAATAAATCCACCAAACAGGAAGATATTATCCACTCACGGCTTGTTGGAAGTCAATAATTTGCAAAGCAGCTCACAGGGAAAATTGGTTGCAATAAACCCATTATGCAAAAATGCAAAGTGGAATAGAAGCGGGAGGAACACAGCTAGCCTTGAAGTGAGGTGGGACTTTGAGGCAACATCCACCTCTTTCCATGCTAGCTTCGGTTCAATTAGCATCCGCAATTTATTTCTCAAAAAATGTGAAGCTTTTATAAGCCTTTCTGAAAAGCTGCAGCATGGAATAAATCTGAACACCATGTCATTTTAATAAGCCCTACACAGGTGTTTTCACTTGGCTGATTAAACTTGGCTGATCCTCATACGACCGTGTACTAACTCTGACTCTCCTGCTAGGCTTTCTTGCAGGTCCAAAGACGGCAAAAATAACAACTTCTGAATTTTTCTTAGTATAAACACAACTTCAAATTAGCCTTTTGTCCAACAAAATGAATGCACGTGGCTACAAATATTGGATTGTTGGTTAATTCTGCACAAGAAGGGCAATAATACACAGAGGTGGCAAAGGTACAGACGTGCTTTGCTTAAGTAGAAGCACTGACACCTGTGTTAAAAAAGCAATGATTTGACTTCTTTACTCAAATAAGTACGGTGGCCACCGTAAATAAGTCAGTAAACTGAAAAAGTACAGACTCTGAAATGTACCCAAAATACAAGAGTAAAAGTAGTTCTGATGATAAACACCACAACCGCTGTGCACCAGTCCATTGCAGTGCTTTACTGTAAATTCAACACAATACAGCAATCTAAACTGTTTATCCTGCACTAAACTGCTGAGCATTTTCATGCAGCCTTTGAATAACACAGTCAGTATATCTCAGTTTGTTTTCCACATTGACATTTCCACCAGCTTTTTTTCCGCAAAGATGACTGAACCTTTTGTTAATATCATAATAAAATAATATAAAGACATGGGAATAAAACTACTTTGCCTCCACACCTAAACATAAAGTATAGTCAGGAGTAAAGTGGGAAGATTTAAGCTGATGTCATCTAGGCTGATTTCCATCCCCAACACTGACAGTATACTGCTTATTCTGTCTTTATACTACACAGTATGTAAGATTGATTTCAGTGAATGAATTTAACCATCATTAGCTTAAATTCAAATTGATCTCTGCTACACTTGATGTGACCTAACTGGCCATGAACACCAGTACTGCAATAACAGGATGATAGCAGAAACATTAGTTTGGTTTGCAGGATGTTTCACGACATGAAAAAACATAACTTCACATCATATACAGATCCGGTGTAAGATTTTAAAAATGAAGCCATTACAAGGTTTAAAATTCCAGTTTATCAAATGTCACCGAGCAGTCCCTAGCTTTAAATCTAACCTCTCTTCTTCCTCTCCTGTCCTGTTTTTCTTACATCTTTCTCCATCTCTGAGTGAAGTTATCGCTCACTCTTTTCTCGCCCTGGGAAATACAGAGGCTGTACCTTAAGCTAGCAGACACACTGTGCATCAAACTGCACACAAACATTTTGTGGGCTTGCTGATATTTGTTGAGCTGATAGAAATGTTGCATTTAAAATTACCTGACACTTAAAAAAAACACTTTACTCCCTTTAGCTCCTTCTGTGGCATTAGCTAGATGTTGAAGTACTGCAACCACAAACATCTGCACCAAAAACGCAACTCTAGATCGTTCTGGCCCAATCTAACCCCTGAGTAAAGATGATGCATAAACTATATGTTTTGCCTCTTTAAGCTTAGGTGATGGATACACCAACAGGATTGTCTCTTCTGTTATTGTTCCCTCCATTTAGGACCAAATAGCTTTGATATTTGAAGGCTTGCAGTGGAAGTTAAAACGTTCCTCAAATGTCTTCAACATAAAGTAACAAACAGGTTTTGAAAATGTCAAGAGTAGGCAGGAAAAGTAAATCGTTGTAAGAAAAATAAATACTCCAAGTAGATACCTGAAAATTCTACTTAAGTACAGCAACAATGCATTTGTGCTAAATTACATCCCATCTCTGATAATATATGAATAGTTTATGTGTGTTCACCACTAGACTTCAGCTGAATTAAATGGGAGGTGTTTTGTAGTATAGCATACACGATGCTAAAGGATACCTCACTCTATTTTGTCTTTATGCTGTTCACACATTATATCTCTGTGATTAGCTCTAGTGCTAACCTTGAACTGACAGCAGATAAATAACCTAAATTAGCAAGTGTTGTGTTGTGTTGTGTTATATATTTGGAGCAGTTCATTGCCAAATGAAAACAGACACAAACAAACAGTGTAGACCTAGTTTTATAATTAACTCAGTAGATTGCATTAGTGGATTTAAATCAGTGGCTTTATTAGTAAAGTATTTGTTATGCTGGTTAGTACATCTCAGAGTGCTTTGCAGGTAATAAAGTAATAAAACTTATAAAATAAACACAATAATATCAGTGAGAGTTGCTACAATATGAATAAAAATGAATAAATTTGGTATAAAACAATATTTTAAAAATCTTCATAATATATTAGTCTGTCTGTCCCACCAGCTCACAGCATAAAAACTAAAACTAAAGTTTCTGTCCTGAGCTTTGGAACAACTAAAACACTGCTTCTAGAAGCCCTGAGAGACCATCCTGGTCCATGGTATGTCAGACATGTAGGCTGATGTGAAACCTGAAAGTTCTTTAAAGTAACACAACTTTAAAATCAATACGGAAACTGACAGGCAACTAATGTAAAGACTTTAAAACCGGTGCAGTATGTTCTCTCCTTGTGATCCCTGTCAGCACCTGTGCGGCACAGTTCTAAATCTATTGCAACTGATTTATAGCATTTTGGGGGTAGACCAGATAGGATAGCTTTACAAAATGCTCGCCTTCGAGAAATAAAAGCATACGTTAGTCTCTCTGTGTCACTTAGAGAAATCCTGGTAGACTTGTAAAAGGTTTTATGGGGGTACAGCCACAGATCTCTAAACTACATCTAAAAGAAGCATCAGCTGGACCCGTATAGCTGTGAAAAGAAACCCCCTGATAGCACTATCTGGGGATAAAATACATAAAATAAAAAAAGTAAAGGCCCTACAACTGTTCCTTGGGGAACACCATAAATTATCATTATTTTTTAAGGGGAGAGGGGTGACTATTAACTGCCAAAGGAAAAAAAAATGCAAACTAGCATAATCCTTTGTTCTATTTAAAAGAATTTGGTGATTAACTTTAACTAAAACCAGAGTTCACATCAAACAGTACCAAGACAGAAATATAACTGATATTTTAATATGTCCAAAGATTATTTTGTACTTTTAAAAGAACTATATCTGCACCAGGACAGATATAGCAGAAATATCTAAAACATATCTAACTTATTGTTAATAAATGAATGTTGATTGATCTAGGCTTTTTTTAACAGACTTCATAAACTCAGTCTTAAATTCTGTAATAAATTAAGTTTTATAGGAAGAATCAAAACTGTTAGAACTTTTGCACCCATCCAGTTGGTTGGCATGTGTACATATCTCCTCACCATCTGGGAGATATCATCTGTGTCATAAATTTACAATATGTCTGACCATCCGGATAACTAAAAACAAGATTATACGAGCGGTTCTACCCACTCAGCTGCACACAATAACCATTTAAATGATACAGCATGAATGCAACAAAAAGACTGCTGTGGAAAAGATATAAATTTAAAGTTGTTGAATGCCCACACAAAAGTAAGTTTTTACTCTACTTTTAAAAGAAAATGATGTTGTAGAAAAGCTTACATCATTTGGAAGAGAATTTCTGAGAGTGGGACAATAACAACTGAATGCACCATAATTTGATTTACAATTTATTTTCGGTCTAGTGTAGAGACCTTTACTTGATGATCGAAGGGCTCTCCCAAGTGTGTATTTAGTGAGATGGCTTACATTTTTGCTTTCATGCTTTTACATTCCTATAAATGGTTCTTCCTCACACTGCAGTAATTCTTTCTACTTAGTTTTGAATATGGACCCCAAAACCACAATGTTTAGTGTTTTAGTTAAAGTCTACCAACAACTGGAGAACTAGTTATCTTGACCATTGGGTATCAAAAGCATGTTTTCAGTAGATACTTATCAAGACATATTAATCAAAAATATGTCAGTAAACACCATATTAGAAATAGAAATGTATCACAGTGGGTAAAATATCTCATTAGCTTTTGTACCAAATTGTATGGATCTAGTCAATAAGCGATCCTAATTGGTCAATCAATAACTGCATGAAAACCATCCCTGCCTTTGGGAAGCTTCGTGTGAAAATTACCTTCATGCTCAAGTGAATACAAGAAAACAACATGCTTCTTTGACTACCACTCATCTCTTAGAGGCCATCATCTCTGCACAGCTCCTTTCTGTGCAGCACTGACTAAAGTGATAATCACAGCATTTCACAGCCACAGGTCAGCACGGAGTGAGATGCCCTAAAGAGACTGTTGTGGTACAGGTTTCAGGCATCTTGTTCTCATTGCCTGCTCTTGTTGTTATCTGAAGTGCTACAAAAAGATTGAAACTACATGTACGGTGTGCTGCCTGGCATAAACTAATTTCGTAGCTCCTCTATAAATGGCACCAGTCGGCTTTAACACATTGAGTACCGAATACGGTTGTTCGGCAGCACCTTGCTGTATTTTTCTGCAGCTTGTCCTGATTCTACTATCATCATAATTACATTAAAGGTTCCAACAGAGCAAAGAGCTAAAATATGCATTTTCTATAAATAATCAACTCTATTAGTCTCACTGATGGTTGAGCTGTGATAGATGTGAAGTGGGAGGAAGCAGAGGAGGGATTTACTTAGGGGTTTTTTGCCAGATAAGAGCAGCTAGGATGTCATGGCGACCGTATCAATCTGGACCCAAGTCAAACATGTTTGACATAATTCAAGAATGCATTTCACGCCATGGCATTCGTCTTGAAAGTAAATTGAGTCTGAACAGCAGGCAGAATAAATACGCCAATCACGGCTTCTGGCAAATTCTATGATTTATGCCTTTCAAACAGGATTGTTTCACATATCAGTTTTTCTACCTTTCCTTTCATGTGCATGCCATGTGTTGAGTTCTGTGGACATACTACTGTGGTAGGATTCAAGCACAAGGCTTCATGACAGATACTTTACACATGCCAGACTGTTAGACGATGGAAGAACTGTGAGACAACGATAAAATGTTCATATTAAAAGCATTTACCCCTCTCCAGGCGCCAGACTGTCTGACACTGGCTCAAATTGATTCTTAATTGGGTTTGTATGGACCCTGGATCTACTGTTGATGAGCACAGTGAAAAGTGGACAACTACTGCTTCGACTCGTGCTTCGCAGAAACGTGATAACACCACGGACCTAACGGAGGGAGAAATTACTTCTTATAGTTCTCGCCTCTCTTTAGAAAAAATGATTGTTATGAAACGGATAATCTGCACATCTTGAGAACAAGTTTAAAAGAATGATCCATCATCCAGACACGGCAGAACAAAGCTACTGACTCAAAGGGATGTCATTACTCATCACAAGTCACAACCAGTTGGCATTAACCAGCTGTGTAGCTAGATGTCTTTTTGGGAGACTTTTTTTTGGGGAGGGGTGAGATGCAATAAATCACTCAGAGTTGCTGTGGAATGCAAGCCAGTCCTCTGGAACAGTTTGGTCTTGGTAGAGGTGATTTTCTGTTTCTAGGCTGACATTCCTCATTACCTATTTTGGCTTGCCTTGCGTGCACACTGACTCGTAGAACAGGCTGGTTAAAAACTAAGGATTGAAGGGGAGAGGGGCTCGAATGCTCCCCAGTGCCCCTCTACCACCACCGTTTCCAATGAAGCTCAGCATGCCTCTATTTGAAGAGGAAGGGAGCGAGGTTATCCCTACCTTTCCCTTACTTATGTTTTTTTTTCTTCCCCAGTCACAGAAGAGGCTTGTTACCAGAGCAAGCAGACGTAGTGGAGAGCTGTGCTGCAAAGCTTTATTCAAGCTGAGGGGAGAGTCTGCTGTGGATTAAGCCTTGTCCACAGCCTGGTCTGGTCTTAATTTCACTGCTTTTGTTCAGTCAGACTGGAGGGGTGCTTCTGATTACTGCCTATACCTTTGAAGAGTCACTGCAATTAATACATTTCAGGATTTACTAATAATAATAGTAAAGCAGCATTATTTTTAGATTATTTAATGACAGTTTGAAATTTCTCATTGGGCTAAATTTAATTGACTTACAGGAATAATCAGAATCAGTGTAGACTAAGATACTATTGCATTAGGCTTAAATGCAAACCTATCCTCATATATGTTACATTAAACTGCACATGTCATCAGAATCGATTGAGTCATATTTTTTTGTGTGTTTGTGATTAAGCTCAACTTCATATATCTAGAGGTCATAAATGCAACTAAGGTTAATGGCCTGTATCATTGCACGAACTGGTAAATGTCTATTGCTTACTAATACGTGACTGGCATTTTCAGTTTCGAGTGGAGTTGCTGGTAATTACAGTAGCAGACAGTCAAATAAGCGCCACTGACATGTAATGTATTATGTACCTGGCAGCAGCAAAGTGATATACAGTTAATGTTACTAATTCTTAACATGTTTTTTTTTTTGGAGATGACAGAAAACCTTGGAGACAGCAGGGGGAAGACACAAAGTAAATGGCTTCAGGGCGGATTCAAACCCAGGCCTCTGCAATAGCCTTGCAGCATATGAATCACCTGCTCAACCCAGCAAGCCAGACCAGCACCCTTTTTTTGTGGAACTTTCAATTTCAATTCAACACATACTGTGCTCTTATTTATAAAAGTGATCTGAATGGCCCACCGTAGCCAGTAATGAACTGGACTGTAAAACTAATAATGCATAAACCACCTGTGTTTATGTGTTTGTGTATATATTTGATCCATGTACAATAAATATAAAATATCAATTGACAATAGCTAACATACACACCCGCTGGCCAGTTCACCAGTTACACCTGTTCAACTGCTCATTATGCAAATATCTAATCAGCCAATCACACGTTCGCTACTTCATTTTCCATCTGCTGAAGTTCAAACTGAGTATGAGAATGGGTAAGAAACGTGATACAAATGACTTTGAATGTGGCGTGGCTGTTGGTGACAGACAGGCTTATCTGCTGGGATAACCATCTCTAGCGTTTACAGAAAATGATCCAGAAAAGAGAAAATATCGAGTGAGTGGCAGTCCTTAGGGTGAAAATGCCTTGTAGATGTCAGAGGTAAGAGGAAAATGGTTGGACTGCATCGAGCTGATAGGAAGCCAACAGTAACTCAGATAACAACCAAGTATGCAGAAGAGTATCTCTGAATGCACAGTACATTGAACCTTAAGGCTACAGCAGCAGAAGACCACACTGGGTGCCACTCCTGTCAGCTAACAGTAGGAAACAGGCATAGTTTGGTGTTCAGATAGATAGATCCATACTTTACTCATCCCCAGAGAGAATTTCAGAAATTCCAGCAGTAACCACAAACATGCTAGACATAAACAACAAATAAGTATAATAGCATGCTAATAAATACACATTATGAAGTTATAAACCGAGTCTTGATTTTTCCAGTGCAACTCAGATAGCACAGTCAGAATTTGGCACAAACAGCATGCAAGTGTGGATTTGTGCTTTCTTGTATCAACAGTTCAGGCTCATGGTGATGTAACGATGTGGGTGACATTTTTGGCACACTTGGGGCCCCTCAGTACCAACTGAGCATTGTTTAAACAGTATTGTTGCCAACTATCTCCATGTACCCATCTACCCACGGGCGACTGTGGCTCAGGGGGTTGGGAAGCGCATCTGTAACCGGAAGGTCGCCGGTTCGATCCCTGGGCTCTCTGTCCTGGTCGTTGGGTCCTTGGGCAAGACACTTTACCCTACCGCCTACTGGTGTTGGCCAGATGGTGCGATATCGCTTCTGTCAGTCTGCCCCAGGCTACAACTGTAGCTTCCCTCCACCAGTGTGTGTGAATGAATAGTAGAATTGTAAAGTGCTTTGGGTGCCTTGAAAATCGCTATTATTATTATTATTCTGTTGGCTTCTTACAGCATAATGTCACATCATCTCAAACTGGTTTCTTGAACATGGCACTGAGTTGTATTGTACTTACCTGACTTCCACAGTCAAGAGATTTCACTTTAACAGAGAAATTGTGGGATGTGGTGTAATTGGGAGATTCCCATCATGGATGTACAACTAAGAAATCTGCAACTGTGTGATGCTATCACATCAACAGGAACCAGAATCTCTGAGGAATGTTTCCAGCACCTTGTTGAATCAGTGCCATAAAGAATTAAAACAGTTCAGGAGGCAAAATGGGTCCAACCTGGTACTAGCAAGTTGTAGTAAGCAAACTGGCCGGGGAACATAATAACATTATATGAAAATAATGGATTGTTAAAATTGTGTAAAAATGCTTGACAAATATTTGTAGCACAACTCTGAGCTATAAGTCACCAAAAGTGGCCCAAAAGAGTAATAATACATTACAAGGCCACATAAGTGTGATTGCTAAATAATAAAGCAATGTTTTGCCTTGTAAAACAATCAAAAAATGAAGCCAAACTGTGGAGCTGGTCCATGACTCAGCCACTTGCCTTCTGAAGTGTCTACAGTGCAATCTCGCCTTGTAGGTGTCATAAATTGGCCCAGGCACCCTGGGCTTAGCTGAGTGCCGGGGTGGTCCTCCACCAGCCCCATCTCAGGGTGGGCTAGCGTCAGCCTGCAGGCCCAGAGGGCTCGTCAATGTCACTTTGCTGCTGCTATTCTGGTCACAGAGTGGAGAGGAGTAAGTGGGTGAGTGTTTGGGTAGGACTCAGAAAAAAAGAAGAACCTGTTGCAAGCGAAGGTATGTTCCAAGCACATGGTGGTCTATTCATTTTCAAAGCACTGAGATGCATTTAAAGCCGGAGCAGAGGAATTTACAAGTCGAGACTGCAAAGTGCTTCTGTTTGAGGAATGGGATTTACAAACTGGTATTGAAAGAATGTCATGTGTGAAATGCAAAATCCCGGAGTGACGGATCTGGTTAACTGGTTGTAAGAGAGTCACAGTCTCAACCACTGATCCCTAAGCCTTCTTAATCAAGACTCACATTTTGACAGCCTTTTGTTTTATCTTTCCTTTAAAAAGTTATTATTCTTAAAAACAGTAATTGGATACATATGATTGTTGCCAATAAACAAGATTTTAGTGTTTCCCAGCAATGGGATTTTTGTTACATTACCCAGTATTTAAGCCATTTTTCAACTAGACTAAACAAAGGAGCTAAGTAATCCCAAATGTCCAGATGTTTTAAGCCTTCCATTATAATTCTCTCAGTTGTCAGTGTTGCAGATTTTCAAAAGGGAGGGTGGTATGTTATAACATATTAATTCGTATGCAAATAACAAGTAATAAAACTGCCAAAACAAATGTGTTTTCTAAATCAGTTGGAAATTAGCATTAGCAAATTGCAAGATCTTATGTGCAGTGCATTTCTTTGAAGTCTGCAGAAAGAACATTCCTATGTTATGCGATAACCAACACCCTATTGCAGGATGTGACCACTCCTTTCTTTATAACCCATAAATAAGAAGATTGTGATCTATTTGTTCCTTTATATCCCTTTTCTGGTTCTGTGACATTCTTAGATCCTTTGTGTAAAGTCAAATTTGGCTTTCTTTTATACTTTATTGCATTCCTTCTCTAACCAAATTCCTCTTGTGCTTTAATGGGTAGATGCTCCTCTGTATTTTCACTGAGCAAAAGCTGCTCCTGCCAGATTTGTGGCCTGTTGCGGTCCAAAAGAACAGCACCACAGGGAACTTCAGAAAAACTCACTCAAATTTCAGTTTTTGAAATACAGTCGTGCCTGGGGGGCGAGAGCATCTCCCAGCCCAATATTTCAAATGAGAGATGGAGTGCTACTCTGTTCTGAATAGAAGGCAAAATGGCCTCATGCAGGATAAAGTACTAAATAACACGAAGCGCCATGTAGGATAGGCTAGCTGCGTGGTTACAGGCTGACACTTAAGTAACCCCTTGACAGGTGCTGAGGTCTTACGTGTCTGAATGGCAGCTTAAGAGTTTTCTGCCTTTTACAAGCCCAACTTTGGTTGATTCACCCCACACATGGATGGCTTTTATAGTGCTCAGGCAAATGGCATAGCACAATGGCGCTCCATGTGCACAGAATGAAAAAAAAAACATTCTGCATTTCTGGTAAAACATAACTGTCTACAGCATGAGTTGTCCAGCATGCATTATGTCTCCTAACTTTAACAAAGAATTTATTTTAACCCACCCATGAGTCCATTTTAGCAAAGCTTTTTTCTTCTTCTCTAGGCCTAAGCAAAATAGCATAACAAAATGAGATGCCTGAAAACATACCTGACCTACCTACTAACTATGTGAAGTTAACTTATCTGGCCTTGTGAATATGTGACTATTGTGGTAACAATGCAGGATCAATGCAACCATCTGGTAACAACTGGCTGTGAAGGAAAAATGAATATTACCTGACTGGAGGCTGCTGGAGGACAATGGGAGTTGCTGCAAAGATGATTTCTAAAATCCCAGTCATGCAGCACAACAAACGGGTCAGGTTCTCCAACCAGTTAGCAAAAACTTCCTAATGATCGCTTTGGTTTCTAGCATGTTCCTGCAGTAGTTTGAACAGAAGTGGTGGGCTTTTCTACAAACAATGGCCAGCCACTCTCTGAGCTGTAGTGAAACTGTGAAATGTTGGCTCCAGTGTTGAAGACAAACCTTCTCCATTTCTGGTTTGTGTCCCACTTGTTCAAGTTTTACAACTGCTCAGCTAGTATTCCATTTATAGGCAGCCTTGGCACTATGCTAGCAATCAAAGCAATCACTAGGAGGTTTTGGATGCAGCACCTTCTTTACATTGGATTTTACCCAGTAAATGCCAGCAATCGCCACTGCCAGCCAGTTGGGGAATACACAGTGGTTGCATCACATCAAGCGCCTTGAGGCGACTGTTGTGATTTTGGCACTTTATAAATGAAACTGAACTGAACTGAATTGAATAAGATCCATTACGACACAACTCTCGAGTAATGTATGCATGATGCCATGTGAGCTTAGGTGTGTCAAATCAGAATGGTTCAATGTATCCTGCTAAGGGGCAGAAACAAACTAAGCCCAATGAACTTATAAAGCCGTTTACTCAATGGCCAGTAGTGGACATTTGGCTGTGTAAATAACCCTCTGATATTCTTTCCAACCAATAATACGTCAGGCAGCATATGCAGTGTTTTCAGTCACTTACCTCAATGTTGAGGTTGATTTATTGTGCCCACTTTGCGTCACTAAGTTATTCCAGTACAAGTCTTCATGGCGTCACTGCATCACATCGGTACCTGTCTCTTCCTGTGTGTACACCACTTAATATTAATTTTTTCAAACCACCAGAGGCTGCAGTATCATAAAGCTGAAAAGTTTTTCTTTACACAGCATATTTAATTATTAAATGTTTTTGACACATTTCCTAAAAACTATGTTTAAACAGAGATTAGAAGTCTCTGTACCTTGCATACAGCTGAGGATATACTTGCTTTCAACAATGCACCGGTGTATACAGCTTGACTACCTCTGCACAGAAACTGAGTAAAGCTGGTGACATTGCTGGTGATATGGCTGTTATCAATTATAGTGCCATTAGTCTCCAAAGAGTGATAAAGTAGTGTGTACTTTATGGTTGACCTACTTTATAATTGACAAGTAGACCAGTTTTGTTTTGGCACTCCATGTCTAGCTAGCTAGCAGTGTTGCCAACTTAGCGACTTTGTCGCTATATTTAGCGAGTTTTCAGACCCCCTAGCGACTTTTTTTCTATAACAAGTCGCTAAAAAAAGACGTGAAAGCGCGTATCGCTTTTACTCTCAACAAGCAGCGGGTGCTGTAACGCAGTCAGTTCTTCTTTTAATCTTTTACTCTTCTGCTGTTTTGTGGATCACAAGGTTTAAAACTACTTATAAACACACACAAACACAAAGTAACTCCACCAGAGTGCCTATTTCGGGTCACTTTTGCGGTCCAAGCCCGGGTAAAGGAGCAGGGTTGGAATTGTGACATTAAAAAACAATAATTGCTAAAAGAAATTTAATTTGTAGTTCTAAATAAACTCTAAATGCATTTAGGACGTTTTTACTCACTTTATGTCTCTTCCACGATGTTATTTCTCTCTCCAACAACATAGGTTACAATTATATTAGCGTGACCAATTATGCAAATTAGGTGATGACGTCATTTAGCGACTTCTAGCGACTTTTAGGACAGCCAATAGCGATTTTCCTTACTGAGGAGTTGGCAACACTGCTAGCTAGCTCTTAGAAAGCTAATGTTAGCTATGTGTTAGCAAGCTACTGTAGTTAGTTAGTGACATAATTTCCTTAGAGATTAATAAAGTACTCTGATTCTGGTTGATTAGTTAAGGTGCTTGCAAACATAATGTTGCACATAGTTTTTGCATTTCAGCTTGACAGAAAGAATTAGCTTTAGCAGGGTAATAATATTTGTTATTATTAAGTCTTATTTTTAGTCTGCATGCTAAAGTTTAGCAGTAAAGTTCAGACAGTTAGTGAAGTTGAGCTCCTTGACACATATTGATGTGCTACTTTGTGGCCAGCTACAGAGCTGTGGTTAAGCTAATATAAACACATTAGTCCTGGAAAAATAGAGAATGAGGGTAAATGGCATTATATTGAAGAAGATGCCGAAAACATCTACATGCACAACATGAGGTAAGTCATTAATATGCCGTTGCATGTTTAGATTACTCGCAACGAGAAAATCCTAATCCTCCTAAGTTTAATGTCCACACTGAAATCTTAATGTCACATTGAAGTCAGTCTGAGAGCGAGTCATTTCTGAAGCATTCAAATATTTTGTGTCTGGGACATTGTGAGGCCTCAGGCTGTAGTTACTTTGTAAGTTTTTAAACACTTAATGTGTTGCACATGAATAGTCCAGACATAAAGCTGCAGAGCCTCAGAATGACCAGCTGTTATTTTGGGAAAACTTGTTTTTATTCAATAAAACAAGACAAGGCATTACAACACCTTAAAAAGATAGCAGAGAGCTTCTCTGAAGTCTGTAGATACTTGGACAGAAACTGGGCTGATACATGATTACTAACCTAGATGATATGTTAGAATTTACTAGTCATGTTAGAATTAAATCGCCTATTTAAGTGATCATCAAAATGATCACCTAAGTAGCCGTTAGCCAAATTATGCTCAAGGTCAGAGTCAGGGTCACGTTCATCAGCACATATTTTTATGCCTTTTATGGCCCTGGTTACTATTGACCATGTAGTCACAAAACTAGTGACCTCAAACACTTTATTTGGTGATGAAGGAATTTAATTTGCCCTGGATGTGGCTGTTTTCAAGCATCCTTGACTTATCAGTGGATTTTAATCCTCACACAACTGGGCATCATTTTTTATCTAATGTATTTGTTGTGTTTGTTTCTGTTGTATATCTGTAGATTTTTGTTTATTGCAGTAAAACCTTGACCTGCCCAGCGACTACAGATGTAAATTAGCAATTTTGCTGTACTCTGGCATGTTTACATCTTATATTTTTATGTACTGATATCCAAGAAAGAAAGCAAGAAAACATACACCTTGTGAATTCTGATGAATCATGAGTCGGGCCGGCTATGTTACTGACATTCTGTCTTCTTCTTGTTGAGTGTTTACATTTATTCTGCGTTACCATACCTTGATCCAGTCTGAAACAGGATAAAGCAGTACATCCTATTACAATCAGTAGTAAATGTACATGCAAGTAAAACTTGCAGTCATGTATAGACGACATACATTGATTAGTTCCTGCATGGGCTACACCCTCAGCTCCCCCGTCTCTTCTTCTAATGTTGCTCATTGGAAATATGCTAATGAGATTCGTCACGATCGCTGATTCTCTTTGAACTTTTTATTTCGTCACGGGCTGAGTGAAATCACAGAGGTACAGAGCAGGAGGTTTTCTGCCGCAAGCCCATGGCCCCTCTTCCACCATCTGCCGGACCTCATTTCATTTGAATAATAAATGATTGCCTTCTTCTTTTTTTCCCCCCCCTCTGCTACACAGAGGCGCTTCGGCTCCTCACATGTTTTTGCGGTCTGAGAGAAGAAACGGCCACCAGCCACGACGAAGAATTGTTGTCTCTCACTGTAAAGCCCTGCCCAGGGTCTACGGGCTACACCATCCCACTGACTGCCATGAACCCAGCGGCAGCACAGAGAATTTACTGTGCGATCCAAAGCTGAAATGTTTTCGTCTAAGCCTCACACCGAAGGGACTGAAGTCTTCCTTTATTTTGAGTAGCTGCGCAGGAATTGAAAAGCCCAGGCATCCTGTTTTTCTTAAAGAACAAAAAGATACTGAAAAATATTTTCATGCTGGGTTAATTCCCTTAAATGAAAAAAAGTTCAGTGCTAAAGAACAAGGACCAGACATAGATTTTATCAGCAGGATATGCTCATATGGTTGCATTCTTGCTATTGATGGCTGCCAGATAAGAAGGAGAGCCCATTCAGTCATTGTTACGTGACCATTTATAGGCCACCCATTTATCAGAGAATATATAAAATTCTAGTGTCTGTCGCTACAGAGCTGATGGCAGAGGCTTTAACTTATCTTGCACAGATAAGGTCCCTTACTGTCAATTTACATAGTTCCCAGCTGGAGATGTGCTGAAGCAAATCTAATTCAAACTTTTCAAACCTCAAAGACACACAGCAGTGCTCCAAATAGCAATAAAGCCACTGGCCTCTGCCCTCTGGTATACTTCCCATCGCCACACTTTATAACCCCAGTCGCTGTGTTGAGATTGGAACATGTGCTCACCAATGGATTCAAATAGAGTCAATAGGAGCCTCTTTCCCCTTCAGCAGTCAGCATGTGGATCTCAAATAGCATGGCGGTGTGATTAGCATGCACATACTTGGTTAGAATTCAACCCATTATAATTTCTACTTCATATGTAACAGAATCGGGATATAAATGTTAACAGGATGCTAATCCGCCTTTTGTCAAAAACAAAACAAATGATGCCTGAACATTACAGTGTATATTTTCTTTAAAGGGGGGGGGCGTTTACGGGACTGTTACAGCCGTGGTATTTATCAGGAACAAACGTCCTGGCCGTTCTGTCAAAGAGAATGTAGAGAGAGTACATAAATCTGCTCCCCTGCTGTTTGCCTCAGCCAGCTTTGAGAATGATTGACCTCTGCATGTTTCCAGAAGCCTGGAAATGGGGAATGCCCTTGACTCACTAGGTATGAGGGAGGGGGGGAAAAAAAGGAAAAACTAGCTGAAACCCAAGGGATCAGTGGGGGCAGTGAAGCAGGTTGTTCCATTTCCCCTTCGTTTAAAAACTACTGCCAAGCTCTGCATAGGCTTGGACCCATGTGCCTGGCCAGGAACAATGGGAGCCTGCTAGAATTAATGAAACAGTTATCGGCAAACCCTGCAATTAACCAGCTCTCCAAATTCCACTCTGCATGAGTTGCTGACTGAATATCAGTTTGGGTAGAATATACACGGGTGCCATGGTGGAACAACAGCCATTGTAATAGCCTTGGAGGGTCTTTGGTGCCCCTGGGACACAGAGATGCCCCTCCCCCTCTCCAATCCTGTTTCCCATTCCGATCAAACTATTAGTAGTGATAATGGCTAAGCATGCATCCCAGCTGCTGCCTTGCGCCACCATTTCAATTAGCAGAGTGTTTAAAATC
This sequence comes from Oreochromis aureus, assembly GCF_013358895.1. Lineage (NCBI taxonomy): Eukaryota > Metazoa > Chordata > Actinopteri > Cichliformes > Cichlidae > Oreochromis > Oreochromis aureus. Next base: position 17,934,890 of record NC_052959.1, read on the forward strand.
TTTCATTATCATAGCTAAAGTGTGTTCACTGGCCTATATCAGCACTCCCGAGGATAACGTAGTGCTAATCAATAGGATGAGCACAAGCCTTACTGTGAAAACACTATGCATTGTCACCTTTGATCAAGTTCAGGCCAGACGTAGGAGAGGTAATCGCTCTAACATGAAACAGCAGGGGTTGCAGGGTGTTGCAGCATTTGCTAGTGTTTTGAATCGTTCCTGATCTTGAAATAGGTTTTTGATGTAACTTGACATTGTGGTGCTGCACCTTTGGGTACCTATTAAGTCTAATTTCATAGGCAGTGCAGTTTGTTAGTTCTAAATACAGACAGTATAAAAGATGGACATTGCTTCTGGGTTGGACACGTAAAGCCAACGCCAAAGTGCCTCAAGCCGGGATTTTTAAAGGACGCTGAGGGGTGATGGTTGAAAAAACACTTCTGTTCTGACCTCTGTAAACACTTCCCTGCTGAGTTTATGGTTTCAGTCGCTCAGTTAGGGTCATACTGAATAAAACATTAAGTAAATTGTGGTCATTCTATTGATTAGTCAAGTGAGCCTGCGGTTTCACAGTTGGATACGCCCCTCGCTCATCACATCCGGTTTTAAAATACCGAGATAGGGACGCCGTCATCTCCAGGTTTCAAAAACAGGCCACGTTGTACGTGATTAAAATTAGCTTAAGACCAAACACTGACTTTTCAACATCTATATTTCAGTATTACCATATATGTGTTCAGTTATTGGAAAATGGCTTTTGCAGTAGCTAAAACAGAGATCAAATTAAAGTCAAGTGAAAGTTAGCAGGCGAGATGGCCATGGATAGCCTCAGCTGGAGCTAAAATAAATTTTTCTCATTGCTTTTTTCTCCACTGTAATTGCAAAATATCAAACAACGTTTCTGAAATTAAGCTTTTTAATCCACATTTAACATGCCTCTCACAAAAAATAAAAAACAAGGACCTCGCACCCCAAACAGTAACTACCTCTGAAAATAAAACAAGAGGAGTAACGATGAATAATTAAAATATTAACGCAAGCAGACCAGTGGGGTTGTTCTGTGTACAAAAACCAGCGTGTGTGCACAGTGGCATATTATATACAGTCCAACACACATTAGTGATTTAGAAATAAAGGTCACAAAGGGACTTAAAGGCCTCGTATTATGAGCGCTGCAGCACAATCGGTCCGTTCTGGTTCAGTAATTTTTAGAATGATGGTTAGCGCAATGAGAGAAGTTGTAAAGAATCTTGTGGCTTCTCTTTTTTTATTTGCGTAGGTTTCAGAAAGGGCTGGGAGCTAGACGAAAATACTGAACTCTTGTTAAAGACTTGACTTGGTAGGGTTTAATTACCACTGAATCATAGTTTAAACTGTTCAACTGTAAATGAGTTTATCATCAGACGCACATATTAATATTGGCTGGATAAACTTTTATGGAGAAAAACATTTAATCCATAAACTGGAGCGTGTAAATAATCAAAATAAAGTTTTTGAAAGAAAACATTTTAGCTTACTAAGTAGGTCCAATCAGACGATAAATAAAAATAACTAGTTAAAATGTATATTTTTATAAGCTTTCATTGTGTTTTAAACTCTCCCAGCCAGCCTGAACGCTGAGCCGTACCATCATCGATGAATTTGCCATTTATTGACCCGTCGTTTAGAAGGAACAAGAAAAGTTCAAACTCGGGAAAATATGTACTCTCGGGAAAAATGTATGACCCTATGAGTCTTAACAATAAACATGTGCAAATGTATGTTTGGAAAGATATTCACATAAAATGTTTTTTGCACAACTGGCTCTCTGTCCTCTGGTCAAACGCGGCTCTGAGCAGAGATTGCATTTACCAATAAACAAACATAAGGACATTACACTTCATGCCGTGCAGTCAAACAACTGTTCAGGTGATTTCGTTTTAACTGTTCTCTCGGGGCAACCCTTCGGTTTTGCTTTTCATCTTGCTTTTACTGTTTGTGATGAATTTGAAAATTTGTCTGTTGCGCTGCCAGGTTGATGGTCTTTGTGTACAAATAAAAAATGGAATAGAGGGGGCTTGTGGTGCACTGGCGCACATTTGTCTGACAGTCCAGGATGATGGTAGGCAGACTGGATATGGGCTGTGAGTGGCAAGAAAGAGAGCAAGATAGAGAGAGAGAGAGAGTGAGAGAGAGAGAGGGCCCCCGGCAAGCTGCCCTGGCTTTGTTTACAACAAAAAGCCATTGTTTGATGTGGTCGCGCAGCCGGCTCCAAAGCTCCCGCTCCCACAGGATGTGCTCTGGGTAAAATGCCAGACGGAGGCCACTGCTGGATGACTTCGACCTAGCCATACTGGGACTCTGAGCAAAGTCCTCCCGAGGCCTTCCGAGACTTCAAGAAATACATAAAACAATGCATTTTTGTTCTGTATCGATTAGAGGTGAAAGGTGTTACAAATATTTGTCAGCAGAGTTCAGGAGTTTTTGAAATGGGGGAAAGTAAATGGAGCCGTATCACCTGTACTGGAAATAGAGATTATCCCTAACTATTTTCCTTAAGAGGTCATGTGCGTCAGCAGGAACAGCAGGAAAAGGGACATTTTGAGTCACAGAGTCATACTAAATATCTTTTTATACAGTCTCCATTCAAAAAAACGTAAACTGTGTATGAGTTGTGGCTCTAAAGTGACCGCAAGTCGACCCAATCACACACAAATAATCTTTTGGGAGGTTTTGGTGGAAATAATCTAATAAAAGGTGAGAAAATGGTTCCCGAAAGGCCAAATTGTATAAAGCAGCAAAGAAATACAAAAAAGTACAATTTCCTTTTATTATAATGCTGATGTAGCACATAAATAAGAAGTAAGGGAGGGCTTACAGTAGCAATGCAGGCTTTACAGGTGAAGCATTTCAAGTTAAAGCTCTTAAAAGGCTTCTGGCTCAGCTGGCTGTAAATCCTTTAAGGAGCTCTTTAAATTTCTTGATGTTTGTGTATATTTTTTTATCAGTGGAGTAAGGAAAGGGGGCTTTAGTGGCATAAATATGGAAGCAAAGAGTCTCTTGATACATCAATCAGGATCTGGCATTGCGCCGCCACACAAATGTAGACTCTAAGAGTCGCCAGTGTATGGTGATAATCTGAGCCTAAAGCAAGACTGGGCAAGCACAGAAACATGTGGTGGTGAGTCAAGCTCAAATCCCCTCTGACCTTGCCCCTTTCATGCAGCTAGGATGAGATGAAAGGAAGTGTTGATGCCTCTACTGCCCCACAGAGGTGCTGGCTTCACAGACAGGAAGAGGAAGCATCTTCAAGGCCGATCTTCAAATACATTACTAATAGCTTAAATGTTAAACTCCACATTGGCTGAAGAGTGTAGATTTTAGATGTATTAAATCCATACAGAAGCCGTTTAAAAGTTTGATTTACTGCTTTTGGACAAGAGAGGATCTCGATAGGAGACTCGCCGTACTGTTAAGTCCCAAATGTTTAATGCAGGATCCTTTCGTTTAATTTTTCATGTCAGTGGAAGCACAGAGCAAGCACTAAACCCCTGAAAAAAGGGCCACCTGTAAAGTCCTTAAGGACTCCTAGGAAACAGTCCTAAGTGAACTGTTAGGAAATGAAATATTCTTTCTGTCATTTCTCTTTTGATATGTTTCTGGCAGAGTTGGGGAAATGTAGAACAAGCGATGATAGAGGGAACTCACTGACACAAAGGCTGCCTAACGATACGGCTATCCTTTTCTTTTTTTCTCCACACAACACACAAGTTTGTCAAGATAGTTTATGGCCAGCTGTTTCATCTTTCAGCAGTCATGGCTGGAATTAATAGACCCTTAAACACAGGCAGCTGCGAATTTTCTATACTGTGGCTTGTGGCAGAATAACAGTTGTTATTCTGATATGATGAAACCTCCTTCTGCAGCACCGTATGACTGCGTTGTTTCATCTCACGCAGAACAAGGCGGCGGACAGGCCGCACATATGCCGACTCATTCGAATAATCAGACAGCTCTGAGGTGGCTTTGATGGAAGCCGGTGATCTCGCATTTACTCTGCGCCGTTATTAAGTTAGCTGTGAAATATCCTGAGTAATCCACTCGCCATTTTTGTGCAGGCACGGGAAGAAAAATGGGGATTAATACAAATGTAAGCAATGTGTTAAGTCAGGGGTTTCTCTTTGACGGCCACCTGTCATATCTAAGTGACCGATTGGCTTTTATGCGTGGCGATATCAGTGACAAGGTAAATGATTTTTTTTTCTCTTCCAGTGATATACAGCAGCAGCATGATGAGTCAGGGTAAATCTATACACTGAATATAAATAAGAATTGTGCCTGCAGAGCTACGGAGCCTCTGTGTGCACCTCCTCTCAGCAGCGGCCGACTCTCCACATCGAACGACCAGAAATGTGAACTGTCAGTGACCTGAGCAGTGAGCAGCTCCGGCTGAATCTGCCCGGTGTGTGTTTGTGTGTGTATATGAAGGGTTTGTACAGCTCACCGGGAGCCTGCTTTGCACCATGCTGCCGAGACAGCTGTTTCTGGAATTGTCATGACAACATCACAGGCGTTTCACCCTGTGATCAATACACCTGGCTGCTGTGCAGATATGAGCGCCACCCTGCACGAGGAGCCAAACTTCAGATGGCACCTGCTGCATGCTCGCTATATGTTTTAATCCTACATCAAATATATTAATCGTAATTGGCGGCTCTAATTGATGGATTAATTACCATGTAAAATTATATATATATATATATATATATATATATATATCATGTTTTAAGTCAGTTTTGCCATTTAATAAGCATCCTGAACAATCCCAGTCGAGGGTTCTTTCCTTGGAAGGTTATGCAGACTATTTTCTTGTAGAGCTGGATTTATGCTTCTCCAAAGACACTTGTTAACATCTCCGTGAACCTAAGCAGAGAAGAATGCTGTGGTAAACAGAAGGCCACAGAGGTTCGCAGAAGAGTTGCTGTGCACACTTCCCAAATCTTAGCTGCATGTTTTGTTGACCTGCACATTCAGTAAGTTTGTTTGCGGATTCGACTTTTGTCTGTGAGGGAGCCGGAATAAACATTACCATATTCCATGCAAACATGAACGAGACCGCCATGTGAGTATACTGTATGTACAACCGATGAGATGTTTTCCTACATGCAGTCCAGGGAAGCTTTACTAGGTATCCGGCTCTTCTTAGTATTCCCCGTGCATATCACAGCACGGTGGCTTCGGATGCAGAATCCTAATGATGTCTGAAAGAATACCTAGCGTTTCCTTCTTTTCTGTCATATAACATTAGAGCGGATGTCCATGTTAGACACTGTGAAAGTTTCAAATTTTGATATTAAACATGATCAAATAATAAGGTCAGTGTGGGTAATCCCAGTGAGTCAAAAGCTTAGGCTTTAAACAGCGATTCAGACAGTGGGGTTTTTTTCTATTCTTGTTTCAGGTTGAGCAGAAACCATAATAATCTTACAGGTCTGGCTGTGAGGACAGCAGCCCCACCCACCTGTAGTTTAAACCTTTTGTTTGTAACAGACAGCCAATCAGAAGAGAGCTGGATTTAAGGGAGGGGGAAAGGAGATAAAACAGTGGCAGAAGCGAGGGCCTGCACCAATCTATCTATCTAGTTTGTGTTTAGGGTCTGTTTCTCAGTCATTCCTGATCATCCTGTGTTCAAAGCTTATTTCCAAAGGGCCTCGTGCTTTTGCTGTTGTTGTTGTCTCTGGAATAACCTCCCAATTGACCTCAGATAACCATCAACTGTGACAGCTTTTAAATCTGGAGCTGAAGATGGGCGTTTTCTCTCAAGCTTTTCGAAAGTGTTGAATATTTGTAGCAAAGTGTAAAACACTTTGGGTTTAAATGTGTTAGATAGATGTCTTTTGAGAGCATCGATGACTAAAAGTCTAAAGCAAGGCTGTTTGATGATGGTGAATGTTAGACCTGAATTTCTTTTACCCCACTGAGGGATGTTTATGCATGTTAGACAGATTTTACTCCGCTTGTTTTTCTCAGCTAAATGCATTTATGTATTCATTTTGGTCCTAATTGTTTTCATTTAAACGTTTATAACAATGGCAAAAGCCGGTTCAGGTCAACAGGCATAAAAAGGAGACACACAAAAAACAACAACAACAATGATAAAAGATAATAAGCTATAATAAATAAATTAAAAATGCTAAAGTAGATAAATTAGCATGAATGTTTCCCATCTACATCTTTTTTTTGAGTACTTAATTATAGCTTGTCAGTAAAAAGGTAGCCACAGGTGTCACAGAACAACAATGGAGGGCATTTTGTTCAGCTTGTGACATTTCTGACACGTTGTTGCGTCTGTCCGAACAGGCTCCTGTGTGCATTATCCTGCATGGGTGTATTTGACAGCTCCGCTGCTTTTAAAACTGCGATTAGGATAATTACATAGGACCGCTTTTCAGCTGAAACTGAGGACAACTTCGAATGTAGCACCGGAATTTCAATCAGGCCCATTTACTGGATCTCACCTCCGTGTAAAGCCATAGGACAGTCAGAGGCAGAAACTTAGGAGAGAACAAAGTATTTTCGTATGAAAATCACTTTACAGCCAGAGTAAACCAACATCAGACAGCTGGGAATGCAACATAAAAAGAGTTGATGATAAATCTCAACAGAACTGCTTCCATATCAAAGACAATGATTACACGGGCAAAGCCTTGTCTGATTGCAATCGCAGCAGATGAAAGAATAGTTAACCATGTGATGTCTCCCTCTATGCCTTTGAAAAACCTCCATATGTGCTATAGGTGGGGGTGGGGGTGGGGGTTTGACTGCTTTCACCTTTAAGTGGTGTCACAAAATGTGACAAAGGCACCCGGGAGCCAATTGGACATCGATGTGACACCATTCGGGTGGCAACATTTCTTGCGGGCTGCAAAACATCAGTCGTGACTTCTATTGTTGATTGCGGGAGGTGGGCAGATGTGGACGTACGCACGTCTTTCAACTAAATGCTCATTAGTAAAAGCGCAAAAAGGATTTAGTAGAAAACTGTGTTTAAAACTGTAAATTTATTAATGCATTCGAAATAAAAAATATGATGAATTAACCATGAAATTCTTGCCCCTTTCATCCTTGCTGAATGTTGTGACTTTCACCCTCGCTTCCTGGCAACAGGCTAACCCACCACCAGTGGATGTTTTCCAATACCTGCGGCGAGTCTGTCATCCTGGACTGACAGATCATGTGCTCTCTGTCCTTCACCTTCATTCTTCCTTTTTCTTCTGGTCTTTTATTCTTTTTTTGTTGTTGTTGTTGCAGTAACTTTAATGTCAAATGTATTTTCTTTGTCAGAGGACACAACATTTACTGCCTCAGTTATTGCAGCCCAAGTCCCTGTGATTCATTCTCTCACTCTTTCTTTCTTTTTTTTTTTTAACATTTTCACTCCCGAGGACACGCTTTGAAAAACATGTGCCTTTTCTTGGGTATCCACCTAAGACACTACTGTTTCATGAGCCACTGTTTCTCTCTCAAAACAACTGTGCTACCTTTTCTGGGATACTCTCATGTATTTCCGTACGTATGTGCAGCTAATAGATGCTGCTCTGGCATTGTTGAAGAACCCTGGTATTTGTGATCTGACCATTTTTTAAAAACCTCATCCAGAAATTATTGAGCAGATAGTTTCTGCCACTTTATTTCATATTCAATCAGTTTATTAGTTTTATGTCCTGTTTGAGAAGACTTTACACCGAGCATTAATTACCTCCACCAAGGTGGTTATGCTTTTGGTAGGTTAACAATCCATTTACATTTGCTTTACATCGACCGAGGTCTTCAAGGTCACCTCGATGATTCATTGGTTTAAAATTTACAAAAGGCTTATAAACTAACCAAAGTGTTTTATGTGTTGTTAACGTATAGAAAGTACTGTATACAGATTTAAAATGTGACCTTTGACCTCTCCTTCAAAGTCAATAGATTGTTCTGAAGGTCAAAGTGATAATTATGCTCTATAGAACTATTTAAAACTATTGTTTTTATGAGAGCATGTAGGCGTGTAGGGACTCATATATGGGGATTCTGAGTATCGCGTTCCTCTGGACCTCTGAATAATCTTCAAGGTCTTTTATCTCTAAAACTATGCTTAAAATCCTTCTGCCTTTGTTTGTATTGGCAACATTTAGAAAATTATACCAGCATATTGGGATTTTAAATATCACATTATACTGTAGTTTGCATCTAAATATGATCTGAAATTTGACCTCTAATCTCACTTTTGCCTTTGAGATTTGCCTTTCTTTCAAGTCGACTCCAGAATGCGTTATTTTTAACTGCACTACAAACTTCTCAAAGCAGGTTTAAAAAGAACAAAGAAAAAGCAAAATGAACACATTCCCTTTAAAGTTGCCCAGAGACTGGGCTGCCTAGCTGGAGGTTTGTGCTCTTCGAGTGCTTCTTGTTCTTTGCCGTTTTTTTCCCACTGCCATGACTAACAACTTGTGGCACAAAAAGCATTTTTATATTCAAATGACTAATTAAGGGAGCATCTACATCCATACATGCTTGGAGAGGAAATTATGTTTGTGCACGTGTGCAGAATATCCTTAAAAGATGGCAGTACCATAGAATGCATATGCATATTTCTCCCTTTGCAGTCTTCTCTCTTCAAAATATGCAAACGTTTATGCATCTGGATCTAGATATGATGTCAAAACATGGGATCTGCTTTGTGTATGGCCAGTTGTTTACAACAGCACATGTTGAACTGAGAACCTGATACTCAACAATCAGATACAATGAAGCATATAGTTACACCACTAACAGACAGAATAACATCATCAGAGGAGGGAGATGGAAGAGGTAAATGTGCCAGCACTGGTGTGCAGAGGTTCTCATAGCATACAAAAGGAAAGTTGTTAGTGTTCACTGGCCCAGCAGCTCTGCAGAGGCCTGGGGATAAGCCTTAAGCCAGAGCACAGCAGATAGCCAGGGGTGAGGTGAAAAGCTCAGACAATACCGTTAGGCTCTGAGGCAAGCATCCTGCTGCAATGGCAGACTACACCAGATAATGTGTCACGCAGCAGTATGTTGGTGTCGCCAACAACAAGACCCTTATTCACGCTGTCAGGGGACGCGTCATGGCAAGAATGAAAAAGTACAGAGCGAAAAGTTTGAGAAGGGAAGACCGAAAAGATCGAAGAATGAAAACCTCTCGAGTGGGATCTCATGAATAGGATAGGAAAAGGTGTGATGCGGCTGGCGTAGAGAATAGATCTAAATTTTTCTGTCCTTCCCTCTGTAGGAGTTGAATAGGCTGGCCGGATAATATAATTGGTTCCAGGAGTGGTGAATGATGCTGGGAGGGACTTGAACATATCCTAAGAAACCTGACAGTACATGCCGAAGAAAGAAAAGAAAAAGGAAAACAAAATAAATGCAACTTGACAGGCAAAATGGGGGACAGTTAGGCTTAGTGTTATTACCATGACAAAGAGAAAAGAGCACAGTGTCTGCTCCCTGCATGGAGGGTGAAGAGGTTTAAGGACAGAGCAGCAGGAGATGAGGAAGTGGCACACTGAGCTCTGTGTGCGTGAGTCTCTGTGCTCTTGTATTAGCCTGCGGGTGTGTGCGTGCGTATCTGCGCGCGCTCCCTGTCGCTCTCTGACTCTCTCTGTCATATATGTAATCATACGTCTTGCAAGGCGTAGCACTTTGTCTGCTCTGATATTAATACTGCGCAACTAGAACATAACTGAGGCTGGGTGAGGATTTTCTCCACTTCTAACGACAGAAATGATTAAGTATGTTTGTTATATGCTCGCGGAGGGCCTGAAGTGGTGTTACAGATTGAATCAGCTGCAATAGAGACAACTATCAAAGACTGATCACTCCTAAGGGGCCCTTCAGGCATGCAGGAGACTGATTACTCCTCTGCAGGGCAAAAAAAGTGACATCATCCCTGGCTGGAAGCTGTTAGGAAGAGGGTTAGTGCAGAACATGCTTCTTATACCATCTCCACATGCAGCACACACAGCTCCGAGCATTAGCATGAAGACTGGTTCCTCTTGAATGTGCCTCTTTGCGTCAGCTGACCACATCAAACGGCACAGGACAGGGTTAATCTCTCCCATGGTAATGCCCAGAGGTTTCTACCGGGATGGATGCAACTTCACAGTTTGCAAGCAAACGTCTGGCAGTAGCCGGCTTTTCCATTCAGTTCATTCAAGACTGAATATGATTTAAGCCTTTAATAAACAGCAAACTAAACAAAAATAATTGGATGAATCCGCATCAAGCAGAGAGTTTCATTCCAAAATTCGATTTCCACAGAGCATAGGTAATTACTAAACCGCGGCATACATTTCTATCAACAAGAGGGCAACCTTTTGCTTTTCTTTTTCTTTTTTCTGATGTGAATTTTAAGCAAAGCAAGGTTAGACATACTGCAGAGGTGAACATGACAAAGATTAGCACAATGGCATGATAGCATTGTCATTAAAAAAGCATGCTTTACAACATAGTGAAAATTATGAGCAATGGGTAGCTACCAGCTAACAGTCTAGGTGAAAATGCATCTTATATTTGCATGCATATTTAGGAAAACTTGGGAGGAAAGAACAAGTGCTGTGTTGGGAACGTAAGGAACTAAATAGAGTATGAAAAAAGTCTTTGATTTGTTTATTGATAGTAACAAAAAACCCCTAAATTAATGTCAGTTAAAACTAATTGACATTATTTATTCATCCATTCGTTTTTCTTTTTTAAAAAATGCAATTTTTGAGCTCCATAGAACCGCATTTAATCCAAACTTACAAACAGTAATATTGAGAGTGGCCACTTGTACTGAATATCTTCTCCCTTGGGTATCTATTATGTTACTGGCACACTCTGGGGGGGCTAACTTCTCTCCATTTAGCAGAGTTTCGCACACCTTCATAAAAATATTATGCTTTCAAAATCAAAAATTGCATGGTTATCACCGGCTGTGATGCGAACATTTTACTAATTCAGTGTTTGTCGTTTTCGAGACTCAATTATCTGATTATGCTTTCTTCCTCGGCTCTGCAGAATTGGACCCACCAACATGTGTTATTTTCTCTCGCTGGCTGAGGCTTTTCCTGCTGATATTTTCTACTTGTTTGGATGTTCTTGCCCTCAGAATTAGTCGAGGCAGAGCACACTACATCGCCCCAGACAAGCAGGTTATGTTTTCCTAACCTCTTGTTTTTAAGCACCATACAGTGCGACAAAATCTGCTCTTCAGCTGTAGAGATCTTCACTAAGTTATCTGCAGAAAGTGGAGGAAGAACAGCAAGAGCACAGCTCTACAGTTTTACAAGAGCCCACTTTTGCTTTTAGAGATTGACCCGTCCATATGATATTCATTGTATACAATAAGCTTAGCACCTAGGGCTGTTTGCATTGATTATACAGTACACATCCGGAGTCGTTGGACACCTATTATAGGAATTATGTTAGTGTGAAAAGGACATGTCATGACAACATGGAGCGATGTGGATTTTTACATAAAGACAGGCACTAGTTGTCTTAACAAGAGAAATGACACTAATAACAGCCAATTGCTGTTTTGCTGTTATCCTGGTCGTGTTCAGGCTCCTAGTGGCTGCATTTCAGTCCTTGTCTTGCTGAACGATGTTAAGTAGAGTTCCCATTGAGCATCCAAACTCAGTTTACTGTGCTGACAGTGCCCAAATGTTTATCCAAACACAGAATGATGGGAAGAACAAACTAAACAGGGTGTACTGACAAATGCGTTGCGGTGTTATCAACATGGCATGTCACACAGCAGTGGCACGGTGCGGTGCGAACTCTACAGCAGTAAGACGTTTAAGAACATAAGCAGAGCAGGGATTATGGCACGGACTCAGGATCACCTTAAGTGTGAGTGTCAAAAGATATTTCGGTCACAATTATTGTGTTGCTCACCGTTAAAAACTCCAAGTCGTTATTTTTAACTACCCGGCTTGTAAAAGATTATCTCAGCCTTTTTTTTTCATGAACTTGTAAGAAAATAAAAGATTTTCTACTGTGTTAGCAAACCGACAGCCCAAATTAAAGATTGTACAAATTAAAATTAAATAACGAGAAAATACGTAAATATTCCTACGAGCACTTTTGACTTTGACACAGCTAATATTTACTTTTTGAACTAAAGGTAACATTTAATTGAAAGTAGCATTGAAGAGCCAGAAAAAGACACTGAAACTGATTTAATTTTTTTTATAGCAGAGACTGTATGTGACACGTTGTGGTTAATCAGGTAAGAGGTGTTATATTTATCTAACTAACTCCATGAAACATTTGAGAGAAATCATTCTTCATTTACCGCCGTTAGGACCCAAGAGACTGGGTCAACAGGGTTAACAAAGCAAGTTTTCTTTCTTCTCTGATTATTCAGACTTCTGCCAAGGCAATACATTATTTATCAGCATTTTCTTCATTTACTTGTTTCCTGTTTGTCTTTCTTGCTCTGATTATTCAGACTTCTGCCAAGGCAATATGTACTCCTCCTAGATTATTTATCAGCTATTTGTCTGTAAAAGATGTGGTTGTGATTGGATGTTATTGCCACCGGTCATGGTCATGTGACCTATCACAGGTGATTTAAAATGATCCCGCCCTATTTTTTATTGTCTGAGGTAGAGCGAGATATTATACACTGTTAGATGAATTAAATGAGGAAATTTGAGTTTTACAAACTGTTAATTCTTTTCTGTGTTAGATTTAATCATTTTTCCCAGCACCACATGCCAGACTTCAAAGGGTTAAAATTTTTGCTGTGTATAATTAGTCCAAAGCCGCTGAATTTATTCCAAGCCTTTACAGACGCTAGCCTTGTTCAATTTAAGACTGGTCCATTTAGTGCTGTGTACATTTATCCATATTAATGGTTTTAATTAATATATAATATTGATTTTTTTTTACATTTTTATTTAGTTTTCTGTTACGGTAGTGTACAATTATGTGCCTGGTAATGTACAATGTTGTAGGGTATAACATGATTACCAAAAAAGAACTGTGTATATAAGATGTACACAGTTTTATTATGAGAATTTTCTAACATATAATGTTAGACGTATAATATTATAATATTGAGTGTACATATATGCAGCACCACTGCGCTAATTAACAGACCTGCAGATGGCAAAAATCATTCTCTACTACTCTACTAATAGACTACTACTGAAACTACAAATATAGCCGTATGGATTGCGAAACAGTAAAAGCTAAAGTAGAAAAAAAAAGTCTGTCAGAGGGCTTCAAGTCTCAAACTGTGTGAGAACAAAAGGTTATTTTGTCTATTTTTGGAGGGTTTTATTTATAATATAAATGTTAACTAGGGCACAAAGGAAGCAGGCACAGAAGGGGGAAAAATACTGTCTTCTTATCTTTTTTTTCTCTGCCTCATCAAGCAAAGGTTAATCTTCATGTGTGGCTAAAGGAGGCGATAGCAGAAATATCACTGATTATTAAAGAAGAGACAATTAAATTCATAACATAGGCAGAAAATTACAAAACGCACCAGTTCGACATTGAGAAGAAAAGTCTGACATTCCTTTGGCTTCCCTGTCATTCTGCATTAGGTGTGATCTACGCTCTGTGCCCAACTCCACAAAAGCACAGGAGCAGCTTGTGACCCTGAGCGACAGGAAGCAGTCTGACTGTAGCCTACACGGGAAAAAAAAAAAAAGCCTAAAATCTCTCATCTCAGACGTGAAAGCTTTCCTAAATTTAGGACTAGAGGCCATCCTTCACCCTGTAATCAGGTTGAAATAGTCAAGCATAGCCAAACCTTCTGACCAACACCTGAACTGTTAGCGCCGCTTAGCTAGCTTGCTAACAGAGCAAACTGAGAAGCTTTTTTTCTTCCCGCCTTGCAGACATGGCAAACAAACACAGCGACGCTCTGAAAACGCACAAATTAACGGTTCACGCTGTTCCTGCTACTTATTTAGCTTTTTGACTCCTGAAGCAGTGTTAAATTAAATCACCATGACTGTACGTTTCATACATGCAGAGGAATGACTGGTTCGGTTTCTTTTTTTATTATTTCTCCTCACCGAGAAGAAAAGCTTTCTCTTTGTGCTCGCTTACTCTGTACTGTTGCTCACCATGAATGGGATTTCCATGGAGTCCAAGGACTCTTGCGTTTGATTCATAGGCATTGTGCCAAGTGCAGGAAAACAGGAGGTGAAGCATTAGAGAAATGAATTCAGTTATACAAAAAAAAAACCCTGACCGCTGTTTAATATTTCACTGTTTAGTTACTCTGGTAAAGTCCAAAGTCTGTGGCTGTGTGCGCAAAACCATCCTTGTTAAATTGAAAAAAGAAGAAGCATAAAAGTTGGAACAGGATCTGTAATAGAAAGGTAATTAAATCATCAATTAATTAATTTAAAGCTGAAGCTTTTGTTTGTTGTTTTTTTTTTTGTTTGGCTTTTACATTTTTACATTTCATGGGCTGCATTGTCAAAATTTCCAATCCCTGCAACCGGATGTCAGACAAAAGCAGGCGATGGGATGCCGCTTGGCAGGAGGTTCTCCATTTCTGCTGGTATTACAGACAAATTAGATATGCTGCAGGCCTACTTTCTCCCCCTATGGAAATGACCCGCATAGTGTAATTTAGGAAACATGCAGTGGACGGCATAAACGCTCCGCCTTCCCTGTAAAACCCTCCTGCTGGAGGTTTCTAGTGCAGAGTGAGCAAACTGTCTGCAGACAGCAATAAGGTTCCACTTCAGAATCACACGTGTTTCTGAATGGAAACCTGAATAGAAAACTGATCATAGTTTAACTGAGGTTTTCCTTTAATGCAGAAGAAGCAGAGACGGTTTCTTTAAGGCTAGCTTTGTAAATGTTTTTTTTTTCATCTCAAGTGATATTTCAAGGATATTCATCTTTTCAAGAGATATATTACCTCTTATATTAACTACCATGTCACTTGCTGTCATATTTCAAAAAGGCATAGTTTTTGATTAAAGGGAGAAAAGTAGTGAATAGCAGGAATCGATATCACACTAAGCAGAGCTCATTATTGTGTGGCTCTGTATTTAGCAGGAGATAAATTCAGCAGGGTGGGTGCTCAGACTAATAACTATTTCAAGTCCCAATAAAGCCCAAACATCTGATATGACTTAGGGAGCTGATAGAGGCTTGGAGAGGGAGCCGGTACAAAATGCTGAAACCCTCGTGCCAGAACTAAAGAATCCCCTCAGACATATATATATATCACCTCTCTCTCTGTCTTTCTCATTTTATTTATTTATGTCATATTAATGTTTGCAGATGGCACAAAATGCCAAATCGCTCACTCTGCCGGAGGTGATTTACCAAACATTAATATGGCAAGAGAGCCATTTTCGCCACCCCGCCAACTTCCTCATCAATCAAACCTTTTATTACCTGGATTTGATAATAGGTCAAATGTGGGACTAGTTTTGTTTTCTGGCATTTTTCCATTGCAACCGGCTGCTCCTGCTGCTCTCTTTAAGTAAATAAACACGTGTTCCACTGAGTTGGCTAATTAGTTCGATTGCAAAATTTGGACACGGTTAACCTTGAGTATAATATTTTTCTTTTTTTTCAGCTGGAAAGAAAAACACAGGGTTACCAGTAAATCCTTTGCACATGGTGAGCGACACAGTGCAGTGACTTCACAAAGTCTCATTTTGATAACGGCACTTGTTAGATCATTTTTCAGACTTTATTAAAATCGTTAATTTCTCTTTTAAATATTTTCAGGAGGATGTTGGCATCTTTCTGCATCTGCAGCCGACGTGTTTCTGCCTACGCTTTGTTGAAATATTTGGACTGAATAACAACAAATTATGTGGTAATAGCAAAAGGCTTTCCTTCATTTTTTTTGTTTCTTTTTCATTCAGCCTCTGTGACACTGGGTTGCATTTTGTCATTAAAAGTATGTGCTTGAGTGAAACGTCTAAGGATACATTAGACCTCGAGTGGATTTTAGATCAAATCGGAGCTGCCTCGCACAACACGCACCAACCAATCCAACGGCTCCTCCTTTGTCTCGTGAATGTCTATAGATCTATTGTAAACAGTCCTTACATGAGCCACAGGTATTCTGCACAATGCACACTTGTCCTGGTGGGAGGTTTCACACACATTACCAGCCATAATCCTCTTATTTCCTTTCTTCTTTTAAAAATTTGCCTTTCCTCTCGACCTCATCAGAGGAGGTAGTATTTCCACACTACAAGTCGTCAGGCAGCTGCTGCAAGCTCACACTTCATTTTTGCGGGGGCTCCGTGAACCTCAAGGTCCACAGAAACACAAATAACACATGCTGCAGAAAATATAAAATATCTTTTTCCATGTGCTGCACGTCTGTACTATATAGGATGAATCACAAAAAAAGATCTGGCTGTTGGAGAGAGAGCTTTGAAGGTTTTAGTCATACCCAAATGTGCTGTTTTTCCTCTCATGCGCCTCGTCAAGGTCCTCCCTTGTGCGTCTGGATCGTAGATGCTGGGAGAGGATCTGGTACAAAGAGAATTACAGATCAACTTCAGCTTGACAGTAGATGAATGCAGCCAAGCACAAAGAGCCTAAATAGCATTGCCTGCACCTCAACATAAGCATGAAGCACATTTCATTTAGAGAGAAATGTGCAGAGAAGAAATGATGCTGGTATATAACAACTAAACCTAAGAAATAAAAATACTTCCATAACTGGGGCACATCCTCATCAACCGCACTAGTTAGAAAACGGGTGAGAATATTAGAGACAAATTACACAATCCATTAGAGTGCATCTGCAGACGGTGGATCAGAAGCACATGGCTGTGGTTTTCGCAGGACAAAGCAGACAGACTAAGCTTTTCAGACTTAAGCGTCGCTGAGGGTGCTGCTGTGATTGTCCTTGCTGAGCATGATCTTTCCAGTATCTCATAAAAGAAACCACTTTTGCTCTTTTTCACGTATTGGATAACCCACAAACCTCCAGCCTGGCGAAAAAAAAAAAGAGAGAGCGAGAAAAACAAAAACCAGCTCATTAATGCTCAGGATAGAGGAGCTAGCAGGAATCGAGCAAGTGAACTGGTGGA
This sequence comes from Oreochromis aureus, assembly GCF_013358895.1. Lineage (NCBI taxonomy): Eukaryota > Metazoa > Chordata > Actinopteri > Cichliformes > Cichlidae > Oreochromis > Oreochromis aureus. Next base: position 17,951,956 of record NC_052959.1, read on the forward strand.
GTACCAGCGAGCAAATAACAGCACAGTGTGCCATTCAGATAGAGGAACGGCACGATGTTGGATACATGCTTAAAATGCCTGCATGTGGGGTTTTTTTTTCCTTTCTTTTGTTTATTCTTTTCTCTTACCTAAACCCATCTACAGTTTTGTCTTTGAGACATGCACAAGACAAAACAAAACCAATTTGGACAATTTCATGATTATTTACGCTGGAACTAATGCGGACTGGCACGCTCTGTTTCTCACATTCCATCCCAATGTTATTAAGCTATCTTAAATATTTCATAAACATCATAAAATGTACCAAATGACTGCATTTACACCAACTGTTTACATGCTTCTTTTTTTTTTATACTTTTCCAGGCAGATTTCCAGGCTTCATTTTACAGTAAATTATAAGTAAATACTGTAACAAGACTTAAATTGTTTCATGCCCATGTGTATGGATGTGATTAGACCATTAGTCGTGCGCAGCCGTTACACTCCCAGTTTCTCCAATCAGGTGCAGGCTGCATTAACACTGGGCAGATGTTTCTGTTAGTTCAAACCCCACATGTGTAAAAGGTCTTTGTGAATGAAAACGGGCAACAACAAGCCTCGATGCATGTGGCAAGAATTAGGAGCACAATCATTAATGATTATAATCAATCATTAAATTCTCACACTTTTCCTGTTAGAGTTAGCAGAATTATGAGAGTGGGAAAATTAGATTTTAGAGGTGAAAATGATCACCTAGAGCACTTAAAGCACACAGGAGGTACACACATTTCAAAAAAAAAGAAAAAAAGGAAAGAAAGAAAAGTTACTTGTTGCAGTACATCTTCTGCACTTTGGCTGTTTTGATGCTAAGAGTGATCTGGGCAGCATATTTTACTTAATTAAAAAAATCTGAATGCACCACCTTTAGTCAGAGCATTTCCAAAATTGCTATGTTGTTACTCCCTCGTGGCTCCACTAAAACTGTCCCATTTTCTGCAAATGTTAAAGCCTCTCAACAAAATACCCCAAAAGACTCAAAAGTAGCATTTTTAAAAGTGGCAATGCAACTTACAAATTACAGTGTGTGGGCCAGGATGTCACATTTCACTCCCTGTCTTTGAGGCGGAAAAATATGCTCTCTGTATTTGTCTAAAAGGCATTCTTAAGAGGGTTTTAAGCCATTAACAGTAGATTCTGTGGAGCACCTAACAAAATAAAAAGAGAGAGCCCTAACACGCCTTGAGATATTATTAAAAACTACAGCAAACACAAACCTCAGTTTCTAAAAATCTCACATTTCCATTCCTGATAACAACAGCTGGGTGCATTTCAGAGCACAAAGCCCATCAGCTGCAGCAAAGGGAGTCTGGTCTGCTGCAAGCTGGATGTACTTAATAAAATAGCCAGGGTGTGAGGGGAATCTAGGCCACAGAAGCATTCCTATTTACCACTATTTACCCTCAGCGTGTTCTCAGAGGGGGGAAAAAACAGGTGCAGAACCATGTTTCACCTTATGAAAACAATTGTGGAAAATTAGCATTGTTCTCCTCTTCTCCTAGCGCCAGAAAAGCTGCCATCAATAAAATCAATTCCCCCTCTGTCATGCTTTAACCACTCACGTAAACAGTTTTAATCAAATCTGCAAAACTTCAATGATTTTTTTCCCCCTTCAAAGACTCCACGTGGCCTCTTTCACACCTATTTTCTGTTCTCTGATTTCCTTTGCATGTCAGCTGCTTCTCTCTGTTCTTCCTCGTGTTTGTCTCTTTTATTCTCCGTCTGTTGTCTTTTATTCTCGCTCCGTCCTTTTGCTCGTCTGGGCTGCAAACCAGCAAAACTTCCTCGAGACCACTTTAAGAAAAAGATCGGAGGGGAAAAGAGTGATCATATGGATTTGAATTGTCTACATTTTTTTTCTTCACCTCGGTGGATGATAGAAAAACCACAGAAGACACCTAGTGCACTGAAGACATTACCAGGAAAATGAAGGGCCTATTTCACAGACATGGATTAAACTAATCCTGGTCTAATACACTGAAAAAGAGAACTTTGGCTGTCTGTCTGTGAAACCAATCCCTAAATCTCATTGAATTTAAAATGTCTGATATTTCTATACTCTCTATTATTACTTTATTAATAGCATATGTTGGGTCACACAGGCTCCCATGTTGATTTATAAACATGTTTACGAGTCCTGTGTGATATACGAGACGCGCCGAACAATAAAAGTGGCGCAGCTCTGGAGTTTACTGTGCGTTAGGCTTCAACTTTCCACAAAATTCAATCAAAGAGCGATCTCACTGTGTGCTTTTCCCCTCCTCTCTCACCCCTTTCATTTGCTTAATATATTAATCTATTCCCTTTAATCCATATCAGATGATATCAGGCAGTTGCTGTATCACTGCAGTGGCAGCATATACAGTTATGTGTCGCCACTGTGCGATATGAAGCTGAGGACAGAGAATGAATCACTAAAACACAGTAGTCCTGTCTGTTATGTTTCCTTTAACATGTGAGGCATTTTAGCTGACTCTTCTGCACACATGGGAGTTGCGATGAAGGAAGCAAATAGCCATCAAGCTCTCAGCCCCCAGTCTGTCTTTGCTTTCATCCTGTAACGGTTTCCAAGCAGACCACAAAGGCAAATGTTACATATGCATTAATTGCACCGTCTCAAATGTGTTTTGCTTCCTAAACAAAGCTGACTCTGTGCCTATGAGGCTAATGTGTGTGTAATATTAAGGTTTACAAGCTCGTTGTGATTGTATTACCTCTGTACAAGATATTGCAATCAATATCACAGCATAAACATGATCACTGAAGACCACTCTGCTGGATATGAAAAAAATATTAGCATTGTTACCATCAGACTGAGCCAAGCCTGTGATTCCAGGCTCATCTGTCCTTGACTCAAGTGTTGCCTTTATGCTACGTGTCTGGTATTTTTTGATGTGAGAACATTGCCCCCTGCTGATTCCATTTTGTACACTATCTAAAAACCCTGACAAGCAAGGAGCTGAGTGACAGAAGACATGTGGGATTGGGAGGGGGGGTCACACAAATGCTGCAAAGCGATCCATCTTATCTCTGACGCCTATTTTTTCTCCTTTCTCTGCTCTCATGTCACAAAGCTGGTGTCATCTTCTTCTGAGCTTCCTCTGCTGCAGCAGGCACGTCAAGTTCTCAGTATGATGCTGATATTTTTATGGACGTTACAAACCAAAAACGAGGTAAAGTCTGAGGACTGTAAACGTTTCACTAATTTTCCAAATAAATATTTATAACACGGGAAAAACACTAATTGAGTCAGTGCATCTGGGCAACGCTTTATTCTCACTGCAGCGTTAAAGATGCTGAAAAACTTGGCTTCAAATCTGACTTTTCTCTACAGCATTAAATATTCATGACTAAATACACAACAATCAAAGTTGAGAAGGGGAAAACATACTGAAGTTTTTTTTATTATTATTTAGAGTTTAGCAATTCAAAACTGACCTAAACTGCTCCATAATAATACTGATTTATTCATGGAAATATTTGACACCACCTTTTGGGTGCTGGCATTCATATGTATGTTATTTTGACACAGACCGCCCACCTAAACATTGTTGCACACAAAGAAGACCCCCGTGGCAACAGCACTCCCCCGGAGCAGTGGGGGGTTTTCCTCCACAGAGCAGCAGGAACCAGAAGAACCAGAAGAACAAGTACTGACCAAATGTCCACATCCACAGATCTAATGTTATTAAATATAAGTCGTTTGTGATCTAAAATTAAGCTCTAAAGAGGCTTAATATTCTGGCTAACTAGTTTTGATGGTTGAATAAACATGACATCATGTCATACATTAGACCAGAGGTTCCTTAGGTGTGGGGCCCGCCCCCTGGGGGGGGCGCAGAGCCATTGCAGGGGGGGCGCGGTATGAAAAGAAAAAAGAAAAAAAAAGAATGCTTGGACACTGCTAGCATAATGGACAGGTTTTTGACGGGGCTCCCACACAAACGCAAAGCAGGAGATGAAGCATCGCCCTTCCAAGCCAAAGACTAGAAAATATGGTGAAGCATGTCTTCCCTTTGGCTTCACCTGCACAAGTGCCAAGGTAGGTCTCCCCTGCAAATAGTTTTCCCTGCGTCGGGAGCACGCGCTGGGCTCTCCAAATCACGGCCAAACAGTATCCAACAATGTTGCTTTTTAGTTGATAAACACTTCTTGTAATAACTACTCCTGAAATTTTGGACATGTTAGCTCATTATACAGTAAAGTTACAGTGGGATACAAATAATATCAGGCTGATCCTGCCACGATTTTTTCCCCCGGTTCAAATCACGGACAAACAGTATCCCACAGCTGTTTTTGTTTTTGAAACCATTTTGCACAGAGAGGCATTTTTTGAAAAATGTATTGATAGCAATGTTGAATATTATTACACAGGAAAAAACAACTACACGTAAAATAATTACACCGTGACACCTCTGCCTTTCTAAATGCAGGGACAGTAACTGCGTGTGTATATGTAAGCGTGTAAAAACGGCAGATAGATTAACAGTAACAATATTTTGTCTCTATCTGCCATTCTGCAATTCATCTCATGTAAACAATAACGTGGCGCACAGCGTGACGTGAAAAGAGGCACATACCTTTGACGTTGCGTGACGAACTCTGTATTCCTCGTCCACACGTAAACTTAAAAAAGGAGTTTTAAATCATCTCCGTTTTCGGTGAATCGCAACACAGCACGTGTTGACGAAAGGCCCAAACGCATAGAAACGGCTGCGTTTTCAAAAATACCCGTGTAGGTGTGGACGCAGCGTAAAAGACTTAGTAGTGTATTTTATTACTACCTGTAATTTATTGCCGTTTACTTGTATTTGCTTAATTGTTTACTAAATGTTTGAGGTGTGAAATAAACCGCAATGGAGTTTGTAAACAAAATATGGGTGTGTGTGTTTGGAGGATGTGTTTGTGCAGGGGGGTTAGGTGGTGGTGGGGGGGGCGCGAACATTTTTCTTGTAAAACAAAGGGGGGCCTGGCAAAAAAAGTTTGGGAACCACTGCATTAGACTGAGAAGGCAGATTAACTGCAATCTGCCTTCCCGTTAAGACCCGTGTAACTTCAGGACACTGAGACGGGCCTATAGACAAATCAAGTGTTGCAATAACACACTTAACTTGCTCAAGCTGTAAAAAATTTGCACACTGGATTCATTACCAAACATTATGCATATCATGTTTTACTTATATTTTGCATTTTTACATATTTCTTCATTTTACTCCCACATCTCTAAGTTATATAACACACATACAGGCATTACCCGTCATTTGTACACAATTACTATAATTACCCTGCATATACATTCATACACAACGGAAAGAGGAAAACATCCTTGTAGTAAATATTTACTTTTTATATATTTATCTATACAAACTGTTTGTACCTCTTATGTTTCACGAAAAGGCCACACTACTTTTATATTTATGTAACATCACTTTAAGAACTAAGCACTGTCTCTATCAAGAAAACATCATGTCAGCAAAAAGACACAAGTTGAGTAAATAACAGTTTGAGACACGTCCTATTAGAGAAAACAGGACATTATTGTCTGCAGTTTTTTCCAGATTCTGTTCCATATAGGTTCATCTGGCAACTGTGTTCATATCAACTGTTTACCAGCTGGTTCACTGACAACAGCTTGTATAACTGCATCAGCACAATCTGCTGCCTGTTGTCATATTTCTTGTGCTATTTTTGTGTCTGGGGCTAGCTGCTGTGAGTATGCGTGCATTCTGCAAAGCTCTAATTGGCTGACAGGTACTTTGGCCAAACATTTGCATTGACTGATATCGGCTTTGCTGACAGATATCAGACAAATAAGTGGCCGATATTTTAGCTGTTGTGTCACATTAATTTTGTGCTGACTGAAAGGTTCAATATCATGATAAAGTTTGTTTGTTTTACTGGCACAAAAGAGGCAATCAGAAAAAAATGGTATCAGTATCAGTCAGATTATGATTTTAAACATTAGTAGTGGTGTATTAAGACTTTCACAATCAGTGCATTCCTAGTTAAGTTTCTCCTGCCAGGAAAGATGGTGGCCAATGACTGCAATACCATAAAATGTTCAATTACTAAACATATCAGAGGTGAGAGCAGTGATTCATGCAAGAGGCAGAGTTGGTAAACAGAAACCAATCCAAACTCTTATGATTTTGGCATAAAAATGTGTTTATGTAGTAAAAAAAGGTGAATTAAAAATGGCTCAAATGCCTTTCAGCAACATAAAAATAGTTTGGAAATGAGCAGTGCAAACTAGGCAAATAAAGGAAAAGCTCGTGCATGTACTTTACTGTAAATTATATGCCTGGACCCTGATAAGGCATCATACTGGAGCTGTCAGAAATCAGGTTCATAAGTTCGAACATTTGTCACAGTTATAAATACCATGTAGATCCCATTTCATGTGTCAGCCAGAAAAGCATGAATTAAAATTTCATGTATACGAGTTGAGTCATCCAACATAATGGCTAAAAGATTCTAAATAAACGTTAAAATCGCCTGGTGGGAAAAAATTGGTATTCTAACAGCAGCCGTGCTTCCAAATGATGATAATCTGTATTCACACAGTCTGCCAAGTCAGATGAAAGCCTTCAATTAGCAGACAATTCTATTCAGTATTTTCTATCATGCCACCACTATTTACATTCCTTGTCAGCACCCAAGGCAGCTCCATGCCCGAACGTTGCAGGAATCACGCCTGGTGAGAATATGAGTAACCCTGCTGTGAACAAAGTGCGAAAACAAGTGTTTTGTAATAATCAGAGACGCGGGCTTCTAATGCATGATGCTCCCTACCTCATGGCTGTAGATGTGAGGAGCCATAAGTTGAAGTGTCATCCCTTCAGTCGTAACCTCCGATAAAAAACTGGAGATTGCAGTGGAGAGATGAAACACCTCTGATGCTTTGATTTGCAGCCTCACACTGGCAGTGTTCTGCACAGGCCCGCAGCATGATGCTTGTCCTCTCACCAGGTGTTCTTAGTGGAGACGAGCCACTGATTGAATTTTGCTTTGCTACCTATACAACACTGCTGGGCTCACAGCAAATGCATTCAAAACAATACAGTAACTGCCTTCCATTTTAATGCACTTAAATAACAGGGCAGCCACATAGTCTGGCTAAGCTATGATAATATAAGCTTTGTATTTCCGTGGGTGGCATCGTGCTATTATTGTGCACTGACAAGCATTGCCTTGAGAAATTCTTTTCTCGGGAATAATAAAGCATCAGCAGTAGGCCTCATCTTTTGCACTCAATAATCAACTCATACTGGGGTGCTAAGGAGCATCTCAGTCCCTTTGTGTGTGAGAAAATTCATCCAGTGTAGGGGTTTTCTTTCAGTATCATTATTATTAGTATTGTACTGTGTTAGTATGGGGGCCAGACACATAAAAGAACATATTTCAAAGCCAAAAGCAGACCAGTGGGAGTCTGTTTTCAGTGCAAAAAAAAGAAAAGAAAAAGCTAAAGGCCAGTCTGCAGAGGCCCAGCGTCTACTCACGTGTCTTGCTGGGTCAGCCCAATAGCGCTCCAGGTCAGCTGGATTTCTGGAAGACCCCATGCTGGAAGTGACAAATTGAAACAAAAACTTAAACTGTGTTTTATAGTTTGAGTTGAATTCATGAAAATATTATGCAAACAACAAAAACTCTGGCAAGGAGCAAACCTGCTGCAGATTATAGAATAATTGTAAACATTAATGTGGATCAGTGGTGAAGTGATTTATCGAGGCTGTATCAGACTTCTCAGATGTGAGGATTTGCAGCTTTTCTTCGTTCTACGCCACAGTACGGCAAACTTATTTATTTAATTTATGAATCACAGACTGTTGCAACTCGCACAGGCCCTGATCTTAATATACATGTTTTCTGATTTTGATCCACAACACGATAAGGCAAATAAAGGCAAATATCAATAATATCGATACCAATGCTGGTATCGGTATTGGATTAATACTAGCATGATAGGACCAATACTTTGTTTCTATCCTCTAGGTTCAGTCTGTAACCCACTGAATTGTGTTGAATAAATTATTGTTTTTAGAAATGAAAAAATAAACCTCAAACATCCAGTATGAAAAATGCCTGAACCTTTTTTGTGTTGACTGCCATGTCTATTTTATTTATAGCCTATTGCACATTTAAACAGCAGAATTTGGGCCGAAGTTCTTTAGAGACAGACACATTTAGATTCCAGGTCTCCAAAAAACACAGCTTCGAAATATATGAAGAGCTTAATGTGTGTTTTGTTGTGTTTAGTCATTATTGTGGAAAGAATCACAGAGATTTAGTGGTCATTAAAATGTGTTCAGAATTTGTTAATTGTAATAGTGAAATAATACATAAAATAATCATTTGACATCTCATTAGATCTGACACATCACCTTCCGTAAGCTGCCTTAATAAGTTGAAAGTATCAGTATTGGTATTTACTTGGTAGAGGATCGATACCAAAATTTGCAGTGTCGCACAACACTAGTGCAGAAACAGCTGGGAGCTGTCGGGACATGGTCATGTGACCTACAGCGGGTGTCTTGTGGTCTTTGACACAGTGGCAGTCCCTTTGTTTGCAGGCTGTGACTGGGAGTTTAGAGCCTGTGTCAAGGCTGATTTGGCTCAATTCTCATAAGAGAGAAGTCAGATTCACCACTCTTCGTGCAGTTCTCAAAACAGTTAATGCATTTTTCATAACAGAGCTAACCTGTGCAAAAGACACTCCAACAATCAAACATTTTGGCATTTGTCAAAGCATGAAGAGCATCAATCGCTTCAACTCTGTGATGAATGAATAAAAACCTTTCACTACCATTTAAAGACTGAGTATTTGAAATGTTTAGGTTTTTTCTCAAAACCTTACAGACTTTGGAAAGAGTTCTGGAAATGAAATGTGAAGGATTAAAAAAAAAAAACTTTATAAAACTGATGAAATGGAGAAAAGCAAAATAGTAATCAGAAACAGAAAACAGCCAAAGAGTATACAATCTGAGAACATAGTATCAACTACTGTACAGTCCAGTAAAGTCACCAACATACATTAAGCAACCACTTTATTAGGTACGCCTGTTCCACTGCTCATTACAGTAATCCAGCATAACTCAAAGCATTTAGAGATGTAGACATGGTGAAGACAGCCTGCTGAGGTTTAAACCGAGCATCAGAATAAGGAATGTCGGACGGGTTGGTGTGAGTATTTCAGACATTGTTGATATACTGGGATTTTCCTGCACAACCATCTCCAGGGTTTCTGAAATACAAAAATATCCAGTGAGGAGCAGTTCTCTGTGTGAAAATACAATGTTGATGTCAGAGAAGAATGGCCAGACTGCTTCGAGCTGATAGGAAGGCAACAGTAACTCAACTCGTTGCCTGCAAACTATGCAGAGGAGCATTTCTATTTGTTGCAAGAAAACCTCTGACGGTGTGTTACTGCATTTATTCTTTCACACATATCTGAAAAAAGTTTAAAGTAATTTGACTGAAAACATTAATGCAGTGCTTGACAGTATTCGGGAAAGCGAGCAATCTAGACTTGTGACAAAAGTACAAACTGTTTTGATGAGCTGTCAGATTCAAGGTAGAAGTGTATGAACGCGGTAACGAATACTTTTAGAAGTGAAGTCTGTCTAGAAACAATAGCAGTGTGTGTAAAAACAATGAGAATGTCAAATGTGGGTGGGGAAATGCGTCACTGATTTGAGCACTGCAGTAAGAGTAGCGAGAATGACTTTTGTGCTGTGAGAATTGAACCAAAGCCACCGAAGAAAACTGTAATTAACGTATTTCTTCTTTAGTCTTCTCATTTGTTTGACACAGCAGGTAACCTGTGAGGAAAAAAGGTAGCATGGAATTTTCTTTTATTAACAAATCACGACTTGGCAACGTTTTCCATCAAAATATGATGACATTGATAAAATATCACCAACACAGAGCAGACTTGAGGGGTTTTTTCTTCTTCTTTGCCTTAACTTTGATTGTTGCTTATTTGTTCATAAATATTTAATTCTTTGGAGAATTGTAAGATTTGAAGCCAGGTTTTCAGGGAATTTAATCCTGCAGTGAGAATAATGTTGCCCAGATGCTCTGACTCAATTAAAGAGTTTTCTTATAAATATTTATTTAGAATATTAGTGAATTATTATTGTTACCCTTCAGCCATTCCTTAGTATTTTCTGTGGTTTGGCTGACAGGGTATGTTGTCCTGCTTGGGGAGTCCATTCCCCTCAGGGGGTGTGATTGATCTTCACTAGTGTATAAGTGGGTGTCAATATACCATCCACATGAAAGCCAGAACTTAATGTTTCCCAGCAAAGCAGTGCACAGTGAGTGAAATATAATCAGTGTTATTCATTTTACCTGGTAGTAGTTTTAATTTTTAATTTTTGCCCAGAATCATTAATGTTACCATTTTTTTAAAAAAAAGAATAAATACATGAATAAATAAATACTGCTGAGGGAATAAAAGTAAAAAGAATTTTTAAAAAACTCCTTTACTTGTGGATGAAAATGATCACTACTTTAAGTCCCTATTTTTAAAGTGTATAAATAGGATCTTATAAAAGAATATCATAACTGAACCAGTACAATCTATAATGTAGATGTAAGTGGATGCAAATGTTTACTAAGTTATTTTTTAACCACAACAACTCCTCCTGCTGTTAAACAGCATATCTTTAATTTGCAATTAGAATGTTTTCCATGTTAATTATAAAATGTCATCATGATTTGTATTTTAGTAACATTATTAAAGCCTATATTTTAAAACAGTGCCTCATCTAAAAACATGGAAAAATGAAAGAACCAAGAAGTTAACATATAAACCCCTATTGTTATGCTATTATAAACTTTGTCACAATTCTATCACAAATACACAAAATAATGTCCAAGGAGAGAAAAAAATGGACGCTGGCGTAATAATAGATATTGTGAATTAACAGCAGAAACTCACACATAACTTACATAAATGATACTATTTAGGCAATGTGCGCAAAATATAATATATACAACATACTGTATTTATATAATGTGTAACATTCTACTGTTAAACTCGACATGTTTACAGGTATACATACATTTCAGTCTGTAAATAAATGATGTCCAGAATCTAGTGTTCTACATATGTGTGTGTTTGTGTTTTGTATTATATTTATCTGATATTTAAATTATGTGTGCCATGTGCACAACACTGTTCTTAATTATTGTACTGTAATTTACATACTGAACTGAAGTGAACTTTATTTATTTCAGACATTATAGTCGATTTGAAACCAAAAAACAAAAAAGTAATAAAAGACAACACAAAAATGCAATCATCAGTGATTACACTGTGAAATTTTCCAGTGTTTTCAGAAGTAGGAAAAACATCACTTATCACTTAAAGAAGGCACAGTTAAAACCATTATGACCAGATTTTCTGAATCAGTTAGCTGACACATTTGCATGTAAACTTCCTCAGCAAAGCATGAAAGGTAGGAACATTACCAGACAACAGGTGCTTTTAAAGTATATAATAGACTGTAATCAAATGATTAAATATTCATATACTGTCGTCTGTTTTCTTTAAAGCGCCATCACATTTTTTGTTTCATATATACATATATATATATGACTCAGCGTTATTGCACCTACTCTGTGTTCCATTGTTATCGGTCTTCGATGTTTTGCAAAACCCTGGGTCACAGTGACAGATTATAAGTCATTTACAACAGTTTAAATATTATCTGTCACTTCTTGACATGACCGTGCGACTGCTGTCTGTCTGTCGGGGACGGCTGGTGTTTTGCTCCCATTGCTCGCTCCCTGTCAAAACGGAGCGCAGGAAGTGGAACCGTTTTGGACCAATGAGCTGTGAGATTACTGGGACGCCTTACCCAAACAACACAGGCAGCAGGACAAATTGTTGTTGGAAATATGTTTACGATATGACCGACAGGTTGTATTGATTTATTCAAACACTTGAATGCTGTGTTTCGGAAATGACGAAGGTCGGAGCAGCAAATTTTAAAACTCAATGAGATGTTGTAAAAGCACAGCGGCGACCAGCATTAGCAATCGTTAGCAAGCTGTCAAATGCTAGCCGAGGAAGCTAACCGGTAGCGCGTTGAACAAGTTATTTTAGAGAAGCTCTTTTATTTGTCGGAGGGTAACTTCACACCGAACACTTTGTTCGTGTATTATTTGTATGGTAAAGAATCCAAAAAACCGATGTGTTTTTATCTGTTTGCGCCATTGCCTGGTTGAAATTTAAGCTAGCAAAAGGACGTTAAGTTAGCTTAGCACCGCTCCGTAAACTTAACATCTACCAAACTGGACAAAACATTGGATTTAGTGGGGTTTAAATCGGGCTCGGCGGGTTCGCTGACCCCTCAAAAGAAGATGAAGAAGAGGAAGGAGCTCAATGCTTTGATTGGTCTCGGGGACAGCAAGAGAAAGAAGACCAAAAAGGGCTCCGGTCACCGGCTTCTCCGAACCGAGCCTCCGGACTCGGAGTCGGACTCGAGTTCCGACGATGACGACTTCAACGGCATGAACGGCGGAGTCAACTTTGGGAAGTAAGTGAGCAGTTTAACGAGTTTTTGTTACATGTGTATAATTAGCATGTTTTTTTCCTACGTATTTGAACTCATTAATGAGATGCCTTAAATTCGCTTTCAGTTTCTAAAGAAAATCTGAAAGTCCTATCTGTGCTACCCTACCTCTGGGACTGGCTTGTCACTATTTTATAAACTTCAGGGATACATGGGAAAATGTAAACATAATAAATGTGTTTTTCAGCATCATTTCAACAGTCAGCTCCCATCGAGCACACTGCCTTTATAGTGCAGAGATTAAAAGAAAACCTCTTTATTGTCAGATCAATTCACTCTCCTGCTTCTGTGCTCGGAGCATCAGGAAAATCATTGACTGTATAGAATCTACCCATACAGATTTCTGAAGCATGGTTGCTTAGAAGTAATCCTCATAGCACACAGCCTTCTGAAAATATCTCCTTCATTAAAAATGGAAGAATGTGTGCGGCTGTAAAGCGGTCTCACGTTACTGTGTTTCTTCTCTTTACAGAAGAAGCTACACACAGTGCTGCAATGTGTGCTATCCCTTGTTTCTGTTCATCATATTAGCTGCCTGTGTCATGGCCTGTGCTGGGCTCATATGGATGCAGATTGCTCTGAAAGAAGATTTGGACTCCCTGAAAGAAAAGCTGCACAGCAGTAAGACTCTTAAACAAACCTTATTATCTTTTTGTTATCACTGAAAAGAAAAGAAAAAAAAAAGGTCTTGTACTTTGTACACGAGTCTTTTATATACTAGTTAAACAGTCACATATTCCTTTATTTTTAACACTTATGTTGTTTTTTGTTACAGTGGAATCCAGCCAGAAAGTTTCGTCAAGTGAAATACCAAAATTAAGCGAGGACCTTAAAAACAAGGAGAGACAGCTTGATGATATTGAGAATGGGGGCAGAGGCCTGAACAAACTCTGGTCCAATCTGACAGAAATGAACCGAAAGGTCAGTCGTAATGTCTGTCTGGAGGTTTTGAAACCACCTCGACATTTACTCAGTCATACATACAAAACTGAGCTGTTAATGATAAGCTACTGAGTGGTAGTTAAACTTAGAGTGAGATTTAACTCAGGATGATGCACTTTTCATACCATGTAGCTGAAAATTGCTTTAGAAAAGTTTTCAAAATCGCGGATATAATACATGAAATAGAAGTGGTGCCGACAGTAGTAGTTAAAGTATATTTTTTTAATTGTGGTGTTAACTTGTAAAAAATGCATAATTTATGTCCCTACAAATTGGATTGGATTTTTTTTAAATTTTCTGAAATGAACAGAGAAGAAGATTTTTACATTTCTTTAGTCTTAATTTTAGGTTTGCTGAGATGAAATGATTGAATACATAAAGATGCCAGTTTGTTAAAATCACCAGACTAGTAATTCTGTAACGAACATGTTACATTTTTACTGAAACTCAAATTCAAAGCTGTGACGCTGTTATTCAGACTACCACCAATGCTGTAAGTAAGATGGACAAAATAACATACCTAGTATAATAATGTAATAGTAATACAGTCCAAAAGCACCACATACATTTGTTTTAAATATGTAAAACAAACAGAATATTATAACATTAGTGATGGTAAATTTGAGGGATGTTCTATTAGATTGCATTTTTTTTTGTTAGGTGTGTCCCTAATAAAGTGAAGCATGGATGGTTTGTGTCTTTTATTTGTACAGATCACTTTGCTGGACTCTGCTGTGAACCATTTAAAGGCCAACTTGAAATCCGCTGCTGATTTAATTAGCCTTCCAACAACAGTAGAAGAGCTTCAAAAGGTGAGAAGAAAAGGGTAATAAAAACAGAAAAAAGATGCCTTGTACTTTTTTCCCCTTTTTTAAATTTTGTTAGAAGTGACTTTGCAAATATTTTTCTTTTCCAGAGTGTTGCTACAATTGGGAGCACGCTTACAAGTGTACAACACGATGTGAAGACTATGCAGGCTGCTCTTGAAACTCAGAAGAAAGATGACGACTTGAAGGAGACAGTGGTAAATTTATCAGTGACATTTGTAATAGTTTTGGGTGAACAACTGACAGTTGGTACGACTACATGTTGTGACTAAAAGCATATCAGATCTTGCAAGCACTTCCTCCACATATTCACACTTTCAGATTGCTTTTGTACTTCTTGCTTGTGTATGTTTGAAGTTGACTAATTGTACTTTTCCCTTATTTGGCCATTGTTTGCATGCAGTTACATTAATGTATGTTGATAATAAACCTGGGAAAGATTTCAGGTAATAATTACATTAAATGCGCGAATAATTTCTGAAAGCAAAAATCTGAGACTGCTTTAAACACTCAGTTTTTCTTCTTTTCTCTTAGTGTCATGTCAGGGAGCACAGATATCTATAATATTTCTGAGGAAAAAAATGGCTTTAAACTGAAACGAAAATGGCTAAAGCTACTTGTTTCAGAAAGTGTATATAGGTATAAGCAATTATGTTTTACGTTTTGTTTTAATTGTTAATTATGCAGATTTAAGCAAACGAGAGAACAGAAAAAAATTCCCTTTAATATTTTGCTCTGTGTAATTACACATTAAAAAAAAAATTTTTAGTCACTTAAATTTAACTGATTATTTTTATTTTTTATTTTTTACTTTCCTTCTAGAATGTACACAACCTTCTTATTTGTGTTCTTCGATCATCCACATACACTCAATGACCACTCTATTAGTTACACCTGTTCAACTGCATGTTTAGGAACATCAGCCAAACACGTGGCAGCTGCTTCATGGATTTGGTCATGTCGTTATGGTCAAGATGAGCGAAAGTTCAAAATGAGTATCAGAATGGGGGATAAAAGTGATTTAAGTGACTTGGAACGTGGCATGATTGTTGGTGCCAGATGGGCTAGTCTCAGTATTTCACATATTGTTGTTCTGCTGGGAGTTTCCCTCATAACCATCTCTGGGGTTTACAGAGAATGGTGTGAAAAAGAGAAAATATCCAGGGAGCAGCAGTTCTCTGGGTGAAAATGCCAGAGGTCAGAAAAGAATGACCAGACCGCTTCGAGCTGATAGGAAGGCAACAGTATCTCAAATAACCACTCGGTATTTACTAAGAACTGAGGTTGTTCTGAAGGAAAAAGGGGATCCTAGCTGGCACTATCAAGATATGCCTAAATAAGTAGCTAGTGGTTATATATCTCAGTGTCTCAGTAGTTACGACTGTTTCCCAATGTTGGTAAATTGTGTGAGAGGCAGAAGGGTCCATGAGTATAGCCTTCACAGCTCTTTCTCACAAATATTGAAGGGTTAATGCAGTGTTGGCAGCTGACAACCATCACAGAATAATCAGTAGCTGTATTCCTTCAGAAATAGGATAGGGCTTCAAGCTTTAGTATTTCACATGAGCAAAGCTGAAAAATTCTTTTATGAGTCAATGTCAAAGTTGGATTTCACTTATGTTGTTTGACAGCTTGTCTGTTTTTATTTACATCTCTGCTCCCTTCAAATGCTGCTGAAGGCTGCGGATCTTATTTATTATTTATGTATGGACGTATGGAGACGGGTGTGTGCATAAAACAAGTACTGCATGCGCTGGAGTGAATACGTTAAATAACTTGGTGTCCTGCTGTCTAATGTACTTTCAGTCTCACTCAGAATTGAGACACATCTACTCAGACATGACCAAGGCGTTTCAGTCGATGAAATGTCAGTTGATCTGCTTAACTGTTACATGGATCCAAACCAGAAGCTGAGGTGAACTTCGCCACAGCGAGATTAACTTGTTAAACCATGAATGCATGCATGCTTTTGCAGTTCTTGTCAGGCTTACATTGACGGAGTTGTTGGGTTAAGAAGGTCCTGTCATTTCTTGGATTCATGCCTTGTGTTTCCATCCATAATACATGAAACAAGTGCCAATCTATTTTGGGAGCTTAGATGCTTTAGTTTGCAGAGTGAAACTAGGTCAAATATCCGAGACGACTGCAGAATGTTTTCTCCACATTATTTTTCATTAGCACAACAGTAAGATAAAAGACACACACAAAGTAATTGTACACTTCTATCTACCTGATACCATGACTGCAGCATTCATATAAAATACACTGTCAACCTGAACCCGTTAACACCTTGGCATAGAATCTCTTTTCCCTTAATTGCGTATTTTATAAAACTGGATCTCTTCTAGTCTTAAAGAAATCTTATCTAATATTTAACTACGAGTTGGTTTACATATTCTTTTTAATCATTATAGGACATAACAGACCTGAGAAAAGCCATGAGTGAGGTTAACAAGACAGAGGAGCAGCACCACACATGGACTGATGAGCAGATCCACATCCTCCTCTCTACAGTGGCAGATCTTCATCAGAGAGTGGCCTCATTAGAAAACGGCTCAAAACAAAGCGTCAGTAATATGATGAGCCTTTTTTTCCCTTCCATTTGATGATTTTGTTGCGTTGTGTTGATACCAGGATTTACAGGAACACTCTAGGCACTTTTTATTTTATCTTCTGCTTTCTGCTGTACAGTTGAACAACAATGACCCAGCACCTGAAGCGGCAGTCAGCAGTGAAAGTCCAGCAACTGAGGCGGTGAAAGAAGCTACAACAACCAAAGCAACACCGGGGGATGTGCAGGGTAAAGTGTAGACAAAAGGGAGCTTATCACAGAGGTCATATTTGCCCCGTGTTGCATTTTAATGCTTATTTCTTCTTTATTTATGTATTTTCTGACAGAGATCTCCACCCCGCTGACAGAGCCACAGACGAGCAGGCATCCTCCCTTTTTAACTGCAAACCGCTCGAAGAGACATATTTGGACAAAATGTCCAAAGACGGTGTCACTGCCTGGCATCGGTTCTCTGACAGGTGCGCTCTAACACTATAAATACATATCTCAGCATTCATAAGAAAGAATCAGAATGTTGGGAATTACACATTGGCTTTATTGTGAAGTTAAATGAGACGATTGATTCTTGGCTGTAATGAAAGGAGTCTCTGCTTGTTGCCTGGCAACCTTACCAAGATGATAAGACTACCTTTCAGCCAACAAATAGCCCGGCGCATAATCCCCTAATCTTATTTGGATACTTTTTTTGCATTGATTCAGCAAAAGGGATACATTGCGTTAATGAGCTTTCGAGGTGCTGCAAGAAGAAAACCACAGCAGTCCTTTCATGTCCTTGTAGTAAAGTGAGGCTAAATCCACATTTATATGAAAATGACCTGTGTCCAGAAGAATGTTTTAGCATCTCCACACATACAAGCAAACCTAATATCATGCATTTCTAAAACACTCAGTTGTAGGGTTCCTAACGCTAGAGTGGTGCGGAAATGCATTTTTTAGAAAGCTGTAAATGTGTGGACATGCTCTAAACCTATGGAATTAGATTTCTGTCAAAAGTCCCTGCATGAAATAAAACATAATTACGAGCAAATAATTGAATTTCATGAGTGCAGGTATTGATTGGAAGAAGGACGGATGAAGGACCCTAATGTGAGCAGTCACTTTCTAAGCAGTGACGCCACAACCTCTGGATTAAACAGGTTCAGTTTTGTGTGGTAAACTGAGCCACACCTTGGCAGTTATATACCATATTTGTTTACAATTAGGAAAATGCAGTTTGCATAGTCAGCCATCAACAGTTAGTTTTTGCTGTGTAGCAGTGAAAGTACTGAGTACTTGCTTGCTTTATTGCTGAGGAAATCTGAAAAAACAACCTGAGGAACTTGAAGCACTTCCATTTCCATCCAGTCACTATATACAGTACATGTATCTGCTGAAGACTGGGCAACTTTTTGTTGGTGGTTGTATATGCCTTGTATTTCGGCTCTAACCCTAAAATTATAAATGCTGAATCCTGATGTTCTTTATGATTTTTTTTTCTTTAAATCTTAATAAGCTATGTGATGTTTTAAAACAAACTAATGGGACAGAAGTGAGGAGGCTTCCGAACTTGTTGCTTTGTTTTCAGCAGAAAATTAAATATTTCCAAAGTGTACAAATTTTATAATTATCTTTGTAATTAAAATAATTTTTTTCAGACTTGGGACGCATGTTCCAGCAGACAGATGGTGAAGAAAATTCGGCGAGTCTGACCTACGAGGACCTGAGGGTAATATTCGGAAAATCAACACCCAGCCATCGTATCTTCAAGTGCTTTGACACTGACGGGGATCAGAAGTATTCACTGAAGGAGCTGAAAGCTGCTTTAGGTTTGTGAGCACATCATCATCACCGAGAGCAGTGAACAGTATTGAATACCCAGCAGGGTCTGTGGGGGTTGGGGTTTCTGCCTCTTTTCTGTAATTGCTGCACTTTCCTGAACTGAATATTTATCATACTGATTGTGGAAAAAGTGACACTGACATTCCCTGTACTCGCTCCCCATCCTCGAGTCCATTTCAACCCAGGGTCAGCCACAAAGCATCTTAAATTTTAACAGCAATCCAAATGAGTATCTGTATATAGAACAGCCAGCTCCTATGTTAACAAATGGCTCAGTTTATATTATTAATCCATGGAAAATAAGTGTGAATTATTTTGACTCTCATGCTTTACCCTGAATCTTAAGACTTGCAGTGTTCATGTACTTGTCTTTATTTGTTGGTTGGTTTGTTCGTTCCTTGGACCACCTGTCTCATCTTGATGTAAAATTTTTGTGTATTTAGCTTTTACTGAGGTTGTAACTGTCAGTGTATAGCAGACTTTCCTCCTGCCGGCACCTGGTACAACTCACGTAAACTTTATTTATAGAACATGAGATAGAATTTTATGAATGTTTACAAATGACTACTATAAACAGCTTTGTCAGGCTTTTGTTTTGGTTTTAGACAATTTCCTAACTTCTCCAAAAACATACTTTTGTATGCTCTTTTCTAAGCTGGTTACAAGTTTGATTGTTCCCCTTCCTCATTTACCTTATTCAGATGGTTTGGATCATGTATATTATCCATCTGTACATGTGTATATATAGTGACTGTGGTTCTGTTTTATGCATTTTCCTGGTGTTTTGCAGATTTGAAGGGCTACAAACACTTAAAGTCACTTAAAAGATTTTTAAAGCGGTAACTCATGAGGCATATGTAGCAATAACAAAATGATTTAGATGTTACCTGTGTAGAATTGCAGTGGAAAGGCAGAAGACATAGCTCACAATATGTAACAGGTAGTATAAGAAGCACTGATCGTCACTCTGGACTTGACTCATTTAATGCCATTTAAATGGCCTAATAATGTTGTACTTACATCATAAATTTGTCATATTCAGACTTTGTTGTATGCTGTAAAAAATGTATTCTAATCCAGTTATCTTGTAAATGGGGTTGGGATGATAAAAAGAAATTTGCTTTACAGGCATAATCCAACATGTTGCATTTTTTAATTCTGTTGTGCTTTGCATGTTCCTTTATGTAACATGAATGCATTATTTATAACTTAACGTAGGCGACTTAATTGTTTTTGCGGGACATTGGTTAGCTGGCTTTGGCCACCATTGCATTGATTTTGGGTCCATGCTGCTACTGTATGTAAATGAGAGATTTTATGAATGTCTTTGTTTGAGCACCAATGAATAAACACAGTTAAAGGTTTGATTGTTGGTTTCCCTTGTGTCATAAGACAAAGTGACAATTCTCATGTGTCTCTGGCACTTAAGTCTTTTACTAGAATTATATCCAATCCAGTCTGAAATATACAAAGGGACAAAGATTTGATAGACATTTTCACAAACTTCACAGTTTTTGGAAACTGGAACACATTAGCATCCCCCTTGAGGAAGGCTATAACAATATTCTGAATAAAACTGAGGTCAGTCACACATTTCAAGAGAAAGTCAGGCCAGAGCTCCTTTGGCTCTCCAGTCCTGTGACAAAAGCCCCAGCAACTCCTCTTCATTCTCCTCCTCTTCTTCAGTGCTGTCGCCAGTGTCCACTTGTTCCTGCTTTCTGGGCAGAGACTTGCTCTTCACCACATCCCGTCTGTCCCTCAGTAGTTCCACCCTCTTGTAACACTCAATTTGCTCATCAATTTCATCAATCTGACGTTCAAGTCGCCCCTCCTCGTCTTCTTCTGCCACGATGGCCTCGGACTTTGTGTTCACCTGTCGGATCTCCTTTTGAAACTCTTCCCACTCCTTGTCCATTTGATCCTTAGGAGCGTCCACATTGCGCACTTTGGCATCTCTAACCGGATCGTCGAAGAAACCCTCCGGGAGCGCCTCGGCTGTGTTGTCTTTCTTCTCTGGGATCTTCTCCTGAACGTCTGCTTTGAGGATGGAGCCTGAATGGGAGATTGCAGGCGTGGATGGGATGGAGCTGTCAAAGAAGTCAGCTGGTAGTCCTGCAGCTTCATCCTTCTGAGCAGGCGGATGTGTGGCCACCTGTTCACCTGTCTTCCCAGTAGCTTCATTATTACCATCATTATCGTCGTCGTCCTCATCATAGACTCCAGCCAGCAGGCTCAGTCCTGCAGTCTTCTGTGAAGAAGTAGCTGCCCTCTCGCTGGGTTTCTCAAAGAAATTTCCTGGCAGTCCTAACGAAGGCTGACCAGGAGCCGCTGCGGATTTCGCCTTTTTTCCATTAACGTCCTCGTCGTCGGGTGCTTTCCGCTTCAGTGGCTGACTCTGCGGTGTCACCGGTTGAGTTTTTCCTCCCTTCAGCTCAGCAACCTTTTCTTTGTGCTGTTTCCCAAGAACATGCGCCGGCCACAGTAGTTCGGACTTCACCTGCACATTGCACAGGGTACAACTGAGGTGGCCGAGACTGTTGTATTTAGCAAACGGAGACTCGACGCGTTTCTTGTCACTGGCTTGCTTTTGTTTCTCCCTCATTAGCCGTCGAAGTTCCTCTTGATTAACAACTTTCTTCCCTTTCTTGGAGGTCGCCATTCTTGTAAACAAAAACAAGCTTGTTAGCTAGCCAGCTAGTTGCTTCTGGAGAAGTACGCGCGTCTCATAAAGATGACGCAATAGAATAACCTCGCGAGATCTGTCAGTTGCCTGCTAACGGGGTTAGCAGGGATGTTAGCCGAGGCTCAGGATTGTTGTATCGCCCCATTCTCCTGAATTCAGCCGCAAAGCATCGATACCGTTTTAAAACCTGCATCCGAGAGACGCGGTAGAAGAGACAACGATGTAGTCGTTTGCTTTTCTTTCTTATTCTCCCGATTCATTGTTTGTGTGTGTTTTTTTTTTTTAATGTTTATCATTATTTTTTATTTTTTTGTTTTCATCGCCGCACCCATAGATAAATCAAACCATATTCATTTTCTTGCAGCTAGCTAACGTGTCCTAGGAACCGCGTACCGCTATTTTAATAACAGAAGCGTTGCGAAAAAGCGTCGCCGTTAGCTCAAAATTTCTAATAGGACTGAGCAGATTTCATATTTGTGGATTTTTTTGCTAATGCCCACTAGCAACCGGATTCATATCACATCTTCACCAAACGTTAGCCTCGTGTGTAGTTCCCCAGTTACCGCACGATAGACATCATGACAGGTGAGAAGATACGCACCATGCGAAAGGACCACAAGAAACCGAACAAAAATGACGAGATAATGGACACGTACGATGAGACCTCCAACGGGACTATCTCTAACGGCACCAGTAAGCATTTCAAGTCCAACAAGGCTTTCCAGAAGTCAATCAAAACCTCGGCACTACAACAGCAGCAGCTCAATGCCAACAACATCAACGGTAACTCATCAGTTGTCAGCGACAACAACAAGAACCCAATAATCCTGACCAGTGACGACTTGGAGTTCCCTGTGCATGAATGCGTGTTTAAGGGAGATGTGCGTCGGCTCTCCTCTCTCATCAGGACCCACAGCATCTCCCAGAAGGATGTGCATGGTAAGCTTTCTGCTGTCATGTTTCCATTTACATAACCAGTGTTTGTGCTAGAGGCTGATATTTACTTGACTTGTTTATTTTTTTAATTCCAGGGAACACACCTCTTCACTTGGCCGTCATGTTGGGCCACAAAGGTAATGCTGAACCATAGAGTAGTAAAATGAAATAACCTCATTTTTAAAATTGTTATTATTATTATTGCCTTGCACTGGATTAAACAAAATTACCAAGAGCACTCTGAAAAAGTAATCTTCCAGTATCTGCCTAAGCCCAGGAAATTTGACTAAATCTGCCGTGCTCTCCATGGCCTAACATGGCTTTATTAAAAGAGTATTTTGAATCCTCATTAAAAGCCCCCTTTGAACACAGCAGTTCCCTATTCCTGTATTGGAATAGCCCACATACCCCTTGTGCGCATAACCGTGTCTTATCTGACCTCTGCAGAGCAGCGATAACATAATCTTGGTATGACACATTAGTTAGGCTCAGATATCCACATATATCAGTAATTGCATACAAAGAAGCCAATTTATGGGCACAGAGACACAATTTCATTTATGTGTCAATTATATCACAAATTTGACTCAAAGGTCTTTGCAGTCTGTGTACCACGCAAAGTCCTCTAGTCCTGAAACCTTAATTTGGTACAGATTAAACTGAACTATTAGAAACGAGGTTGTGTCTTGCCCTGGCGACCATGCAGTTAGTGGACAACTCACTCTACCACCTGAGCCACAGCTGCCCCGTACCTACTTCACTGTGTAACAAAGTGCCTAGTTTGGCATGCCATCAAATGAAGACAGAACAGCTGCCTCAACTTAATCCAGATGCAGACAGCTGTTTCACAGTCTGCCATTATTTCCTTGCTAGAGCCAAATCTGCCAAGTATAACTGCAGGAATGAGTAAAGTCAAGAGTCTTCATGCACTCCTGTCATTTGAGTAACTGAAGACCAAGTGCACTACTTTTAGTTTTTATGGCAACTCCGCTGTCATGCAGGAAATGTTTAGCGTAAGCATGTGTCTGTCTCTAATGTGGCCAGCATTACCATCTGTTTGCTTCTCTCCTGCTCTCTCTGCGCCCATGCACTGTGTCTTTATAGAAATTACTTTAAATTGAAGCTGCTCTGATGTACACTTTGTTATTTCAGTTGTCAAACAGTGACACACAGCCTATTATGACTAATATCAACCACATGTCGCTTTCGAGCCATTTTTAAACCTGCTGCTCTCTGCTGTTAAAACCCTGACATTGTAATGGATGAGATTACAGTCACATAAGTTAAAGGCAATGGTTGTGGTGTGATTTCAGCACCCACAGCTCTAAACATGTTGTCAGGCCAGCTCACCAATTAAAGCAAACTGGTTTTTTTAGGAGAGGATCCTTAAAGAGACAGGAGCTCAAAAGAAGCACTT
Organism: Oreochromis aureus; assembly: GCF_013358895.1. Classification (NCBI taxonomy): domain Eukaryota; kingdom Metazoa; phylum Chordata; class Actinopteri; order Cichliformes; family Cichlidae; genus Oreochromis; species Oreochromis aureus. The sequence goes on from NC_052959.1 coordinate 17,975,768, forward strand.
TAGTCAGAAAGTCCATAGAGTGCAGTATACAGCATGAGAAACATTATTGTGGGTAAACCCGTTCTACCCACCCTTTAAGTCATGGTCCTGTAAATGAGCGTAATTTGAGCATGCACAGAACACTATATAGTGGCCTTTTGCAAATATTAAAATTGTTTCTAACAACAATGCATGTAGTGATAGTGCAGCAGTAACACTACTGTAGAACTAATCACATTTGTCACTCATTGTTTGGTTGTTTTCTTCTCTTTTTCCCCCTTTTTCAGAGTGCGCTCTCCTCCTGTTGGCCCATAATGCACCTGTAAAGATAAAAAATGCACAGGGATGGAGTCCTCTAGCAGAAGCCATCAGCTTCGGCGACAGGCAAATGAGTAAGCCTTTAAAAACTACTCTGAATAGCTGTAGACTGACTTGAGCTTTTCATATTTGGATCTGTTTGTTGCAATCTCAGTGACACACCTACAATCATACACACTCCCTGTTTTGACAGTTAGGCTGAGTTCTGCCTATCTGAGGGTTTTATAGATATACAGTATCTTCTTTAGACAGTATTTGTGGGTTAGTCAGTCATATCGGTAATTGGGAAGGTGTTCTGTATGAATGCTAATATTGTAGTTGTGTTACTGAACATCAGCTTGATAGCTGCAGTGTTTTCAGCAATAATTATTCCTGATTTTTTTTTTTTTTGTGCTAAAAATGATCTTAAAATTTGGTGTCCGTAGTCAGTGCCTTGCAGAAATATCACTGTACAGTGTAAGGGTCTTCTCTGATTTCTCTGTAGTAACTTAGCATTTTGGCTGGATTTTCTTTCCCCACATGTTTTGTACTGGCATCAGGAATCAAATCAGTTACTCTGATTATAGATGACATCTTAAGTTTCAGAGAACATGTCTGCAATACATAAGGGTTAGATCAGTGTTTCATTTTTTGACAAATAAAACTTGTGTAACAATGCTGAAGATATAGAATTTCTAGCAAATTGTCTCCTCCAGTATTGTCATAAGGTAATGAGATAAGTGTTAGTGATCAAAGGATCATTTGTTAGTCATGTTAGTGTTTAACCACAGCAACTGCTGTCTGGCCATCCCATCTAAAAAGCTATGGTGGGGATTTTCTCTGAGCACTCACCATCCAGATGGGCTGGAACGCTGCCTTAGCAATGGCTTAGTGTTAGCCCCAAGCTTAAAGCTTGCCACTGCCCTGCTTAATGATGCTACCGCCTTTAGGTTCGACATCTAGTGAAATGAGTCAAATGACATGTAAAAGGTCCCAGCTAATGCTTTGGGGATATATTTGCTCCTCTGTCCTTGTAGGTTTTGGGTTAAGTTAGTGTGATTTGTTCAAGCTAAAGTAACATATAAATTGTCCGCTAAAAGGGCTGAATAGTAAATAATTTATTTTAGTTTCTGTAGCTGTGCTGAGCTGCACATTTTTAGTTCTTGCTTTTGGCTCTATAGATGATACGAGTGAGCTATGAGCATCATTTTCTTACACAGCCTGCGACAAAGCGTTTGAGGCCTGGTAGTTTGAATAATGACCCTCAGCCTTGTTAGTATGCGTCTCGGCTCTCTGTGCTTGCTGTGGCAGGCTGTCTTGGGACTGGGACCGGGAGCTTTGCTTTTGAGAAGGTCACATCACTCACAAGGGTGAAGGGGTGGCAGAGGGGCAGAGAGGGGGCCGGGTGCATTTAAACCATGCATAGAAATTCATAATCCAGTGACAAAGGATATTTAGATTTAAATCTTTGGCTAAATTACAGCCGGTGCACAGCTGGTGTTAAAGAGAGACAGAGAGCAAGGAATAATAATGGGGTTTGCCAAATATCAAGTGTCTATTTGTGTGTGTTGTAGCTTGTCACAAAGCACTGCAGTCTTGTCATCAGTCATCACCTTTCACTTTTACACATGTGCACATCGTGTCAGCAGCTCGCTATCTGGACGTGCGATTATGAGCTGCCCGAGTGCAGCAGCGTGTGCTTCGTCAGCACTTCTCTCCTCGGTCACGTCTATTTTCTGCCTAATATTTCCCCTGGCTGAAATAACCAAGGATACGTGTGAGATATGCTGAGATATAAATTTTTTTTCTTTTTTTTTGTTGCCCTCTGGTTCATTCTCGTATCATTGAGAGGACGCTGGTCAGTTTGTGAGAGGAAATCGTGCACTTCACGAGCCAGCGGGTTACATCAGCTGATCCAATCACTGCTGTGGTGTCTGCACAGTTATATAAATTATATAAAGCTGGGTGGGATTCAGTGTTTTTGTGTTATGTAATAATCTATGAAAATCAGACAATTTTAACTGACACGTTCTGGCAATCAGTGTGTCGGGATTTGGGTGACAGAGTTCAGTACTGTGGACTGGTTGTGAAATATGCATACGGTGGCACTCATATCTCCCTCAGCGCGAAAGGTCATTCGAAAATGTTGGAAGAGAGGGTGACCACCATAAAATATTTGTGGCTTGTGCCAATATTCATCCTTTAGAGGTTTAAAAATGTATTAATAACATGCACTCAGCAGCTCCTGTTAAAATGCACAGTTGTGGCTTTAGATCGGGGTTGTCAAACATAAGACCAGGTGGCCAGAATTGGCCTGGCAAAGACTCCAGTCTGGCCCACTGGCAGGCTGGAAATGTGAAGGAGGGCATACATTTTTGGGACCTTTAACTTTATTTTTATAAGTTTTACAGTCTTTGCTGTTGATAAAGATAGCGTTATGACCATTCATGTTAAATCAGAGGAATTAAGTAATAGCTGAACAATGAAATCAGTTAGAAAAACTGAGACATGCTGTTAAAATTGCCACTTCTTTTTCTTATATTAAGATATTTCAGGGACTTAATGTGTAGTTAAACATCTTTACGCTGACAGAAAGGACAGTTTCACCTGCCCGGCCCACTGTATGTGGCACACAATGTAAAAAATGAGTTTGAAAGTCATACCACATTTTTATAATTCACATGTTGATTATAATCCATTATGATCCATCTCTGTTGTCTTCCCCCAGTCACGGCAATACTGCGGAAACTAAAGCAGCAGTCGAGGGAGAGTGTGGAGGACAAGAGGCCAAAATTACTCAAAGCTCTCAGAGAGGTGAGACTCGTTGATGACAAACTCAGGTTTTCCACTGGCATCGTTAAACCTTTAGTCCCATAAAGTTTGAAAAAACTCACTGTATTGATTTGGTTAAATGTCTGCTGACTACCCGTGAGCATGCAACATCAAGTGATGATGCGCGTATAATCTGAACTTTCTGTTGTGTTGTGCGTTGACCTTTTGACGTGTTTGAATGCTTTGGTGCAGCTCGGTGACTTTTATCTGGAGCTGCACTGGGACTTTCAGAGCTGGGGTGAGTTTTAACTTTCACACAAATGTGAAAGTTTCAGATATTTCCTGCAACATATTCTCACACACAGTTACAGCGTGTAATAGTTTATAGGCTGCTTTTGATTTTTAAATCCCTTGAAAATTGCCGGAGCTGTGTCCTCACCCAAAAACCTCCATTAAGTGCGAACACAGCAGGAAGTCACTCTTGAATAAATGCACGTCTCATCTGTTGTAGTGCCTTTATTGTCCCGGATGCTGCCGTCTGATGCCTGTAAAATCTACAAGCAGGGCATCAATATCAGGTAAGATATAAATACTAGCTAAAGTCTGCCCCCATCTACACCACTGTGTGTTTAATGTAGCAAATGTTTCCTATTGAGGTCGAGAACTTCTTTTAGCTCTGAAAAGTAGGACGTAACTATCTTCACACACTCTTCCTCCTCTCTCTTGATTTAGACTTGACACCACTCTCATAGACTTCACCGATATGAAATGTCAGCGCGGCGATCTTAGCTTCATTTTCAACGGCGACGCCGCGCCGTCCCAGTCCTTTGTGGTTCTGGACAACGAAGCAAAAGTGTACCAAAGAATACACCACGAGGTAACTGGGGGGGCATAACGAGACCTCTTTTTCACATCATGTCATCAGCAAGATGTGAAAGAAATGAACAGCAAGAAGTTGACTCAGTGTTTTTGCCCCAAGGAGTCAGAGATGGAGACAGAAGAGGAGGTGGATATTCTGATGAGCAGCGACGTCTACTCTGCAACCCTTTCCACCAAGTCCATCACTTTCTCCCGTAGTCAGATCGGCTGGCTCTTCAGAGAGGATAAAACAGTAAGGCTTATTTCACAGTATGGTTAAAGTAAAAGCAATGTGACGACATTAGGATGAAGAAGGGGGAAAAAAAACATATTAAAGGAACTTTGGGGTTTTTAAGTACTCGTGAGAAAACTAAAGGTGCGGGACCTTTCCCATTTTACAGAAACAGTTGCCGATGCGTTTTATAGTGTAAGATTAAAAATCCTACAGTAGTCTGGAGAAAACTGAGCAACCACATTACAACAGTGGGAAGGAAGAACTCCCTTTCAATAGGAAGCAACATCCAGCTGAACCAGGATCAGGGAGGGGCAGCCGTCTGCTGCAACCCAGACAGATGGCTGCTCTCAGGAACAACAGCAGAGCCGTGGTGCTTGAAATTTAGCCTAATGTTTTGTGTAACACAAAAGTAAAAACAATTAAACAAGAATAAAATAAAATATTAATTTTTCATGTTAATATTCTATCAGATATCCTAAACATCACATGTGTGTTGAGAAATCAGCTAGTCTTCATTGACCTGTGTAGTTCCGGATGTGCCTAATTATTGTAAATTAAGGCTAGTGTAGAGTAATGATCCCCAGCTGATTGTCACATGAGCTCATTTGCTCATTTTCTCTACATATGAATCATAAGTTCAGCTCCTTGAGCATCGAACAGGTGTCAGGGGCTCTATGATCCCCAGTTTGACAGTTACTGCTTTAAAAAACGTTTGTTTTTTTTCTTTACTTCTTCATTTGAGTCTTTCTTTTGTGGTATCCCGAAGACATACAAGCACATTGAAAGATTAGAGGGAAATAAACATACTTAGCCCTTAGGTTTTACCTCATGACTCCTTGAAGGCATCACAAGCCTCACTTTGATCCTCCGTACAGCCTGTGCAGCACAGCCCAAGTTTGAAGTTTTGTTTTTACTGCTGTTGCATTGGAAGTATGGCACCATCTGTTTGTTTCCTGTACAGGAGAGAGTTGGAAACTTCCTGGCTGACTTCTATGCAGTGAACGGTCTGGTGCTGGAGTCAAGGAAACGGCGAGAGCACCTAAGTGAAGAAGACATCCTGAGGAACAAAGCCATCATGGAGAGCTTAAGTAAAGGAGGCAGCATCAGTGAGCAGAATTTTGAGGTGAGAAGGAAAGAATTCAGGGCCGTGGCTTCATCCGCCAGCGGTGAATGGTGCTAACACTGACGGATGTGTTTCTGCCCCCCAGCCCATGAGAAGGCAGTCCCTCACAGCTCCAGCGCCCAATACAATTTCTTGGGAGGAGTACATAACCGCGGAGCACGGAAAGTAAGCACCTTGTGTTTTCTACGATTTCATCAGTCCTCGCCGTAATTAGGAATTTATTCAGGGCAGGTAGAAGAAAATATGTATAACTGCTGCTGAGTGTGAAATAACATCTTTTTGTGTTCGTCTGTGCCTCTTCCCACCTTCAGGCCACCTCATCTTGGCAGAGAGCTTGTTTGTAAGGAAAGCAAGAAGAACTTCAAAGCTACTGTAGCCATGAGCCAGGATTTCCCTCTAGGCATTGAGTCGTAAGTACATCCCTTCCTCCTTAGATCTATTTGCGAAGCTTTCTGTGCAGATTGAGCCTGGGTGGATACACTTGGGATACTAGAAAAGGGTAGTGCAGAGATGAAATGAATCACATCAGATAATTGGGCCAGGTAGACAAAAGGGCTTCAACTGGTTGTGGGAGAGAGCCACTGATGAGAAGATTACAAAATTCAAACACTCCCCCACCTTCACCACCCTCCCCAAAAATGTTCTTTGACTCAGCTTGGCCACCATGGGAACCCGGCACGGTTTGTTTGAAGTTAAAATTTCTTATTCGCTTCTTTTCATGCCTTACTGTATGCACCTGTAACCTTGGAGCTGCAAGGCTTTCATGTGTTGAGTCTTGTTCTCAGAGTCGGGCCAAATGATGGGCCTGGCTGATAAGAGTTCTTCAGTTTTATAACTTTTTTTTTTTTTTTTTTTAAATCTTTTAAACTGTGTTTTTTTTTCCAAGAGTTGATAATAAATTTTGGAAAAGATTTTTCCCCCGAAAATATTTTATCTGACTTGATTAAGTCAGTGTAGGTTCTTCTTTTTAGTCTGTGAAACTTTCACGTCTCATTCAAGAGGCTTAATTAGCTAAAGCGACTGATGGGAGGCTCCCAGGTATTTAACAGATGTTGGGGTTTGTCCTGAGGATTGTTGTCCCTCTACTAATCATGTAAGTGTTCAGATGAGCCAAGGTGTGAATCCTTGTCTTTATAAACTGTTTTGTATGTGTCAGGAAATTCTTCAGGAACTCTTTGGAATCATCTTAATCCCAAAGATACTTTATTTGCTTTGAGATGTAATGAACTAAACCATCCTTTCATTGCATTGCATGTTTGTGTACCAAAAAGTTGGCTTTTAATTCCATCATCAATCAACTAAATGTTTCATGTCTAACGAGCACGGATTTCAGTGTTATTGCTGCACGTTCTCAGCTTCTTTTCCCCTCCTTCTGTTCTGGTTTTATTTGCGGTCACAAGTAGTCTTTTGGCGACTTTGTGTAGGAAAGAACTAATAAAAAAAGATCCAGCACTTTCAAAGATCATTTCATGTTGCACTCATGTGGGATTCAGGCGGGATGTGGCTTGGGTTTTGCCTGTAATGGGTTACGGGCAATGTTGTTAAATATTACGGGAACTTAGTAAAGGCAGTAAATTGCTTTATCTCGTTCACTGAATGAACCTTAATGGAGGCAGCAATAAAACCCTCTCTTTATCAGAGCTAATGGTTTTTTAATGTAATTTTTCCCCTTTGCATTTTTTGCTTTGCAATGTTTAAATATGCTGTGTTTACTACTTTGATCGTGTTCAGTTTTAATGTCATAATCACCAAAAATAGACCAGTGCTCTAGTTGTTGATAATAAATTAATATAATTTGTACCATAAACTTTTTGCACTTCTTGCATCATTTCCAGCCTTGGTGCTGGTAGTTCCCCAGCCCCATTAGCTTTCACTCTAAACTCTGTGTGTGTGTGTGTGTGTGTGTGTGTGTGTGTGTGTGTGTGTGTGTGTGTGTGTGTGTGTGTGTGTGTGTGTGTGTGTGTGTGTGTGTGTGTGTGTGTGTGTGAGAGTGATGAAATAAAACACTGGACTGTTTTCTTGTGAATCAGTTTGGGGGTTCACAGGAACTTATTTATTATCATCACGGTCAGCAGATCAGAATGCACAGCCATCAGTGTCACTCCAGTGTTTTAGGTTTAACTTTTATATGAAAGGCAGTTTTAGTCACGAAAAAGAAAAGACCTGGTCGGCTAACTTGTAGCTACCGCCACACGTGGAAGTGAGCGGGAGGAAGTGCAGTGCTTAACTGCGCCAGGTGATTTTAGTTAACACAGGATCCAGTCTGTGGTAAGAACATGAGAACAGGAAGTGAGGTAAAGTTGATATGTGCATGAATGAATGAAGGTAAATAAAATGGGATCCTTTACTACATGTTAAATTATGTTATATTATAATGCGTTAGTCCTAAAAATGAGTTAGTATGCACAAATAACTTCCTGAGTCTGGAAGTCTAACATTCCTTTGACTTCAGCACGAAAAAGTACTCCACAGAAAGTAAAGCCAGACCGATGTAGAATTTTTAAGGCCGATAGTTTGTAATTTAAAAATCCGATATATAGGATGATATTTTTTTTTTCTATTTCTTTCAGACATTAAACACAAACCATTCCATTTTTTTTAAAATTAATTAATTAATTTTTTATTAGTCCTTACTAAGATAAAATGACAAGATAAGAAGATTATTGCGACAAGTCATTGATTTCTCGTCTTGCCAGCAGGGAAGTTGCAGAGGGCCCTCTAGTGGACAAACTGTGAAACACCAACACTCATAGCATGGTTAAAGGTTATTTCTCCCGGCTTTCCTTTACTTATTAAATGGCGATCACGACATATCGGCAGATGGCCAATATCGGCTGTCCTCTTGTTATTTATCTGTTATATCAAACTATATAATTATATGAAAATTGTTAACCTGAAGTATAAAGTCCATAAATATATAAGATCTTTAAATTTTTTTTGTGACCTTTCTTGTTCATACTGGCTATCACTTTCTTGTTTTTAAATTTATTTAAGTGATCTAGTTTCAGCTCACAGCTGTGTTCAGATGTAATCAAAGGGTCATTTAAAGCTAATGTGATGCTGCAATAGTTTCATTTAGACAATGCAAGTGATTTTTTTTTTTTAAAGGGGAAATGTTCTCTCCTTAGAATGCCGCTTAGGAGGGCGACGCAAAGGCTGCAACTTTGAAATGGCGTGAAAAAAAATCTTGTATCAGCAGGCGAAATTATTACAGCAAACCAGGCAAAATCTGCCTTTCATATGACATCTGACTGATCGTTTAAGATCAAATGTGAATCTGTCTTTTATGAATAATAAATTCAGAGGATCACCACTTAGAATGACTTGAAACTGTGTGTGTGTGTGTGTGTGTGTGTGTGCGCGCTGAAGGTCGAGTGGAGAAAGTGGCTGAACCTGTACCAAGATTTGCAATTCAGTCAAAATCTCGAATTGCATTGAATCTGTTTTAATTTTTTATTCATTTTTGTAAGAATTTGTGAGATTCTGATTTACTCTCTTCTGCTTCCAGATTACTTAACGTATTGGAGGTCATAGCTCCGTTCAAGCACTTCAACAAACTCAGAGAGTTTGTCCAGATGAAACTTCCGCCTGGTTTTCCCGTCAAACTCGGTATGTGAAGCGACCTGTCATTGCATTCCTGTGAGTAGATGAGTTTCAGGAGCAAGATCACCAATAACCTTCTTTTGCGTATGTGTGTGTGTTTCCTGCCTCACAGACATCCCCGTCTTCCCCACGATCACAGCCACCGTCACCTTTCAGGAATTCCGTTACGACGAATTCGAAGAGTCCATTTTCTTCATCCCCGCCGATTACAAAGAAGATCCCAGTCGTTTCCCAGACCTCTGATCTGTAAACGGGGATATGGCCAGCAAGTTTGGGAGTGCAGACAAAAAAAAAAGAGGAATATTGTGTTGTTTTATTCTGTATTTATTAGCTGTGAAAAGGAAGGGGCGGGTGGGTGCTGGTCTTACTGATCAGTGGTTCTGTTGGCTGATGGATCCAAAGCAAATCAATGCAAGCAGGTGTTACAGAGCGCCACCTCACATGTAGATGCTTTGGGAGCCGTTTTTGTGAAATCGATGATAGCTTTCATTGTACTCGCTGTTCAACAGAGCAGTTAAACCCACTGCTCCGTGCTGCTGTTCTCTACTCTGAAAGCTGTCAGATTTCATCGTCACTACTTTAGTATTTCCCCTCATCTTCAAGGACCGAGAACTGACTTCTCATTCTTGAAAGTGCACTGACGCCCTCGTCTGTAAATAATTCACGTCTGTACTTCACAACAAAAAGAATAGCAAATATAGCTATATCCTCAAACTGTGCTTAATATTCATTTATATATTATGTATAATATATATAGAGAGAGAGAGAGATGAACTCAAATGAGTAACACTGTGTAGCAATACATTTCCGGTACTTAAGAATGTTTTTAACCAGCTGGGATAAGGTTTAGCATTAAAGAAGACCTCCATTGTTACAGTACGATATCCGAGCCTTTTCCCCTGCGCAGGGACGCAGTCTCCTGCATCTTCAGGTTAGCTCATGTTACCTCTCGGCTGTCTCTCCATGTCTGTCGTGTTCGTATGTGCTTTGTGTGAGTGAGTAACTGTACTGTACCAGGGGTTGTTGTATGTACGTTTGTGAATGGGAGAACCCAGGTGAGATATCAGGTAAACTGTTCTTAGTTTAACACTGCACTGATAAGAAGTATATTTAAGGCATGCTCTGGCTGTGTTGGCCTCCTGGATCACATCTTTAAAGGTATATTCTCTGTTCTACCTGCAGGCTGGCTGGTACTTAAGGAGAAACTGGAAATTAGAACACTGACTCTTAGAAAACCTTTTAGTGCTTATAAATTCTCCTTTATTGTTGTCTGCATATGATTATCTTTTTATATATATATATATCTATATGTATACATATATAAATGCAAGTAGAGGGAACTAAGCTGTGAAGTTGATCATTGCTGGATCTCTCAACTGTCCAGATAAGAAATTATCTGATCCATTGAGCTGTCTGGCTTCAGCTAATATGTACTGCAACCATACCTACTTCACTTCCCTTTAAATAAAGCACCAGCATCATCTTTCAACTGACTGCGTGTTTGTAATAAAAATTTTATGAGGCTTCCAGAGAAGGGTGGACAAATATTTTGATATACTGGGGTTTCTTATCGCTTCAGTGGGTATTTTAGGTCAAATATGGCAACGCTTCAAGACAATATTGTAGTCTGTTCATTAAAGAGGTGAGGCTAAGAAGGGAGAGCTGGTTTTATCCCAAGATGCTAAAGATTATAAAATTTCCCCTGATTTATCGTCAGTGTGTGAAGACGCGTGCGTTTCAATAAACTAGAAGAGCACTGTCCGTTTGGCTTCAGTGTTTAGTGTAGATATTAGAAAATAAAACTGGTCATTTTATCTGAAAAATATTTAATATCTCAGAGCCTGGGCTTCTTTTCACTTTAAGATGATAGATTTTTTTTAATAAAGATATTCAACATCATAAAAATGTCTAGAAACCTATGCCAGATTAGTCCAAGTTAGGATGTTAGACATAAGGCTCAGGGACCAGAGTCAGCCCAGCAAAGACTCCAATCAGGGCGAGCTTAAGAAAACGTGAAGGTGTGCTTAGATTTTTTTACCTGTCTTCCCATCGGTTTTACAGCTTTTCCTGTTGATCCAGCCACACAACACCAAAGTGCACAAGCATTTTCTGTGAATTTATGAAAACCATATGTTCTAAATTTATAATTACAGAACTTTATTTAAATGGTCCGGCCCACATGTAAAATGATCTAACTGGAAAATTTATGTTTAGAAATCCTCCATCAGCATTAAAGTAATTTTATGCCAATAAAGACTTTATATAGGATTGCTGCACTATACTTGCATGATGCCAGAGGTTAGCATTACCAATTTAGGCACATCTGCCTTTGACTAGTTTGACCAATGTAAAGGCAATATTGTCTCTGTGATCAAATAGCTGAACCTGTAGACATGTCTGTGATTTAAGTTTTTTTAAACCAGATGTGAGGATTTTCATATTTGTATCATTACCGCCCCCCAACCTGAGGTGAAAGTTACAAATTTTCACAGTCTTAGCTCTTTAAATAAGCTTTAATATATAAAAGAAATCCTTGATAAAACAATCAGTACTCTCAGATAACAAGAAGCTAAATGCAGTATCTTTGCATTTTTGGTGAAGACAGAGACCCGTGCATCACACCACCCCACATAACAGAAAAGAAAGAGGTTCAATATGTAAAGACAAAAAAAATAAATCTGGTAACACAAGCTAAAGAAAAGCAAAGCAAGCCTACTTCCAGTTGTAATCTATTACATCTGTAGCAGCAAAAAGCAGAAAGACCACTTACAGTAAATGTGACAAACCGAGAAAAATGTCAGGGCAGACAATTTTTAGCATCAAACATTTGCAAAAGGGCACGCTTCCCTTCTGTGACAGAAACTGATACATTTCAAACAATTCACATTTTCAGATTCAGCCCAGTGGGAAGGGGGAAGATGTAAAGATGTAGCTTTTTCACAACCAACATGGAGGGAGAATGTGGGACAGGACGGGACGGACGAGTCAGTCGCTGACATCCATGTCCTCTTCGTGGCGATCATCGGCACCGTTAACTTTGGCCTGCTTCGCGGAACGTGCTGTGCCATTACCTTCTACCGACCGAGGAGACAAAGCGGAATCGTCCGAGTCCTTCCTGTCGCCTCGCTCCTTCTCGCTGTCGTAGCCTTGCTCTTCCTCATCGTAGTCTCTGGTGATCTGTGAAAGGAAGCCGATGCATGAGACACCTCGAAAAAAAGTACAAAAGTACAAACTCCCTCCGACTGGCTAACATTAGAAGAGAGATGCTCACAGGGTCGAAAACCACAACACACCAACCTTAACATCTTTCTCTGCGTCTGATTTCCGGTCACGTTCCCTTTCTTTGTCTTTACTCTTCTTTTTCTTGCTGCTGGAGCGCTCCCGTTCCTCACGGCTGCGGTCTTTATCGCTCCTACGGTCCCGGTCCCTTTCCTTCTCCCTCTTCTTCTCTTTTTTGTGTCTGAACAGCATGGACAGTGACAAGTCCAGACTTAGATTAGTAATGGATACATGTTTACTTCTCCTTTAAAGAATCATTCATGATAAACTTAAAATACACATTCAATGCAGCCAAGAGGGATTAAACACATCAGACAACCTTCGAGGAGAAGGAGATGGGGAATTTTTCCTTTTAGGAGACTTCTTAGGAGAACGGCTGGCGCTGCGACTTTTCCTGCGTCTCCTGCAAACAGAACAAAATAATTTAAGTTTTGCACGTACGCAGGATATTAGAAGCAGCTGAAATAAATACATTTTACTGAAAACCAAAAATCTAGTATTTCATTAATAACTGTCATATATATTAAATCTTATTTCTTGTCAAAGCATTAGCAGCTTTATCATGATTAGAGAAGTACTATACTTAAAAAAGTACACTTAACTATTCTCTGTTCTTGTTAATTTTGTACTTGGCTAAATCTGACCATAGAACAGTCATTAAATTCTCTTTAATATTAAAAGGTCTTTACCAGATTAGAATTCAAGCACTTGTCAGCTGAAGACCTTGGCTGTACTCACCGGCTCACACTGCGTGACCTCCTCGCTGTGCTGTAGCTTTTGGGTGGTGTTTTGGATTTCCTTCTCCCTGCATCATCTTTCTTTCGCTCTCTGTAGATAAAAAGAAAACATACATATAGATTTAGATCTCAAGTTTCCCAGCTGCAGACCTCAGAGTACAGGTTCGAGGTCAGGTTTTCACACAGTTAACCCACCTGGATCTACTGCGAGATCTCCTCCCTCTGTCTCTAGAGTGGGTGTGTCTCTTGCGCGGGCTTTTGGAGCGTCTCCTGCTTCTCGATCTGGATCTGCGCCTTGACCTGCTTCTGGTTCGCCTGAAACCATTCATTCACACATTTAACTTTGCTGTTCACATGAAAACAAACAAACAAAACAAAGTTTCCCCATCTCAGCTCTGCGGATGACAAGTTTCAGTAAATCACCTGTGTCTCGAACGCGATCGGGACCTCCTCCTTCTGGATCTGGACCTGGATCTGGACCGAGAGCGCTTCTTCTTTGTCTCCTTATCTGCACATCAGGAAAACAAAAAACAGGTCAAGCTCCAATGCTCTGTGTTTAACAAGTATTTTCTCTTAACATTGAAAACAACAGCAAAAACAAACTTTTTGCAAACATGAAAACCTGCCAAGGAAATCATCTGGGGAAGTGAGGGTGACATAATTCTAAGTGTTTGTAATGACTGCAGTGCAGACAATCCAGACACTGTTTTATACCGCAAAGCCAACATCCTAGCAACAAGATCTTCTGAACTTTAATGCACTCACGTCCGGGTTCGATAGCAGCAGAAATGAGCGACTGGGCCTCTCTGACTCTCTTCATTGCCTCTTCGATTTCTTTATTAGCTGCATCAGCCTTCAGCCCAGCATTCAGGTTTATTCCAGCTGCCAGGGGATTCAGTCTAAACAAATAAATATTAATTAGTTGACTCATTACTACAAAACACCAAACAACTGCTTCTTTCCTGTGCCTCAGTTGTTCTACAGTGGCTGGTAAAAATAACAAACAAAACCTAATGCACAGCATTCAAAGAAGAATCTTTAAAGAGACTTACTTTGGATCCGTCATCAATTTCAACAGCTGATCAGCAGCCTGTGTGGAGGCGGGAGGATAAAGACTGTCAGTTCAAAACATTCAACATCAATTTCATTCACCGCCATTTCAGAAAACCTCTCACCTGGGGATTCATACCAGCTCCCGGGAATCCAAAAGCTGCCATTGCGTCCATGTTGGGTGCACCAAAGGGGTTCGCAAGCTGGAATAAACACATTTATGTCAGGCCAAGAATATCCAAATACCAACACCTAACAAGCGTTTATGTAATTATATTGGTGCTATCTGATACACTGGGCCAAAAATCACTGCTTATGTGCAGGAGACTAATTCCTCTCATTAGAAAATGGCCAGTGAGGCATGTAAAGATGTGATGTAAGCAGACATGCTGTACATTAACCGATGCTGATATACGCTTTCGACTTGAAATGACTGAAACATGGCAGAGCCGAAGGAGTAACTGATGGATATGTGAGTGGATGAAGGAAAACCGTAGAGGATACTGCTTGGTCACAGTTGGCAAGAGACCTGTAACTCGGCAACATGACTGGCTGCTTCAAACCATTTATACTAAAAGGATGTGAATGAGCACAATACAATTTTGCATCACCACAATCCTACAAATTACCAAAAAAAAAAAAAAGAAAAAGAAATACAACACAGGGAGAAAAAACAGATTTAAACAACTATACAAACTCCACCTGGTGAGGTGAAAAGCTACCAGATGGACTTTGAAATGATCCAACTTTAAAACAAAAATAAACAAAAGCCAGTTTATCTGTGAGTCCTATTTTTATGTTATCTTGCACTCTGCTTCTGTAGGTCTTTAAATGCATAATTACTTTTTCAAAAAAGGCTTAGTTACATTTTGTCATGTCAGAGCAAAAATTTTAAGACTTTTGGTTATGTCACCATGCAACATCCAACACAGTTAAACGGTGAGGTCTTACAGGTGGATTGGCGATGGGATTAGGCATCGGAAGAAGGCCTCCTCCTGGCAGAATTCCTGCAACAGCATTTGCTGGCGCCAGCAGTGACAAAGCTTTAGCCTCATCTGGAATAGATCCTACAGGAATAAAGAAAAAGGCATTAGGAGAGAAGAAAGGTTTCTCTCACACACACACACACTACAGAGAAGACATTTTGGAAAAAAAAAAAAAAAAAAAAAAAAAAAAGAGAAAAGTGTTCATATTTCTTCACATGTTTACCTCATACATCAGAGAAGAGTTCCCTTAATTCAACATAATCATTGCAGTGACTTAACTATTGCTGGAATAAATCACACTACTCCAATGAACACTGCCAAGAATAGATCACCTGAATGTGTTTTTTAAGTCATGAACCAAACGTTAGCAAGCACAGCTGCTTCTCCAGTTCGGTGTGCCCTCAATTTTCATTTTTGACGTTTACTGAAACAAGCGATTCACGTTGGCGGCTTCGCTACTAAAAGCACACAGAGAAAAATTGAGATACACACACAACAGAGAGAATTTTAGGGATTCGGCAAGAACACTATGCAAACCATCAGCGTCTACTCACCACAAACACATTTCAGAGAATTAAGTAGTTTATATGCTAAATGGCAATAACAACATTCAGGCTAGATGCTGCCTGCATCATTATCTCAGTATCCTTACCTGTCACTGCATCAATTAACCAAACCTGGACAGAGGATGGTGGGCTGTTTATTTTAAAATGCAAAATACCTCCAATTTTATCTTTCAAATACCTCATCATCATCATCTCACACTTAATCCATTCACAAAGAGACATCACCTAAATACAGACACACAACACAAGAGCACACTGGAGAGAGAAAATGCTGCAGGAGACAAAACGGTTGGATGGTATTTTCAGCAGGGCCTGGTATACAGGACTGGCTGAGCCAGGAAAAAGAACTGTAAAACACAACAACAAAAGAAAACCACTGTTAAAGAGGATACTGGACCAACACTACGTCATGTCGGTCGCCTATCTCAGAGGATTTATACCAGAGAGTTTTAGTTCCATGTATTTATTATATCACTGACTAGTTTTCCCCTTGTCAAGTCTGAAATTACATTGTGAGGTTAAAATAGTGTTTTAAAGCTAGTCTGTGCAGAGTAGGCTACTTTGGCATTAGTTTGTTTTTGTATTAACTAAAAAAACAAAAACAAAAAACAAAAAAAAAAACAACCCAGACCCCTGACATATACAATTATTGCACCAGAGCCAAATAACTGGTGTCACTTCCAAGTCGTTTTTTTTTTTAAGCCATTTAAAAAAAGGATGAGGCTGGAAATATTCTTGTTACTGTCCACAATTCTAGTGAATACCATCTCAGGCCTGATTTAGACTTCTGTGGGGCTACAACACAACCTACACACAAGCAGTTGACGTCGTTACCAGCATTTATGCTAGTGCTGTAGCATTATGAGTAAATTACAGTGTGATCATGTCCCCGTGTTTTACATGCAGTCCCAGCTAATACAAAAAAGGAAAATTCTGGGATCTTTTTCCCCTCCTGGGTCCCTGTTCTTTGTTTAGGTCATTATTTTTCACATGCAAACATATTTTCCCTCCAAATTCTGAAATGCACAGGAGGAATCGGCGGTGCTGAACAGGCCAACTGCCGTACTTGCGGCTGTATTTCATTATGTTATCATAAGATCATGTTATAGCATAGATTTCCCACACAGATTTCCAGCTGATCAGGTGTAAAACTTTCAGAAATATATTGTCTGACTTCTATAGAAGCCGAAGTGGTTTCTTTAAAAAACATACAGTAAACGTAAAGTACTGTGTTGTTATTCAAACAACTGCCCATCTGCTGGGGACTACTTTCAGCTGTTGTTTAAAATCTGTTTGCGTATGCTAGTGAGCTTTTAAAAGAGCACGATGGTGCCTGTGGCACCGACTCTAAATAAACTGCATCAGCTGCAATTACTCTAATGAACAAACAAGCATTTACTAGTCTGTGGACTTGAATGGCCTCTGTGTTTTCATGGGATTTGTTGACATTAAGAAGTGATGAATACAGCCAGCCTTATCTGTGAAGGAGCCGTTTCTTAACCATAAAACACATGACCAAGCAGCCCTCAAAGGTGTCGTTAAATAGTGCAGAATTTGCACTGTTTCAGGTTATGCCCTAGAAATCTGAACTTTATTCTCAAAACCACCTGGGAAAGACAATTTAGACAGAAGGAAAGAAAAGGATAAGGCAGAGAAAGAAAAAAAAAGGAGACAAAATGAGACGAGAGAGAGAGTGGTGGGGCTTGTATGCTTGCTGGCCTTTGCAAATGTCTACAATTCCCTGTTGGCAGGCAGAGGACCACTTTCAGCCATCAACGAGGGGGCTGCTTTTGCCTTCTTCACTACAAAAATTACACACACACACATACACACACACACATACACACACAAATAACAAAGAGAAGTTTAACAGGGGGTAGTCCAATATATGGTGAGAATAAAAATGCATTTGGTTAAGCGTTTCAAGTACATCACTTCTGAACTTTGATGTGCCTGTGGTGCCCACAGATGTCCGTGTCCTGGTGTGTAAAGCAGAGTTTGGTACGCTGAACTTTCTGAGCGCAGAGCACATTACTGTTTTAGGCAGAGACAAACACCTCGCTATATCCCGAACAACTTAACTCCAGGTAACAAAGATCTGTTTAAGGGTTGTTGTGCTAAAACAGATGTGCAATGCGCTAAAACAGTTCACCACAAATCT
Source organism: Oreochromis aureus (assembly GCF_013358895.1). Taxonomy (NCBI): domain Eukaryota; kingdom Metazoa; phylum Chordata; class Actinopteri; order Cichliformes; family Cichlidae; genus Oreochromis; species Oreochromis aureus. The sequence continues at coordinate 17,993,414 of NC_052959.1, forward strand.
GACAGCAGAAGTCTGCTTTAAACACACGAGCCATGGGAGGAGAATGGCAATACCACTTTCATTCAAAATTATCTTACAAAGCTCATATAAGCATGCCAGGGTGAATTCACAGGAGACAGGAAAAAAAAAAAAAAAAAACCTTTTTACAGTCTTGCACCATCACAATTCATTCAACAATGAGCTTTCATACAAACCTTCAGCAAACGGGACCACTATCAGCGCTCTGTCCACAAACACCGTGTTAGTCAGATGCTGAGACACACCAACAGACTCTGGCTCCTGGAACTTCACAAAGCACACCCGGGATGTCACCGGCATCGGCGAATCACTATAGAAGTAGTAAAGAAGAATGACGTGAATTTGGGCAAAACTGCAATAAAAAACATTTTTTAAAAATCTAAACATTGCTTTCTTCAGCCTTTTTTGACATCCTGATGTAACACTGAAGATGCAAGGAGCAGCAATAGCAATGGTAGAGGAGTTTAAATGCCTGGTATAAACCGTCCTTCACAAGTGAGGTGGAGAAAAGATTGGAGGAGGGTGGAGTGGATCGAGACAAATGTCAGGGTGATTTGTCACAGAAGGATGGTGACGAGAGTGAAAGAAAGGGCATATAAAACTATAGTGAGACCTGCTATGATGTACGGTTTAGATACAGTGGCACTGACAAATAGACAGGAGGCTGACCCTAAGATGTTAAGACTTGGAGTGAGCACGATGGACAAAATCAGAAATGAGTACATCAGAGGGACTGAACATGGAAAAAAAGGATTAGATGATTTGGACACATCCAGAGGAGGGACAGTGGATATATTAGACAAAGGCTGTTGAATATGGAGTTAACTGGCAGGAAGAAAATTGGGAAACCAGAGAGGGGGTTCATGGATGTAGTGAAGGAGGACATGCAGAGGATTGGTGTGACAGAGGAGGATGCTAGGGACAGGGTGAGATGGAGGGAGACGGTCAGCTGTGGATCCCTAAGGGGAGCAGCTCGAAAAAGAAGTTCTGACAACCTGATGTGGTCCAGTGGCACCCACATGCTGTGTTAGTCACTTAAGTGTGGATTTGACACACAACAAATATATGCAGACAGAGTTTAAAGCAGATTTATAACATACACTTTAAACAGAAATACAATTACCCAGGCGCTGAATGTATACTTTAGATGAAAACTTACTGTGGACTGTTGGAGAGACTCACAACTATAATAAAAACGACTGGGGAAAGGAGGACTAGAGTTACCCTAACCCTAACAAAACATCGGAGAGACCGTTAAAGTTAATACATCTAATTTTTTCCCTTCCTCACAAGCTTAACTTGGGCGTGTTTATATTAATTATTAATGACTTGCATTTCCTCTATTTGAGAAAAATACTTTACATACTTTGAAAAACAAGACACTACGGTAACATTAAGACCCAAATCAACACTGAGGGGACATATTAAGCCTAAATACACGTTTTTATCCGTGTTTAGGAAATAAGCAGACTATCAAAGAAATAAATAGGATTAACGCGTGGTTCGTGAGGCCAGACAAAGACATTATAAAAGACTGCGGGTCAGGTCACTGGTTAGCATGGACCTACGCGTGCATGCTAACCAGTCTACGGAGTCTACTAGGAAACACGACCAAACAGCCTGTGACTACATTATCAAAGCCGCTAATAACCCCACAGACAGTTATTTAACTTACTCTGGCGGAAATAACTTCAGCTCTTCGATGGTTCCCAGAAAACCGAACAGTGTCCTCATCTGCTCCGACGTTGTGCTCGGCGACACGTTCGTCACCTGCACCACCTTCGTTGTGTAGCTCATTTTCCCGATTAAAACCTTTGTAACACAACCGCCAACTGCTAGTCTTAAACCACACTACCGTCTATCCGCTGGTTATACAACCAATTTGTTTTTTTTTAGTAATTTTTTTCTGGGTATGTGCTAACTAGCAACTACAGCAAACTGTAGCGTTGCGCCGCCATCTTGGGTAATTATCGATTGAAGTGCGCATGCGTGTAGCGAAACTAGCGGTTTTAAAGTAAATTATTAAAACAGCACAAAATCAAGTCTGGAGGCTAGTTTACCTTCATGTAATAAATCGATCGTCCTTTAAATAAGCGTACTACAAGGTTTGTACTATGTAGAAATACTTTTGACCTGCAATTAATTACCAGCAGAGGGCGCCCTTTATTTTCATTTTTACATAACAGACGTGGCCAAATTCAGTATTGATGAGAAGTTATGGGGAAACTACTTAAGCATAGCTTTTCAACCAACCATAGATACCCAACCATGAATGAATCCAGTTTGGTCAACTAAAGCTATTTAGAAAAAGCTATCCCTTTATGACATTTCTAAAAGTATTTATTGAGTTTAACTGGGAATATGATTGCTATTCAATGTGGAATAAAGTTGAATAATAATATCTATCAATCTGTCTTGCCAAAAGTATTCCTTCATCTGCCTTCACACGCACAATTCATCCCAAAAGGTGTTCTGTCTGGTTGAGGCCAGGTGCAGGCTAGTCAAGTTCTTTCACACCAAGCTTCCTCATCTATGTCTTTATGGATCTAGCTTTGTGCACTGGTGCACACTCACGTTGGAAGAGGAAGGGGCCATCCCCAAACCGTTCCCACAAAGTTGGGAGAGCATGCAATCCTTCATTGTATGATGAAGATTGACCAAATCTCCCGAAAAACAACCCTAGACCCTAATGCCCCCTCCACCTAATTTTACTTTTTGCACAGTGCATTTAGACAAGTACTGTTCTCCTAGCAGCCTCCAAACCCATACTTGCCCATCAGATTGCTAGATGGAGAAGCGTTATTCGTCACTACAGTGAACATGTCTCCACTGATCTAGAATCCAGTGGCAGTGTGCTTTACACCACTGCATCCAACACTTTGCATTGCAATGTAAACCAATGCAAGGCGTGCAGCTGCTCAGCCACCCATTCCACGAGGCTCTCTAATACAATACCATTATTATCTTTGCAGATGATTCTCTGCCAGGCTGCTATGTTGAATAGAGCCAATGATAACATGCTGTATGACAGATTTCCTGTGTCTGTCCTTAAGGCAGCAGAGCTGAATCAGTCTGTTACAGAAGCTGCTCCACTACCTGTCCAGTAAGTGGTACAGAGGGTGGTCAGGATTACAATGATGGATTTTTCAGTGACCTCCTCTCCACCACAGTTTCAAAAGGGTCCAGTTTGCAAGCAATCACAGAGCCAGTCTTCCTCTTCAGGTTATCGAGTCTGCTGGTGTCTCCAGCTCAGATGCTGCTCCCCCCTGCAGAACACAGCAAAGTACAATGTGCTCACTACAGCTGAGTGATAGAAAACCTCGAGCACACATTGAAGGATTTCAGTTTCACAGGAAAAAGAGGCTGCTCATCCCCTTTTTTTTCACAGCCTCTGTGTCAGTCTTCAAACTCAGCCTCTCGTCATCAGGTACTCCTCCACCACATCAACATCTTGTTCCATGACAAACACGGGTCACGTCTCTTTGTTCTGAAGTCAAACACCATCGCTCTGTTCTTATTTGCATTTAGAAGCAGATGATTCCTCCCAGAACTCTCCTCAAAATCATCCACTTGTGCTCTGTACTCCTCTTCCTGCTCATCACTAATAGATCCATCCACTCCACAATCAGACAGAGTATTTCTGTAGGTGGCATGAACTGGAGACAGCACTGCCCCCTGTGGAGCTCCTGTACTGCCCATCAATAAAACAGGCAGTCTCACATACTGCAGCCTACCTGTCAGGTAGTCAGTAATCCATGAGATTGTGGACGTGTTTCATCTCTGTCAGTCGCAGCTCCTGGCTTTTGTTACATGAACTCTAGAAATTAAAGATGGTGATCCTCACCTTGCAGTCATTACTATCTAGATGGAAGAAAATATAAAAGTGGGAGTGGAGTAAGGACTTGTTTCACCCATGAGTTTAATCTAAAGCAGATATTTTAGACTATGTTTACTGACTTTCAGTAGATTGCATGGTTTAAATGGCCTCACCAAGTGGAAGAAGTTGGTGAAGTTGTCTGGAGATGGATCTGATTGGTGCTAATGACCTGCAGACTTGACATCTGAACAAACTCCACCAGGGGGATGTAGCTGAGAGCCAGAGGGGGGAAAAGTCTAAGTGAATTTTGCAGTAACACAGTTTTTTCAATGAAGCTGAAACTATTTTGTTCCAAAGCTTACAACTTCCTCAAAAATGAAAAACTCCAGATCTAAGTAATACTTGTAGTCTCGTAACTTATTCTAAAATCTCACTGATCTTGTTTTGATTTTGAAATATTATCTTACTCTTTCTTTCTTACAAAATCAGTAAATTTAAAATACAAAAAAGAAAAAAAATGAAGCCAAATTACTGTCCCAGATCCTGCCTGAGGCCATATTGTGTTTCTAACAGTTTTTTAGCTGTGAGATCTCGTTTAAAGACTTCCGGTGTTAACAGCTGAATGAGCACACTTTGGATTTGGTAAGTTAAATTACTGCAGACACTGCAGCTGTATCAGCATCAACACATTTGCAGTAACAAATCCTAGTTATCAGCTGCATCGACTCTTTCCAAAGCTCATCCAGTATATCTTTTTTATATTTTCACAATGAAATGCAATCACATCATAAAAAAGGCTCTGCATCGTTTTTAAAACTCTTTGTAAAACCAACCAGCTCCTCAACATCGATCCACTCTGTTGCCTGGATAAAGTAAGGTACAGCAACATCACACACTAAGAGATCTCTTTTCAAGCCCAGAGTCTCATTAGGCTGAAGTTATAATGAACAGTCTACCACCTGTTTTTCAGTTCAAAGACGAGTACTGTCTCATTTGTATTGGCGATATCATCAGAGACCTTTTGCTGCTTGTTACTGCAGAGATTAAGCCACTTTACTGTGACCGCATGCTCTAAGGCATCGATCCTCAAAAAATCTCTAATCTCAGTGTGCTCGATATTAGTCGATTTTGATGCTCTGTGTGAAAACTGTAAAGCACTCTGCAGACCGACGGTGGTTAAAAGGTGTTCTTTAAGAAGAACCGTTGTTTGTAGTATCTTTTCACTTAAATATGGGCAGCGTTTGCATTTACTTGACTTGTTTATGGTCTAATCAGCTGTTTGTTTCTTATATTCACTGTTTTGGGTGCTGATTATATTTGATGTGTGACTTATGCCGACCCCTTAAAGCTGCGATTATCACCATAGAACTCAGAGATGCTTTGTTTCTTTCCCGAGAGATTATCACAACAATGTTTTGCCTTTCCCATTCATTCAGTTCATGTGTTGGCTGAGGCCGCTACGTCACACAGCGGTGACACAACTCGCTCCTGGCGAACCTCGCTCTCTCCTAATTGTGTTTTTTTCCCAGGAGGAACAATGCAGCGTTTGTCTTCAGGCTAATCCTTTTCACCTGGATTATCGTGGCGCTGAGACAAGCAAGTTAAGGCATTTTGTGCTCAGAGCAAAGAACAACTGGCCACATTTCATCCGAGTAGCATTTTGTATAACAGTCATTGTATGATCACACCTAATGACAGCAGTGGGGTTTAGCTGAAAAACATTGCTTATTTTTATCAAACACTAATCTCCAACAAGAAATAAAAAATAGTGTTAAAGTTTAGATAGCAGTGAGTTTATCTCATTTATTTCATTTCTGGGTCAAAATTACCTGTTTGTTTTCCCCACATACAGTCAGAGTGAAAAAGAGTTTTCTTATAACTCGTTACTACAGTCCTGGGATGAGACTACATAACTACACCACATAGTTCAGTAGCTTGTAGAATCACCTTTAGCAGCAATAAGTTGAAGTAATTGTTCTCTGTGTGACGTTATCAGTTTTTCACACCGTTGTGGAGGAATTTTGGTCCACTCTTCTTTACAACGTTGCTTCAGTTCATTGAGGTTTGTGGGCAGCTCTCTAAAGGTCCTGCCACAAAATTTCACGCAGGTCAAGGTCTGGACTTTGACTGGACCACTGCAACATCTTTTTTCAGCCATTCTGTTGTAGATTTGCTGCTGGGCTTCAAATTATTATACTGTTGCATGACCCAGTTTCGGCCAAGCTTTAGCTTTTGAGCAGATGGCCTCACATTTGACTGTAGAACACTTTGATATACAGAGAAGTTCACGGTCAACTCAGTGATGCAAGCTGCCCAAGTCCTGTGACTGCAAAACAGCCAAAATCGGCACCCCTCCACCGCTGTGCTACACAGTTGATACGAGGTGTTTGTGCTGATATACTGGACAGCATTCTAGGAGTTTTATGGTTTGTTCAGATGAAACTGAACTAAGCTGTGCTACCATGTTCTTTTTACTGCTTCCAAGCAGTCTTATACTACCATGAACTTTAACATTTAACATGCTAACTGAGGCACACAGTCTGACCTTGGGGTCCACTCCTGGAAAGATTGTGGCATTGTGTTAACACATCTCAATGCTCCACACTTGCAAACTGCCAAAACCTTTTATAGAGATGCTCACAGATTACTGATGATCACTTAGTCAAGTTCATTTGTTTAGCAGCACCTAGCTTCTACTTACCCTCTGAATTCCTATGGAAGCAGGAGGGGCACAAATTACAAAAAAAAAAAACTGTAGTAAATAAACTTTTTGGCACTAATATGGACTGCACTTGGGATAAAAGCTGCAGTTCATATGAGAAAGATGTTTAACTTTATTTTACATAATGTGCAAAACCAGTGCAACATGAATCAAAGTTTCTACTCTTGGTCTTTATTCATGATGGTTTGTTGACCTACATGTTGCATGAGTGCTAAAATAAACTGTCTGTGACTCAGCATAATTTTATCTTAACACAGAAATCAGAACAGTTTTAAAAAAAGAAAGAAATCCAACACACAAACGCAACTCTCTTGCCAAGCATCACTTTCTTATTCTCTGCAATAAATCCAGTTTGAGAGGGGTAGCCATTGGGTCACCCAGAAGAGGATATTGGCACAATGGGATTCTTGTTCCCCATGTGACATGATTGGCCGGGACAAAGCTTTACAGCGCTGATTGCGTAGATTGACTCCGAGGAGGCCCAGATGAATAAATACCTCAAATCCAGTGGGAGATCAGAGGCTTCCAGTTACTAAACCAGTGACCACAGGTTTTTGTTACAGTTTGCTTTTTGTTTTATATTCAACAGCAAGAAGGAACCATGGTCAGCCGGTCAGTTTCTAATGAATTCAATTGTATCTCATATTTCTTATTACATTGCATGACAAGCAGGGTAGTATTTTTTTTTTAAGTGAATTAACTAAACAGGTTTGTTAGGTGAAAACTGTGATGTTTGTTTCAGTACTTTTTGGAAATTAATGCAATTGATTATTTAGATTTTTGGTGGACAAATCTTTAACCTAATCCTGTGGTGTTTTTCACAGGATTAGTCAGGAGCAGGTTGGGTTTCTGACCATGCATGGGTGCAAAACATGTCATCAGAAATCCTAAAATGACTTAAAGCTAATAGATGTATAATTTTAACCTGCTGAAAACCCATCAGCAATAATTTCTTTGGCTGCAGTGTTTCTTGATGTCTTTGCTCTTTTTTTTTTTTGCTAACAGATTTGAACACCCAGCTGGTGGCTACAGGAAGCTTTTTGAGACATGTGAAGAGCTGTCTGAGACTATTCCCGCAACAGTCACAGGTTTGTTTACATCTTTCAGACAGAAATAGACTAGACACGAAAATAACTCTTTTGACATTTGCATATCGACTGCACTTTTCTGGAAATTTATACTTACTTTCTAGTTTATAACTCAGCACACTGAAAACTTTCTGTGATCCACGTTCATTCTGCAGGCCGGATTCCTTTGTTTCTGAAGGGAAGCCTTCTCCGTCTGGGACCCGGGCTTTTTGAGGTCGGAGATGAACCCTTCTATCACCTCTTCGATGGCCAGGCCCTCATGCACAAATTTGACTTCAAGAATGGCCAGGTCACCTACTTCCGGAAGTAAGGCGGTCATTTATCAGTGTCACATATCGCATTTGAACTGCAGCTGAGTAGCCGGTGCTGTGTGATTTTGTGTGAAACATCATATATTGCCGTAAGACTGGATTACCTAACACAGTCGAGCCAGTTTGCTCATGTTGAGTCCTGACATGAGATTTTGACTCATAGATACCAAACACATTTGCATGAAACACTCCTGCAAACACGTGATTGTGTCGTTTAGCACATTCCCCTCCACTTGCTGCATGTATGGAAAGTCTGAGGGTAGTCAGTGACACATAAAGTGTATCTTGCATTTGCTCTCTTTCCTCCATTTAGGTTTATCAGGACAGATGCTTATGTGCGAGCCATTACAGAGAAGCGTGTGGTCATTACCGAGTTTGGTACATTCGCATATCCTGATCCCTGCAAGAATATCTTCTCCAGGTTGGTTCCACATGGACACATTTGAGAGCAAATTAGAAATGTCTCAAAGTTTGCAAATATTTGCAGTATTTTCCCTCCAAGTTCCCTTTTTTGTTACAATCCTGTATAGACTGCAGTCTTTTCCTGTTTTTTCTTCGGCTGCAGATTTTTCACTTACTTCCAAGGTGTTGAGGTCACAGACAACTGCTTGGTGAATGTCTACCCTATTGGTGAGGATTATTATGCTGTAACAGAAACCAACTACATCACTAAAGTCAACACAGATACGCTGGAGACTCTGAAGAAGGTACATCAATAAAATACATTGAATCTGAGACGAGAGCGAGCAATCTTTTCACCTTTACAGCTTTTGCCTTTATTTTCTGTGCAGGTCGATATGTGCAACTATGTCAATATTAATGGAGTGACTGCCCACCCTCATATTGAGAGGGACGGTACTGTGTATAACATTGGAAACTGCATGGGGAAAGGAGCATCACTGGCCTACAATATTGTCAGGATCCCACCCACGCAGAAAGGTTTAGATCAACCCTGCATGCAACAATAACACAAACACTTGGTTTCTCATTAAACTCAATTCAGTTTGTACAAAAAAATAAGATGGACTTTAAAAAGATGGTTATTTTCCAAATAAGATGAATAAGTAAATGTACTTGTGATGCTTAATCTAATCTACAATGGCTATTTCTACCTTTTATTAAAAAAAAATATACCTAGGGATTAAAATACAACAGTGTGAGTGCTCCGGACATAGAAAGTAAGGTTAAAGTGCAAAAATATAAATTACTTATGAAAAAGGTCGTATTTTCTGTCAGTGTAAACATCATATAGATTTTATGAAGTGTTGGACCAAGCGGAGACTTCGAAACAGTGAGTGATCCCTTTAAAGCACCACAACTTTTTCTTTTGTAGATAAATCTGATCCGATCGACAAGTCCAAGGTGGTGGTGCAGTTCCCCAGCTATCAGAGATTCAAGCCTTCCTACGTGCACAGGTGTGTCCACATGTCTGTGAGTCTGTGTGCGTGATTCAGTGTTATTTTTGTCCTGCCTCACACTCTGAGATGGGTGCACTCCCCTGAGCCTGGCTCTGTCTGAGATCTGTTACAAAAATGTTTTTCCTTCCCACTGTCGCCCAAGTGATTGCTCACAGAGGGTCTACTGATTGTTTTCTCTGTATTATTGAAGGGTCTCTACCTTACAATATAAAATACCTTAAGGCAACTGTTGTTGTCATTTAAAGCTATATAAATAAAACTGAACTGAATTTAGTTGATGGGTTTTTATTGTTTTGTGTTTTTATCTACTTCAGTTTCGGCATGACAGACAACTACTTTGTCTTTGTGGAGACTCCTGTGAAAATCAACCTGCTGAAGTTCCTGAGTGCCTGGAGTATCCGTGGCTGCAACTACATGGACTGCTTCGAATCCAATGAGAGCCAAGGAGTAAGGACAAGAGCCGAACGAATATCTTTAAATCCACAAAAACCCACACTGGTGTTTTTGGCTGCTCTTCTTCTGTAATCTTATCTGATGCTGATGTTCTCTTGTAGACTCTGTTCCACATTGCCAAGAAGGACCCAGGAGAGTACATCGATCTCAAGTTTAAAGGAGCACCTATTGGCATGTTTCATCATATCAATGCCTTCGAGGACCAGGGATTCATTGTTGTTGACCTTTGTGCCTGGAAAGGGTAACTGAAGCATTCGATCGACCACATTTGTTTGATCCAGCAAGATTATTGCTCATGAACATTTCTGTGTTGCAGCTTTGAGTTTGTTTACAACTACCTCTGGTTGGCCAACCTGAGGGCTAACTGGGATGAGGTGAAGAAGGCAGCCATGCTCGCCCCCCAGCCGGAGGTGCGCAGATACGTCATTCCCCTGGATGTCCACAAGGTGAGCGCCTTTCTTTTTTCATCAGAGTGATAAGATCTTCCACAAACAAATACAAGGTTTGGTTGTTCTGACCATGATCTGGATTTGATGTAGGAGGAGCAGGGGAAGAATCTGGTGAGCCTGCCGTACACCACAGCTACAGCCACCATGCACGCTGATGGGTCGACCTGGCTTGAGCCTGAGGTGCTGTTCTCCAGTCCTCACCAAGGTGACAATGGAGCTATTTTTAGACTTTACTGAATGATTGAGTTGTGCATTGGTTTGCACTGTTGCCTCACAGCAAGAAGGTCCTGGGTTTGATTCCGGTGTGGGGGCTTTCTGTGTGGACTATGAGTACAAGCAGCCTAAAAGCATACACAGGGTTAACTGGTGACTGACTGTAGGTGTGAAGGTTAGCATATCTGTTCAGGGTGTAGCCTTCCTCTTGCTCTATGACAGCTCCACCCTCAATCGCAACCCTAAATAGGATAAGTGGACAAAAAGGGATGAATGGCTACTGAGTGATCTTTTGTTATTCTTTGGTTTTGTAGCTTTTGAGTTTCCTCAGATTAACTACAAGAGGTATGGCGGCAAGAATTACACATACGCCTACGCCCTGGGTCTCAACCACTTCATACCAGACAGGGTAAGAGACTAGAGCAGCAGATTTCAGATTGTGAGTGTAGAAAAATATTTTTTTGGGTTGATTTTTTCTTTTGATTTCTGTGTAGATCTGCAAGTTGAACGTGAAGACCAAGGAGACCTGGGTATGGCAGGAGCCCGACTCCTACCCCTCAGAGCCGTTGTTTGTACAGACTCCTGATGCTGTCGATGAGGATGACGGTAAGTCTACAGCAGTTAAAGTATAATGTTCCATGCAGTGTGTTTTAACAATTACTTGTATTGTAAGAAGTAATTTTTAAGCAAGGCTGGTGTTTGCTGTCCCCACAGGTGTGCTGCTTACCATTGTCGCAGCTCCCGGTGCCCAGAGACCAGCGTACCTCCTCATCCTCAACGCCAAGGATCTTTCTGAGGTCGCCAGGGCAGAGGTGGAGTGCACCATTCCCGTCACCTTTCATGGGATGTACAAACCCTAATGATTCGTGACTCTGCGTATTTCTCTGTGACCAGCTGCCACTCATTATTAGAACCACAAACTGATCATTGTGTCGAGCTGTTTTTGAGAAAGTGATTGTATGTCCTCCTTTGCAGACAGCGTAGGCTGCTGGTTGCCTTCTGAGCCATGATAATAAATCTCAACTAAAATGTCTAAGCTTGAACTGTCAGTACTGGTAAAGAAAAAAAAGGATCTGTTCACATGATTTTTCATATAAATGGGTCATGGATGCAAAAATAAATGCATAAGTATCAATGCACTTGGTTATTTCGTGTTGATCTGTTACACCATGTTCATTTGCTACTCACAGAGTGACAAAGTATTTTGCCTTTCAACTGAGGTTTAAGTTCTCTGTTGCATTGCGTTGCTTCTTTCAAGTTTTGAGCAACACTGCATTTCTGCCAGCTCCACGGCTGCCTACTGAGACAAAAAGACTTTGTTTTTTATTTATGAGGGAGGAGTAAATCAAGCATTCTCTCAATAAGCGATGCATATACGAGCAGTTCAACTAATCCTTCAGCCTAAACTATTGAGACATCGGTACAGTTTTAATACGTTGCCACACAAAAATCCTCATTATGGTTGCAAACGAATAGGGGACCTTTCAACGTCTGTCCTCGTGTTTGTCAAAGTTGTCTGAGTTTTAATCTAAAAACAGCAAAGGCACGCAGATCTTGCAGCACTGCAAAGCTGATTAACTGCGTCGGTTCTTATATCTGAGGAAACAAAGCGCATGTTGCAACGTATTCGTCTCAATAGGTGCTTAAGAAATGGAGGCGCAGCCTTTATACGCCACATTTCTTCGTACTTAAAACAAGGATTTAAATTTGTGGTTTTTGCAATTGTAATTCCAATCTCAGATATTTGTGCGTCACATATAGAAAGGCTTGAAACGGGCAACAACTGGGCTCATGTTTTCCTCGGCAGCTGATGCAAGCGGAGGAAACAAAGTGGCTTTGCCTGAGTTGCTACATCAGTCAAATCACACAGCGCTCATTATGTAGTCACGTTCTCCACTCCACTGCCAGATTTGAGGATTGCATTAATGAAAAAGCTCAAAAGGAGTGTTTTTGCTTTTGTGTTTTCTGTAATCTCTTACTTTGGTAATCACAGGGCCACAAATCTGCCCCATTATTTAGCCCACTTCACTGGCTGATGGGAGCAGTTTCGGGGCAAGTCAATGGATGCTTCTATGTTAATAAACCAAAACCGCATATAATTTTTCAATTTTTTTATTATTATTATTATCATTTTATTTACACAAAGGCTCCTTAGCCATCCAAAACAAAAGAAAAACAAAAGAAGATTATAAAGAAATATTCATGAAAACACAGCAAAGGAAAGCTCAGTGAAAAAGATGATCTCAGGTTTAACTGTCACACCATGAGAGGAAAAACTCCCACTCTCTGAAAATTCAGCCAGGACAGAGGTTTGCACGATCAGACTGGAACGACAGTAACAAACAGCTGGATACTTCAATACAAGATGGGTTTTACACACAACAGAAAACGTGAAAGAGACACCGACACCACCAAAACAACACAAATAAAAAGCAAAGCAATAAATGTAACGTCTACTACAGAAATAAAGACAATAATGTGCAACAAAACAAAAACACGTGATCAATATTTGCGTAGAATTTAAAACTGTATTCATGTAGATTCAGAATTAACCAGCTATGCCACACAATGCTTCTTTATTAAAGGAACAGTTCAACATTATTTGCTTAGAGACAAAGGTTATCTCTGTTAGGGATGAAGCTGGATTAGGGAATGCAATTAGCTTAGCATAAAGCGTGGGAACAGCTCACCCAGCTCTGTCTACAGATCACAAAACCACAATAAAATTAAATCATGAAACAACTCAAATCTTGTTTGTTCATCTTCAGATGGAAACAAATGATGATGGTGAACATGCTGGTGCGGGTTCCTACAGGGGGACGCATATTTGGACTTGGGTGAGATCCAGGTTAGAACGTTCTCCCTCTGTATTTAAAACATATCCATTGTTGTTTATCTCTTACTTTCTGTCACAGATAACTTTTTAAATCGGTGGTGTTCATATTAACTATGGAGAAAAGCTTCATATAATAAAGAATATGTAGATGTTACCCCCGAGTCAGACTCAGTCTGCTCTAGAGGCTTGGTTCAAGCATTTTTTCTACTCTTGGATCTGTATGAAGTCAGCGAGAGCAGATTTTTTTAATACAGTCATGTGCACGGCTCCAGCTGCCACCACAGAAGCCACAAACACGTGCTGTAAATAACTTTTGTTCTAAAGGGCCAGCCAATCAGAATCCTGCAAAGTTACTCTATAAAGAACAACCCCAAATAATCATTTAGAGCTGGAAATTAGCCCAATAAGAATTCTTTAATGGATCTATGAGAAATTAAAAATTCTTCTCAACAAGAATTTGAAGAAGCTTTAATGTCAAACCATTCCTTTAAAGCTGAGCAAGCCTCTGTCCCTTCAATTACACACACACAAAGGAAAAAAAAAATCAAAGAACAATCAAAAAATTGCACAACAAAGTGGATATGAATCACAGATTTCATGAAATGCGTGTTCAGGATTACTTCAATGTGATAAGTGACTACTGACGGCTTTAAAAACATCTTTATCAGCTATATAACTTTTGCATCTCAGGAGATAAAAGGAATGAAGTATTGATAGTGCAAGGTTATAATGTACATATATTAATATACTGTTTTACATAATGTCCTAGGAGTAAAGTGCAAGTCTCTGGATCAGATGAAGAGTGTGTGCAAGCGCTTCTAATTTCCACGGACTGATCCGCCTGCCCATGCACAAATGAGCCCTTTACACTGGCCGTCAGCTACAACACATCGTCTGGTCAAACATTACAAAACTCTACTTTGTTTTCCCTTGAATTCAAAATATATTTTTAGAGGAACGGATAAAGACACATATGAAGTAGTTTTGATATAAATAAAGTACACCACTGTATACTTTTACACTTTGGGTGACTCCTGTAAAGTGTTTTCTTTTTGTAATCCTGTTTGGCTTCTTTTGTACACCAACAGTGTAAATGTCAGCAATGTATTCCCACATATCCAAAGGGCAGGGCTACTTTAATGTGTTTAACAGATCAATATGTTTGAAAGGTCTTGTTCACTGTTGCCAACACATATCTGGCAAATCATCCGAGCATTCTCATCAATAATTTGTTTACCAAATTAATCATTTAAGTCGTGATCAGTGATGAATAAAGGTGCTGGCCGATGGGGAGAACGCCACTGAGACCCGCTCGAGTGGAAACGCAGTCACCAAACAGCTCTTTTAGACACAAATGCCACATGCTCGCTGTTAGCGGCAAAGCTGGAGAGTGCCTCGGCATGACAGAAACACAGAAACACAACCATGCAGGGTCGCCGGGACGCCCGTCTCTTACCGACTTGTGTAACAGATGTTTAAGACCAGCTCAATCTGAAATCAGACCAGGGGTATGAAAGGCCAACGTTAGGTGAGTGGGAAACTTTTAAAGTGCAAGACAAAAGCCAACACTTTCTTTTTTTTTTTTCTTTCAGCTCCTCTCGATCTATAAGAGGGCAGCTGCTGGGTTTTGGGAGCTGGAGGGGGTCGTGTTTGATATATCGATTCAGGGGAAGAAGGGATGGAAAATTCAGTTGGTCTCGTAGGTGGAGAGCAGGGCAGCATCCACAGGCTCCATGCAGGAGGGGCAGGTGAAGGATCTCATAAGCCAATCATCTATACAGTCCATGTGGTAGATGTGCATACATGGCAAGAACCGGATGGGGTCCCCATAAACAAAGTCCAGCATACAGATCACGCATCTGAAAACAGATAAAACAGTCAGTGTAAACACAAGACAGCAGAAATCTTCTCAGACTTTCTACATGAAGTGTTCTCCTAAACCCGAAATTATTCATGCTTTAATGTAGCGCAGTTACACATGTTATCAATTCATCATTGACTGTTTAATAATAAAGTGTCAAAATATTCTCCATTTACACCCTCTGATTTTCAGCTCTAAGTCACTGGAAGTTGTGACGAGACAGACCCAGCGCTCATTCTAAAAATGAAAGTATCTTTTTCTACTTTCTTTGATCAGTCTATCTAAAACAATTACACAGCTTATGATTTTACAGATCCAATTTATAGTCGGTAGTTAGTTATTAACCCGTAAAAACGTACGCACAACTAACAGTTGATTTAGACTTTGCGTTGAATTGAACTGGGGATTTATGCTTCAGTGGTAAATCTAAGGCGTAACCTGATGTGCACCCTAGAAATTTAACTACACATCAGTGGATGCAGCCCGCAACTATTGTGACTGGCCTGTTCAATACAGTCAAATAATCTTCTGCATATCCAGCTACTTTTTCACCACTGTTTTTAAATGTATCAGTGAGAGAATAATATTCATAGCATTAGTATAAGGAATAATAATCACCAACATAAGCATCAATATAAGGATGCTCTCCTGGAGGGAGATTACTGAAACCATTGGGATGGATGTGAGGGAATGCATAAAGAAGTGGGAAAACTAGAGGGACAAAAATGTTTATCCCCCCTAAAAAAAACCTGACCACAAGAAAGAGCAGAGACCCAGGAGGGAAAGAAGTCCCAGCATTTTATTTGTTTCTGTTGGCTGGCACTGCATGTACACTGCCGGGACACAACCACATGGCATTTAACACACCATGCACCACACACAAGAATAACTGTCAGCAACAGTGTCGGACCCTCACGAACATTAAATTACAGGTTCAACCAAAGACTCCCTGCAGGTATCCAAAATCAAATGTCGGTTATTATAGTTTCGTATTTTCTAATTAGTTTTTATTTTATTTTATTTCGCTTTGACTCTTTGTTTTCAACTAATTTTAGCCACAGTAATTTTCCAGATTGGATTTGTTTGTTTCAGTTTGGTTTTCAAATTCATTTCAGTCTCATTTTCAGTCCTTTTAAAGCTACATTCAACTGCTCTCTTATTGTCCCCAAGTGGTCGCCACAGTGGATGGATCCACATGTTTGATTTGGCACTGATTTTACAAGGATGCCCTTCCTGATGTAACCCTCCCATTTATCCATGCTTGGGAACAGCACAGGCAGTGCACTAGCTTTTGACCCTCTGTTTGTGTCTTCCTCTGGTTTCAAACTGGGGCTCTTTCATGAGTAAGAACAACATATTAACCAGTACACCATGGAGACAGTAGACGTTTAAAATGTTTCTACCCTTGCCCAGTCACTTAAACACATTATTCTCGCTTATGTACAACAGCAGTTATGAAAAAGACATAATGCTTATTTATTAGAACAATACCTGGGTTAAGGTTTATGTCACAGCAGCCCAAAATTAATTACCAAAAATTATTTTCATGTTTCTGTAATGGTTAATCTATAAATATAACCAAAACTTTTTCTAGCCAAAATAATATTTGTAATGTTAAGATATAAAAACTGTTATTATCCAAGAATTTTTAAATATATAATTTTACAAAAATGCAGGGAAAAAAAACAGCAAAGCACATTATTATTATTACTACTATTATTATTATTATTATTATTATTTGATTAAAATGGCGAACCACATTTACCCATTTACTTATTTATTCACACTTACTTGTATTCTTGATGTTATGCTTGATAGACTTCTGACTTGCCAGAAGTCCTGTGTGCCGGCTCAAATGGGTATAAAATTTAGTCTATTTGCTTAATAAATAACTATCAGTTTAGGTTTTGAATGGCTAAACAACAGTAAAAAGTGACATGTAACCTCATTCAGCACCATGGTGTGGACACTAACGTGGAAGAAACCGATACTCCTGCTGCTAGTGCTGACACAGTGTGTGTGTGTTGCAATGTTATAAATGACACAAAATTACATTTACAAGGTGATTTAACTAACAAGGAACCTGTTTAACAGTTTCTTACATCTTGTAAAAAATTAACAAAATATTTGTTTGGCCAATGTTTAACTGTGTGCTCAATTTTAAATGTTTTCTGAGCCATTTATGTTTTTTTGAATAGCTTAATTTTTTTCTCTTGTGATGGGTAGGTTAAGTATAGGCCAATAATCTTTGTTGAAGATGTTTTGTCTACATTGGAGTAAATGTTGCTCATTTTGCTGACGAAGATGAATAAGAGAAAAGGATCAAGTAACATCATCTATATTTGCCCTATGAAAAGATTTTTATTCAAAAATTTGGTTTTTTGGTTGCTTTCAGGCTGAATTTACTTCTGTTTTTATATGTTACCTCTCCAAAAAAATCCATTCATGTGGCACTTTTGTTATGAGTATACATAGTGTTGGTATTTTTTTTTTTTTGCCATGATATAAATGTGTGGCTATACAACACAACTTCCTGCCAAAATACTAGTGAATCATGTCTTTTTGCAACAAATACATCAGTGAGTTATCTTTTGACCTCTACAGTGGCATCAGCAGTTGCATTGTGTGTACTCTGTGGGATTCACCAACCCAGCTGTCAAAAGGATCCCACAACTGTTTGTAGATTCCTTTGTTTTGCCACTCCTGCTGTTGATAAGTTATAGGTTTTCTGGGTGTATGTTGTGTCATCGGGTTTGTTATACACAATGTCAATCAAACCTAGAAGCAGCAAGTAAGCCACCTGTCAAAACTGGGGTTAAGCACACCGAAACTTCAACTAGCCGTAGTCATGTGCCCTGGGTGTTTTGAAACACACTTCACAGCAGTGTTTCAAAACATCTGCACTTTGAACGCTTGACACAACATCAAAACTTCTAACTGTGCAGCTTCCTTACACACATTTCTAATCACATGAAGCAAACACTAATGTACACAACAATTAATACTAACACTTCTTAACTCGCTTATTAATTTTTGAAAGATATCTCATTTCTAAAATTCCAATGCTGTCTAGCCATCGAGGTATAATAGCAGTCTGTTAACAGCTACTTAGGAGCTCTGTCACTGGGTTTAACAGCAGTAAAGAGCCAGGTGGGCGATAAACAAAAGAGACCAGAGATGCTCCAAAAAACCTGTGACCAAAAGAGGAAGTTTTTCAGTTTTGAGAAAGGAGTGCGGTTTTGCTTCATTTCTGGTCACTGTTACTATGTTGGACACAACAGGGAACCAGCTGAGTTAAAGGAAACATGTTACTTAAGGCTAACAGATGTTTTACCCAGATTACAGAGTTTACTTTATACCTTCAGATTTTTAAGTTTATTATTTATGTTTTATTATAACCCATCATATATATATATATATATATATATATATATATATATATATATATATATATATATATACACACATTTCTGACAGAATAATTTTCTATTATAAGGACACACTCCTGCATTAATAATAACAACAGCGAGACACACTGTGAAACAGCCAAACTCCTAAACAACTTTGTTACGATGTACTCCTGAGAAGCAACCAGCCTGAGTGCCAAAATTTGTCTATTCAGTTCTTAGGTTAAAAAAACGCAACCCTGTGGCCTGCACCCCTGCTTGTTGTAAGCTCATCATATTTCAAAAATGTAAAATGCTCACTCTCTGATCTTCTTCTCTGAGCCGTCTTGCCCTCCATCATAAACACCCTTAGGGAGGTGCTGGATGAGGCCAATGCGCTGAGCTATGCGGATCTGCTCCTCTTCTGTCAGCTGGGTGACCAGACGAGCCTGACTGGGTGTGGGATGGTACATGGGCATGTGAGCCTGCTCCTGGTAGCACAAACAGGAAGACAACAATATGAAACCAAAACATGTGCTTCCCCCTATAAGCTGTGTGCCTGAACAAAGTGGTCAGACTAGATTAGGCTCTGTGCTGGGATAAGGTGAAAAATGCAGCAGCTGTCTGGTTTGACAACTTTTGATAAATGCCTTCTGTTAACTCATATTAAATGTATGATTACTTCTCAAAGGGCCACGGACATGAAACTGAGTTATCCTTTGTTATCACCACCTACTGCATGTTACCATGTATGTTCTTAACTGACATTAACCTCACAAACTTTGATGTTATTCATGTGTCGGACATCCCCCCCCCCTCCTCTTTTGGATTAAAATAAAACACCTGAAAGTTGAGACTCAGCAGCTGCTCACCTGGTAGGGCGGAGGCGGCTCCAGGTCCGGGTCTGTCCCGTCACCGAAACTAGCCCTGTCTGACTGGGATTCGTGGAGCAGAGAAATGTCGTCTGCTGTAGGAGACTTGAGACAGTTACCCATGTCGTCGTGTCCTTTCCTGACCCACGCCAACAATCAGATATTTGCTGCTAAAGTTGACCCCCTTGGCTGTTTACTTACTGTTCAGCTAACTACCGCTGTGGACACTCTTTACATGCTTATCCGTATAAAACTCCTAAGTAAAAGTTAAATACTAATAGTCTCTCTTCATGTTTAGTTGGACCTCCACCTGAAAAACAAAACAAAGAACTCCCCTCGCTAACGACAGCTAGCAGCTGAGCTAGCTACTTTTTCGCTAGCCAATTGGGCGACTTCCTCGATAAGTATCGCTCATTCCTTTGTAAGACTCGCAGTCTCTGCAAAATATCTACTTCAGCTGTAACTTTGGCCAAGTCACTCAGCTGTCTGGGTGTCTGAATGTACAGACATTTCCGCCTTTTAACTTCGTGAGTATTATTTAACAGTTTGCTTCCTTGCTAGCTCTTTCTTCAGCCAAAAGGATATATTATCGGTCCGTTTCATATGACGTAGGTTGTAGTTCTGCATGCTGATTGGACATAAAGCCAAAGAAAAATAGAGCCAAAAAAATAAATAACTATTAAAAAGTATTTCTAAATATTTAATCGCTACAAAAACGACTACATTAATATGAAGGAATACTTAGAGAGTATTACAAATATATAAAAAACATTTTTTTGAGCAGATAATTACATTTAAATCTCTGCTTAAAATACACAAGCTAATGTTTTCACTTTCCACACAGCTAACACTGTAATTCATTACAAAAAATCTAATTTCCCAATTTTGGTCACATATTATAAAAATAGTCTGGAATAGTTTGGAATGTATACAGTCTGCATTATACATGTTTACATTATACTTTTTTAAATACATAATGTAGATTTTAGAGCACAATGCCTACACATGTTTAGTTCATGACATGAAATATGTCAGTTAGTTAGGGGAGGGGTTGGGAACATTACTGATACATCTGGGTGCACCGAGGGGGTTTTGTTTTTTCTTTTTGTTTTTTTAATTTGTTGGTTGCAACAAATGAAAAAAATGATTACATCTCACATGGGCACATGATTAAATGTCCCACATGACATCTGGGACTAAGTAATAGATTTGTGGAACAACTACAGAGAAACCTTTCCTGATAATATTTTCTAACTTTCTCCGAAATAAGTTTTTGTAAGGATATAACTTGAGCAGTTATATTTTCTGCAGTGTTTGGACTGGTGCTTCTAATAAACTGAGTGCACCTATTCAAACCCTTCTTTCACTCTCTGACCTCTTCACAGCCTCTCTTTCACCAGACTCTCTCTTTGCAAACACTGACTTTATAATATATACCCAGGAGACTCCATTATTACATTTCAGAGTGACAGAGAGAGAAAAATAATCAATGCACCAGAGAGAAAATCAATTTTGTGGGTGAGGCTAGCTTTTACTAGCACAAACAGTACTGTGTAAAAGTCTTGAGTCACCCGTTATTTCTTTATATTTTGCTTCCAAGAATCTCAGACCACCTTCTAATTTTTAAAGTAGTCTTGAACAATAGCTCACCGGGCTTTTCAAAGGTCTTTCAAAGTTTGTCTTTGGATACTGGCCAAGAGCAACTGGTGGAGAGTGGTAGGCAATAAACCCCGGTAACACTTTATAATAGGGCCTGTGACTAAGAATGCTATCCCCCTGTAATCAAATGGAATTTCAGTGTATTTGATTTGAAATTACACTTTTTGCAATTATATTTACCTGCAAATATTTATTTCATTATAAATATGTTATACTTTTGGGGGTTCAGGCCATATTATGGAGAGTTTTAAATTTCCCCAACTTCCAGGTATTTTACAGGAAAGGAGACACAAATTATTCTGTAAGTAATTTTAAGTGCAGCATAACTAATTTTAAATAGTTTGTTAATCTTGTAGAGAAACAATATTTCTCAGTCTTACATTGTAGGTACGCTGTACTTCTCAGGGCGTGGGCCTTAATATGAAACGGGTTAATGTTGTCCTTTTGCATCTTTATTTTTTTTTTTTACATCATCATTTAATATTCATTATGTTCAGTGTGAATGATG
Source organism: Oreochromis aureus (assembly GCF_013358895.1). Lineage (NCBI taxonomy): Eukaryota > Metazoa > Chordata > Actinopteri > Cichliformes > Cichlidae > Oreochromis > Oreochromis aureus. The sequence goes on from NC_052959.1 coordinate 18,015,025, forward strand.
GATTTTCTATTATTCAGTTTAAATGTTTTACTTACTCTGTAATTTTCATTTCTTACAGGATAATACGTCTCTCCTTTCCTGTAAAATACTCAGAAGTTGGGCAAGTTTGGCTGTAATACAGGAAAGTACAGCATACCTATGAGTTAAGTACTTATGGTCCAAAATGGGGAAATAGTGTTTGTTTTTCTGCTAAATTACCAGGAAATTATGCAGTTCTTAAAATTACATATGCACTACTGTACTTAGTTTAATTATTTGTTTCCTGTAAAAGCCGGACTTGTTACCACCTTACTCTAGTGTTCCTACCTTCAAGTATTTGTATATAAATATGAATTTTTTGTCATTTCAAATAATTGAAATAATTCAAACATTGAAATTCCACGCAATTACAGGGTATTCACACCCTTTTTTTGCGGGCCATTTTATAAATGCCAGGGCCAGCTGATAAAGCCTGTGTGAGAAACTGCACCACCCAGCCATCATGTGAGCTATTGAGGTCATCTGAGGCAAAGTGTCAATGGGAGTTGGAAGGCCTGCGAAGGGATCTTAGGACTACATTGTAGGTGGCTGATAGCTGATGCCCTGAGCCACCATCTATGGCAACGATGGTCATTCACACTGGACATAGATGGTCTCCTTTACTTCTCTCTGAACAGTGACATCCTCTAAAGAGTGTCCTTTTCCTGTTGAGGTGGGCCAGTGTCTTACAGGGGTATTATCTGTTGGTCCCAGTGACTCCTTTATTCACACACTTACCTTAAATGACAATTCACAGGACAAATAGTTTGTTAGTGACTCTCGGGACCATCTCCAATGCGGCAGCCCACACTGGGCACACAGTTATAACCTGGAACTCTCCACCATCTGAAGAAGCCTCTTGGATGAGAGGTGAAATGTCTTCAAAAACTTAAAAAAGTCCAGTTGCCTTCTTTTCAAGCTCTCAAGGAGTAGAGGTAGTGTAGGTGGAAGAGTTTAAATACCTGGGGTCAGCCATCCAAAGCAATGAACAGTGCGCAAGAGGTGGAGAAGAGAGTGGAGGCACTGTGGAGCAGGTGGAGACAAGTGTCAGGGGTGATTTCTAACAGACGAACAGCAGCAAGAGTAAAAGCCAAGGTCTACAAGATGGTAGTGAGAACTGCTATTGTGTAGGTTTAGAGACATTGGCACTAAAAGAAGACAGCGGGCTGAGCTGAAAATGCTTAGTCTGAAAATGGACTAAATTAGAAATGAGTACATCAGAGGGACAGCTTGGGTTGAGCGGTTTGGACACAAAGTTAGAGAAACAAGGCTAGGCATGTGCGGGATAGTGGATATACATGACAAATCATATCTGTATTTCCATGTATGTTTGCACATGTTTCAATAAACTTCTGTGCCTCTTTGCCGTTTTCCTTGCAAAATATGAAGAAAGGTGTGGCTCAAAATTTTGCACAGTACTTGAATTAAATGTACAGACTGACAGTCATAGTTGCACTTGGACTGGTTTCTGCAGAAGTTTTTAATTGCAGTGCTCAAGACATCACAAAGCTTTCTGATGTCTCACTTGGCCTCCTAAATGAGAAATAAAAAGATAATCAGTAACAATGGCAACTTGTGAACACCTTTATTTGTATATACAACTATTTTACACATAAAAATCCACAAAGTATTTGCATTCCAGGAACTCCAAGTTTTTGGTTAAGTGAGTTTCACAGAATCGGCCTTCATCAGGCAAATAAAACAAATACACAAACCTTAAAATGAATATTTTCCAAGGATTCCTTTACTTTTAAAGCTCATCAGCTGACACTGTTTTTATTTTTTGTCTCTCTCTCTCTACATAATACAAACAGCATAATTTCTCTGTACATTATTTGTAAGTAATAGAGCAATGTGGAGATTTGAAGCAAAATGCATCATGGTGTATCTGCAGTGTTCGTATATGGTTCGTATAATATTCACAGTTTAAAAAAAACAGAACAAAACTAGATGAAAATATTTTGTATTCATGGCAAACAATTAAACATCCTGTTGCCAAAATCAAATGTTAAATATTATGGTTGGGAAAAAGTCTCATTTAAAGGATTTTTTTTTGTTTTTGGATTGGTAAAAATAAAAGTTAAATACCATCTCCAAATTAAATTAAGGTTCGGTGGAGGCATGGCTTTACAATACTGCATGGTGAAATAACAAATAAGCATCATTTTCTATGTTATTCTATAACTGTATTCATTTCTCACAACTTATTATGTTCAATAGCAAAAAGAAAAAAATGATGGGGGAAAATCAGGCAGTTTTCCCTCTGCACATTCATTCATACTGTAAAAAAAATCCAGCATCATTGAGTGTTACTTATTAGTATCCACATTGTCTGGTAAAGTATCAGATCGCCTCTTCGTGATGGCTTGCTGTGTCGATCTGGTCTAATTTATATATGGCGATGGTGTAATGATCACGATGTATTTACAAAACAATAGATTTATAAGAAAATGTAGTTACATATTCACACACCCCACAGATAAATACTGTTTAGAGCAACACTGAATCATTGAGCAACATCTCCAGAAAATGAAAATACCTATTGACACAAATGACATAATTTGACCCATCCATTTTGTTTTTTTGTGACATATTATTACTCTCTATCATCAAGTACAAGTCAGGAAATAGACCTTATTTATTGTCAGTGTTCTGTGTGAATTGGCAACTACAGTTTCAGGAAGTATTGTTCTTCGTCATTTTGGATTTATTTTTTTTTTACCAAACATCCAGCGGGCTCGCGGCCTTGAAGCACTGATGCAGAAAGAGTCGCATTAACCTTCGCTCTGGATGTAGTCATACAGCGTCCTGTGACACCTCTCTGGGATTCTGTCTCCTCCGTTCATGTTGCGCCTCCTGTCCCTAGCACCTGTCGTCCTCCTCTGTGTCGCTTAGAGGGTCACAACTAGCGACCGAGGTTGTCTGTGCCAGACGCTTTCGAAAGTGTCCGTTGGGGACCTGCCAGCCAGTCCGCGAGCGTGGACGGGCCGTGCTGATGGTGTTTGAGCGTCCCAGGCTGCAGGCCACGGCCGCCTCGAAGGTCAACGTTTCCATGGGACCAGAGGGGTCTGGGCTGTGGTCGTCCTCTTGCAAAGCCAGGAAAGGCTCAGAGGGGTAGCGTCGAGGTGGGGATGTGCGCCGGGCGGCCTCGCTTTGCCTCTCCCCTGGGACTCCCTCTTGGGTCTTCCGTGTGGGCTTGCTCCGCCTCATGGTCTCCGGGCTGCCCGGTTCATCCTCATCTTCACCTATGGAGGCTTGTGTGCGACACACGAGGGGGGAGTAGGAGATGTGAGGGCGAGAGCGGGTTGGAGTTTGCGATAGAGGTCGTCGGCCACTGGGAGTGCTGGACTCAGATGTGGATGGCACCGGACTGTCTGAGCTGTTGCCCTGAAAGCGAAAGTAAAGAAAAAAATAATCAACAATTGCCTATAACAACATTTTAAAGAGAACTTATTATGTTTTAATTTTTTTCTGGCCATTTTGAATGTATGACCTACTCTCTTGATTTACATGAGTGGTGGAAACACAACCATGTAACAGTCTTCTGAAAACAGCAGGTGATTTCTCTGTTGTGTTCTTCTTTTCTTATCAGTATTTGGGTCTCCACTGCACGGGTCTCTGAATCTTTAACTTAAATTGTATATGAATGAATAGACTCGGACCATAAAGGGATGGACATGGTCATCAGAAATACTCAGGTAGGATGTGATGTTTAAATGATGCTCAGATGGTACTAATGGGCCTAATGGATCCGTGCTTTCATGTTGATTCTTACCCAACCATCCAAATGTCACAGCAGAAACTGAGACTCAATAAACCAGGCAACATTTTTTCAATCTTCTTCAATTTTGGTGAGCCTGTGAGAACTGTAGCCTCAGTTTCCTGTTGTTAGGTCATAGGAGTGGTGCCTGGTGAAGTCTTCTGCTGCTGTCTTCTGATTCAAGGTTCAGAGATGCTTTTCTGCATACCTTAGTTGTAACAAGTGGTTATTTGGGTTATTGTTCCTTTCCTATCAGCTCAAAGCAGTGTAGATATTCTCATCTGACATCTGACATCAACAAGGCATTTTCTTCCAGTGAACTGCCACTCACTGGATATTTTATCTTTCTCAGGTCTGTAAATGGAAAATCATAGTAGATCAGCAGTTACTGAAATACTCTGGCCAGCTTATCTGGCACCAACAACCATACTACCTTCAAAGTCCTCATTCTGATGCTCGGTTTAAACCTCTGCAGATTATCTTGACCATGTCTACATGCCTAAATGGATTGTGTGGCTGCCATGTGATGGGCTGGTTGGATATTTGTGTTAATGATTAGTTAAATAGGTGTACCTAATGAAATGTGTCTGACCTACCTGTTTATCTTGGGGATCTGCTCGCTCTACGCTCGAGGATCGTGAGGGCTGCAAGCTTCTTTCCTCTGAATTACAACGAGATGTGTCTGGAGACAGGAGGTGGCAGCGTTCCTTAGAGCGACCGCGCTCCCTGTCGCCACGCTCAGAGCGAGAAACTAAAGGGACATTCGGGAAAGAGTGCAACAGGAAGTGCAAAAATACAAGAAAGCAAAAAAGAAGAAAAAGAAAATAAAGATATAAATGTCATATGACTACATTCAATTCAGCTCTTCATTATCTATGAACACAGTTGCCTAACAGCAGGCGAGCAGGACTAACCAGCAGCCTTATAGCTCTTGTGACGAGGTCGATAGACTCGCTCGGGGCTTTTCTCCTCTTGCCAAAGTCCATTCACACGTTGATCTGCAACAGTGGAGACTGATCGCTTCATGGAGCCACTAGAAACCTCTGCCTGCTTGAAGTTAAAAACACACACAACAAACATGCAAAAACAGGGCACAAACACAAGGAAATAAGTAAGCATACTTCCGTTATCACCAGATTATTTGATCCAAACAATAAAAATGATATTTCATGCTTTAGCCAGTGCAAAAGTGCAGTGCAGCCTAAACGATTTGAGAGGTTTAGTCTTTCCTTTACTCTGGGGTTGAAAGTAATGGTCATAACAAGATGAGGCAACAGCATTCGAAGATCACACCCCGTTCTAGCAACTCATTGGACCTTATTCAGCATCCCAAAGTAACAAAGGTCAAAACAAAACTCTACTGATCTGAACTTCTCAGCATCACGTGCACTTAAGGTACGACAGACTTTGGCATAAGAGCCCATGCAGCCCCTGACGTCCTCGAGATCCAGCCCAGAAGCCGTGTCATGGGAGATGTGTGTACCTGCGACTCTACAGCCAGACGAGGCATGGAAGAGGCCCGCACACACAGGCCCCTCCCTAGTGGAAGCTCCAGTGGGGCTTCAATCCCCCTACTGCACTCGCCCACCTAGGTGTGTACAGAAACAAGAGAGGAAGCGCAAGGAAATACAGAGCACCAATCAGGCTCATCCCTGCCAGGACTCCAGCTGCATATGGACATCTTGTTCAGGTGAGAGGAGGGGCAGAAAAGCCAGTTCATCACTGACAAAAGTACCATCTATCAGAGCCATCTCCATCGCCATCCAGTCAAAAGCCATTCCAGCCAAAAACAGACGGAGAACTTGCAACAGGAAAACTGACTTCGAGGGGGAGCAGAAACAGAGTGCGCTCGTAAAAGAGGAGCAAGGAGTGAAGAAAAAGAAGAACAGACAACAAAGATATCAGCTTACATCAAAAGATGGACTTTTTCAGCTTGTGGTGCATTCAGTCATGCATGTTTAGGTGTTAATGGCTATACAAACAGAGCCAGACAACGCCTGTCTAAGGGCCAAACGCATTCCTCTGCAAACTAAGTATTCCAGATCAACTTTATATCATTCAACTGACAAGCAGTAGAGACCAGTAAAACCAGACAGTAGAGACACAGCAGACATCTACAGTTTGACAATCTCCCTTTGCTCTGACTCCAACTTCCACAGGAATAAAACACAGGAGCATAGAGAGCAGCGATGCGGTGCCCTGCAAGGCACTGAGAAAACGGCATCAGTCATCACATGTTTATACAATTTTTGTGGCGTTACACCTAAACAAATACTTTGCTTTATTACATTTTAATATAAAACTCTTTGCTGTAAGGACAGCGATTCCCAAACTGATGGTCAGGATCCTGAAGAGGTCACAAAATAGGAAGTGCACAAAAGAAAAGCTGCATTTTCAAGTTATCTCGTGTTAGAGAACAGTATGTTGTGCCATCAGAGCCACTCTGCGAAACTGCTCATAAAAATTAAAATAAACAAAACAAAAACACACCTTTATTTAAATTTTGCTGATCCCACCTTCACGGTGATGCCAGTGAGCAGCGCTGCCAGTCTGAGACCGTGAATTCATTCACTGGGGGATGAATTCATGGTGCAAACCTCCATGAATGTTCAACAAACATGGTTCTGGTTGAACTGTGATTTCTTCCACTGAAAGCTGCTGTTTGGTTGCTGCATTGCAGCTGGTTTCCCAGCTCTTATGCTGTGTTGACCCTCGAATGAAAGACAGCCAATTTGACAAAGAAGATGATGTTTCCTTGCTAAGCAAGTTTAGAGTTTGAAAAAGGAGTTTGAGGGAGAGATTTTAAAAAACCAGTTGTCGGGGAAGTGATCCAGAGGTGCACAAAGACATGACGTTAAGAGGTAGATCAAATTTAAATCAGGTATGATTTTTGATTTTTATGGCTGGAGTCGCTGAATTTTTTGATGACACCTCTGGAGTTTAAAGTAAAAAAGATAATACATGCATTAAAGTATTTGCTTTTGTTTATTTGCTCTGGCATATTAAAGCTAAGCAGCACACTGATGCTACAGTAACATTTATTCATAAGATCAAAGCAGCAGAAAAGCTCTGCTTTCAAGTGCAAATTACTCTGAGTCAAAAACTACATAAATTAAAAGGTCAAAGCACTGCCAAAAAGCCTGCCATGGGGATAATGTTTTATGTTTTACGATTATATTGGTCCTTTGTCTTACCAGATTCTGTTGACTGGCATCACCGTCAGAGCTCATGGGCTGCAAAAACAGCTCCTGAGGTGAAATGGGGCTCAAAGCCACAAAGCCTCCCCTGGTCCTGTGTCAAGATGGAGAAAAACAGTAAGCAAAGGCAATCACAATCACACATAAGTACAGACGACTTTTGCAAGCATTTGCAGACTCACAGGGCTGAACCAGCACTGTGCGGCATCATTGGCAGTGGCTGGTTAGACAGAATGTCCTCGGGGAGAGCAGAAGCATCCAGACGCTTGAACATCAAGCTACTCTTCTGAAATGAGACAAATACAGAAAAGACTGAAGACATCTTCGTGACAACTTTGTGTTAATTTAGCTAATTATAGGCCAACCTCTAACCTTTCTTTTATCTGAAAAACTCTTCAAAGATCAATTGTAAAACAGCTAAATGATCATCTGCAGAGGAATGTTTTATTTGGAGAGTTTCATTCAGCTTTCAGACTTTATCACAGTACAGACATCACTTAAGTGAAGGTTACAAATGATCTTCTTATGTTCTCTGACAGTAGCTTATCCTGTTTAATACTGTTGGCCATAATATTTTATTATAGATTAGAGCAGTGGTTCCCAAACTTTTTTTTGCTAGGCCCCCCTTTGTTTTACAAGAAAAATGTTGCCCCCCCCTGCGCGCGCGCACACGCACACACAAACACATCCTCCAACCACACACACCCATATTTTGCTCCATTGCGGTTTATTTCAAACCTCAAACATTTAGTAAACAATTAAGTAAATACAAGTAATCTGCAATAAATGAAAGGTAGTAAGAAAATAAACTACTAACTCTTACGCTACGTCCACACCTACACGGTTATTTTTGAAAACGCAGCTGTTTCTATGCGTTTGGACCTTTGTCCACATATAAACGGCGTTTCGAATCACCGAAAACGGAGAGTTGTTAAAACTCCTTTTTTGCGTTTACGTGTGGACGAGGAATACAGAGTTCGTAACGCAACGTGAAAGGTATGTGCCTTTTTTCACGTCACGCTGTGCGCCAGGTTATTGTTTACATGAGATGAATTGCAGAATGGCAGATATTCAGATTAACAGTGACAGTATTTTGTCTCTATCTTCATATTCAGCAATGATTCATCTCATGCTTTGCGTTTGTGTGGGAGCCCCGTCAAAAACCTGTCCATTATGCTAGCAGTGTCCAAGCGTTGTTTCCCCCCCCTTTTCATACCGTGCTCCCCCTGCAATGGCTCTGTGCCCCCATGCTATAGGTATTAAAGGTACTGCGCTGCAGTGGTCTGAATCATATCTAATAGACTCCAATTTGTTCATGTAAATTGCGAGTCTTCCTCACACTCTCAGGTTAATTATGGAGTTCCACAGGGATCCATGCTGGGACCATTTCTGTTTACAAAATACATGCTTCCCTCTCTTAAATCTCTCTTTAGGTGTTAAGACTGAAGTTATTTTATGGTGCTAAAAATCTTAGTAACATGGTGTCTAATCAGATGCTTACTCTAGATGTCATTAACTTGGCCTCCATTAACACTGTGAGGACTCTTGGACTAATTTTAGACCAGGATGTGTCTTGTGTCTTGTATTTGCACAGTATGTCTAAAATTAGAAACATCCTGTCTTTAACATGGCCAAAGAGCAAGTACTCCCTATGAGGGAAAAGCTCGGACACAGAGCTGTTTTTGGCTCCGTAGGACATCGGTGATAGGAGATATCATTAATATGGTCAAGAATTTTTTTAAGGAATGGTACATAACAAAAGAAACCTAAACTTAAAGCAATCAGGAACTGGATATATAATAGGTCCCCTTTAAAAGTCGGGTGAGATAGCTTACTCTTCCTCCTGAACAAACTGGGTGCAAAAAAAAGTAAAGTTATAAAAAACTGAAGTTACAAAAAAGAAGGTGTCACAGAGTTCATAGTGACGTGCTGAGCAGACCTGAGCCTCCAGCTGCTGCCTGAGCTTCTTGGCTTTGTTCTGTTTGAAGTAATCCATTATCATCATCGAAGCGTAGATCTTCCCCACCGTCATGTCAGTATCTGTGAGAGCAGGAGCACTCCATTAGTTGTCACTGCTCATCTCTCAGCATTACAGTGAGAATCACCTTCTTAGTTAGAGCCAGACCTTTGTTGATAGGTACCAGTAGGTCCAATGTCTTCTGGGGCAGATAAGGCCAAATAATACTGATCTCCTTTTGCAGCTCAGAATCCAGAGCGATACGGTCCTCACCACCTGGGACAAACACTCACCTTTAACCATTTTTTTTAATGATGCACTGTTGATGGAACAAAATGTGAAATCTGAAGACATTAACTGCTCAGCAAATCAAAAGAAAAGCAGATAAATGATAACTAAAGCAATCATAACCCTAACCCCGAGCTATTTTGATATCCAGAGCTGTGCGGATGAGTGACATCAGAGTTGAGGTGAAGTGGACGGTCATGTCCTCATCCACGGGCATGTTCATCAACACCAACCTCTGCCAGAGACAAAGACGAAGAAACAGGGAAAGTTTCTATGTTAGACGGCGCTGGCACGGCTGGCAGCCTTAACCCAATTTCCCTCAGGATGAATAAAGTATAATCAATCAATCAATCAATCAATCAATCAATCAATCAATCAATCAATCAATCAATCAATCAATCAATCAATCAATCAATACCTCCAGCGACCTTTTAAGTCACATAAAAACACTCTTAAACGAACATTTGCACATAACCACTGACTTCTTTAACCTCACAAAGACCAATCGTTTGCTTTCTCTACATTTTTAAAATTGAATAACTGAACAAAATTAATAGCTGCCATGCCCTTTCTGTTGTGTGTTATATTTATTTTATATAACCAAACTCTCACTTTTCATTTTATCTGGCCTTTCTGTGTTTAAAAAAAAGTTTTCATACCTTATAGGCGATCTTAGCAGGGCATTTTTTACCCAGGCCCAGGGGTGGTGACATGTGTGTTAACATCTCATACATGGCCGTGTAGTGGATGCGGCCGCTTCAGAGTGAAAGCAAGAACGAGAAGTGAGGGGATGTGCAGACAGAAGATGCAAACAAGCAGATTTTTCTTCTGAAAGTAGTTAGAATGATGAAACTAAATGCCACTGTGGACTTGATGAAAAGCAGCTCGTGTTCCTTACACTCAAAAATCAAAGCATTCACATTTATGCTCTTTGGCTGCCCTCTGCTGGATAAAGACAGTACCTAAATGTTGATCAGGTCTGCTTCGAATCACAAACTGATAAAAGAGCGAGTCTCACCACGCCAGTCGATCATATTCCCCCCAGATTCGGACAAACTCATCCAGGTGATGGGGACCCAGGATTGAGGAATCTCGTGTCAGGTACTCAAAGTTATCCATAATCACAGCCACAAACAGGTTCAGCATCTTAAAAAAACACAAGGGCAAGAACCTAAGAGGGAAGGCACAGCAGAGTGCAACACACCTGAAAAGGCAAATTTTTCTTATTTTGTTGGTCCTGACCAAGAATGAGCTGAAGAAGATGAAGGACACAAAGTAGCAGTAAGCAAAGTCGGTCCCACAGCCGCCCTCGTGGTCTGGAGACATAGTGAGGGGGGCGATGGAGGGGTCCGGTTCACACTCCTGCCCTGACAGACAGGACAGCATGATCTCCTGCCAGGACTCCCCTGTAGCACTCCTGGTGGTGTTAACACAAACAAATATCCAGCTGACATCTGACCGATAACACATTCATAGATGATGAACACCAAACACCAACAAAGGAGCTTTACTCAGAACAGCAGCACTGCCTAAATGTAGTTTTGAGCTCACCTGAACAGGAGCATGAGTGCGCTGAAAAATGTCTTAAAATTGTTGTGCTGGTTGATGTGACTCTCGTCATTCAGCTTGATGTTTCCAAACACCTGCAGAAAACAGCTGGCTTCAGTTAATTCATAGTTTTTCCTGGACAGCTGGTAGCTTCTCCCATAGCAGCTGCTAATCTTCTAGAGTCCAAACAATAAAAATATCCACATAACACACTAAAACAATCCTAAGAGGTGGGACCAAGAAACAAACTTTAACAATAGGACTAAATCAGTAAATCACACTATAATACACAAAATCTCTGTCTGTGCATTTGTTTGTTTGTTTGTCCACGAACCCCTCTTAGACCATCTGGAGTTGAGAAACCAAACTTGGCACACAAGTACATCCTAGACTCCTGATTGTTTTTATCTATATGAGAAAGTATGATGTCATCATGATCCCTAGCAACCACGTACTGTAGCAACAGGCAAAAATTCACTAGTTGGGACCATATCCTCTTACAGATTTGACAGCATTTGAAGTAGATAATGGCAGACGGCGTGAGCATGAATTGAGACATATATAGACAGAGAATCGGAAGGCGCGTGTATGAGGTGTGGTCCCACTCCTGAAATTGGGATAAATGATCTCCAATTACCTATTTTTAAGCATTTGCGCACCTATATCACCTTATGAAAGATTCTTGTCATTTTCATGTTGTGACAATAGCATCTAATTTTGATCCACATGTATATTACAATGCTCTTACACAGCCTGACAGCCATCTAGCAATAGACTATAATGACCGGTTTCTAGACTTTATGCAGCACACTTTACTAAAGCATCCTATCCTTTAGTTTTACAACACTTCATGTATATCCCAAGGTATTAACTACTGCTAAAGATTGGCATAAATGACCAATTTGAGCATATAAAGAACATCTACCATTTTTCTCAATGTGACTATATCAGCATGCCAACAGCATGAACAGGCCAAACAAAACCTTAGCATAAGCATGTACTAGTACTCATTCAATTCAATTGTATTTATATAGCACCAAATCACAATAACAGTCGCCTCAAGATGCTTTATAGTATTAGGCAGAGATCCTACAATAATACAGAGGAAACCCAACAATCAAACTGGACTTTGAGCAAGCAATTGGCAACAGTGGGAAGGAAAAACTCCCTTTTAACAGGAAGAAACCTCAGGCAGAACCAAGCATAGTATAAAAATGGCTCAAAGTAACTCATGGATGTACAGAAACAGTTAAGATCAAACTAGCTCATACAAATAACAGTGCAGACACGAGTAAGTACTAAATAAATATCCTGTATATGATGTCCATGCTTTTTGATTATCTTATACTGTACATAACCATGATGTTTTAAAGCTGTGGCCCCACTGATGGGGCATGGATATACCAGGAAAAAAATATGTACAGAAATGATGCTAAATTAAGGAGAATCCTTCTTTTTATTGATAAAAACTGTTGGGTTGTTTCACCTCTAAAAAGTTTGTCAACCACTGATGTAACTCATGTAAGTTATCGAAGGGCTGGAGGAATAAATAGTAACAAGCAGACCTTAAGTGAGAGCCACGAGTTTGTTATGATATTTGTGATGTAGTTTAATTATCGAAAATATTACCTGCATTCCAATTATGGCGTATATGAAGAAAAGCATGGCAATAAGAAGACAGACATAAGGGAGAGCCTGGTGGAGAAGAAACAGGAAATACAGGTTATCAGGTTATTAACTTCTTGTAATTTGTTATATTATCTTACAGCATATTACATAAATCTTTAAAATAATAAAAAACAAAGGTAGTGGGAAAACCTTAAAGGATTGTACGAAGGTCCACAGCAGAATACGGATGGTGTAACCCTGCCTCAACAGCTTGATCAACCTGGCAGTTCGGAAAAGCTTCAGGAAACTCATGTTGATGGTGTTCACCGACTGGGACAGACGTGGTTGGAGAGAGGGTGACAGAGAGAGAGAAGGAGAGAGAGACAGAGAGTGGCAGACAGAAGGGAGAGACAGGATGTAAAACACAGATGGCGAATTTCATCACAACATGACTTAAGTTGTGTCTGGAGGAAGGGTAACACACCAGGAAGCTTGGAAAGAAACTATGCTCTTGTCTTTTTGTTTTTGGGTCACAACAGTGTGAAAACGAATGGTGTCTTGGCAGGGGCTTACCTGTAAATCCACAATTATCTCTGTGATGCTGCCAAGGACAGTAATAAAATCAAAAATATTCCAAGTATCTCGAAAGTAGTTCTGCAGGAAAAAGGAAACGCTTCGATTAATTCCATCGCACATGGAGAAATTCAGCTAAATGTGATCTGAAGTCTTTTGTTCTGCTCACCACTAAACCAAACGCCATGATCTTCAGTATGCACTCCATGGAGAAGAGGACAGTGAAGGCCGTGTTTAGGTGTTTCAGGACTGTGTCGTAAGCTGCCGGGGCTGAGTGGTACTGCAAGAACAAAGAAAACAGGCCAAAAGGTCAATCTGACATTCAATCAATCAGTTATTACCATAATTAGTAAATTATTGGTGACATTTTGGTGAGCATGACGAGCATAATTTTAAAGGTCGTAATGATGGATTTGCAGCTGCCTCTCTAAGTTTAATTTCAGCACGCTATACAAAGAATTAAAACGGACGGACAATCCATATGAATAGAAAATGTGTTTACACACACGTATTGACAGTTACATTATCTTTGCGTTTATGATTCGGTGGCTCAAAAACTTTCTCTTGTGACAAGGCAAGCTTCACAGCACAGCTCACGTATACACAACACATGAACGTGAGCATGAAAAGTACTGAATTGTATTGTTTAAAAAAAGTTTTTCTTTTCTTTTATTGTGTAATTCAACCTTTCAATCGATTGAAGAGCGCAACGAAGAGAAGAGACAACAAAACAAACTGAACAAATGCAACTAACAGCAAAGAAATAAGACAGATCAATGGAAATTGAAGGTTTCTACTGAAGTTCAATTAAAACACAACAAAAGCAAAAACAAAAGTAAGACAAAACTTTATAATTAGAGGATTTTGAACTTCAGGAAAACTCAGACATTGTCTAACTCTTCAAACGATTAAAATCAATCCCAGAAACTCGTTAAATATCTGGATTTGCCTATAACTAGATAAAGCGTGCAGGACTGTGGCAATTATTTTCTGTTAAACAGAGACCGGCCGGCAACCCCCTAGCAACCTCTGGCTGCCAAGAAAAGATGTGTAATCCTCAGCAGGTTGGGGACTGGTTGCTGCACCAAAAACTTCCTTGAGATTTATTTGGTAGTTTGTAGTTTGTATGGAAGACGCTGACTTGTCTGCAAACACTCGTCAACTACTGAGCTTTAGTGAAACTTCTGAGTGAAAGTTGTGCCTTTCCGCTGCAACCAATACATTTCAAAAGGTGCAACTTTTACTTTGAAATCGAATGTTTGCATTGTGCTTTCTGCAGTTTCACCCCTCTGTGAATACTTTGCAAGTGTTTGCAGACAACTCAGCATCTTCCATGTAAACTACTGCGACTGTGGTAATCTGCTAGTTACCAAAGCAATTGTAAAGCAATTGCTTATTAATTAATTAAAATTAAATGAAGTAAATTTACTGAATACCATACAAAGTAAATCTTCTCTTATGTCTACTGGAAACCTTCTAAGGTTTTCTCTCATAGTCAGCCATCAAATTTCAGCTGTAGGTAAAAACACAGTCCCTGCTTTTAGGTATAAATCTTCAAACCTGCACACTGTGTACAACCAATCAGCAGATTCTCACTGTAACACACAAAAAAAGAACAAAAAAAACAGGTAAACTGCATTTTTTGTTACAAGAGCTGCAGAATAGTCAGTTCTTGACAGAGGAAAAAACAGGGAGGCTGCGATATATGAGCAACACGGAAAAAAATGTGACGGCAAGACAAGAGTATCAGCGCAGCGTCAAAATACCAAATCTCGTCTGTTCCCACTATGCAGCAGTTTGTATTTAGTGAGGTAAAAATGAAGGACTACTGGTAAACCTGTGGGGCAGTAGAGGTCACAGAAGAGCAGCTACAGCAAAAAATGCTGAAAACCTTAGCCAGCTGGGCTATGATAGAAAGTGCACATGCTGATCCTTCAATGTAAAAGCGCTACAATGGGTGCATGAATGTGAAAGCTGGAGTATGAAGCAAAGGAAGAAGTTGGCCTCGTCTGACGAGTCACACATTTTTTGTGGAAAATGACAAAGACTGCTGATTTCAGTCTGCTTGAGCATCTGTGGCATCTGCCAGAAAAAAACAATCAACGTGATCTACACACAGGACACCTCCAGAGGTCCTTTGGAGTCCATGTCTCCTGGGTTGAGCTTATTTGGTGGCCCGATGGGTACAATATGGCACAGATAGGTTTAAAGTCACTTCTCATTGAGGCTACTTAGAGTTTACAGTTGAGCTTCAAGTCTGTGCAAGTTGATTTTTAAAAAAATCTGGCATGAAATTAAACCAGTGTCTCTCTGGGCCTTTGGGAAATCAATCTAAAATGATTTGTGATACTGTTCCACATTTACTGAATGAACCGCTTACCTTCATCATGAGAACAACAGTGTTGAGGGCGATCATGACGAGCACTGTGTACTCAAACGAGGGCGACGCCACAAAGTGCCACAGTCTGTACTGGAAGGTCTGTCTGTTCTGGGGCATGTAGCGGGTCATCGGCTTGGCACTGATGGCAAAGTCAATGCAAGCCCTCTGATGGAGAGAAAATGAGCATTATGTGTGAAAAGATGATGCCTAATTACTTGAATTTGTGTGAAATGCTGTCACAGCTCCGTACCTCATTCTTCTCCAGACTGCACTCCTGAATCATCTTGTCACCCTGCTCTTGGAAAGTGATGATGATAAGAGCCACAAAAATGTTGACGAAGAAGAACGGGAAGACCACAAAATAGACCACATAGAAAACTGACATCTCCATCCGGTTCCCCCGACTGGGCCCCATGTTCTCCTCTGTAACATCTGTAGAGTGCTGGAGGACCCTACATTTAAAAAAAATCATATTCCCTGTGGTTGATTCATGTCATTTATAGCACATATAAGTCATAAAAAGCAATTTTGTGCTGAGAAAAACTGAGCTTAAAGCCTATAAACACGCAAGGAGACATACTGAGGCCACCCCTCTCCAGTTGAAACAGTGAACAGAGTGAGCAGAGCCCAGCAGACGTTGTCATAGTGAAACTCGTGTCTCTTCCACTCTCTCCTCTTCACCTCCTTTTTGTCTCTGCTGTAGTCAATGTAGTAGCCTCTGTGGGGAATAGAATAGCCCAGAGGTCATCATTTCACTTAATTCACTGATTAGACCAGCGGTTTTAACAAAAAGAGAAGTATTAAAGCCTTTGTTACAAGTAACTGTTACTCTCATGCTATTCACTGGCATCTGCAGACAATGACAGTATATCTGAGGTTATATAAGAACCTGCAAAGCTGCACCATTTGGGCCCTTTTTTGTAATTTTCTGCTTCATTGCTTTCAATTTGGAGGATTTTCTTTTTGTCATGAAGTTGAAGTTTTTTGTATTTTCTCTGATTGACGCTGCTGTCAGAAAAGTCGTGTTTTTTCCCCTTTTTAAAAATATTTTATATGTTTTATTTTCTTCCTGTTGTGATTTTGTTGGATAGGTTTCCTTGAAGTTGTTTAAAGAGTCTAAAACCAAGTAATACTCTCCCATAAAACAATTTATATTGATTTTGCACCACAATGCTGCACAGATTTTTTCTTACAAACCCAAAGCCATATATATGGTGTAAGATATCACACAATCAGTCTTAGTCATAACATCTTCAACCTGGTTAAGCTAGCTCAGGCATAAGAATGAGATTTCAAAGAATTTATTCAGAAGAGCAGTAGAAAGCACTGTAATAGGAAAAAACACCTTTAGCAGAAATAACTTGAAGTAATTGTTTTCTGTGGGAATTTATCAGACTTTCACATTATTGGAGAAGAATTTTGCTTCGGTCTGATGAGGTTTGCAGGTATTAGTTTATGCACAGCTCTCTTAAGGTCCCTCCACAGCATTTTAGTCGGATTGAGGTCTGGACTTTGACTGGGTCATTGCAACACCTTGATTCTTTTCTTTGTTGCTGCGTCGTCTTGCATGACCCAAGCTTTAGCTGTTAGACAGATGGACTCACATTTGACTGTAGAATCTGAGCATCTTATCCTCTTAAATCCTGCGTAAGCAATAATGGTATACTTAGTGTTTTCACAGGACTTCATAGAGTCCTGTGAAAACTTTCTTCCTCACATGGCTGTAAGGATGGTATTAGCCTTGTCATCTAATTCAAATAAGCATATTTTGAGTGACAGCGTGTAGGAGGAGTTTCAGATATATAAAGTATATATATTTTTAAAAACACTAATGTAGGAACAGACGAGGGTGAAGCGGAGTTCACTCACTGGCATTCCTTCTCTGTATTCATGGAGCTGTCAGTGCAATAGAAGAACCTCCCCTTAAAAAGCTGCACTGCTATGACAGCAAAGATGAACATGAAGAGCTGGTACACAATGAGGATGTTGAAAACGTTCTTCAGAGATGTGACCACACAGTCAAAAACAGCCTGCGCAGGAGAAAGACAAATAAAATCTGTCAAAGACTGGTGCACCAACACCAGAAAACAGAACAGCAGACTGTTCGCAGATGTCTGCATCACACCTTGAGTTTAGGAAGTCTCTTGATGGTTTTAAGGGGCCGCAGAACTCTCAAAACTCGGAGGGACTTTATCGTCTTGATGTCTCGTCCTTTGTTGTTTCTGTTGACATTGGAAATATAGCACTGAGGAACATAGCTGTACGGTTAGACTGATGCACACAGACGAGTACAAAAACAAAAAAACAGTAAAAACTAAATGTAAACACAATGAATGGGGAAACATTCAACTTGAGGGTGTATGTTTGGAGCCTGACAGATTTCAGCTGTAAAATATTTGATAATTTGTATTATTTCAACCCTTAAATCAAATATTTTTGCAAATTCATTCAATTACACTAGTAGTTTGTGCATGCTTATGGCTTCAAATAAATATATTTATTCTATCAAAGTTACATCACACTGAGAATTAATGTTATTATCTTTGTATTAGCCTTGTCATGAGCTATGTGTGCAGATACTGGAACACTAAACAAACATTTATTAATATAAACTTTTAATTTCGCAGATCTTTTGTTTTATGTTCATTTTCATGCAAAACCGATGACTTGATAGACAAAATGACTCATTATCAGCAATTTTCCCCCCCTGATACCTGCCAGGCTCTGCCGTTGTATGAGTCAAAGGTCAAAATGTGACAAAATCAAAAGCAAACAGACAAAAGGCAGATAATAAAAATAATTTTTTTTTAAATGTAGAAAACAACAAATCAGAAGACGTGAAAACATGAGAAATATGAGTGGCTTATGGGACACATTTACATTTAATGTGACTGAAATTTTTACCCCATCACATTGCTGGGAGCCCCAACAGTCATAATATCCACAGGAACAACAGAGAAAAAAAAACGAGGCAAAAAAAAAGAGATACACTGTGAGCAAAGCTCAAAGGATCACAGCTATATCAACAACAGAGAAAATAACATGCAATTCTCTACATTACAACGAAAAGCACAAAAAGTTCAGTTAGTAATCTTCGCACTCAAAAGTAAAGAAACAAAAAACCACGGCTGCGACACACACCACCCAAGTTTAACCACACCACCCAAATTACACAGAGAAAACAGTTAAATCTGAGCGCTGTACAGGTCTTCGCATGCCTCCATACTTGCACCGCGCGAGTCTTTGAGGGAAAGTCGTTTAATACAATACTGTATTCTCCGAAACTGTTTGCTGCAGTGAATCACTCATTAGTCATCGACAGGCAGCACTGTATGGTGACTCACGTTAGAGCAAAAGCAATCAGAGCTCCCACCACTACAATGAAGTCCAGCATGTTCCACATGTCTCGGAAATAAGAGCCATCGTGCAGAATGAGACCCTGGTCTATCATCTGGGGGACGAACACACACATCCACACGGATGGGTTACAAACCGGGACCAACACCTCAGAGAAAACAGTAAAGGCAAAGGTGAAGTCATTGAAATTGTGATGAAAGAGGAGAAAATGTTTCAGCCACCCACCTTGATGATCATTTCAAAGGTGAACACTCCAGTGAAGACGTAATCAAAATATCGGAGGACCTGGATAATTTCAAAATTAGGGAAAAAATTGACTTTTAAAAGTTCATTCCAGAGTTTGAGCTTTTTCTGAGGTGCATTTAGTATCAGTGACGGTACACACTCTTACAACCACGCGTAGAGCGCCTCAAGAGTAAATAAAATTTACATTTTTCCCGTCCAGCCAGTGGCAATGAACTTGCTAGCATCAAGTTGGCATGATTCATCCACCTTAATGCTTCAGGACACATCTTCTTAGAATGAATCAGTACATTTGTGAGCGGTGTCAAAGTGTAGCTCCAGGTAACCAACTCAATTACTCAACTGAGAAAATTATAGACAGAAATTCTAATTACTCTGTCTGGCTCTGGGACACTTTGCATACTTTGACACACAAAACAAGTGTTGTTTGGTGCTCTAACAAGCCCAGATATTTCTCAAGGAGATGCTCCAGTAATGTCGTTTAACAATTCCATTCAGCTGAGTGACTCATGGGGTCAAAATCCTTCTGCTGGATCCTACATTCCCCAAAATGCAAGTTGATGGAATTGTCAGAACTGGCTCCAGAAGTAATCTTAATAACATTGTTATTAAGCTGTTTTTACAAACTCAGCAGTGCTATAAGTAAACTTATTTTTATGTGCATAACTGGTGGAATGCCCCTTTAAGTTCTTCTGCTGTCCTTGAAGAGTACTAAGATCCACACAACACACACTCTGATGGCTCCATTGACAGCATTGGGGTTTTTACCACCTGTGTTGGGTTCAAAGACTGCTGATTTAATAGGATTTCCCACACGATCATCTCTAGGGTACGCAGGGAATGGTCAGAAACAGAGAAAATATCCAGGGAGTGTTGGTTTTCTGGGCAAAAATGATGCCAGAGGTCAGTGGAGAATAGCTTAAGCTGTTAGTAATCAGACCTATCAGTAGCTGAGGGTCATAAATTGGGGCACAGAGCAATGACTACAAGGGATATGCACACAATTAGAAAATGGTTGATTTTAAACAAGAAAATAAGTTAAACTAACCACAAAGTGTGTGGTCAGTACTGTCAGTGGTGTAAACGAGTGCATGAGTGAAGAGATGGCAAGGTTGTTTAATGCAAGAGAACAAACCAAGGAGCAACCAAAATCTAAAAAGGGGTCTCAGGGAGGAGAACAACTCAGGAACTGAGCTCTCAGCGCCCAGGTGCTGCCAGTGTTGTTAGTTAAAAATAAGCCACGCCTCCTCTCCAGTTCCTGCAGAAATGCACAAAAGACCTGCCACACACTCAGCCAGGTATGAAGTTTGTTACGTTTGTTACAACCAAGGTACGCACAAGAGCATCCCTGAATGCACAACTTGTCAGTCCATGAAGTAGATGGGCAGAAGACTACACCGGGTGCCCCTACAATTCATACAAGCTCACTAAAATTGAACAATAAAAGATTGGACAAATGTTGCCTGGTCAGAATTTGACATTAGCAAATTGAAAGCATGGATCCATCCTGTCTTGTATTAAAAGTGCAGGCTGGAAAAGCATTGTCTGGTCTGATGAGTCTTGATTTCTGCTGTGACATTTAACTGGTAGGGTCAGAAATGGCACAGACATCAAAGCATGGACCCATCCTGCCTTGCAGGCCTGCCATCCTGCCAGCCTGAGCTGGCGGTGGTCATGTAAAGGTGTGAAATTTTGAAATTTTCCTGCACTACAGTCTACTATTGCTGCCGACCATGCCAGTCCTTTCACACCACAGTGCACCCATCTTCTGATCTCACAAAGCTCAAATTGTCTCAAATTGGTTTCTTGAACATGAAAATGACACCACTATACTCAGACAGCCTCCACAGTCACCAGTTCTCAATCCAACAGAGCACCTTTGCAATGCGATTAAACGGCAGTACAGCTAACAAGTCTCCAACAACTGTTTGACGCTATCATGTCAGTATGGACCAAAATCTCAGAGGAATGTTTCCAGCACCTTGTTGAATCTCTGCCACTGGGAATTAAGGAAGTTCTGAACCCAACCCAGTAGCAGCAAGTTGTAACTAATGAAGTGTCCAGTGAGCATAAGTAGCCGGGTACTTTCAGCTGCTCCTTCACTTCCCAAGGGGTCCCCCCAGCAGATGGATCCGCATACTTGATATGGAACAAATTTTAAGCCAGATGCCCATCCTGATGCAATCCTCCCATTTTTACAGACTTAGAATGAGCATTAGCAGTACACAAGCTTTTGACCCCTTGAGGCTTAAACTGGTGCTTTTCCGTATGTCAGGGGAAGGTGTTAACCACCATAGAGGCACTGGTGAGTGCAAGCAGCTACTGTGCAAAATCTAAAATGACTCTTTGATGGGGATTTGTGCCTACTTTTCATTTAATCCCTTTTAACCTGATGTTGTTGAGCACTTGTCAGCATTTGTTGACTTGACTGACTCGACTGCTACCAAAGCACAGTGTGGATTTTACTCATATGTCCTTATTCGGTCACTCTTGACACGTTCCGTGCTACTTAGAAAAGTGAAAAGTCGTGAAAAACAAACTGCGCAGCTATCAGGCAGGCAGAGCTGCTGCTTGCCACCTTGCATGTGCGCGATAGCAAATGTGTCACAGCACATTGTTGCTGACACAGTGTTATGTCAACTAGAGATCAAACCTAAAAGACTTGCACTGAACTACAACTTCATGAGCACATTTCATGCCATTTGGAAGACATCTGAGGGTGATTTGATGATCATTTAAGACAGCTGTTGTCTGAGCTCACCTTGTTCCTGTCTGAATTAGTGCACACAGGGTCCTCGGCAGCCAGCGCAATGCTGCTCGCCACGATCACAAGCAGGATGGTCATCTCAAAATAGCGGAGAGTGACCACGTAATGACAAATCCTCCTGATGCTACATTACAACAAAGAAGATGTATATAACTGCGTGAGTGGCATGCATAAAAACAACTACTGCTACTACAAACAAGAAGAAAGCAAGTACTTAAAATGCTGTGCAAAAGTCTGGAGTCACCACTTATTTTTTTTTGTTTTCAAGGAGCCAAACTTTCTTGTAATTTCTTAAAGTGCCTCATCAGAAATCTCTGTGTGGAAGGGTAGCTGTTAATAACCCAATATTAAGGAAGGGAAACGGGGAGAAAAGGCTGTTATATGTTGAATTACACAAGAACTGTGCTGAAAATTAGTCACAACAGGTCTCATGGAGTGATGAATCCAAATTTTAAAGTCTTAGTTCAAATCATCATCAATATGCATGAAGGAGGTCAGGAGAGAGGTACATCAATGAGCGTCTACGGCAATCTGTAAAACATGGTGGTGGATCTGGGGTTGCCTTTCACTCAGTGGTGTTTGAGATTTTGCCAAAACTGAAGGGATCATGAATGCAGAAGGTGCCATCAGATTTTGATCCATCATGAAATACTATCTGAAAAGTATCTGATTGGTAGCAGTTTCATTTTCCTCAATGACAATTACTGACTCATAACTATAAACTATGAAGACTACATGTATTGTACATGCTCTGTTTTCACTTTATACACCCTGTATATTTGCACGTTTCACTAAATCATTGCACCTGTTTCTCATTTTCCTACTGAAATCTTTTTAAAACATGATGGGTGACTCAAGACTTTTACATAGTACTGTATTCCATCAGATAATCAGTGATTTGGAGGATTGGGCTACATCTTACGGGTTGGAGGCCTTGAAGATGAACATGCTGTCTGGAGGTACAGGTTTTGGAGGAATTGGAGGTTCTTCCTCCTCTGTCTCCTCCTCATTTTCATCCTGGTCAGACTGGTATGCCTCCAACTCTTTATTGTTCACTAAACCCCAGACAGACACATGAGAGCAAAGAAAAAAATGTTTTAGCTGTACATGAACAGCTGACAAAGGAAGAACAATGTGAGTCACCAACACAGTGGATTCAGGGGGGAAAAAAAGACTAGTGGCCACTTTTATCAGATGTCAAGAACGCCTACACAGTGTGGTACAGTGATACTGACACTAAATCCCACTTTGTGATGCATTGTGCAAAGCAGTAGGACTGCAATGAGAAGTGGTCACAGTGCTACCTGTCATGGGTGTGAGCTCCAGAAGTGGCTGTGCAGACATTTCGATGGTCACGCTGTCTTCCAGGTTAGACTTGTCCCGTTTGATGGATGCCTTACGGTTTTCTGACTCTATAGCACTCACAGTGAACTCTGTGGCCTCTAAAGCAGTCTCCACTGGGATGTTTTGGCACAGTGGCTCATACTGATCTGAGTGACCACCCTCAACCTGCTCTGACCAGGTGCTGTCCACTATCTGTTCACATTGAGGAGGATCGGGAATATCTGCACTGCATTCAGCAGCTCTGTAAAAAAACCCAACAACAACAAAAAAAACCCACCAAAACCGAGCATGGCATTAATTCATGCAGATCACAAAGTACAGCTGAGCACAATGATAATCTAATAAATCAGGTGGTAACATATCACCTCAAGAGCAGCCCACGTCAGGTAGCTGATGCAATCCTCTTTGCAACCCACATCCACCCCAGCTTTTCCTTTATTGTTGTCACTGACGCCTGGTCTGCTCTGCTCTGTATTAACGCCATGTTGCTGCTCTCCAAGAACGTTTGACCATTTAAATTAATTACTATAGAACAAATTAATTTTGCTTTTTACATAACTGCTCCAGAATAAACTTAAATTGAAGTAACAATACAATTTTTTTCATGACATGAAGAAACTGTGCCACAGCTTTGCGGTATCTATATACACATTTCTTTGTTGCATCTGTTGAACGAGTGTCCTACCTCGTAATCCTTTGGTGTTTATTTCTAAGCATAGCATAGCATAAAAGGTAAAAAATATTATCTATAAATAAAATAATGCAAATGACCTAAAATTTAAAACACTTTAGCTTCTTTCCACCAGTCGAGAAATACATGAGAGCAGGCTTACCTTATACAATCTTCTCCAACTTCTGCATAGGGATTGATGATGCATGTCCCGTCATCGTGGACTGAGCTTCCTTCTTCCTCTCCTCTCTCTTTGTCCTCCCTTTCTTCCCTTTCTTCTCTTTCGTCCAGTACTTTTCTCTCCTGGCTGAGCGACCTTCTGATATGTAGCACCTCGTGTGGCGTTTGCGTACAGTCCAGACTCTTCGCCTCAATGCGAGCCTCGCGATGGCGGTGGCGTCTATGACGGGCTCCATCTTCCGGCGCCTGACTGGACCTGAACTTTCGGGCCATCCTGTGTCTGCCACCACCTGCCGCCCGGTGGTTTGGTCCTCCCGTCTTCTCCTCGCTGAGGTTTACCAGAGGTTCAGCTGCTGGAGGCTCCGGCATGGGAATAGAGATGGACATTGGAGGTTCGGGAAGGGGCATCCCCACCGACATGGGTGACTCAGGTAGGTGAGCTGGGCTGGCCTCTGGGGAAACGTTGGACGGGTGGTGGGGAATGGTAGGAGTTTCGATTGTGTCTTCTGTAGGGCTGGCAAACAGCTCCTCTCTGCTCGCCATTTGGCGCCGTTTGCGCAGCTGGTTGGCTCTCTGCTCCCACACCGACATGTTAACCTTTCTCCTCCTCTCGCGGCGGTTGGCAAAGGCGTTGGAGCCATTTAGGGGCTGCTCGTCTGCAGCAGCCAGTGCACCATCCGGTTCATCTGGAAAGGTAGGCCGCCCCCTGTGGATCGCACGTTTCCGATACAGGTAGGGTCTTCTTCTGCCACTGAGGACCACAATGTACTCGAAATAAATATTCTGCAATTCATCTTAAGGAATTAGTGACCAAAAAAGACATGAACACTAGTATTCATTTAGCATACCAATAATATATTAAAAAAAACAAACAAGTAAAATAAAAGTTGCAAGAAAAGGACAGACCTTTTCTGTGAATTTATAATGTTAGTTGATTAGTAACACACACAAAAAAATTTCCAAGAAAAAAAAAAATGTGCAAAAAATACAAAGGCATCCAAAAAACTCAAACAATGCCTGAGAAGTAAGGACAGATCGAAAGTAAAAGAGAAAAACAAAAACCCACGAGAACAAAAACGAAGGGTGCAGGATCAAGGTGCAAACATTGTGTAACATCTACGGGAAATTGAGTAGGAAAACTCAAGAGAGAAATTCTGTGTGACAGAGATGCATACAGTTATACTTACTGGTATTCAGATTCTTTTGTTGTCCATGTAATCAATGAGTGATTATTTGAAAACAAGACATTAGTGTTTAACAACATACACAGAACATTTGCTGTGGCACCGAACAAAACGCGTCCAGAAAACAAACTGTAATTGCAATTTAATCCAAAAGAGGACTGAAGTTACCATTTAATTTATCATAATGCACACTTTGCATTCAAGGCCGCTGTATACTTTTGGGCGTTTTACATTAAATATATTCAAAATTCAAAGATCTTGATGGCTGATGATCGATTGATATGATCGAACACGACATTTTGGTCAGTGCCACGTAACAAGCATATAACAAGACAACATGATGGAGCCAGAAGAACACTGTAATACACATCAAATCAGCACCTCGATTGTTGCAGCACTTACGAGACTAACATTCAAATATGTAACAGACAAATGATACATTCAGTGTCACAGCTAGAGTCCGAGACCAGTAAGAGGGAGTTTATGCAGGCGTGTCCTGACATCGCATCGCTTTGGGGATTTTTGTTATGTTTTTCTGGTGATCAGAGTAGATCAGGTGTGCAGGCAGCAGCTAGTCCTGATCCATATGGTAACAAATCAGCTTGCAGAGACTTTGGTGGTGTCACAATATAGCACCGTCATTTCAAATGAAAACAAATGGGAGCATCAGCCACACCCTTCGGCGCTCCCTTGTGTTTTGCTGAACAGCAGCAAAAAGAAGTACAGCCTCAGCTGTTTGTGGACACTAGTATTTTACTATATGTGCATGGCATGCTAGAGTTGCTACTGTTTTGATATCCTCCACTGATCTCTGTTTCACAGTGTCTGTTTCTGCTTTAATTCACTAATAACAAATTCTTTATTTTTTAGGGGAACCTGGCCAAACGGCTTCTGATTTCACTTCTTTGGAAGTAGCTAAAATAGACGAGCTCATATTAGAAGTTCAGAGGGAGTGTTTTTCCATCACTCTGCCATATCTCTACAGAATAATTTAGGGTTTGTTTTTGTTTTTTTCAATTTTCTTAAAAATACTGAGCAAAACTTTTGAGTGACCCTTAATTTGCTTATATTTGGTTTATACAATTCGAACAAGGTGAAAGTCAGTATTTGGTATGACCATTTTTATTCTTCTACAGAGCCTGAACTCTATTAGGCAGGTTTTCTTCTCATTTCTTTAAGTAGTCTTCAGGAATAGTTCTCGAGCCAACAGCATTGGTTAAAATGCAGCCCCAAACCATGACAGAGCCTCAACTGTGTTTTACCTCTGTTCTGACCTCCTCTACGCATACATTTCAATTCAATTTTTTCAGTTTCAGCAGTGAGGTGTTGCCATTTAGATGCTTTCCAGATAATGCAGGATGCTGGATGAAAATTAAAATAAATTTTGGCAAAGCCTCTGATACCACTGGCTGAAATGTAGCCCAAAACCATGACAGAGCCTCCACCATGTTTTACAGATGGCTGTAGACCAGGGGTCTCTAACTCCAGTCCTCGAGAGCTACTGTCCTGCAGCTTTTAGATGCATGCCTACTTCAACACAGCAGAATCAAAAGGTTGAATTACCTGTTCAGCATGCCATCAAGTTTGGCAATGCTTGGTAACAAGCCATTCATTTGATTCTGGTGTGTTGGAACAAGGATACTTCTAAAAGCTGCAGGACAGTAGCTCTCAAGGTCTGGAGTTGGAGACCCCTGGTGTAGATGCTCAGTGTCCTGATCTCTCCATATTGATTTGAATTTGTATTATATAATCGCTTCATAAAACCTGTTGCCGCTGATTTTCCATGCACTTATTATTGGGAATACCACAGGCTTTTCTCCCTGCTTCCCTTCCACTGGAATGCTGTAGAATTTTTTTAGGCCTTCCACTTCTTCTTCTTCTTCACTTGTCCAGTTTCTTCAGTTTTTTTAAGGACACACTGCACACCATGTTGAGACATGCCAAGTTTTCAGCTAATAGTTCTCTGGAAATCACCTTGCTGGTGGAAAAATGCTATTTTATGTCTGTCAAACTCTGTTGTCTCTTGTTTTTTGTTGGATCAACCAAAGAAATTGGAATAAATGATAGTTTAAGATACAATTTTAAACTGTTTTATGTCTGTTATGTATAAACACTATGCTGGTTTGTCCCTTGAGTTAGGTGCATTTTATGCTTTAATCATGCAGAGTAAGTAACTCAAAAAAAAAAAACCAAATAAAAAAACAAACAAAAAAAAAACAAAACTTAATCCTCTAAAAATGGTCAGGTACAAGGGCTAGATTGAAAACTGGTGAAAAAGCAGCGATTTTCCAAAGAAACACTTTGGAAGACATTTAGAAAGCTTAGAGAACTATTGCTCAAAACCACTTTAAAAACTTACATGAAAGTCTGGTTCCTTGGAAGCAAAATATAGAGAAACGAGATGTGGCTCACGACATTTGCACAGTACTGTCTACTCTTGGAAGTTTGCTACATTTGTACTTTAAAACCAAAGCCTAAAAGCACCAACAGAGTCATTTTATTCAACATTACTGTATAATAGTATTTTAACGACTACAAGAAGACATTAACAGTTGAATTAAACTATTCTGTAAAAAAGAAGCTTTGAGCCTCTGCAAGTTGATTTTCTTATTGCACCATACATAAAAGCCTACTTGGGAAGAAGGTAAAACACACTTATCAATCTCTAATTATATATGGTCAGGAAAATCTGACTTAGTAACATTTGTAGTTAATGGACCCTTTTCACAGCAGCCATTTTGACTTGTCATAGCTCAAATGTTAGTGGTGGCCCATTAAATGTCCCAGTATGCTAATTCAGAGCGCCAGCCTCCACAATACTCTCCTCAAGAAGAAATCAGCCGTCATTAAATTTCCTGAATGCAGCTGTGCATTTCCTGCTAATACAGTGAAAATCTGCTGTGAAAAAGGTCTGAGGTGTAAAACACAGGAAGGACAGGTACAGCCATAATCTAGCCAGGTCAGTGTTCTCAGTGAGAGGTTTAACGTGCCTCTGCAGGACACCCAGATGTTACGTAACATCTTTATGCCCTCCAAAAAAAATGTCATTGTCACAGTGGAAATTCTGATGAGCCGGAGTCACACTAATCAGGCAAACTTGGTCAAAATCAGACCCACTCCAAAGTGTGCCTCCTCCCAGTAGAGTCACACATTCAGACTTCCCACTGTTCCCGACAACCTTTGAAGTACACCTCCCGCCCTTCTCCTCCCAAACTTATGGGATAATTAGACCTGTGGGAAAGCCGCCAGGTCGCAGAGAGGAGCAAGGAAATCAGTGAAGAATTACCCCTCTGATTAACAAAAGAGGCTGACCATAACCAATCACAAGCCAAGGCAGTCACAGGAGTTTCAGTTATGCAGCTCAGAGAGTCTGAAATGACTCATGCTTTTAAATCAGGCACATTCAATTTACATTCATAATTTTGGCATCAGTACGTTAAACATGCCTTTCTACCTTGCATTCACCGCGCAGCTGAAGAAATAAGGAACATACTGTTTTAAACATTTGACACTTACACCTACAACTTCTTCTCATGGTGGAAATAAATGATCTTGACTTATTTTAATCTGACTTTAACACATCTCCCCTCTAATAAAGCAAGATGATGAACCATCAGTTTCCCCACAGCATTCATATCTTAAGTATTAGCTTCATTTCACTTCTTGGAAAATGACTTGGAAAAACACTAAAAAACGACTGCGAATGAGAAACTGTGAGAGAGTTTCAGTCCAATTTCAAATTCAGTTACTTAAGAGCTGTGAAGACTGTGGTTATCTCATCTTAAACGTGGATTTTTGTTAGATGTCGACCAGTAACTTACTCAGCTATCAGGCCGTCTCTTCCTCTGGCGTATCTCTGGTTGAAGAACTCTTCTTCCTCCTCTTCATCCTAAAGAAGAAGACCACACCCGCAATCGAAGAGCGGTTAACAACAAAACGTCTGTAACGTACAACAAAAAATTTAAAAACAGCGCAAACCTTTGTCAATTCCTGTGCGTTGGCCAGATTATCCACGGCAATGGCCAAGAAGACATTCAGCAGCGTGTCTGTCGTAATGTCGGTCAAGGACAAAACGCCAAAAAGTACAAATAAAAATCATCTTCAAGAGATTTTAGGTGACCACATGAATGTCAGTTAGCTTGCTCTTCAGGACTACCGAAGCAAAGAGCGAACTCATATGCCATCATGTCACCTAAGTCAGTTGTTTCCATCCAAAGACACTCTCTGGTGTCAAATATAAATTTCTGTTTTGATCCTTCTCCACCCAGCCACTGACTCACCTTTGACCCCTACTGTACTTGCTGTGATCTGGTGTAGGTATGTTTCTGGTCATTATTCAGCCACTTGTATACTTTCCTTTCACCTTTTACTCACCTACAAATCTATTTCAATTGCATTTGCCAATAAGGACCACACACAACAACACCTTAAACTGACATATTCGCTCTTATGCTACATTCAAAGTCACTTACATTACATTTCTTCCCCATGCTGGTGCTGTTTGAACTTCAGCAGGTCATGTTGACCATATGATTGACTGATTAGGTATTTGTGTTAACGAGCTGTTGGCCAGTGGCTGGTGAGACATGTATTTACACTTTGCTCATCTTGCATCAACATTACTGGTGACAGAGGATATTCTGCTAAAGATTTTACTTGTAATACAACATTTTTATACTAGTTTAACTCGGCGTACTTCTGTTGATATTAATCATTTTAACACTCGGGTATGTCGCTATTTTTATCTAAAATACTTCCACCACTTATAAGCATCATGCTTTTTATCAGCGCTCTCTGACCACTTTTGAGGTCAACAAGGATACAATTTCCAAACAATGTGAGCACTATGAAGTAGATCGATGACCACATGCCGTACTGAACGCCTCCCTGCGAGCGGATCCCATTATACATCACCTCGTTCCAGTCCTCGCCGGTCAAAATCTGTGGGCAAATTCACAGAATATTTTGCACATTGCTCACATCAGATTCACTGCACAGGAGACAAAGTCACTGTCTACCAACCAGTTCAAAGTATAGCATTAAAATGGCAGCAAGGCAATAATTACAGTGTCTGCTGATCAAAACACTCTTTTACAGTGCAGCGGATGTGTAGCAGATACGATGTGGACTTTTTCCACATTTCCCTTGTCTGATATTCATGTGCGCATATGTGTGCATGGATGTGTGGGATGATGGCGGAGGCAGGGGGTGGCGAGCGAGCGAGCAGAGTTGTTTAATCTGCGCCTGGGGTGAGAAATATCCCAGGGTGCAATGTGTCATGGAGAGCAGGCAGAAATGAGGGGATCTGTGGGAGCCAAACCTGAAACACTGTCATGATGGCAGCTGGAAACGTGTCAAAGTTGGTGGGAGTGTAATCTTCAAAGATGAACCTAGAGGGGAGGCAGATAGAAAGCAGGGTCAGATATGACCAAGGAAGAATGGGAGGAGGAGGAAGGAGAGGAGGAGGAGGATGCAGAGCTATTTTCATCTGGACATATCGCTTCCTCTCCTCTTATTTTAGGACACCATTGAGGAAACTGCTGTTTAGATCGTAGGAAGCAGATACTGTTTTTCAAAACTGTGCCATTATTATTGAAATTAAAACGAAAACCGATTTGGCCGAGTTCACTGACAATTAAGGATGTCAGTACGCACCTCCCTCCAAACAGCTGCATCCCCAGCAGAGCAAACACCACAGTGAAGAGGAAGAGAAGGAAAAGCAGGCTGATAATGGACTTCATGGAGCTCATGAGGGACACAACCAAGTTCCTGAGAGAGGCCCAGTATCTGAAAAAAAAAAAAAAAATACACCCTCTGGGTTGTTTTTTTTGTTTGGTGTTTTTTTTGTCAGCTGGAACGTGTAAAAATTCAACAACCGTCACCGTCGTGCAACCCAGGCTGACATGATTTACTTTCTCTGTGAACTGTCCTGCTGCCCCACTTACTTTGTGATCTTAAAAATCCTCAGAAGTCTCAACGCCCTGAGCACACTGATGCCGAATGACATGCCAGGCCTGAAGAAACCCCACACCACCTCAAAGATGCTGCCGACAATAACCTGCAAAACATGTCAGGATCATACAAGAAAAAAAATTAAGCTCTGTATGCTTCACCTGTGCAGCAATGTTTGTTTCGCCATCAGTTCTCTCGCTTATGTTCTATTTTACTTTGAAAGTTGGTTTTCATGCTCAGTTTTACTTCCTGTCAGTTTTATTCCCTTAATCATTTTTACCTGTGTTGATTATTATATCCCTAATCAGCTCACTGTGTGTATAAAATCCAGTCCTTCTTTTGTTCTTGGTAAAGATGGTTGATTTTGGTTTATATAATCTATTCAAGTAATAAGAAATTGTATCGCTGACGTTAAGTAGCCTAGTCTTCATTTAGCACAAGAATTGCATATATTCTAGCACAGAGTGAGAAAAGGAGATGAAGGACCTCACCCCACAGTCGAAGCAGTTGAAAGATGAGTGGAAGTACAGCCGGAAACCCAGACCATACATTTTCAAAAACATCTCAGCCAGAAACAGCCCCAGGAAAACAAACTCTGCATAGTCTGGAGATTAAAGAGGGGGGAAAAGCAAAAGTCAGAAAGCAGAATGAAGCAGGGTGCAGCCAGAAAGAAGGTATTTTCTGACCTGATTTCACTTTTTTGATTAAAAAAAAAAAAGCAAACAGCACAGACATTCGCAAAAGAAACCCACAGAGGAAGACGGTGAGCCAGTCGGGTTGGTTGTGGTGGACAATGGCCACACAGATGGTGTTGAGAGCCACCAGACTGAGCACCATCAAGTAGAAAGTGTCTGTCTTCACCATGCGGCGGATCGAGATGCGCAACATGCGCTCCTTACGCCGCAAGTAGGCAGCAGGGCCGCGGCGGCCGCTGCGGAAATTCATCCTCGATCGTGACATGCCTGAAGGAGAAAGAGGGAGAATAAGAAAGGAGAGAGTTTTTACAGAGGGAGGCGGGGGAATTTTTCGAGTTAGTCATATGCATGTGAAACGTACAGTATATAAGTAACTCAAGAGCTCAGACACAGGTGATATCCTGTAAAGAAAGTAGGAAGAAGCCTACTGTAAAGACAGTGAGTAACTGAGCTTCACTCACTGGCGGTAGACGTGTCTGTATACTTGTCATCCCCCGGTGCTCCTCGCCGCGCGCCCGTCTTCTTACTCGATCTCTTCAGCACTAAAGATGTTTCACACAAGTTCAACTTTACCAAAACCTCAACTTTGCTAACTTTACATCAGAAATGAAAATGAAAACAACGGGTGAAATGGTGACTTCTGCTGTCACACTAAACGTCCACATAAATAACATAACAGTAACAGCTGTGCCTGTAATACAACTCCTTAAAATCAGGCATTTCCCTCACTAACATCCATGGACAGTTGCCAAGACAATAAACAATTTTTTAACCCATTAAATTGATATAACATTAACATAAGCATAGTTGCAATGGTTACCTCCAGATTATCAATAAAATATTGAGTCATGTTTAAGGTCTGAGTAGTCATTATAGGTTAGGAGATATATGTATGAGATATCCACGGTAGAAGTGTGAGATCGATACAAATATCGATAGTATCGTTACCGACGCTGGTTTTGGTATTGGATCGATACTGATACTTTGTTTCCATCCTCTAACTTCAGTAAACAGCCCACTGAATTGTGTTGAATAAACTATTTTGTTTTGGAAATGAAAAAATATACCCAAAAAAATGTCTGAACCTTTTTGTGCTGACTGTTATTTATAGCCCATAGTACATTTAAACAACAGAAGATGATCCAAAGTGCTTTAGAGGCAGCCACATTTCCATTACAGGTCTCCAAAACAAACAAACAAAATGTTTCAAAATACATAAAAAGCTGAAAAGTGGTTTATTATATTAACTAATTATTGTGAAAAATAAAG
Organism: Oreochromis aureus; assembly: GCF_013358895.1. Taxonomy (NCBI): domain Eukaryota; kingdom Metazoa; phylum Chordata; class Actinopteri; order Cichliformes; family Cichlidae; genus Oreochromis; species Oreochromis aureus. The sequence continues at coordinate 18,048,015 of NC_052959.1, forward strand.
ATCACACTGATTTAGTGGTCGTTAAATGTGTTAACAATATGAAAGTGATGATGATTCATTCAAGTTAAAAGCATCGGAATTGGTATCGGCAACACTGGCCCTGTTTTTACTTGGTATCGGAGCAATACCAAAATTTGCAGTATCAAACACCACAAATACACGGTGTATTTTAAAGTCATGGGGTTGCTGGTAGGTAGCAGCGGCTGCAGTGACTTCAGATATGCTCGCAAAAGTATGGGATGAGTGTGACTATCATTCGGACATATGCCGTGCCTCAGGAGGGGGACACATTGAGCACTGGTAAGTTTTGAATGTAAACATTTATATTTGGCCATGTATTTTTAAATTTACTGCGAGCTTCTTTGTCCATTACTTAAAAAAAAATATAACCTTTCAGAATCTGATGATTCTTTTTGATGCACTCTGTATATGTGGATAATTCTAAAAGCAAAGTGTGTGAACTTACCATCTAACGGTGATCTCCCTGAACTTTTATTCTCCTCTGCAAGCATCACCTCCTCTGTAATACAATAAAACTGGAGGTTACATGCAGACATATTTGTTTTTAATCAAGCCGCAGCTGAAACCCACATTTCAGAGTTATAGCGCTCATTGTGTCTGCACACAGCTGCAGCAGGAACCGAGGCCAAACTGATGTAAACGCTGCACTGAGAGGCCGGCGTGACCTTCTTAAAGACAGAGCTCCTTTTCTCGCTCACAATCTCGCAGTATCTCGCTCTCTTTTCTCCCCCTCTTCCCACACTCTCCCACACCCGTGCACACATGATTGCACATGCACAGCGACTCTCTTTCTCTCTCTCTCTCTCTCTCACACACACACAGACACACACATGCATGTAAACACACACAGAAGCGCGTGTATATATGCACACACACAAATTTAAGTCAGTGAGTCAGTATCACCTTTTTCTTACCCTCTGCTTGCGTGGGAGACTAGCAGTGTAGATTGCCATTACAGCACTGTGTGTTTGCTGCAACTCAACTCAGCTACTCTGCTGCGGATCCAAAAGTCTGAAGGTGTCTGCAGCAAACCAGTCTCTCTTCAAAAATGTAATGAAATCACTGTGTCGCTTTGCACAGGCCGATTACATTTCAATTAAAAGAAGAGAGTCAATGTATCGGCACATAAAGGGGAAAAAGTAGCCTGGCTCTCTCTGTTTAACAGCTATGCGAAGCAAAACCTGGCTAACACTTGGTTTAAACCTTACATTGCCAAAAGCATTCACTCACCAGTCCAGCTGTGAAATTTCCTCACTACTAAATATTCCACAGTCAACTGTTAGTGGTATTATACCAACGTGGAAACTATTGGTTATAGAAATTCTCCCACGACCAGAAAAAAGGAAAAAAAATTGATCGATTAATTGATTCAGCATTTTTCTTCGGTTCATCAGCCGTTGCATTTCTCATCAAAACATCCAGGATTAAGTCACTGAAGCCTCTCCACACTCACTGTAATAAAAGATGTAAAGTTGTTCTGCTGCCCAGTACCTGCCCTGTCTATCCAGGCTCGGTAGCCATTCAGTTCTCTTTCCACCTGCTGCTGGCGACGCAGTTTCATAAAGGCCCTCCGGTTCTCCACCCTCTCTCTCTCCTTCGCAAATTCGCTGAAAAAATAAAACATATGAAAGCAACTCTCTTCACTCATAATACGGACAGAAATGTTCACATAAATGAGGCACACTTACCCAGACAGGACTCCCAGAACTAGATTCAAAACAAAGAACGAGCCAATAATGATGAGAGGAATGAAGTACATCCAGTTCCACGTTATACCCAAGGCATCGTTGGTCTGAAATCCATAATTTCTATGTTATTAAACACTCAGCATCATGGCAGTGCTCAAGCCTTCAAGGGGGTGAGGGATCACACTGACGATGTAGAGGTCTCAAAAACTCGTGTATCAAATATGAAACACTAGGCATTAAGGGTTTAAGGGTTCACTTTCAGGCTGAATGCTTCTGCTCACGTTATAGAGGACAGCCGTCCATCCCTCCATGGTGATGCACTGGAAGACGGTGAGAACAGCAAACAGGATGTTGTCGAACTGTGTGATGCCGTCATTGGGCCCGATCCAGGTATCGTTGCAGTCGTACTTCTCTGGACACTTCCTCACACCGCACGCAAATGCCAGCTCTGACGAGTCGACAGTCTCATTGTCTACAAGCACGAAACATAAATGTCACGGTGCCCATTTATTGAAGCACAAACATAATGACCCCAGATATTCACGATCTACTGCCGCTTTCTCGATTGTGGTCCTTACAGATTCCCCCCCCCCAGTCTGGTAACTGAAAGTTTGCATTAAAGTGCAGAAGACAATGTGCAAGTGGAGGGCAAATGAGGACAGACGTGAAAGTCCAGCTCTACCACAAAATACAGATGTGGAAGTACGGACCAGTGCCAGCACCCAAACTGGATCCACATTTCCACGGCAACAAAAACAAGCAGCAGTGCTAAAAAAGAAAAGCTTTCACGAGTACGGCTCACATCCTGGCTATGAGAGAGGATATTCACAGATGATTGGCAGATGCAGGGCATACAAAATCTGTCTGCGATTTTTATATCATACCCCAACTTCAACTACATAACACTGTAACATCTGGATCTGGTGGGTCTGAGGTACTAGGTTAGTAGTGTGTGGTGGTTATCAAAGTAGTTAAAGAAGATTTGGGGAATTAATTTTTTTCTTTCTTGTGTTTCTTCATTTCTTTCGCTCCACTCAAGTGGAAGGTGAAGCCGGCAGATGGTTATATTAGTTCAGCATAAACCCTGGAAACAGTCCAGTCTGGCACTTTGAAAAGCATTACAAGAATCAACCTAGCAACACCAACACAGCTGATAACATGTTACTGTATAGCTCGCTTCTTTTAATCCATTTTTTATCCTTTTTTATTTAATTTTTTTTTTACACTTTTTGTACAGAGTGAAGAGTCAGGTCGGTGTTTCCAGTGTGTTTGTTATTCTAAGCTCTAGACGTGAGAGAACGACCTTTTAATATCTGTGGTGAAACAATCACTGACCCGCACGTTATACACTCTGCCATCCTCCATTGGAAATACATTTTTGCTTTCTGCTATCTCACCTTAGTCCTTGACCCTCACTAACACTCTGTTCATCTGCCGATGGAGTAAAAATCTCTTTGCTTAGTTTAAATCTCGCTTTAAGAGATACAAGCAGGATTTAGTGAAGCCTCGTGATTCATATTTTTACGCATTATTATTATAAATTTGCTATGGGAGAAGGTTTAAATGTAAATTTAAGAAACTTTTTTGTAAATCCGGAGAGTATTTTTGTGTGTTTGAAAACATCTCTTTAAGCTTTAAATTTTGTGGGAACAATGGAGCAATTTATTTCTCCTGCTCTGAACGCCGTGACAGCTATAATATTAAAATTTTATACCTCGATCCATCCCTGAGCCGTGCTGGGCGATGACAGTAAATGCTATGGTGTGGTGGTGTGATTACAGAGTAGTTGTTGACTAATTAAGCAGTAGCTAAATCAGCCAGCAACAACTCTAATAATACCTCTGAGCCTGCTGCTACTGTAATCTATGAAGGCCTCAGTTTCTCAAACAAAGATGTTCACACCCTCTGTTAGAGAACAATGAGTAAATCACACATTGAGCTTACCTGGCGAACCGGCACAGTAAGTTACAAGGCATCCAAAACAAACCCTGACAATATGCCTCTAAATTCAGCGGCGATACAATGGCGGCACGCGAGCCCTCAAATTGATAATAAAATACAATCAAAGGCGTCATTTACCTGTAATCAATATAATGTACATGTAGACTGATCATGATTTTATGATTCTAAATCATGGTGTTTACAGCCATGTTTAAAATGGCGACAACATTTTTCTCCCTTGAAACTTGAAAGTGGATGTCTTTGGATTTCATGTTCTCAGCACTCAGAGCTATAACAACTGCAAGGACATCGCCACTGCAGTGAAAGAGCATTTTAATCTGTGGGTTTGTGTGTGTGTGTGTGTGTGTGTGTAAAATGCTTACACTGTGAGCTTTTTCCTGTTTCTACCATTTCACTTTGGACTGTCAGTGTTCTGTGCAGCACTGTGCAAAAGTCTTGAGCCCCACTCATCATTTCTTTATATTTTTTTTTTAGAAAAATTGGGTTTTACTGACACATGCAAACATACGCAGAAATACAGTCTATATAAAAATAAAGTTTGTACAATTCTAAGGAGCTTTGGTATGATCACCTTTATTCTTCAGCCCACAGTGAATTCTCTTAGGCAAGCTTAGGCATTTCTTAGTCTACTCTTCAGGAATAGTTCTCCAGACCTCTCGAAGGACATTCAAAGCTCTTCTGTGACTGCTGGCTGCCTTTAGTCCTGTTCTCTTTGGAGATGATCCCCACACTGCTTCAACAATGTTGCGGTCTGAGCTCTCGGGAGGCCAATCCATGACTGATGGAGTTCCATTGTGTGTTTTTCTATCCAGGTATGTTTTTGCTGCATTGGCAGTATGTGGTGAAAAATGAAGCCGTGCCAACCAAACACTTTCCAAAATCTGATGATACATTTCCGTATTCATATTTCCATTCATTATGACAATATCTCCACTATCTGAAACGCAGCTCCAAACCATGGCAGAGCCTCCACTGTGTTTTACAGATGGCTGTAGATACTCACTGTTGAACTCCTTTGTACATGATGATGATGATTTGAACCAAAGGTTTCAAATTTTGTCTCTCCATACGATCTGCTCCTGTTGATTTTCAGTTGAGTTCTGGTGTAATTCGGCATACCTCTGATTTTTCTCCCTGTTTTCCTTAAGAATGGCTTCTTGAGAGCCACCCTTCCACTAAGACCGTTTCTGATGAGGCTTCAGTGAGCAGAAGATGAATCTCTTTGGTCCTGTATCAGGTCTATAGACAGTTGTTTTTTCTTTTACACCTGATACTTCTTCATTTTGTCCTCCACTTGTCCACTTTTGAAAGACACACAGTGCCTAGATATGCCAAGTTTTCACCTAATAGCTCTTTGGGAATCTTTGAGAAAATACTGTTTTATGCATTTCAGTCTGTTATCTTCGGTTCAGATCGTGGGGGCAGCTGTCTGAGCAGAGAAGCCCAGACTTCCCTCACCCCTGCCACCTCTTCCAGCTCATCCAGCGGGATATCGAGTCATTCCCAAGCCAGCCAAGAGATATGGTCTCTACAGTGAGAGATAATCTCGCTCGCTGGTGAGAGAATCTCTCTTTGGTATTTTTTGGAAATTCAACCAAAGAAATGAAAACAAATTATGTTTTTGTGACAGGCTGCGAGTAACAAAGTGCCTAAAGATATAAATTAAAATTGGTTAATGGTTCATCCCTGTAAATAAGGCTCCTTTGTTATGCATTAAATTTCACAAGTGGCTTAACAAACCAATAATTATTCCTCTGGTCAGGTAATGGTCATGCACAAGGACTGGACTGCAAATGGATGAAAAAGCAGCAAATGTCCAAAGAAAAACTTTGGAAGCGTTTCAGAAAGCCTGGAGAACTGTCGCTCCACTTTAAGAAATTACAAGAAAGTCGGGCTCCTTGGAAGTAAAATATAAAGTAATGAGGAGCGGCTCAAGACTTTTGCACAGTACTGTATGTACTTATCTTACCAAGAATGTCGTCTGATGGCAGGCAGGTGTGGTGAAGCTTCCCGCTGTAGAACTCCAGACCGATGATGGCGAACATGAGGATGGCAAAGAACAAGAGGAGACCGATCTGGAGCAGGGGGATCATGGCCTTCATGATGGACTTCAGCACAATCTGGAGGCCTGGAGGTTTTGATACACAAACAGATACTGTCTTTAAGAATAACACAAAAGACAGTGTAACAATCACAGTTCCCAAGTACATGGTTAGCTACATTTTTTTGTGAAAACGGTCAAGGACTTTTGCCTTTTCTATTATTTCTGCTCATGAAGATAATTGTAAATAGCAACAGTTACTGTATTTGCATTACTATCAGTTTAAATTTGCAGCAAGCAGAAATAATATTTGGCTTCACACAGAATTCAAACCCTGCTTTCTCAGTTCAAGCTCCTTCGTATTTTCAATGCAACATCCCAGCTTAATTTTTATGTGGACTTTTTTTTTTTTACTACTTTATAGTACTCGCTTGATCTGGTGTGAAAAGACCCGTGATTGGCTTGTCAAGGCCGGATTTTCTATAGCCTGGAAATAAAGCTCAGGGAGGTGCACGACTCTGGATTACTTGGCTCCTTGCTGAGGACAGCATCGAGTAATGTCATTACTGGAAAAACTCTTAATACACAAGAATTTCTACGGCATATATACAATTAAAATTACTCTGTGTCTTCTGTGTCTTGTGGAGTGCTTACATTTGGCAGATAGGAAACAGTGAAACTAGTGCGTACTATGAGGTAAATTGACCAACGGGTTCAACTTCCTGGAGGAAAAGTCCAACAGCAAGGCAAACTAAAAGAATCCGTGTAATGCCTACATGTTAATACTCACGTGACATCCTGACAGTTTTTGTACATACAAATCCAGATTATGAAACTCTTCCTAATTAACACATTCTGAAACAGCAGCTTTTGCATTTGTGTGTTTGACCTTGAAGTGCTTTTTAGTTTGAGGTCAGTAGTTGACTCACTGGGAATGCCGGAGACGAGTTTGAGAGGTCTCAGCACCCGAACAGCCCTCAGGGTCCGAAGGTCGACCGGGATGTTCATGTGGGCACCGGCAGTGGCCAGGATCCTGGTGGAGGCACACATTATAGAGATTCAAAGACATTTTTGATGGTAGGAACGCTCCACTGGAAAGACATTGTGACATTTTTTCAAGGATTAATAGCTATCATTATTTTTGGTGGCCTAAAAAAAGGAGAGAGACATTTGGGTTAAATTACAGACTATACAACAGGGACACATAAAAAAAACATCCATTAGCAGCTAAATCTGGTACAAAACTTCTTTCCTTTCTTGAGATTAATGTTATTTTCCTGTGACGTCTGAAAAATGATGCGCAAAAATAGATAAAAAGGCACAAATGGATGCATCTGAAGGACACTTTTGGAAATAACTCATTCATGTTAAAGGAAAAAATAAAGGGAAATATTAAATATGATCTGCTGTCATCCCCACAACTGTAAGGCCGGTGAGTGGTACAGTATTTCCATTCGGTGTAGCACACTTGCATGGCGAGAGACAAAGAATGCACAGCCACATACACCTGGCAGGCATCTCTACTCACATCTGCCCACGCACACATTGATGTCCCTCCACCTACACACAAACACTGAAAAACAGCATCAGGAGCAGGCGACAGGCAAGCTCTCTCCAGAAAAATCACATCTGCATGTTTCTTACCGGAACGGCAAAAGCAGATTCTTTTGTTATTTTTAATTATAATAGTGGTAATCACACAGCTGAAGCTACAAAACCACACCGATAATGGCGGCATAAAAATTCATTTCCACGTCAATTAAAACGTTAATGCTCTTACTGACAAGCGGGTCAGCATCTTCTGCTAATTTGCTCGCTAATATTTTAACAGACTTGTGAAAACCGTCTTAATTATTTTTCCCTGATTTGTCCACCTCTCTCTCTTTGTTTCCACACACACAGAAGACACAAATATACAAACTTACAAAATCTTTGGACAATGCTGAGAAGTGTGGGGGAGGGTGTGTGTGTGTGTGTGTGTAAGCAGGGGGTAGAAAGCACATGGCAGAAACTCAAGTGTAAACCCACGCAGAATCTCTCCTGAAAGCAGTGGGAGGGAGAGAGGCCAAGTGAGTGAGTGAATGAGTGAGGCCATGTGCACACTAATGCGGATGAATCTGAAAAAAACGCTTTATAAGTGCTGAAAGCTATAACACCACGTTCAGAACCTTTCTAACTGTCCGCACTGAAGGCTGTGCACAGCGATGGATGCTGTTACCAATCATCTGCAAACTAAAACCTATTCAAAGAATTTACAGCGCAGTGAAAAAGAATTTGCCACCTTCATGATTTGAGTTGTTTTTTATTTGGGTTTTTTTCTTTTTTTGCATATTTGTGACACAGACGTTTCAGATCATCAAAGAAAATTGTGTAAATATCACAAATACAAAAGGCAGTTTTAGAATGGTGACTTCATTTAATAGGGGAAACAAAGCTGTGTGCAAAAGGTAATCATGAATCAACTGTGCTTAACCACATTGCCTGGAGTTCAGTTTAGCCACACTGATGCCTGATTACTGCCAAATCACCTGAAGAAAGAAATCACCAAAAAGAACCTGTCTGACAATATGAAGTAGGCTTAAAGATCTCAAATCATGCCACAGTCTAAATAAACAACTGAGAAGTAAAATCATTGATATCTATCCATCTATGAGGGTTACAGAGGCTTTGGGACTTCATGAACCACAGTGAGAGCCATTAACCACAAATGGAGAAAGTTTAGAAAAGTGGTTAGCCCTCCCAGCAGTGACCAAAATTACTCCAAGAGTAATCAACAACTCATTCAGGAGGTCACAAAAGAATCCTGAACATAATCAAACAACAGCATCAAAGTAACTGTCAGTTAAGGTCACAGTTCATGATTGAACAATAAGAAAAAGACTGGGCAAAAATGTCACTTCAAAGGAAAAAACCACTGCTGACCAAGAAGAACACAAAGCCTTGCCAAAAAACAAAAACAACTTTGGGGGAAATATTTTGTGGACTGCTGAAGCAACAGTTGAACTTCATGGAAGCTTAAGTCTCGTTACATCTGGTGTGAAACTAGCACGGCATCACACCAGCAGTCAAACATGAAGGTCGCAGCGTGATTTTCTGGGGCTGCTTTGTTGGACCATGAATTCTGCTCTTAACCAGAAAATCCTGAAGGAGGATGTCCGGCCATCGCTCATGAAACTCAGTCACACTTGGGTTATGCAGCAGGACAATGATCCAAGACGTCCACAACAAAATGAAGATTTTGGAGCGGCCGAGTCAACATCCAGACCTAAATCCAACTGAGATGCTTTGGCATGAGCTTAAACAAGCCATTCATGCTCAAACCCTCCAATTATCAATAATGAAGTAAAACAATTCTGCAAAAAAGAGTGGGGCAAAATTTCTTCACAGCAATGTCAAACACTCATTACCACTTATCACAAACACTGGATGGTTCTGGCTGCCAAGGGTGGCACAACCAGTTATTAGGTTTAGGGAGAAGTTACTTTGGATAGCTTTGTTTCCAGTATGAAATCATCATTTAGTCTGTTTTACTTGGGTTATCATTGTCTAACACTAAAATTGTTTGTCGATCTGAAACATGAAAGTCACAAATCTGCAAAAAAAACCCACCAAACATAAACAAAACCACTCAGGAAGGGGATTTTTTGTAGATGCACCTGTGGGATCAATTTTAAACTCCATCATTCTTGAGTTATTCACATTATTCGCGATCACAAACTTTCCCCTCCCACCCTGTGGGGTGACGACAATACCCCCATCAGCCTTTAACGGCCAAGGGTTATAAAAACTAAGATTCCTCTTTGAGCAGGAAGTCGCCAACTGGTTGCGTAGTTTTATATTTGTTTTAAATTGAATGTGCTCATATTCGACAATGGGTTTATTTTACAGCAAAAGTATATATTTACAAAATTATATAATACTATTGAGCATATTTTAAGATGCATAAAAGATGCATAAAAGATGCATAAAAGCCAAAATGTAAAATCCCCACGTGGATGCAGCAGCTCAGAATGATAAAGAGGGAAATATACTATTGGCCTGTTTCTTGGAGAGTGAGCTGATGTGCTTTTATGCAATTAAGGAATGAGAATTCTGGGTGGTGCAGTGCTTTAGACTGTGCCCTCAGTGTCATGGTCCCCGTGTCTGCCCAGCTGACCCAGGTTGGCTACATATGTTTCTTGTTTTCCTTTTCCTCTCTCTCATGCTCGCTGTGTCTCGCCTGGGCGGAGCTCATTGATGGCTCCCCGCCCCTGGCCCTCGCACCTGTGAATAATCACACACCTGTGGCTCATCGCTTCACCAGCGTCCACTACTTAAGGCAGTGGCTGGAAACATCTCATCGCTGGTCTATTGAGTAACCTCGGTAGTAAGCTCCTGTGTGCTAGTTTCTAGTTGTCTCTTCGCGTTGTTGTTTCGGTGGATTAACCGCTTGTTTCCTGTGAACAGGAATCTCTTTCCCTTGGAGCCATTTCCATACTCCCCTGTGCCCTGGATTCCCCTCGCCCTCTCACCTGTATCTGGTTGCACCTGGTGTTGTGTATCAATAAAAGGAACTGTATTTAGCTTCCTCGTCTGCGCTTGAGTCCATCCCACCTCGTGACACTCAGAGCAAGCAGGTCCTGGGTTCAAATCCACTGGTTGTGTGGACTTTGCATGTCCTCTTAAAGTCATGCATGTTGACATGATTGTCAGAGTCTTAGATCTGTGATCTATCCACAGTGTATCCCACCTTACCGTATAATACCTGGAACCTGAATTCCTTCAAATTATGGATATGATCTGGAGACTGAAGCAAGCTTGTTTTGTTAAAGGTGGAAAAAATGCTGTTGAGATCGACACGCACACACATAACATCAAAGTTCCCCCTTTAAAAACAACAAGAAACAAAGGAGAGTTTTGGCCAGCCCCTCTGGACATTAACTACAAATATGAATATACAATATATTAGTATAACAGCAGTAATATGACAGTTTTGTCACCAAGTTGCTGCAACGTTAATGAATTTGAAAGCTACTGAAATATAATTCTCCAAGCTGATGCAACTGAAACATTAAGTGTTGACGTAAGTCTGCTTACAAAAGCCCGCAGAACTAGTTTGCCTCAAGGTTTTCTGCCAGGCTCTATATTATGTGTTTAAAGAGGAAAACCCTGTTTTCCTAACAGAAACCAAGCACTCAGAGCTTAAATTTAACCAAACTGCAAGTAAAAATTGAAACTATGATATTTAGAAAGCCCTGGAGGCAAACCGCTCCCACTAGCCATCTAAAATACCTGAATCCATAATTTATAATGCAATTTTATAGCACATTCTGTTTTAAATGCATAATGAGGTTTTCAGCTGACTGAGAAAAAGAAGCTCACAATATGAATTTATAGCTAAATATCAACAAAACTAACAATAAAAAACTACATTTCCTTCAGATTTAGCTACATTTTTTTGCATTTTTACAAGATAAGACTTTATTGATCCCACGGTAGGGAAATTTGTGTGTTACCACAGCTCAGGTACAGACAGCAGAAGAATACAAAGAGTATACCAGAATATAAAGTCAAGAAATACAAAATAAACAAGATAATACATTATATACAACAGTAGCTGAGGTTCTATGTACACCAACATAGATGGTATACCTGCTTATCATCAGCACTGTGGCACTATCACTGTGGTCGTGCCATCACAAGGACATTAACAGATCCACTAAGACAATTTAAAACTAATCTGGACATGGACAATCATGGACAAAACACCCTGAATACGTTTAACCTGGGAGAAAATAAATAGAAATTGCAGTTCGAATTCCTGTGTGTCATCTAAACAGCAAACAGAAGAAATGGACCGAAATAGCATTGGTGGCTTGGCACTTGTGTTATCATTAGAGGCTATATAGCACATAATTACAGGTGTGTCAGACTACTGCTTACACTAAATTGTATAGAAGCCTGACATCGTGTTATGCTTTCTGAATTGTCTGAAGTGTTATTGAGCCTTACAGAAACAACGAAGAGGCAGCAGAGGTGGAATTTTAAATTAAATTAAACTAAATACTAAAAACAACAACTAAAAGATACAAAAAGCATCTATTTCCTTTCCATTAACGTGTGGCGCTAACGAGGATACTAAACAATCGCTATTACAGGGCGTAGTTATTAGTGGTAATTGGATTTTATAGCGAGCATGTTCATACTAAGCAAGTGAGTGTGTCAGACAAAGAGATGACACAGCGAGAGACACTGAGACGGAGCGGGAGAACAGAAGTGGGAGTCTGTGGAAATAGCCTTCAAACCAAACAGAGTGAACAAAGGCAGGCAGGGGTGCACAACCTTCAAGGCTGCGTTTCGAGCACAGCGATTCAGTGGAGGCTCTCTCGAAATTAAAGCAAATATTCAATCTGCTAGTGGTAGCTCGTGAATCATCCCTGCACATACAAAGGGGGTCATTTTCATATGTTTGGTTTAGAAAATATTTGTTAGAAATAGAATTTCCCAAAACAATCATAACTCATGCAACCCACCACTGTTTAGTATGCAGCTTTCAGTGTCATGGCTTTAAATACACCTTTCCAACCGTTTGTTAACACAAGTAACTAATCAGCCAATCACATGGCAGAAAAGGAATGAATTTAGGTATGTAGATGTGGTCAAGAAACCCTGCTGAAGTTCAAACTGAGCATCAGAATGGAGAAAAGGTGATTTTTGTGACTTTGAACCTGCAATGGTTGGTACAAGACAAGCTGGTCTGACTGTTTAAGAAACTGCTGATCTGCAGGGATTTTCCTACATGGCCGTCTCTGGGATTTACAGACAATGATGAGACAAAGAAAAATCCAGTGAGCAGCAGTTCTCTAGGCAAAATGTCTTGTTGTTGCTAGACATCAGAGGAGAATGGCCAGACTGCTTTTAGCTGATAGCGACACAACAATGACCCAAATAATCACTTATCACAACCAAGGTAAGCAGAAGACCATCTCTGAATGCAGCAGAAGACCACACTGAGTGAGGGCCCCTTAGAACTAACTGAGCATCATTTAACCACCACAGCCGACCTGTGTATTGTTGCTGACCACGTCCATTCCTTTATGACCACATGGTACCCATCCTCTGATGGTCACGTGTCATGTCACAAAGCTCAAATAATCTTAGAATGGCTTCTTCAACATGCCAGTTAGTTCACTGTACTCAAATAACCTCCACAGTAACCAGATCTCAATCCAACAGATCACCTTTGGGTTGTGGTGGAACAGGAGATTCATATTATAGAGGTGCGGCCAACAAATCTGCAGCAGCTGTGTGACGCCATCATGTGAATATTGAGGAATATCCGATGAATGTTTTCACCACCTTAATGAATCTGTGCCACGAAGTTGTACTGAAGGAGGTCCAGCCCAGTACTAGAAGGGTGTACCTAATGAAATGTCTTGAGGGTGCATATAATTGGTTTTTTATCTTTGGATCAACTCAAAATTCTTTAAAAAAACCCCAAAAAAACTACATCTTTACAACTTTGTCAGGAGCCGGTCGTGTCCAGTTCCTGACAAAGAGAAAGGAGACATAGCAAAGATCAACCCCAACTCTAACTTTTACAATGAAAACAGGTTTTAAATCACCCCTTAGTATTCTTCTTTTTAATAAATAAGTTAGATAAGTTAAATAAGTTTCCATTTTTTTCAATTTTCCCTGGTTGAATTGTTTCAAACATCAATAATTTGCCGTGTTTATACAGCAGAAAATTCCCATCTGAATTAATGAAATGGAAAAATATCATCAATGTAGCAAAGCTATCAGTGATGTAATAAGATAATAAAAGAGGTGGAATAGCTGCACACATGCACTCTAAAGACCTGACTCTGTGACAATATAAAAAGCGGGTTCGTGTTCACACCGAGAGGCTAATCTCTTCCTCAGAGGCTCTTTAAGTGAAGCACTGTTGCACAGTATTGTACCACATTGGCTCTGGAGAGGCTGAATTCATTACATGCACAGAATGCAGCCTCTCCCACACACCTCCACCTACACGAAGAACACCACCAAAAACTACAGTAATCAGCAGCATCACGTTGCTTACCAGTTCGGCACAGCTCCGCAGATGGCAATGTGCAGCTGAATCAACATTAACATAATGCATCAGCAAATTAATGGCTTTGAATCAAATCTGGGAAAACATAAACTATGTGTCTAATGGCAGCGTTAATACTCTTCTGCTGAAATGGGATGATTACATAAAGTGTACTCATAATTAGTCATAGAATAAATGGTTGAGTATATGTTTTCCCAATGAAAACCCACCTGGGACAGTGAGCTATTGTTTATTTGATTCAATTATCAGTGAAATTAGAGGCTGAGACCACTGCAGCAGCTCTTTTACACCGCGGCACCACAAGTCACGTGATGCCGTCAGGGATCTTGGACGCTCATAATTCCTGAATTAGTTCTTGGAGCCAATGACAGTAGGTGCCCAATTTGAAATTTACCCCAAAGTTTTGAAGGTAGACTTCACCAAACCTTTAACACAGACACACACACAACCAACATTACCAAATCGGCCGAGATGTCCAGGACTAGACTGTCATTGGTACGTTTACTACTTGTAAGTTTAGCCCTTAATCCCTCAGCTACTGTTCGATACTGTACCTGAAAAGCTACCATCAGATTTGGTCAAAAGGATAACAGACGTTAAGTCTCCTTTTCCTCGTCACCAGCCCAGAGTGAGATTTGACAAAACGTCACCAAATGTTAACAATCATGTTTCTGCCTAATCAAATCTGTGCTTTAGAGAGTGGATAACACCCTTATAACAGTGAGTGAATAAACTGAACCTGCTCGAAAAAACCTCTCAAACACAACTCTAGAGAACAACAAATGCCCCATCTAGTCATTGTAGCACCAGGAGGCCTCTTCAGTGAATGAGCCACGATTTGAAACTTTTGCAAAAATGCACCGATTGCCTTTTTTTTTTAAATTGAGGTAGTAAAAACAGTATACTCTCTGTCAGCTCTAAGATTTTAGATAATATGATGTAATAAAACTCCCTAAATAATGTAAATAGAACCTGAGGTGAAGAACAACATGTGAACAACATACTGTGTGAAAAGTACCCCTCCATCATTCAGTAGTTTGTAGAACCACATTTTGCTTGAAGTGTGACTTTATAGGTCTCCCACATGGCTGTGGAGGCATTTTGCTTCAGCTCATTGAGGTTTGTGGCTATTTGTTCATGCGCAGCTCTGTTAAAGTCCCACCACTGCGTTTCACTCAGATTGAGGTCTGGGCTGGCTCCTTCAGCTGCTTTGTTGTAGATTTGCTGCTGTGCTTGGGATCATTGTCCTGTTGTGTGATCTTATTTGGTCAAGCTTTAGCCGTCAGACACATCTGACTTTAGAATACTTTGTACACAGAAGAGTTCATGGTCGACTCAGTGAAGGTGTCCAGACCCTGTGACTGCAAAACAAGCCCAAATCATCATCGCTTCACCACCGTTCCTCGCGGCTGCTATGAGGTGTTTGTGCTGATGTGCTGTGTTTGGTTTTCATAAATATGATGAAGTACATTATGGTCACACATCTCTAATTTACCAGGACAGTACTGCTGTATCATCATGAAATGTTCTTTAAAACCTCATTAATTTGATGTTAGATATGTGAATTTTATTCCAGTACTTCTCGTAATGTCACTTTGCAATGAGCATCCTTTGGCGTAAATTTTTATAAACAGCTCACACCAGCCTAACCCATTTTAACCCTCACCTCCAGATTATTATTTTACCTTTGTGGCACTTTCCTGTAAATCAAATAAAAAATAAATCAAATAACAGCAAATGGTTTTTTTGAGCTTCTTATAAAATCTAAATCTTTTAGCTCCACGCATCACTGCGCTCACTGTGCTTGATGAGAGTTGAGCAGCGATAGCGTGCAGAAAATGGTTGATGGGGGAGAGACGCTAAATGTATGTATGACTTGTCTCACTCCCGTGTGTCTGTCTCTGTGCCAGATGGCATAATGAATCACTCCCAACTCCCACCCAGCTGTATTATTCATCCTGTCTAAAGAGCAACAATTTTAGCAAAGTGTCACACTCGCAGAGGTATGAGTGCAGGCACAGCTGGGATCAATATCATTACGACTGACGAGGGAGTTGTCAGAACTAATCTACCAACAGGAGGGCAACAGGTTCACTGGCAACAATTTGTACCTGTGACCTCAGAAATAGAGTAATAAGCACACACACACACCTAATTCATCTGAGAGTCATTTCACTGCTAATCAAAGCATCGCGTCCACCTGTGCCAAACTGTTTGCTGCAGGATATAATTGACCATTTTAGGAATCCCAGTGATTTAAATTGGATTGTGGGTAAGTTATTCTAGCTGTTGTCCTTTTTTTGCTACACACTCTTTGCTCAGATTAGGGATTTTAATTGAGCTCAGTGTCCCAGCAGATTTGCTTCTAGCAATGCATTAATATGAAATGAAATGAATGCCGCCAGCGCTGGCCCAGTGGCCTCGATTATATTCCCAGTGGGCCTCTATGACACATGTGTGTTTTCTTTTAAGTCTGACTTACTTGTGCTGTGGCACCAGAGCCAGAGCGTCGGAGTGTGTGCGAGCGAGGAGAGGGGGGCGGCATATGTGCCATCAGAAAATGTGTCAGATAGGTGGCAGGAAACCAGGTCGTCCGTTACCAATTCCAGCCACAACTGGATTTGGTAACACAGAAGATCTGTTAGCTGCACAAAGTACACTGACAACTTTGCGCACACTGTAAGTGACATGATTTGAAAGCTTAACTTCAATCAAGAAGTTCTCAAAAACTACACAAAATGCCTCATTCTTAAAAGTAACTGGACATGTCCAATCAGTGATTGCACAGGTGAGATCATCATCATCAAACTCTTAATCAGACATCACTCCTCAGTCTGTTGTTGTTGCTCTTTAACAGTGTCAGGGGAGGAATGCAGATCCTCTTTAAAGCTCAGCTAAATTTTCTAAACACATCACAACTAAACGTCTCGTTCTGCACAAGAACCCCTGTGACTGGTTTCTGATTATTTTATTGCACATGCTGGTCGAGGTTGAGCTGGCATTTTTCAACCTAGCAGTCGGCGGCATCACACAATACGGCTGCAGGGCTATGAGCCCATTAATGGGAGACCAGCAAGCAGAAAAAACCCCCAAAACAACAAAGTCCTATGAATTGCAGTCTAGTGGAGTAGAAGAATGAGTGCTAATAAATAGCATAAAATGAAAGTGAAATACAACTACCTTCAAAATTGTACAGTACTTAAGTAAATGAGAACTCCACTGACTCAGCATTGTGCTTCTATAATTTAGTCTGACTCACTTTACCCACAATGCTGCTGAGAGCCCGCAGTTCAGCCGGAGATTCTGGTGTGTTGTGCCAGCCGTGCCTAACGTCAGTCAAAAGTCTGGCAACATCGCTTCTTGTCACTCCACTCCCTCTGATTTTATTTTATTTTTCAAACTTTCAACATGTTATGCAGCTCCCTCTGGAGAGACAAGTTTTTCCCACGTATACGTTAGTCCTCTCTAAGGGGGAAACCAGAGACCATGCAACACCAGGGACTTGTAGTGATGACTAGCAATAAAATTGCTTGTGTTCAACTTTGAACTGACACCACTTAACCAGTAGATACAGAGGATATTTCTGGTTAACCCATAATGGGAAGGGAAAGACACAAGTTTACCTACACAATCACAGCCAGGACTGTACTGACCAACTGACAGATACAAAGCAACAGGTGTCGGTCGAATCACTAATCCCTGTAAACTACACTTCGACCTATAAGAACACTATGAAATAAATCCTTTAACCCCACCAATATCCTTTGTATGCTCAAATTCATACAGTGCTCACACCTGGTATGAAATAGCTCAGTGAATTACAAAAACTGGCAAAAACCTGCCTTACATACATGTAATGACACTTTGTTTTGAAATCATCTATTACACATAATATATATAATTTGTAATGATTTAAGTGTCATAGAAATAATTCCAGTGAGCTTTATAGATACTGATAATCCTGGTACCCCAGGCAGTTTCTATAGTAGTTTTCATCCAGATTGATTAATTATAGTTATATAATTATCACTGTAAAAATAAAAGTAGGTTCTGGAAACACTTTTTAGATGTTTCATACTTTTTATAGACTTCACAGTAAAAGAGGACTCTATCAGCTCCATATTTTTATTCTTGGATTCTATTAAAGTTGCTTTGTGAGATTGACTGGGTATTGGTTAGTCCCTGCGTTCATCCACTGTCAGAAAACCGTCTGTTTAAGCCAACTTTCTTCTGAGTGGTTGCCCCACACAAACAGAAGGTTTGAACAGCAGGTTGGTGTTCACAGTCAAAACTGTGTACGTGAGATGACCATATTAGAAATATCCCCTCTCAGTGACATCATACAGACCCAAGATTTGAAAAAACCTACTGAAACAGGATATTTAAAGCACTCTGAAGCCTGAAACTTTGGCCATGTTTATATGAACATCCACGGCTTTAACAGTATATCTTTGACAGAAAATAAGGAAAAGCACAACAGGTTAAAGATGAATCACCAACTGTTTTTCAGAGATCTTTGAGTTTAAGACACATCTTTTCAGATTTAAACAATCATTCTGTGATACTAGGTACAGAACAGGGTGACTATAGTTGGGTCTGGTAGTGATAACCTCTCTGAACCAGTACACAAACTCCACCACTGTAGCTTCAAGTGATAATCTACAAAATAAAATAAAATGCAGCTGTGGTCACCCTTTTCTGCTGCAACGATAACTGGTAAATACTGAAGAGACGTGTGAAGAGACAACAGAGACGTGAATTTTGCTGCTGGTATGGTTTGTTTGAAGGTTCTGAATTTGTGAAGCCTGCTTGGCAGCTACATAATTACATCCTTTTTAGACTTCGTCCCAGCATGTTTAGCTCAGTGCTTTAAGTTAGTGCTTTAGGGTTTAAGTTCTAGACTATCCTGCATGCCTGTGATGTCCTATAACAGATAATCCCTGGTTCTGCCATACTCCACTAAAAGAAAAATACGTTTTTGAACTGACAACTAGCTCTTGAATCAGATAGCGCTTTGTTTCTTTAGCCAGACAGTCTCATAATGACAAACTTAAAGCAAATAATTTGTTGCAAAGTCTGACAGATGCCTAATGAGAGAATTTGAAAGCAATCAGTACCACTCAGGATGAATTATTTAAACTGAGTGAACGCTTTGACCTTGTAAATTCTGTGAAACTCAGTCAGCAACACAGCTGTTGAGCATTTATGCCGGCCTTAACTGGTCTGTGAACGTGATGCTGATGTCCCTTTTATGTAAGAGGCAGAGAGAGAGAAATAAGAAATACAGAGGAAAAAAAAAATATGTGGGTGTCAGATTGAAATGAGATGTCAACATGCCAACAGCAATCTTCCCTGAATGTGAAATAATGTACACTTAACCATAAACAGCATACCAGCAGTAACAATGGGCAACTCCCGCATGATTAATTCACTAAAGCCAGTCTTATAGGAAACAAATTAAGACTCTTGGTGTTTTTCTACAGTCTGTCTTCTTTTTATCTTCCTTTTTCTACCGCTTGTTTTCTGTCTCCTTTCTTCTCCATCCATCCACTCCTTCTCTGCTTTTGCATAACATCTCCGGCGCTACATTCACATTTAATTCACAGAGGTCCTGGGGGCGAACCAAAGCAGGTTTTAGACACAACTGCCAATCCACTTATCCACCCACCTATTGCTGACTGCAGAGCCTGACTGTGCAGTGGAAACACACACTTTTCTTTGTGTTATGTTTTCCTGCGGATCTATGGAGTATAAAGATGTACGTGCTTAGGAAAAACAAATATATCAACAACAATCGAAGACCAGCCCAGCGGTCGACCATTCCTTACTGTATGTCACCCAGGCTTGCAGCACGGTGGGATTTAAAGCCTTTCAGCTTAAGGTATTAATAAATGTTGACATAAACAGAAACGACTACATGAAAGCGCCAACGTAACTCGACAATAGGTGTCTGAAATCAATCTTCTGCTTCAGCAGCCAGCGGCTGTAAGTAAAAATGAACTCTGTCAAAATTAATTGCTGAACATTGTTCATTAATTTATTTATTTAATCTCTTACTTCACTAAAAGGTGTGATTTGTGATTAAAACCCAGTCAAACGCACACATCGAAACACACACAGAAAAAATTAGAAAATGTCCCAACCGGCTAGCACCAAGCTAAATTTTAAAATGTAAAGTTATAGGTGGAAGAAGTGGATGCAATGGCTAGATACTATAAATACTATATTAGCATAGGTAAACATTTAGCTAGTGAACTAGCTAAACTAACCATCAAAAAGCACATAACCACAACTTCTGATTATAAAACACTGTCAATTAGCTCAACACAATACATGTTAAATGCAAACATGGCATTAGAGTACTTACTAAGGCATCGACTCCTGGACATTAAATCTAATTCCCACTACAAGTCAGAGCTTTTGCTGCTCAGCGCTATTGCTAATGACAAGGTAGTATAATACCTTCTAAAGCTAGTGGAACAGGTAGTTAGCATGTACAGTATGTACAATTAGGACTGTTAGACAATGTGAACGATAACAAAAGAATATTTTAGTCTCTGTTTAGCTAACTCCTAGCTTAGCCTAGTAAGGAAAGGGTCTTTAGCTGGTGTAAGTAACACATTTGTCAGTATGCAATTGTAAATGGAATTGGCATTTATGATGTGGTTTTTTTTCTTAACAGGTGTCCACACAGGCAGTGGCGACCATAGACGATTCAGTGACATTAAGCGACTTCAATTGACGATGGCTAAAGTAACAGCTGGCGACGTGGAAAGAGCAGCTCCCAAAGTTAGATTTTAAAAGTAAGCAAAAGAACTAATTAATTAATGATTAGTTTACAGTATAGCTGTAGTGTCCATTTGGGGAGGTATTTATTGTTCAACTACCAGTTCTCCAAAATCCCAATTGCAAATTGTTTGACATGGATGATGCTGATCTGCTGACAAGTGGGCCGGAGCAGGAAGGGAAAAACAAAGTACATACAGTGGCTGCAGCAGACACTTTTCATTTCTTTTAACACCTGGTATCCATTTAGCTCCTTGTTTGTTGTAACTTCTCGGCAGCTGCCTGATGTATCAACAATAACACAAGGAAAAGTAGCACACAGACAGATTGTGCCACATACTTTTGACTTTGCCCCCTGACAAAAGACGCTCACTGTGGTTAGACAGGCAGTCCGAAGCTGCCCACAGACTGCTAACGGACTAACAACATGCTACCACCAGTGAACCACAATTTTTCCCACAGGATGTACCTGTGTGCCAATTTTTGTTGCTCACCTCCTGATCAAGTAGGAGGAATTGGTTTATTATAGTAAGATTATAATCCTGATATCAAGAGGTCCTGAAAAAATGTCCATATGTAACTAGGTGCTGGAGAAACACTCACACTAGATCAATGAAATCACTTACTGGCAACTTCATTAATGTTATTGTTTACATGAGTCCTTCATGGCAGACTTGAAAAATGATTGGTAAGTATCCAGACAGACAAAAAGGAGAAGAAAAAAACTGCAGGAAGCTTGAAAATGGAGTATGAATCCAAAGACTAAAGGGAAGTCCACCCCAAAAAAGATCTCCATAAAATGTTCTTATGTGGTCTTTTAATTGATCGAGCCAGCTTTGTGATTTTATTTTCAATA
This sequence comes from Oreochromis aureus, assembly GCF_013358895.1. Classification (NCBI taxonomy): domain Eukaryota; kingdom Metazoa; phylum Chordata; class Actinopteri; order Cichliformes; family Cichlidae; genus Oreochromis; species Oreochromis aureus. The sequence goes on from NC_052959.1 coordinate 18,069,443, forward strand.
GACTGATCAAATCAATAAGTCTAAAGTAGTCATATCAGGCACCCCTGTTTCCAGATGTTAAAACCATGTTACTTTTTATATTTTACGATGTTATGCGACTTACTTTTACACTTAAGGTCAATTCAGTTTTATTTATATAGCACCAAATCACAACAACAGTCACCTCAAGGTGCTTTCTATTGTAAGACCCAACAATAATACAGAGAAAAACTCAACAATCAGACAACCTCCTACGAGCAAGCGCTTGGCGACAGTGGGAAGGAAAAACTCCCTTTTAACAGGCAGATCTTAACTCACACTGACTTACACTTCTTCAACTTCGATCACATAAAACTTTCCAGTTAATCTTACAAGAAATAGCAAAGAAATAGCCAAAGATCTCAGGTTTTTTTTCGTAGAAAGTAAAAGATAGAAGCCTGTGTACTTAAAAAACAACCTTGTCGTTACACCAATCAGCTGCAAGATTCAAAGCACTAACAGGTGAATAACACCCATCATTCTGCTATGAAGTCAAGGTTTTTTGGGGACGTCATCACAACCTTGCACATATTACCAAAACTGCACCAAGTCAGCTCTTACAGCTCTCAGCACCTCCAAGCAGGACAGTGTTCCCCAGCATGGAAAACCTACTCAAGAGACCTGTTCTGACTCTATGAACATGACGAAGAGCCCATGACTTTGAACTGACCTTCAAAATCTTAGAATTTCAATCTGATCGCGCGTATTTAGGAAGCACCCAAATTATCTGTTGCCAGTGTGCTAGTGCCAGACACCAGCGGACACCCATAAGAGTCCAGTGTCTATGCCTCAACAGATGGAAGATGGTTTTTTAGGGACGAGCCATATTAAGGTGGTCTTATTGTTACAGTTCATAAACTGAATGTGAGTTTAATGTCATATTATGGGTTAAATGTTTTCAATAAAAGCTGACGTGATTTCACGCTCCAATCGCAGCTGTACCATCAAAAATAATTCATTTGCTACCCCATGATTGGTCTCTTCTCAACAGCTGCAGGAGAAGAGTCTTGTGGGTAATGTAGTATTTTAAGCTATCACTAATGCCAAGATCACAGAAAGAAAAGCTAAAATAATGAAATCTGGATACATTAACTACATAAACCTATGGGATTGTTAAATTCTGTTTTAACCATTTTCAAAACAAGACGGGAACACAGGCAGAAACTTCGGCTGCTTCTCAAATTCACTGCTTTGCTCAGATCTGATTGGCTCTCAGTCAGAGAGTTTATGGCGATGTTCAGAAGTGATATTTCTTCCTCCTCCAAAAACAGATTTCGCCAGTATGTTTGGCAAGTAATAACTTGACAATGTTTGAGACAAAGACTTCTCACTTTGTTGAAAATTCAGGTCGTCAAGGAGACCAACTGATGTTACTCACCCACTGAGCACGACTATGAAGTCCATGATGTTCCAGCCATTCCTTAGATAGGAGCCTTTATGGAAAACAAAACCAAGTGCCACCAGCTTGATCCCAGCCTCGAAGCAGAATATCCCAATAAAGTATGGCTCAGTCTTCTCCTACGGGAATAATGTGCATATATAGGTCAGCAGGGTCTTCAGAAAAGTCATTTTACAGTTTCAAATAGACAAATATACAGACTGCACTGGCTTAAACAGACAGACGAATGAACAATAAGTAAGATATTTAACAATGCTTTATTATACCTCGTGTCTTAGAGTAAATGGAAACAATAGAAATAAGTCTTCCGTGACTTAAAAAGAACGTGGGAGAGGGGAAGAAGTGGGGGAAGTGTGTTTGGTTAAACCTTAATTACCATTTCCAAAAGCTGTTTTCTTCCTCCGCCTCCTGCTCCTAAAGTAATAATCTCAGTGAGGAAGGTGTGGATGAAGTGGAAAAGCTCTACAGCTCATACTGCACAGTAAAACATCACCCACTTCTCAAAGATCCAATTATGTCTAAAGAATTTGATGTAAATGTCTCACATATTCTAATTCACTCAGTTATAGGTCACTTTAGCCACCCTGTAACTCCTAATCGCCTCCTTGTTAAAATCTAATAATCTCAACTGGCAAATGGTTAACCTGCATGCAGCTAATTGTGTGTTCTTAACTCAAAGGGATGTTCTTTTCATTGATATTATAAAGCTTTACATCATTATTTAAACTTAAACAACTTCTCATGGTGACAGTCACTCAGCTCTGTCTTGTCACAGACTGTATATCAAAGATGGACACCTGAAAAGTAAGGTCAGTGTGGAAGTTCCTTATACTGTCATTTATTGCTACTGACCAGCAGGGGGCGGTAACTCTGGTTGCCAAAAAGAAGTCTATAAATGATTGGCCTTACATCTCCCTTAATGTACTACATCACTTTTTTTTAACCTATATTATTAGATATAGTGAACACGATCGCTGCATTCATCCTTGCAACATGCGGTCACCTGGTTAACTTGTAAGCTAAACTGGTGCTCCAGTTATTAACTTTTCTTACCTGGCAAAGGTAGTACAGCCACCATGTCCATGTTGATGACACAGTCATGCTAGTTGTTACTTCCATTTCAATAACATATCACTACATGGGCTCAGGGACTTCCAGATTATACAGAAACATGCTGGAAAAACTTGAAACAATGAGAATTTATGGAAGAAAATTTGCAGTTTTTTTGTTTAAGGTTTCAACTTCTTCTACTCCTGTACCAGAGCCCATGTGGAGGTTTTGGCAATATAGTGACCCTTGTTATTCAGGAGATTACTGCAGCGCCCTCAGCACCAGTCTACAGAGTATAATCACAGCAAGCTGGCTATGCAATCAATGTGGCAGCCCTAAACAAGGCCAACATAATTTAGAGCTTTAGAACATGGCTAACTTGTACGTTTTTCAGAGCTGCCCGTGTTTATGATGTCAAAACACCCAAACGGCAACAGCCAGAAATGTTCAGCTTAAGGCATAAAATGGGATTTTACAAGCTAGTGGGTGAGAGCATGATGGCTGTGTACATCTTTTATATACAGTCTACATTTTGTACACCCTTGTGTGTGTGTGTGTGTGTGTGTGTGTGTGTGTGTGTGTGTGTGTGTGTGTGTGTGTGTGTGTGTGTGTGTGTGTCATGACAGCACATTTTGTCCTCACCAGTCTCTTTGCCATGGGGGTCTTATCCTCTCCGGGGAGGTGCTGCTCCAAGGCCAGGACAACACAGTTAGCGGTGATGGTGGCCAGGATCATGTACTCAAATGGTGTAAAGGCCGCCAAGTTAAGGAAAGTTTTTTTCTTCACAGTGCAAGGACAAAGACGCCACATAAAAAAAGATAAAGCTGACGACACAAGACAAGTTAAGTTCTCCTGGAGTTTACAGCTTAAATACACTGACGGCAATCACAGTTTTTCATACACGCAGCAATTTTTGGAAACATCGTAGCGAATATTTTAAAGGTTCAGTGGTTCGGTGGAAGGTAAAATAAATAAATAAATAAAAAATCTAGATGGATGCATGAGGATGATTAAATGACAGATGAATAATGGCATGGTTCATATTCTCTGGTATTGGAAGCAATCTGTTTGAGAGATTGCGGTAACCATAGCAACCTGCTTTTAAAAGTGCTTTTCATGAAGAGAAAGCGATCAGGTTAGGGAGGGAATGAGAGCACTGTGAAGTCACCTTGGCCTGAGTGGTCTACTGCACAAACTACAGGCAGCAGTTCCCGTGGCTCCTTTCACTGCCAACAACAGCCGACGCCGCAGCGGATGACACAGCACGCATTACACATCGTCTTTGTATGACAAACACGCGTGTTCAAACATCATCTGGTAGCAACTAAAGAAAGGTTGCTCCTCAGACTGCTCAGTTTTAGGCTAATTCAATTCATTGTGAGGTTTTAATGAGTGAGCTTTTCCAAATGAAGCCAGAGGCAATCCAACATTCATCTGCAATCAACAGAAAATGACTCAACATCAAGTTTGATAATCGCTTAATCATTTAGGACATTCTTCAAGAAAGTAGGTCACTCATTCTGTGCTTCCTGCTTTTCTAAAACTTAAATGTTCTGTTTTATTTGACTGCAAAGCAGTTTTGGACCAATGCTGACCCCTGTGAGGTTATCACGTTGAACTTCAGGGCAATCAGTTTCCAAATGATCATTAATGTCAGCTCCGATAAGAGGTGATATGTATCTAATATGAAATTAGTATGTTACATTTAAGTCACCCTCATTCATTATGAATTTCACCTTTATACTTAGAGGATAGGTGTACAAATAAATGATAAGGGAAGGTAATGAAAGCTTAAATCCCGTGTTTGAAGGTTTTTTCAAACTGAACTTATTTAAAAGAAATTAGCAGATTAACAGCAAAATAGAAATTCTTTACACGCACAAGCAAACACGTTCTCTATTTGGATGATTTGCTGTTTTTCTTTGTCTTTTGTGGAATTAAATACTTTATTTTTGAAGTCTTAGTTGGACAAAAAAAGAGTTATGAAATTTGTCATGAGATTTTTTTTAGAGTCAGACTAGACAAAAGTTGGCACATAATATGGTCAGTGTCATATTGTCCTATTTAATTCAATTTCTATAGTGCCAAACCACAACAACACTGGCCTCGGTGTGCTTTTTTTATTGTAAGGTAAAGACCCTACAATAATACATCCTATGAGAGATACACTTTGCTGCACATGTTGCAGCAAACATGCTTTGTAATAGATACTGATTCAAAAAGTATCTGTTATAAATAAGAAAAATCACAGATGTACCAACTGTAAAAACAGTGCATAGTTGGCTCTAAAATATTAATATTAAACTATTTTTTCCTTCAAATCAGTGATTTTAAACTTAGTGGTTTAAATGCAGAATATTAACATAACTTAAACTAACACAACTTAAATTAAAAACCTGAGCGGATCATTGCCAGTTTTCTTGCGAGTGAAACATCTGTCTGCACCTGTATACATGCATGGACCCAAGGGGTGCACAATATGGACATGAGCAGTGGCATACGCTGCGTGTGACTATATGCACCCCAACACTTGTGACTTTCAGTCTCTCAGAGTTCCCATGAGGTCGGAGCTCCTCATTATTAATTTTCCTGCCGTGAGTGAAATGGGGTCACTGACTCACAAGGGAGCGCTGAGATGAGGACCTCTGGGACCCACACTGACTCACATTGACAAGTCCGCATTGTTGCCATTGAAAGTGGATGAAAATAGCTAAAGTGGGAAATACTTAATGGGCCCACTCTGTTGCTAACTGTTAACTGTTACCTGTTAAGTATCAGTCATTATGCAAGTTTTAGCCCAGTTACACGAATCACATCCACCGCTTACAGCCAGAACATCACTCTGTCCAAGAAGCAGCTCTCCTGCATGTGTTGTATCGAATCAAATCCATGTCCAGGGAACTTAGAACGAGACTACGAGACCTAATTCAAATTACTACACCGGATTTACCACTCACCACATAGATTATACAGGGATGTCAGACTGGGGTGGGCACATCAACCTATATGATTTGGAGTTGTCCTAAAACCCCAAATTTTTGGACTGAGGTCGGTTACACGACAGGATATTCCCTTTTCGCCAAGCTTATTCATTCTAGGTAATCCATCACCCCTCATACAGGCTCTCATACAGACTACTGAATAAAGTGGAGAGATTTCACCTGAAGTGGGATCCATACCTTTTCAAAATAAAATGATGAAATTAAAACTTAGAGTTAGATGGACACTGGGATCCTATCCTTAAGTCCCACATAGATAAACCCCCACCACCACCACCGCCACCCTTTTTTCTCTCCCTTTCTCTCTTCTTTAGTTTGGTTCAGATCTCCCCACTTCTCTACTGTCGTGCTGATGCAATTTCTGCCTCATGTGGTTTATATTTGCACTGTACTGGTGGTGTTTTTCCAATAAAAATTCAATAAAATATTAATTACAAAAAAATCAATCAAATCAACCATATAATAATAATAATGATATGTAAAACTGAGCAACAACCAAATCAGTGTAGCGCTCAAAGTAACAGTTATTTGAACAGCCTATTGCTCTTCCTCTGCCTCAATTTCTACTGTCTAAAGCCCAAATGAGTTTACACAGCCAACAGCAGTCAACCCAAACATGCTGGTCTACAAACACAAAGGACATGAAAAATTTAACGAAATGACTCAAATGATGATGCAGTGATTGATGTCATTCACTGAATACGAAGTAAGCAGGCAGTAAAAACATATTTAAGCTAACTCTTTACACTGCAATCAATTATAGGCAGGCTGTTCACAGCCTGTTTTGTCAAAGTTACATTAAAGGCATTTGACAATAATTAATGTGATGGATAACGGGACTAAAGAGAGTGTCAGGAGTCTGCTAGAGGATCTTAATGTTGCATGCAAGTAAATGGAAACAAATGGCTGTCTGCAAGGCAGAATGATGTATTTATAATCTACAGGATATAATACAAGCAAAACATGTCAGCAGTCGTGATTTGTCCCTCCGTGAGATAAAGATTGTAATATTGAAAAAAACAGCTGGCACTGATTTTTATGTACTAAATCACTTTCTTTAGATCAATTAAATCAATTGATTACCGTAGTTATAAAGACTAAATAACATGCAGGAGGCTGGGATGGTGCAGCTGATTTAACCTGATTATTTTTTACCTACAAATGTCCCAGTCATTGATAATGTTGTGCAAATTCTAATATTCTGGTATACATTTGCAGCAGCATACACTCTATCAGTGCACCGCCAATCAGTGTAGCTCGTTCCTGTAAATTTTGAACCTCAAATCTCGAAACTTTATTCACTCTGTCAACACTAATGACAGTGATGCTCTCACAGCCCACGATCCACGGCAGTACTACTGGCCAGCTCTCTCCCACATACCTCTGCCTCTGTGATACCGACAGTCACATTACCATGCTGTCAGTGGCCAGCTAGTCTTGACCACTAGCCCCACTCCCACACACCCACAGAGCCTGTGGTTAGGTAACAGTGGGAGACTGGCACGCGGCACTGGAGGGGGTGTAAGACAGGAGGAGCAGTGGGCAGATATGGCAACTCAGCGGTGCTGCCAAACTGATTTTGGTATCAAAACACTGAAGCAGGAAAACAAGCCAAACTTGAACAGATAAAATACAAAAATAAATAAATAAAATGAAATAATACTAATTTCCAAAAGTGATTGTGCATGGTTGTGCATGGCTGCTGTATCTATGGGATAAACAACTAACCAGATAAGCTTTGTTAGATTTGCACTAGTTCAGAAGAGAGAAACTGTTGGCCAATTCTGTAGCAGGAAGCGCAGAAATGCTGCCTGGTAAGTTTGAACCGACACCTACTCATGGCCAGGTTCATATTCCAATGAGCACTAAGGCATCAGAGATGTGCCTACATGCCACCCCCACAGTGAGCAGAGCTGCTTCTAATGATCACCACATGCTAACTTTCTGGCTTCTGCCAGCAAAAAAATGGAGCCAACAGATGAATTTAAGTTAGTTAGCAGAATTATGAACAGGTTAGAAATCAGAATTTTGTTTAGTGTGATGCTTTCAGGAGCAGCTGGAAATCATAAAGTGGGTTATGGAAACGCTAAACACAGAGATGCAGGGTATATGGCAGCATGCACAACACAGAGACGGGACTGAGATTTAGAAGCTGGACTTTAAGAGGAGTTAGATTTTTTTCTAAGTTTGCGCACATGCTGGCTGTCGCTGTCCATGGTGCTGAACTCACAACAGAACTCATCAGACAGCTTTAAACGGAACTCTGATGCTTTAAGGAAGGATATGGCCATTCAATGATTCGCCTCGCGTATTTCCTAATTATGTTGTCCTCTGCAAAAATGAAGAGAGACCTGTTGACTGTGAGGCAGTTCTGCCGGTGGGGGACGGGGTTGTACAGAGCCATGGTCCGGGCCCGCTGCGCCTTGGCTTGTTTCATGGAAGCAGTCAGTCCCGCCGCCGCCGGGTCCTGCCCGTCGCCACCGCCTCGCTCCAAGTCCCCATCCCCGGAGTCCACCGCGGTGGGAACCGACTCGTCTCCAAACCGAGCCATTCTACAGAGAGATGAGGAGGAGACGACCGGCTTAGAGTGTTTTACTAAAGAGCGATTTCAAATAAGATAAAAAGAGGAGAGGGGAAATGTGAAGTGGAGCTAAAAGAAAAAGAAAGGGAAAAAAAGATCCACCTTCAATCCACTGACAGCTTTTCGAGCGCCAAGATTCCCCAGAAAGTTAGATTCCTATCACTCCATATCCACAAGAGGGTAAAAAAGGGAGGGATATCATTCAGTTGGCTTATGGGTCAGGAAAATCTTCCATGCACTTAATGAAGATTCAGGTGCACAAGCTGCAAAAAAAACAAACAAACAAAACCTCCGCTATCCCATCTGTTTAACCGCGCCAACAGTCCGCTCTGAGCAACTTTTAACGCGCGCGTCTCTACTGTAAACTCAGGCAGCGGAGGAGGGGTAAAAAAAAATCCACTGAGTTAAGACCTTTTATTTTCTATCAACATCCAAGCTCGTTTTGATCTGACAAACCGGGAGCAGCTACACGATCACAAACTACTCTGAGCTCATCAGACGGAGACATCCGAGGAAAGTCTTTCCAAACTTTGCGCATCTTCCCGAACTTGACGAAAGGAAGCTTTCGTGCGAAAGGAAGCCCGTTTAACGCGACTAAACCTGAAACTCCTGCGTGCAGCAGCAAGGCTCGCCTGACTAGACGGATCAGTCAGTCTTATCACCTGCTGGAAAATTATCAGCCAAGAGCGCATAAGCAGCAGCAGCCCCCTCCCACAGTACTATTTCACTGCAAATTCTATCTGAATGAAGGCTGGTGGAGAGGAGGGACATATATTTTGTTACCATAGCAATTAGAGTTTGTTGAGGATGAACAAAAACATTTTCCTTAAAAAAAAAAAAAAGCAGAAGACTATATTCAGCAGGCTGTGTGGGTATGTGGTTCAGAATCCATTATGTAAAGATGTTTGTGGGTGCTGTGGGAAAAGAGAGGGGTGTTAAAGCTAAATAAAACCAAATACTAGACAATGCACAGAAAAGACAACAGGTGTGTGGGTACATGGAAAGAGCAAGCAAGTAAAGACGTTGCTCTTATACATATATATATTTATAGATAGATAGATAGATAGATAGATAGATAGATAGATAGATAGATAGATAGATAGATAGATAGATAGATAGATAGATAGATAGATAGATAGATAGATAGATAGATAGATAGATAGATAGATAGATAGAATATGAGCAACTTCTCTTTCAAGCACGTTCACCATTTGACAATCAGACAGCATTGTCATATTTTCCCCCCTTAATGGACACAGACTTGCACTATTAAAACATTTAAAAACTAGGCCATTGTGCTAATACTGGAGTAAAAGTCAGGAGTAAAAATAGAGCATGAAATAGATCTTAGGGCTGCTCCCTTTTTTGAGGGAAAGCAGAAGAAAGCAGGGTCTCTTTCACGCTCAGTGCCACAAGTGAGACCTCATTAGGCAACCGGGCTCTCTCGCTCCATCTGCTGCTCTCCTCCCCCTCCCCACTGTTTCCCGAAGATGACCACTTCAGCCCCCACAGACGCAATATTATTCAGCCGAGGCTTATTTCATGCCCGAGGCTTGTCACAATTAAAATCAACCACAGCGCCGATACCCCGACAAGAAATATCACACTCGGCTGCTGACTGACAGACTCGACTCAGTGCAGGTATCGCAGTCTCGCAGACGGCCACCGAAAGCAAGCCGAGAGAGAGTGACGAATTCATGGTTGGCAAACAAGCCGAGATATGGGGGAGAGAAGGGGGGATCTGCAAATAAGTTCCTAACTGAGCTCCAAACACTGAGCCCTGCCTCCTCCTCTGCTTCATCTGCACAGAGCAGGCGGGCGTGTCGCGCAAAGCAGGGCAGCAACAAAAGGCTGCACTGACCTACCGAGTGCAGGGTGTAAAAATCAGCGGATAATGAATATCAACATGTAGCTGTTGATGCCTGTGTTAACATCTCCTGCGTTCAGCTCCACTTTCCTAATTAAATGTTAAATAAGCGCTCATTACAAAAAATTAATTAAAAAAATTATCTATTTGTATGTTTAGCAACAAAAATATTTGTCCATCTCTGCAAACAGCGCATGTTTGTGTGTGTGTGTGTGTGTGTGCGCGCGCGCGCGTGTGTGTGCGTGTGTCTCCAGCTCTCTCTCTCTCTCTTTGCTGTTGTTTCCATAGCGACATAGCTCTCTTGAATTCCTGCTCCGTTCCTTTCATTTCTGCCAACAAAAGCCATGTTGCACAATAGAGCAACCTCTTCCTACAGAAATCTGTTTATCCCAACACACACACACACACACACACTCACACACACATAAGGGGTCATCCTGACAGAGGAAACTGACCGATTTCTGTACAGCACCATCGCTTTACTGTTGATGACTGAAAAATACTCTACAGGTGACTAGCCAGGTGTAGTCTGCTTTTACACTCTTTGACTTTTTTTTTCTGCTCTTGCTTGCAACCTACTTCCAAAAATAGCCGCCAGCCACAGAGGAGGAAAAGGTTTTATCGGCCTGCCTGGGCCTAAACCGAACTTAACAGAAACGGGCCTCGTTTTACAAGATGCTTGAAGCACACGTGACAGGAACCACATAGAGGGGAAGACAGATGAAGTGAGCCTGCAGGTGACATGCACCGAGAGTGAAAACGTTAATGGGAGGTACTTTGTGCCAGAACTCTGAAGAGCTTTTATATAATTGCAGACAGGCTTTCACCCAACATTGACTGGAGTGGTTATAGCATTTTATTTTTCTCTCTGTTCCCTAGCAACAGACATCCTCTAGTACTGAGTTATGTCAGTTTGAGTCGACCAATAACTGCTGCTCGTATCACCGCAGATTTGGTGATGCTGAAGCATATTTAAATCGCGCCTGTGGGTTCAGAACAATGGTACAGATGTTTACATTAACCCCTAAAACAGCTACAAAAAGAAAAAGAGGTGTGTCGGTCATCTATACAAAAATGAATAAATAAAAGTTTCACGAGAAGACAGAAGTTGCACTGAAATGCCAAATCATTCAATGTATGTCGAAAAGCTGTCAGCACTTCGAGGTTAAGCTCCGTAATGTCCAAACTCTACTGATAAGCTCAGAAGGCATCATGTGCTGCTTCCCTGCTGCTTCTCTACTTTGATTCCCTAGCATCCCCTAATGGACAAATATGCACAATACACATACAGCAGCAGTCCATCCCTAATATTAGGTCCTGCTTCTTGGTGCAGGAGTTAATGCTGATGCCTTACAGCTGGGTTTGAACCCACTTGGGGGGAGGAGGGGTTCTGTGTGGTGTTTGTATGTTTTCCCTGTCTGATTGAGCAGATGTGAGCATGAATGATAAATAGGCTTGAATGGATAAGGGTTAAAGAGCATGGATGGATGGAAATATCCTACAGTTGCAGGTAACATAGATAGAAAATGTTCATGCCTGTGATCAAAAGCATTAATTTGTTTTTGTGTCTCTACATGTGAGAGAAAAAATGGAAGAAGAAACAAAAGAGAGAACATGACAGCACACCTGTAAAGTGGACATGCAGTGGGTTGTAAGGGTACATCAGAGGATGGAGGGAGGAGGAGGAGGTGGAGGGGAGAGGGGACTCACTGTAAGGTTAGAGGTCACGCTGATGGAGTGGCACTCCACATTCAAGTGGCTGGAAGCGGATAATCAGAGCAATGTGGCTCCAGAGTTCAGAAGTTCACAAGCAAGTACCCTGAGCCCTGCCATTAATAACACTGTACCGTATCTGATTACAGTAAACCGCAGCCGGCCGTGCTGCACAGGCAGGAGGAGGAAAAAAAATCAAATCAGCTGAGGAAAGAGGTGGAAACTGATCGAGTGATTCATTGGTGGAACAATGCACAACAAAAGCGTCTGCGTGCTGTATGTAGCGCAGCAATGGAGCACCTTTTGAAAGGAGCACTTTGTATCTGAGCAACAAAACAAGGATAAGTGGTAACAATAAGAAGCGTTGCACTTTATACTCTAATGGTTAATAATTTCCACACTATGTTTTCAGTATTTACCCTTAAAGATGTCCTGTGGAATATTTGCTGTGACTACACAAGCCCTGCTGATGGTATTACATCATTTCACTGCTGAAGCAATGTGCAAACAAAGGCAAAGAAGAAGAAGGCTGCTGGTTACAAGGTCTTTCACGATTTGGCTTGAAAATTTTCTTCCTCATCATTATTAAGCCTCAATAATCCAAATATCACATTTTAGTGAAAGCATGGAGAGCAAAAACTGCCAGAAAATAAAAATGAAATTAAAAATACAGCTAAATAGCTCAACAAATAAAGATCATTTACCTTTAAATGCTCTGCAAATAACACTAAAAATAAATGTAGTTCTCATTAATTCAAAAAAATCTAATTTAAGTTCATATATGTGTTTTTCATTTTTCTATCTGCATGTTCCCTGTGTATTTTCCCAAGCTTGCCTATCTATTTGTCCGTCTCTTTATGAATTTTTGCTTCATTTTACACACAAGCTGTCATTAAAGTGTGTCATGGGGTCAGCTTTTTGCCTGCTGGTTTATCTGCACCAGTCTCACCACAGAGACAGTTTGCATCCAGCCAGAAGATCAGTAGAAAACTGATTTGCTTAGATAATCTTTCTGAAAATGCCATCAGCCATGACTGTTTACAGTTTTTGTGCAGATGTACTACAAAGTAAGTGTGCATATGACAGTCCAGGCTTGGCCTGCTGTTTTTGATATCAATTTTCGGTGCATTTAATCTGGTGCTGGTTCTTTCGCTCCTTTATTTCCCAGAGGGTTCGCCACAGCGGATGGATCCACATATTTGATTTGGCACAGATTTCACACCAGATGCCCTTCATGATGCATCCCTCCCATTTATCTGGGCTTGGGGCCGGCACTGGGAGTACACTAGCTCGTGACCTCCTGAGGCTGGGTTTGTATCTCCTCCCAGTCTCAGGCGGAGGATCTTTTGCATGATCAGGGAATGTGATTTTGAATTGTTTCAGTCCTTCATAGGAAATCGCCAACAAACAAGAAACCTTCTGGTTAACAGTTAATACCATAGGTTAACTCTAAATGTTCCCTTGAGGTTGAATTATGCAGCTTTCAGTGAGCAGGAGGAATACAAACTTTAAGTCTGTCTATTACACATTAATCAGTTATTATGACTGTTAAAAAAAAGACTCATGAGTCTTTGTTTAAACGGTACATATACAAAGGAGCAGATCTGAAGGTGTGTGGCTTGTATAATGTCCAACCATCCCCACCAACCATTTGTTTACTTCAATTTTTTTGGCTTTTCATGATGGCTACTACTTTCCCCTTTGCCCAATAGATTTTTTTGTCACTGCTTTTTTAGCCCGTGTGTTCACTCGTTGAAGCTACAGTATGTCTCGCTGTCACACAGACTTTGATGCATCTCAGCAGGAGAAGCACCAGGTGTAATTACTACCATCAGTGTCAGCTACATTCCACTTCCAGTTCAACAGCCATGCAATTATGCATGCTTCCTCTCACGCACGGCTTTTTTGGATCCTTGAATGAAATGAGGCCATCATTTAAGGCTCTTAATTACGCCTGGGCTTGTCTTGCCTTGACAAGTATCTGCTGCTATAAAATTTTTAAAAAGACATGTTTACTGAAATATTGAAATCAAATCTGCATCCTCATCCATATCCTGTAAACCTTGAGGGATCTAATGATGTGCGGGTTGAAAAGTTACACTTCATATCCAGAATGTAGGTTCTTTCACGTTGGCACTTTCATCCTCCTCCATGGAGATTTATCATCTTTACACGTACAGTTTAAAAGGAATCCTTTGACTCTGAATCTCTTTTATACTTACTCCCACTCCTTCCTGCGGGCTTGCGGCGTGCTCTGTATTTTATGAGCCTGGTGGGCCATGATGATGTCCTTCTGCTCCACGAGTCCCCCGCGCCGCCGCAGCATGCCATGAGGGCTCAGAGATCCCGAGCCCTGATCGGAAGAGCCGTCCTCCTGTTCGCATGGCACATCGAAGCTGGCCGCTCGAGGGGGCAGCCCCAGACACTCGGGGACCGCGTGAGGGACCTGCAGGGAGCAAGAGCGAGCTCCCTGCGCCAGCCCGGGCCGGGCCGCGGGGCTAGACCGCCTCCAGGCTTCGGGCTCAGGGAGGGACAGGGAGGACTGGACGTGTGTCTCTCCACGCCGACCGCCAATGGTTGGAGAGCTGGGTGTAAGGGAGAGGGAGAGGGACTTTTCTGAACTGGTGAACATCTCCACAGAGGTCGGTCCGTGGCAGTTTCAGCATAATGCTGCAAATGGAGAAAAAGGGGAGAGAGGCAGAGGATGATGGGTGAAAAGCACTGCAATAATAATTCATAAACATTGCTCAGGCACATCCTGCCTGTCCCCTTCTTGTTTGTCTTTCATTATGAGCAACAAACAGTGTGACACTGAGGATGATAATGTCCTTTACCCAGGCTGCCACTCTGACCCAAACTGAACCATCTCGCCATCTATCAAAGGGATGAAAGTTCAGATCATATTCATCGAGCTCAGTGCGTGACTGAAGATATCACTGAGACTTTTCAACACAACCAGGAAGTCAGACTATTACTCTAAATGGACATTTCTGGTTACCACACAGTGTTTTTCATTTACTGTCACCACCGGGCCAAAAATCTTAATATCAAGTTCATTTGTTTGTTTTTATGACCAAATACATCTTCAGTTTCCATCAGCTGTGCAAAATGCATCTCTGTACCTGAGCACAGCCTCACACTGCTGCTAGCATGAAGCCTAGCATGTGTTTCTCTATAAACCAAAAAACTAACATTCTAAAAACAACTCTCGACACGCACCATCTCAAACTGCATCCTGGCACTTACTCTGGCAGATATTTGAAAGCATTGTCTGAATTAACCTTGTCTTCAGTCGTCACTGAGACATAAAAGCTGCACAAATAAAACCACCAGTCAGATCTGAGTCTGCTTAAAAAGTCTGCTGCTAAAACAAGATGTTTTCCTCTACCCCATAGTGGTGGAGTTACTTTTACCACAAACATCCCTGCAACATTGGCAGATGCTGCAAATTTCAATCAGGATTTTTTTGAGTGCCATTTAGCTCTCTTATAACAGGATAAACTGCTTCAACACGATTTAGTTTTTTTTCTTACCTGGTATTAAATCTTTAAGACTTAACCATGAAACGATTTCCAGAAAATTCTAATAATTTTTTTTGAAAACACACCGTTTATTGAACCTTCTGACATTTTAAAAAAATCATTAAATATTTAATTTGCATATATTTGCTACATCCGGCTTTTTTGTAGTTGTTGTTTTGTTTTTTGCAATGTATTTATTTATTTTATTTCAGTTAATTTTTTGGGGGGGGGCACTGATGATGTAGAGGTGTCAAAAACTGATAAAAACTCATCAAGTATGATAAACTGGGCATTAAGGGGTTAAAACACTGAGCCATTTGAAATCCAAGAACTCTCCACCTACCCAACTTGATTGGTAGGTTAACTTTATTGACTGCAAGTGAAAGAAAAACACTTTAGAATTTAACATTTTATGAAACCGAATAGAAATAAAGATTCAGGATTTACTTCCTGTTGACCTCAGTTTTTTCTAACCAAACAGGGTCAATTAAACTCAGAATGGATGCCACCATTCAACTACACTGCCACGGGGATCTTTGATACTAGCGTGCATATGATTGGATGAACAGAAGCTTTGAACCAGCAGCCATACAGAAATAGTACCAGCAATCATACTGGTGGGCGGAACAAGACTGCACAGAAAGTGGGTGTAGTAAAAGTAATGACATAAAAAGAGATTTGGTCATCTTTTTTAGTAGCTGAGCACACCATAAAGAACTACTTAAACCCTCATTCTGTTGCTGCTATTGTCCAGTTAATCGTGTGCGTGTGTGTGTGACTGAGACAGAGAAATATGGGGGTGATGAGGTGGCAAGGCTGGAAAACAGCAAGTTTGTGGCGAAGCCAGTCAGAGACAGACGAAACAAGGCTGTTTCCACTGAGCCGGAGCTGAAAGGAAGATGACTGAGTGTGGAGGAGCCGAAGCAAAGGCTCGGTGACTCACTCATCAGCAGCAGGGCTCCTCAGACGTGAACTGGACACAGTCTGAGTTGAGCTCTGCCCTCGAACAGAGCGCAGCGCCCGCCTGAAAGCCGGGAGAGGCTACAAGGTCAGCGCGCACATTTACACGGGTGGCTCGCTCGCAGCTTTGTGCCGCTCATGGGTGGGCTGTCTCTGATTTTAGCGCAGCCATTCAAGTTCAAAAGAAATCTGATAGCTTTTATTATTAGTCAGGAAGGTTGTTTTTTTTTTTCTTTTTTGCTTGCAGGCAGGGCTGTGTGGAAATTAAATGTCACGGCACTTGTATGGAGAGGCACACCTAACTGGCAGGGTGGGTCCGTGAAATCTGGACAAAAACACATAAAACAAACAAACTGCAGCACTGGTAAGGTGGAGGTAGATCAGAAGCCTGCACAATGATTACACCAAAGCAAGCTTCACACCTTATCTGCATTATTCACTCAAGTTCAAACACTTGTGTGGAGATGATGCTCTTCTATTATAAATTCAAGATTCCAGCTCCTGGCTGAGATCTCCTACGCTTTAATTAGTGCAACCAGTGCAAAGCCTGCCGGAACAAGGCGACCGCTCTCCTCTAATCAGCTGCAGGTCGACAGTCGCTTTAGATGTGCGTTAACCAGTCCGTTAACAGGTATCGCTAATTAAACTCCCGCTCCTGCTCCTTCTTTATCCTCGTGAAGTTAAGTGTTTTTGACGCACGAGCAAGACAGGAGAAAAGCAAAGCAGCAGTCACAGTAACTACACTAAGAGGCACAGCGTGCTAAAAATATTCACTGCATAAAGGAGGATCTGTGCTGCGGGAAACGCAAACATCAATTAAGTGACGGATTGATTGATGAATTTGACAGCTTTACCTTGAGGTGAGGCGCGCGCCTTCATCGTCTGCGAGCCCCGATCAGGTGGATGCTAAATTCAGCCCTTTCACTCAGTCCAAGTTTGGTGGTTTGAGGATGATTTCGCGAGGATTCCTTGAGTGATGATGATTACCTCTGTATGGCTATAAATACCGCGAGGTGGCTGGGAGCCAGAGGAGCGTAGCGCGGATGAACGTAAACAGGCACGGGGACAGGAGCGAGGAGACATGGGAGTAATCCCAGTCATCTTTCACGAGCTGGCTGCCTCATATGAGTCACTTTATGTGGTTCACAATTAATGGCGGCGTCTTCAAACTAAATTTAGGCTGGACTGTCTTGAGTTGTGCTGTTTGAGGGCTTTTCTTTTTCTTTTCTTTTTCAGCGCAGGGAGCTGATTCACCTGTGCCGAGATCAGATCAGGTCTGGCGAGAGGAAGAGAAATGCAACAGGTCTTCATCTGAAACTGCGCTCAGGTGATGTGAGCCAAAGCACCCAGGTATTCGCATGTAGCCGATTAACCGCTAGATGGTGGACTAAAGCCGCATACCTGACACATGCGCAGGTTCCTCTGGGAGACGACCATACAAGCCCCCACAGTCCGAGCAGTGCACATCTGTCCTCAAAGTGCATCTACTTCTGCACACGCAGCGTCATCCCCAGACTTTCTGGGCACCTTTGTAAACACTAAAATCACACAAATAAAGCCTTTGTTTGGTACGACGCTGCTACAAATTATGGGACACTATTATAACAGCGGGTTGTCATCATCATCATCATCATCAGTGCAATATACAGATACAGAAAAATTTAGATTCACTGAATGCTTTACTTTTCCTCTTTTTAACTGAACTCCTACTTTATTCCTTTTTTCATCTTTCTGTGATATTGTGTTTATTTTTGGAACTAAGTTGTTTTTTTGTTTTGACTGCTGTAAAAGTAATTTCCCACCTCCTGGGACAAATAAAGTACATCTTATCTTATCTTATCTTATCTGTAAGCACGCTGGTCAGGATAAGACTCCACTAGAAACAAAAAATATGTCAAAAATTTAGTCACAAATTGGGATAACTGCATACAAAGCATATGAACAAATACTAGATAATCACACAATTATTGTAATTAGTAATATTATATATTAGTTGATAATGGGGGGGAAAGACCTTTCTGACGATAATTCAGTTAGAAAGAGTTTGTTTGTTTTCTTTATGTTTATTTCTTAATATTAATCACACAAAGGGAAACAATGCTTTGTACTAGATTTAGCTGCTAGCTAATTTCTATCTGTAGTCCCTGGGCATTTTTTTTTGTCTT
This sequence comes from Oreochromis aureus, assembly GCF_013358895.1. Classification (NCBI taxonomy): domain Eukaryota; kingdom Metazoa; phylum Chordata; class Actinopteri; order Cichliformes; family Cichlidae; genus Oreochromis; species Oreochromis aureus. The sequence goes on from NC_052959.1 coordinate 18,087,716, forward strand.
TAAAGTAAAAAATTAGAATCAGGAAACTTTATTGTCCTATCATAAAGGCCTTGGCTCTCTCATAAATAAAAGAGAAAAAATAAGCACATAAAACATGAATCAGTATTTTGAATCGTTAATTATGCGATACAAGTGAGATGATTTCTTGATAGTCAGCAGAGAAACAGACATAAACAGGCACACGTGATACTGAAGTGTTACTCGTGTGTACAGAATTATATGGAACATAATTCAAAAATTTAATCATGAGAAAAGATAGAGATATAGATTTGTTTTATAGGAGACGACTGATTTACTTATGTTCAGTTATGTCATTTTTGAGTTTAGGTTGACATTTGGAGTGAATTTAAAATTGTGTGCAGTTTTTAAAAGAGCTTTAATGTGTTTTTCAGCCATGAAAAATTAATGTAGCTGCATCTATCAGTCATCAGTTACCATGGCTCAAAAATGCTGATAAGGTGCATTAAATACAAACACCAAATATCAGCCCACCCCTAAATGTTTTAAGGACATCTAATTAAAAAAATATTCACAGTATGAAGGTAAAAATGTGCATTGCTTCATTGAAAATGGTAAAATTGGAGTATTAGTTGATTGGTATTGTTTGGAACTGGCTGATTGTGTGTAGTTCAGGAGGCTGATCAGCATTTTGACTCATCAGATTTGTTGTTCTTCGTCCTTTGAGCTGCTTTTTGACAGACTCCACGCCGGCTGTCATCTCTCTGTAACTCAGAGTGCTTTCACTTGATCTTCTCCACCATAAAAGCTGATGGAGACGATGGAGTCTTTGTCTTTCCAGCAGGTACTTTCCTCTGTGCAGCAGACTTCTCAAACTCTGTTAGAAGGGCTTTCTTGGTCACCTCTCTCTGTAGGGTTCAGGTGCTTCAAAACTTCCTCCATCTCAGTTATCGAGGCCACGGTGCCCTTGAGGACACTGAATGCTTTAGAAGTACCTTTTTTTTTTCCCCTGACCTGATTGATGCCTCACCATAAGTGAATTTCTTAGACTTCGTGATTTAGTTTTTGTGCCGGCGGTGCCTTCAGGAACGTGGGATCTTTATGTACACAGTGTGGCTTTCTAAACTATGTCCAATAAAATTTGCCTCAGGTGGCTCAGAGTTTCGAACACATCTTAATTAAAGAAAACAGGGTGCAGTCTGAAGTACCACAGCAGAGTCTGAATAGTCTTGTAAATGAAAGATTACAGTTTTTTTAAGACAATAATTTATCATTATGAGATACTGAGGATAGATTAATGGTGAAATTACTTAATGTGTAATTATATCCATCCATTGATCTCTTAACCATTCTTTTAAAAACTCATCACGGTAAAAAGAAAGTACAGCCTCTGTTCATTCAGAACATTTTACTAATCAGGATATAAACATATATATATTAAAAAAATCTGGTCCTCAGAAGATCTTAAAATTAGGCAAATACAACCTGAGACGAACAACAGCACATGACACGTTGCACTGTGTCAGTATTTATTTAACAATAATAGTGCAAAACTGCAGAAGCAGTATGTGAAAAACTAAGTCCATGCCTCAATTCAGTAGTTGAAGAATCACCTTTAGCAGCAATAATGGGCGGTTTTTAAGTGTCTTTTGTGCAACTTTTAGCCCCCCATATCGTTATAGAAGATGTTTCTTTACAACATTGCTGCAGTGGATTGAGGTTTCATTGCACATTCTTTTGTAGATTTGCTGCTGTGTTTGGGATCTTTGTCCTGCTGCATGAGCCAATTTTAGCCAAGCTTTAGCTGTTGGACAGTTGAATCTAGAATTATTAGGTATTCACTCGATGACTACAAGGTGCCCAGGTCCTGTGGCTCCAAAATAAGCCCAAATCATCACCCCTCCACCACCATGCTGGCACTGAGGTGTTTGTGCATTATGGACACACATCTCCACTTTGGTCTTGTCTGCCCAAAGGACAGATGAGTTTGTTCCAGAAGTCTTGTGGTTTGTTCAGATATACCTTGCAAACCTAAGTCGTGCTGTATTGTGCTTTTTGGAGAGAAGACGTTTTTTCCTGGAAACACTTCTAAATAAGCCAAACATGTTCAGGCTTTTTTCACACGGTGCTTCTGGCTTAATTTTTGTTAAATAAATACTGAAATACTGCAGTCATGTGTTGATCATCTGAGGTTGTATTTTTATAAGCCCTTTTACTGTATACGCTCCTGTATAATTATTAAACTAGAGCCAAGGACAGAGAATACTCTCCCTTTAATTAAAACAGAGCATGATGGTCCACGTAGTTAATTAAAAGGTCAGCCATGTTCATTTTAAGCAATCCCGGTATTCCCTGCGCTGTGGAGGAGAAGTGTTAGCGGTGGGACTGAGAGCACTGCAGAAACCATCTGCTGCCACCAACACTGAAGGGTAAATGAAGACTTCAAGTCCACGCATGCTACACACTCAGAGTTAAAGCTGCATTTCTCCCTCTAAACCTCTTAATTTTCCTCCTTGGACGCCACTCCATGTGTTTGTCTTAATCAAGACTCTGCTATTCTTTCATTACCCAAAGTCTCCTCAAGTGATAGCGATAATGTCTAGCCACCAGTGGCCAAAGAACGAGCTCACAGACTGCAGTATCTTTGTAGTTGTTGTCAGACATGTCTCTAAGGACTGACATGGAGCACGCTCAGTATTTTCTAGTGTCCTGACGCCATATTGAGAGAATTAGACATGGATTTATGTAATCTAACAGAATCATCTCTGTGAGGAAATAATTGCCGTCTTATCCTCTGGGCACGTGGCCAAGTGGATGCGTGAAATGGAGACGCCAAGCAGACAAACTGCCTCCACTGAAACGGGAAACATCAGGTGTATGTGCAGGGAGACATGCGTGCCGTTTTGTGCACGAGACAGCTGGTAATAAATGGTTGGAAAATCAAATCTGGTCTGGCATGAGAGGCTGCCCTCGGGGTAAACATCAGGTTTGCTTTGTATGCTTGCTGCTTCACGTTTTGAAGATTCTTGCAGGGTGTGATTTTTTATTTTTTTTATTTTGGTATCCTAAGGTGCCAAAAGCTTAAATGTATTAACAGTCTTGCCTGTTGTTGGAAGAGCTTGTTTCAGAGTATGAGGACAAGTCTTTACTGGTATTATCTACAACAGTCAGTCTGAGAGGTTTAACAGGCATCTCTTTAATCGTCGAGTGACCGAGTAGGGTCAGCATGACCCCAGATTTAGATTTATACTTGTATTTCTATCAGTAAAAATCATTCCTACTGGAAATTAGCCACTTCTCCTGCAGCTTTTCACTTTTTCCAGGAATCAACTCATGCAGTGGGTGTGGTGAGTGGGTATTTGTCTCTAAGCACTATATCTAATTTTACTGTAATTTCACACTAATCACTGCTTAAACTTAAACTACTTTTTATTTGTGCTTTCCTGCCTCCACTGAGTGCTTTAACACTGGCACCCACATTCACATTTTTACAGGGAACCAAGCAAACCTAGACTAGTAATATTTACTGCAGCAGAGGCCTTAAGTAATGAGTTGGGTTAACTTATTTTTCTATAAAACTGACTTTTCTTGTTTTAAAACTACAGGTGATCGTGGTTTGAGGTTGTAGCTCCTGAACTCTGGAGGAATCTGGTTCGTTTTGAAAGACTCCCAAAAACTAATTTCTATAGGTTAGCTTTTCTTTAAGTATCTGTGGTCTAATAAAGTTATTGTTATTAAATAAAGTTTTAAACAGATTTTTGTGACGTGATTTTGAGAAAAGTTTCTGTTTAAAGGTAGTTACCCTTGTGGGATTGTTCACATCTCGTCGCTGGACTTGAACAAATGTCACAAACTCAGACACATTTTAATCATCAAGAGTCATTTTATTTTCATATTCTAAAATGCAAAGGACATAACAGGATTTGAGAATAAATCCAAGGTTGAGTGCACAAAAATGTTTCACTGCAGGCGATTATTTACAAGAATGAAATCAACGTTTCTTTTCTTTTTTCATTTTTTTCTTTTTTTTTTTAAAGAATTCAACAGGTACTGCATCAATAATTAGAGTCAGGTTTTTGAACCTCATAACGTAGACAAGACTGGACTTCATTTGTACTGAAGATACTTTTTTAAACACAGCACATTCAGTAATTTACATTTTACATTTTAGTGAACTTTGCTGAAATAAAAGTTCACTATTAGTGCATTAAAGCCCACCGTACGTTTGTTTAATTTAGTCTTTTATACATTAAAGATTAAAATCTCATCAAGGTAATGCTATGTAGCCTCACAAACAGGCCTGTTAAAATTAAGCTGTACAGGAGAACAAGCTACACAAGTGTCCTCTGCATCAGTTTAGCCCAACGTGCTACCTAGAAACACGTTGGCTAGTAGTTACAATTTGATTGTACCATCATTGTTTAATTAACGTTAGTTAATTATAAGTTATTCACATGAATATTAGGAATCAATAGTGATCCTTAAATTGTCTTGCCTGCAGCATGACATTGGTTAGATTTTTGCTTCGTTCAACAAGTTAAATCATTAAAGGGGATCTGTTATGTTCATTTCCAGCGTCAAATTTTGAGTCCTACACAGCTTTATGTAATTTATAGTTAAAAAAAATCCTTATTTAACTTATACTAGGTCTTGATGATGCCCCTCACTTAATCTTCTGCTGTTTTAACTCCAGTCCCCACACTCTTCAAGCATACTTCCTTTTGATTGGCTGTTCCTCATAAGCAGAAGGTTTGTGGGTGGGGCTTCGGAGCTCAAATGCATGCCTGAGATGATCATATTGAAAAAATCCACTTTCTATGACATCATACAGAGCCAAAAGTAGAAAAACTGTTTGAAAGTGATTGTGGGGATTATTTGCACATACACTATTTAGACTTTGACCATGTTTAATGTAGGAAAACACCATTTTCACAGTATATACATGATAGAGGAAAAGGAAAAACATAATAGACCCCCTTTAAGATCAAAAAATAGGGCTGGGTCATGTGGACACATGCTCAAAAAGTTCAATGAGTATATTTGTGTCTTTTTTTAAGTGTCTTCCTGGTTATTTATCTACTTTCATGTCTAATTGAACATTTCTGCACATACCGTGACAGTTAAATAGTGACAGCTGTTAGGGTTTTCTGAAAATGTCCCCTTTTGATTGCGCAAATATGTTCATTTTCAGAGACAGACAACAAAACTGTTGTATAATTCTCTAACCAGGTAATAAGTGAGCGTACCCAGCCATAGAACAATGAGCAATAACATAACGGATGAAGACTATTTATACATTTTGATCATCACAGGTCATGTTACTCACCCAGTCCTAGTGTAACTTCATGTCCCGATGTAATTTGAAACAACACTGCATTTAGCTGGAGTTATGCCGCTACTGAATACAAGATACAATGGATTTGAAAGCTATAATTCAGCTCAACACTATGCGTGCTATAGAAGAGAAGCCAAAAACACTTACTATCCGCTTAAATAAAAAAATTGAATATGGAACCGACCATTTCTCAGAACACAGATGAGTTTAAATACATGACTCACACAATTATCTTTTTTTTTCTTCGATCCTTCAGTAGAGAGAATAACGAAAGTGCTCTGGTCAAACTTGTAAAAAAATAATTTATACACACCCCCAGCGTATGACTGGAAAATCTGTCATGAAATTGTTGACAACTGTTTTGCTTATTGATGGTCCTCCCCCCAATCACTCTGCTGCCCATCACCCTCGACGCCCGTCGGCTGGATTAGTTGTCATTTGTTAAAAGGAAGGCAGGCGGGCAGTATGACGGTGGAGCAGGCTGGGCCCGCTAGAGGCTCTGCCACCTCTCCCTCCAACTCTGTCCATGTTCCTTTCTCTGGGCTGTAGCAGATGGTCGAAGACTTATACGCCCCCTGAGGGAAAAAGAAAAACAAGAAAATCAACTCATTCTCTTTAGTCCTCTTAGTGCTGTTTGGATTTCTGTGGGGAACGACTAAACTATATATGTATTAATCCAGAGTTTCTTCTTGCCCGAGCAACCCTTTCTATAAACTAAAGTGCCCCAAAAATACTGAGCTTTATTCTGACCTGTACTACAAACACACATATATACATATATATATATGTGTGTGTGTAGAGAGAAAGAGAGAGAGAGAGCGAGATAGATAGATATGTAAAACATAGACAGATATAGACATATATGTACTACATTAAATACCATGCTCCAGCTGTAGCCTCCCACAAGATAAATGCTGTCATCCAAAACGGCACAGCCTGGACCGCTGCGACCCTCCAGGATGGGTGTCTGAAGGATATTCCACTGGTCAGCTTTTGGGTCGTAACACTCGACCAACATTACATCTAGATGGGAGAAACCTACATGACAGAGATAAGATAAGATAAGATACCCTGTCATCATAGGTTTAAGTTAAAGTAGATTTTTAAAGAGGGTGAAAAAGGTGTGCAGATGTTAGAAATAAAAGGCAAGTGTTTATTTTTCCCAAAACTTAAACAAAATCTAAAAGGAACAGAAATCCAAAGAAAAGCACAAATCCACAGTGACACAGAGGGCAGGACACGTGGTGAACATGGGAGCATAACTTATTCCACGCCCTTAAGGACTTTCTATCTATCACACAGAATCACAATCCAATGGATTCATCAGGTGCAAGTGTCTTGCCCAAAGACACTCAGGCATGCAGACTGCAGGAGCCGGAGATTAAACAACCAACCATTTGATTAAAAGACAACCCACTCCACCTCCTGAGCCACAATCACCCTGATCCAACTAGCAATCCAACAAAGAAAGAAAACAATATATCAAAGAAAAACAGGAAATAACCCAAAAGGCAAATAACTAATGCCAACACAAGAAGACTCACACTGAATGTGATAACAGAGGCAGAGGAACACAGAAGGCACTCAACACAAGACAGAAGGAAGCAAAGACAGGCAGCTACGGTGGCCACTTTAGGACAAACATGTTTTAGCCAGGAGAGATCAAAAACATTAAATTTAGAATGTACCCCATAACAGCTGTGGCTGGTCACCATGTTTGTATTACTGGTTTTGCACACACTATATTTTAATATATTTTAATAATATCAATACTTACATTAAATGTTTTGGGATAATTTAGTTACCATTCACCCAGCTAGCATAGTAACTCTTTTAGCTATCTGGGTAGGCTATCAGTCTGATATTATCCATGGCTGTAAAACTTTGTGAAAGGAGTCCGATACAAGCCGATGAGTCAGCGAAGCTCACTTTTGACCGAAGACAGTGATTGTGAGGTGAGCTGCTGAGGATATCCTGGACTGTTCTTGTCAGTAAGTTCTGTTTTTTGCCGCTGTTAGCTGCCGTTAGCCTCTGTTACCCACTGTTAGCAGCTGTTAAGTGAAATTTTCTTTGAAATTTGTGTAACATTGCTCTACACTTAGCGGATTCAGTTGAATTAAACTGAATTTTAATTTTTAGGATCGCACGTCTAATCGGTCGGCAGTAAATAATTGCGACAATATCAGGAATAAATGCATCCAAGATGGCGAAGCAACATGGCGGATTCCACAAACTGGCGCTGGCTCCTGTGTACCTCTAATAGATTATTTCTACGTTTCTTAAAATGCACGAGTTTGTTGTATTAATTAATTACTAATCTATCTCATTAGTGTGTAATAATAATGTTGTACTCATAATCTAATTTATGAGTACAACATTATTTTTTTATTAAATGAACTAAAACAACTCAGTACCCTTAACAATAGCATAAAACCTGAACTCACCGTCACATCACAAAAAGAAAACTAGACAGAAAACGCTAAAGTCAAACATTCCTGTGGACCAATCAGGTTTCAGACAGTTTTGGTTTCATGTGCTTGCGCTACAGTACCACTGTAAATTAAATCCACACAAACCACCACGTGACTGCACTGACACAAGGCTGGTTTACAACATGACGGCAGATGTGTGCCATATTGAAACTACCCCATTGTGCTCTTACAGGAATCACCACTGAAAAAATATTATTTCACTAAAAAGATTTGAATTTTAAAGAAAAAAGAGCACGCTCTATATCCTAGGAAATGAGACAAATCTTTTCTCATTTTTTCCTGCTGGCGAGATGGTCCAGTGTAACTCCTTTCCTCCTTTTTCTTGGAACTATTCATTCAGTCAATTCATTCTATCCTTCACTTAGCCTATCCCAGCTGACCCAAAATAAAAATGAATCACTCCTAAAGCCTGTCAATACAACAGCATAACTAAGGCAAACAGAACTATATTAAACTTTAAAAAACGTTAATATAGTTAAAGTTTTGATTTAAAGCAGATCTGACAAAAAGCAGATTTTATTACAGTCCCTCACTACGTGGCACTATATGGCATTACGTTCTTTCCTTTACTAAAGGATGGTTCAGTTTATCCTCTGCTAAAGGAGGTAATAAAGGAAGCTTTGAAGCATTTTTATTTAGTATTTAAAGAATTCGACCAATTTGATATTTGACCACAGCCGTTCTCTTTCTCAACATAACGCTTTAGGCTTATTTTGCTTCTCATGGTTTGAATCCTTATTCTGTTCTCTCCACTGTGTCCAGTATGTTCCTTGTGTCCAGTTGATGGGTTTCCCCTTTAGTTAAACTCTTGCAGACATGATACTTTTTTTTTGTCTATTTGCTGATAGAGACAAATTTTTGTTGTTCCTCCATCTGCCGCATTCGGTTCCACCTCCCTCACAGTTTCGCTACATCTCAAGGTTTCTTCCTTCACCACCAACTCACAGACACAAACCAGCGAGACAGACGTCGATGTGCACAGATTCGCTCCTATGGTGAGCGTGAGGAAACACAAGTTTGGATATGGACACAGTCACACTCAGAGGCACGTGCAGGTTTTTTATGTGCTGAATTTGCAGCAGTGAAGAGCCAACTGAACACATCTGTTTAACAGTGTTTTAACGAAAGAGCGTAGCTAAAGAGAGGATTCAAAGAGAGACAAGCTGAGCTTGTCATAATTCCCATGACCACATTCAGTTTTCCTGAACAAATGCAAATGAACAGCACACGTTTTTGTTCTTTTTCACATTTTGTACTATGAATACTAAAGAGTGCGAGAAATGGAGGCTACAGCGTTGCACAGGGTAATTAAGGTCACTGCCTGCTCACAATGACAACATGATTTTCACACGTACTTTTCAAAAAGTATCAATCTTGACCTGCTTTCTGTTCGTTGTCTGAAAAGCTCGAGTGCTTACCTTTCAAATGGTTTCCACCAATAGCGTACAGGCGGTCATTCATCCCAGCCAGAGCGTGAATGGCACGCTTTGTGTTCATATCTTGTTTCCTCGCCCACACATCCATTATAGGGTCGTAGCAGTAAAGCCAGGAGACATACTCGCCATTGTGCACGCCTCCTGCAACAGGTAAACACAGCAGTGTGTCATTAATACTTTGTAGAGCTACAGCACGCGGCACGTGGACACACTGGATCCAAATGTAGTACTATCCCCAGATATACAGTAAATAACTGGGAAAAAAACCATTTTTGGCTCTTCAAGAAAACTTTGGTGAGAGTCAGTTTGTAAAAAAGGAGGGTTTCACTTCAGAATTTTTCTTCAGGGATGTGATGAGTGGCTCACTGACGTATCACTAAAATCTAACATATGACTTTCTGGTGTCAGCAAGTAGAAGAATTATACAAACCAAGGTTATATTGAAATATATCTAATAAAAAGCATTACAAATTTGAACTCTTTCTGTGGCCATTTCTTTGAAGAAGAACTGATTTATACATTCAAGCCTCTTTACAGGGCTTCAGAAATTCTGCTACTTACATGAACATATCTCCAGAGGCAGTCTGAGGTGATATTGGATGGTGATCTGGGGCTGTGCTGTTACTAAGAAGAGGTTCACTCTCTCCCTCTCTCTTTTTTTTTTTAAACTCAAGTCTACTTTAGCCGCTATAAGCTCACCTCAAGCTCCAACTGAACTGCTGGCAGTTTTGACAAAGATGAACAATCAGTCCTGATGCATTGATTTTAATCATTTTTGTGGAGTGGAGTTGGTTTTTCTTTGTGGTATAATGGCTACTGTTATTGTAACAGCTCTTGAGCTTTTCTATTTAAAAACATGCGAATTAAATGGATGTGTTTACCTCTCTGTGCCATAAACACAATGTGCCTTTTTTGTACAGTTCCCTCTATGTAGCACGCCTTTTTGCATAATAATAAGGCGCAATAATAATAATACATGCGACTCATGTACAGCTCCTCTAACTGACCTGATATGTAGATCTTGCCATTGTGCACCGCTCCTGCATGGGCAGCCAGAGGCTGTGGCAGAGACGACACGTAGTTCCACTCATTTGTCTCCAGGTTGTAGGATTCCACGCTGGAGAGGTAGCCCGCCTCGTTCCTGCCACCAATCACGTACAGGTGCTTATCCAGGCGACAGGCAAAGAAGCTGGCTCTCCTGAGGAGGACGCATTAACCAGACAACATCATTAAACCTATGATGAGAATCACTGTTGTTGTTTTTTTCCAGCTTCTTTCTAAGGTGCAAATCATTCTTAAAAAAAAACATCATAAGACAAGAGATAAGTTTAGCATGTACATGCTTCTAGGCTGTGAGCATCTGTTTTCATGCCTGTGAAATGGGCTTGCTTACTTCTGCATGATGTAATACCTTGTAAAAAGATTTTGAACCAAAAAAAACAGCACATAGGTCTGTTTACAGCCCAGTGAGCATTACTTTATTCTTCTGTTGGCTGGTTTTGTACACCTAGGTAAGAGTAGTAGCATTTTTTTTTAATCTTATGTTGATGTTTATATTTTTAGGTTTTCTAAACACCATTTCCCAAGAGAACTACACATCTGCTATCACAGCTGAACAGAAGACTTGTGAAGTTGTTGGATCTCACAAATTACAACTAGAATCCAAGTAGCATCTTCATGAATGCCGTAGTTTTTTTTTTTCTATGAAACCAAAACTTGTGAACCTCACTAAGGTCACAAAGGTGTCCGTTTCTTATTAGGTGATGCAATGAGTGGTGAGATTCTGAGAAATATACAAAACACGGCAATGAGAGACGGATGAAAGAAAATGGGGTACTGAAGCTGAGTAAACAGAGGCTAGTACTGATGTCAACATTTCTGAGAGGACGAAAAAAGGCTCACCTCTCCTGCATTGGAGGCAACTGTATCCAACTGTTGAATCTTGGATCGTAGCGGCTGACAAAATTAGTGCTGTGCTTTCCTGCAAAACAGAACATTAGAATTCAAATAACTTGGCTCAAAATAAAGCTTCTTTTTGTACAGTTTAGACATGCTAATGTAATGATCAGTTCTTATTGGCCACATCTTTTCTAATGTTGTTTGTTGTGTACCAATAAAATTCACAAATGCGACTCTCCCCAGTCTTCATTAATCACCATCCACACATGATGATTTGCCTTTTTGCTGCTGTTTGAGCTAACAAGAGCTGACTGAAGTCATGTTTTCTAAGCACAGAGAGATCAGCTCTTGGTAATGTTGTATTCAAAAGACTGCAAATCGTCTCTCATGATGTGCATTTGTAGTAAGCTGATTCCTACTCTCAAAACTGAATAAACAACTAATTTCACTAAGTGCAGTGTACGTCTGCCTCGCTGTTGTATTACTGTGATAGCTGGTGAAAGAACAAAAAGGCAGAGTAAGAATCTTTGATCGTTTACAGTCTTTGTTTCTTACTATGGCACTGTGTTGCCACCTTTTTGCAAAAAGCCCTCTTAACACTTCTACATCGCAAATATTTCATCATAAACAACAGTAATTTCTCTGTGCCAATTATTGACAAGTGTTGATTGGAGTGTTGTTTGTCCACTCAGAGCTGATCTGGCGGCGGGATGAGTGTTTCAAACCATCTGAAAGTGTTACATTAACTTGATGGGCTTGAACTTACATAAACTCCAGATTAAGTGAACATGAAAAATATGCTGTGTGAAATCAGTGGAAAGCGGCGACTGTACCGTTGGGGTTCCACTGGTCCTCTCCGCCTAGCAGCAGCAGGAAGTTCTCCACCTCCACCACGCAGTGATGTGCGCTGTTGTAAGGCATTACTAGGTGACAGACAAAAAACCGAACTCAGTTTTAAAAACATGTGGAGAGAAATTTATATAAAAACAGTACCCTGTGAGTGTGCCCTGCCTGTTATAGGTGTACTGTGCTGGTGGTTTCAAAAATCCACTGTGGTTAGCAATTACTTTGTATCATGAAATATGAGAATTAAAAACAGGCCAGTAAACTTTTCTGTCCAGGACACATTGCAGTCTAGAAAGCACTAACCAAAACTCTCACATTTAATAAAACTGTCAGATCATTTAAAATAAGAACCATGTAACAGTAACAGTTATCCCATTGAACCATGAATGAAAAAAGCTACTCTTTGTAGCATCTGGATAACTTTGTAACCTCTTTTGTCTGAAAATCATATAGAAAATAGATTCACGTGCAACTTTTTTATCAGAATCAACACAGCCATCAATTGGCCGGCAACCTGTTCAAGCTGTACACCGCTTCTTGACCAATAAAAGCTGGGATAAGCTCCAGCCCAACCACAACCCTCAATTTGATAAGCATAAGAAAATGGATGGATGGATGGATGGATGGATGGATGGATGGATGGATGGATGGATGGAGCATCAACACATCTGGTGTAACTCTGTTTGCGCTCTTGTACTAACAGGGGGAAATTAAATGGCATCTACACTCTCCTTAAATAAATTCAGTTAAAAATGTTTCCACCACACCCACAGGTCAAGCCTTACTACCAATGACTGTCCGAGACACTGACCAAAGAGGTTTATTGAACATCTAAGAAGTATTTTGTTAACTTTTGAATAGGAAATAATAATAATAATAATAATAATAATGATAATGTGCTAAATGTTCTGTAACTGGACAGGAGTGGTCAGAGTAAATTTCACACAGACTGTTTGTCAGTCTTTGTTTGGAGCAAGATATAAAAAAACACAAACTGAAGTTTAAAAAAAGTCTGTATGGAGAGCTGGTGAGCAAAGAAAGTTGCTCTGGATTACTTTCTATAAACTTGCGATTACAGACAGACTAATATATGATTTTTAAGATTGATACCAATACTGATATTTAGTGATTTTAAAAATCCAATATACTGATATATTGACCGGCATTTTTTTTTCAGACATATGAAACCTAAACAGATATCCCTAACATATTTTTTAGTGTGGCTCTTTATTTACTCTATCATGCTTTGCCCAGCGCTCCTCAGATCAGCTAGTTGTTGTGTTTCTGACTTTCCAAACAGGTGTTGCCCACAGGGTGTTTCTCCCTTCTCTTCTTTACTTATTTTTAAATTTCCATTTATTGGCCATTATAAATGCAACTATTAGGAGAACTGCCAATAGTTAATACTGGCTGATAATGCTGACCTGCTGATAAATCAGTCAGGCTTCAGTTGCAGTATAATGCACTGGTTATGGCGGAGAATGTGCTCTTGCTATTTTCTAGCAAGAGCACATTTGCTATGAGGCAAAATGTTAAATTATATCATAAAACTCAATGAATATATATTATGATATATAATCTGAGGTTTTTCTGCTCTTTTTTGTTTTGTATTCTCTGGACCATCCATCCACAGGAATGTGACTTCAGTTATTTCGAACAACAATGCCATAAAAACCTCCAGCACTTTAAAGGACAGGAAAAAAAGTATTTAGTGGTAGTAAACTGAATATCATTGGTTTTGAAATGTGATGGATATTTTTTAACATTCTGTAGATAAAATAATTATTTAGTTGATTGAGAAAGTAGTTGACAGACTGCTTAATAATCATCTAATTATTACTTGTAACCTTGCATTTATTTAACTGGATAGGTCACCGAGTTTCTATTTTGGGAACTCGACTCTCAGAAACTAGCTTAGCAACACTGTCTGATAAGTACAATGTTGGGTGGATGATACCCCTTGTCGTGTGTTAGCACAGTATAGCATAAACAACCCAGAGCTGAAGCAAGACCCCTCATGGAGGATTTTCCCTTGTGTATGTTTTCGTGCTCCCCTTCTCTCCTTCATCTTCTTTTGCTAAAGTGACCCCATTGAGATGTAGAGAAATGGTCTTAGGTGACAGTCATAATGAACATGATCATGTTCACTCAATAAATCTCAGGCCCGGTGCTTTTTGAGCACAAATCAGTGAAATGTTAAAGCCCACCTGTCTGTCTCCATCAGTCATTTCCACTGTCACCTCCCCACCGTCTGATGGATCACAGTTGCTGCAAAATTAGACAGCCTTGAATCTCATTTCTTTCCAATTGGCCTCTCTCTGCAATCTCACTCTAGCTGGCTGACATGTGCCGGTCCTCTATGGGAGGGAAGTCTCAGATAGGAACTAATACTACATACACTAAACACAGCTTTATCTCAAACGAGGGGATTAGGTTGCCTGCCTCCAGTGCACCTCAAAGACGAGTGCCATACGACTGCCAAATTCCCTTACATGCTATTTACATTATCATTCAGTCAGCAGTATATAGGACATGGATGGGCGGCTTTTTATTTGATGTCTAGTGACTTGTACTCATACTAAAAATCATCTCGTACCCATGTGAGAAGAAGATTATTGCTTTACAGTATGTCACAGACCACAGTATCTAGAGTACTGCGGTGGGTTTTGGGACATTTGGGATATACTGTAGGTGAACGGCGAGATAATTACAGTAGCAGGGTATAATAACTGGAATTACTATGCTAATCTTGTGCACTGAAAAACAAACGCATTAATTATTTTTCCTTCTACAGTATTTATACCTGAGAAAGTGAATCCGATTAACCTATTTGTCCCCTTTTCACCCAAATTGTCCACTAACCCAAGAGTGCGAACAGCCATAGGAGGGCAGGATGAGCACGTCCTCTTTGAGATGGACGCCATCACTCCGGTCTACAGTGAGCTCTAGGGCTCACTAGAGGGAGTCAGAAACCTCTGCATAGAGGCACAGTCAGGGTCGGTTGAATGACTCCACAGCTAATGCACCACTGCTGCTCCAGCTCTGATGTGCCTTTAACACCACTACAATTGCATCCCACTGAGCTGAATTCCTTTGTTCTAGGCCATGCTGCATGGACAACATACATAGAGCATGGAGATCCAGATTTTAATATTAGGCTGGTTTAAAAAAGAAGAAAAGAGCAACCTAGCATTGTGGCTGAATCTGTGCCTGCCTTTGTCTTGCATTGGTCCACGCTGCTGTGGGTACACTAGATGGCAAACTTTACACTGGAATCACCGAGCAGTGTGTACATCAGACACACTGAAAGGGATCAGATTCTTCCCAAATTGTGTTGATGAATGTCTTAATCAAAGGCTGTCCCTCTCAGGTTTCGGCTCATTGAAAAGTTATGATTGAATGTTAATAATCTTCTATTCCACATCCATTGTGAGGAGGCTACATCAGGTGGTCACTGATGTGTTAAGGGGATGATTTTGCAGTTTTGTCCTTCCACTTGGCCACGGACCATTTGAGTGTTAACTTTTTTAGTTCTGAGTGATGGAAATCCCTATTGACCTTTTGCCTGGTGCAGTTTGTACCAATGAGTGAGAGTTTAATGACAAAAACAACAACAACAACAACATAAACAGCGAGCTTCAGGCTGTTGTGTATGCATGGCTCCTTCAGTTAAGAAAAAAAAAAAAAAACCCTAATAGGTTTGGACAAACATGAGCTAAAACATCAGACTGCTGCCAGGAAATGTTATGATTTGAGCAGAGGAAGAAACCATGTCGGAGACTGCTGGTGATTTTAAGACCCGACAGCAAAAGCATAAAACCAGATTTATTCAAATTTGAACCATAAAGGGAGAACATAAACTGCACAGGGCTGAGCTGACAGAAAGCAGACCTATAGCTAATATATATGAATGGATAGGTGATCCTGAGATATGACTGCAACCAAAACACAGGACAAAAACTCAATATGTCCAGCAATGATGGGGCAAAGGAGAAACGCGGTCTCTCATTAGCTCTTTTTTTGACCTTTGCAATATGGCAACAATATAGTAGTGAGCCTTAAAAAGGTCAGGGAAGACAGAGAGAGAGAGAAGAGCATAGTGCACTCTACAGAGGAGAGTGTTTGAAATCTCACAAAGGTTTTCTGGGAAATTATCACAATTTACCTTCATTATAATATTAAAAAATAAGATAAAATGAGATAAAATCTATTTTTGCTTTTGTTTCCATTGTTGTCCCTGTTACCTAAGAATGGTTGACATCAACATTAAAGCTGCAGTGTTCCACTAACCCCTCTGTGCTATTTATTCACCTTAAGTAAACCCAATATCAACAGCGACACCAGGTCAACAGGCTAAACTGCCACGCTGCGTATTACCATGTGTGGGTTAATTCAATGTTATGAGCTGATCAATATGAACGAGTAATCACGCTGCATTTAAAAGTAATTGGGAAAAGATGTCACTCCTTAACGTTCTGTCTCAGCCACAATAGATCATTAGATTCAAGTAAATCTCATCGTGCATCCTGCCAGCACATATCAGCAAAAAAACAAGGGAAAGCATGCATGACGCTCCACAGTGCTGTGAAGTCACGCTCTGATTAAAAACTTATATTAAAAGTGATAGTGATGCATTATTACCTGAAGGATTTAGGGAACTCCTGTCCCTCGTTTTTGGTGAAAATTAACCCGTGTTAAAGTCATCCAAAGGAACAACTATTTCTCATCATAACAGCCAGTAACACAGGATGTCTCAGGTAATAAATAAATAAATGTAAAAAAAAAAAAAAATTTAAATCACAGCCTTTCTACTCACTTGTGAGGATCTTCCATGTCTTTTTCTCATCGTCATAGTACTGGACCAAATTACTGGGGAGACGATCAGGTCCAGGAGGCAAACCACCCACCAGTAACAGCATCCTCTTATTGGAACGGATTCTGCAATGTCAAAAGTGTGGGTGTGCGGACAAGTGTTCAATAACATGCAATAAAAGACATATTAAGGCCCGGAATAAAACATGCAAACACAAAAACACAAGCACAGCTTCAACCTGACACCTTTAATTCCTTGATTTACTACGACGATATTAACAGAGCTTCCCTGGAGTATTTTTATTTTTCACTTTGCTGATGCTGATTGTATGAATGAATTAATCTGTGAATAAAATAAAGAATAAATGCACAGCTAGATGAATAACTGCTTCTTATCCAAGTACTTCTACTAAACTCAAGATTGCTAATCAGGAAATATGCGACCACATTTATTGTGATTAATAAAAATTGCTCAATCGTTTTGATGTGTTATTGGATCGTTATTGCACTCTAAAGATATCTTTTTAATTAGCTGTGAAGCGAGGACAGTCCTGTAGGGTGCCATGCTGGAGGCTAAAAGCACAATTGAGTACATAAACCTGCCTATACAATGTCTCCATTTCATTGGCTACAGTGATTCATGTGACATGCCTTAGCCAATTGTTGGAAATTTCCTGCTGTTTGTATATGATATATAACCTCAAAGCCGTGCACTTTACTGCACATCAATGACCATTATCTGGCTCCTAATGGATTTCAACACAAATCTACCAATTTATCACAATATGCACTAAAACATTAAGAGTAGCTGGCCTTTAGATTCAGACACATTCACCTTTTTCCCTTTTCCATATTTTACTTTTTTATGCTTGGGTAAGTCACCGTCGCCTCGGTGTATTCTCCCTCATGCTGGCCCACTCGGAAGTGTTTTGGGGTTATTCATATGCAAATGAGCCCCTGGACATAGATAATGGTGATTAATTGAGGGGAGAGAAACAGTGGCATGTGAAACTAATTATGAGGATTCCTGAATCTTTGCTCGTTTAGGTCCATATGTGGGAACAGATATATTATTGGGATAATGTACAAGTAGGTACTTGTAGAATGGTTTTATGTCCCGATTATTTCAGTAATTTCCAAATGTTTTCATAAAGTTTAGATTCTCTCATGCCACAATTTTGTTTAGTTGTTTTTCCCCAAGGCTCACAAGTGTAGTGATTAAAAAAAAAAAAAAACTGAATATTGATACTATCAATTAAAAAAAAAAGTCTCAGTTGTCTGACTATGATCAGTTGTCACCATAAGAAACAATAGCCATGTACTAACCAGCCCTAAAAGTGCAGATCAGGACAAACATGAAAGTAAGCCATGTTTTTGTGTGAGTGAGACACGTGCATGCAACACGAATGTAAGCAGCATTGTCCAATTCATGAAAAGGAATTCTAAACATCAAATCAAATTTAAAAAAAACATTTTGAATATATTATATTTGTCTTCATTGTAATATCAGTAACAGTGCACCTCTGTTCTTGGATCATAAGCATCTTGCAATTACCATTTAATTCTGGTCACAATTCAATTACAGCATTTCAAATTGTATTCATGAGAGTTGCTACAAATCAAATGCATAACCTTTATCTAGATTGTAGCAATCTTGTCTACACTGATTAGAGAGTAATTGCGCAGATGTATGAGGAAATAAAGACATGTTTTCTTTTGTAAAACAGGAGAGAACATTGTAATGATGGATACAGTGGAGCACAGAGTGCATCACGACCTCTGGCAGCAGGTATTATGTTACAGGAGCACCAAAATCCTCATGAACTAGTCCTGAAATGCCACACCGCCTACATGGTCTACACTGACCACCTACATGCTCTACACTTAACAGGCAGTGGGATCAATACATGAGCAAGTGCACAATGCTTGTGTCTGTAATTTGTTCAAATTTAACAAGTGGGAGGCATTAAATCACCCACTGCCCAGTTTCAAACAGCTCACTGTGGTGTGATTGTGTGAATTTATGTCTGAGTGTTTATCTGTCTCGTTCTCACCTGCTGGCCATGGTCTGTCTGCAGTGCTGCCTGAAGGGCATCAGGTGGTAGTTCATGGCATCCAGGAGTAGTTTCTGGCACACAGGGTCACTCCTCATGAAGTCAACAGACTGAACTCTCTCCACCAACTCTGGGGCAGGTATAAGGGCAAAGCGTAGCCTCTTCATAAGGTCCGGTGCATAGTGCATACGAGTCTCCCGGTCATGCTCCAGCCAGAGGACTGACATCTGGAAGAGAGCCAGCTCTGACTCCACTGGGGGTGGCAGAGCATCTAGCATGGCACACATCTCCTCAAAGTTCAACAGCAGCACATCCTCCACCAGGTACTTGTTGGCCAGCTTCTTGGTCTCATCCAGTCCATGGAGTGCAGCAATCTTGCAGATCTGCTTGTAGTTCTGCACAGAGATCTGGTCATTAAGGAACTGCACACTAAGCTTGGTAATCTGGGGGATATTGAGGATCTTGCTGACTGACAGCACCTCTTCCACTGTGTCCAGGGAAAGAGTAACATTGGCAGTATACAGGTACTCCAGCACTAATCGTAGTCCAATGGAGGAGCAGCCCTGGAGCACTAGGTTATTTATGGGCCTGGCGCTGGTGGTCACCAGCTTGTCATCAGGAGAGGATGAAGGGGTCCCACTGCTGCCCTGGTCCCCTTTGCTTCCCTCATTGTTGATTACATTATGGGAGGAGGAGAAGAGGGATCTGAAATACTGGGAGCAAGATGCCAACACAGCTTTGTGGCAGTGGAACTGCTGTCCCTGGGCAGTGAGAGTCACATCACAGAAAAGCTGCTTTCGCCACAAGAGATTGAGCCCATGCAGCAGGGTGTCACTGTGTGTTGGGTCAAAGGTGGATGTTCTATCACCCGATCTGGACATGACTTCCTGAATGTGAACGCCACCTAGGCAACAAATAAACCATGCAAGCCATTTACCTCAGGTCATTTATTTCCACAACACACGTTGCCTATACATCGCTATCAGTCAACTATTACAGCAGAAAACGATTTCTCGAATAAGTTATTGAACAGATCGCCCGTCCATCCAGCGGGGAAGAGCCGTCATGCCACGCCAGCCGGCGACAATCTACATCCAGCACGGCTTCATTCGCCTTCAACTTTGAGCTCTGGTCGTAAAGCAACAAACAAAAACGCAGCAGTTCCCACAGCGTGCCACTCTTATTCATTCTTAACTCAAGAAGCGGATGGTTTTAAATGGAGGCTGATGTTTGAAGGGCGATGTCAAAACAAAAAAAAAAAAAAGAGAAAAGAAAAAAAATCGGAGGATACGGAGATGCTGCGGCGCTTTCCCCCCCTCGGTAACGCGGCTGAAGTTGTCGGATAAGGAAAAAAGAGACAGCCGCTACGGTGGACGGATAACATGCAGCATTCAGCCAACACTTATCCCTTCTCCTGCCTTGCTGCACACCCCCACAATGAGGACATTACACATCGCACAGATTTACGGAGTCATACAAAAGCAATTAGTTTGTCTCCGAGCCGTCAGCAGCGGTACGGGTGCGTTTTGCTTTTTTAGCCTACCTGAGTTAAGCGGACGTGAGTATCGACAAAATATTCACTGAAATGCAGCTTTCGCTAAAGTTAAATGGGATGTGCATATCTTTTTCATACTTAGACTGTTACAAAAGCTATTTCCATGTGCGTAATGTGTGTAAACTTGACACAAGCGTGCCGTAACCGTTGTCGCCAGATTCTCTAAAAGCGCCTGTCACAACTAAATGATGTGAGCAGCTTGCCTGAGAAGGAGCCAAACTTACCTGACTTCAGCTCTTGACCAAAAAAAAGGAAAGTAAGCTTCGGGTTCCCAATAATCTCACTTGAATTTTCCTTTGTTCTCCTTTTAAGAAATGTCCTTTTTCCTTTAAAGTCTATGGCGTCTCAAAATAACCATTGATTCCAACTCATAAAGTCACTATTTCGGGTTATTTGTTGACGTTGATCATTTGTTCTTCTGAATTAACAAGAAGTGTGTGAGTGTGTGAGAGGGAGCTGTGCTTTCTGCAAGAGAAGAAGAAGAAGAAATATACGTGTGACAAATTATGCTACCAAGAAACAACACATCATTATCCTTGGGCCTGGGGCTCAGTGAGTCGTAACGAGAGTAATAGGAAATCCACGGTTGGGGAGAGAAACGGTCGTGCATGGCCGGTGGAGAGAGACCATGCAGGGGTATGGATGCTGGAGAGACTCGCAAAATTATGGCTCAAGGCTATTGTA
Organism: Oreochromis aureus; assembly: GCF_013358895.1. Classification (NCBI taxonomy): domain Eukaryota; kingdom Metazoa; phylum Chordata; class Actinopteri; order Cichliformes; family Cichlidae; genus Oreochromis; species Oreochromis aureus. The sequence continues at coordinate 18,108,787 of NC_052959.1, forward strand.
AAAACTGTCGAGCGTAAATGACTGCGATTTCAAACATCTATGGAAGAAAGAAAAGAGAAAGGGGGAGAAAAACCGAGTCTTTCCCTCGCTGTTATAGAGAGAACCGTCAAGTTTTAGTGCGCATTGCTAATTAGTCAATTTCTCTCTGCCTTCACAGCCCGACGACTTTGCTGCTGAGCTGAAACTGCTAATTTCTGGGACCAGCCTTTTTTTGGCTGTGAACTGGATGGATGAATGGCTTGTCTCGCACAAATGACAAAAAGCCCCTGCCTTAATCTCCATCGCCAAAATAACCCCTCATCTCATTCTGCTCCTACTAGTCCTTCAAAAGAAGGTGCTCTACACAAACTCAAGTTATACATCTGTATAATAAACAGCACCCACCTCAATGTACAGACAAGTGTGCAGACTTTTATCATGTTTAATTAAAAGCAGATAATACCCTCCTTTTTTCTACATTTCAGTGTGACACTGAAGCAGCACTATAAAATGCCACACGAGTACAGAAGGGACATAAAGTTAGAAAAAACAACATGCACAAATAAAGAACATATATATTGTTTTCATTAATTATTACCATGTCTGATCAGTTCATTGTTAAACACATAAGGCCTGAAAACACAAAGGGCTGTAACCTAATACAGTGTCCATTAGTGCACAGTAGTCCTGCTGGAGTATTTATATCCATACACCTGCATTTTTGCCCCCAGAGATCCTCCAAGTCTATAAGATCAAAGTGAATCCACTAAAGGAAGTGGTTTGATGAATCACATAGTAAAACTCCTGGTTGGGAATGCTCATATGAACTTATGGATTGCACCAAACACTCTGTCACCACCACAACAAACTAACAGCTGTGAGGCACTAAGTAGTTCCATTGCTAAATTATTAATCTGTCAAATCACTTTGGTATAGCTGCATACAGTTCAACAACAACGAGAGCTTTCAAAAACTCAGAAACATCTCATCTCAAAATTAGGATTCCTTCATTTACCCCCATCACATGAATATAAGGTGATATAATCACCCCAAAAAGCAAACGAAATGCTCACACAGCTAATCAGAAACCGTTAGAAAGGATTTATTAGGCCAGAATAAACTGTCAATTACATAAAGAGCTCAATTAGAGTAAATACACTTACATGTAGGACTCCCATGGGACCAGAAGTGACAGATACTTCACAACTTAAGAAATGACAGATAGGGATAAATGGCTTTGTTCATATACTATGAAAGAGAGCACCGCCATGCTACCGTCAAGCAATAGCGGACCATACATTGGTAGCATTTATAATAAGAAGGCAACACAATGCTGTTTTGATGTTCGAGTGTTTGACAAGCACACTGCCTGCTAATCCCCAACTTGTAGTTATGCCGAGGAAATTCATTCTACATGAACTCTGTGGTGATGACTGATTAGATTGTGCGCTGCATCTCAAATAATCATCGTCACCGAAGGAAAACTATACTACTCTAATATTAATTAGCGGTTTGAAACCACTATGAAAGCACTTTGTTTTACTGTTTACCACGATTATTGCGTTACGTCATTTCCAGAGGTCTTGACACTGCACAGCACTACAGTAATTCACTGTATTTCACTTTGGAGTCACATACTGTTATCTTTACCAGCACACAGTTAGCACTACATTACCCAAGTCTCGAGCGAGCTATTCTAACGCAATAAAATGACCATTTCCAACTCTTTCAGCTCTTTGTAGCAACTCAGTCTCCTGAGGCCACTGGTCTTCAGATTGCAGGGCGTTTATGGTTGTAAGTTGTTGCAGTGTGCAGAGGGAGGGGGGGTCATCAGATAAGAGAAGAATTTCTAGACTAATTAAACCCTTTGAGACAAAGAATCACACTACAGTGATTTACAACTCTCTGTACCAGTTAACCCGACTCATTTCTTTCTGTCATATTACTCAGATAGCATATCTACCTCTATGGGTAAAAAGTCTTTTTTGTGTCTTCAACATTATGAAAAAAGGAGGGGTGTTAGTGTAAATAACCGCAGTTAGATCAGATTTAAATACTGCAGTATACTCATAATATAAGCTTTTAAGAGCAGACAAAGCTCCCAGCCACTGACCATCTACTCTGTGCAGTGAATAAGCCCCTTATTTTACCCCCAGATACTACGCATCTTCATATGTAATGCTTGCATTATATCATGCTTCCTTATTGTTTCCTTCAGCATAATTTTGTGCCCATTACAACACATAAAAATGAAGCTAAACACAAACTGTCAGCATTATCGTGGCCTTGGGTAACTGATTAAAGAGCGAACATTTAATCTAATCAGTGCAATGAAACAAAACAACAGGAGAAGCTCCAAAGTTGTGAATAGCAAAGTCTACCAGGCATAATTCCTTTTGCTGGCTGTTGCAGAGGGGTATGCTAAGATAGAAAGTATTATTTTCCTAAATGGAAGGTGTCAGATGGTCACGGAAATGTGATCGGCTGTTCAAGATCACTGCTTCCCATCTGCAATTTGTGACGTGTGAAAGATTCAGCCCAAATGTGCTCACCAAGCGTAAATCCTCAGCACTTTCTCTTATCGTGGAAAAGCAAGATAACCAGCTGTTTACAGATCAGAGAACATATCATATTAATATCATGGAGAGGGTGATATCATCTTGTTTGTAAAATATTTTGTTAACTAAGTGTGGTGTGGTATGGCAACCTATAAAGTGAAAGTTGTAATTTGTGTTTTAGCAAAAGTGCTGCAGTTTAAAGCCCCTTTTTAATGATAAAAAAATATATTAAAAGGAGGAAAGCTGAAAATGCTGCGGGGAGCCTCTTCAGAAACACTTTGGTGAGACAAAATTAATGCAAACTGCATGTTACAGTAAATACTCATTACAAGGCTCTTAGAAGTTACATTTAAAGATCCCCCCTTAGTTCCAGTTAACTGTATGTATGAACACAAGCAGGGCTCTCTTTATGCCTCCCTCTCTAATCTTGGAAGAGTTTACAGTTGTGTGGAATTATTTTGCACCATTTTTGGATTTGGAAACTGTATACTATACTATAGAGAGATTAGTTCTAAAAAAAAATGTAGCATTGGCATTAAAGGAACAGGCTGCTTAATCAGAGGTAGTGGTTATAATTGTGAAAAACGGAAGAATGGGTCATCAAAAGTGCAATATTTCTACTAGCAGGTTCAGTTTATTTCAATTAACTGTAAAATCTCAACTCATCCAGTTTTCTGTTTCCTCTGTTTTTTTGGATATCAGGACTGATTAGCACATGCTTGTCATTTCAGATCAAAGTTAGTCAGAGATGATTCATAAAACGTCCACTGTGTAATAAATTGGAAGCACTTATATTTGCCATTCAGGGAGTATTGGGAGGCCTGCTGTTTTAAACCCCTAGATCCCCACACATGGCGTAGCCACCACAGACACGGCTCAGAGAGTCAGTCGGCAGCCGGGAGGTGAGCAGAAAGGAACAGGCGGTGTCCCCTCCAGAGTGAGCACAGGAGAGTGTGTGTGTATGTGTGCGTGTGTGTGTGTGTGTGTGTACAATATGTGTGTGTTGTGGCATTCTCAAATGACAAAAGGATACCAGTTGTGCAGTTCAGGTGGGACGACACATGGAGGTGGTATGGAGACTCACCTGAGGGAGAGTCTGGGCTGCTGGGACCGGGGCTGTAATGGAGACCCAAAGTTGTGTATAGGGGCCGCAGGAGGCCACTGTGCCGTGGAGAAGGTTTGGGGGCTGGAGGAGAGGGGGCTGCTGTTGTGCAGTCTCCCCAGCGTGATGCATCTACCTTCAGGGTGGCAGCAGGCGTGGAGTGGGGTGCGATGGAGCGAACACGGGCTCAGTGGCGCGGTCACCTAGGGACGCTGAAGCTGCTGTAGCAGGACTGATAGTTATTCCTTGGGAGAATTGCAAGATGAGCCCCATTGTATTAGCAACCCCTCTTCTACTAGAATTGTATCAATGTTCTCAAACCTTTGAAGAATGAAGTCAGGGTGCAAAATATCTGACACTTAACGTTTTTTTCCGTTCACCAAAAGAAAACTTAATTCTTGGACAAACAAACAAAAAAAAAAATGTAGGACGCAGTAAACAGTTTCCCTCACAATCGGAGCCGTTTCATTGTGTATCAGAATGACTGCTGTCAGAGTTAAACTTCAGTAAATTCCTTTGGCAATGAGAAGCCGGTAAATTATTCCATACTGATTTGAAATTCTCACACATTAAGCTTTTTAATTTCCAAGCAGTACTTTTGTGTTGCAACAGTTTGAGTCGTATCTTTTAGAAATTCTCTGTGTCTAATATGGTCAGCACTCCCAATTATTCACTCCACTGACAAGTGAAACAAATGGGACCAACCAGTGCATTCTGTATTATCTACACCCCTTGGATTCCCTGACAATAATTAATACAATGGCAAGCTGCTGTTACCAGCCTTGACGACATGAGCTCAACAACATAAGCTCTCCCTTTCCAAGAGCTCTTGAAAAGAAATTACATCCAGCGGTGAGGTCATATATATATATCGTGGACACAAGCAGCCGGGAGGTTATGTCATGTTACTGTCTGGGACCCTAGATCAGATGGTACTGTTAACATCAGCAGGTCATTATTCACACCATTACACCATGAATGTAAGGTGCGTGGAATATGTCAGGAATATATGAATGTAGCCCTGAACATAGAGATATACACAGCCTTTAATAGCAAAGACTGTCCCATATGTCAGCGAAGTTCATTAACATGCCACATGATCTTACTGAGGCAGCAGTGCTGACCATCTCACTGGTGTGGTCACACACCATTATGTAGAGTTACTTCATTTGCTCATAATGCGGATAAACATGAGAAAAAAAAGCTCCTTAATATATACACAGCATAGAGTGAATCTAAGTAGTGTTAAGCAAACTGGTTCCATGATTTAAATGAAACCAAATAAAAGCAGATACAGTTTTGTTTTCTGTAATAGCCAACTGACCAATGTGTCCTTTTAAAGAGGTGTCATGCAATCATACTAACCCCTCTTATTTTAGCCTACGAGGATATTAACAGGTTTTTTAATTATAGAGGAGCACTTTGCCTCAACATCCATTAAAGGAATGCCGTGCTAATTTTAAATCCTCGCAGCAGGCATTTGCATCAACAGAAGAAAAGTGGATGAGTTTCTCTTTAACAGCTGTAATTTGTGTTTTCCAATCACCATGCTGATTTCTGCTCATTATACTCCGGTTTCACACCGGTAAGTGAGCAAAGTTTGGATTGATTGACTCTAATTAACTAAAAAATGTTCCAAGCCATGGATTTATTATCATGCTAGCTAGCCACAAATGTCAGAGACTTTCACAAATTATTATCCTCTTAAGATAAATATCTTTGAAATCAAATGAGTGTGGAAACGCGAGGAACATGTATTGTTATACTGATGAATTTGTTTGTCATGTTTTTCTGCTGAGCTCCACATTAAAGACTCACCTGGGCAATCACACTGTTCCAGTGTATTGTTAAGCGGTACTGTATGACTGAATGACAGATGCTGTAGTTACCTAAACTTTAAAGGAACACACACTCAAGACAGATGAATAAAAATCAGACAATTATATAGTAATATAAAAGAAAATCTTCCCAGATTACAGTTTTATCAGCACTGACCACATAAGGTGTGCCAGGGTGCACTTTCATGTTATACTACTGAAAACCTATTTCCTCTCGTGTGCTCCAAAACTTGGCAGCATCTCCCTCATTGATATTTTAGACACAGTAGCACCTTTCTCAACTCACATTCTTTCCTCGACTCCATCGGCTCCATGGCTCAACTCTCCACTTTCTCATGAACAAAGAGAGGACGGTTTGAGAGGACGCCTCAGTTTTCCTGGTTTTAAAAAGATCTCAGAGCAGAATTTTGGTTAGCTTAAGAAGACAGAACGTTGCTCTGATTCACTCGGCTTCACTCCAGTGATCAGAAGTGATTACTGAAGTGAATCCAAATGAAACGGGCCCATCGTCTGCACGGTGGCGCCAGGCAGAAATTGAGAATCATGCTGCCTGTAAATCAGATTTTCTCAACATGTCTCTTGCAAAATATGCCTTGATACAAAAGTACAAAAAATCTTCCAAACCAGCTTTGAGGTATCAGAGTATGCAACAGCACAGCGAGGCATGTGCTGTATGTTTTATCCTCATCATACTGAAACAAGCATGTAATGTCCCTCAGCTGTCAAGTACACCCCCCCATTAGTATTTCCACAGTCCATCCTCTTTAGAGTAGCAGCATTAAGGTGTGTGCACTTTGAGGCACGCCCGCAGATAGATGTGATGACATCTAGTTGTGGCTCACTTTCATTTATTTAAGGGATTGATTAGACGCAAGGAGAGCAGATAAATGTGCTGGAGAGGCACCTTCATTTGAGAAATTGCCGTATAGTCAGTACAGAATATGAGACGGACTGAACATTTTTCTCCTCAAGATGCTTTTAGGGAGCTAGTGGCGTCGTGGCTTTGCGAGCAGTCGACCAAGTTAGTGTCATGCTGAATGTTTGTTCTATAGTATACAGTTGGTCCAAAAACCTATGTAAAGAAACTTTACCAAATATCTGAAAAATCTTTTTTTTTCCCCACACAAGAGATAATGTGTCAGTTTGATTTAAATATATAATTTTTTCATTGTTTTATTTTGTTTTTTTCAAGCCGACTTAGTTTGAGATGTTATGTTTAGTGTTATAACATGATACTGAGCCATGTTTCAGTCAGTTATTTGCTAAGGTTGTTGTGTCCATACTGCCCCCTTCTGTCTCCTCTAGTATGGAAGGCATCTGGTGTTATCAACAAAACAACAGCATCTCTATCAACTCAGAAGGAAAGGGTAACATATTTTCCAAGGAGTAGTCTAACAGCATTAACCTTGACGCTACTAAAATTCTAATGAGCATAAACATAATTTGTACAATTTAGATTAATATATAAACAGTTTGGTTTTTTTCACCTCTTTTCATTCTCGTGGAAATTATAAATATCTACAGATTTCGCACTTTTTGCACTTTAGCTTTTATACAGAGCAGACTTTGTGTTGTTTACCACTAGTATGACATTGTTTAAACATGATGAAAGAAAAATCAATTTTCTACAAGTACTAAATGTGATTCAGTTAAGATTCCAAATTGAAAACAGTGTTTCCCCAGGGTTCTTTAGAAAGCCAGTGGATAGTGCACACACAACATCCTTTTGTGCACACTATTTACCCCTGGATTGCTCCAGGCTAATGTCTCAATAATTTTCACTCCTTTCTCAGGTCCTTCCCACAAAGGACTTAACTAATGATCCATGGACAAAATGAAGCATTTAAATTTATTCATTAATCATTCATCTCCAGCTCATTGAAAATGCTAAACTTCCACAAAATTAAGATTGAATATTGAAAAGTGATTGAGGGAGACAGCTTTCAGTGAGTGAAGAGAGCAGAAGAGTGTGGGCTGCAATAACAAAAAAACAGGTTCTTAGGAGAGACGACGGGCTTCGCATGGGCATGGTCAAGGTGGCCAAGGTGTACTAAGTGCTAGTTAAGGTCATGGGGTTTCACTAGTTGTAATTAGATCTTGGAATCTGGAGAAGCGTAGAATTTCTGTCAACACTGCCTGTAATTATTCTCTTTTCCAATTAATGGTGACATAGATTAATTATCTGATGAGGCAAAGCCAATTGCAATCATTCACCCAGCTAAAATTAGATCAGTCCTGACAGCAGCATGAAAGTCACCTGTTTCATTGTTATGGATTTGCTGCAAGTAAAGAGGGGGGAATAGTGAAGCGTGCTAGGGTAAGTAAGTTGTCTGGTACAGGTGAATGTCCAATTACACTGCTATTTGAACTGAAGGCATCTACTCAATGGATCCAGCGGCATCTGGATTGGCTTGTTTGTTCACCCCGTAGCATCATCAGTGGTAGTAGAGTCATCTGTCAAGGATTGTAGGAAGGCTGAGATAAGTTCACTTTCCTCTGACATCCCCTCCTGTTGAAATCAGGCACAAACAGAATAAATGAAAACAGGCTAATTAGGAAAATGCTGCTTTTGCAGAAAGGCACCAATAAAGCATCTTTGTTTCATGTGTCTCCTGCGCACACAGTTGACGTGTCTGCAGCTACGAGAGTAAAGTTACCGTCTTGTTCTTATTTTTCGTCAGGAAGGAGAACAAGAGGCTCCTGGTGAACCGCGTCCAGGTTCAGTGCTCTTCTGTTTTAAAAACCTCAGCATCCAGTTTTTCTATTAAACTGCCTGGCACTGTCAACCAGCTTGGGAATCTGAACCAGCCTAGCCATGCAGAAATTCTCTGACTAACAATTATATCAGAAACAGGATCTTGGATTACTGTCCCCTGGGACTGGGGCAGTGGGCGTCTGCTCCAATCATTACTGGCCATTCAACAAGGCTCTGCACTGCTCTCCGCTGTTAGCCATTGTCAATTATGCCATCCCCAGTGTAAACTCGCAGAACACAAAGCTGAACTGCCAGTTCTGGCAGGAGTGTAACAGGATGACAGCCCGCCACCCCACCCTCCCTACTCCTACAACACCCCCCTCCCCCACCCACTCCTACCCACCCACCCTAGGGTTCCTTGGCCTCCCTTCCCTCAAGCTACTTTTGAACAAACTGCCATTTGGCTTCTTATTCCAGCACTATAACTGTGAAAGCATTAACCTGACCTCTCTTATGTTCTGCTCGTGGGGTTAAGTGGACATGATGGATTAGCACAGGCCTCATCCAGGATTCAGCCTGGTTTCACTGCAGTTACAACCAGTGTCAGTTTTATTGATTCCTTTATTTCGATTAAACTGCCAGTTGATATTGATAAACTTTGACCTTGTCAGAAATACTAATTGTGTTATAGGAATTGTGAAGGCTTTAATATTTGGATAGGTGAAGTGATTATGCCTGCCCGTAATCTCATAAAGCATTTAAAGTTGAGCTCAAAAGGGCTTTTTTTTTGTTGTTTTGTTCCATGTGTACTTTTTGGAGGATAGAGCCTGAGCTGGACTCTTCATCAGGAGCCTGTTTAAAGTGAGTGCTGCCTGCTCTGATGGACCCTGTGCTGAGCTGTGACGGGTGACGGTGTGGTGCGCTTGAATACACCAGCTCTTTTGTCCTTCACACTCTGCAGCTCTCTGATAGCTCCTCCCCCTGTGCCCCACTCCTCCCTGCCTTGAGCTGTGATCTGCTGGGGCCTTTTGAGGCTGGGCCGCTGAGACATGGCTGCTTCCTGTAATGTCTGGACCAGAACCCATCGAAAAGAAAAAAAAATATGTCAAGCAGTCAGAGGAGGAGAAACTGAGAAGGAAACCACCTGATAGCACTTTACTAGGTACCCTCCTGGAAAGCCTCCAATCAAAATCAGAGCGTATTTTGCCTCCAGCGTGTCTGCTAAATTTGTTGTTGGATCAAATTAAGCAACAAAAACAAAATAAGAATTTTACACAAAAACAACAGCTTGCAACTGCCAAACGTGGCTGTCGAGGGATTTAGGATATCCTATCGCCTAGGTAAAAAGGAAGTGAAAAAGTGGAAGTAGTTCATACTATGGTTGCATGCCACCTGGCTCTGCAGTAATACTGGACAGGACATTTCATAAAGATTCATCACTGTCCCTCTGTCCGCTTTGACCTCATCGCACATCACAGCACAGATTAGACACCGATTATCCTCTAATTGAAGATCCTTACTTTTCAACCTTGCAGAATATGCTCCAACTCTTCTGCGAGACAGACAGAAGGTTATACTATTCACAAAAAAAGCTGTAAGGCATGGACATCTTCCATGTGTTGTAATGAACTCTGAATTAGATGCAAAGTGTAAAAAAAGAAAAAGAAAGAAAAACCAAAAACGGGCTCGAATCTTAATGCAATGTGACAACACATGTATACAGACAAAAAAGAGAGGCAGAGCTAGCCTTAGACACAGGGTCACCCAGAAGGCACCGTAGCACACGCACATCATCCATCACATCAGTCTGTGATCTGATAAGTAAATGTACAGACTGCATTGTAAGAGTGGTGTCTTAAACTCCACCATAGCAGTGACGCACAAAGCCTTGGTGGATGTTTGCCTGGCTGCTCTTGCTTGGCAAAGAAGACACAAGGCAACTGACTAGCCGGATGAGGCTCAAACAATGCCAAGCATAACATGGAGTTACTGTAGTATGCAAAAGAATATGCTGCCATCCGGTAGAATACCTAGACCGGGATGAAAGTTGAATAAAAGGATTTGCCATTTAAATGAATGGTGACAGTCGGTGCAGTTTTCCAGCCTGTTTTACATGTATATGTACAAATACCTGGGCTGTTTTTATTTTCCAGTCGGTCTCTTGAGAAAGAGCCTGGCACCGGTCCAGTTCAGCCTGGCTGTAGAGGCTGCGTTGTTTGAAGTATTTCACCAAAGCTTTGTGCATCCTCTTCTGCAACAAAGAGAGCTAGGGGGAGAGAAGGCAGAGAAAAGGAATTGGTAAGGCAGGAGAGGAAATTAATGGCAGTGTTCAAGAAGAATGATGGAGGGGAATAGAGAAAGCAGTCAATAGCCCATTCTGCAGTACACGGGCCTGACAGGAATTTCACAGTCTCTTGGTTTCTCTGCCCACTCGTGTGCACTCATCAGAATCCAGTCACATCTGGCTGCCAGGATGGGGGGTTAATTTTCTCTAAATGCTTCAGCAGTTTTGTTCTAGCCGAGGCAAACTCTGTGACTGCAAAGCTGATGAGTAAAATATTTCTACTTCACCCAGTTTAACTTTATACCAATCCCCTCAAGACATATTTTACACATACACACAGAGTCATGAACCCCCCACTGAAACCAGAAATTATTCCTAGTCTCTTGGAAAGACATGCTGCTTGCTTTATTATTTGAACACAGTTTCAAGCAAAGAGGTTTAAATTCTGATAGATGCCATTGCTTTTCTTCCCCCTCCATCTCTCTACTCTTCCTACAAAGCTTATCATTGCTTGGCAATGTGTTCCCCAGTGCATTGAAAACTAAAGCGAATTAGCTCAGTCATCAGCTCCTGAAGAAAAGACAATAACAAGAATGCTCTTTATGGTGTACCCTGTTAAAACCCAGGAGCTGAAAGCCTCTACATAAACAACGCTGTGCTTACATGTACAGTAGATTCAAAAGGATATTGATAAGAGATGCTGGCACATGCTATCAGATGTTAATTAATCATGTATGTTTTAATATACAAATGCAAATCAGGAATACTTGAATGTCTTCACACTTTTTCATGAGCATTCTAATGTAAATACATTTGACATGACGAAATTTCTGTCTTTAAAAGAAAAACTACCAACTAATATTAGATTAATTAAATGAGTCTTCATTAGTCAGTTAATAAATATAATTCACTTTTCATACCACATATGTGCTTTATTTTGTGTTGTGAGACTGACTGTAACTGTTAAAGTCTAGAATATTTGTGCATCTTACTGGTGTTAAAGCAATATGATTATTTAGCTCAGAAAGTTACACATTTATATGCCTAATAATTTCTCCAATTTAGGCTTTAACCTGTCTTGACTGGCAATGGTAATAAATTTGATGAATACAGACTCTTTTATTATTGTTATATTATTAATTCAATAATAAAAAAGAAAGAATCAACATTAAACTAAAAGAATGATGATCATTTAGTTAAGGAAAACAAATTCAATCCATAATTCATTACAAACAAAGGTCATGTATATCTCTTAAAAGTGCTCATCTAGGTAATGGCCCTGTAGTATTAAACAACTATAAATTATTAAGAATATATATATACATTTATACATATATATATATATAAAGTAGAATAAAATGGAATAGTAACTTATATTCTACTGTTGACTACTATTAAAGGCAGGTAGTTGTTACCATTTCATTCTATATACAGAAATAAGATTAACACTAAGTGCTCTGTCCAGTGAAATATAGTAAAAAACAGTTTATGAGCTTAATAATGGTTATAAACCTGCATTTTACCATGTTACTGTGGAGGGGGGAAAGTCAAAATTACAATATTTTGCATATTTTGCAACTTTCTTTGTTTTAGCTGTTTTTACATGTATGGCTTTGGATGGACAATGTCGTGGGGAATAACTTCATATTAGTGGTAATCGTTTATATTTGTCCGCATATCTCAGTATATTAAGACATTTTCTGCTATGTAGCAGCTGTCCTGAACACCAAGTGAAGATTGTTTTAGGTTTGCCACTTGAACTACATCAAATGATGCCTGCTGTCAGCATTATATTGCTAGATCCCAAAATGTTTGGATAGTGGCACAATTTTCACTATTTTGCCCAAATACACCACATCAGTAGACTAAAAATGACACAATAAAGCACAGACTCTAAGCTTTAATTCAAGTTCTACCTAAAAGCTGAGAAATGTCCTTTTTTTTATATAGTCCCATATTTTAAGGGCTTAATGTAATTTAACAAATCAACATAAATACATTTTGGTTTCAATAATTTTTATAACATTTATCTCCTTTGGTAGGAATTAACTGCCTGAACTCTGACTTTTTTCTTTTCTTTTTTTTTTTTTGCCAGGCTTCAACTTTTTACTTTGTTTTCAGGGAGTCACATGCAGCTCCACAAAGTAGAGGTTAGGTGAGTTACCTTCAGAAGATGCCGGGCTGCTTTCTTAGTATACTTTGGATCACTGTCTGTCTCTACTGTGAAGCACTGTAAAGCCAGCTCTGCAGTACTTGGCTAAATCTGAGGGGGATTTAGCTCTATCCACTTTAGAATGAATCCACATCCTTTTACTTTCAGTGACGTCATCAGTAAACACTGGTGACCCAGTGCTACTGGAAATCATGCATGCACATATGTCACACTGCCTCCAGTGATATTTTATGACTGGATCACAAACTATCCCAAGCCTTCCATTACAATATTCTGGTACAGGTTAATCTTGGTTTCATCTGTCCAGTGAATGTTGCTGCAGAACTGCTCTGGCTTTTATTTATTTATTTTGGCTAAGTATAATATGGCCTTTGTATTCTTGAGGCTGATTAATAGCTTTCACCTTGTGGTGAACAGTCTGTATTTGCCCTTGCCCTTCTCTTTATGGTAGACTTGGATAACTATATAACTACCTCCTGATGAATGTTCTTCTGTTGTTTTTCTTCGTTCATTCTTTCCTCAACGGTATTTTCTTTTCCTCAGAATTTACCAAACCGGTTTATCTGGCCAATCTCAGTGTTCTCAGTATCACTGTGATCAATTTATTTTGCAGCCTAAGAGTGGGCTGTTTTACTTGTACTCAGAGACAAAGAGACCTTTGACTGCATATTGTTGCTTCACAGGCTACCCAAAACCTTTACCTGCTTAATTTGTGAAGAAATAACAAAAGAATATTGCACATCTATTTAATTACTTTAAAAGTACTGAAAGCAGAAGCTTGGTATATAAAATACCTCCATGACAGTTAAAGTAGTATTTATGCTTAGGGTTAGGGTTTGAAGATGGTGAAAACTGTGTCACTGCCCACAGTTTCCATACCTAACTATATTTCAGTGATACCTTAGAGATGAGTTTCACTGTGCCCCTCAGTTAAATTTAATAAAAGAGATTATGGACTCTGCAAAACTCAAATGACTGGCATCTCACACACTTGCACTAATGTACTGATCTCTCAAATGATCCTGACAATGTTAAATGCATTTACCTTGTTGCCTCCAGTTATAAACAAATCAATTAAGAGCACTCACATTGTGTAACATATGTACTAACTGGGACACAATATGCAAGCATTATAAGGATAATTGGAAATTTAAAACAGGAAGGAAATGCATTTGAATGTGTCTGTATAAATCAGATTAAATGATTAAATGTGATAGGCTGACATCTACATTTCAGAAACATCGCTGATTATGAGCTTGTTATACCAAAATAAGAAAAACAACTAAATTTAGCCATAAAACACTAGCCGTGAGGCTGCTGTTGTACAAGTGTGGAGTTGAAACAAACAAAAATGGTGAAAGCTGAATCCGGAGTAAAAGAAAATCAGGCTTTGATCATGAGCGTGGAAAATCCTGTCCACAGGATTTTATTTTTGCATGCATTTTTCACTTGATAACATTCATGCAGTTAGATGAGGAATTGCTCAAGTAAAGGTATTAGTCATTTTTGGAACAAATAATATGTATTTTTCATTGCAGGAACAGTGTGGCTTCTTCCTGGTGTTATGCTTGTCATGTGTAATTCTATTCTAGTTAAATAGTGTCAAAATCTATAAAGATTAAACAGTAAAATGCTGCTGAGTTGTCTCCCTCAACTAGTCAGACCTCTAGTGCTATTTTAGCACTGTCTGATCCTGACCCGTGTTTGCTGCTGATCCCTCACCAATTACTGCGGTGAGCAGGGCAAATCTGTAACACGACGATGATAAGATTTTTCACCTCTGGCCACCTTACAAAACTATAATCAGGGAAATGTTGAAGTTATAGTATTTACATGTACCATCAACCTCTTGCTTTACTCCCCTTGGTGGAAAAACTACATAGCTATCATTACATTATGTCACATCCATCATCCTCCTCCACTCGAGTTATCTCATTATTAGACTGCTGCAGTAACCTCCTTACTGGTTGCCAAACTAAAACCTTCTTAAAATTACTGCCTATATGCAAAGAAGTGGTGTCTGGTGCAAAGTAGGATACCACCAAATAAAAAGGTCTTAGGTCATGAAACAACAATAACAGAAGGAGGGGAACAGATAGCAAATTCAACTCTAGGTTATATAAAATGTACCTGTGTGTAGTAATGAAAAGATTTATGTGCGCTGTTTTTCTCACTCAGTGCAGACACAGACTCCTGTTTGGCCTCCATGAGAATCTTCCTAAGGTCTTCATACTGGCTTGCCAGGTGTTTGTTCTTCTTTAGCGCAATTTTAAGTGCTTCCTGAAAGAGCATGAGCAAAAAAGTTCAGGATCAAATAGTAAGTGTTTACTGTAGCTATGAAATAGTTCCCCCCAAAATTAACATACAGTATACTGCAGACCTGTATTATAACTACTGTGACATACCTGCACTACATCGTCAACATTTTGCCATCTAAAACACTGATTCAGATGGAGTGTGTCAGTACTGGATACTTGCCCAATACTAGTTTCTTTGTTTGTTTGTTTTCTTTTCAAAGTAAATTAAGTCTGCATACCTTACTCCAGTGGGAGTCAGGAATTATTTGGATGTAACAACTTAACCACAGATTATAGTGAAACTAACCAATAAAACTTTAGCAGTGGGCGATACTTATACTGACTCATAAGGGTGGTATCAATACCGACACCAATATGGTGTTTCACCCCCAGCTGTTGACAGTAATTTACAAAAATCCAAAGAACATATATATATATATAGGTAGGGCTAATTCATCAGATTGCTTGTTGGAGAACTGGCAGCATCATTACATATACAAAATAGATACTGAATAATTACACTGATTCTTGTTTAAGAGACTCTACCAGCTCTACAGAAAAAAAGATTATATATAGATATAGTGAAACAAGATACGCAATATACAGCACTTTGAGTGCTGTACAGTAAGCCCCTACTGACCATTTAGAAGCTGCACCACTGACCTGCTTCGTGTGTGTGTGTTTATAGTACGATACGCAGTTTGTAATTGTGTTGTTAAATAAGGCGACATAAACAGTGGCCATACAGCGCCGTACGCTTTTCTGGGAAATCAAGCAAATAAATCACAGTGAGGATGCGTCTCTCTGCATGTCCCTTTTTCATTTGAACAATGTTTCCTGAGTACTGGATAAGGGTGTGAATATCTCAACTCTACCTGCAGACATAATGAAGTGTGTCTCTGCAGTAAAACAGAACAGCACTAAAGTGATGAGTTTAACCCAGCAGAAAGAGGGGCTGTAAACATGACAAATGCCTGCTATTGATTTCAGGTTTAATTACTCCATGCAGCACTGACAAAGCCCATCTGATGCTGTTGTGAAGTGTAAATGGAACAAATTACACTTCATTGCCCATAAGAAACTGATAGCGTCGGCAGTTTGCATTGTTTACTTTGTCCTCGACAGACGACAAGCCCTGATCAAATCAAAAAAATAGGTGCCTTCCATGTGTGTGCAGTGTGCTTTGAATAGAGATCACCACAGATTTCTAACCAGTTAACCTATTTCAGGTTGATGTACCCTGTGTGTGCAACAACCACATACTCAAAAACGACCACATATGCTTCCAGCAGCTTTTAGTTATACTAACCTGCATCGGTTTCTAAAGAACAGGGGGGATGGGGTCACATATTAAAAAAAAAAAAATCTCATTTATAAAGGTTTCTATCATTCTGCTTCATGCACTGTGATTTCTGAATGCACACGCTCCCCGTGATGTTTTGCCACTGTACACATTATGCGTGTTTCATATTGGTCCCAATGATTAGTGACCAATTTCCTTAGAACCTCAGTCTTGTCTCTGATCTTTTTATTTAGTGAGAAGTATTGTTGTTATATCATCTTATTTTGTCAAGTGAAAAAGACTAAACCCTTTTTTGCATGACTAACTTTTATCTGGCTAATGGGAGTTGTGTCTATGAGGAAGACTTCTAATTCTTAAATTGTCTCACGCCAACAACTTCTTTAAAGTTGCTGCACTTGGATGCATGGCGGCTTAAGCTCCATTGCCTTTTCTTGTTTTGAACTAATGCATTCTTGATCACCGTTTAATGAAACTATATACCACATGGCGATTTCACATTAGATAAGCCATGTGAAACCCCCATCAGCAAAGAGGCTCTGGCTGGGGCTGATAATCCTGCAGATGAAAACCTTACAATAAATAGGGGTTTCTCTTACAAAGGAGTGTTCAAATGCTTGCCATTTTGTGCACAGCAGAGTCACATTTTTACAAGGGGCTATTTTCAGACATAAATATAGCAAGGGCCAGATTATATGCTTATTTGATGTAGTGAACTGCGGGCTTACATTCAAACTGCTCTTGAAAATGTTGGCCAACAGGTAACAAAAAAGAACACCGCATCTCACCACGACATGCATCATCAAATTCGTCCAGACAAAAGACTATAACAACAGTGAGTTGTCATTTGCGGAAAAAGCACTTAAACGAGATTGACCGTGGCTTGTAATTTTAATTGCACACAGCTCTTTTCTCTGTATCTTAAGGGAAGTATTGTGACAAGCAATGTGCTGACACTAATCCATAAACAAATAAGCAATGAGATGTTTTCTACAGCTTGTCTCTGATTTCACAGTATTTGACACAAAAGTCATGTATTAACAGAGAGTTATTGAGAAAAACATTTTTCTTTTTTTTTTTACCTTGGTGTCTTCCATTTGCTTTTTTCTTGCTGTAACATGAGCGGTGTGTGTCTGCATGGATCGCTGTGTTCGTTGTTGGCAGTTATTAATGTCAGACTGCAAGGTGCTCATAATGAGAGCAGCTGATTTGTTTCTGAACTCCAGCACATCAAAAACACTCCTGGAAGGAGAAATCAAACACATCAAATCACATAAAGCTAAATAATTGCAATAATTATGATTTGTTTTTTTTAAAGGTTGCACAATTTTCGAACATTCAAGTCAAAGTACTAAAGAGGTTTTATATTAGCCTTTTTTCTTCCTTTCCTCACTCTAAGCTATTACACCTAGCACAACTTACTGAAGTTCTGCTATGACTTCTGGGATGTTTGCAGCTATTTTTTCCATTTTATCTGAAGCATCCCGGTATTCCTCACTTTTATTCATAAGGTCACTGATCCTTCCCACAGTGTCGTCGTATTTCTGTATAGCAGCGCTGTGTAAATCCTGTAAACAAAGAGGTGCATGAATTTACAAAAGTCTAAACCCTATCTCCAAAAGTTGAATCTGTTCATCTGGACGTAGCGTTTTGTGGGAGAAACGTTTCGTCACTCATCCAAGTGACTTCTTCAGTCTCAGCTGACTGCAGGTTTCCCCAAACCTTAAACGTTTCTCCCACAAAACGCTACGTCCAGATGAACAGATTCAACTTTTGGAGATTTACTTTCCTGGATGATTGAGAATGCATCAAGACGTCTAAACCCTATTTTGTTCAAAGAAAGAGATTATTTTGATAAATAGCCATGACTAGCTTTGGCCTCAATGAGCTTTACAGCGTAAACCTGACTTAGCAACCTGCTTCATGCACCCTTGTCCTTCTTACCTGAGCAGCTTTCAGATGATCGCACTGGAGGTCCTTCTCATTCTTAAGGTTGATTAATGTCTTCCTGTGTTCACATGAAATCCTTTCCAAAGTGTCTATCATTTTTTTAATTTCCTATTTTAAAAAAAGAATAGTTAGAAATGTAAGTGTCTTAAACTTTTGAAATGTTCCTCAACTATTATAAAGCTGTTCTGCTACCTCCATTTTTGTCTCCAGGGCTTTTGTCACTGAGGATGCATCTTCAAATTCTTTCTGAAGTTGCTGATTCGTCAACATTGATTTCCTTTGCTGTTGTTTAAGTTGTTCATTGAGATCTGCACACTGAGTCTGATGGAATAGAAACATGAAAGCCAGAATGTCATCACACTGACCTCAACAGGTGTAAACAACACCAGGAAATGGGAATACACAAAGTCGATCAAAGTGACTAAAGTTTACTTCTGAAACACCTCATAAATATACCTTAAGTTGTTCCAGGGTAGTCCTCTGTCCTGTCAGGTCTTTCCTCAGGTTTTCAATCGCTGTCTGTACAGCACAGAAAGAGCATACAAAGAGGATGGGCTCTCACATTTTACACTGTAACCCATGAGCATTATACATATGTTGCCACTGACCCTGGCCCTCTCTTTCTCCGTGAAGGTTAGCTGCTCTTGTACTTCGAGCTCAGCCTGAATGACACTGTGCCGGGATACAACTTGGGTCACTTCTTCCTCGGCCCTTTCCCACTTCTCGTCATTGTCACTGATTTTCTGGAGCATCTGTTTCCTCTCCTCACACATCTGCTTCACTGCTTTCTCGCTAACAAAAATCACCCAGTGAAGTAACGTCATACACACACGAGGACCACTGTACACAGTAATGAGATTTATGAAAAGGTGATGCATGTTCTGGCTTTTCCATGGTACCTCTCCAAAATGTTTGTCTTGTAGTTTTCCACACTCTGTTCATACTGCATGTTTTCTTTATGGAGAGCTGCAAAAGTTTTGCGTTTTGATTCGAGCTGTTTTTCTATGCGGGAGACTTCTGCTTCCCCATTCAGTTTCTGTGGATAACATGGAAAGACGAACTTCATGGACGAGTGTTAACACAAACTTATTTTATACTCATGTGTTTAAGTGAAATGTTCATGATATTTGTTTCAATTTCAGAGAAAAAAAGGAGCACACTACTCATTTTTAATGGCAGAGTACAAAGTGACAAAGATTCTGGAAGAGTTTGTCTGAATGTGTTAAAGGAAACTGCTTTTCCTGCTTTTCTACTGGGAATATATAAGACGTATCACTCTGTAACACTCATTGCTCATTGCACTGTCCATTTTCTTCCACTTGCACTGATTTCAGTTTTTAGATTCATTTTTATGCTAGGGTTTGGGGACAACGCAGATAATTCTGTGGCTAACACTGCATACAGTCTTACCATTGTGACAAACATAGGTAGCAATAGGGCCTCTTAAATGATGAGGAGATGTGCAGAGTATTTGTGACTTTGTAACATTTTTGTGGTTCTACTTACAGTTTTCGCAATATCTTCTTGCAGGGAAATTAGTTTTTCTTGTAACTTCTTATTCTTATGTATTTCACCCTCAATTTGAACATTTAACTGTGCAATCTATAAAAAAGGTTCAACAAACAACAGGGGGAAAAACATTAATATCATTACTCCTAAGTGCTAATAATTAGTATAAATATGGACTGTGTGACTTACTGTGTCGGTTTCAGTTTTCTCTAGCTCCATCATCTCAGGGATACGCTGAGTTATAAGTGCACACTTCTCTTCTGCAAGAGCAATGGTCTTTTCAGCATCCTTTATTTCATCATGTAGACCATCATCCATCATCTTCAACTGATTTAAACTTTCCCTGGAAAAAAATAAGACACAATTTTGTCTAGAAATATGCCCTCATTCAAAAAAATCTGTTATATGTTATTCTATATATTTGCATAAGTATTATAAAATTATTTTAGTGTATCAGGACATCTGAATCAATATTATTTTCCCATGAAAAGAATTTATATATGTACAAGACAAAGATGAACCTAGAATAACCACAAGGTTCAAAATATGTTTAGCTGTATGACATTAAGGCAAATGAAAAGAATATATCTGGATATGAAAAAATGTTTTAAACATGGCTAAAAATGAATGCATGAATAATATGTATGTCGTACCTGAAGAGTTTAAACTCAGTGTAAAGATATTTTAGCCTCAAACCGAAGGTATTTTTTAAATATTTATATATTATTTATAGTCATTTAAATATTTAGCTGGAAAGTTTGGTATCATCAGCAAATAGCCCTGGGAGAAAACATTTAGGACCAAACGGAACCCTGGGGTATCCCACATATTCTCAACTTCTCAGACAGACGCCCATAACAAACATACTTTGGTGACTTTGAAATGAAGACTTTTAATTGAAGATCTATTCTAATGTGTTTCTAGTGTGTTTCAGTGGATACTCACAGTTTTTTTGCCAGAGTATTCTTCAGTGCCAGTAGCTCTTGGTCTGCTGATATCTTCTCTTTTTTAGCAGCCAGCTCCATGTTTTTAAACCTATTCTGGGCTAACAGGAGATCACGCTGTATTTTTGAGCAAGCGTCATTAGCCTAAAGAAGAGGGTGAGTCATGGGATTAGTATTTTTCAGAAATATTTTTCATGATGAATTTCACACATTTATATACAATAAAAGAAAACATGAAACTGTTATGAAATCATACTGAGAGTCTTTTACCTACAGGATCCACTGCTAAAAGACTGACTGCACACTTAGAAGAGCTTTTACATATTGAAACTTTTTGTCATCCAATCATTTCATTTCTGCACAAAGTAAAAACACATCTGCACATAAGCACTAGGCTTTAAGCACAGATTAGGTTGAATTTGGTCGCACTGTTTAATTCGGTCATAAACTATAGAAAGTGGCAAGTGGAAAATGTAAATGAACACGATTCACTCTTTGAGGATCATGAATATCACTAACAAATTAAAAATTCATTTTATATAGAAAGTGGATAAATACATCAACAAGCATGCAACCCAGAGCGTTTCCCTATTTGTGAATCACAAATAGAAATACAGAAGAACTCACAGGCGACTGAAAGTGAGCTACAAAAGCTAGAAAAAAAAAATCATGGTGCAACTTTTTAGATTTTACATGAACACCCAGAATATGACAAGCGCTCTTATACTGTAGTAGTCAAAATGAATCAAAAAAAACTTTACCCTTCCACACCTGTAAACTACAGTTGCAAACCCAAGTTCCAGTGACTAAACATGATCAATAAAATCACCCAAAATGCAATTGAGTTGTTATTTTTCATTCTGAAGTGTAACATAAAAGAACATTAATCTTGCCTGGATTTTGTGCTTTCACATATTTGTGCTGTGTTAACAACACATTTGTAGAATTCTTGGGAAAATAACTACACGAATCTTAATCTTCCACCAATAATGCATATTGAAAAAGTGCAGATGTTTGTTTGAAAGTACAAATAAATCCTATTACAGCCTACCTCCACTTGTTTAGCGTTGATCTGGTTTACGAGGTCTTTCTGGAGGTCGATTTTGTCATTCACAATTGGAACTTGTTTTTTGGCAAAACTGATGTCCTTGTGTAGGCGCTGATTCAACCCCTCGGTGTGTGACAGTTTCTCTCGGGCTTGGTCAAGTTTCTCTCTTTCCACTTTCAGCTGCCACTTTAATTCAGTGATATCTCTAATGCAAGCCTCGTGTTCTAAAAGTGTAATAGTCAAAAATTAATTAAAAAGCTTACTCAGTGAGTTTAAGAAGAAAAAAAATCACAAGAAGCAGCAAGCAGTTCTATGAGGATGTGACACCTCATGGTCACTGACCTTTCTGCACAACATAAGCATGCTCTTTTTGCCTCCACAGTGAAATACTGTCCACTTTGCTCTCCAAAAACCTCTTCCTTTTTTTCTCTTTAAGCAGGGCTTCCTCTGCATGCTGCCGATCAGCCTCCAGCCGCTCAATCAGATACACAACCTCGCTGAGGACATCATTTATTTTCTTCAGTAGTGGAGATAATGGACAACTTTCTATGGGATAGAAAACTTATATTTCAACTCCATAAACAATACAACAATAAATATGTAAAGTCAGTTTTCCAAAGCTATCTCATCTACAGTATGATTTTATGTTATCTGCAAACAAAACACGTTCACCTCTTGCACAAATTGCAAAGCCTTCAACATACAAATCTGTAGACATCACGGAGTCAGAATCTGAGTCTCTGGATTGAAATCTGACAAAACAAGTTGACCTCATGTCATATTTCATAATGAACAAAACAAAATAAAGCAGGAAATCAAAATAATGAAATACTTTACCTTAAAGTTTTGCTGTATTTATGGTTATTCTGATCAGCCTGTGATTGATATCTTCCAGACTGACACACAATGAAAGGGAAAATGCATCTTTCAGTTTCTTTTAACACCTATCAGGATATTTGTGTTATAATCTCCCACCTGTCGGACCACTTGATGCCATTATTTTACCTGCTGACATCTGTTTTCCACTGTCATCTTCATCTCTTGGATATGGTAGATAATACTGTTAACCCATGGTGAAGGACTGTTGAGCAAAGCACAGGTGCGACGTCTACCAGAGCAAACAGCTTGAAGATCCACTTGATCTTGAGACAGATAAAACAGCATACGGTCAGTAAAAAACCAACCACACATACAATCCATACACTATAAATTAAATATTACATAGCTATAACACAGTTTATCTCTTTTTCTTTATGAATAGAGTCTGTTTATTTGAAGCAAACACTCGCTCAAATGAATTAATTAATTTTGGAAAAGCAATTAATAAAATGTATTTGGCTGTGAAAGCTGTTGTGTGCTTCTTTACTTGCACTTTGATTCTAGTTTTACAGACAGCAAAATACTGGGAGCATCAGTGAGAGAACAGAGAAGTCCTTTCAGTGTCTCAACACAAACCAAAGGGTGCAAATCTTGGTGGTGAAAGGACGCCATCTGGCTGTCACAAAGCGGTGCGGTTTACAAACCTGCACAAATATTAAAGACAGACTTTTGATAAGCTAGTTCAGATGAATAAAGACTAAAGTGATGCTGCCTCTGAACATACAGCATTACTACAAATTCATTGCAAATATACAGTAAATTCACTTGACTATACTATATGTAAAAATGTATCCTGGTGTCTGTTACAACAGCACAGTGATCTCTCAGGTAGCTTGAAGGCCAAAAGTTATATTGAAATGTTTCTGTGACGCTAGGACTTAGTTTTAATTAGGGATTAATTAGCGGTCACAGAAAAAGTTACACATTCATTCATTTTGTTATACTGTGCATAAGCGCAGCTAAGATTGAGTTGTATATGTTTATATTCTTATTTATATCTTATTTTCTCCTAGCTGAGTTCAGTGTATCAGCAGAAGGAATTAGAAGACCAAAGAGTCAGTAAGAAGCCAAACTTTAACATTATCAAGTTAGTCTAGGATTATATGAAGAGACAAAAGACAACAAGATGCCCTAAACTCAAAGAACTGTGGCACCGGCTCATCCCATTTTTAAAACAATATAACTGAAATAAAACAGTGACTGTGATGTCTGCTGCCTTGGTTTTCTGCACAGCCTTTTCCCTTTACTTTTGCTTTACATCTCCACAGAAGTCCAAATTCACTTCCAATTCCAGATTGTGGCAGTTTAGTTCACAATTATTTACTTATTTTTAAGCTGAAAAACATTTCAAAGAAATCTGCTTAAATAAAAGTGAACGTTTCTTTTCTTTTTTAAGCCTATGGAATCCACTATTCTTTCAGAGTCTGTGAGTATTTGTATTAAATAATCTTGATCTCAGTAAAGGCCAACTGTGTGCAACCTGTGTGTTGTATTAAAGGCAGTCATCCTATTTACTGCACTTTGAAGTGAAAAGTATTCATGGCATTTTTTGAAAGCACGCTCTCTTTGCTTTTAAAACCTAAAGCATTTTCTCAGTACAAAACATTTTTCATGACCACAACAACTGATTTACTGCCCAAGGCTCTTTGACTCTGTAATTATGCAACAATGAGCACATGTTATTCAGTCCAACTTTATTTATATAGCGCCAGTAAGAACTCACTTTTAACAGGATGAGACTTCAAGGATAACCATTCTCAGGAAGATGCTGTGACCAGCCAGTGAGTAAAGAGTGGAAAGAGAAGAGGGAAAAAAGGAGAGTACAGTGATGCCATGGACAAAAACTTACAGTGTCCCACTTTTGGGGAAGGAGTTAAAATCTCCACTGGTTGGTCTCATTCATTAGTTTGTATCACTTAGATCAAGTCTGAGCAGACCAAGACTGTTTCTGAGCTCTCCTTGATCTGAGAGAACCTGTTAGATCTTTTCTTCTTAGCCTTTAATTTTTTTAATGTTAGTAAAGATCAGACAGGAAAGTTGGGTTGAGAGCAAGGGGGAGTGGTGCAGGGCAGACTTAAACCCAGGCCCCTGCAGGCTTTCAGCATGTGGGTCACCCAGTCAAACAGGTGAGCTATAGCAGACCTTTTCTTGTTAACCTTTGGGGCACACAAGCACCAATGTAGACTGAAAATCATAGCTGAATTGTGGTTTCAGTCCTTTAGATGTGATAAACAGGTGAAGCCCATATGCAACAACAACTGCCCCCAGGGTTTTTCCTAAGTATAAAGACAAAATTGGCTCCAGTCAGTTGAATGGTGTAGAGAAGACATAAAAAGCATGATGTAAGACCCAGTGAAAAGGCAAACCTTCAATAGTAATCAAAAATAATGATAATAACAATAATAATAATAATAACCATGAGGAGTGAGGGGGAAAACAATAGAACAGAGAGCGAATAAACACATTACAAAAACAAGGGTCTAATCAAAACAGGAACCAAAATCTCAATAAATACTAAACAAGAATCCAAAGCTCAACAAAGCCAGGACCCTGACAGTATTAGCCATCCACCAGAGGAAATATATTTTTAATTGGGGTTTAATTTACTCAAGCATAAAATACATTTTTGTTATTAAAAGCCAAAAACAGCAAGAAAATCCAGACATCTATTAAGTAAGGTAACACGGACACTGACCAACCTTACCTATGCTTCACAGGAGAAAGTGTGTGCCCTTGAGGAGTTTGCAAACTCGTCTCAACAACAAAAAGACCGAGACAGTGACATCTGCAACCTTTTCCACGTGACTGAGACCAGTTATCTTATCATGATGCTTCCAGAACAGCTTCTGAGTGAAGTAGCTCAGACTAAGTAAAGAGACTGGGGGAAAAAAGGGAAAAACTAAAAGGAAGACCATCTGCTGCTGAACAGCTGAGATGAATAATACACTCTGAAGTTGGGTAGGAAGGTGCTAAGGCAATATGTCAGTGGTGGGCTGAATTAGCTCTAAATCATACTGGCAGGGTGTATTATAGCCACAGAGGAGGCCCATGTGAACCTCACTTGCAGTGCCATTTTTGCCAATGATGTTAGATAGTGACATTTCTTCAACATCATTAAATATCATTACATTTACTCAGCATTTTAATAGCTCTGTGTGGTGCAGATGCTTAAGCACTGCCTGGAAGCCTAACACATAACAAGCCTCTACATTTAAACAGGGTGTTAGCCTAAAAAAAAACATCCCTAAGGTTATTAATTTAGACTGCTTGTTGTAAAGTGTGTAGAGTTAAAGTGGATTTATTTGCAGGTGCATCGCTTCTCTTCTCACCTTGCTGACTTGGTCGTCCTTCCCTGGATGGGAATCTGAGGGGTTCAACGTCCGGCATTGCTGCAACTTCCCCAAAATGTATTAAAAAGAACACATCGCTGAATATAGAGCAACTTTTCAGCGCACTGTAAAAGCGGGAGAGACATCAGTTAACCTTCATTGTCTAAGCTCAACCTGGATCTTTAGCTCCAAAAAACAGAAAAATATAATTGGTAGCTAAATATTTCTGTCACTCGGGTTATAATAGATTTAATTCCTGTCGTTGAACTTTGGGTCAAAGTTGCGCTAACTGCAAGTTGATACCTTCACTCATCTCCGGATGCCGCTCTTTTAGCTAACGTTAAGTTAACGTTTAATTAACTGAGCTAATGACAAATTAATGAGCTGGGGGAGGTCGTTGTCATGGCACAAAGTGAAAGCGGAAAAATGAATGGCTATCAACTTACTTGTATTAATACGCTTCTGGCTGGCAGCCATCAGAGAACTGTCTTAAACTGTGATACTGCTCTTCTGAATTAAATACCTCACAGCTGACCAGCAACAAATACAAGTTGCCCCTTCTTTAAAGTTTTCTTCGAATGAATCAACTGAAGTTGCTGTCAATCTTCTTCGAAGGTTGCTTAGCAACAAGGGGGCCCTGTACGCTCGGGAAGGGCGAGTTACGTTCAAGAGCAGCAGCTGTTTTGCTGCACGGGGAGGTCTCCTACAGTCATGTGAAATTAGCTACTTTTTTATTTTTTAAAAACACATTATTTATCACAAAGGTGGGATTAATGTCAAATTCAACTTTTATTTTTTATATTTTTAGGCGATTATAGGTACAGCAATTCTACTTCAGTAACCTATTGTCCAAGAATCCCACAGAAAGCGTTAGTTTTAAACACCACTCAGCAGCCATCTTGGAACGCACTTTGGAGATTTATTTTGAAGTTTCATATAAAATATGTGACCATTAAAACATAAACCACTGAATTTATAAACTAACAGGCAAATCTAAAAGAAAGAAGATGATATCAAATCTGATAACGTTTGTTATGCCTGTGAAGCCATGTGAATGTCTGTATGTAATATTGTACTATATATAAAAGTAAAACTGAAACGCACTGAATTAGCATCACTGCTGCTATGCTGTTGCCATATCATCTCTCTCTTACAATGTGTTTGGTTATTTTAACGATGAATAAACATTTTAGGACTTTCTAAAACTCTACACTTATGTACAAAAATTTAATCTTAAACAGTGTAATATTTTATTGTTGTTTTTTTATCGTTTTTTTTTTTTTTTTAATTTTGTGTGTGTGTGTGTGTGTGTGTGTGTGTGGTAATGGCAGGGTAGTGTCTTTATTTAGGTTTGGTCCCGGGTTTTCCTTTTGTTAATATTTTTGTTTTGTTTGTTTTTTTGTTTAATGATGTTTTCGTTATGATTCACATAAGCTCTGCCCTGAATAGCTCACAATCTTCTTCCAGTTACATTTAAAGACGTAAATACAAATTTAACATAAAGAAACATTACATATAAACATGAAAAACTAGAGTGCGAGACTATCAGCACAATCGGAACTGAAAAGATAAACGCTAAAGTAAACAAGAAACAAATGATGAAAAGAGCGCATGTTACAAAACCACATTAAAAATAATAGTCAAAAAGTAATCAATGGTAGTCTACCTACAGATATATTATTGCACTTCGGTCACCATTAACGCAACTATTTGTCCACTCTTGTTTTTATTAGGTTTGCACTTGTTTCATCTGCATGACGTCATCTTCTTTAAGCCACATGATGCCGAAAAGCCGCAACTTGCAAACGACCTCATGTATGCGTGTATATAAGACCACGTTAATATGCGCCATAATCTGCTCCTTTATGTTTTTAGCATCTTTTTAAAATATTTTGTTGTATCAAACTTTAACATTTTTGCTGCCACGCTGACGCAAGTGAAGAGATTCCGCATTACGTCATCGCGGAGGCCACATATTGGAGGCAGAAGCTGCCTTGTTCCGATCAGCCAGTGTGCGCTGCCTGAAAAACATTTTCTTCCACAACACAAGCTTTTTTTTCGGAGGTGCCGGAGAGCGGCTCGGGCACGGCCGCTTACGTGCAGCGATGCAGCAGCCTACACCAAAGAAACCGTGATCGCGCCCCGGGACACGACGACGAATTCGCGGATGGAAAAACAGTGATGTTGCATGGCATGCCTCGAAATAAATTCTGGTAAGTGTTGTGCAAAGTGCTGCTGCTGCAGTCGCGGGAGGAGGGAGGCTGACGGGCAACGAGAGGAGCGAGCTTAACCCACTTTGCCCCTCCGGGTGAAATGAGTTTGGCAAGTTTTGGGTGATTTAAAACGGGAGATGTGCAGGTAGTGAAACGCGGATAATGGGAAGGAAGGGGTGGGGGTAGATGTTCCTACAATAGTGAGACCTTTTGTCTCATGTCCACACAGGTGTCTCGAGTATGACAGGTGATGCATGAGGGCTGAGCGTGTACCACAGGGTGCCTGTTGCCACCCCACCCCCCAATGTCCTGCTACCTTTCTTAGGATTTTAGTAATGCTGCCCTAACCTCCACAGGGCAACATCACTGAGTCCATACCCAGAGGTGCATCTCTCTTCAGTGCAAATCTGTGTTTCCATGTTGGCTTTCACATTGCATAGTTAGACAGGCAACCATGCAAACTTAATCCCCTTGTTTGTTTTCTTGTGACATTACAGAATTCAAGCTTCTTAATTCATGCAAAGAACTCACTGGGACACTTGCTACCCATAAATCAGTGTCTGCACTCTCTTTTAACGTCAGGGTCCCAAAGTTCTTCCCCTTTTTGCAGCTGAAACCATGGTGATCATCAGCAGGTGACAGAGAGCCCTCCCGGCAGACATCACCGGCTGGTACCAGGCATGAGGAGAACACCGTCTGACTACCTTTACTACACCACAGCAGAACAGTTGATTAACCTTTAGTCAGCAGTGCAGCTTTTCCCTCTTGGTTTTTTTTTTTTTTTTTTAAATTCCTGTCTGGAGATGGGATTTGGATGCCAGTGTAGTTCAGTCTCGTGATATAAAAATAACTCTGGCCAATCAGTGGTAACAGCTGCGATGTACTGTCCCAAGCCAGCGGCACAGATTGGACTGTAACTCTAGTAAGTGCTTGTGTTTGGAATTGTTGCATGTCAGCCTGGTCCAAGTACACGGAGGAGGACATAAATTAACAGCGCTCTCCTCAGGTTTTTTTTTTTTTTTTCTTAATCGCGCCGCTGCAGAAATAGAATCAAAATGTAAATAACTGACTAATAAGGCTTGTTTTGGTCTGATATTTGTCCAGCAGAAATGCTGTGCAGCGTAAAAAAGGAAAAGGGGGGGTGTGTGGGATAGAGAGTGGCAGGGCTAAACACGGCCAAGAGTCTTGCAGGAATGAGTCACGCTAACTCTCTCTCTGGACTGTTAGTGGTAAAAGATGATTTGCTCTTTTAAGGGCAGTTATTTTCTAATACTTCCAGTGTGGCAGTGCCACAGAGAGTGAGTAATGTTTGCCAGGGCCAGATGTCAGGCACGATGTTTTGTGGGGGTCTGCAACTAGAGAGCCGGCAAAGCTGTAGAAGAATGTGGCACCTTCTCATTTGTAGTTAAAGATAGTGACAGCACATGCTGTATCCTGGCTCACAGTTTCTAGTTTCAGATGTGTTCGGTTTGGCCCGTCCGCACGGGCCCGTTTTGTTTGAAAAGAGTTTGTGTCATGGACGGTTGTTTTAGGAGAAAGGTCGACCTGGCTTTGTAATAACTCTGCTCAGGAAAGGGGGGAAAGGAATACGAACATGGTGCTTTATGAAAGGTAAGGTTGATCATGTCGTTCCCTTCCCCGCACTGGTTTAATATCAGCTCTGGCAATAGATTGTATCAATCTCAGTTATTTCCAAGAATGAAAACAGACCGCAGAAGGTCACGTAGCTGGCACTCTGGATGTGTTTGCCTGTGATGTGGCAAAGGGTATCACTTTTAATCTAGACAATGCTGTATATTTGTACACTTTTATATTTGCTTAGTCTGGAAGTGATAAATGGGATTGAATATCCATTGCTTTCATGATGACATTGGACTTGTGGCTGCTGGCAGTGGCCTGACATTACATTGCATCTAAAAGCGCTGTGGTTGTATTCATCATTCCCTTTAAATTGATGGGATTTATTATTTGCGATATTAGAGGGCAGCGTTTGAATTCTTCTGTGGCCGTTTTGATCTGTGCTCTATTGTGAAGTAATTTACTGAAATACTGCACTTTATCCTATAATTCCAAGTTAACTTATTAGCTTAATCTCTCCCCTCTTGAAGTGGATTTCAAACATTCCTAGTGCTCCATAACGGACTGCCTGCACTGGCAAGAATCAGAGGAAGGCAAGCAGGAGGTGGGCCAGAAAACTGTGGTGTTGTTTGCATTTTAACACTAGGTGAATTCTAATTTCTGCACCACGCATCTCTGCAGCATAATATTTGGGTCTACCAATTACTGTCAGAGTAATTTGAAAAAGCATGCCTGAATGACTGTCTCACAGAAAAAGCGTTTTCAAGCCACTCGCCCAAGAAGTGTCACTGTGCGCTCAAGTATCAGCCCGCCGACCGTTATCTCATAAAAGATATTTACTGGTGAAAAACTTTTCTCTACAAACTTTGCTCGTCTGCAGTGGGAGGTGTTGTGTGTGTGTGTGTGTGTGTGTGTGTGTGTGTGTGTGTGTGTGTGTGTGTGTGTGTGTGTGTGTGTGTTTTAACGAGTGAAGCGGCTAGGATCTTTGCTGCCATAGCAACAAAACCACATGACTAGGTGTATTAGATTGCCTCGGACAGTGTGCAGCGAGGCATGGTGTGAGCATTCTCTCTCTGCAGCTCTGCCCCTTTCAAACTCCTCTCCTTGTCCAACTTAAACATATTCCGATAACCACCGCACTACGCTGCATTCAAGTTGCAGTTTACAAAATATGAATACTCTCAAATTTGGAGTATAGCATGATGTTATCACGGCCGGATTGTCCTGCAGTGGGATGATGGGGCACAATGAGCCGTGGGCCCCTTTTGGCTCCCTTTGATGTTTTTTGTTTTTTTTAAGAAGTTTACACACTGACAGCTCTTGTGATCATTTTTATCTGTTAATTTCTCTTTATGTAAGGAAATTAAAGAGCAGTGACCTTTTATTAGCCTTTCTGAACACAAAAAATGAGAGAACTGTGATAAAGTAGTTGAAGTAGTGTTGCTGGAGTTCCTGCATTGGGAACTGTGATAAATACATTAAACACTCTGTTACTGTTGGCATCTAAAGTGAATAACTGGCTAACCACGTTAATTTGATGAGTTAAAACTTCACCAGACTAAATATTAATAATATTAATATCCTCTACCAAATTTGGATGTTATCAACCTGTTGATGAGCTCCTGTCAGTTGCTTGATATACCAAAACAAAGTAGCCATCTTAATGCTGTTATTATCTGTGGCTCATTATATAGTACGCAGGAGGCACTTAGCAGTTTTATGGTGAAGTGCACGAGAAATCTTCTGCTGTAAATGTCATAGTAAGTTAGCAAACTCAGAATTATAACATGTGCTTAACCTTCATGTCACAGATGGAAGTTTAATTGTGTTACATCTCTGCCATCCTTCCAGCAATCTAAAGCAGACTTTTTGGGCTATTTTAAGCTAAAAAAAAAACACCTGACAGGATTGCATTTAAGAGGCAGAAACACTGATTTTTGCTACTGACCTTGGTGCATATGCATTTCTGGGAGCTTCTTTCACATGGTGCAAAATATCAGGAGGATAATGTTAAAATTGGGTGTGCAAACATTTATTAACATTTGGGACAGTTTTTTGCTAATTGCACTGATATTTAATGCTGAAACAAGTGCAAAAAATAAGACATGCTTGTTATCAAAATTAATGATATCAAGCAATCGCTTGCAATGAATTGCGCTCATGTGCTCATTTAGTAAGTCTGTCCCCTTGTCTGGAATAAGTCAGGTGAAAGGCTTTTAGCCAACTTTCAGCTGAATTATCAGGATATCCACAACTGATTAAACTTTAGATAACCAGAACAGAGAAGCTGCGTTTGTACCAAGTTTAGGAGTCATTGCTTTAAAAGTCAAGAGTTTAATCTACTGCCATTATCACTGAGTCATAACGATGTGTGTCTAATGTTGATGTTAAGCTTGAGGAAGAGCACCCTGAGGTTGCGACTGCTAATGCTGAGGCACTCGGGTTCTGACGCTGTTTTCTCTCCTCTTGATCAGAATGATTGAAGACTGCGGGCAGAGCGTTGACACCATGGCAGATAGAAGGCAACTGTTGGTGGAGATGAGTAAGTGCTCAGGGCCACAGCTCACTGTGATCTATGCTGGACTGTTTAACTCAATGACCGTAAAACTGGCAATTTCTTTCTCTCTCTCTCTCTCTCTCTCTCTCTTTCTCTCTCTGTAAGTTTCATGTACAGCAAATATCATAAAGATCAAGTGTCAACCACATTGATTT
Organism: Oreochromis aureus; assembly: GCF_013358895.1. Lineage (NCBI taxonomy): Eukaryota > Metazoa > Chordata > Actinopteri > Cichliformes > Cichlidae > Oreochromis > Oreochromis aureus. The sequence goes on from NC_052959.1 coordinate 18,141,175, forward strand.
TTAAACACACAGGCCTGCAGTATGACCTCATGCTGTCTGTTCGCACAGTGTGAAGGCGCTAATTTAAATTTATTGGAATACAGCTTATTAATATAACACTGTTTCATATATAATATTTTCACAAAAAACATTTATTGTTCTAGTTTTTGATTAGTTCCATCCTTTCATGCGGTAAGTATTCCCATTCGTCGTGTTTAGAGCTGCTTTGTGGACACTGGATGAATGGTGGGGTTTATCTTGTCCTTAAAAGTGAAACTATCCACATTCGCAGCTCAAACCAGTTTAGAGTTGCCATTTAAACCCAGAACTTTCTCACTGTGAGACACACCGGACATAATAAAAAATAATCTGGCTCTTAGGTCTTGAAACTAGGTAAATGCAACATGAGATAAACTACATGATATATTACACAGTGTCATTATTTATTTAGCAAAAACGAAGCCAAAATGCAGAAGCAGAAAAACATCTTTACTGCTTTCATAGGAATTAAGAGGGTTGTAGAATTAAGTAGGAGCCAGGTGCTGCTAATCAAATGCGTTTGATTAATTGATCATCAGCAAATGTGAGCACCTCTATTAATCATAGGTTTTGGCAGTTTGTTGCGCTGGAGCATTCAGGTGTGTGTTACACAATGGCAAGGAGGGAAGACATCAGCAATGATGATATACAAGCAAATGTTGGTGCCCATCATTCGGGGAAGGGTTATAAGGCCTTTTCCAACCAGCTTTCAATCATTTCTACATTTTGAAATATTATTCAGAAGTGGAAAATATTCAAGACGGTGAACATCCTAACAAATTCACCCCCAAGGTCAGACAGCAGAGAATGCAAAGAACCCAAGAGCTACATCTCAACTCTGCAGGCCTCAGCATGTTAAATGCAATTAGAAAAAGCCAAGACCAAAGTGGGAATGTGTGGCCAGAATGCACAGAATCATATTTGGTAGAAACCAAACACAGCATACTAGCACAAACACCTCATACCTGCTGTCAGGTACGGTGTTGGAGGGGTGATTTGGGCTTGTTTTACACCCACAGGACACCTTGTAGTCACTGAGTCGACCATGAACTCCTCTGTATAAAGAGTCAAATGTAAGGCATCCGTCTTTGCCTAGACACCAAAATTCCTTCATAGCGATGTGAGAGACTGATAAAGCCATGCAGAAAACGATTGCTTCATGTTATTGCTGCTAAAGGTGGTTCATTTATACTTAAAATTAAGCTTTTAAGGACTACATCAATTTTATGATATCCTGATTGACAGAGAGTACTTTCCTTTTAGTCATATCTTGTTTTCTCAATGGCATATTTAAATATATTATTTAAATATATAATATTTAACCCTTTGTACTCCATTTTCAGTATTAACTCTCAAGTGACCAAGCTGTTTTAACAACTAAAATGACTGAACAAGCTTTCCTGTTCTTTTTCCCAGTTATAATTTATACAGGAATACTTTTTTAATGGCTCTGTTTGTGTCTATCATGCATGTACTCTTTCTTTTATTGATAAAATGTTCGAAGGTAATTATGGTGTTCAGTCATTTTCATGTAAAAAGGAGTTACCCTGACTCATCTCTATAACTTGAGCTGTTTTCATAGTCATTTTAGGCACTAAGTATCTAAGCTACGGTTCACTGCAGAATTTTAAAATGCAGTGATAAGAAGTGGGAAATTACAATAAAGCCTAAACCTGTAATGTAGTAAAAAAAAAAAAAATCTATATTTTGTTAGAAAACACTCTCACTATCACTTGTATCAGTGGCACATATTTGGTCATTTGAGGGCTAAAGAGTGATTTTCCTACAGGGGCTCAGGATTTGGATTCTATACGACTGTCGACGTACAGAACTGCCTGCAAACTCAGATTTGTGCAGAAGAAATGCAACTGTGCGTATGAATTTTTATTTATTTATTTATTTAGTCTGAAATGTTGCACATGGCCAAGCCAAAAAGGCTTATGTTGACGTCTTCCTGTTTTCAGTGCATTTGGTCGACATTTGGAACGTCATCGAGGCTTTCCGGGAGAACGGCCTCAACGCCATGGACCTCAACGCTGAGCTCTCCGTGGCTCGTCTAGAAGTGGTACTGTCCACTATCTTCTACCAGCTGAACAAGCGCATGCCCACCACGCACCAGATAAACGTGGAACAGTCCATCAGCCTGCTGCTTAACTTCCTGCTGGCAGCCTATGACCCGTGAGTAAACGCGTCACGTGACAAGCCGGCTGCTGGTTCTGTACTTTCACCTCGGAGGTTTTGACGTGAGCTGATGCGGTGTGAAATGTGACCGTGAAAATCCAGACTCTTTACCCTTCTAATGTCACAACACGCAGACGTAGAGCGGATAAGTTTGTAGGCTGACTCATGCTTTTTACAAACACAGCTGATTTCATGCGATTATAGCAGGAACACTACGCAGCCTACGTCTTCACAGCTCCTTTTAAAAGAATACATGAGTTTAATGTTTTCTTTTTTCTTTTTTTATTGTCTTTTAGGGAAGGCCACGGCAAGACATCTATCTTTGTTGTGAAAATGGCCCTCGCAACCATCTGTGGTGGGAAAATTCTGGATAAATTAAGATGTAAGAAACACAACAAATCTTTCTTACTTTTAATCGTGAAAAATGAAATTATAATTGCCTATGTTGCCAGTAATAAATCAGCGAATTCTTCCTATTCTAAGTAATGTAAAATTATTAGGAGCTGTTTTTTCTGCGTCTCCGTGTCTGCTCTGGTTTTAAAACAAGTAGCAGCAGCAGCACTAGCACTGCCCTGGCTCTTCATGGCCAGGAGCAGTCATTATTCATTACTGTATGTGAAGGATAGGGTTTATTACACAATGTACAAATCTGTGGGGGCAGCAGCTTGTAAAAAGAGGGGGGATAAAAAGGAGGGTTGGTGTATAGTTAGAATGGATCTGTATAACTGCTGTACTTTGATTTGTTTTCACAAATAAGTGGGATAATTGTATTGTGTAATGCTATAATTAGCCGACTGTGGTGGCAGCCAACAATTAGTTTGATTAATTTGTGTAATGCCTCTCTGCGTTGTTTCCAGATATTTTTTCACTCATATCAGATTCTGCTGGAATAATGGTGCACTCGCAGTTTGACCAGTTTCTGAGGGAGGTTCTTAAATTGCCCATGGCGGTTTTCGAGGGACCCTCGTTTGGTTACACCGAGCAAGCTGCGAGAACGTGCTTTGCGCAGCAGGTGAGGGTTTGACGCCCGCAGCATTTTGATGTCAGTAAGTGTGCGATTGCTTTAGCATTGACGGTGTGGGTGAATCTCACTCTTCTCTGCGCCGCACGTCAATAGAAAAAGGTCTCCCTCAACACATTCCTCGATACGTTGATGTCAGACCCGCCCCCTCAGTGTCTGGTGTGGCTGCCGCTCATGCATCGCCTCGCCAACGTGGAGAACGGTAAGGCGCGCTGGGGATGGGGAGGATGTAAAGTTCAGCTTTGCATCATGGTCTTTTAGTCACCGCGCACACCATCGCAGACACACCTCCAGTAAAGATGACCCACTGGGACCTTACACCCTGTGTATGAGTGTGCATATCTGTGATGCACTCATCATCACAAGCAGAAGAAAGACTAATATATGTGCACATATAGAGCTCGATGCTGTGCTGCTTTGTGTTTATTTGCTCAAAATGTGGGGGGGCAAGATATCCCAGCACATCTGTCCTTAAATTAATGAAAATTTATTATCAGCTCTCTACAATGTGCAAAATATCTGGATTTACAGTCACATCTGTTGGGGTGTGTGTGTGTGTGTGTGTGTGTGTGTGTGTGTGTGTGTGTGTGTGTGTGTGTGTGTGTGTGTGTGTGTGTGTGTGTGTGTGCTTATGCATCTGCCTTCGTGTGTGTGTGTCTGTGTCTGGCCCCTCCTCTCCTCCCTGCAGTGTTTCACCCGGTCGAGTGCTCCTACTGCCATACTGAGAGTATGATGGGCTTCCGCTACCGCTGCCAGCAATGTCATAATTACCAGCTCTGTCAGGACTGCTTCTGGAGGGGGCATGCCAGCGGTTCCCATAGCAACCAGCACCAAATGAAGGAGTATACGTCATGGGTAAGGAAGGGAGGAAAAGAGGGAGGAGGCAAGGGGTGGGCTAGGGGAGGTGTGTCTGCACCGGACCAGTCATTGTGGCTATTTTTGTTCTGCTTCGCTACAACATGAGGAATCTGAAGATTCAGTGCAGGTGACAGTGTTACCGTGGTGATTTACCGTGTGCTTTGAAAAAGAAATGAGCATCCTTGCGTCCTTACAACCGTCACCTTGCTTCTGTGTATCCCCCAGAAATCCCCCGCTAAGAAGTTATCCCACGCCCTCAGTAAGTCATTGAGCTGTGCATCCAGCAGAGAGCCTCTTCACCCCTTGTTTCCTGAAATGCCAGATAAACCTCTCAACCTAGCTCATATTGTGTAAGTTCATCTGCTCTCTCCCTCTCTCTCTTTTTCCTTTATAGCACTGAAACTGAGGATTTGTGCATTCAGTGCATTCAGTGCCAGTTTGAAACCTTGAAATGTTTTAAATTTATCCCTCAGCTGGTAATGATCCTGTAGCTGCTTCCTTGGTCTGAAGTGATTCCAGTCAATCTCTTAGGTCAACTGATCAATCAGGCTTAATTACAGCCTTGGGATTGTCTGTAATCTGCAGCGCTGCTGCTACTTTTTCCTTGATGTTTAGTGTTGTCGTGTAAATAATGAAACAAATATCAGGCATGAAAGCATAGACTTTTAAGCACTTTGCTGCTGCCTATTAGAGCCCATATTACAGACATAAAGTCACTTCTGGTGCTGAGAGCTAAACTACACACTGATTATTCCATTTTTATGATTCCTGCAATTAAAGTTAATTGTTATGTTAATTGTCCCAGTTTTATAGCCCGCAAATGACCCAAAATTTTCAGAATGATGCCGCCAACATATTTACAGAAAATCAGATGGGTAATAGATTTCAATGCTAGTTTAAGAGGTAAAGATAACATGAGACCCGAAAGTTTGGTTATTAATATATTTTAGAATTTAAAAAATAAATTCTTCCTGTCCCTTCCTTTCACAGTAAAAGCCTCCAAGATATACAGTGCGACTGCCATAAGGCGTTTAATCAACAGATTCTAGGATTAAAATATAATTTGATCTTTGATTTTGCTCGATATTAAATGGAAGATCATGTTTTTCTTTAGAAAAAACTGTTTTTTAATAGTTTTAGTTAGGAATATCTAATATAGCAAACTAGGTAATAGAAAATTGCATTTAACTTATCAGTCAAACTGTAATTTGGTAATAAATGTCGACCAAAAAAAGTTCATTACCGTCGTTTTAATGGTGCACATAAGTCACATCATGTCTAAAGAGACAATAGTTAATAATAGAGTACAGTTTTAATTCAGGCTCAGAAAAAGAAGGAAAAAAAGAAATCTACTTTAAGAGATCAGAGAAAATCTTTTTGATTTTACAACACTAATAATGACGTTAACATAAGGTGTGGGGGGGGGGGTTTGGTTTTTGGGTTTGTTTGTTTTGGTTTTTTTAATTTGTAGAGGTGACAGGAAGTGTACAGATTTTCGTGCATGCATAAAACAAAATGGGATTCTGTACATGGATGCAATTTCATGAGGCTAACCTGTAATCTAATCTACAAACCAGCAGGTTTATATGCATGCTGTACGTTGGCAGCACTACTTTCAGTTCTTTAAAAACTCACTTTTTCTTCACTTTCTTCACTTTACTGAATTATGCTATAAACTCAGTAGATTTGGGGCACTTTCTTTTGTGGCTGCCCAATTTTGTTTTCATTATTATTTTTTTCATTGTTTTTGATGTATTATAGTCTCTTCCTGTGCTTCTGTAATGTAATCAAGTATTTATCCCTTTCTTTGTTCTTTACATTCCTCAATAGAGATACGTGGTGAGTTTGCTTTGATTAATATGAATCATACATCATTGTTACTGTTACTGTAGATTGAATCCTTTGTATTGTGCTAATCGTGTACAGTCAGACTCATCCACTCACATTCCCCACTTGTGACGTGTCCCAAACACTGTTTTGTTTTGTTAATTCCCAGATTCATTCATTCATTCATTCTTGCATGTTCTCCTACATGATATCATACTTTGTTGTCTTAATTAGACACATGTATAAACCACTCAAGTGGAAATTCAGAGATTATAGAGTTGAATAAAATCCTCAAGACTGAAAGAATGAAAGACTAACTGGCGTTTTCTGTCTCTTTAGCTTTTCTCTCAGATCAAATTAAAAACTAATACGTGTTTCCTGTCCAGGCCACCAAGACCGGTGAACATCACCAATGACTACTCATTCTCCCACTCCATGCCTACATCAGGGAACCCTTACTCCACCAAAAAGTGAGTACATCCCCGCTGACAACGGGCGCCCTGGATTTCACAACAGATCTTTTCAATCTGTCGTGCTCCCCAAAGACCCCGTGCCCCGTGAACTCCATGACCCACGCTGTCTTTATTTTCCTTCCCTTTATTTTCTCAGTCTTTGTGTTGGTGTGGGTGCATGTGTGAAGATTTGTGCATCACCATTTAATGTGTTTTCTCGAGCTGAATGTAAATGGCTTGCCTTACAGCAAGAATAATGTTGTTGGGCAGAGAAAGCCCCTGACTGGGGCTGCTCCACATCTGCTGAAAGGGAGAGGGTAAGTGGCATAGGTGTGCATATGAGAATGCCTTTGTAGCGCGAATGCATGCGCGAACTAATATAGATAATAATCATACGCATTAACTAGAGTGCTTATCATCCTGAGGAAACTATTAGCAAGCCGGGTTTCTTATAGAAGGCTGTACACTGTTATTCTCTAGGGGCTGTTTCAAAGACGCTAGATGAAGCATGCATCATGAAGATCATTGGCGCTTCGTTTAGAGTGCCTATTATAATCTCTTCATTCACACAGATATGGGAAACACTAACTGCCATTTTCTTTGAATGTTACCATCAGTCAGCTCATATGCTATGCTATAAATTCCCAGGTTCATTGTTTACGGTGTATGTGAGCAGGTATATTCGTTTTAGACAAAGTGGGATTAAGGCGCTTCCTCGGTCGGTAATAATGTTGTTTTAGAAGAAGTAGTTTAGTTGATTTTTCTTGTGAGAGGAATTTGTGCACTTCTGCACCTGCACTTGAGAAACGAAAGCATTCCTCTTGGGCACACTGCTCCCTTTCATAACTGAGGCTTATAGAAAAACATACAGATGATGTGATGAGTGATTAGCATCGCTCGCGTTATTCTTCTTGTGCATCGCAGACTATCTGACATTGAAGTTGCCGTTGAACAGGGCCTGTTTAGAAGTTTGGTAGCTGACTACAACTAAAGACAGCAAGGATTATTGTTAATAAATTTATGACTTTAAAGTTTTAGAAGCATGGACAGTATACAGTAAAAGATCATAATAAATAATTCACTAGCAGGGACCACATCCTGAGGTAGATTTGACGATGGGAGATGTTGGGAGAAGAACAGATCTGAGACTGCGGTTGAGGACTGGCAGCGTCGGGCAGACCCCCATGTGTTAATGAGGGACGTGAGAAATTAGAAGGGGGGAGGGCACAAAAATGAGAACGATGCACCGGTAGTTCAGGGAGGCGTGTATATCGTTAAAGAGCAGGGAGGGGAGTGTATGAGGTGTCTCATTTCTGATCTCCAAAAAGGTTTTTTTGTTGCAGTACCATGCATGGCCACTGGGAACAATTGCCACCGAGGGTTGTGCTAATAAATTCTTAATATATCCATGCATATATCTGCAACTTCACTGGAGTGTTGTTGTATCTCATGGTTTTCTTTCTTTTGATACTTCACTAATTAACTATAAATTCCCCAATAAAGGCAATTTAAAAAATAAAATGATTTTATTTTTAACAATAAATTAATGGTGTTTCATTTAGATCATGACAGGTCTCCTAAACATTAACAGCTGATTTCCAGCACATACAGTATATCGTACGTCTGAGCTCGGTCGGGTCAGTATGTAGTACTGGCTAGTGAACATCCATGATAATTATGTGGTAGCCTTTGGTCTTGTTTTGTTTTGTTTTTTCATTTCAAGGGTGTCTGGGCTCTCTCTTAGCGATGGGGTGAAAGGCTCAATCATTCAGGAGGGACTCACAGTAGAGTCCATATTCCTCCACATTGAAAGGAGCCAGCTGTGGAGGTTCGGCAATATAAATAGGATGCCTTCTGGGTGCCTCCTAGGTGAGATGTGTCCTTAGAGGAGGAGGCTCCAGGGTAGACCCACTTGAGAGTTTACATCTCTCTGCTGGTTTTTGATGAGCTGAAGGAGAGGCTGGGCATTCCTGCTTACAATGCTGCCCTTGTAATCACTGCTTTCTTCTGACATTGTAACTTACATGTACGTGTAAATGCTAATAAAAGAAGCTGCTATTGAAAATATTGTTTGAGCCGCATGGTCGCTACATTCGAGGTGTTTGCAATCCTGGTGGATGGCCTCTATAAAGGGGCCATGTACACCTGACTTATCGTGAATGTTTAAGCAATAAATAGATGTTCGATAGTTTTACTATGATGACTAAGTGCCTGTAGAGTATTTATCTAATAGTTTTGTTTTGTTTTGTTTTTTTGTTTTTTGCTTGGCATGTCCTCAGTCTGCTCTTAGCCTTCATCGGCAGTGTCTCTCCCAAACATAATATGGCCTTGTTTCGCTCTAGTCACCCATGAATGGCTGCTTTTCAGCTGTTCTCCTCTTTTCTTTTGTTGTGTCCTCTCCCTGCCTCCCTCGCTCTTTTCCGTCCCCACTCAACCCCGTTGTCACCTGTGTAACGTAATGTCTTGTGTTTTGTGAAACCCTGCACTGTTCCAGGTTGAACTACAACCTCGATGTTGCCGATAGACTTGCTGACGAACATGTACTCATTGGCCTCTATGTGAACCTACTCCAAAACAACCCCAAAACATGGTTAGTGGGTGTGCCGCTGTGTTTGCCAAACACTAGTGGAAACTATGTGCTCCGCTGAACTGCTGCCTTTCCCCCTAACCTAGTCTGAGTGTGTTACAGTCCTAACGATGCATGCTGTCAGACTGTTTTAGAGGCTGGTTGCTTTGACCTTTGACCCTTTCTGCATTCTCCGGCAGTGTTTCTGACCGAGTTGTATCCAAAGTGGGTATCAGGGTCTATTCCTTCAAACATTATGACTCTATAACTCAAAGTTTAATACTTGTCTCAGCCATGCAGCGTACATGTGTTGTCTTTGAGTGAAATGTATCAAGTTAAAAGTGGCAGCTTTTTAATTTTGTGTAACTTCCAATACAGATTAGTTTAGTTAACTGGTATCAAATTGTTTATTAGTCTTTTGTTTGTTTGATCCTGTAAATCTTGTGACTTTTAATAATTTTTTTTACTGCAGGTGATTTGACATATTTTCTATTATTGTTGTGTGGCCTATGATAAAATGCCTATATGTGTGTTTTATTGGAGAGTGACTTCCAGATAACATGTTGTGTTATTGTAGCAGCTTTTGACCCTACTTGTACGCATGCGTGTGCATAAATGCGTAAATACAGGGCTGTATGGTTTCTTTGCTTTTTGTTTTTACTGTATTTGTAATTAGATAAGCTTTCAAATACAAAGCAATCGATTGCTTTGTATCTCCACTTTTTTACTTAACCCCTCTTAATTTATGCTTTTCGTTTCACGCGAATAGCTTAGCGTTACTTCCTGTCGAAGCTTTCATGTCATGAAAAGTGAAAGTTATTTGCTTTTTTAAAATTTCTAGTGCTCATGTTGCGTCCACATACATGTTTTATTTTTAATTGTGCCGTGTATTGTTTCTCTCTCTGTTTTCCTCTTGATCAGTTTGCTGGAGAGCAGTAACCATCAAGATGACGAGCACAGTCTCATTGCTCGCTATGCTGCTAGACTGGCTGCTGATGCTGCGGTGAGATAAAAGACATTCATTTCACACAAACATCTTTCATCGCTGTCCAGTTAAAAAAACAACATAAAAAAACTCGATTTGACATTAACTGCTACTCTACGTTAGAGGGTTTCATTCTTCTTTTTTTTATAGTCAAGAAGGTGATCATTCTCTGTTATCATTCTTAACAAGCATTCTTAACCAGTACAGGAGGGAAGTATACATTTCTACTAGAAATTTATACTCCGTACATTTTCCGAAAAGGCTCTTTACTTTAGGAATTTGAATTTGAAGAGAGTTATATATCATTTACAGCGCTATAGTCATGGGTTAAAGTTGGTCAGAATGATCCAGAACAGGTTTTTGGTGCTGTGCTTTGAACAGATCTATCCAAGATGGACTGCTGGAACATTGAAGTATGCTAATTTTGTGTTATGCAGAGTTTAGTGCTAAAGTGAGTACTCTGCTGTGGCAAAGTTTAGAGTAATGAACTGTGTTGGACTATTGTGGAGCAGCTGTGGCGTTCATGGTCAGTGTACCAGGGCAACAAACAATTTAAGTTTGAGCCAATGATGCTGATTAGATTCACTCACTGAATTCCACCTTTACACTGTCTAAGGGTTAGAAATCAGCTGTGATAGTTTATGTAACATCTGCTTATATCTAGTTAACTTCAGCTGGCTAAATCCACAAAGAGCAGCAGCACAGGTCAGGTGTTCGCAGCATGCGCACAAAATCTACTGGAGCTCACAGTAGAAATTATTGTGACTAATTTCTAAGTGATTCTCTTCTCTACACTCCACCACTACAACTGATCTGTTCCCACAGCAGCCAAACCCCACCGTAACCCCTGACTGGGCTCATTTTCCTGTTTAGATGTGGAGGCAGAGTCACCCATCTACAGCGTGGGCAACAGACGTTCAAGCTGAAAACTTTTATTAGAATTAGAAGTTAGGTTGAAATAGTTTGATTTCTCATGTACTCATTTTATTTTATTATTGTATTAACACGACAAGAATCAGTTAGTTTTGCACCAGTTATTATTGTGTTGTATTTTCTAATTACCTTTTGTTTTTATTTAATTTTGACATTTTAGTTTTTTAATTCAGTTTCATTTAGTTTCTTTTTCAGTTTAGTTTTTATTGTTGTAAAGTGATTTATTTAATTTTGATTTTAGACTTTTTAATTATTATTGTATGTAGGTCATTACCAAGAGTTAGGAAGGGCAATACAGCTATTACAATGAAAACATATAAGGCTCAGAGTCTTTTAGAGTCTCAAAAAAACATCCCCAGTTATAATAACTGGTTTTACCAGATTAACAAGTATTAAAACTACAGATATTACCTGTGTATGTTTATTGTATTTTATTCACAAACTTATTTCAGCTTTACTATTTTTCAGAAGTCTATTTTTTTTATTTTAGTTAACAACAATGGTTTTTAACATCTGGTTTTGTTTTTGTTAACTATAATAACCTTGCTTTGCACACACATAGCTGATGGAAATCTCCTGCTATGAGTACATTTCACAACCTGTACTTTTTCACTTTACTTGAGTAAATTGATCAAATCAGTATTTCAGCTTTTACCACAGTATTTTTAAACACTTTTTTTTTAAAATCTGTATTTCTACTAAAGAGAAGAATGTCTGTACGTTTGCCACCTGCGCTAACCAGAGCCGTGTGCCTGCTCATGCTCTTATCGGAGGTCTTGATGGATGGCTGGTGACTTAACTGCTTTGTTCCCTCCTGTGAGATATGTGATAAGCTGGTGGATGACATCACCTAGAGGTGAAGCCAGTTCACGTGATGTCTCTCGCTTGGTTTCACCAACAGGCTCAACAGCAGAGGGTCCCCACAGACCTCCCCTGCTCTCTGGATGCCAACAAACAGCAGAGACAGCTCATTGCCGAGCTCGAGAGCAAAAACAGGTTAGGCATGGCTGCATCGGAGAAACTGCTCGCCTCCTTTCTTTTGAAATTCACCTTTCAGAATGAAGGCATCTCTGAGCAGACCTCAAAAAGCATTCACTACTCCAGGCTGCCATTAAATACTAACTTAAATACTGCAACTGAAAGTCATTATTTAAGGAAATAAAACCTATTTAACCTCAGTTATATTATTCTTTTGAAGTGGTTTAAAATTGCAAATAAAAAGACATAAAATATGATTCTACAAAGAAGTAGCTGTGAAAAATTAATATTTATTAAAATTAGGGAAATTTATTTTGAGGTGGAGGCAAAGGTGAGTAAAAAATGTGAACCAGAAGGCTGTAATCAATAATTTTAGCTTGACCTTGGATCATATGACCTCAGAATTATTCTCCTTTTTCCCTGAGCTGATGTGTCTGCACCAAAGACATTTGGACTTATCAGCTTAAAAAAAAAAAAAAATATTAATGACTCTATTTATCTTCCTCCTATGGAAGCTTGTTTGAAGTTGGGGATTTAAAATTTATTTCAACCTGTGTAGTAATATTATATTTTTATTGTATTTATATGATTAGTTAGTTAGTTGAGTAAAATGTAACTAAACTAGGAAGCTCTAATCAGTATTTTTGATCTATGACTTCTTTTCTTGTTTCCACCACTGAAAAAAAATTACATTTTGCCATCCATATGTCAAAATTTCAGGGTTATTATCTCAAAATTTCAACTTTTTTTTTTTCTCAAAACTGAGAAAATAACTTGAAAATGAAGAAAGAACTTAAAATTTTGATTTCTTAAGTCAACATTTTGAGATAATTACCTGAACTTTTGACTAATGGATGACAAAAACTGTATTTTACATTGGTGGAAACAAGCTTCTGTATTCCTAAGTGTTAGGGTCCTGCAGGACTGGGTTAATGTGATAACGTAACACCTGTGCTCTTCCTAATCTGACAAGTCAGAAATCCTCCCTTGTTCTACGTTTACCACTTTCATACTGTGATATTTGGTTGCAGCAGAGAGCAGTTTGTATAATTTAAATTTTTTTAAAAACAAAACGCTAAAAACATAGTGCAAGTCACCGATACTCGACTTATGGCCCACTATAGGAAATCAACCAGCCTGTCAATCACTTCCTAATCAACAACAACTTCACTCAAGGATTTCCAGCTGTGTTTAATGTTGTATAAATTCTTTCAAATGTAATCAAAGCTTTTGCAGTTTCTTCTACTGAATGCAGGTCAAATCTAGTGTCAATCATTGGAAGTTAATGTCATTAATATAAACAAAAATTATTTTAAAAAAAAATGAATTATGAGCCTTAAACTGTTTATTCATTTTTTTCTAATAAATATTTATGTGTACTATTAACAGGATACTGGCCTGTGGACACTACAGTGGTGTATCAGTGTACCAGTATCTGTGCTGCACTTTACCTCTAGAGTACCAAAAGGTAGAGGGGTTTCGTATTGGAGCATTTAGCTGCCGAAGAGCCAGGTGTTTCCCATAGGAGTTGAAACCAAACAGCTGAGAGAAGGCGATAGGTGAACTGACATTACTGAGATAGTCACAAAATTATATTGTTCTGTGTCTGCTGGATGCTATAAATAACTGAGCTGATGAACAGCTTGTTTCTGCTGCCTCATAGTGGCCAGAAATGCCAGTTACTGCAGGTTTAGAACATCATGTTGACTTCCTGTCAGAAACACAGTTTGACGTGGCACTTGCACATGTTTGTACTCATCGCAGAGAAATCCTCCAGGAAATCCAGCGACTGCGCCTTCAGCATGAGGAAGCTTCCCAGCCGCCACCAGACAGGGGCCAGCAAAACCCCACCCTGCTCGCTGAGCTACGACTCCTCAGGTAGCTCCGCCTACTTCGAGTTACCAAATGCAAATGAGTTATAACAGACAGCTTTGCTTAGGCTGCTAAAGAACATGCGTAATGAATATTATGTTTTTCAGTCTGCAGATGTTCATTATGTTGTGGGGGGGGGGTTTAGCCACTGACGTGACATTATGGCTTCATTATGCTATGCAACTTGTTTCTTCTGTTAGGCAACGCAAAGATGAGCTTGAACAAAGAATGTCTACTCTGCAGGAGAGTCGCAGGGAACTCATGGTGCAGCTGGAGCAACTAATGATGCTTCTCAAGGTACTACAGATGTGCCTTTCATCTCTGAGCGCAGTGCAGTCAGATAGTGAATAGTTTAGTTTTATTCCTTCTGATCACTGAAGGAGCAGACGCTATGTTTCCTTTTTCCAGAGTTACTTGGACTGAATCATATCTGTCGCAGACTGTTTACATAGAAAACATGGACATGTGGGCTATAGTGAGCTATATATACATAATAATAATTATTATTACTATTTTACAGCAGGTGGTGACCAATATGCTCCGATAAGGGATTTTTCCTTGTGTTACTATTTCTCTTAGCTGTGAGGACTCATCATAGCTCAAGAATGTCAAACTGGCTCTTTCCCACAGTGTGTCTTTTATTCTGTCTCCCTCCCCTCACCCCTCACCAGTAATGGCAGATGGCCTACCTTCCCTGAGCCTGGTTCTGCAGAAGGTTTCTTCCTGTTAAAAGGGAGTTTTTCCTTCCCCCAGTTGCCAGTTTTTAGCTCAAAGGGAATTGTTTGATTGTTGGGGTTTTCTCTTTATTACTCTAGGGTCCTATAATATAAAGCACGTTAGATGACTGTTATTGTGATTTGGCGCTTTAAATAAATAAAAGTGAATTCAACTGCTGTAAAAGAGAACAGTGATAAAGGGGGGTCTTTATCACTAGGAAAAGCTGTAAAACTTATGAAAATACAGTTTAAAATCCAAAGTTTATGCCCTCCTTCATATTTTCCAATGCCATTCAGTGGTGCCGGATTGCAGACTTACATGGGATCTTAATTCAGAGGATGCTTTAGAAGACATGTCTGCCACCCTCTACTATGGGGGGTGAGTTTGATCTACAGTTGACATAATGCAAGTTTCTCAAAGCCTGCACAGCCTGCCTGCAGTACTGCCTTAAGTGGGGAAGATATTAATCTAATTAGCCCAATAGGATCAATGTTAATCCACTAAACTTGCACGAGGAAGCCGCGTGCTGACCAGGTCTTTGCGGAAGTCCGATTCGATTTTACAGACGTGGCTGCTGTTTCATGAGCCGTCAGACATTCTTTTTTCTTTTTCTTTTCTTTTTCTTTTTTTTTTTTTTAGCGGGAGGAGGAGCGGAAACAAGCTGTAAGTGTGAAAGAGAGGAAAAAGAGACCAGGATGCATGTTTGAAATGAAACCTTTGCTGTGGGTGTGTGGCATCTGCAAGAAATAAATACATTTGAGACCAGTGAGATGTCCCTTTTGGAAAAGTGTGTGTTTTTGTTGTAAATGCATTGTGTGTATATCTTTAGAACAACATGTCTTATACTCACAATAATGTGACCACAGTATCAGATGCAAACACTATACTGCCAAAAGTATTTGCTCATCTGACTTCACAGGCATATGAACTTGAGTGACATCCCATTCTTAATGCATAGGGTTTAATATGATGTCGGCCCACCCTTTGCAGCTATAATAGCTCGAACTCTTTTTCAAAGACCTTCCAACGCCAGTGTTTATGGGAATTTTGGACTATTTTTGAGGTCAGACATTGATGTTGGATGAGAAGGCCCAGCTCACGGTCTTCACTCAGATAAATCCCAAAGGTGTTCTGTCAGGTTGGGACTCAGGAATCAGGAATTCACTGAACTCCTAGGAGCGACCCATTCTTTCTTAAATGTTTGTTGAAGCAGTCTGCATGCCTAGGTGCTTGATTTTATACATCTTTGGTCACGGAAGTGATTGGAACACCTGAAGTCAATGATTTGGATGAGTGAGTGAATACTTCTGGCAATATAATGTATGACTGGTCACCATATATAAAACATAATTGTTTACTAATGGACATTTTTAATTTCTTTACATGCATTACAATGATGTTCTGGATTATTGAAACTTTGATAAATATTAATTCAGCATCTTGTGGTTTGTTCTCTGCAAATACTTGAAGTGGCTTTTAAGAACATGAATCTATTTGTAGCAGCATGTTACATTATACTGCATGGGAGTCGTTCAGATTTTCTTCTTACACAAAAATGTGTACGTCCTTTAGACTCAGGGTCCCGGCTCGCCGCGCTCTTCACCCAGCCACACCATCAACCGGCCAATTCCCACACCAATCCACTCGGATTCTGCCAGCACGACCCCGACTCACACACCTCAGGACTCCCTTATGGGCGTGGGCGGGGACGTTCAGGAGGCCTTCGCTCAGGGTAACACAGCGGCCTGAGTACTTGTTATTGGAAACTTTACAGGATCACACTTTAAAACTGTTTTTGTTTTTTTGCTTTTTTTTGTTGTTCCACCCCCCAAAGGTCCAAGGAGAAATCTGAGAAATGACCTGCTCATTGCTGCTGACTCCATCACTAATACAATGTCATCACTGGTTAAGGAGCTCAATTCAGGTAAAGACGAATGGAGGGAAAACAGTTGTAACAATCAGACTTATTATACATGAACTGTTTTTATTATCTTTCCTTTTTTTTTAAATAAACAGAGGGCGGAAGTGAAACGGAGAGCACTGTAGATTCGGATTTTGGACGTGAACTACTGGCCACAAACTCCTCAGATCCTTTCTACGCTTACAAACCAAGGTACCTTTAAGATACATAGAGCAGTGAAAGTCATGTTTAGACCCTGTACTCAAGCAAAAGCAGCCATATTATTAATAAAAGTATACACAAAGTCTTTTTTGTCAAGCCATACCATGAAGATATGAGAAAGAGATGTTGACGCTAGGTTAATAAGAGAGGTGACGAGCACTGAGCAGGAGTCATGCTGAGAAAGAGCACCACAGATGTGATGTTTGCTTTGAGAGTGTCGATGGAGAAGTATTGAGAAGGTCATAAGACGCTTCACTGCGTCTTTGCGGATCTAGAGAACACATATGATAGGGTGGTGAGAGAGAAACTGTGGTACTGCATGAGGAATTCACGAGTGAAAGTATGTAAAGGTGGTGCAGGACATGCAGGGCAGTGAGACACAGGCGGGATGTGCACCTGCAGTGACAGATGGGTTCAGGTGAGGGTGGGACTACATCAGGAATTGGCTCTGAGCGCCTTCCTGTTTGTCATGGTGATGGATTCGCTGACTGATGAGGTCAGACACGAGTCTCTGTGCATTATGATGTTACACACAACATTGTGATCTGTAGTGAGAGTAGGGAGCAGGTGGAGAAGAGTCTGGAGAGGTGGAGGGTTAAAGTCTGGTTAATTTTAGGCCCGTACAAACAGTTAGAAATTTCAGCTCAGTTGAAAAGATAAACAAGAAAGATTTTTTCAATCTTCTTTCTTCTATTAGTTTATTTCTGAACATTTTTGGGGGGCTTCAAGCCCTTCAGATTAAAGTATCTAAGAATTTTAAAGGACTCACACAGAGGTGTCTTCTGGCTTCTGGCGCCTCTGGGCTGCGACCGTGTGCATCGGGGCACAGTGGACGGTTTATCACGACCGTTTTTTTTTTTGTTTGTTTTTTTTGTGCCGTGGTCACAAACCTGTCACGAGCCGACTTAACCCACTCATGCAAAGAGTAAAGTTTGATCACACAATAGCAAAGGCAGCTTATAAATAGACCGTATGAACTTTTTTGTTTTGCCATGTTAAATTACTACTTTGGACATTATTTACATTTATAATATGTACCCATGCAAAAGCAGTATATACATGTGAGGGACTTAAACGTTGGGGGATTATCCCACCGAAAACAGATTTTCTTCTGTCTGTTTGGGGGAAAAAAAGTCATTGCTCAAGTTGTTCCAGACAGCTTTGATTGAACAGCGATAAGTGACAGCCTCTTCAGGCATCTTTATGTCATCCTAATCCTAAACAGTCCTTTGCAAAAATAGCCGTTCACCACGGCAGGTGCAGACGGGAAGGGTCAGATAGCCTTAGCTGTGGGAAAATGATGATTGAAATCCACAACAAGCACCTTTATCCTCCACAGGAGATGTCAGAGGGTGCAGCTAATATCTGTCTGAGCCTACTCTGGTAGCGCCGGCACTGCTGCTCCAACACTATCACCCAATGTCAAAGCTGCAGTTCTCCTGTGAGCTTCAGCTAGCAGCGTCACATGACCTGCCCCCCCCACCACACAGGAGGCAGAACTGAAGCACTCACACAGCTGCTGCTGACAGTTTATGCTTTGCTGACCTGCTGAGTGCGCCTTTCTCCCATAAACTGTTTATGCTTTCCTCACGTTAATGGATAGTTGATATTTAACCTACAGCTACAGCCTACGCCATTATGACATGATTTAATCTGATAATATATTAAACGTTCAAACACTTTCATACTATACTACTGTTTTTTGGGGGTTTTTTTTAAATCCTATTACTGCAGTTTTCATAATAATGATGCATGGATTGGAAAAAAAGCTTAAGACCCAGTGATAGCACTGGTTCCAGGGCTTGGGCGTGCACACCCTTTGCATCGCTCAGCTGTCTGTGGGACTGAGTACAGTTAGGGCAATGAGATTGTTTTACTTATTGAGAGGAAGCCCATGCAACTTCTTGTTATTTGTGATCATCTTGAACAAATGGCCTGTTATGCTTGAGTACAGGTTATAAAAATGTGGAATTCTGTCATGAATGCTGCTGATTTTCTCTTTGATTTGGCTAAAATGTCAGTGGAGTGGGCGCAAATTCAAGAACTTTAACAGCAAGTTGTATTTCGTGAAGCGTTCAGGCAGTTCACCGTTTTGCGTACACCAAGCACTTTATACGTAGGTCATATCTTAGACTTTTATAGAGAACCGTTCAGTCGCATCCATCCCTTTTTTTTCCCCGTTTTAAACTGCTTTGTTTTTTCATGACAGGCCTGCGAGCGCTGCCGATGAGGAGTGCTTTGAGAAGGATCTGGAGCGGCAGCTGGAGGATGAGCTCCAGTTGGATGAACTGAAAAAGCACAGGCAGGAAGCGGACAAAACGTGCATGGTGAGTTATAGCTTTCCAAGACTGAAATAGCAGGAGAAGGTGGCATATTGTGTGTTCTGAATTATTAAATTGCCCCTTGTCAGTACCTGCTCTGACCTGCTGTGCTGGTTTTAATTATGTGGCGCAGGTGACTCTGCAGCAGTGACCACGTAGGTCCAGGTGACTGGTAAGTTATTTCTACCTGTCAGCTGTGGATTTTTTTTTTGGATCTCTAGTTTCTAGTGCACATCATCATACCAATGTAAAATTCACCTAAGCATCTGGAGAAATGTCACGTAGCAACTGTTTATATTCTCTCTATTGGTCATTACACACATGCAACCAACAGCTAGTGTATCTTGTGCCTAGCTTGTGCCTTCTCCATGGTTGTACCAGCAGAGCAAGCTTCACTCACCGCAGGTGTGCAACACTAAGTACACGCATCATTTTCTGTAGCCTCTAGGGGCAATGGCGAGTCCATTGTTTCTCTAGCCATTAAGGGTATCACCAATCAGGATGTATAAGGCTCTGTGATAACAAAAGATGTTGTGGGTACAATAAATTAAAATTCATAATAAAATATGCAACAAAAGGGAAAAATACACTGAGGCCACCGCAAAAGGAAATTTACAGTGTCGCTAGTAATCAACGACAACATCGCGGGTTAATTCTGGTCAATTGCGAAAACAGTAACCGTAATTTATAACCATAATATTGCCTATAAAAATATGAGAAGTCTAAGTGAGACTAGGGTAACTGATGGCCTTAGGGCAGCAGTGGACAGGTAATTTCCCCCAGGGGCCACATGAGAAACTGAGACTGTTGTGCAGGTTCACCCCAATAGGCTGAACTCAGTTCTGTTCAATATTAATGCTGTCTCTGTATTGTTGGTGTGGCCCTCCACAACAGTCTCAGTTTCTCATGTGGCCTCTGGGGGAAATTAACTGCCTCTCTTTGACACCTTTGATTTTATCCTCACCCAATCAAGAGTAACAGTTTGAATACCTGACACTCTCAGGGTTGAATTACTTCCATGATGTTCTTCAGTGTAGTGCTTGGCCACAGGATAATTCAACAATGAATTGCATACCTACATAAAGTAGGTGTGCAATAGCCTGTCAGACGACTGTGTACTTCCTGGATGATGTCCTTAAGGGCTTACCATTGCCCCTAGAGGCAAAAGAAAATGATGCAAGTACTTGGTGCTGCACAGGTGTGGTGTCTGAGGCTTGCTCTGTTGATATCTTTGTATCTCTAAGCCCTAAAAAAGGCACAAGCCAGTATACACTGGTACATTTTTAAATCTCAAAATACCTACCAGTAAAATACAGGCATTTTATTACTTTTCTGAGCTGACCTTAAGTGCCAGGACTTGGATGTTTTATGATATGTTTTAGTTACAATCTTACCATTTTACTTGTTTCTTTGTTTCCTTTTTAATTTATAATCATCCAAGTACTGGACAGCTAGACTAAATGGACGTGAGTTTTAGCATTTAAGAAATGCGTTTGATCTGCAGAAAAGTGAAGGCAAAATTAAAAAAAGGTGTTTCTGTCGATCCTGAAATCCATGAAGCAGGTTGTCCAGGAGTTTTTTAGCAATCACAGAGCAGAGACTCATGCTGGGCTTGTGAATAACATGCTCGGTGACTGAAGGTGCACTTTTTACATTCTCGTCTTGACATTTTCCCCACCACATCAGGAACAATTTCAACAATTGCCTCAAACTCTTCTGAGCACGCTGACTTTGTTCTATTTTGAGGTAAACTGACAAAAATGTGCGTCTCTGGTTTTGTCTCCCAGTTTTCAGAATAAACGCTTTAAAACAATTTTGGTGGGAAATAGTTAAAATCGATATGAAGTGTCAAAACGTCGGTAATTTGTATCTCAAAAATAAAAACAGCATTTTCCTGTTTAGCCAAGTTGGATTTAGATGGACGAAGAACCGTTTCAGCTTCATAGCAACCTGTTAAATAAGCATTATAACTTAAATGTGGACTTGGGGCCCAAACCTCTCTCCATCTATGTAAAGTTTAAGGTCTTAAAGCAGCAGATTACGATGATACTGTGCTTTTACTCCCATAAAATTTAAATAAATCCACCTTAGTTTGAAAACTGTGTGTATGATTTAGGGAGCAAAACTTTGTCCTTTTCGATAAAGAGCTGGTCTGAAGTTCTTTTTTTCTACTTTTCTACAGATGTTGGTGTAATCATTGTGAATTCTTTTCACCAGTCATGTAGTGAAGCAGATGTTATATCAGGCTTATTTTAAGATATTTAAGTTGATCTCTAACATGAAATTTATGAATCGCTTACCCACATGGCAGACGTGCGTCAGAAACGTGGATGAAGCACAAACATGCTACAGTATTGATGTTACTATGGGAGTACCCAAACAGCCAGTCATCCTTCCATCAATCCAATTTGTTTAGCGCTTATCCAGCACACTTGTCAGAGCTGGGATTTGTCTGAATAATGCGCTCACACGCCTTCTAACGTTGTCCTTATTCTTCACAGGCGAGCAATATGAAAAGCAAAAACAGCTGAAGACACTGGACGAGACAACGTTGGGCCGACAGTATAGAGCACTGAGGACATGAATTTAAGTTACGCTAAATCCAACCATAAAATACATTTATGTAAAGATATATATTTTTAACCAAGCACATATTTAAGGTAATACTGTGAGCTTATGTAAAGAGATTAATTCCTGAGCTGTCTCTTATACCACAGGTGCCATAAGGAACAAAACAAAAAAAGGAAAGAACACAATTTTGGGAAATTATTTCTTAATTTTTGTTTTGGTTTTTTTCTATATATCAGTTGTTTAGCAAATGTACAACTGCACTGTTAGGACAGGGTGGACACCGTGATTCTTTGAAATCAAATTGTTGTCATCTTCTTTATAATTTGTGATAATGAGCCTGGGATTATGTTGGCGCTGATGATGATGATGATGATGTAAATGATCAAAGCTGAAGTCTTTTGTAAGCGTGTTGCCCTGGCCGGGTTACCATGAACAAATGTTAGTATATTTCTTACAGCTGCTGTTGAGATGCTTTGGCTTTTTCTTTTTCTTTTTTTTTTTTGAGCTGGCCAATCAGATGCATTTCTTTTATTTGATACATTAGTGTTAATAATAACTCACACTGCCTTAGCTGATTGGATGACCTCTCAATGGAGTTTGTTCAACCTGTCAGTGCAGCATGTAGCTTACAACAAAACCTGCAGCAATGCTGGAAGTCTTCACTGGACATGATAATACTGATACTAGTAGGGTTTGTTTGTCTGCAGAGGGAACTGGTCTGCAATCATGTATGCTGTCTATTAAATGTCAATTAAATATAAGATATAGATGACTGGTTCTGATGTCTGGAACTGTTTTTTTTGTTTTTTAAAGTGGAAGAAGAGATGACACAAATGGATCCAAATCACTCAAACGTAAAGATTTACAACCATGAGGGCATTGAAGAAACTGCATTTACTATCAGTGGTTTATGAATTAAGGTTAAATCATAGATAATCTGCCATTGTTCCCTTTGCTAGTCACACAAATCTTTGTGACTTGCATACAAACACACATATACACACACACTCGATGTATTTTCTGAGTGTGCACCAAACTTTACCCAGTCACTTTGGGAAAAGTGGCAAGCCAATCTAAAATCATAAATGTGTGAAATATCTAGTTTGATTTTTGAGCAAGTTCATAGCAGTGATTTTGCATGGTGGTGGTGCATAATAAAGTGTTGACACAATATCAAAATTTTCGCCTATGAACTCCTTTCTCTTTCTTTTTCCATTCCAGAACGGCACACTTCAATTGGCTTGGTTTGGCAGTGCACATTTATTATCTGTCATAAATGCACTGTTGACTGCCCTCAACCTATTGTCTATAATTCATCACAGAGACCCACCATCTGAGGTAACATAAAAGCAGCCATCCGGCACTGAATCTCATAGTCATGTGCATATTAGGAGGGAAATTTTTGCTCTTGGCTCAGGCGCCATCAAAAGCATATGAATTAACTGATTTTTAGGCTTTATTATTGTAATATGGGTTTGAGGTTTGTTTGTTTATTTGTTTTTTAAAACGCACAAACGAAGGCCAATCATTTCATCGTTTGAAGACCGCTTAAATAGATACACACTGAACATTCATCTCCAACTCTTTACAAACTACTAACCACTTTATGACAGCACAATATAGAGAATATATTCTGCCTTCATCTGCTCCATGATGTGTATACTCGGGTAAAATAGGTAACAAAAACTAACAATACAACAAAGAATATAGTCCTAGGCACTTTTGTCCATTCTCAAAAGTGCATCACTGCACCCTGGTGGTAAAAGAGGGAACTGCAGCTTCAACAGTGAATAAGAAACATTCACTTTTTGTGCCTCTGGTGAAAAACTAAAGATGCATTAGGGTCCATACGTTTTTGGACAATGATTTTTATTTTTTGTATTTTTGCTTCTGGACACCACCACAGTGGATTTTAATTCAATCAATGAAGATTTTATTTATAGAATAACCTGACAACAGCAGTCGCCGAAAGGTGTTTTATACAGAGAAAACTCCAACAATCAGGCAACCTCCCATGAGCAAGCACTTGGCAACAACGGGAAGGAAAATGTCCCATTTAACAGGTAGAAGCCTCTGGCAGAACCAGTCTTGGGAAGGGTTGGCCATCCGGGTTTGCCAACCGGTTGGGGGTGAGTGGAGGAAGACACTGAAGTGCAAAAGTTTCGCATGAACTGTTAAGGAATTACAGATGTTTTTATACAGAGTCATACATTTTCAGAAGTAATGGGACAAAATAACAATTTTAAATATAAGGATTGTTTTTAACACCTGGATGCAAATCCTTTGCAGTCAGTGACTGCCTGAAGATTAGAACCCATGGACATCACCAAATGCTGTGAGATGCTCTGCTAGGCCTTGACTGCAGCCGCCTTCAGTTGCTGCTCATTTGCTTTCCTGCATTCAGTAAGTGAAAAGCGTGCTCTGCTGGGTGGAGCTCAGGTGACTGACTTGTCCATTGAAGACTATGCCTTTTATTTACTTTTACTCTTGGGTTGCTTTTATAGTATGCTTTGGGCCATTATCCATCTGTGCTGTTAAGCTCAGTGTAATTGGTTTTGCAGCATTTGATTGAATCAGACCAGGAAGTACAGCCCTGTTAACCTTACAATTCATCCTACTACTTCTATCATCAGTAAATGCTGGTGACCCTGTTCCACTGGCAGCTATACATGCCCATACCATAACACTGCAACCACCATATTTGATAGATGATGTGGTATGCTCAAGATAATGAACTGTTTTTCAGCTTTAGGCTCTTTTAGATCTTCTATGATAAGTTCTTGAGTGTAACCAGTGGTTTGCACATTGCTGTAAATCATTTGTATTTCCATACTTGAGTGCATCCATTCATTGTGGTCATGCACAATACACCTGCCTCCACCGAGTGTGTTCTTGTCTTGCTTAGGTGTCGTGAAGCTGTTTTTCATGGAAATAATTCTGCCATCATCCCTTTTGGTTCTCTTTGTGTTTTTTGGTACATTTTGGTGTTACTGACAGTCAGTCAGTGCATTCCTTTTTTTAAGACATGTATCACATTTAGCCATTGCTACAGTTTTTGCCAACTGTGTGAAAGGTTTATTTGAATTCTTCACACAGATAAGGCCCCACCTGGTCATGAAACTGCTTGCTAGTCAGTTGCCTGCAAAATGTTTGTTAAGTACCTCAAATTAAAGCTGAAAGTCTGCACTTTAATCACATTCTGGGTCTTTTAATACACTAGTGTGTACAAGAGAAAAAAAATCTAACTGTATGTTTAACCTAATCTATGAATTATATATATGAATACTAGATAAGAGGCAATAATATGATTCAGTATTCATATAACATTATTTTCATTATGACAATATGATTACAAGATTATATTGTCACAAGATGATTATATTTATTAATCATTCCATATATGGAATTTAAAAATAATGGGCATAAATACAAAAAATGGCTTCAAATGTCTAACTTGCAACCTTTTTCAATAATATCATTTTAATTTTGAACAACAGCTCAGAATATGCAGATACTCAGTTTAAATAATTCAGCCAGTCTTCACATTCAACAGACAATATATGGAAATTTTGCTTGATTAAACCCCTGTAGTTATTATTTGGAAATTAGTTAATCAACCAAATGCATCCACTCTCTCATAACAGCAGCAACACCATTTTTTGTATTGCAAAAAAAAAAAAAGAAGAAGAAGAAGAGGAAAGAACCCCCTCCATCATTGTATCATTCAGTATGCCTGACTATATACACAAGTTTTTCAAGATTTAGACATAGACATAGACTTTATTAATCCCACACTAGGGACATTAATTTATTACAAGGGTCAGGAAGAAAAATAAATTAGAGTTATATTAGAAAAATAAAAATCGAAAAATAAATAACAAGAATAGTGTACATAGACGCCAAAACACTATGTCATATACAAATTGTCATTATACACAGTAAAACAACAACAACAAAAACACCGAGACGTATGTACCTAGAGTGCAGTAGGTGTGGTAATGTATACAGATAAATACATCTGTCAGCCAGTATTTATCCTGTGTGGGTGTTCATTCGTATTATTTGACATATTTGACATATTTATTTTATAAACGATGGTGTTCAGCTGAGTGCATCTTCAGATGGACGCTTTGCATTTTCCTGGAGTAAAAGTGAAGTGACACGAGGCGACAGGACAGAAAGCTGTCTGATTGTTCTGAACGATCAACGCATCACAACGCGATTGGTCAATATCATGACAGAGGTCGGCGACGCACCAATCAGCTGAAAGAGCGATGAGACTCTGTCCATTCAGCTCTCCGCTCGCAGTTCACCGTCTTACGAGAATGGGCGTTTGAGGGTGGGGTGACTCAGCCGGAAAACAGCCTTTTTTTTAACACCTTGTAACCTGCGGATCGGAGTTCACTGGTGAGTGAGATTTGCTTTTACTGAAAATTTTCACTGTGGAATTTGAATTGAAACGTGCAACGGCGAAAATCAATGCAGAAATATGAACGTATTTAAGCGGCATTTAAGCGGCGGTCGCTGTTTTGTACCGTGATGTTGCCCGGGGTCAGGACATACGTCGGCTGTCACAGCACTGTCAAAGTAATGGCAGGAGGAAATATTAGCCAACTGTAACTTGACGGTTAGCCGGAGAAGATGTAATACTGTATTTATGAGTCACGTCTACCTTCGTAAAAGTCTGTTTAATAGCATTAGCTTGCTTTTCCAGGCAGTCTGTCATTTCTAATACAAAGTTGAGTTAGCTTCATTTATGAGACTTAGTGCAGCAGCTAGCTGCTCGGTGGCGGTGGAGGCGCTTAAAAAAATCTCGGAAAAGAGGAGCACTGTTTGGTGTTTTCCCTCCTCAGCAACCACAGCTAAAAGAAGGGCAGACGAAAGGAAGAAGGGGTCACCATAGACGAGTGTCGCCTTTTGTCTTGGGTGCAGATAATGCCCTTTCTAAATGCCAAATGAAAACTTTCTTTCTAAAGTAGTGGGTTAACAGTCCCTCAGGTTTAAGGAAAAGACTGCTCGCAGTCTAACAGGGTTTTTCTCCCTTAAATATCATCCTAACCCGTTTTTCTGGACATCATAACCTCTAACCTCTACAACCTGCAGCTCGTATTAACGGGGGTGCATTTGGGATCCTCTACTAAAGGTTGGTTAGCTCTTAATGGGGAAAGGGCAAGCACAGCTCTGCCTGATACTTCACAGCCCAGTGTTGACTCATTGCAGGCTAACGTATAACAACACTTACTGTAAGAGCATCATCTTCCAGATGTGGGCTGAGATGCTACCCCACCCTTAGAAAACCCTCAGCAAGCAGGATTCACAGAAAAAACAGCTCTCAACTGGAATACTGCTCCCATACACTTAAAGACTTCTTATGTTTAAAAAACAAAACAAAACCATAACGTATTATTCACTTATTGCTCTAAATATGACATACTGAGTAGGAATGTGGGGAAACACAAGGCGAATAGTCTTTTTACTACTAAAAAAAAAGGCCATATGGATGGTAACAAACTATATCACTCATCAGTAAATCCATTATTTATTCAATTAAATACACAGAAATTCAGAGATTTAGTAGACTATAACATATTTTAAATGATGTACAAAGCATGCAATCCACAATTACAGCTTAATATCCAGAAGCTGTTTAAAATGAGGGATAACAAATAGAAATGACGATGTATTATGATGATTATCCAGTTTAGTGTGAAGATGCTTTAACTACTGAGAGTTCATCTGTAGCTGGATTTGACATGAGCGATTTATTTCTTTTTCTTATTTAGTTCTGATTCTTTTTAAAATGTTCCTTTTTTGCTGATTTTAGGTGTTCCAAAAGTGTTACCGTAAACCTATACCCTTTTGGATTTCTCGTTAATTTCTTGTCATATAAATGAACTGAATAAAGATAAGGAATTTGCAGCCTAAATGCATTTTTACTCATAGTCTTACTCAAGTCTGACTCAACTAACATATTATTAGTTTAGTAAAACTTACGAGTTAACTTATAGTTGTACTCATAAAATTACAATTACAATGAATGTTAAATGGTAACCATATTTCCACTCTCAGTATTCCTTGTCTTACCCCATTTAAAACTATATCAAGGGATTATATAAGATTGCTGTTTCTCAAGATTATGTTACATAACATGTAATTTGATTGATGTATATCCTTTCGTTTTAGTGTTAGGGTACATCCATACTAAAAACTATGCTTTAGTTTTTAAAACATGTAATTTTCCTAATCTGTCTTGCATCCACACAGCTTAAAGAGGCACTTTTGAAAAAAAGCTTCTGACACACTTTTAATTGGAAAACTCCAGCAATGGATATTTTAGTCCAAACATGCTGATGCTTTTTGTAAAGGGATAACTATGTTCACCCCGTGATTGGGATTTTTAAAATTAAGCCAAAAAAAATCTAGCAAAGCTCACAAACCTTTTATTTCTACCGTCCCTTTGCCATGACTTAATCAAGCAATGTCGCTGTTACTTATCCACAGTTTTGGTCAGTTTACATACACTCATCATGGGCATAAATATAATGGCAATTTGTCGCTTTTAATGATTTCTTTGAACTGTTCTTTTTCCAAGGTGGAATTATTGTACACCATACATCCTAATGACTTAAAAAAAAATAGGTGCACAAGTTTGAATTTATTTTAGATTTACTCTAATCCACACAGCCTCAAACATATATATGTACACCCACACTAATGATTTGTTTAAATGTCTCTTAGCAAGTTACATCTAAACCAGATGCTTTTGGTAACCATCAACAACCTTCTGGCATATTTCTAGGTGGATATTTGACCAATCGTCTTGGTAGAATTAGTAGAAATAAATTGGTTGGTTTGTAGAGCCTCCAGTACCACTTGCGAAAAGATTTGAGTGAGTGAATATTTGTGAGCCTGTATATATACTTTTGATCCTGTGTGAATTAGAGAAAATGTGGACTTTACTCTTCCCCGTTCCTGCTCCTTTTTTATTTTTATAACCTACCATACAGCGTTTTAGGCGTTCATGTTAATGGATCTACTCTACGCTTTATTTCAGTCAATAACTATAAGTGTGTTGTTATTTTTGTTTTTTTAATGTAGTGGTAAGCATCAGCTGCCTGCGTCAGATTGCGATGATACTGTACATTTCAAAATGTTGCTCAAATGGCACTCAGACATTTTGTGCTCTGCTGTTTCACTCTTTAAAAGAATTTCTGTTCTTTATTTCAATTTCTTTTTGTCAAGTGCAGCATGGAGGAGCATCCCTCTGCAGTTGAAGTACTGTAAGCAGTAATAGACCCGGAGGATGTGTGTGTTTATATTTCACTCTTAGGCCTTTGCAGCCTGACCATATATTTAGAAAAAGCTATGCATGCTCCACCTCTTCAGGCCCTTCAGATTGGGAAGTGATAAATTTATTCCTGTGACAGCCTAGAGTTAACATTAACCCACCCACCTTGCAGTGACACGGTATGGTGGGGATACAGTTTCTGGCCACAGGGATGAGCGCAGAATTTCCTGTTTTCATGCCTTCCCTGAAGTTTGACCATGACATGCTTTCACTGTGTGCTGCTGTCAGACACAAAGCAGGCCTCTGTGCTTGTGTTGTGCCCAGTGTGCTACGGTATGGCTGTCACTTGTCAGTCTGAAAGGGCTTCTAGCATTACCATAGTGGAAAAGTAGCACTGCATGCCTGTGGCTGTCAGTGGAAGTATCTGCAATTCAGTCATTAATGAGATTAGTCTTGGTTATGCCTTGTGTTCAGCTCTGTAGGAATTTGTGTAGACTACTACACAAAGACTACTTTTGACCCAGCAGAGCAGGGGTGTCAAATTCATTTCAGTTTTGCGGCTGCTTGCATTTCAGTTTGCTCTCAAATGGGCTGGGCCCAGTAAAACCAACTACTAGCATTGTGGGCTTAGTTCCTAATATCTGATTTTAAAAAAAATATTCAGTAAATTAACAAATAATGAAGTGCAGCTTCAGTCAGTATGAAAAATAAGAGCAACCTCAGCTTTCCACACTTAGTTTACTGCCATGACATAGTCATGAACTTTTTTGTGCTCTTTAATGACTAATTGAAAGTATTGATGACTTCTTTACATTTATTTCACGAATGTGTGCCCTGTGCTGGATGTTTGACACCCTTACAGAAGAAGAACAGGGAATGTCTTTCAGGGTGACCACACAAGCTTTCTAAGTTAAATTAGAGCTTAATATTATGCATACTGTTCACTGCCTTGATTTATTTCTGTTACCGCCATGTGAGTGATTCAAATGGAAAAAAATAAGACTCATAGTGTAAATTATGGGAGCAACTTCACAGTTAAATAATATAGGAATCTGCAGCTTCAGATTAAAGCTCTTTTGTATCGGTTTCCAAATG
This sequence comes from Oreochromis aureus, assembly GCF_013358895.1. Taxonomy (NCBI): domain Eukaryota; kingdom Metazoa; phylum Chordata; class Actinopteri; order Cichliformes; family Cichlidae; genus Oreochromis; species Oreochromis aureus. The sequence continues at coordinate 18,170,980 of NC_052959.1, forward strand.
TTGAAGCCATATTATTACTGTTGTAAGTGTACAAAAAGTAATGCATGGAATTTAAATTCACCCCATTAGTACACAACCTAATTTTAAATCAGGGCCTAACCTAAGGCCCTGATTTATACTGATGTGGACATTTGTAAGGGGCTAAAACTGATCACAGAAGGAGAAAACAACATACACCTAAAGCAATAAAACTGTCAGGAGAAACTGCTGTAAGACCTACCTGTCCTGTCCTGTGTTCTGGACCAGAAATGTACACATCCTTCAGCAAGTGACATTTCTGTCATTTGTTTGGGAAGAGTTAGCGGGTGCTTTCCAAGCTAACAAACTGACTGCACCCCCTGGGTTGTACAGTCTTCAATGCCTCAGCTGCTTCTCCAACAGAGATGGATTTTTTTTTTTTTTTTTTACATATAAACAACTGTATTGGCTGTGTATGTCTGTAAAATACAAACTGGAAAAGTTAATGTCCACAGCCTTCAGCAGATGACATAAAAGAAAAAAGGATGTGAACCACAAACTGAAAACTGATTTGTTTTCTTTTTTGTTTGTTTTGGGGTTTTTTGATTGTATGAAAGTTGTTTGCTAGTGGAGCAAGAAAGATAGGTGTTATATTCAAAAGTGCTTTCAACTGACAATATAACGAAAAGAAGAACTGACGACATTTCAGATGATAGAGAACAGATGACTACTTTCTGCACATGTGTGCACAAGTGTTCTATTTGAACTTTGGCTTGCCCTTTGGTATCTTTTGGATACAAAAAATGTTAAAAATCCATTGTCCTGTATGATTTTATAACTAAGTTAATAAAGCTCTGTATATTCACTGGCCACTTGCACCATGCTAGTACAGAACTGGATCTCCTTTTGCTTCCAAAACTCTCTTAATTGAGTTTGAGCTTTGTGACATGGTATGTTATCCTGTTGGAAGCAGCCATCAGAAGATTGGTACATTGTGGTCATAAAGGGATGGACGGGGTCAGCAGCAGTACTGAGGCAGGCTGTGACATTTAAACAATGCTCAGTTGGTACTCAGGAGCCCAAAGTGTGCCACGACAGTATCCCAAAAACGGGTTGAACCACTGATGCAATGCAGGATGGCTCTATGGTTTTGTTTTTTTACACCAAACTCTGACCCTACCATCCAAATGTAACAACAGAAATTGAAACTCATCAGACCAGGCAACATTTTTCCAATCTTCTGTTGTCCCATTTTGGTGACTGAATTGTAACCTCAGTTTGCCTTTTTGAGTCTGACCATTCTCCTGTGATCTCTGGCATCAACGAGGCATTTTCAGACAATGAGCTTTTCTTTTTCTGACCATTTATTTAGTCTATAAACTCTAGAGACGGTTATGTGGGATCCCAGTAGATCAGCAGTTTCTGAAATACTCTGACCTGCCTGTCTGGTACCAGCAGCCATATTAAATTCAAAGTTGATTAAATTGCCTTTCCTTCCCATTCTCAACTTTTTGACCTTCAGCAGGTTGCCTTGACCCCGTCTGCATGCCTAAATGCATCGAGCTGCTGCTGTGTAATGATCTGATTAGAAATTTATGTTAATGAGTAGTAGGTGTACCTAATGTAGTGGCCTGTGAGTGTACATATGGGGCAATTAAAAAGGAAAGTCCTTATATTTATACTGAAAATTGTATCATCGAAAGACAAGAAGTGAATAAAACTGGACTATATATATCGTTTTCCCTTTTTAAAACATTCATCTACACAATTAGTGTGAAAATTCATAGATTTATAACTGTGACCTCAACTTTGGCCTGATGGTGGCACCAGAGTTCTATTTAAGAGTTTCAGCTGAGCACAAAGACTGTTGACTGTGAATTGTGAGTATTTGACATTAGTCTCCAAAAGTTGAATCTGTTCATCTGGACGTAGCGTTTTGTGGGAGAAACGTTTCGTCACTCATCCAAGTGACTTCTTCAGTCTCAGCTGACTGCAGGTTTCCCCAAACCTTATAAACAGTACATTTGCATAATGACTGAAACCAGCCCACTGAAGGAACAATGGGCTGGGAGGTCAGTTCCTTAATCATAATTATGCAAATTCCCATGACCATTGATCAACAATCAGTGACCAAAACCCACTGATCAAAGAACACTTTGATTAAGGAACTGACCTCACAGCCCATTGTTCCTTCAGTGGGCTGGTTTCAGTCATTATGCAAATGTACTGTTTATAAGGTTTGGGGAAACCTGCAGTCAGCTGAGACTGAAGAAGTCACTTGGATGAGTGACGAAACGTTTCTCCCACAAAACGCTATGTCCAGATGAACAGATTCAACTTTTGGAGATTTACTTACCTGGATGATTGAGAATGCATCAAGACGATATTTGACATTAGAAGCAGTATTGTTGATTTTGACAGAAAATTGTTGGCCCCTGTAGCAGAGTGAGTGTTGACTTGAGGATCAAATTCCACTAAATAAGCCCTGCTAATGTTTAACGGAAGTTGCTCCCTTGCATTCCAGGCCAAAAACATGCTGACATGAAAAAGTCCAGTCACCTCAGGTGTGAGTTTACCTTTGGACTGATGATGGTGGTGAATAGATCGTAGGATAGACCTCAAAATCTGTACCTGTATTTCTTGCACCATCATCGTTTAAGTTTATATGTAAACTGTAAAGGCCTGTCCTCAGACTCAAATAGCAATTAGATCCTCTAAATAAAGGAGTGGCAGAGAAAATATAAGAAACAGTAGGAAAGAAATCAAGGCAGTAAAACAGAATAGCAGAAATGCTTCATCTTTGTCCTTTGAACATAGTTTGTGCATAAAATTCCTGCATCTTTGCTTAGCTGTTTTCAGCAGGTAGCCTTTTCATCATCCCTGTTAAGTACCATGATGTGTACTATTGCATTCTTGATTACTAACCATAAAAGGCTGGACTGACTCTGCTATTTTGATATTATCAGATTAATATTGAGCTATTTGCACAAATCATTATTCTTATAGTGTGAAAAAGAAATTCATTTTTAAAATAAATACAAATGAGATATTTGTATTTGTATTAGTTACATTTATTTATTTAATGCTTTTTACAGACATAAAAGTCACAAAGCGCTGTACAACAACTAAAACCACACTAATACCAATAGAGAGTGCCTCACACTTGCGTTTAAATTATATAGAGCTTACTTTTTAGACCTTATTTCTGTGTCCCATTTCACTGTGGTTGCCCAGCAGTGATAAAAGCAACACAAAACAAAGCAGTTTAACACCAACACATTGGTAACACAAACAGAAGAGAGCTTAGCAACCACAGGACTGTTGTTGTGTTTAAACCACAGACCCGTGCATACTGATTTATGATGTTCATGTGGTTTATAATTACATCTATTACACACATTTTTATACATTTTAACGTATGTTACAGCTGAATTATAAACTGATTAATTGGTTTGCTGTTGAACAGAAAATTAATCTGTCAATGTTGAAATTAGGGATGGACCTATCCTCAAATTATGGTTGATGCTGATTTATCAGATTTGTATGTATAGTCTTGTTTGTTACTCATTTCCCCTTTTGTGTCAAGGAAATCAAATCAAAAATAATGCGAAATAACAGTTTTAAAGGCTTTACATCCTTTTTATTACACTGTCTTTAACTACTTAGACAGCTTAAAAATGCTGTGATACAGCTGCCAATGCCAAATGTCATCTTATTTCATTTTAGTAGTCAATAATATCGACTGATATGTTGATGCAAAGCTAGTAAAAGCTAGCAAAAGCTAAAATGGCAAAAGGAATGCTGTTTCCAAGTAGACATTAGAATATACTGCTGTTTGTCTTAGATTTGAAGACACCACTTGCATTTTGGGTAATGGTTATTATGCACTGATATATGAAGGCCAGTATTTGTCCTAGTGGTTTGTATCAGCATATCAATGATCGAGGCGGTCGGTTTATATTTTGTGTCACATCACTTTTTGATGGCTCAATGATTAAAAAAATGTACTAAAGAGCTAGAAAAGTATAAAACTACCTTTTTACTTTTTTAATAAGGCCTCAGAGCAAAGTTCCTGGTTCAAACCCACTGGTTGGGGTCTCTCTGGAGTTTCCCCAGTGCTTCCAAACACATGCATGTTAGGCTAATTAGTTTAGGGGAGCTAATGATTTTAAACTGTCCGTAGCTGTAGATACAACGATGAACAATTGCCTATCTGTGTATGTATGTGTACCCTGGCTTTCACTGTATGACCACTAGGGTAGACTCCAACCCCCCTGTGACCCCAAATTCGGTTAGCGGTTTAGAACATGGATGGATTGCTTTCTTTCTCTGGAACAAAGGGGGAAATGACTATCGTCAATAGCATCATTTTGATTTTCACATTAGCTTCACAATTGGTACATCCCAAATATCGAAGTGTTGTTTGTTTTGTTTTTTACTGATTGGACATTTTGTGATTAAAAAATAGATTCCTCGGTTCATTTAAAAAGTAAAATAAAATGTACTGATGATGATGCTGAGTAATTGATGTTGATTAGATCGATAGTTTGCATACACGCATCATGGTCATGAGGGTTATGCTAATTTGTAGCTTTTAAAGATTCATTTGAGCTGTTCTTTTTCCAGGGTGGAATTGTTGTAAACCATAAATCTTTAATGACTTTTAAAAAACTAAATTTTGTGAACAGGTTTGAACTTATTTTGGATTCACTCTAATCCGCACACCCTCAAAAATATTCATACACCCCCCACTAAAATTTGGTTATATGTCTCTTAGCAAGTTGCTCTTCAACCAGATGCTTTTGGTAGTCATCAACAAACTTCTGACATAACTCTGGCTGGATATTTGAACACTTCTTGCCAGAATTGGTAGAGTTGTTGGTTTCGTGGCACAGACCCAACTTTAAGCGTAGTCCATAAATTTTCAATGGCATTGAGGTTTGGGTTTTGGAAGTCTATTCGAGTCTATTTCAGGTGAAGTTGTACAATTTGGAGGTAGTCTTCCTTCATTATTCTGTCCACTTTGTGCAATATACCAGTACCTCTAGAGTTGATGCCCCAGAACATAATGCTACCACTACCATATTTTAAAAAAATGTATGCTGTACAATATTTCCACCCTGGAAAAAGAACAACTCAAAGAAATCATTAAAAGTTAACCTGATATTCATGCCCATGATGAGTGTGTGTAAACTTCTGACTGAAATTCAAGAGGTTTTGGTGTTCCAATAAAGTAAAATCCCCAGGAATGTTTATTGGGGTTTAATCAACTCAAAAAATGGTCAAAAACTGACAGGAAATGCATACACTTCTGTTAGTAAGGTAACAGACTCTTTGCTTTAACTGTATGCGCACAGTCCCCCTTCTCCACGGGCCCATTTTCAGCCAACAAAACAACCTCTGATTTTCATGGACATAATTTAATTGATTCAATCACGTGGTTAGTAATCAAAACAGCATTTTATCACACACCATGAATGGACATGATTTCATCACTACCACCGGGTATCGTTTGCGTACATCTGCTTTAATACCACTCAGCTATCTGATGATCTAAATCAAGGTGAAGTGGGTGTGCTGCGTCTTCCCTTTAATCCCATCTCTTCTTTTTAGCTGATTGGTTGTCGCCTCTGAGTTTTTTTGTTTTTTTCTTCTTTTAATAAATGGCCTCGCCGCACCTCAAAAAGCGACGAGCATCACACATCGATCTGACCTCCCCGGCGATACTTTTCAGCACTCAAGTAATCAATGAAATTTTGGTGTACTGAAATAGCCCACCATAGGGAAAACAGGCAGCCAACCCCGCGAGTCACGTGGTACAGGGAGCAGCAACGTCATTAGGGCAGAGATTTGTGAGGAATAAGCAGACAGAAGGAGAGAGAGCCCCGGAGGTGCGGTACTTTCTTAGCATTTTGCATCGTTCCTCTTGCTTTTTTTTCCTCTTCCCCCCTCGGCCAGAGAGAGAACAGAGTTTCTGTTCAACATTTTAGAGACCCAAATGCCCGGTCCCACCCAAGCCCTTTCCCCAAATGGAGAGAATAACAACGACATCGTCCAGGACAACGGAACCAACATCATTCCTTACAGGAAAAATACAGTGCGAGGAGAGCGCGCCTACAGGTAAACCAGTGAAATGTCGCATTTGGTTTGATGTCAGGAAAAGAAAATCACACCGCTGCAGACCAAAAAAAAAAAAAAAAAAAACCGCAATCCGGCCTCCTCCTCTTCTTCGGCGTTTTCCTCCCTGCACCCATCCGCTTTTTCCCCCCACTCACCAATCACACTCCCCTGTCATGTTAGCCCTCTGTGCCCGACACTGTGGCGTAAATCGCTCTTAAGTTAGCTTAAACCCTCCCCCTGCTTCTCCAGTAGCACCCAAGCCACTGCTGGGACTAGCATGTAACGCTGTCAACTGTTTTATTGTATTTGGTGGTGCGCAATGGCACAGGCACGTTTTTTGGAGGAGTGGGTCCAGCTTGTCAGATGACAGGACTACACAGACAGCTCCTCCTGTTCCTTCTGCTGCTGCTAGAATATTCCCATCGTGACTTGACACTCCGCAGCTACTGAATCCCCCCCACTGTCGCCATTAATATGTGTCTGGGTGATGTTGTACTGTGGGTGTCTGTAAGAGGGGGACCCTCTACTAAGACTTGCCGCACAAGCCCGGTTTCTTCTTATTGAATTGAAGCATCAAGCCCAGCCCTGGTGTCGGCAGGCTATCCCTGCAAGGCTAACAAAGCATGCTAAGCGGCGCATACATCCGCTTTGTTGACATGGAGAGGGGCTGGCCCAGTTTCCTTCCTAGAGCCGAGGCTCTGCTGCTGCTGCAGTAGTCTGATAACCCAACTTTAACGCTGAATGGTTGTGGTTATTATTATGCTGCATATCCTGGTGTCTGTTTTGAGGGGGATGATTTGGCACCATATTATGGCGTTTATACAACCACCAGATGGGTGTTTCTTTTAATGCAGCTGTTCCTGTCTGTGAAATGTAAAAATTAGAATCAGTATTGAGATCAGCTCGATTTCTTGCATTCGGGACTGTAGACCTGCGCACAGTCTTTGGAGAACTGAGATTGTGGGTTTTAGAGAAGGCCTCAAGGCAAAAACAGCAGTCAGTGAGAAAATAAATGCTTTATCTTGCTTTCGTTGCTGTTGGAAGCCAATATTGTAGTTGAATTTAGTTTTTTTTTTTTTTTATTCATTGCACAGCTTTGCTCCTTGCACAGGAAGATTATAAAGCTGCATTAATATGTGCAATGACATATTTGCATGTTTATATATTGCTGATTGTGTTTTAAAGAGCTCATTTCCATTATTATGATGCTCTGTTGCAATTCTCTGAATGATCATTTTGTCATATTTCAGATATTCTCAGGTGGGATGTCCACTCATGTGCAGACTTTCCTTCCAGTGTCTCACGCTAAGAGTTAACAAATGAATTAGGAAGAAATGACTGTTTTGTTGACTTCTTTTAAATGTGTAGCTTAAGGGTCAAAGTTTGAGTTTACTGATGTATCTTTGGCACATTGCATGCTTCAGTATGGAGGCCTGAATGCATACTGCAAGTAGAGCAGGTGCCCTGAGGCCTCCAAAGTCACAGTTTTGCAATCAGATCAAATCTAATCAGGCTTTGCAACAGCTTCTATCTGCTCCGCTGTGCAGGAAAAGTCCAATTAAAATATCCCTTTTTCATCCTGCAATGTATTATAAGTATCTACAGGAGATCATCACCTCACTCAGTCATTCATTTGGTTAAAAAAACCCAAAACTGCTCAGATATTTTAAGGAGCTTGGAAATAAAGGGACTGGACTGGAGTGTAAAGCAAAGAAATGTTTATGCTGAGATAATTGAATCTGCTTTGAGTTTGCAGACAAAGTTACCCCCACAAACCCAGGGTAATTTCTTGAATTTATTGCTGTGCTTTTGTCCCGTGTTCCACCGCTGTGTGGGTATTTTAATGTGACTTAACTTGTTAAGCAGATAGTCTTGCATACAGAGATCATTTTGCCCAAGATAACATTGATTCATGCCAGATTTCATTCTCCAAGCCCAAACTTGTATTTCCAAAATCAAACTGTGATCTTATCTGCCCCTCTACTGCTTTGTGTTATAGTTTGCCTGACAGTCTTTGACAGACTCTTAGAGAGGGCTCTGGACTCTGTGTGTCACACCTGAGGACGATAATGTGGACATTAGTACTGTTGACATGTAGCAGCCGGGGGTCGGGTGGCATTGGGGGGGTTCAGAGTATGTTTTATGCTGCTGGGCTTCTTTGCGGGTCAGTCTGGGCATGTGGAGAAATGCTAAAGATCATCTCATGTGCTATGTCTAGATGCAGCCTCACTGTTGTGGCTGAAGATTTTATTTAAGAGATTATAAAATTCAGTGTAGTTTAACTGATTGGACTAAACATGAGCAAAGCAGTTAGAATTTGTTTGGCCAGTGGTTGTCTAATTAAACTGTCCAACAGCTCTTTTTTTTGTGGCCTGTTTTAGATTTTAAAGTTTTGAGACATTATTTAAATGTATTTGATATTCATGTGAAAAGGAAATGTGATTTAGATATTCTCTTTGTGTTTTGAAATAATTTAAGCTGCGTCGTGTTATTGTATATTGAATAGTCAACTGAATTTGCTTTAGTATAAACAGTTTATTGATGTTTTTTTGTGTATTACTAATTCTTATTTCACTTTCATAGGGACTGCAGATAGCTGAGTCTCTGAGGAGACTTTTTTTTTTTAATACATCGTTTCGCAGTAAATAGCAGCTTCTTGTCACCATGTCTTAAAATCTTAACCTATTTGAAAAGTTGTCCCATTTTTGAAGACCAACAAACTGACTTGAGACAGAAAGAAATAGGACATCTATCACAGCAGCCTAGCTTTTGTTTTTCAGTGTTGTTTCCTTTCTATTGCAGTTGGGGGATGGCGGTCAACGTATATTCTACCTCAATAACCCAGGAGACTATGAGCAGGCATGACATTACTGCCTGGGTTAACGATATCCTCTGCCTAAACTACACGAAAGTGGAGCAGCTCTCCTCAGGTGAGAACAGACGGAGCTTTAAAAAGAAAGACAAAAAACTGCTCTTCTCTCTCGCTTCAGCTCATCCTCTTCCTTCCTCCTCCTGTGCCCGAGTCACTGTCTGAAATGGGGGGGCGTGTTTTTAGTGGTTGGTCTTCGCCTGAATAGCTTTCGGTGTAAGCTGGCGGTTAAAGCAACCTGTGGAAACATGTTCACCTCTCCCTGGAAGAGAGTTGTCTATAAATAAACTCGCAGCCCTGCCGTGTGCTCTCCTGCTGTGACCAAGTAATCCAATTTCAATCACCCTCTGCCTACACAAACACATGCACACCCACCCCCCTTTTCTCAGGGTGTGGTTTGGTTTAGATGGTTTCTCATGAGCTCCCTGGTTGGGTTCATGTGAGCTTTACCTAAGGTTGAGCTGGTGTCCTCTTTTCAAATGGATCGCTGAGCTTCAGTTAATGTGAGCCAAGTTAACGTGAAAGCTCATTAATATTTGTCTTTTTAAAGAAATGAGGTCAATGATCTGGACATGAAAAGCCTCACATGTGCAAAGGCAGGCATTAAAAATAAATCGTAGACTGTGTGCAATAACATAAGATGTACTTTATTTATCTCCAAACTTTGTGAATGCTTTATAGTATATAGATCAATAAGATAAAATGCGCTGTGACAAAACCGGTCATTCAGGAGGGAATCTGAGTACAGCTGCTACTCCTCTGAGCAAGTTGAGGTGGTTCACCTAGGATGACTCCTAGGGGAAGTGTTTTGTACATATCTTGCTAGCAGGACGGACCCAGGACACGCTGGAAAGATTAAATAATAAGTAGTAACATAATACAACAAAGTAAAATATCTCAAATTTAACCAAGAAAAGAAAAAAAAAAAGCTGGCTAAACGTAGTAACAACACAGTAAATATCAAATCACATTCAAGTGACTCAGTATAACAGTGCAGTGCAATAAAGTTGCTTATTGTACACAGTTTTAAGTGTTGTGACTGCAGAGTTTATTTAAGCTGTTAACATGGGAGAACAGATGATTCCCTCCCCGACAGACGTGTGTATTTTAAAGAGTTATTGCACAAGTAGAAAAGATTTCCTGTAACTGTGGCAGCACAATCAGTCTGTTAGAGAGTAAGTGCTGCAGAGGGTGGTCAGGATTATTCACAATATGTTTTTTCAGTGTTCTGCTCTCCATGATGGCTTCAAATGGGGCATTTGAAGCCCCCCCCTTATATAATTATTCTCGTGGTGCTTAACTATTTTTATTATTATTAATTCTTTAGGAGCTGCTTATTGCCAGTTCATGGATCTGCTCTTCCCTGGCTGCATCAGTCTTAAGAAGGTCAAGTTTCAAGCTAAGCTAGAACACGAGTACATTCACAATTTCAAACTGCTGCAGGCATCCTTCAAAAGGATGAACGTGGACAAGGTGAGTGTCCTGAATATCTTTGACCTTTTTTTTTTTTTTTTTTTTTTTTTTTTTTTAACCTCGCTTTACTGTTTGGGGGTTTTAACAGAGTATTATTTTTGTTCAGATTATTCCTGTGGAGAAACTGGTCAAAGGCAGATTTCAGGACAATCTTGATTTCATCCAGTGGTTTAAGAAATTCTTTGACGCCAATTACGACGGCAAAGATTACGACCCAGTTGCAGCCAGGCAGGGTCAGGATGCCATCCCCCCGCCTGATCCCGGTGAGCAAATCTTCAACCTGCCAAAGAAGTCTCACCATGCAGCCAGTTCTCCTACCGCAGGTAAGATTCAACTGATGAATAAAACAAAATGAAGGTTATAAATTATGCATGTATGCTTACTTTTATCTGCACATTATTTTTGACACCTTTGCACTAAATGTATATGGTATCAAATGGCTAGACTGTTACTTTTCCTGCTCATATATCACCTCCTGTGATTATCGGGTCTGATTTGTCAAGATTACACTCAGATATGGTGACAAGCGAACCTTTATTCATAAATATTTCTTCGCTGCAGGAGCATCTAGGTCAACCTCTACTACTCCTAAGTCTTCAACGCCAACATCCAGACCCTCGTCCGCCAAAAAGATCCCCGCATCCGTGTCAACTCCTGCCAAAGGAGAGAAAGAACTGGAAGCACAAGTCACACATCTTACTGAGCAGGTACGTCTGTGTAAAGCTCAATTGTGAGCTTTTCCACGTGGCTTGCATGCCTCCTTCTAGCACAATCTGTGGTCACAGCTGAACTGTAGTGGAGGCCTCTGTGAGTGTATATATATACCCACGCCCCATATTTGAATTATGCTTACAAAGGCTGATTCAGTGAACAGAAAAAGCAGCAGTGGAATGTAAATGTATCAAAATGTGTCCAGATGTGCTTTGTTCCCAAGTATTTTTTTGTTAATGCTTAAATTTATGCCAAATTGGTGTGTGTGTGGATGTGATCTAATGCAGGGGTGTTAAAGGTTTTTGTTGTTGTTGTTGTTGTTGTTTTTTTTTTTAAACCTTTCAGTTGTAAAGGGCTGATGGGGTATTGTCATAGCCCTAAGAGAATGAGGCAATGTAGGATTTTGAACATGATACCTATTAAAAATCTTGGATGAGTTTGAATCTCAGTGACCTCACCCTCAAGGTAAAGGTCAGAGGTCAAGTTTTCTGAAAATCTTTTGAATGCAATATCTAAATAGGAAGTCACCTAGCATTTTTAAAATTGTTACTCAATGTTATTGTGACTCAAATAACTGGATCCTGATTTATTAACATCATAGAATGATAGACTGTAGAATTTATTCTATGTTTATCTAAGGGCCAGTTCATGCTCACTGTTCTCACCAGATGACAGAAGTGACATCACTTGCACTAAGGCAAGCCGTGCTTTGGCGTTTGTTTGGTTTTTTTTGTTTCTGTTTGGTTGGTTGGTTTTTTTTCGGCCAGCCGTGCACCTTTTCAGTTTACGTAGCTTTGGATGTTTGCCATTGCAGCCTCAGCTATTTAAAAAATTGACAAGCTTGAGGCAAGGCTGTCTATATGGGCATATATGTGACACGTGGATGCAGGAGCACAGGGATTCCCATATGGTACAGAACTCATGTAAAGAGATTTCTGCAGCAGTGCTGGAGAAGATCGCAAAGAGACAAAAGCGCCACAGTGACGAGTAGAAATGGACGTAGCTGTGAAATATCCGCACATCGGTGTGAGAAGTGACCAATGCGGCGAACATAAATATGGTTTAAGACTCTGTCTCTGTCAGGTTGTCAGCCAGCTCCCCTGCACTGAATCTTCTCCCATATATTACTGCGGTGATCACTGTGTAAATCAGTCTGCATGAAGCTGCAGAGACACACAACCACTAATCAATGTGAGTTATATTTGTTGTGTCGTAATCAGTTGCACTAATGGAAAAGTGCCCGTCACAGTTGGCATCGTGTTGGAGTTGATGTGAAACTGAGTCTGAATTTACTATGTATATATTTTTGAATGGAACTAAATTTGAAAGACGGAGTCATTTCATGTTGAAGTACAGTCGTTAAGTGCAGGAGTTTTGACACATTTTTCACTCCAAATTGCCCAAATTTGTATTACTGGGTCTAATATCACAGATTGGTAAGTAAACTGTCTTACCTCTTTGATAAGATACAGTTTTATCTTCAGTTGTCTGCATGTTGTCCATCCAGGCTTTTAACCGTTTGGTCGTGGTTGTGGTCCAATGTAAAATTGGTTGGTTGGCCCACACTGAATCAGGTTGGTAATCAGTGTGGGCGAATGACAGAATAAAATTGCTGTTTTCTAGCTTCCTGGCATGGTCCTCACTGACACTGATTCGTGTTCCTCGGTCCACTGGATTAAAATGGAGGGTCGTCTCTTCATTTACTCGTTGCCATGGTGAATCTTGGTATTGGAGCTCCATTGATGATGGCTTTTCTTCTGCTTTACATAGACTGAGAGAGAACATACTCTTATTAATGGAAATCAGTTGAATTGACTCAGTTAATAACTAATAGCTGTGATCAACTTTTGTGGCACTCAAAACTCAAACTGAGTTTGTTAAACCTAATTTCTGGAACATGGCCAGAGTCGCCCCCTGCTGGCAATAACAAAGGGTGCAGGTTTAAGGCACTTGTACATTTCACTTTTCAGACCTGGAGCTACATCAGTCTTTTATATAAATCCACTTCTCACTCTGTGGCTAGACTAATGGTTCCTTAGAAAGCTGGTATAGCAATAGGCTGTGATTAATGTTACACTTGACACTTCATATTTGCAGATTCAAAGTACTATAGATTTAAAATCTTAGCAGACGTTCAACTTGTTTCCAAAAATTAAAAATAGTACTGAGGCATTTTAAAGGCACTGTATGTGGTTGGGTTACAAAAAAAAAAAAAAAGTGCATACAAAGCTGCTAAATGCTGTGTGTATATTGTGTAGTTGTTCCACTCTGAGATCCAAAATGTTGCTGGCTGCATTAAATTTGGTACAGTACATGTCAGATTCAAGCCAAGGATTAAACTAAGAAGAAGCAGGCTTGGAGCTCTTGTGCAGTGACCACAAGCCAGACAATGCTGCCAGGCAGCATTTGATTTTTTTTTTTTCATTTTTTTTTATATGTACATTTGTTAAGCAGCAACTGGTGAATAGAAGACAAAGGCTTAACTGATCAGTAGATCCTTTACTGATATAATGATTGCATTCAGTCATTCAGAGCTGCTCTAGTGCTCGAATCACGTGTAACTGAAGACAACTTGTATCAGTTAAACAGTTTATCTTGAGTCGCTTTCTTAGAAAGAATCATTCGGATCAGTTTTAATCAGCTTTGTGTTGCTCCTCTGCTTATCTTTTTACTTTGGGAGTCTAACCAAAGTTCGGAGTTTGTGTGTTTTGAAATGCTTTAACATTTATTTTTGCAGGTGAACACACTAAAATTGGCACTGGAAGGAGTGGAGAAGGAGCGGGACTACTACTTCAGCAAGCTGCGAGAGGTGGAGCTGCTCTGTCAGGAACAGGGGGAGGAAAACGCCCCGTTTGTCGATCGGCTAATGGAGATCCTGTACGCCTCCGATGAGCAGGTCTGTCCGGGCCTTTAGATTGATCCGAGCAGGATTCAGGGCTCCTCGTGCTCATTCTTTGTTGAGGAAATCATGTGGATTCAATTCAGTGTTTCTGTGCAGTCACATGCGCTTGCCTCAACTCTCTCTCTTTTCTTTTTTAGGAACGAGGGGAGCTAGCTGAGGGCGACGGACAGGAAGTGGACCAGCAAGCCCACGAGGAGGTGCCAGACGATCAGCAGGAGGAGCAGGATGAATACTGACTGCCATCATCCTTCACCGCAGTTACACCCCACTCTCTCTTTATTTTTTTAATTTAATTTTTTTTTTTTGACTATGTGAGAACTGTTAAAGGAATTTTTCCTCATTTTTATTTTTCATCCTCTCCAAGACTGAGCACATGAAGAAGCCTCCTGAATAGAAGCACCATCACAGGTTTTTGTTTGGTTTTTTTTTTGTACCCCTCTGCTCACTGTTCAATGTTTCTTGTGACTTTTGGTGAACTGCTGTGGCGGGTTTGTGGCGATAACCTCCACCAGCGGACAAGCTCAGACCATCAGAGGACTGTGTGGGCGCAAAGAATTCAAATCCTGCAGTAGATGTGATGAAATGCTGAAGTTTAGACAGGTAACCCCTACCTGTCAGTGCAAGTGTTAGACTCCCTGCTATTTTTTTTTTCTTTTTTTTTTTCATATCAACAATATTAATCATAAGAATGCAATAAGCAAAGCCCTGGAAGGGCTCGTAGTAGCTCTTATTTAACCTCCTTCCATATGTTGCACTGACATTTGACTTCGTATTGGACAATCTGTCCATAGACCCTCACCGTATTTATTATTGTTGTTGTTATTAAGCCTTAGGAATAGTGCAAGGATCTGAATTGCATCCTCGTGAAGGAGGATAATAAAATGTAGTTAAATCCCAACTGTATGACTGTGTCACAGCTGTCATTACAAATGACAAGATTTCAGATAATCAGTGTGCTCGACTTAGAGTTTGTTCCCACCACACAAGGTGGTTTTAGTGATAGAGATTTAAACCGTAAACATAGGGAAGGAAGAAACATCATTGTGGAGTAGTCTTATTATGAAGCAGCAGTTTTAAGTTGTAAACCTCCGCTGGAACTGTTGGGATATTTTTTATTATTATTATTTTTAATCACAGGTCTTAGGGAGATGTCAGTTCACTGAGCAATTTGTTACACTATATTCCAGTAAGTACATTGTATACCCTTTCTTAATATTGCATTTACTAATATTGAACTGGGCAGTGCACCACGATGCTTTAGTCATATATTATTGTGTAAATGAAAAAGAATGTAAACATGTACTGTCAATAATTAATGAATGGTAAATGTTTTGTTTTCTTTTTTTATGTCCCACTCATTATGCATTCCCCGACAAAAAATCGTGTTGCATGTTTGCATTTTATTTGTGAATAACTTGACCTGCTTTTTACATATTTAATAAAAAAAAAAAAAAAAACATGTTAAGTGAGCTTTTGTATGTTTAACCTGCTCTTTGAAAGATGTTGAGATTTGAATGGATTTGCTGTAATAAAAATCACCTTTTGAGTCCACGGGAGGTTGTTGTCCGTCCATCCATTTTCTTCCACTTACTCGGGGCCGGGTCGCAGGGCAGCCGTCTAAGCAAAGAAGCCCTGGCCTCCCTCTCCCCAGCCACATCTTCTGGCTTATACAGGGAAACACAGAGGTATTCCTAGGCCACCCAAGAGATGTAATCTTTCCAGTGTGTCCTAGGTCTGCCCCGGGGCCTCCTTCCAAAATCACCACCTTATTTTGGTGGTATTTGTTTGTCCCAGTTGTCCTAGAGGCAACGTTGTCATGGGGTCTTTTGTTGCTCCCTGGTAGTGTCTCCCAAGGTCACCTGGTCCTGGGTGGGGGCCAGATGAAGACCGATTCAGTCCCATGAAATAAAAAGAAACCAAATCAAAGGACTAGTCTACCCTGGCTGGGACAGTGTTACCCTACTCTGGAGCCAGTCCTGGGGGAGGGAGCTTAAAGGAGAGTGAAGAGATTACATGTGTCCACTGTCATGTAGCCCCACCGCCTGCAGGAGGTGCCGTAGGGGTCAGTTAAGTAAAATGTACTCAATCCTACTCACTATGCCAATTTTTTTTACTTGTTACATTAACCTGTATATGTCAGGTGAGAAAGAGGGGGTCGCACTAGAGACGAAACTATGAAACGGGAAGTAAGAACATAACTAAATGGGGAAATAGGAATCGGCTCACACGAGCCAACACTTAAGCGAACACTTAACTACAACAAGAACTAAAGATGCCAGTATGCTCAAGAATATATAAAGATCTATGAATGACAACCTAAAAAGCTTTAAAAAGTCCCAGTCGTATCCAGTATCATCACAGAATGACCCTAAATTAATTTAGCATGACCTGAGATTTAGTTTATTCTGTAGCTGATTTCAGACAGAAGGAATTACAAATTGAAATATCTTCATTTTCCAAATTATTTGGGGGCTTTAAAGGGATAGGTAGAAGGTATAGGACTTCTTTACATCTGTTAGGCTGGCACTGAGCTTTGTTCTTCAACTCTACCAGTTTCTTTTTGGAGGGTTTTCTGCCAGTTTTTGAGGCTTCAGCTGTTCTGGGAAGGGGTTTCCATAAGCTTTAGGAATGTTTATGGGAATTTTTGATCATTCTTCCAGAAGCAAATTTGTCAGATCAGATATTTCATGAGAAGGCCTTGCTCACAGTCTCTGCTCTAAATCATCCCAAAGCTGTACTATCAGGTTGTGGTCAGGACACTGTGCAGGCCAGTCAAGTTCTTCCACTCCCAGAATGCCAGAAGTGTGATTCATCCTTCCAGAGAACATGTCTCCAATGCTCTAGAGTCCAGTGGCGACGTGCTTTACACCACTGCATCCATCGCTTTGCATTGTGCTTGGTAACTAAGGCTTGGATGTAGCTGCTTGGTCATGGAAACCCATTTCATGAAGCTCTCTGCGCACTGTTCTTGAGCTAATCTGAAGGCCACATTAAGTTTGGAGGTCAGGAGTTATTGGCACTGCAGAAAGTTGGCGACTTGTGCCCACTATACCCCTCAGCATCCTCTGACCCTGTTCTGTGATTTTTACGCGGCCTATCACTTAATGGCTTAGTAGTGATTGTTCCTAATCGCTTCCACTTTGTTATATTACCACCAGCTGTTGACTGTGGAATATTTAGTACTGACGGATTTATACAACAGGACTTGTTGCACAGGTGGCATCTGATCATGGTACTACCCTGGAATTCACTGAGCTCTTGAGAACAACTCATTCTTTCACAGATGTTTGTAGAAGCAGTTTGCATGCCTAGGTGTGTGATTTTACACAGGAAGTGATTGGAACACAGTGATTTGGATGAGTGAGTGAATACTTTGGGCAATATAGTGTATCTAGTACAGCATTTATAGTTTGTTTTAACCAGCAACCAAAAAAAACTCTTTCTATATTATCGTTTATTAGATTTACTACAAACCATTTTTTCCCCTTTGCCTTCAACAAGTCAAATGTTCTTGAGAAAGTCACAAACATCCATTTATTTCATTTTCTGTTTAGTTTTATTTTCCAATTAAGAGGCAATTTATGTGAACAACTTAGAGTGTCCTATTGAGGTGCATGTCTTTTTATTGTGGGAGGCCACACAGAGCTACCATGTTGCTTTTACAACCCTCGTTCCAGTAAGACTCATTGAAATCAATCTATGGCGGACAGTCAGATTGCAAAAACTGTCTTTTGATCTGACTGTCAAAAGTGCAAGGTAAAGACCTCACAGTATTAGGGAGAAAACTGACAATCAGACAAATGTAATCTTTCCAGTGTGTCACCTAGGACCACCAAGGTGGGAACAGTGGGAAGGAAAAACTCCCTTTTACAGAAAGAAACCCCTGGCAGAACCAGGGTCAGTAAGGGGTGGTCATCTGCTGCAACCTATGCACTTGTATTTTGAAAAGAGGGTTGTAACTTCCCATGTAAATAAATATTTCCTTGTTTCTGTTATTCAGTGGTTATGCAGCAAGCGACTGTCTTCCTTAAACCACAAAACATGGAAGAGAAGATTCTTGGGTTGATTTTTAGAGCTGTGCTTTTAAGGCCTCCAAAATGCCTGGAACGACAATCACATCATTGTTTTCCATCACAGTCTGAAGCACATATTTCGATCCAAATTTGTGACACAGTTCTTTGTAGATTCGGATGTGCAAATTTTTTTACACTATTTGGTACAGGATAACTCAATTCTTCTACAATCCTCTCCTTCACATGAGTCACTATTTATGAAAAAATACGTTTGCAACTGATGTGTAGGTTTTGTTCGCAGTGTGACAGACTAATTTTGCAAGACACAAGGTTAGAAAGGTCTGGTCAACTCAACATTTAAGAAGCAGTGGAAGTGGATATGTAGTCGAACATCGCAAGGAATTAGCTCCCTCTGTTGTAGAGGTCTCTGCACAGTCCTTTTATTTTTTTTACTTCAGTGATGCGAAAATCAAGATTGTTGCCATGCAAAGTTTGGCAAGCCAAGACTCATGTCATTGCTGTCACAATTTTCAAGCTCATATGCAGCCCTGCATCCTATCACATTCTTATTGTGTGTGTTCCAGTCTGGTTTTAAAAAGCACCACAGCACTGAAACTGCTATTTTAAAGGGTTTTAATGACCTTTTAACTTTTACTGACTCCGGAGACCCTGCCATCCCTTTTCTCTGCTTCAGAGATTTCGAGAAAGCGATCCATGCCTTCATTTCATCTCGTCTCGACTTCTGTAATAGCCTCTATTCTGGTATTACCGCTACATTAATTGGCCGACTACAGCTAGTCCAAAACGCTGCAGCATGGCTCCTAACTGGGACGCGCAAGCGGGATCACATATCTCCCATACTTCCATCATTACATTGGCTACCAGTCAGCTTTCGAATTGATTTTAAAATTTTAACACTTGTTTTTAAGACGTTCCATGGCCAAGCACCTATATATCTTGCTGATCTCCTAACCCAATATTCTCCCCCAAGATCCTTGAGGTCTGCGGACCAAATGCTTTTGGTTGTCCCAAGGTCGAGGTTAAAACACAGAGGAGACCGGGCATTTGCCGTGACTGCTCCTAAATTATGGAACTCACTGCCCTTGCATATCAGGACCTCTCCAACACTGGAGACTTTCAAAACCCATCTAAAGACCCACTTTTACTCTCTGGCTTTTAAATCAAGATGAGTCTGTTTCTGTTGTTCTTTCCATGGTTCTATTTTCTCTTAATGTATATTCTATTTTATTTGGCATGCTTCTGCTTTGTCTATGTAAGTACAGTACTTTGGTCAACAACTGTTGTTTTTAAAAGTGCTATGTAAATGAATAAACTTGAACTTGAACTTATTGTGTAAAAAGAACCTTTCACACAATAAGGCATAGAATTTAAACCAAATTTTGTGATGGATAGTTAACTTGCAGAAAAAAAGTGATATATTTATAAGATATTTTACTTAGAATAAGATAAGATAAGATAAGATGGCCTTTATTAGTCCCACAGGTGGGAAATTTGTTTTGTTACAGCAAAAGTGCAAAGTTATGTAGCAGAAATTAGAAAACACTGGAATGCAATAAAATACAATGAAATAAAATAAAATACTATATACAATAGAATAAAATAGAATAGAATAATATATACAATAGAATAAAATAGAAATACAAATACTATATACAACTGAGTAGGAAAATACAAAAACACAACCGTCAGAAGAAGAACTGCACGTATAGCAGTCTTATTGCACATGTGTGGGTTTGTGTGTTTGATCAGCTGCAAAAGTCTTTATTGTAGAGTCTGACAGCAGTGGGGAGGAAAGACCTGCGAAATCTCTCCGTCCCACACCGTGGGTGCCGCAGTTTCCCACTGAAGGAGCTGCTCAGTGCCGTCACAGTCTCATGCATGGGGTGGGAGATGTTGTCCATCAGGGATGACAGCTTAGCCACCATTCTCCTGTCACTCACCACCTCCACTGGGTCCAGAGGGCATCCTAGAACAGAGCTGGCCCTTCGGATCAGCCTGTTCAGTCTCTTCCTGTCCCCAGCAGAGATGCTGCCCCCAGCAGACCACACCATAAAAGATGGCTGAGGCCACCACAGAGTCATAGAAGGTCTTCAGGAGAGGGCCCTCCACCCAAACGACCTGAGTCTCTGCAGCAGGTACAGCCTGCTCTGCCCTTTCCTGTAGAGGGCGTCTGAGTTATGAGTCCAGTCCAGTTTGTTGTTCAGATGAACACCAAGGTACCTGTAGCTGTCCACAGCCTCGATGTCCATACCTTGGATGTTCAGTGGTTGCAGTGGAGGATGCTTGTGCCTGCGGAAGTCTACCACCAGCTCCTTGGTTTTACTGGCATTGATCTGGAGGTAGTTCAGCTGGCACCAGTCCACAAAGTCTTGAGTCAGTCCTCTGTACTCCTTGTCGTCCCCATCAGTGATGAGGCCGACTATTGCAGAGTCATCAGAGAACTTCTGCAGGAAGCACTGGGTGGAGTTGTGGGAGAAGTCTGCAGTGTAGATGGTGAAGAGGAACGGAGCCAGAACCGTTCCCTGTGGGGCCCCCGTACTGCAGACGACCCTGTCCGACACACAGCCCTGAGTCCTCACATACTGTGGTCGGTCGGTGAGGTAGTCCAAAATCCAGGTAGTGAGGTGATGGTCCACTCCAGAGTTCTCCAGCTTGTCCTTCAGAACCGTGGGAAGAATAGTGTTAAAGGCACTGGAGAAATCAAAGAACGTGATTCTCACAGTGCTCCCAGCGGTTTCCAGGTGAGCGAGGGAACGATGTAGGAGGTGAATGATGGCATCATCCGCTCCAATGCCAGGCTGGTAGGCAAACTGAAGTGGGTCCAGTGATGAGCTCACAAGGCGCCGAAGCTGAGCCAGGACCAGCCGCTCCAGGGTCTTCATCAGGTGGGATGTCAGAGCCACCGGCCTGTAGCTGTTGAGGTCCTTGGGGCGTGAAGTCTTTGGCACTGGAACAACACAGGAAGTTTTCCTGATATCATATACCTGATGTCATTGGACAACAGTTACTGATTTATTGCTGTCTATGTCTTTTTCATGTTGCAGCTATTGATTATTTTAACTATTTATATGTTGCTTAGTAGCTCACAAGTTGCTTTCTGATGCATCCATCAGAGTGTAAATATGTGTGAATCTTACATAGAAAGCGCTTAAGTGTTTGTATGTATGTCTGGGCTACTCTTAAAGTCTTTGTATGAATGGGAGAATGAGGCTTTTTTGTATAAAGGGCATTGAATGCTTGGGTAGGTAAGAAAAGCTTAAAGACTTTTAAACAGTTATTGTTATTATTAAAAAGAAGGTCCCTTTGCTTCCCTGCAAAAAGGAGAAATGCTTTAAAGAGGCTTCCTCCATAGATCAATTCAAATTAATAATAATAATAATGATAATAATAATAATAACAGTGTGATATGAGTCTTTATAAAGAGTAGTAACTTGGCTTGTATATTTACTGTAGTACTGATTTTTGGACTTTTACCCGTACCAGTAGAATAATATACCCTTTGGTACGTATTTTCACTTGTGCAGTTCAGCTGAGTGCAGAAAAGCAAACTAAAGAAGAAAACTGTGGCATATTAAGAGTCTGAAGAAAAGTGAATCAATCTAATTTTTACAGGCATGCTTAACTTTGTTAACTTGACCGCTTTTTTGGAGTGATTGGGTGTGAGAATCTCACCCATATCCGCCTCCGGTCCACGCTGGTGAATTATGAAACGTACCCTCAGATTGGGTAAGCGGCACTAGTTTGTTCCTGCCCTTAGCAAACTAGTGAGGGAGGAAAACACCGGTAACTTCACAAAGATGGGTTCAAGAAATATTATATTGCTAATGACGCTTTGGGGACACGCACACAGACCACTTCAGTAACTCTGCATTGACTCTTTTTGTCTCAATGAGTTCCAGGAAGGTAAGAAGTCTGGCAACTAGCTAGCTAGTTAACGCTAATAAATAGAGTGTAGCTAGTTAGCTTTAGCAGCCCATGTTATCCGGCTTTGCCCGCCCACAGCGCAAAGGGGTTTACCAGCCAGGCATGTGTTACCAGAATCATATTTTAACTATTAATAACAGCAAAGATATCCATTATTATTTGTAATTCGGTTGTCAGAGTAAATCCAGGTGAAATTATTAAATCCTCCAGCAGGGTTATCTTAGTAAAAACCGTTAAACGCTTTAAAAAAAAAATTATTATTAAGCTAACCCCTTTTACTTCATTCATTTTCTGCAGCGTAAAAGGTACTCCAGGGACATAAAGTGTGTTTTCTTTCCCGATGATATCCAAAATGCTCTCCCGAAAGTGGGCAGGGAGCCCCCTTCGCTCTCTTCCCTCTCTTCCCTGTCATCCGCTAAGAGCTGGGAGAAGTGTGGAGACAGTTTTTTGGATAGCCCGGTGACAAAGGTGATAAAGATCAACAGCACTCCGTCCATCTCTTAGCATTATCACCCTGCTACTCCAACTGTGTTCATACTGTGGATTTCTGTTTTTTGTTGCAGATCATTCCGTCATCAGGAAGAAAACTATCTGCTCTAAAGAAGCTGAAACACTTGTCTGCTGCAGGTATCTTGTTCAGTTTGCTGGCCTTTCTTGCTGTGGTCTGTCTCAGACTTTTCTATCTTTTATCTAACCTCACAACTTTTAATACTCTGTAAGTACCTCATACTTAAGTGTACAGTACTGTTCACAAGTCAGGTGACGCTAATTTTTTATAAGTTTGTTAGGAAAATGGGAAATGGGTACAGCAAGTATAAAATAATTAGTCTGTGGCAACAGGTAGTTTCCTTATGACAGCTTTCCGAAGCTTTCCAGAGGAAAACAAATATCTAATGTATGAGGTTTCAGAGGGCTTTTACTTTGAAATGCACAATTAGACTGGGTGACACTGTGAGGGTGTATCTTATTACTCCAGGGCAGGGGTGCCCAATCCTAGTCCTCGAGAGCTACTGTCCTGCAGCTTTTAGATGCATCCCTACTCCAACACAGCTGAATCAAATGGTTTGATGACCTCTTCAGCATGCCATCAAGTTTGGCAAAGGCCTGATAACAAGACATTCATTTGATTCAGGTGTGTTGGAACAAGGATGAATCTAAAAGCTGCAGGACAGTAGCTCTCGAGGACTAGGATTGGGCACCCCTGCTCCAGGGCAATTACTAAGTAGAAACAGGAAGTTTCCTTATTATAGCTTTCTGAAGCTTTCCAGATGAAAAAGAGCTCATATATGCCATTTCTTTTACTTTGAAATACAAAATCATACTTATTTGTTATTGACTGAAAAACACTTTAGGGGTGTGTGCTCTTAATCTAAATTGAAATTAGTCTGTGGAAACGGTGAGTTTCTTGTACACGTCTTTTGAAATGTAAATGTTTAAAAAGGGTTATTAATATATTTGTCATATTAGCATATTTTTAGTTATCATTTGAAATTCCATCCATCCATCTTCATCCGCTTTATCTGAGGCCGGGTCGCGGGGGCAGCAGCCTAAGCAGAGAAGCCCAGACCTCCCTCTCCCCAGCCACCTCCTCCAGCTTATCCGGGGAACACCAAAGGCGTTCCCAGGCCAGCCGAGAGATATAATCTCTCCAGCGTGTCCTGGGTCTGCCCTGGGCCTCCTCCCGTGGGACATGCCCGAACACCTCACCCAGGAGGCGCCCAGGAGGCATCCTTGTCAGATGCCCGAACCACCTAACTGGCTCCTTTCGATGTGGAGGAGCAGCGGCTCTACTCTGAGCCCCTCCCGGATGGCCGAACTTCTCACCCTGTCTCTAAGGGAGAGGCCAGCCACCCTTCGGAGGAAGCTCATTTCTGCCGCTTGTATCCGCGATCTCGTTTTTTCGGTCACTACCCACAGCTCGTGGCCATAGGTGAGGGTAGGGACGAGATCGACCGGTAAATTGAGAGCTTCGCTTTTACACTCAGCTCCCTCTTCACCACGACGGACCGGTGCAGCGTCCGCATCACTGCAGCTGCAGCACCAATCCGTCTGTCGATCTCCGGCCCCATCACTCGCGAACAAGACCCAGAGATACTTGAACTCCTCCACTTGGGGCAGGAACTCATCCCGACCCGGAGTGGGCACTCCACCTTTTCCGGCTGAGAACCATGGCCTCAGATTTGGAGGTGCTGATCCTCATTTCCGCTGCTTCACACTCGGCTGCGAACCGCTCCAGTGCGAGCTGGAGGCCTCACCTGATGAAGCCAACAGAACCACATCATCCGCAAAAGCAGAGATGAGATTCTGAGGCCACCAAGTGAAAGCCCTCCGCCACTTGGCTGCGCCTAGAAATCCTGTCCATAAAATTATGAACAGAACCGGTGACAAAGGGCAGCCCTGGCGGAGCCCATCACCCACCGAACGAGTCCGACTTATTGCCGGCAATGCGAACCAAACTCTTGCAACGGTTGTATAGGGATCGAATGGCCCGTAGCAATGGGCCAGACACCCCATACTCCCGCAACACCTCCCACAGGACACCCTGAGGGACACGGTCGAATGCCTTCTCCAAGTCCACAAAACAGATGTAGACTGGTTGGGCAAACTCCCATGCACCCTCAAGTATCCTTGAGAGGATAAAGAGCTGGTCCAGTGTTCCGCGACCAGGACTAAAACTGCATTGTTCCTCCTGTATCCGAGGTTCGACTAACGGACGAACTCTCCTTTCCAGCACCCTGGCATAGACTTTCCCAGGGAGGCTGAGGAGTGTGATCCCCTGTAGTTGGAACACACCCTCCGGTCTCCCTTCTTAAAGATGGGGACCACCACCCCGGTCTGCCAGTCCAGGGTACTGCCCCTGATCTCCACGCAACATTGTAGAGGCGTGTCAACCAGGACAGCCCTACAACGTCCAGAGCCTTCAGGAACTCGGGCGGACCTCATCAACACCAGGGGCTCTGCCACCGAGGAGTTGTTTAACTGCCTCAGTGACCTCGACCCCAGAAACTGGCGGGTCATTCCCTCATCCCCAGACTCTGCTTCCTCCTCGGAAGACGTGTCAGTGGGATTAAGGAGGTCCTCAGTATTCCTTCCACCGCCTGACAATTTTCTCAGTCGACGTCAGCAGCGCTCCACCAGCACTATACACAGTGCAGGTAGAGCACCGCTTTCCCTCCTGAGACGCCTGACGGTTTGCCAGAATCTCTTCGAGGCAGTCCGAAAGTCTTTTTCCATGGCCTCTCGAACTCCTCCCACACCCGAAGTTTTTGCTTCAGCCACTGCCCGAGCCGCATTCCGCTTGGCCTGTCGATACCTGTCGGCTGCCTCCGGAGTCCCACAGGCTAACCAAGCCCGATAGGACTCCTTCTTCAGCTTGGTGGCTCCCTTCACCTCTGGTGTCCACCATTTGGTTCGGGGATTACCACCACGGCAGGCACCAACCACCTTGCGGCCGCAGCTCAATGCAGCAGCTTCGGCGATGGAGATGCTGAACATGGTCCATGGTCATTTGAAATTTACTTTTCATATTGATTTCTGTATCGTTGTTTATTTAATGAATCATTACATCATTAATGACAGATTAAATATATTGGTCAATCTTGAAATCACCTTCACCTGAAGATCACTTTTAATTGAGTTTCTCTTAACGTAATACCAAGTATATACGCACATAACACAAAACATGGGGCGTACAATTCTAACAAGCTAGAAAGTCAGTATTTATACGACCACCTTTATTCTTCAGCACAGCCACAACTCTTACAGGCAAGCTTTCTTGTAATTTCTTCAGTAGTCTTCAGAAGTAAGTCTCCAGTTTTAACAAGCACCTCATAGTGATTCAATTCTAACATTGCATTGTTCCCTTCTGTATGTGTTTCCCAGTTCAGAGCAGTTCCCCTCACCGTGATGAGGACCCAGTGAACATTGCGTGGAGCTCCAGTGACTCTGAGCAGCCTGATAATGAGACCCAGGAGCAGCATCCATCCAGAGTTACTGCACAGAGGCAGCAGCAGTGTAACAGTCGAGGGAGACCCACAGCTTCCACTCAGTCTTACAGCCGAGCACTGCTCATGCTCAGCACTGATAAAGGTATAAAATTAAGTTGTGACTTGCTGAGAGAGAAATTTTACATTTCAGGTTATTCTAACTGAAGTTCACCTTAAAAACAAAAGATCTCCCAAACATTTCTTTTTTTGTCAATTTTTTAATGACAAAACAAATAGTTTCTGAGCTTTAGAGATGCTTTATGGCCAAACTAGCTCCTTCTTTGTTTTAGTATTTATGACAAAAAAGCATATGTTGGTGTACTATCAGTCTTCTTCATTTACAGTTACTTTTTTTACAGTTTGCCATTTTTAGAAGCTCAAAATGAATTGGACAAACTAACATAACATTTAAATGTAAAAGTTGTTCTTAATATTTAGATAAAATCCTTTACAGTCAGTGACTTTGTGAGAACTAGAACCCATGGACTTTACTAAATGCTGTGTTTCCTCCCTTGAGATGTTCTGGTAGGCCTTTACTGCAGTCACCTTCAGTTGCTGCTCGTTTGTGGGTTTCTCTGCCTTCAGTTTTTTTATTTAATAACTGAAAAGCGTCCCTTATTCGGTAGAGATCAGGTGACAACCGTTTCTTTGCTCTTGGATTGCTATTGCAGTATGTTTTGGGTCATTATCAAGTCAAGTCAGGTGGCTTTATTGTCATTCCTACCATGTGCAGTGGTACAGCACACCGTGAAACGAGACAATGTTCCTCCAAAACCATGGTGCTACATATGACATATAACAGACAATCAACACAGGAATACATAAAGTGCAATGTGCAAAAATTCCCGAAAAACACAAAAAAAAACAGTGCAACACCAGGCAGAACAGAACGATACAGACACAACAGTGCAATTGAAATGTGCAAAAGAGTGAGTACCGTGCAAAAAGTGAAAGCACGTCTTTATTGTAAACTTTAACAATGATACACCTTACTCCTCGAGAAAGTTGTCTTCTGTTGTTTTTCAGCTCTGTTTGTGTTGCTGAGCTGATCAGTGCATTCCTGCTTTCCAAGAATGGGCTAGTTGGACTAAGTGTAGTATTGGCTATAATTCGTGACTAGTTAATGCACCACTTTCGTTAAACCCCTTAAATCAAAAGCTCAAAGTGTGGCCTTCAGTCAGATTTTCATTATTTGGCTTCAGCCTACTGTGCTGGTGTACAGAGGCAAATTTACAAAACAAATGCTCATTGTCTGTAACGCTGGGTAATAAAGTAAATTAACTAATTTCTTAGAAAGCTGAACTGTTCCTTTAACTCAGTCTACTCTGTGGTCCTTTTCCAGACTTTTCTTAGTAAAAGCAATTGACTTAAGGTTATAAATTCTGTTATATGTTAACAGCTCGGCTATCTCTATAGCCTGATAAACGCCATAAGATAAAATTTACAGCACTAGCACAGCTCTTTCTTTCATTCCTAGATGACCTTCCTGTTATTGACACAGACAGCGATCTGGGTGATGAGTCTCAGGAAGATGTTGAAAAGCACAGTGGGCAACAAATCTCAGACTGTGATTCCTCTGAAGAGAAGCCAAATGACTTTCCTTCTAAAACTGAAGATGTAAGTAAACATTAAACTATCTGTGCGTGAAAGTGTTTTTTTTTTTTTTTTTTAACACCTGCATAATGAGGCACACTGATCTGTAGAGGGGACAGAACAGGTGGACTTTGTGCTGTTTGCGTTAGGGGACACTAGGTGGGGCTATAAGCCTTTCTAAGGTCTTATTAACTCAGTCCAGTATATTACCAACTGTGTTTCTAATTACCAGCTGACTGCCAGTTGATGTATTTGTCTAAGATGTGCTCATGTGTGTGTTTTAACAACTTTGCTTGACTGCTAATCTGATGGCTTTGTTTGCAGCTGTAGCAGATGCTGCATGAAAGCCTGTGTTCTTGTAAGATACTATGTAGATATTATATTTTAGTGTTCATCTCAAAGTTGTTGGTTTTTTGTTTGTTTTTTTCAGTAATTTTTTGTTCAGTTTGTTGCAATTGAATGTTTAGTCTTGAAACCACTAGGTGGAGCATTGTCTCAACCATGTTTTGATATCCTAAGAAGGCCCCATAGGCTCAAACCAGAGTAGTTTCTAGATTCAGGTTATGTTCTGTCAAAGTTCAGAAGCTGAGCCAGCAGTAAAACACAGGTTTAATGTGAAGGGCAAAGTAGATCTGAACACTGGGGCTAATTTATGCATGACGGTGAAACTCTTTCTTAAAAGAAAAGCACTTGCCTCTCTTTAAGTACAATATGTAAAGAATTGCATAGTTTCCACTCGTGTTATTTATAGAAATCAAAACACTGTAGAGCTGCGACACAGAGAAAATGGAAATTATTGAGTAATATTTGAACCTTTCTGGTTTACAGATGTGCAGTTTGCACTCCTTTTTTGTACTTTGTCAAAGTAAATTCAATATTTTTGAAGTGTTTGGGTTTTTTTTTAAAGACAAAACAAACGGAGCCATCAGATTAATCGATATCGACAGTGTAATAAAACGATTTCACTGTGAGCGCCGAATTCTCTCACTGTTCGATCAGCGTTGTCATTATCACTGGTGCTGGTCTTTTGCAGACCCCCCCTCCCAGAGCTGGATCGACTGCTCCCATTGCTCACAAGCCATTCAGAGGCACTGTTTGTTGAAGGCAGGGCTGGCATGGTGAGAATGTACAAGGAGTGGTGACAGTGTTTAGCTCATAGACCACACACATGCAGTTTAGTTGTTAAAGCACATATTACAATTTAAAAAACAAAAAGATCAGCAGGTTGTGGCAAAGCTGAATGAATGCGGTTGACTAGATAGCGGTTTATGAGAACGCCGTTGAACACGAGGATGGGTCAGATTGAAGCCGGTGATCATTTGTCTCGGTATTGGTATAGCTTCTGCCTGCCGCTTACGCTCATTTATTGAGGCTGCAAAAAGCACTAACTCGATATATTGAGAGGAAGCCTGATGAGAGATTAACATCAGTCCCGCAGACCCCAGCTACTTCCTCTTGTCACACTTATAATTTGCTGTTATCAGCTTTTTGGGGTCAAAAAAATATAAGATCAACAAACAGGAGGCTTGTGGTCAGAGGGCCTCTAGAAAGAAGACTTTAGAGTCCTACTTTTATAGTTTAATATAGTCGCACTGAAATATGTGTACGGGGTAGTTTTGGCAGATCAAATACTGCATATTTAAAAGGAATAGTATGTAGCTTTCTTGCATCTGATTATCAGTATGATTCAATTTAGTATATGCAGAGTAAATATTGACTTAATTAGAATATCAGAATGTTCTGGTCTATTTGGACTTTTTATTTGCTGCCCGGAAAGCTCACTTACACATTTCCAATTGTAAATCAAACCGGATCTAACAGGATACAGGAGGGGGAGGGGGGAAGGATCCTAATCCTAGGCAAAATTTACTACTCCAGATAAACGCATGGCTGAGTCACTTGATGTGCCCCTGCCAGATTTCTGTGTTTTTGTACTAGCCGCTAAGAGAGGACAGGCGGAGCTGTATAGGCGACTCCGCACTTCAAGGCCAAAGGGGATGGCTGCTTCCCAGATGAAGTGTGTTGCTCGGTCCGACGCCCACCGACATCGGCACTTAAAGGGTCAACCACCCACACCACATTAGAGCTCGAGAAGGGCTATAAACAACTTTTTTACTACTGTTTGTTCAGGAGAACTTGAGTGAGTGGAAGAGGCTGCATAGAGCTGTGTACTTATAATGCTTTCAGCGCTGGGTGAAAACATTTTTGAGCCGGGGCCAGGAACATAGTGTTCCTTTTTCTCTGTAGCTGGTTGGAGTGTGACGTCTGCTGGCACGCTGCCTAGCAGGGTCAAGTTGATTCAAAGAAGAGAGCATATTGGCTGACAGGGCCTGGTATGCTGGTCTTGTCTGCACATGACAGGAACTCAGGTTTCTCGTGGATTTTTCCATGAGAACAGATTCCTTCAGGTGTAGCCAGCAATGATACAGCAAGAAAGATTGCTTAGTGCACTAATTTGACAATTAATCAGTCTGACTGCGTGTTGGTGTATCATCCTCTTGATTTTTGATATTGATTTTATTGTTTTTATTCATCATTAATTACTCATGAGTATGTTACAGATGGATGAACCATTTTAAAAGCGTTACTTTTTGTCTTTATATATAATATACACACACTTTTATAGGATGGGTGCTCATATTATTGAAATGAGTGTATGTGCATTCAATAAGCCTAGACTTCTGATTGCTTTAAACACTGTTTCAGACAGTTTTTCTGTTTCAGCTCTGTACAGGGAGAGGATATCCTGGTCATTAACGCAGCAGCCTCACTCACCTGCTGACAACTTCTGTTTACAAGGGTCAGCCAATCAGAAGAAAGGGGAAGGAATTTAACATTAGGGGGATCATTTTGACCCCAGTAACAACAGCAGTAATAGCAAAGGCATCATTTCTTGAAGAGGTTAGGTTGTTAATTTTCATCTAATTTTTATAATATTAAGGAAGATTTGACAAAACAAATATTTAAGATTCATTTTAAGGGATTTTATTAGTTTTATTAATGATTTAGAGCATTTTCTTACAGAATGTAAAATAAAAATACACATTAGAGTAAATGTAAATGAGATTGAACAGCTGATTGCCTACATTTTAAAACTGACCTCACAGGTAGCCACAAAAAACGTAAGAAACACATTTTAAATAATTATTGTGAAAGTAGAAAAGCAGTCAAAGTTTTCATCTCCTCCACATCTGCCTCCGATTACCAAACCTACAGCTTCACATTCAGCATCCATACTGCTCCGTCATGTTCGCACCTTCACTTCCTCAGCTCTTCTGCTCAGGGCAGAAGTCGTTTGGCTGCTGTGCTCTGGATTTACTTTGCTCGGATTAGTTCTCCACACTGGACTCTCTGTTCAGTTCAGCTACGGTTCCCCCGCTGCTCTGCACAGCCAGCAACCTGCCCTGTTCGGTCACACACTCCCAGCTCTGCTCCAGCTCATCATGTGCCCAGCAATAATTATTCATGGGTTATCTAACTACAGTCTCTCTCTATATGTATTTATCAGTCACATCTATCTAGCTGTAACTCGTTTTGTGGCAGGCTTTACACACAACCTCACAATGGTGTGTAAAACAATCATGTTTCTAAGCAACACGCTGTGCTGCAGTAGTGGTTTTACATTAATTTCTCTGGGGTCAAAATGACGCCCACAGCGACTTTGGTAAAAGTTGTCCGAATTCTTTTGATCGCACACACCCCAAAATTGAGTATTTGATGAATAAGCCAATTTTTGAAAATGGCAGAAAATATGAGATGATGGAGTTTTAATTTAACAAACCTACAGGATTTTTAAAATGGCAAGGGGCTCAAAATGAACCCCTTGGCATTTTCTAGTATGAAGTTTTTTGAGAGGTTGCACCAAGGCCCGCTATAAGATAAATAAGGGTTACTTTGAGATGTAAATCATTCAGAGCTCGTTTAGAGTCCTAGAATAGAAATGTGGAGCTGGATGTCCGCATATAACATACAGTTACATTTGACTGCAGCTGAACATTTTTAACGTTTTCATTCAAGAATGTCAAACTACAAAATTAGAACTGTTCTTCACATCAAATGCTCACTTTGTTCCCAGGTTAAAGAGCTTGAGATCTCAGGGTATGTGTCTGATGGAGGGGATATTGGCAGCCCAGTGACTTCAAGCAGACTGGATTCTGAGATCTTTCCTCTCCAAACTGGTGAGGGCAGCAATAAGTCAATCAGCAACTGGGTGAGATCTGCTCAGGCAATGCTGCAAACGCCCCAGAAACCAGTCAATAGACAACCCAAGACTCCAGAAGACTCTGCCAAAAAGAGAAGAAAGTTTCAAAGGTGTGAATTTTGTTCCTGTCTACTGTTTTTAAATGCCTAGTACCTCTGCTCATACACAGCATATGAGTGTATCATATTACTGCACCTAATTTAGTTTTATAGAAGTTTGATATCAGTCAAGTTACATAACATTAACCTCACACAGTTGAGCCTTCAAAATTATCATAAAGTTATATCAGAAACGCTCTTGAAACCGCACTGGTCTTTGCAGCCTTCATGGAGTTAGAGTTTCTGCAGGACGGTGTTAGTTTTAATAAAAATTGCACCTGAGCGTATAATATGTGTTATTGCATTGCTTGCATTGCTTCACAATACGAACAAACAAAGCAAGATGTATTGCTTGCAGCCAGGTGATAGACAGACTTTGGTGACAATGTTTCCACGGCAGAACTGATGATGAAAGGGACACCTGGTGGCACAATGTGGGTGCTAAATGTCGTTTGCAATCTCTAAGCCCACCAAATCTGACAGATGGCTTTCTGTAGTCTTTGACAGCTGGTTCTGTGCATCAGAAAATCTTTTACCTCACTTTGAAATAAACATTTCTGCTTGTGCGTTGGTTAGACTGCTTGCGCTCTGTGAGTTTATCACATTACATCATCTACCTCTGTGGGGGTGGGGGGGCATGCGTGTGTGTGTGTTTCGCAGTGGAGGTCTGGCAGAAAGGCTGAATCGACTTCAGTGCAGACAGAGGTCAGCTATCAGCTTCTGGAAGCACCAGTCCGTCTCTGATTCCTCGGCAGCAACAACCACAACAGGTGATCCACGTCACACGAGTCCTCTGCCAGATCACACCAGGATCATGCACACATAAACCTGTGAATCACCACTTAAAGTTTAACAGTGAACTTTGATTTGTGAGTGGGATGAAGCCTGGCAGAAAGGTGTGATATTTTTTTTTCTTTCTTTTTACCATACATGTGATTGTACTTAGGGGCCACGCTGAGGAAATGCTGGCTGAACTGTGAACTCGACATGTAGGTGACAGGAAGCTGCTTGCCTACCTTTTTTTTTTCTTTTTTCCTTTCCGCGGCGTACCAAACCACTTGCATTCTTTTTGTTAAGTATCTCCTCGTAATAGGACATGAGCATTGACTCAGAGGTGACAGTTGATTGTGGAAAATGAAAACGCCCACCTGATCTAACTTAGAGTTTGTGGTCAGTCGATGGTTTGACTAGCGTAACGAGCTACGAAGATGGGTTGAAATGTAGGAGTTTATTTTGACTTGACCTGGTTTCGAAGTCTAATCAATATTTGATCT
This sequence comes from Oreochromis aureus, assembly GCF_013358895.1. Taxonomy (NCBI): domain Eukaryota; kingdom Metazoa; phylum Chordata; class Actinopteri; order Cichliformes; family Cichlidae; genus Oreochromis; species Oreochromis aureus. The sequence goes on from NC_052959.1 coordinate 18,204,123, forward strand.
TTCTTTTGTCTTTTTTGCACAAAGACTTTTGTTTGTTTAGTCTTTCAACCCATTAATGCCACATGGCTGACATCAGGATTTTTTTAAATATAAAAAAATATATCTTTTGGTGCAAAATGTTCTTTTTCCAGAACATTTTTCACAATTTTATCTACTACACTCAACCTGCAAACTCCAGGCCAAACAGTCCCCATGGAATCAATGGTTCAAATCACCAATTAAGTAGCATTAAAAGTCATGTTTTCGGCCTCATACAAAGGCAGTTTTGGCCTCTTTGAATAATTTCCTAAATTATAATATATATCAGAGTGAACTTCTTTCTGACTCATACATTTGGATATTGATACGGCTCAGAGTTCACAGAATGGCCAATTTGACTGACACGTGTGAAGACATGTGCAGAGGATCTCTGTCTCCTAGGCCTCTCTGCTAATTTGGACCTGGTTTGCACCTCTCCACCACGTTTGTGTAGTTGGTGCCTTTTGGAGCATTTTAATGGCATTTATCTGGTAAATGCTACGCTGTGTGGTAGAGTTCAGCCGAGGAGTTTGTGCTTCTGTTTTGTTGAGTGAAATTCTGGCATTTTAAGCAAGATTTAGCAGGTTATGGATGCAGTTTGCTAAAGCCTCAGTCACATAGGCCTAGACACTTGTCTGCGATGCCCTTGAAACTTCTGGTCAAAAGGAAAAAAATGTGTATTCCCGACTCACTGGCGAGTGTTTCTTGGAGGTTGCTGTCTGTTGCTAGGTGAACCTGGTCACAAAGACGGTACCGCATTAAAAAACCTTCTTGTGATTGCTTTTGTTGCCCATGCATGACACACATCGAATTTCTCTGCAGACAGTGCTAGCTAGCTGCTGAGCAATAGTGAAAACTGAAAAAGTGCGACGCAAACTGGAAATGGAGAATGTTCGTGAAACTAACACGTTTTAAAAGGTGCTACTTTCACTTTTAAGGCAAACAGTCTGTTCCCAGTTTGCGTCGCACTCTTTACAAATTTCACCGCCATTTGGTCAATAGTTGGCGAGGGTTTGGAGATAAGTTGGTGGCTTCCATACAAACTAGGGTTTCGACTGTGGAAATCAGCTTGTGAATAAAACATTAATATTGAGGCCTCAGAATGCGGTTAGACTTTAAGTTAGCAGTGTCACTAAAGTTGTTGTTGTTGTCCTTTTGCTGCCCCCTCAACCACACGCAGAAGATTGATGTCCTTCCCCGTGCCTGGTTCTCCTTTAGGTGCTTTCCTGTTGAAGAGGAGTTTTTCCTTCCCATTGTTGTTAAGTACTTGATCATAGATGGTTGTCCAATTATTGGGGTCTTCTCTCTATTATTGTAGAATCCTTACTTTACAGTGTAAAGTGCTTTGAGGCAACCGTTGTTGTGAATTGGTGCTAATTAAATAAAATTGAATTCCAGTAATTCGAAGGAACATGTCTGTCATTTGCTTAAGTCCAGTGAAGCCTGCCAGCCTTAACTGATAACCTAGGACTCCACATTTTCATCTGAATATGATAACGTTGAAACTTCAAACGCCAAGTCCAAAACCAGGCAGTGACTTGACAGTGGTTTTGTTCATATTTTGGTGATCACATAATTACCAATAACACTGATGCAGACTGGATCGTCCTGTTCCCTGACGTCTGATTGTGATGGTGTGTGACTTATCTACGGTTAATTTAATTCAGTTTTATTTATATAGAGCCAAATCACAATAACAGCCTCCTCAAGGTGCTTTATATTGTAAGATAAATACCCCACAATAAAACAAGTATGCAGATGTTGAGTTGTTTCCTAAAATATTGAATTTGCAGGTCAAGAGGAGGACTCGAGTACTCTCTCAGTTTTGGCGTGCTGCCTGGTGTTATTGTAATGATTTTGTTATTTGGGATCTCAATGCACAGAGCACAAATGAACCACTTAACATTCATGTTTGGACAAATGCTTGTTAAAACCTAATACCTCTCCAGCAGTCTCCTTGATCTGATTTATTCGTATCATATTAAAATTCCCCCTCTGGCCACTTACTTACACACACACAATGAGCTGCATTGACTTTGCCCCCTTCTCTTCTGCAATTTTAACAATTCAATGCAATCAAGTTTACACACTTCACTTTCATGATGCCAAGTCTCCCTCCTATCTCGCTTTGGTTTACAGCTGCAGGGCATCGTTGTGATTTGCTCTTCTTAAGTATCTCTGTGGACTTAATAGTTCATGCCAAGCAGTCAGCGTTGTGGTAAAATTCCAAATATTTGTGCAGTCATCCATTGGGATTTACTGCATCTCATATCCAGCTCAGGCTGAGTCAGTAACGGCTTTACAGATATGCAGTGCAAGTTGTTCTGATGCTAAAAAAGAATTTCATAATGCATAATGAGTCCCACAGAAAGCATGAGTACACTGTGTACACAGACACACACACAAGCATTAAACATCTGTGTTGTTGTTGTTGTTGCTCTGATCTCCAGTGGACAGGGCTGGCGTGCTGGTGCTCGAGGTGCTGGAGGTTCATGAGGAGTGCAGCATGCAGTTGGCGCACTGCGAGCACCACCAACCCCCCGGAGATGGCCACCAACACGTTCACCCGGTCTCTGAGGAGAGCGCTCGTATGTTGGTGTTATTCAACAGAGAGACAGCTGCACAGCTGATTCCTGCACCCAGTGACATCATCCACATATATCCACCATGGTGAGCAGATGGAGCACAGGGCACACTTTTAAAGCTGACCCTTTTCATTATTTTTGGTTACAAAGTTATGGTTACCTATTAAAAATGGCTTAAGTTTCAAAAGGTCAGTGTATATAAGAATAATTCCAGTGAGCCAAAACTTCGGACTGCAGGTGGCTCCAGTTTTTTCTACTTTTAGCTCTCTGTGATGTCACTGAGAGCAGATATTCCTACTATGGTGGTATCAGTCAGAAAACGAGCATAGAGAACTCTCTTAGCTGCTGTTCAAACATGAGGGACAGCCAATCAGAAGAAAGCTGGGCCTTACCCAGAACTAAACAGCTTATTTTATTTTTTAAGATAGGGCAGCACGGTGGCACGGTGGTTAGCACTGTTGCCGCACAGCAAGAAGGTCCTGAGTTCAATTCCACCATCAGGCCGGGGTCTTTCTGTGTGGATTTTCTTTTCTGTCTGGCTTCCTCCCACCGTCCAAAGACATGCAGTTTGAGGGGATAGGTTAATTGGATAATCCAAATTGTCACTAGGTGTGAATGTGTGAGTGAATGTGAGCGTGAATGGTTGTCTGTCCCTGTGTGTTGGCCCTGCGACAGACTGGCGACCTGTCCAGGGTGTACCCTGCCTCTCGCCCTGTGGCGGCTGGGATAGGCTCCAGCGCCCCCCGCGACCCTGGAAAGGATAAGCGGAAGCGAATGGATGGATGAAGATATTTAGTTTTGGGTTATTTGACAGTTCAGGAGTGAAGAAGTAGACAAAAAAAGAATGGGAGAAAATATGCAGCAAAGTGTCGCGGGTTGGACTCAAACCCAAGCTGCTACATTTCAACCTTAAGAAATATGGCCGCCTGTTCAACCAGGGAGCTAAACCAGTGCCCAAACAACTTGTTTTAAAAAGAAGACAAGCTGAGGCCCACTAACACACCAGAGTTCAGTATAAGATGAATAAGGTTTAATTTGAACTGTGAATAATGCAGAGTTTGTTTATTTATTTTGTCTGTGGTGTTAATAGTTCTGTGCTGTGAGCAGCTGTAAGCAGTGTTTTATTTTTCCACTGCACCACTTAAACTGATAGTGAAGATGTGCTCAGTCTGTGGTTAACACATCATAGTTACTTTAACTGTTCCACAAAAAAGCACCACATTTACCAGTGGAAAGCTTTTAGTGTTTACATCAGCTGTGACTTCTCTGATGCACCTGAAAATGCAGCGCTGAAGTGTGAAATATGGCTGATTTGTGACGGTACAAGCAAGGAGACCGAACTGAAACTAAACTTTAGACCACAAATATTCAAACAGAGCCGATTATTAAAAGCTTAAAACGGGCAGATAGTTTACATTGGTGAAGACAAGGAAGTAAACTGGTACAGTTGGCCTTGACCAGCCCTGCTATTTAGTGTCTTAGTACAGATAAAGGCAAGGTGTGTGGGAAAAAAACGTAAGACATGTACACTTGTGAATACAAGATGATCCTATTGTGTCAAAACCAGTTTGCAGCCATTGTTATGATGTGCAAAGGTCAAAATTACAGTGTGAAGAGAATTAACTCTGGACCAAATTTTGAGGAATTTTTTTTTTTTTTTTCAAAGTACATAATTTTATGTTATTTTATGATTTAACATAACAATGAATGGATTTTTAAATGTTTAATGTCCTAAATATATTTTTTAAATAAAATCTTATATTATTAGGCACATGTGGTTGAATTTGGGCATGTGGTGCAGGAGGGTACTTGGTTAAATTTAGAGGTCCCATGTAAATGTCGAAAAATACAGAGAAGAAGAAAATCCTCACACTGAGAACAGTTTTTTATGTTTTTTTTTATGTTTTTTTTAATGAAATAATGGATGAATTATATCTGCTGTAATAGGCACATAATTAAATTTTAGAATTGGAGCATGTTTTCTGTTAATGTCTAAAATAGCACTGGGGCTGGGTGACATATCTGGGGAGTTATATCGGTCAGTGAAACCATTTTTTCCCCCTATCTTTGGTTTTTCTTTCTAAATCATCTCTTGGCTGGCGCTCAAAACCTACAGAGAAAAATACACTGTTGCGGGCAATTACTCAATGCACGAGTGACACAGTACATGCAGGGCAAGGAGCTCAGAAGACATTGAATAGGAGGTTTGCTGGAAGTTGTACGCCTAAAATCTTTCAAGTTGTACAAATGTGTGTTTTTAAGTGTAAAAACTTGGTGTTCTCATTTTACAATAGTAAATACTCGAGAGCCAGATGTGAAGAGCAGTGCCTCACATGGGGGGGATTGTTTTTGGGATTGTTTGGGAGTTGGAGCGAGGTAGCGGTTGACTCCAGCTGTTGGGAGTTTGGGTTGATCTGGAATATCCAAGCTGGCGGAAGCGCAGGGGCCTCCTCAGCGCTCTGACGTCACAAACAGCTCCAGGGAATGCTTTGCATTCCTCTTCCTGGCAGTAGTTAGGTCATTTCCAGCAAGCCGGGGAAAAAACACAGTAGGATTATTTTCTGGAGCATTTGGGAGTAGAGAGTGGAGGGAGCCAGAGGCGTGAGATTGAAAACACATGGTGGTTTGAGAGGATCTCTGGCTTTAGCACCTCTCCTTCCCTGTTTTATTCTCTTCAGCCGCAACCGTTTACTCCTTCAAAGCATTATTTTTGCGTGTATCTTAAAATCTTTTTTTGTTTATGTGTGGGGTTGACAGTTTAAATCAATCAGTATTCTGCCTGCATAAAAGCACATCATAACAGCAAGAAATGGTGGATGTTCTCTGAGTCTAATGTTAACAGCTACAGGCCAGGCCAAAGTGGAAAAAAGCAGAAATTAGATGAGCAGCCTGTCTGGTAAAATTCCTCTTATCAGTTTCCTGTGTGACACTCGAGGGGTTAACCACCCCCATAATTCCTGCAACGAGTAGTTTGACTCCTCCCACCTCCCACGCCTTGTTTTAAGTGGGCCGAGGCCCAAGCGGAAATACCTGCAGGGATTATTCACGTACAAGCTGTGACGCAAGCAGTCAGTACCACTCCTTAACCTGGCTACCTGTCTGATGATGACAACTGCCCACTCACCTGTTCACAATGGATCATGCTTCCTGTAAGGGTGTTGTTCATGTGAATATGAACAGCACGTTCTGCTCTGCTAAGATTAGAGTACGGCTTTTACAGATTGTTGTTGTGATCTCTTGTCAGATAACGATCGCTGAGGCTTAATCGTTGCTTGTTTAGTTTTGGTTTTTTTTAAGGTTGGCAAAATTCAGCTGTGGTGGAAAAAAAAACTAATCTCCTCATCAGAGTCAGTAAACAAGGTACCGTCGCTCTAAAAATACCACACTTCAAGTCCTGCATTCAGAAGTTTTATTTGTGTAAAAGCACTGGCAAACATTATTTAAGGTATTTAGAGCATAGTGCAAATTTATTTAAAGTACACCAGAAATACTTACACTCATTCAAACCACACAGGAATTGGTTTAAGTGCTGCTATATTCAGATAACGATACTATTGTATTGATGCATTAAAATGTAAGTATTATTTTAATGTGTTAGCGCCAATAGTGTAGATCATATAACTTCTTTATTTTTGGTAACATTGCATCATGTACTATGTACTGACATTTCAGTTTAATTCAGGTCATAAAAAAAAATAGGCAGGGGGGACACAGTACGTCACAGGAAGTAAATAACAGTAGCAACATAGCTAGGGGTCCTTCAAGTTTGCAAGATACAACTCTAACTATCACAAAGGAAAGGGTTAAACTTGACCTTAAAAGTAGCAAGTGTCTGTTTCATGAATCCAAACTGGGAGCTGGTTCCACAGGATAGGATCCTGATAGCTATGAACTCTGTGAACCTGTCAGTCTACAGTCTGAGAGTAAAATGCTCTATTAAGATAAAATTACAATATAAGGTCTTTAAAATATCACAGAGATTTCATGGTAGTGGTTATTTTAAGTGGAGACCACCAGAACTCAATAATATCAATAACAATATCCTACAGTTTTGATTTAGCATTAAAAGCTGTAGACTGGGGGCCATTTTTGTTCATAAAGCAAGCATAGTGTGTCTTGTGTCATAATCTTACGCCACTATAAACTCATATGCTTGTGACACAGCACCTCTGTCTTCTCAGGTGCAACAAAGTGCCCTGCTGATAAGCATCTTGCTTTATTAGCCCACTACTTGGCTGGAAAGCAGACGAAATACTGGATTTCATCTGCACTGTCAAGTGATACTGAATCCGGACAAGTTGAGGCTGTGGTAGAAAATATTCTCCCCTGTGCAGGGTCTCTGGCCCCAAAAAGTCTACTATCCTTTTTTTTATGATATAGAACCACCAAGAAAAGAAAAACTTCTTTTCATATATGTGTACTTGATATATACCTGCCATTAAGAGGGTAGATTATTTTGCAGTGGATGAGTCACAGGTGTCTGCATCTGCACTGGTAAAAATCCATTACTGGATTTTCTCCATAGTCATGGTGTAGCTGGTAGTCTTGCATAACCAAAAATGCTCCAGGGTATGGAAACCATGCCAGTAACGGTATGTACAGTCCAGCGCAATCAGGGACAACACTGTGGCAGGAACTCATACCTGTGGTGTTTAGCTTTTTTCTTTTCTTCTTCTTCTTTTGCTGTCAAAGATTGACTTAGCTCTACTTTACAGCTACAGTCTGTTTAATAATGACATGAAAAGTGGAAAATACTAGAAACACTCATCAGTACTATACAGTAAGGACTATAAAAAAATAAAATAAAAGCCTCCAAACTGACCAGCAAATAAAGTAATTCCTGTAAATCCAGTGCTCTCAAAGTCTGAACTCTTTAAGGTCACATTAGACTCCCTTTCATTAAATGTGGATGCACATAAACCGTGTGAATCTAATAATTTGGCTCATAAATTCTTTCCCACGGTGTTTTCATTATATGTCTAAACAAATAGTTCCCCCCTCCACACTTATCTGCGTGTTTAAGTATCACCACACGTCTCGGGCGAGCTGCGACATGCACAGAGGTTCCAGTCACAGAGTGCATTTGGCTCTGACTCAGCGATAAGCCATCATCACGGTATTATCAATGTTACATGTGGAAAAAATTAAGTCGTAATTCATACTTACCAACAACACCGTGCTATATAATTATCTAGCTGTTATCCTACTTTTTTTTTTTTTTTAAAGCTGTCAGGCCTGGTGCCACTCAGATGGGCCGTATTTATGTCAGTGAGCCAAAGTACCAGACCTGAGGTGGGGTTTTTTTTTTTTTTTGAGGTTTTAAAGGAGTGGTTCAGCATCTCTGTGCCACTTACAGATGAGTGAAATCCAAGCTGATAACATTAAAAAATTAAAGCGAGATCAGCACGTCAGGTCACACATACACACACTTTGCGTTTGATTTTTCATCAGTTCACTCTCAGGCTCGTTGACTGTGACGACTGAAGTATTTTTCCACACATGACATCACATTTGGAAAGTATTCTCACCCGCATCCCCCAGATTGAACACTGCGACATGTAATTACTTGGAAATTTTGTCTTTCAGTAGGTAAAGTAAAAGAGGACGCATGCATCCGTTGCGTTCTTCTCTTGTCTTGGAGGAGGTTAGCGTATTTGAACTTGTACTTTGTGCTGGGTGGTACGCAGCAAACAGACCTGTGGAGGTGGCTGGTACCTTATCTGAGTTTGACATTCAAAAAGTTCTCGAGCTAGCAGCCCCCACCCCTCTACGTTTATGCAACAGCCTCTTCCATTTAATTCACAATCTGACTGTTTTCAAGTGTTATCAAGACAATCATAACATAAAGCTGTTTATCTTTGCCCATCAACTTTATAGATGTTTATTTCATGCTATATTAAAATACCCAAACTCTGTTCCCTGGTTCCTTTTATTAAGAACCAGCATAAGAAACGCTCAAACAGCTGCTATACTAGATTTGCCTTGAATCTAAACTTGATGAACTTTACTTGTTGCAGGCAGAGCCTTTCTGTTGAGGGCATCAGCTGTCCTATTATTCTCAACACACACTTCAGCAAGAAGGTCTTCTGTGCTTCCAAAGCGGCCAATGCGTCTATTCCTAGAGGCCCAGTCTTTGCAGAAAGGTGCATGGCGTATTATTTGGGAAAAACATTCGGAGTGCTGGATGCATGCAGGACCACAGAGGAGAGCAATGTGAAGCAGGTGTGTGTGTTTGTGTGTGTTTTATCGCCTTTACAGTCAAGTGTGTAACATTTTATTTTCAATTCAAAATGTAAAGTACTTGTTGACATAAAGAGGAAGGTGTTTAGGAGATTATACAAACCGTATTATGCCTCTAAAACTCCTGTCATCAGTTTAAGAAAATGACTGCACGTTATGATTATGTGTGCAGTAGGTTTCTACTGGCTGTAAGGTTTCTACTCAGGTTTAGTCAATATGTATCAACACAAAACACTCTGAGGCTTGCATCAGTGTTTTTATGACTTTATAATTATGAAATCAACACTGAAAAGAGTGTTGTTTTTTTCCCCAGGTTTAATCATGCCCACTTTATACAGATCTCAGATATAAACAATAAATGGTCTCAGTTGGATGCAGAATCACTCTATTCTGCTGCTGTAGCAATCAGAAGTGATTGATATATGTATATGTTTGATTCACTGAGTGAGTTTTAATAGCAGTACTTTCATGAAGTTTAGTTGATCAACTAAAAAAAGAATATTTAGCTGTTTTCTCTTTTATGGAGCTAAGAAAGGCAGAAATTGTAGTTCTCTTTTACTTGTGAAGGATCATACACTGTGCAATGCACAGGCAGACTGCATGGACAAAAGTATACAGGGGCGTATAAAGTCCATGCAGTCTGCCTTTACAAACATTGAAGCTCAGTGAATTCAAGGATGATACTGTAATAGGATGCCTTTGTTACAGTGAGTCAGTTTGTGAGATTTCCAAGATATTCCACAATCAGCTGTAAGTGGTATTGTTACAGAGTGGAAGTGTCTAAAAACCACATCAACTCAGCCAAGAAGTGCCAGACCACGTAACATTATAAAGTGGGGTTACCGAGTGCTGAGACATATGGTGTGTATAAAAAAAAAATAAATAAATAATGAAAAAGACCCACTATCTGCAGAGCTGCTTGCCTCCTCTGACATTAACATCAGCACCAAAAACTGTGTGCCAGGAGCTTTGCGGCACAGCATTTCCATTGGCCAACCACCGCCTGTGAAATGTGTAGGTGGCCCAGTACTTTTGCCCATATAGCTTTTATAGTCTTTTTTCATTTCTTTGTTTGAGTGTTTTAAGAGCAGTGTAAACTGGCCATGTTCGTCTGTGCATTTATGTATTGTTTATGCATTTGTCTTAAAAAAAAAAAGTCTTAATTATTTAAAAACACAAACAACCTTAAAGTCTAGGAGCTTATTGCACTCTCTTCCAACAAAAATGTATATTATACTCATATTTGAATGTATTGGTGAGTGTCATATACTGCATTTCTAATAATAAGACATGCCTGCATTTTTTAAAAATATCTCTAAATATCAAATAATCTATTGATTATCTTATCAGTGAATGAATTGTTTGCTTATCACTAACTTCCAGATTCAATACATGTATTGTTTTATCCAGTTAAAACCCCACTGAAAGACAGTTAACTTTGATTTTAAGCTCAATAAGAAATCCAGATGTTCATTCATTCATTCATTCATATCTGAGATGTTGAGACAAGTGACAGTTGACCATTTATGCCTACAAACTTATCAAAGTACTTATCAGCGTAATCTTCTACCAGTCAGCTAACTGATTAAATCACCTATTCAGCTCTGAGAAGTCACACTTTGGGGGGATGTGGTGTTATTTTCTTGTTTTTCTCTGTTACAGGTTGCTCAGTGCAGTTTGGGGCCTTCTGGAGTTTTAACAAGACACTGCGTCTCTCTCCTGGAAGCTATCGAAGGTCTCGGCCAGGCTGGCTCTGTGGAACAAGATGTAGAGGTGGTTGTGCAGAGAGTTTACTCCATCCCCATTGCTGACTGCTCTCCTGTGTCCATCCTCAAACCAAGACTTCCCCTCAGGTCCTCCATAGCTCCTCCTGCGGAGAAAGGCAAAACAAGGTATTGTTGGGCGAGCTCATAATTGGGATCCCAGGGAGGCCTTTTGGTTTGTCACTTGAAGCCAGAAACAGCTGGGGAAAAATGAATCGTATTTTATCTGCTGTGAGAGCTCTGCCACAATTGAGATTATTCTTTTTGTTCAAATTTCATGCTAGTTTCTTTGCTCTCGGGCTTTGCATGCTTCTCCTCGGTGGCACGATGTGTCTCAGCGGTCGAGCTATTGTTCACAGCACAGCAGGCCCCACAAAGTGCTCACGCTGTCTCCAGCCATATGGCATTGCTTGACAAAGGACACAAACATTTCTAATTGAATCCAGCCCCTCTGTGAATGGTTCTGGCCAATTCTCAGGAAAGACAGCATGATGTTTTCAGACTCTCGTGCACCAGCAAGTCTGAGTTGAATTGTTGCCCATTCTCACTCCTCTGGGTGGAGCAGCTTTGTAGCAGTTTTTTTTCTTACCTTGATAAGGGGAAACCAGAGTGTGTTTCCTTCACATGTTAAAACATAATTCCTCTTGGTAGTGCAGAAAATGCAAATGAGGCCGATTTGGTTTTGCTTCATTTAATCAGCAAATAATTGAAGAATCATTTTATCGATTTGTATTTTATAAAGAAAAAACATTAACTGTTACACCGTGTGTCGTCTGTCAGTCATTCAGAATCTGCTTATGGACTCTGCCGGAAGAAGAGTTGCACAGTATAACCCAGTTTGCCATGTTTCCCCCTAGGGAGGCATTCAAGCAACAACCTGGTCAGATACCTGCACCACGTTTTCTGGCGTTTTTTCACCAGAAAGGTGCAGGGATTCCTTTTCTGACTGGGGATTTTTCCTTCAGAAGGAAATCTATGTCCTATTATGTTGCAACCACAAACCCCACAAACCCATGTTTCTCTGACGTCCTGCACCCAAGAAATGTAATTACACATTGATCGATGCTGCCCGCGACTGTTGTGATGGGCCCCATTAGTATCATTGATTCCTCTTGTCCTGTATATTTCAGGCTCCTCTTTCAACACAGTTTTTAAATTTATCAGTGACAAAATAACAATCATGGCCTTAATAATAAGGAATCATAATTATAGCATCAATTTTAGGACTCACAAATGTCAGCAAATTCCTGGAGCGAATATCACATTGGACGTGAGGCAAGCTACAAATCACTAAAAAAACTTAAGCTCCGCCCCACTAAAAAATAACCCTAACAAAGAATGGGTACCCAGGATGGAAAAAGTTCCAGCATTTTATTTGTTTCTAAGTCATCGGGACACCACCACATAGTAAATAACCCATAATGCACAAGCACAAGCGTCAATGCCGACAAAGATGTTGGCAAATTGTGCGTGTTATGCCGTAGGCTCTACAAAGATTCCTCACTGTCTAAATCAGGCCTGAGTCCTGTGTGTGATCCCTTTAGTCACAAGCTCATGGCTGTGGGTAAGAGTAAGCCTCTGGATAGACTTTCCTTCATCACAATGACAGACTAGTACAACTGTAATCCGGCTGCCAAGCTCCAGGTCCTGTCTGCCCTCAGTGATAAATAAGACTGTGAGCCCTAAAACTACCAGAAAAATAAATAAATAATGCACCTAATTGGCTCAGGTGAGGAATTTCTTCTCCCTTGTAATTCACTCCCAAATGGCAGCGTTACTGACCCATCCTACCTGAAAATGCATATATCTGTCCTTACTTTTTTTTGTAGGTATATCATTTACAGGATATATCTTAATCATTGTGAAACTGTTTCTCTGGCAGATATTTGCTGTTTTTAGTCATTGTAATGCTACAGAAGGGTTGTATGTGGATCGTAAGGGCCCAGAACTTACAGTTTGTTCACATGTCTTTGTATTTCCACTTCCGAGTTGTTATTCTAATATTTGTGATCTGTGAAAACGATGGGAAACTGACAACCTTGGGCTCTTCTACTGTGAAGTGTATTTGAATGGCGGTTTGCCCTCCGGGGCTCTGCAGGGTCACACACCTATGACACTGTAGACAACTATTTTGCTGGCTAATAACCAGTTAGTTACACTTTTACATAAATCGAACAGATTTTTACATTCAGAGACTTGCTCGGTTTTGGGGGGTTTTTCACACTCTTAAGATATGACTACAAATATTTCACAATAAAAGCCAATTAACTGGACTGCTTTTAATTTGAAAAGTCTGTATTGAGTTTGTACTGTAATATACCAAGGGCACTTGTTGATGAAGTTTCAGCTTTGTGTTCTTGTGTTCAATGTAAACATTAGCCTTTTCTAACCTAATCAAGTAGTTTGATTGTCTAAACTCAATCAAAGAAAGAATTTGAGAAAAAAAAAAAAAGCAACTGAAGTGTTAAAGTAATTCCAAAGAAAGTATAAAAACGATCCATTCTGTGTGGGAGGTGAGCTGCGGTCTCTGGTATGAGAGGAGTAATTACTTACGTCACCCCGACCAGGCTCCAAAAATATGGACATATTTTGTCCTTTTAGACCTGGAACAGCATCACTTTGTGTAGCTGGATGTGAATGATTAGCTATGACACCAACAATAAAATAGTAAATGAAGAAAGGGAGAAATCAAGTTCCAGGAACATAAATCTGATTACGTTTTGTAAGTATTTCATGGTCTGGCTCGAGACTTTTTACATGTTTATGATCCTCTGACAGTGTGGATCATCTTTCCGTAGACTGAGTCATTTGCTCATTAAAGTTTATTTGGTGTAAACAGGATTATGGGAGCATAACACTTGTCCACTAAGGATGGGAAGTAGCTTTTCTTTCCCGTTTGATTCTGATTCATTCACCAAATTGTTCATTTCCACTTTGCTGAGCATCACCAGTAAGTCCTGTGAGCGAGGTACAGGTCTCTCCTTCAGCCATGACCAAGTGGTAGCCGCTCCGAGTCTCACGTCTACTAGCTTTTCTTTGTAGACGTGTTTGAAGCCACCCATAAAATTTAAAAAAAAAAAAAAAAAATCCTTCAAGCTTTGTTTTTGTTTCCAACAATGCCTGAGGTAAATATTTGTCTCCTCAGTTACCAAATGTCCTGCTTTGTATGTAGCGCTGCATACGAGTGCGGCAGCAAATGACGCAGATGAGAGCGCCGAGACTGAACCAAAACAGTGAAGTTGCAATGAAATGAAACATGCTCGAATGCTCAGTAGAGCTGTGGTTAACTACCAGGGATGAGTAATGAATCTGTGGATTTGCCACACATAAAATGCAGGTTTGTTTCCACTGCAGATACAAGAAGATTTGTTTTTTGTTGTTTCATATATGCTAAATTATCAAAAATCTTCCAGTCTTACTGAAATGATTTGTTTGTGTGGTCTTGTAGTAGTTAACAAATCAGTAAGTGCTACATTTGAAGTAAATCCAGTAAGTATGACCTTTAGTTGCCTTGGCCTTCCCCAGGCGTGTTGTTTTTGTCCTTTTGCTGAGTAATAAAAGCAGCGGTTTCTCCAAGCGGAGGGACCTGAGGGACCATCGGCGGTAAGGGGAGGAGACCCCCGGTCAGCTGACAGGCTAACTGACTACATGAGCTGCGGTTGTAACATGACACTCCTGCCATGCTGCTTCTGTGGCTGGTAAACAAATGAGCTGCCCTCTGACCGGAAACACTCTTACCCTTTCCTCAGTTTCTCTCTGGCTCGACCAGATTCAGCAGCCTCGGGTTTGTAGTGAAAGGATGAAGGTGGGGCCGAGGTTAGCAGTCGATCACAAGGGTTTAAGTTTAGAATATCAGGATGACTCAGCCGCCTTTATTGTGACAGATGTGAACATGGTACACAAAGTTTATTTTGTTGCCCAGCCATTCCTGAATTTAATTTATTGTTATTATTACTATTTATTTATTTTTGATAACATGGGCAAGCTTTGCATCACTTTGATCACTTGTATGTCTTTTTATGAGAGTCTTTGCTTTGCATTGCTGCTCAGAAATGACATCATGTGCTACAATCTGTTGCTTGTGTTACTTCTCCAGAATACATGGCTGCTTTGCGGAGAGCAGTGTAGTTTACTTCGCAGCCCACAGGGCTCATTCTGTGTAAACATGAGGACAGTTTGTACCTCTCATGTTGTGTCCCCGGCCTCTATGACTCACTCGCCTGGTCAGCGCGCTTATTTGATCCTTTTGTTGTTTAGCCACTGTGTTAAAACACGAGGGAGACGGGCCAGTATGATATTTATGCCTGAAGAAGATGTTAAGTTCCCGTAAATTTGGGATGGAATAAACAAGGAGATTAACTGTTTGCAGGAAGTGAAGAGAGACTGGTTGTTTTTTCTTTTTCTTTTTTTTCCTTCTTTTTTTCTTAGTTGAGCAGGAACACAATGTGCTGCAGGGATCCTGTTACAAACGTGTTTATCACTCTGCCTGCAGTGATTGGTGGACAGCGCATAGGAAGGAATCCCGCCTGTCCGCCCCCCGCCAATGAGGCCTCTCTGCTGTATTCTTAATGTGTGGGACTTTTACTTGGTGTTTTTCCAAGTAATGTGAATGTGCGCTGGCTTCCATGCGTTCGCAGTGTGACTGAAAGAGTTTATATGTGTGTAAGCACAGACCCAGTGGATTGCACTTCCTGGAAGAAAACCTGAGTTGCTGAGAATTCTGTGATCACTCACAAAAACAAATTCCTGAAAATGGCCTGTGACTAAAACTGGCCAGTGACTGAGGATATTTTTTCTTCTTTTTTTTTTTTTGTGGGAGTGAGGGGAGTGAGGAAGTAGGTCTTTGAACGGCTAAAAGGACTGACAGAGGGGGAAGGGGGTTGTTTATGACAAGCCAGCACCACAACAAGTCCCGTCACCCTTTTCTCTCCAGTCTGTCAGGTGTCCTATCAAGTTTCATGCTTCAAGACTGAACATGCTCCACGAAAAGTAAAAGTGTATTTACACCAAGCAAGACTACCAGCTGTATTTATATTTTAGGAAAGGTCAGATGTTGATTTGTTGATGTCTGGCTTGTTTTGATAAACTGCAGCTTTTTTTTAAATCACCCATGCTTTGTGCCGTTAGTAACTGTGGTTTTAAATGATTAATTTCCTTCTTTTTTAAAAATTAAAATATTAAAAACTGTGTTATAGATCTCCAAAACTATTAGTGAGTACATATTAATCACAACATTGCACTGGCCTCACATGTTCCCTAGCTGTGATTAGCATTTCTAATGTCTAATGTTCTATTGAGTATTTATCAGTAGCAAATATGCTGTAATAAATACTGAATAGAACATTAGAAATGTATATTAATGAACTAAAAGATCTTCAATGTGAACTTTATTTACTCCTGGTCTAGAAAATTGCAATTTCTGTCCTTTAAGAAAATAATCCCCCTCCATTTTTTTTTTTTTTTTTTTTTTGATTGATGAAATCATTTGGATCCTCAGTGAAATATGAACACCTCCAGCAGGAAATACCAGGCTTGGTCAGGTCTGGACAAACAGAAAAGCATTGTTACTTTTGCACTGTTCATGGGATTTGTCAACCAACCAACAAACAAACAAGCAAAAAATACAGCCAGTCTGTTTTCTTGAGATATTAAACACGTTTAAAGTTGAGCCAGTTGCATTACTAACATATGTAAATGATATAATCAAGCAAGCCATTTATTAGTTGTTAGAGAAAGAATTCCTAAGTGCTAATGAGATGTTTAACAGTCAAGTTTTTGTTTTATCATAAAAAACACTTCATCCCGTATTCAAGCGAATGACTGATAAGTCGTCCATTTATCTAAAATACCTTGCAGTTTGTGGTTTCACATACTTGAATAAGAAGATTTGCTGCTTTGCTCTGTTTTCTATGACTCTGATTCGAGGTTTAGTCTATTGGTTGATCAAAATACACAATATGTTAGGCACATATGAGACCACCTACACATTACACCTACAGGAGCTGCTTTGCCATGGAAACCCATGCCACAAAGTCCCCAGTGCAAAGTTTATGCTGATGTTATTGAGTCAGCAATAACTTTTACCTCCTTTATCACATGCTGACCGACTTCTGTTAGTCAGCACTGGAGAGCCTTCTGTCCTACTGCTGTATGGTGTGGTTCACTGAGAGGACCTGCAACAGGTGGTGAGGGAGGCAGAAAGTGTTATCAGTGGAACTCTACACTCCTTTGGTAATAGTCACACTAGGCCACTGCGACTGAAAGCCATTTGTATCATAATGGATCACACCCACCAAAGACATCACCTATTCTTCCCGTCGTCCTCTGGGACCATTCTGAATAATGAAGTCCAAAACCAACAAAGTAACAGTATTTTTTTTCCCACTAGCAGTAAGAAGCATAGCCCTTTTTCTCCTCTCTGATGGTGTTTTCAAACCTATGGTTCATTTTCTTTGGTTAGTTATTTTTTCCCCCGTGGTTTGGTTTGTTTTCACGCAGAGGAAAATCCAAGTGAACTCCAAGCGAACCAAAATGTGTCTCTACAAACTACATGAGAATGTTCAGTCCACTTATTGGCCAGATGTGTCTGGGGTGGGAGCATCAAAAGTATATACAGCACAAAGGTGCTGTGTTCTGGGTACTGTGTACTGGAGAATTTACCTTCATTTTACTGCTAGCTGCTTGCCCGTACAGACCTTTGCACATTTATAGTACCTTGCCGCATCCCGGAATATAAAGCATAGGTGTCTACGGGAAGGTTATTGGGTCAAACTTGCAACCAATTGGTAGTTGGTTTGCATAGAGGTCGGGTCCTGTTCACATCATAATCGAATCACTCTGGAGTTCATTTGGAACTACATCAAGACCACTTCCTCCAAAGTTGTTTCGGTGCAGTTGTTTTGGTCTGTACCAGAGTACAATTACCGTGTTCACATCTGCACAAACAAAGTGCATCAAGGGTATGATTTAAACTGACTGAACACCAGAGGTGTGAAAACACCCGAAGACTGGTATAAGCACTGGAAGTTCAGTTTTAAACATGCTACCCTCAGATCTTGCAGTGTCACATCCAACCACACCCCTAAGGGTTATAGTATCATTGGGCATGTCAGAGGTGAAGTTGCTCAGTAGGACAATGGAGTGACCGGAGATTGGGAAGGTCTAGGTCTACAGAACGGGTGGCCCCTGTGACCCGACCACCAGACACTCTCCTGCGTGCCTTTGTCCTGGGCCTGGCTCCTGGATTGGGCAAGGTACCACGATCCATTGTTTTGTTTCTTTTAACTCCATAAAATCACCTTGCCCGCCTATAACTTAAAACAGCAGGCATTTGGAGATCCTACCAGCTTGACCCTGGCAACATACCTCCTAGGATCACTAGGGCGCATAAAACGCTTCACTATAGTGGGGATTCATGTGGGAGTCTGTTCTATATTATGCACGTTGTAACTCTGCTCTGTGACTTTATGTGGTGTAACACTTTGTGGCTGACTTGCCTAAACGCTTCCACTTCACAATTTGAAAAGGTGCAAATGATTGCACTTTACAATAATATCAGTTATAGCTGAGGGTGGAGTATCTAGGAGGGAAGAAATATCACAAACAGACTTGCAGCACCACACTCAAATTTAGAGAGCTCTTTAAAACGACCCATTCTTCTACAAATGTTTGTAAAGGCAGACTGCATGGCTAAGTGCTGGATTTGATACACCTGTGGCAATAGGACTGAAAACAAGGTTCAGAAGAGGTGTGGCTGTATATCAAAAAAACAAAAGAAAACAGGTTAATCAAGTTATAGTGTTAGTAATGTAGTCCATGCTTCCTCCAGCTGTAGTCAATAAATATATATGTATATGTATATGTGTATATATATATATATATATGTATATATATATATATATATGTGTGTTTTTTAAACAAAAGGAATATTACTGTGTTTTGGAAGAATTTTAAAGTTTTGTATTTGACTTGCTGGCTGTTCCTTTCTCTGATAAACATCATGTATAAACTGGGCAGGGGTCCATTTACTGTGCTATACAGGATGAACTTCTGCACTCGTGTTTACAGCTTCGTAAGCAAAAGAAACCCAGCAAGGGCAGCATTTGTCTCGTTCTGGTGTGTCAAAAATAACTTGTTAATTTAACAAAGTGTTGTATATGTCTGATTTGGGATTTTAGATTAAGCAAACAACTGAAAATAATCTTGGTTAAATCTTTGGCTTATACCACCGAAAGTCATGTCTGGAATGATATTTAGATATCTATTTCCAGGTCCTTCAAAACAAACACAGACAGAACCCAAGTATAGCAACAGAAAACATTCGTAGGCCCAATCAGTCGGTTAAAAACAGTCTCAAAACTTTCCTCTGTCTGTTGTATGCACATGCATCCACATGCATTATGGACAGTCCTCCCTTTTCCCTTGTTTTTCTTCCTCCTCCTCCTCCTCCTTCTCTTCTTCTTCTCTGGCCGTTGCTTGTCTAACCAGGGGATATAAACTCTACTGTTTACTCTCAGGGCTGGTACAGGGCTGTGTCTGGGCTTGACTGGGAGAGATAGTGGAGCCTGTAGCAGTTCAAGCTCTTCACTCAATGGGAGCAGTAGAGTGCAGGCATACACAGCAGTTCACTGCCTCATAACTTTGTATGCCAAAGGTCATCTGTGTCAGCGGCAGCCTGTCAAACCAGCCACCAGCATTAACAGTCATAAATGTCAAGACTAAGCCTGAACTACATGGGTGTACTGTGTGACAGGAATGTTTCATTACTGCAAATAAAAATATTATTTCTTTGAAAGGGGAATAAGAAAATCATATTACACTTATACTGTATTTTCAACACAAACACTTGTGCTAAACCATTTATTTCGAAATTATTTATTGATCAGCTAATTTGCATTTACAATCAACCCAAAAATGAAAATGATCCTGTGATTGTGAAGGCTTACAGAATAACGAACCCTGACAAGTATTTGGTGGAAAATGCTTGTAATTATCTGCTTCTTTTGATAAATCCATCTTTATAACGTGTAAACATACATTAAAAGGATATTGCGTGAAGTTTTGAGGTGCAAAATAGCAATGCTGTTTAAGTGGGTTCTGGTTTTGTGTGTACTCTTCACCTTTTTAAAGACACATCTGAAATATAAATCTTAAATATATCTGGAGTTTGGAAGGTGGTGAACGGTGTCCCAAAAAAAACACACCAACATGCTGTGGAAAGCAGTTTAAATAAACGGCTTCTAGCACATATATCATGGCCATATAGTCTGTTTATAAATATTCTGGTCTGTTCACGCTAAATGCAGATGAAACTAAACTGTGGTGACATTCAAAGTCTGCAGAGACGCAAATTCATGCAAATTCATGGCAGGTATGTGTGATAAAATTTGTAAACTAGGCAGAAAAATTTGCTTCACACTGGGTCCCGAAGGCCTGTCAGTGATTCTCTTGATATCAGCAACAGTTAGAAATGGAGGAAAAACCTGTTGTAGGCATCTGTGGCCAGCTAGAGGTGAATGACTGAACTTAATGAAAACTGACTTCTTAGGAGGTCCTGAAATTATACCGTCATTTGATGTAAGCTGTCAGGTGTACTTCACTTCCTCCTCTCAGAGGGTGTTGTGAACAAATATTTATAGTTTTCTATAAATCTCTGAGCAATGACATGAGTCAAATGCACTTATCCTCCTTATACCACATTGTTTATGTATCTGTTACAATGGCACATGCTAATATTTAACATATCCAGTTTCAAATGAAAAAGTGAGGTCAGCATTTGTGAAATAAGCCCACAAGCGTAGGCTCCAGACTGCTCTGTTTTTTCTCCTCTTGGCCCTGTATGAAGTCACCTAAAGCAGACATCACCTAAATGTTCATCTCAGGACACAGCTCTGTTAGGACTCCCCTACAGTTCAAACCTTCTGTCTGTGGTGGTCAACCAATCAGAAGAAAGCAAGTTTAACGGGAGAGAAGCCAGAAGGGCTTGTTTAAGATAGAGGATGAACCTTGGATTTCTTTTTACTCTATTCAGTCAAAAAAGGAGTCTTAAAATAAGCTTAGCACTTACGAGGAAGGAAATGCATTAGGCATGTCTATTAAATACGTATCTTCACGGTTATAGAAGGAGATTCACAACTTTAAAAAAAAAAGTGATTTACTTAATATGTTAATAGTTAATGACTTAACTTTTCCCAGGTTGTGTGTGCTTGTCCAGGACAGCTACGGGATGTTCAGTGTGGTCCAGCTGCACCTCCTGCCCAGTGAGGATGACCTCAGCCGGTACTGCCAGATGTGGCAGGGCAAGACCTGCATGCTGAGAGGCATTAAAGTGATACAGCGGGTCACACGAGAAAGGTGAAGCCCACATCTTCCGCTTCTCTTTGTAATCTTGTAATATTATACAGTTCTAATCGCATAATCACGCTGCATTAAGAACTATGTAATCCAGAGTCTCCGTTCCCCTTTCTTCGCCCTCACCACCTGTGCTGTCATTCGGTTTTAACAGGATACACAATAATAGCGCATTTAAAAAGAGCACAAACGCACGCACAAAGTCCTCTTTGCCTTTTTATCGAAATTTCAGTTCCCAGAAATTGGGGGAAGTTCATGCTACAACTGATACCAATCTTGCTTCACAGGTTATCTTCTTAGTCTTTAGCCATCAGGGACAAACTGCCCTGGGTGGATGCTTGTGATAGACATGTCCTTTTAAGAACTGCTTGTGAAGTAGCCTGGGGACCTTATGTGCTGTAGAGTCATGGAGCCTCATGCTATGCCATCACACACAAATGAGCCTCAGTGACTCTCCAGTATGCTTATCTTTGAATGTCCTGATTTTTAAAAGCTTTAACGACCACATTTACAATACAGTGAGAACTGGCAGTGCTATGGCTATGAACCAGATTATGTTGTTCTGCCAGCAGTGTGACTGTGTTTACATGTAAAGTGATACTGAGGTGCGTACTCGCTTTTCCTCGTGAGTTTCCATAGTCAAGATCCCAGATTAGAAGCAGTTAGAAGAACTGACATGGGTACATTTAGACACCAACTGGGGGTATGTTTACATCCTTGGTATTTTCAGTGCCATCGCAGCCTATAATTTCCCCAGAGGGTGTCTGTGGCGAGACTCTGATGGATGGGCTATCTTCAGAGGTGCACTCTGACCATCTTATTAGCTCAAGTGGCAAAACACGTGGGGTTGAGTTAAATCAGGCATGTGTTTCAGAGAAATTGTGACTACTGGACTTCTAAGCATATCCTAGAAATCATACCGTAATGTGGACGTATTATGTGTTCCCTTATTATTTTTTGTCATTTGTTGCGATGGTGGCTGCTCATATTAATCGTGGTCAGAGTATGTACGAGTAATGAGGTGGATCAGACTCAGCTTCAGACAGTTTGTTTAACTCTTTGCTCTGTGTGATGTCAGTAAGGGTGGATATGCCTAATATGGTCTTCTCAGGAACACAGCTCTGCAGCCCCACCCAAATGCTGTTCAAACCTTCTGTTTGCGAGAAGCAGGCTTAAGCAGTTGGCTTAAAAACTGAGGGAAGGGAACTAAAACAGCATGTTTCAGATAGTGAATGACCTGAAGGTCTGCCCAAGACCCAGAATGAGATGAATAGGGATTGTTTTGAACTATGAATCATGGAGTGATACTTTTAGTGTATTAGATTCCCTAAAAAGGAATTTACAGTCTCTCACAACAAAACATGCTCTCCACCCATGTCTGTTCATAGTGCGTCTTAAAGATGTGAAAAGTTGAAGTGGGATTGATTTGGACACCCAGAACCAAAAGCCTAACATTCAGACAGACCATAAATCCACATTAAAGCAAACTAATTAACACCTCTGAGATAACAAGACTGCAAGAAGTCACTGCTGCTGAAAAATAGAGAACTATTTTTTTGTATTTGTATTTGAACCTAAACTCACACTCACTTGGTTATAGTTACTTCATAGTGTCATACACCAGTTATGTGGCAGATCTTGGTTTGATCGTTTTTTTGGCCAAACCAGAAATATCTGAATTTGATGGAGATCAGTTAAATCTGCAGCTCGCTTTTCAGCTAAAAAATCTTTTTTGCTGTCTTGCCAGTTGTTACACGAGACGTTTAACACAACTCTCGTGTCTGTAAGTTAAATATCAGCCTACATGTAGCTGTATGTCATCGTGTTTTAGGTGTCTTTTAGTTGTTTTAGGTTATCAGATTTCCTCCTGTCTTTATCATAGCCCAGGCTAACTTGATGTTATTTTAGAGACAGATATGTGAGTGTCAGTAAGTCCTTGTCACCGAACAATGGTTGAACTATTCTATTACAGTATCAGCCTGGCACGTGAGCTGTGTGGGTTGTCATTAAGGGAATGATTGATTGATCGTAGTTTTTTTTTTTTTTTTTTTTTTTTTTTTTTGAGGACATTTGCCAACAAAATGAAATAGAAACTGTGTAATGATTAGTCATCACCCACTAACAAAAGAGATTGAAGTATCACTAACCACAGACTGCGGTGGCCATTGCCACTCGTTGCATTCAGACGCGTGTGCTTAACTTTTGTTAAACTAAGTATTCAAAGGCAGCATTAAAATCACCGCGTCCTGAATGAGACCTGTTAGCTTGTCATTACTCATCCTTGAGCAGTCCTCACTGGACTCGACTGGGCTGCAGAACCAGTTCCACACAAAGAAACTCTGTGATTAGAGGCTGACTAACAGGTTGTTAACCACTGGGTGATATGACAGCTCACACATGAACAAGTTGGCAGCTCTCACCTGAGCAGAACTCAGAAGGGGCTTCTTAGAAGAGAGACAAAAGAGCGGGAGATTGACGCGATATGCTGGAGTTGCAACTTGCTGTTGTTCCCCCGTTTGTAATTATTGAGTCCTTACTTGGAGTTTGACGTCACTTAAACATCATAAAAGCACATCCAGTTTGATCCTGCTCCAGTCAGTCATTCGGGTGATTAAGACTGCGGTGAGAAATGGCAAATGTCAGTCATCAGGGCTTATAGTCACAGACAATTCATGTCACTTGTAATTGGTTTTCCAAACCTTGTTATTTTTGTGCCACAATGATATCATAATTTGCATAGGGTGTGAATGTTTCCCAGCCTTTAACCTGCCGGTAAGAAGCAGTTTCAGCGTAGTTCTCCTCTCTGCCAGCCCGAGCATGCTCACTGTTAATTCTAGGTACTGTTAGGACAAGCTCTGTTTTAGCAGAAAACCGTTTCAGTGGAAGTGAAACTGGCTGTGAAAGCTCTCCATCTCACTTATTCACTAGTTTCACCTCCTACCCCCCCTCCCCTCCCCCTCTGTGCCCCCCTTTTCACATTTTCTCTCTCCCAAAAAGTTGATTCCGTTCATCTGGTCTTAGTGTTCAGCAACCTTATAAACCCTTAAGAAACCTGCATTCAGCTGAGACCAAAGAAGTCACTTGGATGAGTGACAAAACATTTCTCCCACTGAAAACACAACATCCACATGAACAGAACCAACTTTTTGTTGATTACCTGGATGATTGAGCATGCATCTCTCTCTCTCTTTTGTCTCACTCCCAGGAGCTCCAGGCTTTTCAGCTTGATAGACAGCCTGTGGCCCCCAGCGATGCCTCTCAAGGATCATGGAGACTCACTTAGTATGCCAAGTGTAAGTCCTCACCGTAGAGATAATTCAGCTGAGGCCTATAACAGGAGCTGAAACCAGATTTAACCTGCTGATAGTTTTGTATTCAGCTGATCAGTTGTTAAGCCTGTAAAATGCCCCAAGGCAGCATTTAAAATTTGTGATTGAAATGTTTTTTATTATTATTATTTTTTATTCAGATCCCAAACAAAATCATTAGCACTGTAGTAAAATAATTTCTAAACCATTTTTTGTTTATTTTGCAATGTTTTATTTCCAAGTACAATCCTTTTTTTTTAAATTCGGTGATCAGAAATTACATGAAACATTTCCCTCCAATAAAGCAGAAACAACAGGATGTGGACTGACCGTGCTTACGTTTCGAGTCAAGTAAAACCACAAACTAATAATGAAGGAATTCAGCTACTGTTGCAGCCCTAATTAAATACACATATATTCAGTTTGCATTGTTATACAACACAAAAAGAAATCCCCGAAAACTGTGACAACTGAAACGCAACAGGAATTAAACTGCTTTTATATAAACTGAATTTAGTTGACATCCTGATAACCAAACTGAACTTTGAACTTTGCCTCTTTCCTCTTCATGCTCGCTCATTCAGAGATGCGATCAAGTCGGCAGCAAGCAGCTGATGTTTTCTTCCAGCATAGGTGAAACCTGCGGTAGAGATTTTGGTGAAAAGTTTGTCCCAACAAAACAAAAGAAAATAACAGAAAGACTTTTAAGAGTCACAGTTCTTTATTTCTTCGAATCAACAGCAACTTGTTTAACTGCATTTGTTTCATCCTTGCTCGAAGCACTTTTAGCACAGATAAAATCACCCTTCTTAACCCCACCCACTGACTAAACTCTGCTTGGTCATTATTGAACACACCACCTGACCTGCCTGAATCACATATCAAATTTGAGATGTGGGCGGTGGTTCACAGAGCTCTGGAACCACTTTGAGTTTGCAGTTGTCTCTCATTTCCAGCTTTTTCTTGCAATAAAACAGGAATGTAGCATTGCTGAAGAGTCAAACGGATCATTTTAACAGAGGGGAAGTCAGCGTAGAGCAGCTTAATTAAATTAGATGAAACCATGAAATGTTGAAAACGTCAAAAAGAGAAATCCACACTGCCAATTTCCGAAATGTGTTTTCATTCATCTCCTTTGGTCTCAGTGTGTAGAGCTCTCAGGGCCGTGTGAAGACAGTAGCCTGCTGAGAACGCTCTGTGACTTAGCCGTGTCCTGTGTCCACAGGAAAGCCGACCTTTGGCTCCAGCTCCGAGTTTCTGCTACCTGCTGTCAGGCCAGGAGAGCTCAGTGGAGCCCACCGAGGATCAGACCGCTTCCCTGCTTTACCTTCACCCTGCACAACGTACCTTACGAGACATACTGCAGGTGAACGGTTTCTCAGAGCACTCACGCAGAAATTTTCAGCAGATTGAGATAAGTTATCTTCAGCAGGTTGATTTGAACCTTTTCTTTTTCAGAGCGAGACAAAAACCTGCCGCTGCACTTTTATTGCCACCGTTTTATACAAGAGAATGCAGGTACTTGTATCTTTATTGTCATGCCACAAAAAGAGCGATTTAATTGAACCTCTGTTAAAGAACAGAGCAAACACTCTGCCCTCTGGAGCGCCGCAGTCTTCCTGTTGAGATCATTTGAACTAACATGCTGATAAGCTCTGACGTAGACAGCAGAGTTCATATCGCCCGGTCTATGACAGCCTGTGCGAGGCCTCGCTGTTCTTCACCATTGATTGGTGAGACCTTTAAACTTTGACCAAGATGAGATAACAGCTCAGATCAAAGTGGTGGACTTTGCCATGCACTCACACCACTGAAACACAGATATTTAACTTTTTAGTGTTCTTGCACTCCTTCAGCAGCATTGTTTGTTGATTGATTCCTCTTTTCATAGCTCTTTTCAGGCAATTCTTCTACAGAAGTGATGAATACCATCTGATTTCTGCTTTGTAAGCTCTTGTTGTGTCATGTTTCCTTTAATTGTCCTCTTTCTAGGTCATTTGGGTTTCCACGTAATTCCTTGCCTGTGTTCTTTATTGTCTTTGTCTCTGTTTCTTCTGCAGAACACTGATGTAGGCCAGGGTGAGGTTTGGTTGGTGCTCACCGACCCGAGTCTACAGGAGGAGCAGTCAGAGAGGCCGTGCAGGCGCACTGTGCCTCTGTGTGTGAACACTTCCTGTATGCTCACTTCCTCCGTCCTCAAAACACTAAATTCTCCCGCCGTCTGTCGCCTGTCGTTCAGAGATGCCATCAAAGAACACGGTAGAGCTTTATGTAAACCATTCGAGCATTAACAGTGGCCTCATGTGTGCAAAAGTCACTCTGACAGGGAGGGAAAGCAAAAGAGCTGCATTTAAAACTGTGTTCATGAAGAAATCAAAACTGGGATCATCAGCTTAATAAACTTAGAGTGTTGTAGCACTGGTAGGTATAAAGTAAAACATCTATGATGACTAATTTTCTGATATATTACACTGTTAAACTGCTGTATGACTGTTTGAGGTGGTGTTCAGTAGTTCCCAACAAAGGTCATACATCAAAGCAGTTGCTATACGAATATCTTTTT
This sequence comes from Oreochromis aureus, assembly GCF_013358895.1. Taxonomy (NCBI): domain Eukaryota; kingdom Metazoa; phylum Chordata; class Actinopteri; order Cichliformes; family Cichlidae; genus Oreochromis; species Oreochromis aureus. The sequence continues at coordinate 18,230,950 of NC_052959.1, forward strand.
TAGGGCAGATGATGTTGATAACCTTTCATTTCAGACATGTAAAACAACAATATATACATATACACCTCTACACAGATGCCTGTATATACAAGTACACATACAGATGTATACACATGCACATATGTGCTCAAACAAAATCTAAATAACCAATCATCAAGTTTGAAATAGAAGAGGAAGAAGTATGTGCATGGTTATTAATCCCTGAGGTCTGAGAAAAATGGCAGGAGGCGGGGCTTAATATGCTAAGATTTTGATTTGGAGTGACCAGTGGATGGGAATAAAAATGACAACTCGGCTTAGAAAAAAGTTGTTTGGAGAAAAAGTTAGAGAAGCAGGGCTGAGATGGTTTGGACAGGTTTGTACAGATGGAAATATTGGATAAAGGATGTTGAGGATGGAGGTGCCAGGAAGGCAGTAGGTGGGGCAACCTATCTTCATAGGCTGCCCCACCTACTGCAGGGCACAGCCATCAGGCCTAACGACTGCAAACATGAGTTTGGTCTGAGGACCTGAGCGCTGTGATTAAAGCAGTGGATAAATAGAAGGGTTAAAGCAGGTGAGAAGTTTAAAGGTGAAATGTTTCTGGTGAAACTGATAACAGCACACAGACATTTGAAGCTTTAACTAGGAAAGTGTAAGTACCTCAAAATTGTAGTTTAAGGATTTTGTTTTAAATTTCAATCAGGCACAGTTCCCATCACTGTGGTTGTTGTAGCTCTGTACTTAGTTTTGCACTCTCCTTCTCTTGTGTGGGAAAAGTTGCACAAACAGTTGTATGCCGTTACAAAAAGTGTGAGCTTCCTGAATCTTTCCAGATGTTTTTATGATTTTTTTTTTTGTTATTTTTTTTTAATGTTTTTTTTATTGGACAACTTGTTGGCTGACTTAATGTCTATCAGTTCATCTGCACACACTGGTTTGTTTCCATGTGTGAGGCAGTGTTGTTGGAAACAGCTTAAAGTAACGGTCACACAAGCACACACCGCTTTTAACTGCAGAGATACTCGAGTAGAGCCCAAGAATAAAAATATGGAAATGATTCCTTACATACTAGTTGTCCTAGTGGCAGATTCACAGGATCAAAATACAGGTGAATTTCACACATTGTTGATCTCTCAACACCGGATGTGCACAAGCTCACCTTTCTGAAAGCATCTAGTGGTCACTCTGGGACAAACAGATACTCTGTGTTTATGTGCAATCAGACATAAAAAAAATACATTTTATTATTGTAAGAGTCACATTTGTTGGAAAGCTCCAGAGGGCTCAGACTAGTTGCTCCCAGAGGGAGTCCTCGTTTCCAGAATTTGGCCAAAGTCAGCATGATTCACAGCTGGTATGGGAAATGTGACGAGATGAGGCTGCCGGGGTTTGAGCTGCAAGAATTATACTAAAAAAAAGTGTTTTTCTTCATTTCTTTGCAGAAGTTAGTCACTAGTTTTCAGTGGTTTTACAGATATGTCCATAAGTTTCACACTGTGACACTTTTTTAAATTATTTTTTTTAATTTCACCTAATCAAGATGTGATCAAAGTGCAAACATTCGGCTTTAATTTAAGGGGATTTCCATAACTGTTTCAAAATTACAGTCATTTTTTTATTCATAGTACCCCATGTTCATAGCCTCAAAGTCAATTGTTACAAACTAGCACAATTTTAAATATCAGAGTTGTTTTAATACTTGGTTGAAAATCCTTTGTAGTGACTTCCTGAAGTCTAGAAACCATGGACCCATAGACCTTTGACTTTTGTGTTTCTTCATTTGCTCTATTAGGGGTTTAATGCAGCCGCCTTCAGTTGCTGCTCGTTTGTGGGTCTCTCTGCGTTCAGTTTTATAACTGAACAGCATATTTTATTGGGTTGAGATCAGGTGATGGCTTGAGAAACGCTTAGGGTTGCTTTTACAGTTTGCTCTGGGTCATTATCCTTCTATGAATCTGAGCAGAGAGTATAGTTGTGTAAACATCAGAGTTCATCCTGTTACTTCTATTATCAGTCACATCATCAAAACTCTTTTATCTGCTTGCATTTGTTGTGGAAAAATTAGAAAATGGGACTCACCTAATGTCAAAAATGCCACAAAACTGCTTGTCAACCAATAGTCTAATTAATTTTGAGACTTTAAGGGGGACGAAGTATAAAAATGGCTGCAATTCCTGACCAGTTATTCCAATGCATTTGGTTAACCCCTCGTATTAAAACTGAAAGGCTGCCCTTTAATTACATCACATTGCATTTAATTTAAAAGCCTTTTTGGTGGTGAACAGAGGAAAGGTTTAAAACTTATGAACCTAACTGTACTTGCAATACATTATAATTTGTTTTTTTGTACTTCTGCATGGCCAGCTGAAGCCCACCTGTAAAATCAGCCATCAGAAGCATGCAGTGCTTCCTGTTTTCCCTTGGCAGTTTCTACTTGTTAGTTTCTACATCTTTACCACAGTTGCAGTTTTAAGACTAGGACTCGTTCTTTCATGGTGATATTTCATTTTTGGCATTTGCACCTCCAGGTGTCCTTCTCTGCGCGGAGCAGTCAGTTGTTCAGGTGTGCTCCGATGGTTGCCTCGAGTCCACAAACAGGCCAGAATTACTTTTACAGTCGCTGCCTGAGCCCCAGGCGAAGACCCTGCCCCAGCCTGCGAGACTGGATCCACTGAGTCTGGAGACCACACCCAACTCCCTCTGCACTCTCACAGGTCTGCTTCTGCCTTTCACTCGATCCTGTGCTTTTCCATTTAGCTCGATTCCTGCAGAACATGTCAAGTGTGTGTTTACAGCGCAACAAGAGGCTTTGATGTGGATGCAGGGGATTGCACTCTGTTTGTTATTCACTGTCCTCAGGTTGCGATTGTAAAGGACTTTTTTGTAACCAAAAACATGAAAAATGACTGGATTCTTGTCCATTCCCATTTTTTCACTAAACCGCCTGCCTCCCCCGAAGCTTTAAACTTCTGGTGACGATGAGTTACAGTTTGAGGGAACATTGGCATTTTCCCTCAGTTGTTTTTTGTGCACACAAGCAGTCTTATTGCTTTTAGGGATTTATAATGTTTGCTAACACCAGTTATGATCGCCACCAGCTGCCACATCTGAAACATAAATCATAAACCACTCGTGTGAGTTCTAATTAAAGTGTATATCAACTAATTTAATTTACTGCCACCAACCTCACTTACTTTGGTTAAACATCTTTTCTTTGAAGCTTTCTTTGTTTGTTTTTCTCCAATTATGTAAATGTAGTGTATTATAGAGCTGCTTCAAGCAGATAATAATCTACATCTGCTGATTTCATGTCAGCATGGAGGGCAAATATCACACTGTGTTCTGGCCTCTGTTGCTCTACATGTTTGGTCAGATGGCTGAACCAAAATAAAACAAGCTTGTGTCTTGCACTCACACCTTCTGGAAATCACCAGTGGAAAAAAAAAAAAGAGGCCCAAAATGGAAAGTACAAGAAGTTATTATCAGGTTTGAATTCAGTATCCTGTGTAAGGATACAAAGTTGTGGGGCTGCAACTGTGGTTGTCAAGTGTGATGATGTTTAGGCAGGGAGTGCGTCTTTGCTGCATTTATCATGACAATCTCAGATAAAAATTGAAAGGGATGTGTTTATCTCTTACACCCTGTCACAAGCATGCACACATTTTCAAACTTGTGCGTCGAACATTTATCGCTGTTCCTTTGGCTAAAAATATCAAGAAATGAAAAAGAAACAGTTAAAAACAGAAACTAAAGTCTTGCAGAGCTGTGCAGCATGCACGAATGTCCCCCCCCCCCCCCGTCATTTCTAATGGTTTTGTTTCTGTCTGCAGGCGTGGTTGTCAGTGTGGATGAGAGCACGGCGTACTCGTGGCCTGCCTGTAATCTTTGTGGAAGTGACAACTTAGAGCTGTCAGCTGAAAGGCCGTAGGTCCTCACAATTTAGCAAACTAGCTTCATGTTTGTCATCCTGGCAGAAGTATCACATTATATTTGTGTTTTTCTGCAGTCAGAAGTTCCACTGTGTTTCTTGTAAGTCTGCCGTGGATAAGCCGCACACAAAGATCCAGCTGGAAGTCTTCCTGACTTCTTCTTCATTAAGTAACTGCACCATGAAGGTGAAGGTGAGAACAGCATTGCAGGCTTTCAAAAATTCAAGTGTTTCAGGGCTGTACTTAAGAGAATAGTGTAATATTTAAAAAATATATTGGTTATTACTACTTCACATATTAAGTTTCTGTGATGGTTAATCAACACAGCCTGATTAATTTTTTGACTTCTCAGAGAAGTCCACTGTGCCGGCTCCAAGTTTCTGACAGATTTCCAAAAACATTGGCGTTTTCTTGTTTTTGTGACAGGTGGTCTAATGAATTTGTTAAGCACTGTACTTCTTTGCCCCGTTCGATAAGAAGATCACTACCACTCATGCATGACAGAACAACCTGAAGACAGTTAGCTTAGCATCAGCCTGGCTCTGAACTAATGCTACAGTCACACAAGGGAAAACAGTGATAGGTGTGCAAGCACTCGCAGTCAGTTGCCTTCTTCTTCAAAGCAGTTTTTGTTCTTCAAGATGGTAATAAAACAACAATAAGACCGATTCAGTCTGCTGTGAGTTTGCAACTTAATATGATCAAGTTGGCCACTGCATGCACTTTCTTTGTGGTAATATGGCGATTAACCTCAAATGTTTCGATTCAGAGTTCAGCCAGAAGCTCATAACCAACTGCAAAATAATAAAGGTGCGTGGTAATCCTGCCATAAAAGGATATAACGAGAATACAACCAGTTGAGCTCACCAATGCATATTGCAATACCAGCAACCTTTCGACTGTGAGGCGATTGCACAGATGTCCTGGTGGGAGGCAACCTGTCTCAAAACAATCGCATTTTGACTCGCACTGACTGCAGTCACTCCCACACAGTTTGGGGAAGGTTTGCTAATAATTGGTAATAATTATAAACACTGACTGCCAGCATGTTGCAATAAATTTGAGTTGGTGCACATCAATGAACGCAATTTGTCTGCAACTCATCTTCTTTGCAGTTGGGGACTTGACTCAGCTGGTTGCCAACTGGTTGTACTCTGGTTTTCTTATTTTATAACAGGTTAACAAGCACTCATGTCATTTTACAGTCAGTTATTTGTAAATATTTAGTACTACTACTTAGTTTTAAGTAGTTAATGTGAGTTTCTGTGCACGTAGAGATCAACAGATTTGCATTTTTCAGTTGTTTATCGTAGTTAATGATCGCATTACCACAAATGAATTGCATGCAATGGCCAAGGAGTAGTTGGCTGCAACCACTTGAAATCGGTCTACAACAGGAAAAAAAAAAAAAGTAATACAGTCACCAGGCAACCATCAGTTCTCCCTAGTTTCAAGGAGGTTGAGCTGTAAGTGAATCCACTTACCAGGCCACTGATCTTGACAGATTGATGGTGTGTTCAGTCCACACAAACCTGAGATTTGAAAAAACAATTCAATATTTTACAGGGAATGATGTGCTACTGTTCTTTTGGGTTGGGACAGTAACTTTCTGGACAATATCTGTCATATAAGGTCTTTTATAAAGAAGAAATTTAGTCCCCCAACAGAAAAGTCCCTCAGCACCCAGTCAGCAGTTGTTGTTGCCCACCATAAGACAGCCACTTCCTCAAATTTTTGTCTGTTATATTGCTTTAATGCTATGAAAGCAACAGAGCTACAACAGCAGTCATATTAAATCTGATACTGAAAGCACTTCCTCATCCGATTGCCAGATTAGAAATTAGAAACATTTATGACCACTTATCGCAGAAACACTTTTTTTTTAAATGTGAAAATTGATGTCACTTTTTGTCCAATTCTGCCTAATGACACACGTAAGATTAAAATGGTAATGTAGATATCCTCTTTAGTGACTTCTCTTATTCTCTGAACAGCAGATCATCAGATATAAAGTCTTAATTAGTCTCCTGAACCAGGCCACAAACCGCAGCATTTGTAGCCCAAGCTACTTTGCAATGCCCACCCTTAACGGGACCTTCAAAGTACAGAAAAACTGAGCTACACGTGCACAAAATACAATCAGAAAGGTCCTTTGGACAGAGACAGGTAGCTATTTGCACTGCACAAACAAGTGAAAAGTTAATCTAGCCTAGCCTCATATTGACTACACAGGTGCGACAGCGATAAGAAGGTAAATGAGTGGATGTTTTAGGTGCTGAGCTGCTGCTTTAAGCAGAAAAGCCTTTTTAAAAAATTGTGTTTATTAAATAACAGAATTCAGAATAGATCAGGCGTCCGTCCTTGAGGACAGTGGATCATCCCGCGCTGCCTTGGCCTTCTTTTACAGCGAGACTCGTAAAGATAAAAACCACATTCTGCACATTTAAAGGCTGAGCACATCTGCATAAAGATATTTTATTGTGGAAAAGCTGGTGTGTGACTTTGCAATCAGAAAGCTAAGCGAGCCAAACTGATAAAGTTATCAGAGTTGTTCTTATCGAACGGCTGATACGTTAACCCTTGGGAGCTGTCACTAAGCAGAGGGCACAGTGCGCTGGTGCAGCATTGGTTTTGGATTTACTGCACTGAGGTGATGATTAAAAAGTCATTACTGCATCCACGTCTTCTTTTTTTTTTTAAATCAGCTGCAGCAGAGGACGATCATGACCATCCTGAATGCCGCAGAGCTGGAAGGGGGTGAGGTAGGTGTGCTTATCAAGCTGTTACATAACTCTGAGCTCATCTGAAGAGCGCATTGATCTTTTGTCAATATGTCATGAGTCAGCATTATTTAAGTTTTCTCTGCTGAGTCGAAAAAAACAAAACAAAAAAACGTGCTGTTCATTGATATGTTTGAAGGAATTAGTTTCCAAAATATTGGCACACTGTTTTTCCCGGCCTGATTATCTTTTTTTGTGTGCATTTTTTGGCTTTTACTAGCCTCAAGAACCCACTGGTGCTGTTGGAGCTATTTTTAACTAAGCAAATGCAGCATGTGCTTTCAGACTTAGATCACCAGAATTGCTGCTGACCCAGAGTGCAGAGGTCAGGGTGCTTAAGGATGCTTGCATATTCCTGTAAAACTTTTTTTTTTTTTTTTGATGTATGGGAGATATAGGAGGGAGCTATTTTAAGTGGTGATTGCTTTCTGAATGCTCTAACACTGCCAAGTGATTTAACCTCGCTGTTTCAGTTCCCAGGATACGATGTGGAGGCCGTGTTGGGAAAAGAGGTGGGCCCCATCCCCGTTTACGTCCGAGTCATCACTAGGAAGCCTGCCCTGTGGATGGGCCTGGAAGAAATCTGCCTCTGAGGCCGTCAGGGCGAGGAACTAATGAGATCAATCCTCAGGCTTCAGCTGGCTCCAAGGATCTGCACGCTGGGCCTCGGTCCGAGCCAGCTTATCCTCCTCCCTCCCTCTCTCCCTCTGAAGGCCTCCCCTGACAGCTTGAGGCTGTGCTGAAGGGAACGGGCTGTGAAGAGACAAGGTCCTGTTTGTGTTAATGATATGTGATCTAACCAGCCAGGGGTTGACAGCCCAAGGGTAGAGCAGTGGCATGCAGGCTGTCAAAAGGAGCCCACGTGGGTTCATTAACTTCAGATTTCTGGCTTTAAATGTTGTTTTTAAAAAACTTTTTCATCCTTTCTCTGTCTGTGTTTAAGATTAACTCACTTTGTGTCAATAAAAGGCTCATTTTTGCTGACCTTACTTTCTGTTTCCTGTTGCACTTCTTGTGTCAGTTTCCTCAAGCATAAATCATGACATGCAAAGATTACCCACAGACCAGGCAGTTCTGCAATTTTTCCAGCAATGTTTTTATTACAGATTACATAAAAACACACTTTTCAAGGTTTCATACAAACTATATAAAAGATCATGCTCTGGCTCTTATAGAAAGTTTGGAATTATAAAAAAAAAAAAAAAAGTACCATATCAGGTATAACAACACATAAATGCAGTGGTAAAATAATTTAATACAGAGGAAAAATCCCACAAAAATATGGCAGCATCATATTTTCCAGTGCCATTATGGTAAGCTTAATACATCTGGTACAGATGGTAAGAAAAACAAAAAAAAAAAACAAGTGTCTGTTGAGGTATGTCTCTTGAAAGTTCAGTTCAAAGCAGTTCCAGAATTTGTCACCGGCTCTCAACACTTGTGGACCCCGCAAAGCTGGAGCTGGGCATCTGCTTGAAGAACTCTCTGAGGCCGGTGAGTTCTCTGGTTAGCTGCTCGATGGTTTTGTGAAGCCTGTCGTTCTCGGCGCTCAGTTCAATCAGCTTCTGCTGCATCTCCATGTTGCGCCTTTTGGCTTTGTCCCTGCTTTTCCTCACTGCAATGTTATTCCTCTCTCGCCTCTGTCGGTACTCCATGCTGAACCTGTCCACCGACTTCTTCCCCTTTTCCCTGCCCAGCTTACGCGGCGAGGATTTGGCCGAGCTGACGGCGGAGACTGGCTCCGGGGTGGTCGGCGGGGTCGGTTGCCCCGTGGGGAGGCTGACGGAGGTCTGCGCGCAGGTCTCGATCTGGGAAGGCAGGGATGAAGACATGTCGCTGTCACTCCAGTCGGACTCTTGCTTGATGGGTGCGCTGAAGGTGCTCTTCCCCAGCGCGCCGTCCGTCTTCCTCTCTGCTGTGTAGGCGTTTGACAGCTGCTGCATGCCGCCGGGCAGACCGGAGCTTTGCATGTTGTAGAAATCCGCCTTCTCCTGCTTTACGGTGTTGAACAGGTCGAGGAAAAGCTCATCGTTGCACAGCTCCAAGTTTGGCACGGCTGTCATGGACTCGATGTACTGGCTGAAGTCGATGGCGCTCTCGTCGTCGTACATGGCGGGGGTGGTGCTCAGCTCCACCATGGTGCCGTCCTCCGCCGGGCCGTCGCTCCTGTTGCCCGGCTTGCAGACCCCCTGCTGCGGGCCCCCCAGCTTGGTGCTCTCGTAGAAGTTAGCAGGCTCCATGGACCAGCTCATGTTGCATTGTGGAGACACGCAGTGCGAGTCCAGGCTGTATATGTCACACATGAACCCTGCTGACTTGTCCCACGTGGGTTTTAGAGAGAAAATAAACTTTTTTTTCTTTTAGAGATATGCCTCAGGTGTGACAGCTCTGCAGCGCGATAATCCTGCTGCGGCTTCTCTTACTGCTCAGGCGCTTTTCTCCCTTTTTGCGATATTAAAAGACACTTTTTGGCTTTTTATCCCTGGGTGCTGACTGTCAGGCTCCCGTCCCCTTCAACCCTAACACACCTCTTGTCACTTCTCTGAAGCGGCTCTACTTTCGCGCAGTGTTTTGTATCGTCTGCACCAGCTGACGTCACACACGCCGCCCTTTCACGAGCCAGTCAAGTCCAGAAGGCTGTCACGTGGTGCACCTTAACTTCCCATTTGAGGAGCGAGGGGCGTGCTGCTCGTGCCACCCACTTCTTACTATGATCGTATGAATGGTGCAGAGTTGTTTACATAGTGAAGGCTCGGCTCTGGCTGTTTGGGACCAGCACTCATTTCACAGCAGGGATAAAAAGTGGCGCAGGAAGTGCTCAGACCATTACTGAAGTATAAGAAGCAAGGAAAATACTCCATAGGATGTTAAAAAATACTGCAAGTACCCGGACACTGTAATTAAAGTATTTAATGAAAGTAACAATACGTTATATCAATATTAATATCATGTATGATTGGATTCTTAATTGATGCTTTATTTTTATAGTAAAGTTCAGTTTAGCTACTATTTATAATGTTGGGTAGTTTAATAATAGGTAATAACAGTGTAAAAGTGGGAGAAAATTCGCTAAAACAAAAAATCTTACAGATATAAGTCATATTTTTCTCTAGTTAGCTTTAAACGAAGATCATAGACTTATAATAGTCATAATAGTTCAGATTCATAGTTCAGTTTTTATATCACGTCATTTCTAATGTGGGATTAAGTTTCGATTCTGGGATCAAGTTAACAAAAGGTGCTATAGAGGAGGGGAAACCAGCAGAAACCGAAGGTCACAGGCTGCCTTCCTTACGCCCATTCATCCTACAGACATTCATTCACAATCTGCAGTGGCAGTAGTTATATGCTGTTACATCATAAAGATGTGTGGCAACTCATGTACCAATTATTTGAAACTACAAGGGGGAGCACACGTCTCTAATTCCTTTTCAAAAGTTGAGTCAACTTTCTGACACAAACCAGTTCCCAGCAGCTCTCAGAGTCAGCGCTGGTTTGGAGCTAAACATGCTTCAAATAGTTTTACATCGTAAAGCACTCACTTAGCTCTTATAGTGAACGAGAAAGCCTCGAATTAGATGTGCCGAAACTTTTAACGCTTTTTTTTCACCTGTGTCTACATATATAGATATATTTTGAATATTATTCATAAATCAAATATCTACTGCGATACTTCTGGGAATTGTTCCAATGTTTTCCGCTTAGGAAGTTTGCAGTATTTGTCCTCTCTCATTGGCCTTTCTGAAATGGAAACAGTGCCACACGCTGGTCACCGTATGCACCTGCAGATACTTTTAAGTAACACTCACACACTCTTATTAGTCCCAGAAACAGTCCCTTCACGGTGCTTTATATTGTAAGATAAAGAACCCATAATAATACACAAGTAATCTGATGAGAAAGTACTTGGCAACAGTGGGAAGGAAAAACTCCCTTTTAATGGCAGGAGACAGGATAAAAAACATGCTGTAGAAGAGTGAAAGAGATTGTTAATAACTAATGAGTAAATGCAGAGTAGTGTGTAAACACATACTGAGTGAAAAAGGTGAGTGACGAAGGAACACTCAGCGCATTATGGGAAGCCCCCAGTGATCTAAACTCATTACAACATAACTAAGGGAGGATTCAGGATCACTTGATCCAGCCCTAACTATATGCTTTATCAAAGAAAATTTTTAAGCCTAATCTTAAAAGCAGAGAGGCCAAATCCAAACTGGGAGCTACTTCCATAGAAGAGGGGCCTGAAAGCGGAAGGCTCTGCCTCCCATTCTACTTTTGAATATCCTAGGAACCACAAGTGAGTCAGCAGTGTGAGAACACAGAGCTCTATTGGTGTTACAGTACCATGAGGTCTCTAAGATAAGATGGGCTCTGATTTTTAAAGAAGATGTATGTGAGGAGAAGGATTTTAAATTAGATTCTGGATTTAACAGGAATTGTGAAAAAGTATTGAGTCTCTCCTCACTTCTTCATAGTTTGCTAGGAAAATGGGAAATCACAGTTGTGGTAATTTACTGACACGTGCAAACATAAATGGGAATACAGCATATAAGAAAAAACAAAGTTTGTACAATTCTAACAGGCTTGAAAGTCGACGTTTGGTATCACCACCTTTATTCCTCAAGACAGCGTGAACTCCCTTGGCTGGCTTTCAGGTATAGTTCTCCAGGCTTCTTGGAGGACATTCAAAGCTCTTCTTTGGATGTTGGCTGCCTTCTGTTCTGTCCTCTCTCGAGATGATCCCACACTGCTTCAATGATGTTGAGGTCCAGGCTCTGGGAAGGCCAGTCCATGACTGATAGTGTTTCCTTGTGTGTTTTTCTATCAGCTACGCTTTTACCGCATTGGCAGTGTGTTTGGGATCATTAGGGTAGTGATGAAAATCAAGCTGTTGCTAATCAGGTGCTTGCCAGATGGTGTTGTATGGTGGATCAAAATCTGACAGAAGTTTTCTACGTTGATAATTCTGTCACTTTTCACAAGATTCCCAACACCAGTGACTGAAAGAGCCTCCACCGTGTTTTACAGATAACTGCAGAGACTCACTCTTGTAGCTCTCTGCTGACCTCTACTGATGATTTGAAACAAATCTTTAATATTTGCTAATTTTTGCTGCATCTATTTGCACAACCTGTCGCCTCTGATTTTCAGTCCAGTTCTTGTGTACTTTGGCATACCCCAGCCTTTTCTCCCTGTTTCCCTTCCTCAAGAATGGCTTCTTGACAGCCGCCCTTTCACTGAGACCGTTTCTGACGAGCCATCAGTGAACAGTAGATGGATCAACTGAAGAGCTGGATCTATCTCTCAGGTCCTGTGTCAGGTCTTTTTCTCTATTTCAGGACATAACTTTCAGATACTCTTCACCTGATATAAATATTCTTTAGACCTTCCATTTCTTCTTTTGTCCTCCACTCGTCCAGTTTCCTTAGATTTTTTGAAGGACACACTGCACACTGCAGGGTTTTCAGCTAATAGTTCTTTAGGAATCACATTATCAAGCTATGTTATTTTTCATAGATTAAATTAAACAAATGGGAAGAAATTATTTGTTTATTTGACAAGCTACTTGTAACAAAGTGCTTAAAGATACAACTGAAAATTGAATCTTCACTAAGTTGTCTGTTATATGTAGGCACGACACTCGTTCATCTCTTGAATTAGGGTTTTTTTTTTTTCCACGCATGAATGATTCATAGATCAGGCTTAACAAACAAACAAAAAGCATTCCTCTAAAAATGTTCAGGTACAAAGACCGGACTTAAATGATAAATGGGGTGGTACTTTTATAGCACCTTCCTACTCAGTTGAGCGATCAAAGCATTTTCAATTGCAACTCGCATTCACCCAACCACACCTACATTCATACAGCCTTTTTATCTATACCTGAGCTTTTCCAACATTCACAAACACACTCATACTGGATGGTTTGTGAATGTTGGAAAATGTGAATGTTGTTGGAGGCAGCTTGAGGTTCAGTATCTGCAGGATGGAGGAGGCAGGGATTGATTTACCAGCCTTCTGAGAGGTAAATGACCCATTCTAGCACCTGAGCCAGAGCCACCTGTGTTGTTTTAGAAAACGAATACCACAGAAGGCGAGGAGATGTGTTGGTCTGTCCTATTCTGCTCTGCCTTATTTTTGGGCTTGTTAATGGGTTTCCCACCCAGGAGGAAGGCACTGCAAAGCAGTGGCCAACTCCAACAGCTGGTACAACTACAGGCGCCGACCGGTGCTTACCATCCCTACCAGACTGTCCACAGGAATGGCATCTCCAATGAGCAAACTGTGGTCATGATGTACGATAACTTGACTCAAAATGAGGTGAACCTCAAACCCCGGATTACTGAGAATAAGTGAAAAAGTAGCCGAAATACAAAAAAAACTTTCACTGACTTTCAGAAAGCCTGGAGAAATGTTGCTCCAGACCACTTTAAAAATGTTTGGATCCTTGGAGGGGAAAAAAAGATTGAGAGATGACTTGAGAGGTTTACACAGTATTGTAGGTGGCAAATTCATTCTTGAAGTTGGACTAACATTTGGTCCTCTTACTTTTCAAATATCTCTGTTCAGGATTCTTTTGAAAGGGGGAAGAGTGGGGTTCAAAACTCTGAAATTGTGAGTGAAAGTTTGTTTCATTCAGGTGATTGTGGAGTAAAATCCTCAACTTTACACTTTAGTGTGCAAGTATTCTCGTAGAGTTTGAGGTGTTTCTGGGGTCGTTATTTTGCTGCATGTTGTGCAAACCAGAGGGTGGGGCATGTCTCTGAAGAATGGAGTTCTGCTTCTCCTTGGTCAGGGTGGAGCTGACTCAGTGCAGAGTACACCACCTGTTTCACTGTGAGTGAAGCAGATCAAAGCTACATGAATGCATCTGAATCTGTGCTTCATGGAGAGGATACAGGTGAAAGTGCTAACATGATCAAAGCCATAAACTTGCTTAACCAGCACAAAAAGTGCAGATGCTCTGTAGTTGTTAGCTTTATATGACATAACTTATTGTATTAAACTCATGTAAAATTATTCAAATTATTTTTAGGCTTTCTTCTTTTAGCTGTTCCCTTTAGGGGTCACCACAGTGAATCATCAGCCTCCATCTCACCCTGTCCCTAGCATCTTCCTCTGTCACGCCAAACCTCTGCATGTCCTCCTTCTCTACATCTGTAGTCAGAAGTTTGCATATGCTCATCATGGGCATTGATGTCATGGTGAATTTGGGGTTTTTAATGATTTCTGAGTTGTTCATTTTCCAGGGTCAAATGTATACATACAGACTCAGATATACTATACAGCCCTACTAATATTTGGTCAAATGTCAAGTTGCATCTCACCCAGATGCTTTTGGTAGCCATCAATGATTCTCCGTTGGTCAGCATTGTCTCTGATACTGATGTAAAAATCTCTTCACTGTGGGCAGTAATGCTGGCAGGCTTGAGGTTTAGTGGTTTCTGGGTTGTTCCTGAAAATCTTAACCAATTTCCTCTCATCTGGGGGTGACAATTAAGGTTTTTCTTCTAGACCTTGATGAACTGACACTTCTGAATAACCTATACTTATTTACAATAGTTTGAACTGATGATCTTGGAATCTGCAGTTGTTTAGAAATGGCTCCAAGAAGCCTTCACAACTTGTGCAAATCTGCAAATCTCATTCTTGGACTTTCACTGAGTTCCTTGGACTTTCCCATTGTTCTGAGTATTGGTCAATCCAAAGAGTGCTGTTAAATAAATCAATTTAATGCTGGGAGAGATGAACTACTTATAGTCGATCATAATCAACAATGGGAAATTAATAGGCCCTTTCCTTGTTGAGTTAAAAGACACTGCAGAACCTTCAGTACCAGTTATAAAAAGATTTAAGTGAGTGCATGTGGAGCCATTAAAGATTTATGCTGTACAATCATTCAACACAGGGGAAAAAATCAGTTAAAGAAATCATTAAAAACCCCAAATCATCATGACAGTCATGGGCACAATGAGTGTACACAAACTTCTGTGCATTACTGTGAACACAAAAATGTGGGATGCGCTGGACCTCATCATACTGAGAGCTGTTTCTTCTCACCCACTGGCCTACATGAGTACCTCTGACTGTAGTGAAAACCAGTACAACCACCGCTGTAACATAACCGGGTGAACATACATCCTGCATGTAGACTAGGAAAAGAGGGTGAATAGTATTTCCCGCTTAGCTTCTGCTGTTGTATTAATTCAAATGCTACATCTTTACATCCGTAGCCTGTCACGGATTTGCTGTCATTTTGTATTTGGGAGGCGGTTTCACACTTGCGTGTTGTTTGGATTGTTACAATAAAGATTAGGGCAGGGGCAAAAAAAAGTCCCTTACTGCTGAGCCAAACCAAATCGATTGAGGGTTTGAAGGAGCACATGAGCGCACAGGAAACGCAGATCTCATTTGACATATCAAAATTAAAAAATAAAAGTTCATTTATTTATTTATTTCCTATTTAATCCGTTTGTTTATTGAGTCTACAAGATGCTAAACTGAAGCCGGATAAATAAACGCTGAACAGGAACCCCCCTTTTTCGGTGAAGGGATCGACCGGAAAGAAAAGAAAGACAATCCCAGCCTCTCATTGGCCCAAAGTTCCCCGCGAAAATAACGTCACCCGCAGTTTCGCGCCACATCTTCTCCGCTCGGACGTATACACAAGAAGAGGTAAGAAGAGACATATATAATGATAGTTTTTAGGTTATTACATCGGTAGTTTTGGTGGTTTCGTGAAAGCGTGACACGCGAATCAGGTTGACTTAAACGTGCACGAAGGTGTTTTGTTGTTTTACGCTGACGTTTAATGTTAATCGAAGTTAAAACATCGCAGTCGAGGATCAGCTTATTGTGTGCTCTGCAGCCACATGTCAAATGGAGGTCGAGGGTTTAATGCAGTTAGTGCTTTAGTGAAAATAAGACACTTCAAAACTTCTAAAAAAGACACGCAGGGTAGCATATCAGCGTGCCGGAAGTGTTATTTATATAGTTAAGTGAACTTTTCTTGCTGTTTGACTGATATCTGGAAGCGATTCAAGCACACACTCATAACATGGATCCATGTACCAAATGTAAGGAAAAACAGTTGGTTTGTTTCATGTCCCAACCTTGGATATTAAAGACTAATTGTTACAAGGTTATTTGTGCTACATCAAATATTACCTCTTTGCATGTAAATGTAACCGGGCTGTTAACGAGGCAGCGAAAAGCAGGCTGCCCACAGTTTATATCCATCTCATGTCATTTTCTCCACAAAGCTGAAAAAAATCTAATAAAACAAAAAGGAAATAAAGTTTTTCAGCCAGCCACATCTGTGAATGTCAGTTTTCCAAATGGTCAGTCAAACTTGAAGCCATCACCATCAGTGATGTCCCACAGCCAGAGCGACAGTATGTAACAAGTGTTATTACATTTCCTTCACTGAGTGTCACCTTTTGTTGATTTCCCAGCAGCAATGTCTTCTCCAGCTTCAACCCCTGGTGGCCGTAAGCGTGGAAGGAACACCAATCCACCCACACGTAAGTTCCCCACCTGCTCCAACCTTTTGCATATGGACCTCCTGTGATTGTATGATGACCGTTGCCTACTTTTCTTCGTGTCTGTGCGACTTTAGCCAGCAGCGAGGACCCCACCTCGCCTCCCTCTCAGCGGCGCAGAGGTCAGGACTCCTCCACCGGGGACCTGATGCCGATGCCCACCTCCCCAGCCACGGACATTCTCAGTCCTGCAGCACCCCAAGACACGTCTCTGCTCTCCAGCCCCCGACCTTCAGGTATGACGTGTTTGAGTTGTTGTGGTCTTGTGGACTCAAATTTTGGATTCTTGGATTATTTTATAAATCTGCCTCCTTTTAACAGTGCCCCCTAACGAGGTGGACATGAGCTCTCCCTTGATGTACGGGACTCCCAGCTCCAGGATTGAGGGAACCCCACGGAGCGGAGTGCGGGGCACACCAGCCAGGCAGCGTCCTGATCTGGGATCGGTCAGGAAGGCTCCCCAAGTCGATCTTCATTCTGAGCCGGTCAGTAATCTTGTGTTTGTCATGTATTGAGCTCACATGAAGCCCAAACCCTCAGAAGTTAACTATTCACTGTCTTCTCTCAGCCGAGCACAGATGGTGCCGTGGCCAGCGAGTCGAACGCCGGGCAGAGGCTGGTGATCTGGGGGACTGATGTGAATGTCGGCACCTGCAAGGAAAAGTTTCAGGTATTGAGCCGAGTCAGCTAAATCCCATAATAAATCTCATGTAGGCAGTCCATGAGTTAACATTGGCATGCTTTGCGTTCCGCTGCTTCCAGAGGTTTCTCCAGAGGTTTGTTGACCCGACCTCCACTGAAGATGAGAACGCTGGTCTGGACCTGAACGAGCCGTTATACATGCAGAAGCTGGAGGAGGTGCAATTTTTATTGTTTGTGTTGCTCCAAACGTGTTTAAGTCAGACTCGCACTGCATGATGGTGTTTCTGAATGATGAACAATAGCCAGGAAATTAGAGAATACAGGAGGAGGCGGTTGCGCGGGATTGTATTCAAAGACGTAATATCACACAACGTGCTTCTCTTCTCGTCCCACAGATCAGCGTCGTCGGCGATCCTGTGATGAACGTGAACTGCCGCCACGTGCAGTCCTTTGATGCAGATCTTTACAGACAGCTCATCTGCTACCCACAGGTAAAGCTCGCTTCATCTGCCATCATCTGTTTATTTTTTTTCTTTACCATTGTTTTCATTCCCTCATTCGGTGTATTTGTGAGTACGGATTAAACGGAGGATGAAAACTTGAGCCCTTGATGAGTGAAATGGCGGCCTTCTGATTTTTATAATGAAGTAATGCGATACAGCAATGTCTTGAATAAATTGATGAATAAATAAAAATAAAATAAGTGGATGCAAATGCAAAGGGAGAAATGGTGTACAATGTAACACAAACAAGATTATATAGAAAACAAATGGATAGGTGAATGAATCCAAAGACAAATGCAGAAGCAAATTGTAACGAATGTCATTTTGTTTTTTGTTCTGTGAAGGATTTATTTTATTTTTTATTGTTATATCTATAATATCTATCTATAATATTATTAGTCACTTTATCCACAGGACCAGTGGCATCTGCACTTTGTTAAAGATTAAATCGTTCTGTTTCCGTGGAAGAAATTCTATGGAATTTGGCTGCGTATTAATGGAGTTAACTGTGTCGTTTTCAGGAAGTCATCCCAACTTTTGACATGGCGGTCAATGAGCTTTTCTTCGAGCGTTTCCCCGACTCTTTCCTTGAGTATCAGATCCAAGTACGCCCCTACAACGCCCTGAAAACCAAAAGCATGAGGAGCCTGAACCCAGAAGGTTGGAACTGAAGTCACGCTTGTTACGGGAACCATGTTGTCTTTTGTTTTTTGTGAACAGTGAGATGTCAGCTTCTGCGTGCTTCTGTGTTTCTTCCACAGACATCGATCAGCTGATCACCATCAGTGGCATGGTGATCCGCACCTCGCAGCTCATCCCTGAGATGCAGGAGGCGTTCTTCCAGTGCCAGGTGTGCGCCTACAGCACCCGCGTGGAGGTGGATCGCGGGCGCATCGCCGAGCCGGCTGTGTGTCGCCACTGCAACACCACCCACAGCCTGGCGTTGATTCACAATCGCTCCGTCTTCTCAGACAAACAGATGGTGAGAGTTTGCTCATAGTCAGCGACACCTTATCTCGGAATACACGGGTGGTAATCGCCGATGTGTTGCTGAGGAGGTCATGGCATCTGTTCGTTTACCGTTTTTCCTTTTGCAACAGATAAAAATTCAGGAATCTCCCGAAGACATGCCGGCCGGTCAGACGCCTCACACGACTATCGTTTACGCTCACAACGATCTAGTTGACAAAGTGCAGCCAGGAGACAGAGTGAACATCACTGGTGAGATTTTCTTTAATATCTTGATAATAATAATTTCATGATGACCTGTGTGAAGAGTAAAAGATGGGGCTGAAAATGGAAGCAAGAGCTGAGCTACAATATTTCTAATGACCAGCAGGGGGCAACTCCTGGCTGCAGAAAGTCTTCAGGTGGATTTAAAGTGTTTGGCATGAAATTAAAGCATTTTTAAAAAAATTTTGCAAGGAGGTCGTTGAAGGTCACGTTGTGGTTGGATCACTAACAGCCTTCGTTGTCTGTGCAGGTATCTACAGAGCCGTCCCAATGCGCGTTAACCCACGCCAGAGCAACGTGAAGTCTGTTTACAAGACTCACATAGATGCAATCCACTTCCGCAAGACGGACGAAAAGCGCCTGCATGGTTTGGACGAAGAGGCCGAGCAGAAGCTCTTCACCGAAGACCGCGTGCAGACCCTGAAGGAGCTTGCAGCCAAGCCGGACGTCTACGAACGCCTCTCCTCTGCCCTCGCACCGAGCATCTACGAACATGAAGACATCAAAAAGGTAAGACCAAAGGCTACGTGTTAAGGTGGAAACGCCCACAGCAGCCAAGCCCTCTTTCCTGCATATCAGTCACTCTGCTGCAGCTTTTAAAAAAACGAAAATTTTAAGCAGAGGTGAAATACCTTAATAAATAAAAGTTTTGGTTCAAGATGAATTTAGATTAAAGTTGTGATTTGATTGTGTCTCTTTCTCCGTCTCCTGGTACCAGGGCATCTTGCTGCAGCTGTTTGGGGGCACTCGAAAGGACTTCAGTCAGACCGGCCGCGGAAACTTCCGTGCTGAGGTGAACATCCTGCTCTGCGGAGACCCCGGTACCAGCAAGTCCCAGCTGCTGCAGTACGTCTACAACCTGGTGCCTCGCGGCCAGTACACATCAGGAAAGGGCTCCAGCGCCGTGGGTCTGACCGCCTATGTGATGAAGGACCCAGAGACCAGGCAGCTGGTGCTGCAGACCGGTGCGCTGGTCCTGAGCGACAACGGCATCTGCTGCATCGACGAGTTCGACAAGATGAGCGACAACACGCGCTCCGTGCTGCACGAGGTCATGGAGCAGCAGACCCTCTCCATTGCAAAGGTATATGTCACCACATTTAATGCGTAATCGTTTGGAAGTACGCAAACGGAAGGAGCTTTCGGTCTCACTGTGTTTGTGTTTTTCTTCGTCCCCTCAGGCTGGAATCATCTGCCAGCTGAACGCCCGCACCGCCGTGCTGGCTGCTGCCAACCCAGTGGAATCGCAGTGGAACCCCAAAAAGACCACAATCGAGAACATCCAGCTGCCTCACACTCTCCTGTCCAGGTGAACATCACTCCATTGAAACTCCTGATACACACGCCTCTGTTTGATCACGCTAAAGCAGCAGCGAGCGGCTCAGACGTAACAGATCCACTTGTTACTGTGTTGCAAACTAAACTTAACTTTGTTTGTTGCGCCGTCAGATTCGACCTCATCTTCCTGATGCTGGATCCCCAGGATGAGGCTTACGACCGCAGGCTGGCTCACCACCTGGTGTCTCTCTACTACCAGACCGAGGAGCAGATGGAGGAAGAGTTCCTGGACATGGCCGTGCTGAAGGACTATATCGCGTACGCGCGAACGTACATCAGCCCAAGACTGAGCGAGGAAGCCAGCCAGGCCCTCATTGAGGTCTGTGGAAACTCTCAGTGGCTTAATTTAACCCTTTTAGTAAACATTTCAGTCGATTCTTAGAGTTCTATGCAGCTGACCTTGTTTACGTTCATCCGCAGGCCTACGTTGACATGAGAAAGATAGGCAGTGGCCGCGGGATGGTGTCCGCTTACCCCAGACAGCTGGAGTCCCTGATCCGCTTGGCAGAGGCCCACGCCAAGGTACGCTTCTCCGAGAAAGTGGAGACCATCGACGTGGAGGAGGCCAAGCGGCTGCACCGAGAGGCCCTCAAACAGTCGGCCACAGATCCCAGAACAGGATTTGTAGACATCTCTATTCTGACAACAGGTACGGAAGACAATGAAAGTATTTCTAAAGGTGCTGACATGAAAAATTAAAGATGCACTTTATGAGGTGTCAGGCTCATTTTACAATGGCCTTGCTTTGAAACACTAGTTCCATTTTCTCCATTGTAAAGATGCTACTTGGGCTTTTCTGGCCTCTGTATAGGACAACTTTTGAACCCCAGATTAATAATGCAAATAATCTTTAGGTTCAGTCCTGCAGTTGCATTTCAATGCATTGTTCTTTGCTCGATTACAGGCATGAGCGCCACAGCACGCAAGCGCAAGGAGGAGGTAGCCCAGGCCCTGAAGAAGCTGATCCAGGCCAAAGGGAAGACGCCAGCCATGAAATACCAGCAGCTGCTCGATGACCTCAGAGGACAGTCTGAAACTGTGAGTGTTTTTAAATCTTTATTTTCATTAAGCCAGCATGAAGTCAAAGCTCAAATATCAGTTTGATTTCAGCTCTTCAGATGGCGATTGCTATGACCGTAGCGTGGCACTCGTTCCTCATTAGACTGAGCAAAAGCCAAGCTCTATCATTTCTGTCTGTATCCTCTGAAATATCACAAAATTCAGCCAGAGTAGCCGTCGACACGTTTGCACTCTGAGTATTTGCTGCTCTCTTTCATCACTTCCTCTCTAATGACTTCCTCCTCTCTTGCCCCGTTTGCAGGCGATTACTAAGGAGCTGTTCGACGAGGCGTTGCGAGCTCTGGCTGACGAGGATTACTTGACAGTCACTGGAAAGACTGTTCGTCTCCTTGCTTAAGGCACACCCTGCAATTATGTACAGTCCTTAATTTTAACTCCTATCCCATGTCGACTTCTTTACTCGTGCTGTAAAAAAACCTATTTGTATAACTGAACCAGCATGTGCTGAATATCTGGGTGTATTAGACCCCCGATTGGTGATTCAGAAGGACCCCATGACTCATTAAACGCTGGTTTCCTGTTGCAGTTTTTATAGGAACGTGTAAAAACTGCATCCAGTGTTGACTTAAAGAGCTCATATTTGAAAGTACTTATTTTCTTTGTTAACGTGTTGTTTTGTGCTGTGATGAAAAAGCTCTTTGGATAACTTGTACATTATAATCACAGACTTTGTCTTTCGGAAACTGTTAAAGCAAGCTTGAACTTATTTTGTGTTTTTTCTTTTGGATTGAGTAGCTCATGTTGACTATTTGTTTATAGAGAATAAATAAAATGTTCACTTAAAATGCTTGCAAAGGTTTCTTACTTCTGACCTGCATATTTCACCAGTTTCTCTATGTTCAGTTGTTTGCTACCTGTTTCATATATGCAGAAGAGCCTACTGCTGACTTTACTGGGTGAATTTTGGTAGTAGATGGACTGGTATTTGTTCCAGTTTCCAGTATCCTGGCCAAGGATGCTTCTGACGTGCAGGTGAGCCAGTGATCAATCATTGAAACGAGGCAGGGTGGATCCAAGCTTTCGTGTTTACACTGATACTGACCCAATCATCCAAGTGACACGACAGAAACTGACTTATTAGATGTTTTTCCAATTTTCTTTATTTATTTTACCTGATGTGGTCTTCTGCTATAGCCCATGGGTCTGGAGATGCTCTTCTGCATACCTCAGTTGTAAGGAGTGATCATTTAAGTTCTTGTTGCCTTCCTGTTAGCTGAAAGCTGTCTCCTCCGGCATCAATGAGGTATTTTTACCCAGAGAACTGCATATTTTCTCTTCTGGACCATTCTCTGTACGCTCTACAGATGGCTGTGTGGGAAAATCCTAGTAATCAGCAGTTTTTGAAACAGTATTAACAACCACACAACATTACAAGTCACTTGAGGCATCTCTCTTCCTTATTCTGATGCTCAGTTCTCATCAGCGTGTGGCCAATTTACACTGTAATGCAGTTTTCCTCCATTATGTAACAAGTGATAAAAGTCTATACAGAAAGACTTATTATGAACCATTAAATAATGACATGTAGACACGTTGGTTTCATCATGTGTCTACTTGTCTATGAATGTCTCCACTACCAAACCTGTTTTATCATTTAACAATGTAGGGCTCCAGCAGAGGAAATGCAAATGTTAAATGCATTTCACTGGTGCATGAATAATTGAATATGCTTTAAAAACATTTCAAAAATATACTCTCCGAGCATTTCTGAGTTTCCCAGACATAGAAGGTCAAGGTCCAAGGTCAGAATTGAGGTCAAAATCATAATTTCATTTTAATTTGACTTTCATACTTTGATCATTCAGAAGAGTCCAATTTAATCAAAACTAGATGGCTTGTTCAGAAAGAGTGGCTATTTTAGGTCATTTTTGCCAAAGTTCAAAGGTCAAAATGTATGATAGTCATCTCTGCTTTCGGTTAAGAACTTTTGGTCTTGGTAGCATTGTGCCATATCGTGAAAACTAGAATCAACCAACCATTTTTCCATTTATCTTGACCCAAACTTAGTCAGAATAAACGTAGTCAGACTTGACGATCTGTCCCAGTGTGCAGTGCACTGTTGCTTTTGTGCTCCCTGGCACTTTGGTGCAGTCCTTCGCTCACACCGGTTTAGCTCAATATCTGTCATCACAAGCGTGAAGCAATCGGAGCCATGAATAAAAAAAAAACGTTGGTTTGACCTGCTCAGCAGTTCAGCAGGGGGGTGCGGGGTTTGAAGTGGTAAAACATGAGCGTGAGAGCCTGCTGTCGCATAAAATCATGCTTAAACGGACGTGCCGAGCGGCTCTTTTATGTGGCTTTATCTCAGATTACAGCGGAGACCCTGGAGTTTGTACACCTGCAGCTGGAGCCAGAATGATGCGTTGCTATAGCAACTACAGCTACATGGCAGCAATCAGAGTCAGCGATGAGAGTCAGTGACTTGACCAGCTACATCCACCATTTTGTCTTATCTGTGACCACACTTCATCTGATTCCCAAATGCTTCTGCTGCACGTCCTCTATCAGTTTATCTCTGCCGTCAATTTACTGGCCTGATTATACATGTGTAAAGTATGTTTTTTGCTATTGTATTTTTATTGTAGTCCAATTTTATCAGGTCTGACATTAGTCAAATAAATGGATAGGATATTGGAGGGAGAAAAACTTTTAATCCAGATCTGTAAGCTTAAATTATCCAATAACCTGACCACTGAGGAGATGCAGTAAAGCCAGATGTGTCTCGAATCTCTCAGATATCTGCTCTTCATAGCTTAACTGTGTCTTTCCTTCTTACAGTGCAACCTGCATAAATTCTGGAACTGGAATGGACACCTGTATTATCCACAAAAGTGTGTTCAAAGTTTCAAAAATAAAACAAACCTTTTATTTTGTGAAATATCTGACACTTCTCATCCTGTTTTAAATGTAACTGAACTCGATACAAATCAGCAGATGAAGTTTTGTCTAAGAAGGTCAAAAGCCCGACAATTTAGGAGATGCTCGCTTAATTTTGAACGGTGATGTGTGACGTGTTCAAAATCCTAACCTGCCAAGCTGTCAGCTGTCACCAGGCTGAAATTTACCTGAAAAAAAATGATAGTTTTTGTCCAAAGTATGGGGGCATGATACAAAACTAATACAGCCTGCACGTATTTTTATTAAATCTGTTAGTGAAGTTGTTAAGGCTCTAATCCTAACCAAAAAGAAGTACCTAACACTAACCTTGGAGGAGAAAACATAACTAAGCACACATCCACATCCATCTGCAGCTGAGGCTCCATGCAAGTGATACCAAAAGACAAATACAAGCAGCGGCTGACAAAACTGCATGTCGTGAAACCTGGTGTGAGAAGATGGTGGTACATCCTGTGAGGGAGGATCAGGTAGTTCCTCTCAGTGTGTTGCTGCTCTTTTAAAAAGCTGCACTGACTTAGTCTTAACTTTCATTTCAGCATGGTGGTGCAGTGGTTAGCACTGCTGCCTCATAACAAAGGGGCCCTGGGTTTGAATCCATTGGCTGGCTGGGGCTGCTTTGTGTGGAGTTTCCATGATCCCCATTCCTGCATGGCTTCCTCTCACAGTCCAAACACATGGAGTTTGGACTGTGACCAGTTAGGTTAACTCGTGATTCTAAATCGACTTTGTAAATGATTGTATGTCTGCGTGTTGTCTCGTGAGTCCTCCCACTGCTTCAGTTAGCAAACTCCAGCTGTCCCCCTGTTTGATATGCTGAATGTAAAAACACTTCCACAAATGATGGTGCAACCCTTGTTAAAGCTCCTCGACCCAGCCGATAGAGCAGAGAAGAGAGGACCATCCTTTTTAGGAACTAAGACATCCTTTAACATAGCAGACTGATTGCCAAGGCACATGCAGGAGAACTGGGAATTGAACCGCGAGTGGCCTCTCCCAAACTGATGTCTGTAAAATTGAAGAAGTTTCACAAGAATGCATTTGTGATTTTTATTATTTATTCTTGCATTTAAGCGAGAATAAAAGCCTGACCATCAATTCAGTCATCAAATTGTGTCCAGGGGTTCAGACATGACCCAGGCATGGTCTTAAGGCTTTCCTGGGACTCATTAATGCTCCTCAGCCCCAGTTTGCCAAGGATGGTACCAAGCAAGTTAAAGGCCTACTGTAAGAGCACAGAATCTGAACCACATGAAGCAGGTTAACAAATAAATGTAGGCGTCTTCTGATGATACAATCAAATAACTGACAGCAGGATGATGATCCGAAGTGAAGATCTGAATGAAGGTTTTGGAGTGACCAAGTCCAGATTTGGCATGATGTTATACTCGAAAACCTTACAATATGGCTAAATTAAAACTATTCTGCAAAGAATAGTGGGCCAAAATTCCTCCATAGCAATGTCAAAGACTCATTACCAGTAACCACAAATGCTTGGTTGCAGTTCTTACTGCCAAGGGTGCCACAACCATTTATCAGGATTAAGTCCAGGCAGGTTTGAGTAACTTTGTATCCTTAATGAATGGAATCGTCATTTAAAAACTACTTTTATTTGCTGTGTTTACGTTTGTCTAACACTGAAATTAGTTTGACGATATGAAACATGAAAGAATGGAATGAGAGTGAGAGTGGACAGGTGCGAGCAGCCCGTCAGCAGCGTGTAATGCCGCTCTCCGCCGGTGTGATGCTGCTCGCCCGATTTTTAACCGCCGTGATGTCACACATCTGTGTGCTTCTGGACTCGGCTGAAGAAGATGGCGGCCTCCTCAGGTTTGTGTGTCTTCAAACTAACATATACAGCGACGTGATGTGCGGCACAAGTCGAGGCCTCGCTGTTATTTCAGTCACGACACGGAGACTTTTTACTTAGGAGAGATGTTTATGAAATCGCTTTGATTTGTAATCTACTGCAGTCGATGAAGCAGTGAGCCTCACGGGAGCCATCTATGTCACGGAACTGCTGTGTTGGCTAACCTAGCCTAGCTATATAGCAAAGGAGTGACTAGCTGGCCCCGTGAGTTAGCTGAAATAGCTTAAGGTGGCCTTCACTGTGGCCCACACGGACACCGTGCATGTGAAACAAACGTTAGCTATAAAAATCCAGTATAAAATTTTAATTTGGTGTGTAAGTTTCTGTTAATATGGGTGTTGCAAACAACCATAGATGGCATTAGCTAACTTAGCGACTAGAATATTCCAGCACCGCGCGGCACTCACTCCCATTTTGTCCAGCTAGCTTGATCGGAATATTCTTGTCACATATGAACGTCGTAAACGCGTATTTTATGTGATTAAATAGCCACAAAAGCACAATAACCTAAGAGTTAAACATGCATTATGAGAAATTTTGTATAGCTTCTCCATGAAACACCGCATACGGCCGTACACATAATGGTATCGGAAATGTTTTAATGTGGGGAGCAGTTCCGCCTCTGCTTTTATTAGCACGCTGCTCTCTATTGTTGTGACACGCTTAACGCCTTTGTTTAACCCATTTTCCATTAGGTAAAAAAAATGTATTGTATTTATACGAGGTGGGTATTTGCAGTTGTAGGGCGGGGAAGATAGACGAGCACCAGCTCGATTAACTACAACCGCTGTAGTGGGCACGCTTTGTTTCAGCAAGTAGTCGGGGCCCGTGCTTGCCTTCAGCGCTCCAACAGGAAGCGTGGCTTTTCAAACTTGCAAAATAAACGCCCTGAACTACAAAACAAAATAATAAAAGCAAGTCGCAGCAAACAGCTTTTATTTTTGTGCAGATCTTAAGCAACCGTAACGGAGACGAAACGGCAAAAGGGAGCGAAATAGAGAACGTAGGAAGTAAGTTCGTAATCGAAACTGAGAAGCTTCATTTTTAACCTAGCTTAAGATTTAAGTTGCCCCATCAAAGACACAGACACACATGTGGGGAGCTGTTTAGATTTCTTCCAGCCGAGTTCTTAATTTGAGTTGCAGCAATACCTTTAACCGTCACTGCAACTGATAATACTTGTCAGACCGGTGAGGGCAACCACAAACAAGAGAAGAGCGGCAACAAAATTAGCATTCAGTTTGTACACAGTGATGAATGTGGCGAACACACTCATTACTGAGCCGATCCTTTATTCTGTGGCCTTTGCACCAACATGACATGATAGACCAACAGTCACCAACTCAGCTGTGTGGTGTTGTGGAGACCAGCTGATGAATCGGTCTGCTGATATTAACCAGTCGCGTTTCTGTCCGTATCTATGTGTTAATGAATAATCTTTAATTAGCAATACAGACAAAAATGCTTGTAACTGGTCTAGAGCCTCTTCTTTTGCTCCTCTTGACTGTTTTTATCACAGCTGACATTTCAAGATCGCTCCTGTGTTCTATTACTTAATCTTTCTTTCACTTAAACTTTACCCTGGTGTGTGTATATATAGATAATATTGACTGATAAATCAGTATTTTACATTTTTAATTGCTGAATTTTTGCAAACAAACAAACAAAAGTATGTTTTGTGACCAAAACCCTGCACTTAGTGGCTCATTTTCCATTTGAAAAACAGAACATTACCAGAAAACACAAACAACAAATTTCCCATTGGGAATTTTTTTTTTTTTCTTTTCCAGAGCTAAAACTTTGTAAGTAACCAAGTATTTACAGAAAGGTATAAATAATTTCTGTTTA
The DNA here is from genome assembly GCF_013358895.1 of Oreochromis aureus. Classification (NCBI taxonomy): domain Eukaryota; kingdom Metazoa; phylum Chordata; class Actinopteri; order Cichliformes; family Cichlidae; genus Oreochromis; species Oreochromis aureus. The sequence continues at coordinate 18,258,592 of NC_052959.1, forward strand.
ATAAACAAATTGCACTAAAAAGCCGTTATAATGTTGCTATTACAGACAGTCCTGTTGATATCGGTGTCTCTGCAATGACTGAAATCTTTCAACAGTTTCTAGCGAGCAGAGACATTTTAAGAGTCAGCCGTTCGTTGCAGTCTTGGCTGAAGGGCTGATATTTTTTTTCCTTTAAAATTTATCTCTGAAGTCTGACCATGATGACTTATCTGAGATCACAGGAGGTGAAATGAAAGATTACATTTCTTCGCCTTCCGCTTCAGGCATGTGGCCTTTTTTTTTCTCTTTTCTTTTTTCTTTCTTTTTTTGAGGAAAATAGCTCCCTTCATTTCCCTTTTTGTGGGTTTGTCTTTAGGATCATACTTATGAATACCAGTAGTTTCACGTAAGCGCGGCCACCGCTCCTGTAAGTGGTTCATCATTTACAGTCCGCTGAGTTCCTGTCAGGCTATGTGTTTAATGCCAACTTATCAGCCCCCCTCCCCCCTACGAATACCCTCCTCCCCGAGCAGCCAAACATTGGATTGAAGAGTTTTGAGCGATGTTCTCATCGGCCCGGATGTTAAGACGCTGGTCATAAGATGGATTTTACTCTGAATCGCTCATTAAAAATCAGCAGTATAGGCCCATGTGCTTCAGCTCTCGTGACCATTTCCAAACAGCTGTCAAAGCGCAGATATATTTCAAGCTTCAGTGTTAACGCGGCAACACATGTCTTCAGCGAGTGACTTCTGATCAAGGTATCAAATTCAAGCCACAGAAGGTGAACGTAACATACTGTGAGCCGCGGTCTGCCGAGCTATTTCTTGTATCAGCTTGCCCTGTTTTACGCACATTTAACTGCTTCACTCTTGTACATGGATTGCATGTTTTGATCCTAAGTATGAAGTCAAATTTTCATGAAACATCAGCAGCGGAAAAAAGCAGACCGCAATTTATCAGAGTGGCTGCTGAATATTTTTCTGCCGGTCAGCTAATTGTTTCAGCTTCGTGCGCTGTACCAATTAATCTGCCATATATTCAGTCAGGCAATTGATCTTTTGACCTGTATATTGTCAAACAGTGAAAATCATTTTCAGATTGACATTTTAAAACTGTTTTGTCAACAAAAGTGATTTGCATACAAGCAGCAAAAGGCAAATTCAGACTGGTAGGATTTTCAGTAGGTGACAAATGTTACATAACAAAATGTCCAATGTCTGTGCAACAGCTTTCCCATAAAACCAGGTGAGCATTACAGCTCTAAACCAGCTGTTATGAACATATCTGTTTATACTTCATGAATATTTTAGTTTTTTCTTTTGTTACAAATCTCGTGAAAGGTAAACTTCTAGAAAACAATGACTTCATTGAGCCTCACTACTCTGTTTGCTCTCCTGTTAGCGATTCCTAGTCCTAAGATCACTGCCTCCTGAGGATATAAGTGTGATAAACGATCCAGTTATGCATGCAGCAAGCCTTAATATTAGTCAGATAATACGTTACTGCAAAAGGCACCAATGCTGTGGAGAGTTTTAGTTTAATGACTCTGAAATAGTGGATGAGGCCTGGCGACGCTGATTGGCTCTGGACATCTGTCATTTAGAGCAGCCACGCCGCTATCGCTCAGGATATTGTTCAGGATACCTCGGAACTCTGATGTTCGACTTGGGAATAACGTCACTCCTGAGTTAATGCGTTCCTGAAAAAGCGAGGAAAAACGGGGACATCCAACTCCAAATTTCGAGTCGCATATCTCGAAATTCTTGTCTTTTTGACTCATAATCTGAGTACATTTTTTAGGCAATGACCTTAAATTTTGTCTTATGCGTGACTATTTATTTATTTATTTTTAAATGGTGGAAATGAGTTTCTGTACCTGAAGTATCCAGCTGGATGAATTATAAAAATTTGTCCCTTGACGTCCCACTGTAGTGGTTTTGTAGCTGTCGCTAGGGCATGGTCTAGGCAGTAGTTGCCTGGGTAACCCTCCACGGTATTTGACACACTGTCATACGTCAGTGAGTGTTATCATTCGTCCTCGCTGGTAGATAGTGTTTATTAAAAAAAAAAAAAAAAAGTTGCTGATGTAACTCGGGAATGTACATTTCACTTTGCCAGCAGTTATTTTGCCTGTCATTGGCTGAAGTTGCTGAATGTCATTGACTTCATTTGGCCTCTGGTTGCCACATAGTTGCTTCTTTTGACGCAGCTTTATTACATTGGCTGATGTGTTTTTGCTGGCAAATTGTTCACAGATGGCACGATGAAGAGCTGAAAGATTCAAATGGGGATTTTGTGTTAGTCTAAGTAAAATAGCCCAAGAAAACGAATGCTATCGACCAATAGACAAATTATTTTAAGTCGTGTTATCAGCCGAGAGTTTCATAATCTCTTCAACCCATTAAAGAATGGCTAGTTTTTGTCTTTTTTGGCCATGCAAACACCTTTAAATCGATCCTCGTATTCTCTTCGTTCCTCTGTTATTTTAGGAGTTAAAGTCCCACGCAATTTTCGCTTGTTGGAAGAGCTTGAAGAGGGCCAGAAGGGCGAAGGCGACGGCACAGTCAGCTGGGGCCTGGAGGATGACGAAGACATGACTCTCACACGATGGACAGGCATGATCATCGGACCAGCGAGAGTAAGCACGGGAAACTCGTGAATGAACACACTGCCCGCTATTCATATTAGACACCGTAACCAAAGCCATTCTGTTCTTTTCTTCCTCAGACCAATTACGAGAACAGGATATACAGTCTGAAAGTGGAATGTGGACCTAGATACCCAGAGACAGCGCCGACCGTTAGATTTGTAACAAAAATTAGCATGAATGGGATAAATAATTCCAACGGGACGGTGAGTGTCATCACAGATCTGTCAAGGTTATGTATGACTTTCGCTATCTTTTCTATCATTTCGGGAGTTGTGAAATTGTTTCGCAGCTTTGCGATGCTCGGATGTGAGCCGTGCAATAACTCACTGTCAGCAGTCTTGTCACAATGACTGATTCTGTTTTTTTTTGTTTTTTTTCCCCTTTTGTCTCGCAGGTGGATTCACGTAGCATACCAATATTAGCAAAATGGCAGAATTCTTATACCATTAAAATTGTTCTTCAAGAGTTAAGGCGTCTAATGATGTCCAAAGAAAATATGAAGCTTCCACAACCACCAGAAGGACAGACCTACAGCACTTAATCGTAATGGATTGTTTCGACCCTCTGTCTTAAACCTTACTCTCTTAGAAATATTGTGTAAAATCATCAAGAGGCTCACTTCGCACATCAACAGTATCGTCTGCAAGAGCAAGATTGGACTTTCTTATTACATAGCTCATTCAAAAAAATGGAAAAAAAATGTCCCTGCAGTTAAGCACTGAATAGATAGTAAAAAGACTACAAGACCACAGTTATCTGCCTATAATAAAGTTTCTTTGACAATGACTTTTTTGTTTTGACCGGTTCCAGCTTGAGTAGGCTTGAAGAGGGAAGCATGATGCCACATTGAGGCTGTACCAGAGTCCCAGTACTTTTGTTTAAATGGCTTGAAGTAAAAGGCAAGATTGGGGGGGAAGGGGGTGTATGAAGGCATGTTCTGTAACTAATACCTAGTCAAAGAGAAGCCACATTTTTGAGTTGTTAGTAAAATTTAGCAGGTTCTTTGAAATATCATGCAGATCGCTGAATATTGAATACTGTGGCTGTAGTCTAAAAGTAGTGTCACAAGGTAAGAAAGATTTTTTTTTTATAAATATATATAAATATATATATATCTGTATTTGACACGATACCAATATGTTTCTGTTCTGCGGCTCTTTGACATGTAACAGACGTTGAAGCCTGTTCGGTTCTGAAACCCTTGCATTTAACTTCTAGTGGAAATGGCAGGTGTATGAATTTGTGATTTTTCTCAAATTAAATCACTGTCTGCGAAAAAAGGCTCGTCGTGTATTTGACTCCCACACCTAGTGTTTTTTATTTTTTCCACCAGAGGGCCCTGCCAGACAAATAGATTTCCTCTAAACAGCCGGATACACAGTTCGTGGATTATGCCATGGGAAAGCCGGTTCAAACTACGCTACAGTCACTTGTGCCAGTTAGAATAATAAAAAGCTTTTTATCTGTTCTGAGAAGCAGAAGCGAGGTTTCCTCTGTGCAGCTGTGGGATTAGTCGTAAAGTTTAATAAACCAAATGAGCATATCAGAGTGTTTAAAGAAGATGCTGTGATCATCTACGCTCACAGGCCTCTTTATTAGGTATACCCATTCAGCTGCTTGTTAATTCAAATATTTAATCAGCAGCTTGGTGCTATTAGACGTGTAGATGAGGTCAAGAGGACCTGAAGTTTCAAACAGCATCACACTTGGGAGGAAAAGTAATTTGAGTGACTGGTAGTTCAGAAACTGCTGAGCTACTGGGAGTTTCCTGCAAAATGATCTGTAGGGTTTACAGAGAATGGTCTGAAGAAGAAAATTTCCCATGAGCTGCTGTTCTCTGGGTGAAAATGACTCGTTGATGTCAGACGAGAAGGGCCAGGCTGTTTTGAGCTGATGGGAAGGCAGCAGTTACTCAAATAAGCACTCAGTAGAACCGAGGTATGCAAAAGAGGGTCTTTGAATGCACAACGTGTCAAACCTTGCAGCAGATGGACTCGTGAAGCAGAAGATCACGGTGGGTGTCACTCCTGTCAGCTAAGAGCAGGAAGCCAAGGCCACAGTTGACACAGGCTCACCAAAACTGGACAGCTGAAGACTGGAAAATGCCTGGTTTAATGAGTCTCAACTGCTGCTTCGATAGTCAGATGATGGTGTCAGAAACAACATGAAAGCATGGATCCATCCTGCCCTGTAGCAATGATTCAGGCTGCTGCTGGTGTAATGGTGTGGGGGATATTATCTTGGTGCACTTTTGGCTCCACAGTACCAACTGAGCATCATTTAAACGCCACAGCCCACCTCATTATTGCTGCTGACCGCTCCCATCTCTATGACCACAGTGTGCACATCTTCTGATGGCTGCTTCCAGCGGGATAAAGCACCATATCACGAAGCTCAAATCATCTCACTGGTTTCTTGAACATGAGGACGAGTTCGCTGCACTCAAATGACCTTCACTCTCACCAGATCTCAACCCAATAGAGCATCTTTGGGATGTAAATCTGCAACTGTGCAACGTATCACGCCAATATGAACCAAAATCTCTGAGGAAAGTTTTCAACACCTTGTTTTGAATTAAAGCAGCTGTGAAGGTGAAAGTTGGCCCGAGCCGGTACTAACAAGGTAGGACTAATGAAGTGGCTAGTGAGTGTATATATATATATCTGTCAAACTGTGCAGTGAGGTGTCTGAATCTTAATTTTGAAACTTTAATTACCAGGAAGATTGAATAAGACAGCAGCCTTTATTCCTCTGAGGATGTTGGGTTGTGAAAGAAGGGTTAACACTGCAGTTTGCATTATTTCTGCTGAATTAAATTCCCACAATCAACAAGAAGCAGGCTGAACGTGTTTTGAAAGGATTAATTTTGGCCCGTTCACACAAAGTTACATCCCAGTGAAAATGACATTTAATGTCTTCATAACTCTTCCTTTATGTGGAGGTGAGACACTGGGCTGCAACGATGAATGCTGAATTTTAAAAAGTGCAAGGCCACTTTTTAAAATTACCATAGCTCTTTATTAATCAGGCCCCAAGTGAGTGTGTGACCTCTAAAAATGATGAGCAGCAGTGGCGTCCTAGATCAACCTGTGTGACCTCCCAGCTGTATATCTCCTTCGCCGTGGCCTGACTTTGGACAGCTCGTCTCGTCTCGGGGCTGCGACGAATGGACATCTGTCTGCCATGTCTGCAGCTTGTTAAATAGCAGGTAAATCCTTGCCTTTTGACTTAAGTCACATGTTAAATCAATACGCTACTTAAAAAACAGGTATGAATAGAACTACAAAGGAATCTTTTAATTACATGGCAGGAAATTACACATTTGCATAATTGAGAAAGCGTCATTTATAAAAAAAAAAAAGACATGGTTGAGTAACTTGTTTCCTGATTTGTTTTCAAAGAATAAGTTTTTATGTGTGTGTGTGTGTGTGTCTGTGCTTGGCTACACTGTGTCCTCTCAAATCAGAGCTCTGTCCCCTAGAGGGCGCTCCAAACTCACGTATGTCCCTAGCAGTGCCCTGAGAAGGGACTTGTGTTTAGAGGACATGGCTTGTCTGAAAAGGCAGCTCTACTGCGATGCTTCCAGGCTCCATTTGTGCATGCTGTCATTACTTTTTAGAAACATGATGTGTTTTATTTTGCTCAGGGAGCTGAAGCCCTGCTGCTGTGCAGAGGCTCCTAGCTGGTGTCCCCCTGCGTCTTTATAGAAGGAGCTGAGGTTGTGCACATTTAACTAGCATTTGTACTATAAAGCCAATGGATATCTGAAAGCTGGCAAATGTTCCTGTTTCGACTTGGTGTGCGTGCATGTGGGTGTGAGATGAGTCAGTGTTTGCTGCGGAGGATGACCTCGCTCATCCTCAGTCTGTGCAAGACGGGATTTGACTTTCTAGATGTGACAGTTAGTGTATGGGCCTAGCCTCCATCAGCTATACTCTCCCTGCTTGTTGTTTTGTTTGTTTTCCTCCCTCTCGTCCCCTCGGAAGTCATGAATATGAAATCAGAAGTGGCTTGTGTTGCAGCCAGTTCACTCAGCGGCTCAGCCATCCCATATATATAAAAGGCAGAGCCCCAGGTTACACAGGCTTAGTCCTTTATTCACCACATGAATTTCCAGAGTAGACTTCTCTGAACCACTTTTTTCTTTTTTTTTTGAGAATCTCATTTGAATGGAAGTAGGAAATCCTTGCTTGACTATTTAACCTCCAGTCCCATCAGACTAATCTGAATTTCAGACTCAGGCACCTGCACAAAAGCACCGTCTGAAGCAGCACTGGAAGCCAACTGAGCTTATTACACTTGTACCAACCGTGCTATTTTAGTTTCTTTATAAGGTGCCATCCTGGCAAAAATAAAGAGTTATATTGCTCTGGGTTGGAGGGGACTTGAGGCACAAAGCCAGAGAGAGCTGTTCAGTGATCTAAGATGGGAAGGAATGCGGTGAGGAGGACATACGTCTCGTCTGCCGGCAGACTGCTGGAACCAGGCCTCTGCTCCCAGAGCTCTCACCTTTTGCCCCGAGGGGCCAAAAGGGCGCGTCTTGTGTCTGTTGATACTGTAAAAAGCTTTGTCTTCTTTATGGCCACTTTATGTCCGTCTTCCTGGGAAACCCTACTTGTTCCCCATGCACTTACATTTTGAGTCTTAAAGCGAAGAGCGCCTTTCTAATCTGCAGCTTCAGATCTGAAATAAGTCAAATACCAGACAAAGGTTTATTTATTTTTTAACCTACATTTTTTAAACAGAATAAAATCTCAGCAGCTCTTGATCTAAAGATAAAAATGCATTATTCAGGGTAACGTCATACTCCCAACAGTCCCCTGTGATTAAGTCATAAATATCTATAGTATCTGCAGCTAACAGATATTGGCTTTTTGCACATGTACCCATGTGTAGAAATTATTCATGTGTTTCACTAATGCAGAATGTCAGATTTCTCTAAAATATTGATAATGGCGTCAGACACATTTTAGATTTTGCACTGACATTCTTTGAACACGTGTTGTACCATCCATCGTCTTCCTCTTATCCAAAGTCGGGTCTTGGTGGGAGCAGCCTAAGCAGGGTATTCCAGACATCCTACTTCCCAGCCACACGTTCCAGTTCCTCCCTGGAACATTCCAAGGTGATCCCAGGCCAGACAAGATATATCATTTGGGCCCAGAAAACCTCCTACCCAGATGCCCGACCCACCTTAACTGGCTCCTTTCAACTCGCAGAATATCATAGATCCTGCATGTTGAGAACCAGAGGATCACCTGTGAATATGAAGAACAACACATATAAAATTGTAGAAAACTGCATCCTCTGAGACCTTGACCCATTTAGCAACATGTTGACTAACTTATTCCAAGCTAACCTGCTTCAGTTAAGTTTTATTGTAATTTGTAGCACCCTGAATCTAAATCCTGTATGTGATGTTGATTATTCTCTGTTTTGGTCGCCACCTGGTGCTGAGGGAATCCTATATAGACTCTACAATTTCCAGTCTCATGTTAGCTTAAGTTATCTGGACAAAAGGGTGGAGTGCTAAGATATCAGCTAATGCTTACTGACTCCACAAACAGTAACAGACTAAGAAAAGACTAAAATCTTACTCACAAAACGTGAAGCACTGATTCCTTGATGGATTGCACAAAACATAAAGTCCACTGAAAAAAGGCACCAACAGCACAGTTCAGTGAAGCAAACGTGAGGTCACTTCAACCACCAGTTGCCTGTTCACAGGCACCCCTATCATTTAAAGCTCTTGCTCCTGTATCTAGATGAATGAGCTATAAAAACATGTACCTCACCTAGAGTTGTTTTGATAGTGTAAACTATCCACAGAGGCCATACTTTTTATCCTGCGTTTCATTTGAAGTGGGATGGTGGAAATTTTTATCTGGAAAGGGCCCGCAAGGCAGAGTTCTCACTCAAGAAGTTGAAGAAGCCACGCCAACCCCAACTTTGCAATCCAAGATGGCAGCAGTGAGCGTGAGCCGTAGTAAAACTGCAAAACTTGTAATCTGTACTACCGCTGTATTGTGTTTGTGACTCAGTAAACAAGTCACACACAGAAAACGGGCCAGGCTCTATCTGTGAACGTGCTGCTGCAGTGCTTTTAGGTGTAAAAACACTGGTATTGCTTTGTGCTTGTTGTATTGCTGCTGATAGCTGAGTGACTCTGCCTTGCTTGGAGGAGAACAAAGTGCATTTTTCCAACTACTACTGTAGTTTATTTGTGCATTATATAAAAAGAAATAAACTCATTGTAAAAGTAAAATAAAATAGGATGAAGGTTAGAAGACAAAAGAGATGCACTAACACACAGGCAACAGCAAGAATTTATTCAGTTCAATTCAGTTGTATTTATATAACACCACATAACAACAATCAGCTGAAGAGGCTTTATATTGTAAGGTAAAGACCCTACAATAATAATAAGCAATCAGACGACCCCCTGTGAGAAAGCGCTTGGCGATAGTGGGGAGGAAAAACTCCCTTTTAACTTGAAGAAGCTTCTGGCAGAATCAGGGACAGCCGTCTGTAGCGACCGGTTGGGAGTGAGATGAGGGAGACAGGATGAAAGACACACTGTGAAAGAGAGCTTTTAAATGAAAAGAACCAGCAAAATTACAATCAGATAAGAGATATGTTGACAAACAAATAAAATATGATTTAAAAAGTGTTTAATTGTAAACATTTTTGAATGTTTCTTAAACAGCGATAATGTAGCTACTGATTTAATGATGTAGGTAAACTGTTCCAGAGAGATGGCCCTCTATATATATGCATGGTGACTAAGGGAAGTCCTTAGAATATCTTTTGTAATACAAATCTCTGTGGAAAGCTTAAAGTAATTCTAGAAAATACCAGGCAGGTGTAAAAAACACAGGTGTATCTATACACAACACACACAATAGACATAAAATACCGATAAAAGCTACTGGAACAAGGTCAGCTGGAGAGATTTGACACCCAGCTGTGACATCTGTATAGTTGGATGTTTACACATGGCACTTTATGGAGATTGACTCACTTTTGAAGTCAGCCTCAAGTGGCCACTAGAGGAAATGCAGGTTTTTGCACTTCAAGCTCCTCAGGTTGCTTCTTGGAAATATGACAATGCAAAAGCTGCCAGACCTTCCACTGGGATCAGCAGTACTGATCGGGTCCCATTTCGACTTTTATCCAAGCTTTTTGCCCTGCTGTGGCTAAAACAGACACATGCGCCGTGAAAACAAAACAGCCAGCTTAATCAGGTGTTTTTTTTCTTCTCTTGCACCTTTTAATCACAAACAGGTGGATAGTCGCAGCAACCCTAAACAAGAAAATTCAACTTCCTTTATCAATTAAGATATATTTTCTTAGGCGGGAAGAAGGAGTCCGGTTGTTCACCTCCTCCTGGGCCACAGTTACCTCACCCCATCTAACAAACAGAGGATTTAATGTGGAACAGAGCTTTTGCATCCAAACAATAAACAGATTCAAATAATACATTTAAATGGTGGCAGAGAATGGGGTAAAAAACACAGTGACATTGCTCGCATAAGCTAATCAAACACACACAGACAGTATTTGGGGGCTTGGAAACGTGTGTGTGTGTGTTAAGTGTTTAAGTGCTGTACTTACAGTGAGATAAATGAACGCTCCCACTCTTGCTGTGAGAAAGGAGACAGATTGGAACCACATGTCTTGTTGCACTGCTCCCTGGGCTATTGACATGCACTTCACACAGCCGTCCACATTCGGATGCAACGCCGCCACCGAGAGCTCGAGGTCATTTCTATGCTCGCTGATGTCGAGAGAGACTCGCAGAGTGACAGCCTGCAGTTTATAGGGAAGCTTTGATTTGAATCTGCCGTCAGCGTATGATGTATGGACGTACGCTATCGGGAACACGAATTTAAAAGTCAAGCCGAGCGTGTTGCTCGTAAGTGAACAACCTCATCGCGGGCCAAAGTGACACAGAACAGGGCTTCTTACAAAATGTTGCAAAAAGCAGGAAGGAGGGAGGGGTGGGGTGGGGGGGGGAGAAAATGACCAAATCGTCTGTCTGTGTACTCACTGCATTCCAGGTTATTTATACAGAGCAAAAAAAAAGAAAAAAACTGTGTAGACTTCATGTCTCTGCTTGGTGAGAACTATTAAATTACTGGTGGATGTTTTTAATTACTTCACATAAATGTTGGAACACAACACTTCTCCAGTGTTTTGAGGAGGAGGAGGGGGGGTCCATAATGTCTCACATGTTTAGGGAAGCACTGGTTTGCACTTAATCATGGTGGTCCCTGTGTGATTCTGACGCTGGAAATGTGGCTTTGTGAGAGAAAAGTGAGCATTCCTTCTGCTGGCGCAAGGGAGAGGAAATGGGTAATAAAACCAGGGGGAAAAAAAAAGAAGCCTCGGCGGCGTGCTGGAGCCAGTGATTCTGGGATCCACTTAATTGCTCTTAAATGAAAAAGATTTTTGGCTTCCCGTTCGCTGTGTTTAAAGAAAAGTCAAATCAAATCCCCACATGTATACCAGCCAGGCAGTGACTTCTCATCCAGCAGTATGAGCGCTAATCCCTCTTTTTTTTTTTTTTTTTTATTTCAGCGCTGCCATCGGTAATATTATTATTAATATTGAGAAAGCTGCTGTTCACAGGCAGCAGATGCCAAAAGGAGGCAGTAATTCAGCTCTGATGCTCATTTACGGAGGCCAGAGAAGTCACTGGGGAAAGAGGATATCAATACTAGTTTGCTGAAGGTTTTTATCTTGGCGCCTTTTCAGGCTTCTTCCTGACAGATATAACAACAAATAACTGTCTTTGCTTTAAGTTCGGGGAGGGCCAAGGTTTTGTTCTTTACTATTTAATGGCTTTGGAGAAGGTGAAGTAATTTTACTTAAAGCTGCTGGTAGGAAAGGGCTTTGTTGCAGGAAATAAAAGTGCAGATTGAGCAGCAAGTTGTACTTTAAGTATTAAAAGTCTAAAGATTCATTAGGCAGCTGGCTGTAAGTGTTATAAAATCGGGTTATTATTGCCAGGGCATCACTATGCATGCAGTATTCTGTGTTTTAGGCAATCCAGTGCAGTTTATTAAGACATTTCTGGCTCTAAATCATAATGTCTACATGCAATTATCCACAAGTGCACTTGTTTTCACCAGTGAGCATGAGCTTTGTCACCAATTTCCTAATGCTGTGTCATTTTTTTTTCTCCCTTACAAGAGCATGACCTCCTGCCGAGTTTAACATTTTATCGTGTTTTTTTCCCATCGCTGGCCATTTCTGTTTCGGAGCGCGATGGCCGAGTGTGAAGTTGCCACTCAGAGAGCCATTAGGGCCTGAAGTGCCACGCTAAGCTGTCATGTCGTGTCAGCTGCTCCTTTTGTACTCATTAATTGTTGAGAGAAGTGTGTCACATCCTGTCAGGCTGACTGCTGGTGTCCCTCTGGTCACCCCTCAATGCCCGGTGCCCGCTGATGCTATTGTGGCAGCGCTGGCCACAGAGGAGAGGAGATGTGGCCCTGCAGGATGTGAGACAATACTGGGAAGGAAGAGGAGGGAATCCCGGAGCTGTGTGCAGAAGCCCGGTCAGCCGAGTGTCTGTGAGAGCACTCCCCTGTGACACCCTCCAACCCCACTTCCCCGGAGGATAGACTTTGTCATCCTCTGCATTTTGCATGGCCAGGGAACGAGACTACAGATTGCTTCTTGTCCAGCTACTCTGCGGTATTATTCATTTTTAATTTAGGAGGTGTTCCCATCATTTGGTTGGCTTCAGAAGCTTTATTTAAATGCCCATATTTAGCATTTATAAGCAACATTTAACCTCTTAACAAGTGGTTTATGACACTAATGTAGACCGAGGACAATGGACATATTGCCTCACACTTCCTACACTTGCTACAATTCATGGTTTTGTTATTAATAGAGGTAGGCCCACGCTGGCTTCATGATTTGGCCCAAAACTATAAGTTTAATGTGTTTAAAATTAGATATTTGTAGCATCCAGGTTCATTTATGATAATAATTTTTGAAAAACTCCCTTTCCAGTTTACGTACATCAGCAGAGGGAGCGAAGCGGAAATGGTACTTTATATGTTTTTAGACTTAAAACTAGCAGAAACCTCTGGTGCTAAAATACGAAGCCAAAATAGAGGCGCAGTTCCTCAAATGACCACTTGAGGCTGACTCCAAAAGTAAGTCAATCCCCACAGACTCCCAGCAGAAATGAAAACCACTTTGGTTAGCTAATTTCACAATTCCTGACATTTCATAGTTATGGAAAAGGAAAGATTTCACGGGACTCACAGGTTTGCAAAGGTGCATCTGAACAAACCACAATATTTCTGTAATAGTGTCCTTTGGATTAGGATTCAACTTTACTGTCATTACACATGCATGAATACAGGGTAACGAAATACATTTGGACAGATGAGACCAGACCGGAGATGTTTGACTATAACGCAAAGCACCATGTCAAATATGAGAACATCTGCCTGACAGCTGAAGCTTGATCAAAACTGATTCAAACATCAGCACAAAGATCCCAGCAAATCTACAACAGAATGGCTGAAAAAGAAAAGAATCAAGGTGCTGCGTTGGCCCAGTCAGAGACCTAAATCTCACTGAAATGCTGTGGGGGGACCTTAAGACAGCATAAACAAATGACCAAGGACATCACTGAACTGAAGCAGTGTTGTGAAGAAGAGTGGGCCGAAGTTCCTCCGCAACCACCTGAGTGACTGGCTCTGTAAGCTCTTTAATCATGGGGTGTACTTAGTTTTTCACAGGCCTGAATAACTTTCTTTTTGTCAAAGTGAAAGCTTTCCTTTTCACCTGAGTGTATGTGAGGTGAATTTGTGAACCGCTCTGGGTGAAAAGTGCATCATCTGCCTTGACTCTGAGGAGTCAGCTGATTAGTTTCTAGAGTAAGTACATTTTGTTTGAGTCCTGTTTTTCACAACTCTAAACTAAGATTCCTTATGATGTAACAGAAAATTATGAATGCATCTTGCTAACCAAGCTAGCCACAGCTAGAAATACTTGCTAATACAACACCTTATGCCCATGTAGTAAATATTTGCATAAAATTGTCATAAAAATAAATAGGGTGGTTAAATGAATGCTGATAGTTGAAGTCAAGACTTTTTTTGTTCCTCTCGATACGTGAAATTCGAATGACATTTAAATCCATACTTAAATGTAGCTTAATTTATGTCAGTGCCCCTTTGTGAACATGTTAAAGCAACGGCAATTACGTGTGAGTTTCTCGTGTTTCCACAACCTGTTTCGTCACATATAACACCGCTTCAGGAAACAAGCGGCGACCGTGTTCGCCTGACTGAAAACAGGCCGTTACAGTGGCCGAGCTAAGCTATTACAGATCACTGCGCATGAATCAGCGCTCAAGCAGTGATAGACTACATGGCACGGATGGGGAATTAATGAAGAAGAATCTGTGGTGTCGTGATGTGGTTGCAAATTGCTCCTGCTGAGTGGCTGAAATGCAGTCGCACAATAAAAAAAAAATTAAAAAAAATGCAAGCCCGACCTTTTAAGGTTCTGCCTCTGGCCACTTGAAAACGTGTCTCTCGACCACAAAAGATGATGCACTGGGTTGCACTACAGACAAGCGGGGGAGCAAAAAAGATGTCCAAATATTTCCATGGCTCCTGTGGCCTTCTGCTTGCATAGTCCTGGCATGAGCTCATCGGTGTGCGGCTAGTTTGTGCTCCCTCAGCACAGTTCTTTCCCAGTCTGTAAGTATCAATGTCAGTGCTAACTAGGCACTGACAAAGTCCTCTGTGCTCCCTTTCCCACTCCCCTCCAGACTGTGGCTCCACTTGGTATTGAGGCTAGAGGTTTTCATAAAGGCAGATTATATCGTTGCGTTACCTAATAGTGAAAAGTGCAGGTCAACTTCTCAGGTTTTACTTAATATCTGGTACACTTTACTCAATAGTGGCTATTCTCAGCCAGTGTTCTGGAGGAGAGCCACATTTATCATCAATAGGAATAAAGCGTGCATGCTTTGTGGTTTGCGATGTCTTTTTAAGTGAGCTTACTGTACAAAATTGTTTTTTCTTTCATTCCTCCCGAGTAGTTATTTTTGCAAGATCTGATCCAAGTGGAAAGAGCAGTCACAAAATGTTTAGAGGACCCTCTTTTGGGGGAATAATCATTCTTCTCGACTGCAGTTCAAATCTCCCAGAGAGCCACTCTCTTGTGGTATTTAACCAATGAATAAATTGACATGAAATGTATTCCTGATAATGCAAACATCGGGAACCGGGGAGCCAGAAATAACTCTCCCAGGCAAGATGTGGAAGAGATTAAGACTGAACCAAAGAAATAAGTGAGTGGAGGCAGGAGGTTGGAAAATGAGATGGAGGAGGAGGAGGTGAGGAGATGGTGTCTGCACGGGTGAACGTATGTATGTGTGCGCAGGGTGAGGAGGTGGGTGGGGGGAGACTGAGCCGAGAAGCGAGAACTTAGCCGAGGGGGGGGGGGGCCTGTGAAAAGGAACTCATAAAAGTCACATTTGTTGGTGATGCATGAGGAAGTGAAGCCAGCTTTGGCACATGTGTCTGTGGTGCTAAATTAACTGTTAACACAAATAATCAAAGTGCAGGGCCCATTGAGCACTGGCGCCAGTGAAATGAGGGGGAGAGGCTGGCTCACTTCTCTCTGAGAAGTCGCAGCAGACTAGTGGCGAGCTAGCAGGTGGAGGTCTACCAGGGGGCTTTCACAGGATGGAAGTGCTTACAAAACAGGCCAGCCGGCCCACTGACAGAGGAAAGCACCGCCGCACTCCCGCTTTCCAGCTATTGTGTGGAAGCGTGCTTCTCTTTTTAGATCTTTCTTTGTGAAGTCTGACATCTCAGAGTACTGGGGGACATGGCACCAGCAATTACCTCTATGACTGACTGATGGTAATTAAATGCCACTGTTGTGACCTTGAGAATTTTATTATTATTTTTATATCACAACCTTTCTGGGCAGCACACAGGAATACAGTGACTCACTGGTTAGCATTGTTGCCTTACAGTAAGAGTGTCCCAAGCTCTGGTGGAGCTGTTGCAAGTTTTCTCCGTACTTGCGCAAGCTTCCTCCCACCGCCGAAAAACCTGCCAGGATAACCTAATAGCTTTAATAGCTCAGGACAAAAGAGATTCTTTATCTCAATGGTTTTACTCTCATGGCGAGTATAAAATATGGACGTTGCCCCAATGTAACACATTGGTTAACAAAGTCTTTTTTCCAACCCTCGAGCTGAATGTTTTTGCCGTCACGGTCTTGATGTTTTGAAAGCGGACGTGATAAGCAAAAGGTGGATCTAACTGCACACTCGTTGGCTAAACACTTGTCAATCACAAATTATTACCCAGTTTACAAAATGAATTTGAAACTAGCACCAAAGCCAATGACCTTGTTGTTTGTTTATAAACATTTGCTAACTACTAGCTCAGCAGCAGTACAATCTGAAAAAGAGCGACACAAACCAGAATTGGAGAAGGTTCGACTTTAAAGTACAAGTTCTTCAATGCTGCAGCCATCCTGCTTCAGAAGGTGCAACTTCTTTACTTTGATGGTAAACATTTCCGGTTTGCGTTGCACTTTTCAAAGTTCAACTACTGCTCAGACAAACTTGTCACTTCCATTCAAACTATGACCACAACAATATGCTAACAGCCAAATCAGTCACAAGGAAGTTTTTGCCAACAGGTTGGTTGGGAAATGCATACTTTTCTCCCGTGACAGGTGGTTGTCAGGGGGCCACTGATGAGTCTGTGTGACTGGGGCTAGAAATAATTTTCAAAGCAACCATTCACAACCGGATGGGGAATACAAATGTATCCTTATTGACCGCTGGGTGTCAGGCTCTCTAAGCCTGCCTGACTGCGGCCTTGTTCACTTGATCCTACACCGTCACCGTGATTGTGACACGTCCAAACCGGTGGGCAAGTTAACGTCCGTTGGTTAGTGGTCCTGTGTCTACAAAACCTCAATAAGACCAAATGCCTTTTGGGAAATGAGAGCAATAGTTGCTCCTGGTGGCCATTAAACAGATTGCAGGTTTCAAGGACTTCACTTTTCAGACCTGGAAGACACGCTGGTCTTTTATTCTTTGTATTTTTCAATTTATGGTTAAATAAAGGTTGAAAAAAAAAGTTTAAAGGAAGCAAGTTGTGGTAGCACTGTGACGACCACGTGGGTAAAAAGCTGCTCGCACCACTGATGCTGAAATGCTGTAATGAGAATCCACAAACTCACTGGTATAAAATACCTCTTATAATTAGTATCTCTGTGATTTTTTTTTACATTTTTTTAATGTATGAAGCTCTATGGTGGATATGTAGCAGGGGACACAATGACGCAATTACATCATCTCAGCTGGTGAAAGGCTCAAAACGTGAGCACAGTCCCGTTAGCTTAATTGCTGTTAACACTCCTGTGCACATGCTTCCTTGATAAGCCGTCCAAACTCTGTTTTAATTAGGAATAAGCACCCTGAGGTGTTATTCAGTTTTGATGAAAATATTCACATTTTTAGAGTTTTTTTTTTTTTTTTTTTGTGGAATGACTAAAATAGAAAATATGGTTTACAAACAGAGATGGTTCATGGAGGTAGTGAATCAGGACATGCAAAGGGTTGGTGTGACAGAGGAGGATGGTAGGGATAGGGTAAGATGAAGCCAGATGATCTGCTGCTGCGACCCCCAAAGGGAGCAGCAGACAGAAGAAGAAGAACAGGAAATGCCAACGAAGGGTCATAACAGTCCAGGGCCCAGATGCATGCAGCTCATTTCATGACTAAAACTGAGGAGTGCATATGCATTCTTTTCTTCACGCTTATCAAGCTGTGCACGCATGCAGTCCTCTTTCATAAATCTCAATCAACCTGAAAGTTTTAGGGATACGCACAAGCCTGTTTTCACCTGATGCAGAAACTCCCCTTTTTTATCATTTGCATATGAAACTACTGATTGCACCTCAAGTTTTCACACAGGGCAAATGAGGCAACGTCAAAGAAGAAGCTTAATTGCACCGAATATGGAACCGAAACGCTCACTGAAGAAGAAGCCGAGAAAAGAAAAGTATCTGGTGATCTCAGTTATAGATTAATTAGTACAAAAACTACCAGAGGAAAAAAAAAATGCAGTCTAGTAAGTCAAGAGTATGAAGATAGTCGGATTACAAACAAGAGACAAAATCAGTTCACACAAGAAAAGCAGACCATTACACATGGTGGCACTTAAATATAGCACTCACACTTACCAATAAAAGTATGCAGTGCACACTTACACTTGTGATGCAATCTGCAAAAGGTAATTTCTACATATGTATATAAAAGCGATGTTTGTTAACAACAGTAAGAAAGTTTAGCCCTGTGAAATCGTCCCTGTTATGGCACTGTGATTCACACCGACTGCTAGGTTCATTTTAGGGTTAAACCCTAAACCTTAAAATGTGTGTTTTAAATTGTTTTAATGTTTCGGCAAATGACCTCCTGACACGAAAACAAGATTGGAGCCAGCAGCAGTTACGGATCTATGATAACATATTTTTTAAAGTTTTGTTAAATTTCTACTTTTAAAATGTTCTTTTTTTGTCTTTGTATGTAGGTCTCAGTCTTTCACACATATATCAGTGAACACTGTACTCTGTATGGCTGTGTGTGAGCCAAATCTTTAAATTATGAATACATGAAAAGCAATTTTTGAAATGATAATCAACTGGAGAGGTAAAATAGACCGTTAAATGGTTTTCTGCTCTTCATTACATCTGTTTTATGAATTAAGTAACTGCGTTAAAGTGAGCAGATTAAGACAGAGCTCCTTCTCCAAAGTTATGAAGTCACACATGATACCTTTGATGTCTTTATGGAAGATTAAACAAATGAGCAGTGTTTAAATTTATGATTAAAAGAGCAATCTTTGTCTTTACAAGACCACTTGAGCCATAGTTTTCTTCTTGCCAAAAACAGTCAAGTCATGAGGGGAAAATAAATACAACAATTTGGAAAAAGTAATACCCCACAGCTTTGTGACATCAGCACAAAAGAAGCATGGCCCCTGATGCTCTCCACTTCCCATGCAGCCCACAACTGGGCTGTAGACTGAGGTTGCCTGGCGCCACAGTCATCATGTGTGTCAGTCACTTGCAAAACTCACTGTTTTCCTTAGAGGATGAGCTAAGCTCCTCCTTTAGCCCTAACGATTTATTTTAGACTCCAGCGTCCAGAGACCCCCGTTCTTGAAATCCCAGTTTATCTTGGCCATGTTGTTTCAATATGAACCAATCAGCTTAGCCTCCAGTGGAATGTCCCCTGAGACTCGCTTTGGTTTCCCAATAGACCCATTCATTTTGAGGACACAAGTTTAACATCTGGTTTGTATTAGCGTGCCCTACAATAGCTCTCATCTTGGGCTCAGTCACACAGGAGGGACAGGAGGGTAATCAGCCCCTCACAAAGACACAAATGAAGAAACGACTGATTAGCTTTTATGAGTAAAGCTGACAACAAGATAACACAATACAAATAGTTAGCTTCTTGCCAAAGAAGTGTGATACCACTAAAAATAAATATGTAGCTGCAGCAATCAGCCGGCTAACTTAGCCTGGCATGGAAACAGGAGGAAACGGCTCGCCTGGCTCTGTCCAAAGATAATATAATCCATGTATGAGCACCTCTAAAGCTCACCAATTAACCCACTATATCATGTTTGTTAAATCCATATAAAAAATCGAGTTGGAAAATGATCAAACAATTGAGATATGAGATGTTAATTACTGAGCTTTAAGCATGCTGATATGAAAATAAGTTTTGATCCTGAGCCAGGCTAGATCTCCACCCTGTTTACTTTCCAGACTTCCTGCTTAGTTAAGCTAACCAGCTGCTAGGTGGACCAGCTGCTAGCTGTGGCTTGATTTAAAAATCAAGCCACAAGATGGTGTTAATCTTATACAATGGTGTGATTGTTACGCTTTGGGTTTTTTACATATTAATGTGATATAAATTCCATAAATAAGTTTTATGATAGATGGATTGTGTTGCCTTCATATAGAGTCAGGTCAAGGTGGAACCTCCCTCCAAGGTGGGAAAATGAAGCCAAAAGCCACTGAGGCTTATACATCTTCATGGCAAAGATTCAACAAGGTCTTGGAAACATTGCTCAGAGATTTTGGTCCATGTTGTCATGATAGCATCGAGTAGTTGCTGCAGAATTGTCGGCTGCACATCCCAAAGGTACTCCATTGGACTGAGTTATGCTGACTTTGGATGCCATTTAAGTACATAGAACTCATGGTCATGTTCAAAAAATCAGTTATCATGGTGGAGGCATCCATCAGAAGATGGGTAGAGTGTGGTCATAAAGAGGTTGTAGCAGAAATCAAGACTCTTCAGACCAGGCAAAGCCTGTTTTGTGAGCCTGTTCTTAGCGGACAGGAGTGGCCTTCTGTAGCCCATCTGATTCAAGGTTTCACAAGTGGTGAATTCTGAGATGCTCTTCTACACACTTTGGTTGTAATAAGTGGTTATTTGAGTTACTGTTGCCTTCCTATCAGCTCAAAACAATCCAGCCACTCTCCTCTGACCTCTAGCATAAACAAGACATTTTCTAGTGTGGGAAAATCAGACCACCAACGCTGGCACCAACAACCATGCCAGAGTCACTAAAATCCCCCTTGTTCCCCATTCTGATATTCGGTTTGAAACAGTAGACCGTATTAACCATGTCTACATGCTTAAATGCATTCAGCTGCTGCCATGTGATTGACTTAATGACCAGTTAAACAGGTGTACCTAAGGAAGTTGTTGATGAATGCATATATGCACTAATTAGCAGGTACGTGTGGTTAACCCCGCTTGCAAACAAGGCTAGTAAGGGTTAGTTTTTAACCTAGCACTCTCACATCTAAATACAAACAAAAATGGCCCAAAGACCAATCTAGGTACAACCTTTAGTTTGATAAAAATGAGCTCCTAGCTCTTTTCAGATATAAGATTGCTGTAAGATTTCCTCTTGAAAACACATACTCCACCAAACTATTGTAGTACTTTATTCTCATTTATCATGTCTCCATGGTTTGTGCGCATGTAGTTGGATGTCTTGTGCTCAGTTTGGTTGACCTCCAAATGTGTGAAATTAGGCTTTGCGCCATTGCAGAATGCTGTGTGTACAAATCTCTGTGAAACCAGTCACAGAACGCTTTAATACTCTTGGTAATTAGGCTCCACGTTCCAAGTGTGTCCAGATGTAGCACTGTGGGAGGTTTGTCCTCTGCAAGTACACCCGCTGAACCAGCAGGTGCATGTCTCAGGTAAAAGCTCCTGCCCCCAGCTGCTGATAACAGACCACTTTCCCTTCCTTCTCTTCTCCCCATCGTGAGGATGTCCTTCTCCCTGCCCCCCTCTTCCTCTCCCTTTATCATCTGCACCAGCCTGGAGCGCAGTGCATTGAGGTGGCTGCCAAACTGCGTGCCAAATGAAGAGCAAGCATGGGAAGCAGGCAAGAGTGCTCTAAGTCTCTTATCTGGGGTGTTACTGAAATTTCTTTAAAGAAATAATTCATTTGAAGCAACCTTCAATTAGGCAGTGCACGTAGAAGTGTAGCTTTTTTGGCCGCGTTGTCGAAGCACTTTCACTATCTGCCTTATCGTATAAGCATCTCAGAGAGGGGGAAAAAACTATTGTGTTTTAAATTAACCTCGTCGTCTCAACAAACTGCTTTTCTGTCTGGTGAAGTTCCTGTTTAACTTAATGGAGCCTTTGAACCTATGAAAATGAATTACAAGCTTGGGGGCTTACTGCTTATCTTTTTCACTGTCCATGTTGTCACTTAGTATTTATGAAACAACTCCCCCACCTTGTTTATGTCTGTTGCATTAGTATTTACACTGCTGCTTCTGTCTATTCTCACAATGGAAGCAACTTTGAGCCTTTTAGTTGTAACCAGAAACAGCTGTGATGGAAATTTACAGATAATATCAGAAAACAAAAACCCAAGTTTAAAACCACTCGAAAGAAATTCTCTTTTAGGTGACCGACTAACAATGAAATCAAAAGAACCACAAGAAAATTCACCTGAATGTGTCACGGGACAGCTCGTCATGACACACTTGCTCCAGTCTGCGTGAACGGGGTTAGTCCAAATGCACACCTCACACGTTTCCAGATTCCTGATGTGGTATCATGTTTAATCATCCAGCACCACCACCAAGTGCTGCACACTCACCAGACTGAATGTATCATCGTGTTTTACGAGGTCTGGCAACTATGAGGTACACTATTATTAATTTCTCTCCTGTTGTGTCAAGGGAAAGAGGTGTAAGTTCCCCATGATTATAATTACAAGAGCATAGGTTTTGTTTGCTAATCATTTGTTATTTATTCTCTTTGTGTACTTACTTGCATATTTTTGACCTTTCTACACTAGCCTATTCTCTGTAATGAATTATTATTAATTAAATAGTATGAACAGGGGTTATTTGGAGAAGAAGCTTAACATGTGATTAATAAATTATACCAGAAGACAACTGAACCACCCCCAGAAACACAAAATATATAGAACAATGATAACAAACTTAAGTTGGTGGATGGAAATATAGTTGTTAATATGATGAAAAACAATCATAGCCAGGTGTTAAAGTAGGATTTGGCAGGTGAGGGAATCCTAAGATTGGAAAGAAATAAGTTGTATGATAATTTGAAATGTGAGTTCCAGTACATATTTGTGTATTTAAAAAGCTGAACTGAACAAGGCAAAAGCAGATGTTAAATGAGCGGCCATAGCTGATTTCAAAAGTCAAAATTTTGAGTTCATATGTTGAAATTTTGATTTAATAACTCAAAATTTTGAGTTAGTTACTTGAAATTCATGCTACTCAGGTAAGTCAAATTCTTAAGATAATAACTTGAAATTTTGAATTAACCTTTTCTTTTCAGTAGTGGAAACAAGCTTCCATAGATTTCCAACCCACATAGGGTAAAAAGCTAGTATGAAGGTGAGTGAATCTAATCAGCATCATCACCTCAAATTTGAATTACTGTCAGCTGTCCTCGATGTAACCTTTCACTGACCATGAACATCACAGCCTGCTCTGCACCAGTCTGACATAATGCATTACTATAGACTTCACCTCAGTATTTCAAATTCAATTCAATTCAATTCAATTTATTTATATAGCACTTTTCACAGGATAAAAACCACAAAGTGCTTCACAGTAATATAAGACAGAAATACATAAAATACATTAAAATACATTAATAATCAAACATACAGCACAAATCTAATTAAAAGCCAATCTAAATAAATGAGTCTTAAGCTGCTTTTTAAAAGAATAAATACAATCAAGACAACGTAAAGATGGAGGGAGAGCATTCCACAACCTGGGGGCCACCGCTCTAAAAGATCTATCACCTCTAGTCTTAAAACGAGTTCGTGGGACGACCAACAGCCTTTGATTAGAAGATCTCAGGCTGCGAGAGGAGTGTGGGGTTCTAAAAGATCGGAAATGTAGGCAGGGGCATCACAATTCAAAGCTTTAAAAGTCAGTACCAAGATTTTAAAATGAATTCTAAAATGTACTGGAAGCCAGTGTAATGAACGTAGCACTGGTGTAATGTGCTCTCTTTTTCGTGTCTTGGTTAAAAGCCTTGCAGCAGCATTTTGGACTAACTGGAGACGCTCAAGATTCCTTTTGCTCAAACAAAGAAAAAGGCTGTTACAATAATCTAAGCGAGATGAAATAAAAGCATGAATAACCATTTCTAACTCAGATTTAGACAGCAAAGTTTGCAGTTTGGAGATGTTTCTTAGCTGAAAAAGGCAATTCCTAATTAACTGTCGAGAGTGTTGTTCTAGGGACATGGCAGAATCAAAGATCACACCAAGGTACCTGAGGCTCAAGTGAACAGATGAGCCAAGAGAACCAAGATGCTGTTTGATTAGAGATATCTGGTTGTCGGGGGCAATAATTAATGTTTCTGACTTCTCAGAGTTCAACTGTAAGTAGTTGTCACCAAGCCACTGTTCAATGGAAGCTAAACAATTAATTAAAAAGGACAGTTTATGGACTTCCATCGGCTTAAAAGAGCAATAGAGCTGGATATCATCCGCATAGAAGTGATAAGACACCTCAGGGAACTGCCTAATTATAAGTCCTAGAGGTAACATGTACAAAAGAAAAAGAATAGGACCCAGAACTGAACCCTGCGGTACCCCACATGTCAGATCCTTAGAATGTGACATAAACCGATTCGCAAAAACACTAAAAGATCTGTTGGAGAGGTACGACCGAAACCACTCCAGAGCAAGACCGGACACACCGACTATGTCCCGGAGCCTGTTAATCAGGATGGTATGGTCAATAGTGTCAAAGGCAGATGTCAAGTCCAACAAAACCATGACTGAGGAGACTAACCAGTTTAGCCTCAACTCAACTGCCTCATGGAGCCTTTGAATAACACAAAATTAGTATGCTTCAGTTGGCTTTAAAAGACATTTCACAACATGGAAAAACAATTTCAGCCACACATCATGCACATTATGTGATTAAAAAACTCTAAATTATTTAGGAACTTAAAATTTGCCCTTTATGAAATGTCACTTGTTGAGCAGTCCTTACCTTTGAAATAATTCCTCTATTGTCATCTCTTTCTTATAACATCCTACATATTTGAGGATCAAGTAAAAAAATAAACAAACAAAAAAAATTTAATGGTAACTTTCTGTCAGTACATTGTCTTTTTTTCCCTCTGAAGTTTCTGTAAATGGTAAATTTCAATATGTGGTTAAAAAATCCTTAAAAATTGTTAAAGAAAATTCTTTCAATTTAAAATAGTAAACTGTATCATATTTTTATGGATTTTATTTTATTACTGTGAGGGGTGAGAAGACAAAAGTATGTATTGTGTGTGTAAGTGGAAGCACTTGATGATTAACGTATTTGACAGAATTAAGTGTTAACCTTCCTATCAGATGTAATTGTTTATTAAACGAGGATAGGCCATTCCGGATTGTTCTGGCCAACTTTAACACCCGATCTTAGCCACAGTAGCAGCTCTGTAACAACTTAAAGCTAAATACTAATGGTAGCATGCTAATATACCGATGATAACAATGCTAACATGTGGCAGGTGAAGAATTTACCATATTTATTTTCTTTGTTTATTATGTTAACATGCTGACATTTGCTAATTGGCCCCAAACAGGGAAAAGGAGTGTTACAGTTTTTCCCATTGGGGAAGACGGACATACGCATCAAACCTAATCATGATCAATTCAATATTTATTAAGAACTTTTACACACTAATTTCCTTCAGGAACCCACCGAGGTGTTACAGTGGTTACAGTTACAGTTTTTTCATTAGGTTAAATTTTTAGTTTGAAATTTTATTTGATTTTGACTTTTCATTTTCAATTTTAATTTCAGCCAATTTCCAGTGAGTTCTCTTGTTTCTTTTCTATTATTTGAAACATGTTTCTTTATTTTAGAAGTTTTATTAGTTGTCGTGTTAGCTGAAGTTCAGAATGGGTATTGCTCCACAAACACAAAACCTTATGTCACATAGACATTCCAGTCTAAATAAACAGATGTACTTAAGCCCCCTGAAGCTTGTTGTTTTCAACCGCATGCACAAACACTCAAACAGAAGGGATTGCATTTTTATTATACTTCACTTAGTTTCGTAAGCACACAAAGAAAAAACACATTTTTCTGACATTTACTTCTGACATTACTTTTAGTTTTTAGTTTAGCTGTAGTAACTATAATAACCTCAGTTGTTATACAGCAACAACATGATCCACAGAGCGTTGCCACGTTGCTAAAAAAACCAACCAATATTGTGAAGAAGTATGCATAAATATATATCACAATGCATATTATATGTTTATATGTTTTATATGTTTATATAAAACATATAATGCCTGAATGATGTACATCTGGACTTCTTCACTGTCTTGCTCCACATATGAGAGTGAATGTGAGGGTCACTTATTCACAGGCAGTAACTGTGTGTCATACTTCATATTAAATCCTGGCCATGCTCAAGCTGTGGCGTCTCTCTGAAGCCCAAACATTTCGACCTTTGACCTTCAGGGAGGTTTGGTTTACAGCCAATGTTAACAGTGCTGATAGCATGCTGAGAACCTGCCCATTTGATCCCAGAAACAGCCTGCTTGGGACTGTTTTACAACCAGCGTCTTCCACTTGATTATCTCAGAAAGTTCATTTATAATCCTGTAGATAAGTATGCACATTTGGTCTCCTTTCATACAAATCCACACTAATGTCCAACCTTTAAACAAAAGTGTGTTTAACCAACAATAAAAACATGTGTCTTTTTGTGTCTATATTAAAAAAAACTTGACACGTAAAGTACACATTTAAAAGTCTAGCTTAATTCAAAAGTCAGGAACAAGTTTGATATGTAAACTAGCAGTTTTAGGTCATAGACTCTTTGTCTTATATACCAAAAGAAGATTTTTTTCCTTTTTAATGCAGGACATAACAGGCTGCTCTGTGGGAGGCTCTCTTGGATATCTCAGTGGTGGGTGATCTAGAGGCGACTCATTCTGCATATCAAAATGAGATTTACAATCCTCAAGATTCAGTTTCTTCACACTAGAGGCAAGTGCAGGTCAATTTACTGAAAAAAAAATGATTCAAGGAAGACAGAAATAACTATTAGTGTTAAAGTTTGTTAAGTTTGTTTCTCTTGGGAGTGTAGTATTTGGTATTTATTATACATTAATGTTATTTTATTAATAAAAACCTATCTAGCTTCATAATATTTCAAGAATAATTGTTAGTAATTTATTAATAAATGCACATGAGTTTTTATAGGTCATCAGAAATTTTTTTTTTTTAAATGTTTTTAAAAAATCCAGTCCATAATCGTACATTTGGTAAGACTCCTTGTTTGAAAAGCAATAAAAACCAAACACAAAGGAATGTTGTACAACCCAGAAATGAGCCAGGAGATGACATTAAGAGCTTGTGAGAGCTATATAAAATTCTTAATTAATCATTAATAAACCTTTTATTACTTGATGCTTATAAAACCTGACACATGGTCACATGACTTCATGATGACAAAAGACTCCTTGATCTTTTTCAAGCCAATAACCTGACCTATGTAATGGTGTAATACTTACTGTTTTATGACAGGTATGCAGTCTGTAACTGATATAAAATAGAATTAAAATCAACTGAATACAAGACTAAGCAACATGTTTCATTTACACTTATTTATTGGGTACACTTTTTAGTACCTGGTGGGAAGCCCTTTTACCTTATACTAAAGTGTTTGAAACATCCATCCATCCATCCATCCTCATCCGCTTTATCCGAAGTCGGGTCGCGGGGGCAGCAGCCTAAGCAGAGAAGCCCAGACCTCCCTCTCCCCAGCCACCTCCTCCAGCTCATCCGGGGAACACCAAAGGCGTTCCCAGGCCAGCCGAGAGATATAATCTCTCCAGCGCGTCCTGGGTCTGCCCGGGCCTCCTCCCGGTGGGACATGCCCGAACACCTCACCCAGGAGGCGCCCAGGGGCATCCTTGTCAGATGCCCGAACCACCTCAACTGGCTCCTTTCGATGTGGAGGAGCAGCGGCTCTACTCTGAGCCCCTCCCGGATGGCCGAACTTCTCACCCTATCTCTAAGGGAGAGGCCAGCCACCCTTCGGAGGAAGCTCATTTCTGCCGCTTGTACCCGCGATCTCGTTCTTTCGGTCACTACCCACAGCTCGTGGCCATAGGTGAGGGTCGGGACGTAGATCGACCGGTAAATTGAGAGCTTCGCTTTTACACTCAGCTCCCTCTTCACCACGACGGACCGGTGCAGCGTCCGCATCACTGCAGCCGCAGCACCAATCCGTCTGTCGATCTCCGGCTCCCTTCTCCCATCACTCGCGAACAAGACCCCGAGATACTTGAACTCCTCCACTTGGGGCAGGAACTCATCCCCGACCGGAGTGGGCACTCCACCCTTTCCGGCTGAGAACCATGGCCTCAGATTTGGAGGTGCTGATCCTCATTCCCGCTGCTTCACACTCGGCTGCGAACCGTTCCAGTGCGAGCTGGAGGCCCCCACCGATGAAGCCATCAGAACCACATCATCCGCAAAAAGCAGAGATGAGATTCTGAGGCCACCAAGTGAAAGCCCTCCGCCACTTGGCTGCGCCTAGAAATCCTGTCCATAAAAATTATGAACAGAATCGGTGACAAAGGGCAGCCCTGGCGGAGCCCATCACCCACCGGAAACAAGTCCGACTTATTGCCGGCAATGCGAACCAAACTCTTGCAGCGGTTGTATAGGGATCGAATGGCCCGTAACAGTGGGCCAGACACCCCATACTCCCCGCAACACCTCCCACAGGACACCCGAGGGACACGGTCGAATGCCTTCTCCAAGTCCACAAAACACATGTAGACTGGTTGGGCAAACTCCCATGCACCCTCAAGTATCCTCGAGAGGATAAAGAGCTGGTCCAGTGTTCCGCGACCAGGACGAAAACCGCATTGTTCCTCCTGTATCCGAGGTTCGACTAACGGACGAACTCTCCTTTCCAGCACCCTGGCATAGACTTTCCCAGGGAGGCTGAGGAGTGTGATCCCCTGTAGTTGGAACACACCCTCCGGTCTCCCTTCTTAAAGATGGGGACCACCACCCCGGTCTGCCAGTCCAGGGTACTGCCCCTGATCTCCACGCAACATTGTAGAGGCGTGTCAACCAGGACAGCCCTACAACGTCCAGAGCCTTCAGGAACTCGGGCGGACCTCATCAACACCAGGGGCTCTGCCACCGAGGAGTTGTTTAACTGCCTCAGTGACCTCGACCCCAGAAATTGGCGGGTCATTCCCTCATCCCCAGACTCTGCTTCCTCCTCGGAAGACGTGTCAGTGGGATTAAGGAGGTCCTCAGTATTCCTTCCACCGTCTGACAATTTTTTCTCAGTCGACGTCAGCAGCGCACCGCCAGCACTATACACAGTGCAGGTAGAGCACCGCTTTCCCCTCCTGAGACGCCTGACGGTTTGCCAGAATCTCTTCGAGGCAGTCCGAAAGTCTTTTTCCATGGCCTCTCCGAACTCCTCCCACACCCGAAGTTTTTGCTTCAGCCACTGCCTGAGCCGCATTCCGCTTGGCCTGTCGATACCTGTCAGCTGCCTCTGGAGTCCCACAGGCTAACCAAGCCCGATGGGACTCCTTCTTCAGCCTGGTGGCTCCCTTCACCTCTGGTGTCCACCATTTGGTTCGGGGATTACCACCACGGCAGGCACCAACCACCTTGCGGCCGCAGCTCAATGCAGCAGCCCGGCAATGGAGACGCTGAACATGGTCCATTCGGACTCAATGTCCCCAGTCTCCCTCGGAATGTTGTTGAAGCTCTGCGGAGGTGTGCGTTGAAGATCTCGCGGACTGGGGCCTCTGCTAGACGTTCCCAGCACACCCTCACCACGCGTTTAGGTGCACCGGGTCTGTCCAGCGTCCTCCCCGCCACCTGATCCAACTCACCACCAGGTGGTGATCAGTTGACAGCTCAGCCCCTCTCTTTACCCGAAAGTGTCCAGAACATATGGTCGCAGGTCTGGTGATACGATTACAAAATCGATCATCGACCTGCGGCCTAGAGCATCCTGGTGCCACGTGCACTTATGGACACTCTTATGTTCGAACAAGGTGTTCGTTATGGCCAAACTGTGATTTGCACAGAAGTCCAATAACAAAACACCACTCGGGTTCAGATCAGGAGGCCGTTCCTCCCAATCACGCCCCTCCAGGTCTCGCTGTCGTTACCCACGTGAGCATTGAAGTCTCCCAGTAGGACAACAGAGTCTCCAGGTGGGGCACCTTCCAGCACCCCCAGGGACTCTAAGAAGGCTGGGTACTCTGAACTGCCACTCGGCGCATAAGCGCAGATGACAGTCAGGACCCGTTCCCTGACCCTGAGGCGCAGGGAACAAACCCTCTCATCCACCGAAAAACCCCAGCGTACCGGCAGCAAGCCGGGGATATAGAATACCCACCCCAGCCCGCCGCCCTCACCAGGGGCAACTCCAGACTGAGACAGAGTCCAGCCCCTCTCCAGGAGACTAGTTCCAGAGCCCAAGCCATGCGTGAGGTGAGCCCGACTATATCTAGCCGGTACTTCTCAACCTCACGCACTAATTCAGGCTCCTTCCCCACCAGAGAGGTGACATTCCATGTCCCTATTGCCAGTCTTGGCAGCCGGGATCGGTCCGCCAGGGCCTCCGCTCCTGGCCGCCGCCCGACACACATTGCACCCGACCCCTATGGCGCCTCCTGCGGGTGGTGGGCCTGCGGGAGGATGGGCCCATGTCTCCTCTTCGGGCTGTGCCCGGCCGGGCCCCATGGACTAAGGCCCGGCCACCAGGCGCCGCCCTCGGGCACCCTCCCGGGCCTGGCTCCAGGGCGAGGCCCCGGTAACCCTATCCCGGGCAGGGTAAACTGTTCCCTCGATGTTCTTTTCATACGGGTCTTCTGAATCGCTCTTTGTCTGGTCCCTCACCCAGGACCAATTTGCCATGGGAGACCCTACCAGGGGGCAAAAGCCCCCAGACAACATAGCCCCTGGGATCCCTGTGACACACAAACCCCTCCACCACGATAAGGTAGCGATTCACGGAGAGGTTTGAAACATTCCTCGGAAAATGTTATTGACGTGAAAGCATCACGAAGTTGATCCAAATGGCATGATGGCTGCATATCTATGAGAATCTACTGTACCATCAGATCTCAAAGATGCTCTACTGGACTGTGATCTGTTGAAGGTGGGAGCCATTTGACTACTGAGAAACCAGTTTAAGATAATCTGAGCTTTGTGATATGCTGGAGGTAGCCATCATGAGATGGGCACACTGTGGTCATAAAGGGATTGATATGATTAGCAACAATACTCAAGCAGGCGGTGGTGTTTAAACAATGTTTAGTTCAGTGCAGTCTGGCCATTAATGAGACATTTTCACTGGTTGATTTCTATTTTTCTGACCATTCTGTGCAAATCCTAGAGATGCTTGTGTGGGAAAATCTCAGCAGACAGGCAGTTTCTGAAACACTCGGACCAACAACCACACCAGGTTCAAAGTAATTTAAATCACCTTCCTTCCCCGTTCTACATGCCTAAATGCACTGAGTTGGGATTGGCTGATTAGATATTTGTTAATGAGCAGCTGAATCGATGCGCCTAATAACGTGACCTGAGAGTGCATTTATCATTGTGACGTTGCTTTTATGACATAATGCAGTGAAGACATTTCGAATGAAAATAAGTTTTATTTTTCTAAATTCTTTCCACAAACAAAAGCCAAATGTGGTTCTTATGAAAAGCCTCATTTGACAGTAATTGAATTTGGAAACTCTAATCACAATGTTTGCTGTTTAGCAGTTGACTGCAGCTGTATTAAAATGATAAATGTATTAAAAGCTCTAGTTTGCTTTAGGAAATTGGTCAGCGAAATGCAAAGTATATGTGACTTCTACTGAATTGGCGAAATTATGCAAAAGCACCAGCGTGACCTTTTGAGTAAACCAGAGACGCAGTTTATTAAAAATGCAAAAGGTCAGTGAAAGTTACAAGACGTAGGTGTTACATGAACAGTCTCCTGCATGGAGACAACAGGCTTCCTGTGCCATGTGCTGAACATGTTTTAAACATATTGGGTTCATATTTGTGGATTTCTTCTTGTCACGCAGGTAATTACCAAAATATTATCCTGCAGTCTGCTCAGGTCTACTGAATAATTGAAGCTACTGATTCAACAAGTGAATGGAAACGAATAAATAAGAGCCTCATCAGCCACTGAAACAGCAGCATATTTGTTCAGGGCCCAGTTCTGGTATTTTCTTACCCCACAGACTTTCAGCTTAATCCCTACACAGTTAACACTCAGTTTCAATTTGCTTTCAGGGTCATCTTCATGCCCTTAATTGAGAAGGAAACAACATTGTGTTGTTGGCTGAAACAAATGAGATGCAGCAATGCTTCGGAGTGAGTCTCGCTTTATAGACCATATGTCTTATTGATGACCCAAACTACCTAAGCCCTCAATTTGATGTTCCAAACTTGAAATTGAGGGCACAGCAGATAGGTGTTATTTTAAAGCACTGCCTCCGAAATGATAGCAATTTAATATTACCAACATATAGGACAGCTATTTCTAGGTCAAAACACCTTCTGGGTCAGACTGGAAACTGTCTATTTTAAAAAATACATCAATTTGAAGCAATAAATCATTTGAAGTCAAAACACAGAAGACAGAAATAAGATCATAGATCTCAAGCTTTTTTCACCTGTTGATATATAGAAAAAAATAACAGCAATTTGAAGACTGTGTAATTTTATATTAGCTAAAGCAGCACTTTGAGATTTATCACAGTTACAGATTTACACTGATCAGCCACAAAAATAAAAACACCTACCTGAGATCACCTTGGTGACGCCAAAGCAGCTCTCACCCATCAGTTAACTCATGCAAGTGCTTTCAGTGCAGCATTAACAAACATTAAGGAGAATCCTAACAGAGAATCACCTAAAGCTTGAATGTTTTCTTGAACCTATGTGACAGAATCCATCTTTTTCCATGTATTTAGTTCAGGGTTACAAAGGAGCCAGAACCCATCCCAGCTGCACAGGGTGAGAATCTGTCCCTGCACATGTTCTCAAAGCACTTATTTCTTAAAGCCAGCATTACATCCATGCCAGTTTTTAAGAGCATGGTTCCATGATGTAAATTAGGGTTAGCAGCATGCAGACTAGAACAGATCGAACCACCAACCTCCCAACTAGTAGGGGAACTACTCTACCACCTGAGCTACAGCCACCCCTTTAAAAGAGGCTTGCCTACCTACTGATTTCTAGATCATGTTGTGCAAATGTTGGCATACGCTTAAAGGACTGGTAGAGTCCATAGTTTCTGCTCTCACATTAGCTGCTCCACAAAATATCAAATAAAGCCATCAACGATAAGTGCTGCAGCCGTCCGGTCTCTGGATTTGTTAATGACCAGTCCGTATCTATAGCAGCTCATGTCTGTTACTAAAATATACTTTTTCATGACTTCTTATGCTTTAATGCATGGCATGAAATTGACTAGATAGCTGAACTGATATTTAGCAGCAACATTACTTAACATCTTTGATGCTGCCTTTTGGTGGCGCCTACCAAAACAATCTGCATCCCAAATCTCAAGGAACCCATAAAGAGAAAATAAAGGTGCCTTTCTGATCAAACAATACTTTCTGCGAATGAACCTAATAAGCTCTAAGTGTCCATTAAGATGGCTCCACATTAACTACCTCTTCCTGGACTCTTTTACTACACATTTATTTCCCAATTAGCAGTAATCCTCTGAATGGCTGGCATAGGATCTTGCTAGCCACTCTGGAATAGGCTACAATTAGACACATTGTGTTGTATTAGCATTGTGGAGCCTGAAGTCAGCCACTGTGAGGGCCAGTGTTTTATTTGTCACCTGGGAGCACTGCTCTGAGGCCGGGTCACAGCTCCGCACAGCAGGGACCCTGTAAACCGCCTGTTGTTGCCGCCTAGGCTGACCTGCAACAGGACTGCCATTCAACCGTCTTGTGAGGAATGTCTCCTGCACCAGAAGGGGGGCAGCTGAGCGGAAGTTACATGGTTTAAAGGGAACAGACGGATGAACCGTGTGCGGACAGTGTTTCCTTTGAAAAGCCATTCAAAGAGTCCTTTGACAGAGACTTTGTCAGCTGATTACAAGTCCTTTGGCTGTTTTCTCTGATGTCAAATGTGAAGAAACACTTCAGCCTCACAGACACTGCAGTGTTATATTGACATTGTCTGCCTGTTTAGTACTCCAATCCAGTTAAAGACCAAAACTAATAACATTTCTTCATTACTACCTCCTTCTGGAGAACTCCTCTACATCAATATATTTTGAGGAATGTTAAGGATGTTGTTGTTTTTCATAACTTTGCCTCTATACTCAACTACAGTAGATTTTAAATCAAAGAGTCCACATGTGATTGTAGGATTTTTTCACAGGCTCAAAATTAATTGGTCAATTGACTGAAAAGCAGCTTCATGGCCAAATGAGGCCCGTTCTCTTGTTATTTCATGACAAATCAAGTTGAAAATCAAGTGCCGAAGTAACATTTTGTAGTTGTTTATCGAAACTCTCAACATGAGGTTCAAAGAGATGTTGATCCAAGTGAAGGAGACCATCATTAGACTCAAAAGCCAAAATAAACCTTTCAGAGAGATAGAAAAAACGCTACAAGTGGCCAAATCAACAATTTCGGGCCAATTTTAAAAAGAATGAATGCACCGGCCAGCTCAGCAACACCAAAAGGCATGAAAGACCAAAAACTGATTGAACAGAGCTTCACGGAACAAATGGATAATGACCCGAAAGCAACCCAAGAGTTTCTCAATGCAAAGAAATTGGATATTTTTCAGCGGTGAAGTCAGTCACCTAATCTCAACCCAACTGAGCATGCTCTTCAGTTATTAAATACCAAACTGAAGGCAGAGAGCAACTAAAGAAGCAACTAAAGGAAAGGCCTGGCAGAGTCTCTCAAGGGAGGAAACAGCATTTGATGATTCAGACAGTCATTAACTTCAGTCGATTTTCATCCAAACAATCCAAAAACATTTAAAATTACATTAGTTTATTCAGTTTGTATAAAATGTCTGTAATTCCTGAACAGTTAAGGCAAAAAAGCACAGTGGACTTTTGTTTCAGTTTGTTTATTTCAGCTCTAGACGAGGACAGAATTTTTACACCCCTATGATATTTGATTTTTTTTAAAGTATTTCACAAGTACTGTTAAACAGAGCAAGGAATTTTAACAGCTTTTCCAAACAGCCTAGTTTGCTTACATTATTTTATTTTGTACTAGAAACTTTTCACAAAAACCAAAAACTACCAGGGTGAAAATTATTACGACCCTCGATGCTAATAGTCAGTTGCGTATTCTTTTTGCTGGGTAACAGGCTGCAGTCGTTTGTTGTAGTTTGCAACAAGTCTCACACTCGTCTCCTAACCAATCCCAGCCCATTCTTCTTCTCAAGCTCTTAAGCTCCTCCAGATTTCATAGCCTTGTGGCACGGACCTTGATCTTCAGTTCACCTCACTGGTTTTCAGAGAGATTCGAGACGGGTTTTCTGCAGGCCAGTCCGTAAGGTTTACTTTGGTCCTCTGGAGGCAGTTCTTCATGTATGTTTTGGATCATTGTCTTGTTGGAAGACAAAGCAATGACCCAGACCCAGTTTTGCTGCTGACTGTTTGAGGTTTTCTTTTAAATTCTTCACTTATTCTTCTTTCTTCATGAGTCCTTCCACCTTGATAACATTCCCAGTTCCAGATGCCCTGAAGCATCCCCACAGCATAATTCTACCACCACTGTGTTTCACTCTGGGGATGCTGTTCTTTGCGTTTTTTGTTGGTCTGCAATCTTGCAGTTCATTCCTGTGCTGTGTTCTAGTGATTATCTTCTTTGAGACTACAATTGCTGACTTGGCTAAGTCATTCATTTGTGTCTTGCCAGTTGTTCTTGGGTCTTTAGATACATCTCTCATTAGTTTTCTTTTCAAAGACTTTGAATTTTTTGCTTTGTACCTCTGCCAGGCTTGTTCTGTACTGTGTCGCTCTCTTTGAATTTCTTGATGATGCTTCTCACTACAGTTCTTGACACTTGGAAATGCTGTGATATACACTGTACATCTATCTCCTGCTTTGTGAGCAATTATTCTTCAATTATTCTTTTTCTCAAGTCAAAACTGATTTCTGTTGTTTTTGGCATGATGTTGTTTTTGGAGTGACAGCTCAAACTTTTGCTTTTGTACTGTGTGTAAATTGGACGGCAATACAAACCTGAAATTATCTAATTTAAATTTTAGGGAATTCAAAGTGGTTTGAATAACGCAAACTGTATTCAGGTCAGTGAAACTTAAAAAAATGAACCCTTTAACACCCTTTTTGACATGCAAGTGTTTGTGAGTTTTTTAAAACCTCTACATCATTTACTCCAAAAAGGCCTACATAAATTCCATGATATATTTTTAAACATTAAATTGCATATAAATAAATAAATAAAATTAAAAAATGCTGGATGTAGAAAATTTGGTCCAAATTAAAGTCCATAAATGCAAATGAATATTCAATTTCTTTTTTTATTAATTTGTCAGAAGTTTCTATAAACAATCTATTTTCAAAAGGTTTTCTAGTGATTTTTTTCATGGTTTAGAGTTTAAAGGGTTAAAACTTTCCATCCTCAAAGAGTCAATTGATTGATATATCAATCTACCCCATCTACCCCATGTTAATGAACATATACAGGTTCATTAAACCCTGATATGAGGGTACATGCATGCATTCATTTAGACGAGAGGCATATATACAAATGTCTGCCTGCAGAACACCTATTCATACAAGACAAACTTTAACCTGCTTCTAGATTCAAGTCAAGTGCTGACTCAGTGCTCCCCCAACAATGTCTCATAGGGTTTGAGTTAACAAATGAATAAAGTTCTCAGAGAAACAACGTCGTCAGAACTTGGTGGAATTATTCTAATGTTTTCACATTAAACAAATCCTCAGTGGGCCAACGAGTCAGAAAGAGGGAAAAATCTGCGGTGATTAAAAAAGGTCAGTCTGGATTTCTGGCTAAAGATGGAAAAATGGCGTTAAACACTCAGACTCAGACTCGCTTCAGCCAAAAGCATCAGGACTTGTGCGTCATCAAATTACCGCGAATGTTGCCAGTCTCAATTGTAGGGTAACATAATGAGTGTGCTTTGCTGTAATAATGAATAATTGCAATTCTAATAGCATGGCATATTTGTCTTCAGCTCTGTGGTGTTGCATCATACCACCCGCTGTTTTTCCCCCCCTTTCATTCCAATGATTTCAGCTTATCAGCAAAGTTTCAGCCTACTGACACAAACATGTTCGGAGACTGCATTCACACGAGACAGCAAGTGTCACGAAACATTACAGCAGTTGTATGAGGCTGTGATTACATTCATCCTTCTGCAGAGCCACTATCATCAGCCCATTCTTCATTATTAAAGCGCAAATGATGGAAGAAACACTTGAGCGAGAATTTCTTAGTCAGTTGATTCGTGCCTCCAGCTACTGTAGCTGTGACTCTGAATAGCCTGTGACTGGAACACAATTAGCTGTAGCAGCAGGGGGCTGATCTTAACAATGCTGTTGTTTTCCTCTTGCCATTGCGGTTTTAGTTTTATGGCCATCCCAGGCACACGTTTTTGCCTCTGTTTTGCATTTACAAGGTAGACACATTGTGATGTAAGGAGCAGAGAAAGGTGGAGGGATTATAAAAATATGTATCTCATTTATTATTTAGTATATTTCAGCTGGTGGCGATGTGTGTCACCCTCAGGGAGACAAAATGTTCTATTTGCAGTTTCCGTCACGGGGGAAAACTACAATTAACTTCAAGGTATGTTTTCAGTCACAGTCAGGTGTCAGATTCATGAATGCAGCCATAAGCAGCTCCAAGTGGCACGCTGGGGCAAACTTGTGTGGTTGTACCTGCGAGTGTGTGTGTGTGCTACCAGATAGAAACGCGCAAAGGACGAGGGAGGTGGTGGCAGGAGTGCGGCGCGGTGCAGTCAAGGATAGACCTCCAGTGTTTGTGCAGGGAGGGAGGCCAGCCAGCTCGGGTTCTGGGGGGACTGTGGGGCTCGTGGGTTGGCTGACGGGGGTGGGGCGGTGGGGGTTAGTGGTGGTGTTGGTGGCAGGCAGGAGGGTTTTCTAACCTAGAGACTGTAACTCATTGTAGCCTGACTCCACTGGCTTGGGTGGCAAAGTTCGTGAAGTCCTGGACATTCATCAACCTGCCGAGGAGGGCCGACTGACTGGAGCCAGGTCCTGTTTTCTTCCCCCCGTCTTCTCCCTCTCACCGTGTCAATGGGATCCAGTGCGACTGTGCCGAGGCAGCCGCCCTGAGGAGACAGACCCGGGTCAGTGCAAATAATCAGGCCTCTGACGCCTTGCCTCGTTACTGGGCAGGGAGGGGAGGGAACCCAAAGTTGAGTGTGGGGGATCCCAGAGGAAAGCTGGGACAGACTTTGGGCAGTGGGTCTGTCTTTCAAAGAGGAAAAGGTCATGATGTGGGCATTCCTACACAAGGATAACAACTGAGCAACAATTAAGATATGCACTCGGTATCCAGCAGCTTTGACGATCCATTACTTTGCAGTCACCCATGTTTGGT
Organism: Oreochromis aureus; assembly: GCF_013358895.1. Lineage (NCBI taxonomy): Eukaryota > Metazoa > Chordata > Actinopteri > Cichliformes > Cichlidae > Oreochromis > Oreochromis aureus. Next base: position 18,296,449 of record NC_052959.1, read on the forward strand.
CTTGTACATTTAGATGTTAGAACGAGATTAGAAACATGGTTACGTGGTTATTAAATCTAGCTGCTGAAAGGAGATTTCTCTAGTCACCTAAGCCCATAGATCCTATTAAAGAAACCGTTATTATTAATTTATATCATCCATTAATTCAAATCATTAATTCATAATTCATATATAATTTTTTCAGAAAGTCTGCCTTTTGCGCACTTCTCTATCTATCTATCTATCTATCTATCTATCTATCTATCTATCTATCTATCTATCTATCTATCTATCTATCTATCTATCTATCTATCTATCTATCTATCTATCTATGCTTGATGAAACAGTAAGTAGAGAAAACGATCCATAAGCTAGAGAAAAAAACTAATTCTACAAGGTGAGCAGTTTTGCCACAGATATTTAATTAGGTGATCAGAAACAAAAAATTTTGTAACATATTTAAGCAATTTCAACAATAACAAGATTGCATTCCTGCTAATTGTATATAACTTGCTTATGAGAAATTTGACAGAAGTGACTGAAGTTCTGCATCAAGAATGAAATTAAATGTCTTTAGAAATTATTTATTAGATTGCATCTGTTCATATCATTAAAGATGTGGAGCTGACCACTTACCGTCTGGCAAAACTTAGAGCGCACTGATCTTTGTTCTAAATTTCACAGTGAAAAGTTTGGTGCTAAATTTGCCGTCAGCCCAAAATTACACAGCATACAAAAGCCATAACCCAGTCATCTGAGTGTACACAAACACGCTGATTGTTCTAATAAAGCTTTTACTCAGGTAATAGTCCAGACACAATCAGTGGCTTATCCACTTAATTCCTTTCATAGCTGTAGCGTTCTCATGCCTCACACTGCAGCGCGGCTGACCTTCACTAACATCAGGCGGGAGGAAACCACATCGAACGCGGAGCTAAAACATTAGTCTGGACATGAGGGCTTCACTCTGCAAGTCATCAGCAGCTTTCCGATGACTTGGTCCCAGCGATAATGGCGCTGACTCAGGGCCTGAGCTCAGAGCATGGGAAAATGTAAAGGGAGGAATGTGCGGGGGAAATGCTGTCTACCCTGATGACACTCCAGAGTCTGCTCTGTGTCCTCACTCAAGTCTGACTATGACTCAAGCCTTGTGTATTTACATTAACTCAGTCATATTGTATTGTTTAATAACCTCCATTTTTCTGTATTTATCCCTTGGCTCAGACACTTCCACTCACAAGAACAGCTACAGTGCAGCTCTGTAAAATCCTTCTGCGCATTCAGGTTTTATTTGGTTTTGCTTGCTGAACGCTCTTGTTTCCTCGCTTTATGAACTTGTATCATTTTATCTACTTGGAACTGGAAGATTTGATTGAAAGCGCCCTGAAATACCCTGACTGTGACCTGCTTCCACACTCATGTCTCCTATTTCAGCGGCGGATAAAGTTCTCTGCAAAAGTCATCATTTAGTCTCCCGTCGACGTCATCCTCTTCTGCTCATTTAGCGACCCGCGGCTGAGCCAGCTGATCTCATTATCCCTTTTGGATGAGAATATTCAGACATTTGCTGCATCTTTTGTGCATGTTAACAATCCCTGTCCCTCGCTACTCATCAGTTGCAGTTTGGTCTTCTCACTTCCAAATACCCTCCTTTTCTCCTTTTTCCCTGCAACACCACCACCTCCACCTCCCCCGGGGCCTCGTGGGAGCTCAGCAGTACAAATTTCCGTTTATACCAGTGGCTGGGGCTGACGACACCGCAGCGCTCTACCCCACAGATTGACGAGCCCTCAGATGCCGATTTACTGTACATGGCAGCCACTCTGGAGCCGCCGCACATCTGGAGTGGAGTACGCTTACTGAAAAACAGGGGCCAACCTTGGCCCAAACAAGTGTAGCCGAGCAAAGCCGATGAAAGGCAGCCCCTCCGCACACACAGACACACATCCTCAACCCCCCCCCCCCCTTCTCTTCAGAGCGCAGATCTCTCCAGCTATTATAAAGACCTTGGAAGGACTGGATTTTGTAAACAAAAACTTGAGAGAAGCATTAAGAGACATGCTGGAGCTAATGATGTGATTGTGGTGGGAATGTCTTCACCGGAGCTGCTGAAGTCTCCACTTTGAAAGTGTGACTGCGTGTGTGTGTGTGTGTGAGTATGAACACAGTGAACCTTCAGCTTTGACAAAGTTTGCAACATGAAGACTTTGAAAAGTGGCAACTTTAAAGGGAAAAACACTGAGGGAGAGATTTGAATTATACATAGATTTTACAGTATGTGTGTGTGTGTATAAATATATTTATATATATATGATTGCAATGTAAAAACATGAATGATTGGAAGCTTCGCAGGTTTGAAATCATTTCACAAACTGACATGGTATCCAGTAACAACATAGGAAAGCAGATGGTTTCCTGGAGGAACCTGATATTTTGTAATCTCGTCTTTTGCAATTCACGACTGACATTGTTCCTCACAAAAAGGAAAGGTTTCATGAAGCTGGGACAGGGCCAAGTCCGGAAAATGACACTGTAAGAAATAAAAAAACAAAAATCACGTCACACATCACTCACCACAAAAGAGAAGTCAAATCTGCAACTGGTTTCTTTTTTGAATGTAGTTCAAGAAGTCATTTCTTGTAACAGCGCAAGATTAAAACTGACTAAATCTTCAAATTCAGACCTAAAAATTTTAAAATCATTCATTTTTCTTCGTTTTCTCGTGTATAAAAAAAATCAAGTAGGCTGCTGTGGATTTCTCTCAGACCCTTCTTGCGGCTGAGGTCGAACCACAAAGGCAGCGTCGTGCGTTTGAGACAGTGTCGGTGCGTCTGCGAGCGTGTCTGCGTTTGTGTGTGTGTGCGCGAGGTAAAAAGTGTCAAGGAATTCATTGTCTGTTCTCCACCTGTTATTATTCTGGTCCCAATCAACCTGCTAGCCAGTCTGGAGCCAGTGGCCATCTGGAAACACTGCTCTGTTTATAAACTTGGCAAGGATCAGCACTCTGGGGCTCTGACCTCCCACACAAATCTGGAAACAATTAGAGCAAGACAGTCTGGCTGATTACTGCGAAAGGGCCCAGCGTGGATCCCACTGACGGCTGTGGGGACGCCAGACCCTTGTTAGAGAAAATGCAAACTCAGTACTATACAAAACGCCACACACCATTATTACACACACACACACACACGCGTGCGCTTACACTTTCAGGATTATGTAGCTTTTCATCTGCAGTCTCTTTTCTGTGTGTGTGTGCATTTATGACTTTTCCCCACCCGCGACACACAGAGGGACACACAAAACCACCCACACGCACAAACAAACGCAATTTATTGATCTCTTTGTGTTGTTCATGGAGTGACTTGCACCTCTGTTTTTATTTTAAGGAAGCATGCTGCCACAGCCCCTGCCTGCATGTTGACTCATGCCCATGAAGCTGAAACATATTAAAAAAAAAATGCATCTAAATTTAGAAAATGCCTTTAAAAAAAACAATAAGAGGAAAAGATCCAAAAAAATCTTTTGCTTGATAATCTTTGTTTTCTTCATCGCCACAAATAACCTTTTAAAAAAAAATCTCTAACTGCTCGAGAAGCCTGGAGGTTCAAAGGAATCTTGGTTTTAATTTTAGGAGCTGGGAATGATGTGGAGGTCCCTTCGGATCGTGGCTGAACATGTGTATCACTTGGATCCTCCCAGCTCGCTGTAAGAAGATTGTCCTGACATGTGATATCGCGCATGGTAATTTGAAAAACAAGCCCTGGAGTTTATGCAAACATTTGATTAAATTCTAATTAAATGGATTCACTTTATTAGCATTAATTTCCAACGAAATTTATGCACCCTAAAACAAACTAAAAGTCTGAAACTAATTTTCCAAAAAGAAGAAGAAGAAGAAAAAAAAGTTTTCCTCAGTGTGTTGTAAATTGATGTCTGTGCAGTGAAGCAGGATCGGTATCAATAATATACCCCAAACGATTAATTAAAATGGCATATTTTTCCTATTAGAAAGGTCTTATTAATTTGTCATTTTCCATTCAGTCCAACATAAAAGCCCCAAAAACTTGATTATACAGAAATCTGATTATAGATGTCCTGTTCGCATTCATCACTGGCAAATATCAAAACCATACATCAGGTAATAAAAACTTACACGAATCACCTTTTTGTTGTTGTGTTTGTCCAGCAGTTTGCAAATTATTCATAACGTAATACATTCTTCCATTAAAAGAAGTGGAACAAATGAAGAATCATGCATGCTGAGTTCACTCTAAAGTATTGTCCCCTCTCCTGCTTTGGAGAGCCAGTAATTAGTAGGATAATGGATCAAGATGGTAATGATGATGGTGAATAATTGCTCTGCCCATTCCTCTTTCTCTTTCATTTTCACTCTCTTGTTCTCCCTCTTTCTCTCTCTGTCTTTTGGTCTCTCTCACACATTCAGTCTTTTACAAGGATTTATAGTATTCTGTTGCACAGAGCATGTGAATAAAGCAGGAGGGGCTGCTTTTAATAAGCAAAGATTATAGGAAATGGGCCCAAAGCCCAATAGAACATTTCCAGCTGGAAGTCCAGCCTCCGTGCTTAGCAGGAGTGCAGCACAGCTATAGTTTAACAAGGAAGGAGATGGAGATTGAATGCAGATACTACATTACATGGTACTTTCCCATTTCTGTTACTTGTGTTGTTTGCCAAGCTGCTCCTGTGCTTCCAGCGGTGGAGGAAGTACTCAGATGTAGAAATATTTCATTGCAAGTAGCACATTTGTCAAAGCATCAAATACTAAACTATTGCTGAAAATAACTTTTAATACCGATGGATGAAGCTTGTTTGTGCTTTGAAGGGTCAGACCCATTCAAAGCATTAAAAAAATAAACTGTACTTGGTGCTTTTTTTAGTGAAATACTGGACAATTTTAAGTCTTTGGTGACTCTGACACTCCTGAAATGTGAGAGTACAGTATAGAGCTTTCTTTAGGAAGTTACAAACAACAACAAAACACTAATGCTTAGCAATGCAAAAGTGCACAGGATTTACCAAGGAGCACATATGTACCTCATAATTACGAGATCTTGTGTCAAGTGTATTTAAATTCTGGCATTCACATTACTTCTAATTCGCTATGTGAAACGAATAGAGTGTGAGATTTAGCATCTTGTGTATGGCCTTGTAAGGGTAAGGATTTGTGCTGTATGCTAGCAGGCAGCTTAGTGGTGCAGTCCCAGTTCCTTCGGTCCTCATGTCAGTGTGTGTGTGATAGACAGAAGCACTGAGTGAATGTGTGAGTCGATGGGTGACTGGAGACTGGTCAGTCTGCTTCAAGGAAGGCAACAGTAAGTCAAATAACCACCGGACACAACAGGTAGAGGTATTCAGAAGAGCATCTTTAAAAGCAAAACATGTCAAATCTTGCAGAAGACCCCACCGGGTGCCACTGCTGTCAGCTAGCAACAGAAAACTCTGCAATTCACAGAGACTCACCAAACAGAAGATTATTATTCTTGATTTCTTTGGTGTAAACAACCTGGAAGCATGGATCCATCCTACCTTGCATCAACAGTTCAGGCTTGGCACACTTTGAGCTACTTAGTACCGACTGAACATTATTTAAACACAACACCCTACCGGAGTATTGTTGCTGACCATCTGTTTATGAGCAGAGTGAACCTATCTTCAGATGGCTGCTTCCAGCAAGATAACACACCATGTCTGAAAGCTCATCTGATCTCAAACTGGTTTCTTGAACACGACAATGAGCTCACTGTATTCAAATGGCCTCCAGAGTCAGCAGATCTCCAGGCAATTGAGTATTTTTGGGATGTGGTGCAATTATAAAATCTGGACTAACTGCACCTTGTTGAAGGTGTGGGATGAAGCTCTTAAGGTAAAAAGGGGTCCAACCTGGTACTAGAAAGGTGTATCTAATGAAGTGCAGTCTATCCATTTATGTTGCGTTGCAAGCATGACAGTACATCTTAGACCATGTTGTGCAATGTGTCGTGCTTATTACCAGGTTACCCTCTTTGGAGAGAAAATAAGCAACAACTCCAACACTGGACATCTGACATCTTAAAGGTCAGAGAGAAAAGCTCGAGTTTTCACGAGCAGTTTTTAATAATGTCAAGTGACTTATGAATCACTGTCACTTTAATAACGTGACTGGTATTCATGAGTTAGAAATAGCTCAGTGAATCATTGCAGTGCTGCAGTAATCACTTCCTCAAACCGAACAAACTCTTCAAATCTTTCAATGTCTTTAGACTACAGTACAGTTAGATATCAGCCAACTCTGTCATATGTATTCACTAAAATTAGATGCCTTGCTAGGATATTATAACTTCCCTTATAGTAGGAGTCACATGTATGGCAAAGAGCTATTGATATCTTGACCCTTCTCCTGTTTGGAAGCTAGAAATGTTGAACAGAAAAAAAAAACACGAAAGAGTGAAAACAGGATCCTGATCGGGCAGCGTCTGGTGCCGTGAGCTGGAGTATTTTTGACGTACCAAAGGAAGAGCGAGGGCAGTGTCTTTCCTGGTTTTCCACAGCTTCCTGCGCAAACGGGAATTTGATTCAGAGCCACTTGCTGCATTCACTCCCAATGCCATTGTTTCACTGGCCATTGATCTTTGGAGATTTGGTCCCATTGACAGTCCAGCCCTCCTCACCAGTGGCGTGAAGTAACAAGTACAGTTGCTCAACACTGTACTTATTGGCAAATATATTGATTCACTATTTGGAGGTGTGCAAATATATCTACCACATGTAAAAGACAAATATATATTTATTGGAAGGATATAGTCACTGATTATTTTTTGTTATGTTTACATCTGCTGTTGTTGTCAGGTGTAGTTTACGTAGAGCACTGCTAACAGTAGTTTGACAGAAAGGTGAAAAGAAAAGTGCTACATGAATAAAGGTTTTTATTACCATTATTATTACCATTATTATTATTACTCCTTATGAGGGTCCCAAACCTGGGTAAATGGGAAGGTTGCGTCAGGAAAGGCAAATGTGTCAAATCAAATAATGAGGATCTATCAGCTGTGGCAACCCTTTGGTAAATAAGGGAGTGGCTGAAATTGCCATGTCTGCTGACAACTATTGAGGACTTAGTAAAGATTACCTGCTTGTAAATGGTTTAAAAATCATCGTAGAAAGAAGTGACCTAACTCAAATGTGCTCCTCATGTCTTAAGGCTCCATTAGCTGCTGGTATCATAACAGACTCAGTTTTATTGTGGGTAATGTAGAAGCCAGATTTTGATTAGGGATTTATATGTTCGCTTCTGCCGAATTCATTTTTATTACATGTTATTAAAACTGTCCGGTGTAAGTTTGACAGCGTAGAACAGATAGAACAAAACCAATCACAGGGTAAAAGTAATGTCAGTCAAGAGCAGTTTGCACATGTCTTTGCTTTCCTAAGGAGAGATCTAATCAGTGAGTAAAACCCCATTTATGGATGTACTTAGGACGCATGCTTCCTTTCTGCAAATATTCACTCTTCTTTATTTCCACTGAACCCTGAATGAAAGAGAAATTTAATCATGCATTTACTGTTTCACTGCATCTCAGGGCTTACCTTTATCCATGCCTGACTGACGCACGGTGTCAGGAAATGGAGATGAAGTGTGTTTGATCAACACATTCCTACTCCTAAGTCAATAATGTACTGATGCTTGGTCACAACCCCTTCTCGTCCCATTTTAACACTCCAGGTACCCTTTTAGAGTAATTTTACAGCATGCAGGGAACTGCTGCAGAATAACACTTTGCTGAATGGGGGAAAATGCCAACAGAGCCCAGCAGAGCAATTGCTTCTCAGACTGCAGGCTTGCTTGTGGTTTCTAAAGGTAGAATGGGAGGCAGAACCTGCAGCTATCAGGTCCTCTCCTGTGGAACCAGCTCCCAGTTTGGATTAGGGAGACAGACATCTTGTCTATTTTTATGAATAGGCTTAAAATGTTTCTTTTTGTAAAGCTTATAAAGTTGGGGGTTGAATAAGGTGACCCTGAACCATGCTGGAATAGACTTCCCATGGTGCACTAAGCTCGTCTTCTCCACTCCACTCTTTTCACCCCTGATGCGTTTACTGTACATGCTGCTACCGTGTGTCATTACCGTTTGTTTTCTCTTTTCTCCAACGGGTTGTTTGTTGTCTTTGTCTCTGTTTGCACTCCTTTTCTCTTCTTTTTCCCGTCACCCCATGTCTGGGGGCCTGGCTGCCCCTCCCTGAGCCTGATTCTGCCGGAGGTCTTTCCTTGTTAAATTGGAGTTCTTCCTTTCCACTGTTGCCAAGAGCTTGCTCGTAGGGGATACCCTGATTGATTTGGTTTTCTCTCTAATATTCCACCTTGCTAAATAAAGAGCCTTGAGATGACTGCTGCTGTGATTTGGTGCTATATAAATAAAGCTGAACTGAACTGAATAGAGTGGCTGGTGGGCTGCCGGTGGGTTAATCACACCTCACAGTTTCTTCATCCAAAAAAAAGAGTTCAGCTCGCTACTAGGAATGCTATTTTTACACTTCCTTTTTTTGACTTTTCCTTTTTCTGTTATTGTTCAGTATGTTTTTGGCATCAAAACTAAGAAGAGCTCACACTATGGTTTAAATGTCTGCCTGTGACAGAAACACCATTAAAGTCTAAGGAACTGCATGTTGAAAAATGACACTACAGCGATTCCAAATATCCCGACCAGGCATCACTCTGTGACATGTTGGGAGCGACAGTAGGTCTCATCGCTAAAGCATTTTAATGTATTGTTCATACGTCGGATATTATTTGTGATCATTGTGAATATTCCTGTCTTCTTTTAAATACTTTGTACAATCCCAGAGTATCAATAATAGATGTACCATTAAAAATATCAGTTTGAGGATACTGCTGATACATCACTTTGAGCATCAGCATTCTATGATAACATTTACATACTTTAACCTAATTATGGCAATACTTTGAATTAGTTTTTAGTTGTTATTGAATGTTTGCATGCTAAATAATTGCCACTTCCATTTAAGCAAAGATTCTGGATACTTCTTCCACCACTACTTCTAAAGAATCCTCCTCCTTTTCATCACTAAAAACCATGCGAATCATCGCTCACGGCACTCAGCAGGCCTCGCTCCCTACCTTTTCAACTATTTTCCAGTGACATGCAATAATGTGGCAGAAAGTGTGCCAGGTTTCATGTGAAATGTTATCAGTAAGCTGCCATGCTCATCAGTTTCACACAGAGCGCTAAACACATCACAGCCGCGGTTGTGTGGAGATTGCTGTTAATTAAAAAGCTTGTTTTTTGCCTATAATAAGCAGCCTCTCTAGAATTCAGACAAATTTCCCACATTAATTTCACCTTTTCTCATCAACATGGCACTCTGACCAAACAAATGCTTATGTGTGTATAAACAACACATGCTTATTAGGATGACTGAACACACCTGTCTGTTTGGATCCAGGTGTTCCCTGCAGGTGATGCTGCACTGCAGCTCTGCTCCAGCTGGTGGCAACAGGCCCTCACTTCATCAGGTACAACAAACACTTTACACTCCTACACACTGCAGTTAAAATGGGAGGATTTTTTTTAACTCTACAGCACACGATCCCTACCCAATAAGTCTACCTTTAGCGATTTAAATGTTAAATGTCCCTTTGTGTTTTTTTAATAGCCTCAAAGTGTTTCTCATTTAGTTAAAAAATAGAAAAAGTTACCAAGAGAACAAAAATACTACAATCAGTTAAATTAATTTGTTTAACCTCCATTTAGTGAGCTAAAGAGCCTCATTACTGCAATTCTGCCCACATTGGGATAAATTATTGCTAATGCTGACATTGTTTTTCATTAAACTGTTAAACTTACTGCCTTTTCCCCCAACAAAATAGCCCGTTTTTAACCAGCAATTTTGAGGACTGAATGCATCACTACTCGACTTGGACTTAATTGACATCTATCCATAAACAATGGCTGAAAAACGTCCAGTGAGTTCAAGTTTGAAGCAGGTCTGACATTCTTCTGGAAATCCTCCACTCAGCTTGCGTCATTCAAATTGGACAAGCTGAAGCAGCTTTGTCTGACAAACAGCAACCAGGATTTTGACTGTTCAAGCTGGAGGGATTTATTCCATCGATTCTTTCATTAAATAGGAGTCGAACTAACAATAAAAAAGCAAAACGCCACATATTTTTACTATATATAATGTGTGTCTTACACAATGTAAAGTAGGAAAGTGCATTTGTATACAATATATATTTCTCTCTTATTATGAATAAATCTTCTCAACCACACATGCAGACATAGCCACTTCATTAGGTACGCCATGCTACTGTCACGTTAAACACCTTGCTGCCATCAGAACTACCTTAATTCTTCGTGGCACGGTTTCAACAAAGTGCTGGAAAGATTCACCAGAGATTTTGGTCCATACAGACATGATAGCATCACAGAGTTACAGCAGATTCCTCAGCTGCACATCCATGATGTGATTTTCCCATTTCATTGCATCCCAAAGGTTTTCTGTTGGACTGAGATCTGGTGACTGTGGAGGCCATTTGAGTTCACTGGACTACTGTGGTCTTTAAGGGACGGACGTGGTCGGCAGCAAGCAAGAAAGTTTAAATGATGCTCATAAGGGGCCTAAAGTGAGTCATGAAAATATCCCCTACACCATTACATCATGACAGCAGCATGAACTGTTAACACAAGGCAGGATGGATCCATGCTGTCATGTTGTTTACACCAAATTCAGATCCTATCATCCGAATGTCGCAGAAGAAATCAGGACTCATCAGACCAAGCAGCATTTTTATATACTTCTATTGTCTAATTTTGTTGAACTGTAGCCTCAGTTTAACGTTCTCAGCTGACAGGAGTGGCATCTGGTGTGGTCTGTGTGGCTGTAGCTCAACTGCTTCAAGGTTCAATATATTGTGAGCTCAGAGATGCTTTTCTGCATACTTTGGTTGTAACAAGTGGTTATTTGAGTTGTCTCAACTGCACATTTCTGTTTTATACACACTGATTTTTCATTATTGAATAATCTACTCATAAATTTACTGATTAATCAATTAGTTTATCGGTCTAAGGAGTAAATTAAAATGTTTTTTCTAACTGAAAGTATTTAGAAATGACATTCACAGCCAATAAGGGACATTTTCAAAGTGTTTTTCTTTTGGATCAGTAGTAGTCCATCTTTACATGTTATAAGCTGGAGCATTTCTATATTTGTCTTTTTTAAAAAGAGACAAAACAGCAAACTGTGCCTGAGTGACATTTATACTGAATATAATGTTAATTTAATTTGCTTTTAATACTCACAATTCATACTAAAGATATCAGCTCTCCTCAGCCTCTATTAATGATAACTAAATGTATTTATAACTGTCATTTTTCTAGTAATGGAATACTTTTGCACTGAATTTTTGCTCTCTTTCCTGAACGAAAGTATCTCATTGCTTTTTCCACCAGAGATCAGACAAAAGAATGAAAACTAGGTGATAAGAAGCTTCAAAAATTGTCAAGGAAGAAGCCCGAAGATGTGAAAAGCGTTCAAAGGAGCCCCACGGATCAGACACAATCATATGCAACAGAGCGGGTCAGAATTCTGCAGAACGGCAGTGAATGACAATGAGAAAATCAGTGAGGCAGACACACGAACCAGGAGGCCAAATACACTCGTTATCAAGTCAAGTCGAAAGGAATCAGCAGAGCATGCTGGGATGAGCCAATACAGCTGAAGGGAAATAAACTCTGTTGTGTCCAGTGAAAACCTGTAGGTGGAGTGGATCCTCCTTCCTATATGTGGCCTCCAAGCGTGAAGCTTGATCATCTTTCCGCCATCTAACTGTAAAGCACGCTGATGTGCAATCACCATTCCTCCTCGTTATAGTCTGGCAATATCGAGCGCGACACAATCTAACTAACGTGTCTGTTTGATTAATGTGTCAATTAAAGACAAAGGGGAAAAGGTTAGTGAGTAGATGCCAGGAGTGGGTATTATTATTGTGACTGTCTTCTATTTGATTATGTTGGAAGGGAACTCAGAAAGTTCTTCTCATAGCTCAAGCACCCCCCGGGCTGCTGGAATGAAAGAAGAACAAACAGCACACAGTTGAAAGAGAGGGAATAAATATTAGAAAATTGGGGGATAAGCAAGAGCTATGAGATAGTCGTATCTACATTTATGAGCTTAAATGTTCAGGCTCTGTTTCTGGGCTCAGTCTGTCATTTTTTTATGGCTATTTTAGGGTTTTCTGCAGCGAGCCAGCTGTTGCGGATGCTGTGGAGAATACAGGTGTTTCAGATTTGAGTGACAGGTGGTGATCTATGCAGATCTATGCGGCTAGAGTGAGCCACTCCGTGAAAACAGGATTTCTTATTACAGCATGCTGGAATACAAACAGAGCCACTTTAAAGCACTTATGAATGAAACTCCACCCATCCAGTTTCTAAGCCACTTGCACACATGTATGAGTTAAAGACATGTTTTAAAAAAGGACAAACTTGCTTTTACACTTTATTTTAGCACGGCGTGTTTCACCAGTTTCTGAAATGTTTATTTTAGTGAAGAATTCGATGAGCATGTTGATGTCACATTCACGTCCAGTTTAATAAGAAGCTTCGGGGAGGAGGCCAGATCATGTTTGGACAGAAGTAGGTTGGCTGTTTCTCCTTGCTTTCAGTATCTATTGCTAAACCACGCTAATAGGGTGCTGTCTGTAGTGTCATACATACAGCGCACACATGAAAATCACCAAAATTTTCTCTTCTGATTGCTGTATAAAAAGGAAAGTGCCTTTTTTCCTGACACAACTATGAACAACTTCAAAGCATCAGAAAACACTGAATACCCAGCCCTTTATTTTAGCAGGGGGGGAAGCCAATTTTCCATTTCCACTTCTCCATAAAACTGGACAACCACAAAACATTCAATCAATCCCAGCCTTGACCTGAAGCTATGATCTCTAAACTCTACCTCTAAAACTATTTACTAAAACATAGGTGGCTCCGGGCTGCATGTTTTAACTTGCAATATGTGCTTCACAGCTCGCAGCCCAGGAATGCAGGGCTTTTCTACTTGCTTGGGGTGGTGCTGTCGGTCTCAGCGTCAGTCTATCATTATGCCAGGTTTGAAACAAACACACACACATATATGCATGCAGGCACAGGAGCACATAAACATGTGTACGTACTGCTCTGTCCACTTCCTCCAGCACGATTCAGCCTATTTTTGAGCACCAAATTGTTACAACATTATATTCAATGGGATGATGGAAATCAACATTCAAAAAGCTCTGCAAAGTGTTTTGAGCTGATATAAATTATGGATGACTACGGATGCTGTGTCAACATTCATTTATTGTAGTTTCAGATCGCACTATTGAAATGTTATCTGTGCAACACACACACACACACACACACACACACACACACACGCACGCACGCATGCTCAAAGATGCATTAGGATGATGATCACACCTGTACTCTGTATCTCAGTAGCACCAATGATCAGTGAGACTAAGAGATGAAAAGGAGAAAGGGAGAGGATTCTTGTTGCGGTACAGAAAGTGATTCCAATCAATTTGAAGAGAGAAACGCTGCTCTGCTGAAAATGTAGACTATTACGTCCTTGCCTCAAATGACAGCTGATCCTTCTTAGAAGCGCAGAAAAAAGGGAAAAAAAAATCTGACTTCTCTGTAGCTCATGAGAAGGAGCTAAACCCCGGACCAAAACCGTTTTCCACACATCAAACAAAAACCGTGGACGGTGATGAAATGTTTACACTGTGAGTGTGTAGATCTGATGTGTGCTTCTACATAATTTGTGAGCCTGGGTTTGCAGTGACTTGATCATTTTGACAGACTCTGGATGTTGCTGTAGGCATCAGGTTGACAGGCCAACAGTGTGTCTCCTTCCCAGGCAGATAATCCACCTTACAGGTCACTGTCCTCGGATATCTCAGGGGGCAGTCTGTGGCATCACGAGGTGAGAGAACTAGCATTTCTCTTACCTTATTCAGTATTGCATTAATAACAGTTTCAACAGCATATAAAATAAATCTATGTTCTATTATATTAATGATAATTATGTGCGAATAACCTCTTTGCCGAAAAATAACCAAACACAGTTTCAAACTGTCGTTTTTTTAAATAAAGCTCATAATGCTTAGTGTTATATTCATTCTGCCCTAGCCCCGGCCCTTGCGTGACTGGGATGTTTGCAGTCATTTTCACAGTGACAGCTAGCAACCTACCACTCGTGGAATATGCATATTTACCCTGTGTGAATGTTGGTTGCCAAATGGTCATCAACTGATCTAGGCTAGTGCTTAAACAAATTTATATACAGAGCTACATGCTAACAAAACAGCCTTGTACAAACAGCAAGGTATGACTATTAGTAATATATTTAACTTAGTCGAGTAGATTAGCTAGGTTTGTGCAGAGATTTATGTTAACTTGGTATTTCATTCATTATATTGAGACAGAGACAGTATAAAAAATGGCTGTAGCTAGCGATGCTCCTTACTGGTTTTGGAATCTTCATTTAAGCTTCAGCGTTAGCATCTTGCCCACCATGTTGTTTTTTTTTGAGCCAGAAGCCCCAAAAAATCAACATGGTATTTGGATGAAAAGGTGGAATGCTAATTTACCAGCTAATGCTAGTTTGGTTGGCAATCTGTCTCAAACTTTATGCAACACAAATACAGACATATCAGCTCTTTATGCTGGGTCCCATTTGAAGTGGAAAGTTGGAAATCCGGAATTCTCCGACAGAAAGCCGCTCTCACGTTGAATCCCCAACACGGAAAGTTGGACCTCCACCAACTCTGATTCGCCAACTGGGATGGTAGCAGCGAACATGAGTAAAACTGCTGAACCATGGTTGGATATTTCTGACTATGTCATAGTAAGTAAATAAGACATAAACAAAGCACTGACCTGTCTAAGCTAAGCACCAAAAAATGGCTATTAACATCGGCTCTGCCTTGCTCCACCAAAACTTAAGCGCAGGCGTCTGGGATGGTTCATACTTCACAGGAAGGCACCAGAAATATCAGCAGACAATGAAGAGGTCCAGTATATTGACCCAAAGTTGGGGATAAGGACTAGCAGACACTAATCAAAAGATTCTGCCCATGCAGGTTAACTCTCCACAGAGGTAAAAATTAGATTTTGCAACAGGCTAAAAGTGGGGTGCGGGTTATATAGCTTCAAAAATACAGGATGAACAATGTTTTATTGATGCTAGCAGGCAGCATTATTTACAGGTGTCCCAGCAGCACAGTTATAGTGACACAGCATCATTTAAATGTAAGCACCAAAGTAGCCTAGCTAGTGTTTCCCCTGGAACACTTTAAGTAAAGTAACTCGCCAGGAGCTGCACAATGCTGTTGCATAACAAGACGGAAAAATAGTTTCTACCTGGGATGTTGTAACTTGGGTCTGGATTTTTAACCAGCTGCTTAAAGTCCTGTTTTTCCACTGTGGAACAACATCAGTAATTTTCATCCACTGTTTGCTCTTCCTGTCATATGGAGTGCAGCTAGGGAGTGCTCCAGCAAGACTTGGTAGAGTCATTTGTTGACATTTGGGTCACACATCACCAGCTGCTAGTATCTCCTCCATCGTAGACTTCGACAGGAAGAGTTTTCTTGTATATTTAGCAAAGTACTAATGTACCTTATTGTGTTGTGGAAGTTGCACCTTTTTAGGTACTAAATTGTCATCTTAGGCTGATGTGCTGCTTTCACTCCCTGAGTTGCCCAAACTTGTCTCATTTTTTCTTGTACTAGGGAACATAAACACATGATGTTATTACAGCAATGATAATGATACTTAAAAATGTATACAGGTATTATTGTGGATATGATGTGACACAGCTGTAGCTGTTAACCATGCTTTTTAATGCAGCAGCTTCAGGCATTTGGACATGAGAGTGCATGGAGAGTAACTCCCTTTTGGAGCCAGCCTCAAGTGGCCACCAGAGGAACTGCACATTTTGCTGCTCCTTTAGCTTAATTTTCAATTCCGGTTGCTCCTTGAGAATTACACTGCAGACAATTTTCCGTACTTGCTGCTATCGTTCTTGGCAGACACGTTTGTGTTTGATGAAATCTAAACAAACATTACACAGAAATACATGGTGAAATATATACTGAATGTCATGTCTCTACCAGAACGATAATAATACATTTTTACTCAGCCTTGTGTGCAGAACGTGTGTTGATATTTTTAAATCGATTTCTAGCTTTACCATTGTGTCACATCCTGTAACGTGAGCTAGGAAGTCAGTGAAGGCTATTGTTAGATGTTGTCTTAACATGGTTAATGGGTTGTCAGATGTATATTATGTTGCTTTACCTTGAGACATGTTCCAGTCTTCCCTGTAATTTTTCAACATTTCTCAGAAAAATGTTTTTTCAGTGTGCAACACAACAGATCAACATTTCTGACAGCAGCGCAGCAGCAGACTGAGTGTTAGAGTATTGACTCTCTGAATTTTTTCGAATTCATTAAGCTTGTTTTTTTCTTTTTAATTTTGATCCAGCTCGCTGTAGTTTGATTGAGTTATCTGGTTAGAAAATGATTCATACAGCAGATTAGCCATTCACCCCTGTGTGGTCTTCTCAGTGTTTATTAAAAGAAAAATTAATAAATTTACCAATATATTTACTGAGAACACTGAAAGAAACTGACTGTATATTCCCTACACAGTCAGGTTCACTGGACCTGAGAGTAATATGTAATAATAAGTAATAAGTGTGGAAATGATTGCACATGAAAACTATTAAACGTGGCAGATATTAAAGGAAAAATTGTCTTCCCAGCTCCTCTGTGCATCACGTACACACAGATTCTCATGGCAGTTTATGTATACATGAACACTAACCTTTGTGTACTGATATTGTTTCCCCTTTTAAACGAATTCCCGCTCACACCACAGTCTGCAGGCTTTTATTTATTAACAGTTTCTCTTAGATTACAGTTCATTTGTTGCTTACTTTTGTTTCCACGTGCTGTTTGATTGAGTTTAGGGGTAACAATTGGTGAAGTTTAGGCATCAAACCTGCTTGGTTAATTACAGGCAATCAGCTATTTGGTAATAGTTGAGATTAAACTGCAGAAATCTTTAAAAAACTTAAAGCTGCCTTTTCTTGGTTGCCAGCGTGACGCGTCCCCCTCAGGGAAGTTTCAAAAACATACATCGTGCAGGCAGAAAACATTCTTCCAATTGCAGTGCATTAGTTTGAAAGTGATGCTGACTGTAATGAAAAAAACATTACACTATTTCACCGTGACATCAGGCTGACACTCGACATAACATAGCACTGAGAACCTGCCTGCTATTCCTGCACACCTTACTCTCTGTAGTGTGTTAAACTACACACACACACACACACACACACACACACACACACACACACACACACACACACACACAGTAAAGGTTGCAACATTGTACATTTCAAGCACAGAAAACCAGTCGGCTGTTGCATTTTCCTGCACACCTTCCCCTTTGTAGTGTCTGTGTGTGACTTGTATAAAATGGATTGGAGGATGTTTTTTTTGTGCATGTAGTCAAAACATCTGAATCATCGTTTTCTCACACTATGCTGTCAAATTATGACGATAACCAATAAAGAGCTTCGAGTGCATGTATCTTATCCCAATCATCTGTTTGATAAAAAGATTTTCTGGTCAGAGGACCTTAGAAATTATTTTACAGGAGAGAGAAGCCTTGGAAGATGAATAGAAAGTATGGAGTGCATGAATCTTTCAGGTTTGTGCGGTTCAAAGCAATAAGCAGCCACGGGGCTAAAAACTCAAAGTAAACATATATAAGAACTAAATCTTTATAACAGCTGAACAACTCTTTTATTATAAATATTTTCTAGTGGAGATTAATGTTAAATATTACCCAGGATTCATAGTGTTTGTAGCCAAGATAAAGTCAGCACTAATTTCATATTTATTCTACATTTTATAAAAGTTTGTTTTATTGTTTTGGGGTTTTTGTAACTTTGGGGTAAGTAACAAAAACACAAAACACAGGAGTTATTTCAAAATTGAGTGGCATAGCAACTATTACATCAGATACTTATACCAGGACTATGTCTGAGTGCAGAGTACAGTATAAATAATACATAATGTGCAGTTCAGCATATTTATTAGACCACCACCTGGTTAATCCACCACTATGTGCAAGTGCTTTAATTTAGATTATATTTTTAATGCTAAAACAGAATTATTGTTGTTATTAATGTTATGCAAAGTTTTACAAAAAAGCAGAAAAAAGCAGATTATTATTTTTTTCATTCAGTAAGATTCCAAACACATTTATTTACTTGCTTTGCTGAACTGAGTTTTAGTGTTTGCATGTTATAGTTGATTAATTTCTGACTTCTCTTTGAAGTCCAGTGTGCCTCAAATTTAAACAAGTTTTTGACAGATTGCTAAAATATTTGTGTTTTCTTGTTTTTATCACAGGTGGTGTAATCAGTGTGTTCAGCCCTGTATGTTTCTGCATATTTATCAGTCTATCCCACCCGGATTAGAGAATGGGAGACTTTTTAAATGTATTTATTTATTAAGTTTTCACATTATTTTAAAAAATATGAAATTTCAAGGAAATATCACCCACCAACTTTATTAGTCCTTCATCGACTCTTTTTTGAGATGCTCTTAGCTAACATGTGTTGGGCCTATTTATTGCTTACAATATACATATATGTAATATGTTGAATATTTTCCCCCTTTTATAAAAGCCAATTTCTAATTTAGTTATAAATGCATTTGTTAATATAATACATGCAAACAACGTAAAACACAACCTTAAAAATGAACTAGCACAGTATCAATTAACACTGTGACTAATATGACTTTAAAACTGGTTTTAATTTGATTAAAATTATGTTTTTCATAGTTACAGGAACAAACTGACTTAATAGCAGAACACCTGAGATCAATGCAAGCTTTAAATGTTTTTATGTTAACAGAATTTAAAGGCAAGGGTAAGTTAATCTTAGGTGAGTGGTCTTTCTGAGCATGCACCAATTCGGGGGGAGGGGGGCAGAAGGAAGTGCCAGAGAGGAGATGGCAGGTTGGTGTTGAAGCTGTTGGCTGTCACAGTCGCAACCAGTGAAACTTTTTTGAGACTTTTTTTTCCTTTGTGATTTACAGGTGGGGGAGGCATGTGAAGTTTCTAGGCAAGTCACAATGAGAGGTGACCAGCTTTGGGTTTGCAGGTATATCCTTGCTTTTTGGGTGAACAGTAAGTGACATTTTCAGATTGCAAGTTACTTGAGTCCAGTCAAGACACACACAGGGAGGAAACTAGGAGTAAAGACTAGAGAACAGGATCAGGTATAAACAAAAAAAAAACAACCCAAAACCCACTTACAGGCTGATTACCACCACAAAGGTGATGGCAATCTGGCAAAGAGTGGTTTCAGCTAGCCTTTTATTCCCAGGAGATAATGAGTTAATGGAAGAAAGGTGTGCTGGCTGGACTAAAGGCAGAAATGCTCCACCCAAGGGGGCAAGGCACCAAGGCCTGCCCAACTCCGCCTGAGAGCAGAGAGAGAGACAAGGGGAAGGAAAAGGAGCAGGCCTGCCGGGACCATGCCAATAGTACTATTCTGCTTTTAGGTGCCCTTGTAGGGAAAATGTGAAAAATTGCCTGAATGAACAGACGGTGTACCACTTTCAGCTGCTCCCTTATTTACAAGAGGTCACCACAGAAGGTAGCTCCACATATTTTTTTTTAGATGCCCTTCATAATGCAACCCCCAAGGAGTTTGTGCCTCCTCCTAGTCTAAGACTGGGGATCTTTTGGCTGTTAGGCAAATGTGCAAACCACTATGGAGAAGCATGCCTTCACCCTAAGCCTAAGATTTTTCCATCTTATACTCTGCGTAATTCAAAATGTGGGCATATTTAGAATTAGAATTGCACTTTTTCTTTATATCACGTTGTGTGTTTTATTAGCCTTTTTTCAGCATCATGCTTCACTTTTTGTAAACTCATTATCCAGCAAGTTTCTTATTTTGAATAAATAAAGGCTTTTATTTTGTAAGGAAAGCAGCAGAGTGGTTTGCGAGTGCTGAACTCTTAACCTCTGCCTTTGGGCTCTCATAGAGGAACTTCCTGTTGTTTTCTTAGTTACACGCACTGAAAACACTGAACGGTTTGGAAAATCCTCCTTTTACTCGCATCCCTGGGCTATGTTTATAAAATAAAAGATAGCTGCAGGCGGCGTAAAGATCCTTTATAGATGGCCACCTAAACATGCTCTCTTTAAAACGAAAGATTAAGTGGGCATCATTTGTTGAAGTTAATGACTGTTTGCTCTTCCGTAATGCATGAGTATACACGGCTGCCCTAAAAATGAGTAACTTTAATAGCGCGTGTATTCCTGTCTGAGGAAATACAGTCAGTGTGGGAGATTTATACTTTGGCAAATTCCTCTTTGGCAGCTCATTTTCAGTTTAAACTTCCTCTATTTGTGCAGGTATATTTCCCAGAAGTGAGAGCTCCCAAGTCCACCAAGCAAATGCGTGTCTCGGGAGATTGAGTGACATCCCCTGCTTTTAAGAGGATTTTATTTTGTGAAGGCAGGGAGATGGACCATGGCGCTAATCTATTCTGACACTGCCATGCTGGTGGATCTGCTATTCATTCAGGCAAAGAAAACAGGGGAGGGAGAGGCGGATCCTTTTGCTTACTTTGCTCTCATTGTTAAAACCCTCCACTCCTTCAGGTGTCCACAGTAATTGCCCCTAAACTTTGTGCTTTTAGATGGATATCATCACTTTTGCCCCATTAGTTATAGGGACTAAGACAAATTTTAAATACCAGCATATTGTGTTAAGTCCAGACTGAACTTCCCTGCTGATAAAATGCTCAAGGCTGTGGGGCTTAAAGAGGGCTTAAAGAGGTAAATTTAAATTCCTGTGACTCCGTGTTGGTGGGCATTGACGTGATCTTTGATTCTCTAAACCAGCATGAGGGCTAAAAATCTTTCACATCATCTCACTGGGGGGATTTTTTCCCTCTCTCTCTCTCTCTTTTCAACACAGGCTGAAACAGGCTCTGAATCTTAAATATCAGAGCTCAGATTCAACTGCAAACATCCTGATATGGAATTTTGATAAGTTATAGCTAAACACCATCGCATCGAGGAAACCCTCTCCCTCTCTCTCTCTGCAGTATGTCAGAAACAAGTTTGCAAGCAGCATCTTTGATGAGAAACGATTGCCTCGGGCTTTTCATTGCCACTCCTACAACAAGAAAATGTTTTGAGCGAGCGCTGCACATGGTGAGTCACGTCTCCTTCAGAAGCTTCTTCTTTGCATTTTTTTAACACACTGAACCTTTTCATTCCTGTTTTTCCCTCACTCAGACTCCTCTGTGACGATGATTACTGTTGCGCCGCGATGACAGGAATCCCACCTGACATGGCTAGGCTTGCAAGCTTCCATTTGTTGGCGATTCGCTGCAGTGTATGACGGCAGCTACAGGTGCCTCTCTGTGGCTTAAATACAGGGGAGGCTGAGTTTTAATCATCCTCGCACACAGAGCCAGAAGGATGAATAACCGCGAGGGCCCCGATGAACAGGAAGGATGGGTTTTTATTAAGAAACATTTCTGACTGGGACTTCAGTGGAAAATGTGAATCCTCTCCTGGAAAGCTTCATAAGTGCCCTGGTTATTATGTATCCCTCTAAACCCAAGCTTTAGGATTAGTCCACTCCCATAAAAGCTAACATTTCAAATTTTAAATATAACTGCTGAGCACTTGGTGGATGATATATGCCTTTATTTAAATCTGCCTTTAGTGCTTTTTTTGGGTGGTACATAAAAGAGACAATCCCTGAGATTGTAATTGCTGTTATGATGTATTATCTTCCACATTAGCTTCCATGACAAGCGTCGCAACAATCCTATAATTTTACGTTCAAGCCCTGGGATTTTCCAGTTCCTCCATCGCATCTTTAGAAGTGCAAGTCATAGTGTGCGGATCTGGTTAGTTTTTTAGAGCAGGGTGGTGACTGAGTCCTCTAACTTGTCCCGACAACTCGGCAGGTTGGGTACTTCTCAATAGAAACACCTCAGCAGCGTCACGTCTGCTACCTGCACCTGCCACAGGCAAGTGCTTCTGCCTTACAAAGGCATAACTTAATGCCGAAGCAGGTCCCAGCCTGCATCCGCCCCCCTCTGCATCCTCTTACTCAGTCCTGTCTTGTTGTTCTCACCGCCTCATTGTCAGACCACAAGGAAGGCAGGAAAAAGTGGCTACTTGACCCTCTTTGGTCGCTTTCTTTGCCGTGACTTTCACATGAGAGCGTATTTTTTGCTTGTTTCCTGCATTAGGAAGCCAGGTTTTAAAATCATCCTTTCAGTTGATGTTATAGGTCCCTGACAGCTCAAAACAAGTATTAGTATATACACGTTATTTTTTCCAGGCCCTGTGTGCGCGCTGATCAGTGAAGTATAGCTATGTCTTCATTAAGGGCTCTTTCGGTATCCTTCCACTGCTGTTTCTGGACTGAAATGTCAGATTTCCACAGCTCAGGCCACTGTAAAATGAAAGCACTTGGGCAACACTGAATCAGTGAAACAAAAGTCAAAACACGATCCCACTGCGCTCATGATAACTCCCTCATGCATGCCCAAACAGATATTATTTTGAATTCCTTCTCCTTTATCTCTGTCTTCCCCCACATCTGCTGCCAATTACATCATCAGAATGCTTCAGTTCCTGTTTCCTCCCTCCTCCTGAATGGCTGATCACCCCTCAGCGACGGCCGAACAGACCCATGAAGTCCTAAATTTAGAAGGTGCACGTACCAGTAGGGATGAACAGACGCTATTAATGTTGGGGGGGAGGCCACAGCATAGGATCGTTATTCGGTTTCGGGGGGGTGGAATGAAATTTCTAATCAGAAACTACTTTAGGTGCAGGAGTAGAGGAGTGGTATCACAGGAACACCTTACCGTTATATAAAAGATAATAGGGGTGTATAACATGCTCATGTTTTTGTTGATGCTTTGTTAGAGAATTAAGTTTATGGATTTCATTAATAAATCTTTTTAGCTTACTACACATCTTAAATATGCAACACCCTATAGATATGAATATTACAACTTGATCTATTGATTTTAAAGCAGACAGCAAATGTTGGACATTTTTACTTGATAAATAAGGTATGAAAATTGCTGGTGCTTTTCCTACTTATTGACGTCACTAGTAATTGTTTTAACACAACTTTGGAAGAATAAAAAAACAACAAACCACAAGAAGATTGAACAGAGCTTCCACTGCAGACAGATATATGATATAAAGGCCACACTAAGTATGGAAAAATAAAAAAGTAATTACAAAACCTCTGAAATATTCTAGTGTAAATATCAAAACCTACTTTTTTGTTCTCTCTCAAACCTGTAAAAGAAGATGGGCTCGTTATTAGTTTTTCTTATGATGTTTTTAATGATATAATTATACAATATATAATTTACGGTTGTTTTCTGTCAACAGAGAGGCCTGAATAATTAGCAGCCATGGCAACGTGGCTGGTATTGTTTCCAGCTTGTGAGTATATATGCGTGTGTGTGTGTGTGTGTCATGATGATGTTTTGTAGTGGGAACAACCACAAAAGGTGGTTTTTAGTACCTTGGCAGGTGTTTGTCTGTGACAGATTTTAAACAACACAGCGTCAAAGATGTGCAGGACACAGACACAAAACAGGTCGTTAGCTGAGCTGCAGATGAACGCTGAGTGTGAATACATGTGTGGTTTGACTCACGACTGCTGATGTCATGAAGTGCTGGTGATTACTGAGCGGTCACGGTTTAGAACAGCAGAAGAAGGGGACTGGCGTGCTGTTAAAGGGCCATCCTGAGATGATTTCTGGTATTTTATTGGTTTTCTTTTTTTGTAGTTGTGGTTGACACAAATTCTTGGTCCCACTTACATTATCTGAATAAGTCTCGTAAGCCGAGGTGGCTGCTTTTGTGCATGAAAGTTACAGCTATTTTATTAATTTGACGAAAAAAATAGAAAACATCGAGCTCAAGCTAACTCCCGCTTGGACTTTACCCTGTTATAAGGTGTTCCTGTTATTTTGTCCACCACCTGCCCCTATAGTCTGCTGCACTCAATTTCTTGACTGAACAATGTCATAATGCCCGACCCAGTTGCAGAATTAATGTGCACATTGAAAAATTCCCTCTCGCAGCGGATGTTTTCTGAACTCAGTCTATTATTGTATTTTTTATTACTATTCTTTTTTACTCCAGACTCTACTTTGAATGATGGATGGGCATGTGGGTCAATAAGATGACCACATAAAAAATGGCTGCTCTTTTCTTACTGTGCTTCATAGAAAAAAAGTAATTTGTCACTGGTTTTTCCCTGTCTTGGCTTCAAATTACTCTCACTCCTCCGCGACGCCTAACACCTCTGGGAGAGCTGAGAAAAAGAGGACAGCTACACCTGCGGCTGCTGAACAAGTGTATCACTGTCTGGGTGCTCTGTCCTGGCTTGTCAGGCCTCCTCACCTGGAATGTGCCGATGAGACAATCAGGTGCAACAGGCGCGTGGCGGCTTGCTGCAGGGAGAGATAACCTGCTCTAAGACGCTGAGCAAAGAGCGGCAAGGCCTTTCCGCCACCACCACCTTCGCCGCCGCCGCCACCCCCCCCCCTCAAAGTCGACAACTCTCTAACGCCCCGAGACATGCCAGTGCGGAAAGAGAGCCATGTGACACATCGGAGAGCACGGTGGCTGATTTCTAAACAGCTCTTCTCCAGGAGTAACGTCTGCAGATTCATCATCGTGTAGGCTTGTTTGACTATCCCAGCATGACTCACTCAAAGGGTGGAGTGCTGTGAGATTTTGCTTAGCCTGAGGGGGAGAAAATTTCATTTCTATCAAGAAAAGGTCATGAGCAATGTCCTAGCTTCACAGGAAATGCATCAACACACATAATTGGATAACCTATCAGCTTTGAGGGCACTGTGATTGAAATGACACTATTTGCCAGCGATATTTGGTCAGCTGGATTGGAAGTGAATGACAAATGCTGAATGCCCGCACAGCACCAACTGTTGCTGTAGCATTAATATTTATTTTAGCATGCGGTTGCCAAATATCTGGTGTTTAAATATACTGTCACAAGAGTTGCCGAGCCAGTATTAGATTATATTTGTGCATACAATCTAATTATCTAATAAACTCTACTGCTATGCTGTTATTTCCTTTGGCTGGCTCACGCTAAGATCGCTAAGATAAGTGATACAAATAACCACATGACCCCCAAACCGTATCAGTTATAAGTTTCCCCTCAAGTCACACTCCCCCCTCCCCCTGCAGTTAAACAACTTGAGTCTTGTGCGGTTATGTGCTCTTTTTTAACACGTGCCATCACAGCCCTTCAACACTTGTAAAGATGGATTAATGGTTTGATAACAACAGGTCTTATATGCATTATCTTGAGGTATTCCTTTAAAAACAGAAAGAAAAAGCTGCATGAATTTTCCCCTTCTGAAGGGAATACTATTGACCACTGAAACCCAAGCAAGACATTTTGGGGAGAAAACGGCCCCTCTCAAGTGCTCATTTTTCCAGAGTGTGTGTGTTTTTGTTGTCTAGGTTTTCCTTGGTGGCAGTGAACAAAGCGTTCTACTGTGGAGTAGTTTTAGCAATCGCAGACACTGTGTCTGTACAGGGAGTTCCTGTCCCTGGCCCAAACCCACAGACCAACAGCAAAGAAGGACAAGGTCAGCCATTGCCTCGGCTTTCTCTTGGCATCAAGGCAGAGGAGCTTTACCTCACGCTCAAGCTGTATTCCTCCGGGCTTCTTGTTAGCGGGTTTATTTTGCAGCGGGAGATCGAAAATCTAACCAGCCTTAAAAATATGTGTTGCAAAAAACACTTTATGAAATACATATTTTCCAACACTTATTAGGGACTTTTTTTTTATTGGCAAAACATAACAATACACTGGCAGCTGGTTCAAAGATCACAAGGAGTACAACATATGCAATCACTGTAGTCTTTAATCACTGTAGATCAGCCACAACATTAAAACCACCTGCCTGGTACTGTGTATGCTCTGACCTGACAGGGAATGGACCACTGGAGCGTTCCTGTGGTGTTTGGCATTGGGCCACATGTGGCTCTGGCTGTTTCAGAAAGCATCCAAGGGACACTTGATCGGATTGGGATCCGGGGAGTTTGGAGACTAAGCAAACACCTCGGGCGCTCTGTCGTGTTCCTCGAGTCGCTTCTGATCAGTTTTTGCGATGTGGATGGGGACACTGTCCTGCTGCGGTACAGAGCCTCTGACGGGGGTGGGCAATAATGTTCAGGTGGACGGTATGTGTCAAGTAACATCCACAGAAATGACTAGCCCCAAGATTTCCCAGCAGAACATTGTAATGACATGGTCAAGGTTATTCACTTAGATGAGAAGACCAATAGCACTTTTATATCTGTATTTTCTGTGCAGCTAGAGCCTGCAGCCGGTGAGTTAGCTGAAGCGGAACATGTTGTCTTCACATTTTAGTTTTTATATGGATCAAATAAATCCATGAAATACATGCAGCATGTTCATTAGGAGGCTTTAGAGGTGCTGGAAGGCAGATTAGTTATCATAGTCTGCGCTAATCGGAAACTAAGCTGCGTGCGTGAGTGGCATCAATCCTTTTGTGAGGGAAACTGGAAAATAGCAACTGTTTGATATTCTTATTTGATAAATTTAGTTCAAAGAATTGATTATCAAAATTGCTAGCAATGAGCAGACTTCAAAAGGTGCAGCATATGATCGGCCACCTCTTCCAGCACAGAAAGGATTTGCAGAGTAGAGGCTGGGGAACAGTTTAACCAAGACTAATTTCTTATGATTATTATAATAGATGTAATGATGTTTATCCCTAAAATGTTCTTTCACTTCAGAGAAAAGCAGTCAGCGAAGCACGTCGAACTGAAACAAGCCTTAAAGCTCAGGCTGTACGTATGCAGAGCTTCCCTCTGCAGCATCTTTATCTTCTGCTGCTCCTTTACAGCCAAACTCAAATGCATTCCTCAGCTGATCATAACCAGAAGATCTAGCTGAGGGGGTCCGGGGAAAACAACAAAATGCAAAGATTGTATTAGTGAGAGATCCCTCGTGGTAAATTTAGTGACTCACTGATCTGTTTTTTTGAAGTATTTTACAGTCCACAATAGTTTACCTCTCTGCTCGGTTGACCAAAGATTACAAGACAATTATCAGAGGCTGGAATTCCAGACTGTGCTGCACATGATAAGAGAAACTCGGCAGTTGTGGGAGATAAAAGCAGGGACACTCACCAATGAAAACACCACAAGCCTTATCAGATTGCGATACACTTTGTAGATCCTCCCTAATCTGTGTGTGTACTCACTTTGAAAGTAAAAAAAAGAGAAAAGCTTTCACTGTCACATTAAATCACCTGCCATGTGCGATTCGTCACCTGTGTGCGCGCATGTCGTTAAAATTAAAGCTTTTATTCGGTAAAGAGATTTTGATTTACGTTTTTCTTCAAATTAGCCGTGTGCCGCAGCGCTGTTCAAAGCAGGAGGACGATTAGTCTTTCAGATGTGAGAACAATCTATTAAATCGGGATAACAATCAAAATTAATTGTAACAAGATAAAAAAGAAAGAGAGTGACAAGATAAATAGCCTAAATGTGCTCAGATTTGTCTTTTCCTTTTTATACGTGCACCAGCAAAATAAAGTGAAATCTTCAGCCAGCACAAAGAGGACAGGATTTCATAACATGTCACCCTGTAATACGCTCAAATGATGCACGAGGTTAGAAGAATATACCTCACAGGATATTACAGATGATGCAAGACTTATTTTCTGTGGTATTACTGTGACGGAGCGCTTACACGTCTTCTCTGACAACTGCATTAGGACTGCAGGGGGATATCTGGCCTTTTGCAATGCACCAAGCTCCAGCAGCACTTTAGTTCCAGATTACAGAGTCCGCGCGCCTGGGTCTGCGAGTCCGCCCTTCTGCGAGGCTTTAGCAGCATTATGTGGAATCTGACCTTTGACTTCATGCTAACAGTGACATCATCAGCATGTTTGGAGTCGGGGAAACAAGATTGTACAGCACAATCGATGATAAAAACCTGTATCGTAGCGCATGCTGTGACATTTAAACCTGACTACTCTAATATACATATTCAGTTCTTTTTTTTCCCTCTTTTTTTGCCCCCCAACAGCTCTGAATGCTTCTGCAGTTAATTGGTATTCTGAGAGCTACCAAGATCATGTCTTGGCTACTAAACAGGCTGAAGGGAGGAAAATCTCATTATCATATAACTCTCACTAGAGAGCCTGAGCAGTGTGTGCCCGGTGTATTTGGAATAACGCTGATAGATCTGGCTTGTTTTTTGAGTCCTTTATTAGAAATAGAGCTGCTGAAATGCAAAAATAATCTCACAGGACGCTTGTGATGCAGCTGAAGCTCCAAGTGAAGAATAGTAACGTGTGTATTTTTTGCAACAATCCTATTAATTGAGCAAAACCAGCAAGTTTTGCCTGTGTAATTAGAAGCCCTTATGCTGCCGCGTATTTTTCCTACATTATTGTCAGAAAAACTATTAAAAACCCGTCACTGGTACATGCTCCTTCGTTATGTTAAACGTGTTTAGATTTGCTTTTTTTGTTTGGTGGAGCACCGTCATAGTTATCAGTCCAAAATCTGACACGGCTGTTAAGTTGGGTTGAGATCTGACCATTTTTCACACTCATCAGACCGCTCAGTGACCCTTTGTGCTCCATGGATGTTAGACGAGACCCCGCCTATCCGGATAGAAATGTGTTTCATCATAACTCGATGACTCAGAACAATTTTTGCGCCATTTGCAATGATCCTCCACTCTGAAAGGGAAATAAGTGCACGCAAACCACGACAGAGCCTAGATCTTGACCTCATTGTAGAGGTCAAATATCTAGGGGTTTTATTTAATGTGTTACCTGTCTATTTTTATGACTCTCTTTTAAAGCTTCTGCGTTTTCTGGACCTGGAGCTGAAAGATCAGCAAGTATTAGAGACATGTAAAATATATTCAGCATATATGTGACTCAGCACACAAAAAGACACAGACGGAGACTCCCAGCTGCGCACATGAAGAACTAAGCAGTGATGCAATCAAGAACGACCGGACTTTCCGATATTTCAGTGTTTGTTAGAAAAATGTAGTTTATTTAAAAGTTTCTGATGCATAAACTGCACATAAACAGCGCGCAGCGTACACAAAACCTGTCTGTTTCCCATCAGTTTTGTGTTTTGCATGACAAACTTACTCTTGGTATGAAATCAAGTAAGAAGCTTAATAAGATTTCATAAAGTAAGAGTCCAACAGTGACACGTCTGAAATAGAATGAGTTAAAAGTGCTTTACCAAACATCAATATGCCAAAACAACCACTTTAACACAGTGCTGCTTTAAATTATGCAACAAAAATGGCACTTTCCAGTTTAATGCTTTGATGTGACACCCTACAGAGTCAAAAAAAATCACAGCAGGCCTGCACTCGATGATAACAATACAATTATAGGACAATATTGGCCATGGTCGTCTTTTTTAACAAATCGTTCCCTTGCAAGCAAAGCCCCCCCCCCCTTTGGAAGCTTTCTTGTCTAAACCACATCCTAGTGAGTAAGAGCAGCTCCAGACGCTGATGTACGCTGAGCCCTGCCTACTTCTCCACACCTACCACACCGTGTCATCACGGTCAGGGCTACTCGCTGAGCTGTAATTACCTCGGGCTGACACACACAACAAGGGAGATGGCTTCAAGTAAACACAGTCCAGATTTTGTCCCAGCTCACTTCAAAGCTGGAGTACGCTGATAACAAACTAAACCCTGGAGAGCCCTGCTCTTCCCTCCTGTGGTGAGGGTGGCCAGGGCTTGCAGGGGGCTGATAGTGGTGAAGATGTGAGAGAGAGAGAGAGAAGAAGTGTGAAGTGGCTTTTTGACAGCGCAGCACCTGCTGCGTCTTCACTACTAGGCAGCTTCTCGCCATTTGTCTCGACTGACCGGTTACCTCAGACTGAGGGATTAGAGCCTGGGGGTGTGGGGTGGGGGTCATCCAGGAGGCATGTTGATGGGAAAGGGTGGTGTTGAGAGAGATGGGGTGGGTGGGGGGATGTTTTTGTGATTGGACACACCTTCTGTCATCCCGGTGGAACATTCCAGCTGTCTGTGGCAACCAGCGCTGCTGTTGTTGGACGATGACGTTTCTGCCCCTGCAGGCCCTCGATCCATATCCATTCCTGTGCTCAGCGGCATGTCTCATGTCGACGCTATCATCAGTGATCTCCAGCCAGTGGTTGATTTAGTGTTACTTCAATCACACCAGCCTAAATTTGTGTTAATCTGAACGTCATTAGCCCTATCTCCTAATGCAATCCAAATGCTCGTTGCCTTTAAAGGCACGCCTTATCCCACATCACTCCGCGTCTTCTCTGTCTCTTATCAGCTGTGGTTTTCTTTGCGGCTCATGACACAGCTGGATCTGGTCTCTTGTGATCAGTCCGCTGGAATGAGAGCATTGGTGCAGACCAGACAATCTCCGAAAATACTCAAAGGCTGCGGTGAGAGCAGAGGAATGCACCAAAGACAGAAGATATTTATGGCAGGGAAGGCTGTGACTACTAGCTTGGAAAGACAAACAATCTGTTTCTCGGAGGGGGATTGTAATATTGATGCAGTGTTTATAAGACTCATAATTGCAAAACATCGCTCCATACAAATATTCAGCTGCTTGCTGGGTTGTGTTTGAAATCTTAGAGTGCTGAAATATTTCCGATCCCTCTTGAAAAAACAGGAAAATAACAAAAGCAAGTTTTGTTCAGCATAAATAAAAACCGGCAGTCCCTGAGGAGTTTACACTTCACCGTGGGCAGTTTTATTGGATACCGCTGTAAACATTGTTATGTCTATTCTGTTCCAGTGATCACAGAGAGATCTGGGTTAACAAGAAAAAAAAGTCATACTGAAGTTGTCTTTTTGTGATTATGTAACCAACAGTTTTGTTAAATGTGGCAGAGAAGTAAAAGCACTCAGTCCATAAATCTTTAAAAAATAAAATATGATCTATACAGCGCTGTGAAAAAGCATTCGCCCCCTTCCTGATTTCTTATTTATTTTATTTACATTTTTCGCACATTTGTCACACTTGTTTCAGATCATCAAACCAATTTCACTAGTAGACAAAAATAAACCGATTAAATAAAAAATGCATTTGTTAAGGGGTTAAAGCTGCCCTTGTTAAATCATGAATTCACTGTGATTAACCACGCTTCTTGGAAAGCTGAGTTCACTTTCACTAACCACTACCAGACCTGTGGAATCAAGAAATCACTTAAACAGAACCTGTCTGACAAAGTGAAGTAAGTTAAAAGATCTCAACACGTCGAGCCACGATCTAAAGAAACTGAAGACCTGGGTTGTGCCGCACGACATCGATCTACCTCTGAATGGCTCAAAAGAACAAAATGGTTTTAGATTGGCCTCGTCAAAGTCCGCTCAAGCTTGAAAACTCTTCAATGTGGTGAATTAAAACAATTCTGCAAAAGATTGCCAGTTATCACAAACCCTCGATTGCAGTTCTTATGCCAAGGTTGGCACAACCAGTTATTAATTTTACTTTTTCACACAGGGCCAGCTATGTTTGGATAACTATTGCATTTTGTGTTTACTCAGGCTATCTTTGTCTAATATCAAAATTTGTTCGATGATCACACACGTGTTATTGTGACAAAAAACAAAGAAATCAGAAAGAGGCAAATTCTCCTCCACACCGCTGTGTACATAAAACACACCAAAAGGAAGTAAAAAGGAAGACCTCCAACCAAAAAAACGAGGCTCTTTTTTGTAAGCGATAACCAGGTTCAGACTATTAAAGGCCTCATCGACTCATTAACGCTCTAATAACAGACATCAAACACCAAATTAATTTCCCGGCTGGGAACTGAAAGTGTTGGGTAAATATCCATAGCATTACAGAGCGTTCGAGGCGTTGGCTTGTGTAAATGTGAAGCTAGGCATGAGGAAAGGTCAAGGGGTCACTGCAATTAGTGGGTTGCAAAGTAAATCTGAGGAATAACAAGGTGATAGAAAAAGAGGAAAAACACTGAGAGAGAACAAAGCTGCTCACAGTTTTACTCTCACCTGTGCTTTCGTGGTTGATTTTACCTGTTGGCTTCGTTTTAATTCCAACCAAAAAGGTTGCAAAGCTCGACTGGCCCATTTAAATGTCTAGATTAGTTATATCTGTTTTGATTACATTTTTGTAGTTTAAAGCGTAACACCTATACGTAATCGAAGGCAACAGTCCAAACTGACACACAGCTAAGTCAACACAGAGCAACTTTGTTAGTAACAGCTTAATGAAAAGTATTTACTTCAAGGCTGCTGTGTGAAGTTGTATAACATCCCCGAGGTAACTTTTTTTTTAATGTACTACAACAGTTGTGATTATGTGGAACTAAAGATACAGATCATCTACACACTTTTTTTTCCCTTAATCCACTGAGATCTCCAAGCAAAGGAGTCGCACTCATCCCTAGAGAAGCTTCTCTGGAGGTTTGTGTCTTGTTGAGGCTTGTCAGCCGAGTACAATACCCGGAGTCTGAATAATGTGGCCGGGAGCTAGTTTATTCAAGCACCTTTTGTTCGCACTCCATACTCACCTTTTCCCTCCACAGATGATCAGATAACGAGTAAAAAGAGGGTGGAAAAAAAATCCAAACCATCTCCAGAGAAGCCTTAGCTGCCACTGGCTCTTTGCAGAATGTGTCATAGTGGATATTATAGTGTGATTTCATACTGCATCGTGCTTTAGGGCTAAAAGATCCATCTAAGAAATCCAAAAGAACACTTTCAAGGCCTAAATATCATGTGGATTTTTGCTTAATACCTCTCAGGGGCCCAATGTCATGCCAAACTACAGAGAGGGCCTTTCTCAAGACCCCAAGAAGATTCAGTTTCACTATTTACTTCTAAGTTAAGAGAGGTCATGCGGTAATGTGTGTGTCCCTGAACAGCTGCTCTTTGATGTTGCTACCTAGGACTCAATGGGCATATGCATATTCCAGTCACAAGCCCACAGTATTGGGACCAATATGAGCTTTTTTTGTCTTTAAGGAATAGTTTGATGTTTTTGTAAATGCATTTATTTATCATGTTGTCAAAAGTGTGATGACAAGATCGACTCAGGTATTTCTTAAATATGAAGTTGGAGTTTTTTTAGGTTAGGCCATAAAATGTTCACATGTCAGGACATTAACTGTATATGGAAGATGGACATAGAGTAAAGGGTAAAACTGCATTATTTTTAATGGCCAGCAGGGGGAAAGTTTAATGTCTCAGTTGCTAATTTTGAGACTTATTTAAAACTAAATTACATTTTGTAAGGTCTAACCATTTATAGTTAAAAATAAGGAGTAAAAGTAAAAAGTTTTACTTTACTTTTTACTTTTTAGTTGAAAGTTAAATAAATAACTTCTTTAGCTGGGCATGCTTACGGCATGGTATGAGCCCTGTTGCTTATCCTGGTGACTTAAAACCAAATAAATAAAAATAATGAATGAATCAATTTAAAAAACAAGATGACAATGATTATAAAACAAGAATACAATAATACAAACATTTTTTATATTTATTATGTTGTTTTATATTTGTATTGCACCTTTCCAAAATAAGAAGACTAAACGCAAATATGAAGTAAAAGCTGCTTTATAAAGCAAATATGAAAAAGTTCAGAATAATCAGTAAGGATTTTGTTTTAAACTGTTTTAAACGGTCACAGTTGCTACATCCATCTTTTATATGACGGTTTGATGCTAACCTCAACTCACTGAATTAGACCGCTTCAGCCTTGTTGTGGTGTTGATGCCATCTTTATTAGTACAAAGTAACATGGCATTATGTTTAACTATACTTACAGCCCGTCCAAATAGTGTGCTCCAGTTTTGGTGGGTGAAATGATCATTTTGCTTTGTTTGGCACCCATGCAATGCAGCTTGTTAACCAGCTCTGGCATTGCTATATTAGACATTGCTATACAGTCGACCCCCAGTACTCGTCGAGGTTGATGATGACAACCACCTGCGATAAGCTGATATCCACAAATACTTGAGACTCTCTCTAAAAACGGATATAACTGCCTATTTTAAAAGTTCAAACACTAAATATACCTTAAACTGTCATCCTAATGAAAACAATTAGCGAATATTTTAGATATGCTATATATACTGAACCGTGAATAGGCGGGGGTCGACTGTTTACTCATATGAATAATAATAAAAATGAATAGATAAATACAGAAAAGATAAACACTAATAACACGAGCCTATAAAGAGTTTAGAGAGCTTGTCTTGACAAAGCGAATGCTTCTGGCACAACAGCATTTAGATCATGATTCTGATTACAAAAGTTGCAGACAAGACAAGTTTGAAAGTCAAAACACAAGCTTTCTAGGATTAGCTGATAACTTTACTCATTCCACCCTCTCCAGATGTGGTCCATTATGTCGTTAAAAAACACAAACAAACATGGAAGTGACCAAAACCCTAACACTGCTGAAGCTTCACAGACCAGTGGGTGACATCATGGTAGCAATGTCCATCTTCCAATGGGAGCGGTGGCTTTCTGGAGTCTTGTTCTTGCTATGAGTTTGCCAGATTACCACTGCAGGCTACAACAGAGAACATCACTGCACCCAGCCAAGAGGGAGTCTTGAAGATAGTCCTTTGGTGCGCTTTACAGGTGCTGTCACATTTGGCTAGATGTTTCCGATTGATTCCAGGCTTCCAGCCCACTGGCTGTTTCATATTTGCACAAAACTGGAATTCTGTTTCTCGCTTACTCTTATAAAAAAGTGTCACCGAAATATCACCTCACATCTCCTTCATTGCATTTCCTGTGCTCAATAATAACAGTAAGTGTCATGAAACTTCCCTGATCACCTCTGTGGTGCTGAGTACATCTCTGTTCTGTTTTGCTGGTTTGTGGAGGCCGTGCATCCCGTTGGTGTCGCGTGCGCAACCACTTAGACACGGCTGGTGGCTAGACAGCTTCTCCCAGCCCTGATTCATCATAATTAGGTCACTGGCTCTGTCTGTTGGCCTCTCAGGGATCATCTCGCGTTCATACCCTCACATACACCGCTGTGCCCTGTCTACAGTGCTCAGAAATAATCAGTGATAAAAATAATACACAGTGAATGTGCAGTAATCTTCCTCTTACCTGCAACCCTCTATTTAGTGCCACTGTTTTCTTATGAAGCCATCTCGTCTTCCTCGTTTCAGTCTTCTCCGGTGTGATTATTATGGATTTGGAGATTGGAATCAATGTAGGATAATAGCTTTTACCATGTGTCTCCTCATCAGTGGATTTTATGAGAAACGCCCTGTGAAATTTTCTATATTCACAGATAGATTGAAAAATAAACGCACTGGCATGCAACATGCGGCCCACAACAGCGAGGACAGTAATTTCAATAAGTGACTCGGGACACAGCTGTACAATTAGAGAGGACATCCTGTTTCCATTTGTCTTCTAAAGTCCGGCTGTTTCTATTCTCTCATTTCTCCTCCTTATCTGGACGTGAATGAATGCAGCCCCAGTTGCTATTGGACACAAACAGCTGGTAAATATGCAACTGGCTCGGACCTTCCCACTGTTAATTTGTTGCTCAGAGCAGAGTTGATTGTAAAATTGTATAATCACGTCTGAAAGTGGAGAGCCAAGATTTGGTTCTTCTAGCTGGATTGAGTTAAGATCCCAAAGGGCAAACACCCACATGTGCTTTCACAATAAACATTTACCAGCTTATTTACAGCTGAAGCTTTTTTCTTTCTTTCATAAAACCCACACTATTGTTCTCCTGATTTGTCATTTAACTGTTGAACTACCTTCGTTATTACCTGTCTGCTACCTTTTAGTGTTTATGCTTTTTTGAGTTTGGTGGAAGACAAAACACCCAGCGCTTGAAATTTATTATGATAACCAATTAGTGTGAACCTACCATTCTGTGTGAACAGACTGTATGTGAAGCTCCAGTGGGATCACTTTACTTGTAGCTTCCAATCGCTGTCAAAACATCCTCTGAAAGAGGCATGCCAAGTTTCGTGTTGTCTTAGTAAATGAAGAAAATATTAATATTTCATGTTTTTGAGAATTCTGTTGCTGAAAATAACGATCAAAACCTTTGAGATGCGAATGCAAAACAAAACACCTCCACATGATCTATTTATAATGTTGAAATGAAACAAGTGGCATACAGATAGTGACAATATCTATAGACTGGAAAAATCTTAGTTAAAAAATGGTAAACAGAGAGAATTAACCAGACTTTTTTTAAAAATACACCTTGCAAAGAAAACTTCCGGTGTATCCCTTTTTCACGATGGCTTGATCACGTGAACTCAGTCTTTTATAGTTACGCAGCTTTTTAAAAAGACATTTAATCAGCACTGTTTTGTTTCTGCATATGAGAGGAACTTTTCAATTTATTTTAAATCAAAATTCAGCTCCATTCCCAGGAGAAGTAATAATCAAAAAGGTCCCGAACAGCTACTAAATGAACCTTATGGTGAGATCTTTTGTCAACGTTTGTTTCAAAGGTCAGCAATAAATTTCCCGGTCTCAGACGAATTAAAGAAAATAAATGAAGTGCTATGCAATACAATTAAACTGATGATGAAGTCTGTGATTGTTTTCTTCCTCAAACCTTCAGTCTGTTTTATGCCCTGATTATGCTGCAGTTACACTGGGGAAAACAGTGGTTGGAGACCACGGCATGACCAAATATATTGCGACCATGTGCAGTAAACTTGTGTTCTGTTGCCTTTGAAATAGTTGTTTGAAAGCTTATTTAGAGTCCAGCCAGAACCTCATACATTTTTAAACATAAATTTAGTTATGTAAGTGTTGCAGGCTGGCGATTTAACTGCAAATCAGCAACCTTGGTTTTACACAGAATATAACAGGAATACAAGCAGTTGGCAACCAACTGGAAACCAGTGGTTGCTGGAGGTTGCTGGCACTCACAAGTTGAAACCAGTCGCAAAGAGTTATATAGTGCTGCACAAAAACCTTCCTTGTGATTGCTTTGGTGACTAGCAGATTCCTACAGTTGCTCTGAGTGGTAACCACCTATGAAAAATGTGATGCAAATCAAAGATGGAAAACTTGTTGCAATGTGTCGGCTGTAGCAGTGAGACACAACTTTTTCTGAAAGATTTTTCAAGTTTTACTACCACTAACCCAGTAGTTAGCGACTTGCAGTCAAGTTGGTATCTTTTATGTAAACTGTGAGCAACCACAGCAATCACAAGGAATATTTTTGTGCAGTGCCTTCTTTGTGGCCGATTTCATCTCAGCAACCGCTCGCCGACCAGTCAGGGAATACAGATTTTCTGTCATGACCAGTGATTGCTGGATGGTTGCCAACCAGTCGCTCGGCTTGTGTGAACGAGGTCTAATATTTGTTTTACGATGGTCACATATATGGTTCTGTGATATTTTTGAGCACACCAGCATGCTTAAAATCTCCTTACATGCACATGGATGGCATGTCAGTTAAAAACTGCTTTAATGAGTTTAATGAAACTTTAATAAGTTAGCTTACAGATTTGTTTCATTTGGCATCAAACACAAACTATTGGGGCTGATCCAAAAGGCATGAGCTGTGCAGGTTTTTGCTTATAAGTGACATATAAGTAGTATTGGACAAATTACAAGAGTGGGTCTTTTGGCCTTCAGGACACTGTTTTTATACAATTTTAAAACTGAAGTCAAGTTTTTATTATTCACTCTGACGGGAGCACCAATCACTGAAGCAAATTCTATGGAATCCATCCAAAGGCCTATCAAGTCATTTCACTCTTAATCTCACATCAACTTCATGGTAGCGCTAGAAGAAAAATTTAATGGATCGACAAAGTAAGCAAAATTCAGCTTCTGCTGACCTTGAAGCTCAGAGGGTGCTAGAACATCTGCACAGATCTGCTGCCAGATGCAGTTATGGGACTTAAATGTCACAAATATTCGGATTAGGAAGCTTTAAAAGAACATTTGGAAAGCAGCAAAATCAAACATTGTGTTTACAAATTGAAGAAAGCATGAATGAAAAGAGGGTTGGCCCGAGCACAGGCCCCAAGGAACTCCAAATATCATGTTCACTGAAGAGAAAGACGAGTTCCCATATGTAAAATAAAAGTTTCTGTTATATAGGGAGATGAATCAGTCAAGCACAGGACAGGTGATACCACCCAGTGCTTACGGCATTCAAATTTAAATTGGATGATCAACGGTGTCAAAGGCAGCTCTGAGTACTAAAAGGATTAAAAATGAGCAATTTGCTGCATCCGCTTTTCAAAGAATGTCATCATCATTATTCAAATTAAAAGAAGGCTCACCCCACTTAGTGTGACAGCAGATTTATGTCAAACCACCAGTCTCCTGCACCACACTGTGAAACTGACAACCATTCAAGGAGGATCTGTGGCTTTATAATTTTCTCCATCTGATGGACATCCAGTATTACTTCATCCTGAAACTCAGTAGAGGAGACTCCTAGATGGTCTCTGTTCCTATAGGATGGAAAGGATGTGGATTGAGCTGCATGAAGAAGGAGCCACATATGGACTGGCATTTCACATTTTACACACAACACAGTGTTTAAAGGGTATAGGGCTGGAAAAAGAGCTCAAAATTGTACTTTAACCCCCAAAATGCTACAAGCTTTTAAGCTCTTTGCAGGTTTAACAGTCGGTGCAGCGACAGATGACAGAAAAGTAGTTTCTCAGAGCGACTTCACGATGGAGTGATGTCATACAAAATACTGCAGCAGAGCATTATTTTCAGGCTAACAAGTGTGCAGACTCAATCAGTTGTTATTAACACACTGTAATGTAGTTTTGCGGAGATAAAGAGGCATTTGTGATCATCGGTTTATTTATCAACAACATTAGCAGCCTTTGAAACATCCTTAACTGTTAAACCAGCAGTTTCATTTGTTACGCAGTTAAAATAGAATAATCTTGAATAACATGCATCTACACACATAAACAAACCCACTCAGTGTCTTAGACTAAAACGCTACACCCAGTTCTGAAACAGCCAAACACAGGGCAGCAACTCAGTGTATTTAGACATGTAGACATGGTCAAGGTGACCTGCTGAAGTTCAAACCAAACAGAATGAGGAAGAAAGGTGATTTTGGTGACTTTGAATGTGGCATGGTTGTTGGTGCCAGGCAGGC
The DNA here is from genome assembly GCF_013358895.1 of Oreochromis aureus. Taxonomy (NCBI): domain Eukaryota; kingdom Metazoa; phylum Chordata; class Actinopteri; order Cichliformes; family Cichlidae; genus Oreochromis; species Oreochromis aureus. Next base: position 18,335,745 of record NC_052959.1, read on the forward strand.
TGGTATGAATGCTTCAGTTCTGTTCAATTCAATTTAATTTATATAGCACTTGAAAGCACATTATTTTTTAAGGTAAAGACCCTACAATAATACAGAGAAAACCCCATCAGTGGTAAGGAAAAACTCCCTTTTAATAGGAAGAAACCTCCAGGAGAACCAGGCTCAGTTCTCTGGGGGAGGTCAAAGGTCAGAGAAGAACCACCAGTCTGCTTGGAGCTGATAGTCAGGCAACAGTAATTCAAACAACCACTTTTTATAACCAAGGTATGCAGAAGAGCATCTCTGAACAGACAGCACATTAAACTTTGAAGCAAAAGGCCATACTGGGTGTCACTCCTGTTGGATAAGAGCAGGAAACTGAGGCTATAATTCAGATGGATTCAACTAACTGAATAGAAGATTTGATGTATAAAATAATGGATACATTTGAGCTCATTTATTTCATTTAGCTTTGTAAGAATGGTTCAGAATACTGATGGTGTAATGGTGTGAGGGATATATCTCTTTGCACACTTTGAGCCTCTTAGTTCCGGCCAAGGATCATTTAAACACCACAGCCTACCTGAGTATCACTGCTGACCATGTCCATCCCATTATGACCACAGTGTATCCATCTTCTGCAGGATAACGCGCCAGATCACAAAGCACAAATCATCTCAAACTGGTTTCTTGAACATTATGGTGAGTTCACTGCAGTCAAATGGCCTCCACAATCATATCAATCCAATGCATCACCTTTGAGATGTACTGGAAGGAGAGCTTCACATCACAGACATGCAGCCAACAAATCTACAGCAATGTCTGATGATGTCGTGTCAGTATGGAACAAAATCTATGAGGAATGTTTGTTTCCAACCCAGTGCACCCGACATGTAACTAGTGAAGTGGCCGGTCAGGGTCGTTTCCCAAAGCTCAGGTATGATTGTGCGATGCAGTTGTTCAGATTGTGAGCTCGAAAACCCCCCACGGCATTAACAGAATAGAGCTACTCAGATAGCTAATGCTTAATTCTAAACCATATTCTATTGATGAATCAAACATATAATTTTTAATGATTTTTGTTTGGTATTCCACTAGCATCAAGACAGTCAACAACATGAACAAAGCCACAGCTAAATTCAGCACAATGTAGCTTTAACTCAGTTTTTGACTCTAGTGAAATTTATGCACTTTGCTTTGAATCTCTACAGTGAATCTAATTTTCAAATGTATTAAACTGTATCTTGCTCATTCAGAAGCCATGAGAATCAGAACAAAAACAGCCTTGCTGGTATTCAGAGGTCAAGCAAACAGGTGGTCAGGGGCTAGTCATGCTCCACCACAGGCGACCAATAGTAAAGCCCAATAGGGGAGGAGCTCGGAGGGTGTGCACCAACTTAAAACAGGAGTTTTATGCAATAACTGCTATTTTTATAGCAGAACCTTTTACAGAGCCATTTACCTGTCCCAATTTTCCCCGTGCCACCCCAGTGTAAGTAATGGCTTCAACCTGTCCACTCCTATAAAACTGTCTGGCTCCATCACTGCTGGAATTACATTCCTCAGAAAGTATACAGGCCTGTAAGTGTATAAAGTGTATTAATACCAGGCTAAAAGGCTAACTGTCAGACTTTATACTATGATAATTTTACAACTAGTAATCTTAACTTACTCTAGCAGACTTAAATTCTTTACACTGTGATTTTCATGGTTGTTCAAACATGCATGCTGTTTTATAACAGAATTATCCGAAACCCATCCGTTTAAAATTAACTCGAAAAATAATTCGATGCTGCGGTTAAAGTGCAAACATCACATGCAGAAATACTTCGTCAGTAACGCTCTTAAGTGACATGATAAGCTGGTGGTAAGACATCTTCTTGAGTCACGGGTGAAGCTGGTTTTCTTTCCCAACAACAAGGCTGCAGTCTATTGTGATTTATTTACCCTCCAGATGTGTTTACTTAAAAATACTTAGAGAATAGATTAATCTGTGAAGCAGGGACCGAAACAGTGAGCTCCCCTACTTTGTGGATCGTCTCCAATGGATAAAAGAATAAACCCTTATCTCTGCCTTACAATGCGTCTGTGTTTTTAAATCATTTATTGCTGGTTTGTTTACTGCTTAAATCCTGCAAGAAACTGAGAATCTGAGAGTTTAACGTGTGAGTTGCGAAAACTGTTAGAGAGTGAAAAAAAGGGCACCTTTAAGCCTGTCAGATCATTTTGTGGTCACAAAGGGCTGTGTTGTTTACAGTGATGTTCTTTTACAGCTGTGGTCATGGGGTTTAGTGGGCTAAACATTAAGGAGGAAACACAATCAAGTGAATATGATCACAGGATTTTCTGACAGCTGACCTCTGCTCGAGAAGAAGGCAACAAAAAGAGGCCACAGAGCTATTGATTAAGACAACAGAGCGCCGTCTGTCTCTGCTGGACTCTACACTTCACTGCTCGTAATGACGTGCCGAAGAAAAAAAATCATTTATGACCTACATGGAGGGTCAGCCACCATCCCTCGGTGCATGACTCGAGCCTGGCGCACATCAAACAGGCAGTCTGCTCCTTATTTCATCGAGCTATAATCCAATTTCTTCAGTCTTTAAACAACTGTTTGCATTAATTCTTTTACTTTAACGAGATAAAGACATAAAACTGAAAGAAAGCGAAAAAGAAATTCAAAAGAATTCATCTTCCCTGCTGATTAAATCACGCTGGCTTGATCCGCATGAATCTAATTTATCAACAAACACAAAGGACAATACACAATTAGAGGAAAACGGTATTATCTGGAGAATGCGCTAAAAGAAAGCAGAATCATTCTAAATAGCTACCCAGTCACTTGAGGAGGCAACGGAAATAAAAGAGAATAGTCTTTAACAAGACACGGGAGCTCAATAAACAGGCAAACCTTCCTTGAGGCGGTCGGAGCGAAGGGGAATACACAATCATCTCCTTTCTGATGTGCTGGGGTTAGAGAGGAGGGCTGGGGATCACTTCCCGGCCAACGCAGTCGGAGCTCAGAGGACGCCCTTAACTGTATTTGTTCCACTTGATTGTCATAAAGGAATCACACTCCCTGATTCACCATAAAGTCAGCAGGTTTTTTTGGGGGGTGCGGGAGAGTAATGCCCCGCTTTACATTCAGCACAACTGTTCTCTGAGGCTTCTTTAATATGTCACCATGGGTGCGTAAATCCACAGAGTGAGGACATTTATTTTATGTGTGATTTAATGCCTGCGATGAAATAAACAGCCTTATGAATGCAGGCTTTAAAGGTGGTCAATGACGAAAACGATGGGAAGTGATAATTAAATAACATCTGAAGGAGTGGCAAAATCTTATTTTAGAGCCGAAAGGATTAGTCGATGAATCCATTACTACAGATGTTTTGATATCCAGTTAATCATTTTAGTCATTTCTCAAGGAAAAAAGAAAAAGATTTTCTGGTGACAGCTTCTCAAATATGTGGATTTTATGCTTTTCTTTGTCCTTTATCAAAGTAATTAAATACGTTTTGATTTGAGGTTTCGGTCCAATAAAGCAAGCCATTTGAATACATCACCTTGGGCTAAGGGAAAATTATTTAGTGTTAGGATTTTTGAAAAAAAAAATCAATTAAGAAAAGACGCAACAGATTAATTAATAAAACATGATGCAATTGCCAGTTGCAGTCCTGATTTGTACTAAATGGGGCTAATAGGTTGCTTTACATGTGCTAAATTGCCTAATTAAATTCATTTTATTTGATTTTTGGGGGAAACAAATGAAAGGTAGCAGTACACAGCCAAACTGAATGAAAGCTTAAGAAGAACAGACCAGGAAGAAATGACTATTCTAGCTTATCCTTGAAAACATTACTTTTTTTTTCCCTTTTTCCTTTTGAATCTACCCCTTAAAAAACGCCCACAGGGTATCTACCTGCATTTATCCTCTGCAGATTTGCAGCTTAAAACAGCCTAGTGCGCCTAGTAACGGTCTCCACACCTAACAAATACTTGATATCACATCCTTTAGCACATCTTCTAATAGCCATATGCTTTGGAACAAATGAGTTCCTGCTCGTTCTCCTCCCCATCTCCACCCACTACTATCACAGCAGCTAAATCAAATATTCGTGTTGGAGGGGAAAGCGCTTAACACGTTGTTGTTATCTGAGAAATCAGTCATGCAGTTAATTGTTGTTGTAAAAGGAAAATCTTGCAAGATTATGAAGCTAATAGTCATTATACATGCATCGGGGTTTTTTTCCCTTCCCTCCCCTAGCTGACACCAGAATGATAAAGTGTTGCCTATGGAAAGAAGATATTAGGTTCTCCAAAGAAAAGCGAGGACAGGCGGCGTTTGTGATAGTTTAGAGGCCCTCTTGATGGCACTTTCCTTTTATGAGGCAAATGATCTGAATAACAGGGCCCGCCGCTTGTAACGTTTGCACATTAGGTCATGGCTGTGGTTTCTACAGTATCAGCAGACCTGTAGTGACTGCAGTTTAATGTCCTTCCAGCTGCACCTGCTTTTCAGCGAGGTTGAAGAGCCCTGGAGCCACCTGGCCCAGTCCAAAGAGCTGCAGCGAGCACCTGGAATAGCTTGACGATGACTCAGAGCGAGGAGAATCTACCTACAGGGGAGTTCAGCCCCTCGCAGCTAGAAAAACAAGTGTCTGTTTGTCAGATCACATCTTTCTGGTCCGCAGGTTTGGGGCATTAGGGCAAATGGGAGCGCACTCTGGGGTTTGTTAGAAAGAGTTCAGCTTTGACTGTATCCCTCAAGGCATTGCACTTTCTTTTTTCGGGCTCTAATCTCTATCTGCTTCAAGACAGCATATGGTAAAAGACAACAAAACGTAGCCCGGGGAAGTCTATTTAATCCTTTATGGCAAGCATCCCAGAATTCAAGGAGGTCGTCAAAGCAGATGCAAATTTGATCTTTCTGCAAAAACATATTAAAACCTGGAGATCGGTATGCCCTGGCACCCTGCAGTGATTGTTGTGATTGAGCAGGAACATAAAAGAAAGCCAACTTTGCTTCGGTTTATCTACTTTGATGGCACGGGTTTCAAAAGCGAGGACGTCTTTCTATAAGAACAACTCCCCTCACAGTTAAAGCTTACAAAAACTCGGGCAAAGAGGGTGTCGCGGGCCCTCGGAGGGGATAACAAGTGAGTGCAGATCAATATAGCCAGTATGTGTTAAATTTCAAGATTGTTTGATGCCTGGACAGGTTCACAGGGAACAGGTTCAGGCCTGATTCAGAGCTGAGTCACCTCTCTCTTCATTTTTTCCCTTTTTGTACATCTTCATAGCACGAGATGGCGCAAGCCGGATTATATATCATTTACTTTTGTGGTCTTTATTCCATTTGAAGCGTGCGACGATCAGTCAAAGGAGCTGCTCGTACATCAAAGAAGGCTTGACAGAGGAAAAAGCAACTCATGCACGATGCCAAAGGAATTATACAAAACGTCATGAAACTTTATTTTCAAAAGTGTCATGATAATATGAAAATATCAAAATCATTTAGCATCACAGTTTTCACTGCTAATATACAATCATCTCAGTCACACTTACATTCAATATATAAAAATAGAAAAAGGAACCTGTCGCTGGAAAATGCATATTATTGCTGAGTAAATCTGAGGCACTTCTATTGCTTTCTGAGTTGCTGGCGAACTGTTTCTAAAGACTGTGCAAAAGTTATAATAAATTCACCCTAAGTCTAAGTTTGCACTTGTTCCCTATCTAGCAATGGCTTCAATATTCCTCTGGTTATACTGCCATTCATTCAAAATGCACCTTTTGGTATTGCTTGTATAAAAAAACGAAAAAAACTGCTTAATAGCCATTGAGAGAGACATTGGTACAAACACTGTAGATAACATTGTGAAGGCATATAAAACTTTCTAGACATGCAGAAAAGTGCATGAATAGCACAGGTAGGTAAGTACATGGTTTGACAAAGCTCGACACTGATTGCAATCACAGAAACACTGCTTGAAACGAGAGGCTTGCGAGCACTGAGCTATTTCGCACTCTGAAATGAAATCGACCGGTAGTAGAAGAAAAAAAAAACCCACTTTGGTGTGATTCCCTGACAGTTCTCCTGGGTTTGGGGAAAAAAAATAATAAAGAAGAAAGAGAGGAAAGGGTTTTTTTTCTTTCTTTCGTTTTTTTTGGTGGTGGTGGTGGTGGAAAAGGTATCCCAGTTCAGTGTGCTACACAACAACCAGATTCCTCATGTTTGTGCAGAAGAGACATCCTGGAGAAGGTTTTGGAGCAGTTCTTGCATTGGTATTTTTTCACATCCGAATGGGTCTGTAGGTGAGCCCTGAGATTGGACCTGTCTGCAAACGCCCTGTTGCAGTGAGGGCAGGAGAAGGGCTTCTCTCCTGTTGAAGCAGAAATGAGAGAAGACGTTTGTCAGCGATTGCACACACAGAGAAATTGTGGACTATATATTTTTGTAATGGTTGCAACACAGTTTAGAAGGCAAGCACTGCTGATGACTCAAAAGAAGAAAAAGAAAATAAAAAAGAATATCAGTCTGAGAGTTCAGTCTCACTACAACACAGTGGGGAGCTGTTAGAACCACTACATCATATATCAGCATGTTGAATCTGCTCCTGATGAATCTAAAGCTGCTTCTTCACACAGCAGGCCCCACTCTTATCACCAAGTCAACTCACCAGTGTGCGTCCTGATGTGTCCCTGGAGCAGCCACGGTCTGGAGAAAGCTTTCCCGCATATTTTGCAAACACAAGGCAAGGTGTGAGTCCTGATGTGCATTTTGAGAGCCCCCAGGCTAACGTACTCCTTCTCGCAGTATTTACAGCTAAAGGATTTCCTCGTTTGGGCGTCGCAGTGCAGCTGCTTGTGCTTGAGCAGTCCAGAGTATGTGGAGTAGGATTTACTACACAAAGTGCACTGGAATTTCTCTGCCTCAACTCCGTGAGGGTCTGTTAGCTTGGGCAGCATCTGCTCGTCTTCATCGCTCCTCGGGCTCTCGGAGCCGCTGTGGTCTTTAGAGGAGGTGTCGGAGAGCGATGAGGGGTATCCAGAGATGGGAGAGAGGTCACTGGGGAGCGGAGATAGCGGCAAGTTGCTGGTAGTCCACACTGTGATGGGGCTGTACGCCGCCGGGCTCAGGATCTCCGGCTGGGGGATGACTGACAGGGGAAGAGCCTTGTAGATGTGCGGTGTGATGAACACTGGAAAAAATAAAAAAAAGACAGCAAGAGTTATGAAATGTTTGGCTGTCATGACTTCAGTGAAAAGCACAGATTTCAAAGCAGGTAGTCCAGTGAGTTTGAAACGAAACTAAGTTCTGCAAAGTTAAAAAAAACAAAAAAAAAAACAAGAAACGCGTCTGCCTGTGGGAAACACAACTTTTTAAACTTTTTAAAAAGTGAACACTGCTGCTTTATTTCTAAAAACAAAAAAAAATCAAACGAAACTTTACCTGCTGGGCTTTCCAACTCACTATAATTTGGCTTCTTTGCGGAGTTTATGTGTTTCTTGACCAGAAAGGAGCGTGGCATCTTGGAAAACAAGAAGTCAACTTTTGGCAAACTTTTTTTTTAGTTCTTAGTAAAGAGGAGATGAGCGTCAGTTTGCTGCGCGAAGACGGAAATCCTTATTGCTTAAGTCCAGTGGAGTGTCATCCTGCGTCGCTGCGCACTTGGAAACAGTGTAGCTGTAAAGAGCTGTAAATACTGCCTATCAGGTGCATGGGAGGAGCCACCGACTGCTATTTACATAAACTGGAAGCTCAAACCAATTACATTTCGTGTGTACCGCTGAACTGCAAAATGCGCGTTTAGCCTATAGTGGCGCTTGCACACCCCTAAGGGGCTGGGCTAGTGCCATTTATTCCAGTAAGACAGGTGCTTTGTGCATAGATGTGCAAAAACTTGGTTGTGATTCAAGCGTGCAAGTAGGTTAGTTAAGTGCAGTGAGATGAGGAAAAGGAGCAGAGTATTTTTTTTAAATATCGAAGTAGCGAAAGAAAAGGAATTAGGACTTCAGGGTGACATAGATTAGCTACTTAAAATGCCATCGCTAATGCAATCACTGCACGGAGTGTGCACAGTGTCACTGATGATTGTTGTGTTATAAACCTCTGGGGACTTGATTATCCTTTATGGGTGGCATGCTTGAATTGGGGGAAGCTCCCACCAACACCAGCATGCATAATAATGTTGATGATGATAATAAATGGCTTGAAGGGAAAGGGGAGGTTTATAGTGCACACACATATTTATATATACATGTTTATTAAACAGGCAAGTGACTGCAGGATGTGTGCAAACCACCAAATGGCAAAACTGCATGCTGCCATCCACATTCTCATTCACTGGCTAAGGCAAAGAGTGGCCCCCTTTCTAATGCAGTTTTCTGCGGGGAAAGCCACACATTTCCTTGCCAATAATGCAATAAGGCATTCATCCTTTAAATGTAAATTTAAGTGTAGTTCCCTCTCAAGGTCAGCATCATACCATAATCAAATTTATCCCTGCTGCTGCTGAAGTGGACAGGGAGAGGCAAACTTAGCAGTGTACGCCCCCTTGTGTTGGAGTCAGTTCTAAGAGAGAGGTGTGAGTCTTACATCTAAACTAACAGGGCAGCAAAAAAAAGAAAAAGAAAAAAGAAACCCACAAAGGCAAAGGCTTAGCTATGGTGATATTGAAAAGCAGCTCCTGGAGCACTTTGATTGGCTGGGTCAGCAGATATGAAAAGCTCCTTATGTCTGGGGCAAGCCTTAAGTTAATTGTGAACTGCTTATCTTATCTAGAAAACATAATTGCAGATCATGAATAGTTTCCCTTTGTGCCTGCTTGGATTATAAAGGGAAGGGAAGGTTATCTGTGCATAATAACTCCCGGCTACTGTCACACATTCAGCACTCTGTAGGCACGTAGGATGGGTGAGAAATGGTGGTGTTTGGTGGTGATCCAGCAGAAAACATTGTGCACTGTAGAAGGTAATGCTTTGAAATCAATATTACCCAGCAAGCAAGTGAAGCACTGCGTGCATGCTTAGGTGAAAAATGTCTCCTTGCAGTTTTCATGCTTCAGTTATGTTCTCTGCATTCAGAGCATGAGGATGCTGTTCTACTGACAGTAATGAAGGGAGGGTGGGCAGAAGCTCGGGGCTTGACTGAAATCATATCACTAATTCTGAAAAGCAGAGGCTGGAGTTTATGAGCTCTAAAATTAATTAACGGAGAGGAAGCCTTGAATCCCTGGCCCTACATCATGTCAAATCAGGACAGTGTAACGCCAGCAAAATAAATAAATAATTAAATGTGCTCGGTTAAAAAAGACTGTGTGGTCAAGCACAGGTGTTTTCTGCCACACAGTCATGTTTTTCATTGCAGTTGAGTGTGATCCATCAGGACAGTGCAAAACTGTTTTCCCAGTGTCACCTTTTCATATCACAACCAAAGAATTTTCCCCAGCAAATAGGAAACGATCAATGACTCTCATCACATTTGAATTCAAATTCAATTTCCAACCAGTGCAGGAATATGTTATCACCATTTTCCTAATGAGCCTTTCCCACTTCGGACCAGTGAGGAGAGCACAGACGAGAACACGTACGCACGCACAGAAACCTCTCATGTGAAATAACTGCAGCTGTCCTCGTTTTGGCACATAACTGTCTGTACGTGCAGACCCTCATCACTCATAAGAAGCTGATTAAGAAAATGGGTATAGATCCATTGCTCCACCTTTGTTGTTGTTGTTGTTTTTTTACAGTCCAGTCTTTGATAGTGTACCTAAAATGCAGATTAATCTGACACAGCGGCCAATTTTTCTTGATTTTAACGTCTTTAGGGAGTGGCATACATTGAAATAACTTGTATGGCCTGCCTGCTAAAGCAGTAAAGCTGAGTAAGCTGCCATAATAGTTATGACAGAATTATTGCAAGTGATGGTGGAAAGTCTGAATTTTTAATGACATAGCCAAAGAAACTGTAAGTCAAATAGATTAAAGTTGTAATAAGGTCAAAATATCTCCAAGGCTTCTGTTGGGACCAACCTGAGGAATATATAACAGCATTAGTATAGGTGTGAATTAGCTTTGGTGATAATGGATCACAGTTAAGCTTTTGAGGAGGACAGCCTTACTGCTGAAGACACCTATAGAGGCTGCTGTTGTATAGTGAAGTGTGAAGTCAGTGAGCACTTCCATTTATTATCTCCCAATCACACGTCTCCCCTTGGCATAGAGAACCAAGAGAGCAGCTGCAGGTTGCTGGAGCAGTACTGTGCCGTCCAGTGCAGCAGGTTTTGACCCTTAATTAACAAGCCTTAATTAACAGGCTGGAAATCCGGTATACGTGGACTTCAGACTGGAATGTGCACGAGTGCTGCACAGTTTATGAGTAAATGCTGCCCGAGAAGGCAGCTTGAAACGTCAGAGGAGTCAACTTGCTTCATGTGGGGAAACAGCGGGATCTTTCAGCTGGCATGATGACAGCATGGAAAATAAGGAGCACCTGGTCAGCCTGCGCAGCTGCTCACGAGAGGGCCTGAGGGAGAGAATCCAAATACTACCAAGTGACTGAATGCATATACAGTGTGTGTGTATGTGAATGTGCTCACTGACAGCAAAAACTGAGTCAGTGTCTGACTGTGCAAGACTGAGAAAATCCACCCATGCCTTTTTTTTTCCTTTTATAAACCATTCAGCTCAGAGCATTGTAACTCACATGCGCCAATCATTTTTAAGAATGGTCTACACATGTAAGCAGACATGAAATTATGTTTTTCTTTTGGTCATCTGCACCAGGGCATAGCTTGGTAGAAAAATCTATCAGAAACCTGACCCTTTAATCTAAGCCTAACCTTATCCTGACCACAGCTTCAATCTAAAAAATCAGTGATTCATGTCAAAGGGGCTTGCAAATCTTAGCCAGATCCCCACAATGTGACAGTTTGGACAGATTTATGTCCGCACAACATGTGCAATACTAATAAGCACACACTTTTGGATTGTAGTTTCCAAATAATGAACCTAACACTAGTTTAAGCCCAAACCTAATCTAACCCCAGCTCCCCCCAAAAAGCCTATTTTAAGCTTTGAGAAAAAGTGAGCAACGGCCACGATGTCCTCACATTTCACAAATGTCCTCCCATCCCAAGGTCTAAAACTCAAACCGGTCCTCACAAAGATAGGCGTACGAGCTCACAAGCACACGCAAGCACAGAGGACCGCAGTGCACGCAAATGTGATTGGTAGAAATAATTTAAAAAAAAAAAAAAGGCTTTGTGATATATTAGTGTGTGTAATGTGGGACAGAGCGACAGGCGTCCCTGAAAACAGCAAAGAAAAAAGTAGAATCATGTAATATTTATGGATCCGGAGTTGTGCGAGTGCCTTGGGTAAACGAAGGCGATTGACGCGCGCGTTGAACCAGCCGCATGTGATTTCCAGCCTCAGTCATTTTGGCAGCGCGATGCGAGCGAGACAGAGAGAGAGGGAGAGAGAGAGACAGACGCGGAGCTGTGAAAGCGGACCTTCTGCCAGAGATGTCGACGGAGAGGAATCCCTGAAACCACCGCTGCCCAGGAAATATGGACAAATCTGGTTCGGCGTGCGAGTGCGGGCTGTTTTCTGTCGGTTTTTGCATATTGCTACAGTGTAGTGGACCAGGATACCGTGTGGGCGATGCTGCCACAAGGGATACGTTGTGATTTCGCAGAGATGTTTTAGCAACCGATGCATAAATTAAAATAAGAAGAAGAAGAAGGAAAAAAAAAAACAATCACATGATTGATTGATTGATTGATTGATTGGAGTCCAAAGGAATCTAATAGGACATCACCACCTGTTACTAGAAAACCAGGTAAGCCTCACATACCTTTTTGTCGCTTTTACATTCATAGCCCATGACGAGCATTGGTACTTAATTATAATGTCCAGCATCTCTGAAATGAAGCATTAACCCACGCGTAATGCACTTTTTTTTGTGGAGATGTTATTTGCTTTAATGGTGCGCTGAGATGTATCTGTCAGTCACCTATGGTGTGATGGATAATAAACCGTGGCATCCACGAATAGTTACGTTTGTGTGATGCAGTTAGCGGAACTTGCGATGGGCCTCGTGATAAATCAGTTTCCTTAATAGATGACATGCATGCGATATATGGGCTTGTAGAAACCTTTAACACTGGCTCAGTGCAGGTACACAGGCAGCACCCGCAGTTCCTCCAGCCAGTGCAGTGGCAGCAGACCTCCATAGTGCTATTCAGCTGCGTTAAAGTAGTCTCTTTGCACTGGATGCCAGAAATCGACAACATTCCCACTTTTTTTAAAAAGGCCATTTTTACAGCTCAAACGTCACTCAACTATTCACAAATCCTTCATCATCCCTGCATCTTCTTTCTCGAGCCTTCCCAGCTTCTGCTTCTTACAGAAAGCGTCAAGGCAAACGTCCATCTGTGGTAAACCTGAGGAGTATTTCAGCCTGCTGCTGCTGCTGATGAGGATGATGCTGCTGGCCCTGTGTGCTTTATTAGCCTCGCAGAAAACTCTTGAATCCCCGAGTGTTTCACAAAATTTACGATGCCTCTCTTGCTATAAGCTGGTGTGGCAGGGTGCTTACAAGGAAGGCTTGCTTTTAATCCATTATGGGCTGACAGACAGTCAGTGCAGTGTGCATCTATGGAGCTCACTGAGATGTAGAAATCAGGCTTCACCTCAGTGCTTTCAGGCTTGTAGCCTCAGCGTGTCCAGCTCGCTGCTCGTACAGGCATATTGAGCTGAGCTGCTCCATTCCCTGGTCATAGGTCAGGTGCAATCTGTTTGATATACTGTGGGTCTCACTTCCTATGGAGGGGACACACACATTGACATGTCATTGATGATTTTATGTCCTAGCACATGCCTCCCTCCCACCCCGTTTGTGCTGATGTTCTAAATCAAAAAGGTGTTGGGTCAAGGCGGCAGAGGTACACTGTCAGGAAATCGGGCCTGAGTGAAACGCTGTCGCTCATGTCTGGTCCATATGTCAGGCGGGAGATAGCCAGGGACAAGTTGTTTGAATCCTCCACGCTGCTGTGTTGCTCTCCGGATCTGCTGATAACTGGAGACTAGACACTGAGTTGTACCCAACAAAATCATGATCTAAAACCTTCACCCATACACACATTGTTGATTGATTTGGAAACAATGTCTGCACTGCACAACCAAGTGTTCCTCCACACACTAATCAATAATCTGCTGTTCCTCCTGCAGCTGTATCCCACTGGGTCATTTAAAAATCGGGACTAGTTAAACGTCTTGAAATACACACGTGGGAGAAGCCGTTCTAAGGCATCACTAGAAGCAGGGAATGTACACATTGCCATTAATTATGTAAGTTAACACATTCGAAGTGCTGTTACACTCCCCCAGCATTACCCAGCAGCTTGATATGTAATAAGAGTTACTCTGCATATTCAAGGGTTCCACTTTCTGTACTCTAAGCGAGGCAGAAGTTCATTTCTTTAAAATGCCACATGGCTTTATTCAGTGACCTATTTTGATCATAAAAATGAGTGCCGGGCTGAAAACGTAGCACAAATTTCTTGACAACAGTGGCAGAGGAAACTCAAAAAGTGGCAGCCAGGGTAAGGAAAATAGAAGGTGAAAATGAAAACATTTAAAGGAAGTGTTTTAGTCCTTCTGACATTTTTCCTCCAGCAGTTTGTTCTATCTGAAAGGCATTTGAAAGGCCGGACATCTTCATTACAATCTAGCCCCAGAGCCCAAAATGCATAGAGGAAAAATGTATCACACCTGATGTGTCTGTGGGGCTTTTACAGCAACTGTTTGTCCAGCCATCCATACAAGCTGCTCCAGATGTTGAATCCACAGAGGAGGAGCCATATGCTTTTATTTGCAGCGTGATGTATGAGCAGCGCAAATAAAAAGAGAACTGTATATATTTCTCTCCGAGGGAGCGCGTGGGGAAAATATATTAGTGGTCTGTGCCACAAAGTCACTGTCATGCAACAGGAAAACCATTAGTCTGGCTTAGCGGAGACTGATGGCTAATGAAGCAAATGCGCACCAAACTCTTCATGGCGGGGAAAACAGAAGACACAACTCTCATTTATATGCACCTCATATACCAGCCCATCTGATTTAGAGGTTTGAGACTGTAATGTAGACTTAACTCACTGAAAGCTACACCTAGATGATAACCGCTTTGAGGAAACCAATAAGAGCTTATAATACCAATAATGATTAAATGAGACGAGCATGCTGGAAGTAACAAAACCCGGTGTAGAGAACCTTTATACCGGCACGAGTGGATTTCTGTTGAGGGTGGGCAGCGTTTCCTTTGTGCTTTACAACCTGTAAGGAGCCCAGGCTGGACAATTTTAGGTCACATTTGATTAATGTGGAGAATCTGCTTGTTCATTAAGCACTGCTGCCCTGACAGCACGCCAGAGTTGCAAATCAGCCTCAGTGGAAGCAGGTCCTGTGCACTGTAAACTGCGGTGTTGTGTTTCCTTGTGAATGATTTGCAGTTCATTCAACATGTGAATAGTAAAATAGGGCAAACATAGTAAAACAGCCCTCAGCTGCACACTTTTTACTTACAGTTGCGGAACAATTTTATGGGCTCAACTTAAACAACTGTGGATTGGTGCGCACCACAAGTTTATGTCTGGGTGAAGCAGCTAGTCAGCCAAAGTTATTTTATTTAAGCCATGAAACACCGTGGCGTCCACTCTTGCAGGAATAACTTCAAGAGCTTCAACGGCTGTAAATGATAAAATATAGATACATTTATAACTGGAATACTTGATATCAAAGGGGAAAATCAGGGACTTTCATCCAGTTCTCGAGTACATCCTTCCACAAAGAGCAGAAAAGGAAGCACATATAGGTTCTCTAAAATTAGATAATAAGCAGCCTGGAAGCCTGGCTGGTCCTTGGGACCTACTGATTAAAAATGCCTCAGCAGAGGCCTGAAGGTTAGATCATTGCACTCCTGCAAAGGCTCCACCATGCATGAGCCTTATAGATCTCTCCAGAGTAGTGAGACATCACCAAAAAAATAAATCAAGCTTTAATACTGCTACAGCTTCTCAATTGTGAGGATTTCCTGTTTTCTTCTTGTGTTTTAAATCACATTGACTTTAATGCATTTTTGACGATATCACTCTGATGAGCATTTTAAACTATTTCCCCATATTATATAGAATTAAAAGTTTGTGGATTATAAATAATGCAAAGGGATTTTTTATGAGCAGTTTTCTGGTAAATATGTTTCAGATCAAATGACCACAGAGGAATCATTCATATCTTTGAGGCTTTTTCCTGTATTAATTCATATAAAAAGCTTCCAAAGAGAAGATTTACCCATGCACAACATACATATACGCTCATCAATCCCCCTACCCTATCCCAAGATAGTAATTTTCACATCACACATTATGAGTTTATAAATAATTTGTCCAAGCATTTGAGAGATGGCTCTATACTTTTCTACTTTATATTTAGTAAGTGAACAGCTGCGTCCCTCGACTGTGTAGCATCATTTCAGCGTGGCCCAGCCTTCAGCAATATGCTGAGCTTTTTAATCCTTTCATGTACTCAACACACAGCATGGTGCCATTTCCAGGCCCCAAAGTCCTCCCCTGTGAGGCACTCCAGGCTTCATTGGTTAAAATCTAAAAATGATGACATGCATATTGTATATATATTTAGGATCTGTTCATAATTAGGAGAGTGAATTTTATTATTCAGTGTGGTATAAAGGCTGTGGCTTTCATTTGATGAACCCAATTAAGACCCTCGTGTATGATATCATGCTTGAATTGCCCAGCCTATTTATCCTTAGGCATTGCATCATAATGTCATGTGTAATATATATTAAAAAAAATGCAATTCAATTAAAGAACCTGTCAGCAGCAAACATGCTGCGGGATCGGTTTAGTTTAGAGTTTGTTATCCATCGTGTGCCTGTTTCTGCCCCCAGATATCCAGCGATGTAATAGGGAACCAGTTTGTGAGATGATTCTCACTGATTTAAGTTGGCACCTACCTGATATCTGGTGGCTCCCTGCTGCCAAAAAACATAAATCATAGTCAGGAAGGTCATGAGCTCAGTCTATAAATGTGTCTATCACTAATTTACTCCTCTGCCTATCATTCACGAGCATCTGGCATGAAGAGTGCCGCTGGCTGTAACTGGAGATCTCAGGTATTGACTTACGAGGTAATAAAATACTTTTTTTTTTTTTGACAAATACGCTAAAAGAACTGAAAACGTGGGGAGATGCTCTTTACATCTCGCCCCAGTGATCGATCTCGAACATAATCAGAGAAAAAAGAAAGAAGTGTAGCACCTCTAGCGTTACACTAAAACAGGCCCTGTTGAATACAAGATGTACTCTGTAAATACGCAACTGTTCAAACAGCTGCCTCTTGACATGAGCCTGTTCACTGCTGGAGTAAGGCTGAGGGGTGAGCTTATTAGCGTCAGCAGCAGACAAGCCAGCACACAACAGTTTTAGCACAATTCTTCGTGTCAAAACCAAATAATCAGTCAGAAGAGAATTATTCTGGCTTCAGAGTTGTGTCCATTTGTTGTTACTGCTTCGAGCTGCCTGCTGTTATTATGAAAGTAACAGCCGATTCACAGATTATCAAAATTCAAAGATTTTTGCTTCTCAAATCTAATTGTTGCTGCTTTTTTTGGTCTTCTTTGGTAGAAAATGGAATTTATTTGGGTGATGGATCATCGATCCCAGAAACTTCAACGCTTACTTTGTGTGCAGAATTTTTGTATTTTATAAGAAAATTATAGCTATAAAGTCAAGTGTAGTAAGGTGAAGGTTTTCTTTATGTGCTGTTTGTTTTTTTGTGAAGCATATAGTTCATACACCAGAAGACAAAGTCGAAGCAGATCACTGCGCTGGCTCTTAAAACTTTAATCCGTACCTACCTAGAGGACACCAAACCCAGGGTAGCTATAGCTCTCAGATTCTTCTCAAAAGAAAAATGAAGAGTAGTCACAGCAGGCAAAAATAAAACAGCAAATTTGGTGGTTATGAGGAGTCTGAACCAACTCGTTGCAAAGCGATTTACAGGTTTAAATCCCCAAAATATCTGTGATTATTTTAAATATAAAGATAATTGTCTTTTTGTTTGTGTTGCTGGAGTTGATCGAGCCTAGCTGATATCAGCAGACCGATACTGCACACTGGCATTAGCTATTTGCTGATCTACTGGTATCGGCATTTATAACAGATATAACAAGAAAAGACAAGAGAAATACCTACTTGGCTCACTTTGGTTTTGATTGTTTTCCGTTACAGTTAAGTACCACCAAATGTGCATGGGGTTGTTATAGCAATGTATGCAACTCAAACACAACACGACAATGGAGGACGAGGAGGTGATGGTATACCTGTGTATGGCGTTTTGTCAGACTTGGTTACCCGTGATTTGCGTGCAGGCATTTGCTTTATTGCCGGGTTTGGCGGTTTTAAGGAGTCGCTCTCATGATTCATCGAGTGATGTTATTGACTGGCCGATCGGTGGAACGCAGTCTGTTGATGTCATATTTTCGGATCGACTCAGCTATTTTGGAAACCCGGATGTGGAGGTGCTTAAAAAGTACTAGGTCCTACCTCCTAATGGAAAACCCTAAAAACTAAGTTGAACCGAGCCGAGCAGAGAAGGTTCTAGTGGGAAAGGACTACATGTTATCACTGTTAATGTTGCATAGTTTGCCCATGGCAATCTGTAACTTCCCTGTTGGCCACACGTGTGGATCAACAACCAGCTGATCCGAGCAGTTGTAAGCGTAAAGGAGTCATTAAATAACCACACGTAACAAATGCTAGGAAAAACTGTTTAGCTTTCAAGAATCTGAAATAAATATAAATCTGGCAGTATATCAGAATATTGGTGCTTTCCAGATTAAGTCAGTTTTTACCTCTCTGGCGCCCCCTTAACCTCGGATTTCCTACTCAGAAAGCCAGAGCTGCCCCACTAACCCTGAGCCAACAATTCAAGATAGCAGCAGTGAATGTAAACATTAATAAAACTATAAAACTTGTTGTGTCGTGTTTTTGTCACTTGCTAAATATTCAACGCACAGAGCACTGACAAGATGGTTTGCATGACTGTGCTGCAGCGACGTTCTTAACCCCAAATATTATGTTGTAATGCTGGTGGTAATGAATGACTCTACCTTGCTAAAAAGCAAGACAAGTCATGTTTTTCTTTGCTTCTTCGACTTTCCTGCTGGAAGGCACTAACTTGGGAGTGATGTCACCTCCATGTTCCAACATCCGACTCCTAAGATAACTGTAACGCTGCACATCCCTAAATATCGGTATCAGTATCTGTCTTAAAAATCCTATACCAACTGGACTTTAAGAACGCTTGTCTGTAATAATAAACAGTTATGATCACAGATCAGAAATAACTGTTGGAGGATGATGATGTAAATTTCTTTACAAAGCAGCTAAATGTAATTCATACTTTGCCCACGTTGTCTCTGTAGCTTTAAAAGTTATAGGCTGGATTCAGAAGGTAAACATATCCAACATTAGATGAAGCTGCCAGCTCATAACAGAAATGTCATTGTTTTCTCACGTGAACTGGCAAATCTTGTGAAATTTCATCAGTGCAATGCCGTTGCTGTTGAGTGGAACTGCTTCTGAGACGCCATAATATTTGAGTAACATAATACCTCCTATCATCGCTCTCCAAATTAAAAAGCTGCACTCTCAGGCACCATATGTTCCAGGTTGCAGAACAAATGAACATACAGTAAGTGAAACCCATCTCAATTTTCGAGAGGGAAAGCTACGTTTGGCGGAGCACTCTGCAGACAGCTGCTCCACCTACGCACAAACGGCCATTTATCATCCTGTATGGGCCACAGCTGTCCTCAGGTCTACGAGATGGAGATGTCATGTTACAATCTCCACACCATCTAGCCAATCTCACTCTGTTCTCTTGCTGTGTTTTCAGCCATTGTGTCAAACACAAGAGCGTTATTTGAAAAACATTGCTTGGCAAATTGGTAGGACTGAAAATATCTGATGGCGTGGTTGTAAAAGGAGTTTTGCTGACTCGACTTAAAAGGCACAAAAGGTTCGGCCTATTTCATCTTTGGAGAAGCGCTGGCATCTGACAGGATATACAGGAGGGCACCTGTGAAGACAAAGTGCTCGTATCAGAGCTGCAGACACATTTTTCAGCTGACCATGTGAAGGCATTCATTTTTAAAGCAGGCCTGCAAATGATGTCAGGATTTTTCTTACATCCGTTACAAATAGCCGGCCTGACTCTGACACTGACAGTTTGGAGAGCAAGTGGAGGCAAAAGCTTTAAAAAGTTCAACCTTTAAAGTTAGCAACAGCGCTTAGCACAATCAGCAAATCAGTGAAACTAACACACTTTCACAAATTTAGAAAAAAAGATGTCATAGCTGAAAATATTTATTCTTCTGTAATAATAATAATCAGAAATAAACAGGACAGTTCATGTCATAGATGTTCAAATCTCATTTAAAACAACATTTATTACTGCTTTCTATATCTTCCACTAATCCTTTCAGTTTACTGTGTCAGGAAATTTCTAACTTTGGGAGTCACTAGACTATTTAAGCTGGTTTTATCTTAATAAACATTCATTCAAACTTACAAATAATCCAGTTATTTTTGGAAAATACAGAGAAAAGCACAAAAATCATGAAATGATGAAATTTAAAAACTAATCAAAGTTGGTAAAGATAAATTCTTCTTATTAACTAGTAGTGGTACTATAATGCAATACAGTTCACGCTACACTGTAAAGAACAGTTTCAGACTACAGTCAGATGCCAGTTTATTAAGAACATCTTGTAAAGCAAATGCAGTGCAGTATATTCTAATGCAACACAGTCTCACTGCAGTTTGTGAAACAGCCTGAATGTGTGATATATGTTACCGGACGGGAATCTTACCTCCTTATTTTTGTTACCCTGAGCATGAGTTGTCATCAGATCAGTGCTTTATTCATTCATTCATGTCCATGTACTTGAATCGAAGATTTCCCACCTTTAAAAGAGGAAAACTCCTCTTTGGAAGTGGCTTAAATCATTTCACAGCTCACAGGAAGCAGCTAGGACAGGGGTCTGCAACCTTTTACACCCAAAGAGCCATTTGGACCGGGTTTCCACGCAAAAGAAATCACTGGGAGCCACAAATAGTTTTTGACATCTAAAATGAAGATAACACTGTATATATTGTTTTCTACCTTTGTGTGAACAACTAAGGTGTGCTGCTTATGAAATCCATGAAGTGCTACAGAGAAAATTAAATTATATTTATGTAATCAACACATTTTGAACTCTTAAAGAAATATAACAAAAGGAAAGACACCAACCTGAACTACAATGATCCATGTAGCAAACAAAAACTGTTGTCAGCCGCCACCCTTATATCGCCTTTGGGCTTTTGGAGCCTTGACCTGACTTTTAAAAAGTAATTGGAAAAAAGCTCTATGCTGCTGAAAAATGAAAAATAGATATTTGCAAAATTCTGCCTAAATATGTATTTTACCTGGTAAAGCGTGCGGCAGGGGCGTGGTTTGCAGCGCCGCTGCAGGGGAGGTGGACGCACCTGAGCGACACCCGCAATCACGCCTCGCCGCCTTAAAGTCTGTGCTCTCTCTGCTGTTGTGTTGTTGGTGGTGTATGTCGGGCTGTGAGCTGAAAAGCTACAGCCGGCTGTATGCGTACAGCAACCGTGTGTGAAAAGTGCTCAATAAAGAGATTCTCAAAAGCATGCTCATGGAAACATCGTCGGGTCTGCCGTGATTTGTTTACAATGGGACTTCTGCTCCTGAACCTCTGCGCACAGAGTCCGCAAATCGGGGCTATACGAAGTCAGTTTATGCAGGACAGTAAGCTGTCATCTGTCAGGCGTGAACGGTGTTTGTCTTTAACATAGTTCACGGTGGAGAACAGCTGCTGACATAATGTGGATCCGAAGATCCATAATTGGCCTACCTGGGGTTGAAAGTCTCGATAAAATGCGGCGTTTGGTGGTATACCGGCTTCCGCGAGTGTGGCGCTTATTTTGAGCGATGAAAAAATAATAGAATATAATTTTATTTTTATATTTCAATATCACAATAATCTTCCAATTTAGAACTACGAGTTAAAAAGAACTAACATAAATAAAATACACTTCAGCTAAATACTTCTAATTTATTTGTCCAATCCAGGCGGAGCCGCAGTATAAGGACTAAAGAGCCGCATGCGGCTCCGGAGCCGCAGGTTGCCGACCCCTGAGCTAGGACAACAAGGATTGTTTGTTTTTTTTGTTTTGTTTTTAAAAAATTCCTAATAGGCATTTGCAAAAAAAAAGTACTTGATTGAATCATGAAGAAAGAGATCATGGCATAATTTCAATAAACAATGAAAGGTCCAAAAATGATTGCCACCTTTTTCAAATCTCCACTTTCTCGGTTGCCAGGGTAACTATGAAGACCACACAACATACATGTTACAGGCTGGAAACATGCTTCCCGTTGAAAGACTCAAAGCCATGCTGACTGTGTTATAAACACAGGCTAATTTGGGCCCGTGTACACAAACATATGGATCGTTTTGCCATAAATCGAGGTTAATAATATTGAATAGGTGAATAAAAATCCACCTCACTTATAGTTAGTTAGTGAAGGATTATTTATGCAGGACATCCCACTGAGATGAAGACCTCTTTTGCAAAAGAGATCTGAGAACAAATTACACAAAACCTCTACAGTAATATCATCCGCTAAAGACAACCATTTCACACACACACACACACACACACACACACACACACACACACACACACACACACACACACACACACACACACACACACACACACACACAAAATGTATGAGAAATATGAGCTAGTAAAGCTTTATAGCCACCCAGAGAAATGAGTGTCTTCACAGCTTCAAGCTGTGTTGCAGCTCATTCCAGCATTAAGGTGCTTAATACTGGAAACCAGTCTTCACCAGTTCAGACTTTGTGTGAGGACTTTTCCTCTCTCCTGGGAGAAGTTAAATCAACACCTTTCTGAATCACATTCAACAGAAAACAAACACTGAAACTGTCATTGTGGGCTTTATTACACTGTGTTAGCTGGTATTTAATCTATTTTAGGTGTATTGATTGCTCGGTGTTGGAAACACTTTCTAAGGGAAACAAATACTTGCTTATTTTCTAAAGACCAAGAGAGGAGATATCGGTGAGTCATTAGCTAATAATTAGATCATAATGATCCGCTACTTATTTTAATTATCAGCTACTGTTTTCACGCCGCCTCAGATAATAAAGCATCTTGCTCAGTAGATACTCAGTAAATGATTGTTACTTTGGGATTACTTTGCCATACCTGATGTTTGTGTGTCCACTCATGTAACATTCTCACATCATAACAATGAAAGGTGAAAGGTGAAAGAAAACTGCGTAGATAAGCTATAGTAAAAAAGCATAAACACTAAACAGACATTATTCATGTTAAAGAGTTCAACATTCAAGTTCCCAAAATGCGACACAGCATGAGAAAGAAAGTTTAAAAGAAACTGACTAAAAGATCCACGCTGCACCCGCAGGAGCTGCTCATCCATTGAAACCCATCCCACGAAGCTCCCAGTGCAGAGTTTTTGTGCTGCTGTTAATGTCAGAGGAGGTTTTGGGGACCCAAAACCAGCGACCCCGCTCTGTGACATTACGTGGTCTGTTGAGGTGCTTATCTAAACTCTTCCACTTTGCAATAAAACCTCTTAAAGTTAATAGCTGACCATCTAGGAGGGAAGAAGATTTCACCTACTCATTTGTTGCACTGGTGGCGTCCAACACTACCACGCTCGATTATGTTAAGCCTTTTAATATGATCCATTCTTTCCCAGACTTAAGTAAGAGGTGAGGCCCAATACTTCTGTCCAACAGCGTGAATCAGCAGCTGGAGATCTGTTGAAACTGATCATTTTTTAAAAGCATAATGATATCACACAGCTATATTGAGTTCTTGCACTGATTCTGACATAATATTAGTATTTTAGTATTTTCTGAAAATTTCTTCTATTTCGATTTAGCCCATATTCCTTAAAGGTGCTCGCGCTCTTGTTCTCTTCTCTGTTCTCCAGTGATTAACAAACATTTGCAAGTTTCACTAAGTCTACTTTTACAGTATAATCAGAAGTCAGTGATTTATGCATGAAATGTGGCCTCAAATGCATATACTGTGAGTTCTTTTAATCGCGCGGAACAATGATCAAAGTAGCAACGCCGCAACTCAACAAAAGGGTGGCAACGAGCCAAAAATACATACTAACGAGGAGGGTTTCTCAAGGATGAGCAATTGGAAGTTAATAAACGTGTTGAGACAGTCATGTGTGCATAGCATACGAAAAACACAAGAAAGGGGAAGAATTTGAGTTAATTGCATTTCGGCATTTGCGTTCATGAATCGACAGTGGGGTCTTTGAGTGCATCTTTCATCTTAGACTGAGAAACGAGATTCACAGTTGTGAGTTTGTGTTTGGATCTCTGCTTTTTTTTTTTTTTTTAACCAGGTGGTTATTTAAAAAAAAAGCTGTGAATTTGCTTCTGATTCAACATCCCACATAAACGCAGCATTTGCAGTGAAAACACACTTGTCTGTATTAAGATTACATCTTTTCAGCCGTAGCCAGAAGCATGTAATCAACAGTGAGCCTTGTTTCAGAGCATTACTTGAAGACTTGCATTTTCTTTTGTTTGTTTGTTTCAGCTCTCGAGTGGTTCTAGGATCAGGATGATACCATAGGCACATCCTCCTCCTGTTACTGCAGCACGACCACCGATAAGGGACCTCGAGGAGAGAAACCTCACTTCACGATAGCCTCTTTTTGCTCTCCAGCACCGGCTCCTCCGGGAATAATCCTGCAGCACTTACAGAGTAGCAGGAGAAGTGACAGCATTGCTCCCCCACCACCCAAGTCTGACAACCATGATCCGGGAAGGCCCTCTGCTACGGCTCAGATCGGGGATCAACTCACTGCTCGATGGCTAGGGCTGAACGTACAAAGAGCTGGGGGCCTTTCTGCTGAGGTAAGTCTCCGACTCCCTCTGCAGCACAGGTTCTATAATTCAAGTATGAGCCATTTTTGCTCCGCGCTCGTTTTGTCGAGTCAAGTGGCAGTCATGTCTGATTATAACTGAGTGGAACCGGTTTATGTAAATGCGGCTTTCTCACAACATTACTCAAAGACTACTTGCATCTGTATGGAAGCAGTCAGATAATTTAAAAAGCGTGCATGTTATTTTGGGCAGAGGCGCACTTTTACTTTCTAAACACATAATCTGTAGTAGTTTTGTAGTAGCACTTTCCACAGTTTTCTGCTTCCACCAGTAACACGGTTCATTTCTGGGAGCGCTGGATTCGATATTGAAACATTTATTAGGATACCTGGGCTCTCACCTTTGTAATAAATTATTCATTAACCCTTAATGGTCTCCGGTTGTCTCCTGACATTGCTCAGTGGGGATTTTTTTGTTCTTGTCGCTTAGAAGAGGCACGTTTGGATGAAAAAAACATTTCTCTCCTTTGTCTGTGTTCTGTATGAGACTATAATGAGAATAGACATCCCGCTAACAATGCTGGTTTAAATCAGCTCTGTGGTTTTGCTGCAGCAGGACGGTCGTGTCTTTAAGCATTTGTCTCCACCGACTAACACAGTCTTGTTTTTCTCCATTGCAGTATCCCTCACTGCATAGTAGCACATGGATTTCAAGACTTCAAATGAAGAGGTTGGTAGAATTTAATCAATGTAACAATTGAGCAAGATTATAGAAAGCGGCAAGGCATTTTCAGGCACTTGGAAACAGTGTTAAAGCATGCAAGGTATCTGAGAGCCTGTGGCTACAACAGCAGCGGGGCACATACAGTGCAGTTTGTGCATGCGCAGTCTCACTGGGCCCCCTTTATCCCCTTTTAATCTGTCAACTGTAAACTCCCCCCACAAAAAAAACAAGTAAAGCTACACAACAAAACACACCACTTAATGTCTTTTAGCTTTCACTTTATGAGCTCACCTTATCTGACATCCTGAGCAACAAGGGAAGGTGGTATTGATGGATCTGCAGCTGATTTACTCTCTGATAGCGTTTCTCAAGCAGAGACCATAGCCGCTTCATTTATCACCCAGCTATCATAAATTAGCAAGGCTAGCCATGTAACATGCCGGCACAAAGGCACACCGAAACACTCTGTGCTTTTCATCATGCTAACTTCTGCTTACTTGCATCCTCTCTCCTTCCCTGACCTGGAAAATGCACGGAGAGTGGAGGCTACTGGATGAGTAAGAGTGAGGAAACACAGGTGTACCCTGTGCTGAAGTCTTTTATATGCTGGAATGATGTATACATGCTGCAAGTTTTTTCTTGCAGCGCCTATGACAGAACAAAGTTGCAGTTGTGATGCAACACAATACACTCATGGGAGGGTGATTAATCTTGACAGTTCAGAAAATACAGGCTGATTACTTGCTAAATGTGTTGGCGTCACAGAGTCGCAGCTTTTTTCACTCGCTTAATGGATGAATGAGGAGATGTAAAATATACAGATCATCAGAGCCGCAGCTTTTTATTTATTTATTTTTTAAATTTGCAATCTGACGCTGCTGTATGGTGCATCATTGTGCAGATGGTGCTGCAAGTAAATAAATAGCTCGGAAATCATAACAAAAAAACCCACCCCAACAACACTGACTTAGAAGATTAAAAGGAATGTTCAATGATAACTAAATCATTAACAGTGATTCTGCCATTACAGAGCAGCCATGTTGATCAAAGTGTGCATCGAAACAAATAAAGACCTCTTTTTTATGCTACAGGCCTGTAAGAGAAGAGGTTCTTTGGGCGCTCGTACCAGCTGGGTTGACAGTTTTGCAGCACATCACAAGTAACTGATGCTGCTAAAGACTGACCCGAGGAACCGAGGATTTCTCTTTGGGCAGCTTCCTCGCATCTCTGCCTTGCATCGCATCTCACAGCTGGGAGGAGCTGTGATGCGAGGCACGCGATGTTGACAAGCTGGTTTTCTGTTTTTGCTCCTCGACCGTCTTTTCTCAAAATGCAACAAAGTTCACTGCAGGTCCTTTTGATAGGAAAGATCAGAAAAATGTATTTTCCTTTTTAAAAAATTTCATCTTGTTTGGCGTTCGCTGTGATGGCCCTTGATTAAAATAAGATTTCCTCGTAGTTTGCCACATGCACGCCAGCAGACTACAGCTGATAATGGTGGGGTGTTTCGGGGGTGGTGTGAATCACAGTGAATTATAAAATAGGATAAAGGATGAGGTTCATTATGTACAATACAAGCACTGCAGCGGGTCAAATAATGCTCAGTCACCTGAGATGCTGTCTGACCCGGCTAATATACAAACACTACTACCCTCATTTCGCTTGGCTAATGACTTTCACACAGACACGCATTACCTCAAATAATGTGAATTAATGGCTCCCTCATTTCATTTCTCACGCTGCAGCTGCAGGCGAGGGCTCGGCTCTTCACGTTCCTCATTAAGGGTGAAAGATAATATGCTCCGCAAACTGACTTTGATTCAAGTTTGACCCGCAATTTTTGAGAGATACTCTCGCTCTCTCTCTGTCTGAGAACAGCAGCCGTGCAACCAGCCTGTCTTGTTAACTGATGAGTGGCGTATCCTGGGCGACAAGGATGCTGACACTGGTGGCTTTCTTCTATTAGCAGTCTTGTCAGGTGAAGGTGCTCCTTTTATGTAGACCTTTTTAAGTCAAGGACAGGACAGGCATCACAATTAGCTGGGGATGAGGAAGGATACGCAGAATGCAAATGTATGCAGATTAGCGTGTTTTAAACGGTTCACTGGAAACACACACGCCGCTCTCACGCTCGCTCGTGGAAAGCAGGGAGATTCAAATGCAGAGGCCGATTTGATTTGAGCCACTGAATTTCACAGCTTCTTAATTTGTCACCATTTGATATAATAATACAATGTGATGATATAATTTGGGTTTCTGTGTCTCAGTGTGGAGGTATAAAGCACACAGAGGGTACAAAAGTGTTATTTGGATTCGCAGAATGCGGCTTATAAGCCATATATCAATTGTTTTCTTGTGTATTTTGTTATCCAAAATGGTTGTTTATTGCTCAGAGCTGCTATTGTGGTTATTTGTTCCGACATTAGCCTTAACAAGAAGAGTAATTTAAAAAAGAGAAGAAGAAAATAATAGACACCAAAACCCTGTTTCCTAATTTCCATGTTCATTCTGCAGCGAGTATTCTCAATGACATTTCATTTCATGGCCAGTTAATTTAGTCATGGAGGGATGATGAATGATTTTATCTCTCTGACTGTTCACAGACAAAGACTGGGATTTATTTGATGCAAGAAGGTAATGAGGAGCCGTTTAATATTCGACTACACTTGGCCAAAGATATTCTGACCATTCAAGAGCAAGATGTCATCTGTGTGTCAGGAGAACCTTTCTATTCGAGCGTAAGTAACCCAGACATAATTACAGACGCTGAAATCAGTAACGTATACAGCAGCGCAGGGTAATGAAGGTTACAACACGAAAACGCTGAGAACACAGCTCAGTGTCTGTGTTAATGGAAAGCCTACACGAGTGAATCTATTCCTCATAAATCAAGTGTAGTCATTAAATAGTAATTCACCTACTGAGTTTAACATTTAGCTCTCACTTGTCATCACCCCTGACAACTTTTCCTTCACATTAATTATTGCGCGGGTTTCTTCTGCAAAAAAAAAATATTCAGCTGAGACCCGAGTCCGTGACCTTTCCCAAAATGGAATTATTCATTCAATAACATTTTCCTGGATAAAAATCTTCAAATGACAAATGGAGGTTTGTGTCCTGTGAAACATCATTAATAATCAGCGAAAAGGGCAAAGGCACCGGTATGCAAATACAACTGTAACGTATCAGTCCAAGTGTTGGTGACCGAGTTCAGTTGAATATTTGGATTGAATTTTACATTTCATTTAAGAAATTGCTGAATACGCTGCATGCATGCACCTTGAGCAACAGAGTGTTTTGATTGTGGCGGATCATATTCGATGCCATACAAGCCTGACTGTCATTGAAAAATGTATCAGAGCCCACCCGAGACAATTTTTAGCTTCAAAAGATGTTGCAAAACATAAAATACACTCACTGGTGACGTTAGTAGGTACACCTTCACCTACATCAGCACTTCTTTAAATTTTCATGGCATCGATTGAACAAGGTGCTGGAAACATTGCCTCAGAGATCATCTTTTGGATCGTGTTGACACGGCAGCGTCACACAGTTGCTGTGGGTTTGTTGGCTGCACATCCACGATGTGACTCTCCTGTTCAGCACAACCCAGAGGTGCTCTGTTGAGACTGTGGGGGCCATTTGACTACAGTGAACTTATTGTCTGTCAGTCTGAGATGACTTGAGCTTTGTAACATGCTGCGTTATCCTGCTGGAAGCAGCCACTAGAAGATGGGTACACTGTGGTCATAAAGGGATGGATGTGGTCTTCTGTGTGGCAGTGTTCAGGTAGACTGTGGTGTTTAAAAACCCAGAAAATATCCCCCCACACTATTACACCACCACTAGCAGTCTGAAATGTTTACACAGGTCAGGATGGATCCACGCTTTCATGACGTTTATGCCATATTCTGTCCCTGCCATCTGAATGTTGCAGCGGAAATTGAGACTTATTAGACCAGGCAACGTTTTCCAATCTCCTGCCTGCTAAGAACATGAACTGTATCCTCAGTTTCCTGCTCGTAGCTGACAGGAGTATCACCTGGTGTTGTCTTACGCTGCTGTAGTCCACGTCTTTCAATGTTCTTGATTGTAACTAGCTGATATATGCCTTTCCATCTGCTGGAAGCAGTCTGTCCATTCTCCTCAGACCTGGCATTTTCACCCAGCTCTCACTGGATATTTTTTCTTTTTTCCAACCATTCTGTAAACCCTAGAGATGGCTGTGTGGGAAAATCCCAGTAGATCAGCAGTTTCTGAAACATGTTTCTGAGCACAAACAACCACACTACATCAAAACTACTTCAAAATCACAAAAATCACCTTTTTCCCTGCATTCTGATGCTCATTTTGAACTTCAGCAGCTTGTCTTGACCATTTCTGCATCCTTAAAGACACTGAGTTGCTGCCATGTGATTGGCTGGCTAGATATTTGCATTAATGAAGAGTTGAACCGGTGTACCTACTAAAGTGGCCAGTAAGGCACTGTAAAAGAAAATCCATAATCTACACCTGAGAGAAGAAAACACACAATAAAGCAAAAAGTACCAGAAGAAGGCAAATATTTGTAAAATGCTCAAACTTATGCTGAAATCAATAAACTACATTCCTGTTTTGTATTAAATAATGTTGTAATCATTAAAACTGCTAAAGAAAAGCTTCAGGAGTTAGATAGCTTTAATGACTGGTTGGTTATCTTTGTCCATGTGGACTTAAACATGATAACGATTCCACATTTCCACAGCCTGAAATCATGTGCTGCAGTCTAAACTCTTCTTTCTAACTGCAGGAGAGGACTGTAACGATCAGGAGGCAGACGATTGGAG
Organism: Oreochromis aureus; assembly: GCF_013358895.1. Classification (NCBI taxonomy): domain Eukaryota; kingdom Metazoa; phylum Chordata; class Actinopteri; order Cichliformes; family Cichlidae; genus Oreochromis; species Oreochromis aureus. The sequence continues at coordinate 18,365,337 of NC_052959.1, forward strand.
GGTTCGGTCTGAGCATCAAGGTAATTTAGATCCCAGCAGATTAGGGCCGCTCCTCCCAAGCTCCTAGAATTAAGTCTGAACAAGTGGTATTGATTATTTCCTTGTCAATGTGCAACAACTGTGTCAGCCAAGGATGTTGATCTCAAGAGTCTTGTTCTCCATTTGCGATACCTTCGTAATCCAATTCTTTTTGATTTCTCTCTCTAGGGTGGAGCAGAGCACAAAATCCCTGTTGTGATATCAAAAATATCAAAGGAGCAGAAAGGTATAATGTCAGGGTTTTTTTTCCCCACTTCCTGTCGTTTTTCCCCTCCTCTTGTTTGTTTCCGTTAAAGCGACTGTTCTCTTTCCAGCTGAACTGTCTGGGCTGCTTTTCATCGGAGACGGCATCCTTCAGGTAACACGCCGCATTAATGCGCGTTTACACAGCTCATCCCACACCGCGAGGTAACACGTTTCCTCGTTCTTTAATAATTCATGCGCCACATGTCCATAAAACTGTGTGGCATAATTATGCATCCCTATAGGCTAATAAAGGTCTTTAATTTGTTGCATCTCTTACAGCCAAAATAAATAAATAAATCGATTAAAGAAAATCTCCCACATGGCAACAGTTTTCGCCGCAGATGTCATAACAATTATTATGCTGGCCCCATTAATCATTTTGAAGATAAAGCTACAGTGATATGATGCCAGCAGTATCATTTAGGCTAACCGTGTTATTGTTGTTTCCAGATAAATGGAATAAATGTCAGGAGCTATCGCCACGAGGAAGTGGTAAGCTGTCAGCTCATATCTCATAGTTTCTCACCACTGCAACAACTCTTTCAACAGCTTATCTTGTCTCACTTCATGATTTGTATCTTTCTGACATGTAAAGCCAATTTTTTTCCTCTTTCATTCCTGCCTAAATTCATCTGTAAGCAATATGTGTGAGTAAGGAGCATAAAACTTGCACTCTGTAAATCCCTTATCTTGGATTTCCATTCTTAGCGAGGCTTTGGCACACCATGTTTCATCACAGCAAGCAATCAGCGAGAAAAACCTCACAGTTTACAGCTCCTGTAAAGAAGACCCAAAAAAATATATTCCCAAGGTTTGTTTGTTTTTTTGCCTTCCAGGTCCAGGTTTTAAGAAATGCTGGTGAAGAAGTGACTCTCACGGTCTCTTTCTTAAAGAAGACTCCAGCCTTTTTGAAACTGCCCCTTTGTGAGGACTGTACATGTGAGAACCCTCTCATTCACCCCGGTATTAGGTCTAAGTACATAATCACTATTACCGCTGTGGAAAATAATTGGCCAAGAGTATTTATAGCTGGTGGGGGTTTTTTTTTTCCTGTCTAGAATTGGTCGCCCTGGAAACAATAAATTTGAGTCGACTTGAGAGAAATAAAGAAAAATACGCCCAGCTCCTGCTCCATTTATTTTGGACTTCCTGTCTTGTTAAGCACTGAGTAAAGATGCTGCTTTGAGGAGTAAACCCATCTCAAGCTTCACAAAAGATGCTAAAGACTAAACTGAAGTAATTAACAAAATGGCGGGATTGATTGCTCTCGTATGTCAGAGCTTTATTGTGAGACAGGAAAGCGTTTCATGAAATCCTTTCATTTGCGTATATAGGGCAGGTTGACTGGCCATCCAGCCAGTCAACGGAATACAAATTGGCAGAGAGCTGGAGCCGACTTGAGCAGCAGAACAAAGTAACACGCTTTAGATGATGGCTGTGATTCATTGCTGCTAGAAACCTTGAAATAGACGGGGGTGTAGCTGTGGGTTTATTGTTGTTTTCTTGTGTGCTGCAGGCATCCCCAGTGACCAGAGTAGTGGGACCTCCTCTCCTCTGTGTGATAGTGGCCTGCACTTGAACTACCATCCTAACAACACGGTACTTTTTCATTAGCCTTTCTTTTGATTGGCTGATTCAGTAGCTGTCCTTTTGTAACTACACAGCATCAGCGTTCCCGATGCCAGAAAGTTGTTTCCATGCAACTGTCACTGCTTGCTGATAGCTGGGATGTTCTATCTTTATCTTTTGAGGACGGCAAATCACTTTTAATCTGCAGCTTGTGCTGTTTGTGCATGCGCAACAACCGTATAGTTGCAGTAGGACTCGGGCTCTTTGACATGTGAATAGCTTCAAGTGCTGGAGGTGGGAAAGGGCCATCTCTTCTAACTTCGGTTTCGCACTTCTGCAGGACACCCTGTCCTGCTCGTCCTGGCCCACGTCCCCAGGGCTTCGCTGGGAGAAGAGATGGGTGGACCTGCGCCTTATTCCTCTGCTACACTCACGCTTGTCACAGTATATCCCCGGCTCTGACGTTTCCAGGTGAGCTCTGGGACTTCGTGCTGAAGTGTCAGTTTCTTTCTTCTTAAGATGTTAGTGCAGAGATCTCTTACATTTTAAATGCTTGGGGATTTTCAAACAGAGCACACTGCAATGCTCCATCTATAAATAGACTGTGTAGAGTATCCCATTAAACACAGGGAGTTTTCACTCCCCACGATCAGTATTTGGCTGGGTTAACACTTTAACTTATGCCTCACTGGTGCCTTGTGGTTTGGTTGGGTTAGTGAGTAAAGCCAGATTTATGTTCCTCTGCTTGTGTCAGTTTGGGCAACTCTTTGGATATGCAGAGAAAAGGATTATGGTAACTGAACCAAAGAGCCAATAGTTCGTTGCCTGACGCCTGTCTGGAGCAGAAAAGGGACATGATAGTGAAGTTTACCACGAAGCGAAAGAAACTATTTTATATATACAGTAGTACATATACTGTATTTGTAGTTCCAGTTCACAACAGCTGTCTGATGGTGCTTTACAGTGTAAAGTAAAACCCTACAATATTAGAACGAACTCCCACAATCATACAGTCCCCTGTAGGAAACACCCGGTGGCAGCTGTGACTCAGGAGGTAGAAGGTGAAACAGATCATCTACCAGTCGGAAGGTTGGTGGATCGATTCCCTGGCTGCTGTTAAAATACACCTTAAAGTACTCTTGTGGAAGATACTGAACCCCAGATTGTGTGCACCCAAAGCTTGTATTAAGTGCTCAGTTAGAGTAGAAAGGCTCTATATATGTAAGTTCAATAAGGAAGATCTATAATCACTCATCTGCCTGCTTTCCTGGGCTGCCAGTCTGTTCATTACATCACTGCCACTTTCCCACACTATCAAACTCAATGCTGACATCATCTTCTTTGAGCCAATCAGCCTCTACTCTGTGTGGTTTAAATGTGTTCTCCGTCATTCTTCCTTTCTGGCTCTCATTTGTGAAACCAACCTCCCCATCTCCACCTCACCCGAGTCACTCAGACCTCCATCCAACCTTCATCTTCATCTTCATTTTCACCACCACCAGTGTCTAGACATTGGGAGGTGCACTCCTAAATCCCGTCACCAATGGGATCTCGTTCCAAGTCTTATCACAGAATAGATTCATTAATTTCTCTTTCGCAATAAATATCTTTAAATCGTCCAAACGATCTCTCCTTATTGAACTGCCAGAGGACTTAACATGTGTTTCTAGAAAGATTTGTATAACACACAGAGACTATCAATCCTCTACCATTAGATGGCATTTTATAAGTGTGAGCAGCTTCACTGTCTGCATCTCTTTATAGTTACTCCTGCAGGTTCCCTTAAAAAAAAAAAAAAACTGTGTGAACACAAACCAGAAACAGAACATGTTATACGACGCCATGCAGCTGCCAATAAATACATTTAAACCTGTAATCTGGGCAGATCACATATGTAACTGTTCTGGTTTTATCTCAATAACTGCATATTGCTGGATATGTTTTTGCATTTATTTTTCATATTGCAGGCACGGCTTTTGGTTTATATTCAAAAAAGAAGTGAACATCAGCTATTCCTTTGGAGCTATAACCTGATTCACATTTAGTCTCTTCCATTTTAATATTTTGAGGTGTTTCATCACCTGAACAGCCTCTTCCAAAAGTAGTGCAGTATTCAAAAAAATTAAAAGAGAGAAAGAAATATAAATTCCCCCCAAACTGTTGTCATATTATGCATGTGGATCGCCTAAACAAGCAAAGTAACTAATTAGTGAGCTTGCACTTAGCTTACGTTGCTAAATTAATTAATCTTGGAAAATTGGACGCTCAGTTTTTCAGGATTCAAGTTATTAAACAGCAGCATTTTTCACCACAGTCAGTTTTGCTTAGTTTGTTATCACAGGAATCCCAGAGGAAGAGTTTCCAGTGCTGGGATGTAATGAACTGTCTCTAATCCCGTTTTAAAATAAAAACAGAAACTAAATATCAATGTGTAAAATATTTGAAATCCTCCCCTGATCTTTGGCTTGTGTTTTTTTACTCTTTCAGGAAAAATGCTTTCCAGGTCATAGCAGTGGATGGTGTTTGCAGTGGAGTTATACAGTTTCCCACAGCAGAAGAATGCTTGGACTGGCTTCAGGCAATCGCAAGCAACATTTCCAGCCTCACCAAGCACAATGTGAGTAAGAAGCAATAACAGTTGTTAGCTCTCGTGGTCCCACATGTAAACCAGCAGGAAATTGGTTTGGGTGTTCATGCAACACGCTTGCAGTTTGTGGATTATCTAACAGTTCCTTTCTGAATGTCACAACATTAAGGGCCGTAGACACGTACTAATGGGCCTTCTCACTACGAATAAAGTTAAATTTTATTCCTGAGTGCTCGAAGTCACAATAACAGCAGCCTCACTGTACTACACTTATTCCTTCCAGCTACCAGTATGCACTCATATTATCTATAATTCATCCAAAAATATTGCATTAAAATGAAACCACAAGGCAGCAAGAAACTGAGAAATGACTGCGTTGTATTCTTTCTCTTATTGTGAATACAATTTTCCAAGCTCTACTTCAGCTTTGTGGAAAACCTGTTTATGTGTTTTCAGATGAGTGGTCATGCTCAGCAGGGGTCTGAAATACCAATACTGCTTAACAAGCTCCATTGCTGCACATCATGGCTCATATATTAAAAATTGATACATTTAACATTTTATATTTAGGTGTATTTTCATTCTTTTCCATGTAGAAACTTCTGGTATTTTTTAGGAATTACTATCTAGGTAGATAAAAACATGGCACTGACTGAGCAGCAGTTAAAATCAGGGATTTGTAATTATCATGTGTCCCTTGGCATGGCGGCATGTGTGTGCGTGTGTGTGTGTGTGTGTGTGTGTGTGTGAGAGAGAGCGAGAGAGAGTCTTGGGGGGATAATGGAGCCCTGATTAATTGGAGTGGACGAAGTGAGGGACATACTAAACATAACACTGATGACTCACTGCCAGCAGTTTTAACAGTTGAGAATGTATTCCTGTTCTGGCCTGAGTACTTAGTGAAGTGTGTGAGTGAGCTGGTAACATACAGTAGATGGATGTGGATTGTGAAGATATCTGCTGAGAGAAAAGACGTCGTACTGAATGACATTAAAAAAAAAGATTGTTTATTTTGACTTTACTCATCAGAAAGTGATCTTACGGTTATTTTTGCAGCTTGTCACTTGTCTTTCCCCTTGGTGATGATTTCTTGTGGTCATCAGTCACATGCTGATGTGACTGAGGAATTCACATCAGCATGTGAATTGCATGTGAATGTGAATGCAGAGAATGTCCAGATGCAGTGTAATATTCCATGTGAGATGGGGTTTTTAAATTTTCAAAATCTGCACTGATTTGTTCATAAAGCATCACCGACTTCAGCGGTACTGCTGGTGTTGGCCTTGTGTCCTTGAGCGAGATACTAAGCCCCAGATTGCCCTCGATGTTTCCGCCGGTGTGTGAGCTGGTGTGATAGCTTAAGTGCCTGGAAAAAAAAGCGCTGTATGACTGTGTGTGGATGGCTAAATGTGGCTCGCAGTGTAAAAATGCTTTAAGTGGTCAGCAAGACTAGAAAGTGTTACACAAATACATGTCCATTCACCACTCACCATGGTCACAAACTGTATTGTTGTTTACACTGCATCATTTACAACCTTTCACTATCGTAGGAGTGAGCAGATTGAGGAAAATACAGTGAAATATTGCGCACAAATAAATTTAAACTCCACATTAAAAACTATGTGATCATCAATGTGATTACAGTTCATGATGAGAGGATGATGATAAAAGGCTGAGAGTGCAAGCTGTCCAGTTGTTAACACAAATGTCACAAGATGAAGATGGGCTTTAAAAAAAAGTCAGAGGTTCCCTGTCTTAAAATTGCACTCTGTTTTCTTGGGATTTACAAATCTGTTATACTAACTGAAAGATATAGCCTCGAGGTCTGAATGATAAAGCTAGTGGAAGCTGCATTCTTTCTAATGGCCAGCAGGAGGCGACTCATCTGATTAGCAAAAGGAGAAGGTTGCAGTAAGGCTACAAGAAAAGTAGCCCACTACTCACTGGATTTGTTACCTCAGTAAACATTTTTCAGATGATTTATGGTCTCAGTTGCTAATTTCAAAGCGTATTCAAGATAGCGTCTTTTTTTCTTTTTAAATAAAATGTTCCCATTTTTTATAATATCAACAACAAAGTAGGGCGTGCGTATTGTCTTGGCCTTTAGAGCTTTCTGTGAGACAGACTCGTTGAAGATATGCATTTGTCTCTTTTCTCGAACCTAATCAGGTAATTTTGTTGCCTAAACCTAAACTGTAAACATGCTTATGAAGGTGTGGAAATGTCTGTTTGCTGTTTGCTGGTACCCAAGAACACTTTCTTCTAGTCCCCTATTCAGAAGGAGTCACTGCAGTGGGTAGCTCTGCATATTTTCAGTTGAATTAAGTACAATTTTAATTATTATGGTGCCAAATTTACAGCAAGATGTTTTATATTGTAAGGTAAAGACCCTCCAATGATACAGAGAAAACCCCAACAGTAAACACCCCCCTTTGAGCAAGCAGTGTGATAGTGAAAGCACTATTTGATGCCCTTCCTGACGCAACCCCAAAGGAATTTGTGTCTCCTCACAGCATCAAACCATGGTTGGCACATGTGTAAATCACTATGTTGTTGAGTTACTACATTAAAAATATAAATAAAAATGATCCAAATCAAAAAAATTGTCTTATGGGAAAAATCATGGCTAACTTCTCCTGCTAGTGCTTCAAAACTGTTGAACATAAAGCTTTAGGTGACATCATTGTGACTCCTTCCATGCATGTTTGGGAATCACAAATCTGTCCAAAATCTAAATCCAGATGCAGATGTTGAGATATTTTAGTCTGGAGCAAATCACCAGACCAACATGTCTGCACAGTGTAACTAACCGCACATACTGTAAGTATTAGAGAGTATTACATAACTATTTAATTTGAGTCTTCCAGCTACATTGTGAGTCCAGATACACTTTACCCAGTCAGGGTCTGGCATATTTTAGAATTTGCATAATAATTGTATTTATATTACATGCTAATGTGCTTTGTGGTTTCATCCTGTTGTTATTCCACCACTATAAAACTGATTACGCTCCAGAGACAAATAAAGGATTTATTGATTGGTTGATTGTGCTGCACATCAGCCACAAATTGTCCTACAGAGATTTTAAAAACGCCATAAAACCACCAAACTTATTTGTGGCTTTGCATCGTGAGCTCAAAGTAAATGTTAATAGAGTGATAGACTTAAGAACCAGAGAAAATCATGGAAATGAGACAGAGATATATTAAAATTAAGGCTCTAATGGAGGCCGGGGGTCATCCTTCGCTCGCTTACATTTCAGCTGATCTGTTTGTACTCAAACACTGAAGCATTCATCACGAAAAAAAGTGCCTCCAGTTCTCTGGGCGATGATGGAGGAGGAAATCCACTCAGCACTACACAAATCCCCAAAAAGGCTCCGTGATGTTCAGGTCTGGTGACTGGAGAGGCCATCCCGGTGTTCATGAAACCACTCTTGAATTTATTTAGCAGCGCACTTTAAGGCATCATTTGAAGGAGTGTGGAAACATTATGAAGGGAAGTTTTTTTACTCCATTGCTTCTAACAACTCCCACTAGTCAGCTGCACAGCGAAGCAACAGATATCGTAGGCTGAACTCGTCCTGCCGCCTCCCTTCCAAATGTAATTGTGAATCAAATCAGAAGTAAGAATGAGCTTGAATCGTGACTCATTCGTCATGACTCATTTCTTTCTTGTTTACTGCTCCCCACACCAGGTTATGTCTTTGTGCCTTGACCTTGTGGTTTCTTTAGCACAGCTGTGCTTCAGGTTTTCCAGCTCGTTCCAGTATTTTCTGCTGAGACTTGGGCTCACAGGTGCTGATTCGATTCTGAGGCAATTTTCAAAGCTGTAGCTCAGTGGCATTGAGCAGCTCCACTGTTAAGTGTCTGTCCACCTCTGTCAGAGAGCTGTTCACCTTTCATTATGCAGTTGTTTGGTTTACAGTGTGCTGTCATGAATTTTGAGACCAATTTCCTTAAATTGGAAGGCAATTTAGTTGTTTTTATAACAGCCTAAGACTGAATTGCTCTGTTATTTAGTTGCTAGAAACACCCGAATAAAGCACAAGCACCCAGTGGTGGAAAGCACCAAAGTATATTTATACAAGTACTGTATTTAAATATAAAGTTATTTATGTTTTCTCTGATGATTTTCATTTAAACTAAATAATATTTATTCATTTAAAGGTTTTAATTGCAGCTGTTAACTTTAAGATTTCAAATAAGTAAATTAGAAGATTTCAACAAGGAAGAAAAAAAGGTGTTTTTAACACTTCCGCTGAACAGTGTTGCTTCTTTTATGGATTTATTAAAAACCCCTTATATTTATCACATGACCTGTTGGAGAGTCTGGTACCCAGTGGATAGTATTCTTCTTCTACTATGAAGTGCAATCCTGTGTAATGCGTAATCCAGTAAATTCATCAGAACTTTTATTTTTAGATTTACTGGCTAAATTTGTGCAGTTATACTATATAACTATATGAATACAGGGTGTTTTTGCTGCTGGGCTCATTAGCCTTTGGTGCAGTTCATTTGTGCAGATGTGACCACAACACTTGCACTCATTTGTGGACCAAGCAATCACCAAAAGACCCTTTGGAGGAGGTGGTCTTAGTGCGGTTACAAGCAAACTCCAAAGTGGTTTATTTCAGGTGAGAATGTGATCTAAGCCTGATCCAACCCAACTACCAGGTGTACGCTATCCTGTTGCCAGGTATGCTTTCCAACCCATACCTGGCAACATGTGGAAGCGTATCATAGCTGTGCAGAGCACATAAACTGTACCAACTACCAGTAAAATGAACCAAGGGCTTGCTTGATATTCGCTAGTCCAGAACACAGCACCTTCTTCCTGTACTTACTTTTGCTGCTCCCGCCTGAGACAGATCTGCCCAATAACAGGACTTGAGCGTTCTCATGTGGTGTGTAGTGACACATTTTGATTCACTTTTGAGAGTTTTCTCTGTGTGAAAAGAAACCAACCCACAAGAAAAACCTGCAACTTTACAAACTGATCAGCTGATTTAAATTACAGGTGTGAAAATGCCCTCAAAGAAAGGGTCCAAGTACTCCTTTCACCACTGCCAGCTCCTGTTGTGACATAGGGTGTTTTTAGCCTCTTTAAACATTGCTTTGTTTTCCCCCTTGGTGTGGTTCATTTGTACAGATCTGGGCACAGTAATCATACTCGGGTAAAGACCAGAAAAACTGTACTGAGTCTGTTTGAAGGAGGTGTTCTCAGTTCTCAGAGTGCAAGCTCCAGAGCAGTTTGTTTGTTTTGCCTCAGGTGCCTGAAATATCACACAGATAAATAAAAACTCATTAGGAGTAAATTATCCATGTTTTCCACTAATCCAGAATATAGTTCCTTCTTCTTGTGTTTACTTTTGTGGCTCCTGCCTCAGACACATCCGGCCAGTAAGCAGACTGGTTATTCGTGACGCATGTTGGTTCACTTGGAGTTCACTTGGAGTTTTCTTTGTGCGAAAAGAAACCAAACAACGAGAAAAATCTGCAAGTTCACAAGCTCATCAACTCATTGGGAGCAGAATGAACAAACTATAGGTGTGAAAACGCCACCTCCAGGGCGCCCACAAACTTCAGTCAAACTTCTCCTGTTTGTATTTTTAGATACGGTGAAATGTGCACAAGCTCCTGCAAAACTTGAAAAACCAAACCCTTCAGAATTTCCTAATTTGTGTTAGAACAGGATAGACCTGCCATCTGAACAAACCCACCGTCACTGCTCACATATATTCAAACCCGGCTCACATCCTGACAGTTCATCTTCTGGAAAAAAAAATAAATAAAAAATCTTGTTTTCTCTCTGGACCCAAACTTCAGCTACATCTCACAGTAAGCTGCTGCGACATTTTTCTCCTTCTATAGGAGGACGGCATGAGGACCGGACAGCTTAATTTGCTGTTCAGCTCCTAAGGAAGAGTTATTTTGATAGTAAAGTGTGGATTAGGTGCAAGTGATACCTGTGATCTGAGGAGAATGTTTTAATTTAAAGGCTGACTGCTCACTCTGTAGTCCCCCTGCTTTTATTACCACAGAGAGAATGGATTTTAAAAAAAGGATTTCTTTTAGGAACAGCCTCGGGTCCTTGTGGAAATGACTCTATCTCATTTTGAAATTTGCATGCTTTGACTAAATGAAGTAGCTCAAACTGTTTTCCTTCAGTGCCGTGGTTAATATGTTAGCACGGAAACTGTAATTCATGTTTATTTATTCTTGGAAGCTTTGTCACTGATTGGGAGGCCTCGTGGGGTCCTGCAAATATGTCAACCTTGTCAGCTGTGTCTGATTGTTAGCAGGAGATATTTTAATGACTTATTGACATTCTCATTAAATTTCACAGGTGAAGAAGATTAACCGGAATTTTTCAGTTAACCAGCAGGTAAGATGTTTTTCCTCATGCAGCGGTTGCGTCTTAAGATCTTCATTTTGCGTTGTCTGGCATTCATTTCATCCTTATCCTGAAAATCAGAAGTAAATATAACCAGTCAAGAAAAATAAATAAATTAAAAAGAAGCCATCTATTGCAGCACAAGAAGAGCGTTTGCATCATTTTTGTCCGTCCACTGAGACATGATCAGAAAACTGTTTAAGTGCTTTCAGCCAGTTAACTCGCAGAGCGTCATCTTTCATTTAAAACACCACAGCGAGGATCTTCTCTGTTACTTTTTCAATCTGGTTTTCTGACCCACAAAGAGACATGAATCCACTTGACAATTCATTCAAGAAATTAAACAACGTGAGACGTGTTTGTCCCAAATCTTTCACTTGCTTGCAAATTCTTAAAAAAAACATAAAAAACTAAAAACCTGCAAAAAGAAAAGCAAACAAACAATTTTCTCTTGGCGCAATCAACCTGTGGCTTCCTGAAGAGTGATGCTATGATATGTTTAATATCTGAACTGATGTCTTGCAGCACTGCTGATAGAGGCTTTGCTTTCTTTTTCTTCATTTCCCCGTGCGTCTAGCTGCTTGTCCTTGTTGCGAGTGCTAAATTACAAAGCGTTTGCTGGGGTAGGCAAAAGAATGAAGTACACACATCAGCCACAACATTAAAACAGACAAAGTAACATCACATGAATGTCAGGACCCAGAGTTTCCCAGCAGAGCGCTGCACCGTAGCAAAAAGACCAACATCACCTGCCGGTGGTTTTAATCTCGTGGCTGATGGCCGTGTGTCATGAAGAATCAGTGTCAGTTTTCTCTGTAACTTTCCTCACCCACACACATCACATGTAATTGTTTTGGTCAGACTACAATATAAAGGACTGAAAAGGTGTACTTGTGTAATTGGACACATAAACAGATCCGTAAGGTGTGAAAAATTAAACTTTCAGGTAAATTTTTTGACTCACATTAATAAACTTTAAACTAATTCATCAGAGAAGAAAAAAATGCACTAATACAATCAAATACTATAGCTTTACAGGTGATATGAAGCTATGGTCAAATATATTTCAGTTCAGTTCAATTCAATAGTTTATTGTCCCACAAGGCAAATTAGGTTAACAACAGGGGCCACGACAACTAACACCTGCAGCAGGTCGCTACAAAAGCTCAATGATGGCCCCTTATTAAATATAACCCCTAAAGTCTTGTGTCTGCTTAAAGCAATGGGACAAAATGCTATAAACTATTTATTAAATGCTGTTTTTAAAAGCTTAATAGGTAACTAAACCTGTCATACTGCAGTATTAAACACCTGTAGGCCTTGTAGACCTTTGTGGGCAAATCTAATAAACTGTTGCTTTCTAATATTGTGTTTTTATATGTGGACTTTGCGACCTTAATTTATCAGGTTTTAAATCTGTTGGAAAAACAAAAAAAGAAAGACTTCTGATTTCCAATCCTACAAGAAAAGTTTGTAATTTTAGTAAATTCACTTATTCGCTATCCTTTCTGAGACTCTGATTTCACTCTCTGTGCTAAACGTGAAGCTACCACCCTCAGCATTGAGACAGGAAATTGGGAAAAGGATCGTCTTTCCAAAAATAACAAAATCCTACAACATCTCTAAATCTTAATGATTAATACCTTGTAGCTTATGTGTTTAATCTTTCCAAAAAAACACAGTGTAAAACAACAAGCCAGCGTCTTTCGCGAGAATTACGTGTCACACATATAACACTGGTCGGCACCAGGCAGAGTGTGGACCCAAATGCAGGATTTAAAAGCAGAATTTTACTCAAAACAGCTTTATTGCTGTTTTGAGTTAAATTCACTAACATGCAAAAACTAAGATAGAGCTGGAGTCAAAAATGCGAGAGACTCAGAATCTAAGAGGAAACAGGTAAAAGGAAACATGCAGCTCGAGAGGATGACATGACAAAGAACTGAGGACTTAAATACACACATGAGGGAACAAGGCAGAGTGGAAAGACCTGATAAATCATTTCTTAAAACCAAAACAAATCATGAACTCAGAAAGAGCTCAAAACCCTGAGTCCAAAATGCAGGGACCCTGAAAACCAGTCACCAGTTTGTTCACTGATCTTGGCCAATTTGGTAATTCTGAAGTGGGTTATTTATAATAACTGATAATTTGGTACTTTATTTTTGGATGTTTATTAAAATAATAACATGTTCTATTTGCTTTTAAGAAATTATACAGTTAGCCTTGTGAGACGTTGGCAACTCTAGGTTCAGGGTGTACTCCTTCATCGAGTCCTACGTGTGTTTGTATAAACGACTAAAATTAAAAGTAGCATACAGTACTTTGCTCAAAAATAAAACATATAGCATAAAACATATAATAGTTTTAAAATAGTAAAAGTGTGGGGTTAGCCAGTTTTAATCGCATTTTGACTATAACCCAGCAACAGATAAACAAAGCCAGCAAATAAATTTATGTTAGCAAAACAAATTAATTTAAAGGCAGGGGCTGTTTCAGGTTTTCCAGTTAGCAGGGGGGCCCACAGGAAATCAGAGTATTTAAACTGAGTCAGTGTAGAAAACAGCCCCCCCGACATCTCTGTGACATATTAAACATTTATTATTATGTGAAAAGTGGACCTGCACAAAGGTTTAAATATAATTTTGTGTTGGGAAATTGTTTTGTAAAGTGAAAAAACTTCAGTTACTTCAGTAAAAGCTACAATCCTACTTAAGTAGCTTAATAGTGCACAGGTCGCATATTCAAAACATATTTAAAGTAGCTAAAGTAAATGTTTTAATTAGGCGGAAGGACTGAGTCATATACGCAATATTTACTGAATATTGAATTACTGACATGTAAATCTTCATATTGCTGCAGTTGATGACTGATTTTAATCACTTATATTGTTGTTGATCTGTTATAATACATTTAACAGCAAAATAAAAAGTAATTAAAGCTTCCAAAATAAAAGCAGTATAACGTGGAAATCAAACCTCGTTAAAGTACTTAGAGCTAATATGCTCCGTTCTAATGACGTTGGAAATCACAAGATTAACAGTACTCTAATCTGGTGCTTTAGTGGGAAGAATACACCAAGTAATATTTCAGGGGGGGTGGTGCCACCCCATGGTGGGGTTCTGGGAACACCCTTGAACATAGACATACTTTTTTTTAGAAGTTTTTTAAAAGGTTTTTTTTTTTTTTTAACACTGCTATTTTCCATTTCATCTAATTTTTTGTGAAAGCCACAGGAAACCAAAGGGAGATGGGAGAAAGAGCTGATGTAGCTGTGGAGCCACACGTTTGAGACACCTGAGCTCAACTAAAAATAGATTTTAATTTAAATCTTTTGTTATTAAAGGATCATAAAACCCATATTCAACTTTAATATTAGATCAGTATTTCTCTAAAAGACTACAGTACACAGCTTTTATGACTACTGCACAAGCTAAAGCCTCCAATTGAGCCATTTGTACTCGGTCAAATATAGCAGCACCGAATAACCACTAAACTAAACTGACTAAAGTCTGTTTTTAGAGCTTTTCAACAACTATTTAGTAGATTTTACATAGTGGCATAAAATAAAATGCCTTTTTATTGTTGTATTTACCCTCTGATAGATTATCTACATGGGCTGGGTTGACGAGAAGGAGCAGGACTCCGTTCAGGACCGAATGTATTCACCAAAGTTCCTCGCTTTGAGGGGTTCCTCCCTCTTCAAGTTTTCAGCACCTCCTGTAAGTTTTCCTGCCAGCGTCCGCATTTGAATGGATCTCATTCAGCTCCATCGGGAGATTTTCATTTGATGCTAATATATTGTTTAGGGAGAAAATGCTTAGGCAAAAAGGAAGCAGCTCACTCATAATCATTTGTGCTGCATTGATCTTTCACTTGATTGATGGCGATCATTAAATCTGTTTACATTCTGCCAGCCACTTAGGTGATTATGACAAGAGGGATAAGCTGTCGATGGTCCGGGAGATGAGAAAAGATTGATAGATAACTGAAATTGCCTTCTCAATGTGAATGTGCTGATATAAATGGAAAATGCTAATGTGAATAGATGGTGGGATGTAGGAGCCTGCCTATTCAGCAGTGAGGACCAGATTCTTTATTGTTGAAGTTACCTGTGACAAATATTTCCATTCACGTAGCAAGGAGACAGCTGAATCCGACAACCATTCATCAATAACTGTGGACACAAATGGCTATTGTACAGTCATGTTTTAGAAATCTGTGGATGGGCACGGCAAGCCTCGAGGGCTTTGGATTTCAAACATTTCTACGAAAGTATAAAGAGTATAGGTTGGTGGCTTCTTTTTTGTAGACTTTTCAAAACCAAAAATGTAAACGTTAAAGTGTAAAAGATTGATAAATGAGTTTATCTGTTGAGTTATTACCTACAGTGTAACCTCGGATTTGTTCTAAAATACATAACATTAACCAACTGTTTTATATCAGTGGGTAAAAGATTACAGTAAAACAATTCTTGCTCAGTACAACAGACTATATAAGCTTTTTAGAGCCAGCATGATGTTACCTATTAGTATTACTGCTTCTGTAGGAATCTATAGGGTAAGTAGGAGCCAGGTGCTGCTAAACAATTAACTGATCATCAGCAATGCCAGTCTTCCCAGGAGTGGATGTTCCTGCAAATTTACTACATGATAAGACCGTGCAATGCTCAGAGAAACTGCAAAAAAATGTTCATGACAGTACAATTAGAAAAACACTGAATAAGTATGAAAGGGGGAAGCCTCTGTTCTCTAAAAGAACATGGCAGCTTTAGGTGTGCAAAGTTGCATTTGAACAAACTCCAAGACTTCTGGGACAATGTCCAAAGTGGAGACGTTACCCACAATGTGCAACATCACACCATATCAGCACAAACACCTCATATTGACTGTGAAGCACGGCGGTGGAGGGGTGATGATTTGGGTACCCTGCAGTCACTGAGTCATCATGAACGTCAGTGTGACTCTAGAAGCTAAAGTTTGTCCTGTTACACTGGATCATGTAACAGGACAGGGATCCCAATCACATCAGCAAATCTAATACAGGATGGCTGAAAAATGGCCAAGTCAATATCCATGTGTCTTTCTGTTGTAAACTTTCTATGGGGATTGGCTCTCTTTTGGAGATAGCCTCAAGTGGTCATTAGAGGAACTGCAGTTTTTGGATTCATATAGTTATATTAGTTATATAGTAAATATAGTTGCTCTTTATTCGATTTTATATTTCAAGAATGAAAGGCAAACTTATCTTTATGTTGTCCTGACATTGATTTTTTTGCAAATAACTGCAATATTATTTAAAAGTATTTCTACCAAAGCAAATACATTCCTCAAATAAAATATGAAAATTGGATGTGACATTTTCAGGTGACAACATGGGACTGGACGAGAGCAGAGAAAAGCTTTACTGTGTACGAGATAATGTGCAAGATTTTAAAGGTACGTCGGTCCTTCTTTTAATCTGCTTCCCTGAACATTTACAGAAGCATCTCTCACACTGGATACACCGAGAATACTAAGTAGCAAACTGAATCTGAGGAATGCCCTTATATAACTCACTTATTAATTTGCATGTGTTCTTTTCCAGTCCCACAGAGACACTCAAGGTTCACATTTCATTGTTCATTCTCTCCAGGTTCGAGGTCACTTTGAATTTCATAGTGGGAATTTATCTTGAGTTCATTATCTAGAAACTCATTATGGCAAACTTAATTCATATAGATTCACATATTCAATCAGATATACAGTAGGCTGACCTTAGCCTGCCTGTACAATTTAGGTTATATAAAGCTATGCAAAGACCCACTGGAGGAAAACATTGTCTGCTAAAATGCTTTAGTAATTCGCTTCAGGAGACTGGCTTGCTGTACTTATTTTAGGACAGTGACCTTCTGGACAAGAGGAAGCACTGCTTCAGTGTTCAGACAGAGAGCGGGGAGGACATGTTCTTCAGCGTGGAGCTGGAGTGTGAGCTGCTGATCTGGGAGAAAGCTTTCCAGATGGCCACTTTCCTGGAGGTGGAGAGGATACAGGTCTGCGTCTGAACAGCGGGAAACGTGCCGGGAATTGTGACAATTTAAATCTTGCATGCGGTTCCTTCTCAGTTGTTTTAGTCCAGAGATTGATAATGCCCGTATGACTTCTAGCAGAAGAGCAAAGATGCTCTTGTGTCCTTATGTAACTCCTGTGGGTGACATCTTCTTTTCTTGTTCTGCAGTGTAAAACGTACGCCTGTATTATGGAAAGCCACCTTATGGGACTCACTATTGACTTCGGCATGGGCTTTGTGTGCTTTGATGCTGCTTCAAAGGTGAGTGAAGGACAGTATTTTGTCATCAATACAAAAATGGGACACTTACAATAGGAGATTTCAGACATTATTATTTTACCCAGTTTGATGAACCTAATCACGACGCCTCAGCTTCCCCTTTTCCTTTTTATGGTGCTGCTAAGTTATTCTGCACTGTGTGCATTTTGAGTTTGAGCACATTCGTTTTGACAGCTGGTTCCCCCAAGCTCAAACCTCTCACTCCTGCCTGCAGTTCATTTTGGCCTTTCACCAGGTCTTAGAGCAGACTACTCAACTGGTGCACATTATGTGGATGAGCAGGACACAAGCACTGCCATATTGTTCTGTAAGATTTTGGCTCTAATTCCTGCAATATGAAGCTACAGTGTCCCCCAGGGATGAGAAAAAATGTTGCCAGAATATTGTTTACAGGCAGACATGCACAAATTACAATCCAAATGCAAACTGCAAGTGCAGACAAAAACATGGAGCAGAATTACTCCATGATTGAAAGCAGGAAAAGGCAGAATTTAAAAACCAGGTTAATGTGAATTTCAGTGAGGAAGAAAAAAAGGCAGAAATAAAACTGTGGTGTTTTTTTCATCAGAATTTGCATTTGCCTTTCCATAAAAAATCTTAATGAAAGATACAATTAAAAGGTGAAAACTATCAGTATGATATCTGTACGGTAAATAAGATAAGATATGGAGACAATATGGCAAACACAGGAACAGTTATAATGTAAATGTGGCTAGAACTTGTGTGTAGGACAGTCTCTTTTCAGCCTACAGGGAGACAGAAATCTTGTTGTAAACTGCACTATTACACTCATGCAACACAAGTATTCACATCCTCCACTTTTGCAGGCAGAGTGAAAAAAAAACACATGAGAAAAAAACCATCATTTTTTTGTTGATGGTTGTTTGTTTGGAGATTTTAAATCAAAGGGCCACTCGTGCATCATAAAAAAGAAGTACACCCTGGAAGAAAGGAGCCGTCGCGTATCCTCGTTGTAACAGTGATTTATATAGGAAACAAAGAAATCATAGCTCCCGCTGACACTCTTGCTCTTGTTAAACATCAAAGACCCTGATGCAGTCACTCTGGTGCTTATTTTTGGCAAAAAACTGAGGCACTTATAGTGCTGTTTAACCTATACAAAACAATAGAAATTAAACAGGGCAAATACCAAGCACTAGGTTACTACATTAGATAACTTTGCTTACTGGAGACAAAGTATCCAATCAGTGAGAAATGTTGAAAACATCACATCTTTAAAATCGTCTTGCTGTTTATTTTGTTCTGTTTCTCTGGCCACTTAATTAAATTCAGCTGCTTCGTAGCTAAAATATTTAATCAGCCCATCACAGGATCTGCACAAGTTCAAACTGAGTATCAGAATGGGAAAGGAAGGTGATTTAAGTGACTTTGAACATCGGCTGCTCTGAGTATTTCAAAAACTGGGATTTTCCCACAGAACTGTCTCTAGAGTTTATAGTACAAGGTCCAAAAAAGAGAAAATATCCAGTGAGCAGCGGTTCTTTGGGGGAAAGTGCATCAAAGGATCAAAGATTAAAGGAGAATGGCCAGACTCCCCCCAGCAGATGGAGAGGGAACAGTAACTCAAATAACCACGCGTTACAACCAGCATGCAGAAGAGCATCTCTGAATGCACCACATGTTGAACCTTAAAGCAGCAGAAGACCACAGCAGGTGTCACTGCTGTCAGCTAAGAACAGGAAACCGAGGTTACAGCAAACCAAAACTGGACAAGAGACGATTGGACACGCGTTGCCTGCTCTGACATTCAGATGATAGAATTTGACGTAAACAACATGAACGCATGGATCCGTGCTTCTTTGTGTCAGTGGTTCAGGCTGGCGGTAGTGGTATTGATGATCTGGGGGGTATTTTCTCAGCACATTTTGCATTCCTTAATATCAACTGATCATTTACGCACCAAACCCTTCCTGGGTAATGTTGCTAAACCTGTCCATCCCTTTATAACCACAGTGTATCCATCTTCTGATCGCAAGTTTCAGCAGGATAACACACCATGGTCACAAAGCTCAAATAATCTCAAACTGGTTTCTTGAACATGACAGTGTTCTCTGTACTCAAATGGCCCCCACAGTCACTAGATCTGGCAGATCTAGTGACGGCAGATTCTCATTTTGGATGCGCAGCCGACAACTCTGCTGAACTGTGTGATGATGTCATATCAATACAGACCAAAATCTCAGAGGAATTAGTGCAATACTGAAAGGAAAAGGCGGCCAGCAGGAACTAGGAGGGTATACACTCGCCTAATAAAGTAGGCGGTGAGTTATTTCGCAGTTAATTAGATCATTGTCCCTGAAATGAACAGCAAGACTGAAATGATAGGTTTTCATATAGTCTGTATATGACCTACTCACTGCAAGGAGCTTTTCCTTATCAAGCATTACAGTTGCCCTGTGAATGAAAAATAATATCGGATTTCAATAAACTGAATATTTAAAACAAATGAGCAAAATAAATGATTGTTACAAACATTCTCATTATACAGGTCATTAAGCACTCGTACTGCTATATTTTGGATTGTAATACTGACACAGTACTGTGCAAGCCTTGGTTCAATGCTGCAAGCAGTCAAAATGGAGATGCTGTGATTTAGTTCAGGATTTGTGGTAATTTAATCATATCATAGAGTATCAATATTTACTTCTTTCTTTTCATCTGTGAATGAACTGCAAATTAATGTGTTGATTTCGTGGTAGAAAATAAAAGATTAAAAGTAAAAGCAGGAATAAAAATGTCACAGTTCAAATGAGCATTGCACTGGTCGGGTATGACCTTACCAGGAAGCTGATTTTGCTCTTAATCTTTCATGCAAGAAAGATACAGATATGAAATGCGGTGATTGACATGAAGGAGATGGTGATATCGGCACCTCTGACAAGGTTAGCGGGAGCCAGATTGAATTTTAAAGGCAAAGCAGAGGAGAGGTGACACTTCTGCGGTTGCACACCGAAAATGCTTCGTGAATATCTGCTTTAAGTCATATGAAAAATGTTCCTCTGTATTGCAGGGCTAAAAGATTTAATCAGACTGATGTTGCAGTTTTAATTAGGCTGGTGGGAGTTGTTTCAACAGTATAGGAGTGTGTGAATAACTTGGCTAGCTGTCTACAAGAGGAGCCATGAAACTGAGTCAATGCACAGCTTTTGTTTATTCGGTTCGGCATTAATTGAATCACCGAAGCTCTGCTATTGCAGGTGAAATTACTGTGGCTGGTTAAATTTCCCAGTGGCAAAAATAACACTCCAGTTTCTGGTTGATCTGCTGACGTGCCCCATTTCTCACCGGATCCACGTGGATGTTAACGTGAATTATTCATGAAAAAAGTGACACCAGAAGTGATTCACAAATCCGAGCGCGGTAAATAAAGACATATTGTTTTTGCTTTAGTTATGTTGATGGGTTTGCGTTGCAGGCAGTGCTGTGGAGATACAAGTTCTCCCAACTAAAAGGGTCGTCTGATGACGGAAAAAGCAAGATCAAGTTTTTATTCCAAAATCAAGACTCCAAATCTATCGAAGCAAAGGTAATTCAATTTGACGGATGTTTAATGTTGCATGCCAGAAAATAAGTCAACAAGATTTTCAAAGCAGCACCGTTCTATAAAAATTAATCGCTCGTGTGTGATTTGAGGATTGATTTTCTGTCTCTCTCAGGAGCTGGAGTTCTCAAACCTCTTCGCAGTGCTTCACTGTATTCACGCTTTTTTCGCTGCCAAAGTCGCTTGCCTGGACCCGATGTTTGTGGAGAGCCAAGGCACCGCGACTACCACTGGGATCGCTTCTCTTTCCAGTCTCTCCTGTAATTCACAGACACCTAAGCTGAAATACGCCACTTGACAGGTGCTGCTTTCACTGACCCCTTTTAAAAAGGACGCTGCACTTAATCATGAATGTGGCCTGTGTCGATGGTGGACAGGAGACCTGGAACACGTACAAACTCGGACATTATGGGGGGCAGCTGTGCGCACTGCTGGAATAAAAGACCTCTTTGTGAGAGATTACTTGACGTGTCTGCAGATTTCTCACATTTCTGGAGCAACTGTGGGCTGAAACTTCACAGAAAGACTCAATGGACACATAAGGTGTGACTCAAAAGGGTTTTTTTTAATGTGATTTTGTCTCAGACATCCTTATAATCAATTACAAAAGAAAATGCAGTTCTTTTCCCAAGGCAGTCTGCTTTTCTATGTAATTTTATTGACCACTTGGAGTTTAAGCAACATAGATTCTAGCCTTTTTCCCCACTTCAGATGGTACATCACTTGAATTTCTGCAAGGTAAAGCGTGGACACTGGATATGATGGTATGGTGTGTAATTTGTGATACTTGATACCTTACTTTTTCTTTTTTTGGTGTGTTTTTGAGGTGGAAACTTTCATCCATAATTCAATTTGCTGAAAGAAAAAACATTTTTTCAGATTAGAGTCTAACTAAAAGCTAAATGGCAACATCAGTCTGGTCTTATAACACAAAATCAGTTTAATTTTGACAAAATTTAATTACACAGACGTTCGCTGGCAGCGTTGCTGGATGAAATGGATTTCTCTATATTCATTTCTTCTTTTCTTTATATACCTGTGTGAGGTAAGAATATTTCTATGTCTTGGATTACTGACTATGAAGGCACTTTGATGATCAGCTTCACCATCAGCTCAGCCATAAAGGGACGAAAACACTCGAAACGTGATTAGAAACACCTTCCACGATGTTTATAGCACTTTTTATTTTTTACCCCCAAACCTGATTATGTAAATAAACACTGACATTCAGATGAACTCAAAGAATTATGAATTATGGTGATTACTTGAGGGATTACTTGTAGGGATTAAGGCATTTGTTAATTTGATGTGCACCCTAGACAACTAGGTAGATAGCTCATAACCTTGTGCTCTCTTCATCATTTACTCTATGGACCAATTTAGAGGAATAAAATCAGCTATGGTGTATTTTTGAAAACATTTTACCTTTGTTTTTTTGACCTGTAAATAAAACGAAGAGAAACTTTACATTCACAAATGAGAAAACAGTAGGAGGAAGATAGAAATATGTAGCACCGTTGCCTCCAGATGTTCCAGACACCCCTTTAAATTCTGCACAAACCGTAATGCTGCAGAGCGACAGCTAAACTATCATAGTCAAAAAGAGTTCAGGTCAATTAGCGCAATTAGTGATGCTCTTACCTTCCACTTACAAAGAGGAATCCAAACACAAGGGGCCCGTTGGTAAGTAAACTCTAGAGGATTGCGAATTAAACGGGGTCAGTGCTTTGTACTGTGCGGCCTTGTTAAGCTGATACGAGTGTTTGATGGGAACTAATGGTGGTGCAGTCTATGCAAAGAAAGTCTGAGCTTTTGTGCTTTAAAATTATCCTGGTCGCATATACCCTTATAACACGAGATCTACAGAGTGAGGTTGATTTTATTTTTTGCAGATGTTTTATTAACAAATATCCTGTGTAATAAATGAATAAATGAGACCTTTTATATCATGGCTCACTTGTGGTCGGCTTTACTTTTTTACAGTTTCTGGCTACGCCGCTGATTTTACGAAGAGAACTCACTTCACTTTTCTTGAGAAGTCCTCAAAGTTGTATTTTAAAATTCTAGTACATATCTGCAGTACACAGCAATTTTGTCAGCTTTCTTTTTTTTTTGGCAGCGCTAGAGATGTCATTATACTCATCTTTGCTGAGGTTCATAAAAAACCTTTAACACTGAATAAAAGATGCCATTGAGTACTCAAAGTCAAGATTTCTCTGCCGCTGCTCCATTTTCACATATTCTTCTTTGTGTCGGCCTTTTGTCTGTCCCCACAGTGCGCCGCTAAGCTCCCTTTGAAGTCAGAGAAGTCTTTTTTTCATATTTGTGCAAATTAAATAATCAGTTTTAAACAAATGGTATATATTTGACTTTTTTTTCAATAGTTTTAGTTTATTTTAAACTTTTGTTCTTAGTTCAGTTCAGCTCACATTTACTTTAGTTTTAATTCTTTCACATTGTTCCATTGTTAGCTTTAGCTTTTCATTATTATAATGCAGATGGTGTATGTCAGACCCAAAGTTTGAGACGTTTACATCAGGTATTATGGGACAAACACGCACAACTGAGGGCACTTTGTACATATTTATACTTTAGTTTTGGGAAGACAATTCTCATTTTTCTCTTTAAACTCCAGTTTCCTTTATTTTGGTTAACCAAAACAGTTTTTCCACACTGTTTTTAGCCTAGTGTTACTTAAATATAAACATCCTGAGGTAAAGCAGATTCATAAAGTGTACATTTTCTTAACAAGCAGCACTGTGATGCTGCATAATTAAACTGGGCAGCCAAATCCACATTACTTTCTACTATTAATGTCAACTATAATGTGCTAAACACATTATATTAACACATATTTTATATATAGACATTATTATATTATTAGGGCTGTTTTAGAGGCAGGATACACCCTGGACAGGCCGCCAGTCTGCTGCAGGGCTAACACATAGAGACAGACAACGATTTGCACCTATGGGCAATTTAGAGTTACCAATTAACCTATCCCAACTAACTGCATATCTTTGAAACGTGGGAGAAAGCCAGAGTACCCAGAGATAACCCACACGAACAAAGGGAGAACATGCAAACTCCACACAGATGGCGGACCTTCTTGCTGGGAGGCAACAGTGCTAACCACTGTGCCACCGTGCTGCCCCTCGGGAGCATTTAGTTGTGTTTTAATACAACACCACAATCCCAGCAAATTCACTCCAAGGTCAGGTTGTACAATGCTCAGAGAAGCTGCAAAAATCACCCAACAGCTATAGTACATAGACTATATAGGCCTCAGTCACATATGATAGAAAAACACTAAACAAGGATAGCTTGTTTAGGAGGGTCTCTGAGAAAAGCCTCTTCTCTATAAAAAAAGAACATGGCAGCAAAGCCGAGTTTCCAGTGTTACATCTGAACAAACTGCAAGACTTTCCTGAACAATTTCTTTTGAACAGACGAGCCTAAAGCAGAGATGTTTGGCCATAATGCACAGCGCCATGCTTTGCAGAAACCAAACATGACATGTTAGCACAAATTTTATACCAAATGTCAAGCACTGTGGTGGAGGGGTAATTATTTGTGTTTGTTTTGCATCCACAGGCTCTGGACAGCTTGCAGTCACTCAGTTGACCATGAACTGCTCTGCATATCAAAGTATTCTGGAGTCATATGTGACAGTGAAATCTAACTGGAAACTGGAGGTTTATAGGTCATTCTAAACTGGTCATAGGTGTGTGAGTGCAAATGGCTGTCTCTCTGTGTTAGCCCTGTGACAGACAACCTGTCCAGGGTGTTCCCTGCCCTGTGGTAGCTGGGATAGGCTCCAGACCCTGATAAGGATAAGCTCAAGAGAATGGATGGATGGATCTTTTTCACATCACTTTTTTTAATTGCAAAGTTTACAGTTTCATAAATTTCACATTCATAAATTTGCTGCCAATAAATTTACTGAACTTTCCAAAGTCCATTAAATCTAGCATCCAAAAATCCAGCATTAGCCAACTTAGCTTAAATATACCATGGTCCACTGGGTCAACAGAAGCATTGACACTGATGTGACATCCATCAGATATTATTCACTCCACAACTACAATGTGACACAAGAGCAGTGGCAAGAAATCTAAAAAAGAAAAAAAAGAAAATTATAATTATTGTAAAGACTCATTTAAGTAACAGACGACATTTACACATCCTTGGTAAATAAATAAGATCAGAAAAGCAGAGTAGTTAGAATGATTAGAAGACACATAATGTGATCGTGACCTTTATTTTTGTGCCAAACGTTACGGAGAAACACCACATTTTCAAAATGAACTGCACACACTATGAGTAATCAACCTATGCCTCAAAAAAAAAAAAAAAAAAAAAAAAAAAAACAGGAATAGAACTCTTTTGGCTCTGAACAAATTATCTTAATATAAGAGCACATAATTGGTTATGACTTGGTATTTACCGGGTGCCATTTTTGTAGTCGAATCTCATCCACATTAAATGTAATCACAGCAGTCCCATTAACTTTGGTGCAAGGCGCGACCTGAGAGTCAAGGTTGTAGGTCCCCTGCTTTCAATACTTAATGTGCTCTCTAATTAGCAATTACATTTTAGATAATGGTATATAAACTGTTGCATGGCTGTAATTGGTCATGTGAATTTTAATGGATACCAGGCAAATAAAATGGGACTATGTTGTTATTGGTAATTATAAGCTGAGAAATTATTCCATTATTGCTTACTTGCAAAGCTCTGCAATGAATGAATTTAAAAAAAAAAAAAAAAAAAAAAAAAGCCTTACAGAAAATAAATGTTACCTCTTCACACACAAAAACTACTAAATAGAATAACCAGCCCCGTTTTCAAACAAAATATTCGTCATTACACCAGAACAAAATGAAGACCTATAGCACTAATATCTTATCTATTTAACAGACAGCAGTGGAGATTTGATCTACAGAGTTCCCAGTGTCAAGATACAGTACAGCAAGAGGGCGCTACAACAAATCAACTGCAACTTAATTCAACTGTATGCAGAATCATATGATAACAATACATATATAGATATATCACTTTAATATTGAATAGAATTAATATCAAGAACATTCAACTCAGCTTTTGGAATACTAAATTTATGCATTCAAAGTAAGATGAAGGAACTTTCCAAACGCTGTGATGGTAAAGCGTGAAGAAAAACGGTGACCTGTCGGATCAGTGATGTGCCGTTTTGTTTTTAGTTTTTTTTTTTTTTTTTTCCCTTTTTTTTCCACTGTGGAATGTTTTTGTAGAAATATATCATCCTTTATTGGGGAAATTTACTGTGCTGGAAAACTCACAGAAGTCCTAATGTGATGGGGTGAGGGATGTTGGCACTTAAAAGTCATCACTATCAGGAAGGTTCTGCAAGCAAATTGTACTTAAAGAGGATTTACATGACATTAAGTCCAGTCCACAATACAAATGAAGCCCAAAAAAATTCATCTTTTTATTTTTTTTTCATTTTTTTTCCCCTGTCTTGAGGACTGCAGATTAAGGTGCTTTGTTGTCCATGATACAAAAAGGCGTCAGATTTTGCATTGTCGTTGATTTCGTTTAATTAAAAAAAAAAAAAAAAAAGTACTATACAGAATTTGAGATTTGTGTCAAGGCCATCAATCTGGTTCACCATCTTGAAACCTTTTTTTTTGTCCTTTGTAAAGAAACATTTCAAAGCTTGATCACTTGGGACATCACCTCCAGTGACCAATCACGAGAAGCGAAGTCAGGAACGCCCATATACAATATATTCATGCATGTATTCATTATGGACGAACATCATGCCTTCACCAGTTCCCCTCGAAATTAGGTGAATATTTAAACCACCATCATATCCATGTCACCCTTATTTTAAAACCTCTGATGTGGTTTATTCAAATACTAAGAATTAAATCATTATATTATATTATATGAATCCACAACAGGGCAAAATAAAAAGAGAGAAGGAGGCCCGCGACAGCCTATCAGATCAGGTAGTAGTGAGGAAACAAGAATGTCAGCACCCTGTAGAAAAAGTTTCATTAAAAGGTGCCCTGTAGAAAAAAATTATGAACCAGTCTGATCTTTCAGTGAACTCTTGTAATAGGAAGTTATAAAACACATCACCCTGAAATGAAATACCAAGAAGAGTAATGACATACGTGCCCCATTCGGGCTTATGCAGGAACATCTTACTCTTTAACTCTCTTTAAAAAAAAAAAAAAAAAAAAAAGGGGAGAAAGTGGCTTTATTTGCCTTTCAGTGTCTCCTCTCAGTATCATTAAATCATCAGACACTGAAAGTAAGTTAAAGCTTCTAAAAAAGGTGCAATAAAAGTCTTCATCTTAGCATGATCGTATTTTAACAAATATAGTAAGAACTCTTTTTTTCATACAATTTTTAATCTGCACATTTCTGCAGAAATTCTGACATTGCGATAAAATCTGAATCTCAAAATTGATTTTTGAAACTATTTTCATTTACTTTTTATGTTTTTTTTTTCATTTATAAACCAAAAGAAAAAGAATGTCAACAAAAAATTAACACTCACGACAATCATAACATTATTATCCAATATTATCTATGACGTCTCTTTCCGTTACAGTTTTGCCATCAAGATTAAGTGGAAATAATGCTACATTTGTACTGAAAAAAGATGAAGAAAAGCATTTCAGCATTTCGCTGCACCCATTAAGAATGGATATCAAGTGAATAAGTCATTTCTCTCTGTAATACAGCAAATATGCCTTCAGTGACTCAGGCAGCGGTAAAGCCATTATTTGGTCTCTCAACACGTTCACTTGCTTGAGGGGTTCATTGTCGCCAATGTCTCTGTCCTCCTCTTCCTCCACCTCTTTGTGTTCTTCCTCCGTGTGCTCCTCCTCTTCGCTCTCCACCATCCGCGGGATCAGCTGGTTGCCTACAAAAACGTAGGTGTTGATGCGCCGCCTGCGACAGCGCCTGCGTTTGCGCTTCTGGGGGACTCTCTGCGTCGTCCCCTTGCCCTGACTGTCCTCGTTGGCCAGGTTTCGGAGAGTGCGGCGTATGTAGATCCGAGAGAGATCCTGAAGGCTGCGGACAGTCACTGGGGCTGAGGACAAAGAGAGATGACACGGTGCTTCAGGGCGGTGCGCCACACAAATAAGAATAATCCATACAGCCGCACCAGTCCTTCAACTAGGTCAGCATAAACGAGCGAGGATGTGAAAGAGAAAAGTGTCTCGGTATTTCAAGGAGAGGAATAGCTGGGTCTAGGAAGCGGCCGCGGTGCGAGCTTCATATGTCAAAGCCAATAACGCTTCAGGAGTCGTCACATCACGCATTGAATTTAAAATATTGCCTGCTTTGCACTTCAAGATGAGTTAAAGATAATGAAACACAAAAACTGGGAGGTTTTTTTGTTTGTTTGTTTGATGAGGCTGGGGAACTTACGCAGATGGACAGTGTCAGGCTTCTCTCCATCAGCTCTGCTCTGCTGGACCAAGGGGGCAAAGGACACCGCCAAGATGTTTTTGCTTTCCCACGTGCTCTGGCCAGTCCTGGTTATCTGGGTCAGCTGTATAAAGAGACAAAAACTGAAGTCTACACTGAAAAACATCAAATGCTTCACATTTAGCAAGGAGCAGTGGAAACATTGGGCTCAGGTGAATCAAAAGATAACTTTTACTCGAGTCGACATGTACACCTGTTACTGTGGGTGTAATAAATCCCAATCCAATAAGAGGCCTCTATCACACCACCATGGGGAAAAGTCATCCTTCTAACTGCTTCCATCCACACGCACCAAGTCTTACACAACCACAGCATGCTTGTTAGGCTCATTTGAATTGAACAGACAAGCTAAAGGTAGCTTCATTTTCCATATACCTTCCAAATTTGGCTTATTCTTGTAAACTTAGCTGCAGGCTTAGACATCCCTGCCCCAAATCTCTCTCTCTAGCGGCTATAACCTGCAGGCACTGAATAAAAATCAGAGGACCAAGGAGACGACTTCTGTCTGTGCTCCTCGTTGTTTCTCACCTTTACCCAGTGTATTCATGCCAGAAACATCATTTAGTTTTATGACTTTTAGCATTTATTTCCAATGAGCTATTAATGGATTTACACTGTGGGTTAAATTTCATTGCCACACTCTTTTTTTTTTTTTAAATAAACAGAAGAAAAAAAAAGTACATTATGAAATTTTCCAAATACAATTAGCTTCCAGCAAAGACTCAAAAATGTCTGAGCATTGCATAAAATTGTTTGGCCATATAAAAGCAACCGCTAATCGGGTGCATTTAAACTCCTGAAAAAAGACATTTATCACACAGAAAATTCAACAAACATTAGATATTCATTATTTTAATCTGATCTCTTTTGCAAAAGAGAAGAGTTAATTAGAGAAAAGAACCACAATGCAAGCACTCCACTGCTGCTCTTACTACAATCTGGCCGATACCAATACTTGTCAATTTAAAATCCGATGTATAAGCCAATAGTTACTTTCTACTTTCTTGCAGACACATGACACACAAACAGATTTCGCTAACATATTTACTTGATTACGATCTGACGACTCTGCTAGGTTCAGCTGGTTGTTCCAAACAAGTACTGCCAACAGGAAAGTTGCGGCCTCTAGTGGACAAACTGGTTTAACAGTTTCTCCTGCCACTTTTTCAAATTGTATGTATTGGTTATTATAAGTGCTGTGGCGGCACATAGCTGACATTATCAGAGAACATCGACCTGCTGATAAATCAGTCGGGTTCTACTACCGTGAAAGATAAAATTGAAACAGAAACATTTTGCATCTGAAAAGCTAAAAGCCTTAAAGTCTTTGTCCTTTTGCTTCATGACATATCAATATCAAAAGACAGAAGATTAATCCAAGAGACATAAATGATTACATGAGACATCAATCACCCATCATTATGTTGGCTCGGGTCATAACGAGTCTGCACTGTGACAGTTCTCAAAACAAGTTAAAAGTCATATGAGGTTGCTGACTCAGTGTGCACTGTTAGAACTTCGCAGGGGGAGGTGTGATGAGGCTTGGAGGGGGGCTGATAAAGAAGAGGCTATGAAGTCCATCCATTCATAGCCATCTGTAAGGGGCACAGACCAACTGCAAGGTCTCTGTGTGATTAAGACAAGCATCTTTTTTGTGACAGCATAATAAATCCACAATTTTCCCGATCTCAGTATTTTTGCCATAACCGAGCAGTTCTCGGCTTTACTCTGACATTTTTCCAAGTCTAACAGTAATTCCCAAATGAACGCATGAAGACTTTTATGGTTTGTTTTGGACATCTATAACATTCACTTCCTTGTGTCAATGTATAAAATGAGTGGGGGGGTGGATACAGATAATAAAGTTTCTTAATGCTGCTTCCAGTGCTGAAGGGTGTCATTTTCAAAAAGCTCCACACCGCCTTTCCCCTTACTGGAATGGGTGTTTCATATTTGTCCACTCTGGGGAGTAATTTCAAAAAGCTCCAGAGGAGATGGAGATGGGGGATGTCGGCTTGGTGCTGATGAAAGGCCACAACAGAGGAAAAAAAGATGCGTTTTGAAAATTATCCACATCAGTGTGAACATGGCCTGGGTAAATCTGGGGCTGTAGTGCTTTCAAGCCGTTAGATCAGAATTGTGTTAATTATTTTCTCTGCCATGATTAATAACTTTGCTGCCACCCTCTCCCTTCCCTTTTTTACTTTATTTAAAAAAAAAAAAAAAAAATAGTATAAAATCTGATTGATTTCCTTTAAGCATGTTTTCCCTCTATGGTCTGACTTCAGAGTGTCGTCCTGTGTAACTACTAACATAAAACATTCAACCCTTGGGTCACGATATCTGATCAAGGCCAAGCTTTACTTCAGTTCCTTTTATGGCCCAAACGCACTGACCATGAATCCGTCACAATCTTTAAACTTCTTACTGGAAAAGGTTGCTGTCAACCGTTTCCCCACCAACATCCCGAAATATCCTCAGTGCCCTCTTACATGCCCTGCAGACTGTCCACACTCACCTATCGTACTTTTTTAAATAAAACATTTATTTATACAGCACTGTGTGTACTCTGTACACGGCTGCTTAAATCCAGGTGCAGCCGCGGCTCAATAATGGATGGGAAAGTTTCATAACTAAGCCTACTAGGTCAAAGCCATTTTCCCTTGTTTTCCCTTGTGTGTTAGCATTTTGAGCAGCAATCACAATGTGTCGATTTCGTATCAGTCCGGTGACTTGCAGCACTTACCTGATCCTCTATAGGCATCACCAGAATGCCTCCAATTTTGAGCAGTACTTTCATGTAATTTTCATGGTCCTTTTGCACTCCAGCGCCACAATAAATGCGATCGTACTGGTGGCTGTCTGTGGAGATTTCAAGGCAATTCCCCACCACAAAGACAGGTTCACAGAACTCAAACCTGTGAAAGAAATAATCAGACAGGTAAGGAATAAAATAATGTTTTGGGGGGGTTTTTTGCAAAGCCCATCATCACATTTGTAGACTGCTTGGCAGAAATATACATGAGAGATTACATATTTAAGACGGCAAACGGTCACTAGTGCCTCCTATTCAGTAACAGCCACTTCTTTTTCAAGAGGACACTTTATGTTTTGGGGGATAAATTTATTAGCATTCTTTTGGCAGGGCGTTAGATAAGAGGATTGACTCTCACTCTCATGTCTTTATGATAAATATGCAGCTGGAGCCAGCAGGTGGTTAGCACAGCTAACCCATTTATTGCACCGGTGTGACAATTAGTAACAGATTAATGCATTTAAAGGCTTATGAGATGCCACAACAGAGCAGAGCACTTTGCAAAAGTCACACACAAGATTCAAAAACTGTGAAAAGCCACAACTATTATAAGCAAATTATGTGCAATGAATAAAACTTGGGTTTTTTTTAATCCATTTTTCTGTAAGAAAAAAAAAGATCAAAGAAGTCTGCACTATAAAAAAAACAAAAACCAAAATAACTGCATGACTCTTTTAGTCCCTCAACATATACCATCTTTGAATAAGCATAAATGTATTCAATCTTTTTTGCAAGCAGCAGTCAATAAGACTAAATTGGCCAACTCTGATGTTTGGCAGATAAATTGGTGCATCGCAAACAGAAATTCAGTATTTCAGTAAGACAGAAATCTACCAGGGATGAGTACTTGCATACTGAGAGGAACCAATGCGGCACCTTGGCAAAGGACAATGGTTTGCAGCAAAAGTTGAGCTTGGTTCAACTTTTTTTTTGTGTGTCAAATGACTTGTTTTGCTGGAGTCCTTCGTTTTGGCATCCCCGCTGCACTGACTCACTGGCTTCAGTCAACTGAATGAGAAGGCTGCTTTTTGGGTGCAGGGCTAACGTCAGCCTAAAAACTGCCTGAACACTTACTCGCCGTTTTACAGGTGGTCATGTGTGGAGCGGTTTCCTGCCGAGAGCCGTTCACCAGGCAACCACCAGAGATTCAGGTGAACGTGTAGTCGGGCAGGTAGTGAAAGCGAGCTTAAGAAATAAAATGGCTCTCCCATATAAGCATATACTCACTTATCAAAGCTGTTGCTATTCTTTATGAAGTCATCCAGTTTCTCTCTGGCATATTCAACGACATCTTTGTGGAGCTCAACTCCATGGTTCACACCAAATGGCCCTTAGGAGGGGGGGTGCAAACGAACAAAAGCGGGAATAATATCGTCATTTAACTCAGTCATTAGATAATGTGTAAAAGTGCTGCATATTAATTCATGGCCTCCATTATTTACCAAGCAAAAAAGCCCAATTCTTGCTGATTTCTGCTTCTCAAATCTGAACATATGCAAATATACACTGCTTATCTGACATTTATTAGGTTTTTAGTGCTATTTTTGGGGAACATATTATAAACCAATTGATCGACAAAGACAATATTCAGTAGCATCAGTGATGTCATTTATTGGAGTCACTTAATCATTTCCTCTAAATTTGTCCATGTGGACTTTAGAGAACATCTAAACACCTCCCACAATAAGGGTATGCCAAGATTACCTATGATGAGGCCAACCATTGTGCTCAGGTAGCCGGTTCCACTGCCCAGATTGAGGAAAGAAAGTCCCGGCTGCAGTTTCAGTGCCTCCATCACCTCGGAGTATATACACGGAGCGGACAGGTGTATGTTACCGTGCTTCCAGGCCAAATCTTTGTAGGCATTGTCCCGATAGGCGTCCAAATAGTAGTCACCGCGGTCTATGGCCCGAAAAGCCTGCTCGACTTTTTCTGTGCGGATATACTGAGCCTCTTTCAGGTTATCAATTAGGTCATCATTGTCCTCTCCGGCGCTCACAGCTCCCCCCATGGCGAAAAGAGAAGAGGAAGCCTTAGGGGCGAACTCGTTTTCAGGATGACTGTTTCGTCCTCAGAGGTGCATGGAGATGAACGGCTGTGCTGCCGCTGTGGCTCCTCGAGTGTCAGTTCAGACAGAGTTCATGTCCAGGCAGCAAGTGACCTGAGAAACACAGAAAAAAAGTGAGATAAACACACTATGGCATTAACGCCTGTGAGGGAGCAGTGTCTGGTTAAATCTACAAGTGAAGTGCAGATTTAAAGTGCTGATAAAAAGAGTTTTATTAATCCACAACTGAGATTGTCTTATGATGAAAAATTAATGAGTGAGAGAAAGGGACTAAAAGAATGAAACATGTATTTTACTACCATTTTTTTAAGCATCCCTTCAGGATGAAACAGATTTACAAAGTATTAAATGTGCAGTGCCTTTGTAAAAGAATGGCCATCACGCTGTCATGATGAAACAAATCCAGTAGTACAGTGACAAGCAGGCCTTCCCTCTACTGTTGGTTTATGCTTTATCTAATGTACGTAGACCCTTTTCCCCAACACATATCAGGCATGTCACAGCACAAATACAGTTAGTGACCCTAAATTTAATTTTGTTACAGAGGCTGTGGAATAACACATGGCTCGCTGTTGCGGCTTACAGGAAAATACTTAATGGAAGAAAAGCATCATTAATGCAATTTGTTATCTGTGCTTCTCTTGCAACAACAAGACAAAACGTGATATAAAAGAAGCTGAAGAAGAATGCATCACACTGTCTGCTTTTGCTGTAGATGAAAAGATTTGTTTAAGAGAATATTTAAAAGACAAATACCAACAGTTCATCATTTAAGGTTTTAAAAACTATTTATAAACTGTTAGAGCCCTGCAAAGATGTGCTGGACAGTTTTGTGATGGGCAGAAATAATTCCCAGTAAATCAATAATGAAAATAACCATCAACATTTTCAGAATCATATTGGATCCTTTGACTTTCAGATATTTTCACAATAAAAACCTGCTGCGAGGCATCTGCAGCTGAGACTCTGTGCCCCAATGTCATGTCATATTCTACTGTGGAGTCTGTTATGTCCACAGGGCAGATGTGGAGTGATGTAACAGAAAGCTGACATTAGAGGAGGGCAAGATGGACACAAGCTTCCATCACAGCACATATGAAAGTTTCTAGAAACAGTGTTAAAACAGCTATGAGAAAACACAGCAGTTTTGGGGGTTTTTCCTTCTCAAGCCAAAAATAATATCCAAATCTTGTGCAAGACTTCCTGATCCTCAGCACTGGCTATACGAGCCTGCACGCTGAGAAATCTCAAAGAAAAAAATTCCCTAATGCAACCATTCCAGCAAAATCTGCAATGTTGGAGTTATCAGTCTGTACATCACCATAATGTCAAAGCCCAAAGATTAGCCTGATGCTAATCAAATTATAGGTTTGTTTAAGATAGATTGTGATAAGAGATATCTACAATGGCTTCTGGCTTCTTCCCACAGTTCAGAGACATGCAGTTAGTGGAGTTAGGTTAGTTGGAGAATCTAAATTGCCCATAGGTGTGAACGTGAGTGCGGATGGTTGTCTGTCTCTTTGTGTTAGCCCTGCATCAGGTTGGCGATCTGCCCAGGGTGTACCCCGCCTCTTGCCCTATCGTAGCTGGGATAGGCTCCAGCCCACGGTGACCCTAACAAGGATAAACGAAAGAGAATGGATGGATATCTACAAAGACAGACAATGTAAACATAGCCATTTAGAGCTCAACCAATATAGAATTTTAAAACCGATACTCATATTTGGCTATCCAATACTCTGAAATGTCGGACAATATTTTTTTCCTTTTGACATGTTTCACTCACTCATGTTTCATTCACTTGGTCAGAATCTCCCCGACTCTGCTTGGATTG
Source organism: Oreochromis aureus (assembly GCF_013358895.1). Taxonomy (NCBI): domain Eukaryota; kingdom Metazoa; phylum Chordata; class Actinopteri; order Cichliformes; family Cichlidae; genus Oreochromis; species Oreochromis aureus. The sequence goes on from NC_052959.1 coordinate 18,400,271, forward strand.
AGAGGTTGTGTATGTGCCCTCTATGCAGCATCAAATCCTGTCATATCTTTACTTTTTAAATTTCCATGCAGATAAATAACAAACAAATAGCCAATATCGAGTGATAATATCGGCCTTGTAAAATAATCAATCGGGCTATAAAAATATTTTAGTTGTAAGCAAGAATGTGCACATAATACAGTTATGTTGCCTATAATCCACTTTTATTTTCAGTTACATTATGGAGGGTTTTTTTTTTGTCTTCTAAATCTTTTTTACAGGTGCATCTTTGTCCTGCCCTAAAATGCATCACCCAGTCACCATCGGGCAGGTTACAATTAGCTTTAGCCAAGACGACTGAACGACGGCTGAGATTCTATGCCAACAAAAAAGGTAATAAAAATCAAATAATTAAGCAAAACAAAAGTGTTTCAAGAAGTTTGTGAAGACACAACAGAACCAGTATATCAAACACACAATGTTTTTAAAGTCAATAGTTTTAACTATTTGTGATCTCAAGTTTGAATCAAATTAAGTGGGATTTTTTTTTTCCTTTAGAAAGAAAGACAAAAAAAACCCCATCTCTAATTTTCTTTACTTTTCTTTTTTTTTTTAATATTTTATTACTTTTAATTGACCAGACATTTAAGCTACTTCTGGCCACTTAACACAATTACAAAAATAAAACTGCTGTTTATTTGAATGTCTTACAACTAATCAAGATGTGGTGTTAAAAAAAGGAACAAGGAAGGAACCAAACAGCTGTGAAACCTGCCATTTAAGGCTGAGTTTCAGCTGAAATATGAACTGCTCTTTTGGTGCTTACATTACAAATAATGACCTGCTGGATTTCCTATGTAATACAGCACAGTAGCTGTAAAGAGAAAACTCCTGACATGTGCCAGTTTCTCAACATTTTATAAAGCTTTGATAACAAAAAATATCAAACCCTTTACACCCTGCGATGCAGCCGAGGGAGACAGGTTCTGAATTCCTTCTCTGCCTCCTCAGCATCTCCACATCTGACTCAGCTAATAAAGATTAAATTCAGAGGTGACTTTGTAGTGGGAGGCCTAGTAAGGTAATTTTCCATTGGCAAAAAAAGAACCATTGATTCGCTCACCATCACTTGATGTACAGCAGTGTATTTTTTTTTTTTTTAATCCTCCTTTTTCACTCTCTAAGCACTGAAAGAAAATCCAGGAAAATGGGTCAGTGGAGGTATTCAAGAAAAGTGCTTTTGGGCACTGCTGTACACTCAAACCTCTGATTATCAACAAAGTCCTTTAAAGACAAATCAAGAAAGACCAGCCAGGCAATAAGCTTATTTTAAACAAAGAAAAATACCTCTTTGTAACAAGTATTCACTGGTAAACACACACATGACGTCCCGAGTTAGGCCCCCCACAAACTGAAAGTGCGTCAGCGTCTCAGGTCATGAGTGTCTGCTTGACCCGGTTATAAACACCTCACTGAACGTGTAACAGATCCTCCAGCAACACAGGATCAGCTCTGGAGCTGCAACCAAATACGACAGGCCTGTCTAGGCAGTGCACCAGCACAAGCACTCGACCGATCAGCAGACAGTGTGAGGTAAACTGATAATCCCGATGGTTAATAGCATTTAGTGTGTAAACTCAGACAATTTACAGCCTTGTTGGCAAAAAACAAGAAACTAAATGCCTATGTGCCTGTGGCTTAATACCACGGCACTTTTCCAACACAATTTGTATTTGCAGAAAACTAATCAGTAAATCTTGTAAGAAAGGTACAGAACTAGTCTCAATTGTGCTATAAAGAGCAGGCCGGAGTCATTCTGATGCTGTAAAGCTAGGATTCAAGCAATGAAAATAAATACAAGGTTCAAGAGGAGAACTTAAAGCTGTTCACCTATAAAGTCTACTTTTATGATACCTATAATGTTAAGGCTTGTTGACACTGTCATAGTGAAGTTAATTCTATTACCTGTTTAGTGAATTTCTACCACATAAACAGCTCCTAACAAAATGCAGTCCAGTGCAGCACCGCCTTCAACTTCAAGGTCACTATGTAACTAGCTGGACTTTAAACCTGCATAAGCAGCTGTATTCGAGTACTTCATTTGTACTGGTGACAGATGAGGACATTCGTGATTCAACTTTTGTTTTAATTGAAGTTTCTTGAGGGAAATTTATGATAGTTGTGTCTCAATTTTACTGCAGCAGAAAAAGTTAGGATCAAACGTCTACTGCCTGTTTTGTCCATTTATGTAATAATTAATGTAAGTAATTATTAGTACAATGTTGATGTCTGTTTTGCTCTGCAGAGAGAGATTGTTGGAATTCAACCAAAGGCAGAGGCTGGACTTGCATGCAGCCCTCCACAAAGCTAACAGCACGTTGCCCAACAGTAATGATGCTGTGCATAGGCTGAATGCTGATTAGTTTACAAAGTTGGCTTGAACAGGAGGAAAAAAGCAACAGTGGAAGTGCAAGGAAGAAAAAAAACAAAGAAGCAAAAAACATACTTGACTCCAGGTGAGAATACATAACTACAGCATGTAAATGGTGGTTTGCTTCGTAGCATCTGCACAAAGTCCTCTTGGAAGCAAGATGCACTTAATTTCAGTGGTCTCCAACACAGAACTGCATGTATAGAATCAGTCAAATTTTTCACAAAATAAAAAGGCTATAAAAATCTTTTTTCCCCCCGCTGGGAAATTACACTTCTACCACCATCATTGTCATGTCTCCCCTAGATTTCATTCCAGGATTGTTTAATTTGCCACATCTCTCTTAGGATATTTCTGACCTGCAGACCACCAATGCACTCCAATGTCAGAACCTTTCCATTTTAAAGAGTGCACTCAATGGGATTCAACCTAATTGTGTTATATCCATGTCTGTATCTGCTTAGTTCATGTGAAGTTTACCTAACGATACAGTAAATACATTTCATTGCAAGATCTGCACAATTCCCATGAGAAGTTGCGATGGTGGTGAGAAAATTTTCATTTAGGATTACTTTTGATTTGACAGAGCCTGTTCGTGTTGTACTGAAAAGGCCAGATCTAAGCATTTTCCCACACATATCTACATTAAATGCTGCAAAGACTGGAGTTCCAGTCATTTACTTTACAAGCCAAGTTCAACCTTTAAAAACTCATTTTCCATTAGAGCGGTAAATTACAATGATAATCTCTCTTTAAGATTTAATCTTTTATTTGCATGACGAACTAAGATCCTGGAGTCCAATGTGCTGCTCACCAATGTACAACCCACGCACATGCAGGTCATGGAGAGGCTTTTCCTATGGCTCCACCATCAGGCTAGTGGTGGTAGCGATCAAATGAAAAGTGTTTTTGTTACGTGTGTAAATTTCACCACGCGATTCTGTGTTAATTAGCCACAAACAGCGAGAAGACATGACAGTAAAGGTGTGTGTTGTACCAGGCTAACAACAGGGGCCGACTCTTCATTTGTGCAAACCTGCTCAGATTTATTAATTTTTTTTAAAAATCCACCAGCTATTTTTACTTGAATCCTCTAATTTTTGCCCCTGCCGTCTTTGTGTACTTATGATTAGGAGTCACACAGTTCCACGATAACAGTGAATTTCTGGGTCAAAATCAAAGCAATGTTTTTACTCAAGTAGGAATTACTTTATCTCAGTTTGGTGCTAGATGAAAAAAAAGGAAGTTAAAATGAAGTTATTTGCATGTTGCCTTTGAAATCCATTAAACAGTTTCCTAAACAACACATTTAAAATAGCAGTTTGAGAGCAAAAAAAATACAAGATATTCAAGGATATTTTCTGAAAATCTATAGATTTTTACTCAAATATAAGAATGTAATCAATAGATAACTATGACTGCAACTTACTGTTGTTGAATTATCAGCATTTACCATCAGAAAATTTATACACTTTATTATTAAAGTTTTATAATTGTCATAAGCTAGGTAATATAAAATGTATCAATTTACCTTTGATAATACATTTAGACATCAACCACTAAGATATACATGTCACACTTTATTGGTTTGGAATACACCTGGTTTTGAAACTGCTCCTATTATACTCTGAAATTATGTTTTTCTACTTTTGTTTCAAGATAATTCTTTTTTAATGTTTTCCCAGGTCAGTGGCGCTTAAACCTTTATCACAATAACATCAACAGGCAACTTTACCACTGGTCAGGACCCTGAACACAGACTTTTTGACGGTCTATCAGCCTGGAACACATTACTGCTGTCTGTTTTTAATGTCTGTATCAACAACTATATTGAACGCAACGGCATTTATGAATTTCAGTCTAAGCATGTATGGTGGTGCATCTCAGAGTCACACTAAATGTGTGGATAGTCATGGGTCATGTCTGCAGACCTAATTTTTAGTATCCAGAAACATAAGAACTCACTGCTTCTGGCTTCCAGCTATTGTCTACCTTATGTTACTGCTCATCGTTCTTATCTACTTTGACTCTGTGTTAGTCCTAATCTCTCGTGGACTATTCTGCACCTGTCATATAGCTACAGTTGTGGTCAGATTTTTAAATACACTCACCATGAGCATGAGTGTCATGGTAATGTTGGACTTTTAATGATTTCTTTGAACTGTTGAGTATAAATAAATACACCCTTGTAAATATTTGAGTAGTTTAATGTCTCTTACCGAGTTGCACCTCGACCAGATACTTTTGGTAGCCATCAACAAGCTTCAGGCATAACTCTGGCTGAATATTTGACCACTCTTCTTGGCAGAATTGGTGGAGTCCATTTAAATCGATCGGTTTTCTGGTGCGCACCCAGTTTTTAAGCATAGTGAACAAATTTTTAATAAGACTGAGGTTAGGGCTTTAGGAAAACTACTCCAGAATATTACTGTTGATTTCATTTTACTGAAGACCAGTTCTGATGTGTGTTTGGGATCACTGTCCTGTTGGAACATCTGTGTCCAAGTTTCAACTGTCTAGCTCAAGGGTGTCAAACTCATTTTCCACCGTGGGCCACATCATGCCCACTTTGATCTTAAGCAGGTAGCTCATTGCTCAGACTGTCCAGTTTTCTTTTGTTGTTTTTTAACTAGTCATTAAAAAAAAGATTTCTATAGCAATGGTAGATTGGTGCGCAACAAGAAAGCGAATAATGCAGCAAATAGATTTTTAATGGGAAACTACTGGTCTCAAAGTACACCAAGAGAAAGCAGTGCAGGAAGTACGATTTTATTGTGGTGGAAGCAAAACAGCAAAGGTAACAGAAAAATCACTACGGGGGGGGGGGGGGTTGTTTGTTTTTATAAACATGAAGCGTAGTTTTGGTCTTCTTTTGCTGCTAGTTCAGCGAACTTTAGTCAGAGATTGATGAAACCTGCAGTTTCAGGATGTGTCAGATGTCTGCTTTCAGCTCCTGACAGCACATCTGTGTATGCACCATGCGCTTTGTTTACATCTTTTTGCAGAATCTGTTCACCTGCTTTTTAATTGTTTGCCGTTTTAGCTGTGTTTGGTGGTTGCTGAAATGGTTTTGTGGGCTTTGAGATCCTGACGTTTCTGTGGATACCACACGTCTATATTCAAGTAACAGACCTGGTGGTACATCGAATTAAACCAGATGTTCTCCCTCTCGCCTCTGGTACGGGGGGGCACTGGGGTTGAACAAGTTAATTGTTTATTGTTTAATTACTTTGTGTAGCATTAATGGCCATAAGGGAGGTTTTTATTAGTAGGAAAAGCTGTAAAACTTATGAAAATACAGTTAAAAGACCAAAGTTTATGCTTGTGCTCGTTTGTGGTGAGCAGCACATCAAACAAGTTAAGAATTATAAATGGCTTCAAGCACAAATGCAGATGCTGAGCCATGGCCTGCTGGTACAGTTACAGTTAAGGTGAAGTTCAAGAATTTGGAAGTAGTCCTTCATTATTCTCTCTACCTTGTGCAATGTACAAGTACCACTGGCAGCCAGACAACCGCAGAACATGATGTTACCACCACCGTGCTTGACAGTTGCTACAGTGTTCTTAGGTTTGAAAGCTTCACTTTTACTTCTCCAAACATGCTTCTTGTCGTGGTGATCAAATATCTGAATCTTTGTTTCATCTGACGTTAAAACTTTTCTCCAAGCATTTGGCTTGTCCATGTGGGCAGCTGCAGATTTCAGTCCAGCTTGAAGGTGTTGATTTTAGAGTAGGGGCTTCTTTCTTGGTCTGCACCCTCTCCGTCCATTGATGATGTAAAACTCATTTCACTGTGGACAGTGACACTCAGGTTTGAGCAGTTTCCAGTTTGTGACAGGCTGCAGCCTTGGTGGTTCCTGGGTTGTTCCCGACACTGGTACGTTTTCATCCTTGGTGCAGGTGTGAACACAGTAATCGCACTTGGTTGCGGACCAAAACAACTATATCGAGGGTATGTTATAGTGTATATATATATTTAAGCTGTGTGTATACTTCTGACCTTATAGATAAGAGAAAATCCAAAACAAATTTAAACTTGTGCACCCAATTTTTGTTTATTTATTTATTTGTTTTTTTTAAGTTCTTAAATGTGTGTTGTACAATCACTCCATCCTGGAAAAAGAACAGTTGAAAGAAATCACTAAAAGCCCCAAATTATTGTAACATTCATGCCATGATGAATGTATGTAAACTTCTGACCACAACTTTAAAATAAGACAGGGGTGTAATTTCCTTGCATAAATAGACTGTATATTTTCTTTACTCGTTTCAGTTATTACCAGCAAAATAGTTGCATGTTTAATCATTTGGGAATTTACCCTGATTTATTTATTTATTTATTTAGACAGAGATCTTGATCCCCCCAGTCTTCAGCACAAAGTTACGCCGATGAAATAAGATGAGGTTTATGGCAAGGGCTTAGCCTACAGGTTTCCATTTTCTGGTCCCTTGCTCATATAAGTAAATAATCATGAGGTTATTTGATAAGTTAGTTGCAGTCATACTCATCAGAATTCAGAAAAAAATACTTTAGTTTTTAAGTTGTGGTGCCTGTATATCTATATAGGTATTACAACCTACATATATTTTAGTTTTTTAGGCTGTTGAATGGACTAAGATACAATCAGTGACACGTCCCCAATGAGGTGCTGTTTATGGGAGGAATGCAGTCCCCAGGTTTGCGCCGTTTTCTGGTCACTCGGCTTTTACATGCAATGGTGTCCACAGATGTTCCCCAAATTCCCACAACTGACACCTGGTGAAGCCAATCCGCGCGCAACTTGGTCACGTGTTCGCGGTTGCCACACAGACCGCAGCTTGTCAGCCAATCAGCGGCCAATCAGACTTTCTTCGCACTGCGTGTGACGATGGGGCAAAACAACAACAACAACGGCGTTTTCATGAAACCCTGTCAAGCGTTATTAATCACGGCTCACCCTCAATCAAAGTCGTCCGCACCTGTGAGAAACATAAGCCAAGCACTCATTAAAGCAGCTGTCAAACAGCGAGAGGCTGTGGTGTGTTTGAGGCTTTCATGCAGCTTTTGTTCCCACTTGTCGACCAAAACGCAGTTGCTGGCCAGCTCTCTGCAGTGCGATTAACCCCAATCTTTAGCAGCAACTAGCTAAACCGGTTTGGTAAGGAGAGGATAAAATATCAGACTCGTGTATCATAACAGAAATATTCTAACAGGGGAAAAAAAAACCGATCATAAATAAGATCTTTCGGAGTATAATTTCGCCCGAGAAAGCTCGCACTTCTGTTAGAAAAGTCACCCCGGGCCCACTCGCAGCTTTAGCGTGTGCGCTCAATATATAAATAAAGTAGAATACGAATTTAGATGTGAAATTATGTGTTCCAGGTAGAAGCTGAGGGTTTGAGTTATCATTCAGTGCAACACAACGCTATGCGAGTTGCAGTTAAAGCGGGCTAACGTTAGCTTTCTGTGGGCCTGAGTGCGCCATCACTAAAAACAGACAAAGCAGGTTAGGTAAGCTCGCCTCTTTATCCTGCCGTTACACAGTTAGCAAACACACAGCGCAGGTACTTAACCATGTCACACCACGGAAAGCTAATACAGCTGCCAACGACAACACAAAGCGTGTAACTCTTACACAAACAGCCGCTGGCTAAATAACGAATTCCAAATAAGAAATACTCACAATGCCGTGTCGCATTTACTCATTCCTCGTAAAGCGCTGTTCAGTGCGACGGTCAGTGACAGCTACTTTCACACACCAGCGGCTTCTTCAAGTGGTTAAGTACCAGTTTACTGCGCTAACTAACCAGCTGGTTGGTTGGAGAGATAAAGTAGCAAAAGCGAGCAGTTGTGTCGAAGTGCAAGAAGAAAGAAACAGCTGAGAAGAGGATGTAAACAGAGGTCACGTGGTTTTAAAACGTCGTTAGAAGGAAGCACTGTTGCTCTCGCTGCTATCTATGCTATCTGTTTATCTTTGCAAAACCAACTGGGATTTTTTTTTTTATTAGTGTTTGTGTGCGCGTTTAAATTATGTTTGTTTACCTTTATTTCATCAGGACGTTCCGCTCAAATCAAAAATCCTTGATTTGAGCGGAAGAGTGACGTGGCCGAGGTATAGTAGCCGCACAAATTTAGTATATTATAAATGCAACAAAATACAACTTAAAATGCAAGATATACAACATCAAATCTTCTAGTGCATCTCACAAATGTAGAATGTTGTGAAAAAAGTTGTTTTGCTTCACATTTTTATTAAAAACTCTATATTTAATACATATAAAGTGGAGCATTTTAAAGTTTTTGTTGTTTTAATTTTAAATATTATGGCTTGAGTCACCTTTAATTTCTTCGTATTTTACTTCCAAAAAGCTGGGCTTTCTTTTAATTTTTAAAGGAGTTTTTAATAACAGTCCTTTGGGTTTTCTAGAGGTCTTCCAAACTTTAAACAAACATAATTTTCAGAAGAATAATTTTTGTTTTTTTGTTTCTATGTTGAGTCGCTTGACCCTGACCTATGAACCAAGCATAAAAAAGTACCTTACCAGAGGGAAGAACCGGTGTTGTTTACACATAACAGATGACTTAGCAAATAAACAATTCTAGATGGCATTTTTAGGCATTTTGTTACTAGCAGCCTGTCACAAAAATCGTTTGTTCAAATTTCTTTAGTTGAATCTATGCAAAATGCCAGATAACACAGTTTGACACAGTTTATCATTTTTGCACCAACAAGGTGAATCCCAAAGTGCTATGTGCAGAAAACCTGGCATATCTTAGCATGGTGTGCAATGCCTCCCTAAAATACTGAGGAAACTGGACATGTCGAGAACAGAAGAAGTGACAGGCCTAAAAAATGCATCAGAGTATCTGAGAGTCATGTGCTTAAAAAAGAGAGGAAAAAAAAAACAATTAGTAAAGACACAGCACCTCAGAGATGGTAAATGTATTCTTCCAGTCAATGATTCTTATATAGCACTTTTCTGCTCTAGCACTCAGTGTGTTACACAACATACACTCATTGACACATGTGCTTTTTTCTCCTACACTTCTGACTTTCCATCTAACATTTACACACATTGATACTTTTATATAATTAATATTTTAGAGAGCAACTTGGGTTTCAGTATCTTCTCCAAGGATACTTGGGCATGCAGACTGGAGCAGCCAAGGATTGGACCACAACCCTTCCAGTTAGTAGGTGTCCTGCTCTACCTCTTGAGCTACAGACACCCCTTCTGGGGTGCAGCTGTTCATTCAGCTGTTCCATTCCACTGAAGCTTGCTCAGAAATGGTCTCATTTCAAGAGTGGCTGTCAAGAAGCCATTCTCAATGAGGGGAAAGGGGAGAAAAGGCTGTTATATGCCAGATCAGACTAGAACTGAACTGAAAATAAGTGGCAACAGGTCTTATGGAGTGATGAATCCAAATTTAAATGTTTTGGTTCAAATTGTCATCAATATGCACAAAGGAAGTCAGGATAGAGATAACACAGTATCTACAATCATCTTTAAAACATGATGGAGGCTCTGTCATGGTTCGGGGCTGTTTTTCAGCCAGTGGTGTTGGAGGTCTTGTCATAAGTGATCCACCATGCAACAATATACGATATAATAATACAATGCATGACAATGATCCCAAAAACAGTGCTAACACAGTTAAAGCCAGGAAAGCACAGTGGAACACTATCAGTCATGGACTGGCCTCCTCGGGGCCAGCACCTCAACAGTGTGAAGCAGTGTGGGATCATCTTGACAGAGTTCAGGCTGTGTTGAAGAATAAATGTGGTCATACTAATTATTGATGTTCAAGCTCATTAGAATTGTACAACCTCAGTTTTTGTCTTAAATGCTGTATTTCCATGTTTGTTTGTACATGTTTCAATAAATTCCAGCACCTATTTCCCATTTTCTTAATATAATATAAAAATATAAAAGATCTTAAATATAAATAAATGAGAGGTGACACTGGACTTTTGCTTTGTGTCTTTCAGTTTAGTTTATTAGACACAACCACAATCATGGGGAAGACTGCTGATTGACAGTTGTCAAGATGAAAATCCACAACAACCTCCACAACGAGGTTAAGCCACAGAAGGTCAGCGCTGAAGAGGCTGTTTGCAGTGTGATGTATTGAAGCGTAATAATAGAAGGTTGCCTGGAAGGGAAAAGTGTGATAGTAACAGAGATGATCGCAGCCCAGAGAGAATTGTCAAGAAAAGTCAACTGAAGAGCTTGGGCTTTACAAGGAGTGGACTGAGGCTGTTGTCAGTGCATCAAGCGCTACCATGCACAGACATCTGCAGGAAAGGATATCCAATGTTGCATTCCTAATATCAGGCCATGCCTGAACCAGTGACATCAGCAGCAGCATCTGACCCTGGTGAGGAGAGAAAGAACTGGACTGCTGCCCAGTGGTCCAAAGGTTTCAGATGAAAGTAAGTTTTAAATACAATTTGGAAATCAAGGTCCTAGAGTCTGGAGGAAGACTGGGACAGAATCCAAGGTGTTTTAAGTCCAGTGTGACATTTCTGCAATCTGTGATGATTAGGGGTGCCATGTCACCTGCTGGTGGTGGTGATGGTTGGTCAGCTGTGTTTTATCAAGTCCAAAGTCAACACAGCCCTCTACCAAGAGATTTTAGACCACTTCTTGCTTCCATCTGCTGACAAGATTTATGGAGATGATGATTTCCTTTTCCAACAGGACTTAGCACCTGCCCACAGTGCCAAAACTAGCAATAAATGGTGTGGCATGTCTGATTGGGCAGCCAACTATTCTGACCTGAATCCCACAGAGAATCTATGATTTCTGTCGAGTACTGTGAGTACGATGAGTATGATGAGAATCACCCAGCCCAGAAAAACAGAGGATCTCAAGGCCGCTATCAGACCAACACCTCAGCAGTGCCGGAACCTGATCCCCTCCACGCTACGCCTCATTGATGTGGCACTTCATCAAAGAGGTCACAACCAAGTATTGAGCATATAAAATGAGCACGCTTTCCAGAAGTTCTATTCTAAATCCTTTTTTGATTGATCTTAAGAAATATATCTTGAGCTACAAACCATAATAATCAAATTAAACTTAAAGCAAAAAAGGTTGAAATATTTACATTTACATGCAATAAATATAGAATACATCAAAGTTTATCTTTTAGAAATAAATTAGGAAAAAATAAAACTTTTTTACAATATTCACATCTTTTTTAGATGCACTACTAATGCACAAATACCCCTGACAAAAACAATCACCACATTGATTATGATGCCTTTAAATTCACTAATAGATATAAGCATAATATAAACATATCTAAGGTTAGGTTTTTTTTGAAAGGGCGTCACCAAACAGCTAGAGGATTCTTCGCTGAGGCTTTTCTGGATGGAGGGTTCAGGTTTTCCCGCACTCTGTGTGGATTCTCTCTGGGTACTATAGCTTCCTCCCACAATCTAGGTACATGCTAAACTGTCTGTCCCTCTGTGTTGGCTCTGTAATAGATTAGTGACCTGTAAATGGTTAACCCTGCCATTCGCCCTTTGACGACAGAGACAGGCTGCAGACCCACCCCCGTGACCCCGAATGGAGAGGCTGTTCAGAAAATGAATGGTTGGATGGATTTATGGTTATGAAAATCAACGGATCTTTCTGGAAAGTATTCCATGTCCAAGTAAGAAAACGCTGTTTTCCCCAGATCCATCATGCTTTTATTAAAATGACTTTTATCCTTTTTACGTGACAAAGAAAACTCATCACCTTCAATGTTTATTTTTTAATTAGTTCTGTGTAGCTGCCTATAGTGTTTTCACAAGTTTCTGTGTATGTAGTTTCTGTAGGTGTTTCAGACTCAGGTGTTGTATAATTGGTAGATTATACCAAGGACTTCGTAGGAAGAGCCCTAAAACCTCCAATCATAGCCGGGCTCCAACGTTATAGGAAACTGATATATATATTCTTCTCCTCATGCCGTTATAAAAGGAATCAGATATCAAAGTGGACAGAAAAAAATCTATTATCTAAAAAGTCTGACACACTTCTGTGGCCCAGACAGCAAGAAATCTATCATTTATTACACCTCGCGAAAATGAGCTTTTCCCCTTATCATCGCTAATTATCGCCTCACTCATGTTAAATTGGTTATAACTTCTTTTTTCTTTTCAGCTTTAAATTTTCAAAACCAGATAAGATGCCCGTGTAATATATGAGATATACTTTCTATTACATAAGAAACTTACTGTAAGCTACATCCCATAGTCTAATATATCTGTGTCAAACATTTTCAAAAAGCCATGAAAAACCCGCACTGTGAGTCAGGTGTAGTCAAATTATAGACTATAAAGAGGACGGTGCATTACAGCAATATCATTTCAATCTATGTTTTGATCTTAAAGCATGTAAGTTACACTCATGATACACTGTTCTTGTTCATTACCGTGACTTTAACGGAAGAATCTAAACTTAGAAAGATCCTGGAAAGCTCCACACACCTTCTAACCTCACACAGCTCCCTTAAGAGGAGCTCCCTTAATATGCAGGCCTAAATTTAGCCTGCAGATGGTTTCTGGCCTGTTGGGGAAGTGTGTGGGAATGGAAGGTCCTCAGGTTTAATAAGGAAGCAGTTGTGGTCAGCAGACACACATGAGTCTAAAGTCTGCTCTCTCTAAACAGGCTTTGTATTGCACTAAGGTTTTACTTCCCATAGTAGGAGGCTTGTCTCTTTGTAATGTTTTAGACTGTGGAAAGCATGCAGTCAGATCAACAAAGTTTTAAGATTCTAATTTTAAGTTTAAGTTTTTATACGTTTTGCCTCTATACACAGATCAGACAGTCAAGATGTGATTGAAGTGCAGACTTTCAGTTTTAATTCAAGGGGTTCATAATCCCAATTTGTGAGACTTAAAAGTAATTTGGCATACATTATTAATATATAGAGAGTGTTTTACCTGGAGGAAAATCCTTTGCAGTCAGTTACTGTCTGAATCACCAAATCTTTAGTTTCTTCCTTTGAGATCTTATGCCAGGCCTTTCCTGTAGCCACCTTCAGCTGCTGCTTGTTTGTGGGTCTCTCTGCATCCAGTTTGTATTAATAACTGAAAAGCATTGGGTTGAAATCAGCTGATCATTGAAGGTTTTCCCTTTAGAAACTGCCGGATTTGTTTTGCAGTGCGCTTTGGGTCATTATCTACTGGTACTGTCAACTTCTGCCTGATCAATTTTGCTGCATTTGGCTGAATCTGAGCAGAAAGTATGCCATGTACACCTCACAATTTATCCTGTGACTTCTGTCAGCTGACACATCATCAATAAAAATAAAGTCCTGGTTCGATGGGTACCCATACATGCCTTTTGACAGGTAATGTGATATGCTTCAGTTTATTTCTCCTCTTCTCTATACTTTTCTCTTCCAGTCATTCTGGGAAAAGTTTTTTCTGTCCAGGCTTTGATGATGATGCACTTACCTCCTTGGGAGTGTTCCTCACTAGTTGGTGTAAAGTTGTTTTAACAACAAAGGAAATAATCTGTGATCATCCACTTCAGTTGTCTTCTGTCATCTTTTAGGCCTTTTGGCATTGCTGAGCTGGTCAGTGAATTCATTCATGTCAAGACTGAACCAGATAGTTGATTTGACCACTTCTGAAGTTGTTGCTCTCTCTGTGGTAGGTTTATTTTAATTTTTCAAACTAATGATGATCTCCATCACCTATATTACTTTGGATTTCCTGTTAAGAATTTCAATGAAGAGCTACAAAAAACAAGTTTGACACTTGGGATCATCTCCAAACATTATATCTGCTTTAAGACCAGCAGTCACCTGACCATGACACCACTGTCCAATTACATTTGAGCCTCTGAAAATGGGAACTGTGGATGAAAATGGCTGTACATCTTAAAAAATTATTGTAGTGCATTTCTTAGACCCCTTGACCTAAAAATTGTTGTGTCACTTTTGGGCTTAACTCTATGTTTTTATTGTCTTTGGTCAGGCTGGGATCCACCTGTTTGTTTATTTTTCAATAAACAGTAAGCAGAAATTGGCAATATCTGCGGCCGCAGGTCGTGTGAGGAAGAGAGACAACCCAATTGCAGATTACGCAGGACAACAGGAACCAGTAAACAAAAACGAGCCATTTATTAAGGCTGATACAAAACAAGCAAAATCAAAATGAACTGCGAACCTAAAGTGGGAAATACTAAAAACACAAAACTTGAGAGACAAAAGGGCAGATGAGAAGAGACTCCGACAAGGGACACGGAGAGACTGAGACAATATATACACAACCTGGGAAACAGTGGGAACAAATTAGACTTAACAAGTAAGAGAAGGAAACTGATTGTAAAACACAAGAGACAAGGACTATCAAAATAAAACAGGAAACACAGTGAGATGCAGACTAAGACACACATGATGCAGGGAAATAGTGAGAGGGCACGAGAGAGGGCGAGAGAGAGATGGACAGAGAGCAAGGGACAGAGAGAGAGAGAGCAACACAGCGAGGTAAATAAACAGAGACGAGACTCTGAGGAAAAGACAGAAAGAGGGGAGTTCTAAAGGAAACCAAAGGACCTAAAATAAGCCTGAATCACAAGAGATAAATAGCATAATGAGAAAATTCATAAGAAAAACTAAACTAGAAAACGTAACCCACTCTTCATGATCAAAGCAATAATAAATTAATACGATTCACAAAGTCCAGAATACCAAACACTGGGTCAAAGACCTGGAACCATGAAAAAAATAGTAGATTTCCCTGATTTTACAGAAAATAGAAATAAAAAAATAACAGAATATATTTAAAGACATGATCTGAGTGGACTCTGCTGAATTTACTTTCTGTTACTGTGGTGCAAGCTCCTTCACTCCTGCAGATACTCGTCTTTTGTGTAGAAATTGTGTACTTTCTCAGTCAGTGATTTAATTATATAGCAGGAGGTATTGATCTCCAATTACATAACCACAAATTATTAAAAGTACAAAAATACACGAGGAAGCTGACTCTCTAATTTGGGTTCATTCGAGTGTCTCTAGTAATTGACTACCTCATACAGGACCATTAGTCATGTCACTCATGGGCCACTAAATAGGCCTGACTAATAAATCAAACACGATCAACGTTTCCATTAAGAGCATGTTTTTAGCATCATGATTTGTGTCTGCAGCTGGCGATTTTAGTGATACTGAGCACAGCCGTGTGATCGTCCTGAGAAAGTTTTTACTAGCAACAGTGTTCCCATACGTCTTCTCCACATTCACACAGTCCTTATAAATTTTATACTCACTGCAAACCGACTGTAGTGTTTGTACGTAGCCATCAAGAGGCTTTAGATATCTGCCACGTTCTCGCAGTTTACGCACGACATGTCTTTTACAGGAAGACGGCGCCTTGTGTGGTGTGACAGGAAATGTGTTTGCATGCCCTCTGTGTGTGTGTGTGTGTGTGTGTGTGTGTGTGTGTGTGTGTGTGTGTGTGTGTGTGTGTGTGTCTGCATGCCTGCCTCATACTTTGTATGTGGTTTTCTTTCACCACATATTGAACTTTGGTTTTATATTTTAGCTCATATTTCTTTTACTGGTGCAGCATAAGCGTGCATATGATGGCTTTTATTTTGAAACAAGGACATTTAAATATGGAAGGCATTTTAGACATAAACTCTGATCCATCTACCTGATACTAATCACAGTAAACAGTAAATGGACTGGTACTTATTTAGTGCTTTTCTACTGTAACTGAGCACCCAAAGCATTTTTAACTACAAGCCTCATCCACACTTTCATACAGGCACTTTTTTTCTATACCTAAGCACCTTCTTACACACTTATACTGCAATGGATGCATAAGGAGCAGCTTGGGGTTCAGTATCTTGCAGAACAACACTACAGGGCGCTACAGACTAGAGTAGCTGGGAATCGAACCATCGACCTTCTGACGGTAGACAACCCACTTTGTCTCCTGTGCCCCAATGCTTGAATGAACTTTACTTTAACAATAGAAAATGAATAAAATAATAATAGTAATGATGATGGTTGGGGTAAAATTTAAATGTAAAGTCCAATAATATTGACGCTGAAGTTGAAAAATGGTGACAGTGATTTTGTCATTTAATTTATTTATTTTTTAACTTTACTCGCCTATTTTACTTTTTACTTACTTATATTTTTATTTTTCTGTTGAATGACTAAAGTTTTTAGAATTGATCAGGTCCTATTTCAGTCTCAAGGCCTTCGTCTTTGTCTTGTTTTTAGCAATCTCATTTTTACAAATCTCTTTAATTTCATTAAAGTTGCATTTTGTTTTTGTATTAGTATTATTATTATTATTGTTATTTTTTCTGTTTTCTGTTTAGGGTAGCACGACGGTGCACTGGTTAGCACTGTCACCTCACAGTAAGAAAATCTTGTGTTCAAATCCACTGTCTGGTAAAGCTGATGTTCTCTCTGGCTTTTCCCACAGTCTAAAGACATGCATGTTAGGCTAAGCGGGGATACTAAAGGTGTGAATGTAAGCATGAAGGGTTGTCTGTCTGTCTATTTTGGACCTGTGACAGACTGGCAACGTGTCCAGGATGTACCCAGCCTCTCACCCTATGATAGCCTTTTAATTACAGCAATCCAGCAGGTATTCCTCCTGAAGTCCACAAAACATTTTACACTGTTTCAGTGGACCATAACAACTATCATAATGTCACATTTATGTGACAAAAAGGGGATCCACACAAAAGCTTTACCTGAACAATAGATAATTTTTTAAACATAAGCTAACCAAGACATAAAACATAAAATGGGGTGGATGCCAAGTGCAGTGGAAGAGCGAGATTGACCAGTTTTTCTGATCCAGGTGTTATAACCTGGAAAGCCTAGGCGGGTTGCATTAGCTGAGGTCTCCCCCATGCCAGCCAGTCACCATTATGAACAGGCCAGGACTTTCATTGAGACAACAGGAGGGCTGTCACAGCAATGACACAACTCTATTAAAATAATTACATCTCTGTTTTGTTTAATAAAAGGCTGACTCTTAGTCTAGATGGATAACCTTGATATTTTCCTTTTTTTGTGTAGCTGGCTATTTCGATAATTGATTGGCTTTTTATGTTGTTTTTGATGTAAAACTGATTTAATGTAAGTTATGAAGTGTGAAGATGTGTGTTTTTGTGCAGGGAGTGCATTTTTCACCTGTTTTTTTTATTTTTTACATTTTATACACTATACTAAACAAATAATTGAATATTGGGGGGCGTTTCTTCAATAATGATCACTAGTTTCGTCTCTAAGCTGAACATATGGGACATTATTGAGGTCTACACTGTTTTTCATTGGTGGGATTGGCATGTAGCAAAGATACATATCTGTACTTGAACCTGTGGCAGTCAACAGCTAAAAGCTCTAAAGCCATGATATCCCTTTATTTTCATTTTAGCCCCAAATGGCACAAAAACTGTACACCGAGAACTGCCAGCGTCCACTGATCCAGTCCCTGTTTTTCACCACTAGGTGATGCTAATGCATCGTGAAAGCTGACGCCTACTGACTTATTGGGGAGGAAAACTGGTTGCACAGTCAATTCATGGTGGACTCAAAACGTTTGAGAAACCACACAACCATTTGAAAAGTTTATTTCTACCATACACAAACTGTACAACACAGCGCATATCTTTATTATGAAATATTAAAAGTAATAGGAAGTTTCAATTTACAAACTACCTTAACTGAAAAAGCATTACATTTTAATGTAAAAGAAAAGAAAAATACAGTACAATTTCATATCATACTAATATCGTTCCACAAAAAAGCATTTCACATTACAAAACATCAAATACTAACAGGGAAAAAAATAAATATTATTCACAAAACTTCCTGAGCAAACAATGTGTGGTATAGGAATTACATATAAGAAATTACAAAGAAAAAGATTGTTAGATTTAAAGACTGATTCAGTTTTTAAAAGATTAAAATTGTTTAAAATGTGTCGAGTATTTGGATAAAACGGGGTCTTGTTTTTCTGTAATTTGGCTCTTCTGCTGTTACATTTTCATCTTCAAAATGTCCTAGGCTACATGTCGTTGATGTCTTTTTGCAGAAATTAAAAGAAATGTATTGCTGAAATGGATAGCTCTTTTTTTTTTTTATCTGGGGATTAACCAGCCGGTCCTTTTCTTTTATCAAAGGTCAGTATGGGCAACTAAAAACACAAAATAACTCATATACAAAAGTGCAATTGATGCAAACAAACAACTGATTAGCCAACAACTATCATTTTTCTATATTTTTTTATTTTTATTTATTTTTTGCTTGTAATGATTGAAACTAAAATGCAGGTTGCAGTGGTCGTCAGCTCGGTTTTGAAATAGCTACTATTCAAATCTGCCCAAGGATGTTCAAACTGTAAGACTGGCTGAAATGTTAAGGCCTTTAAGCAGATAAGAGATATCCACTCCTTCCTATTTGCCCCCTCTCTGCGCTATCAAAGAAAAGAAAAACAAATTAACACCAGACTTTCAATCTCAGTCATGATATTTCAAAACCTGACTCTGAGATTACAGCTACTGAGACAACGGCTTTCAAACAGTCATCAGGAACGTTTCCGCCTATGAAAATAATTGTACTGTATATTAAATCAGACACCATTCACATAATACTGTCCTACCACAAAACATAGTACTTGTATATTTTTATGGATTCATATACATTTAGGCACATACTATATGCACACTCCAAAGTGTGCACAGAAGGCAGTTTAATATCTATATTTTTTTGTTTTGTTTTTTAAAAAAAAGAAAGACATCTTGACAAAGTGATCGTTTTGATTTTTGTTGCACTCTTTTTGTGGTCACACTATGCAAAGCAGTATCCGACATTCAGTTCACAGAATGATGTTGCATTTTTGCTCAGTGTCACCTCCTCATTGCATTCAGCTGTTATTGGTTGAGTAGAAAAAGGTACAGTACATTTGCATTGCAATTTCTTTTTTTTCTTTTAAATCTTGGTGTTCACTTTGTCTTACCATACATTCAGTCTCCAATAAGGAAAGAAAGCAATGCTTAAAAACATTGATGCTTAGTAGTTTTGGTAGGTTTTCACTTTGAAGGGAGATTCAACTTATGTTCTAATAATAATAATAATAATAATAATAATAACAATAATATAGGTTTTTCAACACTAGGTGGCGAAAGTATGCCATGAAATTGGAATGTGCTTCTATGTAATTTACAATGTGCAGAAAGTCAAACTGATTTCTCAAATATTACGCATTTACAGTTTTTAGAAATAAATAAAACTCGAGGAAATAAATACACTGATGAACAAATATAGTAATAAATAGCAATAATATAAGAGTGACATGAACACATATAGATTAAAATCAAGCAAACCATACAAAATAATTAAGTGCAAGAGGGGTTAAAAAAAAAAATCTCACCAGGATAAACATATCGAGTGAATGCAGAAACAGTAGAAGCATTACAAATCTGGCTGGTAATTTTCTCAGTGCAGTGTATTTACCGGAAAATGCCAAACACATTTCCGAAAGCCTTGTCTTATACATGCAGCCAAGCCAGCACTCTTCAGTAAAATAGAGCTATCTAGTGTCATTATCCCAAGTCAAAGAAACCTCTTGGTAGCTCCACAGCTTAAACATGGATGCCCTTAATAGCCTGTTTGATATTATCCAAGAGGGCCTTGCACTCTGGAGAGTATTCATGCTCCGAGTTGTTGTACATATCAGTTAATGTGTTCACATAGGCTTCAAAATTATGCTCACTGATGGGCCCCTGCAACAAAAACATGTTTGACTATTAGTGAAAACAGCACAGCAGAAATGACAATTTCAGGAAAATGATGATTTATTTTTTTCTGGACAGGTTAAACACTGTGAGCTGGAGTGGATACTGTGGTCAAGGCTTACTGTACCATTTGAGGCAGCTGAATGTCTGTTAGACTGTTAATGAGAGCTTGGCTTAGGCGAGCCAGCTCCTTCAGTAGGCTATCGTTGTGCTGTTCGATCATCTTGTTTTCCTCTTCAATTGTCTTCAGGTTACATTCCATAGAGGAGATCTGCTTTCGGGTACAAAACAATGGGGATCTCATCAAATTGAGCGGGCAAAGATCTCGCGCCTTTATTTTAACCAATGATTTTTGTGAGAGTAAATACTTACCTGGGTTTGGAGCTGCATCATGTCTGCTTCTATTTTCATGTTGGATTCGTTCAGTTCTTTTATTTCATGATCCAGATGTTGAATATCATCTTTGTTTTCAACACCTGGGTTAGAGGAGATAGTCTAATTTATTATGTTCCAGCAGAAATCACAGATTTTTTTATTCATTTAGTGGGTTTTTTTGTACCAGTATATGTGTCACTAATAGAAAAAAAACTTGCCATGCCAAACAAAATGTCAGAGTAGCTTACCACTGCTGGCTTTAAATTTGATAGTCATCATCTCTTCCTCGGAGTACTTTTTCTTGATATTTTGTGCGTTCAGCGGGCAACCGGACAAACTAGTTCAGCAGGCCATAAATGACAATTTTAGACAGGAGAAAATCACCAAAACTACTAAACTTTAACATCTTCAAGACTGTGGATAGAGTAAGACTGCAACATGTCGACTAGCGGTATTGTTTAGAGATAAAATGGAGGACAGGCGGCCTCACCTTCTGTGAGTGGCAAACACATTATTGGCATGTCCAAGGCCATTGCAGCCAGGCAAGGGACAATGGGGCAGTTCCTGTTTATTGGCCTTCCAGGCAAAGGGCATCCCATTGATGGACGACTCCTTCTGTCTTTTGGCAGCGAGTGGACAACTGCCTGCACTGCGGTGGGATGTGTATTTTCCCGATATATGGCCCTGTCCGTCACATCCAATTACCGGACACCTACCATAGTGACAAACAAAGAGGAGGAGGCGCTGAAAACATGCATACACTACGGAAAAATCTAACTAGCTTGCATTTAATAACATTTATTATTTTTTGTGCTACCCGCTGAACAAAATCATCCAGCTGCGCAAAAACAACAGCAACTGCTTTATTGTCAAACTGCAACAACAAAAAATCTCTGGGACCATTAAAATAAAAAAAATCTCTTTCAATAACTAGACCGGAAGATTTGTTAACCATTAAGTTGATTAATCCATCTAAATGCTGATTAAAAAATGAAGTCGCCAAAAACTAGAGATGGGCTGTGAATAATCACATTAACTGTAAGTTACTAATCCTCTAAACTTGAGTTTGAATGGACCCTCTGTTCACTGCATACATTTCCAGGTGGATGGTATTTGTGCTTGAAAACATAAGCACAACTCACATTGAATATCATTAAGAGTTTGTCAGTTGCATTTTCAGGCCTGTTTTCTGCAGGTCAGTAATGGAGTGACATGAATTACAGATAATTGTCATGTATCCCCTCATGCGAAAGAATGTAATTTGGAGGTGGCTAACCCTTTCCCTTATTGATAAAGGTGAAAGGTCACCTGAGATGATACAAATGGCACACATGCTGTGGAGTGCTGCTGCAAAAAGCCTGTTTCAGCATTTTGTTACTCGACAGCAAAGCAGCACTTAGAGGACAAAACAACACCGGTCCCATTACTTACATCTACCACAGGTAGGTAGCTTGATGCAAGGCACCCGGACAATGGAGGCATGCCATATGGCCCACTATTTACAATAATCTAGGGACATTTGCTACCCTCCCCCTTTCTCTTCCTTTCTCTCTTAATGTGTATGAGATCTATTCCAGTCTAATTCCTAAGCTCGTGCCCTTGCATTAGTAATTAAAAAAAGAAAAAAAAATCAGTGTCCAGATGTATAAGTAAACAAGGGCTCATATATCAGACTTTGGATTTAAGCTACAAATCAATTCCATTATATTTTTTTTCCAATAACACTTTCACAGACAACAGTGATTAAGCTCCAAATGAGTGCAATGCCATCACAGCCGGCAATTCAACATTTTCTTAATATACTATAATTATAAAGAAAGCACTCAGTGAAGAGTGATAAGCCAGATATCCCATTCAGAAAATAGAAAAAAAATACAAAAACCCCGGTGAAATCCTGCAAAAAAAACCAAAACATGCTACTAATCCTTTGAAAATAATTCACTAATGTTAGGACAAGAGAAGTATTATTTTCTTTGTTTAACTTAATGGCCTCCAGGTACTATACCCCCGGGCACAAAAGCATGACGCATTTTCCCAGTGTTTTCTGTTGTTTTATTTTTAAAACAGAAAAACAAGAAAACAAAAAAAAACAAACATGACAGCATAGGATGAGCAAAAAAAAAAAAGAAAGAAAGAAAGAAAAAAAATCATACTTAAGCTCTTGCTCATCTTTGTCATCCTTGTTTGGTGTGAGCTTCAAACCTCCTTTTCTGGCACGTGGACATCCTGACAAGCTGAAAATGGTTGGAGACAGTGAGTTAACTTGAAAGAAGTCTATTCATGAGGTACAATAAAGGCTGGAATTGTACAGGCAGCCGTGAGGTTTAGGAAGTTGCAATTGTGCATGGTTTTTTTTAAAATAATAAGTTTTACTGCATTAGCACATATGTAGCTGAAATGTGCCTATAGATGGAAAGATAGACAGATAAAAAGGCAGTCAAATGCATCCAGAAAAACAAGAAATCAAAAAGTGCAGCATGTTTTTAAAGTGAGACTTTCACCATCTGTTTGAATGCCATGCATCTGACAAATGTATTTCATGCTCAGTTGTGATGATTTCTCTCTGCTACCTTCTGTGCGAAGCATAGTTCCCAGTCACATGTCCAGATCCATCACAACCAGGTGTTGGGCACCTGCAGGTTGAGAGACACAGAGACCAGGTGCTTTTTACAGCAAAAGACTGGGAGCA
The DNA here is from genome assembly GCF_013358895.1 of Oreochromis aureus. Lineage (NCBI taxonomy): Eukaryota > Metazoa > Chordata > Actinopteri > Cichliformes > Cichlidae > Oreochromis > Oreochromis aureus. The sequence continues at coordinate 18,423,493 of NC_052959.1, forward strand.
GAGCTGGGGATTCATGCTAATATGCAGAAAAGTAGCACAAATAGAAAACAACTTCATGTTGAGTAAATGGAAATCATGCATAATGTGAAGTGAAAAGGGAAAGGAAAAGGAAAGGAAGGAAAACAAGATGACCCAAGCTGAAGCAAAAACAAGCTGCCTAGTTTAATGTGAAAAATCCTTTAGCAACAATAACAGTTTTCAGAACACATACTTTAGTTCCTGAGAGTTGGCTGCCATCAGTGATTTGAGTGTTTTGTCAGCCAGGGGACATCCAGACACACTAGAGAGGATAAAGAGCTAACAGTCATTTTAATTCACTCTTTGATCACGGCTGAATTAAATAATCTTAATACAATGCGCTGCATATTTATACAAAATTACTTAAAAAAAACACAATTCCGCTTGTTCGTCACGAGAAAGCTTTTTTGTGTCATCGCATTTTTAGCACATGACATATGATGCAAAAAACCCTACGAGCTACAAGTGACAAGTTTTCACTTGTAATAATCAACATAATTAAACAATAAGCATTGTTTCCCTTGTCTATATATCTGCTAGCTGGTACTAATGAGAGTGTAATTAATTACAGTACCTCCGATGTGATGCATAATTCCCCGTCACATGGCCACTGCCGTCACAGCCTGGGGTCGGACAGCTGCATGAGAACACAAAGCATTTAATACGCAGATTACTCCACTTCCCACAGACTTTCCCAAGCTTGAACTGAATCTTTCTTATACAGGGGGAACCTTTTTATGTTCATTAGAGAGAAAAAAAAGAGTTAGTACAGCGGAAAGTTTAGTAGAAATTTTTCATTACATTGCTCAACATTCAGTTTAATAATGTCTCTGAATGTCACGGGGGGGATCTGGGGGGGTGCTGTGCTGCGGAAACTAGAGGATCCTACGTTTCTCGTGAGGAGACCCAGCAGAGCATGCACTCTAACTACAAAGAGTCAAGAGTTGTGTTAAGCTTAGGTCGGACATACGGGGAGAAAACTCACTTTTTAAATAGATACATTTCTTCTCCACATGAACCTGCAGACATACCAGTTACAATCATATGTAACACAGTGAGTTTCATTCCAGTGTTTTGACCCACTATTGGAACAAATGTATGGTTTGGAGTGACACTTTTTCTTATTAATACTGACCATCTGCCAGCTAAAAGGAACGATCACATCACACTGGCTCGATAAAGCTGCTGCGAGATGTTTCGCTGTTTAATCCCACATACCTCAGAAGCTCTTTCTTCGAATCCCGTAATGGCAGCTTGGCCTTGGAGCTTAACATGCTGCTATCTCCCTGGTAGTGTTGGTCCTCCAAGGAGACCTGATCATAATCCTCCTGCTGAGACAGAAATAAAATAACAGCATGACCTTAACTGTCCAAAGTATCAGACATCACTCTGCAATGACCTGAAAGTGAATAATTAACAAAATCCCTGAATAATACTCTTAAAACAAGTCCTGGGGGTTGCGGTGCACGATGACGACGAGATTACACTTGCAGTAGTAAACCACACATCCATTTAAAGTCATATTTAATCCACGTGTTGTTTGCGATGTACAGACTCGACGTATGGGTCTTCTTTTCTGTGCCGTCACCAGATGTTGTGTGTGATGTAAAAGCAGGGCAAATGTGACAACTCTTAATACGTGCTACAAATGAATACCACCTGTGAGATCAAAAGAAACGAAACCTTTAGAGCCCAGATTAGACTCATTCAGACCCCCGGGCAATAGATAAGCACGTCCTCAGTGTAAATATAATTCATACATCTTATAGATTAACAGATTTGGCTCGAGCTTCTGCTTGGTCTTAGAACATGTCTCCATAAATGCTCTTAGAAACACTGCATGTCATTCAGCCTGGGGGCGAGGTCTACACTTGGATTTTTTTTTATTTTTTTAGGTAGATTTAAGTTTATTTTTAGTCAAACTATTGAGTAAAACTGAGTAAATCTGGCCGCACGGATACATTTTTTTGTTTGTTTTAATTCCTATCTGTAAGGAAATGCAATGAAACAACAATCAAGATGAAAAATGAAATATCAGGACACTAAATTCCTGAAAATTCATTTTTTCCCCCAGTTTCCTTACAAGATCTGTGTAATCTGGATAGAGAAACTGAAGAATTAAGAATTCAGCGGGTAGATTTCAGGAAACGACTGCAGACGGTATATTTAATAGCTAAATACATGAATAAAACACACACAAAAAAAGAACCTAATTAGTCCTGGAGGGAGTTCAGGCACTAACTTATTCGATTTATTTTCTTATTTATTTATATTTTGTCTCGCATATAAATTCATCGTTTGACCCGAACATTTCTGATTTGGATAAGCCAAATCTTGTTTATTTTATTTCGTTTTTTTACCTCTTTGTCCTGTAAAACACGAGCTTTGCTGAAGTTGACAGGGATGGGGCTCTCCCAGCTGTCTCTCTCACACAGCGGCTGGTAGAAGGCGGGGCTGATGAGCACACTCCCACCTTTGGCCACAGCGGACTCAGGGGGAGACAGCGGGTCGTCGGGAGGCGTCCTGCTCTGGGCTTTTACGTTTTCCTTGCACTTCTTCATGCTCAGGTCCAGGGTGCCGTTTTCATCCACCTCTATGAGCATGTCCTAAAGAAAACAAAGGTGAAATGCACAAAATCTGATGTGCTACAGAAGAGTACAATAAATCGGCGTATGAAAACAAATAAACCAGAGGATAAAATTAAAAGGCATTCTCTCATTACAGCCACAGGAATGTAAATAAGACAGCACAATACCTCATTAATATGACAATGAGGCAATATGGCAAACTTGAACCCCAGTAACATTTCTCTGTAAACACGAAAACTGACTTGAAAAGCAGCACAAACAAACAGTGTATTTAAATAATACATACGGTGGTTATCTCACACCAGACAAAGTACCAAACTAAGCCAGCGTTAATTCTGCTGAACACAAAAAAAATATAATCACTGGTGTGTAGTTTTTCAGTGACAGCTGTGTCATCTGTTTTCTGGGACACACAACCAAGATGGCAGCTGGGGGGGTGGCTGCTGGTTTTAGGTCATCATTATTATAGCAAAAATTAAAAAGCTTAATGTGGCATAAGTTTCCCCGCTGACAGATGTGTTTGTCGTTTTTGTGCTGAAACGCAATAGCATGATGACTTATGGCTGTTTTATGGTATTAAAAGTTGTACCTCATTAGATGTTGAAATCCTTTCCCATAAATGGAACCAATTATTCAATCCATATGTTTCATTAGACCCTATACATCATTATTTTTTGTAACAAAGAGAAGTGTGTGTGTGGGGGGAGTCTTTCAAATTAATTAAAGGGGATAATTTTCATGAACACTGGATGAGGCTGTCCAGTTTAATTATCCAGCCATTTGATGATGTGTGTACCTAATCAAAATAACATCACTGTAAAACTAAAGGATGCGCAGACTTTTTGTGATTTATTTTTCCTCTAACGTCAGCTGGAGCTAAAAACTAGGACTCTAAATCTATATGTGTTTTTTTTCATATAACTGACACGTAAATACGGCCTTTAAACGTGCAAAATTATCCCGTTTTCAGCGAGCATTTTTCTGCATTTGATATTTCAAAGCGTATAAGTTAAAGCACCAGACGACATATCACACTCTAAATATGGCCCCCTTTTTTTCAGACTTGAAAGCTGTTCTTTATTTTGTACGTCTCTCCAAGACAACTAAGCTGTAAACGAGAACAGATGATTAACTTGCTAACACTGTTTTATTCATTCAGTGGGCTGGTACCTGGTACAGGGCCACATTCTCAGCTCAACAAGCTGGGAGACAAGGATCTGTGCTGTGTAGGTGTGGAAACCTTGAATCATCTACAGTACAGTGTGCATGTATGTAACCCACAGAATGCGATCAATATTAATCATGAAGTGACTTGGAAAAAAAGTTGACTACAATGCCATATTACAGATAATGACAGCAGAAGAGATTTTGGATCTGTGCTCTTCTCCAAAAAGAGTTTGGATTTTGTGTGAATTAAACTTTTGCTATGTTAACTCCTTTATCTGATGGGCTTAATCCACTCGAATGCTTTTAAAGACTATCTGGTGTAGACACACAGCCTATGCTGGATCATATAACTAAGCAAAATATCCTCTGCCATCTGCAGCGGGCAAGATGCATTCTCAGACAACAGTTCAAGGTTTTTACATGCCAGCTGATGTCGAAACAAAATACAATACCACATGTTTTATTAAAAAAAAAGGCGAGTAGTTGTAATTGGGAAAGAAGGCTGATTGTACTTCTTCTTTTGATGTGATTACACAAATTTTCATTTGTGTACATTAAAGCTTTATAGAGTGGAAACCTCCTTGTTTTTGTGCCACCAGAGTGCCAGGCTCTCTTTGCCAAATCCAGTCTTTTGATGTCTTCCCTTTTTATACACAAATCAGAGTTCCTTTAAAAATGACCACATTAAATACCTTTCCAAGTGGTCTAATTTGATTACCTTTGTGGAGGTTGCCAAGGGCCGGTCGGCGACAGCCTCCGTGTTCTTCCGGTAGCGGGTGGAAAGGTTAAGGATGGCGGCTGTCGCTGCTGCGGCTTGGAGACCGTCTTCTTTTTTGAATTGACTCGGCGGGCTGTGTTGACCAGAGGTGGGCAGGCGGCCACCTGGAGCACCGAGGAAGCCAAGATACTGCTGAGGGGCTAAAAGACAAATAATTAGCAAATCATTTAGTTATTGAGATACCAGGTGTTCAACCCAAACTTAAAAGTACCCAGAAAAAAAGAAGATTTTTTGTTGTTGTTTTAGCGTCAATCACAGATATTTAAATAAAGGGCAGTCTTTGCAAATATATACAATGTAGATCTGTGTCGTATGTAGATAGAGGTTGTAATTAGTGGCTGAAAAAAAAGCATCTACATTTATCCAACATCCTTATTTACAAGTGTGTTGGGGGGTTTTTTTCAAAAAATGTGTGAAACTTACAATCAGGGTAATGCATCATTTCCGGGTCCTGGTTGGTCCCCATCAGAGGCTGCTTGCCGAAGACTTGTGCATCAAAGCTGGCGTAATCAAAGCGAATTCTGCTGTACTTGTCCATGTCTTTTGTGAGGCTAGTTTGTAAGGCTGCTACCGGGTGAGAGAGCCTATAGTTCAGCTGGTTCATCTCGAATTTCTTTATTAGGCCGAGGGCTCTACGAGGAGGAAAACAGATGACAATAAAATGCTTTACCGTGTTAAAGAATCGCCTAGGAACTTGTGAGAAAGGTGCTTGGAAAGTTAATACAAAGCAGTAAAGAGCAGACATTGTTTTTAACCATTGAGGGATGCCAGTGCTTTTGTACACTCAGAGTCTGGGATCTGATGTGTGTTGTAGATCCACAGCCAGGTTGCCAGACTAATTAATATAGTAGGAGTGGGCATCCTGCCCATGATATATCCACAGGGAACAAAGAGTTCTGCTCTTTTATCATCTCTAATAGAGAGGAACTCACAGGGACCAGCAACCATTGCTTATGTCTGCTTGGAAAGCTCAAAATAGGCATGTTCTGCTGGGATTGCTGAATAAAAATATTCTACACCGCCCTTAACAATAATAGTGTTTATCACTTTTTTGCATAACCTCAGTTATGTTTGTAGAACTTCAGTCCACTACAGAGCTCGCTGTAATTATTTTCCTGCATGTGACCACACTGAGAGCACTGAAAACGTCATCTGGCATAATACCTCGGTGAGCGGTCAGGTGTTTGTCTGCATTTCAGGCTCTCATCCTGAGGTTTGGAGACTTTCACTGCAGCAGCGATGGGGCAGCCTGAGAGACTGGTTGGGGAGGAAATCAAACACATTAGCCTAATACTGTAACTCATGTATAAACAGGGTGCAGAGTTTCTAATGGATTTCTCCTGTGGATGTACCTCCGGTGGGTGCTACGGTTGCTGTTGACATGGCCTCTTCCTGTGCACCCAGGCGTAGGACATTTGAGGACGTTCTCGTGCATCGCCAGGACTGAGGGGATGACAAAGAACAGACAGACATGACATAAGCTCAGATAAGCAAAGATAAACATTTCTAAATTAAAGCAACATGCGAGACATAATCAAGCTTAAAGATTAGGATGGTAAACACACAACGTATATATATATGCCGAGCATTTTGGAAATAAAACAAATACATTTTCCTGCATTAAGTGAAGATTTATATAACTGGCACATTAGAGCCTACAGAGCAAAGATCCTACAGAGACAGAAGAAGAAGAAAAAACACACACGCACACACAAACGGCTTTTCTCATTGTGAGGAATGCTGTAATGTGGCTGAAATGTAAATAGCTTAGTGCAAAGAGAGAGCGTAACAAGACAGCTGATTATATTCTTCAAAACAAACACGTCGTTAAAGGTCCGCTCTGTATCCTTAGAAACTTCTTTTCTGTACATATCCTCCAATTAGTTTGTTGGAGTTGTCTATTTATTTTTGAATACTGCGTTAGCTAGCCCTTTGATTTGCAAATACGGCCTCCAGTCTAAGAGCATGTGCTTTTTTGAAAAAGTTAATTACTTTTTCTGTTCCTTTTGTAACATTACTGTTTAATGTTGAATGTTTGTTGAGTTACATTGAAATGACTTAACAATCGCCAATGTGGGGGGAAAAAAAAAAAAGAATTCAATATTCACACATTACAACACATTACGAGGAAAAGAGGGAGGGAGAGAGAGAAAATCCTTTAAGTTTATTTGAAAAGTTTTGTGCACGTCTTTGAATTCAGCTAAATGTATAAGCAGGCCTTTCTTGTTTTGGGCTCGTGCTAAGAGGATTTCAATTACCGTTGGCTGATTGTAAAATGTAAAACTGGCCGTTTTTGTGAGTGTAAACCATCCATTACACTGTATGCACACACAGAACCGCTTATGTGACTTACTCTCTGGGGGGACTCGGACTTTATGAGGACACCCAGACAGACTCCTGTGATGAGGGTACAGGCCGGTGGCATGACCAGTGCCATCACAGCCAGGAGTTGGACACTTTATATCCTTTTTATCTGCCCGTGGAGAATCTGTAGAGTCAATAAAGAACGATTTTACAATAAAGAAAACACCATAACCACTAACTGATGGCAAAATGAATGCAGCTACGCTGTCTTTAACAGTACAACTAAAGAAATAAGAGAGTCATATTATATTGTATATATTGTTCTGAATGCGTATTACACAAAGGTCAAGAAACTGAAATATCATGCAAAGCCAGCCTCTCTTTTTTTCACAAATACAATCTATTAATCTGTCATTTTAGTTATGGCTGCAGTTTAACGGAGAGCATTCACTTCTTAATGCCCACCCATCGAAAGATTACATCTAGGATTACACATTTAGCTGCAGTCATTTGAAGAATCAGAGGGAAACATGAGAGGTACTTTAGGAGGATTTAAGACTTATGGTCATGGTTAAATATCCAGTTGATTCCTATCAAAATCCAATATTCTGAGTAGACGCAATTCCATCAGAAAATTTTGTTCTTTTTTATTTTAGACTGTTTATTTATTACTTCACTTGTTGCCAAAATGTTTTTAGTCTTTAAGAGGATTTCCTCCCTCTGATTACCCCACCCCCCTCAAAAAAATGCTTCTTTTATTCCTTTTAATGTTTTCTGAGCGCCCAATCATCCAAATCACAAGTGGTCCTTTTGATGTAAACTGGATGAAACTGGATTTTTCTTTAGATCAACCTTTTTTATTTCTTATTACCTTTTCCTCCATGATAGGTGAGTCTGCCGTCCATCTCCATCATTCTGTGGTGCCTCCTCTCGCTGGTCATCTGCTCCATGAGGAACCGGTCCATCTCTCTGTAGGCATGGTGCAGGACCTGCCTTTGCTCTGTCTGCAGAGCTATGGCCTGCTCCAGCAGGCTCAGGTTTACCCTCCCTCGGCTCATTTCAAGGCCTCTCTCGTGGAGGCCCAGAGCCCAGGCGTCTAGCCGAGGCGGCCTATCCGCCTCTGCTTCCCCTTCGCTGTCCTCCTCCGTCGGGAGCAGCCTGTATCTTAAAGCTTCAGCCTGAAAAATGTTCGCTCTGCCCAGTGGACCACCTAATTCTAAGTGAGGCTCTTCTTTCACGTGGCCGTTCCTGCCTGTAACATCTTCAGAGAGTCTGGAAGGACTGCAGTCTGAGCTGTTCACCTTGGCAGACAGAGCCAGAGGCTCCCACTCGGCTTCCCTCATGTCTCCATATTGACTCTGCGGCGAGCTTGTACTGCTCATCCTGTCGTGACTTTGGTCTTCTTCATTATTAAGAAACTCCTCGTCATCTTCATCCATCAGAGGTTCAGATGTGTCCGGCTCACACTGTGGCGAGCCGACAGACGTAACTTCAGACCATCCAAGTGAACTGCTGGACTTTGCTGCCACATCATGGCAGCCATTTTTGTTAGTCACTCCATTGACTGTGTTTAAGTTTCCATCTAAAACAATAAGACAACGCTGATTATTCGACATGTTCAAGTCTTTGCATGCTGAACTTGCTCATTTGTGACCCTTCAGTCACATAACATGATAAGAATTGTGCGCCCATGGTAATCTTCTGTAAATCCTTTTAAGGTTTTAGATTTTGTGTTACTTTTCTATGAATAATATCTTGCGAAAAACATGTTTTTATAACCATTTATAGGATTTAAAAGAGTACATGATGCACTGGAAAGATAATCACAAGGTTGTTAGATTTCCAAGCAATTCCTCAAGCATATTTTAGATAACATACATAAACCTTCATTCTGCTAGTTCAACATGAAACCCAGACATGAGGAAGACAATTGTTTTTTCACTTTGTTGTTGTTTCCAATTGGAGCAACAACCCAATATAGATTTAGGACAAGATTATGAAAGGATTTACACTGCGTTGGGTGGAAAACATCAGTTTATAATTAGTTATGTGTATTTTAAAGTGCAAGCCAAGCAGCAACATGTTGTCATCCGAAAAACCGATTTGAAAAACATAATGTACATCTTGTTTCGAGGGATAAGAGCAAGAAAAGTGAAGAGGATTCCTGAAAACAGAGAATAGAGAAAATAGATAAAAGAGACAAATCTCTGTAAGATGGTGCTGTGTGTGTGGCAGAGCCTGATTTAGGAAAAGCCAGCCATACACCGCAGTCACAAAACTGACGATAGTATTTGTCGGGTACAAACGGGAGCCCGCTTTGCCCACAAAAATGAGAGACTTAGTGAACTTGACCCAAACTTGCTGAAAATGTGAAATCTTTGGCTTAATTTGATTAGATTAAAAGAAAAAAGAGCCATTACAGCGCTTTAAAAAAATAATAATTTTCAGGGCCTTTACATGGAAAATTAATGGTTGTCAAAGTGTCAAAAGCTGAACTGAAAATAAAAAATTATCAAGCTTTTACGAGTAAATTTGACTGAAACTGTTAAATTAAAACAGGTATTTGTGAAATATTGAAATTACATGTCTAATGTGTGATGTTGTGATGCTGATACGAGCCTTTCCTATGTTCTACATGCTATTTGCTGCCTGAATTTGTGCATGTAATATAATGAGCATATTAAGATCTTTAATTTTTTTTTTTGCCTCCACATATTTGCTGCTTACTGGGAAGCTGAACACATATAATATTATTTGAGATTAAAATCAAAGGCGGGATACTGCAGTAGAAGGTAGATTCATCACAAAAAAGTTTTAAAGAATAAAAGCTCTTCAACAAATTCAGATTTTTATTAAATCAAGCAAATTACTCAGTGTTTAGCTTTTGGCACTCTGTATCCTATGTGGGTGTTAAAGAAACCACATATAATGTTTCGAGTGCAGATGAATAAAATATACACGCATGTCTTCTTATATATAATCTCTTTTTTCCGGCTTATTTTGCTGAGTGCTCTAAATAATTCAATTTGCACCGACCTTTGGCCTGCCATCTTTTTGAATAAATCCAAAAATCCCAGTCATACGCACAGAAAGCCACAAGATTGTGTGAAACCTTATGCACTGAAAGTCTGATCAGTGGAACAGACAAAGAGGGTTAGGGTTATCCCTCAAAATGCATCTGAGACAACGCTTTATTAACGCCACTGATCATATTAAGTCATGGTCAGTGATTAACAATGGAAAGCTATCATCTGGATTGATTCAACAAAATCTCTCTTGATCCTCGAAAATCATACAAACTTATGCGCTATTAAAGCTCTTTGGACTGTGAGGGGTTTTACTTTCAGTAGGCTGCACTGGAAGTCTATATCCTCTTAAGTAGCCACACATTAGAGGCCAAACCAAAAAGTCGGATTCAATAGATTGAGAAGATAGATAGAGATGGATTGTGAGAATCAGATCACACAGTGCAGAGGACGGTACAGATACAGGCATTATCAGACAGCTGCGACTCATTAATGGGAGCGACACAAAAACCTAATCCTTGCCAAAACAGCTTTAAAAAACGACAGAAATTATGTGGCACTAATGAAAAAAAAAAAAGCTAAATATACGATTTCCTGCATTGTTAAGTGCACATGTCTGGTTTGACATGTCTGTGCTTTTACATGCATTTTTGCTCAGGCGACATTACCGTGTGTTACTATCTGTTCCCTGCTGTGAAAAATATTTTAGAAAGAGGCGTCTAAAGACAAACCCTGTTGAATGAAAAATTAAAGCCAGTTACACATATTTACATTTATGAGGCAAGCAACAAGGGTTTTGTTTTTCATCCAGATGGACTCCCAGGCCTGACACAGCCGCATACAGTCAGACAAGCACACAGACATCCACACACACACACACACACACGTATATATATGCACACACACACACACACACACAGCAGTGCAATGAAAAAAGGAAAGACACGGAGGAAAAAAACTTGGATCCCTCCGGTGGTTTGTGTGTTGGAACAGGTGAACAGTTTGTACTCCAGAATAGCCATTACCAGCACTCTGCAGCAGGGCTGCAGTTGGCTGGAGTTGAACACAGTGTGGCTCAACCAAACGAGAGGCTTATTTTTCTCCCTTTTTGTTAAAATGCAGATATGACCAGCTCCCTACTGCAAAAATTCTTACTGCCTCCGGTCCACTTTTCCAATTTTTGTTTTTACCACAGGAAAATAGCCCCCACATCTGACAATCACAGCAAAATATGTTCTGAATATGTTTATCAATATTCGAGTTCTTTTGACACATTCAGATTTTTTTTAGTTTTAAAAAAAATTCTGGCTTGATTTTGTTTTGTTTTAGTGAATATCAGGTTCAAATAAGGGGAAAAAAATATATAAAGCAGTCAATCAATGATAAATAGAAAAAGTATCTGGAATACACAACAACAAAAGGAAACACTGGTGATGCACAGTGAATAACTTAGATAATTGTAATGTAATATGAACCCAGGAAACAAATAAATTCCATTTCCAATGAATCCACACAATTTAGTGAGCTACTCTCCTGGTCCATTTAACTACACACATGTGTACTATAATGAGCTGTAGACATTATGCCTAATTATGTATTAGACTGTGTTAGAGGGCCTAACAAAAGCTTTTGAAAGGGACAATTACGTTTGTTGCTTAGTTACATCGTTAAAAATATACCAAATCAGTGCAGATTATAGTGGGCGAGAATGCACATGTACACCACGAGCATTGTTGCCAAAATGCACAAAATTCAATTTATTAGGAAAAAAGAAAACATTTTTGCTTGTGAGAAGGACGGCGGCATAAGTGAAAATAAACAATTTTTAACTGCTACAGATGAAGTGTTCCTGTGGGTAAGTAAAAAAAACAAAAGTAAAAGAAAAGGAAATAAAACAAAAAAAAAAGAGTAAAACAGTGGAACGCCAGCCAAGCAGCGGTGACAGCTCATTTGTTTTTCACAAAAGGCAACTTCAATAAAAATTTTGCAGAAAAGAATGGAGGAAGTTTAATTTAAATCAAAGTGAACTGGTGCACGCCTCCATTCAGTTTCTCATTCTATGGATTCAATTGATTTGGACTGGCTATTGAAAAAGGACAGATGAGGGGTCTGAAATTTGGCCTCATCAAAAGAGGGTAAAGCCACGCCAAAAATATCATGGCAGATCAGCTGTCAAAACTTCAATTTGTGGATGTGAGACACAACTAATGTGGACCCAGCAGTGTAGTCTTTCACTTCCACTGCACAATGACTGCGGCTGCTGGCTGATGGTAGAGGGAGGGAAATATGAATGCAACAGATGGGATTTTAAAATTCAGCGTCAATTGTTCATCAAAACAGACAAAACAACAGGACATCTGTTTACCTGCTGGAGTGTCAATGTTCCTCAGCTCTTCTTTGTCCTGTGGCGGTGCCAGGTCCTCACTCTCCTCTTCACATGCCTCGCTGGGGCTGTAGTGGCGGGGCTTCATCAGCAGGGACTTTCTCTTGTTGATGGGGGCACCCTGCACCCCTTCCTGAGCACTCCTCTTCCTCGCCATGGACCCATATGGGCTGGAGGGAAACAAGGGAATAGGGGAAAAACCCAGCAGGGTCAGCGGAGGCCGCAGTTGGCCTATTTTAAACTTCAGACTACAGTTTTTTTAGCGATCACATCTAAGATTTGGGAAGAACGTGCTTCCTTTCTGGCTTAAGGACGAAAATGTGCGCGCACGCCATAAAATGCTTACCTGTGAGTCTCGGTGATGGAGTCAGCCAGCCCTGTGAAAAAATAAAGGCCAAGAAATAACAGATAAAAAAGTTGTGTTTATATTTCCACTGCAGCAGCACAGCATCTGTCAACATGTATTTCATCTAAGGGTTTAAGGCAACTGACTACTTTTGGGCTATTAGTCACGAAATTTTACAATGTACTGTAAATATTTGTTTTGTAGATAATCTTTTAGGGATGATACCACATGGGCTACCCGCGCTTTATCCAAGCTTTTAGCATAGATTTTTTACTCCCTTTTACAATGCCATCGGGTATAATCAGCATAAGGATGCAGAAGTGGTCTCTTCATTGATCTGAAAAGCTTTTCATTCAGTCTGCTCATTCTCTGGGAAACCAACAGTAGCTCATCTTTTGACAGTGTTGACAACATGATCTAAAAGGGTAAATCAATTTTCCCAGAGGCCTGCATAAATCTCATTCACAAGTTCTACCCCTACTCCCATGAAGCACGACCAATAATAACACTTTTCATGAATTTTCCCAGTTGTAGTAATAGCTCCAGCGTGAGCAGGAAGGCCTCAGAGGCCCTGAACACTTGCATAATGACATATCCAGTCTAGAGGTTTTCAATCACACAATATATACACACTCCTTAACTAATTTGAGCCAGTGTTCCAATTTAATGAAGTTATTCCCCTCTGAATAATGAAATGGCGGTGCAGTGCTCTTCAGACCGGTAAGATAATACATAAAATTGACAGTTATAAAGTTGGATTGTTGAACTGATACCCCTAGCCCATGGTGATAAGTGGAATACGTGTGTGTGTGTGTGTGTGTGTGTGTGTGTGTGCATATCTGTGTATGTGTGTGTGTGTGTGTGTGCACGTATTTAAAAGCAAACTAAACCTGAAAGCTGCACTCACCTGTGTTACTGTCACATGTTTTCAAGGTTTGCTCCTCACCTTCAGAATCCATCTGCAAATAAACCATTAAATGTACAGATGAGCAACTAAAAGAGCCATTTTAATCCATTTAATTTGTATTAATTAAATTCTCTTAAACGACAAAAGGCTTAAACACTTAATAGATTATTGTGGATTTTTTTTTTTTTTTTGCTTTGTTTGGCAGGTAAGCAGAGTTACCAGAGACACTGAGCCTCAAAATCTTTTTTTGGGGGGGGGAACGGCAACATCACAAAGAGCTCTAAAAACACCAGTATTATGCAAACACATAAAGTATAATGTCAGGAAAAAAAGTTTCAAAGGTGAGTAAAAATGTAATGACACTAAATAATGACATTAAAGTACGGACAGCACCTCAGAGTGTGTGTTTAGACAAAAATAGTTGCTAAAATCCATCCACTCTCGCTGGCTGTTGCTTGTGGGTCCCAAATAAAACCTATTAAACATAATTATTCCAGGCTGATGGTGGCGTATAGTGGTCACAGGCCAGTGAAATCTGTGAGTCATAGGATATGCTGTTACTTTTCCCTGGTAATGGGAAACATGACTCCTCTCTCTCGTTTGCTGTTGTGATTGAAGGCACTGACCTGTCATACATTTATAATAGGGGAGCAGGTGTGGCAGTGATGGACCTTAATTTCCTTTAATAAACCTTTTATGTGCCACACTCTTAATGCCACGCCGGGCCCTCAGAGGTCCTGCTCATAATAGGTTCATTACTTTTGATTACTAGAGCCTATTGAGACAAACAACTCCCAAACACTATAGATTACATTCTGTAAAAATGAATGTACCTCATTAGTTTGTAACACTTTTCCACACAGACATGCTTTAACATTTTGTATAAATGTGTTGCTCTGAAGGCAAAATGTTGGTCTTGCATCATGCAACCTGAGATTATAACATGGACATTAATCAAAGTTCAAATGATGTTATCAGTGCACTGAAATATCACAGCTGACTCATAATGTTACCAGGGTGTTTTTACCCCCCTTTCTTTATGTGACATTTTAGATGTGCCTATCTTATGTAAACATTTACATAACTTTCTTATATTATTTTATAGTATCTACATTTTCTCTGGTCGGTCAAGAATATTGTGTGTTATGTACGTGAAGTAAGCAAGCTTCATAACATTAATGATTATATTAATAGGAATAAATAAGAATAATAGATGGTAAGTATTGTAAGCCTAACCAGTAAAAACAGTTTTGATATAAATAGTTTTAGTGGCTGTTTTGTATATTTAACTAGAGCTTCTTTTTCAATTAATCAGTTTCACGTATAGAAGTCTGATTCTGACAAGAAACCCTTCTGTTTGTGAGCGCTGCTCCAAAATGGAGACACAGGCATTTCTGACGCACTGTTAGCAGTCATCGTGACACAGTACAGTTTGTATCAAATCCATATAACAAGGAGTGACACGTAACAATAAAACAAGGAAGGCCTTGTTAGGTATCTGTGGTTTCCTAACAGGTATTCCTGGCATGGCAACAACATGGGTAAACATGTGATGTGGAGTGTTTACAAAAGCAGAACAAATAGATACAATCAGGGTCAAATGGGAGCTTTTATTGACATCCCCTAAACAATCTGGCTAAAATCATTATATAAGTTACCTTTTCATTTTTTTTTCTCCTATGACAGTTCTTCTGGTTAGTGGATTATACATTTTACAGGGTGACTTGTGATGGTGTAAAGGGTGATAATAATAATCTACATCAAACCTCCACATGTGGCATTTATAAACAACATTTTGCACATTTATGTAATTTATCATTAATATTTGTCAGGAGGTACAGCCCCAAACCCTCTACACTCATAAAGACAGGCAGGTGTAATAATGTCTTCTCTGTACTGAGAGTTACAATTGTTCACAAACATCTTGTGTTAACAAACACAGACTGTCCTTAAAAATGTTAAAGGGACAGGTTAATAGAAAATTTTACCAGTGGAATTTAAAATATGCATCTTTTTACTATATAATACTCTAATTCTAACATATTAACCACCATAATTATCTGCTAAAAATCCAATTAATTGGCGGTGGTCGGTGATATTCAGTCAAACTAAGTTAAATAAATATAATTTGTTTAAGTTATTGTGCTGAACTTAAATTCATAAAAAAATCCACTTTGTAAAAATTGTAAAGTAGGTGGTGAGACTTTTTTTCAGATTTTGAAGGTGTGCATGTCAGAAAAAGTTCAGATCACTGATCTAAATCTAAAAATCTAAATCTATAAAGAAAGATAAATATATAGAGAGTTATATCACACACACACACACATATATATATATATATATATATATAAAATTTTTTCTTTCTTTCTTTTTTTAATTTCTTCCAGCTGTGCACACAATATAGAGGAATAACTGGGATTGCAGTAAATTCACTCAGATTAGAACAGTATACAGGAAAGAATAATGACAACAGTAAATTTTAAAGCTTAATAAGCTTACTGTATTTATATTTTGTCTATAGGAAGTCACTGATTTATCTTTACTCATATATTTGTGAGTTCCACACCTACACACTAAAAAGCAGCACAAAAAGGAAAAGAGTAAGTGATCAACATTTTGCATACT
The DNA here is from genome assembly GCF_013358895.1 of Oreochromis aureus. Lineage (NCBI taxonomy): Eukaryota > Metazoa > Chordata > Actinopteri > Cichliformes > Cichlidae > Oreochromis > Oreochromis aureus. Next base: position 18,439,635 of record NC_052959.1, read on the forward strand.
TTAATGTTGGTGAAACACTAGTGTGTCTTTAAAGTCCTTGCATTGAAATAGTGCTGAGTAAATCTCTCTCTAAACTTTCTACTAGGCTACAAATCCAGTTGAGACAACCTGACATATAAAAGGCAATCATCACTTAACAAAAAGCGGATTCAGCAATAGCCTTTAAAGAGTATACTATCTGCCAGCCACCCACAGCCCTGCATAAGTAAAAACCAATCTCACTTTATGATCACTGTGGTCAAAGGAGCAGTGGTACTCCACCACTTAGCATGCTACTTATCCAAAACACTGTTACACAAGCATTCATCCCTTTCTGTCCCTAACAAAACTTATTTTTTACTCTGTGTTTACACTCTAGGCTCTGGTTGTGCCACGTCTGCGACAGATTATTTACCTTTGATTGTAGTTTCCCAAGTGCTCTGTAGAATAAGATGCCAGATCCACACTGTTCACCCTGGTTGACGATTTCACGCTTGTTATCTTTCAGGAAATGATCATGTAATTCATTATCTATGAAGAAAAAATAAAGACATAAATACAAGTTTAAAATCTTACCTCACAATCTGTTACTTTTTCACATATCTCAAAACCAACTTTTGGAAGGTTTGTATTGTTGTGTGAACAGGAACATGTATTCAGAAAAAAGGTGGAAAGAGCATATTAATATCTCGCATGGAATAAGGAACACGATGCAAATTGATTGCTTGACAGGGATCAAATTGCTTGCTTCTAATTAATACAAAACATCCAAGAGGGAAAACAAGGATGAACACAATGAGTACATTAAGCCTCTTCACTTCACAGATCTTATTATGGAATTATTTATTTCTGTTAGCTTTGAAAAAAAGAAAAAAAAAAACATCTTCTTAATTATAGCTCACAGAGCGTTTCCCCGGAAAAACAAAACTGGGGGGAAAAAGTAGGGGGGGTGGGGGTGGGGGTTATTCACTCAGTTTCATTAGCATATGAAAAAAGACTCACTACTATTCGGGCTTGTTCGTCATCTGCTGAATCATATTTATGCCCCCCGCACACGCACACACACACACACCAAGTCCAACATAAATAATGCTTCTCAGAGGATGGTTTCCCTGCGTCTAGGGCAGATTTCTCAGGGGGAAAGGAGGCAGCCTGATGCTGAGGGTCCATGAGATTTTCTATGTGTTAATCTGGCTGCTAGCTGTCCTTGAGCCCAGCCCATTCCCCCCTAACCCCATCTGCTAGCATTCCCACCACAGAGGAGAGAATGGGCTGCGACTGGGGATAGAAAAAGAGAGAGACCTTCCCAGTCCAGCAATCATGAATAACCATTGCCTCGCACCATTATCAGAGAGGCTGGATCCAAGCTGAGATGGTGGAGAGCAAATGTCTGTAAAACACCCCAACGCTCCTGACGTTACTCAAACCGCACTCTCGCATTTTGTTGTAAGTGATGCTATTATTATTATTTTCAAATAATGCCTTATTAATACTGTGCAGCTGCTGTGGATATTCATCACTGACCTTGAGTCTTTGTGTCCCCTTGTTCCCAGCTTATCCGTGCACTTGGGACGCTCTCGTGTAATTAACACAGACATTATTGTGATGGAGTAAAAAAAAAAAAAAAAAAACTCTGAGCAGATACCTCATCTTGAAACCAATAAAGCGGGCCAGAGTAGCAAAGTAAGATTCTGGAGACCATAAAATTAATTACATTATTTACATTTCCTTTAGATAGGGGGGTACAGGCGAGATGATAGAGGCAAATGAGATTACACAAAATAAGATTTCAAAATGTCAGTGCTGCACACTCAACCAACCAACTGTTATGATTAGATTACTCTTTTAATATAATTACTGTCTAAGGCTGTGCGTGTGTGGAAACAATGCATACATAAAACACAGGAGCGGCGTCTTAACTGATTCCCATCCTTTTCTCCGCGAGTCTTTTTCTCTTAACCTTTCTTCAACAGTATCATTTTGAATTATAGGGAACGGATGGGTGCTCTGTGCAAGGTCACTGTCTGGTGTGTACTCTCCCCCCCCTCCCATCGCTCCCTGTTTTTGTTTCCTCTTCCAGAAGCACACTGAGTGAAGGGTTAAAACTGGAATGGATTTAATTATGGAATGAATGGAATTATAATGCGCCTGCAGCAAGTTTTCCTCCTTATTTATTAAAGCAGCTGATGGGCCAGGTTTGATGAGCCACTTCTGGCATAATTGAGTCATCACACAAAGAGGGTTCCTCGCATTCAGAGTGGTTTTATCAGCAGCAAACAGACCTGATTACTGGCAATTACACTCTGATCTAGGGGAAGGAGAAAAAAAGGGTAAATGTGCGGGGTAACTTCTGTGTTTATAGTTTACCCCGGGAATAATTTTCACATTAATTTTACATGCTAAGTGTTTTCTGTTTGTGTATAATAAAGAGTGAACGGCAGGCGATAGCACCTTTTACTTTCATATTTTCTTGTAATGAATTTCTGCGAGGAAATTGTGAACTGATCTCAGTTTATACTGACCCTATAGGAGGTTTGAGAACCAGCCAAACATACAGCCTGCCTAGCTGAAGCTAAAGGGTGAGCTACCTGCTTGGAAAGTGATCCCATCATCTCTGTAGAAGCAGGTAAAACTGTATGCACAGCTAAAATGACAGATTTTGTTGTTGTTGTTTTTTTAATTATGTCAGATGGAAAATGGATAAACTTCTGTTCAAAGCAACTTTTTATGTCTTTTTGAGAGATTTCCATGAACACAAGAAAAAATATGTAATTTAGAAAGTGAAGTGATCATAATTTTTAGAAGTGCAATTTATAGTTTAGGTTTTTTTTTTTTAACATTTCACAATGTGTAATTGTCAGTTACCTTCATGGTAAAATTGACAGTTTATCAACACTTCACAGCGCTGGCAGATTTGCTCTGTTCATAATATTATTACATATTTTCACCTGAATCTAGGGACAAAAGAGGACGAACAGTCTTGCATTTCCCCTTATATTAACAAAAAACTACTTTGCACAACTCTACTTTAAGAGCTCAGAAAAAGAAAAGTATTAGGCTTTTTTACATGTGCAGTATGTATGTGCAAAAAATACTGTATCTTAAAAAAGAAAGAATCTGCCAGCAATTTATGAGCATTCCTCTGTGTAATGGAGGTTTCTGGATTCATGCAGACACAGTCAAAATCTTGAAGTCAACTGCGATTTCAGATATAACAGCCTCACAGCTACCCTGACGGCCAAGCAAAGTGTTTGTGCCTTTTGCCAAAGAGTACTTTTATAGAGAAGCGTATTGGCATCTTATCACTTCTCCAAGACAGAGATGCTTCAATAAAAGAACACAGCTCACAGAATTCTTAACAGACAATTAGGAGCCTGGCTAGCCACTAACGCTTCAATGATTTGTTATGATGGCATAACTACAGGGGAAACTTGTTATTGGACGGAGTTAGCAAGAGTCCCATAAAAGAGTCAGATGGTGACACCTTTGCCGAGGTGATTTATGAATCTTGTAATCGCTTTCCAAAGTCATCCCAAAGCCTTCCCTCTAAATTGAGTTCATCTGGAGCCGGACCACACAGAGGCACCAAGTCCAGATTGTTTCTTCTGACATCAAAGAGCCAATTTCTGTTTTTGACCAAATTTCTGCTGCTTTTAGTTCCCTTATCGTATGAAAGGCTAGATGATATGCTATTTTATTTGTGAATTTCAATCCAATTACGGACACCAAAATATTGAGACAAATAAAATTAGTATCTCCTTTCACTGCACTATCCATCAATAGGATAATAAATGGAGCGGAAAACAATTCATCCATTGGCAAGTCTCCAGCCTGCCAAACCGCTCTCATGTTAGTTTGAATCTTTGAATTCGGTCATGTACATGGTTTTTCAAACCTGTCTAATTTGGGGACAGGTGTTTGGGGAGAGAGAAGTTCCAGCCCCGGTGTAACAATGAGCAGAGTAATCCTGCTCATTGTTCCTGCCCAAGGAGCCCCTTTCATGAAGGAGGTTGCATGAATGCTACCAGGTGGTCTGCAATTTGGAGAAACGTAGTAACCGTTCCAGCTAATCCCCCGTCACAAAAGGCAGGTCTCCGGCGCTCTGGGCCTCTCCGGGGCAGAGGGAAAAGTTTACCTTGAACACATAGTGTCTGAAAGGAGTCAGGACTCGAGCAGTGATTCCTAATCAGATTGCGCTGAAGTGAACAGCTCGCATGGCAGCTGTAGTTTTCCCAGGGTTAATTACCTTTCACTGCTCTCTCTAAATGAGTCAGCTGTTCCTGTCATTAAACAACTCCACTCTATCTCTGCTCCTCTGTCCTCCTCACACATGTGCACAAGTGCACACGGGTGTGCACGGTCACGCACACACTGACACTGCGCCACACGCACACGGACATGCCCCTTTGTTTTTTTACCCATTATATTTAATGCATTGTGTACGGTGATCAAAGAGTGTTAAAACATTATTTAGATATTAAAGTGACTTTGGTCGAACTGCAAGTCAGTCAGTGGCCACTGAAATGGAGGTTGCTGTATTTTTATTTATGCTATGGATGTTTATGCAGATAGAAGGCATTAGTCCCAACACACCTCCCCTACCCTGCTGAGGAAAAATAAGACCAATCTGTCAAGGTCTTATTCTAAACAGACCCTTTAGTATTAATTGAGCACATATAGGAAGCAAACATGGTCACATATGCGCACACACAAACACGAGCATACGTACATACACAGAAACATGCGGATACACATACATGCACACACAGAGACAGAGTCCAGCTCTGTAATAGTTGTGCTGTCATCAATTCTGAACAATCTGTCTACTCACTGGGCTCAGTGGCTCAGGATGTTGGGGGAGTTTTAAGTGATTTTTGCCACTGTATGGTAAAATCCCTCGGCCACCTGGATTACAAACTCTAGTCCTTTAACTCATGCCAGTATAAATCCGTGTTAACTCGGATTTACCTCTGGCATATGAATTCTCAATCTGCGTAAGCTTTGTTTGGAATGAGTCGAACATAAGTATTTCATGCAGTAAGGATGCCCAGTGGTGAATTCCTATTTCTGTGAAACACACACTGGGAGACAGTTCAGGACTAAATCAGTCATCAGAACAACTAGAAAAGCCTGAAGCAGTGCTTTAGTACGGTCAAAAGGTGAGACCCGTATGGCCGCTCACATCCAGGTGGAAGTGTGCAGTGCTGCACTGTGAAATCCACATAACCATGGTGAGAGATATAAACTCAGAGCTGTACACTGTGGTCAAGAGTTTAATCAGATTCCTCACTCCAAGCTTTTGCTTTGCTTATTGTCAGGCAAACATTATTTGCTCAGTTGTTCAAACACAAGTCCTGGTCTGCTACCAAAGCGATCATGATAAAATAAAATATGGCATGAGCAGCCTGGAGGATCTAAATTAAGTATTATCCAATATCCATACAATCTCTCGCACTCACACACACACACAGACTTCTGGGATAGCAGAGTTAAGCCAGACTATTTTGTACTTAAAAGGTTAGCAGGGCTGTTTTGTGAGTTTGATCCACGCTTGCCAAATCAGCAGATGGTCCATGAATATGATTATATGCATCAATAAAAGGAGTAATCTTTAACAAAATGTAAATTTGACTTAAGTCCAGGGTTTAATATACAAGATGGACTTTCACCCACTTCCCAGCCTGACAGAAGAGCACGATAAGCTAATGCACTTAAAATTTTGTATTACAGCAGCCACTACTGACGCTGCCTGCTACTATTGTGAAGATCAAAATAAGGAGTCGGAGGAAAGGTAAACGATATCTGCACAGCGCTCAGATGTGCGTGTTTGCACTGAAACGTCCGTTCACTTTGAACGAGCTAAGCAGTAAAGCAGTCGATACAAACTGAGCCTCTCTCGTGCTGTCCTGCCTCTTTTTTTTTTTTACGTTAAACATTCATTGCATTTTAGGCAAAACCGAGCAAAACAACAACATTAAGATATCTGACCATCGAAAAAATAAACAAACCATTATATGTATAAATATCTCTATTTTTTCGTGAATAACAAACAAGTCATAGCTCCGATGTAAACTAACATAAAGTTCAAGCAGCCTTGTGGCGTATGGAAAGAGACGAAAAAAAAGTTTGAGCAGCAATTGAGAAGTTAAGAATGGTGAAGTGAAATGTGGTGATCCTACTCTGAGCCACATAAAACAGCATCACTGTTATTGACCCGGCCATGAATCTACTTATCTGAGCCCGAGGCTTACACAGCACAGCGCATCCTCACACAGCCACAATCACTTGTCTTCTGCATCTAAATGCACTCGTGTTAACATGTCCGACAGGGCAGAATCGCGAGCTCGACTTACCATGCCCCCTTTAGCCTTTGTTTTGCATCTCCCGGGGACATCGGGGAGGTAGACGGAGCAGAAGGATACCGAGGTGGGGTACAGGGTAGTCCAGAGTCTCGCTGCTGAGGAGAGTGTGTTTGGTTGGGGTTTGTGTGTGTGTGTGTGTGTGTGTGTGTGTGTGTGTGTGTTGTGTGTGCGTGCGTGTGTGCAGGGACACTGTGATATTCACCCGAAACGCTAAGCTTTTTTTCCCCCTCTTTTTTTTTTTTTGTAGCCTTTGTGTCATTCACTTAACAACCAATCTCATTAGCTGCTGGGCTACAATGGTCTGAATTATTTTCTGTATAAATACACCACATGGTGATCTTCAAGGTAAGACCTCTGAAGGTCTTTTTTTAAACCAAAGAAAGGTAGATAGCCCATAAATAAATAAAAAAATACAAAAATATATAAAATAATTAATAAAACGGGAAAAAATTGATAATGAAAATAAACTGGAATAATTAAACGCAAGAGTCATTTAGAGTGGTTTCACTTTAACAAAGTGAATGATGATACTTGACGGTACATACAGTATGCATTAGAATTTGTGCTCCAACTTAAAGGGGGAAAAAAAACTTAAGAGGATCGTAGAGATTAATTATATGACCATAGGTGAATTAAAAAGAAATAGATGTCTTACAGCTTTAGTTATTTAACGCTTCGCTTGCTAGTGTGTTGGTGCCGAACCCTGAATGCATGTAAAATGTAACTATTGTAAGTACTTGAAGTCATGACAGCTGTCTATAAGCATCAGGGACATGTCTATTGGCCAACTTGACCCTTGTTAGAAAACAAAACAAATACAAAAAAGAGAATACTGCAGCCTGGGACTGCCGAGCCGGGTCACTGGAGATTTTCCAGACAAACGCCGCACAGGGGAGGGGAGGGGAGGGGAGGAAGAATAAAAAGGACAGGCTCAGAATCTCATTTTAACAGACCGCACACAATCTGGGCTCCCACAGAACTATCTCTGCCTGACCGCTTTCTATTTATCCCTTATCAGTGTTTACCAACCGCTAGTTTTCTTTCATTCACACTGTGAGGCAGTTCTCTTACTATCAGTCAACAGCTGACACCGTGGAACAGCCTCAAAGGCAAGAGGAAGGGATCAAAACTAAACCAAAGCTGTTTAAACAATACAACAGAGGAAATAAATTCATAAATCCTAATTCTTCCCAACCCACAAGGGTATAAGCAGATCCTTTATAGTTAGGCCAACAAACAAAACCACAGCCAATGAGGTACATTACAATCAAGGTAAATTCTGAAATATATTTAGAAGGAAAAAAAGAAAGAAAGAAAGGCGTTTTTAAAAAAAATCCCATGTAATAATAATTGGGAACATTTCATAGTCTTGCCCCTGTCAGGCAAATATATGTATTCACTTAAACCTCCGTTTTTTCTCTTGTCTTTTATTGTCTTTTCAGGAAAATCCCACCTGATTCAACATTAACATTTTTAGATCATTTTATTGTATGCTACCAACAAGCTTAAAAAACATGTGTGACATTATAAGCAGCTCCAAATATTTTATTAAGATTTGGAATAAATGCCCAGTTAGGGAGCTTTGGTTAGAATCATTCCACTTTTAAAGCACCAATCAGTAAAAATACAGCTCAAACCTGTTTTAATTTATATAACATAAATTGCCTTTATCAGTAATTATGCACAACTCATTAAATATTATAATATTGACTTTATTACTGGCTCAATTTGAATCAATGCAACATCACCTCTTTTAATTTAAGGGACATATTTCCACTGTGACAAACTCTAGCTTTTTACATTTATAAAAGAGCATATTTAAACAATACTTTCAGACTGCAGGTAAATTATATTCAAATGTTCAGAGAAATAAATAATAATTTTGAAAGGTACTGTTAACACTGTTCCTTTACATTTTTCTCCAGCAGGACAAACAAACATCACTGTTTTTTTTTCTGGAATACTCTTCAAAAGTTAAGTAATTAATTACATTTATCCTTTCACCAGCTGCTCAACAGCAGATGGATCATTTCTGAGACCTTGTTGAATTAAATCCACATAATTCATTTTCCTGGATTAACTAACTGAAAGTTTGAGCAGTGGAAAAACAGGTAACACATTGTGTATTCGTCTGAAATGCATTTTATACTTGACAATGTGAAGACCCGACGGCAATTCGCTTATAATTAAGACAAGCTCTTCGTGTTTTTTTTTAAAAGCAGGCCAGAAGTTAAATAACTTTCATTTTAGTTGTGTGCTAAATACATGAAAATAGGTACAAACCAAATTTGCCATCATGGTCGTTTAAAGTGTATTTCAGCTATGTGAATGGGTTTGTGAATCCAGTTTTGTTGAGCAGCAGGTACCATGGACAGTTCCTGGAGGCAAACAGAGGTTACGTTAATGTGTTGTGTAGCAACTAACTTCCCTGTGCTTTGAAGAGGAGGGTGTGGAGCAGAGAGGAATAATGCCTCTTACTTATCACTGCTTTAGCACACAGCCCTACCACAGACTCTGCTGCTTTTATAATTAAAACAAAGTGTGGAGGTGCAACTTTGTAACTTCGCTCTCCTCATATGTTTTAATCTCTGTATAACAGGGCAAACTTTTCAAAGGATTACTCAGATGTGTTACACAATACTGTATCATCTGATGTCTTCGGTGGCTCTTTTTCATGTTTATTAAGAGATGAGAGCTGACTGTCATGAGATGATGACAAAACTTATGATCAAATGGAGACAAACAGGCACAATGACAAGTGGCATTTAATATATTTTACCACTGAGTCATATCAGTGGGAATTCTTCTAATGTAACAATGACAGAAAGAATAATTTCCCTCACAAAATAAAAATAAAAATCACCTGCAGATATAAGAGATTTATTTTACATTTATATAAGTTGTATAGAAATACTAAAGTATTTAGCTTATATCATTTAGATTTTTTTGCTGAAAAAACAAAGAAACAATATTCATATTTTAATCATTCATACACTAATCTACTCTTGACTCTCATTTAAAAGAAAATGCTTCTTAAATAAAACAACGACAACAAAAAAAAAAAAACAGGGATCAGCTTGAAGATGGGTCATACAAGCAGATTCTGAGCCATTAGTGTGCTCCAACTTACTAGTAAATGATGAACTTTTCCAACCAGCATCCATCCTCTTAAATCAATAGTTGCTCTGGAGACTGTTGAGTGCTTTGACCCCTTACAATTTGGTCAAAGCTAAGTCTTGCCCACGTCTAACACAAAAGTTCACTTGTGGACTGTGTTACAGTCTCACTACATTTGGCATTAGCATATAGTTTTGTAACTTTGCCACAGTTACGATGCAAATGATAACATAAATTCAAAACAGACTGTAGTGCTTCAGCCCTGTGAATTTGTCTAAATCTGAGATTTGTCCTCAGACAATAACACAAAAGCTGATTTGTGGATAATGTTTTTGTCAAACTATGATCACTATTAACATATCTTTTTCAGACTTGTAATACGAATTACAGAAAGCCAGGACAGGATGCAATAAAATACTTGACTGACTGCTCAAACACGTTATTGGAACACAGAGTCAATGTTTAAGTGCATTAGGCTCAGTGGTCTTGTATGTACAGCTGTCACTGTCAAAGCCACAGGCAACCTGACAATGCTTTGTCTCTACACACAATACGAACATGTGTTATTCCTAAGACAAGCTTATACTCTACACAAATGCTGTGAACTTAATCTAGGTAGACAGTATCTCATGCTATCTGGATGATCAAAAATAGGTCATGCCTCTCAAAAAGCAGTTTGAGCCATTTAATCTCCTCTCAAACTGTCTGAAACCTGGACAGAAGCTGCGCTCGCTTTCCAGCAAAGATTTTAAGAACACTGATTTGTATCGGGAAAGCAGTGTTCATGTTCATCTGTGCAACATTTTCTACAACAAACACTCCCTGACACAGTTAAAAACAACTGCCAGCACAATTCTTTTTCACATAGTCATGCAAAATCTGGACGAGGCGAGTTCCGCAGCTGAGTAAAAAAAATCAAAAATCAAAAATCTAAGTGTAAATCTAAATAAGTTTCTAACACTTGTGCGTTTCAGCTGCTGCTTTGGATCGCACAGGACAGCATCTAACAGCGTGAGCTAAAAGCCTTGTCGTTCACATTTGCGATACAGCATATCACTGATGACAAATGCTGACCAAACTGACAGTATATTTAATAAAAAGAACTTTGACACCAACCTAGTGCTGTGATCCAAAAAGTTTGATTTTCTCCCAGTCTCTTGATAGCTGAGCTGGTGCTGTGGCTTTGAAAGGTAGTCCCCAGGAATATGACATACTGTGCCTTTGACAGCCTCGAGATAAGCACCTGCGTTCGGGTCCCTTTTTACGTCACACCTCCCCATTCACAGCCCTTCAACATGATGCACATTTGCACATCAACAGCCACCAACCCCCCTCCTCGTTCTACTCCCACATCCGCAAAACACACAAACAGGCACACAAGAAGGCAGATGCGCGCACTGGGCTCTACTCATGCGCGCGTACTCTCACACAGACACACACGCAGGCACCACAGATTTGTGTGCGCTTACTGAGGATGCAGCCTACATGCAGGCAAACACACATGTGGACACATATACACTCACGGTGCGCTCACAGATGATTTATTCCTTCTTTTTTTTTAAAACTCCTTCATCCAGACTTATTCATATATTGATCCTCGTTTTATGTGTTTAAAAAAACAAAAAACTTTCACTTGGTTTGTCATAAGACCAGGGCATATGCCCTCCCAAGCTCCTCATACATCACTCATCATGCAAATGAGAGGGAATGTCACTCCTCAGCAGCAGATGGCCAGGGATGATAACAATGGCTGAACAGACCAGTTTCAATGTCTGCGACTTTATCGCTACGGCAACAACAAAAATAGATGATATGAAATCCTTGTCTGTTAATTTGATTCCCCTCCTTTTTAGTGTTTGTACCTGTCAGCCTGTTTCGTTTCTCTTGGACCATTTGAATGTAAACGCTTTGTCTGAGGTTTTTCTGTCATCAGAAGTCTGCCTATCAGTAAAAGGCACAGACCTGGAAATGATTTTTGGTGACTACGGAAAGCTGCTGCCTCGCAGTTATTCAAGTAATTAGGTGTAATTCCTCCCTGTAGTCCATGTTAGCCTCCTGAGTTAGCTCATGCGTTCGACAGGCCTGGATAGAGACAGAGAAGAATAAAAGAAGAAAGGGGCCCCGAGAAATCACAAATGCAGCTTTTCAAACCACCACCACCACCACCCCCCCCAGCCAAAGTGATGTCACCCTGCATCCTGCTGACTCCTGTTCATACAAGCCCCCATAGCAGAGAGTAAACAGTGGAAGCGTTTAGCAAACAGGGCCAGATTACAATGACAAAGGCAACCACACTTCTGGGTGGAGCCTGGGGCGAGGGGGGCAAAAGAGGGGGGTGGGTTGGTGAGGCTCAGGATTTAAAATAAGTGATACCCATGAGGGGGCCCCCCCTCAAGATCCAAGCCTAGCCCTTCCCCAGCTGATGGTAGGGGCCACCCAAACATGCTTATCTGTCGGTGATGTCCCCCCAGTCCCCGGGGACTGACGTGTGAACACAATATGTAATAATAATGAATTTTCAGTTCTTTTTCCTGTGATTTGTGCATTTGGTTATGCAAGGCTGGGGACTTGAGGATGGAGAATATCATTACTTAAGGTTTGGCAGTTGATCATCACCTTGTTTAATGCCTCATTTGAAAGTCTAATTTCTAACTGTCTTCAAGAGCCAATTCATGGTACACTGTGAAAGAGACATACAAAGAGAGCAGACATGCTCTGTTTTACCCTCTTTTTTTCACAATTTGTACCTGATAATCGTACAAATATATGAAAGTAAAGGATCATCTATGTAAGCATCTCATCAAATGGCGCGTTCTCTCATTCCTGATGTAGACAATCTCGCTGTGAGGCCACGGCAAGCTTGTTCTAAGGGATGATTATTTCATGTCCACGACCAGACATCAGCTTTGTTTGAAGAAAACACAAAAAGAATCAACTCGTGTTAAGCAGTCCCGGCAAATTGTGAGAGCATATTGAAGACCGTGCAACAACACCATTTACGAAAATGTAACATTTTCTTTTGCCCATAACATCTGTTCAGATCTTGAAAAAGAGAGGACTCATTCAGAGCCAACATGCAACATAAACTAGTGTTTTGTCAAGCTATTTCATCAACTGAAAATGTGGGCATAACTGGAGAGAGCTGATGGAGAAATGAAAGAGGAGTGGGTTGGACAAAATTACATGTCAAACAAGGGTTCACATTTAAAAAGTCCTGCTCATATTTGTAGAAAGTGTTTGATTGCATTTAGAAAGGTATTACAATGGGTCACATCTGTGTCTAAAAGCTTTTTGCATTCTGCTGCAAATTATGTAAGCAAAGTGAAGTGTCACAGCACCCTGTTGTTTTGAGCACTATACCTTCCTCCTGTGAAACCTACACAAATATGTTTAACTGAATTCTTCTAATGTACTGCAGGATCAAAATGTCAGCGGTATAACTTCAACAAACCCCCTCACTCAACACCCCGCCCTGTAATTTCAACAAAGCAACACGACTAATTTTGCGTGGCAGCCCATACAGCCAAACAACAATGCATATTCACTGTCCCATTGAATGTGATAGACACGTAGAAATCTATATTGAACTGTGGTTAATTTCGGCTGTAATGCTTCAAGCTCGGTCTAAAATGACACAAATGGTATTTCTTGGTGGTACTGAACCCTCATTGTGCAACCACTTGATGCCGCTTGTTCATCGCCACAAAGTCACATAAAAGGACTGAATTAAATTTTAAATAAATTATTTGCATATGCAAATATGGGTAACCAAACATAAGTACATGTTGTTGATATGGCTCCAGGATGTAGAACTATCTTTATGTTAATGTCAACAGACAGGGAATATTCTTTTGAAAATACAGTGCATTTTTCATGGGGATCATTATCTACACTGCGTGTCAGTGTGTCTCAGTTAAAGGAAATGATTAGATTACTTCCCAGCAATCCCCTTTTGGGCGATTTATGTGTGACCGTGGGCAACCTTACAATATGTTTATTCAGTGTCCTTTGAAGAGACTTCAATAACATTTGGAATGTTTTGTGAACAAATGTAGGTTGTTGTTTTTTTAATCTCTTCATTGAACTGATGCCTTTGGAGCTACTGTAGGGCCATGGTTATATTTGAGTTTGAAAAAGTTTCTCCAAACTTGATAAATCCTCCTCTAGTAGGGTGTGAAATACTGTTTTTAATAAACTAATACAAATTACCCTGTAGCCAAATTTCTGTTTTTAAAAGAAGAAACAGGTGATCAAACTTTGGCTTTTGAGGTGAAAAGGCGTATAGGTGAGGTTTTATGTCACCTCCAGATGTTTACTGAAACTACATAGCAAGAAATGTTGATTAATAATTACATTGGCAATAGCATCCATACATCCAGTACATTCAAAATGACAAGGAGCTTTTATTATTAGTCAACACCACTTGTTCTTTGCATTTTCTGACTGATGAATTAACCAAAGAGCCAAACTTCAAGGTCTGTATGGTAGAAAAGCTGCACACGGGATCATAAAATCCAGAAAGCATGGTGATTATTAAGACTGCATTTCAATTCCAATTGATTCCATTTTATTTTGTTTTATATGGCATAGCTCACAATTTGCTATTTACCAAGGCGTTTAACCATTATAAGTTTAACTCCAAACAATCTAAAAGTGATAACCCAAAAGAATCCACAATTATCTATATAATGTATTTACCAGTTTCAATGAAAAGCCTCATTAATCAGCGATTGTTTGTCCTCTTTCTCTTTTTCCCATGTTGATCAAATTTTACAAAACAGGGCAGGTAATCAAGCAAACATTATACTCACATCTATACAGTGCAGTCATAGAAACAAAATAATGGGTATTCCCAAAACCCTGTGAGTTTGGTTTAAATATATTTACGTCTATAAGTATCAGTGGCAACGATCACAACTGGTTCTTACATTTACCAGCCTAAACTGAGAGCGTCTGATTGCTTACATTTAATAAATCAGAGCTTGATTGGTCAGTCGATGTCTTCTTTTTCAAAGGCCTGTAGACTCACTTTGTTGTGTCATTGAGAGGTTAGGTCCAGATATGAGTGCCCATCTTTTTCACTCAGGCAGGCAGACAATGAAGCAGACACGCCTATAAATGGCGAGATAGGAGCTTGGATGTTCAGCCAAAAACGAGCATCTACACAATGGTAACAGGTGTGTATAATGCATGCTTTGATAATGACCTTGGTGGCTGTAATAGTATGTCTAGACACAACTAACAAGAGGCATTTGTGTCTGGTCTCAGAAGTCCTGGGGGTGCTCAGTAGCAAGATCCTAAGGATAAGATATTCATTAGAGATTGTTGGTCATTAAAACTAAAGGAAAAATGTGTCAGATGTATGTAGGCTACTAAAATAAAATATTTTTTTCCATGACACTGGTAGAATGAGGTATCAGAAAAGTTTAGTTTATCACTCAACAAAATATTTGCAGGGCTGTTTGCATAATAAGCTAAAATCATCTTGAGTATTCAGAGATATGCACTTGAATAAATAGAAAAAAAACTCCATTAATGTGGATGGCTTGCAATTTTTGATTGCGCCAGATACAGGAAGCTTGCTGACATGAACTAAAATGCAAATGCCCTTTGAGCAAAACAAAGAAATTGATTATGAAGTAAGTTTCTACAGCACAAGTAGCTGGCTTTGAGTGATTAATGGGGGTGGGTCATTGATTTCCTTTTGTTTAGATCTTGGTTAACTTTCTGGAGACACAATTATAATTTGTTTCCAAACAATAAATCCAATCTAGCTTGAGCAAATTAAATTTCCCTATGGCCTCTTCTGTGTCATTTTACATCTGAAATGGATTGTTATCAAAAGGCATTGCATGTAAATGTCTGCTGTTTCTGTTTATATTTGTTACATTTTTGATTAGATATTGTTTTTCTCGGTATACTGGAAGGTGAGCACTTCCTAAGATTAGAAAGAGCTGTTTACAGAGATCTGCATGACTTGTCAGCTACAGTGCCAGGGGTTAATCCTCCAGTTCTCTCTTCAGTAGCTGTTTGTCACACATATCAAGATTTCTGATATCAAATCTATCTACGTTGTACGAGAAATGTTGTTCATCTGTTGTCTGAAACGTGCTAAAACGTTTTGTATTCACTGAATGAGCACACTTATATTAGCTTTGCTAAAGGTTGGGGAAATATGTTTGAGATATTGCGGCACAATTTACTTGCAGCATATTTGCAAGTCAAATTGGAGTGTTACCGACTACTTTATTTAAAGGCTTTTGCCATATTCTTCAGCTTTACAACTTTGAAAACTTCCACAGATCCAGACATTTATACTTCCTGATTTCTCGCATCATCTCTCCAAGATAGTGATAATACGATTTCTGTGTTTTTCGCTGTTGAGAAACAAACTGGATTATGAACAGATCACTACATAAACAGCTTTCTAAAAGGAGGCAGCTATTTTAAAAAAGGCTGAAGAAATGCAAAGAGGGATTTAAATTTTAATTTGAATTTATTCCAGCAAGTGAAAGGTTCTTT
This sequence comes from Oreochromis aureus, assembly GCF_013358895.1. Lineage (NCBI taxonomy): Eukaryota > Metazoa > Chordata > Actinopteri > Cichliformes > Cichlidae > Oreochromis > Oreochromis aureus. The sequence continues at coordinate 18,455,615 of NC_052959.1, forward strand.
TGAGAGGGGATTTCAGCAAAGATGATGGTATTTAAAAGTGATAAACAAGCATCTAAACCTCCAGTGGAAAACAGTCATTCTGCTTCTTTCTAGTGTAGGGGAGGAATTGGGCTTGCTATGGTCACATCCAAAAAATAAGAATAAGTAATAGTAGTAATTAAAATGTAAATAAATGGGATCCGTGGAGATATTTCAACTGATTTCTCTCATAAATTGTGCAATTAACATTTTGTCTTGACACACCTTGTGACTCTGGATGTAAAGCTATATGTCCTCAGGTGCAAATTCATGTTCTCCGTGTACTTGGCATCGCGTACTTTTTACTGTATTGGATGCTTAAAAAATCGTTCACAGTTATCACATGAAATTTAAATCCTGTGCCTCAACATGACAGAGGAACACCAGGCAAAGTTCAAATATAAATGCCTTACAAATTAGAATTTGCTTTTAATTAAGGATTGTGGCTGTGCAGTTTGAGGCAGTATCTGAAAAAAATCTAGGGATATTTTTTTCTTCTTCTTCTTCTTTTTTTGGTGAATGACTCACTCTGGGCAGTGACATATCACATTTGGCTGACAAAGAATGATTAACCAAGGCTGTCATCTATTATATATATAATATATGGATTATAATGCTGTGACTGGATTTCAAGTGTTTCTATTCTCTACTGGATGACCACTAAACTTAAGCACAGAAACCTATGCCACACAAGAAAGACAAAGAGTTACATCATTTTGTTGAAGAGTTAATCCGATCACGGACAGTGTGTGTGCATTTGCTATCTTCGGAAAATGCCAGCAAAGGCGCTAAGTAAACCTATTTTACAAGACTCCCTCACAAGGATACAGTGCCAGTATCGGGATAAAATTTCACACAGCGGCATGGCTCAGTCACATAACCTAAGCAGGCTTAGGAAAAATGGAACACTACAAAGTATTGCACTTTCTTCTGCTCGTATGTCTGTTGCAGAATACAAAATGCTCAGATGCATGATGTGAGTTTGAGCATGAAAGCCAAAGAGAACTAATGGCTGAATAGCATGTAGATACTGTTGTTAATGCTCCGAGTTGTTTAAAATGGTAGATTATGGAAGTGTGCACCTGGCATTCTGCAGGCTAGCCTGGCAACACTCCTCCCTTATAATTATAATGAACACACTGTAATTCAGGGTTGAGGCTGAAATACGAATGATGTCCTCTGAGACAGCTTGTTTTAATGGTTATGCAGAAGAGTTCCTAGAAGTGCAGATGGCAGATGCAGTGCCTTTGAAGCTATTTACAGATTGTACACTACAAGGTATGGAAAGACCCATAGTGTGAAGCCATATTGCTTTTTTGTGCTCCTCAATTAGATATTGTGTTGGCTGTATACTAATAAAGCACTAATAAAAGCTTAAGATGTGATTTTCAATATTTAGAGCAATACTGACAGAGCACGTTAGATATCATGGCTGTAAAAGCTTGGTAATGGCTGCACGGCCTGTGTGTTTCTTTCAAATTCTTACTTTGACCACATAGGGGTGCATTTGCTCAAAACGTGGGTCCTCATGCAGTCCTTCATTACAGAGTTTTGGAAAGCTGGTATCTATTTTTGATTTTTTGGGTAGATGAAACTCCATAATACTGCATGTAAACACTCAGTGTATGGGAGATAATATACTGCAATCAAGATAAGTGAAACCAAAAGAGCCCATATGAACACTTCCTGCTCTCCATTTAGATACTTTAACTTGAAAATATTGTCCATGTTTATAATTTTAGTACAAATAATGACTGCCTATTTTAAAGTAAAATGTCGGTACCTGTTTGCATTGAAAATATTCAACCAGTGTATTTTTTCCCCCCCATGTAGCCCATACTTAATGTATCTCTCTCCCTGGCACAGTCCCAATCATTTATAAAAGAGTGTGGAGCTTTTGAATCAGTCCACTGCTGTGATACAAGAGCAGGTATTGAAACAACAAAAATGTTAACTCCAAGAAAAAGTTTTGCCGCATTAAAGTCACACAGGAGCCGCATTAGCATGTGAAAAGAATAAACAGGAGCATTCTCAGTTACACACTCCACCTGGCTGCTAACCAACGTCCTTGTCAGAAGTCCACCCACCGCACTGGCTAACACTGAAAGACCTCCTGGGGACCGCAGTGACCATTCACTCGGTTCTCTCTTTTTCCCATGCACCTGTGACTGTTTTTGTGTTTGCTATTTTTTGCTTTGTCTTTTTCTGGCAACACTGTATCATCGGAGACACACTTTCCCTCAAAAGGAATTCTCTTGCCCAACAATGTGGTTTGTTTGTTCACCGGATATGGCAGGCCAGAGAGTCAAATGAAAAAAAAAAACACACAAAAAAAACCAAGTCACCGCAGTAATAATTAAAATTGCCACAAGAAAAACAAGTGGATAGACACGTTAGTATGAATAGACTTGAAATAAGAAAATAGTGTACTTTTACCAACTGGTTTCTTGCCGAGTTGGGGGGCTTCACAGGTGCAGTTGGAAAGGCTCTTCTCCTTACTCTCCTCGGACGGCTCATCCGGCTTCTCCATGGTCCTGGACCTTAGAGAGCTGCTTTTCCATTTTCCAAAGGACTTTGCCACAATCGCTTTGTCCGCTCCTTTCATTGTTTTCTGTAAAACACATTTACAGCATGACTTCCCAGGTTTATCCCTCTTGTGAGCCATCTGCCCCCTTTTTTGGCTCTCAATAAACCTGGGCTCATCTTTTCCAAACCCAAAGTAAGAGAGAATTAGGGCATTGTGTGCATATGCATTCTCTTAAGCATTCCAGAAAATTTCCTGATTGCCCTGGCATCTTTTGTAGAGAGAGCGCTTGGACATTGTTTTTCTCCTGACATTTTGCAATCCTGTGTGGAGAGAGTCGTACTGATTGAAACAGTATAAAACAATACTTTGCAAAGTACCCACACAGTAAACAGTAGATGGAAACTGAAAAAAAAACCAAACAAACATGTTTTCATATTTAATCCAACTTAAAGGAAATAAAAATAGCACATTATGCCCTAATTGAGTGCTGTACAGTCCACAAATACTATTACAAGGCCGATCAGGATTAGCAGTGGAACATACCTAGTTATCTATTTCTGAGTGCCAAGACTGCTAGCAGTGGGCAACTAAATTTCAAAAGCTGGCAAATCCAGTTGTCTCCTAAATACAGAAAGTACTTAAATCCAGAGCTAACAGAAGAAAAAGACGGATAAAGGGTGCTCTGCATATCACCGAAAAGCTTGTGCACTTTTCAGAATCACTGGCTAGGTTAAACAAATATGCTAAGTAGAGATCAAAACAATCCTTTGATCTGCAGCCTAGTTTCCAGAGGAATGGCTTGGCTGTTGTTGTAAATAACTTGTATAAATCTATATACCATTTGCCTTCAGGTAATATCAAAAGTGCCAGGGATTCACAGGCAAATACCTTGTGGTTAGGAAATAGATCAGATAAAAGCATATAAATATTTCAGCAACACTGCACTCTGTCATTTCCTGTATTACAGCAGAGCTTTTTTAACCCCATATGATCGTGTTACTTATTTTGTTCTATCACAGAGAAATGAGTGAGGAAAAAAACTGCATACGAAAATGACTTTCTACCCCTTTCTATTTGATAGTTTTTAAAAAATGTTCCTACCTTCAGCATGCCATTCAGGTCAAACACAGTGTAAAACATTGTGCTAAACTTCATACAAAAGAGGCTTGAAGAATCAGAATGCAGAAGCTATGCAACTTGCTGACTAACTTTGCCCTGTGTTTTGATCGAGCACACAAAGAAAAACGCTGTCCATTCAAAACAGACAGCATAACTCTTTTCAGAGAGGGGGGACCGTGAACAAACGAGGCCATGTCCTGTGCTGCAGTCAGTTTCCCATCAGGCCTGCACAGTGCACGGTGAGGGCCACAGGGACTGGGACCGGCTGACACCACACTCACAGCCAACAGAACAACTTTTGTGCACACTATCCTCCTCTGGAGACTTTTTTTTTTTTTCTGTCACCCAAAATTGGACAACCAGGCTTTTTGGTTTACAGCTTGCTCTACCTCACCCCCCTTAGACTGCTGACAAATTTAAAAAGCAAAAAACTGTCTCCTAAAAAATTTGATTTCAAGATTATTTTCTTTAAAGAACGCTATATAATTGCCATCAAAAAAATAAAACACATTAAAAGCTAAAAAAATCTACTAGATCTGGTCATTTGCATGAAAAACATGTTTACACAGATGCTACGAGACACACATATACTTAATAGTTTCAATAAGTGGGTGAACAGAAATTCTGATGCTATTCGACTTATTCAGACTTACTATTTGTGAGCACACAAATTTCACCAGAGCTCTTTTAAGCAGCGCTCTTACCAGGGTAACTAGACTGGTTGAGTAAAAATTGAGAAAAATGGAGCAAGGCTTAAAACATTTTTAATTGCTGGTAGCATGAATAAAGCAACTACGTAGGGGGCACTTAAACACCAAGTTAAACTAGCCAGCACAGCGGGCAACGTTCACAGACTGAGACGCTTGGGTAACTGATGTACTATCAAAAGTAGGTTTGCAAGGTAACAGACAACGAGTTAAGAGATAAGGATGCTTTAAATGGCCTGTGCTGAAACTGATACACTTTTTCTGAGGAGGGGCTGAGAAAAGCATTAGGAACAACCCTGGACTTTTCTGTATCATGTAACCTACTGTAACGTGTCTGTAACATGTAGCCTACATGTTCTGTGGAATGCTGTATAAACTATAAATAAAAGTAGAATATAATTGTATGCATGTCACTGAAACCCTGTATTATTATTTTTAATATTATTATTATTATTATTGGAAATAGTGCAAAGACAAAAATTTTAGTGAAGTTGGAAGCTGGCAGGCATAAGGACAACACTGGAAAAGTTGCCTAATGTTAAACAAAAAGCACCCAGGGAATCATCTCTTAACTAATTAGGTTAATTAACAAACATGTTGGAGTATTAAAAAACACATTCTAGAGAGCATGGGTTTTTCTGTACTTCACATGGTGAGCTATATAGCTGTTTCAGCAGATAGTGCAATTTAAAAATAATTTTTGAGGGTCACTGATCTTTGAGCCCTGAGATAGCTGCTTTAAAAGTCGACATTATTCTGTAGTAGAGATCAGTCAAGAGCTCAAAAACACTGAAAACAGAAAGCACACTTAGTCCCCGCATCCACAAATACAAGTTAGTAAGAAAGTCCAACATCCACAAAAAACAAACAAACATATAAACAACATGTACGTGAGTTAACTCGCATATGTGAAGGCACCATTAATGCTGTACGTCTTTTTCAGGGAAGGCCTTGCTAATTTCAGCAAAACAATGTCCGTCTAAACCTGTACAAAACATGGCGCCGTGGTAATTTATTCAGGCTGCTAAACTAGCTCACCTGCACTCAAGATCTGTCCCTCACTGAAAGAAACATTATAAAATGAAAAATATAACACAGAAAGCCCTGAACTGTTGAGCTGCTGAAATACTGCAAGTACAGGAAAACATTTGCTTTAAAGACTACAGCAGTTGGTCTCCTCATTTGCCAAACACAGTGTTGTTAAAAGGAGAGATGATGCAACCCAGCAGTAAACATGCCCCTGTCCATGCTCTCCTTTTTTTTAAGGGTTTGTCTTGGTACTCTTATGGTGTACTTTCTGCTGTCTTTGTACTATTATTAATAAAATAAAAGGTTTAAATGATTTGAAAAAGATCGGACTTGGTATTTTTATCAACATTTTAAACAGAATCCCAACTTTTTGGAAATGGTATTATACTTACTGTAGCACCGGGACCCCTGGTACAAAACTATTTTTTTTACTGTGCAAAATGTGTTTGCAATAATCTGGCATTTGGAAACACTAAAATGCCACATTCAAAACATGTTTCTTGAATAATTTTTAAAATAAGGCTATTACTGTGAAAAGGATGTATGCATTTTAGATTTGTTGTGTGATTGTTTTATGTGCTTTGTGAGTTTGAGTTAACAATTCTTAGGAGGCTTGCTGTTTTTATAGAGGGTATATAGACACTTAAATGCCTACCAAGAATCACGTTCTATGAAAAATATGCAGGCATGAGTCTTTTAAAAGGAAATATCCCATAATTTCATCGCTACAACCTATTTTTACACCTGACGAGACTTTTTAACCCTAAAAACTTCTCTTAGGTGTCTGGAGGATATCACGGGAGCTTTATCTACCTCCTCTAGAGTCCTGGAAAAGCAATTTTGAGAGAGAACAGAATGTACCATATTCTTGACCCGTCTGCCTCAGATGCTTGCTGTATATGGAACTGAATACTGGACGTGAATTGTATCATTCTCTGTGTCAACTTGTTAGATGGCAGTTGCTGTAGTGGAGTGGTGAGAGCGGCACATATGCATTATAGGAGAAAATTGTGAAATGACAGATTCCGGGTGTGATACTGAGGGAATGACTAACTAATAGGAGGGGTGCTCCAGGCTGTTAGCTTTGAAAAGCAGTTTGCACATTACTTTATCTTGTCAATCAGATTCCTGGAATGGAAGAGGTGACTGATAACTTGAATTAATTATTTTCTTATTGCATGCATGTGTTAATTCATGTTAATTTATGTCCCTTACCGGCCCAAGCCAGAATATCCAGAGTAAAGCGCCACCTCTGGCACCCAGATCACCACACCACTCTCTTTGCATATATTTATATCAAATGAAAGACTTTTTTTTTTTAATCCTGTTGGAACAAGGACTCACTGCCAAATTTGATTTTTAAATGTACTTTTAAGCTTTTCATGGTTTCTGCTTGCATTTTTTCATAACAACTGAGCAACATGGTGCAGTATTTATGGCTATGATGGGATTTGAAAGTTACAGATTATTTTTTTCTAAGCAAATCCTACACCTTCTTTTCTTAAAGAACACTTAAATAATACAGCTAAGGTCAACCCCGAGAAGGCATACTGCGTACATTCTCTTTATCCGTAATTTAATTTCTTTAAAAAATGCAGTTTATCACAAAAACGGAAGGTTTACATTAATAAATCGGGCTTCCTGACTGCATCTCATCGCAAACATGAGCGGCAGCCATTCTGTACAATGCACAGAGCATACTTTAAACAATTGCTTTTCATTAAACATCTTTAAACATTCTGACAAATTTAACTTCCCATGAACACAGAGGATAAGAGGAAAAACATTTCTCTGATGAGAACAGAAACAGCAAGAAGTTCTAACAAGGAAAAGCCTGCCAGGTGGCGAACTGGCTGCACCAACAGAACGCACAATCTGTCTGCTTCTCCTTCCAAACCATTGACAGCTGCCATCACCAGCCTTGCACACTCGCACTCAGTGGCTCCTCAGCTCCCTGCCCATCCCTCTTTAGTGTTTCCTGCTAACCTCAGAGACAGGGTCACCTGGCCCCCTAGTTGCCCGTCTGTGGGGCCCTGCTGGCCCCCTGGAGACTGGCCTGCATGGGGATGCATGGCTAACAGAGGTCTAGTAAATCCTCTTTAATATGCAAACCAAGGGGCTATTCCTTTGACCCAAGACCGTAGCTTTTCTAACAGTGAAATCCAAAAATATTCAAGTGATGTACAACGATGAGATTCGATGAACCGTTTTTGATCTGCTGGCTGTTTGATATTAAGCCTTATCACAGACAAACAACAACATATTCAGGCTGTCTTTAGTCAGGTAGGATATTTCAGTTTAATCAGAGTCATGTGTCGCGTGATGGAAGCAGATTAACCTCCCTTTCACATACTTAAAAAAAAAACAACAACTTACAGTTAATTTATTTGTAAAATTGGAGCAGCAGTTTTGCACTGAGCAAAACCTAAGCACACAGATGCACAGAGGCTAAAGTGAAGAGTGTTCCACAAAGCTAGCATTGCAACTGGGCTAAAAATAAAACCTGGCAAAGTTATTCTGATCCCTTATTGGTCCCATAGTTTGATTTCACATTTAGCATTTGCATTCCCCTCCGCATAAACATTTCATTCTTCCCCTCCTGCAGTACAATGAGACTTGAGTGACTTTGGCAGCAGATTTTGGATCGGTGCTCCTGAATCCACCAGTGTATGTTATCAGCAGGTAAACAAGCTTTCGAACAAAGCCATAATGGAACTGCAAGCGGCATAAAGAGGCTCATCTCAAAAGCTATACAGCCCATCAAAGCTGGTGTCATTTCCTCAACACTGCACTGCAGCTGGAAAATGCATGGCTGTTAGTTACAGTTTAAATCGCCTGTCTATTTTCAGACACTTCAGAACTATTTGTATTGATTATTTACTTGTCAGTAAGCAGCCAGATTACCAAAATAAGACAACAGATTTTAATGTTTACTGGATTCTTCTCCGTTTTTGTTCTGTGGTAGGAAATCAAAAACTGTGTCATGCACTAAATTAAAGGGATTTGCACTATAGGGTATTTGAATAATTATTTTCTACTGAAAATGAAATAGTTCTATCTATATTTGGAAGGATTACTGATGGCATTGAACTTAATGTGAAAATAATTTGCCCTTTAAATACATAGTTAAGCTATATCCTACACTTTCTGCTCACCAGATGCAATCTTGTTAACCACACGCCTGGATGCTTGTCACCAAACTTTCCACATATTTGCCTTTTGGGTACAGCTCCGATGCACAACTAAACCTACGCACTCTCCTCCCAGTGAGTGGAGAAGCCTCAAAGCTTTCCTTTCACATGCTGCATTATCTCTATAGCGGTAATTATCCATAAAACTATGCCATCAGATGGTTATGATTTCCAATATGAACCCAATAAATGTGTTTAAATTTTGAATTATCATATTTATGTAGATATGTGTTACTAATAGTGATTATGTTCGTCATGTGGGTAGAAAATCAACCATCCTTATATTCTCACATAGTCACATATTTCTCAGACATTTCATCACACATTTAATCTGCCCCTGTCTAAGATTTTCTACTGAACCTGTAGTGAAGGCAGAGAGAGGACAATAACGGATGAGATTATGAAGCATGTCTGTTAAAGCATGTCTGTTTGATCATCATTCTGTTTAGGTGAAGTTCTCTACTTGGTCTCTTCAGTCCCTGACAGCAGATATATAACCTAATCTCTTTCCCTAACCCTTTTCTTAGGCATGAATAGGGTGGAAATGTGATGGCATTAAGTCGATTTACTCCTTGGTTTGCAGTTTCAGCCTTAATGCCTCTTGGCTCTTCTTCAACACACTCGTTCCATTTAGATTTCTAAAATATAAATGTTACGTTAAGGCTTTCCTATTTATTTTCATTTATCCATCATTTGAAGTTCATGCATATATTTACTCTACAAATAATGCTTGTTTATTTGCAGCACCATCTATCTAGTATAGTGTCAGAGATATTGGAAAATCAAATACAACTTGTGTATTATCTTCAAATACAGAATATATCAGCGACAAAGCGCAAGATCTCAGACTGTAAGACATTATTTGTGAGTCGTCTTTGACATCGTTTTGATATTTCACATTTACTCATCTAAACCTTCATTTAGTGCCTCTGGCATATGTTGACATGCAAACAAAAGCATTTATAATGTAGCTTTCACTTTCAGCTGATGGCATTAGAGTGCTGCATTAATATACCTGTCCTTACACAATTACCTGAGTATATTTGTAAAGAATCTACTGAGTGCTTCAGCATATTAACAAGTTTATTACTTTTTGACTTTTTCATGCTAGTTATAAATGAAATACAATTTCAGCCTATGCATGAAAAGCTATATTCAATCCCTAATGTTTTGCAAGGGGACTGTTTTCCTAGTGTTCTTTACAATGTTCCGTATACAATAACCCAGTTTCAGTGTTTAGTAACAAAGATGTGAAAGAAATATTAAGTCTTGCAATTTTATTTTTATTAAATAACCAAGTGCAAGTTGGAAGAGATTTTTTTCTCATTGTTATACCTCTCGATTAAAATAGGTTTTTAAAGTGTAACTGTTCTAACTGCAGAAGGAACTGCCTGATTAACTCAGACTACAGTAATTTTTATTTAAATCCTTTTCTTATGAAATGAGATTTTCATATTTATTCAAATTAATTTTAAATTACCTGGTTGATCATATATATATATATATATATATATATATATATATATATATATATATATATATATATATATATATATATATATATATATATATATATATATATATATATATATATATATATATATATATATATATATATATATATATATATATATATATGTATATCAGATGTAGTCTACATAATTTTTGCTAATTGTCATTTCATTAAAGCTCATTATGTATGTGTGTGCGTGTTAAAGATATAGATATATAAATTAAACTGGTGCCATTTCTTTTAATGGATGAAATAAAACTAAATACAGACACTACACTATGACTTACTAAGCATGCAGCCAAATTTAAGATTCATTACTAAAGATAAGAACTCAAAAATGTTACGAAAAAAAGTCTTGAGACTAGACTAGCTTGAGACTACACATGGCAGTGTTAAATCCCATTCAGCCTGATGAGAGTGACTCCCAGCAGCACTGAGCTCAGTGGGGGGTTGTAAACATTTACACTAAGAGCCTGTCCAGTGCACATGGTTGGTGCTTGCCAGGCACCTCGGTATCGAATGTTGTGTTGCATATTTTGTCATTCAGGCCTGTCCCGAAATTGTAGGAATCACACCATCAATTTATGAAGGAGCCATCCAAATGTGACAACAGGCTTATGCTAAATGGAGAAAATAGAGCTAAACATTGTTAAAACACCCCTAGACCCACATGGTAGAGAGTGCTCGGCGGAGAGCTGCTATGCTCCCCGCTGTGAACTGGGAAAGTGATGTTGGTGGGCTTCCTTCTCCATGAGGGCCGCATCGTTCTTGGGCCCCGATTTGAAGCCTTTTTGAAGTCTGTTTCCTGCAGCACCGTGCCAACATTAATGTTTCCACAAAAGCAAAAATGCTAAATCAAATGAAAACACTATACTATGCTATTCCACATTGACTCCTGAATTTCCCCCAGGAAAATTTTAAAAATCATCATTATAGGTGCCATTTACTATATATGCCTTAAAAGCTTCTGCTGTTTTTGTTTTTATACAAAATGGTTAGAATGACGTGTCAGTGAAAAATAATAATTGTCGGCTTTCTCCCCCCCCAATGAAACATAAAATATCTCGCTTGTAATATTAATGTGCACATAAGTATTTGTTACATTTCTGCATCATTGGAAAGAATGAAAAGCAAAGAAAAAAACTATTGAATCCATTTGGGATCAGTCCTTTATTGTTTCAAAACTCTAGCTTTTACAATACAGTAATTTATTGTTACATGTGATTTGATGAGTAATATACAATGTCTCCCGATAATGAAACACAGTCACAAAGTATTCCTTTCTACATATCAATATTCTATGATAGTGAGAAGTTTGTGCTGATATATTTACTTAGTTCTGACAGCTCAATTAACTTCCCTTTTCAAATCAACAAAAGCATTGTTTTGAAAGTGCATTTCAAGGATTGCAAAGACGACTGTTTCCATTAGTCAGTCATAATGTACATTTCAGTATTGACACAGGGCCATACTGTTTTGTGAGTAACAAACAGCATTAACTACATTTCCAACTACAACATTTATCTGGATAAGTAAATCAAAGAAAATATATCAATATGCATGCCATGAACATTCCTCCATAAACATTTATAATAAATGTATATTTTTCAGTTAATTATGCTGATAATGACAGTATTTTCCACAAAAGGACAAATGCTGATAATGAGAACTAATATTGAACATCCAAATTTCGTTTAATTTTACACAGGTCAGATGGCATTATGCCACAGTGTATAGGGCATTGCCCTAATAAGGTTAATAGCATTTGGTCCACAATAACAAATCTGGGTTTAAAAGAAAAAAAAAAAAAAGTGATAGCAGGTGGGATTTTAAAATAAAATGCAAAACAATATGATGGCGATCTTAATTCTTTCCATTTTTAAGGTCTTTCGATTTTCAAGTTATGAGTTATGATGTGATGTTTCTGTTCAAAAATTAAACTATATAAATATACATTTTAGCTCATTACTTGGCTATTATACTTTTCTATTCCATGGAACAGCTTTCACTCTGTAGAACTTGGTTCCTAAAGGAACCTTGAATCTGTTCTGGGCCTGAAAAAGGAGAGGAAGAGAAGGAGAGAGAGATCATTACAAGAAACAAGGAAGGTTCAAACTTTGTACTTAATTGCAAGAACATTACTGACATGACTTTAAAAAAATCCAACTCTGATTTTTTTAAAAATTAATGAAAAAAAAAAGACACTTATAGGCCTACAGTTGAAACTGTAAGTAAAACAGGGTTAAATATTAATCGAATATGTAAACTGAAAGTATTTTTAGTACTTAAGTACCTTTTTTGCCTGGCAATACTCCTTCTCCATCACCTTTCCAAGCACCCACGGCCGTCTTGAGGTCCCTGATGCTAAACAAGAAAACAAATTGCATCGTTAAATAAACTTAAGAAAATGTTCACCAATTCTTCTGTGTGTAAAATAAAGCCCACAAAGCATCAGTAGCAAGAACAAAGATTAAACTAGATTTTATTTTAGTACCCATGTACACACAGCACACAAAGCTCTCATGTCTGATTACTATATGTGTGTGTGTGTGTATATATATATATATATATATATATATATATATATATATATATATATATATATATATATATATATATAACACACACATATATATATATTTATTAACAGACAACAATCAGTCGTGCCTTTTTAATTTATTAGTAAAAAAAGAAATGTGTAAAATAAATTCATATGAAACAACGCTAAACTCAAAAGGGTTTGATGAAGCTGACCTGGTTTGAGGTCCAGTGCAGTAAGAGACTCAGAATGGAGGAAGTAGAGGGTGGGACCAACTGTGAAGAGCACGTAGTTGTCATGCCTTTCATCCAAGATGATCAGAACCAAATCGCCTACCTGGAAACTGAAACATAAAAAGACAAATAAAGAGACCAAATGATGATGAAACCGAATTGCAAAATGAAAACACAAAAGAAAATACATTAACAGTTATCATACGTGTATAATTATACTGTACATAATAATGACAGAAAACACACACACACACACACACACACATCAGCAAGGACATGTTAAGGATCTGTGTGTCTTTGTTTTTTAAAATTCACTTACTCTCTGATGGCGATTTTGTCTGAATGCCGTGATGACACAGACGACATGCTCTGAGACATCTACACAGAAGAGAAGGGCAACATTATTCATGTTATCAAAGCAGAATTAATAATATTAACAAGAACTGACTTCGACTGGGGATTATTAAATCATTTGTCTGTGACATAGGCTTTGAACTCTTATACTTTTACCACCTGAAAAAATTATATCATAATCTAAACTATACCATTCTTCGAGTTATGCAATATCAGTACTGACTAAATATTTTCACACCAGAACAGTACATTTTTGACATTTGTATTAGTATACACATTCATCCCCTTGTACATTTCAATGATCCTCTTCCTAAAGACTCATTTTTATTCACTGAGCTCGTTGGCCTCCTGGGTCAGGATTTTACTCTTTGATGCTAGTGCCACCTGGTGGAGAAATTGTTTCATAGCCTATAATGAAAATCATAAACTGACCAGTCTTTGACTGAGACGCTTGTTTTCTTCTTCCTTCATGTGCAAAGTCTGCAACATATATTAAATGAATTAGTCAGACATGCCTACACAAGCAAACTTTTATCCAATCAGATGCAATGATAAAGATGCAGCATGTCTATTTACCCTCTCAAGTAAGATTATCCGCTGTTTCTCCTCTGACATCGTAGTATCACTACAAAAAAACCCAACAAAAATTAACAAGACGCAGTATACGACAGGTAAAACTAACAGTGTTAAATAAATCATAACATTTTTTGACTTGTGACAACTTGGCACTTCTTAATATTAAGAATATTAAGAAAAAATTTTTTTTTTTTTTAAACTTACACACTCGGTTCCTAGCCTGCCTTCCTTGGACTGTCAAATGTCTCTTCTGTTCGTCCATTTTTGGCTAGTTTATACAGTTGGCTCTCGAAACACAACACAAAAGTCTGTTTCTCTGGCTCGCAATCAATTTGATGGCATCTAAACAAAACTCACTGTCTATGAGGGAAACCTTTTTAGGTTTCACTATGGATTTGTTTGATGGATTGATGGATTTGTCCTCTTGTGAAGCTCTACATTGTTCGCTGCCCTCCTGCACCTGTAGGGACTGTTCATTGTAGGAGCTGCTCTGACCACCTAGACCTGACAATATGGGATGATTTTACTGTGTACATTCTTGTGAATACTGTCATTCCCCTGACTTTATGGACTTTTTTGAGTTTAGATAGTGCAGATTCATCTGCACTGACTGTCGTTTGAGTCCCGGCTCTCATCAACAGTAATGAGCCTTGTGAGGTTTGGCCAGTTTGATGCAGAAGTTACTGTCTGCTTTGAAAGTAAATGTGAGCTCAATGATGAAATAAAAAATGCACACATAAAAGTGGTCAGAACGGCCATCCAGGGAGCAATCTCAGTGAAGCAGGAGCTGCGAGCTATGCATCACTACACCAGGCGATGACCTTGAAGGGGACATACTGTTAAAATTTTAACCAGTGATGGTTTATCCAAACTTTTGGACTTACATTACATTGTGCATCACAGATTCCACAAAAACTATTATGTATAGAATAACCAAAATTGTGTGCATTCCTTATACACTGACCACTCTATGAACTGTGGCTACAAGATCATGCATAGGTGAGCAGGTTTCTTACATATTTGGCAAATGTTGTTTGAAATATAAAGTGTGGAGTAAGGATAAACACACTGACAGTCCAAATGCAGCCCACATAGGTGTTAACCAGGTGAGGTTAGGATAGGATAACCGGTTAGGATACCCGTCTAAACACCATGTGTGCTGCTCTGATTTTTCTTTCCCCATGAACAGTAATAGTGTCGGGCACATAATCACATGGACATAATTCAGACTCTAAATACAATGTTTATTTTAGAGTAGATGCTTACTGGACGGTCACCATGCTGGCTTCCACTGCTGAATCAACATGTTCGTCATCTCGAATGGCTGCCACAGAGGCCAATCTGTCAGTTTCAGCGAAGGGCTCAGAAGAACAAGCCCCAGCAACGGGCAGAGCTCTAGCTGCTGCTGCCGCCCCGGCTTCTGAGGCATCTTGAGCTGAGGGGTTAGGGTTGAAGAAGGCAGAGGAGACCAGTGCAGTGCTGCGCAAACGGTTGAGCTCCTCTTCCAAATGTTTCTTTTCCTGCATCACACTAGCCCGATCCTCAGACAGTTTCTCTATCAGAGCTGGAATAAAAGTATAAATAAAAACCACTGAGAAACACAAAATAACATTATTTTTGACCAAACCTAAAAATGAATATTATGGCAGTGAGAACAAGCGAACAGGACAAGTAATGAATATTCATGAGGTGCTACCATCATGTCTCATTTCCAAAACTGTAAGAAAAAAAGTGTTCAATGTAGACAGTACACACTCACCTTTATCTTTCTCCTGCTGCTGGGTAACTTTATGTAACTTCTCCGTGAGATCACTGATGATCTGCTCCTTTTTCATCTTCTCTCGTGTTAGAACTGTGTTGAAATTTGTCTGGACAAAAAAATTAATAATAATTATTATTATTATCATTTTAAAAATTTTATCAAGCTTAACAACCATTTTAGTGAGAACAGAGCATTTATATCAAAGCACAAATTATTTCATTTTTAATTGCCAATTTCTGAGGACACAGATCAGCATGCAGCCATGGGAGTTACAGTTGTTTTGTTAGCTTTTACTCCTAGTATTTTGATATTTTTGTATCGTACATCCATGTATTACACCAGACAATAAATAACAAAAGAAATTAAATTGTATGTGCTCCTAACAATTCTGTTTGTTGCAAGTCTTTTCAGGTTCAACTACAAAGGGAGGTGTAGCAAAGTGAGGTGAGGTGTCCTCAAATTTTTTTTCGGAAACAGTTAATGAAATAATACAAAATCTATAGCACAGTAAAATAAATGTCTGTCCACATATGAAGCGATCTGCTCATCATCCATAGCATTGTAGCAAGTTGGTCCCTAGAGGAAAATCCAGACCTCTGGTTCCCTGGGTGATCCTGAAAAATATTTCATGACCTGTAATATGTAAACAGTGTCATTCATCCAGTTGCCAATTTATTAGTCATCCCTACTTTTACTTAGGAAGGTGGGGAAAAAAAGACACAGAAAACTAAAGGTAGGTTTTAAGAAATGGATGAGATCTGACCCTTAAGTACTGAATACTCAGTACTCGAGAGTTGGAAGGTCAACAGTGAAACTTTTGAAGGCATGTTGAAGGCTGTTGTCTATAGGGAGGATGAACTATATTTAAAATATTTCACACTACCATAACGCTATACTGACAAGCACTTTTTCTACTGGTAATATTTCTCCATGGCAGCCTGCCATGCTAAAATCTCTGCTGCCAAACAAGAAGCGTTGTGCATATATAAAGAAATTGGGTCACTGTGCATCGCTTGTAGCTGACAGCTGGCCACTATAGTGGACATTTTAGGCTAAGGTTCACTGGTAACCCTCTTATACATCCCCCGCACTGTCATGTTAGTCAATGGTATCTCTTTGCTCCCACTGTTTGCAGCAATAATTGCTCTCCTCAAAACTGACAGTAGTTTAAATAGGTATCCACCCCTCTTTGCACAGCTAAAGGTTATTTAGCCTGTGAGTGCTACAAGTCTCTGGTAATCAAATTGCCGCAGGTTTCTTCCTGTGTGTATGCTGCTTTCAGTCTAAGCTGAGTTAGTTTAGGTCTTATCCCTTTCATAAACAACTTTTTCCATTTACAACACACTTTATGACTGACTAAATGAAGATGACCACTGCTAATTGCATTCAGTCTCCTATGGCCAAGGAAACATGCTAGTGCTACTACTACTATTCCCATTCATCGACATACACAGACTATGAACAGTTTTGCAGATCGTTTTCTACATGTTATAGCTGTTTGCTGTCACCTGGGGGCAGTTTCACAAACAAGCGGTCTGTGGGCTACTCTTGGTAATGCTCTTGTTGGTCTTCAGCCAACTATCTGGTCTTTAAATGATGACGTGTGAACCCTGCTTCCAGATCCAAACTACTCTGCGTTTATTAAGGCTGCTGTGTTTTTAACATGTTTTAATTCTTTGTATGTTGTTCTATTTAATCTGGACAAGCCCCTAAAAAAAGGGCAGTGATCACTGTCGGCCTCTCTCTCAGGTTTTATTACCACTATTCATTTTAAAGCTTAGTTTTTAAAACCTTACGATGTAACTACTGCCCAGCCTATGCAGCAGTATATTATTGACTAACCTCATATTGTGGATTGATTACCACTGTGTTAATTTTTATTGAGTGGAAAAAAGTTAGCATTCATCCTCCAGCTTCACTGTGTTTATATTATGCTAACATAGCTGTGTTGCTAGCGTTCACATAGCACATCATTGTATACAAGCTAGTTCAACTTCAGTAACACTACAAACTTCACTGCTGTTTAGTTTTCTGTTTTCATTTATGTCAGAAGTGATAGCAGAGCTGTACATCTTAATTTGTTTCAGAAATTTTTCAGTCAGTCCATGGTTTATTATATTTAGATGGAAACTAGCGAGCTAACTCCCTGCTAACTTCTAACTCCGTTAAATTTCAGAAATTCTGTTTTCATGGGTGCCTGGATGTTAAACTTAATTGTTACACCTGGTAGAGCAGCCAACCCAATTATTTTATTACAGATTAAATAATTTAGATAGTTTTTCATCTCTTAGTGATGTCACAGTGTTTGTTTGACTTTCACCACTGAAGCGGAGTTTGGACCCAGAAACACCTAATAACGTCTGACTTAAAGACCGCATAGAGAGATGCAAATTTAGAAAATACAAGAGAGCTGAATTGTGTTACATAAATTCTACTGTGTCCACTGCAGTGACTGTCTGACCATGATGATCTTTGATGGGTTTTTTTCCCCACAGTTCCCCCGTTCATTATGAACTCCGCTGTTGCTCTCTTTCCTGTTCCAGCCTCCTTTTCAACCAGCAGGCATTCAACCTATGCACAGCATCATCCACGTTCAGTCACATGCGGTTGGGTTTTGGGAAGACTGCACACAACTATGTTAGCATAGGTCGCACTCCCCCCCCCGTGTAGGCAAATATCAACAAAAGCAGAACCCTAAAATAAGCTTAACGAGAGCAAATTCAAACCTGCTGCTCTGCAATAAGTGATGTTTTCATGTTCTGTATCTCCTCATTCTTCTTTTTCTCCATGAGCTCCATCTGTGCCTGCAGAGAGGCCCTTTCCTGTTGCAGACGCTCTTGTAGTGCTGAGTCTAGAGACAGAGGTGCTCCGGCATCTGCACGTCCATCAGCATGCAGGGACAACCCTTCATCACTGAAAGGCACAGCAAACAATGTTATCAACTTAAACTACTTAAAACTAACCATGAAAAACACTTTAACTGAAATAAATATAGATAATAGAAATCCAGAGGCTACGATGTCTGGCCTCAATATTATACTTTATTACTGTACTTTTCCAAACTTATTACATCTTAAATTCTGAAAAAATGACCCACATGATAATGATGATAATAATAATAATAATAACAATAATAATAATAATAGTAATGATAATGATAAAATTAATACTAAAAGGAATGTTAAACTAACCTGAGCACAGGAAACTGTGGAAACTAAACTGAAAACCCAAATTTAAAACTAAAAAAAAACTTACAGAAAATGGAAAATCATAATACCTCTAACAAAAACATTAATCAGCCAAGTGATGAACCTGTAACTGTGAAAATAATGTGAAGAAACATAAAGACCATACTTGTTTTGGATTAAACATTTACCTTTTTGAGGACCGGACCTCATGAAGCTCATTTTCAAGTTGTCTAATCTTGCCTAAGAGTCTCTTCTCCATCTCCTCTTTCTCATGCTCTAACTCTTTAAAGGCATCTGGTGCTGCAGCCTCAGTGGCCTTTTCTTTCTCTAAATGTTTCTCAAATGCAAGTCTGTCCTGCTCTACTTTTTGCGAAAGCAGGTCATTTTCTTGCTGCAAACTGCTGATAACAGTCCTCAACTCCTGCTCCCGTTCTTGGAAACTATTCAGTTGCTTTTCTTTTTCTTCACAGACAGCAGCCAGTTGCTGATCTAATTCCTCTTTAAGTTTCCGATGCTGCTCAGCGTGGTTCCTCCCAGCCTCCTGGGCTTGCTGCTGCAGGGAAGAGAGCTTGTTCCTCAACAAAATAGTCTCCTCTTCGTGTCTGTCAACAAGCTCTGAGATGCAGTGGTCCTTCTCAATCCTCATGAGAGTCCTAAGCTCTGCTAGGTCCACTTCATACTCTTCATTCTTTAGCTGAAGCTCTTTTTTGACAACTGCCAGTTCTTCACCAAGAACTTTGGTCTTAGCCTCTATTTGGGATTTGACAGCCTCTTCCTGCTGTATCCTGGACTCCTCAAACAAACGCTTTAAGTCTTCTGTCTCTGATTCTTTGAGGGCTAACTCCACCTCTAACTTGCAGCGGAGTTCTGCAAGCTCAGCTATCCGAGCCTCCAAGTCCTTGACCTGACTGTCCTTCTCTTTTATAGCAGTGGCATGGTGATCAGCTGCCTTGCTTAACTTAGCACTATTTTCAACAGCAAGATTTTCCAGAGCCTCTTGGTTATCCTTGGTCAGGGTCTCCATTTCTGCCTTGTGTTCATGCTTCATTCTGTCCTCCAACTCTTTTAAATTGTTCTGTGCAACAACTTCCAGCTCCTGTCGGATCTTCTGCTGACTGCGTTCAATCTCAAAGTGCAGATTCTCAAGCTGAGTGGACAAAGAGTCTCTCGAGGCTGCAAGCTTCTTATTTTCTTCAGCTTGATCACTGACAATCTGTTCCAGGTTGGTGAGCTTATCAGTCTGAATACCATCCGTTTGAATCCATCGCTCTCTCTCATTCTCAAGCTGAGTCAGTTCCTTCTCCTTGCGCTCCATAAGCCCTTCAAGCTCCAGCATTGCACGCTGAACATCTCTAACAATATTCTGGTTTACTTGGTTTTCCTCACTTAGTGTCTTTACCTCCTTCTCAAAGTCCTGCCGTATGGCCAGAAGCTCACTTTGATGCTGCTCCTTCAACGCTTGTTCATGGGTCTGGCAGATGCTGTCCACAATATTGTGCACCTCTGTGCTCATACTACGCAGAACAAAGCCAAAGTCATGTTGTTCTTTTAATACTAGACCTCGTAAATGACACAGGTCATCCTTTACATTTCTTAAGCTGGAATGGGACTCCTCTGCAGCACTTCGATACCTCTCAATAACTTGCTGAAGAACAGCGATCTTTGAGTTCTCTCTCTCTAGTATTGTGGTATCTTGCATTCGCTTGTTATCAATAGCATTAATGACTGATGAATACAAAGATTCCACCATCATTTCAGGGCTAGTAGGATCACTGATAGGGTTCGGAGAGGTCAAGTTCTCTTCAATCACAAACTCGTTGACAGCAGACATGAAGTCTGATTCAGGGCTTTCTGCCAGAGAATCTAAATCAAGGGATCCCTGCTGTAGGACTGGATCCATGTTTGGATGGCCAATGGTTTCAAAGTCAAATGTTTGTGCATCAATGCTGTCTGGCGATAAGTCCTCTAGAGGAGCTGGGACAGGAACATGAAGGGGTTGGCAGCTGGGGCCCTGAAGGCTGAGAGAGGAAGGAGTTTTGGGCGACACCGGTGTTGTGGTAGCAGGCATTTCAGACTGAGAAGACAATGTAGTTGATCTGTGGGCACTCTGACTACAAGATGCCTAGGGAAAAAAGAACACCCAAGAATAAATAAATATATTCTTCAATTTGGAGTTTAATCTTAATACGAAAAGAGAAATTATACAGTATTACAAAAGAAGAAAGGAAAAAATTAGAAATGCTTGACCTAAAGTTACACCTCAGTATTGTTTGCTTTTTGATAGCTGTTCTAAGTTATGTGTTCATTTCAGACTAGAACAGCAAATACATATATGTGTATATAACCAAGGTAAATCATTACCCTTTGTTCACTTAGCAGGTCAGTAATCGTCTGTGACATCTCATCCACGCTCTGCGCAGCTTGGACCAGCTGGTGAAGTGTCTCTATGTGGTGATTTAAGGGCTCAAAGTTGCACACTGTGGGAAGCCTGCAGAAAAAGTTTTTTTTTTTTTTTAAACTAAACAAACAAGGACATATTGGTAAAAACTATGTTGTGAATTTCTCCAGTTTAAAAAGACTGCTTAGAAGGTTTTGAATTTGATGCAATTAAGAGATAACAGAATAATTTTAGGCCACATTTCACCCCAAGAATCTGTTCAAGAAAGCAAACTGAGTCTAAGGCTGAATCTTATTTCTTGAATTGATTAACTTAATCAAGGATTAAACAGTTGTTAAGAGTTAGGCTGATCAACTCCAAGTATGTTCCCTTTTAGTTAAGAGCGTACATGGCGAATGAAAAAGAAAAGGCATAATTAACAGAGTTCTGAGACCATGATCACCACAGTAATGAGTAAATAAAGAGCAAAGCCTTAATTCAGTAGAATTAAAACTGTGAACTATGTGATACATTAAACTATGTATCATATGCGGCAACTGATGGCAACTGAAAATAAAAATAAAGCTCAAACAATACTTTAGATAGTTTACTTATACATGATTATATCGGACCATTACTTTATAGACTTACCAAGTTATAATGATTCTGGTTATTAGCACTTAATTATACAAGTCTGACTTTTTAATTTAACCTTTTAACATCTAATTTAAACTGAAATATTTTGCTCTACAGCGTTAGACAGCCTGCATTTCAAAGTGCAATCTGCATAAAATGTTGTAAGACCACATTCAGACTATATTCAGATTATTCACATAATCTCCATCATAAAGAACTATAAACAACTCCAACTATGACATACTTGGTCCCCAAGTAAGACCAACAACAACATGACCCATGATTTATTCATTATTCAATTTCTTAAATATCTAAAGCTTTGTATATGTTTATTGCGTTATTTATTTAAATAAACCAAAAGTACAGTGCCAGGGAACTGGTTGGAAACCAAACAGCTTACTTTGATAACAAACCATAAATTCAGTTATGTTAACTATTGGTGGTTAACCAATAGTTTTTCCATTTTTTCTCAAAAAACCACATTTAATGATATTTAAAACCACTCTAATGATTCAGGACAGTGACTTACATGAGGAAAGGCTGCACCTCAACAGGACAACAAGATTTCAAGTACTGCAGGTCCTCAAGTGAGATGTCTGGAAGTTCATCATCAAACCTTCTTGGCCTTCGTGTCTATAGCCAATAAAGAACCATGAAAAAATAGACTGTCAAACAGTGTGAAACAATAGTGCTAACAAAGAAAAAGTGATACACATGATAATTCAATCAAACACGATACAAACTTACACAAAATGATGTTGGAGGCCATGAATCAAGTCCTCTAAACAACCGATTTCGGAGAAAAGACTTTCCTAAATAATTTAAAAAAAGAAATAGTAACTGGGTCAAAATTCTTTTCTTACGTGGAATTGGTGTGTTATTTAATCAGAGTTTCTTAAAAACACTTACGAAAGAGTTTCCCAAAGGATTCCCGTTTAAATTTCTCTGCCTCATACAGTTGTTTTCCATCCTTGACAAGTGCATTGGCCCACTGAAAACATTTAAGAAAAATTACATTAAGATTATGCAATAAATTAATAATTATGTTTCAAAAACATTTTCACAAGAAGATTACATTCCTTAACATCGTTTTAATGTTATTTAGATTTGAAAGGAAAAAAACACCCAAAAAACTACGACTCCCAGGCTTTTCCTCTCTTTCAGTATTTAGACATAATACAATGGAAGGCTTGCAGGCACTCTTCAAAAAAAGCCAATATGTATGCAGCTTCTGACAAAACGAGCGGTTACATTTTTAGCCAAAAACTACACCAATCAGAGGAGCTATCTTTCAAGCAATTCCCAAAACACAAAGTGTTAACTTCTATTCTTTCTTGTGACTGAGAAATAATAAAGGCCAAAAAATTAAGCTCAAATGAAGGAAAGTTTCATCACAGTCATCAAAAATCTCTCTTATTAGTCAAACCTTCTCAGAGCTAAGCACCCTTTTTGCACCTTTACCATAGACAGTACATTGCTTGGGCACAAGTCACACACCTTTAGCTGTCATAACATATCACAAATTAGGCATTATTTTCTTTTCTGCTGCTGCCAACACAGCACACCACAAATGGCCAGATGTTTGAAAATTGGACACTTCATAGCTGATTACAGTAACTTAATTCCCCCTGTTAGCGCAGGCTTCCCAATGGGTGCAGCTTTGTGTTGATAATGTTATTTCTTACACACTTGAAACAGAGCTGAATTCTCACAAAAAAAAAACAAAAGACCATCCATCCATTCATTTCCCTCATCTTATTTAATTCAGGATTGGGTCATCAGTCCATTGCAGGGCTAACACACAGTGACAGACCACCATCCACATCTTTATAATTTAGAATAACCAATTAATATAACAGAGATAACTTTTTAGGAAGTCTAAGTACCCAGATGGAACCCACATAGAATCTTCTTAAAAGAAAACCTTTCTTTAGGCTATATCTGTGGTTTTACGTACTTTATACTATTTTTCATTATATGATTCCATACTGTACTTTGTCATTTCTGTAAATCTTATTGACATGACTTTTTTTTTTTTTTTTTAAATTGCTACATCTGATGCATGATTAGTTTCTAATAACGGTACTGACCTCTCTGTAGTGGCGCATGAACATTTTTCTCCTGACTACTTCTACGACTGCCAAGCAGTACATCTGGGGCACGGTACTGAGGGCCTCCACCACCCTCACTCTTTCCATTAGCTCAGTTAGAAGTCTGAATAGAGCCTGAAGCTTCTCTGCATCCTGGTCTGCATGAAGCATCACGTAGCAGCACCATCTAAAATTATTCCAATCATTAGAATTTGAAAACATAATTCTCATAATCACATTTTTTTAAACATATATTAAATACAGCAAGGTACAATTCATTAAACACAGTCAGGATCAGCAATAAATATGGAAGAAGAAATGGTTTCCGGTTTTACTTAAGTCTGACTTGAAGGTTGTTTGCTAGCTCTTGTTTGGCAGTGGTGCACTTCTTTTTAATTTCCAGCAGCTTTCTGTGGTTGTTCAGCATGATCATCAGCTGGTTGGTGTGACTCATACACAAATCAGGCAGAACAGATGTATCCTTCAGGTTTTCAGCCCGCTTCTGATTGGCCAAAAATCCCTGGAAGCAAAAACATGTGAGTACAATTCATAACACAACAAAAAGCAGAGAAAACTATTTAATATGGCTTTTCTTTGCATACCTGAGCAAGTTCTTTCTGTTCATTCACCAACTTCTTGCAGCTTGCAAGCATTTGGTCTAGAGCATACAACCTGTCTTCAAGCCCTTTGATGGATTTCATGTTTTGATTATCTAGCTTGGAAATTGTGTCATGACATTCTGTTAGGAAAGGCTGAATGATCCGCGGGTCAAGCTGAAAGACACAAAATCAAAGTCAAACCTCTTATTCCAATTTAACACAACACATTTAAAAATCTACCTAGACCTTTTTAAAAATAGATCAATGACTTACCCTATTGATGGAGTCAAAACATTTCCTTACAACTGATTCCACATCATTGGGCCTGTCCTGGACGTTGATCCAATCTAATAATGTAACATTGAAGACGGATGGGTTGGTGAGCTCTGGTGTGTCATCATCTAATAGTGCAGCTCTCAGGCCACCACTGTCAGTCATTTCATTTGATTCCTGGTCCTCAGCTGGCTCACAAGTGGCTGTCCCTGAAGCGGAGAAGGATGCTGATGACTTGGAGTGCATCTGTGTTTCAGTTGTGCAGAGCACAGAGTCAGTGGATTTTTCTTCTTCCGTCTCATCTGAATCCTTTTCAGGGGTTGAGCTGGACTTCTCCATGCTCTCTCTGTAACTCTGACGTGTTAAACATTCCAGCAGAGGTATCTTGGCCATTACTGAAACTGCTGTCCCTAACCTGCAATCATAACAAAAGGTGAGTTGAGACTTGTCTTGATGCATGCTCAGTCATCCAGGTAAGTAAATCCCAAAAGGTTGATTCTAGTTTCAGTCACTGTGCAAATGTACTGTTTATAAGGTTGGAGAAACCTGCAGTCAGCTGAGACTGAAGAAGGCACTTGTATGAGTGACGAAACATTTCTCCGTCTGAAAACGCTACGTCCAGATGAACAAAATCAGCCTTCTTGTGAATTGAGACTTTTTCAATTGCTTTACTACTATTTTATGTTTTTAATAAATAACATTATAACTACATTATTTAACATGGTTCCTCTAGCATATTCGCTGTAGGCTTATTTATCAATAAAAACACAATATTTTGCATTTTAGGTTTAAACTTATTGAAAAAGATCAGCAAAGCAACACTTACTTACGCTACACAGTTACATAGTAACACTTACTTTGTAAGTTTCACTTTGATTTCCTCCAGGTCATGCTGATAATTTGTATAAGCTGTGTTGAATTTTATAAGCAACTTCTGATAAGATAGGGTGCAGTCATCCAGATTAGCCATTATAGCAGCCCAGCCTTGGTGTTGAAGGTGTTCATCATGAACCAAACGTTCACAGAAAGAGCAAAGTTTGTTGGCAACTTCAAACATTTCCTGGAGGGATTAACAAATATTTAAGTCAACATTAGAACATTTTCAGAGTATTCTACAGATGATTGATTAGTTATTATTTCTTGTAAAGAAATTTAGTTGAAAAACATTTCATGGCAAACACATTCAAGAACTTTTTTCAGGCCAAGGTTTTAAAACAAAAAAATGTTTTTAACTACCAGAGCAAGTTGTGTTCGAGAGGCAACAGTGTGAAAGACAGCTGGCATCAAAAGAGACTCCTCCACCTTGACCTGAATCTCACTCTCAATTGAGAAGGTGGTTTTAGGGATCGTTGGATCCCGGTCAGATAAGATCATCTCTTTGTTGAACAAGAATATCGGGTTGGTTTCCTAAAGATAAAAACAACAGTGTGTAGAGCATTATATATGTAACTGATATACATTCAAGGAAATAAAATCAACACCTAACAAACTGAAAAACTCACAGTGCCAGCACTGTAGCTGCAGACCCGTCTCTCTGCAGCCATACATTCTCCTCCATTAACAACAAGGACTTGATGTGGAATTGCAATTTTATATTTGGCTTGGATGGCATGTTTGAGCTCCTGTACACTGAGAAAAGGGAAAACACTTTTTAGGTCACACTAAGCAAGGTGTACTGACCACTGTTTCAGATTAATATTACAATGGCAGCTTCTTACGTTTGGACAGCAAGGTCAGTATCAAATGTCAGTGTGCTGCCATTGTTGACCTGGAACACATACAACTTCATGTTTGATCTCCCAGAGTTCTTCCCTCTTGCCTGTCTTGTTCATTTAGTCACTCACCACAACCCTGCAAAATTACACAATAACACAAAAAATGTAATTGAGAACAGATGATAAAAACATCCCTGAAATCATTAAATTGAATTATATATTTCTCTTGATTGTATTTATTTCTCCTGTTTATTATTTACTCCTGCTGTCTTTCCATTAATATTTTATTCCTGCAAAGTTGGTGTGGAGCACCCATAATTTTGTTGTCCATGTACAATGACACAAAGGGCTATTCTATATTATTCTGAAGACAAGCAATGGTGCCATTCATTCAGAGCACAAAACTACTTGATTCATATTTGTATTATACTGATATTATACTGTTATACCGCATGTTATAAGTAGTTATAACAATATACCTTAAAGAGTCTATAGAGTGAGCTTATGCAGTACAGTCATTTAAATTAACTCAACAACAAAAAGGCAATAGAACTACACTTTACTTTTCCAAGGAAAGCCCATGCATTGTTTCCTACCGAATAATTAGCCTGGTAGCTGAGTCACTACACGGTAGGCTGGGCTATTGGCTAGTTGTTTGGTAACCAGATAGTGACCCAACATATTATTCTAACCAAAGACACAATCTGTCTTTTGAAACTACCTGAAGTAGTAGATTCTTCACACGGGTTTGCGTTTATTCTGAAATTAATAATGCAAAAAGGGCTGCGCTAATTAAAGTTGAAGATAGAACGAAATAGTTAGCGCTATGTTAGCCGTTACAACAATAAACAACTTAAAAGCCACACTGCTTTCAGAATTGCTTGTCTGTTAATTGTCTTTAACAACGTTAATGGTTTGTATATCTGCGGGGCCTCCAATCCTTTAGGGATACTCCGGTACCGGGGTTCATGTTTGCCATTTTTATGTCTACTGAAAACACTCAACCACTGTTAATAACCTCCGGGCCTCCGGTCTGTCATCATAAACACCGAAGAAGTGGTCACCAACAGCTGCTAGCAGGCTAGCTAGTCAATAATAACCCGTTGACTAACTGGCTATTAGCTAAAACGAGCTAGCGCAGGATAGTCAACACTAACGTCGATGAATTTGACAAATTTAGAACCATAAACCAGAGGAATTACAATCATTAGTTTGGATTTATAATTGTATGAGAATGAGATACCATGTTGGATTTTTAAAATGAAAACGATGTCTTTAGTCTTACCTCACTTTGCTCATCTCCCTCTTCTCGCTCTTGGCTTCGCCTTGGCGAGCTGGCTAGCTAAAAAGCTAGCACTCTAGCTAGCTAGCTAACCCGTTTTGGATTGGCATACATAGAGCTAGCTTAGCAAGCCCCTCAGCTAACGTTGGGTATACTAAACTAGAGTAGAATAACTGACAGTCATAATTAGTTGCACAAAGTAAGCATGCTTCAGTATAATAAAGTTCTAATTTGGCAAACTCCAGCCGTAATGGTATAGCACACGGACTAAACCACTAGTTGTTTATCTCAGGTGGCTACCTACGCTAACACCCTCTCTAGTAGCTGTGGTTGTTTTGTTGTTGTCATCTGCGGATGGGAAGTCCGCGAACGACTCGTTCATTCGTTCCGACTCAAAGCATTCAGAGTTCAGTCACAAGCCGAGTAACTCCAGTGTTTCAGACTGAAGACTGACTCTTTTTAAATAATGAATTAATAATAATAATAATTATTATTATTATTACCTTTGACAAATTTATACTAAAACTGAACATTTTATTATCACCACAGTAGTATTTTCAGCACAAAGATAACATTTTTCTTAAAGTAACTTATTCACTGGCCTTATCAGAGTACTTCTTGTGTATTTTTTTCTATAATTTTCAAAGTTTAATTTTTTCATATTTAAATTTGAAATGATGAGGAACTTTTGCTTCATTTCTTTTATGTATTTACTTATGTTTGGCTTACCATGCTGTGTTTTTTGTTACAAAATCATGCAATCAAAAGAAAAAAAGACAGAGTTTTATAAAAACAGTTTTACTATTTAATTGCTTTATTGTGCTGTTTTTAATGCAATATTTACTTGTTTCCACCACTTAAAAATAAATAAATAATTCAATAAATAAATAATTGTCAGGCAGAGGCGAGTCAAAAATTTAATTTATTGTCTCAAAATTTCAAGTTAGGTATATATTTCTCTCTATATATATTTCTATGGAATTAATAAAATGAACGAATGAATAAACCAAAATGTGCATCTTTACTGAATAGTTTTAAAAAGTATGCTCTCAAACTACTGCTAAATTTTCCATCAGTATGCATTCGTCACTGCACTTTTCCAGGTGTATTCTGGGAAAAAAGGAAAAAAAAACCCCAATCTGCTGCAACATGAGAAGGGGTGTGGTTAAGGCTGCAGTGTGTGCATGGTACTGCTGCAGAGAAAAGGTAGTTTGGGGATTAAGTTTATCACTAACTCCGATGGAAGATAAGACTTTATAGAACACCGTCTTACATAACATCTGAACATAATCAGGAAATCAATAAATAACACAGTAAACACAGATTGTTTTTATGCGCCTTTAAGAAGCGGGAAAAGAAAAAGCAAAAGAACGGACTTTGTCCGACATTTAGTCAAATCGTTTTTTCCTTGATTGCGTATTTTATTGTTCTGATTGCTGCTGATCACACTCTGTGGACGGCAGTCTGTTATGATTCATCCCAATTTCTATCTTTACCCAATTTCTTTATTTTTAAAACAACCGGAATAAAAAGAAGACATATTAGTTGTGCAATGTTTAATATTTTTACTCTCCAATGATGATGAGATGAAAGCCTTATATAAGTATACAATTTCTGTTCATTTCACAAAGATATTTGAGTTAGTCAGCTAACAGTAGTTCCTATATAGTTCTTCTTTCATCCTAACAGTCAGTGATGCACAATATAAGCAACGATTTATTGAAATTACTTGGCAGTATGCATTAAAAAATCTGATACAGGCACCTCCAACCCAACTGTGCTGCATCATTTCTGTTACATTTTTTTAAATGTATAAATTCTCATTTTGAAGAATAAACTCTGTAATCTCTGTGATGTTTTTAAGACAAACGTCCACTAGAGGTCGCCATATCACAGGACTTTTTTGCACCCAAACAATATGTTGAAAAACATGTTATCACCTTTCACACTGCCATACAGTGCTTCACTTTAAATCAGGTTTTCTCCCTGCAATGTCACTGGATCGCAGACCATCATAACCGCAGATAATGACTATACACTTTAATGGTGAGCAGAATTTCTCCAGTGTAAATGAGACACAGTTATTTGTACTGTTTAACATTCCAAGTTTTGACAATAAAGAATCTTTTTTTATATGGGAATGATTTAACCCACATAAACCAAGTCTGGTTATTTGCTAAAACTGAAAAACATAATTTTTACATTGTTTTATATTATTATTCAAAGGTAAATATCAATGTCCAAATAAAACAGATAAAAGCACATGATCCCGGGCCTTTTGAGATGTTAAATAAGACACCAAACAGAAGTTTGGGTTACAGATATGTACAAACACACAAGTGTTTCTCAGATCTACAGAAATTAATTTTGCAAGTAAAAACTTTTTAAAAGCATTACAACAACCATAAAATGATCAATCCATTTTGTTCTGCTTCCAGTTCAGAGTGGCAGGAGCCTATCCCAGCTGCCATAGGGCAAGAGAGAGGGCACACCTGGGACTGGTTGCCAGTCTGTTGTAGGGCTAGCATAGAGAGACAGACAACTATTCACAACTATTGGCAATTTAGAATAACCAGTTAACCTAACTGCATTTTTGTACTGTAGGAGGAAGAGAGAGTATACAGAGATTCCACACAAAAACAGGGAGAACATGCAAACTCCACACAGAAAAGCCCAGGTCACATGATTGATTTAAACCCAGGACCTTCTTCCTGTGAGGCAACAGTGCTAACCATTCTGCCATTGTGCCTACTGCATACTTTTATAGATTATTGCTCCTACATATTACAGAATCATCTTGAAGTTTTCTCAAATTAAAGTACGTTACATTGAGTGTCACCACATGCTATAAGAAAACAGACAGATTTATGTGTTGCAACATGAAACCATGATTTTGAATACATTTATATTTTTTATAGAAATACTAATTAGAAAGCTTCTTCTTGTAGCCCAAATGTGCTGACTGGCAAAACAATTCAATACCAAGTTAGGATTTTTTTGTTGTTGTTGTACATAAACTCTATTAAAATGATGACCTTCATTCATTGGTGTTAATTACTGTGTTTGAAATGGTTTTAATAACTAGGTACTTGCACTGGAATAAAAAAAGAATCCTCCAAAATATCCAGCAAGGTCACTGTGCTGGTCCAAGCTCAGCAATCTTAAATCTCTGTGAGGCACGTGCTCAGCAAGGCCAGACGATGTCTTCGCTCCACTGGTTACATCCTTAGATGGTTGTTAAAATTGATGTGTTTGGATGGCACCCAAGACGGTCCAAACTTAAATGAGAGTCACATCTTTCTCCAGCAATTATTTCAATTAGCTCATGAAATGATGTCAACTCATGTGCATACTAATAACTCAGATTTTACCCCGAGAAGCATATTTGTTTTTTATTCCTCATTAAGCTGTGCATTCAAATTCCGTCTCTTCTCTTAGAAATTCACGTGAAAGATTCATGATGTTTGTGATGTTATTTGTATTCATTTCAGTGTGATTTTTAAATGTCAAACCATCTCTGTGTGTCATGGTCGTTTTGAGTTTTGGCGAGGTTTAAGGGTTTTGTAGTTTTGATTATTTTTGTATTATACTTCTGTATTTAGTGTTGTTGATATCCTGGCTTTGTGTTATAGTATTATGATTATGTTCTGTGCCTTCAATTGATTAGAGGTTGTTTATCTCCATTCGTGTTCCCTTTCTGTTCCCTTGGTCTTCTCTCTGTGTTTTGTTTTCTCTCTCTATTGTGAAGCTTGTGTGTCTTTATCTTGGTCTCTGTGTTTATTCCTTCCTGTTTTATTTTGGTGGTCCCTTGTCCAGTGCATTTTGTTCAGTTTTTCTTCCCCTGTCTCTTTAGTCTGTGATCCCTCATCAATCTGTGTATAAATTGTCTCAGTCTCTCTTTGCCCATAGTGTAGTTTAGTATTTCAATGCGAAGTTCCATTGTTTCTTAGTTTGTATTCGTATTCCAAGTTTTTCTCCTGAGTCTTAGCAATAAAGCTCATTCATGTGTTTTGAGTCCTACATTTGGGTCCAACCCTGCCTGCCACACAGCCATCCCTAACACTATGAGGCTTGGAGACTACCTAGGCTATACCATGACCTTAATGTTTTTATTATTTAGACACTCCTTTATTCCCTTGGTTGTATGTTTTGGGTGATTCTCATGCTGGAAGATCATCCACAACCCATTTTTAGTATTCTGGCTGAGGGGAAAAGGTTCTTGTCTAAGATTTTATGGTACATGACCCCATCCACTGGCCCCTCAATACTGTGAAGTCATCCTGTACCCTAAACAGAAAAAGAACCACCAAACATAATGTTTATGCCTCTGTGCTTGACTGTACTTTGAGTCATTTGTCTTCCTCCAAACACAGCAGCTAGATTTTGGTTTCATCTGACTGCAGCACTTTCTCTGAATCATTTAGATTTCACTGGCAAAGTTAAAGCAGGCGTGTAGATTTCTTGAGCAGGAGTGCTGCAAGATTTCATTCTATTACAATTAGGTCTGTTATCAATTATGTTCATGGTGACTGGGGTCCCAACTGCCTTCAGATAACAACAACAAGCTCCTCCCATGTAGTTTTGGGCTAATCCACCAACTTTCTTATGATCATACTCACCCCTCATGAAGCAAGATCTTGCATGGAGCTCCAGACTGAGGTTGTTTGATGGTTATTTTATATTTCTTCTTTCTGAATAATCACACCAACAGTGTCACCTTCTCTCCGAGTTTCCTGATGATGGTCTCATAGCTATTCAAGCCTTGTGCAGGTCTACAATCTTGTCCCTGACATCCTTTAATAGGATTTTCATCTTGCCCATGGTGGTGGATTCTGTGGAAAGCTTTGGTTTATACACCTAATGAGTTGAGACCAGGCAGACAGCCAATCTGTTTCTGGCTTGGTTGCAGGGAATCAAATATTTGACTCAATGACATAAAAATCAATTCATAACTTTTTTTTGTTCTGTTTTTTGGGGGTTCTGTACAACCTTACTGCTTTCATTGGAATTAGGGTGACTAGAGGGCAAGTATCAGCCAAGTGCTGCTAATGAAATTAACTTCATTATCCAATTATCAGCAACTGTGAGAACTTGTATAAAAGCAAAGGTTTTAGCATTCAAGTGTGCTTTAACAATGCTGCACTGTTCCCAGAAGTTGACGTCACAGTAAGGTCAGTCAAGGCTAACAGGCAGGTTGGACTCAGGCACAGGACTTGGGAGATCACAGTTCAATGTGTTTATTTACAGTGGATAGATATTTACGCAATGCAGAAGGGGAATAATGCTCCAGGGGGGTCCAGGAAGGAGGGGAATCCATTCATCCAACATTTACAGGCAATACACTCTTAATCTCAGAGTTAGGATCACCACACTCCAGGGAAAGGAATCCAGGGGTCTGTACAGAGGATCCACAGTAGCCAGAGACACAAGAGCCAAGACCTAACTAGGTAGTTCAACAATCCAGCAAACAATGACCCTTAGCTACTACCTTAAGTAGTAGCTGCTTCATGAGATCATCGTCACAGATGTGTTTGGCCAAAGCAAGAAACCCGCAATGAGTCGCATCCACAACACAGACAGAAACAAACGAGCACAGATAAAGAAGAGACTAGAGAAAACCAAGGGAGAGAGACAGAAAGCCAAGGAGGACTGAGGGACCATGACACTCAGACTGTACAATGCTTCAAAAACCCAAGACCTACATTTCAGACTCTACAAACCCAAATCAGCAAGTTAAATATTAAGCTTCTTCTCTCTAAAAACAACATAGCAATACGGCTTAAATTTGCAAAGTTGTATCTGAACCATGAGAATTCGGAAATAATGTTCTTTCAGCAGAAGAGACAAGACCAAAATGGAGATGTTTGGCCTTAATGCACAGCGTCATGTTTGGAGAAAACCAAACACAGCACAAACACCTTACCGATGGGTGAAAAAAAAGACAAAGAATCAAGATATTGCATATTGCAAGTCCAGGCCTAAACCTGAATAAAACACTGTGCTGGGATCTTAAGAGAGCTGTGCATAAATGAATACCTCCAAAAAATCCTCAGTGTCAGTGTGAGAGTCTGATAAAGTTATTTCTGCTGAAGGTGGATCCATAAGGTATTGAATCATGGTGTGTATTTAGTTTTTCACAGAGGAGATGCCAGGTCAGAACACAGATAACCAGCTAACATAGAAACAAAGACAAAGTTCAGTATGACGTATTTGGCTTATACGTGACCACAATGGTTTTATGTCACGCCACATCATGGAAAATGATGGTTGAATGAGGGGTGTGACTGGCACTTCACACTCAGACAAACAATATCTATTTATACTGTGTATGCAGAAATATAAAATATTTCTGCAAAAATATGCAGGAAATCAGTGAGTGAAATTATTTAGCTAATAAGTATGAAACCTTCCCTGCATTTAGCCAGCAGGATGTTAGTTCTCATGACTCCACCGCACAGCTGCTATCTGCAGTGTGTAAAACAATGGGTATGTTATGTGATCAATATTAATATAACTTCATTACAGTGTGCATGGTGCATTGCCAGAAAATGTTTTATAGTGCTCATTTAAAAGTGGCTCCATCTTGTCTTCAGTAAAACAAATTGATCAGCATTCCTGTGCAGGCTCTGAAATAGTTTTATAGCAACGTCGTTTTAGACCTAAACCCTACGGTTTAGACCACAAGAACTTCTTACTGATGTGGGTGAAACGTAGCTGGAAGCAAAAAATTAGATCCTAATCTTGCAAGTAAAAATGAAAATCAATAATTCAGAAGGTTTTATACATAGAGCTGACTATTCTAATATTCATGGTAGCTCCAATTGCAGTGGGGCAGCTCTCTGAGACTCTTGCAGATCATTTGGAGTGAGAAACGAAGAAATTCAGCGAGGGGATTTATCTAATCAGTTCAACTTATGCAGTACTGTGAAACAATTTAAAGTTAATATTTAACTAATTCCAGAAAATGGCTTTTATTCAAACTGAAAAAAGGTCATGGGTAGTGTTATACACTGAGTTTCTATTCTTCTTAATCTTTATTTGTGTACTATAGGTGGACATTTGTGCTTCTGCTCACCCTGAACTTGCATAACAGTCAATAAAGATGAAATTAAAGAACCAAAGGAAGTAAAATGCAGAGATATTGCTGTAAATGGATACATTTTGCGCATTCTGATTGTGAGAAATGGCCTCGCTGTTTAACACACACTTGGTGCCCTGTTGTATAATGCAGTTATTATTAAGTAGACTTTTGCCAAAAAGGAAAGCCCTGCAGGAGGCTTGTTCTTGTGTCATCTCCCTTATAACACAAATTGCTCGGATGAAAAGATGCAGGGCAAATAGCAGTGCCAGCCTCAGAGTGAGTCCATACATTCTAAGCCAAAGAATTGCCTGCATAATTCATGTAATCAAAAAGGGAAGTTAGCCAACTGCATAGTGCTGAGTGAATATCAATCTATTTTCAGTTCCACCAAATTTAACATGTTGCTCCCTGCTGCTTTATATTTATCAAAAGTGCTTATCCACAAGCAGGGCAGGTAATTGTCATCATTATGCTAATGCGGAAACGGAACATTGTTATGAAATGAACCGACGAGTGACAAGTAGATTAAACAATCATTGTTGCTATAAATGTCGTTTACACCAAAATGGAGTGTAACAGGATGGGCATAGTAATGTGTGCTGAGGAGTTCCATATTTGGTCAACAGATGGTGGCAGAAGGCTGAAGATAACACATGTGCAGTAAAAAGAAGCATCTAGGCTTTTACCCCCCCGCCTCATTTTAATCATGTATTATAATCTATTACAGCGGATTTCTGGGAAATACTGTTAGTATCTTTAGAGGGATTCTTAAAATTTACTGAGGTTTTCCTCATCAATGTGAGGACCCAGTCACCGAGCAAGTTGTTCTGTTGGAAAAACATAATTCATCATGAAACTCATAATAATGATCCTAATCTTCAAAACAGCAGGTTGCTCTCGCTGTTGAATTTATAATTGCTGAGACATGATCCTGCCGCCGCGAAGAACAAAAAGTTATGTGCCATACTGCAGCTGTTCACTGATGTGCATTATCATACAACAGGTTTGGTTACATAATACATGAAATATACATGATCAGGTGAAAAAAATATCCCAAGTATGGTTATCATTAAGTAAATACCAGCCTTTTAGCTTGCGTGAGAAACTATTAGAGCTTCATAGTACTGAACAAAAAATTGTGATATTGGTATTTTCTGGATTATATGCAGTTATGTCTCTTTAACATAACTTGATTCAAAAGCAATATTAATCTCTAGTCTGAATACATGTTTTCAGCTGCCACACTGGGGGAAAATAACAAAGGATGATTACTGCAGTCTGTATTATTAATGACATGGAAAAAGAGCTGCACTGCTGCATGCTTCCTGGAAGCTGAGAGACTGAAATACTTTAATGTTTCCTGTATTATATTCGAATAGCTTTACATTTACTTTTAGATATATTATTTCAGTTTTCAACAGTTTTTCTTCCCTGCATCAAAAACCTAAAACACTCGACATACATGTGCGATGTCACCCAGATTACATCCATGCCCTTTGTTTTTAGCAGTGCTCAGTCAATCCTTATCAGCAGCACCACACTGCTGCAACAACATTAGGACCTTGACTGACAGGGACAGTCATCTGGCCTTGAACAGCTGTTGTTGTAGTGTGCATTCAAGCCACCAGGTGACTCTGCCTCTTCCTCTTACTGGGAAAGAAATCTCAACTGTGAGCCATATAAGAGCACCTCATCTAATTCTATAATGGAAGTGATAAAAACAACAGAAAACATGCAGATCGTGGGATAAGATGAAGGATTTCATTGGTGATTTTTTTCTTATGATTTTTTTTTTGTATTTGTTGTTGTTTCCTTATATGGCTGCATAGGTATGTCAACAATATGGGACTACAGCAACTGCAAAAGATAAACTATAGGCTTGTTGTGTTCGGGCCTGTTCTCCCTTGTGTTTTTGAAACTTGCTTTTGTTGTAATCCGTAAAACTGAAAAGAAAAAATGGTATTTTGGAATTACAAGACAGTAAACATTACTATGTAACATAAGTGAGAACTGTGCAAAGAAGTCATATAGTCTAAAATAACATCTTGTGCGTGTCTGAGTGTCCACGTTCGCGCGCACAAGTGTGAACGTGTGAACGTGTAGGTCTGCATGGGAATAAAATAGATTGAGGTTTTCATGCGAAAAAGAAATACTAACTAACCGCAATGTGACTGCTAATGTAAATACGGAATCTACTTTCACATCGTGCACTAACCTAGGTAAAGAAAATTATATTGGGGGGGAGTGTGGGGCTTGCATAACTGTCAGGTAGGTTATTACGATGATGTGCACGTTGCGATTTTCTCCCTCCACCGAATCCAATCACACCCTCCCCCATTCTCAAGTACAATTACGTGATGGGTGACGTTTCAGCATGCGGAGGAGGGCTCTGGGCAGGGACCACTTGGACCAAAGAGGACTAAACACTATTTCATTTCGGCGCAGAAACAACGCGTTCAAGGCAGTGGACCAGGGCGCCGCGCTGAAGCCTAGCCCATTGTCTGCCTCAAACATAGCAACTAAGGAAAATCGGCTTTGACCAAAACAGCGCTATTGCCCATAGGAGTGTCCAAGTGGTAGGCATTGCGGGTTTGTTAGCAACAGAAAGGGGGCCCTGGACAGATCTGGCCAATAACGGAAAATGAATCACAGTCAAGTTTTAATAATATGAGCCGCGTTTTGTTGCAATAGGCGACCAACTATTGATGCTTCTGCGCCGATCGTTTTCCAGACCATCAAATCGCGCGGACTTCTTTTGTTCGCATCGCTTTTATCCCAAATTATAGTCTGCTTATTATTTGTGTTGCCGTTGTAAAAGAGTTAGTAGCTCTAAAGAGAGAGAGTGAGCGAGAGAGAGCGAGAGAGAAGAAGAAGATGAATTTTCAGGCGAACGTCCCCGTGTCCGGTATCTCGCAGCAGTCTCAGCCAGCCATGCCCACTCCAGGCACGGTCCCGGCGCCTGTTCCCGTCCCAGTGCCCCAGTCTATCCCGTCCCAGTTCGGATCCGGATCGTCTGCAAGCTCAGGGGCTGGTCAGTTCGGTTCGGGGACTGTTTCGGGCCAGGCTGCACAGCCCGGCCCGGCCGGCTCGCAGTTTGTTTTGTCCAACTCAGCGGCCATCCGGGCAGAGATCCATCGGTTCGAGTCTGTTCACCCGAACATTTACGCAATCTACGACCTGATCGAGCGCATCGATGACCTGGCACTGCAGAACCAGATCAGAGAACACGTAATTTCCATTGAAGGTGAGTAAAGGAGGAATGATTGTTGTTTTGTTTTTTTTTCTTCCTATTTCGACTAGTGCTTTTCATTCATTGAGATTCAGGGAAAAGGGGGTGTAGTGTATGCGTGTGTTTTTCTTTTTTCCCCCGTTCTTTTTTTGAAGTGGGGGGTGGGGAAGGTGTGGGGGGGTCCTCATTTCCTTTCTTTTATGCACATTGGTAACATTGCCCTGGGTGCATAGCCTAGTGTCAACAATCACACTTTGAGGCTGGGGGCGTAGCTGATCTCATAGTCCTGTTCGCGGTTTGAACTGCACCCATGCACTGCAGTGTTAACAATAAACTCTTCAATTGCTCTCACAAGAGACAGCCTGTGCAATTGTAATTAGCCCCCCAAAATTAGTTCTGCTGCTTAATGTCATTTGCCAAAGGGTGCCTTGTTTTCCATCTGATGCTGACCTCCAGTAATGGGCTGAGATTTTTTTTTTCTTTCTTTTAATATTGAGTTCACGTGAAAAAGAGGCTTCCAAATGTGAGATCACGTGTCCTGTGAAAGTAGTAATTGTCCTCAACAATGCAGAGGCAAAATTCAACAACACTCACATGCAGTCAGGGTAAAAAAGGAGAGAAAACATTATCATGCACCACTACAGATGGTGTGATAGACATGATTGGGTTGGTTATAAAGCCTCTCCTGGGCATATTCCTTGTCGCACTGGAAGTCAATTCCAAATCTTATGACCTGCCAACGAAAGGATGACAGAGGCTGTAAAACATAGCTGCCTTGTATGTGGGAATCAACCACATCATGACAAAATCGACTGAAGAAGATGCACTGTCAGATGTAAACATCTGAAATGATGATAGCAGATTCTTAAGCACTCCACCTTCTCACACGACCATTTATCAAATCGCTGGCTGCGTGACTGTGAATCAAAACTCAGAGGTCTGGAAGATCAACTCTCTGAAAGTGCACATTTTGTTTGGATTTGGACTCATTCCTTATGATTAAATATAAAGAATCAAAATACAGGCTATCGCTGAATTAATAATGAATCAATAAATACATAATATAAAAATAAAAATCCAACAGTGCTTTTAAAATTGTGTTTCTAGAATAGGAAAAAGAGTATGAAGAATTTGTGAAATTAGTTTAAGGCAGAAATCATGAAGCGAGAACAACTGCAAATGGAAGCTAATCCTACAGCAGTGTTATTGTTCATATTTGACTGGAGTTTATCATTAAAACACAAATATAGCCGTGGTTATCAGCTCAGCATGACACAACTACAGCTCCCATTAAGCTTTGTGAACTCACCATTAAACTATGATATATGTGTAGTTTAATTAGAAGCATAGGCCAATCTATGGATGGAATGGATTAATGTGTTTGCAAAGACTTTTCTGGGTTTTGACCTGGATTTTCACTACACGGCACTGGTCACTGCCATAAAAATGAAAGCAGGATCAGAACATTATACGGTGTGTCTGGTTTTTAGAGCAGGTTCAGTGTGAAAATGGAAAATCATCTCCATGTGAAAATGGAAAATTAATTGGTTGGCCTGTCTTGCCTCATTTCAGCCTTTTGAGGAAAGGATGATATTCTTATTTTTCCTGTTGCTTTGGGATGGTTACATAATTTTCTATTTTTTTTTTTCAATGTAGGCATGCCTTTATTCTGTTTGATGGGACAACACTGGAGCCTTTAACGAGTTACCTCTCAGATGTACCTTTTTTACAAGTCAAAAAAGGTTATTGCTGAGTCTATTCAGAAGTCAGTTGTCATACAAATGCTTTGTTTCTTTTTCCTAAAAAGGCAAGCAAACACTTGACCCAAAGCAAAACAGCCAGGCGGTTTCAGTGCTGTTTCCCTGTTGGCTGTCATAAATATGGAAAGCATTCAAGGGACAATTTTGTGGTGCAGAGCACAACTTTTGTTGTGGATTTGTTCTCTCTCAAGTTGGTGTGTTTCCTTCAGCTAAAGAAAGTCTGCTTTTCCTATGATGCAATTAAACCATCCTCTGGAAAATAACAAGGCTTTCAAATGTGATGTAAATTTAAGAGAGGATGTTTTGCATTTAACTAAATGCGGCCGACCAGTTCATGCATATTGGTTCTACCTTTCTGTTGTTCTCAAAACATGCCATATGAGCTGCATTAATGTCCAGTGCATGTTTCAGTTGCATTGAAGCGTGTTTCAGCTTTTGCTTTATCATTATGATGCACTGCATGTTTGACTAGAAGCCTAGTGCCGATGCTTTAGAAGGGAAATTGTCATATTCCAAATGATAAACTGGGATAATATGTTTAGACCTTAGTGAAAATCTGACACCTAACAACAGAATATGCACAGATATTAACTGAATGTTTGCCTTCAGCTAATTATTTATCAATTAATGTAGCACATTGTTAGCATTTTTAGGATTAACTGTGTCTTTTGTTCATACAGAACTGTAGTGAACTGATGTCTCTCAGCATGCACTAGAAGCAAAAAGGCGTTTTTGGCATCCCTCTGATGAGACACTGCAGTGGTTTGATGGTGCTTTGTCATTCTCCTAAATAAGATATTGTCGCCCTAATAACCACAACTTTAAGGAGCTTTGAAAACCTGCAACAGGAGACATTGGTTGACTTCTCTTCACCTGCACTGTGAAACTGCAGATCTGTTCCTCTTCAATCTTGCATCATTGCAGAGTCTGTTGCTAAGGAACCAGTGGCTCGTGCATTTAGCTGAAGAAAGAGTGAATAGAAATTACACCCCTTACAAAATGAATTCCCATCGATACTAAGGTCTCCCTGTTGTTTTGTTGATTAATAAGGCCTTTATGTGATGATGTCTCGCCATGCATGTTGATACTTTTGCGGTGATTGATATTTAGGTTGCTGTTTGCTTTCTGGAAGCCATTTCACATTACAGTTGCTATGATTACCATTCAATTTGTTTTTTCCTCTTCTACCTTTTTTGTTATTTTAAAGAGCCGTGTTCGAAGATCGCAACTGAAGTTGATCTAAATTAGACCAGTAGGAAATACATGATGAGCTAGGACAATTTACCAGGGAATACATGCAAGCAAAATGGCTGTGACAAAATATGAGAGCACTAGTAGTTGGAAAATCTTGAAGAAGCTACGCTGCTAATCCAAGAGACAGGAATAAACATGGCCGGGAATCCAGTTTGGAGAGCCTGGGGGAAAACATTTGTACTGATACACATACGCAGCTTCCTTACATTTTTCACAGGAAACCACAGAGGGGTTCCTATATTGAAATAGTATCTGGCTCAAGGCTCTCTGTTTATCAATAGGTTTGTGGTAACTTGATGAATTCCAGCTTTTGTAGGAAAACATCATCTGTAGTGTTTATATATAATACACTAATGCAGCGCCTAGATGTATTTTAGAGGTGCAAATTTACTAACAAATTTGTAGTGTGAAATGACAAAAAAGGACCGTAACAAATGGAGAACCTGGGATTTCTGGGCCCCCTGTGGATAAATTGTCTGCGACCCAAACCGCAATTACTGTTGGCCTTCATTGATTAATGCTAAAATGATGACGGTGAGGCTGCTAGTGTGGAAAACCCAATCTTTATCAATTTCGTGAGTGATTATTGTGCGTAATCCCTAAAATGTTTTTAGCATTTGTGTTGGTTAAACTGTGTTTTCAGTTGAGGATAAATTACCCAGCTTTTAACTGTTATGACATGAAACATGTGGAGTATTTTTTTCCAAGGCAAGCACACTGACTGCCAAGCTCATATTAAAAGCGAAGTGAAGATTTGCTGTTACATACTTATAGGCCTACTCTACAGTGAAAAGGTGACTTATCACATCACAGCCTAATTATTAACATTTTATTGAGTATCTTTTATACAGAGGAGTATATGGATCTTTTCATGTATAATCACAATGATGATCATAGGCTGTCCTCCTGCCAGTGATCGCCTCAAAGCCTCACTGTGAAATAACATAAAGGTACAACAGCTGTTTGCAGACTGATGATTGCACCACTGCATTGGTCAGCTGATTGCAGGCTAAACCCCATCCACCCTGGGACTCAATCATGCCTAATGATTATTAAAAAGAAAAACAAAGCATGGAGTCATACAAAACATGTACTGTTAACTTTTAGCCATAATTGCATCCTGTATATCTGTTAAATGTTGCTTTTATTCTTCTTAATACACCACTGATAATTCAGCAAACATGCCTCTGAATACCAAATCAGGCATCTGGCATGAAACTGAATTTCAGCTAAAATTATTTGTTTGACGTAGCAAGTCAAGACAACATAGGACAAACTTATGTTTGTAAATGTAGTTTCTACCAACTCAACAGTGAACCAGCACCTTGAGGAACATTATGTTTAGGTTTGTTAAGGGAATAAATCATGTTTTTGGACTTATAAGAAGAATATAATTCTGATAACTGATATATGGAGATGTAGCTGCAGAGATGATATCTGTAATGTGATCATTTTAGGTATTTGTGCCAGTATAGAGGGAAATTCAGTTAACAAGGCTCTGCCCTAGAAATATTATCTTTAATGTTACTCGTAAAGGAAATGCTGATTGATGCTAATTTACATTTTAATTAAATCTATCTTGTATAAGGGCTTTGCTTTCTAAGGACAGTTGCAGGGTAAAAATGATGGAGGTTTGTGAAATTTAAATATCACCGCTAGACTGAGCAGGATGTTTTGCAAAGAGCAAGAATTGTACAGATCAGTGAAAGAGGGAGCAAAGATCTGACTCCTTCCTGCTTTTTTAACCTCACGGTGGCATTGCGCTTTCTGAGGAGCACGTTGTGATTTAGGGGCACTGTCCTGTGTGTATTTCTGGGGGATTTCCTTGGGTCAAGTGCTAGATTGTCCTTACATTATTCTATATCTCGAATTATAAGTGCATTTCATAAAACTGGAAAAGCTCATATAGCATATTTCCAACTGGCAGTCCAATGTCAGAGCAAGGGCAGCCACCTAAATCTATTGCTACTCAAGAGGGGTGCTTGGGATTTCAAGAAAAGGACTAATAAGCTTGCACAATGGGTTATTGTGTGCTCAAATAGCAATAGGGATGACACAGAGAGATACAAAAAGCACACAGACTGAAGCCTCAGAGCTCTCTGTTGGCATTGTGTGGCACCTAAGCATCTCCCTAGTACACACTGCTTCTCTCTTGTAGTCAATCGCCAAGAAGAGCACGAGCATAGAGCTCATCTGCTAATCACAAGCAGAGAATGAAAATAATAAATCTTGCCTCCTGATCACTGACATGTAAAACACTAAAATCGTAACTAACACTGTTTCCATTGACTGCAAGATGCCATCCTGTAGTGAGTTATGGATGACGCTGTTTTTGTCATTTAATTCGAGAATCATGATATGTCACAGGGTCATTAATTAAACATGAAAATGCGGCTCGGCAGAGGTTTAAAGTGTAAGGTGTGTGTGGTTGCGGGGTTTGTGTTATTCAACCGGGTGAACTGGGCAGTGGGCCATCTGTGTCAGCCGAATGCTGCTGCTACATTTGGCAAGTGAAATCTCCACAATGTGCTCATTATATTTCAAAACCGTATCTGTGAATATGAATAAGAAACTTTCATGGAGTTAGAAAATGTCAGTCAATAACGCCAGCTGGGACTCTTACGCTCTACGTCAGTGTAAATTTCTGTTAAAGTGGAATGCTGTTGTTTATAGAGTAGCTCAGTAAGTATTTACTAGTTGTAGATCTTGTGCCTAAATAAAACCCTCGCATAAATACATCTGTGAAGCGTGGAATAAACTCAGCCGTGGCCCCGCTTTCCACTTCCCTCTCTCGAAACACAAATTGATCAGCTGCCATTAGAAAAAGAAGACTTTGTCTCTAGGATGTGGTGTTAAAATTAATTGGATAAATCTTTTATGATCCAGCCAAGAGATCCACAAATATCTGTACAAATAAACTGCACAGCAAAACTCAGATCTTACATAAATTATCAGAATTTCACACTTGTTCAAATAAATATATCACAGATTTGCAATTACTTTAAGCCCATAAAGTTAAAAAAACAAACAAAAACACTAAGCATAGTCATTAAAATATGTCAGAGCAGCACAATGTAGCTTTATACTGCTTTTGCAGGTGAGACAGCAGATTAATCCACTGGCTGCTAACGCTTAAGTATTTGAGGAGCCTTATTATTATTTCTTGCGGGAAAAAATAGAAATCTCTTGCCTTCTTAGTGAAAGTAAGATCAAAAGATTGATAGCTATTCTCATGCCTGTCTTGTCAAGTATAGAGCTGAAGCCTGGGGGCGATTAGCCCACCTTATTGTAGAAGCAATCAGCCAGCCTCTCCAAAGCTTACAACACATTTTATCTTGTCTATTTATTCTACTAGTACATGCCCATGCTACAGTATTGTTAGGTCTGTGATGTTAGTCCATTTTTAGGTGGTTGCTATGGAAAATGATGATGTCATAATATAATCACACATAATTAAAGTTTTGTAGATACAAATTAGATGTTATTGTTGCGCTATTAAAGAGTTCTGAGGTGTTCAGGTGCATTTAGCCAGGTGGTTGCTATGCAACGTATCTGATATAGATGAGAACTCCCCCTTTCTGGGACCTAAGATATACCTGTGTGCTATATTT
Source organism: Oreochromis aureus (assembly GCF_013358895.1). Lineage (NCBI taxonomy): Eukaryota > Metazoa > Chordata > Actinopteri > Cichliformes > Cichlidae > Oreochromis > Oreochromis aureus. The sequence goes on from NC_052959.1 coordinate 18,500,278, forward strand.
GATTGCTAAACTCCTGTTGTAGAATTTAGCTGACAAACACAGTTTGTCTATTTTAGTAAGATTCATGAAAATAAAAGAGAAAATGGAAATTTATTGATTCTTTAATTCTTTGATATTGCTTCATGGATGCTGCTGTGTTCTCCTTACATGTTTAAGCTTGGTAAGCAGCCCCAGTTAACCTCTTTAAGTGGGGCAAGGCATGGTAAGCTAAACCAAGCGTCACACTCTTACTTTTGGGGTCATACTTGCTTAAATGCCCAAATTACACTTTACATCTGATGTATTTTGATACTGCAGGGAATCTTTCTCAAATCAAGAGAGAGAGACATCAGAAACATCTGTGCTGGATGAAAGAGCGAGCCAGCGACTGTAGATAGAAAGGACTCCTTTGCTGTAACTCGTGTACAACACCACTGTCAAGCTTTCACTCAAGTCTGTTGGTGTGATGTAATGAGGATCTGAACGCTTGAATTGTGCATGAAGCTCCCATGTCAGTCGCCCAAGTGGGGATTAATAAAGTATTCTTCTTCTTTTGATTTCCCATTCACTTGAAGACATTGTCAGATCTTCTGCAGAAATTGAACCGAACCGCCCCTGTGCACGGCAAGTATCAGGTTTCAAACATATTTAATCCTCGAGCAACACTTCTCGTCAAATATACGTCACAGGTTTATTCTTCAGTGTAGTAGTAACAGACTCCCCCCCCCGCTCTGACAGATGCTCACCAGATAACAAGGTTTGCACATGCCTCAGACTCAAATGGCTCTGTGTGGAATCGGCCTTTACGATTTCTGTCATGTGCAGCCTCAAAACGCTCATGACAGCCCCATTAAAATTCACAATAATGCTGCACTCGACTCCTGACCACAGGTCAGCGGAGATGAGCTCAACTGGTAAGCTGTAAACAGAGCCTTGGTCTGAGGGCTCGGTGGGTCTGCGGGGTCAGAGTGCCATTTCTGTATCAGCCCTGCTGTCCCCTCTATGCTGCCACACCATAGCTTATTGAATGTGACGCTATCCTCTACAGCAGAATGTCCTCCATTGTGCCATTGAACAAAGGATCTCTCTCTCCTGTTGATGGACGCCTTTTTCTTTTAAAACTTCTATTCTGAATATGCAGGGGTCATACTAAGCTGGTCAGTTTAAAAAAAAATTCTTTTAAATAAAAATTTGGAATCTACTCAACATAATCTCTTATATATAGAGAGTAGAGGTCTGTTTTTTCCCCTTGTGTCGAACCGTGGCATTGTCGGTTCTGATCTAATGTTTTATTGAAGGGAAAAGCCATTGAATCTCTTAGCTGAGTTCATTTTGAATAACTGGGTTTTCGGTACGGAATAAGAGATGTGCTTTTCCCAGCCAAGCACGAATCTGCAGTTGTTCAGCAGCGAGCTTTATTAGATTTAGATGTAACATAGTGGGGGAAAATTACCAATTTTCTTAGGATATATGGTGATCAGTATGGTTGTTTTTTTTATTGCTTCAGGGATATTGTGTAATTGTGAAGATGTGACTTTTTCAGTTACATTTCAGATGACAGACTACAACAATGAGCAATACCCTCGCATTCACCAGAGTTTGTAGTCATTTTATTCCCAGAGATTTGAAGCGGTTTTGTTATTTCACAGTCAAATAACTATTTTCACGATTGATTAATCGATAAAGTCGTTTTGAGGAAACAAAACAAAAAGGCACTTTCCATTTTCTAACACTGAAATCTTGAGAATGTGCTGCTTTGAGTTTGTAGTGTTGATAAGGCAAAACAAGCAATTACATCATGTAAGCTTTTACTTTAGGATATTGTAAAGGGATATTTCACCTCATATTTCATTTTTCTGATTTTTCTTGGATTAAAATTTTGATTCAGAGATAAAGAGCAAATAAAGAGATAATAAAAATAAGCTGGACCCCTATAACTACCCTTCTCTATGGCTATAATTTTGCCTTTTAACATTATTTTTCAAGTTTGAGATGTTGGCCAATAAAATGAGCCATAGGCTATTCCTTTTTCTTTTTTTTTTTTTTAAATTTGTGCAGCAGCCATATCCTACGGTGGAAGTGCTCATGTTTCCTGCCAGTGGGGTAGGGCTGGAAGCAGATGGCTGCTGACAGAGGAAGGGGTTTGGAAAGCAGTGAGTGAGCAACAGATGGAAAGACGCATATGCCTCCAAGTCCCCTCAGCTTGCCAGCAGTCCCGTGACTAACTGTGGGAAGATTCTGGCCTCATCCAGGTTGGGGATGGAGAGAGGATCATGGAGAAGAATGAAGTGTCCTTAGAATAAAAACGGTTATCTGAGACCAGTTTGTCTCTGGAAATTCAACTGTGGCAGGATTCAGATCCCATTTAATTGGGGATGAATAGAGAATCGTGGCATCAAATCAAAATCGAGTCAACCTGGGCTGCAGCACCAGTTTAGCCAGCGGAGATATGTTAAGCAGAGTCTTGTTTTAGTTATCGTGATATTTTAGGAAATTAGACCCAGTCGCCTTTTCTCCTTTGAAGAGAAATGCGATACAGGGACTTTTCTGGCCTCCGGGGAGCCGAGTTTCTTTACTGAGGACAATGCTGGATAACGGAAGTGTGGCTCCACACAGTATGTGACGCTGTGAATGTGCAGTGTATGATTGCATGCACAGAGCTACAAAGACATAGCTCTGGAATTATAAGTTAGTTACTACTCTTGGAGAGTCACGTAATTGACAATGTGCAGACTATTTAAAGGCAGCAGGGCAGTGGAAATTGAATGTAATTCCCTTAATAGCTCAGGGACGTGTCACAGTTTTTCTGTCTAAGTCAGTCTTCAAGGACAGTTTGTTTGTTTCCACATGAGGCAGGTTGGGTTATTCATGAAAGTTACTGTGGTGTGAATGGATCCTGCTGAGCAAGGAGGGGAAGGGCTGTGTTGTTATCTACTGCTATTGCTACCCATTCTGCCTGAAAGCCTGCAAATCCTCCTCATAAATATCCCTTTAAAACTGACACAGAAACCAGTTTTTACCTTTGAAATCCGCTCTCTATGACAATACTTAACTCTTGCTTTAGCAACCATTAAAATAGGATCACGAGGCACATTTGTAGTGGTTAAGGCAGGATGCGTGTGCAGCAGTGTGACATTTGCACTCACAGTTTGCTGTAAATGCAATATCCTTATATATCACCTTTTCCTCATTGTATTTCTTATTGAACTTATAGTAGTTGGGAAAACCTTATCAGCACTAGTTTTTCTGAGGTGGGTCCTCCTGTCAGTACAGCTTGTTTAACATGCGCCAGCTAAGGGTTATCACCCAGGTCCTACATTCCTTTTGTAGATGTCAGTGTTTTGAGGGTGTTCCAACATGTCCTCTGGCCTCGTCTTCCCTGTCTTCAAACAGCCCAGTCAGGCAACGTGCCAGGTGTTTGTTTTCTAGTTTGTTCTGCTGCTGATTGTTTCAAATATGACTTTGGCTTTGTGTTTTCCCACAGTTGCAAAAAAAAAATTAAATAAATAAATAGAAAAATGCTCCAGTGGACAGTTGGTTTTGATAAAGTATTCATCTGTTCTGAAGCATCTGTTACTCAGCTTAAGTCTGGATCAGCTCGGATATTTTGGTCACTTGTTTTGTGAATCATAACAAAATTTTGCGGAGCTGTTTGTTGTGAAGGGATGTTTTAGTCTGTGGGAATAACTGGGGAGGAAGTGTAATGTGACCCCCCACCTCCTATTTACTGTTTATGTCCCCGCTTCCTGCTTTCCACAACTGTTCCAGTTGTGGAAAGTTGTTCCACTGCTGGGTCCCTCCGGCCATGACCTGAACTCATGTCATGTGGTGCAGTATGTGCGCTACATGTGCTACAGCCGCTTTAGGAACACAATCGCAGTCTGCTCCCGAGTCAGCACCATTTGGCATAAGAGATGACATCCAAACGGCAAACATCTACTTCCTGTGGAACTCTCTGGAAAACTGGAGTCTGAAAGTTTTTCCATTTCAGAAGTAAATAATGACTTGCGGTGAACAAAAGTAGTAACCCTAATGCATTCTACGTGTGTGGATTTAAGGTCATAATTACGCGCTAAGCCTTCGATTTACAGGCGTGTCCAGAGGCTAAATAGTTAATATCTCTTTGTGTGCTTGGAACCTAATGATTTCTTGGCTGCAGTATTCTCCATCCATATACATAAATCATGAAAATAAGTGGTAGGAGATTTGCCCTATGTGAAAAAAGTAGAGTTACTGGCAGAAAGCTGGCATATTTATCTCAGGGTTCAATCGAATTATGGAAGGCCACAAGATGCCAGGACATGAGAGGCCGATGCCAAACAGCAGATGGGAAGAGCGAGTAAAATATGAAGAAGTCATTCATAAGTGTCATATTCCTTATAATCTGCCAGTTAGGACCAATGTTTCTATGGAGATTTGGAAAAAAAAATAGCTTACCAGAATGCTACAGTGTTTGCCGAGCACCATTTGGTCCGTTCTTAAAAATGCAGCGTTTCTGATACGAGACAGTGCTGCAGACGGAGTGACTGTATCGTCCTCTCTGCGAAGAGACACTCTGCAGTGCCCATTTGAAATAAGCCATTCAGAGTCTCGCTCAGGGCTGTGTCAGTGCAGCTTCTCAATAGCTTCGGTTTGGATGATGAGATTTTCCTCATTGAGGAGTCTGGCGTGAAAAGTGCACTGTTCAGCAGCCTGGCACTCGGTTTTTTTCTCCTTCTTTTTTTCCTTCTGAAGATGAGCTCTCCCTCGATTTTGTGATCGCGTTCTGGAACGAACTGCTGGCCCCAAATAAAATACTGCACTGGTAAAAAGCAGGAATTATGACACTCGTGTTGTCATGCAGTATATCTCACGCCCTGCTGTGCTCTTGGGCCCGTTCTGTTGTGAAATTGGACCAACTGGTGTCTAGAGATGCACCCTGCTGCCGTATTAAAGCATAGTGAGCAATTTGTGTCAATTCTGTAAGACATTTACAAGGCCTTTATTTCCTTAGCACACCGCTTTCTTAGCACCGCTGATTTGCAGGCTCTGTGTTATTTGCCCAATTGCAAGCACTTGCACAAAAATATGTTTAGGCCAGTGGATATGTGTTACTAATGTTTGTGTCTCTGAAGGCCTTCACTCTACTAAACTGTGGCTTTTCACATATTTGGCTTCAAGAGACCTTCTGCAGTTTTTAAAAAAAAGGTTTCTATTGTTGTGTCAGAATCTGGCATGAAATCTGGATTTGGCCTTAAAAAAACTGGCAGCTAATCGCAGCCCAGACTAATTCAAAGCCCCATTTTGTCTGTTAACACAATAAAACAAATCTTTCTGTGGTCTCTTCATGCCAATAGGGCTTTTAGTAAATAGGACCCTACCTTTAGTGGGCTGGTGAGTGAGAGCCTGGGCATGATTAGTGATCCACTTTGAAGATAAATCCTTTGGCCAAACTCACCCTTGCAGATTGTCAGATGTCACGTTTGGGAAGAGTCCATCTGACTGAAATCTCAGCTTACACCAACAGGACGGGCACAGGTCATTTAGCATCACCAGCAGTGTGGGCCTGTATTAGTTTGTAAAGCGAGTCTTCTAAAGAGAGACAAAGAAGTCATCTATATTGCTTTAGCAATGTACGAGCTCTGATGATGCATCTATGTCGGTGGCTGAGTGTAGTGCAGATCGGCTGGTGGATGGGTAGGCAGTGGCATGCGTTACGCAACACAAGTAGGTGGCTGGAGTAGGTCTGGATGAGAGTGTGTGTTTGTGGTGTCCCTCTGGTGTTTTTTGTTGTTGTTTTTTTTGTTGGATGTGTGAATTTCCCCGCACGCGAGCCTTTGCCTCTGAACCTGGAGGGGTGTCTGTCGAATTCAATAGCCTGAGGAGATGGATGTGTTTGGAGTTTTGCTGAGGAGTAGTGACAAGGTGCTAGGGTAGTGTCATATTCTAGCAGAAGGTCGGGAGTTGTTGTAGGGGTTAGACTGCCGTCTAGGAAGCCCTTTCAGAGAGCTTGTCTGCAAGAATCAATCTGCACCATTTTTCCAAGATTATAACCCTTTCCTTTTTTTACTCCATGCTCTCAATACTTCTATAGCCTCAGTGCAGATAATTGCCCCTGCTGCTGCCTCAGACCTCTTTTGTTTGCAGCCAGTCCATGACTAGACATCCTCATTTCTGACAAAGAAAGAATCAGATCTCATCAGATAGAGTGCCCCGAGGGCAGGTTGACCTGTGGTTGTCTGAGCCTGTGCTGCTGGTCTGGTATATTTGGATAGACGATATAATTCAGCACAGTATTTGTTCTCTAAAACATCCACACTGGTTTATTTGCAGCCGTGCTCTTTGTGCAATCACACATGAGAGATATTTTAACCTTTCAGTCAACCCTAAACATGCATTCAATCATTCGCCTTCTATATCCATTTACTTCTGTTTAAGGTCACAGGCGGATGGAGCACTGGGTAATGGGCAGGGAAATGCTTAGAAATGCAACCTGGCTGTCACTGGACGACCACATATTCCAGACAGCCTGATTCACACTGGCTGCAGGCAGTTTTGGTCCAGTTGATCTGCATGTTAGTTGATGAGCCAAATAACACAAAATAATCTCTAAACATTTAGATAATCAATAAATCCCCTTCTCCTTATGGTTTTGAAACAGCGTTTGGATATAAGATCCTTGCAAACCATTTTGTGCTCTAAATTATGTATAAAGTGATTTACAGACACCTCCACTTTGTGTTTATTACTTTCCTTCCATGGCTCGTTGCTTTAATTTTTCCACTTCATGTATTTTGTTGGTCACTGTGTCTCACAACACAGCTACTTGACTGCAGGAGGAACCGAGCAGGCTATTATATGATGCACTGTGTGAATTAACTGGCGTGCTGATGACTCATTGAAAATTCTTCTTGCTGCATATGATCCGTGCTGAGCAATGCAACGCCTCAGTCTGCACTGACTCAAGGACGAGGGTAGCTATGCAAATCCAAACATGGAGTGGTTTAGATGACTGTGAGTTATTGAGTTATTGGACATACACTGGAACCAGGAGGGGCATATATATATATACACACATATATATATATATATATATTTTTTTTTTTTCTCAAGATGGGAACAGTTTGTTTGGTTGTTGCTATGGAGCTTTACTTGAATATCTTTCCTCTTGTGTCCATCTGGAGAAAATAACACCTACTCTAACATTCTTGTTGGATCCTTTGTTTATCAGGACCTTTTTATTGGTTAAATTCTGTAAAATTGAAATAGTCCGTGTTTAGAATATTATAAAATGTTTAATATTCTATCGTCTTCCCACTGTGTCTGTATATTCATGCAGTAGGGAATTGGTCTGGGCAATTAAATCAAGTTATAGTTTCAATTTTGAGTTAGACTTCTGTTTGCAGTAATTTTCTTTGTTAGAGTCTTCTGTGATAAATAGAGTACCCCCACTCCCCACCCCCCTACCCACCAAAAGCCCAAACTCAGCCCCTGTAATACCTTTGACAGATACAGTTCAATTTAAATATATTTCCTTTTGAGTTTTATTGTCATCTTTATTGTTATTGGTAACTCAGTTTAGACACAAATATTTTTGCCACAATCCTTCTGTCATTTTTACATGTGAGCTTCTGTGGAAATGGTTTAGATAAGCCATTCCCAGACTAATTTGAAATCTGAAAATCCAACGTTCTTCAGTCACAGCTCTAATCAACACTTGAGGCATAGTAAAAGTACTTCTTCCTTTTTGTTTTTGATTCAGTTCATTTCAGTTTTATTTATACAGCCTAAAATCACAACAACAATTGCCCCAAGTCGCTATGATGACCCTCTATGAGCAAGCACTTGGTGACAGTGGGAAGGAGAACTCCTTTTTGACAGGAAGAAACTTCCTGGCAGAACCAGGCTCAGGGACGGGCATCCATATCCTAGTTTCGAACTTCACTGTGCATTCATGGCTCACCAGGGGCCTGCATACTTTTTTTAGAAGAAATTATGTCAAATAATGCAGGGCAGTTCTTTTCGGGCAGTTCCATCAGATCAGGTGAACCATGGGTGGAAGATAAGTAGACGGCTTACATGCAGAATTAACTAGTTGATTTAAGGGCCGGAGATTGAAGAGTACAACCAAAGATAATTTAAATATCTCTGATGCCTACAGATGTTTTGATGTGATGTCACTGAGCTGGGCTGTTATCTTGCCATCTGATAAATATCTGTCAAAGATTAAGCTTGCAAACAGTATTTTACACTGCTATTAAAAAATCCCACTTTAACCTATGCTCGCTTCAAAGACATAATGAAAATGCCATCCAGATAGAGCTTACTGGATGAAGCATACCCTGACGAACTGTTTCTGTTTGCGACGATTTCATGAATTATTCACTCATTATTTTCTGATACATTATTCTATGCTGTTGCTGAGCTCCATTAGACAGCTTGTGTAAGTTTTGCAAGGAAGTATCAGCAAACTGTCAGCAAACTAAACTATCAGTGAAGATTATTTCCTTTAATGAAAGAGAACTCGTCAGGTGGCAGGTTGAGAGTTTAATGTGAACACTGACAAACTTTAGATCATTACACGAGATACATGCTATCAAATCGATGCATGTATTTGATAGCATGGGAGGTAGGTCTTATGAGGTAACTCTCAGCCTTCCACAGATTTCATACTTTATGAATCGTGTTTTGAAGTCAATATTTATAGGGCAGATAAGTAAGAAGGCTCATGGGTCATGTGCTGTCTCATTAGAGTGTACATGGAGTCAATAGATATGATTGATTCATAATGGAAGATGTTGCCTTATTGAGTAACCCACTGAAGTTTGGAGTGATTTATTTTTAACTTCACATCTATTGGACTTTTCACTGATTTTCTTTGCTTCTTCTCCCTCATGCTCCTGCTGCGTTTGGCCCATCTCCACGGACTCGGACACATTTAACTCTGCAGGTAAGCCCCACAAATACTGACTAATATCAACCCACGACAGGAATGGCTATATTGTTAGACACCATCATTTTTTAGAAGGTTAACTTTGAAAACCCCTGGGTGAATTCGTAGATTCATAGACTGGGCTTTCTGACACCATCTGTGGCTCTCAAAGAAGACAAAGCCCCGACTTCCCCTCTGTAGTCATGGAACCAGCTGTTGAGTGTACCTTTGTATCATTAACTGTGCTTAGTGGCCATCTGGCAACTGGTCATAGCGATTGTCAATGGGTACCCTGCCAGTCACAGGTCTAAATAAGACCCAGAGAAGTATAAAAATATTTGCTTTCCATGCGCTTAAACGCTGAAAAGGGTTTACTTTCTGACTTGATATAAGAGCCTTTTCTGAAGTTGGAGCTAGTTTATCCACCCATAAGCCTTCTAATATATTACGTTGGTGGATTTTTTTGTTCTAATCTGATGAAGGAGTAAAAAGGGGGGAGGGGGAGTTTAGCCTTGGGTTTCTGTGCTGAATAGATTTGAATCCAGTGTTTTTATTTCCAGCATATGCTCCATGAAAGGTAAGGAACATAGGCCAGGCTAGATCATAAGCAGGGCAGTGGTGGTGATGTATTTAGAGGTCTTAGGAACAAAAGGGTTTTGGGAATCTCAGATTCTTTTGGAGCACGGGGGATTCTCACTGTGATAACCTCCAGAGACGATCCCAGATGGGGATGCCATCCTTTCAGCTGGCCTACTTCCCTGCCACTCGTCGCACATAGCAATTTGTGCAATCCGCCTTCACCACTTGTCCTGCTAAGCCAGCCATGTAATTATTGTGTACATTTTAGCCTTGCTGCAGTGGAAGACATTCATCTTGCTGCATGAACAATTTCCATACGGTTTGGACGCCGTACTTTGAGTGATTGTGGTTAGAGCTCCGGCATGGCAGGAGTGGCAGGAATGACAGCAGAAAACGTGTTTCTAACAGTGATGCTGTTATGTCTTAGGTAAAAAGAAAAAAAAAACCCAATCCACATCACTGTGTAACACCACAGAGCTGTGGGACATAATATAGTGGGACTTAAGTACAGCTATTTTCTTTTTCAGTCACCTGCATGATAACGCACGTGAAGCCATTCAGTATTAGCTCAATAACAGGGCTTGGTTGGGAATACAGCTTTGGTGTCTGCTGCTGTGAGGATGCAGCTGAAATACTTGGTGTCCTGTGAGTTCAGTAGTAAGTCAGTCCTGACCTGAAGGACAACTTTGGTGCGTGTGGTGTAACATGCAGCAATAGCCTTTGATTTATTGGAGGAATTCTGTTTTTGAAGTAGTCCAAGAGCTTAAGAGAATATTTTTTAAATGTTCTTACAGTGGCTGCCCTGATATCAGAGGTTCATGTTGCGGTTACTGTGGCTGAAAAAAAATGAATGGTAACAGTGTTGTGATGATTTCTATTGAAAATCTGGTGGGAAAAAAGGAAAGAAACAAAACAGTTGTAAAAAAACATTGTGCTACAAGTCAAATTCATCTATAACTACCATAAAATTCATCATCTGTAGTTATTGTGATGACCCCCATTCTCCATAAATTTTTAAACATAAACTTGCAAATAAGTGGATTTTACATGTCATCATCTTATATTGTAATGTTTTTGGATTAAATAAAATTAAGAATATAAAGAATATAAAGAATAATGAATAAAGGCCACAGATAATATTGACTTTCAAGCTCTTTAGAATGATACAAAGTCAGTTGTGTTTTTCTACAAAATATTAGTAAAATAAATGAGTAAGGTGGAAAAAACATCACAATCACAGTTATTTTCACTAAATATCATTGACTTTGTCGACGTTTTTATTATTTAATGTGAGCACAGCCAGTCAAAATCAAACTCCCTACTCTTCCATTGATTCCCAATTTTAAATTGTGTCTGAAGTTGGAGTCTGTGGTTTGGAGCTGTTCTGAATGCTCCAGCTGTCAGTTGCAGATTGATTAGGACTTTCTGTTTACTTCTCTACTTGCTGTAAACATATCGACATGGACCGCATGGTTTTGGCACTAGGTGGCTACATAAACAACATCTAAAGGTTTCTGTGCAATAAAAATCTAATAGCCTAACTTGTAGGGCTTTGATTTGTAACAATATCAAATGTGTATTTATCTATGAGACCTGCAAAGTAATTTCCCTTAAAAAACAAACAAACTAAAACAAATTAAACTGTCAGAGCAGATTTTATCACTCATCTCGTTCAGTAACTGGTGTTTCTAATATTAGTTTATTCAGCATTTGCATTTGTGAAAGACAAAACAGAAAACCTATCATCAGTTCCGGTGTAAACGGTTTGTTTTTCAGTGATTTAGCTCTGTGTGTAAATGGTACTTGGCAGCAAAGCCTTCTGTACTTGTAGCTGATAGTTGATGGTTCAGTGTTCACGGAAAATAAAAGAAATTTTTGTCAGAATTTGTGACGTCTTTAATACAGTGCTGTGCAAAAGTCTTGAGCTCCACCTCATCTCTTTATATTTTGCTTGGAAAATTAAAAATCGGTGGAGTGATTTATTGAACCATATGGATATACATACAGGAAATACAGGATATAAGGGAATTAATTCTAATGAGCTTAAAAGTCAACCTTAGCTATGACCTTTATTCTTCAACACAGTGGGAACTCTCTTAGCCATGCTCTCTTGTTATTTCTTCATGTAGTTTTCGGGAGTAGTCCTCCAGACATCCTGAAGGACATTCAAAGCCCTTCTTTGGATGTTGGCTGCCTTGTGTTCTGTTCTCTTTTAAAAATGATCCCACACTGCTTCAATAATGTTGAGGTCAGGGCTCTGGTAAGGCCTGGTAAGGTGTTCCATGGTGTGTTTTTCTATCCAGTTATGCTTTTAGTGCATTGGCAGTGTGTTTGGGATCATTGACTTGCTGAAAAATGACCTGTTGCCACTGAGTTTCAGTCCAGTTCTTGTGTATCTTGGCATAACTCAGCCTTTCCTCTTCGTTTCCCTTCTCTAAGAATGGCTTCTTGAACATTTGTGATGAGGCTTCAGTGGACAATAGATGTATAAGTTAAAAGGCCAGGATCTCTGAGGTCCTATGTCAGATCTTTGCGGGATTTTGTTTTTCCAATTTCTTAATGATATCAGATTCTTTTCATCTGCTGTAGTTAGTTTTAAGCCTGCCACTTCTTCTTTTGTCCTCCAGTTGTCCAGTTTCCTCTTTTTAAGGAAACATTGAACACCATGCTGAAATTGCCATATTTTCTTTGGGAATCAACAAAGCAGTTATAGGTGACTTAAGACTTTTGCGCACAACTGTATATTTCCTTTATGTGTGGAGTTTGGATGCTCTTCCCGTGCCCGTGTGCCTTTCCTCCGGGTTCTTCTGATTTCTTCCGCAGTCTAAAGACATGTTTGTCTGGTTAACTGGTGATTTTAAATGCTCTGAGGATGTGAGGTAGATAAAGTGCTTAAAGTGCATTGAATAAAGCACTTTATAAATGTACGGCTAGTCCAAAGCGCTTTGAGTGGTCAGTAAGACTAGAAAAGTGCGATATAAATGTCATTCCATTTCCATTATTCTTATAGCTGCACTCATGATTTTCCCCACGCATGATCTGCTTCTGTTGTTCATGTTGTAGAATAAAAAATGCTCGTTTAGGGCATATTTCCTCTTCCTATTGTCCTTCTTGTGCTAATGTAAATGCATATTGACATGTATGAGTTGTTCTTCAATAGCCAATGCTGCCTAAATCCTGTTAATGCTTTGCCTGTGATTGAATGAAAATAAGCAATACAGTCCTGCGCTTCAAAGCATCCACTTGTTCCATTATCCAACTTGTTCAATGAAAAGGGAACAAGGACATGGATAAAGAGAGACAGTTCACCTTCAAAGTATACCTTGCATGCTTTTAAGCGTGTTGGCTGATGTGGCAAATTTTAGGAGAACTAGACTAAATAAATAAAAAGGGAAGGGAAAAAAAGTGTTCCAGTGGGTGACTCTGATACGCAAGGTTGACAATTTAGCGAAATGGACTTTTCTTTGCTTCACTCAGTAGAAACTTTTTTTCAGGACAAATCTAAGTGGAATTGATCAAAGCCCACTGATTGGCTTAGCCACATCTTTTTGTCCAAACCCATAACATGAGTCTGCACTCACCTCAGAAATAATGATTTAAAAAAAAAATCAATATTAGCGTAATGGGTCATCACGAGTATGGTTACAGATCTGATTCCTCATTATTTATTTCAGGCTTGCTGGATGACTAAGCGTCATTTTGCTCTTTTGATCCCAAATTGAAAGAAACCTGTTTATGTCCACACCTCGCTGCCTATAATCACGTCATTTATAATTCTGTTTTAGCTCCTCAAACACTATTTGTGAAAATTACCTCATTTACTTAAATACACATCAGACTACAACTGAGCCAGATCAAGGGAGAAAATTACTTTAAGTATGCTTTTAGGTGATTTTTTTTTGGGTGCTTTTTGTAACATCGGATACTGTTTGTGTTGTAATTGGTTTGAAGACCTGCGGCCCGACAGCAGCACCTGGTGATGATGGCAGGTTTTATGTGATCCATGCGGCTTAGGCCCCTTTTATTTATTTATTTTTGCATTTCCTGTTGTGTTTCTGTACAAATCAAGGCACTGGACACTGGGCACAGGCAGCACAGGAATCATTCACTGACACCCTGTGGTGTAGTTCACAGCTTCTCCAGTTGAAGGGGGTTATGCAAGATCTGCAGCATCACACTTAAAGAGGAGAGTCATAAATCAAACAGCGCAGTCACAGCAACGCAGCAACTTTGTGTCTGAGTTGCTCTGAGTGCTCTTCATCTCTTCTGCTTCGTTTCCCCTCTGCTCGCTCTCTTTATCCAATCTGGAGGAGACACAGATAACAAATAAATAAATAACGTCATTGTTCTTTTTCTGAGAGTCTTTGAGTATTTGTGTGGTTAATGACAGCAATTCATGTGAAAATTTTCTTATCCTTTGTCATGTCCCCACCTCTTTCACACTTCTTCACTGCAGTGTCCTTTAAGCCTGTAAATTATAGGCACACTTTTTTTGTTGCCTGAATTGCCACTTTTCTTGTCTCGTCAACTTTCCTGAACAAAGAAGGAAGTCTGAGATTGTTTTTTGCTTACTGTTTCAGCACCAAGTTGCAGGATTTTGGCACGAGTATCTCTTGAACGTCTTCCAAAACTCTGAAAAGATAGAAGCTGATGCAACTTTTTTCACACATAGTTGAATTTCACGTTTTCATTCAGGTAATTCAGTTGCAGTGCGAAATTTGCTCTGATGTGTTCGTTCCCTCTTGGGGTCTTTTGGGGGGTTTTGCTCTGTTTTTTTGGTGTGTTTTTTTTATTCTACCCAGTACCCTACATTACTTCTTCTCACACACTCTTTGTGAACAGATTTATCTCTATTAAAGCTGTAAGTTTAATTACGTTTTAGATTTCACTTCTGTTTTAAAATGACCGTCTTGCCCTTTTTTTCTGTCAGATAAATACTGTTTTAGAGGTGGATGCTCATATATAATAAACATGGTCATTCATTTAAAATGAATGAGGTCAGCGTATGTGTAAAAAATCCACATGAGAACAAAGCTCAGGCTTCAGATTGCTGTAAATACTCAGATTCCAACAGTTTATTTCTACACTTGGTTTGTGATGAATTCACCAACACTAACATTATTTCTAATGTGGTCATGTCAGGCACACAGCGCAAGGCCTAGTTTGGAATAAATAAAGGTTATTTTGAACTGTGAATCATACAAAACTACTCAGATGGACTCTATTCTATTCTGAGAATAAAAATACAGAGGTGCATAAAAGACCCATTTAAAGTAAAATCCTAAAGAATCGTAAAGAAAAACAAATTGGTTGCTACTAAGTATCTTCTGTTTTTTGCAGAAATACAAGTTTTATGCTCTTTGTGGATAAAAATTTTGGACCACACCTCTTAATCTTTGAATTCAAATGGCCTCAGTGCCATTGCCACAGGTGTAGCCGTGCAGTCTGCCATTCTAAAGAGTTCACTGAATTTGAGTGTCATAGTGTAATAAGATGCCACCACTGCTACAAGTAAGTGCATGGAATTTCTTCCCCCCTAGATATTCCAACAGCTGAATGTGGTATTTTGGCAAAATTTGAGCAAACTGGCAGACCACATAAAGTTACAGAGCGGGGTCACCTAATGGTATAGTCAACATTCTGCTGACTCAATAACTGCAGAGCTCCAAACTGCCTCTGGCATTAACATCGGCACAGAAACTGTGAGCCAGGAGCTTCGTGGCTTGGATTTTCATGACTGAGTGACTCCTGTAGGTGTAAGGTGGATGTGGCCCAGTACTTTTGTTCATATACTGTAAGTGAGTGGTGAGTGTAGGCATTATATTTTTAAGTGATTCATCCTGTCATCCATCCCGTTATTGTGAACATGATATCTCAGGAACAACGTAAGGGAATTTCTTCAGATTTGGCAAAATATGTTTACTTGGACTGGAGCATGAACATGTAACATTTGGGAGTTCAAAGATGTCACAACACATGCTTTCAGCCACAACTTGGAAAATTCATATGAGAAAATTTGTTTTTAATGATAAAGGAATAGTGATGATCTTTAATGTCCATAGGTCGAAGATCAGGTTTGATCAAACATAGCTAAGTGCAATCTGACCAGTTGGTGGAGACAACAATCAGATGGTGATTGTAGTTAAATTTTAATGTTAATGTTAAAATTTTAAATTTTAATGACCTTGTACTGCTTTGACTTTCCAGCACTCCCATAGAATCACATTATGTTCATAATAAACAGTTTAACACCTTGCTGAAGTACAGAGACCGGGGAGCATCCGGTATCCATGGCCATGGCTGGCATGTGATAGAAGAAGGAGGAGAATGGGACTCAGCCGCCGGATGTGTAGTCAGGAACCAGTCATCACTCTCCTCCTAATCTCCCTGTTCACCCCCCTGTTCACCACCATCTGGAGAGGATGCCAGGGACTGGCCTGGTGGCAGAATTAGACTCACGGGCTCGGAGCGCTGCCAGGCTTGAGAAGAAAATCCTAGAGGGAAAGGGCCTTTTTGCTGTTCATGCTTGTCTGTCCTGCGTCCTTGCTCTGTGGAATTGGACAGCAGCCTATAGTGCTGACGTAGGCTGCCCGGCATCTCAACAAGACAACATCTAGCTCATCTGGCACCCAAAACATGCTCATAAGAGCAAAACCCTTGATTGTGGATTAGTCATTCTCTGCAAAGAAGCATGAGTCTAAGGTGTATTGAAATCAAGCTGCACACAAGATCACTGTAGCTATCTGTAATCAATGCCTCTTTTATGCTTTTCCCGAACCCTCCTTTGTAGCAACTGTCTAATTCAAAGCAGTTGCAAGGTTAAATTTGTGGTAGAGGTGCCTATCGTTTCCTGAGCTCTACTCCCCTGGAGATCACCGAACTGTAGAAAGCTGTCTTTTGCCAAATAATGAGAGTTTTAGCAAAAATAATGAGTGCAAAGATGCACTGAGGATGTGTT
Source organism: Oreochromis aureus (assembly GCF_013358895.1). Classification (NCBI taxonomy): domain Eukaryota; kingdom Metazoa; phylum Chordata; class Actinopteri; order Cichliformes; family Cichlidae; genus Oreochromis; species Oreochromis aureus. Next base: position 18,516,705 of record NC_052959.1, read on the forward strand.
CAGATGTTTCTGGTGTTTGCTGTACTTTTTATAAATAATGCTTTATTTGCTTTGAAAAATGGGGAGCCCACCAGATACCATCAATTTTAACCCTCTTGTCTTCTGAATTGGTGCAAATTGGCTAATTGGTGATGTGAGCAGAGATGCAGAGTGAAGTAAACCCCTCTCCATGGTTACCCAGGTTTTATGCTTACAGCAGGCCACAATAAGGAACATTTTGTCTCTGTCAGCATGGTTAGTAAGCCAGATGGAATTCAGGCTGCATGGAGGAATAATTTTAGTTCACTCAGTGGACTGCCACTGCCAAAATGTCTGATTATCTCCTCTTTCTGCACCTCCTCTCCTTCATAGCTACCAGTCAAACTAGCTTTAATAACCTGGTGGTCACGGCTTTGCTTTCACCTTTCATATCCTGACAGCTCAGTGGTCTGCCGAGAGACGAGACGAGGACAGGAAGTTATAATAGGTCGTTTGAGGCAGGGGGACCGCGCCAATGTTTGTGTGTTCACAAATGAGCGGCCTTGACTATGAGCCACGAGAGGAGCTCATCCTCGCTGATGAACTGCCTCTGATAGATTCCCTCCCCCTGCAGTAATATGGGTCACAATCATGAGGGATCTTGAAATGATAATACAGATCGAGTCCAACATGATTCCCATTTCACTTAGACTGCTAGGATTTTGCTGTAAGCTGTTTGTACTGATTTTGGAAATGCTGAAGACTCGATTGCTGGCAGCGACGTCCTTAAACACTAAAAAAGCCTAAACTGTTTTCATATCGGGGGATTTTTTTTCTAAATGTCACTTTGTATTAAGGTCTGTTGTTGCATTCTTTTCTAAACATGAGTGCGAGATTTAAGAGAGCGAGACCACAGTTTAGCCATCCCTAAAGGCACACGTCACTCTCTGGGATCGACTGTCTGAGACAAATAAAGATCCACGGCACTACAGTATCACTGCGTCTAGGCAGGATTTGAACTTGAAGGTGTTCAGTCATAATCGTGCACATGGTAGCTTAGCACTGTTTGCTCCTATCTGGCCCGCAGTTCCTACGGTCGTGCATTGGTTAGGACTGTTCCCTCATAGCAAGACAGTCCCGGGTTTTAATCCACTGCCTGGGTGGGGCCTTTTCGTGTAGTGTTTGCATATTTTGTGAGTTCTGTCATGCTAATTGGGTTTCTTGTTTCTTCAAAGACATGCATTTTAGGTTGATTGGCATATCTAAATCAATTTACTTGGACTCAATCATGAACTGATTTGCTCACTGTGACCTCACAGCTCCAGAATTTGTCCGCTAATTGTTAGAAAAATTTCACACAAATGTCTAATAGTCTAAAATGACAATTTGTTGACATTTTATATCTAAAAAGGTCAAAGGTCAAGACTGAACAGACGTGGATGTAAAGTGCAAGCTGACTCGATGGTGGAGGCATACTTTTAGTTTTTGATTAAGGTGATAATCAGCGCATGGCTCCTCCTCTAAACCAGAATGTAACCTTGCTGTTATCATCAGTAGCAGCTACAGTTCATGTCCCCATTTGCACCATCAGTCTAGTTTATGATCTTTTAAGATTTTTAATATGGAAAATAAATAGCCTTGCATAACACGACCGCACTTTGTTTCCCCCGTTGCTGCTTCTTAATTATGAAAGCCGCGTTTCACAAACAGATTTCATAATCTTGCTGCAGTATTCTGAGTTTGAATTCTGTCTAGACAGAAAAGCAGCGTTTCTTGAGCATTGATATGTTAGAAAAACATGGAAGCTGGAGTTGTTCGCTTTTTCCACCAAGAAAATCAATGTTGTTCTGACCTGAGGGATAAACAGTACCTGAGTCTGTTAAAGTGGATTTCAAACAAAATGAGTTTTCTTTTTCCTTTAATTTAATTAACCAGAAAATTGCTGAAGTTCAGGAAGGACAAACGTGTTCCCTTCTGTATATATATAAAAACCCCCAAAACAAAACATAAACATAACCTATTGGTGAACACATTTAGAGTTCGCGTATTTTCCTTCTGGCTCTATTCAGCCGCTCAAACGGGGCGATAGTAATCAAGGCCTGGCACGCCGCCTTCGATGTGTACAATATGCGAGCGTATTGTTTGTTCGTGTAGTCGTTTGTAAGAAAAACAGCATGGAGCAATATGGTTTGTCCTCCCATAATGTATTGTTGGTGTCTTACTGTGAAAGCAAGGTTTTCTCCTGTACTCCCTCCTACTCTCTCTCTCTCTCTCTCTCTCTCTCTCTCTCTCTCTCTCTCTCTCTCTCTCGCACTCTGCAAGGTTGAACGTGGGCGGCTGTACAGAGCATGACAGCAGTGCTCTGTTGAATGTAGACTTGAAATGAGGAATAAAGAAATCCAGCACCCATGGAAACACTGAGACAGTCTTGATAATGGTGCTTGTTTGTCTTTAGGGCTGTGGATGTGCAATTGTTGAGCCGATAGTTGCACCGCCATTTTGTGGTTTTTGTTTTGTAGTATGTCTACGTTTAGGGAAAAAGGTGGATCGCCAGACTTTCCATTCTATTTTATTTCATTTTGAAAAATTTGAATGTGAAGTTTTTTTGTTTTTTAATCGATGCTGTGTTTGTGTGCCAATTTCTAGTTTGAGAGTGTTCATGATTTTCTCTGTCATGCTGTATATTTTGTTTGTTCATGCCAGGGGATGTTTGCATCCCATAAAGCCTTTGTTTCTATGTTCGCCTTTATGTAAGCATCCTTTTTCTTCCATCGTCTGCACTCCTGCTGTGAATTGTTCAGCGAGGGGCTCAGCAACAGTGACACTGATGAGCACAGCATCAGCCTCCAGCAGTGTGTGTGTGTGTGTGTGTGGGTGTGTGTGTGTGTGTGTAGTTGGGGTTTTGTGTGTGGTTGCCTATGCATGTGCCTCATAGTGAGTTTTTCTATGTGTGTCACGCCCCTCTTGACAGTGCGATGGCATTGATGAATGCAGTTGCAGCTGGGCTGAGCTGAATGTTGCTTGTGATTGTGTATCTTTTCTGCCTGTTCTTTTGTTCTTTCGGTCTCACCCAAAGTCAAACAGCAGAAAGACATTTTTCCAATTTCTTGACACACATTAGTTTCTGATAGAGAGAGGGGAAATGGTGTTGATTAGTTGGATGGCTGCACAGCAGTCAAACTGGGTGTGGAGCAAAAGCTGCAGTGGGGAGCTGGTTGATGGGTGACTGTGCAGAAATCGCAGCAGAGTGGATTAAATGTGAATGGAAATTTAACCTAATACTCTTTTAATGTTCTTAGATTTTAGATATTAGAAGGTCATTTAAATTTAAATAGCTAGCCATAGAATCTCATTTATCATGTGTACAAGTTTATGGAAAGCATTATACTGTAATTCCCCATTGCATTATGGGAAAACACTGGCAGCTAGATTTTCTGGTGTTAAACTGTTATTTTACTGTGCACCTATCATAATCCAATACAATACTGTGCTATTATCTTGGTTTTATACTGTTATTTACTGTTCTTGCTGTAATGTGAAAAAATAACAAAAAAATAAACTGTTTATTTTTATTGATGTACTAAAGTAATCTGGAACTATGCAAACACGTTGCCTCGGCTTTGTCCGAGTACCCTGAACTCAGTTGTTTGCTTTCAGTTGTGGGCGATGTAGCCTAAATATTATATCAAGATAGTTCATGAAAATGTGCATTTTATTGATGCTTGCAGCAGCATTTATAAGTGTCAGTAAATGAAGAGTATTTTCCATCCTTCTTTTGCAATCAGTTTCTGTTATTGATGATGTATTACATAATTTGAAGTGTGAATCTATTGAAACAAGATGCTAGCACGTGCAGCAGCAGCATTATAGTGCAATAGTAATAGTAATTACACGGCATTATATTTAGTAGCTCCCGTTTTAGGTATTAAATTTTAATGGCAGTGCGACACAGCTCTTGCTCTCAGACATGCCCGGGCTTGTCTTGTTGTCTTGTTGTTGGAAGGGGAGGTAAATGTGTGGCATTGCTGTAGCAATGATATCTAGATATTTTTAGTTCATGTTAAAAATTAAGGTCGCTATTGTCTCGACGATGAGCTTTTGGCTCCCTTGCTCTTTAACACTTAACCTTATGGGATTGCTCCTGCATTCAACATGTGAACATTTGTACACCTGAGCCTGACATGATTAATTGGACTCTTGGTCTTTTCTTGGTAACTCTTAACACAGTTCTTAGAAATCACGTCACACATCTAGAACAGTCACAGTTTAAATGCAACATTAAGATTGGCACTGAACCATTGTGATGCTACTTTATATTTTTAGCTCATCATCTCCATCATCTGTCCATCAACAATTGACAAGAAGTACTAATTACAAACTTGCACAGATTGTGCTCAATGTCAGGGTCACATTTAAACCAGGGCATTCTGCTTCTGTATGTGACTTAAGTCATTCAAATATGATGCAATGTGATTTTTCCCACATGAATTAGGAGCTGAAAGAATTGAACTGTTTTAACTGGGAATGGTAATGCCCAGAGTTCCTTTATTTTATTTTTTTTACAGCAAGTTGTTAGACTGTATAGTCTACAGCAAACTCTTAGTTTGAGTGGGTTTATTTCCAATACTTAAGAGCTCAATAAGACGCCCTCTTTCAAAAGAAAAAAAAAAATCAGACTCCTGTTATGTAACTGCAATTATGCCAATATCTGCCTGCTTAGTTGTTTTTGTTTGATAATTGATTTTGATCATGACTTTAGCTGTGTTTCACTCCAGCTTCATTTTTGCACATATAATAATTGCTTTGATGGAAACAAGCACATAGTAATTGGAATTCAGATTATACTCATCCATCTGAGCTATTTGAAGATGATCTTAATCAATTTTTTTCGCTGCTCATGGCCTACTTTGTAAAGACTAAAGGCTGCCACTTTTTTTTTTTTTTTAGTTCTTATCATCTCAAGACTGATATAAGTCAGCGTCTAATTGGCTGTTTCAAAAATTCTTTCACTTTTATGAGGATGCTGTGGGGTTAAAGTCTGAGCACCAGGTTTTGCTTACAAAAAGCGACAGGCAGATGTGGAAATAAAATCATGAATGAACGGATGAATGAAAAATGAAGTGTTGTGCAAGTAAAATGTAAAACAGAATTTGTCTTGACACTTAAACAGGCACGAGGGCTTTGAGGTTGCCTAGGCAACTGGTTGCCTGTGCGATGGATGGGCAAGTGGGCGTGGAGTCAATAGGGGTTTGTGGGCTGGCGAGAGCGGAGGCAGACGATTGGCACACAGCACATGCAGCACGGGGGCTTAAAGCAGAGCTGATCATCCGACAGTGGTGTCGACCCGCGTCCATCTGCAGCGAAATGAGGAAGGTCACGGCAGCGCGGCATGCTGGGAGTCCACACCTTTGCTTTTGTATCCCACAACAGCTGTTTGTGAAAATGGCACAATCATGGGGACTCCCTCCCCTCTTGATTTTTTTTTTTTTTTTTGATTGCTGTGTTCTCTGGATGCAGCTTTAAAAAAGTCACGTACTGTGCCTCTTAACATTAGACTTTTTAGTCGTCTGGACTTAAAGAAGTCCAGACGCTTTTCTTTGCAAATTCCTTTGATTAGACTTTTTAGTCATGAGCTTGAGCTATGTGGCCTAGAAAATAGAATAAGAAATGCTTATTTATTTTCTCTTTTTGATTACTGGTCCATATTCCAAACTAATGTCAAGATTATCCTGGCAATAATGAAATCTATTGATCTCTAATGAAGTCGTGTGATTTAAAACCTCTTCAGAGATGATATACAAAAGCATCAGATCATCACCTACTTGCAGCACAGGCAACACATTACACACATTTAGCAAAGCTAATGAGTCTTCTATTGTTTGAAAAGCTATGTAATCAGCTAATATTTGCAGCTCTGGTTTACAGTAAAGTGAGACAATGAAAACAACAAATCCTCACACTGGAGAATAATCAGCCTTGAATTGCCTTGCAGTAGTCTCACCACTTTCAGTGTTGACAACCTAGGCATGCAGCAGTGTTTCCAGCAAAAACCACTGAATAGAAATTCAAAGCTCCCTATTAAAGGTCAGAGGTCTTGTGGTTTGCACATTACTGTGCGCTCTAACCGCAGCGAGGACTCCACTGACCCCCACTCTGGTGTTTATTTACAGTTGTGTTGCAAAATGATACCCTTAGCTATAAGACAGGTAGTGGTTTAGCATGAAAAAAACAGCTATTTTCACGGGTATATTTGTTATTCCAGTGCATGAGTGTTGTTTTTGTTTGCAGTAAGAGCCTAATTAGTATTCCCTCCTGATAGCATCTCGTCTGTATAAATACATTTAGCTTATGGGGATGTCAGCAGCCATTTCTCCTCAATCATACAGGTCATTTGCATTAAGTAGCCTCTTTTTAGGAGCTAATTATTCATATGAATTTCTAGCCTCTGCACTGTTTTTTTCCCCCTCAGGCTGTCACCTCAGCCATTTTGTTCTTACTTTGAGTGAGAGGCTGATCAACACTGAGAGATTCCACTGAGGATGCATTGTGCGTGGGCCACTACCCCACTGATGAGCTCCTTATGTAATATCCGTCTTCCAACCTCTCAGTGCACACTGGTGGTGGATTGACCACAGTCAGCGCGACCTGGCAGATTTCACTCTTGTGTGGACACATTTAACATATCTCACCCATGCATGTGTAAACTAGTAGTTGAAATATCTGCACAGGAAACTGGAATTTCTTTTAGGTAGATTCAGATGGGTTTACCCTAATACACACATGCAGTAAAAATTATGTAATGTGTGTCAGAGCTGATCTTTGTTTCTTTCTGTTTCTCCTGTCACTCTGGGTTAAAAGGGCCTTTAAATATATATATTTTTTATTATAGTCTGTCTAGTGTATTTGGTTTTTATATAGCAACAGTGACCCCCTGTGGTGAGGCTCTGCCACCACATACACAACAACTGAGGCAGGTTTTGACCTTTGGTGTGAAAGCTCTCTTTTCACATTTCATCTCACAGAGAAATAAAGGACAAAGTGAAGCCAGACTGCAGCAGAATCACTGCAACAAGCAGTATTACCCACCAGCACCGAGGCGGGGGGTTTGCAGAAAATGAGGGTGTCTGTTGTGTTGTGCCCCACACTACGTGGGCAGAGCTTATGCTGGGATTGACATCAATCTCTTTCGTTTATTGTGTCAAGGCTGCGCTCAGTCGTTGGCTAAAGTCAGATTAGCCATTTATTTACTCTGCAGCTGTCCCTTCTCCAGAGGCAGTGCAAAGGCATTATTGTGTTTGGGTTATTATCTGTGGATCTAGCAGCCGATGGAGTACCCCCCCTCCAAAAAAAAAAAAAAAAAAAGAAGAAAAAGAAAAGGCCAGTCTGTTACAATAATTCCCTTTATCACTCGTCTGGCTAAATTGCCTTTTTTACCATGTAGGTTTGGTTGGTTGAATGAATAGGAACATCCGTTTCCAACCTTTTAGTATTCTGAAATCCAGAATTTTCCGGATCCGAAAGTTTTTCAGCCGTGTTCTCTGGTAATTCAGCATTTATGACAGGAGCTTTAAATGACTGTGCTGACTTTGCCTCGAGCCGCCGTGCGTTTTGATGGCTGAGATGCTCATTGAGAAGTCAGAAGGCATACAGGCACAGACAGAGTGAAGAAATCAATTAAAACAACATTACATCTTCACAGCATTCACGGCATTGCACCGCTGATGGTCTTCACGGCAGCTCTGAATCATGTGACCGTCTCCTCTGATGATAAGGCATAAAATAAGTCAGAGTATCCAAATCCTAACACGGGTAAAGGCGCCTGACATGCAAGTAAAGTGAGGTTCATGAATACTTTGATAGATGGATAAGGCGTAGATGCGTTCTAGCATGAGTCATTGCCGGACCATTAGGAGATATGGACACACCGATAGGATTACAGTGCACTGAGCAGATGTTTATATGTAAAGAGGATAATTAGCAGCGCTTCTCCCACATATTTTTATTAATAGAATAGACTTCGGAATAGTCAAGAGAGTTTATTTGCGGTCAGTGCCCCACAGGATGCCGGCAAGTACGGCCTCTGTGCAAGTAATGCATTCTCTGTGGTGTTTGTTTCATGCCGAATGTGCGTGTGTCATGACTTTTTCAGTGTGTGCTTTGAAAGCAAAGTCTACTTAGCACAGAGAAAGTGAAAGCCAGCACAAATGAGACTGAATCCCGAGAGCAGCTGCTTATCTGTCAAGTATTTCATGTGCAAACATGTATTTACCTCCTTAGACAGTTTACACAGGATGATGATGATTTGCCATTCGAGCACCATAGAGATAGATGCCATATACAGTTTCTTGGTTCATGTAAATATTTTCTGTGCTGCTGATTCCCTCACACACACACACACACAAACACGCACACACATATACGCACCATTCTGATTTTGATTTACATTAATTGCACTATGTATCTTTGTTTTTTATAATTTCTACGACGGACGCCAAAATAATTCTTTGAATAGATGGAATTTAATTTGCGACTGCAATGGACTGTGTCAGGGTGATTCATGAGAAACTCATGAATCCGCTTTGAACCCGCAAGATCATCACTTCTTGAATTTATGCATAACAATAAAATCAATTTTAAATCTCTCTGATCACCCCGTGCCTTGGTGTAGCACATAAAAATGACCATCACTAAAATAATCATTCATTTTGACAGCAGCGGCGAGGTGCTCACCAGTTGAGAGATAATCACTCGATGGCAGTGCAAGATGAAAGCAGTGATGTCACCTGCATGCATGCATGTAGATGTTCACTGGGAGGTTGGATAATGATGAAATACGCTGAAGGCCGCGTGGTTCCTACCGATCATCAATGAAATGCACATCAGTTAATGGAAACCATCGTTCTTTTCATTCACTTGCCACAACTGATATGAACACGCACACTTTCAGCTTGTCTTCTATTAGAGCGTCAGCAGTTTTATTGGCTTTCAGGTGCTTTAATCATCTGTTTGATGGTGCTCTTTCCATTAGGTAGTCTGCGTCAGCGTGCCTGACTACATACCAACACAAAGAAAGAACATCAAAGGATGTGGACTTGTTTGTTACGCACTCCTTGGGAAAACCTGTTTTTTGTGCTGTAGCTTATAATAATTTCAGTGGAGCTCATTTAATTTTGAGTATGTTTTCTTTCCTGTTGCATCATTTCCTCAAATGTCCCAAATTCCAAGACTGCATGCTTTTTAGTTTGCTTATGTCTTCGACAGGAATTTGCCTGAAAGAAACAAAGAAACAGTCTTTTTGCACTCAATTTATCCACAGTGGGTCACAGAATCTGTTACTGACTCATACAATCAAGGCTTTCTATTCGAAACTTGTACAAGAATATATCTTATACAAGAATCATGGCCTAAAATTAAATTAAAAACACAATTTTAGGCTCAGATGTGATTGGCAGCATGGGGACAAACACTTGTTGAGCTGGTCACAACTGCTACACAGCAGCTGGTCACAAGGTTTTGCAATTAGCCATAGCTTCTTTTTAAGTGGCCACAAGCCAAAGGGACAGGAAGTAGTGACAACCCCCCCCAAAAAAGCATAGCATATGACTGAAGTAATAGTTAGCATTTAACAGTAAACCACGCTGTTTTCGATATCTGCAACAGTACACATCTACTCAGTAGTTCGCTGCCTTGTCTTCTTTTTCTATTGTTATTCCTGACCAGCTTCACCAGCTCTCTGAACGTTACCAGCCCTGTGTCTTTACAACAAAACTGTAGATGAGGCAAAAGCGAGCGATATGCCAGCCATCCTGCAGCTGTCACTCTGAAGAGGCGCAAAACCTGACACTGCGGCTGTGCTCATCTCATTGGCATGCAGCAGCAGTGACCAGGCAGTCGGTTCAGACTCAGTACAGACAAAAGGGCCTATCAGAGAAAAGCGACAGCAGGCTTCACGCGCCTTTACCTTTTGATCCCCAAGCACTGACCTTGACTCCCAACTGTTTAAACTGCCTTTGTTGCTGCAGAGGTAAGACAGGAAGGGAATGAGGCTTGGGATCTCTGTTATTTTTTTGCACCATGTGGTAGCTTTCCATCATCGGCCCTGAAACAGTGGTGTGCTATGACACCTTTCAGCAGGTTTCTCTCATACCTGATTCTTCCTGCTGGTAGCCCAGAAATAGTGCACTGCAGCAGTGTGCTTCTCTTAGGGGTGGGCCGCCATGTGACCTCAGAAACTACCTATGGAGATGCCTGAGTAAAAATAGCAGAGCCGTCATCTTCTGCTAGTACTGGAGATCAGGCTGTGTGTGTGTGTGTGGTTGTGTCGGGTGGTGTGGGGGGGCTTCCCCTGAATTTCATTAATCTCAGAGTGTCTGCAGTTATTTATCACGCAGGATTGCATAACAGAGAATCGCATTAAAGAGCTGCATCTTCCCAGAAGTGTGGATGAGGCTGATGCATCTTGGAGGGTTTGAGGTAGCAGGTATTCATAATGGTCCAGTTAAAGAACAGGTCTCCCTTCTGCTAGGGACTCTGCTGATGCAGTGTTCAGCAAGCACAAGGAGGGGATGGAGGGTTGTGGGCGGATAGGACTGAGTTAAGGATGAAGAGATGCAGAAGGAGAGAGGAGGAGGAGGAGGAGGAGGAGGAAGAGAAGAACCAGAAGGAGATCACATTCTTGTGTCATTTCTGCTGCTGAGGATTGTGTTCCTGTAGCCTAAACCTAAAATTCACAGCTCATTAGCCTGCTTATTTCACTTTGGAGTACACAAAGGAAGATGCGGCGTGCGTGTGGAGTGTGTATGTGTGGCAGTGTGTTTATCATATTGAAACACATTAAACCTTAGTGGCAAGGAAAAAAAATCAATTGCTGAAAAGTTAGCATGGATTGGAGGTGTAGGAGGTTATGACACTTCAAATCTCAATGAGGCCATAGTGTTGAATAATAATGCACACTGTACATGCTCTGCATACAAGGTGCTTTCTGTTAAATGGATTCAAGAGGCCTCTGGAAAATGAAATGTTTAAAACGGGGTAGATCGGCATCTCAAGTGCAACATTGTTCACTCTTGCTCATTAAATGGCCATTTATCGCAATTTAGATGCAATTTTCTTGGCTTTTAATAATTTGTTACAGGTGAGAGGGCGCTAAAATTTTCAGCAAATGGCTCAGTTACTGATATTAGGGCAGGCTAAGCCTAGCGTCAGTAGCAGTCTGGCTCGGTAAAGAAGACGAGGTTGACGTCTCATCAGTGAAAGTGGAGAGATGATGACTGCATCATTCCCATGGATGTTTGCTTCAAGGTCTCAACTGTACTTCTGTGGCAGCTGTCTGCCTGGACACTCTCCACAGAGCTGCAGAAGTTATTAAATTAATCTCTTTGGTACAGCAGCTACAGTATGTTCCTCCATTAAACTGACTAGATTGTGACACATCCAGAAGAGAGAAGTCCCCCATGTCTAATAAAGACCACTTGTCAGCATTTTAAAGAATCCAATCTTTGGTTTGGATGTAAGCCCGAAGAAGTGTGATCAGTTAATATAAATTCCAAGTACATTTTATATTTTGCCCGCAGTTCTGTTCACATGATATCTCACAAGCCTTTTGCCCCTCTTAAAAAAAAAAATCAAAGTAATAAAAAAAACTGATCACTGCTGCTTCAGTGCACTTTCTGTTTTGCTGATTTGAGTGTGATTTTTAAAAGGTCTCTTGTTTGAGCTTTTACGTGTTTTTGTTCCACCTCGTCTGTGTCAATACCCGACAAAGGCGCTGCGGTAAAATATCAGATGGAGGCACAGAAGCTTCACATCGAGCTCGCTGCGGTCATGAGAATCGTCAGAAGTTGACAAACGGGGGGAAAAGTGCTGAGCTTATGTGTGTGCGACATATTACCGTTGTTTCTGTGATTAAGCAAAGCTGTTGTGCGTGTCCTAGCTAGTCCATTACTCTCCTGCCATTTTCAGATTTGGCTTCCATTATAACAAAAGCCTTCCAGCAGGCCTCGGTTTTTTGGAGAGCCAAATTGCAGGAAACACTGGTTGGGCACCATTACTCAGTGTCTCCATGTCAAGTCTAATCAGGTCGGGTTTTGTGATTCATCTCGGCCTGCTGCTCGTGCCCACACCATGCTGGACAGAAGCAAATAGCGCGGCGAAGTGTTTCCTCCTCCAGTGTACCTGTCGGGGACAGGATGATATGCCATTATGTTAAGGGCACCTAAAAATGTCACAAGGAGATGCACAGCTCCATATTGACTTGCACTAATAGAGCTGTCACGAAACTTCACCAATTACGATACAGATGTTTTCACTGGTGTCCTTGGCTTCTCTGTCATTCAGCCACTGTAGATAGCAACTGAGCTGGAACTAAGCCTCTGTGTCTGGCTGTCTGGGTGAGGACGCGTTCTCCTCCGCAATACTGAATGTCTGTCATTTCTGATAGAGGTTCAAAACGTTTACTGTAAATGACTTTCAGGTTATTCAATTTCATGCTAAAGTGCCACTTTTGATGCCTTGGAGAGACGCCGGGCCTGTGGAAGTTGCAGAATGGGAGTCGTTATCTGTCAGTTTGGTGGGTTTTTTTGATATCTAGATATTGTAAGTGAATGTTTTCTGGAAAACCCACAATCTGCCTCTGATGGATGTTAGTAAGCATGTTACAATGGCGTTCACTGAACTGAGTGCCATTAAACTGGAGCTGCTGAAGTGGGAATTAATTTTCAGTCACCTGTAGAAGTTTGTCTCCTGTGGCTTTTCCACAGGCTGAAGATATGAGATTCTCATCAGTCACAGATACGCTAGTTAGGCGAACATAACAACAATTAATCCCACACTGAATGCAGAAATCGACGGTGCGTCAGAATTCTGGAGCCGTTATCTGTTGAAAACAAATTGCGTAACTGTATGCTGTAAGCCAGCAGCACCGAAGCTATTCAGATGCAGCTTTTATTTTGCAAACCTGGGGTTCATGAACTTAACTCAAAACAAATAAATGCCCCTATTAGCTGCTCCACAGGCGTGCATGAGGACGGGTCACTTGTAGGAATGACTGTACCCCTCCTGACTTGGTTGTTGTTGTATTTTTAAAATTAATGAATTTTTTTAAAGGCGCTGTTGTCAGCTTCATAACGAAGCTCCCAGCTTATTGTTTCAGCATGCATGGGCGGCACAGGAGCAGAGACAAAAGGCGTGGGAAATTACATGGGAGCTTGTGCCCGAATGTGTCGCTATTCTTGGCCCTCTTTTTGGAACAGCACAGGAAGAAAAACCTTGAAAAGGAGTGAAAAGACTCGACAGAATCAGACAATATACTGTAGATTCTGTGGTAACGCAGCAGAAAGATATATGGCCCACTTACGTATTTTGCACAATTACTAGCCTGTGAAGATGGAAAGATAAAGAAAATGGTTATATTGCAATCGGAACTAAAGTAAAAGTCTCCTAATAGTTTAGAGTTGCTTTACTGTGCTTTAGCAAGATGACAGCTGCGATTGGCTGCTCCATTTATTTTTCCAACTGCAGGGTTGCTGCAACAGGATGCCAGTGAGATACAAGAATGAAGCTGAAAGCCAGATGGTGCATGACAAATTACATTTTGCTGCTAGTAGAAAAAGAAAAAAAACTGAGGGGAAAAGATGATCCAGTGATGATCCAAATATAGTCCGACTCCAAGTTAAAAAAAAAAGACCACACAGCTTGATTAAAAGGATTTCTTTCTGTTTAAATTGCTTCTCACAAACCGTGCCCTACCTCTGACCTCTTTTTATTAAGCAACAGTTTAGCTCACACAGATGTCAACGAATTATTGCACATCCTAGCCATCGCTGCTCGCTATTTTGAGTGGATTAATTCACTAAAAGCGAGCATATCTCTTATCAGCTTCGCGAAAAAGATCACTGAGGATCGCCTTTATGTAATAACACTCAAAAATAATGCTTATATTGCTGCTGCTTGCACATTTCAATAAAGATTACACAATATGTGCAATAGCACATCAAAGCTATTAGATAAAAGCGAGTTTGAAGGCAAGTTTGAAAAGACGATACCAGAAGTAAGCGGGGGTTTGCAAACTAATGTGTAGAGGAGGAGGACTGGGAGCCACCAGCCCACACAGATCTGCCTGTAAAATAAAAAAAACCCAACAAAAAACAAACAAAAAAACTGTGCATCTCTCTACAGCTTCCTCTTACGTCCTCTTAGTGGTCATTTTGTCATCTTCTGCAAACCAGTATGTTGCCTCCGTGTTTCCCTGCCCATGCCCAGTTAGTGAATTCCAGGCTGACCTTTCCTGCACGCACTTGTTCCATTCTCTGCTGCCAAGTGTGCAAACCTCATCTTTTCTGCACAGTGAATTACTCCCTGTGGCATCACACGGCCAGTAATATATTAGCTGGCAGGGGCGGCTGTGATGATTACATGACACGAAAGTCAAAAAGTCAAGTCTCCCGCCTATTCATGCCCCCATGCACATACAGTAGACTTGCAGATACAAAACATAAACACACAGCAAACAAACACTGATCCCTGGTACTGTTTTATTTTCTGTCAAAGGGAACAAGAAAATTAGCAGTGAGCAGCTCGGATGTCAAACATTTTAATTAGGGCTTATACAGCTTAGGTTACGCAACTAATACACACTCTTGTCACCGTCCCTCTCTCTCTCTCTCCCCCATTCAATCTCGTTGCATTCTCTGTCTCCGTCGTTCTCTCACGCACGCGCTATACAAATGCACAAGCGCTCGCTCTCAAAACCTGAATTTTAGAGACAGAAGCGTCTGGAATTTTTTCACAGCCTCCCACAGACATCCTCGAACCTATCATTTTCTCTGCAGTGGAGCAATGGTGACGTATGCTCGTCGCTAGTGCAGCTGAATTTTAAAAAGCTCTCCACCCACGCTCAATACCACTACTGCAAGCATAATTATCATAAACTTTCCTCGCTGTCTGTAGCCCCTTCTGTGTGTGATTCTTCTGACTTAATTCATTTGCAGATATTAATTCAGCGTCGATGTGGGAAAAAGAGGAGTGGTGGGGTGAAAGTGGTCTGGTAAATTTATGTCTTTTTCAAAATTGGTAGGTCATTGTGTAATTAGCAGCACTGTGTAATCACCTGGGTGAAGCGCTTGTTTGCATATATATATATGTTTTTTTCTTGTGCCCGGTGGTACGTGTGTTTTACATGCACAGATCGGCTTATATCCCTCTCAAACTGTTTGTTTACATTGTGTCCTTGGCTGATTCTCACTTGGGAATAAATACTGTTGCACAATATTTTTTTAGGGGAGGAACACGTTGTTTTAGTCCTCAGCTGTATGCAGTATTCACCTGTGTTTCTTTGTGGGCTTTATTAGATGTTCTGCAGATGTTTGTTGAGGATTTGCAGATCTTATTTGTGGTTTTTGAGGGAAGCCACCGAGTGCTGAATGTGCCACACAGAGACCTGAATATTCACACTAGGAACAACTGCTCCAGAGTAATTCCCCCATCCTGCAGACACTTAAGGCAATAATTAATTCGAGGGACAGATTTTTTTCATTTAATTTTTTGGTTTCGCTTACTTGTCCTTGTGCAAGAGTGGCATAAGAGTGGCATAATCAGGAAATACTTGGGTGTTGTACTAAAAGAATGTGAGAGCATGCACCAAAGAAATCTTAAAAATAACAGTTACACTATGATTACTGGTTTTCATTTTCACTCATGCTTGAATAAATCCCCCCATACCCTCCCCGGATACTGATTCTTGTGATCTCAAGGCTGTATTATCTCCTGATTGCTTTCCAGATTATTTGATTGCTCTGTAAATCTCATACAGTAGTGAATTTTGTATAGCCAGTAATGGTTATATATATGAGATGTTATTGATATAGTTCCCATTTTCTCCCCCAGTTGCCCTACTGACTCCTGGTCTGTGTAGAGCAAAATTGGGTCTACAGAGGGTTTTTTTTAGTGTTAGCACAACTGTTATTATCTCCAGATCTAAATACAGCGTGGAAACAGAGTAGAAAGAAAAACGTGCAGCTGTGTGAAAACTGACTGCTCTAAGTTTGGCATCATTATTTTGCAATATGCAACTGTCTGGAAATCATGCCAGTGATAATTAAAGGAGTTGATAAGCTTGGAAGGACATATTTCTGAAGGACTGGGCAATTTGGAACCTGTTCTCATTTCTCATCCCCACCTAAAGCTCCAGGTTAAAACCGACAAAATTGCTTGTTTTTACTGACACATTCTTGCCAGCTAAAATCTTGTTTTCATGATCACTGAGGTAAAGCCTAGATTTTAAACACAGACAATTAATGGGTTGGTTTATTTGACAGTCAGCCAGGGAATTTAAAGACAGTTGACTTCAGTCACTATGTACTGCATTTCTGGTTTCTGCTTTTGTAATATTACAGATTGACATTACAGGCACAGAGTTCAAGTCAGGTTTACATGCTTTGTCTCCCCTGTGTATACGCTTAATGAGCTACATAGTTTAAAATGCAATCATTCAATTTTATTAAAGATTAGAATTGGTGTTATGAACCTTAAGTTTCCCATGTTTTAATAAATCCTTGTTCAGCCTTATATTTTTTTAAGTAAGTGGTCGCTTGGAAACTGTTCCAACCAATCTTGCCATGTTCAATCCTTTTTTTCTTTTTTCTGAACCAGAACAACTGGCAGCATGTTACGTTTAAATGCTAAAGCTTCAGCTAAGCTGATTTGAATACAGTTATCACTAAGATCTTGAAGGAAGCCACACGGGTTCCACTTCTGTCAGCAAAGAATAGGAAACTGAGGCAACAGCTTACATGGGCTCACCAAAATTGGAAAATGACAGATTACAAATTTGTTGTCTGGCCTGATGAGTCTCATTGTGTCATTCAGATGGTAGGGTCAGAATTTGGTGTAAACAGCATGAAAGCATGGATCCGTCCTGCTTTGTATTGATGGTTCAGGCTGGTGGTGTAATGGTATGGGGATATTTTCCTGATGCACTTTTGGCCCCTTTGTACCAAATGAGCATCGTTTAACCACCACAGTCTACCTGAGTATTGTTGCTGATCATGTCCATCCCTTTATGACCACAGTGTACCCATTTTCTCATGGCTGCTTCTGGTCAGGATAACACGCAGTGTCACACAGCTCAAGTCATCTCAAACAAGTTTCTTGAACATAACGATGAGTTCGATGTACTCAAATGGCCTCCACAGACATCAGATCTCAAGCCAATGGAGCATCTTTGGGATGTTCAACTGACAAATCTGAAGCAACTGTGGGAAGCTATCATGTTGATATAATCAGAATGTCTGGTGTTTCCAGGATTTATGCTGTGACGAATTAAAGCAGTTCTGAAGGCAAACAGGAGTCCTCTCTACTTGTGAGGTGTACCTAATAAAGTGTCCAGTGAAGGCGTTATTCTGAGGAGTGCTCTGAGAATTTTTTTTTGTATTAACCCAAACTACACCCCAACCTTCTCCCTTTTCTCTATCAAAAGAGCACAGCATTTTTTCTTCCAGTTTTCTGAAATCCAGAAGATGCCACCAGGATTCATTTGTTACTAGAGCCTCAGGCAGTCTTGCATGGGGTCAATTAGAAATTCCGAGCTCCTGTGTTTCATCTGTGATGATGATGATGATGATGATAATCACAGTACCCGACTCTCTCCAGTGAGGGCAAACATCTCTTCAATCAAGGGGTATTTCTGATAGCTCTGAATAATTTTCTCCTGTTTCTCCATGCTGCACTTCCTGAGCAATATATTACATTCACATGTTCACACGAGGCTATATTTAAAGCGTGACATCAACACCTATGAAAAGTCATGAACATTTTTGTTCTCATTAAAGCTTGTTAGTCACTGTGGCAAACTTTGCCACCGATTTGTCACGCAGAGCTCACTTTGAAAAGTTCTGAATAAATATATTTGTGTTTTTTAGAAAGCAAACAACACCCGTGTTTCTTTTTTTTCCCTCCTTTCTCCCCTCATACGTAATGCTGGAGAATACCGGATGCCTGAGGCTTGAGCTGTGCTGATGTGTGAATGAGGTCAGCAAAAAACCATATTCGAGAAGAGTTGGGCTACAGCCTCCTACCTGCCGAGTGCTAATTATAATAAGTCAGGAGGCCGCCTTCAGTTTCTCTTCCTGTCACCCTGTTTGCCGGAGGAAGCAAACCGTCTCCGCCAAGGAGTTTACATATGTACGCGGTCGTCTTCCTCACACTGACTCATGTTCTAATACTGACGAGGGGTTAGTAAGCTTTACTCATGTGGCTTGAATGCATCATGCAATCTGCTAGACAACACCAGTGTTTGTCGCACATAGTGTCTGCGTCTTATATAAACACACTAGTTCTGACTGTCTGCTGTGTCTGCTGTTGAGACATTTCCGTTATGTGTGTGTGAGTCTGTGTGTGTTTCCGGCTAATGGGTATCCAGACATCATCACAAGCCCCAAAACTGCTTGAGTCTTCCAGATAATTGATGTTGCTGTAAAAAAAAAAGCATTCCCAATTCAGCCTCTTAGTTACCCCGGGCTTACAGCAGGGGACCACAGAGACCAATCTGAGTGAAGCTTCTTAGTTTTGAAAGTTTTTTTTTTGCATTATGAAATACTTTATGTTATTTTAATGTAACTGATATAATGTTATAATTAGGTTGCAATTCCTTAGCGACGTGACTGCCCCCCACTGAAAATGTGGTATATTGTGTCAAAAGATCTAATATGAAGAGAAATACTGCTGAATGGCAAAAGCCCTGATTGAATTCGATTAGAAAGTGAAGGCGAAAAACCCCCAACAGGCCGTCTAATTAGGGATTTGACGAGACTGTCCAGTCAAATTATATAATGATGCCTGCTTTGAATTAAATTCTGATGCCCCCATAATAACAAAAATGAAAGTACTGTAGAGATGATGTGCACACTGTATTTGTGACACATTTAAAATATAATGTCGTCTTATGGGATGCTGGAAAAGTACAAAGGGGTTTTGGGATATTAACCTGACAAAGAAAGATTCCAAACGTAGCTTATAGGTGAGATAATAATCGCATGGCGAGAAAATTGTCTTGCAAAAGCACAGAGCGTACCTTTCTGTTGCTGAACGACTAAGAAATGTAGCCTAAGAAAAATTGAAAGAGAAACTCAGGTCGGGGTGTTGGCAAAACAGCTACGCCTGTGTTTGACAAGGTGACGCACAGAAATGAGATAAACGGTCAACACACACAGTATGACCTCCGCTTACAATCAGGCAGATGTGTACACATCCACACAGGGAGATACAGACGCAGAGGGTAATTCCGAAACCTCAGAACATGCCAATCCAGTTTTTCAGAAAAGGTTTTCCTTCCATCTTCCATCAAGATACAGTTTCAAGAGGGAGAAATATTTAGCTGCAGGACAGGGTTGAACACAAGAGAGGCTCTGTTACCTGGTCAGCACTTTGAAATCCCAGGATTTATCGCAGCACAGGTTTCCTTTGGACCGGACCACAACAAAGACAACAGGATAGTGGATTAACTTTAATCCTATCAGGACTTCCTATGTAGGACCCTGCTAACCAACACCTGGATTAAGGAAAGGACTCAAAGGGAGCGATACCACATGGCCTTTCCGGGCCGCCTCCTCGGACTGTCCAGTAGCTGCTCCGGCTTCTGCTTGTTACCACAATATCAGCCTTGCATGGAGTGCATGCCAGAAATGACAAAATAGTTTTTTTTGGTTTCTATGCTGGACAGAAAAAAAACTGGGGACTAACTGAGCTGCAGATGTTAACTGAAATGTCTGAAAGAAGCAAAGGAAGATAAAAACCCAGGAGTGGCGCAATGAATCAAAGATGATGAATAATCTGAATGTGGATTCAGGCACCTAAATATTTTGTTTCTTTTTGGTTATATCTCGGAAAAGTCCCTCTGAGGTTATAGCTAGAATATGTTGACTTGCTTCGGGAGTCGCAAGCAAACTCGACACCGGCATGATATCCAGTGGAGTGAAAAGGACTGTTTACTCGATGATGAGACCCACATCCTTTCAAACCCCTGCTTCCTAGACACAGGTAAATGCCGAAATTACAACCTCTGACAGCCTGATATGGGATTCAGCTTTGCTGTTGTACTCGCTCACTTCAGATTTTTCTGACGGTGCACGCGCTTGGTTAGAGTTTCCTGTAACAATATCTAAAATGCTTTTGATTGTTTTCATTCTAACACCACTGAGTCAGTTGATAAAGAGACATAAGGGAGAAAGAAATGTGCCAAGAAACACTTCAAATATCAGGAATTTACTCACACGTACTGTAGATGGCACAGAACGGCAATAGCAATTGGAGGACGTTAGGGAGTCGTTACGAAAAAACAAAATCAGTTCAAGTCAAATGCTGTTGAGATTTAGCTTTTGGCACAAACTGTAGCAGTTGGGTTGTATAACTTTCTGCCTCCCGGTTATTCTGGTTTCCCCACAGTGATGCACTCAAGGAATGGCCACTTGTTGTTATTCTTCTTTTCTCATAAGCAGTGTTGCTAAATTCTGATTATGCATCTGTTTTAGATATATGTTTTTTGTCCAGGCAAATCACACCAGCTTTGAATGGTTATCCAGCCGATAACAGTGCATGCCAGTACAGTGAACATTTTCCCTTCCACTGTGCTTTCTCTTGTTGACCACAAAGGGGCAGTGTTCCAGTCTTAACCACACTGGGTGCTGCAGAGTTGTGGGGGTAAAATCTGCCTTGATTCTTTGTGGTGCATGGCTGTCTAAATGAGCTCTACCCATTACGCTGCACTAATGCACGAGAAGATTGAATAGGACACGTAAAGGCTGCTCAGTCTTTTTATTCTCTGCATTTAATCGAATGCCAGCATTCGATGTGCTAATTTTCTCAATGAAGTTAGATGCAGGACTGCCCACGCAGTGAATGTGAAATTATGTTTAGATTCAGAGAATGCCATTTTACATAATGCCCAATGTACTGATTTCTGCCACGGTAACCATTAGTGCTTTAAAAAGAATAAGTTCCTCAACAAAAATAGCTGTCAGCCAATCTTGGAATTAAGCTAAGCTCTCCCACTGAGTGTAGGCTGTATAGTGGGAGCCACTGGAAGGTTGGTGTGTGGTTGTGTGGGTACTCCCATGTTACTCCATGGCTGTGCTGCATTAGTATTCTCATAGATCCTGGAGCAAGGGAGACATTTTGACTTCTGCGTCCCTGTAAAAGTGATTCAAACCTAAGCAGCATATCCCCAAAACTGATGTGTTTAGGTGAATCAGTCAAGTGTCTAAATAAATATGAGAAAGTTTATAGTTTATTCTTTTCTTCTGCCATTGGTCAACCCAAGTAAAATGCCCACTTATGGCTGTTTCTTGTGGATTGTAGTCTGTATATATCAGTGTGTAATCAGCAGAGTCTTATCTCAATCTTATGTGTTCACTTTTGTCTGTTTATACCTCCGGGGGCTGTTAGCAACTCTGGTGAAATCATGAGGGCGTGTTCAGTGTCCTTGGGATCCACTCCTTGTTTTCCATGTGTCCCGGGGGTTGGAAGGCAGCTGAAAGTTCAAACAGAGACACACTCCCTCATGCTCTACATGGCAAGAGCTCAGAGATTAAGGGGTTTCTCTGCACCGCCAACAACAGGGATTGCTCGCAGTTTGTAACTTGCCAAAGAAGAAGGATGATTCAGTTTTTTTGAGCTGTAACTTTTGTGTCTGTTACAGATATGCCTTTGTTGCAAAATCAGCAGTTCAAGTTTTGTTTTTCTTCTGTGCATCTACTTGCTCGAGACAGGTAGAATAGAGCGGAGCAAAAAGCAGCTACCACCTAAATGCCTGTGTGATTCTACTGAGGAAAGGAGCCAGAGGATGCAGGTGGCAGCGAGGCTTTGAACTAACTTGTTTGAAGTTGTTTTTTTTTTTCTTTCCTCATGTCAAAGGTGAAAGATTATACCTGGCAGAGGAATTTAGTCTTCAAATGAAGGACTTCATGAGCTGAATCTCAACTCTCTGGCAGAATGCAACACACTGGTTTCAGTGTGTTAATGAGGATGATTGTGTGAATGGGTCTGAATGAAGTGTGATGCTTTTCCTTAGCAGTGGGACTGTGGATGCGACCCCAAGGAGTACAGCTATAGAACAGCAGCAGCGGGAGATAACTGTATACCACGTCTCTGTAATCTTGAAAGAAACACATACAGATGCACCGGTGTCAGAGCTGGAAATGGGCCAGGTCACTCACACCCTGGTTGGGAATTGTCAGCCAAATGGAGAGATGACTTGTATAGTCCAAATGGAGAAAAGCCCGAGGTTGGGCAAGGCACAACACGAGCTCAGCAGGTGGCTCTCCCTGAGTAGCGCCGGGAGGCATAGAGAGGAGGTAGTGGTGGAGGAGGATGAGGAGGAGTTGGAGGAGGTGATTGCGGGAAAAATGAAGACAGACAAGTTTTTTAAACCACCTTCAAAATACACAGGAAACTCCTCACAACAACACAGAGACGTGGTAGAGCTAACAGCTCAACCAGACGCCAAGGAGCAGCTCGTTCAGAGCTCAACATCGTGCTCTGCCACCATCCAGGCTAAAGGACTTGTTCATGGGAATCATGACAGTGCACCAGGAAGAAGGTCTCTGCCTTGGGCCCTGCTACGAAGGTCACATCAGGATGAAGCCCTGCTCGGCAGAAGGACGATGAGCATGTATGACGGTCCGGTCAAGGTCCAAAGAGATCGTCAGCCCGAACAAGAACGACGGCTGCTGAGGCCGAGGAGCGTTTGCATGCTTCCAGGTGCAGTCGCAGTTCTGCCAGAGCCCCAAGCCCAGGAATCCTTCAAATGGACAGGAAGTTTAGACAGCCACCAGCACAGGAGCAGGAAGGCTGAGCTAAGAGCAGTGGATGGCCTCAATCCTGTTGTGGCTCAACGGCCATCGGGCCCTGCGGAGGTGAAACTTAGGGTCCGCCAGAGGAGCTGGAAGCCCAGGCCCGTCAGTATGACAGTACTGGAACTAAAAAAGAGGGGCTCTGATGATGAGATAAACAGCGAGAGGAGTGGCTGCCACAGAGGTGGCGAAGGAGAGGGATTTTTCAAAGGAGGCTTACGATGGAAACTGTTTGGCAAAACATCACAAGAGAAGAACAAGGAAAAGCAAAATGACAAAGATGCCAAAATTTCCCCCCAAAACAAGAAATCTGATACTTCAAAAAGTACACTGAGCTCTTTAAGACGGAGTTTTAGTCTGCGAATCAGGAGGACTCGTCCTAGGGATTTGGGTTCTGGGGTAGAGTCAAAGGACTACTCTCAGACTAAAAGTACTGCTGAAGAGGTAACGATGCCTCCTCAACCCTTCTCGTACCTCACAGGAAGAAAGATTTCAACTTCCAGTGATCAGGCGGAAGATGGAGGCATGCAGTACATTCAGTATCACAGCAGGGGGAAGGTCAAGGTAATGGAGGTACCCCTCTGTCCACCAAAACTGACTTCCAAACCAGTTCAGGAAGAACCAAGTATATGGCAGCTCATAGCAAACCGTTTCAGGAGGAAAGACCAGCCAAGCAGTGGCAAAAGTGAAATTCAGCAGTCCCAAAGCAAAGACAGTGGTCAGTATCCCCAGACTGGGAATAATAAGTCACAGCCTGTCACCATAGAGACTCTGGCAGGCACTGACTCCCAAAAAGGTCAAGGTAAGACCTGCAAGACTGCTGATTTATTTCCCAGCTCAGTGCTCCATTTTATATACCCCCTCTTGCTCACTGCACAGAAAGTTACAGCTCGAGAGAAATAAGGAAGTGCACTTTTTTTTTAGGACAAGCAAATGAAAAACATGTGGGGGAATTGTGAGTTTGGATGGCATTCAAAAAAGTCCAAAGAGTCCTTTTGGAATTTCTATTTCGGGTATTTTATTTCTCCAGTGTTTTTCATGTGTGAACCTCCAGTGCGTGTGCACATGCACAGCAATTACTTTGCCTTCTGTGAGGTTTTTGTAGTTCAGTCAAAAAGTAGGTGAAGTGAAATCACCAGTGACTGAAAAGAACACATGATAACAGTTTGTTTTACAGAGGGGCGGCTGTGGCATAACACAGTCCCCGTGCTATCTCTGTGTTATCCTGACCCAGGCCTGCTTGTTGGCCTCTCAGAGACGCAGCTTAAAGAAGTAGCATTAAAGCAGTTAGTGGCTGTAATGGGGATGCATTTGGCAGTCTTGCAATGCTAAATTAAGAGGGCTTACATGCTGTAATGATGGGGAGAGGAGCAAACGACTTAAGCGCTGTGTTTAAAGGTTAACTCTGACAGTGAAGTGTGTTTGTCCAGTTGCCTGGAAGAGCAGGCAGAGAGGCAAATATTTGTAACTATCTGAATTAATGGCTGTGATTTGCTGCATTTTGTGCGTCAAGCTCCAATTTCACACCTTTTCAAAGAGACCTAATTAGTCGTCTGTGACAACCTAATAACTTCTCCCGATGTCAAGTCGCACATGTCATGTATATATTTGCAACTTTTGAACCAGTAAAACATTTCTTTTGTTTTAATTTTCATGCTAATTTGAGACTCATGAAGGGGCTGAGGTCAGACTTGTTAATCTCTTGACTGTTTGTATTCTCCCATGACACGTTACCAAGGATACCTATTGATTTGTTTTCCAGAGTCAAGTGGTGTTTGTCCATTTCTTCCACTGCAGTCAGTCAGTCAGTCAAGCTTCAGGAATGTAGGTGTGCCGATCAGCTTGAGTTAAGCTGGGTGTTCAATGCCCTGGGCGGGACTCTGCGCTTGTTGCTACCTGCCTAACTGTTGGTTCTTAAAGAAAATTAAATCCAGAAAAGCCGAAGCCCAACTCTTCTGTGACTGAACGCTTGCATACACCCAGGCTGTACTCGAGTGTGTGTATGACGTTTGGGTGGAGGAAGGGAGTTTAACAGGGGGTAGAGTTTGAGGTGTCCCCACCCCCACCTGTCGAGTAAACAAAGCCATCCTGTCGGATCCAGGAGTGGCCAGTGAACTGTGTGCTGAAATGGGGAGTGGGGGGTGGTCTCTGGGGTCCTTTGAGTTGGAGAAGCAGTATAGGTGGGCAACGGTGCACATATGTAGCAGAGGTTGAAATACCAGGAGTGGTGCAGCAGATAGAACTCTACAGTAACCTGTACTCTAGCCTGTCAATGTAGCTTGCAGACAGGAATACACTCAGTGATGGGTATTTTTTGGAGTTACCTTTTAGACAAGAAAATCCTCCCCACGAAGGTGAAATCCAGACTCATTTATCTTAAATCTGACACAAAATATATTCATGAGGATGGAATTCCCTTTGTTTCCCTTTCGCTTTGCCTCTTTCGATATTAATTCATGTGAACTCCTGCCATTTCACATAAGGTACTTCCTGTATGTGCTTTACCTTTCAGATGGAATCGGCCTTACTTTAAAACCTGCAGAGTGAAAAATAATTAGAAAAAAATGCTTTTGTTTTTGGCGTTCTTATCAGCAGGTGTAGTTGAGTCCCCAGCAGGTAGCTATGTTCAAGATAAATACACTTTCAGGGGAAGTTGGATAAACAGTGACACTGCGATAATGCCCTCTCAGCTGCAGCAGGACACATGGGGAGACTGCAAGATATTGAAAAACCATTGAATCGCAGACAGTCTGGTTAGGAGCGGAGGGAAATCTGTTAATAACTGAATGTAACTTGTATATGAGCAGCTGCCACTGCAAATCTCAGCTCCAGTACATTGTGTTTTTCAGAACTGTGGCTCATTTGAAGCAGGATCCTGCTGTTTCACCAAGAGGTGTACAAACCATTTGCCAAAAAAGCTGCAATTTGTGGATCTTCTCTAACTTTGCATGCAGTTTCACTCATGCATGACTGATTCCTTTGGTTTTTGTTCTTTTTTTTCTTATTCCTTTTTGTAGCTGCAAAGGTAACCTCTGGCACATTCCCTTCTTAATTTGACAAACTGAGTCAGTCAGCCTGGGCATTCCACTGCAAGACTTCTTGAAAACCCAATTTGCAAATCTCTTGTTAAATGTGAATCTTGTTTGAACCAGGATGTCCAATTTATTTTAAGGGGAAGTGATCAATGCCTTTCTGCAGACAACACAAGGCTCTGGGAGCTTTAAGTAGGGCAGACCATCCAGGTTGCATTAGACGAGCTCGGGGTAAAGATTTTCACCTTGTTCTCTGCTGACTGTGTTTGTCACTTACCTAATTTGATGGAAATGACTGGCTTGTGTTTGGGAGCTCCGCAGAAGAGAATTAAGAGCTCTTATGCTTGTTTTTTTTTCTGTAAATTTTTTTTTCTTGTAAAGCTACAGACAAAAGGAAGATGCTGCAGGACCGTTTTTGTCATGACATGCATGATAAAAGTAGCCAGACGGGGAATGTCAGTTGGTGAATCATCAGAGTAGAAACACTAATTGCTAGCTAAATTCTCACTCTGTAATTCATGACGGAAGGAAAGTATGGTTGGAAAGTTGGTCAGAGTAAGAGTGGAAGTTTAGATCTCAAGGTTGTCCTCTCTCGTTCCCCCAAAAACCACTTCAGATTCACTGCACATTGGCATGCATGCATGCATGTGCATACGCACGGACTTGCTGCTCACATTAGATTTTCTTTTCTCATGGAATAAGTCGGGGCTTCGCTTGTGCTTCGCTACCCTCAGACTGAGTGGTCATTTTTATCTGAGCAGACGTGAGCAGCGAAGTGAAAGACCTGACAAACATGCTGCCAACAGTTTTACCCTCACAGAGACAAAGACACTGGTGTCCTCTGTAGGCATCGCGAGTACCGGGGCTCCCTTGTTTCCATAGGAATTCTGGGACACAGCGATGTGGGGATGGTCATATTTAAAGAATGACGTAATGCTGACCACATGGATTCAATTAGGGGTTTTTCTTTTAGTGGGGGAACAGATCGGCTCCACTTTATCTCTTTCGGGATGGCAAATTTCAGGCATCTTCACCATGATGCTGTTTCTTTGGTGTGTTCTTGATTTCAGTATTATTTTAGTGAAAGGCACTCATTTTCTATTGCTTCCTTTTGTTGTTATTATTGTCTGTGAAAGAATAAGTGGTGCTGTTTTCTGGTAGTCAATGCGGTGCTCTAGAGATGAAGCGATTGTCAGTGGCCAACAACACAATTTCTGCATTGACCTGCGATGACCCAAAATTTCCCTTCATGGCTACACGTTAGTTGGGTTGAGTTTAAAATACTCCTTGTTTAAAATCTGAAATTCATGTTTTTTGGGGGCTTCATTTATCAAATATTACTCTTTATTCCTTCTGCTTTATTTCACTAATAACCAGTTCTTCATTAAAAGGACAATCTAGGAACTACTTGCTAATTATATTACTGTACTGATGAAAGCATCTACGTACCCATGATGGCAGGTTTGTGCTAATGATACAGTAACAGGATGTAAACATTAGATGAGCTGTGATGAGACAGTAGAAAGAAAATAGTTCCTATATGAAAGTGCCGGACCATTTTAGTAACAAGGTCATGATACCAAGTTTGACAAAAAAATATTTGTTGGCACTTTAAGTACAACAAAAGAAGCTCCATTCAGTTCCATTATATTCAAGAGAAAGCAGATATTACTATAGCCAGTATAAATGACTCACAATCTAGTCAGATAAATAGCAATGCAGCCCAGAGGAACATACAAAAAGTTTGATTTTGGGTGAGCTGTTAACAAAGCCTGAAAGACTGGCACCTTAAGATGGGTTCATGTAATTGCTATTTTTGAGTATTACCGCTGGTTGACCTTTCAATAACAAGAAACAGGAACTGTAATAAAATGGGGCGGCAGCCTTATCGGAGATCGCCTCAGAGAGCCGTGACCTGCATTGAGTTTCCTGCACTTAAAAACTGAGGCAGTTTGGATGTCTCCGCTCATGTTCTGACATGTCAAACCCACACTGAGAGGGCTTAACTGGAGGCGTGCCGTTTAAAGACTCCTCTGCTCCAAACAATGGTTGGTGAAAGGCCCCTGTGCTCGGGATGCACTCTCCTCTCCCACAACAAGTGAGACATCCACAGCAGAGTGACGCTCTTTGTAAATGGATTGGAGAAAAAGTCAAGATTTTAACTGAGGATTTTTGTTTTTGTGGGGTTTTTTTTTAATCAACAAGTCAAGGGGAATTTTTGGCTCATTTCTCCCCGACTATGAGTCATTTATGCTTTTAGCATACATTTTGGAGAAATGAAAACCTAAAACATGTCCTATAACGACACTGGTGTCCTTACTGTTTATGCTTTGTTTCTTTTCATATTGGCATCGCCTGCAGCAAAAAGAAAAACCACCATAGCTGTGTAATGATGGTGTATGTGTAGTTTAATTGTTATGGTTTAGAGATGTGGAGGGGGTTACCTGTGCAAGGCGGCATGTAGGCTCCTGTATTAGAGATGGTATCTTATTTGGGAGGTTGAGATGGTAAGAAAGCCTTGATCCAAAACAGGAAGGTGGTCTTTGTTCTAATAGATGTTATGACACATAGCTGTGTACTCCATCTCTGTGGGAAATGGGCACAGCTTGTGGAGCTGTCATTTGTGTTTTTAGTTCTGAGGGTTCGCATTGTCCTTTATAGTGCTCTGCCCTTTTTCAGAGCTCTATTATCTAGTCAATGTCTCCAAATGTCACTGGTAAACCTACCATGCTGAATAAAGCCTGATAATAACTGCCTTTTAAAACAGTTCAGCAAAATCCCTTCCTAAGATTGGGCTGTACATTGAAACAGCCTTCACAGACTGCATTAACCGCAGGTCTGTTGCAATTACTTCTTCACACTTATGTTGTAAACAAATAAACAAAACTAGAGAAAACAAAATAGTCAGACAGATGGAAAATCCTTTAAATTATCAATCGATCCATCCATGCATTTTCTTAACCACTTATTCAAATCAGGATCAGGGGGCTGGAGCCAGCTGACATTAGCTGACAAGCAGGGTAGTCTCTTTTGGGGCTTCATCTAATATCGCCGTTAGTTTTTGGTTTAAGTTCCTTTAATCAAAGTGCTTCTACCATTGAACTAAGCCTGAAAAACTGGCACCTTAAGATTCCTTATACTCTGAATGCAGGGAACAGTTTTTCCAGGCATCCGCTGTAACCAGCAGATACCTGGTCCAAGATCTTTTGTGATGTTTACAAATGCAGATAAACTTTTAACAAGTGAATTCGTCTTCAGATGTTAGCTGATGAATTTAAGATTGCATTTCAGTAAACGGGATCCCACTTTTGCTCTCCGCATGGACCTGCATGCAGCTAAGGTTTGCTCAGATTTGATTGGTCGATTGGATTTGAACTAGGAGCGGACTATAGACTGAAACCAGAAAGCTTCCAGCACTAGAAATCACCAGAAGGTTCGAATTCAGCTCATTCATATGCAGATATGTTTCTGGAGGATTATAAAAAAAATCCTAGTTTATGCAAATTATTATCACAGAAATATGAGATGCACTGATTGTAATTTTCTTGGCTGATTTTTATTTCTCATTCATTTATTTATTTATTTATTTTTCGAAGTGAGGTGCTACTGATTCATTCATTTAGATAGTTATTTATTTTATTTTTGCTTATTCCAATTTTCTAAGATCTATAAGTGACAGCTTGTACAAAAAAATCTAACTAAAATCTACACTAAAATAAGTTATTAAGCTTCATAATTTCCCACAAACTGCACATGATAGACTCTCACTGAAAGAACTGAGAGTAACGTTACAGATAATTAGCTAAAAATGGGTTTCTATACATTCGCCTTTACTTGACATATTTTACCCTACCAAGCAAAAGCAGGTTAATCAGATTTATATAGCAACACAAATGCAAGTTACATAAATAATTTTCTGGTATGTTTATAACTTCATCAGATAGCAGCACGTGGACCCTTTGCTCTTTTTTTAAAACTTCTCTAAACAATTTTTTTTCTGTTCCTGCTTTGAGCGCTTGCTCATACCGAGGCTGTGGATACTGAGCTCTGGATAGCTTTAGCTTTAGCCACTCTTCCTTTATTAGCGTCTTTAAAATGTCCATGTTCAGCTGGGTGAGGGTGATTTAAGTGTCTCATTAGGTTTAAACATTTCATGGCAGTTCCTCCATGGTTTACTTTGGCCAACTTTGTGTCTTCCTCGGAGCTCAGTAATGGCTGTGAGCAACTATTAGCCTGCGCTGCTGTGCACATGTTGCACATGCATAATCAGACATATGTGAGGCTGTCCTATTGGTCACCAGTCAAGAACACAGAATGACTGTATCTTTTTAAAAATTCTACTTTTTTGAAGTTTTTTTTTTTTTTTACCTGTCTTGTCCAACAGCATTCATTATCAGAATGATGATTTGAATGCACTGTTTGCCAAACAGATTTGGTTTGCTTAAACTCTATAAATAATGTTTTAATAATTCATATAATTTTATTATTATTTACATAGGATATGTGTAATTTAGCAATGCCAAAGCTGACAAGCAGGGAGGGGTTGAAGTGTTAAGAGAAGAAGAGGGGGGGAGGAATGAAAGAAAGATAAAAGAACAATGGGGGAAAATAGGAGAAAAGGTAAAAATAAAAGGACAAACAGTAGAACACGACAGGCCAAATGGCCATATATTCATAACTACACAACTTTTTCACTAAAGTTGGCTCTCTCCATCTGCCATAAAACTTTGATTCAGTGGTTCTGGTTAACATGTGTCCAGGAAATCTTTTTTTTTTTTAAAAGGGCAACAACCCCACAATTCCTTTAAAAATGCTTTACTGTAATTGACTGCTGTGTAAGTCAAAATGCTTGCTGTGACTGGTGGAGCATTCAGCATAAAAACTTATTGCAGACTCTTCAAATTCAGCCGCTAGCAAAAGCTGTCAGTGCCATATTATAGCTGGGGGTCAAATAGAACTGAACGCATATCATCGCTTAGTACTTTTTGTGTTTGTCATTTACGTCCTCGTTTGTCTTTTTCTTTTTAGACTCTTTTGTCAACAGCCAGGAATGGACATTGAGTCGATCAGTGCCGGAGCTGAAAGTGGTGAGTAACTTTTTTTTGTTTTTGACAATCCTGGTGTTAATTTGCCCTCAGAGGTTTCATCTTACTAACAGCTTTAAATGTCAGTGGGAAAGCATGTTCTCTCCATGTAATACTAGTTTTGCATTTCACATGAGAGGGAACATTTGAGAAATTGGCTGGACTTTTTCCCTGGCACATAGTGGGTGATTTTTAATGAGATGCGTTGGCATGGCGATACAGGGTGGTTTTGCAGCAGGACACAGGATGAGTGACAGTTTTGGGCTAGGCCAGTGACACATCCTGGGTCCGCTCCCACCCGCCAGTGAAGCACACGCACAGCCTCTGCCAAATGCACTACTAACATCCTCACATGATTTAATGCCTTCCCCACATAAAGACTAGCAGCCTTGAAAGGCTCCGCTCTGCCGTTCTCCCAGTGGATATAATATTTTTCAGTGTTAGGTGAATTCATTGTTGTGGCACCTTGAAGAAGGGGAAACTTCAATGGGGGGGGATTCACAGCGAGCACAAAGACAAACTTCCTTTATTGGCTTCAAACACTTTTAAATGCGTCTGTTGCTTTTTATGTTTCTAAGGTGTTAATTGGCAGTTTCCATGCGGGGGTTTGTTAAATGGACCCGGTAAGACTAAATTAAGTGCCGCAAAAATAGTAATCATTCTTTTCAAAACTTTCACAGAGTTACCGTGCAGCGACAAGGTCGTGCTGAAAGGAAGTTGGTTACAACTCTCAGAAGCTTTTAAATATGATAGGGGGAAAAAAAGCAGGTTTTGCTTTCTTCCTCTTTGATACCACAATAATAGGGGTCAAAACAATTCCTGTAGATGAATTAAAACGATTAAAACCATGTGAGAAAACCTCTAATTTTTTTTCTGCCGCAACAGTGAGCTGTACTCTGGTACTGTTGATTTCGTGCTGGTGACTTGACTGTGGTTAAATCCTGTTTTATTGCCATCTTTTGATCATCGCACATCAGAGCTAAATGTCTACAAAGAAGAGTGAAGGTTCTGTAGTAGCATAATGCTGATACGGCATTTCGAGATCATGAATCCTATATACCAGTGGGCCACAAAGCCCAGCAGTTAAACAGCAGGAGAACGCTGGTTCTGTGGCACATTCAAAGCCTATTTTTTGACTCATAGCTTTTATAGCACCACAACTTTTTGCTAACTTTGAATTTATTCATAGCTTATTCTGCTGGGGTAACTCATGATATACATACTTCAGTTATAAAGAAGCTAGGCTAGGAAAAGACCTTGAACACACCTTTTCTCTTGTGCCTCAAACGTCCCTATAATTAGAACCATACCTGCTTTAACACCCACTAATGATCTGTGGAAGGAGAGGGCAATGGTGGGTAGAGGAGGAGCTGGAGAGGGAGGAGATGAGGCATGTTGCAGTCTTTGTTCTTCCCAGACATGCTGGCATCGTCAGCCCACCCTCAGCCATGCATCACCCCGAAGGCACTGCAGTTTGGTCTGGTCTAGTCGGCAGGGAGAGGTAGAACAGGACAGACTACAACCAAAGTCGGGTGTAAATCAGAGGCACTTGGACAATATTTCAAATGCACATGGCCTACGAAAGGGACCTTTACCCCCGTGAACACAAACCAATTGGAGTTTCTTTTACTGCCTACTACCTTCTAAAGTTTTTAATTTGATTTTCTTCCCCCTAGCCAGCACTTGTTTTCACTTCAGGCCAGTGTGTAATAAAAATCTACTTAGCAGAGAAGCAATCCGTCACAGCAAAAACGGAGTCACCTTTAGGTTTAGTGCAAAACTTTCATTACTTTTTCAAATAATTACACCTTGACCAATTCTAAGAGTAAAAAAAATAATAATAATAGAAAAATCACATCCACAAAACTACATTTTTTGTTTTTTGAATAAAAAACTTGCATACTGGTGAAAAAGTTGAGTTAGTCTTTTCAAAAATGCCTAAAATGCAGCACTTCTTCTTTTTTACTTATCTTCTTAAATTCACACACATTGAAATATATGCGCAATAAAAATGCCCAGAATGTCAGACTTTGATTTTTCAGTTGACTTCTGATGGTATGTGTCTGTAGAAAGAATAATCTCTAAAACTTCAGTGACTCATACAGCTAGGATTTAAGACTTAGCAGCCTAACTAAAATATTAGGAATGAAATAAGATGTGGAGATGGTTTTATTTCTGATATTATTGACCTTGATGCAGTGTTTTGCTTTTTGCCACACACAATTTGCACATACTGGGCTGAAAACTTGCAAAGCCTTTATGATTGAGGTTGAAGGTTCAGTTTTTTGGAAAGAAAATATAAAAAAATAAAACTCAAAACAACACGACTTGTGTAATTTCAATGCCTTTGTGGTAGGATTTTTTTTTCTTTTTCTCTGTCAGGTCACTTGAACCTGTACCTCATAGCTTTTTGCTCTTGGACTTGCAGGGGATTGTGGGAAACCTGTCCAGCGGGAAGTCTGCCTTGGTTCATCGATATTTGACAGGGACATATGTGCAAGAGGAATCGCCAGAAGGTAAGAGCCTGCTGAAGGAAGCGTGGGTCAGGAGGTGGATTACAAACATGACACCCAGCACAAAGATCAGAGCGTTGCAGATTAAATGCAGCATGTTTACTGTGGCTCTTTTGACCTCAGCGCCTCGGCTGCCGCAGACTTTCATATGTATTACATTGTTGACGATGTGTGAAAAGCTGGTTTTGTCAGCTTTCTGTTAGGATGGGACGGTTGGGTGACCATATTTGGAGGAGTGTAATAGGATATTTAAATAATGAAGAACAGCACTGGGTTTTTTTGCCGCTTCTGTGTGTATTTTTCTAATTAGCTTCCATTAAACTGTTTTGTTTTGGATTTTGTTAAGCTTCCAAATGCCGAGATTGTTAATTAGCTCAGTTCTATTTCTCCCTTCACTGAAAATGGTGGGAAAATGACAAAATGTAACATTTCTAGTAATTTGAAGCTCATTACTAAAACATGCAAGTAAAAGAGGCACTGTAAATGAAGGTTTTTGTCACAATCAGGTGCTTTTTACACATTTAAAGCACTTGATATGAAAGCAATCCTTTTTTTTTTTTAAAATATATAAAAACCAAGAATGCCCCCCTCTGGCCTGAAGACTGCGTCCTCTATAAATTCTAGCAAGATGTTGGCAAACCCAGAGTTAACTGATGATCTTTGAGGGGTTTGCAGTGTTTCATTTTAGTGTAATTATAGTGAGGATGAGACATGAAGCGCATAATTAGTTTCTGGCATTTTGCTGCACCATGGGAGAAGGAAAAAAATCCTCATAGCTTAATTAGTCCTTGAGAAATCAATGGTGAAATGCTGGGGGAGGGGAAAAAAACCCAAATCGACCCTTGTTGCTTTAATCAGGGAAATGTATCGGTTCATATATGTCTGTGTTCCTTCACATCGTTGCTCTGATACGACGTATCTGTCTGGCGAACACCGGGCACCTCATTGTTTCTTGCGCTTCAACACTGGCTTCACTCCAGACTGACTATTAACATTGCAGAGAAGCTTCACCCAGCAGAGGGAAGGTTCA
The DNA here is from genome assembly GCF_013358895.1 of Oreochromis aureus. Taxonomy (NCBI): domain Eukaryota; kingdom Metazoa; phylum Chordata; class Actinopteri; order Cichliformes; family Cichlidae; genus Oreochromis; species Oreochromis aureus. Next base: position 18,551,163 of record NC_052959.1, read on the forward strand.
TCCGTCGCTGTTTCTTCACTGTTTTGTTCCTGGGCTTTTGCTATGATATCTGAAAAAAGGTACTGGGGTGTGTTACTATGGCAACGCCGGATGGAGCTCCGTTGGATTGTGGCTCTGTGTCAAGGTCTAAGCCTCCGTGTAAGCAGAGTATGCTTACTGCGTGTTAACCATGCCTACCAACTCACCGGCTCTCTGTAGGCTGTGTGTGCAACGTTATCACTCGCCTGGTTTTTTTCTCCTTCATGAGACGTTGAGCACAAATTCACATTATTCATAATTAGTCTTCATCACGCCAGGAAGAGAGAGTGTGGTAGTCTGCCTCATTTATTCGCAGCGTTGGCTTATTCGGGCTCTAAATAGAGACGACGACATTCTGGATGATTATGTAACTGAGATGTTTACTTCGAATTTCCATCCATGTTTTCTCCAGAGCCGTATGCTTTCATTACAGATACTGGTTTCTGAGAGTCTCCTCCGTAATCCATTCTGGAGTACGAACATGTTGCCAGCTTCCATGCAAACCCTTTTCTCTGATAAATCTTTGGTTTGCTCTGATCCAATCAGGATTCACACATACAGACGCAGAGTTTCTCAGTGCTTTGTCGGAATCTGCAAAGCGCTTTGACTTCAGTAGAAAAATATAAATAAATAAAAAGCTGACTGGTGGTTTATGAATCTCTCTCTCTCTGTATGTTTTGCAACCAGCATCCAGCAGGCTTTGAGAGCCTGTGCAAAAGGCTGGGAGAATCCCCGATTTGCAGAGCGGGCTAAAATGGACTTAACAGCGTGGAAGTGTGGCTCAAGTGGATATGTACTGCACGCTGACACAGGAATAGTGTCCGACTATTAAAAAGAAAAAAATCTGGGGCCCCGCCCACTTACATCTCCTCTGATGTGTGATGTTTAGTTCTGTGGGCTGGTTTAACAACACGATTTCCAACTTGTTCTTACTCAGTCGTTCCAAGGGTGCACACATCTGTTGCCTTCATCATAATTTTCCTTTTTTTTGGGGGGGGGGGGATACATTTCATAATCATTCGTAGACCTTTTTAAATCTGTGCCTTATTCAGTTTTTTGAAACGGCTTTTGGCATATTTTTTGTATTCATGAGACATCGTTTTCACTCCCAGGGACATCTCTAGCCTCACAACTTTCTCATTTCAATGTTTTTAATCTCCACAGGATCGAGAACCATTCAAATGATATGCAAAATCTAATTTACAGCGTGGTTCTCCCATTGGTGTAGTCTTTATCTGCAGCCAGCTTTGCTAACGGCAAGGAAAATCTATTTGGGCTACAAAAGAAATGAAGAAAAAGGGGAGAGAAACTCAAGGCTGTACGGGTGCTACGTTCTTAACTTTCCACCAGTTTTTCTGGGATGTGACTTAAAGCAGAACAGTTTCGGAGTCACGACACATTTACTGGACTCTGATGTTTATCTCCCATTGCTTCCTTTCCATCCTTTTATCATCTTTTCTAAAATTAAGTCTATTTGTCTTAAGATTTCATTTATTACAATCAGCCGGAGAGTGTTCGTGAAGCAAAAATCGGGCCTTTTCGTGACTCGTGGAAGCACAGTGATAGTGGCGCTGAACTGGTTCCCTCAGCAGCTGTGCATTTGACACGCTAAATGGCAATTTCTCGCCCACATAATTGGCTCCAGAGAGACCTGGTTTCCTGTCAGCATGTGATCCAGGCAACACCGTGTTCAGCAGGTCTAAATTGAGAAGCTGCACTTAAACTCAGATGCATATCAACAAACTTTTAAGAGCCATACATTTCATTTGCTTTCTTCTTCTTCTTTTTTAACTTATCAGTGGGTGTGAAATGTGTCTGCTGTCTTTCCTTTTTTTTGACAACCCCCTGGTGGTTGGTTTACATCCTAACAGACAATTTACACTTTGATTAATTGACTGGCTGTGGAGTAAACTTTTGGAATAAACATCTCTTCCTTTAGGTGGACGTTTCAAGAAAGAAATTGTGGTGGATGGACAGAGCTACTTACTTCTGATCAGAGATGAAGGGGGGCCTCCAGAATTGCAGGTAGGATCCTTACAAATGTCTCTTTAATCAAAAGCTGCTGGGTAGAAACTGTCAAGCTGACAGAGCCTGCTTAGAGACAGACCATTACTTCTCTACAGGACTGTTTGGAGCAGACAGCACTCTGTGGGTGTTCTAACAAAAGCAACAATGGATCAATGCAAAAGCCAAGTCGAGATGATTTTTGTGGTCAAAGAAACAACGCCTAATTATCTTATTAGTATGTGAAATCTGAAGAGTTATGGTTAATTTTTAGGAGAAAATGTGATGTTGTGACACTCGTGTTATGACAGTGCAGCCATCAGAATCTTATCCTCGATTATTTGTGAACCATTTGTGGGCCCAATTTTGAGCTACTGCAGGACTTTATTGGCTGTCTCCAATTTATATACTTTATCCAGTCTAAGAAACTATGAAGCTGAAGCATCAATGTCTTGATGCATGCTCAATCATTCAGGTAAGGAAACCCCAAAAAGTTTATTCTGTTCATCACTTCACCTACCGCCTACTGGTGTTGGCCAGAAGGGCCGATGGCGCGATATGGCCGCCTCGCTTCTGTCAGCCTGCCCCAGGGCAGCTGTGGCTACAACTGTAGCTTGCCTCCACCAGTGTGTGAATGTGTGTGTGAATGGGTGGATGACTGGATGTGTAAAGCGCTTTGGGGTCCCTAGGCGGGACTAGTAAAGCGCTATACAAATATAGGCCATTTACCATTTACCATTCATCTGGACGTAGCATTTTCAGTGGGAGAAACATTTCATCGCTCATCCAAGTGACTTCTTCGGTCTTAGCTGACCGCAAGTTTCCCCAACCTTCCCCAAGAGTACATTTGCAAAATGACTGAAACTAGCACCACTGGCAAACAATCATCGTGATCAAAATGCTATGTCCAGATGAACAGAATTAACTTTTTGGGGCAAAGACTCAATGATTCAAGCTAAAATTCACCTATCAAAATGATTCACTTCTCAAGTTGCTTAGATAATAGTCTGGTCTGAATCTATTAACACTAATATTTTAGTTTATAATTATCAATCAGAAATGTCCTTTGTAAAGCACGATGTTAGAAATGTAGTAGAGAAGTTAGAAGAACATTGTCATGCTACTTTATTATTTATACTTGAAGTAGAATAAGTGAATCCACTTAATTATGGGAGTGCCTGTTATCACAGGCATGCTTGTGTCAGCAAAGCATGATATCTGACAAATGTCCTTGTTACACCCTGTTTCCACCTTCACTCCGACAAGGCTCTACTCAGACCGATTTCCATAGATGGGAGGATTCAGTTTCCGATAACCAATCATGAGAGACTAACGTGCCCCCCCTCCCCACCCCATGAATGTAACCTAATTTCATGCCCACCTTGATGCATGCTAATGGCACCACACTGTCGTACAGCAGCATAAACCGTGAGTTTAGCCTGTTCCTTCATTTAACTGCTGTGCCTCAGGGGTGCCGACAACAAACATGCACTGGCCGTTTAAATTTAATATCGCTGTTGTGGCACAAAGCTTGACTACAGCCCATGGCAGTGATTGGCTAATTGGCACTCATGGGACACCTGTTTTTGTTACTGAAAAACTGCTGATTCATGACGTAATGTCCGGCCAATGAGTCGATTTGGTAAAATGTACACATCCAAAGAGCTTGACTCATTCAAAGCTGGCGGAGCTTTACTTATAAACCTATCTGAACTGATGACTTCCTTATGAGGTCACAGAGGAATGTGACGACATCTACAGTACCTACAGTGCCTAGCAGCTGTAAGATCTCAAACACATGAAGAAAGGGTTGGGAAAACAAGGGGCAGGGGTCGTCATACTCATTACTGTACAAAGTCAGGCTTCCAGCAACACAAGCTTGAAACATATCGTTTGATGACATGGACAAAGAGCAAATGGAGATTCCTTAAATTTTAGTAAGATATGAAAAAAGGTAAAGTACGTTTATGTATGTTTTTTTTTTTCATTTGACAGCAGTAAAAAGTCCGTAAAGGCCATCTTTTTAGCTTGAAATTTGATGACTTTTCTTAAAGTGTCCTGATATGCCACATTTGCACAGGTTGCCACAGAGATGGCCTACTTCTGATCTTTAAAGGATTATGACGCAGTCTCCAGAGAACGTCCCAGTTAAACAGCATAGGAGTGGTCAAAACTGACCAGAATTAAATTTTTAAATAATAATAATAAAACAGAATAATTAAAAGTCCAAACTTTAAGTTCTCCTTAACATTTGTACTTCATATGTACTTCACATCTTTCCGAAAGTCATCTGATGGACCGGATTGAAGTGTTCACCGGGTTGATTCTGGCCCCTGGATTTCTGTTTGACACTCCTGTCTTAAACCAATAACAACATATAAAAGGGGTTAGGGTTAGAAAAAATCACACTGATGTAAAGGCCTAAAAAACATATGTGTCAAATGTGTCAACTTGGTGTTACAGAGTTAATACATGTTTTGTGGTCACCCATAATTACAAACTCACAGAGTTTTATGTTGTAGCTGTAACGTTGGTTCCACTGCCCACTTCTTAGACATTAGGATTCACTCTTCCCATTCTCACTAGCATGGTTTCCAGCTGCAGCAGGCAGCTGTTTTAAGCATAATCTGTGATAAGCCCAGTGTATACTAAACAGCCCAGCACTAAACAGCAGTTGAGCAGTGTTAGCAACAAACACACAGGGGCACATTTAGCAGGTAGAAGGCTTTATATGAAACAGGACCCATTTGCCTGGTGATCAGAAACAAATTAATTGACTTTTTATGTTCACGGGTTATACTTACTGGCCCCAAGTTGGCTAGTCACAACATCTTTTTATACACTGACTAATATGTACTCAGTTACTTTGCACCCTTAAAGTAAATAAACTCTCTCATGTGAGTCTTTCTTGTAACTGCAGTGTTATTAATATTTTCTGTTGCTAAGCTTACATAGATTTGATGAGGGATTTAAAAAGATTCAAATGTAATAATCGGATTCCATTAAAGGCCCAAGTATCAAAACCGCCAGCCCCAGAAAATATACACAAACTTGCTTGTGGCTTCATTCACAGGGTTCAGTGTTTCCGGTGTATTTACCCTGCAGTTGTTTTAGCAGCTAGTGATGCCTGGCTTGGCAAAGCTCCGATTTACGCTTGCATTACGCTCGGCGAGATTAGGGAATAGAAATGAGTGCAGCTCAGTTGTCAGCTGCCTGTATAATTACTGGCATAATTAAAGGCCTCCATTATGTTCCCACTCGCAGGAGGCTGAGCACAGTTGTGGTTTGGAAGCTCGATTTGCCATTCAGTCCCTGTGGGGGTCTGGGCAAACGTAAAAGCTGAATAAAGAAGAGGGCATTACAGGAGAATAGTTTGTCGCTTGATTGTCACCGTTACTAGTACTGTGGAGTCAGCTTAGCCTATTTCCTGCTGTGGATGTTGAATCAGATTGATTCGCTCTGCTCCCCTGTTGGATCATAAACTATCCAGAAATTATGACATATATAGAGATGACACAGAAAATACACATTGTCCTGTATTATGGTAGCTGTGGGGATAAAGAAAGCAGATACAGATTCAGTAGTAATCATTATTCATTCAGTCTGTTCACCTTGGTCTGGTATCTTGCCTAAAAAACATGTTTCAGTGTCCTAAGATTGTTGCTACACTGCCCCCTTGTGTAGATATACATGAAGTACAATAACAGTAAAAGTGCTGCAACCTATTATAAGGTAAAATGTATTCATAAAAGCTAAAACAAATAATGGTTTCCATCCCTGTCTCCCATTATCCCTTTCAAAATAAAAAAAATGTATATTTTTGTGGTCAGTGCATTAGCGATAATAATGCAAGCGTTAATTTGTGCAAATGTTCTTGTGGTACCTTTATTTCTTTAACACATTACCTCTGCCCTGCCCTCAGTTTGCTGCCTGGGTGGATGCCGTGGTTTTCGTTTTCAGCCTGGAGGATGAGATCAGTTTCCAGACGGTCTACAATTACTTCTTGCGCCTTTCCAGCTACAGGAACACAGCAGAGGTCCCCATGGTCCTCGTTGGAACACAAGGTGCTTGCCCTGCATCTGATATGTATATACAAATGTTCTTTATTGCCTCTTACATAATGAAACTATAGCTGTTATATGCTATTCTTTAATAAGTGAGGTATATTGAATTTATATCTTAATGTCAAAAAAAGTCAGGAAAAGACCAAAACTGTTTTTGTGGTTTGAGTGCCGGCTTGTTTTTGTGCAAAGCGGACCTCTGTTGCTGTCCACAGATCATTAAAACACACCAGCAAAGCACACTGTTGCACATCAGTGCCCATCAGTTTTGGAAATATGGAAATATGTAGGCGTCTTTCAGATTCCGAGTATATATTCGGTACTTCTCTGTGGGGTTTATTTTTTGGTGAAAGCTGTTGACACTGGGTATTGCCAGCTTCATTCATGGAATTAAATGTTTGATCTTATTGCTCTCTTCTGCTAGATGCAATCAGTGCTGCCAACCCCAGAGTGATTGATGACTCACGGGCCAGAAAGTTGTCAAATGACCTGAAGCGCTGCACGTACTACGAGACCTGCTCCACCTACGGCCTGAATGTGGAGAGAGTCTTCCAGGACGGTGAGAGGGGGTGCAGATAGTGCAGATAGGTTAAACAGGAAGGTGTAAAGCGTAACTTGAATGTAATTACGTTTTATTTTACAGCCCACATTTAGTTCGGTATACTTAGTAAGTTGTTTATCCTGCAACGCTTCAGTCAGTCGAAAGAGCAAACACTTGTCAGCATTTGCTAATTTTGGAATACAATATGCTTAGGAACAATGTTGCAAACTTTGGATAGGCATTTTAGACTTTTGCTGTTTGTAATGACCTTCATCTAAATTGCCTTATTCCCAGGTTCCATTGCAGGCAAAACATTTAAATTAGCCTCATTTCAATTCCACTCTCAGACTTCCACTTAGGATTTCTTGACAGTTTCTTGAAGAAACATTTAAATTGCAGTTTTTCAAATACCGGATTTTGTGTAAATCCGACTAGGATATGCAATCCTGTCACCTCCTTCCAATTTTAGGAAACACGGTCCAATTTGGTCTAACTTGTATTTGCAAAACTATGAGCCTAGTAATTAGTGTAACCCTTATATTACACCCTCTGGAAACTGGCTCAAACTGGCAGGGAGGGCATTCACAGAAGATTTTTTCTCAAAACAAATGTAACTTAATAAAGCTGAAACTCACAAGTCGGCATTATTAGTGTTAGTTATTAGTTTCCTGTTTGCTGTGGAGGTGCTGAAAGGTGCAAAAGAAAATGAAGGGAACAGGAGGTTTGAGGGAATAAGCACATTTTTATAGCCTGGAAGGTCTAGCTGCCAGCCTGCCAATGTCAGCCAGTTTCCCCCTGATGCACAGCCTCCACAGTGTGATGCCGCTCCCTCACATGGGAAAATGTTGGATCAACTGAATGAACTTGGATCAACATTTTTCTTGCTTTCCCGTGTAACTTTGTAAAGACGGGAAGAATTTGTGTCGAAATTTCCATAATGACAGTTGTTTTTCTGTTTCTCTTTACCTCAGGCTACATGTAAAGTACTATAATATTTCACATTCAGTAACATATAATTGTCAGTACCGCAATTAGTCATTGTGGAAGTTAGATTCATGATCAAGGCTCGCATGTAAATGTGGACTTCATTCAGTTCAGCGTAAATGGTGGAAAAGCACCATCTCGTATATTGTCTCTTTTTCAAGTATCTGGAAACTCTTGAGTTTTTCCCTGAATCCATAATTGAAGTCATGAAACTGTTATTTGGAAACTCGGCTGCTTCAACTCTGGCACATTTTCCCCTCGGGCGGCAGCTCCTTTGAAAGGCTGTCATCCCTTCAGAAAACATCTGAATATGTAACGCTGTGTTCACTTTGCATTTCACTGACTGTTGATGCGCAGGCATGTTGTCTTCCCTCCCTGCCTTAATTGCTTCCTGAAGCCCAATTTGAAATAATTAAAAGAGATGAAGGGAGCGCTGGCTGTCTGGAGAAGTCGCCCAGTATCACTCGCACCCTCCTTCTGTATTTGCCATGCTGCAGCAGGCAGCCGGGCGTTATGGTCCCAGCTGTCAGCACGACTTCAGATCATCTCCCCTTCCCTCAATGCTAATTCACGTCACGCAGCCCCGAACATCACCTCCCTCCTTCGACGCCTCGCGCTCCACCCAGTGTGGAGCGAATTAACGGTTTACGCCACCACCGGCATAGCCAATCAGGCTGTTTGCGTAGTGACAATAGTTCCATTTGGCTAACATCACACTATAGAGCTCAATGAATGACAGCAAAAAAATAAAAGCAAGTGTCATTTTGTATGATTACTTTTCTTGGTAACAGAGGCACCTTATTTTCCCAGGAGACATGCATAAGCAGTATGTTCCTCATTACCTGCCTGGAAAACAAATGGCCCGAGGAGGTTTAGATAATGTGCGTAGTTGGGAGTGCTCATTTGATAATGAGATGAAAAGTAGTTTTCCTTCATTGTTTTTAGCACTCTAGAAAGACTTTTTTTGGCATTTGAATTCCTTATGCCTGAATGCGGTGATGCTGTAGTCCAAATCTACAGCGGTGAGACAGCTGATGTAGTCTTTCTTCTGTCTCTTGCTCTAATGCTGTCACGAGGAGAATTTTACACACATGTAACTTTTAATTGGTATTGAAAGAAATCCCATATGCAAGTAAACGCATCAATCTGCCATTTACTATAAATAAGTTAGAAAATTATTTCTGCTACTTCGAAAAGACCCTGGAAGTGCTCACTGGTGACTCGCATATCCCAAAGTGAAACTGTTTATCTGTAGCTGGTTTATACCTGAAACACATTCTTACAGTCATGTCTAAGACTGGTAGCTTGCCAGAGCCAATTCCAGTTAATCTTATTGTACAGTTTTGGATGCAGATGATCCTCAAAGGGCACTCCTCAAACTCTTTTAGATCCTGTGCACTCAAATGGGGAGATTAGATGTAGTCTTTTCTGCAGGTTTTACTTTCGCACTTTGTTGAGCAATGACTTTATTGTGTTATGCTGTAAAAGAAACCCATTGTGCCCATATGAGGACATACTCTTTTTTTTGTTTAATAACAAGAGGATGTATAATGAAGTAACAGCTTCCTGTTCAAAGAGGAAGTAGGTTTATATACTTATCGGGTCCAACTAATCAAATAGCTGGAAGAAATTAAAAAAAGCATCTCAGACAAGAGCTCGAGTCTCAGGAGATTCATAGTGAGTGAACTGAGCTAAAACCCCAAAGTGTTCTTCAATTTTAATAAATATAATATTTTTGTGTTTGATTTTATGTCTGAATCGAAATAAAAACAGTCAGTTTTATTTGTCAGACTGAAGCAGGTTTTGTCTGTAAAACACAAGGATGCCGCTGATGTGTGCTGATTGGTTGTAAATATTGTAACCAACCTATCAGCCGATGTATTCCCTCGATGGCGCTCAGTCTTGTTCAGTGACCATAACAGACAGTTTAAAACCATTAAACTAAAACAAAAACTTTTGTGTCAGAAACAGCTGACACACGAGCTCAAAAGGGAGCGCTATGGGTCCAGAAAGAGGCTTTTGGTTCTGTTATGTCCCTAAAACTTAAAGTATTTTACTAAAATCTAAACTCCATAAATGTTAAACATAATAAAAATTCATTTTATTTCTGTTTTTACTCCCATGAACATGATATTTTTTGGCTTAAATGGCCTATTTATTCTGGACTGTCGCAGACACCACCTGTTAAACCGGAAGTTGAAGAACGGGAATTCTCTATCTAAGAATTCGTTGAGGTTTCCCACTGTTGCTCAGCAACCAAACTAGTCTACATCATCACACGTGATCCTGGGTTTCACATTCTCACAGTGTAACCCACTAAATCCCTAAAAACTCTCCCAAGGTTGGCTGACCGGACTAGTTGACCGTATCTTGCTGTGTGTTTGCCTCCAGTTGCCCAGAAGGTTGTGGCCATGAGGAAAAAGCAGCAGCTCTCTATTGGTCCATGCAAATCACTCCCAAACTCTCCCAGCCACTCATCAGTCCCCGCTGCATCGATCCCCTCTGTTCACATTAACCAGGTAAGATCCAAATATTCACAGCCCACACTTAAATCCTCCACATGAATATGTAAAAAATCTCCAGTTTATGTAATTCTTCTCATGGCGATTGCTTGTATTGTTAGTGAGTGGGTAATTTTGTCCACATCATATTTTTCCTCAATTGACCTGGTTCTGTCTCCCCTGTTGTTGTTTTTTCTTTTCCTTTTTTCTTTTTACTATCCTCTCTCCTCCTCTTTCCTCCTGCTTTTCCTCTGATTCTGTCGGTTCGTGTTAATCTCTCTCGCTCCCCAGGCGGCCAATGGTGGGGGTGCATTCAGCGACTACTCCTCCTCCGTTCCCTCCACCCCCAGCATAAGTCAGCGGGAGATGCGCATTGAGACCATCGCTGCCTCCAACACGCCCACGCCCATCCGCAAGCAGTCAAAGCGCCGCTCCAACATTTTCACAGTAAGTATGCGACAGCTGATGCAAAGCAACACCCACTCACACTACTAGGAGGCATGTTGCTGAGCGCACTTTTTCCACCAGAGGGAGACAGGTAGCTCAAAATGCATAAAAAAGCCACCTCTCCTGCCTCCGATGCAGGCAAAGACAGTGTCTTGTTCACACAGCACAATGGGCAAAGGAGAAAAAGACAAAATAAATCTCATTAAATCCCTGAAATGCACCAAAAAATAAAAAAAAATAAAGAAATAAAATGAAACCTTAAAGCAAATATCAAAGATAAACACTGTGGAAGAAAAACATTAACTCTTTTCATGTCCTTTTTCTTTTCTAATTGGATGTAGTGAGTGCACATGAATTAAGTTCCTCATCTCACCCATAACAAACTGGGCCCTCTGCGCTGTCTAAATCTTTGACCTCCCTCCCCCTACCCCTCTTATTTTTGCTAGATTCTTTCTTTGCAGTGACTTCCCTTTTGGGGGAGAGACGGCAGCGACAAAACCGCCAATGCCACTTCTCCTGCCCCGATCAAGCTAAACTTTAAAATCCCAGCCAACCTGTGGCCCGTTTACACGCTGCTAATAATGCATGCTGGCACCCTTAGCACCCCTGCTTCAGACAGAAAGTGCTCTAACTGGCCACTAATCAACTTGCTGAGTCCCCATTTTACATTTGATTTCGATCGCTAAGATTAACTACCACACCAGTATCCCGACACCCCTGTCTGCCTGCTCTTTACCCCGTGTCCTGTCACATTTGCCCTTTGCCCTAACCGATAGCATATGTGTGCACTAACCACTCTAATTTCCTTAGCTGTCCTAAGCTTGTCTTTTACTTGTAGCCTCTGCCATGTTCTTCTACCCAGCCTGTTCCCCTTCTCCCCCTTTTTCTCTTCCCAGCCTTCTTCTTTGCTGCTAAGTCTTTCCTAAACTCGTGTAGCCCGACCTGGGCCTCCTTAAGCTCAGGGAGGTCTGCAAAAAAGTACAAATCAGCAAGCTTTAAAATCAATACAAACAATTCTCTAATGATCCCGAATTGGGGGAAAACGAATTCCCCTGCGAAACCAGTGTCTCATTCACATGCCATCTTTGTATGCAAGTTTTCAATTTTTTCTCTGCAGAACTTTTTGAGCTTTATGAGACAGAGATCAGGCTATGTGAGATTACCCCTTTCCCTCTCCCTCCCAGTCATATCCCCTTTCTTTCACCAATCTACCTCCCTCTCACCTCTTGCTGTCACCTTTTTCCCATCTCATTCCTATTTCCTCTCTCCTCTCTTTCTAACCAACTCCTTCTCTAACCCCCCCGATCTATCCTTTCCCCTCCTCTATTTGTCCTACCGCCTTCATCTTGTTGCCCCAGCTGCTGGGGAGCCACAGGCTTTGTGGCCACCGAGCAGTACAGGCTGTGTGCTAGCTCCCCTTGTTGTCTCCCTTCCCCCCCGCTAGGTAGTGACTAACCATGTCCACCAGAGAAATGAGCCTCTCCCCGTCCGCGTCATGGAGATGCCGAAGCACGCCACCTACCCAGTGTGGGTGCCAGAGTGGCAAGCCGAGCGGGAGTTTCAGCTCATGACCTTCTGAGGAGCAGCGAGCCGAGGGAGGGAGGAGGGAGGGGGAGGGAAGAGAGGAGGAGGAGGAGGAGGAGGAAGGGACGGAAAGTTGACGGGGCGATGTCGACATTTCTTCAGTGACACTCGAAGAGAGCGATGGGCTCAGGAGAGGAAGACTTGCTTTGCAAAAACCTCCTTGCCATTTTACGAAAAACAGCAGAAAGAGAAAATATTTCATCAACACAACAATGCCGAGGATGTTCCTTTCCTAGCTTTGCACGTCTTAAAAAAGAAATTGGTATCTGTGTTACAAGTTCACAAAAAGTTCTGCCGGTAGATCGCAGGTTGCCAGGCACAATCTCGAAAGTGGGTGAGTAGATTGTAAAGCAGATCTCAGAAGGCCTCAAGAGAAGCTCTCCAGAAAAATGCCTTAATGTCATCGGTAGACGAGCTCTGGCAGATCAACACTAGACTCTCTCTAGTCACTACATACGAGGTCCAGTCCTGTTATAAATCTGAGATAATAGTAACACATGTCACAATCATGGCACTGGCACTGGGACTCTTAAAAATGAAGAAAAATCCTTTGCGTTGTGCAGTTTACTTAGATAATACTGCTCCAAATATACCAGATATGGTTTACTTAAAAAGAAAAAGCCCCTTGAAATAGATCAGTGCTTTGCATTAGTACATTTAGATTTTTTTTAAAAGTAAATAAAACTCAAAGCTTTACATCAGAAGATCTTATCACTCCGTCTTTTCACCACCCTCACAAATCACCAAACCACAATCATTTCAAGCCAGTTTCCACCATAACTGTCATTGGCCACTAGGTGTCAGCACAGTACACGTTATTCTTTCCTAGTGCTTCCATAGTCAATAACTAAACAATGTGTTTTGTAGTCTGTCTGTGGTTTCCTGAGGTCTTCAGGCTGTCTGTCCCCTTTTTGTGTTGAAAAGCACACTATTGAGGAATATAAATGAATATTACAGCATTTTTATACTTAATTCCATCACTCATTCGACCCATTTATTAATGTGCGCCATTCAGTGTTTCTCCATTCCGTATTTCAGTCCCTGAACTTGTTTCTCGTGTGAAACAAAACTCCAACAACAACACAAACAATATTCATTTGACACTGTTTTTTAATATTTGCAGATTTGTGCTTCTGTTTCCAACCTTTCTTCAACAAAAAGGGCTTTCCAACTCCTTCCGAATTAGAAGAGCATGATGGTTAAAATAAAAAAAAAGAAAAAAAAAAGAGTCCCCCTGCTTTGCCAGTCCTGATAGAGAGGAGATTATTGGTTGAGGACTTTCAGCTTGTTGCTGCTTTACCCTCAGTGCCCTATTGCATTTCGGGTAATGCGTAGAACGTGTGGAAAACGTAGGACTTTGCGTCAAATGCAACCTAAAGTCGAGTCCACTCAAGTGTTTGAGTGCACTCAGAGTAGACTGTCTAATATCACAGCGTGAGACAAACTGTAGGGACTCTTGTGGAAATGCCCCATCCACCCCCTTTTTTGCCCTGCCCCACCCTCTTCTCACTCCCCCGTGCTCTCATTCAGACATGCCACACAAAAAACAAAAAACATGCTGTACAGTCGAGTCACTTTTGGAACTGTTACCCAGCCACCTAAAGGACACAACCTTTTCCTTACATGACATCACGCTGCCTTTTGCCATAAATGAGGACTCAAGGACTAGAGGTGCCAAGTTGTTTTTCTTTTTTTGTTTGTTTGTTGTTGTTGTTTTTTTCCTTTTAGATTTTCCTCGATTCATTTGGTCTGTTTTTATTTGACTCGCTCTCCTTTTCCAGGACGTTTTGAAGTACTGAATGGATGTTGAAAATGTGATCTAAAGGTATTAGCACAGAGGTGTTTTAGATTAAAGCAGTTTGGGGTAAATTTTATGAAGGCCTTCATAAAAACTAGTGTAGATCGTCAGGGTGTTGAGGTAATACAGAGGCATAATATACGAAAAACAAATGAAACTGGGTTGCACCGACTTGTATGAATGTAGTTAAACTTAACAGTTATTTTTCTTTTATTTATTTTTAATTTATTGGGTTGGGTTTTTTTTTTTTTTTGCAGATTCAGTTTTAATTTATTTTTTAATTTATTTTCATTTTCCTCGGTTTAGGTTTGGTACAGAGATTATGAACTCTTGCATAATCGCTTTTCTATCATGAATGGATTGACAAAAATATAGACTGCTGTATATCTTGTATTGTATTTTATTTACAATGGTACTCTATAAAAAGTACATACATATAAGGAATATATGAAATAACTGTCCATCCTATATTTTGTGGGAACTGCAATGTTTGGCTCAATCTGTTGAATATTTTGAAGTGACTTTGTGACTTGCTTTGTATGGTGTCTGTATAGAAGCTAAACAAGTCATCATAAAAAAAAATAAAATGTTGGAAAAAAATATAAACGCCAGAGTTGGTTTACTTGAACTCAGACTACCTCTTTTCCATTGGTGACTGGACATCTCTCATGTTCTGAGTGAGACCATACACACTCATGTCTGTCCCTACCTGTACCTCATCTCTTTATTTGTGTTGGGGTGGGAAGGTTATGATTAAACTGTTTCATGTCAAGTTTCAGTCGCTGTACCACTGGGTTTTTTCCCCCCCTCTCCACAGGCATTCCCGGGAGTTTTAATGCTGATGTATTTTAACTTCTCTGACACTTAAATTGTCTGACTTTGGCAGATTGATTTTGTGTCCTTCTAGGTTTTGCAGGCTGGAGGCTGGAGGAAGAAATACTACCAAAGCCTTTTTTTAAAGAAAAAAAGAGAGAAAGAAAAATAACCACTCTCCTTTCTTTCCTTTCTAACCTGTTATGACGTTTAACATATTGATCGTGCTATAAAAGCACTTACTATTTGACTATGTGAAAGGCACAGCTGATGCTGCAGTGGGTACAGCAGCAGGTGGTCTGCAGGTCCACTAAGGGCCCGCTCTGGGTCTCAGAGGGAAGGATCTACCAAAGGGTTTCAGGGCTGAGTCATGACTCAATGTGTGGTCGTCTCTGGTCTCCTCTGTGTTGAGATGTGTCCAGTGTGGTCTTGGTTTGGTCTCTATTTTTCTTTAAATTTCTTATTTTTTTTGACTTGCACGTCGGTGTTAATGCTGTTTGTTCCGCTGGTCTGCTTGTCTGTTAATTTGAAGCTTCTTTTGAGACTATTTTTTATTTTGCAACGCTTAGTTTACAGCAAATGTTCCGAACACCCTCTGACCCCCAGTCTCTTGCCCTCACGCACACACGCCCCAACACGCACGACCCCACCCAAATCCTCCTCACACCCCCACGGCTCCCATCTCGTGCTCTGTGCGTCGCTTCAGTGTCTGACTGACTTTCTTGTTTCCTTGCAGTCACGGAAAGCCAGTGAACAAGCAAAGAGCGTTGACAGTAAAACAGACAGCATAGGCAGTGGAAGGGCCATACCTATCAAACAGGTAAGCAGTCTTACTAACCTTTTTTTAAACTACATTTCCCACAGTTCCTGTGGTAAGTATGGCTTCTTTGGTCTGAGTAGAGGTTTAAAGTAATTTTATATTCAGTGATTTTGGAGAAAGGCCATATGCTACAAAATCCACTAGATGGCAGCACAACCCAATGTAACAAATGCTTTACAAGCAGGCACCGCTACCACTAAGATATGGAAGTCACACACACACACACCTATCAAAGTGTACACTTCCAAAAAACTAAGGCAGGATTTTAAACCCTGGAGAATTGATGAGTTTGGTTACATCTGACCATTGTTGAGTCATTTTGCTCTCAGGAAATGACACAATCTGTCAGGAAAAAAGAAATCAACTTAAACATTTCATTTGTTAATATTTGATGTGTGATTTTCTGAGCAGCACCTATGAATTTATAGATTATGTTTAAAGCACCATCGTTTAAAAAAACTTTGTGTACTGCAATTTTCAGGTCACAGTTTAAGGCTTATTAATGTATAATAAAGATTTTTGTGTTTTTCCTCAGCTGACAGTTCCTTAAAGGATATATCTTGTTTTGACTGTGGCTACTAAACAAACATTTATTGGATCTAAGAACATTATTTAGGGTCAGTCTGAGTATTTAACATGTCAGTCAACTGTAGATGACTCCAATCCAGTGAGCAACGTCTGTGAGCAATAATCCTATAGTTGAACCACTGACTCCACCTGATTGTGCTGAACTAATATTTTGTTCATTCATTCATATCTATATATTGTCCCAATAGACATTTTTTATGGAGGCATTTTATTTATTTTTTTTTGGGTGATGGTAAAAATGCTACAGCTTTAATTGACATGATTATTCCACAAACACTGCTGGAATATTAGTCTAATATTGGTTTGTTTTAAAAAATCTTCTCCTTATTATTTATTGATTTTTTGTGCCTGTGTTTCTTTATTGTTTCCCTATATTATATTTGTTTTAGTCACACGTTGCAGTGAATGGAACAGATGCACAGCAGCGAACCACCGAATAAAACGTTTTCTAAATCATTTCTAAAGGTCCGACTGTAAGGAGGAGTAAATGGCACATTCATTAGTAATCACTCCTGATTATATGAGGGCTTTTGAAAATAGGTCAGCATTCCTGTATTATCATCTTTACCTGCAGCTGATAGAGGACACTGTCCTTTCTTTTGAATGTTTTGCCAGACCTCCTCGTTCCCTGTGGGAGAAAATTGCCAAGGCTTTGGGTCTAGCTGATATAATGGCAGGGTGATGCTTTCTTAATCAAAAAATGTTCCTTTGTGTTTAAAGTAGATATAGTTGGCTATGAGGTGATCACTCTGTGGGCAACGATAGATGTTTGTGTAATAGATAAGGCTTTTTTTTTAAATTTTTTATTCAGCAATACGAGTTCAAATTATGGGTCTATCAGAGCACAGCAGCTTGAGAACAGCTAAAAACACCTTTAAAAATTTTTAATACTTCATGATGGCCGTTCTACAAAGATGTAATTTAAGTCTCAGCGAAGTGGCTGCGTTTTTGTAGATCTGTGTAATTCCCTGCAGACACTCATTAGTCCACAGGTGATCAGGAGTTTGATTTTCACAGATTAAACGAAATCCCCCTCAGAGCAATCTTTAGTGTAAACCCTTTCAGTCTTAGCCCGTGCATTAGTGGGACCTCCTCTCTAAAGTGCGCAGCCAATTTCCCTGAGTATCACGGCAACTTTTGGCAAGATAGGAACCGATGCTTTATCTAAAGAAAAAAAAACACTCCTTCTTTTGGATGGGTAGGGATGCAGTTCAGATACAGATGTGGAGGGATGGATGGAGTGTGTGTGTGTGTGTGTGGTGCTGGTGGGGGAGGCATGTGGAGGGGGGACTGACTAGCTGATCTCCAGGCCAGTGAAATGCACAATCAAGGAGATCAAAGTATCAATGTGAGCTTAATTACCACTACTCCCCGCACCCCCTCACACCATCAGGCCAAATTACACATTGCATGCCCCCCCCCCCCCTTCCATCTATAAAAATAGTGAGTGAGGATAACAATGCACTCACTGCTGAGGAGCCGTCAGCAGTTCTTCACCCCCCACACACCAGCGTACACCGACACACACACACCAGTGCACACACTTTCTCCCTTCTCCTGGTGTGTCACAAAGGGCCGGCCTATCAGTCAGCCACAGTGGCAGTTTGCAGCTTTCCTCCTGGTAATCTGACAAAAGGAGAGAAAGACACTATCTCCTCTGTGTAGATATCACAATTGTGTGGACACAGAGAGCGCGTCTGACGACTGGCCCGTTTCCTTATGTCGCACAAGCTTGACACACTCATCTTTTTGTGTGCGCGCGCGCGCCCGCATGTGTATGCCAGTGTCGAGGGGAAGCACTGGACTCCGCACCTCTCCTCGTGATGTCACACTATCCCATAAAAGACCTCATTTTCCAATCTGAGACAGAGCCCCGATGATTAATTCAATTAAATCGTATGTCAGGCTTCCAGTTATTGAAAGTGACCTGATCTATGATGATATTTATCACAGTCGTAATAGGCAACTGTTCACATAAAATAACAGAAAAATTAGTGTGCATGTGTAGATTTTCGCATAATTGCTTTAGCATCTTTATCGATCTGCTTCACGGCTCTGATAAATAATTTGAAGCTCCACACTGATTGCGTGTATAGATTTGTGTATGCTTCAGTAAGATCACAAGATGAGGAACATATTTGCTTGTAAAACATGCATTATAAAGTTGCTAGAGGCCCTCTGAAAGCATCATTTACTTTGTATGATTAGAGACACATTTAAAAAGTGTTTACAGTTCTTTTATTGACCATATTGAGAGAGAGCCCGGGCAGTCAGCAACTAATCGATTAAAAGGACACAAGTTTCTTCCTGGACAAAAAATCCTCTTCAAGTATGAATAGTTACAAAACAGTTAACAGTTGCTTTTGAGCATTAAAAAATATATATAGTTTAAATTTTAATTTAATGGCTTGTGTTTTCCCCCTCCTCATTTTCCATCAAAACTTTAAATGGTTTCAAAATATCGTTCTCATATTTTGATTCATCTTCTCTGAAACCTTATGGGTTCTTAAATGTATTCCAGTACAAGTAATTCAGCAATACTTCATCTTAATAAACAACAGGCTTCGGCAACACGATCTGACAGAGCCGGCCTGCTCCCTCATTTTTCAAAGCTTACATTTGGATTTTCTTTTTTTCATTATAAAAATGTTATTTCTACTCTGTAAAGTAAAATTCAATTATTTCAGATGCAGATTTGTTGATAGGATATGAAGCCTGTACTTATGGGCACCAGCGTGCAGCCCAGTTGTCAGGACAGTCAGGATTCATTTGTGGGGGTGGGGGGTGGAGGGTCGTGGCAGATGAATCAGGGTCTGGATTAAGATGATTGTCGGCAAACAGCCTGGTGCCCAGGTCACCGAGGGTCAGCTCTTCCTGATGTGTTAATCAGGATTAAAGCCTGCAGGATGGTCCTTACTAGCAAAACACTACCCCTTTGACCCCCCTTTTTTCATCTCTCACACACACACACACACACACACACACACACACACACACACACACACACACACACACACACACACACACAGGGTCGGGCTGTAAAAGCACAAACATTGCCCCGGCTTAATCCCCTAATTAAGCAGGCCCCTCCTCACTATTTAACCTCAGAGAGAGCCTCCTGGCCCTTGCACTCAGCGGCGTTTGGTCACCTCCAGCAGTGGAACTCCATTGTTTACCAGTGGATTTACTCAACAGATAAGGAAACCTTGTGAGGCCCTAAAAGGCCCCAGAAGATAAAGTTGAATAGAATAAGAGATGAGTGTGCTTTGAAGAGGGTAGATCACACTCTCTAATCCCGGGATTGAGGGGTCTTCCAGAGTTCAGCATGTTATGTGCATGAATGCAGGGAGGAGGTCTGGCAAATTGGATTGTCTCTGTTCCTGAATGGTCCCTATAGCAGAGGAACTTGTCCAGCTTTGTAGGTTCAAAAGGGCGCAGAAGCAAAAACAGCATTTCATTAAACCTGTCAGCCGCCGAGCTATAACAGAAAGAGATTAATTGCAATTGTTAGGTAATTTCCAAAATGTTTTTAATGTAATTACTTCCATACTGTTTCATAATTGTCATTTAATATGATGTTTGTTTGCTTTATGGTGTACCTCCAAGAAAATTCTCCATGAAAGCGCAATAACAAATCTGTAATAACAATAACAGCACTGTTTTATGGTATTTAACATCCATAATGGCTCATATCATCGACCGCGCTGCTCTGAGAGGAGCATATGCTCACCGTGATGGCTTGTCTCTTACAGGGAATCCTTCTGAAGCGAAGTGGCAAATCCCTCAACAAGGAGTGGAAAAAGAAATATGTCACACTGTGTGATAATGGCGTCCTCACTTACCACCCCAGTTTACATGTGAGTCCCCCCCCACCTCCACACACACACACAGACTTTTGCTCCTTCCTTTGCTATTTCTTTTCCACTCGGCTTTATGGGTTTGTTACACCACTGTTTGTACTCGAGGGTGCTGCTGGAGGTTTTTAATGCAGGACTTTTTCAAGCGCTGAGCACGATTCTCTTGATGCGATTACATTTGCCACCATTGCTGTAGGAAACTGGATTGCAACCACATATGCACATGAACTCAACAGAGACTTATTGCTGTGTGTAATGTAACGGCCATATTAGTAAACCCTGGGACTTTGAGCTTAGTATTAAAAAACGGGGTGTCCTAGTGGTCATCTCTGCCCACCCTGTGGTGCCAATCCACGGTGTCTGCTAATGGAGACATGGCTGTGCTGCTGCGTGCCTGCCGCGCCCAGGCCTCACGCTGGCTTGTATTTATAATGGTTCTCACCGCATGGCAGCAGAGCCTGACCAGCCTCCCACATCCATCTTTGTCAGAGTCCCGCTGGGCTGCTAATACCTCTTAAACACTCGGCTGGCTGGCAGCAGACAGCTGAAGAGCCCGGTGCTCCACTCAGAAATGCCCGTCTCTGCCCTCGGATTCCCTCCATCACTCTCTGATTCTTCCAGTCTCGCGTTCGGGATGTCTAGATCATTCGGCCACATGAAATGAGCGATATTTTCAGCATCTTGTCTCTAATGAGACAACTCAAACTTTGAAAACGGGCCCAGTGGTTAGACATGAACCCTGTGTGTGGTCTTTTTTACTCTGACAGTGTGTTAGTGGTTTAATTTACAAGCAGTTATTAGTAGAGCGGTGCCAGGCTAAAGTGATGTATGTAATTGACTGAACAGGCTATCTCTTGATCATTACAGCTATTACAGGTCATCGGGGCAATCTATGAATCTATGAATCTGTTGACTTACAGAGGGAGGTGAAATAAGGCTGACAGTTACATTAGCTCAAGCTCATTTTGAGCAGTGGAGCAGAGAAGGAGTAAGAAAAGGAGAAAAAAAGGGGGGAAGAGAGAGATTGAGGAAAGGCGCGAGGGAGGGAGGCAGCCTGAGAGTGAAAGAGGGGAACCTTTAATTTCGCAGTCAGCCAAGCCATCCACACAATCACCTTCTGTTAATTCTATCTGCTACATCAATTAAATTGTTTGTAGAAACTAATTGAATGTGGCTTAATCACACATCTTAATAGCTTTGCACGCTTCGATCTGGCTGTTAATTCCAGCAATAAAATGAAATGAGAGCGCTCACTGGGTAATTAGCGAGGAGGCTTGGGAAAGAAATGAGTGCTTTATGACACGGTAATAAAGCAGAGGAGCCGGTGGGGGGACGGCAAAGGCCGAGCTCGCCTCTATCTGGATCTTTTTCTGCTGAGCCCAATGATTTTCACCTTGGCTTCCCACATTTGGGCGGCAGTCGCTTTAAACCAAATCAAATGGCCAAATTGAAAGAGAATGAGACAGTTTGCATTCATTAAGCCTAACATCTCGCTATTTGGAGAGACGGCGTGGGCACAGGTGATGTATAATGGCTTTACAATCATTTTTCCACTATCACGCAGCCGTAGTGGAAGGTCTAAGATGGGTTGTGACTAATGGGGATGGAAATTGAATAGTCTTTTAATTTGTTTTTCTTCTATAATTCCTGGATTCTTGTTGGTCCACAGTCTGTAATCAAGTAGGTAAATTGTGGGAAACTTGTAGGGCGTAGGTTGCTTGATACAGTTGTCATGCTCTTATTTATTACTTCCTGTAGGACTACATGCAGAATGTGCACGGGAAAGAGATTGACCTGCTGAGGACAACGGTTAAGGTGCCTGGGAAGCGACCGCCCAGAGCAGTGGCCACCGTCGCCCCCACTGCTAGTCCCAAAACCAACGGGCTGACCAAGGACCGCAGCACTTTGCAGCTGGGCTTAGGAAACACAGGTCAGAATCCCCACTTCATTATTTGTCCAATGGGCAGAATTTCTGCTCTTTTTTCACATAAACAGTTATGATACCACAGGATTAATAATTTTAGGGTGTCGTGTCACAACATGAATGAGGCTATCACCCTCTTCCTCCCTCCTCTGTACCCACTACACTTACATTACACTGCACTTCTGTACAAAGAGCACAAATGTGAGCAAAGTCTAATTATTTGAGGAGCTCATAGTTTGCTCAGCTTTGATTCAGATTTAATATTTTATGTTTAAAAACTTTCTACACCTTAGTAATGTTAATGTTAATGTATCAAGAGAGGCACACTTTGCAGTTTTGGTATAGCTAGCTGGCACACCTGATGCATACTGCTCATCTAGATCTAAGGCTGCACCTTTCACTCAGCTTTGGGCTCAAATAAACTGGAACAAAGTGCAGGACTGAACATGTGAAAACACCCTTAGATAAACTACAAATATGGTGGTGCGAGCTTTTTTCATTTTTTTTTATATGACTTTTTATATCATTGTGGTTTTGGACAAATCTCAAAAAACATGTTCTAGTCATTAAGTATTTTTATTTTGTTGTAGCCATAGTACAACCACCACTTCATCCTTTGGACTTCGGAGTGTCCAAAATGTAGTCTATTAGGAAATGATTTGTATATTTATATAGTCTACTGTTCCAGCTTAATCATAAAAGTTGCAATTTTAGCCTCGGTATTGAGGCTAGTGCCACATTTATAACGCTCACTTATGCTGGTAAATTTAAAAGCATGGACACTTTTAAGTTAAGAGAGATCATATATATACATTTCAGGCTCTTAGAAGAAATAAATCATACCTTGAATATGTAATGGTTACTCAATTAGGCTTTTATTACATTACTAATTTTATATTGCCCTCTGTTTGCGATTAATCACAAAAATGGCTCCCAACAGGTTAATTATCTTTCTGTATGTTTCATATATGCAAATTAGCTGCCGTGCAGTATACACACTGATGACTTAATGAGCATCTATGACAAATCTATTACTTCTCTATATTACTGAACAGGGAATCGCAAGTTGTGTTCAAACAAATGCTGCAACCATGTTTAAGGAACAGTTGTTTATCGTTGTCTTTTAAGTCACTGACCTACTTCTTCTCCATCCTCTGTGGTACTGTAGTGGTCACAGTGACAACAAGCAGTTTGGTCCTGAGCATCGTGCCAGGATTTTTCCACCTTCAGGCTTAAAAATAGAGCTCTTCTCTCAGCAAGCAGTACCACTGGAGGCTGCTGAGAGTCTGGCAGGCGTATAGAGAGGAAGCCCGTGATTGGATTTAGGGGTTAGGATTAAGAGTAATTAATACTAATTAGCAGAGTGATCCCCGGAGGGAGGTGGGGTCCTTCGTCAGCTGTGAAATGGGCACAGTGTTTCCATCATTCAGGCTAAAGCTAACTGGCTGAGAGGGGGTTCAGTGCCAAAGATGGGCCACCAGGGACCGTTAGGACTGTCCGGGCAGGTTACTTTCAAATGTGGCCAAGGTGCTGCCACAGCTGAATGGGTTAATCAGTCACAAGCAGAAAGATGTAGGAGTTTACAGAGCGCAGGACAGGAGATCAAGGTTGTGTTATCCTGCAAAGTGTTGACCTTGAGTGCAGGGTTGAGGAGAGTCGTCTGAGTGGACGAAGGGCGGTGAAAAACAGGCCAGATAAGGTTTTGGGGCGAATAAAACCCACCACCAACTGGGTTGTTTTCTTTCTTGTTGTTAACGCAAAAGTGTTGTTTTCACCTGATGATCGTTTCTTGGAAAAGACTCATCAATGATGAATTCCCAACATTTTCAGTTTTCATCTATGTCTGCATCAGGGAACAATGTGAGAGAGATTTGCCTTAATCTCCACTTAGGAAAAGAAAGGTTACAAATCACATCAGGTCTCTCTCCGGGTGGAGGACCCTCTTCTGATTATGCGATCGGGATTTTGATTTCATTAGACATGCAATTGATGAAGGGAACAAAGGGGTAATTTTTCATTCACAGCGTCCAAATCACAAGCCTTGTCTTTGCCTTTGGTAATTCATTCATTCCTTAGATCTAAAGACCTTTATAATCACTGGGAGAAGAGGGATAGCAACCGGTAGAAGGAGGGGCAGAGTGGATGGGGGGAGATAGGAAGATGAAGAGGAGAGGTTGAGAAGACAGAGAGTAAATGTGGGAACGCACGCGCCCGCGAGTTTGCCAAGCGGCCAGGTTTAATTCCTTTGCTGGGTGCTGAGCGGAACCATTTTAAATATGATCCTCCCTGTTAACATGCGTCCTGCCGTGTCACCAGCGACAGATACATTGTATCAAAGTATTAATGGGCCCAGTCACTTTTAATCAATCCTCTGGGAGGGAGAGATGCGCTCACCACAAGGGAGGAAAAGGAGAAAAGTGTTTCGCCCATTCCCTCGCAGCTCTGCGCCATGATTTGTCTCCAGCTTATATAGTGCTACAGAACTAAGAGCCACATACTCCCTAACTAACAGGCCAGTAACAACTTCGGCTTTTTTTTTGTTTCCACTACCAGCCAAGTTGAAATATTTCCCAATCTCTTTAGTCTGAATCCCTCAACCCTGTTGGGTAAGCGAAAACCATCTCCCATATTCCAAATGTGCTTAGCTTAATTATCTAAAAGTGAATGTTGTTTCTCTAAAGTTGCTTTATTGCAACACGGAAGTGCTGCTGGGGATCCCTCTGAGATCCACTGTGAGAGTTAATTGTTTGTATCGAGATCTGTTTTGTCAATAGAAATAGACGTCATCAGATGGAAGCTGAAAAGGAGCTTAAATGAAGAAGAAAGCAACTGTAAAAATGTCCATTTCCAAACATAATACAGGCTGTACTGTCATACACAAGGGCTAAAATCAATATTTTAATGTTAATTTGTTGCGTACAGTTTATGAAATCATTGTATAAAATGCATAAGTCTGAATGCAAATGCTGGAGTGACATGTGATTGGACTAGGAGCCGCAGTATGAGAGGCGAAGGGGGACGTCTGGGCGTTGGTCATGATGATGATGGTGGTGGTGGTGGTGGATTACACAGCCGCAGATGATGTGTTGCTCGGCCCACATTAGCATGAATGCTTCATTATCTCACTACTTGTACATAATGGCAACAACTCCACGGAGGGGTCAGGCCTCGTCACGGCTCATCAGCCCACTGACGGCCCGGCCTAAAGAGAAATGAGAAGCAAGGCAGAGCTGCTCCCCGCTAATCCATCGCCTGTACTTAACACCCGAGCCTTGGATCGCCTGCAGTAGAAACTATATGGCTTTTGTTATCTCTTTTTACACATGACAATAAAGTCCACAGTGGGTTTTTTTCTGTGAAGAGTTTAAGCAGGAAATGAACAAAAGTTAAATGTTTGGCATGCTTTCTTTATAAGAGAATCAGTGTCAGAACATGTTGAAGAAAAGTAGCAATTTTTTTTGTTTTTTGGTGATATTTCTTTAATATCAATGGTAAAAGAATTATAGTCTAACAGATAGCAATATTCCAGTATAATAATGCCCCATTACAAGTTAAATTATAATGTAATAATATAAGTAGATCATTATGATACATAGCACAGTATTTTTTTTATTATTGTAGCTTTTTTAACAATTTTTAATGACTGTGCAGAAGGGTGGTTTAATCTATAGAAATGCTATTATTGTAAGCTTAATGAGTAAAGCTGTCAAACAAATAGAGCTGGGCAAAAAATGTAACATCCCAGTAGTCTAATATTTAGAACTAAGCAGTAAATGTCTTTGTTCATGTAGGTTTGCTTATTTACACTACTGTTTATATTTCATGTAATGTCAACATAAATGGCTGGAATGGTTTTTCATAGAGACTTAAACAGAGACTGGACAGAATGAGGCCTCAAACTGGGGTTTTGGTTCATTCACAATTCTAAATAAATCCAGTTATATTGTCAATAATCATTAATTACTAATATTTTGTATTGTCTGTGACACCAAAATCCGTGTGAGAGATTTCCAATTGAGTATTAATCCCTTGAATCTCAGTTTGAGTCATAATGTTTCGTCATTGTCAGTCCACCGTGGTGCCACTGTTAAATCTATAAAATGTAAAGGAGTCGGGCCTGGCTGGAGCTTTGAGTACAGTGTTCTTTTAATGCCACAAGCTGATTATTTCTCCACTGTAATTACATTATCCTCCCCTTTATGCAGGAGTGGTCTCTGGGGACTAATGGATACAGCCATGTATAATTCATTAATCATTAGCATCCAATTTGACAATTAGACATGATTGTTGAATTTTAAATATCAATCGAAGTTGCCTTGGAGTTATCTAATCCTCTTTTGCCCCCCTCTCCTCTCTATTTTAAGGTATCACAGAGTCAAACTTTGCACTCTGTGAATTAAAACACATTTTGAATAGTGGAAAAATGGATTTTCTGTTACGAATGCCTCTAACTTTAAACAGTAACACTAACGTCGGCTCTGGGAAATAACATGCAGCGGTGCACTGTTGTCCAAATCACATAAAAAAAAAAAAAAACACTTACCAAGAGCAAATGTATAGAAGTCAGAGCTTTAAAAATATATATATATATCATTCATGCGTCACGTTTTTGGAAAACAAAGTTTCACATTTTCTTTTCAATTCTCCTACTCCAAGCCTCTCCCCCTCCCCTCCTCCTCCCCCTCCTCCTCCTCCTCCGCTCTGATTTCAGCATGCTAATTTAGTCGGTGCTCCTCAGCATGATTCCCTCGCTCTCTCTCCCATTCTTGCTGCGATTCTGCTCCCTCCCCTCTGGGACCTGAAGATTAATATTCCTGGGCCCAACAAGATAATTACTGATACTAATTAGACATGATTATGTGAATTTGATACACTTATTACTCTAGATAATGAGTAGGACATATTATCCTAACAAGCACCCGTGCCGCTTAGTTTACTTTACACACGAGCCACACACTATATTTTCTGTTATTGTCACCTCAATCAGAAACTGATATTCTCTTGTAATTATTAAATAAAGGGCCTTGATGTGTGTTACCTGTAAGATGAGGAAGCTTTGTCGAGAAAATCAGAGAATTGTGTTGATTTCCATAACAAAACCTCTGATGTTTTAACCTTGTAAGTGCCAGTGCGATATCTATTGGCCTTATTAAACTGAATTGTTTTTACAATGTCGTGCAGCATGTGTGTGTGGGGTTTTTTTTATGGCAAAAACACTGTGAAAAGGATCTTGTTTTTTAGACACCCACGCTACTTTTAAGTAGCACTTACTCTCCGTTACTTTTATTTATTATTTATTTTTTAGAACATATTTTCATGTCACATGAGAGATTCCCATTCATCAGATTAACTGTCGGAGCTGTATTTTCCAGCTCCGACAGTTAATCTGATTCCGCTCACATGACTGGAAGCATATCGATGAGTTTTTCGGAGTAGTTAGGACGTGTTGTAGGAGCTACTCACGAGCAGGGGGGAAGGATCCCACATGGTTCAGCCTAGCCCATGAATTAGTAAAGAGAGCCAGGCGTCCGTGGCTTGCCTGATTGGAAGTTAGGGGGAGAACGCCTGCTGACGCCAGTGGAGATCGATGTGGCAGTCAGAGGGATGAGGCGAGATAATTAGCGTTCAGAGTGTATCTTGTTAATTAAGGGCTAATTAGAGGCAGAGGCGGAGGGAGAAGGGTTTTGTGTGTGTGTGTGTGCGTGTGTGTGCGTGGGGGGTTGGTTGACAGAGATATGTGCACAAATAGGGTGGCAGCAGTGTTGCAGTGCAGTAGAAACTACCTAAAACTGTTAACTCAATTACATCATTATCCTCTGAGCTTGAAGAAAACAATCCTGCAAGTAAAGAATTCAAACAGCTGTACGCAAAATAAGAAACGAGCATTAATTTTTTTTTAATTTTTATTTTCCAGGCGCTTCTCACTCCAACAGCAGCACATCCCTCCAAACGGGCGGGTCGGCGTTTGGCGGCAGTAAAGATGGCATGCACCAACGCTCCTTCTCTGTGTCCAGCGCCGACCAGTGGAATGAAGCCATCAACACCAGTACAAGCAGCGGAGCCCGTAAGCCCTCCACCTACGCTTTCTACACCTTCACTCGCCTCCCGAGTTCTTATAATTCGCATATAATTCATTATTGCCACAAAGAACAGAATGTATTAAAATAAACTTAAGGGGACCTGATCCTGAGTTGTGGTGTGATGGAGCTGCCATTTCCCGAGCTTCTTCGGCAGGTGAAACAAGCCTCATTTTCATAATTAGCTGATTAGAGCTGTGATCGCTGTGACCTTTTTGGCTGCTGCTCTTTGATAGAAGCAGCATGTTCAGAGGAGAGGAACGGTGAAGGTTAACTTTCCGCCATCGATGCATCTCCACTCGCTGCCTCCTTGTCACATTTCGCCCTGTCACTGTACTTGAGTGAAGTAAGAAAATATATTCACCATGTCTGCTGCCCCCCCTGCCAAACACCCCCCCTCCCCTCCCCCCAATCCCATCCTGTCTTTACCTTCCATCTTACTCTCTGCCCCCCCCCCCCTCCTCCTTCTGTTTTCCTCTCTTTTCTTCCGAAGAGGAAAATGAATGCTTTTCGGGGGTACCATTCATCACCAGTTATTTCCCTCTCTTTGTGGTTGGCAGTAAAAAAGCACTTAAATGCACATCAACAGAATAACAGTCATTTCCATGCATGTTTGCACTCTGGTAGTTCTCATTAGCACGGCAGCGGCTCCCCCCCTCCCCATGGGCTCCCAGGGGCCCCGGCAGTTTAAAGAGCGCACTTTACGAGCGCTGCTGGAGTCCAACTGCACGGCCCTCGTGGTTCCGCAGACAAGCCTGTCTCTCATTTGGAGCTGCCAAACGATCAATTCTGCCTGGACGCAGGCACTTCCATCACCCCCTACCCCTGTCTCCCATCAGCAGCATGCCCAAAGCAGAATTACTTAGATTCGTGGGGTCCTCAAATAAATGAGCATGAGTGTGTGTGTGTGTTTGTGTGTTTGTGTGTGTGTGTGTGTGTGTGTATATATATTCTGTATGTGTTCTTGCAGAATTTTTGTGAGTGGCTGTTTGTATGTGATTTTTTTTCCACAGAGCGTGTTTGCATTATAATGTGTGTGTGTGTCTGTGGGGATGTTTGTGAATGCGGGTTGGGCGACCGAACTGCAGAGAACAAATAGGACTTCCTAAACATTGTGCTATTGGAAATAAGGAGGCTAGAATTTCCTATTTTCATGTTTGGTAAACTGTAAAGCCTTTAATATTAACATAGCTCATTAACCAGCATCCAGTCTTCAGCTAAATCAGATACAATTTGCTCCATTATTTTATTTTCTTCAATTATTTTCATGCTACTTTTAAGGTAACCACAAATGAGCTTGAATGAGGCAAATGAGCTGAAAATAATAGTAGAAGCGATGTGTCAAATGATAGATTATGTTAGAGGAAGAGAAGTGTCTCTGTAATCAGTGCATAGTCAGTGCAGACAGTTAAAGGCTTACGCTGAACGCAGCATCAGAAACTTTGCTGAATATCTTGCCGTTAATGTCTCCTTACAGTTTAAGGACGTGAATTAAAGTAGCGGAGCAGATCTGCAATGTAAAGTGATGCCGGGCTGTCACAACACAAACTTGATTGAAACGCAACTCTCTTATCTTCCTTCCTAATGTGTCTTCAATAATCAATAGAGGGTGTTCCGCAGTAACGGCTGCTCATGTTTTGCCATGTGAATTGACTCCAACCATGCCCAATCACTCCATTATCCTTGGTGAAGGTTGCAGGTTAACATAAAATGTGATTCTGAGATGCAAAAACAGCAGATTGATGATTCACTGGAGAATGAAGGCATCTTAGCCAGGTAACCATTTCCATATTATTTAAAGAATGTCCTCATTTGTAAACCTATTGAATGAAGGCAGAAGCAGAGGTAGTAGCATCTCTTGAATATTGAGCGCAGATTTTTGATTAAATCCCGGCCCAATTTTTCTATTGCTTGCATTCATAAAGACACCCATTCTTAATGCACCGGATGCTTGTTTAGATCCTGGTCTCCTTCACGCACCTCAATCTTTGAGCCTGAATTAAAAGCAAGAGGCTCAAACAGTCAGTTGATAGGCTGGCTGATGACAATAACTTAAGTCTTTGTCAATGCGTGAGTGAAAGTCAAAGTCAAAAGACTTCTGCATTTCAGTGTCACTGATGCCTTGGGCCAGGTCTTAAAACAGGTGAAATTGATTAAGTAAAACTTTACATCATTCAAAGGTTATCTTTTCATGTTTTCTGATATATTTTTGGTTGATAATAATATTTCTAGTTATATTTTATCACATTTTATTTACGTTAAATGTATAAAATTGTTTTGTCAGAAATGAGTGACGCTTATGTGACATTCAATGGAACAAAGAGTTGATTAATTAAGAAGTATTTATCAGGTTAACCTGTAATAATTGAAATAATTGTTAATTGCAGAAGGGCTTCTGAGCCGTGTCAGTTTTCATGTGAATATGAAAATATAAATTTTTTGACAATGCTCTGCTGATTACCATCATCTTAGTCCATGCAAAGTTTGCGTCGCTTCCCTTTTTTTATCCCTTGTGCTCCAATTTATTTTTGCCCCGTTGCTAATTTATTTATATAAGAGTGTGTTTTTTTTTCCTCTTCTGAGTTTGCACATCAGCACACAGGTACTTAATGCACAGATAGCCTTTTCCTGTGGCACTGTGTTTTACACCTTGGCCTCCCAATGCGAGGGTGATGGCATGTGGGGCGTTTGATTTCTACGCCAGGCCGTAATGAAGTTTGACATTTAGTTTGGAGAGAGCAGCAGAGCGCGATCAGGCCTTGATTAGTACGCTCTAATTGAGGATAATAAGGGGGAGGCGGTGATTGTTTCTAATTTTTGCCATTAATTGCAGCCGTTGGCTTTGATTGAGGACAGGCAGGGCTGCCATGTCAAGGGGCCTGGCGGAATCATAGTGCTCCTTACCCGGAGCCTCTTGAATAACAATGAAATGACTCCCCCTCCCCAATTCTCTTCACCCTCTCCCCCCTGCTGCTCGCTCTCTCACCATTTTTCATTCTTATTCATTTTGAGCGTAGCGTTGGTAAAGATGTTAGCAGCGCCCTCTGTCTCACCCATGGCCTCCGTTCTGGAGCTGTCATCTCAGTGCTGGGAGTGCAATACACTGTAATCACAGGTTAGCCTCGTACCTACTCTGCTGCCCAGGTGATCTTGGCTGAGTGGGTAAAGAGACTTCTGGTCCCCAGTGTGCTTCATTACCCAGCTTGGTCCTGATGGCCCTCATACACGCTAACAGCCAGCTAATAATGCCACGGTGAATTCCTCGCTTGCAGTTTGCTTTCAACTTCATAATTGTCAACTTAACAAATTTTAATTAACCTGCCATGCATCATTTAGAGCTGAGAACCACTCAGGGGCTTTATATAAAACTATTATATCTCACACGCTTCGCTATTGTTGCTTAGTGATGTGTGCTGTAGTTTTAAATGTCCTGCTCCTACACTTGTATATCACAAACTTCTTAAAGCCCAGTGGATGCAAACAAAAGGGGGGGGGGGGTGTATACCTTTTTACATATATATATGTTTCAGGTGCAGAGCGAGCAGGGCCGGGGTCATTTTCCACAACATTAAGGGCAGAAATTGATAATTAGAGGTGTTTATGACACGGTTGGGCCCCCCTGAGGGGCAGCCCTCCCCTTTAACCTCAAGCGACATTAAACAAATGCTGGCTGTCACTTTGGAGGCAGGTTGGAGCTCGAGTCTTCCACCCGCCATACGGAGCTGTGCTGGCGGGACAGACGCTGGTATGGAGAGGGAGGAGGAAACAGAGGGTGGGGGGTGTGGGGGGGGCACATTGGAGGACCCCTGTGCCCCCAGCTGTCTGAGCCAGCTAATGACTCGTCTCAGGGGGGCTGTTGTAAGAGAGCAGGGAAATTGAAACAGACGCCTCGACTAGGAGCTGCTACATGTGTGGCTGCGCGCTGCCATTCAGAACACCAGAGAGCCTAATATATGGGCTCCATGCACTAATGTTATGTTTATTAATGTGATGGCATATAATCAATACATTGCTATTTATGCTGAAATATTAAGATTACCTTTAAAGACACTTCTCCTGTTTTCAAACAAATTAGAAATCGTTTTAATGAATTTGTTAATTTTTCCCAGTAATGACTTTACGGTTTGTATACATTAACTCTCATCAAGAATAATTTAGAGGGCAGGCGTAATGATGTTCGTCTCAGGTGTCGTTTCCTATATTTTGCCCACACTCGAGCAGTGTATCCCCGATCCTCTGAGCTCCCCCCACCCCGCTCAGGCATCTTCAGTCCCCTGCTGAGCCCATCTTACTCCTCCAAGACAGCCCCATCTCCCCAAAGGTAATGACCGAATTAGGCCTAATGTTGTACACTGGCTAATGGCACAGTGCCGCACATTATAGCATGTGCAACTGGCAACGACAACAGCAATAATCCCTGAGCCCCTTGTCCTCCTGCACTCCACCCCTGGGGCTGGGACGGTGCACAGGGAAATGAATGGAGTTTGCCACACTACAATGAGCTTTTGATGGGAGACAATGGAGGAGGCTGCCAGCACCACACAGGGTGGTAAGATGAGAGCAATATGGGGCCCATCTACTGGCCCTCCCTCCCTGCTTCCCCCAGGCCCCTGGCCCCCGCTCCCAGATTCATAATGGCATCCGGAGGGGGAAAGAAGGGAAAGTGATGTCAAATGTCAGGAAATCAGAAAGATGGCAAGCTGACATCCCCCTCCTATCGTCCCATCCCTCCTATCCCTTTGCCCAACGGTAGCACAGGTTAATATCACATTTATAAAATCACTTACAAGAAACAAAGCCGACTCTTAGCCCCCTGTCACTCTCAGACAGTCATATAAAGAGCTTTGCCGCAGGCCAACTTAGGTAACCATTTGTTCAGTGATAGCCCCATACCTGTCTTTCAGACCATCTAAAGCTGGAGTTGTTACACAGTTACTTTTAGAGCACTCATAGCCATTTTGAACTCCTCCTACTGTAGATGCAATACTGGATTGTGACAAGTCTACATTTACTTTTCATGATACTTTCAATATTGTAAACACTCAGCTGTCATTTCACAGGAATTAACATGGTGCAAACATACTTTTTCACCCTTTTTAGGACAAATTATTATTATTTTTTTAGCTTCCATCTCTGTTTTTGTAACTCGTTGCATTAACGCTTGCTGTGCCACTAATGTAAGAGTTTTGAGACAAGTGTATATCCGCAAAGTATTAAGTCTACATTGTTCACACAAAGTCACCTTGATGATATTGATCTACAGGGGAAAATTCTAATTAAGTCATTTATAGATACATATGAAGTCATTTTAAATTTTTTAACCCAGCATTCCCTTTTCATCCATATTCTGCATCTCTTTTTCTAAATATATCATGCATCATCATAGCAAAAGACAGAAATCCTGCATGACCTTGTTTTTCTTCACCGTCTCCGTCAAGTTTTTCCTTCAGTAGTCATGAAGTCATTACTCTGTGTATTCGTTGCCTGCAGAAGCTCCAGAAGAAAATCATAATGTAAATTTTTTTCCCAACATGTCAAATCTAAAACAAAGTTCATCCTCACAGTTTTCGGATAAATCATCATGTTTTTTTTCTAGTGTTTGGAAATATTATCTTTACTAGAATTGATTCTGTCTAAAAAAACAGAAGCTTATTCTACACATTTCTATGAGTGATCCACCAATGGGACAGCTGCATTTAATCAGGTTTAAAACTAGCTAAAATTAATAAACATACCTGTCACACTTTATTTGTTTGGTGAGGTTCGATGGCAGTTAGTAGTCAGAACTACAATCATCAAGCTGATGATCATATAGTGAAAATTAAACTTAAAGATAAGGCTGAAAATCCAGAGTGTGTTTTTCTTTCACTGTTCAAAAACAACTGTTTCCCCTTTTGTGCTTTTTTTTTTCTCCAGCTAACGGGATGAGTGATCCGACCGGTTCGAGTGTGGGCAGTGCAACGAGTCCTAAACTTGAGCCACCTCCCTCGCCACACGCAAACCGCAAGAAACACAGACGGAAAAAGAGCACAGGCATCACAAAGCCAGATGGCTTATCCGCAGGCAATGAAGGTATGAAAAGTTACAATGCTACATTAGCTAGATGATAAAAGTTGCAGAATGAAAAAAATATATAAATCTTTCAAGTGCTGCACAGGAGCCTGACTGGCAAAATACTCACCTACTATTATAGAGACTCGGGTTCATTTTGTGGAGCAAGCACAAAAAAAATTGAGATTGTACATATACAGTTTGTGTTTCTGTTTAACACATAGCACCAAATTTATATGCCATCTAATTCTTTCTCCTTCAAAGTTTTGGTTATTGGTTGTTCTGCAAACACACAGACACATAAACTTGCACAGATCTAAACAGTAGACTAAGCCCTAATTGGTAGGCATGTATGTATAAAGGCAAAAACTATACAAACTTCTTTGTATCCTTTTACAGTTTTTATTGAAATATATGCTATTCAGTGATCAGATTTAAAATGACTCCTTGTAGTCGTCATGAAAGAAGTGCGGCCTATGATACACATAAAGGTGTGTAGTTTTGTATCTCCCTGTGGCCCCCTGCACAGTTCACCCTCAAAGCCTCCATTTATTTTACTGTTGCGTGAATAGCGAATGTGGCCCTCCTCAGCAGGGGAGTGGCAGTCGACTCTCCACCCAATTAATAATGATTCTTCAGTCCAATGATGAATGGACTAGTCTAATTGGATGGCATTGTGAAAACACTGTGGCGCATTTCAGAGGCCATAAAACTGATGTCACCAGAACGGGATGATCAATCAACAAGATTGATACGCTGGATAACAACAACAATGGCATTGACGCCTCCTAAATGGGGCTTAGCATTTATAATCATTATACTTTTTTATCATGGTCTCTGACAGCTTCTCTTTAAAGTCTGAATGGGTCTGCTGACCACATTGTTATATAGAGGGAACATCATCAGCATCACATAGATAAGTGGTATGAGATAAGTGGTGCCCTTTTTATTGCTGGGGTAGTGTGGGGTGACATCAGCTTCGGTAGGGGTACTCCTAGTGAGCAAAGCACTGACGATCTTAAAATATTCTGGGTTAGCCTCCAGAACAGACATCGCTGTTTCCAAAAAAGTTGGGATGTTGTATGAAATTGATTTGCAGTCATTTAAAGATTTGTTAAATTCAGAATAGAGATGTTGAAATTGAGATTTTTACTGTTTTTTGAAATAATAGTTTTTGCAATAAATTCATTTATTAATTTTTTTTATAATGGTCACTATATTTTCAGTGTGGCTGCCGCGCTGTTTTAACACGTGGCATCGTCTTGTTGTCTGGATAGCAGCCATTCTGCTCTAAAACCTGTCTTTATCATTAAGCATTATGGTGCCTTCACAGATATATAAGTTACCAGTGCCTCCAGTGCTATCACTGAGGTTAGCTTTTTTTATATCATTAATTCCATTTGCTAAAAAATTTACAAATTGTGTACCATAGTGATGAAATCCCCACATTCCTTGTATTTTATGCTCTTAATTTTTTTAACTATATGCCCACAAAGTCTTTCTGTCTCGTCTCTTGCAGATGTATATTCACTAACGTTCCAAATTAACCTAATTATCTGTGAGCAGATTGTCTTCCATGACGCATGCCCCAAGTTTTTTGAACCATGTACTTGGGATCAAATTCAAAATGATTATATACTTTTCAAAAGCATCAAAATGTAGCAGTTTCAACAGACTATTTTCAATATACATAGCCTTAAAGTGATTTCCAAAGCACTGCATTCTGTTTTTATTTACATTCTAAACAGCGATCCAGCTTCCAAGAAATGGGATGAGCTGCTGTGTATCTAATCAAGCATCCTTGTTTTTTTTTTCAAGGCCCCCGTTCCTTCAGTTTTATTTGACATTACTTAGATCTTAATGTATATCTCCTGACAGAATTACACAGTCACATTAAAGTCTTCACTTAGTGATGGCTGGTATTATCGAACCCCTTTATATCTCGGCAATAAGTGTACCACACGGTGCAAGGTTTACTTCAGAGACCGAAGTATAAGAGTAATCAGACAGGAGGAGGCACATTCTCAATGTTTCTCACATCATCAAACATGCACATTGTTTTCTGTCTCTCTCATTGTTCTCTGCAAGCTTTTCTATTAGCATCAGCTTGTCTGTTCTGCTGAATGCTCTGGAATACAGACATATCGCTTAAATATTGGATTCACCCAAGTCTGGGATGTGAGTTGTGTCTCCTGTTAAAAGAACAGGAAAGAGAGAGAGGAGAGATGAGGTGGGATCCTTGAATAAATTGCTATCAGTTTATCTCATTTACGGGGCAAATCAGAAGCATGCAATGCAGGCTGAAATTGAATTTTAGTAGTTGTGAAGCGTCATAAATCAAAACAGCGTGAGCGTCTTAAGGTGAGAAATCATTTTGGTCAACATGGGACGTGTGGGATGTACATGGGAGCCTGGAGAGACAGTTGCTGCAACATAATTTCCAAATATGGCACTACAGTAGTTAGCGAGGCTTCTCCAAATCACTGCTAAAGTGGAGAGAAATTTAGACTTATGTTAAAACTAAGTTCATTAGTATGAAGATTACAGGCTAAACACTCGGCAGATGGGCGCACACTTTCAAATGGGTT
Source organism: Oreochromis aureus (assembly GCF_013358895.1). NCBI lineage: Eukaryota > Metazoa > Chordata > Actinopteri > Cichliformes > Cichlidae > Oreochromis > Oreochromis aureus. The sequence continues at coordinate 18,587,819 of NC_052959.1, forward strand.
TGAGTCATCCGTTGTACTCTCTTGTACTTGAGCTTTTATTGTGCTTCAAAATGATTTTATTTCAAATGAATGCAAGGCCATGTTTCCACAATCAATTTGAAGCCATATTTGGATAAAGTCTAAATTCTCTGTTACGTCTAATGCGCTACACTTGCACCAAGAATAGGCACAAGGGACACAGTCCCTAATATCCTATGCACTGTCAGAGCTGTGCGGTGTAATGAACTTCTCATGTGCTTAAAGAATGATGCAGGATGCATGGCGAGACAACTGACAGCCCCGTAATGTGTTTCCCAGCAGCCGCCCGGCGACGAGCTCTCTCGATGTGTCGCTCGCCATAAACCCACTGGAAAATCGATGGCCGATAAAGAGTTGTGTTCAGGGGGAGCCCCCTCTGATTAATGCAGACTGTCAGGGAGCATCATTAATGTATTTCTCTTTTAAAGAAAGTGTATCAAATGCTCATTGTTTTGGGGAGTTTAGCTTGTCCAATGTGAGCAGAGCGGGGGGGTTTCGGGACGGAGGTAAACTGTGACGAGACCTTCCTGGCTGACGCTTCCAGTTTTATAGGTGAAGATATTTATTCTTGCTAAAGTTGCAGAAATTAAGAGAAAATAAGAACAGGCCTGAATGTGTTTGATGTGCAGACATCCAGTCCAACAAACTGCACGTCCATTTTTGAAGACTTTGGGAACGTGCTGCAGACACTAGAATGTTTTTTTAATTTAAAACTTATGTAAGTCAAATTTAAGATGTATAATATCTGCCTTTCATTAGATTTAGAAAAGATTAAGGCTCTGAGATCATCAACTAATGTGCCATTTTGACAACTTTTTTGTTCTTTAAGTAGGAGTTTAATTTGAATCATTGTTTTTGTAATTTTTGCGACTTTAGTGCATCTGCTTACTCACGAAATACAGAGAAAAAACAGAAACTGTAACAGATCAAAAACCTGGGGGATGAAGTAAAAGGAGTGGCTGAATATAGCTCTTGCAAGAGCAATTGAAAGTTAGTTGTAGCATCAAAATCAAACACTCACACAAAAGCGATGCATATTATAAATATAATTTTAGATTTGATGTGACTTACACTCCTAATATTTATGACTAAATGCTTAGATGCCTGATTAGAAATCATAGTAATAGATGCAATTTGAATGTGAATTTGTGTTTTATTCTCTATCAAAGTAACTGTCAGTAACAAAAAGACGTAAAAATTCCAGAAAAAATGAATAAGAAGACGTTTTAGGTGTAAATGTAATGTAATATAAATCTGCATCTAAACATAAACAAATAGGAGACCCTCAGTGTAACCTACTGAATCTAAAATTATTAAAGCACTCAGACATGATAATAGTTAAAAACCATTTATAACATTTTACGTTAATATGACATATTAAGTCATAATATATGATAAGAAGTCATAAACGCAAGATAACGTCTTCCTTTTTTTCTGAATTGGAGGCGTTCAGAATAAAGCGTTTGTTTGTGACAGCAGAATTGGATTCAGTGTACTCTGTTTCACAAATGAATTTTTGAATTTAAAAAAAAGTGTAGAAACGGGATAATCACTTTAAATCTTTGAGTAGTTTCATTTAAAATTTGAGCTGATTGAGTTTAAAGTGGTTGAAAGCACTCGATGTAATTTTATCAGCAGTTAAAGGAGAATCTGGGAAATTAATTCTGTGTTTGTAAAAGTGTGGACTCTCAGAATTATAATGGTAACCGCCCTTGTTAAATTACTGGAAAGGTTGAATTGACTCAGTTTGAAGGTCGGGGGCAGAATGCTGATGCTGATGGGAACTTCACTTTGGTTGAAAACTGTAGGTCATCTTACATTTAAAAACCATTTAAACTAAATTTGATGTTGTCAGTCTGCCACAGTCGACCCAGTGGCATCATTTTACTTTATATATGAACATGAAGAACGCAAACTGACTTAAATAAGCAAACACTGAAAACTAAATGGGCTTTAATACCAACGTAGCACGTTTCAGATCATCCTTACCGTGGCTAAGGAAGAGGTATAAATGGACTGAAGAAGCTTACCACTGGATGCGGATTAGGAGTGTGATAAGTGTAATAATCTGGAATTAATGACATATTTACCTGCTAGCAACTGGACAAAGAAACAAAACCAATTTGCAGTGATGTTAAATGAGAATGCCTAGCATACAGTGCACCAACCCAACTAGTAACACAATATATTTAAGTGCCTGCTGCAAAATGTTTAACTGCTTTTATAACATTTGTTCATCAAAACTGTTTTGGACTCTGTTTCCTCTCAAATTAGGTTTTTGGACTTTTGACTGTCTTTAACCACATTTATTCTCTCCAGAATTCTAACCCAGGCCAGTCGATAGTAGGCTAAAGTTTTGCTTATTTTGAGAGTCCGGCTGTAATCCAGTATTCTGTTGTCCTGCACCTTAGTAAAGTAAGGGTTAATATCCTCTGGAGTCCAGCTGGGGATTAGGAAATGGAGGTTTAACTGCCTGTGCTAATGGTGGGTGTTTATCTCAATACTTTGTTTTGTCACTCCCTGACTCGCTCTCATTTCCGAAAGCTGTCCCTGGAGCCTCCACTCTTGTAATGGCTTAGCTTTCTGAGCGCCACAGTACAGAGGGAAAGGAATAACAAGATTCTCATTTGGGCTCTATACACACTGCCCACAGATACATGTATAATTGGCCCTGTTTTCATTCTGCTCTGTTGTTAAATGCACTAGCTATTAGGGTAGTGGTATTGGTGCTGATTTCATGTGTTTGTTTATTGTTGGAAGGTGTGCTCCTCGTTTGTTTGAGCACGAGTGTGTGCGTGTAAAAGTGTGCAGAATTGTGTGTGTCAGATAGATAAAGAGTGTGCTCTATCTCTCTCTTCCTCTCTGCTTTTTTCTTTCGGAGTTTGGTCGTGGTTCCCCTGGGGCCCCTGTCGCAGTAATGGCCTGCTCCTGATTGCTCTGATACAGGTTAGGAATATTGGCTTTAATGATGTGTAAAATGAGCAAGCAGTGCCTGTGACATTTACAGATGGCACCGCCTTGGCCTGTTCTTCCCAACTGCTCGTTAATTCACGGGAACGGCAAGCACTTCTTTAAGTGACTGCCTGATGCATGCATACGACACAAAACAGCACATCCTACACACCAAAACAATAGCTCACCTTATGTACCTCTGCACCTTGTCATTTCAGTGAAGCGCTCACGCAAATAGATGAAATAAAGAGTCCTCAAGGTGAAGAGCTGTTTGCTAAGTCCTCTCAAAGGGTTTGTGACACCAGTCTCCAGAGGTCTTTGAAGGGCTTAGACAGATAGATCCTGGGTTGCAGACTGCGTTTTAGACAGCACAGCTGGGCTCAGTACCAAACCCCCTGAGGTGCTAATCTGGTCCACAGGTCCTCGATGGTGCATCTGCTGCACATGCACAGCTATAGAGGAAGCACTATCCTCGAGTCACTGTCTTGTCTGTGAGGTTTCAATTTGATTTTTGCACGTCAAGTAAATATTTTTAATGGCAGCCAGTCAATAATGAAGGAAGTACTCAATAACATCGGTACAGTAACACAAAGGAGACAGCTATCCGCTAAATGCACTTAAAGCATTAAGTAATTATATGTGTGAATAGTGGATTCAGGTCTAGAAACTCCTGCGTACAAAGTGTAGAAGACAGTATACAAAAATAAATAATAAATAGATATCTTAACATAACACAGAGCTCCACTTAGAATTTGTAGTAGATCACTATCCAAAAATATAATGTTTAACATAGAGAGCAGGACTCGAAGCCCTGCTGAGTCTGAAAACAGGCAAAGCACAAACATATTAAAACATGAAAAAGAAACTCACTGTTATATTAAAGTTTCTGTTATACAGACATATAAAACTGTAAAGAAAGGAACAGAGAGGAAGGAGAGAGAAATGGAGAGGCGAATAGACTTCCATATGACTCTCAGTGCAACTACATAATGAATATTTCCCTCCACCATTGTGAAATCATTGGACAGAGTAACGCCTGAATTATGCTCCTGCGCTGAATCTATGCGGAGCCTATGACGCAGCCTGCGCTAGTGGCCGACTCCATCGCCAGCATTTATGTCTGCGCGCGTTGCAGTTACACGTCACGAGATGCATGTCACGTCACAGCAAAGCACACTTTTTATATGAGAAACACAATTTTCTGACCTGAATTTGTCTTATTCTACACTTGTATTCCCAAGATGTAATATTGATTAAATGATCATCTGTCTCGGTGACTCTAGATGTGGCTATTACTATTTAGCAATTCAAGTGTCAGATTGAAGAGGTGTGTCTTTAAAAGTATCACGTAACGAGCCGTACTGGTTGCTTTTCTACAATTTAAAATTAGAACGTACCAAGTCGAAGCTTGGGCAGGAACTGACAATAACTGCTGTATCCCTAATTAATTTGTCTCTGTGAGGAATAATGCATGTCTGACAGTTTGGTATTGAACAGTTTGGCACATAAAGCGACTGGCATCGGTGTAACTTGGTCATTTCAGGCTGAATGTGAGAAGCAGTGTACTTCTGAGAAAACTGGCATCATGTGCTTTCCATCATTAAATGTGATTAATAACCTTGTAGCAGCGGTATGGAAAAGCTGCAGCCTGCCTCTAATGTTTTTGGAAGAATATTTACTGGACTACATTACTGCGCTAGTCGAGCCTGCCACAGATGAATGCCTGAACACGTTTTTCAGGATCATAACAAGTCAGAAAAACAGCCGTCTATCTAAGATGAACGATGGTTGCTCACAGTCTGTCTTATAACTTCACTTGTTGTCACATTAACATATAACTTAAATATGAAATCAGAAAGGGGGAGGAGGGTACAGTATCTTCTTTTGTAATTACATTGTAATTACACAATGTAACTACGTAAGCAGAGGTACTTAAAAAAACGGAACTCATGTAAGTCCAGTGTAGTAAACATGTAAAAAAAAACAACAACTATTTGCCATCTAATTTTGTATCTTGAAGAAATGTTTTGCTAATTAAAGTGCTTTTGTGTTGCTGCGAGGAGCCATCAAGTTGCGAATGAACCTGTGACTGAACAGTTTTATGATGCATTTAATGTCGGACGAAGATGTGTATCTTTATCTGTTCCTTCCTCTTTAGCTTTATGGCCATCACACTATAATTTCTTTTTTATTATGCCATGCTAATTGAGGGAAATCATAGTTTGGTCATTCCTCACAGTTTGCGCCTCCACTGGCTTTAAATTGTGTTCTTCCTCGTCCGCCCACTCGCAGAGCTGTGTTAATTTACTTCTAATTGGCAAGAACTTGTTGACCTTAGGCTCCCAGATTGATATGGTGAGGAGGTTAATGCTTATGTTAATGTGAGAAGGTGATGGTTCCTCTGTTAGCCGTGTGCTAACCGCAACAATTGAGTAATAACAGAAGCCCTAATGGTGCTTGTACAAGCTCATCATTGCAGGTGCCTGCGAGATAGCAGCGATACCTTTGACACTCGGTTCACGCTCAGATTTACTGAAACACTCTGACCTCGGCTCACGTGGAGCTGAATTGCCGCACTGTGTAGTGGAGCTGCACGTAATGACCGTACCTGGGTCACACATAAAGATTCCTGCTGCATACAGTCGTGTGCTACCTCAGTGGTTACACCATGTTTCACGTGTGTGCATTACTATGCATGGAGAATTGGATTTGTTTTGCCTTGTATACTCATCAGTTTAAGAAACCAGCCATCCGTCGCTTTTTTAATCTCCATAATGAAAGTGTTTTAATGCCTCCAATTTATTGCCTGGGCAGCCAACAGAATAATTAGCTTTGTTCAGGTTTTTAAAAAGATGAAAACACAAGTACAACAACATTTGAGTCTGAAAATCACAACTTATAATCAAATGCATTAGTTATTGTACCTGAAGGTATATTGGACAAGAAAAATGGATTTCTACTGTGGGTATTGCAATTATTCTTTTTTTAAAATGTAATTTTCTTTTGTTTTCTTTCACCTATTTGCTTCTTTAATTTTACTGGTAGGCTTCTATCTTTTTAAAAAATATTGTAATCCCATCAGTGTTTTATTATGTCACACCAACATTAAGACTTTTTCTACTATAAGTCTAAATAAAGAGGCTTCCAAGTCTTTATTGATTCTCTGTGACCTGGAGTCGATTCCACAAACTAAATCAGATAATTGAAGTCGGCGTCGAGCTAATTGGATTATTGCTTTCCCCCTGAAGAGATGGCTCTCCGCCGCAGCACAGGGATTGCTACATTAGTGGCGTCCATCAGACATCTGTCATTTAACAGCACAGGATCGTGTCTCACAGCAAGGAGGGTGAATTGATTATGAATGGGGGGAAAAAGTAGTAATTTCTTTGATTAAATGATTTGCCTGACAATCTTATCGCCATGTGATAGCCATCATTTTATAACTCATACAGAGGCCGTTTATTGTTAAGCATTCGGAATGGATTGCAGTAAAAGCATCATCTGTGCAATTAAAAAACTTTTAAACTTATTTAATGGTAAATTATGTCAACACATTTGGCAGTAAACAGCAGCACAGATAGCTTATCAGTAGAACTATTTCCATTGGATAAAAGCTACATAGGAGGAGAAGAAGAAAAAAAAACCCCTTCCTCTTGTGTCTATTTGCCTCCAGTCCTCCAAGCATGGTTTATGCAAATGAGATGACTATTTGCATAGACATAATTAGGTAATTACAAATCATTTGGCTATGAGCTCAAGCATGTGCAGAGACCAGAGACGTTACACGGGTACAGTACAGAGTTAATGAATTGCTGCTGAACAGCAGAATCATTACAGCATGTGTTGGAACATATGTTGTGTCAGACCTCTTCTTTGCAAACGACAGGTGACATTTTCATAAATCTTAGTTAAACACACTGAATGGATGGAAAAATGGATTCAAAGCAGCCTGGTTTAAAAATTTCTCTGTGTGTTATGACGAGGAGGAAAAATTTGGGGACAAAGGATGAACATTTTGGTAGTAGATTTTTTTAAGTATTCAGTCAATTCATAAAAGAATTTTTAAGAATATATGGCACAAATATTTATAAGCACCTACTTAGTTTGGGCTTATAGGTGTTACTGGAGATGTGGCAGTTAATTTACAAACAATATAAAACTTGTAGAGACATTGTTAAGCTGCCTAAGATTTAATTTAAGTCCTGCTATAATACTGTGCAAAATGAATGGCAGGTGTGTCACAGGAATTAAATGTAAGTGGCGCTCCCACACATTATTGTTTATTGACTAGTGGTTCCCTCTGTGACTGAGGGTAAGTAAGATAATCTGAGGCAGTCCCATTCAGTGTCTTTTATAAAAACTTACCAAAATGGTGTGTTAATTAAAATAATATTTACACACAAAAAAATAACAATTAGATTAAAACTTCCAAAAAAAGAACTGGGCAAAGTTGGGTGTGCCATTAAAGTTGTACTGCAATTAGTCAAAGTAAGTATCAAATTCCTATGATGAGAACCAAGATAGTCTCTTCTGTGAGTTGAGCAAGTCTGCTTAGGTTATTCAAATCAAAGCCATGAAATGCAAAATTCTGACTGTGTCCACGAGTTAGATGTCGCATTTGGTTTGGAGCGGCTGCTTACTCCACATACATAAATATATCTGACATTTGTTGACAATTAGTAAGCCTCCTGAAAGAACAAACGTGGAAAGCAGTACCATATTAGCTTTAAAATGCTCAAAAGGAAAAACAATTACAGCACAAAAAACTTGCAACAAAATGTTAAGCATCACATCTGATACTGCCACTGTTTGTTTACTACATTGTTTACAGTCGTATAGTGAATCACAGCTAAATAATATAATTAAAGTGAATCCACAGATGATTATAGATATATTTTATATTATCATGGGAAGCATTTTTCAAAATTTTAAGTTTAAAATACATAAAGAAAAAAAAAGGAACAGGGTATTTTTCCTCCTCTACTTTTTGTTTTGATCCAGAGGATGCTTAATAAAGATCTAGAGCTAATCTTGGACTATCATATTCAAGTGAGAGCTGTACAAACATTATTTTATCAAATGCACATTGTCAGCTTTTAGCAACGAACTCTGTAACTGTCAATAAAGCAGTCTCTGCTTTAAGAAGTAATCACATGAGCTGTAGTGCCATTCTTCTGGTGCTCTGCTCTAAATAATCTGACCAATGCCAGATCCTCATATCAAAAACTGTAGATGACAGTTGCCTACCAGACTAGTCTGTCTGGTAAGACATAGTCAAGATTTGACCAATCCCAGAGTCTTAAGACAACATATGTGTCTGCTGGTGAGATTGCCTCTGATAAAGCATCATTTAGTTGCATCTTTGATTTACAGAAGGGTTGACGACTCAAAGAATAAGCAACAAATGTCTATCGATGTGTTTGCACAGATAGCTTATGTAGAGTTCAAATAGTGATCTCTTAGATATCCACTTCCAGTGTGCTGGCAAGAGGGCAGGTGAAAGTTGGTGACCTTGACTTTAGGAACCTAAAGCAGATAATGCTCAAGACTCTACAGGTTATAAAGCTAACTTTGCAGTGACTGTGACCCTGATGCGGTATAAGTATTTTTTCTGAGTCTCCAGAAGACTAACTCTGATTGTCTTTTAGCAATGTGTTTCAAGTTCAACCACCAAGACAAATTTTCTGTTTAACGTTGGATGTGTCACCAATTTCTGAGCTGCAGGTGTTGCATACCATTCTGTCTTTTCACCATGCCGATAGCTATTGTTGGAGCACCGTGCATGATAACTGCTGCTTGGGCCATTTCAAATCATCTGTTTTAGGTCTAACTCATGACTATCACTGTCATGTCCAGCTAATATGTAAGCTGGGCAACTTTGCAGCACGTCACTCTCATACAGTAATTCTTGTCTATCTGTACTATTTACTGTTAAAAAAAGGCTAAAATGACCAAAAGATGTTTTATACACATTCTTGCCAAGCATCCCCTTAGTTGAAGATTTTGAGGTGATCAAACAAAACACCCGTGACAGGCAGCATTGTGTTCAGTGTGTTCACATCTAACAAAATACTAATTTATTGTGTGTCTTTTTATTTTGTTTTCCAGAGCAAGAGGATTCCTTTGAGTTCGTGATTGTGTCGTTGACGGGTCAGACGTGGAACTTTGAAGCGTCCACGTATGAGGAGAGGGAGCTGTGGGTCCAAGCTATCGAGAGCCAGATTTTTGCCAGTCTGCAGTCTTGCGAGAGCATAAAGAACAAGGTACAGTTTGTCATGAAGGATAAAGAATATCAGAGAAACTGGACAGGGTTGGCGATTATCATCGAATCAAAACATCGTCATCACCATGATCATCATCATCGTGCTACAATTCTCCCACTTAATTTACATTCCTCTTTTTCTCCTTCTTTCCAACCTTTATCACGCTTTCACCCTCCTCTCTTCCCCCACTTCAAGCTGTCACATGTGGGAGGTTGTCAGACAGGTGCGCCGCAGTGTGGGGGATCTCTTATTAGAAGTGACAGACATCAGAGATAGAACACGGCTTGTGTCAGCATACTGGGGAGACACATCCTAATTTTCATATTCATATTTTCTCTGCCTGTGTCTTTTCCCGAGACTTTGAAAAACCTTTTCTCTCTCCCTTTGCTTGTTGTCTATAATTTGAGTCCAGCTATAATTGTTTGCTTTCATGATCTCCAGTGAAATAATTAGTTCCCGTTGATTTATTCTCACCTTCATTTCTCACAGTCTCGGTTGGGCAGCCAAAGTGATGCAATGGCCATTCAGTCCATACGAAATGTGAGGGGGAATAGCTTCTGTGTGGACTGTGACGCACCAAGTGAGTATAACTCTCTATAGTTAAAACACATCTGAACACATTGTCTATTACATATGAAATACAGGTATTAAAGGAACAGATTAAAGACAAAAACCCAACATTCTTCCCCTCGTTTGGTGACATAACAAAAGGTAGTAGAGGTCAAGATTTTGAGAGGGTTTTTTATTCTTTAATTTGTCACATCGTGAGTAAAAGAAACAAAAAAAACAAAACTACTCCTGTAACCAGATTCCTTAGTTTTGTCAAAAAATAAATGAAAAACTTTCCATACAGCGCACTTACAGTGCAACAGGGCACAATAAACTCCACTTAGAACATTAAACACTTTGTAGGAGAGCTGGCAATGCTATATGAAAATTATAAAGTCGTATTATTAGATAATAAAAGTGGATTGGGTTTGCATTTGGAGGTGCTGCTAAATTTGGGAAGCTGCAAAAAACTAAATTTTGGGGAGCAAACAGCAGCAGCAAAGGTTTTATTTAATTTCGAGTCATTTCTACCAGCTTTCCTCAAGTTAGAGTTAGTATTCAGCACTGTTAGAAGTACTGCATCTTGCAGTTTTGGCAGATACTGAATATTCTTGTCTGACTAATAGAATTGTGCTGTTTTTTTCCTGCAGAGGTTACCAACATTAACACTTCCTCAAAATAGGCTCATCACAAATTTCCTGGTCAGGCTTTTAAAGCGTCTCTTGTTACTACTTTTAATTTTTTATTAATTCCTATCTTCTGTCACGCAGACCCCGACTGGGCCAGTTTGAACTTGGGTGCCTTGATGTGCATCGAATGCTCAGGCATCCACAGGAACCTGGGCACCCACCTGTCTCGCGTGCGCTCTCTTGACTTGGACGACTGGCCCGTGGAGCTCAGCATGGTGATGACTGCCATCGGTAACGCAATGGCCAACAGTGTGTGGGAAGGCGCTTTGGAGGGGTACACCAAGCCAGGGAGCGACAGCACCAGGTTAGCATACTTCTACAAATAAAGGTGCTGCTTAATGAAGCGTGCAGAGATTATAGAATGAGAAGGCAGCGCTGTCTTCTCTCCATTAGCTGCCATTTATTAGCCACCCACATTTGAACAGAGGCAATTCACATCGCAAAATGCTCCATAAGAAGCACCAGGGGTCCATAAATGTCAGCCTATTGAGCCAAAAACACAGTATTTTATGTCTGAGCGTCAGTCCATCCTGTACACACTGATTGCTGTGCTTCTCTTGTATCAGTCACTGCTTTGTTGTTATCAACAGTCTCTGTAGAGCTAAAATTTCCAACACAGTCTGCTCTGTTATGCTTCTGTCCCTCTGCCGACTCCACTGGAAAACCATATTTCACCAGAGGAATGTGACATCATTTTGCACTTGCTTGATAAATGCTCTGACTAGCTTCGTATCCATCATGTTTGTCATTTGATATGTAACTACTAATCAAGAGAAAATTACCAAACCAAAACCACATCTGAAACAGCTCTCTGTTCGGGCTTTCTTTTAACATCCAGCATGTGCCGATAAGTCTTGAACTTTCTCAGCACTGTTTGCAAAGCCAGTGTGTTTTACTTTAGATCCTGGCGAGCAGCTCTTGTTAATACGTTTTTCTTAAATGACACTTTTCCATTCACCTTGTGAACGCCTGTCCTAACCTAACCCACCCTGGCAAATACCTTTTCCCTTTCTTCTGAGATCTGGTAGGAGGATTGTTTATCTCTTGGTGACAGGTGAGGCCTAGCGTTCCCGCCTGACTAATGATCTGCTGTGTGGCTGTGCAGGTAATTAAGCACACCATTAGGGCTAAACCCCACCCTGAGAGCCAAGCCCTCAGGTCCCAAGCTGCCCTGTCACATATCCATCATACAGGCCTGGGTCATCACTCTGTCTGTCACACAGACACTGTCTGTAGGGTCTCCCTGGTGGCATTAGACTGTTTAACATCACAGCTTTGTAACTTTAAGAAAGCAGGATGTTTGGTTTCTTTCTTTGCTAGTACCTTTGTTTTTACATTTCAGAGACTAAAATCTTTCAAAATTTTAATTAAATATAGAATAAAATTAAAACAGGGAACCTTTTTATTGCAAACCAACATTTTTCGTTGGTGATAACGTATATATATTTTGATAGTATCAAATTAATGTAGCCAACCTGTCTTATAATGTTTATTTGTCCTCAAGAAACATAAATAGTGGTTAGGTTTAAAATTTTAATGTAACAGACTTTAACCTGGTAGAGGTGTAGCATCTTTGTTTTGTCATTTTAAGCCAATGCTGAAATGTTTAGTAGATTAAGACAGTATAATATGTTAAATAGCAAGAATGTGTTAAGCATTAATGAACTGTTAATGAACTATTAACACTTTATAATGGTCCTACTTTGTAATATGAAAGGACTATTGCACTGGGGCAGCTGTTCTCTCAGGAGATAGACTGGGTCTTTTGCTGGTCGGAAGGTCAGAGGTTCGATTCCCCAGCCCCTCCAATCCATGTGTCGACGTATACTCAGGCAAAATACTGAACCCTGAGTCTGAGTGTTTAAATGTTACATAAAAGCACTAAGAGGGTGAATTGCAGTAGAAAGTGGTTTGAGTGCTAAACTAAAGCACGATATAAGTACCTGAACCATTTAGTGAAATTCAAACTGTTGGTGTGGAAGAGAATGTATTAGGAAGATGTCACGTTGGGCTATGAAAGCTTGATGAGCTGGTCATTTATTTTTGTAGCATTTTGGACTACAAATAGGTTAATCGGTTGAAACCTCTAACTCTAATAAGCACTTGAGTGATTATGAGTGGAAACGGTCATCAGTTCCCGGCCTAATTCCAACCTTCGGGTGATACTATGGCTTGATTGATACGGGCATTTTAGGCCAGTGCAGACTGTGTTTACAGTGGCGCTATTTACAAGCCAAAAGTGGCATATAAACAGTTAATATTACACTTATAACATATTGTTGCTACATGCCAAAACTTACTGTTGGAGTTTCATTAATTATGAAATGTAACCTCCAATATTGCTGCTAATTCATAGTCTTTTTTCCGTGAGTTTAACCTTTGAAATCACTTATTATAGCTTAGATCTCTCAATAAGAAAGCAGCATAAGGCTGTAAAACTGTAAATTTGATCCTTTATGAACTACTTTCTTTAGGAAATGCATATTTTTCTACTCACAGTTGGCCCACAAAAAATGATTCTGTGCAACATTGAGCAAGTTTTCAGTTATTTCTCCTCTTGGATCCATTCTCTGACTCTTCGGCCAGTTCAGACCTGAATGATGGCCTACAGTTGTTTATTGAATGGTATCTGTGTGGAAGTGCTCCACTGTGGACTTGATGAAAGATTATTGATGTTGATTTCTCTCCCTACCACTGTCAGTCGCACGTCGCCTCGAGCAGGAAGGTTCTTCATTGTCTAAAAAATCCGATCTTATCCCGGAGCAGCATCTCCATTAGTTTTCACTGTCAAACAATAAATCTCATTTGCAGGATAACTAATCTTTAGCCAAAAAACAGCACTTGGAAATATCATAGATGAACACCGGTCATTTCGATGCTCTGGACTTTCTGCTCTGCTTTGCATCGGACTATTTTGCTTTATCGTGAATGATGAATTCAAACCAATTTAATGGGATGCGGTTTCTTTTATTATTTTTATTGAATTCTGATGCCGCTTCTGTGGGTGCTTCTCTTAAATTGAGCACCGCACATAAGGGAGAATTTTAATTGTGTCACACCGGTGACATGCAGCAGCTTTGTGATGGCACCCAGGCAGGCGGTGTATGGCTCCTGACTTCTACTAAACATTAGTGACACCTAATCTAAACGATTCAGTAACTACCTGAATATCAAGTCGGCGTCTGATAGAATGTCTCCTGCAAGACTAGTTTTACCCCTTTTGCATTTTTGAGATTTAACTTAAAAGCACTCATCCACAAGATTGTTTTAGCTTATGATATTCGGGTGCGAAAGAACACAATATATAGATTTGTCGTACGCGCATCTGCACAGCAGTGCAATCGCTGGCGTAGAACAGAATGATTACAAACATCATAATAGAAAGCGTGTTAATATGCATGCATATGTACGTAGGATTACCTGCTTTTGCAGAAGAATGCAAGGTACCAATAAAGCACCATTTACAATGGTAGTAAATGATTTGCTGTAGTTAGTTTTTAAGTATGAGCTATTAACTAGAACTTGTTTGGGATTAACTAACTTTGTTTTGGGGTTTTTTTAATCTGTGTGAGAATAATGCAATTAATGTAATTCACAAATAAATACCCACGCACCAGTGTGTCACATGATCGTCAGCTATCAGGTGAATGATGTCGCCTTTTTATAGGATTTTTGTTATCATTAGATAAATATTTCTCAATGTTTTCTAAGTTGGTGTTAAATTTGAATATATTTGGAATAGGCATGTTAGACAAAGTCTCTTTGGCTTGTTATAATGCAGTTATAACTGCTATTGATCAACCAATAAATGCTCAGGGCTTTCAGGTTCTAATGAGCCATCAAGTCTGCTGTTTTTGGTGTTCAGTTTTTTAGTCCTCATCTTATAGGATCTCTTCCCAGAACGTAACAAGGAAAGCAGTTCGATTAAGTAAAATGCTCTTGTGCTAACGCCTTACAGCCAGCAGATTTATAAATAATTATTTATTGGTAAAGCGGTAAAGCTTCTTCGGTATCAAGTAGTGCCAACATGCTAACAGCAGAAGTCAGATCTGGCCAGGATACAGTTAAATGTGTGATAATAAATCTGCGGGAGCTGTGCATTGTGGCTGATCTCCGCAGTCAGCATATTGCAGGGGAGTTGTTCTTTTAATTAGCACCTGGGAGTCGTTGTGTTTTGCACGTCACCTCTAATTGCTTGGCATGTTTGTGATAGAAAAACACTACAGATTATTTTTACGGAAACTGTGGGAGAGGTCTAGCGGTTAACTTCACCCCATCCTTTGCCGCGCACACACACAAAAAAATGAAACACATACACAAGACACCAAGACTCATTTGGGGGAGATGTCCTGGAGCGTGGACGGATGTGGACGGCTATCCCTCACTGACGTGGGCCTCTCACTGTCACCCTCTGTAGGCTCCGCGCTGCCCTCGGCCACAGGCAGGTAATAGCTCTGATGAGAGCCCTCCACTTTGTTTCAGAAATAATTTGCCACTCCTGCCGCCTGCAGGGGCTGCGTGGTAATAAAAATGAATCACACCGCTAACCTCTCCAAACCTGGCCCCGTTGCCTTTTTTAACCCCTTCTGCTCCAGCAGTGCCACCTTGGCGTGCCCTGCCTAGTTGTTTATTGCTGCTTTTTAAAAAAAAATATCAGCCATAAACTTCTGTTTTAGGATCTCACCAGATTGGCCTCTGTGCTACATATTAGTTCCCAAAACATGGAGCAAAGCTTCCAGGCTACTCACAGGTTACGAGTGCGGGAACACCAACTCTCCAGAGAGATTTTAGAATAGTTGGCCTTGCCAGGAGCCCCGGTGGAGGAAGAGTAATTAATTAAGACAAATGAATGACTGGGCCTTACCATGTCCTCTGCCTCTCTTTCTCTCTAAATGAAACCCACAGGTCAGTAATTAGCCCTGTGTGGGAGAAGTGGTACTGTAGTCACTAATTGCCCACATGCCACCGGGTTTCAGGGCCAGGTGGACATAGAGGATGGACTGCTTCATTGAAGAAGGGGCCTAAGCCATGAAATCAAGATTCAATATTGTTAGCATTAAAACAATAAAGACTAATAAAGAAAAAGAATCCAACTCAACTGCTTTATGTGATCGAGATTTTTTTTTAAACCTGCGTGCACTGGGACGCACGCTTAAGGGGGGCATGTGCTCGTCGTCCCCTCAGCTTTGTATGTGAGGCAAGGGTTCAGCAGGGGTTAACAGCATGAGCATTTAAGGGTGTTAGTCTTGCTGGCACAAAAACACAGCCACTCCATCATGAGGAGGCTGACAACCTCATTAATGTCACAATATATTCAACTCATCCCTCTGCCTGCCTACAGCAGCCAGATGCTTTTCCACTGGCCTTTCTTTAGAGCCCAACACAACAACCTTTTGAATTCTGGTCATCTGTTCAGACCGCACTCTTGAAGCGAGAAAAGCAGCATCAATTCCACTTGTAAAATATTTGTCTTAATTCTTTTGTGTTGTTATTCTCAGAGCAGAGCACACCGTGTCTACAGTGTAACCCGCTGGACCATAGGAGGCCTTATTTAGCACTCTTGCTGTGGCGTTTACTGTGTTGCTCCTTCATTTCTTGCCCTTAGCAACCTTTGATGCTTTGGGGCCCAGCTTTCTTTCCCTGTTGTGTGCTCTTTTTTTTTTTGTTCATCTCAGTCGTTTCCCTCTGAGCCCCCTCTCTGTCTTTCTGCTGCTGCCCCTCTTCCTCACTCTCCCCTCACACACACACACACACACCCACCCCTCGGTTTGTGGAAGTGAAGCTGCTGGCTGCATGGGAATTGGTCCCATACAAGTCGCCCACCCCCACTGTGAAGTCTGTTCAGGCTGGTCAAACCCAAAGACCCTTCCCTCTGCCATTTCCACCCTTCAGTGCGTCTGTTTGATGTATCCACAGTGACTTTGGATGATCATGGACGAGTGGGAGGAGCTTAGACGCTTTGATAGTTTAGGAGGACTCGGCATGTGAAAGATGTGCGATGGCCATCCTCCCGTTCCTCCAGGCCAAGGCACCGCTATTGCAGGCACTCAGATTGGTCATTCCTGTGGCTCCTCCACCGTTGGCTCCACCCGCTTTGTCTCAGTTTCCCTTCCCTTCCTATAAATTCCTGCTTGCCTTTGTCTTTCAGGCTTGACTAATTATCCTTGTTTGTTCCTCTTTATTTGAATTCAGTCATGTGTTCTTGACTCCGTGGGCTGGATTTAGGAGAATCATTCTGCCATTTGCCACTTAATTAAGTCAGGGTCAGAATCCATTGCTCAACGGAGAGCTGGAGGGACGGAGCTCTAATAGAATTATAAAAGAGGCCTTTCTCCACTGTTAAGGCTGCCTTTATCTAGGTGGGCTTCGCATAGGAAAATGAAAGGGGACACCAGCTCTAAGCAGGAATCCCATTTCCACTTTAGAGTCAGTAAGCGTTTTGATGTTTGCCCAAAGATTACATTGGAATCAAAGCCAGAGAAAGAAAGTTAAACAGCAGTGATCGGCCGTGAGATAACTCTGGATGACGGAGGAAGTTTGGGGCGAAGCAAACACCTCTTCTGTTTTTGGTTGGAGGCGCAGGCATTTTTATTGGGAACCTTAAGATCCCCTCTAATCCCTAAGCAACAGAGAAATTTAGAACAACTATGTGCTCGAGCCTGGGTGGGGAAATTAGTGTCTGTGTGCTTAGATGTCTGCTCGTATATAGAGAACTAACCATCAGTTCAATTTTCTAAATTTCCCCCCCATGCTGTGAAACTCACTCTCCTTTCCCTCTCTACCTCCCCTGCTACTCTGTCCTGGCACTTTGACATGCGAAATCTGCTGATTTTATTTTTCTTCCTCCTGCGGTGAGGAAGTGTCCTTTTCAAGGGTCTCAGTTTCCCCCCCCCCCTGACTGTCTAAACCCGGCCTCTGTTTGGATTGTTTTTCAATTTCAAACAAAAGACAGAGGCGGGATTACCATTTCACTTCCTTTCACACTCTGTCTTTCAAGTGGCAGCAGCTGAGGATTTTTTTTGTTTTGTTTTTTTAAAAAAAACCACTGCCTGGCTGTTTTAGCTTTTTTTTTCTGGTCTGTCTAGAAAGAACAGTGAATTTGCTGAATTTAAAGCACAGCATCAGCAGTGAGCGAGGCCTTTTTCTGCAGGTCTCCAGGGCTGATTTCGTAGTGAGGGCTAACAAAGTGCCCTCAGGGCTCCTTTCTGAGTTGTTGACGTCTTCCTAATGGCTCTCCTCAGCCTTTTTGTTTTCACATCTTGGTGCTAACTTTCTGCCTCATTTAGCTCATATCAATTCACTGGGCTTTACAGATTCAGCATCTCATTCAGCGTCCAGCTCTCTGAAGCAAACTTTGGACAACAGGTTGTTTTTAACCCTGCTCAGATTTTTGTTAAAGGTTGTAGAGTTTGCCTTCGGGATTACAGCCAGTCAGTCAGTTTTCTGACAAACTTAAATCTCTTTGGCTGTAAAGAAGGGAAATAATGGTGGACGGCAGGACGGCCCCTTCCTGTTCTGAGCAGACCACCGATTCTAAGGCCAATTGATTTGCTAACCGGCTTGTCCCCACATAATGACTGAGTAGGGATTGATGGAGGTCTTACACCATAAAACTGAGCCACAGCAATTGCCTGCTATTAGGGCTGTATTGTTGTTCACAGAATACCCTCTGCCCAAAGAAAAGATTTGCTTATGCTGTAGCAGGGGGGGGACTTTCTCCGTCATTGCTGCATTACATTACATTACCACATTCCCTTTGAGGTCATAATAACAAAAATGTACCCATATGTCTATAGGAGCAATTACTTTAAGGCTGTTTTAAGATGCGGGCTAAGTAGCTTTATGAGCTGCTGGGGTTTTTTTGCAGTTAATCAATCTCTGCTTGGGTGCTGATAGAAGAAGACTTGCCCCTTTTTCATCACATCCTTAACTCCTGTAGTTAGGGCGGGTGCCAGGCTGCTCTGTGCAAGACTGACTGCTTTGTGAAGTAAGCCTGGCAGCTGACATATGAGTCTGAACACGGTTGCTGTCTGTGGTAAGTCGGCATCCTCGACACCTGGCTGCTAAGGCAGTAAAAAGTAGTGGCGAAGTTTGGTTGCTGTTTTTAAAATGGTTGTTTCTGATTGAGATTTCGCTAACAGGATCTGTTGCTAAAATACTGGGAATAGATTAAAACCAACAGTGAAATTATCCTTTTAATTAAAATTAAAAAAAATTTGACCGTACCGTAGAGCTGCACTGTTGATGAAAAACACTTTGTATAAACGTACCTTTCCTATGATGAACACAGGGATATGTTCTTCTGATATAAATTAGTGTGTGCATCAAACGTTTATTATTTGCTTTAATTGACTACTGAAAGCTCATTTTTATTGGTTAGCACTCCCTTAAACTTTACTCCTTTTATTTTCGCACATTTTTTTGCAACAATTTTCATGTATGTGTGTCTGACTGTGTGGTTGATTAAGTCTGTTTATGTGTCTGTATGTTTCAATATATGTACTTATCTTCACTGCATAAGCACCCTATTTTTTGAAAAGTGCTATACAAATAAAATTATTAGTATTATTATTATTAACCCACAGATTTTTTTTTTAAAAAAGGTTTAATCTGTCCAAGAAATTTCCAGCTGTTTGGGAAAGAAAACAAAATATTTGTGAGCTATGTTTGGGGATTTCAGTTTGTGGGGAAATTGACGAGGGACCTCAGAGTGAAAAATGTTAACAGATAAACTAACAAAACTCAAATCTTATTTGATGGATAGCTCAAACCAGAGCATGTAGAACTGTCTTACTTCATTTGTGTAAACCAGGTTTTCATAATAAGCTGATAAATACACAATATTATTCACTGTGTAGAAATAGATTCTTCTACTTCTCATCCAAAAGGTTAATTTTATTAATAAATGATTTGATGATGAAATACAGCTGAATTGAGTTAGAGTGTCCGTTTGTACTTGCTGCTATGCCTCGACCCGCTGATAGGGAGTCCCATGAGAGCCTTGTCACTCTAGCCAGCGTTGCTGCTTTAACTTATCCTTACAAACCTTCCCTGTTCTGTCACTCACCCACAAATCCAAACAACAGCCTCTTTTTGCTCCTCTTATCACACCTACTGACAGGGTCACCGGGTTAGTACCACACTGGGCATGCTCAGTCATTCGCGTATTGATATTGATTTTTTTTTCTCCCCCTTTCCTATTTGTACAGTTTGTATGTGGGCACAGAATGAAATGGGGGGTCAAGATGGAGAGCAATAGATAGAATTCTGCCTGGTGATAGAGGATGGAGCCTTCCCTCATCCTCTATTCTCTGCTGCGGGCTGGAGTGAAGGAGCCCCACATCCCACTGTCCCTTTCTGGCTGCCATTCAGCCCCATCGATCTGACTCAGGGCCCAGCCACCCCAAGGGAGACTGGGGCTCTGAGACACACTGCCTCTTTTGTGGAGGGGATCCACCAGTTCAGACTGACAGCCGACAGCGCTGATAAAAATACGTCCCCCGCCTTCCCGTATTGTCCACAGCAGACATGCTGTTCAGGATGTGTAACCTTTAGAAAGCTGGCCAGGCTTTAACGGTCATGCTGACGACCATAATCACTAGAAACTGGAATATTGCCCAAAGCGTCACACCCTTTGGCATTCTCTCATCTTTCCAGCACATCTTGCTGTATTATTTCCCACTGTGATAGTGAAGGCTAGTCACTTTCCTGTGCTCTAATAATTTAGAAATGTCACTGCACTCCGGTGAGTCTCTTAGGCCAATTACGCTAATATTTCCCCTGTGTGTCTGCATTTCTCCTTTTGTACATGTCTTTGCCTTTACGTCAAGGCCTCTAAATTATGAGATACGTTTCGAGAAAGTTCTTTAACTTGGGTGCGAAATTGCTCATAGCGTGTTCGTCATGTTTCACCCTGCCTGACCTGCGGTGCCCCTGTCATTTCCTTCCCTCCAGGGAAGAGAAGGAGCGCTGGATCCGAGCCAAGTACGAGCAGAAGCTGTTCCTGGTGGGACTGCCCCAGTCAGATGTGCCTCTGGGGCAGCAGCTGCTTCGGGCGGTGGTGGAGGATGACCTGAGGTTGGTGGTGCTGCTGTTGGCCCATGGCACCAAGGAGGAGGTTAATGAGACCTACGGGGATGGAGATGGACGCACCGCTCTGCACCTCTCGTGTGCTATGGCCAATGTAGTCATCACACAGCTGCTCATCTGGGTGAGTGGGCTCCACTGAGCGTTGTGGGGAGCATTGTTAAAGGTGGATGAACATTTGAATCAGTGAATTCTGATTCAGGAGAGCATTTGCAACTGTCAGTCATGGAAACATTCTTTTTAAATTTACTCATTAAATGATTTTAAAGTAATTTAAAAGTCATTTTAGGGGACATTATCTGGAAATCTACACAAACTACTCTCTCATTGTATGTTTTGGGAAAAAATAGTAGCAAAATAAGTACTTTAGTACTTAGTATTAGGTGGCATTTTGAATTGGATGGACAACAGAGGTATTTCAGTGAGTAACTGGGCATAAATTCACAACATGGAAGAATTCATTTGGCAATGTGAAAAAAAAGAGGAGAACCTTGGGGGAAGGCAAATGTAGGAGGCAAAATATTATTGAATATTAGTATTTTCACACAAAATTTCAATATACCTCCGATTAGCCAGCACAATGACTCAATGCAGTGCTGAGCAAAAGTCTTGAATCACCCCTCATTTGTTTCAAAGAGCCAGGCTTTCTTGTAATGTTTTTAAAGTGGTCCTGAGCAATAGTTCTCCAGGCTTTCTGAAGATCCTTAAGGGTTTTCTTTGGACATTGGCTGCTGTGGATTGGACACGTGCCTGACCATTTTCAGAGGAGTGTTTTTCCTAAGCTGCTTAACACTGACTTACGAATCATTCAAGTATAAAAACGGCACTCACAACTTAGCAAAGAACCATTTTTTAATTAGTCATCATCATTATGTACAAAGGAGATAAGGAGAAAACAGTGTAAACAAGAACTGGACTGAAAATCAGCCCTAACAGGTCTCAGTACGTAAGGAGGTCACTACAATGTACAAAGCTTGCCTAAAAGAGGCTGTGTTGAAAAATACATGTGGTCATACCAAATGTTGGCTTTTGTGCTTGTTCAGATTTAACAACGTCTTTCTTATATGCTGTATTTCTAACTTTCCTAGCAAAATACACAGAAATGGGGGGTGGAGGATGGCTCAAGACTGCACAGTACTGTACCACCCCACCAAAAAAGGGCTTAATTACAGAGTGCTTTCAGGGAAATCAAAAATGTATCACATTATTACTAAATCTAATCAATGAACCTAAATCATAAGCATTAATTCCAGAAGACGTGCCAAAAATAATGTGTAGTTGCTTGTACTTTATGCTTATGTCCTAAATTTGGCCTTTGTTCTTTTCTTGCCAACCATTCTCTCCCACAGTACGGTGTGGATGTGAAAAGCCGAGATGCCCGCGGCCAGACGCCGCTGTCCTACGCTCGGCGGGCTGTGAGCCAGGAGTGCGCGGACATACTACTCCAACACGGTTGCCCCAACGACACCAGCAGCCTGACCTCCGTGCCCACGCCCAACATGAGCCGCCGCAACCCCAACATCAACAACAACAACGCCCAGTGTGAGCTCAACCGCAGTATCAGCATCATGTAGGAGCCAGAAAGCAGCTGCAGACGAGCACCCACCTAAACCCACCCGTGTCTCCTCCCAGTACTTCCTCCTCTGTTTCTCACACTGTGTAACCCAAAACCAGTACGCACGGATAGGTATCAGGAGCGACGGACCTACTGCAGATATTCCACCGCGCTGACAGAAGCGGGAGCGTTTGGGGTTTCGGACATTGTACATTGTTTATTTTATATTATTATTTTTTATTCCTGTTGTTTGTTAAATTTATTCAATCTCGGTCTGAAGTGATCACGATGAGCTTTAAGCTTTTTTGTTTTTTAAGCGTCAACCAAACAAATGACTTACTTTGGCATTCATACCTACTCTACGAAAAGCATTTCCTTAATGCTTGAACATTTCCTTTTTATGTCTTCCCCTTCTGCGATGTGAACTGATTATACAGTGTGAATGAGAAACTTCCTTCAAATTTCCAATCCTAAGTGTAATAACATAAAACTGTAAAGAATAGTTTTAGAAGTGACAAAACACTGATGTGGGAAAGAAACTAAATCTCTCTTGATATCAGTGGCTGTTGCAGGCTTTCGTAATGATGCATGTCTTCAACACAGCTATCAAACTCTTGACATACTATTCATATACAAAGGCAAAGCAATTATAGTTAAAGAGTCCAAATGATTTAGATACTTAATTTACAGGGAAATGGATTCAGATCATCATAAAGGAGTTGATTGCACAATTCCTATCGGGTGAAATTGAGTCATTTCCTTCGCCACCCTTATCGTGATGCTCGGGTAAAAGTGTCCGTGACTACAAAGGAATTAAGGGGCATAATGTTTTATGACCATTGAGCCACATGGCTTTGTACGCGTTCCTCTTCAATCAGAAATCATTCAGATTCAAAGGTTTGATTAAAGCAGTGAAATTGTGCCATTACGATCTTTTTGTTGGAGTAATTTCCCAAATGACAAGATTGTGTTGATAATTGACACAGATTCGCGCAATTTCATCCCGTGAGCGTCCTGGAATATCCACTCGCCTCCTGTGGCCGAAGGCTGTCGTATTCGGTACTCTAAAGAAGACTTCCTCTGTTGTTGCTGTGAAATGCATATACTGGTACTGTGTGTGTGTGCGCCCGCGTGTGCGTCCATACATAACGCTACGATACGTTTGTGCTTGCGTCTTCGTCGTGCAACTGGGCATTTCTGTGGTGAAAGGACGCCGGAGAGGAGACAGAAACTGTCAGTGACGATTTGGGATCATAACTGTGTAACAATGTACAGACCACTGTAAAAAGTAGTTCTTCTTCCTTTGCCTTATTCCTTATAAGAAGTTTGAACTTAGTCGATGAAAAGCAGCCTTTTACCTTCTCCTTAAACCTCTGTGCTCTCCCTCTGAGAACCTGTCAGCCCGAAACCAGGGAGTTAACAACAAGCATTCACGTGACTGACGTGAGACATTTAGGGATTCAAATGAGCAAAGATGTTCATATATATAGAGAGACGAGTACACTTAGTTTGCATTATTACAAATGTACAGTATTCCACAGACGTGATAAGCCAACTCATTTAGAGTAAGTGGGACTCGGACATAAAAATAACTTTAGATAGAGTCGGCACAATGTGGGTGTATTTCTCCTTTTATTAAACTGCCATTTGTGAGGTTTTAAAACATCTTTATTTTACGTGTTTACATGGGCAGAATGTTTGTTTACAGAGCAAGTTATGAACTTGGTACCTTATCTACATGGTTTTATTGTTGCGTTACAGTATTCCTGTTTTCAGAGCCTACTGAAAATGACCATGAGGTCAAAAAAGGGTTTTGTTCATCCAGGCGATGGAGATACTGTAAAGGAACGTTTTGACATTTAAAAACAAAAATGCTTATTTGCTTTCTTGATGGGAAGATTGTGTACAGATGTTTTTCCAGAGCAGCCATTTTCACATGAAGTAGTTATCAACCACATTTGGTAAAGGTTCTACTTAGGTACATTACACCTTGTTTACAGAGCCGTTACCACGATGGAACTAGGCTTAATAAAGAAGTTACACCATACGTCCCTATATGTCTGGGGTTTCTTGCTCTGGAGTTTATGCACACCTAACAGTCGTATCGATCTTCCTGTCTTCCTCCCAGCAAGAGGCGCATAAGCATATTTAATAAAATGTCAACTTAATCTTTGAAGACATCCCCAAAAGAAATCAAACTGACTTCTTTGAATTTACTAGTACTGTAATGTGATACTGGCCTTATTTCTGATCTTTACTTGACCAACCTGTTTCATGAGTGCATTTTATTGTCCAAGGGGATCAGTAAGAGGAGTTAAGCGTGTACAGTGATTACCCTTATTTACATACTGTAGATGATTTAAAAAAAAAAACACTAGAAATCTGCCTGTTTTTCCCCCTGAAAACAAGATGAAGTGTACATATTAGCTTAATGCTTTTATCTGAAGACAAACTCCTGAACTGAAATGGTTTTCGGTCTTCCTGACCAACAAACCGTATTTTGATATGTTTTGTTTTGTTTGTTTGTTTCTTCTTTGGCATATTTTTTTAAGGTACTTCTGTTTGGTCTTGCCGTTAACCGACCATCTTTGGTACTTGTGTATAATGATGTACATTTAACATATTTATAATGCAGTATGTAAATATATTTTCTTGTTTTTGTTTTGTTTTTTGTTCATTTTCCTATTGTAATTCCTTTACATTCA
This sequence comes from Oreochromis aureus, assembly GCF_013358895.1. NCBI lineage: Eukaryota > Metazoa > Chordata > Actinopteri > Cichliformes > Cichlidae > Oreochromis > Oreochromis aureus. The sequence goes on from NC_052959.1 coordinate 18,612,636, forward strand.
GAACGTGAATCAAAAGCTAAAGAATAACTTGTTGTATGCTTGGATGCTTGGCTGACTGTTGACCTATTAATAAACACTCAAATAAAAACGATGTAGCCTTCCCTGGATTTAGGGAAATCGACGCATTTGTCTTGTGTGCGTATGTGTGTGTGTTGCTCATTCATTATCCATCACACTCCTGTCTCTCCCATCTCTTGTCCTGCTGTGCCTTAACGGTGAAGGTGAGGCTTTCTTTCAAATTAGAAGTCGCGTTTCCTCTTTTGCGTGTCCCTTCATCAAACTTCGTGTCCGAAACAACTCAGCCAGGCCTGCCTCGAGGTAAGTGAACCACCCTCTTCACTTCCTGCTCGAGGGACCCCCAACAGTTGCTGAAAGAGGATTAAGATAAAGAGCTGGGCTTAGTGTCAGGCAGCACAACACTGTGGGGAAAACTGAAAGATCTGTGTTCAGAGGAGTCAAGCCCTCACTAATCCACTTCTTATTTCCTGCTAATCTTGTCTCGGCATATCTTCATCCCCTTCCCCTTTCTGTTGGCCAGCATTGTTTGCTCTTTATCACCTGGTTTCTCTTTAGTTTCTCCTCTTCCTCCCTCAGCGCTGCCTTGAAATGGAGACTGACTCCCCCAGGTCACGCTTTAAAGCTCTTAAAAACAAATTTTCTCAACCAGCTTCCTTATTAGTAATTGGGTAGTATTGTCTTTGCTTACTTCACCTTGCGGATTAGTGACCTTCCTCTGTAGTCTCCTCAGAGGGAGGAAATTAATAGGGCTAATTTAGAATAACATTATCACCAGCTATCCTTTAGCAACATTAGATGGGAGGTGTTCAGTTGCTGTCATGAAAAGTCGAATCCTTCTCACATTCCTTTGAACTCATTTTCGTTTATAGTCCTGTTTTTGGCCTCTATGCACTAATCATGAGATATATACCTAACGATTCCTCCTGTTTGGCTTTTGATAGCAATGAGCAACTATTTGGAGGGAAGGTTCACAAAGAGCTGAGAGTTAACTCAGATTAAGGTAGCAGGCAATGAAACCCAGGGAATGTAAAACAAATGATGTCAAATGAACCTTTAAAGGAAGTCTGTGGGACTATTGCAAGATCAGGTAACACTCTTGTGTTTTGTTTATTAATAATAATTGTAGATTTAAGATTTATAAACCTTCAAGGTCTTTAATGTCAAAATTTAAAGGGTTTGCTCGCACATACCTAAACTAGTGCTTGTCTGTTCTTACCTAGGGAGAAAAAAAAATCGGTCTTGTAATTTATTACTATGCCTCGTGTCTTGGCAGACCCCGGCCACTTGTGTTTGTTGTGGTGAGACTGGAGCGCTTGTTTGCACCGCCATGTGTTTTGATATTTCATCAGGGCTTGCTAAACAGTGAGGAGGGCTCTCTGCCGCCCACCTCTTCTCAGACAAATTGCCTCTGAGATTGCAGAGGTGGGTCTGAGGCTGATGGATGGGCACACAAAGACCTGACGAGACCATATTTGCAAACATTAAATCCATACTTCCCTTATGCAGAAGCTGCTTGGCCGCAGGTCACCGGCAGTGAGTGATGCACCCAGTCCTGATATGAATGCTGCATCAAGGTGGCACTGAACAAATGTTTATCTTACATGTTCCTTGCTGCCTGTCCTGATGTGGATGTGTTCTGTTGCTCCCTGTTTTTCCTCCTCTTTTCAATCTTGCAGTCTCTTTAACCAGTAATTATATCCTCTCTTGCCCTGACCCTCTCCCCTCTCCTGAATCCCCACAGACTTAAACATCCATTTATCAATTCCAGCTCCATCATGTCTGAGCAGTACATCCATGTTGCACCCTGCCCTTCCTGACTGCCCCATGTCTCCATACTCATTTCCCCATGCTCTCAGTGATCGACCTCTCTTTCCCTACTTGCTGCCCAACCTGGCTGCTTCATACCCACCGTGCCATCTTCCTCTTCACCCTCCTCTCACTCCTTTGTCTTATATAAACGCTCTGTTCCCATCACTCTCTCCCTTTCCCTCCTTCTTCCCTTACTTTCTCTCCCCTTCCCCGTTGGCTTTTGCCTGCATTTTGCTGTTAATTTGCCTGAGAATGCATTAGCTGTAATGAAGGCTGAGGGCCGAGGGAATCCTCCAGGGTTCCATTAATCATCCCCCCTCAGACAGGCAACCTTGATTACAAGTGGCAAGAAATTCATTAGAGCCGGGCCTCTGACAACTCTTATCTCCGCCACTAGATCTGACTCATTAGGCAGCCAAATTAAAGCTATGATGGCCCTGATGAAACTCATCGCTTGTTTATCTTGTGCGATTTGATGCATCTGCCCATACATCACTGTAGCCACGACCGTCCGGACCCTCCCAAGAACTCAGGCCTCCAGTCGGCGCTGAACAGCCTGCACACTCACACAACCAAGCCAGTAATGAGCTCCCTCGCTTTCCTCCCTCCCTCTCCCTCTCTCTCTATCTCTGCAGGTGGGAATGAGGGAATAGTTACACGTCTTTGCTGGAAAGAACTTCTGATATTTCAATTTGTGATTCAAGTAGCACAATGGCAGAATATGGAGTCTCGAGATTGAAGTGTTTACTGAATGTGCGGCTTAAAAAGAACAGACTATTAGAAACTTTGAATGGATTAACACAGTAACCCGAGAAACTCAAGTCTGCTACACATTACTCTCCCCCAGAAAGCTTCTGCCTGTTAGTAATTCATTAATAATAACAGCAATATTATTTCTTGCCACACTAACAGCTCTAAACCTGCAGGATCTCCGTGATAACAGCCAGGGTGAAGCCAGTGCCTATCATGAGTTTTGTCATGGCTCCTCATTGTCAGCCCCTCCATGCAGCGCATGCATGGGGACTGAAATAGCTGTGGCACTCTGGCACAGTGACGTGGAAATAACCGTCTATATTAGTCAGCTCTTGGACCATAATCAAACTTCCACTGCACCTTCACACGGTCATCACTCCTTGAATCCCCATGCGAGTGTCACAATCTTAATGCATGAGGTGGACGGTGAAATAAAGTTTACTACTCATGGGTGCCGGGTCATGAAGTGTCTGTTTATGCTCTGAGGTCAAGCGTGTATTCAACAGAGGCATGAGGAAAATTAAATGTAAAGATGATAAGAGATGTCTGGTGCTATTTGAGATTATTTTTTTAAACCCAAACCCACCTTATTGTGGCAAAAGTTTAATTTCATGAAATATTAATGATATCTGAGGAATCCTGCCCCATTAACATATTTCAAATGATAAATAAATAAACGTGATCTGACGTCTACTGAATCTTTTTGGAAACACGAAGACCATCTGATATAAAGTTTAAAAAGAATCCAACATAAGATTTTGTGCAAGCAGTTCAGAGACAGCGTGTAAACCCAGGACCGTGATGCACATGAAAGTTTTCACAAAAACACCAAGCCTTCCTCCTGTAATAGGACCTTATTTTGGTTAGAGATTATGTTAATATTGTTGGCATGTACAGTAAAATTTCCGATTTGATTTCATTTAGCACCGCTTTTATTCGCTCAGGTCTGTTTCTGTAAATACAAGACGAGTGATTGCATTTACTAGCTACAGGTCTTTGTATCTATCCTCAAGAAAATCAGCGTTTTAGGAGCAATATAGCTTCTTACAATCATAACATTCATTAAAAATCAAACTTATAAATATCAAATACTTCGGCCATTGAAACAACAGATGAAATACTTCATATTTTAGTAAATCTCGAAAGATGTCGACCTTTCTGAGGGATATTAGTTGGATTAAAATGATACATAATGTATATCGTATCTATTAGGTGACACAGCACCAAAAATTATGCCTTCAAAGCGGACTTTAACGCGTCCTATTAAATGACTTCATGTTCATATTTAGTTCCTTTTGGATCGATTTACAAAAAAACATTTTAGCGCCACGAGATTAGAAAGAGCTGATGTCTGTTTGTGTCGGCGCAGTGACTGATAGAGAAGTTCATTACAGAGTGTTGAATGTGCTCAGCCTAATGAGGATCCATCAGTTCAGTTGAGACAACATGGCCTCCTAAAGAGAAATCAATCACTGCTGCTGCTACTTAAAAAAGACTGCTCCACCTCTCAGGTCCTTGATGTATCTAAAATAAAATAAAATAAAATAAAATAAAATAAAATAATAGATTCTAAAAGAAATTGCAACTTCAGGGAATTAAGACTAACAGATGTGCAGCAGGAGCTATGAAATTACATAAAAACAGACATTAATGTGCTTCTAACGCCTCACTGAAACTCTCTAAAAAAAAATATGCTTTAAAAAAGGTCTTCTAAGTCCAAAAAAATGAACAGAAATATTTTTTATGATAAAATTTCAACGTTTCATCAGGATATATTTTTAGTCAAAACAGCCGCCTGACCGTAGGTTTTTTTAATGACCTTGTTCAATAATCTTTCATGATGTTTAAACAGTAAAGGCCACCTTTGTTTTAATTTTAGCGTAATCAAATGATTTCAACAGCTGTTGCTCTACATTTTAATAACAATGATTCAACCTGGATTCCAGCTTTCGTATAAAGCGATTTATTAGGTCAATATACTTTACAGTTGTCTCTTGTTTGGTCGTTAATTCCTTCACATTTTTTTTTGTTCTTCCACAAATAGCTTTAAAAGGTGGTTTCTACACTTGCCAAACAAAAAACGCCTTAAGTTACATGCAAATGTCTCCAACAAATTGTACGAAACACAAAACAAACAAACAAAAAAATTAATCCAGAATAGCTTCACCAAATGAGGACATGCACATAACCAACAAAACAGTTTGGTCCTACATATAAATACTTAAAAAAATCTTTACAGTCGCATCTCATAGTGCTCATTTGTACCAGTTTTTACCCATTTATATTTACATATTAACAGAAACAATAAATAAAAATGAGAGCATATTGCCAAATAATTGGTCTGTCTGTGAGTAAATCCTCTTCTCCCTCAGACAAAATAATTGGATCATCCTTTTTGTGCTTCATGCGTTCAACAAATCAGTGGAACCTAGAGTCAAGTGTTTCTAATAATATTCTTTTTTTGATTTTCATCTGAGTTCATGGCCTGGTCCCTTGCTCTATTTGTTGATGCTGACTCCTCACAGCGAACCTGTTGACGTGCACCGGGATGGGGACCACAATTTTGGGATTTCTCACCGGTTCTCCCGACCGGTTGTTGACGTTGCCCGCTTTGATCCGTTTCCACTTGGCCCTACGGTTCTGAAACCAGATCTTCACCTGCACCTCGCTCAGTTTGAGTGCGTGTGCGATCTGGGAGCGTTCAGTCAGAGAAAGGTATTTTTTACAGTGAAACTCCTTTTCGAGTTCGAGCAGCTGCTCGCTGGTAAAAGCTGTTCGTCTCCTCCGGCTCTTCCCTGCTGAGCTGCCGGTCGGTAGCGCCTCCTGCGAGCCCGTTTTTAGTTTGCTCTTCTGGGACAGGGCGCCGCAGTTGTTGCCGTCCGAGAAACTTTCGTTCTCGCTGTCCGCGGAGCTGTCCTCTCGGTCGCTGCAAACTGTGTCTGCTGATTTTAGGTCCAGCTTCTCGTCGTCTGAACTGTAGAGTTTGGTCTCGCCTAAAATGCGAAGATAAACAAAGAACACACGAAAACATACGCATTTAGTGATTTTATAGTTTATGAGCCCGCAAATCAGCGGTGACAGCTGCAGATGTCTCACAACGTTGGACGACACTTGGTGTGTTTTGGGAAAAAATAAAAAAAGGCTGGCAGAGATCATGTGAAAGAACTTTTAAAAAAATAAATAAATTTCAGAAGAAAAAAAATCACATCAGTCATGCTGAATCATCACAGCGGTTTGTTTGTGGTCACTCAGTTGTTCCATGAGTTTCCACTGCAACTGAGAAACGTAGAAAATGCTGCATCCACATATAGACTGGAGTTATTCTTGGCATTTAGCTCTGTTTTATGCTATAATAAAGACTGGTTCAGAAAACATTTCAAATACGGCCTTTTAAAATAGCAAATGTGCCTGTAACGGCAGTTCCCTCATAAAGCTTCGCTCTATGCTGCATACTCGGGATTTAGTAAAATGCATTTTTAATCAAGAGCTCTAAATGTGAAAAGATGAGATTAACTAGAAATATACACTATACCTGCTAATTCATCTTCACCCAAGAGGCCACTAATCTCCGCTTTATCGCATTTTACGCACAGTGGTCACTTTTACGCGGCAGCCCCGAGGCTTAAATATAATGAAAGAGAATGAGTTGTAGAAGTGGTTGAGCCTACCTGATATTGTCTGAAAAGTTTCCGAGAAGTTGAGCATCTCAGAGCTCTTCTCCCGGCTGTGCAGCTCCTCGGAGTGTGGGCTTTCTTGCCTTCTTGCTCCCGGGTCGGCAGCGCTTAAACGTGGACCAGGCAGCTCTTGTGGTGGATAGAAACTGTCCGGGGGATCCGAGAAACTTGGCATCGTTGTTGTGAGCGCAACCATGGACGGCACCCCCTGTCCCAAACTGGCACAGAACGTGTTGGTGAGTCGTCCCGCAAAAGAAGCCAATGGCGCGAGTGGAGGTATACCAGACGATAAAGGGGAATGGGATAAAGCTTGTGGGATAACCAAAGGTCTGTACGGCATGAACATAGGATAGCCCGTGTAGAGCAGGTGTCCCGGTCTGGGCTGAGGGGTCCCTATCAGGGAATCGATTGAAAACGCCGTCCCTTGCCCGCCTGGTCGCTGCATTTTGCAGGCAAACACTTTGGTTCGGTGAAAACTTGAAAGCAAATGTCCTTCCGTCGACGACGAGCAAAACTTTCAGTTTAAAGAGAGCGTGAATTGAAAGTAGATCCTCTGCTGTGTTGTCATCCCTGGAAGTAGACCTCTTCTTCGGATATCTGCGCTCTAAATGCTTCAGTCAGTCGGACGCTTTGTTGTGTGCACCAGCGCTACCTTTTCCCTCTTATTTGTCACACACTGAGACATAAACACACGCTCCCTCTTTCTATCTGTCCCCTCTTTCCAACTCCTCCCTTCACCCCTCTCTGATGCACAGTGTGTGTGTGCGCGAGGAAAGAGAGGGCGAGAGCGCATTGGTTATCATCTGCAATACAAGAAGAATGAAAAGGGGGTGTTTCCCTGGGGGCTCATCCATCTTCCTCAAATTACGCTTCATTTCCTTATTCAGCCTCTGACTTTTTGGCCGTCTTGAGAGGCGGTAGTTTCCCAGTGGAGACCAAATAGACGAGTCACCCCCCTCATCCACCCCCCCTCAAGCCCTCCTCCCCTTTTGCCAGGTTCACCATTGACTGCAAAACGGTGTGAGAGACTGTTCCAGCCCTTCCCCTTCTATAATCGTTGACCACACCAACCCAATCAGCTATTATTAATTTTGATTGATGATAAGTAATTACTCTGGATTCAAGGGACAGCATAAAACAACGGTGGCTTTTGTTGAAATATTGGGACCGATGGGCATCAGAGTCGGGAGGGAGGAGAGGCAGATGTTTCTCCCATTCTCCGCGGCTAAAAACAATGCGTTTGGCTTCAGAAAGAAGAAGTGCCACGACAATCGCTCCCCGGAGAGAGAGCAAGCGAGAGAGAGAGAGAGAGAGAGAGAGAGAGAGAGAGATGCTGCGTGCGAAATTAGATTAAGATAAAAGCCGTTTGTGAGGTCAACTTCAGTGTGGACACAGACTCACAGTGGCTAAAGTCACTAATCCCCAAATCTAAATCTATAAATCTATAAACTTTAATCTCTTTTGCTGGCCATATGCCAATTAAAACAACTTGTGATTTTTTCCTTTTTTTTTTTAGACACTAAATAAAGCACTAATTTTACTGTGCGCTTTTGGAAAAGTAATTTGTCCCTGATCAAAGTCGCATGGGGTGGGAAGAAAAAAAATCTCTTTTCTTAAGCACTGGTTTAATCGCAGATCATCTCACCTTTTAAATGGCAATGGGAACTGATGATGATTAGCCCTATTGAGTCCTGGGTGCCCGGGCTCTCCAACTGGTCGTCTGATTGCATGAGGACATAAACATATCACCACCGACTCTGATTAGCAGTGGAGGGCCAGGGCAGGCTAATTCTTATAATTGCAAGTGACTTCAGCAGCACCTCGCTTTGATCTACTGAAACCATTTGCCGAGCTCGTCTTCCTTTCTTTTTCGTGTTATTCTGAGTTTACATTGCTGCTCTTTGCGCGCTTTGTGAACGAAATTCTGTAATTGCCTGTTTCTTTTCTTAAAGACCAATCAAAACTGTGTTAAAATAGGGCCTGTGTTCTCAACCTCTTTATGACTAAAAAAAGTTTTATACGGCAGGGATATAAAAATGATACCGAACCTCTATCTGCTGTCTGTAAATTCACATTAAAGCTGTCCCCCCCCCGTGTAATAATTTTAAAAAGGTCCAGATCGTCTCCATCTAAACTTTTCCACCCAGTAAGTGATGGAATAGAAGAAGCGCTCTTTTTTTTTTCCGCCTGTGCCGTTCTAATCTCCTAAACCAAATCTAAAAATAATTTCACAACACACATTCAAATATCTCTAAAAGTTATTCAACATATTTCTGTTTATTTGATTTCAATTTTTAATTTTTGAGGGCATACTGGTTTGGATACCGGTGCTTCCTAAAATATTTTTGTGTTATAAATTACTAATTTCCAGAAAAACGCGGCAATGACAAAACAACCAGTAAACACTGAGAGAGAGAAAAATGACTACAAGCAAAAACATGACAGAAAAATATAAAAACATGAAACATGAAAAGAACAATGACCCGATCATGCAGCAGTGGTGGAAAACTTTATTTTCATTTCAAGCCTGTTTTATTCATATATATAATTACAGGCATCTCGGTGAATCAAACGATTAATGCAAATATTTTGATGGCAATCCTCCATGTGAAAAAACATAATTACTATGCTCCCTAGCGCTGACCTATGATAATAATTATGTATACAATTTAAAACAAGTCGTCCTTTTTAAATTAAAGTGTAAAAGTAAGAAAAAAAGAAAAAGTGATCAAAAAAAGTAAAGAAAATATAAAACAATACAGCTGCAGCCCCACTGCATAATTTATTAATTCTAGTCTGTAGCGCCCTCTTGTGGTGCAACACCAAACGTGTTTCTGCGCCGAGACATGGATCAAAACATGACAGCAAACGACTCTGCGTCTGCCTCCTGAAAATCTTGTGTGGCAGCATGCACCCTAAAAAATCTGCGTATTGATTCACATTGTTGGACTTTTATCACCATCGATATTTGGTACACAGATTCACACTCAGATTGCACTTTTAGTGAATGTATCCTCTGAAATCCAGGAGAAGGTAGTTCTTGATGAACTTGGGCAGATCGAGCTTTGGGACCACTTTGTGTACCCGGCCTTCCAGGAATTTCCTGAGGCTGCAGCGAGCCAAGTGTTGCAGGGAGCGAGGAGTCATTTCCAGGGAGAAGACTGACTCATAAAATTCTTTGTATTCCTTTTTTGGACAGAAACACACAAAAAATAGATTTAACTGATGAACTGATACTTGATTGATGGCTCTATATCGATGCTATGATATTCTGAGTTTAGTTTTGCAATCAGCTTATATTTAAAAATGAATGATTAAAAAAAATCTCTTTCTGAATATAAAATAAAAATAAATTATTTAATGTTCTTTTCATTTTTAAAAGCCCTCATATTTATAAAGAAACTACAATATTTTTCTCTACCTAAACGGCTGAGATGGGTCACTTTAAAAGTATTCATTTAAAGACAATGAAGAATAAAACATTTTACTAAACAAATTAATAATAATAAAATAAAAATGGTAAACCTAATTCATAATTTCACATTTAAAAAGCTTGCCTTAAACACCTCTTCTGACACAGACTCAACCCAGGTGTCCGTGACTTTGAGGTGACTGTAGGCATTCAGGAGAACCTCAATGGTGCGTGGCGATTTGGAGCAGTGCATCAAAACCTGCAAGGTGCATCACAACTCAGAGCAAAGCAGTACGATTTATACAATCAACATTTAAGTTCATGAGCAAGCATGTGACTCCATAGAACTGAAGAAATAAAGTAATTAAACACTTGTGAAATGAACAGATTGGTCTTCCCTCCAGGGGTTTAACTGGAAATTATGCAATTAGTGCTAATTAATCTCCTATTAACACTTGCCTAATTAGGAACCAGGCATTTTGTGTAGTGCACGTGGGTTCACTGATAGTTGTAGTCTGTTTCCCGCTGAGAGTGCAACACTTCATGTTGTGCCATGAGATGGTAATGATTTGAATGTGAAGTTGTGAAGTCTGGAATATCGCAAGGAACAGTGTAGTGTTTCAAAGAAATCTTAGTCAAGGTGTTACATGTGCAGTACTTGCTAATTATGCAAAATGAGCCACCTTGATGAATAATTGGTGTATGCTGTAGCCGTGATAGCATGCTTCTGCACACGTTTTATTCTAATTCCATGTAATATTCAAGCATTTGGGTCCCTACCTTCGGAAGAGCACCGGGCCACACCCGAATGGAGCCGTGGTTGAGCAGAGAGCGGACAATCCTCTCGGGACTATGGGAAATCTTGTAGGCCACCACCTTCAGGATGTTGTGCATCGGAGCTTCACCTCCATAGTCCATGTTGTTAACACTGGCCCCATTTTCCAGCAGTAGATCCACTATGTCTGGGTTCGCATTCTTACAGGCCATGTGCAAAGGAGTGCGTTTGTCCTGTTCCTCAGTGTGGATGTTGGCCCCTGCGTTTATCAGTATCTGACACACCTTGAAATAATTACGGAGGTCCTGTGCCTCCTGGGGCTGTGAGCAAGCAGAATTGAGGGAGGTGAGACCCTCATAGTTCTGTTTGTCCACAGCAGCTCCATGACGCAGGTACAGCTCAGTGTGGTCTGGGAGGCCATTCCTGGCAGCCACATGGAGAGGAGTGTCATATTCATCTACAGTGCAGCCGTTGATTGCAGCTCCATACTGAAGGAGATACTTGGCACATCTGCAGACAGGATTAATAGAATCAGGTAGATCAGTTGTTCCTACACTTTAGATTTTTTTTTTCTCTTTCAGATTCAAAGGCATTCTAATGCATTATGCTTGGTATATTTTTTTGTCAGCTGGTTATATTACAGCAAAATTTACAACTAGGGGCAGCAGCAGTCCCACATTTAATATATTTTACTGTCACTTGTAGCTTCACCTCCTGCTCCTGGAATATGTAACTCCTGAAGGAGGAAATGACAGACATAACAAAATGTTTACTCTGCAATAAATACACCTTTTGCTCAGGTAAATATACTCAGGGGTTTTGTTTGCTCTTATATAACCTTGCAGCTACAAGGATACAAATTCAAGTACTGGTGTTTAAGACTGACTGCACTAGATGAGGAATGGAAATACCCTTACATAGTTTTACTGGATTTCACTTACTCAAGGGATTCATGGCTTGTACAAACATGCAAAGGCATAAGGCCGTCCTCTGAGACAGCATTGGCATTGGCACCGTGCATCAGCAAGAGTTTGGCACACTCTGGTTGGCAGTTTTCACAAGCCTCGTGCAGCGCAGTGGTGCCGCCAGGTGCTAGGTCAACATCTGCTCTGCGCTGCAGCAGGAGCCTCAGGCAGTCCGTGAAGCCTCGACCAGCTGTGATGTGAAGCGGTGTCGTCAGCTCCTGCTCATAAGTCAGTGACCACAGTCCTGCCAACAGGGAGCAAAAGTGTCATGAAGACAACATTGAACTCAACCCATAGGAAGACTGTCAAAGTATACATGTCACATATATGCTTCAGCAGATATAGTATACAGCAGGGGTGTCAAAAATAAGGCCTGGGGGCCAGAATAGGTATGGTAAACACTTCAATCCAGCCCGGTGGATGGCTTTTGGAAAGTATTAGAAAGGGAGGACATTTTTGGATTTTTAACTGTATTTTTATGTTTTACAGCTTTTCCTGCTATAAACTAATAGACATAGTTAAGTAATAGATAAAGAATGAAATGACAGAAGTACCTGTTTTTTATTTTCTACTATAGAAATCTTGGTTAAAAAAGAAAACTTTCAGTGGAACAAAAACTTTAGGTTTTTAAATACATGATAGTCTGAGCCACCAGGCATTTTTCTGTACTTTTACACATTTATCATGCAGAAAAACTGAGTTGTGGTGTTGAAACTACACTTCTTTATCTTATATCAAGGTACCTCTGGGATCAGATGTTTGGTTAAACATCCTTACACTGACAAAGTTGCGTTTCCCCCGTCTCGCCCACTTAAAATCAAAGTGGACTGTATGTAACCCTCAATGTAATTTGACATCCCTGGTATAGTGTAACATCTTAATGTACTCATGATAACATGTTTCATCAAAATCTAGTTTAATCTTGCATCAGCAAGATTAAACATAAAAATCAAGGACCTACTCAGGCCTCTGTAGTTAAATCTAAAGTTCTTCCACTCCTCCAAGTTGCTGGTGTCATAAATTGCATCAATAAGGTAGCCATACTCATCATCATCCACGATACCGAGGATAGTCAGCTCATCGCCCACGAGCAAAGAGTTCCAGAACTGCAGGATACAACCTGTGGCCTTGGCTGTGGCGATCACATCTTCTCTGTATTTCTTTTGTTTGCGCCACTTCATTCTAGGTGCTACGTAAGCCATATTACAGCGAACTAGTTTGTTTTTAAAATGTGTTAGTTGTGAGGTTTCTCCTGAAGCACCACTTATGCAGGTTGTTTGTGCAGACAGGGCTATTTCAGGGAGGTGTTATGTGATATTGTGCTTGACCCTTTGAACCAGTGGCATGAGAGCCAATGACTGTGCATCGCATGTAACCTGCCTAATTATCCAGCTAATACAGTTTTGCAGTCTAAGAAATTAGAAGTGACACATCATTTTAGCTACAACAAAAAAAGTCCTTCATGATGTTTTTCCAGTGACGAAACAAGTTATTAAAAGCGGACACTGACTCAGTCTTCAATGGAAGGGTCACAACTGAATCTAATGGATTGTCCTGTTGCAGAGAACAAACAGATGACTCTCAGGTCTGATTATGTGGTGGGCATATGATGGTTTCTATAAATATCTCTTCGGGTTCTGTGGCTATAAATATTGCATTGATTTATCAAGCGAGAGGTGCCAGATGCAGGTTGCTCAGCAATGCACAGCAGTGATTTCTTTATATGTTTTTGCCTTTATTTTTTTCGTGAAATCACAGGAAATATCTGTTGTGTTGAAACCATACTTCTGATTTTGGTTGCCAATCTCGAGAAAATACAGTCCAATTCATGCGACTTCTTAGATCACTGATGAAGATGGATGTTGTCTCTTACCTTCCCCTCTGGCAGCCCAGCGCATTTCCCCTCCCTGTGGCTCAATGATGAGGTTTGCTGTGGATCCTCTAGGAAAAAAGTGCTGCATAGCCTCCAGGTCTCCTGTATACAAAGCATTGTGGATGACCACATCGTGGCAGACAGCTGGTGGCAGGGACTTCAGCAGTGCTCTGTTGTTGGCCTCCTTCTTCAGCATATAGCTACTCAGATTATGAGAGGCAAGTTGCTTGCTGTACTTGTATCTCTCTAACGTGTCCTTGTCAAGTTCAAGAGAACGCAAGGCCATGGACGTGAAGACAAAGCTGCCTCTCGACATGCTTGTTGTGCGATATGTGTATGATTATGTCTAACAAGTCCCCTCTCTCTGTTTCTGTTGTTATTTCACTCTCTCTGGCTGATGTCCACTTTGTACCCGCCGGCTGTTCACAGGGTTGATTCACCGAGTTGTTTTGGTATTCGGCATGAGACCCTCCCTGCAGCGTGACAAGTAAATGCTATTTTTATGTCTCACACGCAGCCACTCAAACCTCTCCTGTTTGCCTCCAGCAAAGTTATAAAGTCTCTCTGTTAGTCTGCTAGTATCAAACCCAGTGCATGCTGTTTTAAAAGTAATACAATATTTACTAAAATTACATGTAATTTAGCAAAACTTTACCAAAAGGAGGCTTAAAAACTACTGAACTACCCTACTTTAAATTTATTGAGCATAAGTCTGAAAAGTCAGTGGATGTGAACCTTTTTGTGCACTGTTCACCGTCATTGTTTTAACAAAAAAAAACAAAAAAAACATGTTAAAAAATAAAAAATCTCCAGACCTGTAAGGACAGATTTTGCCATGACATTTTTCTTAGAGGAAGAGCAAATAAGAATGCCCTATTTGTAAGCCCCTGAGTAGCTAGCAGAATGCCTTTTTCAGCTCAGTATTTTTTTTCCAAGAGCTTTAATGGATTTTATGTATCCACATGGCTCCCTGCATTAGAACATTAGGCTGAATGACTGGCAACCGCTGTGTCACTCTGCCCCACGTGTAGTGTTCTGATGGCGGAGGGACGGCACATAATTAAGCCTCTTAAGCCTACTCGCTAGGCATCTGACAAACATCTCTTTTGACTGATGAACAACCATTTTCCAGTTGTAGAAATTCTACCCAGAAAAAAAAACAAAACAAAAAACCCCCAAAACAAAACAGATCTCACAGCTCTGTAGACACCAAGGATGGAATTTCATGTCTTCAAAGGGTGACCTTCAGTTTGACACCATCAGCATCACCATCTAATTTTAGCAGTATCTGATACATTGCGTATCAAAAACACACTTTTTAAGGTGTACTTATCCGCCTTCGTGTTGGAGTCTATTAAGATGCCTGCAAGCTCTGCGGAAAACAAAGTTTGCGCCACAGGTGGAGGAAAACGCGATATTGGTGAAGAGGTTTTACCTTCTTTTCTACTCGAAAACACAGAAGCAGAGCCGCATCTCATCTATACCTTAACGACTGTTCTGGTATGGAAATCAAGGTCATTTATTTTATGTTACAGTTGGTAATAGATGCCACATTAAACTGAAGGCGAGTAAGAGTTTCAACTTTGAAAACACACATTACCAGAGAGAGACTAGGAATATTGTTTTTGCGGCTGGAGTACATCCTTTTAAATGATATACATAATGAGTTTATAATATGCATCTGGGCTACCTCCTCTCTACTTTGATGTCTTCCAAATGGCCCGGGTGTCATCAGCAAAACATGTAGGCACTTTCCCGCCTCATTGACTCCCAAATGTATTTTAAATATCATTCCTGGTAACGCAATTATTTAAAACGCTGAACTAAACACTTACTAATGGGGAAAAAGACAGCCACTTCGATAAATTCATTTCTCAAATGGTGGGCATTCGTGTTTCCTTTTTTTCCCCTTTTTCTCTCTCTGTGAAGCGGAGGCAACTCTGATGATAACAAAAAAAACATCAGCAGCAGTAACACCCCCTGCCCTCACAGCCCCCTGTGGACATATTAAATCTATGGTTTCCTCACATTACCCACCAGTAGCTGCTTCTCCAAGGCTTTCTGCATTGTGGTCAACCACCTTCCTATCCCAAGGCAGTCAGTAAGAGGCTGGACATCAGCAACGGCCCTGATGAGAGCGAGGCACTTCATTTATGCAATCATAGGCAATTAGTTCCCTCTGATTATGAGGCTCTTAATGCTATTTTGAGTACTGTGTGCCACAGTACTACAGAAAGAAATTAAACTATAGCCCCCCCCTCCACACTGAGCAGTCATTTAATATACTGGGAACATAATGAAATGTACACAGTAATTACAGTAATATTAAATGCTAATGGGTTTGCAATTGGCTCTGCTGTTAGTTTAAGAGAGTCAGAAAGACAGTTCAAGTTTAGACACGGATCAATTATCCATCAGGTGTTTCTTATCTTAGTGGTTTATGTGTTATTTCATGTTATTCCTATCAGAAAAAGCGAGATCAGTGCTTGAGCAACTCTGTGCTGGTTAATACGCTAGATACACATTTCAGCACACGTCTCTGCCATGAAGTTTGCATTCAGGTCGTGATAAGAGACGATAGACAAGTTTAATTGGTTATTGACATTATCTAAAGACAAGCTAGCTGTTGCATTTACTGTATGTATTTTCTGCAGGTTCCGATTTTAATCCGGGCTCACTTGTTCTAATTTTCTTTGCATCACACTGTAGTCCATCCAGTCGTATTAAGCTAGGCACACACAATCTGCTTTGCATATTTCATGCCATTAAACATCTTGGATAACTAATCAGCAATGCTTTGCTTCTATACATGTGACACATAAAAGTCTACAACTGGGCTTAGGCGAGGTTTCCTGTTTGCAAATTTTCCTCAAATCTCATCACAATGCTTGAGATGTTGGTGAAGAACCTAAATGAATTTATAGAGCCTTGAATTGAACAGTAGCCCCAGACCATTCAGTGGAAGCATGATTACTTTTTCTGTATTCTTTCAGCCCTTAGCCCACTACCTATAATGTATTGTATGGGTCTTTGCAGATTCCAATTGTCTCTCAATGCACTGATCACCACGCAAATAGCCCTCTGTTTCATCATGACAATTGAGAGGTTCATATTTCAACCTAATAGTCCTGTATAACTTTAACCATCTATCACAACCTCATTTCATTGCGGTTGCAGTTAATACGCGCTTCCCTGCCAAGTGGAACATTTTCTAATGATGCACTCTCACATGAAAACAAGGCAAGTCATCCCAGGCTCTGCATCACTCACTAATGCACCCATCCATAATGTGTTCATAGCAGTCTGCCTAAAGGAGACAGCGATGACTACTACTAGGCATGGGCATGAGAGGGGATATGGGGAAGAGTGCAAGACACAAAACCTAAATGGCCACGATTATTATGAACAAAGTCACTGCCATTAAAGGCCGTATCACCCTCATAATAACATCTGTAGATTTCATATCATTACCAAGAATACTAGGAAATATCTGAGATGGTATCTCAACAATAACAGTCAGTGGCGGGAGTCGCACGCAACCTGCATTATCACAGTAAGTCTGGCTTTGTAGGATGTTGATAAGTGCAGTCTAATAGGTGTATGTAAAGCCCGATGTAAACACCATCCTAATTAGAGAGACCTTTATCAGTTCCGCCGCTTTATGCAGATTGAACTGGTGCAAACGCTAGTGTCATTATCCTGTAATCAAGTAGCATTCAGCTGATGGTGCTGTCTCTTAAAAACCTGATTATAATGCATAACAAGGACACAGTGTTGCTTTATCTCCTCTGTTAGTTTATAAATATTTCAATTTTAAGGATGACCTAGCCAGATAAAGATCTTGCAGGGGTTTGTATGAACTTCACCATAAGTGAAAAGATTGCTGTATTTTAAAATATAAGTAAACACAGTAGTGTGTATTTAGTCAAAAACAGCAAAAAAAAAAAAAATTGACACAATACCAAACTTCGAAACTTATATGAAAAACACCACTAATCTTTGTTTTGAAGATATTTCTATATTTCAAAAAGATTTATACCAGGCGAATAAAAAAAATATAACTTTGGACATTATTTTTTTTCTTTGTTAAGTTTTCCTTCTATTGAGTAATTGCTCTCTCTCTATATATATTATTTTATAAAATTATGATCTCATTTTTTCCCATTATCATGATGGACAAAACTTCAGAAATAATTTTTAAAAATTATTTCTTTTACTTTGTTTTTTTTTTTCTTCTACTTTCTGGTAGCTGGACAGACACAATGCAATCCGGAAATGAGTTCAAATGATTAGTGACCAAAACCAAAGACACTTTTTTTTGTTTCAGTACCTGGCAGCAAACACTCACACATGTTAAATAAACCTTCCTTCCTTCTTTCATCGTCGTCAGGGTTAACAGGATGACTTGCTAGCTAGCTAAGCTATAGTTTAGCTAATTTTCGCACTTTTCATAATTACAACCGCCCAGGTGCTTCTGACAATATTGAAACTGTTATGACGATGATGATGACGATGTCTGAAGTGAAAAAGAGACTATTATTTGTGGGCGTACAGACTATGAGGTCTTTAATCATTAAAGAAAGTATAGGTTAAAAAAAAACAAGGCGATATTACCTGGCAGTTCAAGTTCAAGTTTACATGGTAACGCTGGAGACACCTGTTCAAGTGCCCACCTGTGCGTGCTGCTGCTGTAATCTGCATCTGTAATCTGCCTGTAATCAGAAAGAAAGTGTGATGTCATGTTTTAATCAGAACCATGCTTTCAATAGGTTTGTTATGGACAGCATCCAGCAGACATATACATCCATACATCATTCAGACTATACTGGTGGAAAATGGCAGACCTCTACCACACTATGTTTGCTTATGGTGAATTAAAGCATTGTGGTAAGAGCTTGATTGCGAGCGTCTTAATTTGGACATTCTTGATATAGAGAGAAATGTTCAAGCTCCCCGACAAAACATGATAGCGTTCAGTGCACTAATGGATTGCTACGGTATAACTTCTAAAGGGTTATTGCTGCTGCATTGACTTTATTGGTTTTTACTAATAGTTATCAAGAAGGTGAAAGGCAGGTTTTAATATTTAAATGGGGGAGTGCTACTGGCTTCCAAATGAGTAATTTCTGTAGTTTCTAGTTTGCCATCACACTGCGGTACACAACTTATGCAAGGCTGAAACACACAAAAGTCCCCTTTGAAGGTGCATCTGAACGAGACAGATGCAATTACCCCATCTAGTGGCAACACCAGCCTTGATGGCTTTACTTTATTGGGGGAGGAAAAAAGAAATAAAACCATTGCTTTGTGAATTATTTTAATGACCAGCTTTCAAAATGCCAACTCTCAAGTTTAAATTCCTCATCATAACGCACTGGAAGTTTTCACTTGGAGCTGGTGTACTTGGTGACGGCCTTGGTTCCCTCAGACACGGCGTGTTTAGCCAGCTCCCCGGGCAGCAGCAGCCTCACCGCAGTTTGCACCTCTCTGCTGGTGATGGTGGAGCGCTTGTTGTACTGAGCCAGGCGGGACGCTTCTGTGGCAATCCTCTCGAACAGGTCATTGACGAAGGAGTTCATGATGCTCATGGCTCTGCTCGAAATCCCCGTGTCCGGATGAACCTGAGGGCAGGAAGAAGGGTTGCCATGCCATTTAATTAGAGGACAAAGAAAACCGAGGCAGCCATAAGGTTCGTTGCGCCTTTCTTCTTCTTCACCCACCTGTTTCAAAACTTTATAGATGTACATCGCGTAAGTCTCTCTTCTTTTGGCTTTTCTTTTGGCTTTTTTCTCAGTTGAACTCTTCCCCTTCTTTTTGGATGCGTCGTTAGTCATGTTAACCAGTCAAAACTGCTATATCCACTTATTCAGGAGCGGTTTTCCCAATCTTGGCTGACGGGCAGCTGTTTATGTAGCGTGCCTTAATTAGTGATTAATTTACTTCACCTGGTTTGCTTCTGTAGGCTAGACTGATAGACATCAAAGTATAGCCAAAAACTGACCATGAGAACGAATGTTTATCACATTAGTATTATTCTTATTTTTTTCTTCGTATTCTGTGTTTTAGTGGCTTTATTTATTTATTTATTTATTTTGCAAGTGGAAGTAGATTTCTATATTTAGGATGTTGCACCTAACAATGGTGTCCACTGGGTGGCGGACTTGCATTAGTTTTAAAGACTCGACATGCGCTTGAAAGCGGATTTCTATACTTGCTTTTGATTTAATTGCAATCCACTTTAATCTTCCTTCTGCCTCGTGGGTCATTAAATGTACCAAACATGTGGATGCCATTAAGCATCATAACAGTAATCAACAACACCTTTGAGCTCCATTTGCAGTCATATCCAGTGTTTAGGTGACAATCAGCCACACATGAAAGGTTATACAGTTTTCCGATAGATTAATGCGCACTGAGGCTGTGTTTATTAAAAATGCATGCCATTAT
Source organism: Oreochromis aureus (assembly GCF_013358895.1). NCBI lineage: Eukaryota > Metazoa > Chordata > Actinopteri > Cichliformes > Cichlidae > Oreochromis > Oreochromis aureus. The sequence continues at coordinate 18,632,362 of NC_052959.1, forward strand.
GAGCAAGGTTGAAGCTTTAACCCCAGCCCCAAAGCCCAGGGTTCATTTTGTTCACAGTAGTACTTTTTTTTAGTGTGACAAAATTAATTCTGCACTCTTAATGGGGCACAGTGGTGCAGAGGCTCGGTACCCCCAGGTGGCCAGCTGGCAGTCTTTGCCATCTCCTTGTACCTGTGTAGGTTTCCCCTAAGCGCACCACCCTCCTCCCACAGTCTAAAATATGCAAGTTAGGTTCACGGGTGACTCTTAATTGCCCAGTCTCTTTGTGGCTGTACTCCACCAGTGCTTTAAAGATAATATAGCAGAGTGAATGGATAGATTGAAAAAAAAAAAATTCCAATGTGATGCTAATGACTGTTTCCTGCCACATCCATCCACCCATCCATCCATCCTTTCGACTTCTCCCGACACTTCCCTTTTCACATGACAGAATCAGATGTTATATTTTATGCTTCAATTGAACTTTTACAAATGCAAAACTTACATTATTTATGATGATTTTCATGATTACTGCTCTCATTTGCAAACAGAAATCATGTGTTTAAATATGGACTGCTGTACAACAGGAATATATTCCAACTAACTGTTGACATTTCCTTTTTCTTTGTGTTTATTTTGAAAAACTTGAATTGGAAAACTTTTCATTTGAGGAGTTATACAACTATTACCGCCAGAAGGACAAATTAATGGTAGCAGGTAATAGAAGTGAGCCCATAGTAGGTTTTTCACTCTTCTCTTTTGATGCTAAATACTGAATATATTTCAGTCTGTGCTGGTGTAAATGTGTGATTGTGGCTGTTTGCTTAGTAGTGCCGTGTTTACATCTCTAAGCTTGTGTTTGATCCTGGGCTCTTTCCATCCCCGATACATGTAAGCTTTTCATGCCGATGATTAAGATTAAATGTTTATGCTCCAGGCCTGTATTTATTCTAGGTATTGTTGTTGTTTTATCTGGAATGAAAAGTTTACCATCTAAATTGGCCTTCAGCATGTGATCTATTCATTAAATAGGATATTCAAGGACGAGTTTGAAGCCACTGTGATTATAAAAACACATCAGCATTTGACTTTGTCTTTAAAGCAGTGCGGTTACTTTTTTATTCTTTGAAATTCTCCGCATTGTTGCATCTTTATGATTTTAGTTGGAAAATGTTTTCTCCATATAGCAATAAGATATTTCCTAGCACTGGCACGCTAGTGAACGTGTTAGACAAAATTGCAGTCGAAAGCTTTATCAATCTTGTCTGATCCGTTTGTGCATACTGGAGGTCTTAGCTTCTGTATCACCAGCAGTTTATCTGTTTGATCGATGAGCTCCAAGGTACAGGAAGTAAACTGAATACAAATGATTCACATACAAATCTCTCTAAACGGCGTAGCATCGTGTTATGCTCATTCATTTCCATCATAACAAAGCTTTCCACAGAATTAAACATGTTTGAGGTGACGTTTTAAATACGTACAATTTATTTCCTTATAGGTGTCTACGAAATGTAGGTAAATTTGCTTTTTCTGAAATAGGCACTTTAGGTTGCTTAAGGCAACTGAATTCTCTAATGCTTGAAAACTCTGGACTACTTTTAAAAAAACTTCAATCTGCAGTTCTGTCAAGTGGTATCTGCTCATCAAAAAGCATACATAATTTATATATAGCGTTCAGCTAAAACATTAAAGTCACTGATGGATGATGTAACATTGCATTGCATTGTCTGCTAGAGAACAATGAGCATTTGTGTGGATGCGACTGACTATCCACCTAAATATTGCTGCAGACCAAGCATGCCTCTATGGCAAAAGCACTCCCAGGTAGCAGCAGCCTCCCCCTGCAGGATACTGGGCTGCACCTCACAGCAGAAACTGCAAAGCATCCAGCTCCAAAAGATCCAACTTGATTGAGCTTCCATACGATGCTCTAATGATGATGATGATGATGACAGGTTTCACAGAGGGCCCACTTCACAGCCACACTACAGGAGACGCCCAGAGGTCTAGTGTCCTAATGTGCCCAAGCTGTTCTGGTGGAAAGTAGACAATATTATGCAATATGAAAAAAAAAGTGTATTGCAGAGAAAAAACATCCATACTATTTAACTTCACCCCCAACCGGGTGTGGCAGGTAGCTGCCCCTCCCTGTATCGTGTCCTACCAGAGGTTTCTTCCTGTTAAAAGGACGTTTTTTCTTTCCACTGTCGCCAAATGCTTGCTCATAGGGGGTCATCCGATTGTTGAGGTTTTCTCTGTATTATTTTAGATCTTTACCTTACTATATAATGCAACTTCAGGCAACTGTTGTGATTTGATCGTGCTACAAATAAAATTGAAGTGAACTGAATTAAAATTGAATTGATCTGAGCTTAAGGATTCACTCTTTATCACTGAACAGATATCTTAGATTTAAAAGTGTCTGTCTTTCTTCTTCTGTTTGAAATTTGCACATTTGTGTTAATCAGTGAATTCTCAGTGTTAACACAAAGTGTTTGAACAGGGCCAAATCTCTTCATAGTGCTACATAATGCCAGTACTTATTCCAGAGTCCAGGAATTTTTCTTCCCCTGTCGCAAGCACACATTGAGCAGTAGCTTACATATGAATCGGCTTTTATCTCAGAAAAGCATTTATGCAAGGTCATTTGCAGCAGCTGCCACAGATTAAGTAGCAGCCATTGGATGAGAAGGCCATCTTTTTGTTTCTGTTGTTTGACAGATTTTTGCTGCTGGATTTTTGCAACTGAGAAGAGAAGATGAGAAAAAGGTGAATCTGTCTGACTGTCACAGACAGAGAGAGACATGCTGGCTGTTGTTTTTTTCTTCTTTTTCTTCACAGTTTAATGTTGCTTAAGGCTATGAAATGTATTTGTTTTATTGTATTCTTTTCTATATAGAGTTTGTTGCCTTTTAGAATGAAGCTCAGCTCGATACCTGCAGTTATTACAGCTCAGGTTGTGTCTCAGTGATGTATACAAATACATCTGTTTGTCTTTCTGTGAACATGCCCACACTTTAACTTTGCAATCATTGAATGAGCAGTCCAAAACCTTGATAACAACACAGCATTTTGTTTTTCTTAACAGTGGTTATAAAGTCTTCAAAAAAGTTAAAACATTTGGACTTAATTTGTCTTATCTAATGGCTAACTTCTGGCATGTGGAGGTGTGTGTGTGTGGGTGTGTGTGTGTGGGTGGGTGAGGGGGGGTTGTTTTACACAAACAAAGTGCGAATAGTTTTAGGTTTAGTGCTATTAAAGGAACTGTGCCAAGCTTATTAAATTATTGAGATAAAAAATCTGAATGGAGCCCCAGTAAATACTGAATCTTACAGTGCCTACTTTTTAAAGCTATTTTTACAGGTTTGTTGTGTTTTACTTAATTTTTTTCAACTTTAACTTTTTTAACTTTTATTTGCTGTAACAAGAAATGTCCTAGCTTTGAATAAATCTTCTCTTATCTTGTCTTAATGAAGAGTACATAGCCTGAAGTAGAAGGATAATTTCCAACATTACTCATGTGTCTACTCTGCAGTGGGCTATTTATCATTAGATGGTTACAGTAACACCATATTTCTGCTGCATTTATGAAATTATAGAACAACAATAACTAAAATTGCGTACTTTTTATTACCAAAAGATGAGAACTGTTGTGAAGTGGAGGAAAAATGTCCTGTTTAGAGTGACTTTGCCAAAGCTCTAGAGCTACTTTGTAGTTAATCAAATGAAAAGGAGGCTGGTTTGATATCCAGTAGAGCGATTAGCAGTATGATACCTTTGAAGATACTAAAAGTAAACAAACAATATGAAAGTTTCAGTTTCATTTTTCAACTGCAAATCAAGCAGACCAGCAGCCAGTGTGAGCAAATAAATGTGTCCAGACACTGTTAAATCCTCTGTTTTCCTTCATTACTTTTTTGTAAAATTCGTAGTTAGAAGGACTAAAGAGTATTTTATGTGCCTACATCCATACTGCCTGCTGTAATTGAGGTTCAGCAAAATTAAGAGGGTGTTTTTCATAATCATGTGATTCTGTTTTTTGTTTTTTGTAAAAGCTACAGGGAGGGATGGACAAGAGAGCCTTAGATTCATTTTGACCTCTTAGTGTGTTGATCTGAGGCAATGGTTCACCAGTCGAGTATCAGTTCCAGCACAAGCTGATTTCCAATCCTTTGCAGAGATTTCAGTTTCCAAATCTTCGTTCCATGCATTCAGCTTAGATTGTGAACTCTGGCATGAAAGAGCAGATTATAAAATTGTGATGCGATTCCTTCTTTTAAACAGCCCTCTGTTGTGACATTTTCAGCAGGTGTTAGTGGAGATCCAGTATGTGAATTATGTTGAAGGTCTATAAAGCTTCGCAGCTGTAGAAAGTGAAAAATGCTTTCTATTCAGATTAAAAATGCGTCTCGGTTATTGAAAAGACATGATAACATCAGAGTTTGGATGATAGAGATCTTAAATCTTTCCAAGCCCTTAAGAAGCCCAACATTTAAATGTAGCATCTGTTCCTGCGGGGATGAAAAAGCGGTTACTCCATATTCTGCAGTGTTGTGACAAAGAGTTTGACTCTTTAAGATATTAGGTTTCAATCACGTTTTAACAACTGAAGCACCAATCTGCTTCTGCACTTTTTGGCTGTTTAACTATTTTTAGACTATAAATAGTTATGCACATTGAAACTATAACCTTGAGATTTACATTTAAAAAATAAACCAAATAAACAAACTCTGTTACATTTATTGACTTTGTTCTTATAGTCACAGCAACACTGTTACAAATGTGCTTGTGCCAACTTTTGAAAACTGTATATTGGAAAACAAAGTGCTTAGAGGCTGGGATCACACTTTTAATCTAATCAATAGTTCAGGCTCTGTTATTGTGTCTTCATCCTGGCACTGCCCCCTCCAGTGCAGTGTTGCATCTTTGCTTCTCATTCTTTACTTCATGATATATGAGCTCTTAAATGTCATCTGCTTTAATACCGTGTCCAGTTGCTAACAGGGTAATCTGTTCTCGGAGGTGCTTGCCAAATCTCCATAACTTGGGCACTGCGTAGAAGGACTTGCTGTAATTGCTCTTTTTTAGCTCTGCATCATGCGGTTTGCTTGTCATGGGAATTTTTTGCTGAACTGTCGTAATTATAGCTCATTACTTAATATCCAGCACCGTTTAGAGTCACATAAAGTGGCAGCTGTAATCGCGTGCTGTTTTCACATTTATTGTCAGACCAGGTAAAGCTGTGTTAAGAGTACTCTGAAGATTGCCAAAGGTTTTGCAGCCTCATTCTTATGAATGAGAATGAACCAGTGTTTGTGACTGTGTATACCTTTTAATCTAAACTCTTACAATCATCCCAGTGATCTGTTACAGTCAGAGCACAAATAATAGAAACTATTTTCAATAAGTCTTCCAGGCGGATGCATATGGTCACATTTCTGGCAATGCTGCAAGCTTTTATGGACGAATATACAACACATTTGGTTTGAGTCCACAAAAACAAAAAGCGATATATGGAACTGTAAACCAGATAACTACCACTTGAATAAAGCATTCCACCGTATATAGAAAAATGGAGGAATATAGATTATGACTTAAAGGTTAATTTTGTCACACATTACTTCATCATTGTTTGTATATGATGAGAAAACAGGTTCTCGTGATCACTAGTAAGTAGTGTTTATGACACAGACACATTATATTGTGTCCCTTATGGCACATAGTCCGAAGCCCAGAGGTGCTTGGGGCCTGGAAATTTTACAGAACATTAGTTAATAGTTTAAAGTCAAATTCAAAGGCTCCTTCAAAGAGAGTACAGTGCTTAGTAGTGCCTTAAATATTACTCCTCCTAATTAATATTCACTGCATTATGCTGTGCATTCTACCATCCACTTGAAAGCCAATTACTGCTGAAAAGTCTCCCACTTTCATGCTGCAACTGCAACAACAGGCATACCTGCTAGTGTGAATTTAGGTTTGTTAATGTTAACACAGGATAATGTTATCAAAATATAGAAAATGGAAATAAATACAGTGTGAAAAGCATTTGCATTTTCTGAGTGTACGTCGAAAAGAGAATGCAGATGTATGCAAGAGTGATGATGAAAATCACTATAAGATATATATGAATATTTATTGAGGTGTGTACAAATGTTTCTATGTTTATTCCATTAAGGGTGATTCATTCTATTTTAAATTCTAATCAAGAGGATTTAAATCTATTGAGGTTTTAAATGATTGTTTGGTTATAGTGAAAATATGTCAGTACTGTTGCTGTTGGTGTCACAAAAGTTTCACTTTAATGTTTTCTGTTTTTCTAATAGAAATGAGTGAAGTTAGCAGTGGTGCAGATCTTTAACAATCTAATGACCTGATTTGATTTGTTAGTGCCCTGATTTCATTCAGAGTCACATCTCGATTCAAAAGGATACTTAAAAGTGAAAGGGACACTATATTTTAGCTTTTATTCTAATTCTCATGGTGTCCCATGTGTGCATCTGGTGCTTGTTGATGGTCTTTTTGTGACTAAAATGAAAAGACAATAAACGTTTCTGAAAGTATTCAGCTTTTGTATTTATTTTCTGCATTATCTTTATCCTGCATGAGAACCACGGTAAAGTGAAAAAGAGTATTTCACCGGACCCTATGCTCTACATGACAGTACATTTAGAAACAAACGTATTGCTTCTTTGAAAGGATGGCTAGAAAGCCTCTTCCCTCTAAAAAGATCATGACAGCAGGGCTTAAGTTTGCAAAGTTGCATCTGAACAAACAATAAGACTTCTGGAACAATGTCCTTTGGGGAGACAAGACCAAAATGAAGATGTTTGAGATGTATGCACAGTGCCACATTTGGCGAAAACCAAACGCAGCATATCAACACAAAAACATCCTGCCAGCTGTCGAGCACAATGATGGAGGGGTGATGACTTTGTGATGATTTGATTTGCAGCCACAGGACCCGGGCACCTTGCAGTCACTGACTCCTCTGTATACCAAAGTATTCTAGAGTCAAACATGAAGCCGTCTCTCTGACAGCTAAAACTTGTCCTGTTACATTGGGTCATGTAACAGGGCAGTGATCCTAATCACAATAAATCCAGACCTCAACCTGATTGAAATGCTGTGGCTGTACCTTAATGGAGCTGTGCATAAACAAATGCCCACAGCCCTCAATGAACTGAAGCAACGCTGTAAAGAAGAGTGGGTCAAAGTTCCTCCACAGCAATGTGAGAGACTGATAAAGTCATACAGAAAACAATTACTTCAGCTTATTGCTGCTAAAGGTGGTTATACAAGCTACTGAACCTTGAGGTGTGCTTAGTTTTTTTACAGGAAAGTATAATTTGCTGACCAGTGTCGCTGGTTAAATATTTCTTTTAAATCAGAAGTGGGTGTGTGTACATGAAGAATCAAGGGAAAAAAGTGGATGCTGTTCTGTTAATGTTCTTTCTCTGCTAGTGGACAACAGCTTCTCTTCTTCTGCATAGGTACTTTGGGAAAGCTATCATTATCCAAAAAGGCGTGCAGAAGCAGGGCTTTTGAAGCAAAACAATATATAGACAGTTATTATTTTTTTGCTCCTCACAGTTTGTGTGAGTTTTTTTTTAAAGTGCATCAGATCGACAGATTGTTTCATTAGTTAGTGCTCAAGTTCAGTGCCCTTCTCCACTAATCTGTCATTGTTGTGGCATTTTTACAAAATGTAACTATTTGCACAGTTAATTATGAAGTCATTAAATGTGAAACAGTCCCAAAATCATTTTAAAATATTGCTTTTCCACCTTGTTCATTTGAACCATCAGTGGGGTTTTTTTGTTTGTTTTTGTTGTTTTTTTGATAGGCTGTATTTGGGAATTAACTCACAATCACAGAAAATAAGAATCACAGTTCTAATGTATTGCATTTTTTCTAGCCATTCTTAAAAAAAAGTAACATTTCATCACATTAACAGAAGCCCAGCCCTTGCAGAGGAGGTTGGGTGTTGTTGCTGAACATGAGTTTTTCTATATATTGTCTTATCAGCAACCAGCAGAATTGGCTGTTTTTAGTGCAGGGACTACCACATCTAATGCTCCCTGCATCCATTATGATCTAATGCTTTGCTGTCACTTTACACAAATATGTATAAAGTACCAGAAGCATTTAGCCAAATTCCTACTTGATTTCTGTTTCAGGCAGTAATTTGACGCCTGGGTGAAGGATTTTTTAGTTTGTCAGTGACTCTCACCTCGCAGTCATTGAGTTGCCTAACCCTGCTCTGTGAGTGAAGCCATATTTAAACTCAGTGAAGGTCTCTAATGCTAAAGCACCATCCATCAATGTGTTTTTTAGCACATTAATCATTATCAGTTCTCACTGTGAATGCAAAGGGGCGCAGCTGAATCGTATTCATTTTCAAATATTGAGACAAGCACAAACCGCTTCTATATCCAAACATCTTAATCAAGCTAATGACATTTTGACAAGGGATAAAATAAGACAAATACAGACGTGTCATGATGTTATGAGTTATTAAAGTGGCTTAATCTTGCTCTCATATTGTGGTGGAATAAAAAAAAATGCAACTGTCTTGTAGTTTGGAAATTGTTATATCGTAGACTTTGTTTTGGTAGACATGTTCAAAGCCTGTGTTGTGATGGGTAGATTTTAAAACGGCAACAGTCTGTCACTTCAGGCATCATGTTCCATTTCCTTCTGTGAGCATTTTTAAAATTGCATCTCAGCTTTGACAAATGTCTTTTTTTTGTGGGTTTATGTGAAATGTATACCTCTGTAGTACTCTGGCTATAGGTTCCTATGGTCTCCACGGTTGCCTGGGCAGAATATTGATTAAATGCCTAAAGGGCTGTGGTCTCATCCCTTGCAGTCCACCTATTGTTAAGATAATAAGTCATCCTTGAGTAGCCAATGAATGATCGTCTTGTTTGATCCCAGGAGAAATTGAAGGGCTTGTCAGAATGGTGAGGTGAACTTTTGACCCCACAAAAAATCACCAATTTCATTACTGGTCAAGCCTAAACTGTAATCATACACGCAACAAATAAATATTCCAGGACTGCTGCACAAAGACTCTTAAATGCTTTTGGGATTTCTGTATTGCTTGAAGCCAAAATAAAAAAAAAGTATCTATGTGCTATAGATCTATATATATATATATATATATATATATATATATATATATATATATATATATATATATATATGTATATATGTATGTATATATATAAATCTTTTATTTTTTTTTATTTTTATATATATAAAAGAAAAAATGGAAATATTATCTATGACTGGATAGATACTCAGTTATAATTATAATAGGTGGCTTGGAAGCCATATTTTCACACTTTACTTGTTGATATTGTTATGAAAAGGCTAACATGTGGAAACTTCTGGAACACCATTTAACTCTTAATATGTGCATCGATGCAGTAAACAACCTGTGGCATTGTTTGAGCGAATGCGTTGATGACACAGTGACTGTACAGTAGGTAGGAGCAGATTAAGGAATAATAACACAGTGATGGTGATGTCCAGATTGAGAGACTCCCCCTGTGAGCACAGAGACACAAACAAAGCAGCCATTCAGCAGTGGAATGGATCCTGACTACTAAAGAGGAGGAGAGAGAGAGCGAGAGAGAGAGCAAGAAATGGGGGAGTGGTGGGAGAGAGAGAGAGAGAGAGAGGATGCGAGAAAGAGAGTGAAAGGCTCCACACGGCAGAATATAAATCTGTATGTTAACAGGACTAAAGCTTGGGGTCTTGAAGCGGCTTTAGCGGTTATGCTGGTGGGGGGTGATCGTAAAGCGTCAAGAGGTGGTCATCCCTATTAACTGAAGATCTGTGCAAATAAGGAAGTGGAACCCGTGGAATCTGTGAACGCCGGTTGTCAAGCACACTGGTGGGCTGGTGGGAGGTCTCTGACCCCCTCATTTTCATTTCTGGAAGAAAAGAGAAGCGCAAAAGAGACACGAGAGAAAAAGCAAGGTGGCAGCGAGGGACCAGTGAGCCATTTCTCTCTTTATTACCTTCATTCACAAAACCATTGCATCCCATTATCATAGCGATGTAGAGGCATTCTCTCCGATTGGAGGAGGAAGGGTCCCATTGACTGCTCAGGCTTAGCACCTCTCTCCAAACGCTAGCCCTTTTCATTGCAGTCCCCCCCCCTCATCTCTCGCCTCTATCCTTACGCCTGCTATATTCTCTGTTCTTTCTTTTCTTGTCCCTTGTATTCTTCCTTTTCACACGACTCAGGAATCAGGAGGCATTGCGTTTGGGTAGAAGTGGCTGTTTCTGTCATTGTGTTTGGTGCCGTTACAAAGGACAGCTGAGCAGGGAGTGTGAGAGACAGCTTTGGAGATAATAAAACAGAAGCCTGAAAGAACAGGGGGGACCTGGGACTACAAGAACAGCTCAGTGGAATGCGAACTGTCATGAAAAGAAAACTGTTACAGAGACTGGCAACCCTTTTAAAGGTGGCTATTTATTGAGACCGTTACCACTTCTTGAGGGAATAAAGAAGCAGTGTGGCAAACCAACACTGCTGGTTGGTTTCTGCTATTCTTGTTGCTAAGCAAAGTCTCTAACCTGAAGTTCTTGGGGTGACAGTGCTGAGCATCACTCTACAGCCATGAAGGGAAGCTCAGAGGAAAGCATAGAGAGCGTCAGGCCCTCCAACCTGCAAGCTTTTGCTAACATGTCCACCCTACATGGCATGAGTCACATATTCGCTTATGGGCATATGACATTCCGTCGATTTCTTTGGACGCTTTCTTTCTTGGGTTCACTGGGCTTATTGATGCTGGTCTGCATGGATCGGGTGTCATATTATCTGGAGTATCCTCACGTCACTAAGCTGGACGAGGTGGCGGCAACAAACCTCACCTTCCCAGCAGTTACCTTCTGCAACCTCAATGAGTTCCGCTTCTCCAAAATCACCAGGAATGACCTCTATCATGTGGGAGAGCTCCTGGCCCTCCTTAATAATAACTACCAAATAGCCAACCCACACCTGGCTGAGCCTGAAGTTCTGGCCGCCTTAAAGGATAAGGCAAACTTCCAGAACTTTAAGCCCAAACTGTTCAACATGACTGATTTCTATAACCGAACTGGTCATGACATCAGTGACATGCTGCTGCAGTGCACCTTTCGAGGAGAGGACTGCCAACCGGGGAACTTCACCACAGTAAGTAGCCAGTGGTTCTTGTGCTTGTCCTTTAAGCTGCTGTAATCCTGTCTCGTTTCCTGCTCGTTTTGATAGTCTGTCGCTTTATTTTGCATCTGGATAAGTTAAGACCCAGTTTCAATGTGACTTTGCAGTTTATTTGGCGCAGATGTTTTGCTTTAGTTTGTGTTTTTACTTCTCTATAATGTTACGAATGCTTAGAAAAACTGTCACTAACATTGTTGCTCTGTATTCTGCATTTGATGCAAGTGATGAATTATATCTTTATTAAGGATATGGTCCTGAGGTGAAATACTGCTATTACTTGCTCAGTGATCTCAGAAGACAGCTTGATTTCCAAGAATACAGAAAACCTATGTAGTGTGTGTGTTCATCTTGAAGGAACCTATTTTTTCCATGAGGGGTTTCATTGAGGTCAGATACACAGTTTAAGTATGCACGTAAACCTTTGTTTGGGCAAATCAGACACTTTAGTCACAGTGTTGAAATTAAGCCTCCTAACTGATTATTATTTTGCAGCTGTTTTGTACTCAAATGTTCTCTGTTGTTGCTCTAAGTGATCTGTTTTCAACAAGTAATTTCTCAATTCTCACTTAAAACAATGCAATGTAACTGATTTAGTTTTGTTTAATTTGAGAAATTGTTCAGGAGAGGTGTTCTGATGCCGAGCTATCACCAAGCATCCATACTCTGTGCTTTGATTCATTCCACACTCCATTTGGCAGTCACACACAAACTCTTCATTTAGTATTCGGTATGAATGAAATTCACTAAACTGTAAAGTGCCCTTCTGCTTGTGTGGTAATAGGAGACCCTCATTCATTTAAAACATTGTGTATAGTTGGTAGGAAAGGGAACAATTGGAAAGTCATTTACAGTAGATATGCTTGGTTCAGCCATTTAGAGTGATAGACTTAATTAGTTAAAGCAGAGACCTGGATCCAGGTGATATGAAATAATTGCCTTGTCCAGATGTTTGAATCTGTCAGGTGAATCGAGCTGACTGGAAATAAGTTGTAAGAGTGGAACAAGTAGGCAGTTCTGTCTGGCATCAGCTGATGCAATGATGTCTCCTCAAAGATCTGAACACACCCAAGGACTGCAGCTGCGTTACACTGTGAAATGTGTCTGCATGTTGTTAAAGAGTGACTCCTGCACAGGCAATGTGTTCTTACTGTTTTTCATTGTGGTTTACTGGAATCCCAGTTTATTATTGTGATTAATATTATGCTCTAAGCATTTTCCATATAAGGCAACCTGTGATCTCCCTGTTTGCTGTTGTCTAGTGCTTTGATGCAATTTCAAGCTTAATCAGTCTGTTTAATTGTTATTAGCTCATTTTGTCTGAGTGAAAAACAGACCCAAAAAGCAGCAGGCAAACCTTGGCTTATTATTTGATTTAAAGTAGACTTCTGTACATGGGCCAGTGAATAAATAAACATTATAGGTGCAGCCTAGTGATAAGCTGCAATATCAGCTGTCTCTGTTTCACTCCCATTTCCTTATTTTAAGGTATTTTATTATTCTCAGAGTGCCCGTGTCCTTTATTCCATCTCTTGCAGTGCAGGTTTGATAGAGTAACACTTAACTTACACTGAACTTGCTAATCTTTCAGTTGAATCTATCCACTCAGAAAAATATGATTGCTTATCTATGTTGTATCTTTAATCAACCCTGAAATAACCCCCTCCCTTCAAGATGTCCAGTTTTTAAGTGAGTGATGGTGCTATCTTCAGAGTCAATCATACTTCTTCTCTGCTGAAGGAGGAGATAAAACCCAAATTTAATATTGCCTTTCAGGCTTGCTTCTTTTCAATTTATGTCGCAAATATTGCGAACTGGGAATGTCTCCATTTACATGTTTGTTTCTGAGCAGCACTCAAGAGTGTCTTGAGAAGCAAATCGTTCATGGGAAGCTAATTGCTGTTGTACGGGTTGATTGAAAATGCTTGCGGCGTCAAATGAGCTGTTAGAAAAATTTAATAACTTTGGTTATGCTGCACGTTGGTTTGTCGTTGTCAGGTAAGTACAGCAGATCCAACAGTAAACTTCCACTTGGCTGAGGATAGGTGTGCCAGATTTGAGCAGTCTTAGGCTACGTTCACACTGCAGGTCTTAATGCTCAATTCCGATTTTTTGATCAAATCCGATTTTTTTGTCTTCTTGTTCACACTACAAATAAAATGCGACAGCAAACAACGCTCTAGTGTGAACGCTCAAAGCGGCCCGCATGCGCAAACAATATTGTTTGACTGATGGCCCTTAATATAAAGACTTCGGACTTTATGTTTCCCAATTTTTGCTTTAAGTTATTTTGTTATTTACATAATAATGTAGATAACCTAATGATGATCCTTATTGCTGTTTTAGAGGAGCGGTGCTTCAAAAGATAGTTGCAGATTTCTGTCAGAATCTGCAGAAAATAGAGTACAAATAAAATGTTCACGTTTCTCCAACGTGGTCTTCCCAACAGTTTCACCGGATGGCCAGGAATTGTTCGCGATGTCTTCTCGGGCGCTTCTCCGGCGCTGATAATTGGCGTCTATCTTGTGTCAGTGACGTAAAAGACGGATTTAATGCGACTTGACCGTTCACACAGCAGTCGCTTTCTAAAACATCGGATATGTATCGGATTCAGGACCACATACGAAAGTGACCCAGATCGGATTTGAAAATATCGGATTTGTGCCGTTCACACTGTCATACCATGATCGGATACGGGTCGCATAGGGTCAAAAAAATCGGATTTGATGCGCGTTCGCCTGCAGTGTGAACGTAGCCTTATTTGTATCCTTTAATCACTGTTGTATGTTGTTTGGATGGACCGGTCAAAGCAGTGCAACACCCCTCGGCATTATGCTCTGAGTGGTGGCAAATGGGTCTGTCAGGACTTGGATGGGTGCCAGTATGCCATACCCATCTAGCAGAGTGTTTGGTGCTGCATCTTAGAATAGTCTCTCACAAATAACTGCAGAAACTGCTTCCTGCTCACTAATAGAGTGACTAAGTTCATAACCTGCTTCAGTGCACTGGATGCTGCGAGAACACCCAAATTAATCATCAAACTCATAAAAGCAGGTTGGATTAGGCTGGCTTGATCTCATAATATATCATCATTGAATTAATTTGTTTTTTTCTTTTTAAAAATCAGTATTGTGGTGGCTGTAGCTTATATTCAAATTCCCCCCACAGACATGTTGAGAAGCAGATTTACAATGCAAAGGACAGTGGGAGTGATGAGCTTTGACCTTGAATAAATGAAGGAAGAATCCGATTAAGTCCCGGTGATGATGCAGTTGGGAAACAAAGCATTCAAGATGTTTTGCATTGTAATGGATTGATGGGCAAGAGGAGAATGGCAATTTGTATTTTGAATACTATTAAAAACTTTAATCCCTTGTAATGATTTCATGGAGCATATATTACCAGTTTTGCGAAGAATTTGGATTCTTCTTATCTCATTGTCTCCTGCATTTAAAATTTAAAATAGCTGCTGCAACGTCGACAAGCTTTTTTAGTTTGAAATTCAGGGAAGTTTCAGTTTCTTTGGAAGTATTGTGCTCTTTGAGTATCTGCAACCTTGAGTCTCGTGCTTAAATTCATTGTAAAGTGAAGTAAAAACATTCTAATTATAAATCCCACCTCCAGATCTGAAGTGATTATTTATGCAATCATATCTAAAGAGAAATTCACTTTTAAAGTTTAATTTAACAAACTGGGACTTATTTATGTCTATATTTATTTGTATAACAGAGTTATATTTCTAATTGAGTTTAAAAAGGTGTGTTCAAGAAAGTGACCTTTTTCGAAATGCATTTATTGAGTTGCTGCGACTCTGTAAGACCTATGACTAACACTATGTAAATGGCACCTTGGTCGATGATACACTGCAGCTAGTGAGCAAGAAGTTGATTATCATAATCTGATGGTGTGGATGTAGTGCGCCATTCTTAAGTCCTGACAGGTTATGACAAGTCCCCATGGGCTACATTTCTGTCAATTTCTTACAGAGTGTGTGAAATCTGTATTCATCATCACATTCTGCTGAAGCTCAGTCTTTAAGATGTGAGTTGTCTTTCATCTTATAATCCCAATGACAGTGGGTGCCAAGGGTATAAAACACGGCCAGGCTGACACTATATGACTTGTGGGTCTAAAAACTTGGAAGAGGTCCTCGAGTTTTCGAGTCTAATTTTCTGCCTATGAACAGCCTGACGGTGGAGACAGACAGTGTTTCTGAGGCTGTTGCATTGTTGGAATATACGTGCGCTGTATGTCAGCTTTTGTGTTTATATTGGCTGATGGGTTCAGGTGCCATAAAACCAACTTGAAGTCATTTAAAAACAGTCATTATTTCCCTGTTTGTCGAGCAGGTTCTTTTGTTTACAGTACTCTGCGACAGCTGAGTTGGCGGAGTAAAATATCACAGTTCAGCAGATGGTGATGCAGATTCTGTTACTAATAACTAATGATTAGCTATAAAAACGCGGCAATATGTGTCTTTGTCCCAACTGTTTAATAACCTAAAAAATATCAATATTTCATTTTTTTATATATCATGAAAAGGAATCAAACTGAAAACATAACACTGACATGTTATCTCCTAATAAATGTATTGTTTCTGACTTTCATACATGATTATCTGACATCGACTAGCTGTGTCTTCTTGTCTAACAAATGTTCCTGTTACAGTTGGGTCCAAAATTGAATTTATTTTACACCTCTGTTCACTACCAAAGTGGATTTTAAATTAAACAATCAAGTTATGATTGAAGTGCAGACTTTCAGCTTTATTTCAAGAGGTTTAACCAAAAAAAAAAAAAAAAATCCATTAGCTGTTCAGGAATTACAGTCATTTTTTATACATGGTCTCCCATTTTCAGAGGCTAAAAATTAATTGAACAATCTAACATATTTTTTTTTAAGTAATCAGGATTGTATTTACTTTTATTTAACAAGAAATGTGTGCTTTATTGGGTTTAGATCAAGTGACTAGTTAATCTTCTACTGAAGAATGAGAAACTCTTGGATTGGTTTTGTTTTTGCTTTGGGTCATTATCCATTTGCTCTGTGAAGCTCTTTGCATTCAGCATTTGGCTGAGTTTCATGTGAGTGTAGCACTGCACACTTCACAATTTATACTGCCAGCTCTCTTATCAATAAACACTAGTGACACAGTTCCACTGGCAGTCATACATGTCCACACATGTCCAGTACCATGTTTGACAGATAATTCGGTATGCTTTTCTCTTCCCATCACTTTGGTACAAGCACATTTTGGTTTCATTGGCCCATAGATGTTTCTTTAAAGAGCCAGGCTCTTTTAGTTGTTTTCTTGCAAAGCCTAATCTGGCCTTCCTGTTCTTGAGTGTAGCCAGAGGTTTTACCTTGTTGTAAACAGTCTTTATTTCCATGAAGGCATTTCTTGATTGTAGACTTTGGCAGTGATACACTAGCTCCACAAGACTGACATCATTTTAAAGTAATTCTGTCATCATCCACTTTTGTCTTCTGTGGTCTTTCTGAGCTCTTTGGTGTTGCTGAGTTGGCCATCGCACTCATTAAAAAAAGAACTAGATTGTTGATTTTGCTATCTTTATTGTAGTTTTTCAGCCTAATTATGGCCCCGCTCACTTGCACTGACACCACTTTAGATTTCATATTTAAAATAAGAGTAAAAAGCTATAAAAAACCCTAATTCAGCACTTTGAATCTGATTTTAAGTCTGCTTCACTCGTCATGAAATAACAGGGGAATATGCCTCACCTGGACGTGAAACTCCTTGTCAGTCAATTGTCCAATTAATTTGGAACCTCTGAAAACGGGGTGCCATGTATAAAAATGGCTATAATTCCTAAATAGCTACTGCAATAATTTTTGAGACCCCTTGAGTTGAAGCTGAAAATCTGCACTTCAGTTAGATGATGATTTTTCCCATTTAAAATCCACTGTGGTGCACAGAGGCGAAACTACAAAAAATGTGTCTTTGTCCAACACATTTTGGACCTTACTGTATTTAAGGAAAATGTCCCAGCTTTTAAATCTGTGTATGATTCTATCATTTATATTTGTTTCTGTCTATTGTTAAATGCTCTTACAATCTATTTATTGGAGCTTTTTCGTTAAAAACAACTGCCAGTGTAGCTAGAAACGGTGCTGATGACAGCAGTATGAGTACACAAACATAACGGTGAAGGGTGATAATTATGTGATTCATTACTATGCATTCTGCTTAATTATTACACACAGTCCTTGAATCCATTATAAGATTTTTCATTAGTATAGCTTTGTAACTGAACATTACATCACTGCTTTTCCTGCTGTGCCTGCTGTCGATGTGACTTTTGGGCTCCAAAATATTTGTATTGATTGCTAAAATCCAGCACCAGACAGGCTTAAATCAGTGTGCATGCTCAGAATTTTATTTGCTTATCTTCTTACCGTATGTACATGCACATAAACACAGGGGCTTGTCTGCAGTCAGAAACATGGCAGCTGACACTGCCACATGAAGCCTTATGTACACACACAGAGAGCAAGCAACAACACTTCACAAAACTGCTTCCCGTAAAGTACAAATTTTAGCAGTGAAATATCAAGCTGCTCCAGCAGCCACCGAGTAGACCTCCTGTAGTCTTTTTGTTAAGTGGGTATGTGGGCTGACTGTGTGGAACAAAGCTATCCTCACTCTTCAGCTGGACAGAACGAGTAGTCTTTAAATCTGCATCATTAAGCCAATTGGTTTTAGAAGGGGGAAAAAAACTAAATGTGTGTCTCCACGCTGTGCCACTAGCTGCTCGGCAACAGCAGCTGATATGTGAAGGCGAAGCGGCAGTGTCAGGAAAGAAGAAAACAAGACGCTCCACTGAGTAATGTTTCATGAGTTTTATAAGAGGTGTTGAGTTATGAAAACTTATCAGTGTGTAGCAGACACACTCTCTATAAACTCAGGAGAAGATGGAGATGGGAAAAATCAGAACATGGCCATATCTGAAAAGTAAGATAAATTGATGTTCAAATATGGCTAAGGTGCCGTGCATTTTTTCAAAGAAAAATCTGTGAGTGCCACTGTGATTCTCAGAGCTGACAAAATCGAATATATTCTTCCCCTTTTTAGACAGAAGTTTGAGGGATTTAACACATTTCCACGTTAAAGCGATCCTCAAGTCACTGCGATGTGCCGGTTCCTCATGTGGATACACACAAGGAAATGTGCTAAGAGTTATTATTTTTATGGTCAAATATCAGCCGCGCGTACTTTTTCAAATACACCACAGTCACCAAGAAATACGCAGAATGGCACATGGGCGTATTTTCTACAGCAAGCCTAATTGGAAGCTTATGTGGGGATAATTTCAAGTCAAAAGTCTGTGCACATGCTCGGCTTCATGAAAGTAAAGATGAGTTGCTGGGACTAGTGGTCAAAGAAGTAAAGTCTCAACTAGTGTGCAATTTAACGTCACTTTAACATTGGCTTCTACTTCGTGTTTGATGAACAACAGTATTTCAGGAAGGAAGCAGTTACAGAAAGAAGTATAGGCCTTTTTTTCCCTCAATTATTTAAAAGTAACAACCCAGATCTAAGAATAAATCCACGATACCTCGAAAAAACAGGAAAAGAAAAAAATTGACAGGCCATAAGAGAAAGAAATATCATTACATGTGAGGCATTTACTTTAGAGTTCATTAATGTTCAGCAGTTTGAAGCATCTCCTGAAATTCACAACAGGCAGAGGTGTTACAAAGGCTTTACCTGCCTCCAGGCATAGGGGCTTACAGTCTACTGCCCTAAAAATAGACATATTTATCATCAGTGTGTATCTTGGAGAGCAAAGATGTAGCCAGTAGTAGCACAATCGTACATTTAATACAGGGAGTTAACTGCTCATTGGAGACAATGATTCCCTAATTTTGTCCTTTAAAGCAGTGCAGTGTGCTATTCTGCACAGAAGCACTGTCCTGAGGATAAGTTCAGTGAACAAGCACAAGTACAGTTATCTTCTGTCTCCCCTAACCTGTAAGCTTTATGGAATACTATAAAAATAGATGAAACACTGACATCAGGCTAATTGTGCAAATGCACAATGACAGAAATGAAGCAGATAGCACGTCCAGCTACAAAGACACCAGCACAGCTCTGACTGCAGGCGAATCCATCCTGGGACATCTTTGACCCTGGCTTTGGTTTTCTCATAATTACCGGTTTTTGTTTTTTTTAACATTATGCTGTCCCATCACATTCACATGTTTATGTTGTCCGATAAATATGCTTTATTCATATGAGATAAGCACATCATTTTATTTTGAAACATCAGCAGTGACATTTTTCAATATGACAAACGTTTGGCAGTGTTGTCTCAGGAAGGCTGAAACTGTCTAGCCTGAATGCAGTTTTTGTCACTTCTCCCACCGAAGATGGCTATTCTCGTCTGCATTCCAGTCGGTCCGTTCAATGAGCTTAATGTCTGCCGAGATTGCTTCGTGTCAAAGCTCGCATTTGGCGTCAGCAGATAACGTTAGTTTTGACAGCCTACAGCTTCTGCAACCAAATGGCATGTGTGCTGTAATATTCTGTGTAATGCTCTTATTAATCAAAAGTTTCTTCTAAGTGACTTTAGATTACACAAAAGGTGATCTCTGATAGAAACTGTTGTATTTACAGTCATGATTGCTGCATTTTTACCGGATGATTATAATGAAACAGTTTTGGTTATTTAGACTAAGATGATGCTAAATTAGACTTGGATCATCTGAAAATGATTTGTTCTATTCAGTCCTCAGTATAATGTTGAAACACACAAAAGGAATAGGAGTATTTCTAGTTTTGCTGATTGAAATGTTCACTTCATCTAGAGGCAGTACTTCAGCATTAGTTTAGATAAATTGAGATAGACAGAAGCTGAAATACCAAGCCGAGAACTTCTGGTAAGTTGCAGTTATCATACACAAGATGCTGATGTTGATACGAGAAAGGCTGGCATTCTTCTTGGAGACTTTAACAATGAGAACTTCTCAGAAGTGAATTGAAACATATTTGCTTCTTTAATAAAGAAGCAAATAAAATAATAAAAGTAATGCAAGCGTATAAGCTTTTCTTTGATGGGCTAATACTCATAGCCAAGGCTAAATAATGCCATGGCTGCATTCCTCTCTTGTTAGAACAAATGTTAAGAGACCGGTATACACGCTCCAAAGCAATTTAAATGTCTGACAGCTTCATAAATCTCATCTTCTGGATAATTTTGCAGCATCCGATCAAGAAGAGTTGTCTCTGGCTATTACATGCCCTTTCCTTTGTGTCCACTGTCCCAGTCACTTATGGAGTACCTCATGGCTTTAGTTTAGGCCCCATTATATTGCCTTTAAATAAATATATACCTTTAGGCTCTGTCTTCTGCCATCAGAATGACAAAAAATGCAAGAAAGCTGAATGACAGCAAGGCGAAAATAAATTGACTTGGTGTTTTTGGTTTCCCCCAAAATTGTTACTCTTGAATCCAACCTGGGGTGGCTGCATGGTGCTACATTTTCTTTTTTTCTTTTTAAACTTGCTGTCATTGTTGATCGGCACTGTAATCTCACAAACAAATGACCTCTGTGATTCTGCTACTGAGGCGTGTTGCTAAGATGAAGTAATCTCTGTCAGCGATATGAAAATTTTTATGGTCGCAGCTTGTCAAGGCTTTGCAACTGTATCTGAGTATTGGCCAGTCCCAGTTGTCTGGTCTAATCAGAGCTGGTACAAAATGCTGCAGCAACACACCTAACAGAAAAACAGACCGCATTACAGCAATATGAGTGGCCCTGAACTGGCACCTGATTCTTTTATTTATTTTTAAAGCTGTACACGACACCAATGTACTTTTTAAGGAAATAATCCAGGCTTCTTAGATGCTCTAATCATTTCCTTTCATTTTTCCACAGTTGAGGCTAGTGGATAAGGGTAATCATGACAGTGGCAGCTTTGGAATAGCCTTCAGCTTTCAATCAAACATTTCCCCTCCAGTGATACATTCATTCAGTTTGATTAGTTTTTTAGTATCTTATACTTGTTTCTTATACAGATTTAATTCTTTTATCCTTTATATTTCAGCACATATTTATGAATGCTGTGCACAGCATTTTGCCACATTGTCATTTTTAAATGTGCTAAATAAATAGCGTTTGTTTGATATCTGCTACTTTTTGTATTTAGGTTTGTTATGCAGTAGAACATAAAACTTCTATTTTATAAAAGTCTTGAAGTGGCATCCCAGGCCCTACTTCTTTCTATAAAATTGACCAGCGTCGTGTATTAACATTTACATTAAAGAGATTTTTCAACAGAAAATTTAAATCTGTGCTCTGAAACGTGAAAATGGTATTTGTTCGAGTATCACTCCCCCTGAGAAAGATGACACCACCAGAACAACAGCTTACACCTTGAAGCTATGCGTTGCTCCATTATATCTGCAAATGGAAAAGAGCACGACTCATTCAGTTTGCTTGAGACTGTTATTGTCATGAATTTTTGATCCATGTGACCCTAGGTAAAGTATTATCGCTTAATTAAATTATTTGTAGGACTGTGTGTTATTACTGCAGGAAGTACAATCATTTATACAAAAAGCAAAGGGTAATCTAGTTTAGTTTACAATTATAACTTGGCCGTACTGAAAAACAGATACACAGAGGATGATGTTTCTTTTTAAAAATAAGAACTTCTATACTTTTGGCATTGCATAAACACAACGAGCATTTTGCACCTTCTTTTTGCATGAGTGCTTTTTTTTCCATTAACATACAGCAACACAATGAGAAAGGACAAATGAGTATGTCTCTGCGTAAATTGATTTTTGCCTCCTACAAGTTCAGAATCTTTATTAATTTCCACCACATTTGGCCCAGAGGTTGAAAACAGGCTACTCCTTTAGTCCCTTACATTACATTACATTACAGTCCATCAGTGAACCAGAATTGTGCTAGGAGTCATTACAGCTGTCATTACCGTGATTGTGACCTGTGCTGCACCATTATAAGCAGGGCTGCATTTCCTTGCTCATTTACATTCATGGGCTGTTGTGGTTTGTTTATCTTTTCCTAAACCGGATTACTGTTTATAAGGGGCAAGATGTCAACATGTCTTGTCTGTATTGTACAAGCCTGGTTTATGACAGAGTATAATAAATGCATACAAATAACAGAACATCTTCACTTCCCCCCACAAAGAGAGAATATTTTGTCCTAGTAATAAAAAAGTTGGAGTTTCTTCTCTGCTTTACTTTGATATGAGATAGCTTGGAGTTTTGAATTGCTGTTTAATGAAATTAATCTTAGATTGCTATGTGCCTCTAAGCTCTACACTGGCTCTTGTGTTTTTTTTGTTGTTGTAGATTTTTTTTCTTCTTTTTTCTCTCATTAAATCCATTTATTTTGCCTTCGGTATATAATGTGCTCTGTCATGACTTGTCCCTTTTATTTGTCTTGTAACAACCATGGCCAATACTATTATGTTTGTGTGGATAATACCAAATCCAGAATATCTCTTCACTTCACATGAGGGCTTTCCATGGGTGGCAATGCATTATGCGATTTATTCTTATTTCTACAGCTCATGTGTTACATATTGTGTAGTAGCACTGCTGCTGCAGCGGCAATATGTTGAGTAATGCATACTGTAGTAGATCAGTGGTTCTCAAACACTTTAGCGAAGATAAAAAAAATCCACTCTGCAAGTGCTTTAGCCAGAAATGAAGACACTATCACAAATAGGCTTTGCAGTGGGTTTATTTCTATACGCTGCTAGAGTCTGCACTCACAGTACATGGTGCAGTTATGGAAACGAAGCTGTTAGATGAAGTGATAGCTCACGCGGTCAATGGCTAGACAGAAGGTCACACCTCTGCTTTGGGAGTAACAGACGAGTCCAGCATTTATTACGCCTTTCCCATGTGGGAAACTATCTGAGCTGAACGTCTGAACATTTAATTTGCATGCTGTATCGATAGATAGATAGATGGATGGATGGATGGATAGATAGATAGATAGATAGATAGATAGATAGATAGATAGATAGATAGATAGATAGATAGATAGATAGATAGATAGATAGATAGATAGATAGATTTATGAAATATAAGAAAAATGTGTATCTTAGATTAAGACATAAATTGAAATTGCTTTTTGTTCGCTTAACATTTCAAAATCCATGTCAGAATATTTTTTAAAAATGTATGAAGTGATGAATTGATTGGTTTCCACATTAAGATTTTTTCACATAACGGATAAATTACCTAATAATTTTGGCTCTAACGAGCTCTAGAATAGAAGTTTAAGCATCTTAAGTGTGAATTATTATTCCAGCTTTCAGCAGTGTTTTAAATATAGTCTCTTGCGATTCAGCAGTCCTTCCCTGCAGATTTTTTTTCCAAATGTCTCTCTGTGGTGGTTAACTCCAAGATTTCAAAGGACGTGGCCAAAGGGAAAGTTGTTGCATTGACAAGGGAGCACAGTGTGTGCCTTTTGAAAACTTGTTTAATCATAATTATCTTTGTCTCCCTTTACTGGGTCCAGCCAGGGTCTTATCAGAAACAAGTTAAACAGTTTCCAGGCCATCATATATACCATTGTATCTGCTGCACTATAACAACCTAAGTTTTTGTTATTGAATAGTTGTTAATTACATTACACGAGGCTGCTGATGAACAGATGCTTTTTGTGACCAATTGTCTGGATTTTTATTCCACATGCCTGCCAGTAATGGATGAAAAACAAAACTAAATTTAGTATGTGTTCTAGGTTCTATCTGTAATGACTAAAACACCATTAGCAGTTGAATACCAATTCATTCGATCTGTATCTAATCAGTGTTGATAACCTACTTTTATTAAACCTTCAGTCTGGATCCATTAGACCAGAGCTCGATATTTTGGTTGATGATAAATGTGTTTTTTTCCTTTTCAGGGTGAAGTGAAATTCATTCGAGCCCTATGCTACCTTGGGGCAGTCTGTTGCCATGGCAGTCATCTGTGAGGCATGTTCCTATGCTGTTATCAGGAATTGCATTACTCAACATTCAGCACAATTACCCGACTTATCTAACCAGCTTTTAAGGTGCAGCTGGAACTCTTCTGGTTAACATGGGGCGTGACGCAGAGGTGAACCAAATATCGTATGTTTCCTTTGCCTGCTGTATTTGCTCTGTAGTTGTATCTCTGAGAGGAGTGTCCCATGGGTGATCAACATGTGACACTGCTGGCAGTAAATTTACATCAGAATTGAGTGCTGATCAATTTATTACATAATGGAGCCTTAAAGCAAGTGTGGATTTCACTCAAATGAATCAATATGTAAAGAAAAGGGTACTTTCAACTCCTTTGTTTAAGTGGTAGCCACAGTGGGTAGCTCCACATGGCAGTTGTTTTTTTTTTGTTTTGCTTTTACACCAGACAGACTTCCTGACACTATGGAGGCACAATAGAATCAGTGTGCGAGTCATATGACATTAAATAATATTTTACAGAGAGAGAGGTACCTACAGAGAGAAAGTACCTGGTTTGAGCTTGCTCTACAGCTGAGACTGCATGGGTTCGCTCTGAGTACTCGGGCTTCCTCCTACAGTCCAAAGACATGCTTCTTAGGCTAACTGGTAACACTGAATTGGCCATAGGTGTGAAGATGAGCGTGAACAATCGTCGGTCTCTCTGCAATAGACTGGCAACCTGTTTAGGGTCTACTCCACCTCTTGCCTCATAAGGTAGCTCCAGGCCCCTGCGTCCTTGAATTGGATAAGCAGTTAAGAAAATTGATGGCTATAGTATATTTTACATGACTCAAAGATTAATTGCAGGATGCTTAGTTTAACATGTGAACTGGAGCTGGGGCTCAAACTACTCACCTTCCATAGTGAAGACATGGAAGGTCATCCACCAGTCTGAAAGTCAGAGGTTTGCTCTTTGGCTCTTCTTCTGAAGTCCTGTTTAAAGCCTCAGGTTGACCATAGGGATGTTTGATATAACGATATATATTCGGATGACGATATGAAAACGTCTATCGTTTTACCCTTTACTTTTATGAATTCATGTCACTTTACTCTGCCTGCTCTTTATGTTTGGATGCAGTTCTAAGGATCTAGCTTGCTGCTTGGTAAGAATCACTGCTGCTTTTCATTACTTGCATTACCTTGCTTTCTGTAAAACTGCAGTTGCTATGTGGGTTGTGTTTGTAGTTATGTGAATGAGATATGTGTTAATTTTCAGTTGCTCGAACTTGATTTGGGAAAAACTCACAGCCAGAGTATATTGCTAGATAAAGTTTCCTTCTAATGTGATAGAGCCACAGTGTGACAACTGTAACAAGTTTCAGTATGTTGGCCTCTCCTGTCCTTGTTTGTATTTTGGAGAGATGCTTGTTATGACAATGTACTCCCCTGAGACTCATTATGACTCTGGATCTCGAGGATATAAAATAATGGTTTCACTGGGGATGCGAGTGTCACCAGAAACCTGTTTTTGGAATAGGAAGTTTCCAGCTCGTGTGTTTCCTTGTTTAGTTTCGTTAAGATGCTGGACTGTTGCAGTTCAGACACTGAAATGCCAATTGTGTGTACTCATGGTCACACCCTTCAAAAGTGCTAAAGTGACTGTTGTCATGGATATCCAAATGTGACCCAGGCTGAGCTCATAGTTTGGGGTAATTCAGAATTACAGTGGTGTTCATTTATTAATGGGTTTGATTGGGAGCTGTCATGCCACCTGTAGATTTTAATGGAGGGCAGTCAAAAAGTGGGCATTGTGTTATTGAAAGAGCACAGCCAGAAATGCACTGGAGGTGTTGAGAATGTGTTCTCACAGTTTGTACTCCTGCTAATAATGAGAGAGCTCTATGAATCAGACGGTGCCTGTATCACCACAATGCCTGTCTTTACATTTGCAGTGGTTTCAACAATAGCTCTATAAATGAGGTCCAAACCTCCCACCGAGTGAGCTGGAAGGGTTATTGGGAGGACGTTGACAGGGCTGCAAACCTGCAAGAGATAGTGAAACAAAATCACACAGTTGGCAATGGCGCTGAATTCTGGTACTGTATTGTTATCTGTAATTGTAATGACCTTACCTGCAATATGTTGTTCTGATACGTGCGAGGAGGAGTGGTGACTCATCTAGTTTACATTTTCTGTAACTGTGCTTATCTCAAAGTGTCTCTATTCTGCAGCACAGTTTGTACCTTCCTGTCTCCCGTCCCTGCCTCTGGATTAGTGAACCTTTGCTGCTGCTGATTCACACTTTGCCCATTACGACACAATCCACAGCTCACAGTGTTTTGAGTATCAAATGGTTTATTTGAACATGTGAGGTGTATACGTAACGCCCGTGTTAGAGTTTGTTAAAAACCTGTGGGTGTTCCATGTGCTTGTTTTTAGCTGTTGCATCAGTATGAGCTCAAACAGACCCTTCTCGACTCCTTTGACTGTAATACCTATGGTTTGAGTAGCTTTGTGTTGAAAATCCCACTCCCAAAAGAGCCATTGTTTCAGTCATTACTGGGAGCCTTTGAATGTGGTAATTACTAAAATAATGTAGCACTGCACTTATTACAGTATCCTGTTTTCATTTAACAAAAACAGAATTGTGTACCATGGAAAGCGAGTGAATCTTTGCTTCTGTCTCCTTATTATTTCCTCATCTCTTCTTTAGTTTGTCTCACGCTTCCTCTCCGTCTCAGCATCTCTGTCATATCAGCTGATAAAGTCTATTAGGTGTCTCTGTGTGACACCCACAGGGGGACATTCCTTTTAGAAGACACTTTACTCTGAACACTTAAAACAGTAATTGTTATTAGGAAACTGCTGCTTTGGTAGCTGAACTAGCTCTCCCTGATGGCTGGTTTAAGGCTACACTCTCCTCAGTCGTACTCCCCTGAAAATGCTGTAGTCGTCAAGGTTCTTTCGTCCCTGTTTTGCTGTTTACACGCTGATGCCATATGGAAACTGTGAGGTCTGGTCAACATCATGTTAAGCAGCTGTTGCGTAGACACCGGAGTATCCATGCATTGATGTAATGCTGTTGCCGAGAGCCGATGGAGACCCGTTTCTCTTCAGTGGATCGTGGGAAGGCTCTTTGCAGACAAGTCAGTGTCTCACTCGCTCTGCTTAGTCAGGCCAAACACACCCGGGGCAGATCACTCTCTGCCTGCATATAAATTAAAGCAGATAGCCTTGTCCATGCTTTATTATGTGCTGTGCTGCCGAGTGCTGTATCAAACTTCTCACTGAGGGGTGGTGCTCGTTTCACAGAGGCTAATGACTGGAGCCTCGACCCTTTTCTCATGCCTCAAGCTGAGGACGAGTAACGACCACCGACATAATTTATGGGAAGTGCTGCAAATAAATGATCAGTGATTCATCGCCATTCTGTTTTTGTTAGGCTTTTATTACAGTTTATTTGTTTACAGTCCATACATGAGGGACTACATGTGTGTGCTTCATTTTGAAAAGACAAATTCTGACTCACACTGATTCATGGATCTTACCAAAGGCTTTATTTTTCAACCAGTAATTTTTGGGGGGTTTTGTGTTCAATAAGGATGTGTTCAAGGGCTTAGTCATATAGTAATTAGCTCACATACTCTAATGATGACACATTTGTATTTGTTTTTCATTATTGTCAGTAGATATACAGGAATCAGAACTTGGCTAATAAAAGATAAGTAACATCTTTGCACTTGTGACAGACTACCGACCTTTTTAAATGCCTTGCCGTTTGACATGTGGCAGCTGGGATGGGTCCTTGGGTTGAATAAGAGAAGGAAAATGGATGGACGGATGATATCTATGCATCAGTGTATTTTTAAATGTTCAATTTTACGAAAAATCGAAAATGCTGCATTTAGTTCTCCCAGTTTACTTTAATTTTCTGTGAGATGTTACTGGTGTCCACCTGTGGTTCTGACATCAACTGTGAAGTGAAAGACGTTTTCCTAAAGTTGATGGATTGGCAAAGCTGAACTTCAGATGTTCTCAGCAGAAAAACAACAACCTGCCAAAAGGATGGCTATCTTAGCAGTACGACCTCCGTCAGCCCTTTTGAGTAGAGTGGTTCGCTGGAAGCTACTCTTAAGAAAAATGCAGCTTGATAGCTTGCATGGAGCTTTTACATGACTCTGAAATCATGAGGAAGAAAAGCCCACTAGTGAAGGGATAGTCAGGTGAACAATAGGTGTGCATGTTATAGGAGCTGCACAGAGAAGTCTTTAAAGAAAAAAGTGCATTAACCTGGGACTGAGGACAGTGTCAATGTCAACTTTATTTATATATCACTTAATAGTCGCACCAAAGTGCTGCACAGCAAAAACACCCAAAAAGTTGATAGGAAAAAAAGAAGAAAACAGAAGACATGAATAAAATAATGAATAAAATAATTCATTCATTTAAAAAGAAATACAAAAATAATCAAAAGAATAGAAATGTTTAAGATATTAAGCTCTATTTAATTCAAAAGCCAAAGCGTAGCAGCTCTCATATAGATAGGTAAATTATTCCACAGTTTTGGGGCGGAGAATGGACGGTCACCTCTACTTTTCTGATTTTGCCTGAGAGCAATTGATTGTTTGACCTTCGTGTTCTTGTGGATGTATGGTGTTTCACAAGGTCCTTTAAATATGACAGGGCAAGACCAGTAAGACCCTTAAAAACCAGTAGCAAAATTTTAAAATCAATCCTGTAATGTACGGGAAGCCGCTCGAGTGAAGGCAGAATTGGTGTTATGTGTTCCCAGTGTCAGTTATTCTTTTCTTTTCTTTCAGCAATGACCCAAAGCATACAGCTACAGCAGTGCAGGAGTGGTTTTAGGACAAATCTCAAACTGTCTGTCCTTGAGTGGTCCAGCTAAAGTCAAGACTTAAATCCCAGAGAACATCTTTGCAGAGATCTAAAGATGCCAGTTCAAAGACACTTTCAATCCAATATGACAGAGCTTAAGAGGATCTACTGGGATGAATAGCAAAACTGCACTAATCCAGGTATGCACCTGTTGTAGGGAACTATTGAGGAAGCCAAAAACCGATGATTAAATGTCCAAATACTTTGATACCTGAGTTTTATTTTAACAAAAAAAGATGGTTACAAAAAAACTTGTATGTTGCATGTTTCTCTCATGTAGGGATTAGTGACTGTACACTGGCAAAGAGAAGAAGTTAGTATTAAGATGTTCAGATCCATACATTTGGAAAGTGTAGGATCCTGTATTGTATTTAGTTTGCAGAAAATACAGCAGTAGTGAGTTTTATGGCCAAATATCCAGGATTTCTTTTCAGATATCATTTGTTTCGTTTGTGCTTTTATTGAGCTTGACAGTGAAACTACGTAGAGGAAATGTGGATAGACACATATTAAGTACAATGTGTGATGTATTTTTTGGGGAGGTGACAAATGAAAGATGACTAAATAAATTGTGGCAATAGCTCTGACTTTGATGCTGAAGAGGTTTAGAGTTGACGTTTATAATGGTTTCACAACCAAAACTGAGACAGTGTCACTTTAGGATTACTATCTGGTCTTTATAATTTGCTAGAAAATGGGAACAAGATGGGAATAGGTGCAGAGATTTGTGGGCAAACATACATGGAAATAAAGTATATAAGGCAAAAACAGGGTTTGTATAATTCTAACAAGCCTAAAGGTCGATGTTTTGTGTGACCGCCTTCATTCTTCAACACAGCCTGAACTCTCTTAGGCAAGGTTTCACGTCATTCCTTTAAGTAGTCTGCAGGAAAAGTTCTCCAGGCTTCTTGAAGGACATTCAAAGCTCTTCCTTGTATGTTGGCTGCAGGTATGTTTTCATTGCATTGGGAGTGTGGGATACTTGTCATGGTGAAAAATGAAGCCGTAGCCAATCAGACACTTTCCACATGCTGTTCCATGGTGAATCCAAATCTGATTGTTCTTTTCTTTGCAGTTTCATCAATTTTGACAAAATCTCCAACACCATTACCTGAAATGTTGCCCCAAACTGCGGCAAAGCCTCCACAATTTTTTACATACACCTATAGATATTCACTATCTTGGCCTCCTGTGTACATTCTGATGACGATTTTTTCAAATTTGGTCCAGTTCAGTCCAGTTTTTGTGTAATTTTTCATTCTCAGCCTTTTTTCCTGTTTCCTTTAAGAATGGCTTCTTGACAGCCACCTTTCTAAGCAACTGAGACCATTTCTAATGAGGCTTCAGGGAGCAGCAGATGGATCAACTGAAGGGCCAGATACATCTCTCGGGTCCTGTGTCAGGTCTTTGCTAGATTTTTTCTTTTTCCAGTTTCTTAAGGACATGACTTTCAGATATAGTTCAACTGGTGTAGATGGGTTTTTAAACCTGCCACTTCTTCTTTGTCTTCCACTTGTCCAGTTTCCTTAAAATTTTTAAGGATACACTGCACACAGTGCTGAGATGTGCCAAGTTTTCGGCTAATAGCTCTTTGGGAATTACCTTGTTGGTGTAGAAATACTATTTTTATGGCTGTCAAACTACATTATCTTTGGCATTTTTCATAGATTCAACTGAAGAAATGGGAACCAATTATGTGAATTTTATGACAGGCTGCAAGTAACAAAGTGCCTAAAGATACAATTTAAAATTGTTCCTTTTCTAAGTTGTCTGTTATGTGTAGACATGACATTCGTTCATCCCCCAAGTTAGGTGATTTCTTTATGCTTGAATGTTTCACAGGTCAATTTTAAGTGGGTTAATAAAGAAAACTTTAAAAGAACTTCAGATAAACAGTTGCTGTTTGTTTTTACAGCTACTGTTAACATAGTATCTGTATTCTGTCTATGGTGTGTTTGAATGATTGCTTTAGGGCATGCATTTATTGCGCATATGAGTATAAACATTAATATTGCAAAACTATTCTATGTTGTTACCACAAATGTCAAATATCATATATTATTACTGGCTTCAAAAATCCCACATAGGTCAAGGATATTTTTGTAAAGCTGCATGTTTGAGTGCAAAACATCAGTTTACAAGCAGACACAGCTGTGTTCATTTAGATCATACTTATACTTTCTCAGCGGCAGTCATTTGAGATGCAAAATATTTCATAACCATTGTGCATTCTGCATCATCTTATCTGCTCAATACATTTTTTGAGTCTGTTTTGCTTTGCTAATCTAAATTGCTAGTGGAGAAGCTAATACAACAGTTTAAGATGCAGAATAGAAAATCAGCCTAGGCTGTTTCATTATCCTAATGAACTCATTATGGGTCTGATAATTCTCCTCAGTTGGAGCAACTGATTGGAAGCTGTTGGCAAGTGATATTTCTCTGAGTTTGTTTTCAGTATGTGTTGATACAAGAATCTGTGTAACATTCTGTAACGAGACAGCCATACTTATTGGCACTGCACTTTTAATTTCTATTTTTGGTCATTGTCGATGTGGTTGTGATTGCATTTTCATAAGTGTTGCCTTCGTCTGCTCAGTCGCCTTCTCTTACATATCCATTTACAAAAAAAAAAACGTAAAAAGCGATGAAATTAGCAGAACCAGAAGAACATAACATGTGACAAGATTAGCTAGATCCATGTGAATTGTGCCCACATCGAGTTTGGGAACAACAGTTGTGATAGTGATTCAAAAGGGGGATTTTTAGGAGAAATCACACATGGAAGGGTTACGAGTGCTTCACACTGGTTTAGACAGATTCTCACTGCTGAATAAATTCTCAAAGACAAATGAGTTTCTGTGGTTGTTTCAACGAGGAAAACTGAGGGAACAAAAAGAAAAAAAAAAACAGTTTTATAAATAAAGCTTGCTGCAGATTTTGCCACAGCACCACTCAGTTGCTATGCATTTTATATTTAAGAAGTGATTTGTTGCTTTTTTTTTTTTAAGCTATCATCAGAGGGATGAGAGAGCAGGGACAATACTCACTTAGGCTGTTGTTACTCCTCATTTTCCAGGTTTAGGTTTGTACTCATTCAGGCTTTCACAGGCTATCCTTGTAAAGAGGATTTCATTGAAACTTGTGCCTCCTGCCTCCTTCGCCTTCAGCACCCACCCCAATCTCATTTACCAGACCAATTTCCTCTCTTGCCTGCAAACCAGAGCCAATGTGAAAAATGCCATGCTCTTGTCTTCTGTTCATGTTAGGTTGCTGACATGTTTGGTAAGGTGAACACTGCATATAATTGTGATAACAGTATAACAATACTGACTCTGGCTCTGCATTAAAGGTGGTTGACAGAGGGATGCTTTGATGTGTTTGCATCTTTGATGTTATGCTATTTCTGCTGTGGTGCTTTGGTATTCCAGTTTTATAATTTAAAATGACCATAAATGTAATGTCCTTAATTTTTCTCTATTTACACATGTTGGTTATTTATACAGAGGGCTGTGCTGTGATGCACTTCAACCAATTGGCGCTAGTAATGTAACATCTATGACATGTTGAGATTTTTATCCCCTGCCACTCCAACCTTTGTGTCTGAAGTTTAATCTGTACAATAGCAAAAACCTTTTTTAAGAGTGACAACAAAATTAAGCTCCAAATAAAAGAGAAAATGAAGTTGTAAAATCCTAGTAGTGAACTGACGTTCAGCTTCTCCCTTCAAGACTTGGTGAAAGTCCCACACGCCACAGGCATGTTCTGGCAGAATGGTGTTCGGCTTGTACCAGGGGGGTGAGAAACAGCTCCCTCAGCCAGCAGGATAACATTCTCCTCCCCTCCAGTCTCACAAAAGTGCCTCCTGCCAAGAGCCTCCTACTGCACAGCCACCTGGTCTTCTGTTGTAAGTCTAATCCCAGCCAGAGACCCATCCATAAGGCCGCCAGGTTTTTCTTATGAAGCTGTAGTCCCACCATCAGACCTCAGCAAGGACCCTGGCAGCGACTTGTATGAATAAGCGAGCATCAGTGCCAAGTGTTTAGCTAATCTTTGTTTAGGTGTGATTGAATTAGAGGATTGAATAAGCAGAAAATTAATTGTTGTCCTCTCAAATGTGTCGGCCAATTAAGGTAGTCACTGATGGAGAGTACCGCACATATGGTAGGACAACATATTAAATACAAAGGTCCGTGTCATTGTAGATTTAGTAGTTCAGATGGAAGAATTACACTATAAGAAGTGACATTTATGTTGGTATAACAAATGTCTGTGTTTCCGAGAATGGGTGTTTAAAAAAAGAAAAAGGAAGAAGAAGAAGAAACAAAGGCAAATGTATTTAAGTTGGTTGCATGCTTTTGATACAGGAGGCCAGAGCCGTACAGGGACCCAGACATTTAGTTATTTAGTATGAGGAGAGCTGAGGCTGACCTTTTTAAATGGAATTTTCCCTAAGAGCAGTCGCCAGTGACCAAATTTAAGTCTTCAATCTTGTAGATGTAAACTCTGACATTCAGAGCCCTTATGTTTATCTCATTGATTCAGCAAACGTCAAGCACCAGGGGGTTTCACGGAGGCTCCCCGCTCGCCTCCCCTCTGCCCAGCATTTTTCCCCTCTTTTTGAGGGGTTTGTGAATAGTGAATACAAATTGTACTTGATATTTAAACAGCCATAACATTTGCCTGAATCAAACAGTCATTGCCCGAAGCTGGTTTCCTTCATCAGCAGCATGTTAAACGCATGCTGTTGATTAGTGTTTGTAATTTGCCCTGCTATCTTTAGTGAGAATACAGCACGTTTGCCGTACGCTTAGAGGTGACAAGGCTGCTGTCAAAGGTTTCAATCAATTTATTCACAGAAAATCTAATTACCAGCCATGGTACACTGGCAGGCATTGTTTTCATTGTGTGAGGCTGTGTGTGTGTGGGAGGGGCATCGTGGAAAATGGTTTTTTGGGGGCCGAATAAAAACATTCTGATATTAATATACATATATATCGGTATATACCCCAATATCATATTATTGTACAGTTATATTAAAAAGAGATAATGGTGGGATCATTGTTTATTAAATTTCCAGCAATGTATTTCACAAACTAGTTAGCAACCTACTGTGAAGACACTGCTTGACTTCCCACCACCGTCTGCTCTGCTCATAATGTCACCATTTCCAAATTATCTGACGCATCATTATCTGCTTTATTTTCTGTAAAGAAAAAAAGTTTTCACATCCGTGCACATCAGACAACCAGTGCTGATCTTGCTTTAATAGACCAATATGAGCTGTTATTACCAGCTAATACCAGTGTGGCACTCATTTATGTGCCAGTCTGTCTTTCTGAGTATAGAGTACAGCTGTGTAAGGTACAGCTGCAAAAGTTTACAGGTGTTTTATTAATTCTCTAGTGTTTGCATGCATGTCATTCTCTCTGTCTGTCTGCAAACATGATCGCTTGAAAGTTTTGAATGAATTCTGGGTGTTGAGTCATGTTAACAATCCTTTAAAATTCGTCTTAAATCCTCCCAGGTCTTGTAAAATATTTATTGGTAAAAAATTGACAAAAAGCCTAAGCTATTTAAAGCTATGTTTCATATTGCTATTGTTAGTATTGACAACATATAGGCATATAGGGAATTATATATGGGGATTAATATCGAAATATCAAAAAAGGTTTCATAGTTTCATAAAATGTCTTTTATTTTTAAAGCTATGCTTAAAGTCATACTGCCTTTTGTTTGTATTGGCAACATTTAGGAAATTATATTGGTGTAGGGGATTTTAAATATCACATTATAGTTTGTATCCAAATATCATCTCAAATGTGACCTCTGATCTTACTTTTAATTTCCATATCTTTCAGTTTCACCCCAGCACCCATCATGTACTTAACCTCCTAAGAATCGAACCCTTTCATGGCATGCATTTTTAATTTATCTTTGCTATTTGGGCTGATTGGGACCCGATGAATGTAAAAACAAATAATTATCTTTTTACCTGATATTGCTCTACAAGGGCCTGATATTCACATATGATGTCATTCGTTTTAAATTTTGATAGATTAGTGGCAGTATAATGTCCTCATAAGTGGATATCAGTCCCTTGTAGAGCAAAATCTAGTATTGTGGTCTAAACAACCCAAAATGTGATGTCCACATATGTGGACGCCAGGTCCTAGGAGGCTAAAGAAAGTATTGTCAGTAGTTAGTTAATTCAATTCAATTCAGTTCAATATATACTGTAGTATAATATTATATAATAAGCTCCAGTTATTCATGTCTTTCTTATTTACAAATCAATACATATTACCCTTTATGTACTCCTCCATAATGATTGTATGAAAAAAATGTCTGTCATGCTACTTTTATTTTTACTCCAGTACACACGTCTTAAAATGGGTTTAGAAAGAGCAAAAACCCCAAAATTAATATATAGAAATATGTATAATAATATATACACTAATTCCTTAAAAGTTAATGTTGCCTAAAGTGAGCTGTCTTGGTGGAGGATTGCACTCTCTAACTCCTTCTTGTTGAGATTAAAAAAAAAGACAGTGTAAAGGTGGATGTGGTCTGATCCATGAGTACTTACTGTTGTACAGTTTTAATGTTTTAATAAGTACTACCAACATGTTAAAGTGTTCCTTGATTTAATTATTTAACTGAAATAGCTGATCTACACTTATTAAGTCAAGCAATAATGTAGAAGTGGTGGTGTCCCCCCCTCCCCCCGAGGATGGCTGTATTTGAGGTTTCTTCCTGTTAAAAGGGAGTTTTTCCTTCCCACTGTAGCCAAGAGCTTACTCATAGAAGGTTGTCTGTTTGTTGGGGTTTTCTCTGTGTTACAGCAGGATCTTTACCTTACAATATAAAGTGGCATGAGGTGACTGTTGTTGTGATTTGGAGTTATATAGATTACATTTGATTGAACTGAATTGAATTAATAAAATGAAGGACAGAGCCTTTAGTAATGTCACAATTAGATTTGTTTCAGAGCGTCGGTCTCGAAATTTGATCTCCAGTTGACTGTACACAGCATAGTTCCAGTAAACACTTTACACACTGTGCACTCATGTTTTTAGCTGGTAGTTAAGCTAATTGGTGCTGATAAAGGTCCCTGAATGAAAGCAGCTTGTTTGTTTAAAAAAGGCTAAAGCAATTTACTGAAAACATATTACAGTAATATATTACAGTGTTCTGTAATGAACAATATTCCCCATCGATGCTGTTAGCTGTGTCATGCAGACAAAGATGCTGGTCTGTGGTGTTTTACCAGTGGTAAATAAATTTACCTTTAAGGTTTTGAAACTTGAGTATTGGGAGTATTTCTATTGTATTTTTCTTAACATGCTAGTATATTTTCGAGGGAAAACTTTATTTACTTTACTATGTTCATTTGACAGCTTATACTATTTGTTAATTTGAATTAAAGTTAGACAATTAAAGTGAAGCTATCCCATTAGTTCATTAATGGTGCTTCAGGTAAAAATAAACCCTAGACGTATCATTTTGCACAATAACTGCTTTTGCTTTTAGTCCTTCAGGTATCATTTGATGATAATATTAGTAGACTTTA
Organism: Oreochromis aureus; assembly: GCF_013358895.1. NCBI lineage: Eukaryota > Metazoa > Chordata > Actinopteri > Cichliformes > Cichlidae > Oreochromis > Oreochromis aureus. The sequence continues at coordinate 18,668,959 of NC_052959.1, forward strand.
GTAACCTTCTGAATGTTTCCCTTCCAGGAAAATTATTTCCACTGATTCAGTTTACCTATTTTTCTTCTTCCTTTTCTTCTTCCTTTTACCATCTTGCGTGCTGTGGGATAACCTTTCCTTTTTTGGGACATTGTGTTGAAACTCTGTAATTCAAGCACATTGAATTGAATTATTAAAAAAAAATTGGTGGTTGCCAGGCAATGTGATGCTGCTATAATATATCATTTATATCACAATATTCAGGTTTTGTGGATATAAATTATATGTTGTTGTCATAAAGTTAAAATGATATGATGATTTTATAAGGTGCTATGGGGGCATAAATGTATAAAATGGATCATTTTAGCGTGTTGGTAGGTTGTTGCTAGGTATTGTGATGACATCATAATACTGGGTATAGATAAGAACTTAATATATACCTGTGTGCCAGTTTTGGTTGCACAACTCCTGTTTATGTAGGAGGAATCACACTGACAGATATTTGGTGCATTAGAGGAAGAAGCCGACAAAAGTTTAAGTCTGTGGTGGAGGGACAATTTCCAGGTTATTGTTCTACATTTTTAATTCTTAATGTTAAAAAACCATATTAATATTGTTCACCCATGAGTTATACCCACTTTATCCTGTAGAGGGTTGCTGGGGGGGCCGATTCTAACTAGAGGCGGGGCACACTCCTGCCAGTTCTTTGCAGAACTAACATAAAGAGACAGCCAAACGTGCATCATCAATTAACCTAACATGCATCTCTTTGGACTGTGGGAGGAAGCTGAAGCACCAAGAGAAAATTCTTGCAGACACAATGGGAACATGCAAACTCAGGAAAGAGAACTCTTGCTATGAAGAGACAGTGCTTACGACTACACCCACACGCCGCCTGCGATTTTATCAGCAACTAACAAAATCAGTTTTTGGACTCTCTGGATTGATTCAGAAATGTGGAAGATAAAAATCACATTTGCGTTCCCTCCGTCACCTTGACTTCATAGGGACATTCCTTTTTTTCTTTTCTGAAAACAAAATTAGTTATAGGTTGTGATTTCTGCATGATAACAAACATGTTACTCCACAGTTTTACTCTGCCAAGTATACGTACAAAGTGGAATGATGAGTCACCCTCTTCCTCCCACCCCAGACTGTGTTTTATTGACCAGAGTGAATCTACAGACTCATGTCAGTGCAAAGAAATGTGGGGCAAACTCAGCTAATTCCTCATGGCTGTGTGCCACTGGGGCTAGCCTGACCCAGAGAGCACTGTTTCTTACTCAAGCATACACACAATCCATCACAGAGTCACCATGATGAGCTCTGGCCAGCCTCAGCTAAATAGGTACAAGGAAAGCCATCTACCTTGATTAATAGAGTAGCTGAGTGTCAAATGAAAGTCTTTATGTACCTTACATTTCAAACAAATTGTACCAAATCACAGTTTGTAGGGGTAAAAATCCTTTTTTGTGTGTGTTTTGTGTTTTTTTCCTGGCTCCGTTCTGTAGAATAATCACAATTTTTAACCCAGCCAAGTGATCTTGTTACACCATTAACAAGCTTAAAAACAAGCTTAAAAGAAGTTTTACTGCCAGAGTGCTTGATTAACAAACCACAACTGCATTATTGTAGCAATCAATATGCAGCTAAATCCACTGTGCCCAAAGCCCAAAACCAACCTAACACCGCACAGTCTCAGTTGAGAGTGAGAATCACAGTGTACCTCAGTGGATCTGCATGCTGCCTTTGTCCCCAAACATTGCTGGAAAGAAGGCAACATGAGCGAGCAAATGACGAGGCAACTGCATTGCCCCTTTATTCTTTTCTGAAGCACAAACAGACAAAGTGCACAGAGCTGCAGGAGATTTGATTTTTTTTTTTCAGTCTCTTGCATCATTGCATTGTGGAATGGTGTTGAACACAGGATGTAATTACCTTAACCTCAATAGGTGGATTTACAAACTGAATTAAAATAGCATAGACTGCAAAAGTGAATATAATAGGTGAGGTTAAACCCAGCATTTGTTATTACTCTGTTTGTGTGTCTCTGCGTGTATCTGCGTTGTGGATGAGCGGTTACATGTATTGTGAGAAAGCCAAATAAAGCCAAGTCTTATTTTACTGCAGTTTATGCTTTCTATACACACTCCCATCAGACTGTGGTGCAGTGGAAATATTTATGTGAGGTTGTGACACACCCAGACGCAGTAAGGGTTGAATCTGTTCTTTGAGCCTGACCTGAGCGTTTCCTCTGTTTGCTGAACACAGTGACACGATTTGAGTCAGTGACCCGAGATTGTCAGGAGGGTTTTTGTTTTGATTTCAGGGATGTTCCTCCAGTCCTGTGAGTGAGGAGCATTTATGGTCAAGTGGTAGTATTTCATGAGTATTTCATGGGTGGTTGCGGGCTCCTGGACTAGACAAACCTTTTGATTACTGTGGACAGATGGTGTGATTAATATGAGAATATGGCAGTGTTTGTACACATAAACGCTCGTCTTAAGAGTTTAATAATAAACCTTTAATCTACTGTATATCTGCAACATACAGTAAACATACAAATATGTCCTGTTCAAGCATTGTATTCCCCAAGGTGAAATATGGCAGTGTAGCTGCAGTGCATCTAAAAAAAGGCTTTAGCTGTTATGGTAAGCCCTTATTATCAACATACCTCGTATCTGTATGACCATAATTTCCAGTGTCAGTCACAGATTACACTGGGTTAAAGAGTCAAGTCTGTTTCCTATTACCTCCTTGACTTGCTTGTTGCACAGTCTAATAAAGACTCTGGATAGGAGCAGAGGTAGAGAAAGACAAGTTTTCTATGTGTGGTCAGGCAGAAACCATTACTTAACTGATGTGGCAGAGAAACTTTATTAATTTTTTTGTGTGCAGCAAATCACTGTAGACATTCAGCATGTCTCGTAAAAGTACAGCAAGGACTCTAATATGTCCTTATTTTTTTAATGTAAATCCCAACTGGTTAACTTTGAAGATTTGTTCCTCTCGAAGCTTTTCAGGTGTTTTATCAGTGATTCTTGGCCTGCCCATGTGAGGTGGCCTCTTATACCAAGTTTATCTATTGTTGTTGTTGTCCTCAGGCTTAGACTATGAATACGATGCCTTTAAGGACTTGAAAACACTTGAAAATCACTCAAGTATACAGTCATATAATACCATGCCATAGTAGTCACATCTGTTGACATATAACAGGTTGTTTCTATAAGCAGACTGCTAAGCTACAATGCAGCTTTTGTGCCTGCTGGCGTTTAATTTATTTATTTTTTTTGGCAAAATGCTAAAATGACCACTTCACCGGCTGCAGGTTGACTTTACTCTCTGTGTGAAGAGAAATAATGAGCATTACCCTGTTAGCTGCCCATTTTTAAATATTTATTTATATTTTTCTCACTACAGTTAAAGTTATAGCCACTATTTAAAATATGGGTTGTTAACATAATGAATATACAGTTTACACATCAAAGCTTTGATGCAGACACAGGAAAAGAGGTAAACTTAAGAAGGCAGAAACAGACAAATGAACATGTATGGCCTGTCCTCTAAAAGACGATTCACTGCTTTGAAATGGAAACTCTAATAATGAACATATACAGTTAAAGCTCAAAAACTTTATGGTCACACATGTATAAGCCCTATTGGCAAAGGCCTTTTCTCAGGTTTAACTGCAGATAGTTTATGGCATTAAGGCAGTTTGTTGAGAAAAAGATGCAGTAGTTCTTGTTGAAGAGCACTTTATTTTATATTAGAGATATTTTTATGACGTTCTGTGGGTGGAGGAAACATGGGACGTGGGGTGAAGGCCTCTTCAGTGTAAGGTGATATTTATTTGTTGAATTGATGATACTGAAGGTAAATTCTGCAACAATAAAACGATGTGAAAGGCTCTTATTTGTATTTACAACTGTTATCTGAGCATCTTGTTTCTACTGAATTCACACAGTGTGGGTAGTTTTGGTGTGTATTACAAAGATTGCATGACCATTCTTAATTTGATTTGGTGAGGAACTAGACTGAAAATGACTAAATTATAGACAAAGTTCACTTATATGATATTATTAAGTAGTTTTACTGTTACAAGGCCATGCAGTGTCAGAGGAGCTGTTTCTATCCCATTTCCATCTGTTAAACTTTGTGAATTAACAGGATCTTTTCTTGCCACTGCAAATGTCTGTAACTTAAAAGCTTCATGTGCTTTTTATTTAGTGACATATTTAAGGATAACTAAAATAGATTTTACTTTTAAGCTGGAGGGAAGTGACATACATACTCTGTGACTCATAAACAAAACAAAACAAAAAAGAACATTTGCTAAAGATAAAAGAACTACAATGCATTCACAGACATGCCAGCCAGTCTTAAGAAGAAACTTTTCTTTAGATCATTTGCTCAGATAGCTTCATGATGTTACTGTATTTATTCTTTGCTATTGTTTTGAAACATATCAGGAAATCAATGACTTCTGTGGCAGCCAATTTCATTGCCAATTGTGTCTTCTTGGTTCCTCTGTTTTCGGGACACGGCTGTGTCGTGCTCTTGCAGACAAAACTGCTGACGGGGCAGCTTCAGCCCAGCAGACCATGGAAAAACACAAAGTTTGGTTGTTATTTTTTGGCACTGCTGCAAGGAAATTCAAAAAAGGTTTGATAAGAAATGCATTTGTTATTACTGTTTTCCTCACGGCACCTGATTGACAGCTGAGAAAAGATTTGTCTGCATGTGCTCAGAGATCCATTTGGCTAGTTTTAATAACTGTGTGAGGGATTACGTCTCCTTTTTCCAGCTCTTACCTTGGAATATAGAGAGGTAACTGAGGAAATCTGTTGTTTTGTTGTAGGGGCTTGTGGCCCGATGATTCCTGTGTCCAGATTTTGTGACGTTCGGGGGTTTTGATAAAGCCAGCCAGAATATTGACGGATGCCTTTCCAAACGGCTTAGGTATTAAAACATTTAAACTGAATCATTTAATGTGTCCTTGGCCAAAGGTTTTCTGGTGCTTAAAAATATCACCCTGTTCAATGAGCCAGAGGTGCAGCTTCTTTGCTGATACATAGTTGAAGTTGAAAAGGTCATGTGTGTAGACTGACTGAGGATTGTTCATCCTCTGTAACTCAATGAACACCTGATGGGGAAGGGTAAAGGTGCAGTGAGTTTATTATTGATGCATACATGTTTCACAGAGGCGGCGTTAACTGTCACAGTCATAGCCAGCCTCACACACAGTAGTGCTGCTGTGATGTGCCAAGGAAGGAGGAATAGTATTTTTTTGTTTCATATTTGCATCAGCACATTTTGCTAAGTAACATTTATTGCTATGTCGGTTTGCAGCCAAATTCAAAGTACTAACAAGCGGTGAGCTTGTGATCATACTTTATGAGTACTCATAACAGTTAATATGTTGTTTCTGGATGCTGTTGTCCAAGTGTTATACAATAATGTCTTTTATGTCTGTTGCTCTATCAGACTTACTGCTGTGATTACCTTTAAATAATTGGTGAACTGACAGTATAATAAAAGACATAATGTAAAAAATGATGAACAGTTAAAGCTACTGAGACAAGCAGGATTTGTTTCCACTATTTATCTGTTTTTTTCTCAGTAATAAAGTCATAATTCTCATCACCGCAAAGGCAGAGTTCAGATTTATTTTTTTTATTCAGACACCAAACCAAAATAAATTTGGTGTGTTTTAATAGAAGACAACAAGCAGAAAATATTCACATTCAGGAAAGTGCAATTACATTAGGATTAATTATAAAAATGGCAGCTAATTAAATTTCTGTCAATCAACTATTTGTTTCAGTTCTTAATTGAATTAGTTTTCACCACATTATTGAGTTTTACTCATTTATTTTTTCGCCCTCTCATCAGTCATTGGTGATATTTTGGTCTTGTTTGTGTCAGTCAGCATGAAGCCGCAGTAATGTTGGCTGTGAACATCCAGCATTCAACTTTTCTCATATGACTTTAAAGTTATTTTTGTACTCTAAATAACTTTGATTGTTTATTCAGTCTCAAACTCATTCCCATTTTTTTCCATTTGGTATTTCTTATGCTGAGGCACAAAAACAAGACTTTACCCTTTTTAATCACGCCTTCAGAATTCTGATTGGCTCAGTTGTTTATCCAAGTGCCGCAGCACCAGATGTACCCGAATCACTGAAACACATCTTGGATATGGGCAGAGATTCAGAGGCCTGAAAACAAACTGCAGCCAAACATCACAAACATGCTTGGCTCTGGGATGTTTGTGATTTTTGTTTTTGTCAGCACTAAATCAGAGAGCAGTTGCTTATTAACATTTTTGCATTCATATAAGAAAAAAGTGACAAACATACCCACTCAGAATCTGCATTTGTTAACAATAACAATCAATTGTTTTTGAAATAAAAATGGGGCTATGCCATACTTTATGGGGCTATGCCATACTTTATTATATATATATATATATATATATATATATATATATATATATATATATATATATATATATATATATATATATATATATAGATATATAGATATATATAGATATTCTATATTTATAGGCTCATAAATAGATGGCATTCTGGTGTAAATCCTGGGTCGTATAAGAAGGAGGGTTGAAGAAATACTTGTATTATACCTAAAGTACTGTTCCCACACAGCTAATCGGCATTATCATTTACCTTTCAAGGAAAACACACTTTCTTCATTAAATTTACTTGTGACATTTCACAAATATAATTGAAATGAACATGGCTATTGGCTACTCACTGTTACAGTAGGTACCTCTATCCTGCTAATATGAATACCTGATCAGCCAGTCACATGGTAGCAACTCCTTGTGTTTGATTTAAATTAAAGTCAGTGATCATGTGCATCACTTTATAACCACAGTGAACTATCTTCTAATGACTGTTTCCAACATAATACATGTCACAAAGTTCAGATCATCTCAAACTGGTTTCATGACTGTAACAATGAGTTCACTGTACTGTAACCATCACTGTGTATCCAGATTTTGGTCCAGTAGAGAACCTTCGGGTTGAGGACATCATTGACGTGCAGCTGATCTGCAGCATGATGCTATCATGTCAATATGGACCCAAATCTCTAATAAATATTTCAAGCACCCTGTTGAATCTATGCCACAAAGAATTAAGGCAGTACTCAGGGCAAAAATGCATCCAAACCAATACTAGCAAAGTGTACCTAATAAAGTGTCAGTGAGTGTAGATACCATTTATGTTCTTGCTTTACTGCTTTTCCTACTTGTCAGGTAATCCGTCATATATTATGTGGTGCAGAACTCCAGAAAAATTGGGATAATGTTCCAAAAATGGCTGATTTAACAAAAATCAAATATGATATTGTAAACCTAAGCAAGCAGTTTCATTACATATGCCCACAACATCAAGCTCATGAAAAACCTGACATAAAACAGCCTATGGCCAAACCTAGTTCAAAAGAAATCAATGTCAAAGGAACTAATGGCCAGTAAAGTCACAGCTATGGCCCTGTGACAAAGGACCCGATGCACACAGCGTTGCAAGATAAGTGGATGTTTATTTACAGCGGTTGTTCGCTCTTTCTTTGCGCAGCTTTCCAGCCGCCTTCTTCAGCTCCACACCACACACAGCTCTCTTGTCAGGTCCCGGTATCCTACTCAAATAAGGGAGGCATGATTAGATGATAGAGGTCAGTTGTGTTGGTCAGCCTCCCTTGACACCACACGCTGAACCCACTGCTCTACTCCTTCCCTGCAGCAGAGCCATAAAGCACACTCCACCACAGGCCACTTTATTTTTAGTTTTGCAATGGTGAAGCAACATTCCAGTTAGATAGATATTTACACTAAGACTGCATGAGCGTCCCGTCCAATTTAGACTTCCCAAATGCTTAAATCAAAGAAAACAGCAAGTAAAGCAAAACAAAAATCAAATAGCCTCCAGCATGCACTAGGGTGGTTTATGTGAAGTGCAAATCAGAATCAGCACCTTCAAATCTGAGATCGTGTTTCAAAGCTGGAAAAGGGTGATTGCTAACTCCGGGTCAGGGATGAGTTGCTGCCACAAGTGGAAGAATTCAAGTATCTCAGGGTCTTGTTCAGAGTGAAGTTAGAGTGGAGTGGGAGAGTAACGGATTGACGGTGTCTGCAGTGATGCAGACTGTGCCGGTTTCTTGTGGTAAAGAGAGAGCTGAATGTGAAAGCAAAGCTATGGTTTTACTGGTTGATCTTATCCTACCCTCACCTTTGGACATGAGATGAGGGTAGGATATGACATGACATGTGCGAAACACTTTTCCCGGACCCGTAACCTACCCGCTGTGTGGACGTGTGTAAGTTGGAGTGTGAAGAAGAGAGCGAGTGTGAGAGAGCTTCCCCTTCCTGGATTTCCCCCACTGTATATATTCTGCACCTGGTGATTGTGTGTTTTTGGAACTGAACCCTGCCCTGCGCTTGAGTCCCCACCATCGCTTGTGACAGGCTGGGCTTTCCCTTAGAGACAGGGTGAGGAGAAGGGCTCATTCAGCAAGAGCTCAGAGTAGAATCCCTTCTCCTCCTGTTGACGTGTGTTGGACATCTGACTAGGATGCATCCTAGAAACTTCCTAGGTGAGGTGTTTCAGGCATGTCCTAGTAGGAAAGGGCCACAGGACAGACCCAGGGCATACTTGAGACTATGCATTTCGGCTGGCTTGGCAAGATCAAATTCCCAACGTGTCCTCTCAGATGAGCTGGAGGAGATGGCCGGGGAGGTCGGGGTGTCGCTGCTGAGACTGCTGCGCCTGTGACCTGAACTCAGTAAGTGGCAGATAATGATGGATGGATTGAATTAAATGGTGTGGAAAAAAATAGTTGAACTAACACAAGGTTTGGATAAAAGTCTTATGTCTTGATTATACCTCGTTGTGGACACAGACAGTTGAGTCATCCTGTTACAACTCTTTGAAGTCCTGACTTCAAGTGCAGCGCATATGCATTTGGTGCATTGTTATGTAAATTCTCTACGGACAAGACCCCTGCAGTCATGAAAAACAGACAGGCACTCGGAGGTCCTACCCTCGTGCTCACCTTCTGATGATGAAATGTGCACCAGTCCGGCCCAAGCGGACCCTGGTGGACTTACGGACCTTTAAAGGATAACCAAGGTTTTAGACATCTAATACTCCACCTGCCCCCTTATCTTTTTCTTTTTTAAATTCCCCTCAAGAAGGCAATAAGAATACAGTTTCTGTATATTCGAAGACATACAGGCAGGTTTGCTTATTTACCTCAGCTGTGCTGTGTCACAAAGTATTTTCTCTGAATGTAGTCACAAGCAGTGAAGCATGACCTCGTCATCCAGATACAGATGAGCATTATCTACTTGGCAGAGGCCTGTAGCACTAGAGCAGGAAGGGCTGAATTAATTAATTATTACTCTCTTAATTATACTTTTGACGACACTGTAAAGTTTTCATAGAAGTTTCACCATGCAGGAGGTCAACTTATTCTGTTTTAGACTGAAGAACCCCCAGGGAAGCATAAGAGGGGAAATGAGAGAATTGATCTCTGTCACAGTTTTTATGATCTTTAGCCTTGTTGGTGCCTTTAGTTGATAGCAAAAGGTCAAATTCAGCTGGTGTACATTCAAGACGAGACCTGGGAGAGCAAATAAATGTTTGTGTATACTCACTCACACTGACACAGAGAGGCACATTCCCATGCATGCACTTATCCACCCACTGGTTTGTACACGCAGAAACACACAGAAATACACAATGCAGCCTCCCACACATATATGCACATGGCATAGAGATTGTTTCACACACACACACACACACACACACACACACACACACACACACACACACACACACACACACACACACGTCACGTCCCAAGTGTTTATATGAAAATCCAACCTGTCTTTTAAGTCTCCATCAGAGCATTTTGATCCTTCACTTTTTTCTCCTTGCAAGTTAAAAGGAAGATTGGCCAGTCATTACAAAATAAATGAGGGAAGTAAATTTAGTGGGCAGGCCTATACTTTCATTATCTCCTTTAATTATTTTATGAGACAATTTTAGTATGTGTGCACATGCCTGATAATGGTGGGTTAGGGATGTATGCCATAAATCCTTATGTTTAAAGTTGGTTAAATATGAGCTCAGTTCAGTAGTTTGAACTCGGACCATTTCAGGGAGCATTTTTTTATGTCCCCACTGAGTGGAAAAGGTATTTTAGTACATTTGGTGAATGTCAAATATTATTCTACTGGCTCTGACAAAGTCTTTATGCTCAGGTGCATTATACCCCTAAATATTTCCACAGTGTGCTTTAGTGGCATTGTGCTACATTAAATGCCTTTATGTAGCTTATTAGGCTACATAGCTGACAAACAACACAATATGTCTTGATTTGGCACAAACAGTAATAGGTCCCAGCTGAATATCTTTTTACTGAGTGTGAAACAACTGGTGTCTTATGTTGAATGGGACTCATTTATCATTTTACTTCTTCAGTGCACTGGAGGTAGGTGTTGATGATGTGTGGGGATCCTTCCAGAGATGCTTTGTTTCTTCTTCAGGGTTTTAAATTACTCTTTATTTTTAATAAAGCATATTGTTAACGTTGTAAATTATAGTCCCAATTAGAACAAAGTAGATGAAAAAGCTGTTTGTTATTTAATGTCATTTACCTGCTATACCCATATGAGCCTGCAGCATCCTTCGATATCTCAGTCATGTGCTGATCACATCAGGTTTAAAAAAAAGGGTGTCCCATTACCACATGTTTATAAAATGAAGCACATAGCCATAAACATTTGTGAAAGAATGGATCATTCTAAAGCACTCACTGAATTCAAGTAACAAGCCAGTGCATTGCAATTCTTCCCTCCTAGATATTCTATGATCAACTTACAGTTGATCGTACAAGTGGTTACAGAGTGGGGTTGCAGAGTGCTGTGGCAGATAGAGCGCAAAAGTCACCAATGCTCTGCTGGCGCAGTAACTGCATAGCTCCAAACCTCCTCTGGCATTAACATCAGCACAAAAACTGTGCTGAGAGCTTTGTTGCATGACTTCATGGGTTTCTCTGGCCATGCAATTCCTGTAGCTGTAATGTGTAGGTGGCCTAATACTTTTGTCTATACAGAGTACAGTCTATGCCTGAATTTAGCAGTGCCAGCCTTGCTGTTAAAAAACAAATCCGGGCTAGCAAACAATGCTGCATATAGTAACATACCATCTTCTAGCTGCTCCAGTTGTCAGTCATTTGCAGCCATGATAAAAGCCACAACTACTCAAGACTAAAGTTTTAAGTTTTAAAGTAAAACTTAAAAATATTAAGAAAAAACAAAAAACATATGAAATTAAAATCCAATATGACTTTGCAGCTGTTCTTTAGATTGGAGCAGATGCAGATACGAAACTGCTTTTTGAACCCCTCAGATATTTTTGTGCTTGGGTTGTTGCCCCCAGGAGCTAAATCAGCAGATTGGCTGGTTTTAACATAGACCTACCACTAAAAACTCTCATGTTCTACATTTTAACCTCTTAAATAAAGCATGGCTTTTAAAGGAAGATTCACTATTTAGTGCTTTGACAATTGGGAGGGGACACAAAGACCCTGACATACACTCACCAGCCACTTCATTAGGTATACCTATTCAACTGCTAGTTAATGCAAATATCCATGCATTTTAGAAGCTGAGGTTCAAACTGAGCATCAGAATGGGGAAGAAAGAGGATTTAAGTGACTTTGACCATGTCATGTTTGTTAGTGCCACATGGACTGGTCTGAGTATTTCACAAACTGCTAATCTGCTGGGATTGTCTCCCACAACTATCTCTGGGGTTTAAAAAGACCGATCTGAAAAAGACAAAATATCCAATGAGATGTCGTTGTCAGAGGTCAGAGGAGAATGGGCAGACTGCTTTGAGCAGCTAGGATGGCATAAGTGTCTGGTTTGTAACACAAATGTAAGTTTAACTTTTATGTAAGTAAAGTAAATATGCTAAAAAATATAAAAAAGCATTTGAAATGAAAATCCAGTATCACTTTGGAGCTGTTTTTAGATTAAAGCAGATGGAGATACAAAACTACTTTTTGAGCCCCTCAGACAGTTTGAGATTTCCAAACTAGTTTGAATTTTGTTAGCAGAAAGCTACAATACTCTCTGCTGAGAGAAAACAAAAAAGGAGAACAGTGGGCAGCAGATGGGAGGGAAACTTTCTCTGTATTAGTATAAACATCAGGAAAGAGCCGGTGTAGCCTGCTGGTTTGATTGGACTTCATTATTTTTGCCACCTCTCTGCAGAACAAACAGCCCATGCAGCTCACGTCTCCTTACCCATTGTATCCTCAACATTTGGCACGTCGCCCTCTACTCTTCTTTATTGTGTCTTTTTTCTCACATCAGAGCACAGACAGTTGCGGCGTCGAGCTGCTTCCTTATCGAGCTGCGTTTTAACACAATATGGTGAGAAGCAGTCACATTTGCTGTTTATTTTCACAGGGTGCGTCGTATCAAGTACCTTCATTACCAGATCCAAGAAGGCCACATCGTCACATTTTGTGACTCAATTTTATGAAGCTACAGGTACAGGGAGTTCTTTTTAGAGTGCGCTTTCAGCCTTTTTTAGTACTCCAGGGTTCAGATTTACACACTGGATCATTTTTTCTTATCTGCCAATTGTTGCAGGAGTTAATGGTTCATCTTGTATCGTGATACTAAACCAAAGCACAAATTCACACCCTTTCTGTGTATTTTTTTCCTTCTTCAGAGTTTACCTAGGAAGTGTGCCCATCAGTATCAGCAGGGAGTCTTAAGACTTATTTTTTTATTTCTGCACTCCAAATGCGCTGTATCCAAAGGCTCATTTGTTGATATTCTGTTGCATTTTGGCTCTGTCTCCCAAGTTTTCCCCAAGGGGCTGAGAGCTTGGGTTCCATGTGGCGTGGTGTTTGATTGATGCAGGCCTTCTCCGTCTACGCGATGTGCTCACTGATGCGGTGGTGATGGAGTGAGATACCCCTGCTGAAGCTGATCTAGTGAGCAGCTGGCCTGTGTTCCTCGCTTGCACAGTGGCTTTGCAGTTGTTTTTCCATCACATCTTTCCCCTTCATTATCACTTGAGGGGTTTTTGTGTTGGTGGCTTCTCTTTAGGGAAATGGAAGGATTTACTGAGCCGCTTTCCACCTCAGGTTAGTCTTTTTGATGATACCTCACTAGAATTTAGATTCACGTTTAAAAACTTGAAGTGACTGAGTGCTGAGAATGAATATGTCACTGTAGTTTATAGCCACTGTTACTGGTGTGCCGGTGACTGAATGCGGCGATGTATTGTGTCGGTATGGGTTAAGATATGTGGCTGAGTTTTTAATTCAGTTTTAATTCCTTTGAAGGTTTAAATGACAGCACATCACAGATGGTATATTATGACAGATTTAGCTCATGAATATTAATTCTCTAACTGCTAAAATTGAGTTTTCTCTACAGCCAGGTAGAGGGAAGACAAATGTCATTCTGTATCACTATTCTATAGCTGTAAGTGGACTGGGTATTCACTTTACTCTGAAGAGATTTTCGCCATTTAACTTTATTACATAGAAGTCTTTTATTGCCTGAATTGTTCTGCACATGGACTAGTCTATGTAATAAGTAACATGTACTCTTCATATGAATATGCAGAATCTGAAAGCACGGGACAAGATTTTTGCTGCCAGAAGCCTTTTGGTTTTTCTTTGTTGTCTGAGTTGTTTTGACCAGCCATCTTTGAGCAGGCTTTGGTTGCCACAAGTAAACAGTCAGTGTGGTAATAAAAATATGCAGTTGCATTTGCCAAAATGAAATTAAATGAGCACATATTAGATCTCTCAGGGAAATGGCGGTTGCCCTCAGGAGCTAAATCAGCAGATTAGGTGGCGAGCTCAGAGATTGGGTTGTGTCTGCTGATTTTAACATTGTCATCAATTAGACCTACCACTAAGAAATCTCATGTCCTTTTAACCTCTTAAAGAAGGAATAAGCAAAAATGCCTTATTGATGACAGAGGTCAGAGGAGAATGGTCAGACTGCTTTGAGCAGGAAGGATGGCAACAGTGCCTGATCTGATGAGTCTCGATTTCTGCTGCAGATTCCGCTGGTGAGGTCAGAGTTTGGTGCACAAGCACACAAAGAATAGATCCTGCCTTGTATCAACAGTTAGGTGTGGAGGTGCAGGTGTCAGAGTTGTATGTAGGGGATATTTTCTTGGCAGTTTTAAATAGCAGAGCCTATTGTTGCTGACTGTGCCCCTCTCCCTCACAGTGCACTCATATTTTCTTGACTGCTTTCAGCATGCATGTCACAAAGCTCAAATCATCTCAAACGGATTCACTGTACTCAAATTCCCAGTTCACAGTTGGCAGATCTCAACTTTAGGATGTGGTGGAGAGGTGGACAACCTGCATCATGCTTGTGCGGCCGTCAAATCTGCAGCAACTGTGTGATGCTGTCATGTCAATATGGACCGAAGTCTCTGAGGAATGTTTCCAGCACCTTGTTGAATCTATGCTGCAAAGAAAGAGGCAGTTCTGAAGGCAGAAGCAGGTCCAACCCAGTACTAGCAATGTTTAATTTGTGAAGTGGCTGGTACGTTTTTGTACATTTGGAAACTAATAATCTGCACTACCATTAAAATTAATGTTTTTTTGTTTCTAATAAATAACCCCACAACGGGCTGTTACTTGTTATAAGGTTTAGCTAACAGACATTTTTTTTAATACATTTAGATTTTTAGTTTATTTAAAGCTGTTGAAAATGACAAAATTACCTTTAAGAAGATGTGGCATAACTGGATTTACAACTGGATTAAGATTAGTTACCAGTAACCATAGTAACATGGTTGTTGTTTAACAATAATAGCATCAGACCAGCTTTATCTATATAAGTGTAGGTAGTGCAGACCAGCTGTCTCTTTGGAGTCACTTTACGCAAGGATTGTGCAGTGAGAAATAGAGCTACCTGCTGTAAAGACGCCTCCGTAGGGATGGCTCATTTCATGCCTTAGTGATGTCTGAGTGAAGTAAATGCATCTGCTCATTTTGAGCAGAGAAAGTCACCCTGACCCTGTACCTGCTTCCTGGCTGTAACCTTAGCTGCTGTTTCAGTGCATGTACACTATGGTTACCGGGTCATCTCTTACAGGAATACAGCTTAAAAGCATACAGTACGGTAAAGAAAAATGATTCCATCTGACTGACAGGCTCATGGTTTTAAAGTCAAAGTGTAGTTGTACTATTCTGGCTTTTCGTGTATGTATTATATACATATGCACAGTATATGGATATAGTATGTATTTTTCTAACAATTATATTGGAAACTAAGGAATCCAACTTAAAATTTGCATGGGGGAGTGGTATTACTGGAGTGAATGATTTTGTTCTATATTCATTTAATGCTTGAAAAAACTTCAACTGGCTTATAATAAGTTTCAGCTTAACCTCACTGTCACAGTTCAGTCAGTATTGTAACCGTGAATATCCTGGAAAAACAAGGCTCTAATCTTTCATGCAGTGTGGAACTGCTCCTTTGGCATTACATATCCTGAATTTGAGGACTTGGCCAATGTTTATTTAAATTTACATCCAAATGAGCATTATGTCATGGCAGGACTATCAGTCCTAACCAGAAAACGTAAACAGAACACTAGAAAATCATTCCAGGTACAGTTAAACAAGCTTCTCCGTTTCTTCCCACTTTGTTCTATGAGGAGCTGCACATGGATGTGACACTGCAAAATCATTTTGTTGTGGTCTCTGGCATTCAGCAGTGAATGTTACTTTAAGGGTGAGGAAGGTTATATAACAGCTCAGGGGTTTGGATTTGAGAGAGAGTGATATGAAATGAAACTATGTACATAAAGACAGCCAACCTTAAACATTAAATAAATATGAATATATATGTATATAAAACAGAAAGAAATAGATACATGTTTTATAATGTCTGTAATTGTTCCCTTAAAGATGGTGGAGTAATGTGTGCACACAGATTCAAAGAATTACCCTTAGGACTTACCCTAAATAATAATTTTGTACATAAACACAAACAAATAAAACATGTAATGTAGTTTGCAGTGTTTGCTAAATGATAAGCCAGTTCCTCCTCAAGAAGTTTGAATTTAACTAACCTAAAGCTCAGAATGCTGCTGTCTTGTTAGCTAGTAACCTTTTCTGTTTGAATCAACATTTAGTTAAAGTAAGAAGATGGAGATACCACCTCTAGCTTTGTATAAATTGGATCTTTATTTCCTTTCTTACAGGCAAGAAACATAATGCAAAACATTTGGATGGGTGTTATACTGAACGATATGTATGCCCAGATGCCGTATGGCTGATTATAGGTACTCATCGATGTCAATGTGCACGATGTGCTGCAGCTGCTTCTCACAAGAAGGGAGTTACATCAACATAATAGCGCAAAACATTTGTGACAAACAGCAGCTCGATTCAAAGAATCTGAGTTGAATTGGGGACCTTTGATCCAAGATTTTACTAGATAAAAGATACAAAGCTAGCTAGCTTTTTGTAAAAGGTTTGAGGCCAAATACTTGGTCTATCGTTCTGCCATGAGAAAGATGACTCACAAATTATCAGTTTAGCTCGGAGTCATGTAATGAATTCATCCCGAGGTCAGAGTCTACAGGTCACAGTTGACGTGTTAAATGTTATGGTTCAAGACAGTACAATAAGAAAAATACTCTTTAATTCAGTTTTCAATTCAGGTGTATTTATATGACACCAAATAGCAACAGTTCCCTCAAGGTCCTTTATATTGTAGCATATAAATATATGAGATTCACAGAGATTCATCCTAAAATTATACAGAGAAATCCCCAAACATTTAGACGACCCCCTGTGAGCAAGGACTTGGCAACAGTGAGAAGGAAAAACTCACTTTTAACAGGAAGAAACGTCCAGCAGAAACAGGCCGGTGTGATGGGAGGGGAACAGAGCAAAAGACACACAGTGGAAGAGAGACAGAGACTGAAGATGAAGACACACTGAGTGCATGATGGGAAGCCCCCAGCAGTCTAGGCCTATTGCAGCATAACCAAGAGAGGGTTCAGGGTCACCTGATCCAGCCCTAACTGTAAGCTTTATTAAAATGAAAACTTTGAGGCCTAATCTTCAAAGTAGAGAGGCTGTCTGTCTTCTGAATCCGAACTGGGAGCTGGTTCCACAGAAGAGGGGCCTGAATCCTAAAACCTCTGCCTCCCATTCCCAAAATCCCTCAGGAGGGGTTTTGGGGTGATATGGTGCTATGAGGTCTTTAAGATAAGATGTGGACTGATTACTTCCAGACCTGGTATGTAAATTTGATTCTGGACTTAACAGGGAGCCACTGAAGAGAAGCATTATAAGAGGAATATGGTCTCTCTGTCTAGTTCCAGTCAATACTCTTGCTGTGGCAGTTTGGATCAGCTGAAGGCTTTTCAAGGACAGCATGATAATGAATTACAATAGTCCAGCCTAGAAGTGATAATCTAATATACCGATCAAGCATGGCTTGCTTGGAAAAGTCTTCAGGTGAAAAGTTCTTGTCTCTAAAAAGAACACGGCAGCATGGCTTATTTTTTGCAAGGGTGCATGTGACCAAACCACTAAACTTCTGGAACAATGTCCTTTGGACAGACCAGACAAAAGTGGAAAAGTCTGGCTATAATGCACAGTTCCGTGTGTGGCAAAAAGCACACATATCATATCAGAACAAAAACGTCATACTGACTATCGAGCACGGTGGTGGATGAGTGATGATTTTGGTTTGATTTCAGGCATCTTAGCTGAAATTGGGTCATATAACAGGACAATGATTTAAAGTACATTTGCAAATGTGCAACACAATGGCTGAAAATGAAAAGAATTAGGGTCTTGCCCAGTCAAAATCTAGTCCTTAACCTGATTGCAATGCTGTGGTGGGACCTTAAGAGAGCTGTGCAAAAACAAATGTCTATAAAGCTCAATAAACTGAAGCAATGATGTCAAAGAAGAGTGGGCCAGATTTCCTCAACAATCATGGGAGAGACTGATAAAGTCACACTGAAAATACCTGCTTACTACTTTTAAAACTTGGTTTGAGGAGCAGATTGGGATTTTTCTAATGTAATGTGATCATATAAAAAGAATTCCTATGTATTTTTCTCTCAGATATCAAATCATTTGGGCTCTTTTTTTTAGCATTTCAATCAAAAACGTTGACCTAAACCCTTTTAGATGTTGACATTATGGGACATTTTCCACTCAGCTTAAACTGAAAGGTATCAGGTTAACTCAGTATATCACAAAGGACATTGATTAATCTAATTCTGTCCATTTTGTTTTTGTTGTAGCAGTGCAGCCTGCAATGAAGATGAAGTTTGAGGCATTGATGCCTGACTGTAAAAATGGAAGATACTGTGTTTGCTTCTGAACAGAGGGGTGAATCCATGACATCACTGTAAAGAAATACCAATCTATAGTTAAACAGAATGTTCACGATCATCCTTATTTGCATGTCAAGACCTGTATTTATGCATCATTATCCAGGAAGGTGCGTTGAGTCATCCTCCTCCTCACTGATATTTTTTCCCTAAGCAATTTAATTTAATCATTTTCACCTTATACACAGCGCAAGATTCAGCATTCACCCCTTGAAAACAAGTAGATCGACTGTGGATCTCCTCTCTGTGGACAGCCTCTTAACAGAGCCGGTTAGTCACACATTGTAGCACTCTGACAAGTGATTTTTTTCTTTCATGTTGGCCAGCTGTAAATCTTCAGTCTAGAGCTGATTGCCGCCCATGTGTATTAGACTGACTGTTTAACATCTGTGGGGTAAACAAAGCTTCATTATTAGACTGCAGTTTTTGATGATTGTGAATTGTTTCCCGCTTTGTGTTAAATTTGTCACATGCATACTGTACTTCACCGAGACACAATCAGAACAATCGCATGACGCTTATAAGCCCAGCAACTCATAACCATTCATCTCTGCAAAGGCTAGGAGTGAAAAATCAATCAGTTATAGTTGTGGTACTTCATTGTGGATTTCACATGGCCCTAGTTTCTATTAATAAAAGAAACTCTCTATTTTCTGTCTGTTTATCCATCCATCCTTTTTCTTCTGCTTATCCAATTTAGGGTCACCAGGGGGGCTGGAGCTTATCCCAGCTGCCGTGATTCCATAAAATTCATGTGACATATTGTCAGTACCTATAGCTGCTTCTTTTATTATTAATCTCATTGATGAGATTAGTCAAGTGAGAGTAAGTGGTATTTAATCTTTGAAAAGCCTGCAAAAATGTTGCCATTTTACATTTCCCCAAAGCATGTAAAAAAAAAATACATGAATAAATACATTTGTTTATGGCAGGAGAGATAACCGGGCTTAATGTGAAAATTGGAGCAAATTCAAAGAAAGCAAATTATGTAATTGGTTAGATTAAATTACCTAACAGCACCAAATGACAGGCAAAGTTAACTGATGAGGTCATCATTTGGTCATCTATTCATATTAATTAATATTCATATTAAACTAGAAAAGAAACAAATAAAAACCTAAATAACAGAAGAATGTCAATGATAGGCCTGATTAAACAGAAAAGTTTTAACAGTTTTTTTAAAGACTTCACAGCTAAACGGATCTGTGGTAAACTGTTCCAGAGCCTCGGTGCCACAGACTGAAAGGCTCTAACTCCCTAGTCTTCCGTCTTGTACAAAGGACAGCTAATAGGTTTTGAGCTTGTGAGCAAAGACAGTGTGCAGCAGTGTGTTTAACAAGAAGCTGAGATATGTATAGTCTGGAGCCTGTCTGTCAAGTGCTCCGTAAGTAAGCATGAGAATTTTAAAACTAATTCTAAAGTCATCTGGGAGCCAATGTAAGGAGAATAAAATAGGGGTAAAGTGACCTCACTTGCTAATGTGTGTTAGGAGTCTGGCTGGAACATTTTGCATTACTTAGAGGCGTGAAAGCGATGATTTATCTGAGATGGTAAATAAGGCATTACAATAAGAAATTATGGAGAAGGAGGGAAACATCTCATGATGTGAAGCATAGCACATTATCTGGTAAACATGGTGGAGGAATTCTGCAGCATGGGCATGTGTAGCTGCCAGAGGAACCAGGCCACTGGACAGAAGCAGCAGCATGAAGCTTGAAGTGTCCAGGGCTATCTTCTCAGATTCAGCCAAGTGCTGCAAGACCCATCAGACACATGGTGGTTGTTGTTACAAAAAACTGTGGTGGTGTTTAGGGAGAAAATTTTGCAAAATTTAAAATGTAGTTATTACTTACATTTTCATTTCTGTGCACTGGAACATTTTTTGTTCCTAAAATTTGAGCCATGTGATTATCTACAAACACATTCTCAGAATTTTATTGGGACAAATAAAAAACTGAGCAATTTATAATGCAGTGTATTAGTATTAAGTTGTCATTATATCCTAAATTACTTGTTTAGAGCTGTGCATTTAAAATCAGAGAGTGGAAAATTCCAGAAATGTATCCCTGCAGTAAAGAGCGATGAAGTTCCTGGCTTAGGATTTCTGCTCCACTGATGCAGGACTTTTGCTTTCCTGTCAACACACCTCAAACCTCGACTTATTCTGTTCCAGCGAAAGAAAGACAAATGAAATACTTTTTTCTCCCCCATGTTAAATTGCCACATTTAATTACACAAGACCTGATTAAACCGCTGCTTCCCCCTGAATACAACAGAACAAATGGATGCACTATATTAGGTTGTATCAGAAAATGTGCTTCCATTCTTTGCTGAACCTTCAATCGTGAATGCCGAGAGAGTCTGCAAGACGCCACGAGACCAGCCTTATAATTAGGAGGGACTCAAAAAAACAATTTCACTGGTGGTGCTGAAATAATGACTGTAATGAGGTTTAAATAATAGCAACACCTTCCATAGAGTTTTCCTTAATATATAGGTATTGAATTAATGTGTGTTTATTAGCTATGCAAAGGCCAAATTATTGCAGTCGCTCTGAGCTTAAACTCAAGATAGACAGGAGCTCCTCCAGGCCTCATCGTTAAGTGAAAGCTAATGGATTGTATTACTGATGACAGAAAATATACATTTTTATTCCATCCTCAGTAACACCTGATTTAAATATTTCCCCTTCGCCATTTGTTGGTTTTTGTTATTCAGAGTCTGTCTTTTTGCTCATGTGCAATAAACAATAAAGGAGTTGACAGCTGCAGCACACTGCAGGTGATTTAATCCAGATTATGAAATAATTCTGTTTGATTTACATAAACTGTAACCTTTCGTATCAAGAGGGTATCGGAACTTTAAATTGTGCAGTATGGAGTGAGTGAGCAATCTTGCGTTTTCCTTAAAGTAATGCTTGTTGGCATTTGTAATGACCTTTTTGCTCTTGACAGAATGGACTGTAATGAGAATTATCACAAGCCCCCTGAGAAACACACAGGCAGATAAAGCCAGACAGACTAAAAGCAGGCAAGTGGAAAAAGAAAGTGAAGCATCGTTTTGAGATACTTTGCTAAAGCAGGATGACGCCAAATGCAATATGTTACAGAAGTCTGTGCGGTATGGTGGCAATATCACAGACCTTCTAAAATACATAAACATCTCCTCTATAAAAGAGGAAAGAAAGAAGAAAGCAACTAAATGTCCTTCCATCATATGCCCTGAGTAAGGCGGCACTCTGTGATGGAGCTTTTCAGTCATTATCCAGGGGTACATAGCAGGAAAGTCACAAACTGTATTTCACAAAACATGTTCAGCTGTATATCTGTGGATAGCTCAACAGATAACCAGATACCTGTCTTTCTTAAGATAGAATAATTCATAATAATATCCTATATTATATAACAAGTCATAAATATTCTCCCTATATAGCGCTTTTCCCCTCTACCTAAGCACTCAAAACACTTTATATACAACATACTTTATTCACTCATTCATATAAGCACTTTTTTCTATGCTTATGCTTTGTATCTAACATTCACACTCCAATGAATGCAACTTGGGATTCAATATCTTGCCCAAGGATACTTTGGGATGCAGGATCAAACCACCAAACTTCTGATTAGTAGATAACCTGCCATACCTCCTGAGCTACAACCACCTCATACAACCATAAGTAACAGAATGTTTAGTACTCACTATTTATATGCACAGTATTAGGGGGAGTGTGTATACCAAAAGCTTTTTAAGTAATTTGTCCAAATATTACAGCTACTTTATGGTAAAGTGTAAAAGTCTTGCGCCACCCCTAATTTAAAAAATATATATTTTGGTAGGAAAATGGGAAATAGCTGTAGTAATTTATTGAAACATGTGCAAGCGTACATGGAAATATAGTACATGAGACAAACATAGTTATTCAATTCTAACAGTCTTGAATCTTGTAGGATATTCAAAGATCTTTTTTAGATGCTGGCTGCTTTTTGTTCTGTTCACTATCAACATGATTCCACACAGGTCCGGGTTCAGGGGAGACAAATCATTGACTGATGATCTTCTGCAGCATGTTTTTCTATCTGCCTATGCCTTTACTGATTTTCATCCAGTTCTTGGGTAATTCGGTAAAACCTAGACTTTTGTCCCTGTTTCCTTTACTGAAGAATGGCATCTTGACAGCCACCCTTCCACTGAGAATATTTCTGATGAGGCTTCAGTGAACAGTAGATGGATCAAAGGCCAGATGCATCTCTCAGGTCCTGTGTCAGGTCTTTGCTGAAGTTTTTGTGATTCTTAAGTACATAACTTTCAGATATTCTTCAAATATCGTGTTCTCTGCTTGTCCAGTTTCGTCTTTTTTAAAGGCACGCTGAACACCATGCCAGTTCAAAAATACTATTTTATGCCTGTCAAACTGTGTTATCTTCAGCATTTTTCCATTGATTCAACTAAAGAAATGAGAACAGATTGTTGTTTTGTGACGGGCTGCTAGCAACACACTGCCTAGGGAAACAATTTAACTTTGGTAAATCCTTTGCCAAGTTGTCTGTTATGTTGAGTTAGGTGCCTTTTGATGCTTGAATGATTGATAGTAACCAAAAAAGCATTCCTCTGAAGATGGTCAGGATTGGACTGAAAATGAGTGAAAAAGCAGCCAATGTCCAAAGAAAAACCTGGAAAGACCTTCAGGAAGACTGAAGAACTATTGCTCAAACCACTTTAAAAATGATTTTGCCTCCTTATAACTGTAAAATATAAATAAATGAGTGATCGGTCAAGACTTTTCTTACTAGACAGTTCAGCAAATCAAAAAAAATAAAACAAAATGCATTAGTATTATTATAAGAATAATACACACACTCACTACGAACAAATGTTTTCCAGTTTGACTCTTATTGGTGCTTAATCGTTTTAATGTGTTAAGAATCTATGGCATTGCCACCTAGGACAAGTGCAACCAGGCAACTGTGTTAACTGAAAAATATTTTTTGCATGGGTAGTTTATAAGGCTCCACTTAACACTGTTAAACCAGTCTGTTAGCTTGTGTGCTGATCACACCCCAGTACAAGTATAAAGATTAACTTTTTTAGTTAATAGACCAGGACAGGGTATGTTCAGGCTTAAACTGGGAGTTCATTTGCGCTTAACCTCATTACAAGTAGTGTCTCCTGAGGTCTCTCAACAACCATAAGGCTACTTAAGGAGCAACAAAAGGGGAAAATGTGTGTATTAATGGGTTAATGAAGTATTAATTTAAAAACATGAGGGATATCAGATTCACTTCGCTTTCATATTAAAGCGGGAGTTTCCATTTGCCAGGTCACGCTCAGGCAGTGATCTGTGGGATGTCAAACAAGTCAGTGCTCCCTCCATTTTCATTTTGATAAGTTGAGTTGACAACAGTTGAGTATTGTTGAGTCATGGCATTTCACAAGTCCAAGTTCAGTCAGGAGAATGAGGAGAAATCAGCCAGCAGTGAAAGAGACTGTATAAGTTATGCAGTCACACAGTTGTGACTAATTATCTACAGTTTCTAATCCATCCATATCCAGGTGGTTATGATCAAACGGTTAACAAAAATGAAGCTACTGATAACAAAATCAGATGCTCATTTATACGCTTGCCTGGAGACGTGAGAGATAGCATGAACTTGATAAGTTAAGAAGATGAAGAGGGAAGAAATGGCAGTTCATAGCAAAGACAAAGGGCAGTGAAAATTGAGGTGTCAATTTAATGAATCATGAAATAATCACTTAGAGATGGAAACGTTATCGGCAAGAGGAGCATTCCTCTTGATTAATTTAGACTGTAAGAAGCAGAGGGTGTTGGAGCTTAAAATTTATGAAAAGGCTTTAAATTGCTCATTGTTTATATTTCCAACGCATTGGCGTGTGTTGCAGTGTGGACATATTGTTGACTGTGCCATCATAACAAATGCGTTATATTTTTATTAATAACCTTTGATCAGTGTACAAAGAAATGTAATGTGACATACTTGGGGGTATAAATTCTATCTAATTAGTAAACAGCATCTCCTTGACACAACTGCTCACACACCTTCTGTTTAAAGCTTAATTATCTAGTATCATATGAATCCTCCTCATGCTGTAAATTCACAGGGGCCAAAGCCATTAAAGCATATTCCTCATTCATATATATTTTTTAACTTTACTACCTACTTACTCCCAGCAATCAGATTTTCTGTTACATCTAATTTGACTGACACAGCAAAACCCTCCATTTCCTCTTTGCAGAGAAAACCATTTGGTAACAGCTGTAATAAATCTTCACTGAGGGTCCACGTACTGCGCCGCTTTAAATCACCAAGCTGCCCATGGACATATAATTGCCCAAAGGATGTTATAACTTAGGCTATACACTGATGGTGGGATGATGGCAAAAGTATGTGACATGAGCAAATATTACCGTTACATTTGATGGCATAAACTGTTTTTTCTTGAAAGAAAGGTAAGCGATACCTGAGACAAAACTTGTCTGTAATCGATCGATCACATTTGTTCAGAGTAAAACATGCACAGTGGCCAAAACATGTAGATTAACTGCTATATTTGTTGCTATTCTTGTATTTTCTGAGATGCTCTGCATATCTAAGCCTATAATTTTTATCCTTTTCATCTGTTTCAGTGTAAATCTTTTTCTTTCTTTCCTTTTTTTAAAGAAAGGAAGGGAAAGAGGGAAGATGTGGGGTGTGTGCTATGATTATACTCAATCTCCTGGAGCAATCGCTACGAAGACATGTGTTCAATAGAATGAATGCTTTGCTGCAGGCACTTGATTGTATTGTTTCTTTGCTATTGATTTGGGGGGGCAGGCTGTGGGGGGGTAGTGGAGGATGGGATATCAAAAGGTACCACATGAGTAGGCACGAGGATAAACAACATCTACGGCTGCAGAGTGGATATTGTTTAAAATGCAGGAGGTATAAGGGAAAAAAAGGCTCATTTAACCCCTGCTAAACAACAGAAAGCAGCACCTTGGGGTGTGAAAACTATTTTAAAATTACAGGATTTGTGACTAAGTGTGGGTTTTTCTCTGAGGTAGGCAGAGGAGTGGAATGCAAAATCAAATTAAAGATACATAAAAGATACAAAACGTTATCATATTATGGTACTGTGGAGTTTTGGTAATTTTCCCTGTTAAATTGTATTACGTATGAAATAAACCTGATGATGAGGCAAAAAAAAATCTCCACTGAAGTCATGTTACCGGTGGTAAGCAGACAAGTTTGGAGCATCCATTTTTTACCCTGTAGGCAAATCTGAATCAGTTGTCTACACTGTTTGCATATATGAATCTACATTACAGCGGTAAGTGAGACCCCAGCCTGACACCCCATGCCTACACACATTGCTGTGTGTGTAGGAGGGGGATAGGATGACAAGTCCAAGATATATAGTGCTTGAGTCAAGCTCACTCGGCGTTCCTTTGTATTTCAAAACTAACATAAATCACACGGAAAGGTAGTTTTCATGTCAATACCCACCACGTGCCGACTTATTGTCTACAGTGATGGTCCACATTGCATTGCGGTGCATAAATAATATCCTCTTCTTACCAGCTGTGAGAGCTACAACAGCAAAGAGATAGATGAAGAGGTATCTTTTTGTGCCGCATCCATTTGATTCTGCACCCCCCAGAGCTACAAGCAGAAGCCTTCTCCAGCTAATGATCCTTCACGAATTAAAAAGCTGCAGCCCTGAAACCAAAGCCCTCCCCTCCCATCCATCAGAACGTGCCTATCATTGGACCAGTCTGTATTAAATATGCCTAATACTGTTTCCCTCACACCCTGATGACACAAGGCTGCACACAAACTGCATGATCAGTGTGAGAGGACAGAGATCTAAAGACCAATTGATCATTAAAATTAACAGTCTTTCTATGACTGACTGAGCATCTGGTCTATGTTCAAAGGAGTAGGTTTTAATAATTGGGTGCATAACAGTAACTTAGCCTCCCTGATTACACAGGTAAATCAATGCAGGCTTGAAACGCATATAGGTAAAACCACTTCTCTCTTTTCCGTTCCTTCACACTTTACATTCAGATGTGATTACTGTGTCAGAGAAAATATTTGTCTTTAATTTATAGGCTGTGTTTATAATGACAAATGGCACCACATGGCAAGGTTTTTTTTCTGTCACCCACAGATTTGCCCTAAGAGCATTTATCATGGGTGGACAGGCTTGTTTGCCTTCCCGTATGCTATTGGTCATGGCAGCTTGAGAGTAATAGGTGGAAAGCCAAGTCCTCTTCCACTGCCGTGTCCCGGCACTTCTCAGAGGCACCCAGACCCGCTGTAATCTCTCACACGAGTGAACTTAAATTAAATTGAAATTCTCAGGTGTCAGAAATGTATAAGTGCCCTCTTTGCAATGCTACTCTTAAGAGCTTGCAGGCATGATTTTCTAGCTTTCTTAGATGCCTGAAGATGAATGAATGACAGGTCTCATTTATTGATGTTCAGTTATGCAATCATATGAATAAAGTGTGTTTATAGTTGGGCGCCTTAGTCATTTTGAAATAAATGTAACTGAGTATGTCATCAATGAGAACAAAAATAAAATAAAATTTTGCAGAACACAGACTTCACAAGTGTTCACTGAGCCTTAAATGGAGGCTCGTCTCTGCTGCAGATCTGGAGTAAGACAGATAAATAGATTGTTAGTTTGGACTAAGTGATGATTTGTGGCACAGTAGTTACTATGTAATAGAAAGCACACAGCCCATGTGTGTGTGTTTGCCCCTCTGTATAGTTATTAGGATTTCCCAGCACACTGTTAATTACTTCATTTGCCTCGTTTCCCAGGATGGATCGTATGTTTTTAGTATGTTGTGTTTAATGGAAACGCAATTCTAAAAAAGTTATCATGCTGTGTAAAATGTTAATGAGTTTGACAGTGGTGACGCAGGACCCAAATGCAGATCCAGAAAGGCTAAACTAATCCTGGCCAAAGAGACATTAAGGAACAAAGACCAGGTGACTGAACAGTATGTTCTGACAAAGACAACAGCGAAGACTGAGACAATATATACACAGCGGGGTAATTAGGGGAAGTGGAGACACATGGGAAACACAGCAGGAGCAAATCAGGAATAATGAGACAAGGGAAGTAAACTTAAGGCACGCGAGACAGACTATCACAGTAAAACAGGAAATGTAACTAAATACTACAAAACCAAGAAGTGTGGCTAGAATATGTCCTATAATAAATGCAAACTCAAGGAATCACAAACACAAAATCCATAAAGAAATCACAATGAGAAAGCGCCGAGTCTAAAACCTATGGATCCAAAAGATTTGGTCATGGAACTCATGGGCTCAGGAAAACTTCTAGAAATCACTGTCTGCATCCACAAATGCACATTAAAGCTGTAACATGCAAAGAGCATGCTTATTTAAAGAGCAAAGCTTATTTAAAATGGACTGAGGCAAAGTGGAAAAATGTTCTGTGGTCAGAGAAATTGAAATCTGAAATTCTTGTTCCTTTTTCGGACACTACACCCTCTGGACTAAAGAGGAGAAGGAGCATCCGGCTTGTTATCAGTGCTTAGTTCAAAAGCCTTATTCTCTGATGCTATGGGGGTGCATGAGTGAGTCTGGAATCAGCAGCTTGTGTGTCTGAAAAGGCACCAGCAATGCTCAAAGGTATATCCAGGTTTTAGACATAAGCTTATCCAACTATCCAGATGATATTTTGTTCAGGGAAGGCCTTGCATACTTTAGCAAGACGATTTTAAACAGCATCTATTCCAGCATGGCTTCACAGTAGAAGTGCCGAACGGGCCTGCCTGTAGTTCAAGTGAAATCCTTTTACGGATCGTGACAAATATGACAAAGAAGAAACAGGACTGGTCAGCAACAAGTATGCTATATCAGACAGCATCTCACCCAAGGTCCCAGTTACAGACTGTTAAAAAGAAGGGTGATGCTGCACAGTGGTAAATATGGCCCTGCCCCAACATTTTTTAATGTATTGCTCTCAGGAAATTCAAAAATAAATCTTGTTTATTTCCTAAAATGGTAGATTGTCTAATTGTTTAAACATTTGATATGTTTTCTATGTTCAATAGAAATCAAATTATGGGTTTCATAACCCATAATTGAATGCATTCTGTTTTTCTTTACTTTTCACCCCACAGCCCAACATTTTTGGAATTGCACTTGTGTATTGTTGTGTTTTCATTTTAGCCAGTCGATATGCCAGATATGTACATGCTGTACCTTTAATGTTGTGTTGTTTTTAAATAAAAACACCAAGTACGGTGTGATTATGTAGCACCTTTGTACATCAGCCAAGTTCTACAAACAGCTTTATTGTTTCTCAATCATGCATTCACACCTGAACACTCACATGCCAATACTATGCTGAGCTGCCACTGGTAGCCACCTAAGTGTCTTCCCCAAGGACACATTGGAACATTAAGGAGCAGGAATCAAACCACAAACCCTGCAATTTCTTTCCACCAAGCTTTAATATTTGAGCCATGGCTTCCCAGTTTTTAACTTTATGAGGTTCACATTTACAATGCAATCCAATTTACTCTGGCACAGAAGCACAGCCGTATTCTGCCTTACTGAAGCTTATTAATACTAGTTTCTGCAGGATGTTACTTCACATATGTGTGTTTTTCTAAGGTTTTAATACACTGCATCACAACCTCAGCAATCTGTGTGTAATATCCTCCCTTTCATGTGTGTAAATCAGTGCAATCTGCAGCCTCAATATTATACAGAAATTCCTACTTCTCTGACAGCATCAGGCAAATGTGGACAGTGTTGTCTTTGTGAGATAAAAACTATGGCTGGGCTATTGCATTGGGTTTTACAAGGCAGCTAAATAAAGAGATCACTGAGTGTATTATGTAGAATAAATGGTCTTTAAGGAATCTTTTCTTCTCCCTATCACATTCATTTCAGACACAATAGCAACTATGTTTTGGCCCTGGTTAAATAAACATTGCCACCTGCTGCCAGCCTTTAATAATTGAAACAGGGCACAAAAAGATTTTTTCTAAGAATTGCTTTTTCCCCCATTCACTATGTCAGTCCACTGCCTGACATTTAATTTTGCTGTCATACTCCAACAGATTGCTTAAATGAAAGGGAGAAAAGTGTCTTCAGCTATATCATCAAACATTTAGCTTTTCTACTTTGTGTTTTACAGATATACACAGCCAGTGCAGTTGTTTAAATGTAAAAGCTCCATCTCTGTTGGAGAAGCAGCTGAGGCCTTGAAGACGGTACTACCCAGGGGGTGCAGTCAGCTTGTGGGGACTGTGACGATGGCGAGCGTTTGGTGGATGAACAGTGGAGATGCGCAGCAGATAGCTCTGAGGCACACAGGAGAGCTCGTTAAGGAGGCAGCTGAAAAGGATAATGGAAGCTTGTCACTTTACTGTCTGTTAAAAGGCTCAGACACACACACGAAATACTGCTCTGAGAGTAGACATGCACCCAATACAATAAGCTCCGGTGCTTTTTGCGCCCTCAAGGTAATATCAAAAGTGGCGAAATTGGGACAGAGACAGAGATACCTACATATCAGTGAAGCTGTAAAAAATTGGAGGTAGCAGGAGAGGTCAGGTGTTATTACTTTTTTTTTCTTTATCGCCCAAAACAATTTCCAGTTGTCTGATTTCCGAAACATGTTTCAGACACTGTGCACTATAACATTTGAGAAATCGGCGATCCACTTAACTTTAACTTAAATAAACTTTATGCAACCTCAGTTTAGTCAAATTATTTGTAAATAAATGCAATTTTTTTAATATTAATTGCAAAGTCATTGCTGAAGTGTTCTTGACTTACAGAAATCATGTAGGGCCTGCAAATTATTACATGAAAACAACTATGCAGAAATATACTCCTCACCATGAAGGCAAAACATACAGACGACCGAAAAGAAGTAAGTAAACTTTAAAAACTAGAATAAATTGAGTAAAAATGAACTCATTTAAGTTAAATAAGGAGAGCGTTTGCATTTACAGCTTGAATTCATTTGGAAAATTGCTGTTGAGGGTGAAATGCTTCATATGTATAAGCCTCAATGTGCTTGCTTCTGTCCTGCTTGGTTAACCGTTAGAAAGACTGATTTAGTTAATCCCGGGGGAATAAGAGAAGAAGGGTTCAGCAGGGTGTTCGCATGGATTAATGTCACAGGTTGTAGCTGAGTGAATGTTTACTTGCCCAGTTTAATTGAATTCCTCATGCTTTATACACAGCCATTACGGGTCGCAGATAGCCTGATTAGTTAACTCAAGCTTGCATCCCATTGACAGTTCTCTTCCACAGCAAACAATCAGATGTAATAAGGAAAGATTCTTGCAATCAGTAAAAATACAGACTCTAATTCCCCTGATTCCCAAGTGGACTTATGTCCTCATTTATTTTATCTCAGCTTAAAGGTGCCTGTCAGATATACACAAAGAAGGTAATTGGTTTCAGTGTGTTGTTCCCACACACAATGTGTCTGTCACGGCTCAGCTTACCAGAGGAGACCACGCATTTGTCTTTGAAGGTTTATTAACAAAACCAGGAGACAATTTTAAATACGTAAACAAGTAACTTCTGCAGTTTATCCAGTGCACGGATGACTGGGCAGATTTGTTTATGTAGCACTTTTCAAACATCGAAGAATTAAATTTACTTTAAGTAGTGTACAAAAATATTAAATCAGCATTTAAGATATATTACAACTCGATCTTATAAAATACAGATAGACAAATACATAAGGAAATTAATGGTAATGCTGTTGGTGGAGTGAAAAACATCAATCATCAATCAAAATAAAATTAAATTAGATGCCCAAATCTCCAAAACTAGAGTGAAATTAAGACTTTTTTCCCCTTTTGTTATTGTGCAACTAACAAGACAGTCCACTAAATAAAGACAATTTATAAAGGTTGTTCCTTAAAAGCCTATTCAGAAGGTCCTCCTTGTCTGTTTTTACCTGAATTAAATGTCATCACGGCTTCTTATTTACTTTCTCTAACCAATGGCACAGCGGGGAATGTGTTACAATTTGTGAAAGAAATACACACAAGTCTAAACCGAAACAACATAATGAATACCAGGGGAGTGACGGAGTGACTGATTGCCTCTGTCGGCCTTTAAAGTCGAACATCCAGCCAGCATAGGTGTCAGACGTCCCTCTGAAGGACTTCTAGCCAGTCTCCCCGAGAGAGAAGTGAGCAGACAAAAACCACGCAGCACTTGATGGTCATCAGCCTTTCCAGTGATTCTGTCTTTCTCCTCTGTTTCATTTTCCAGACAACTTTTAGACAGCTATCAAAACAATCAAGCTCCCTCCAGTAGTATATTAATTGGTCTAAAGCAATTTATAGCCACTATAATTAATGGCTGTGGGTGTGAGTCACAAGCAAGCTTGCGCTCTCCATGCAAACTTTACGCCTAGGCATTAATGCGAAGAGGGACTAATTCTTTATTGACATGCACTGTCCAATTCCTCTTTTTGATCGTCAGTGCTAATCCAGTTAGCTGACTTATACCGCAGTGCAAAGACAGGCACGGAGGACATTAGACTGTGGGGCCGCCAAAATTCTCAAGTCTATTTACTGGTATCAGCATCGCTTTAAAGATATCATACTGACTAAATACAGCAAACTACTTAGCTGTAATGATGAGTGATAAATGGATTCCATCAGTCAACATCACAACAGATACTTCATGAATTTATTATGATTTAGAAGTAGGATGAGCGTGTTTCTCTGCTTAACAGAGGGGCAGAACAGAAGAGCCTTGTCCAAAATATTTTTTCAGTCAGGGTTCAAAAGCGTCTCTCGGTCTTCACCACTGAATAGAATGTCTAAACCTTGCCTATTTACCAAAATGTAAAATCGACTGCTGTCGCTGTTCCCCAATTATTTACTTGACAACAACAGAGTACAGTTCATCTGCTAAGATGCTTCCAGCTTCCAGTTTGGATTCGGGAGACAGACACCCTCTCACTTTTAAGATTAGGCTTAAAACGTTTCTTTTTATTAAAGCATATAGTTAGAGTTGGATCAGGTGGCCCTGAATCCCTTCTTAGTTACACTGCAATAGGTCTAGGCTGCTGCAGAATTCCCATGATGCATTGAGTGCTGTTTCTTCAGTCACTTTTTTCACTCACTATGTGTTTATACACCTCTCTGCATTTAATGATTAGTTATTATTATCTCTGGCTCTCTTCCACAGCATTTTGTCCCGTCCTCATCCGCTCACCCCCAAACCGGTCGCGACAGATGGCCGCCCCTCCCTGAGCCTGGTTCTGTCGGAGGTTTCTTTCTTTTAAAAGGGAGTTTTTCCTTCCCACTGTCACCAAAGTGCTGACTCGTAGGGGCTCATATTAATGTTGGGGTTTTCTCTGCTTTATATTATAGTAGGATCTTTACCTTACAATATAAAGTACCTTGAGGCAACTGTTGTTGTGATTGGTGCTATGTAAATATAATTGAATTAGAATGCAGACCTTCAGTTCAGTTTATTTTGTCAAACTACTCTTTCCATGGTCAAAGTAACAATGGACTGCTCAAGATTGTCCTCTTCTCTTTTTACTTTACTTTTAAGGTTCATTTGAAGTAGAAATACTATTAGATATTCACAGACAGCCATTCGATCATACTGAGAACTGCAATGTCATGACATTGCATAGCTGCAAAGGATATTTTTTGCCTTCCACATATTTTGAAGAGTGGAAAACAAAAGAGTGTAATAGTCTTTGACTTTGCAAGTTTCTCCTGTTTGTACAGTTTCATGTTGCCTAACCACACAACACATGCTTTACCTGTCTGGTGCACAGACTGTATATAAAAGTAGCCATCTTGCCTTTCCCCAGTGATTATAGATGTCTTGTTATGAAGCCTCAAGCTGAGCATTTTTGCTGTACATGTAGCTACCTCGGTGTTTTGAAATCGGACGAGACAAACAAAGAGTGCATCTGACTGAGAAGCAGAAAGTGCACAGACGTTGGTAGTGACTTGTCAGTTACAAAGCATTTCCCCTGCTTTATTGCCGTTCTCAACACTAATGGGGGCAATAATAAACATATTTTTTTCTGTAAGATGCTGGAGTTGTATGGAAACTTCATAACCCATATGAAGATTTAAAATTGTAATTTTGTTGCAAAAACATGAAGGATGAAAAAAGCTGCAGTCTTCAATGCTAAGTGTCTTATTTTCCCCTCTTATAGAGCAAATGAAAAGAAGGTCTCTCATATTGTCTGTTAATCACCAAACATGCAAAACAGCACAACTGTCATGTTTTCTTTCTTTCCTTGGTTCCTTTGATTTCTCAGATTATTAAAATAAGTGGTCACTGTCCAGCCTACAATGAGAGAAAGACTGCTCTCTTAACGGTGGCTTGTATTAAGTCCTTGGCTTCAGAGTTCTGGGCTTTTGCTGCCAAATGGATTTTTAAAATTATGATCCTGCCTACGTTATTGGATCGACCTACAGTGAGTTGTTTTGCAGTAAGATACCATTTTGATGCCTCATATTAGTGTGTCTCAAAAAATCTGAATATCTGGATCTGAAAAAAGATCTTTTTTCATAACTGAAATTCCAAAAGATTAACTTTCATATATTCTCTATTCATTACATGTAAAGTGAAGCATTTCAAGCATTTGGTGTTTTAATTTTGATGATCATGTTTTATAGCCCATGAAAACCAGAACCCTAGTAACTCAGATTATTAGTATATTGCCTAAAAGCAATCACAAAACAAGAATTTACAATACAGAAATGTCATGTACTCAGTACTTTTCCTCATGAACTACTGGATCAGTATGGCGTGTTGTGGAGGTGATCAGCTTGTGGCACTGCTGAGGTGTGACCGAAGCCCAGGCTACTTTGATAGCATTTTGAGGTCAGGTGTTTCTCGTGGTCTTCTCCAGAGAGTCTCCGTGGGTTCAGGCCAGGAGAGCTAACTGGCCAAATATGCTCAGTAATAACATGGTCAACAAACCTTTTGGTACTAGGTTTGGCACTGTGGCGAGGTGCTAAGTCCTGCTGTAATAGGAAATCAGCATCTCCATAAAGCTTGTCAGCAGATGGAAGCTTCAGGTTATCTAAAATCTTCTGGTAGATTTCTGCCTTGACTTTTGGCTTGATAAAACATAGCTCACAAACCATCACCGCCATCACCAGGTGACATGGCACCTCAAATCACCCCAGACTGCCGAAATGATTGTTTGGGGTTTTCTCTGTATTATTGTTGGGTCTTTGCCTGAGGATATAAAGCACCTTGAGGCAACTGCTGTTGTGATTTGGCACTATATAAATAAAACTGAATTGAATTAAACTAAAAATTGAAATGTCACCTTGCACTTTTAAAGACATTGGATTATATGCCTCTTCACTCGTCCTGCAGACTCTAGGACCTTGATTTACAAGTGAAATGTAAAACCTACTTTCTGAAACCAGGACTTTAGACCACTGAACAGTCCAGTTCCTTTTTCTCTTTACCAGGATAAGATGCTTCTGACACTGTCTGTGTTTCAGGAGTTTCTTCAGATTAGGAATGTGATATTTGTTCCTCCTATCCTGAAGACATTTGTGCATTGTGGTTCTTGATGCACTGACATCGGCCTCAGTTCACATCCAAGTTCTTGAACAATCTTTTATTTACAATCTTCACAAGGCTGTGATCACCTGTGTTGCCTGTACACCTTTTCCTGTGATGTTTCCCCTCCAGTGAGCTTAATAAGCTTTAATAAAGCAGTCTGCAAACTTTTCAGTACTAACCTTCTGTGGCTTAACCTCCTCGTGGAGGATGTTGTTGATCGTCATCTGGACAACTGTAAGTCAGCAGCCTTCCCCATGATTTCTGTTACGTTTACTGAACAAGGCAGAGAAATACATGCCACGTATACTGTGTGAAAAACAATTTACTCAAACTGTAAATTAAATATTCTAATAATTTGAGATATTTCTGATCAAAATTAAAACAAAAAAGATTGGAATATTTCACGTTGTGTGTAATGGATATTGAATATATGAAAGCTTTCCCTTTTGGAATTTTGGAATTTTCCTAGTTGGGTTGACTCAGCCTGATGGGATTTTCAATAAACATTCTTCTTTATAAAAGGTACGACACTTGGACTCAGTTAGAGCCAGCACTCTGCTATATTTGGCTGGAAACCAAGAAAAGGACCAAGAAAGCTATATTTAGCAACATCTCTCAGACCTAGAGACACACACAGTGTCCATGTTATCGGTGATTTCATCAAGTGGAGCTTCAAGTGGAGCTTCCTGGATATTTTTCTTGTGTTCAGGGAGTCAGTGAACTTTTGAACAATGGACTATTCACTGTAATTTCCTGGAGACCTGAGCCCTTGTACAGGCAGGGGGGTAAGAGCAACAGATTCAGGAATAAAAGCTCAACAATACCATGTAACACAAAATCCACTAAGTCAGCAAATTAAGACCCTCCCCTTCATTATCCGCATAGCCCTGGAGAAAAGTGTCTATTATCACAGGTTAAGGATAACCTCACATACTGGTAAAAGTAACCATTGATTCAATTTTAAGATGGACATTTAATTTTAAGTTTCATCTTCAAAGATTAGAGAATTAAAGTGCTTCCTAGCAAGTGACCTGGACTTTTCTTATCCTCCCTTGAAGCTGAAGTAGTCCGTCATTCGTCAGACTTAAAAGGTCGTCTGGTGATGACAGCACAGGTTACAGGCTTGTCTTGTGTATGACTTTGAGGAAAATGGAGTTATTCAGAAAAATAGAATTTTGTCTTATTTGAGAATAAAATGCTACAGCAGTGTTCCCTGACCCTTAGACAAACCTGTGAAATTAGTTTTATACATTTCTGAAAAGTTCACTTTTTGAAGAAGCCGGATCTTCGCACCATGCACAAAAATGTATCAGATGGATTTTTTTTTTGTTTTTTAAGATTTGCTTCTTGAGAGCGTTGTTTCCAAACTGCTTTCTTAAATGGATAAGGGAAAAGCCACCTTTTATTCCCCTTAACTGTGCTTAGAGCTACAGTAATTGCTGTCTTAGATGGACAGAAATTAATTTTTGAAAGATCTTTGAAGTACCCACAGTGAAGCTTTTCAGCCTTTCATACTCAGTGTGATTACTTTGGCAGCTGTATGAAGAACGCCGCTTGTGCCTGATGAATAACTGTCAGCATGGAATTAGGCATTAAAACAAACTGGGGAGGGTTTCTCTCATTACTACGACATACAAAGATCGTTGTCTCCTGTGGAGCTGTACTGCATGTGAAGCAAAGATACAGTGTACGCCACGGCATCTTTGCTAACGCCAATTGGAGCACCTTCCTTTTGCTAGTGTGACATCCATTTTATCAAGGATTCTCCTGTGTTTGGGTCAATACTGAAATATTGAATTTCCTCGTTAATCGCTGCCCATTTCCTGCTTGCCATAAGAGAAAGCAGCTGCGCTCTACACTCACTGAGGCCACAGACTCTGATTATTGGCATTTAAAAATCTGATCACTTCTTATGAAGTGAAAGTGGACCAGTGGATGGTAGCTGCAGATACTGCGCTGGCATTAAAATGTGTGAGTAGTATGTAGTCCTGGCTTATTCAGATGACCAGTGAGTACTTCTGCATAAGTGCAGAATGAAAAAAAAGGCAAATCTAAAATTGTTTTTGCAGCATAGAAGCTCATAGAAATGAGGTGTTTTGATAGCAAAAAGAAAATAAAATGGTGCTGGTCAAAGGGGAGCTCTTTTGTTAAACTGCAGCTCCTTGTTTGTATTCTGGCTGCCCCTCACAAGCAGAAGGTTTTGAGGATCAGTCTGTTTGCACATTTGCACAAATTGCATTCAGTTTTGCTCTGTTCTGATAAACTATTTACATAATCAAGTCATTTCACAAAATTAAACATCCACTGCTTCGGGCCTGAACTGTGAATGTCTGTTGAAATTCCTCTATGGTACGAAGTTGAACTGAATTAAATATTTTGGAATAATGGACTTTTGTTGGACAGAACAAGCCATTTCCTGAAACACGCCTTGGGAAATTGTAATGGACATTTTTAATGTTTAATGTTTTATGATTTACATCATTGGTTCTAATGGAAATAACATTATGTGCAACCCAACAAGAGTCTGTCAGTCACAGCAGTTGCATTTGCACACTTTGAAGAGATTGACAATGGTTAAAAGTTCTGGGAAAAAAGAGAGACTATGAGTTTAGATCACTGAGTGGCTTTTCTTATTTGGTTTTTTTTTCTGTTTTTTGTTGTTTTGTCTTTGTTTTTTGCTATTTAGCATTCAGTCCTTCCAGTCACTAAAAGACATCATCACTTAGGCGAACCCTAAAGCCTAACTCCCAGACAGTTCGGGGGTCTGAGGTTTAAAACATTTTGAGATGAATTCCAGCATCCGGCTCTCACCCTGCATTTTAATGAGCCTATTTGCATACTTGTTCATCATTATCTCTGTAAAGCTTATTGATGTGAAAAGTGTCGTCACATTAATGTGTTAGCTCAGCACTTTCAAACTTGGCTCCTTTTCTATATTTTGATTTTGGAAATACATGAAAGGACTTGTCGACATGTGATGAGAGGAATGAGGGAAGACAGTTGGGCAACACTTACATAAAGTCCCTGCTTGAATTCTGCTCATGCAGGACATTGTACCCCTCCCAGCTGTGACTGCTGGCCTTCCTGCCACAAAGATAGCAAGCTAATTAGGATTTCGGAAGATTTCAGATGGGCAGGTTTGACACTTTACCTCCACAGTCAGTATTTAAATGAACCTTATACTTTTTCAAATGATGTTCCAGTAGTCACCTATAACATTCCCTTTGTCAGATCCAGCACTGACAGTCTCGACACAGTCGGGATACAAAGTGGCTGATGAGAAGGAGGACTTGGATCTCTGATATCAGTAACCATGACACGTGTGAATCCAGCCTCAGCTCCGTCTTCTTCTTGCTGTAGAGTGAAAGAAGGTGCTCCCAGGCCACAGAGAAGCCATGATGTACTGAACTGCTGATTTCTTTCGGCAGCGCATTAACCAGTACACTTAACTTAAAGCAGCTGGAAAAACTCCACAGTGTATTGATTGAGCAGTGGCTTGCACTTCACTTAGAGTGCACCTATTAATTACACAAATACACTGTGACAACTTTAGCGTTTGTTGTAGTTGAAGAAAGATAATTCCATTTCCCGAGAGATGATAGAGAAGAGCGGAGATGGTACTTACACAACATCAGTGCCGATTTTACTGAAAGCATAATGAAGAAGTCTCTAATGAATTCACATACAGAAAGTCTCAGTGCCTCAGCAAACTGTCTATACATGAAGTCATGGTTTAAAGATACCTTCTTTAAGTTGTTCTATCTGAACCCTTATAGTTTCACATTTTTATGCTTTTTTTTCTCCTGTTGGTTGAGGGAGAGGTCCCAGTTCTTTCTCTTTTACTGAATGCTGTCTTCAAGGTTTAAGAGCTTGCTGGTTCCCTTTTTGTTTTTATGTACACGCACCTCAATGCTCGACTAAATTGTGCTACACCTTTAGAATATTTTCTGAACTTCTTGATTTCTTAAGAACTCCCATCGAGGTTTGAGGTTGTTTGTCTGTTATTTTATTGCATGTGTCAAATTTTAAATTGGTGGGAAATTCCAGCAGGCTGCTGGCCAACAAACAAATCATTAGTTTTGTTGCATCCTGATGTTGCAACATAGTGTTGCCCATCATT
The DNA here is from genome assembly GCF_013358895.1 of Oreochromis aureus. NCBI lineage: Eukaryota > Metazoa > Chordata > Actinopteri > Cichliformes > Cichlidae > Oreochromis > Oreochromis aureus. The sequence goes on from NC_052959.1 coordinate 18,708,096, forward strand.
TCATGTCATGAACCCTCACTCTGACCTTTTATGTGTTATTTTAGTCTGTAGAATATTTATTTGTAAAAAAAAATGAGCGAAATGCGCCCCCACCGGCATGCTATTCATACACAATCCTGTAATATCACATTGTTTGTTTTGGATTCAGGAATAGATTTAAAATTAAAGGGATATTGCAGCATTTTTCACTAAGCACATTATTTGACCTTAATCACTACAAACAGATATGTGCAAATGAATGTGCGCAACTTGAAGCTTCGGTTCCTGCTGGTCGTTTGCTTTGTAGGCTTTAGCTTAATCTGGAGACTAAAAAAACACCACACTAAAACTTTTTATTAACACTAAAACTATTCAGTCAATTTGAAACAGTTTGTTCAATTTATTTTATTACTTCCTGAATTTAAGGCCATGTTAAATGACTTGACGTGCAAATGCAGAGCATTACTTTTACTAAGGCATTTGTTCTTTATTAACACTGAAGTTTATAAATTTGGGTTGTGGTTATTTAATTAATTAATTAAATAATTAATTAATGTATTTATTTTGCCAGTACTTGGATTTATGGATTTATGTATCTATGTGCCATTAATTTATATTAATTTATGCAACTTATGACTGTACTGCTGTCCTTCTTGGACTGGACACTGTAAAAAATCTTTTTAATCTCAAGAGTTTTATTAAAGGTTAAAAAAAATAACCAATAACCAATTATAAAAATAACCAATAAGCAATTATTCCACCTTTATATTGTAAGGTGAAGAGCCCACTATATTAGAAAACCAGAGGCTCTCTTATGAACAACACTTGGGAACAGTAGTGAAGAAGATCTCCCTTTTAACAGGAAGAGACCTCCAGCAAAACAAAACTTGGCTCAAGGAGGGTCAGAAATCTACCAACAACCAGTTGAGGGGTGAGGGGAAAGAGAGAGAAAGGAGAGAAGAGAGAGACAGACTCAAACACACAAATAGTTGGTGAGAAAAGGCAAAAGATAATGCTGTACATCTATAAACAATGACCGAAGGGTGAACAGGGAGTTTATCCCTGGATATGTGAAGCTACACAGGAATCCTTGAAAAAAATCAGCTGTTGACCCAAGAGGTTAAGTCAGCAGACTAGCCAGTGGGTTTGCAGACAAGCCTTATATTCATGGATATTACAGTTTGTGTCACACTGATCACAGAAAACATGACAAAAAGCGTAGTGCTGGACACCTCTTTTAATCAAATAAATGCAAATCAAAATGATAAATATGACTGCATGTGCAGTATGCATGCAAAAGTAAGTACCATCAGTACTTAGTGCATATGACTGATGGTGTACGTTGGTCCTTTTCCGGCTGGCGCACATTAAATGATAGAGTTAGGGCTATGACAGTGTTAAGTGCATATACGCGGTAACAAGTTAATTAATAATGTTAGAGCTCTTAAAGCTGCACTGATCAATATTTTTACATTACCCGGGGAGTAAATGACGGTAAGTAATGAGCAATGTTGTTGTGTTGTTTGTCGTAATGTAACCACAGGAAGAGTCACCCTGCAGTTTACCCTCAAGTGTTTTAGTGCCTTCAGTTCATTCGTTTGGTCGTATTGCCCACAGCCTTTTTTTTTTCACATTCATTTCCACTGCTCTCATAAGCAACAGGAGACAGATTTTTTTCATGAAAGTCTGGTTCAGAATGATTCGCCTGCCTCCAAACTGCAGAGAAACAAAAATTAGCAACTAGCTGGTGAACATTGTGGAACTGTTTTCAGGTGAAGAACCAGATATTTCTCCTGAGAGTTGGTGGGGACCAAAACAGAGGTGAGAGGAAAAATTAGAGTCAGAGATGTGTTGAAGCAACATCTTAAAATTTACACACACAATGGCATGTACTACAGAGGAGGCTGTTGGGCTGATTGGTGCCAAACGGCTGAATCGTTTTGGTTCCCACCCAGCTCTCGTCACTCGTACAGATTCTTGACATGGAAATCGGGTCATTTTCCTGCAGAAACTTTTGTTTTTTCAAGTTTTAGGTATAAAGTGAAGTTATAGACGTACAAGTGGAAGTGTTCAGAACAGGATTTGAACAGATCGATCAAAAAATAATGGCACACAGTGCTGAGGTGCTCAAAGAGACAAATAAAAGTCAGCTAATATTTTTGCTGGGTTGCTGAACCTTTTAGATGCACATATCATGAATACAAGACAATACGGCTCACAGAAATCAGCTGTCACAAGCAGCAACTGAAGGAAGTAAGTGCACATACCTGAATAAAGAAGAGGAACGATAAAGTGAGATGGAAGCATCAAAAAAGCGGTAGCCAAAAGGAAGCAGGTATAAATCAGTATAAGTAAATATAAGAGATTACTTAGTAGGGAAAGAAAGCTGGTCTGAACTGGTTAACCAGTCTTGTTATAAGTAGTCCTGGCAGGCCATTAAAGCTGTGGCTGAGGTCCCAGCATCAGTTACCTTATTAACTTTGCTTTAAATGACTGCTCCTCTAAGCTGATCAATTCTAGTCGAGACAGATTCTTACCAGGATGAACTGAAGTAGCCTCAGGCCCACATTCTGCAAATATACACCTCTGTCCATGAGTTGAAATATATGCAGGAGGGCGCGTTAATAATTGATGCAGTTACAAAACACATGATAAGGAGACTGCAGCAGGATAGAAGATGATGTTTGCTTTAAACTTAAAGGATCAGCTATGTGTGTACTGACAAGAACTTAGTGTACTTATTTTAACCCCTTTCAATGGTTTAAAAGAAATGAGTCAGATATGTATGTTACCCTCTAACATAATGCTTTGTATGTAAAAAATAATAATCTTACAAATTACACATTTCATAACATGATTAACACGGGTGTCATATTTAGATTCTGTCAGGAGGAATTAAAAAGTTAAGTGAAAACCATGAAAGAGTAATACTTTGACCTTTCAGAACAATCCTTATGCAGGTGCTATTAAAGAAAGCACTAAATTAATACTCCAGTGTAGCTTCTAAGGTGTGACAGTGGCATCTCAAGCTAAATGTGAAGCTAATTGAGAATTCATCACATGTTGTAGCTTCAAAATGTCAGCTGGCTGTCAAACAGCCATGTTTTTATCTGCATGACATCATGTTTATGATGTCTCCAAGGGTTTTGACCGGCTGCCACTGATTAAATGACAGTGAATCATTCAGTTTGAGATAAAACAGTAAAAGTCCCCAATGCAAGCGTTAAAGGGAAGTATTCACAAGTTAACAGAAATAACTGTCTGGAAGCTTCCACTAGAAAATGAATTTTAACAGAAGAGAATAGTATCTGAGTACCAGAGGTCAGTAATGTGCTTCTCTTTCAAATTTGCCTTTCTGCTGCATCAATCTGGACTCTATCCACTGCTACCCGCGAGGGAAGCAAGGCTTACTTCCCAGTTGAAACTCTATCTCTTGCGTTCAATGTGCCCTCTAAGATCTTATTGTGGAATGGTTGATATTACAGTTCATTGCTGCTTCCCAGCTCCAGATATCCAACCCTTTCCCCTCCCTCGGGTGAGAAAGGGAAACCAGACCCTGTCTTGTCCAGCCTCCCCTTGGTTGGCTAAACGTCTCTGCTACCATCAGTTTTCGTTAGGGCATCGCTGCAGCCACACGACATCTGACACCACAAAACTTGACTGAGGAAAAATTTGGAGAAAATGGGAGCTCCAGAGGAGGAAGCGCCACGTCCCCCATCAGACATCACTGTTTTCGGGGCCAACTGTACGCTCCACGGCCTGAGCCACATATTTCTGCCCGGTGGAGTGACTTTCCGCCGGTTGCTCTGGGCTGCTGCATTCAGCGCCTCGCTTTCCATCTTCCTGCTCCAAGTGGCCGACCGTGTGATCGAGTATTATCAATACCCCCATGTTACAATTCTGGATGAAATGGACAGTCCCGTCATGTATTTCCCAGCCATAACCCTCTGCAACTACAACACCTTTCGAAAGTCCCAGCTCCGGAGGAATGACATCTTCTGGATGGCTGGACTCCTGGGCGTGGAACAAGGAGACTTTGATGATTTCATGGCCGCTATAGGGCAACCCACAGACAGCAACACCAAGTTTTTCCCCAGCAAGACCTTCAACATGCTGGAGTTTGTGCAGAGAACTAGTCATAACATAGATGAGATGCTGCTTGACTGCAAATACAGAGGCAAGGACTGCGGTCCAGAGAACTTCACCACAGTAAGTAAGGCTCCTCATGTAGGTCTCACCTCTAGTGAGATCAGTGTAGCTACGTCTCAATCATTTAGGGCTAAAACAAAAAAAATCCCAAGCAAGATCACAATGAGAGGTTGAACATGTTCTGTCTGCAATAATTCATAATGTCTCAGCAGGTTAATTGCTGATTCATTAATATTTAAACAAAATATTTAATGGGAAGTGTCAAATCGTGTGTTACAAATCTTTAATTTGAAATTATTAATAGAAAGCTTGAAAGCAAAATTTGAACAGAAACAAAGCCTCAGGCAAAAATACCAACAACTGTGAGCTGTTCAATATTCATTATAAAGCTACGATTCCAGCGCTTCATTTTGCCCGGGGGTGACGTGAAAAATGAGTCTGTTTATGTTTATAAACACCAGGAGATCTGCTCAAAGACGTTATATTTCCAAAATGAGCACTGTCATGATGTCATGATGAACGTAATCATTCAAATCAGATATCGTTAGTAGAGGAGACATCACTTTGATTCAAATTATGCTGTCACTGTGTAATTTAGCTTTTTTTCTTAACATAATCCCTATTTTTTTTTTAAAAATACTAGTATAAATGACATGTTTGTGTAAAAGATATAGTAGCTTTAGGGAGAACAATAGGTACGTGGGTGGAAGAGGAAAAGTTTCTGAGGAATACTAATAAAGCAGCGCTTTATCTCTGTTTACAAAGCAGGAATATATTTCGTTCGCCTTTATAGTGATGCCAATATTTATGCTGGGTCCAGTTCTTCACTTTGTGACTGCTATTAACTGTAATTTTTCTTGAAGGAGAAATGAGACTTACTTTCTTAAAAGTGTCCTCCGAAACGTTTAATCTACTGAGGTGCCATATGGTTCAACAAATCTCTGCTGGCATCATGCATCATGCATTATGAAGCAAGCATATGCTGTTTTCAAGACCAGTAGGGTTTTTAACATGTTACTGTTTTTCTTTGTAAATACCTCAGAAGGATTGTCATCTTCATCGCAGTAATGGCACCAAATGTTCTAAATATTTGTCTTCGATCACAAAAATCTAAAGCACATAATGTCACAGGAACACAGCAATGTCATTGTAGAGATGAAAAGGTAATTTGTCTTTACTCATGTGCCTTCATTTTTGTTTTTGTTTTTTGTGAACTCCAGTTTTTCCCTCTCAATTTTCAGGTCTTTACCAAAGAAATAAAATTATGTCAGCAGAATCTGAGCGGAACTTAATCGTGCTGCTGCAGAGACAGGGGAAGGATTGTATTTCGATGAAATGGGCCATTGATTTGAGTGATGAAAACCCAGCGCAGAGACGGGTGTCTCATGCTGCACAGTTTCTTTGGGAACCAGCAGTGAAACAGAGGCAAACGATTTATACTAATTACCTAGTGGTTCTAATGTAGCCCTACTGTTGCTATTTATTTATTTTTTTGTTGGTGACAGTGACTCACATTAAAAGAAAAGGTTTGGCTTTTCAACTCAAACCAAACCTGACACCTACTATGAAGACTTGCACATTTAAATGACTCATCAGGTTTGAGTCATATTCTCAAAAACAACACAGTGCATATGAGCTAATAAAGATGCATTTTGATATCGCTGTGATCAGTCAGATGACCTTGGCTTCTTCACATCCCTGCATACAAAGGGCAAATTTCAGCTAAATGTCAGAAACTGGAGATGCTCGGAGGGCCTAAGCATAGAGGGGACTAATTAAAGATTCATAGAGCTGCCTGAATTCCCCTTCCTCGATTCCCTCGGCCTGCTGATCTTTCTGTGGGAGGCTGAGAGGCAGGTCCTCTCACAGGAGATAAAATGGGATGGAATTGAGATTACCCATTATATACTTCAGCAACATCAACACAAAATGACTCACACAAGGTCTAGACAACATCCGACAATTAGCTCTGTGTATGTGGAAAAACCTGAGAAAATATATGCACTGAATCATTCAAATACCTCTGCTGATGCACTTAATTGATCCATTTTGGTATGGCTTTCAAAAGGACATCATTAGAATAAACATACAGCTCTATTTTCCTATTTAAAACCCTTAGTATAAAGTTTTGTAGTTCTACGACCATATTAGTTGTAGCATACAACTAATACATCACTTTAGTTTGATAACATTTTTCAGATGTCCTTTCAGATCTATTTCAGTACATGCATGCGTGTACGTATGTGTAACATTTTAGACAAAGTAACAGTGGCTAGAGAAACCTGGCATGCCTGACAGTGACAGGAAAGACCAGATGTTTCAGCTAATGAGCTGGGTATGGGTGCAGTCCTATTGAGAAATTTCATAGGGGAAATATCAGCGCCCCCAAGTGCAATCACTCCCTCTGCATCAAGTAATGAAATATTTTTTGGGGGAAGAGATGCTGTAATTTACTGGTGGAGAACGACTCTCGTATATTTAAAAGCTGGCAGATGGTAGAGGCTGGGAATGTTCTGCCCATGCAGTGCTCTAAATATACATAGAAACATAGCCTTGAATGTCCCTGGATCAGTCTGTGGTAACAAGCCGTGTTCAGATTACAGTTTTTGGTAGCTAGGACAACATCACATTAAAGAAAACCATTTTTAGATCATAATATATATGATCTGCCAAATAAGTGTCTTGGTGGAGGCTTTACTTCATTATCAAATTAATCTCATGCCTCCATCTTGGTGCCTTACACGCTGTCTGTGAACTGGCGTGTGATTGATTACCTCATTAATACTCAAAAGCGTAAGCACCCCAACACACCCTGAATCATTGCTGTGGATTAAACCTGCAAGACTGGCTCACACCAAATAAATCATCTGTCATTGTGTATATGCAGGATGCATGCCGAAGCTGGTGTAATATCATTTCAATCGATCACCAGGTCAGCACTTTAGCCGGCCCGTGCCACTGCAGAGAGCTGATCCTAACATGTTTATCCTGTTACGCTTGATGTTCTATGTTGTGACTGAACTTCCTGTGGATCTATTAGTTTATGTTGTAACAAAAGACCTCTGGTTTAAGCTTCCTTTTAAATATTACATTAAGTCTTGCCTGCCAAAGCTGGAGCCAGGAGCTGGTGTTTTACTTTATGCGCTGCAGTATCGTCTGGAGGCTGATGTTGGCTTTGGAGGTCAAAGAAAAGAGAAAGGTGAGTAAAAGAAGCAGAAGACAGGATTGAGTGTCAGAGATGTTCAGAATGAGTCTGACTGCAGACGGAGAGAGAAAATAGGCAACGTGGGGAAAAGTACAAAAGAATAGTTGCTTATACCAGAGAGAGGTGGAAAGGGTGAAAAGCGACAAATAGAGCTGAAGGGGAGCGCTGACACAAAATGGAAACAAATGAGAACGAGAAAACAGAAAAAGAGGCTGCGCTGTGCTTAGATTGAGGTGGGACTGGGACTCAGCTGAGCACTGACACCATCACTGTGATTCAGCCTGCTTTGGAGCAGAGCCAGTGCCTCGATGCACAACTGGAAGCATTAGGAGAGATGAAAGGAAGAAGGTGTGTGAAGGAGCACAAAATTACACTGCTGCCTAAAGCATGAAAAGGAGAGTAGAGATAAAATAGAGTATAGTGCAAACAATGAAATAAACAAATCTGAGGCACCGAGCATAGATGACAGACCAGATTACAAATACTTAATGTGTTTATTCCAGTACTCAGTGTCAGAAAAGATTACTGTGAAAATCGCTGTTACTCTAAGTGCAACATTGGCAGTCTAGTCAATGGCACTGAGGAGAAATACTGAAGGAATTCATGGAGGGGGTGCTGTGCGAGGGTGCTTTATGCTGACTTGCACATCCGGCATACGACCATAAGCAGACATCGGAGGTGCCAGTTGACAGAACCTCTTAAGTTAATTGGCTTGTTAGGTGGAGACACCGGACACAAATATGGCTCTGTCCAAAACCAATAGAGCCATTATGTTTTGTTGTAGATTATCAGCCTCCTGGCATCATGATATCCAAACAACAGCATGCATTGTACTCCAAGTTTTCCTAATCTACTGAACACAGATGGAGCACAAATGACTCATGGTTCATATCACATCTCTACATCTTTTCATTTTTGATTACCTCAGAAGCCATATTTAGCTTTTTTTTCTCCACTAAGGGCCTCTGGGATCTACATCCTGCTCTCTTAGCCAATTAATGTTATGCACTGCACCTTTCAAAGGGTGGAGTTGCTTTCTGAGATTACTCTTCAAGACTATTTGGTCAATATCATAGACTGTATATAAAAGATGAACCCACTGGTTTGTGATACCTTGTTGTGAAACATCAGCATTAGTAATTTGGCCATGTTTGTGCCATGTTGTTGTTGTTTTTAAGGCAGAATTAATCATATATGGACAAATAGAGTATACTGCATAGCTCCATTAAACTGACACCATCACCAGGTATTATTGCTAAGTAACACGCAAATGAATGATCCGCACGGCAAGCCATCTATTTTTTTCTTTCAGATAAATCCACTAAAATATCTGAAAACACCACAAACATGCTGCAGAGATCCAGTTCAGTCAATTAACAGGGGTGAAGCCTACTAAGCCTCCCAAAGTGGAAATGCCCTAACTTGTTTACATTTCTGCTATTTTTGTTTCTTTGCATTGTCTTAATTTTTCAACCCGTTGCACCTTTAGACAGGGGAGCTTAGACATCACCCATTGTTGGAAATGCCTTATGTGGGCAAAAGTATTAGGCCACACCTCTTTCAATACAGGTGTTTTCACTGCCATGAGTATAAACTTGTATGCAGTCAAGCACCTAGTAATGCAGTCTACTTTAGCAAACATTTATTTTTGTATGTACTGTATGTTTGTATTTATTTGTTTAAAGTTTATTTTTACAGGGAGAAGTATGTTACATGACCCACGTAACACACCACACTATTTATAGCCTAGACTACTTTCGAATGCTCGTCCTTAGTTGGGACTTTTAAATACAAACCGAGAAAATCAATAACCTACCCAATCTATACAATAAATACACATGTCAACAAGACTCAAACGCAAGTAGGCGTAAACAGACAAAGCAACACAGAGCTCAGACTGCAGTACAGTAAGATTTGAAGTATCTGAGTAGCTTCAGGGTTCACCTGAAGGTTCTGAAGGTAAATGAAAGAGAATCTAATATCTAAATGAGGCCTGTTCTGTGAATTGCCTCTAAATTTAACTTATGGGCTTCTTTCAGGACCGAGCCCTGGAAGAGAGGCAAACTGACAGTTTTATTAATGCTGAGAGTTTTAAAGTCGTGCTGCTATGGAATGTAAATGATGCAAAGAAACAGACGAGACATTTTTGTCTGAGACATATATCACCATATCGTCAGCATACATCTGTAAACCTGCCCCATGACTGCGGTGAATGATTTATATATTAACTGAAGTGGAGTGTTAGAGAGGTTAGAAAGGATGGTTTTTCATTATTAATAACAACTCAGCGATTAATGTGACATGCTGAGTTAATAACAACTCAGCATGTCACAGTCAGATATAAACGCAGTGTGACATGCTGCATATGAATGCATCAAAACACTATGTAACTCATTCATATCACACATACACACACACATACATACATACATAGGGTCTTAGCCTTACTATATAAAAAGTGCCTTGAGGTGACTGCTGCTGTGATTTGGTGCTATAAAAATAAAATTCAATTGAATATAGTTTTATAGGTTAGAATAAGTGATTAATTAGTATTATTAACATACTGTTTTCAGTTACAAAGATTTAAATCTCTGTAAGGTTATCAGAAAAATTAAATTTAGAAAGCGTACGACTAAGAATGTCATGATTTTACTGTATGTCGTGATTATGAATCGCAGCAAGTCAGCCACCAAGTGTCAGACCACATAAAGTACTGAGGCACCAATGTTGTGGTAACTCAGTAAGTGCACAGCTCCAAAACTCCTCTGGCATCCTCTGGCATCTGCACAAAAATTCTGTGTTGGGAGCTGAATGTCATGGGTTTTCATGGCCAAGCAGCTCCTGTAGGAGTAACGTGTGGGTGCCCAGGTACTTTTGCCCATATAATATACTTCATTGTTTGTTTTTTCAGTTGTGATTTTTAAACTATGAACGTGTAATTGGCTTTCAAAATTTGTATTCTCTAATAATAAGTTCTGTAAATGGTGGCGAGGGAGAGAGTTGGTGTATAGCCTCAGGAACGTTTAAGGATATGCTTTTTATTCTTAACACACACATGAGGGGGGCAAAAAAAGTTCCTGATGGAATCCTGGGTTACACTGTGGCAATTTTAGACTGCTGGCAAGTGCTTATCCCTGAATGGATTCAGGGTACCAAAAGCCTCCAGCTGAGCAAACAAGATGAGGAAAAAAAAGACATTATCCCTGCAAAAGTACCGGTGAGGAAATTCGAGGAGTGAGTTTATCAAAGTGTGACTGCAGGCTGCAGAGTGAAAGCTTGAGTGACAGCGTTTCTTGGATTCTGCCTGGAATGGAACAAGGGAGAAAGACAGCAGGTGTAGCCAGCTGCATCTGTGTTTTATTGATACAGACTGCATCTGCCCTCCACCTGGTTTGCTTGGGAGGATATACTGTACATATGCTGCGCCAGAGATCTTTGTAATTACGCTACATTTTAAATAAGTAATGGGAGGGCACATTTTTAACTGAACCAGAAAAAAACATGCTGCCTCAGCTCAAGGAAACAGCACTTTTTTTGAAAAATGTAACAAAAAACAAGGACTAACATTTTTATGTCTAATAAATGTGCACTGAATATGTTCTTTCAGAGCAGCTTTGGTGTATTTTTTTATTTAATTCATTTTCCTACAAAGTGTATGGCAATATTTCTTCCTTTTGATGAATTTTATATGAGGCATTTCACAGTATAAGCCTCTCTTAGCAAAAATATCCACTCAGGGTTTCCGTGCACGACTGGTGCAGCATACAAAGTGGCTGTGTGAGAGGTTAGTTTCATTTAGAGGCAGGCCACAAGATGTCTCCCTCTGCTAAAGAAGCTGCCCGTCCAACAGAGTGACAGTCTGATTGCAAACATTTTTGCTCTGTCTGGCTGTCTCGTCCAGATTTGCATTTGTTTGGTCATTTTAAATCACAGTGTCTCTCGGCCTGTCTCTCAGTTGGCCTAAATCTAAAATTTGGAAATTCTCAGGGAGTTTTTCAAGTTTTCATGCAAAGCCGAGTCTGACATGCTGCATATCAATGAGAAATCCTGACCTCATAGAGAAAATGCTAAGCTACTCAGTGTGCTCCGGCTTTATTTATTCAAGCTCTAAATAATACAGAGCTTTATAAATTTTTATCTTAAAACTTTCAAGGCTGACACTGAATACTGTTTTTACTGTCAGCGCGGTTTGGCCTGCTCATCGGAAAATGCACCGAGTGGAATAAATCAAACACGTTGCAGTCGGTGTAAAATGCAGTTCAAAGCCAACACAGGGTCATTTCTGTTTACGCATTAATCCTTTTGTCAACTGAATAAGCAACTGTTTTGATAAGCTTTAGATCAGTTTAGATTCTCAGAGGCTGACAAATGTTCTCTGATCTCAGCTTATCAAATGTTTAGATTTGCGTCTGACTTTACTTAACTGGCATCATTGTAAAGGAGGCGATCCCACATTGAGCGGGGGAACTTTATATGATCTAATCAATACATCTTTTAATTAAAGGAAAACTATATATAGTGTGCATGAGAGGGAGAGATTATTTAACAGACTGATTAATAATACATGTACTATAATAGCAGTATCCTTTTTAGTGCATTTTCAGTAAGCAGGCATTAGGGCATTGGGACAGATGAATTAATTATTTTCATTATTAATTAATCTGAAAGTTATTTTCTTGGTTAACTGTTTGCACTCTCTGTATGTTATAGAAGACTAAGAAATAGCTAAAAGCTGAAAACAGTGTTTGGCATTTTTGCTTAAGATTTTCCTAAACAGCTCGTAAATACCTTAAATGACTAATCAGCTAATTAGCTAAGCTTTAATAGTGAGTGGACATTAATGCTGGGCATGTCTTGTGTCCAGCTTCTTTTCTACCCCGGCTGCACTCTGTGCGGTTGTGATGTGCATCTAATTGCTGCCAGGATTTCATTTGGTGTTGAACATTCTCACTGGCCCTTGAAGGAGCTCTCCCCTTTACTCAGTCAAAACTCTGCTCCTCCTCTAATGAGACCGCTGGGGTTTGCCTCGGCTTTGACATAAAAGAGGATGGTTAGTGTCATTCCCTGACAGCCTGAGGGATCACCGAGTTGCTCTTTAAGCCGGGCTAGTAATACAAAAATCTGAAAGAATAGATATTTCAAATAGTTCTGCTTTTCTTTGAGATGCTTATTTGAATTTGGTATTTTTTTTATTACACCACAACCCTCTGATTACATGCTTCGGTACTGAGACACAGATTAAATACATTTTCATCCAAAGGACGATAACAATAGCAGTGTGTGAGAGGCAGACGTTTGTTTTCAGTACGGAGGATCGCAATTTTATTGGGAAGAAAAATCATTACATTTTGCCCAGAGTGCTATATATTCTTGCGTTAGTGCAGCACTGTGTTGGAGGGGATATTTTAATTAAATTAATGATTTGGGAAAGAGTTGACAAACAAACAGAGTTATGAAAGTTTGTCATATTAGAAAAAAGTTTGAAATCATTGCAGCGCTGTGATTACAGAGTCTGACACCAGATTTAAAGCTTTTGTCTTTATAACTCACGTTAGCCTGGTAGTACAAAGCCCCTTTTTATGCCACAATGTTCCTCTTCAATTCAGGAAATCTGCAATTATTTTACAAACAAATTAATACAAAGAATAATTAAATCTGTCCAGCATTTACCTTTAAAGCTACAATACCTACTACTATAAAATCCCAGAATTATCAACTGACTCTATGGAGCATTTTAGTGTTTTTGGCTGGTTTTGCCCTGACTGTGAGAACAGCAGCTCCACCGATCTGCTGTTCAAACCTTCTGTTTGCAAAGGGCAGCCAATGAGAGGGAAGTTGACTTATAGGGAGGGTGGCAAAGCTAAAAAAGATTCCGCATGAATGAAAAATTCTGCAAGTGTTTAATAAATAAGATTTTCAAACTGTGAGTCATGCAAAGCCAGCTAGTAGAGACCAAGAATAAAAAAGTTTTAGCTGGAAAGAAGCATAATAGGTCCCTTTTAAGTGCACGGTTTACTTTTGTTTGAAAATACCACATCGAAAAAAGGATGGATAGCCGCTGTCAGACAGAGAGCACATGTTAAGAGAGTAAAGATGATTGTCATGTATTGCTAGTGTGTAACCTCTAAGGATCAGTAATGAAATTGCGTTTTAGTTCAAACTGCTGACGAGGGATGATTCTGAGACCACGGGAGCAGCCTGCCACACGCCTCCACTACGCTTGAATAGAATAAATGAGCTCAAGCAATTAACTTACTAGTTAAATGCGCTTCATATCTATTGGCATCTTTCCAAAGACGATGAGAATAGAGGAAGTCTGTACAGCTGGTCAATAAATGGAGAAACAAGGCAGATAAGATGGTATTGTTGTGTGTCTTACTCTGCTGCTACACATACAGCATTAGTATTCTTGTTCTCCTTATTTTGCCTGGGTGACTTTACTGGGTGTGGAACAGAGGTTGTCAAGTGTCGTGTCAGTACAAATCAAATATCAGAATTTGACTGGATCGCTCTCACTGAAAAGAGCTCGTCATGTCAGTCTGGTGTTCCTGTCATGTCGTCTGCTCAGTGTGAAACATTTCTTATTTATTTATTTATTTATTTATTTTGGGGTTGTTGCTTGCCTTATTATATTAATAGAGCACATTAAACCTGGATCCTTCCAACCTGTACAGGTTTCTCACCCCATTCTATTATTCCAGTTTTTCCTGATTTCCCTGAGTATAGTTTCTCATATGTGCACTTCTTCCTGCCCAGCTGTCATTATTCCTCCTAAATTTGTTAAAGAGGTCCCCCCCTACTTCGCTTTATTATCAGTCAGTCTCTATCATCTGGCTGCATGCCAGAATACTTTAAAACAGTCAGCATTTGTCTGTTTTAAAACCCTTCCCTAGATCCCACTGTTTTAGACTATTATAGGCCAATTTCCAAATTGCTGTTCATTTCCAAAATCCTCAAGAAAGCTGCTGCTCATCAGCTACTTGAAATAGGGTAACAATATGTTTGATAAATTCCAGTCTGGTTTTCAACAAAATTATAGCACTGGAACAGCAATACTTAAAATTACTAATGAGATTCTTATGAGCTTAGATAAAGGTAAGTATTCCATTTGGGTTCTGCTTGACTTATTGGCCCTTCATTTTTATTTACAGATTATAGAGTTTCTGGGTCAGTATCTCTGGCACTTCTCTTTTTCAAATTTCATATTTATAACTACATGTCCTCATCAGCTCCCCCTGATATGTGGTGTCTCCCAAGGCTCAGCTTGGTCCAGTTCACTTTTCTTTGCGTATGCTACCCCTGGATTATCTACTAAATAAAGGAATCTGCTACTGTTGCTGTGCTAATGATACATGACTGTAGTTTTCTGTTAAGCCAAACAATGAGCAACATTGCTACTACTGTTGACCAGCAAAGCTCATCCAGTCTGGTTTTCTGCTAAACTGCAAAGAAAAATTAGCCATTAGCTAGTACTGGCTTCAAGTGAAATTCCAGTAAGACTTGTATTCCAGGGGTTGGCCCCTGGGTTGCTCTTATTTTGAAACCAGAGGTGATTATTTTGAGATTGTATCGCATAAACTTCGGAACAGCCCTTTTCAGCCCATCAGGTTGGCTGAATCTGTGGTTTATTTTAAACAAATGCTGAAAACTAATTTCTGCTGGTTGACTTTTGCCCTTTATTTTTGGCTCTTGTTCTTCTGATGCATGTACAGAAGTGTGTATGCAGAAATTAATGTAAGACAATGCATCTGACTGTGTGTTTGTAAGATTGGACTTGTATATTTATTGCTAATGTGTAGTTTTATGCAAACTGTGAAGCAACTTATAACTGTGCGTTTTGAAAAGCGCTATGCAAATAGTTATTCTAATTAAAGTTATTATTATTAAAGATACCCCATTTCTCCAATTAAAAGCATATCCAGTTGTTTTTATAGAATAAAGTGGTTCAGACATAAGGCTAAAAGGAAAGCAATACTGGGAATCTGTTGTGTCTGTAGGGCAAAAAGGATGGGTGGTGCAGACATGACATATAGTAGCTGTTAGAGCTAAATTCAGCCAATTAATTTAGTTGTTTTGCTGCTGGAAAGCTAGAAAGGACACAGAGGGAAAATAACCATTATTACTGTATTGAAGCTGTAACCTTCTCTATTCTTTGTTTTTCAGTATCCAGGCATTCATTAATCTTATCAGACTATTAATATCACGACTTTTGAACACAGAGGAAACAGTGTTGCTTTATTTTTGTAATGCATTTGTAAATTTGGCTTTAATGAAATGGCTGGGTAGAAATTGTTTTTATGTAATTCTTTCTTTGAATCACATTTTGCTTCTTTGAAGATTAAAAAACGACCTATATTTATCCTGCACGAGTCAGAAGCTTTGTTTTTTTCTAATCACACCTTCACTACCGTAGACTTTGCTGTCAGCACTGATTTTGAGGACAGCACAAACCAAGACAGAAATATTTCCGATGAATATCTTGACGCGATCACCACAGACAGCACAATAATTTAATAAGACGACATGTGAAAATAGAAGAGATACAACAGATAAATTAGTGGTGTTTCTTGGCACTTTAAGTAGGTTTGATGGCTCCTGGACTGCTTGAAGTGCCATGTGTCTAATTCAATGTGACATATCCGACTTTCCTGTGGATTATGTGCAAGCATTTATTTTGAGCCCATTTTGCTCTTACAGGGGTAATTTGACGTTTATCTGCTTAGGTGTGATGTAGGGTTTTGCAGACCATCATCTATACTGTATGTTGAAGCGTCGTACTGCCGCCAGGTGCCAGTGTCAAAAATATGTGGAACAGCTTCTCTTAATTGTCTTTATGTTGTTTATCTTAGCCCCTTCCCCAGAAAAGACAGAGGTTGTAAAGAACTCCTTTGTAGGAAAGTGAAACCACTTTAAAAAACAAAACAGTAACTGATCCACAGCCCTCGTCAGTACTTTTTATAAATGCTCTTTTAGAAGCTACGTCTAGCTACTCCCTTCTTCACAAGGGGTCCCACAGTGGGGAGCTGTGTTTGAAGTAACATCAGATTCCCTTCTTGACACAACCCAAAGGGTTAGCATCTACTGGAACTAAAGCAGGGGTTGTTTGCTTATCAGGTGAATGTATAAACCGCTACACTACAGAACCACATATGTTTATGTTCATACCTCTTTTTCCTAAACTTTAATTTTTTACCTAATTAGCATTCAGTCGATACATACTATCAGCACAATTTAGAGTTTTTTAGGACTAACTGTGATGCTGGAGCCAGTTAGCTTAGCTTAGCATAAAGCCTAAAAGATCAGGTGAGGCTAGCCAGGCTCTGCCCAAAGATGACGAAATGCTCCTGATATCACACTGAAATCATTTCATATTTATATGGATGATAGGTTTTAGTTGGTTGTCCAAAGACTGTCTACACTTCCTTAGAAATTACAACCTGAAAAAGCAGGACGTTAAAAAAAACTGTTGCCCAGCTCAGCGCTGATGCTCTGAGCTGATGAAATAAAATGACCATGATATGTACATCAAATCTCACTTTACTGCTCATCAAGGGGATCATTTTAGAGTCAGATGTAATGGTTTGCTTCGTTTTTGTTTTATTAACATAAAAGGCCTGAGAACTTTATGTTTGGTGTGAATACATCTCTTCAGATGCGGTGACCTCCTGGATTCTTGAGCTGCCAGGGCAGTGCTAGCCAACTGTGCTTCACATTTACCCAAATACTAATCTCTATGCACATATATCTGCCTGTGAAATGCATATTATCCCAAATAAATTAATAGAATTGGTAGTTTGTGTTGCTGAGCGCTCCTGTTGCTCTTTTCGTCCTTCTCTTTATTTATCTTTAGGGAGATTATTGATTGTATCCAAAGGTTGGATGGTGACCACTGGTTGCATGCAACTTATTACAAGGCATTGTGGGATACTTTAAGTCCACTGCAGAGGGACAGCAGCTGTAATTTCTGGAATTAGCTTAAGTTATTAAACGATAGCCGATCAGTTACTAGAATTCTTCATTTCTAATATCTCAACCTTTTTGCAAAAAGCCATGTTTATGTCCTCAAATACTGAAATAATTTACATGAATATGTTATTATTGTATTAACAGAATCAGTTGGTAGATCCTCTCTGGCATTTAGTCAGTGAAACCCAGACTCTACAAAGCCCGAGAGTCATTTACACTCCTTTGTGTTATATTAAAATAAGTTCAATCCAATTATTTTTTATTAGCTCCCACCATCTAAACCTGCAGACGACACCCTCTGGTCTAAGTCTGCGCAGTAATAAAACATTTTCTTTCTATTTTTAACTTTGCGCAATAATTTTTTACAACCATTTGTCACCTCAGCTTTGATCAGGTTACCCAGCCAATACTCGCATTACAGATTGAAATTATTCCAGCTAAAATAATGGGGGGAAAGTATCACTTTCTGCCAAACACAGTCCTCTGATAGTCTCACTAAATGGAGCAAAGCACCTTTAATATCAGCCAGAGCCACATCTGCATGCAGCAGGATGTCAGCCTTCATTACTCTGCATTTGTGAAATTATACTTGAAACTGGAGCAAACGAAGATCACAGATTGTGCTGTGACATATTTTTCTACCACATTTTAAAGGATATTTAGCTGTTTTTCTCCAACTTGCTGCCTCCCTTTCAGTCTTCAATTATATAGACATATCGACCCATGAGCGAGCGATGCTTCAATATTAAAGAACTTCAGACTTCATCTTCTTTTTTTTTTTTTGTAGAGGAATTTTTTTAGCACAATTATTTGTACTTTGATCAATACCACCACCAACCCCCTCCTCTCTATACCATTGGAGGTGCACTTCATCACCGGAGGAAAACAATTTCATCCAGTGGCTCCACCTCATTCTCCAGTCGACTGTAGAGGGAGTGAGTAGGGGGGCAACAAGCTTTATATTCCTTTCTGCGGGCTTCAAGTCAACACACTAAAAAGCATCTCTTCAATCTGTGGAAAAAGGGAGGAGTTGGGTTCTGGGCAGCTACTGCACAAAAAGAGAAACCACTGAAATCTGCAAGTATTGTCTGGCACTGGAGAGGGGGGATGGAGGAGTGAAAGATCTGAGCAACAGGGGTAAGCCTCTCCGAATTTTCAAAGTGATTACCTCTGGGAGTGAAGCCGTCGCTTACATCTGCAATTATCACGTCCATTTGTCTATTGACGAAGGAGTGGGGATAGTTACGCTGGATGTTTTTGTTAATGGAGTGATTCAGCTGTTTTTCTCATAAAGGAATCATTATGTAAATCAATTTTACATCCCCCTAGGAGCACAGTTCCTTTGTTTATATCTTCATGGCAAAGTGTTTTCAAGCCTAAACAGTGGGACAGCTGCATGTTAGGACTCCAGTTGCTGCTACCTGGAATCTTTTATACACACACGCGCTGTTACACACATATTAAGATGCATGTGGAGAAAATGTGTAAATTGTAGTCTAGTGGGGGCAGCTGAGAAACTGCACTTGACAACGAAGCACTTTCCTTGACTCGCAATTAAGGTTTAAGACTCCACATCCGAATCTGTTTCCATGGAGCCAAACAAATCAAGTGATGCCCAGAAGCCTCCTCTTCAGAACCCACAGTCCAGCTCGCTGAAAGCAACATGGAACGAGATCACGGTGGATTTCATAATGAGGACCAAGATCCACGGTTTGAAGTTTGTCTTCTCTCCGGACAAGTCGAAACCGCAGCGGGTCATCTGGATCATGGCCTTCTTCCTTTGTCTGAGTCTCCTCTTCACCTGGTCCTGGAATCGAATCCTCTATTTGATGTCCTACCCCGCTGTCACCAAGATCTACATGGTCTGGGCTCACAACATGTCCTTCCCAGCCGTTACCTTCTGCAACAAAAATGTTTTCCGGGTATCCTCTCTGACTAAAGATGACCTGTATCACAGCGGCTACTGGTTGGACCTCCTGTATCATAATCACACAGTCATAAAGAAGAGCCTGTCTATCCTTAAAGACAATCACAAGCAGGGTCTGCTCACTCTCCTGGACTTCAGCAGCTACACCCCACCCCCCAATTATCGCACCAACACCACGGAGATGATGGGTCGGCTCGGTCACCAGCTCGAGGACATGCTGCTGGAGTGCAGGTTTCGTGGGGAGACCTGCACCTACAAAAACTTCAGCACTGTATGTACAGAAAGAGAGATGGTGTTTGCCAGGTGTGGATGTGAGTGTTGTTTATATGGGGTATTAATAATTCATGTTAGCATTTGACAAAGCTACAGCAGGCATTCTCTCCGGGTCTTTTAAGTCATTGATGTTTCAGAGCTGCAAAACAAGCGTGTCCTGCTTTTTGCCTTTAAGACATGACAGCTGTTCCCTCATTAAAACCCATGTCTCCTTAAAATTCACTCAACAGCACAAACACAATGAAGTGGCTTCAGTGTCTGCTGTATGTTTTTAAAGGTTTCTTATTTGGCTATGTTGACTGGCTATTTCCCGAGTCCCTCTAATGTCTTTTTTGCTTTATAACATGACAACATTTGGAAGAACATTGAGCGCATTAATAATTCAGACGTCATAAATCAGTTCAAATTAAAATTTCAGCGTCTCTAATTAAACATCTGTTGGGCACGAGGAGGATATGCGTCAAAATATGCAGCTGAGTTTCCCATTTAAACGCACCAGACGTGGATCCATTACAGCCATTCATCTCTGAATAACTGAAGCGAGAAAGTGGGTGACATTTGCAAACCATAGTGCCGCTCTTCCGCGTGGTGATATCTTGAGTAAATACATTCGCACACAAACCGGTAGCTTATAACGTCATTAGAAAATATTAGCAAGGGTGAATGGGGAAGTTTCTGCAGTGGTAAGCCTGCATGCAGAGGGACTGAGAATATTTTAAACCTGGCAAGACACATCCAGATATAAAACCCTCACCTGTCACAGGCGTCACATTTAGCTCCCTGCCTTTGCTGAGGTGGGTCTGAACAGCTAGATCCAAGTCATAAAAATCCAACATGTAACTGTGACAGCTTCAGCTGATGTGAGACATTTACAGTGGGAAGTCTTACAGGCTGCAAGAGGTCGGCTACCCATGGTGGCTTCATTGCAACGGAGAGGCTTTAAAATCTTCAAATTCTCTCTTTTTGGCCAGATTGATGGCTTGAGATATGCAGGATTTACATTTTGCTATCTGTTTGTTGCTCTTAAGCAACTCGTATTGGGTGTGCGGTATGGATGATTGATGCTGTCATTTGATCTAAACGTAAATATGAATATTTTAAAACAGTCATACATTGTATGATGTGTATAGGCACTCCCACATTATATAGCCAGCAGGGGGGTAAGAAACAAAGCCCTGTCTTATCTGTGTGAGATGGATGTGAGTCTGTCTGGGTCTGGACATGGAACGCTGAATCTGATCTCTCGAGATCAGCTTTGCCATGCTGGCTGAGTTTTAACCAGCAGCCCTCTTCCTATGACCTTACCACAGCGGAAATAAATCCAAACTTCTGTCCTTCCTGGTGCAATATATTCTTTAGAAATGTGGGGACAGAAGTGAACATCAAAAATCTTATGCTAGCAGCACACATTTTTGTTACGATGATTAGAAAAGAAAGTCTATTAGGGCAGCTATGATCATTAAAATTGGACTTTAAGGTCTGTAAGCTGTAACCTGAGATTGATTTCAATTCATCATTATATAAAATAATATTGTAAGCACAGATTGCAAACTACACATTACAAAGTGAAACTTCGATAACATAAATTTAGATAAATACTTCTGAATTTACAATATTTTTGAGCGTAAGAACATTTGCAACTGCCAGAGTTTCAGTTACACTCATTTTCATTTATTTATGAGACTTTTTGTCTCCTTTTGGCTTCCGTACTATGATTTTCTTGTTTAACCGTAACTTATCGCATTTTAATGTGTAGCTGTTGGTGTGAACACAAAGAGCAGATTGCTGCACACATCATGATGATCAGCATCTTGAAATGCTTATAGTTTGTTTAAATCTATGGAGAGTCGATGATTTTAATTCTACATTCTGATCCTTCTGAGACTGATTTATATTTACTTGCTTGGTAGATGACATAGAAATTTTTCAATTATAGGTAAAAGCCATAAAATTGAAAAAGAAAAAGTCACCTCTGGGCACAGAACCTGAAATTAAATTATTTAAACATAGAAGAAAATCTACTATAGTGATTGCACATCAAACATTAAATCCTGCTAAGCTTTCCTGGCATAGGTTTGGTCTCTTAAGAAGTTTATAAAGCAAAATACAAAAATGTCTGCTTGTGTGTCCAGAGAGCTTCCACCTCATATGTTTCTCATTAAGTGATGGCAAAATAGTAAATTCAGTCTAAATCACTCAGGGGGGGAAATTTTGAGTGAAATTGGGTAAAGACTGATAGCTGCTGCTGAGGAGCACTCATTACTTCCTCAAATCAGAGCCAGGTGCCTGTTTAAAACCTGCGCTGCCTTCTCTGATAATCACAAAATCTTTGCAATGATTACCTGTCCTGCACAATACGAGACTGGCATGTAATATAGCTCGTACTGCTGCACCGTGAAAAGGATTGAACTTTTTATTTGTGCTTATTTTTCTCTGTGTGTGTCCTATTTTTCTTACAGATTTACACACGGTATGGAAAATGCTACACTTTCAACTCGGGATTAGATGGCAACCCTTTGCTGACCACGTTAAAGGGCGGCACGGGGAACGGCTTGGAGATCATGTTGGATATTCAGCAGGATGAATACCTGCCTGTTTGGGGCGAGACAGGTCAGTGAAGCATTTTTACAGTAATATCTGATTTGCGCAGATTTCCATGTGGAAATCTCATCAGCTTGTTGGTTTATCCCTGAAGTCCTGACAACTGCCACAGTATTTTGTCATCTCTATGACAAATGGATGCTCCACAGAGGAAAGTTGTACATCTCTCACTTTACCTATAAATCTTTGCCTATATATTTTTTTACACCACACTGAAGCAGACAAAGAAGTGATGTACTACCATGATTAACTGCTTATCATCTTGATATGTTTCTCCAGGTCTACAACTGACATCAGACCTAATAAAACTGCATTTAGTGACTTATTGTTTCTCATTTATGGTGGGCCACAACATAATGGGACCATACATTCATAAAATAAATAGCATGTAATTAATTCTGGTTCTAAATCTGTTTGATATTGAACCGGCACACTGACACAAGAGTTTATTTCTTATATTAGCTTCCATTAATATGATGAAAGCGGAGGGGTAGAAACCCTGGATTAATGTGACTGCTGGATCGCTAAACAGCACTGGTTTCCGTCGATGACCGTACATGTTGTTGTATTTTCTGGCGTGCTGTATCCACAGATGAGACCTCCTACGAAGCAGGCATCAAGGTTCAGATCCACAGCCAGGACGAGCCGCCTTTCATTGACCAACTGGGATTTGGTGTGGCACCTGGTTTTCAAACTTTTGTGTCATGTCAGCAGCAACTGGTACCTAACGTTCAGCCTCCTCCTCTCCGACCCCAGCGTCTTTTGCTCTGCTTCACCCTGTGTTCGTCTCAAAAACCCTTGCCAGCCAGTGTCCATCACCTCTGTGTCACAGAGCGCGGAGCAAAATCAGATCCAGATCTTAGTATTACTTTTGTGTTGAGATGCGTGTCTAATGTGTTACATAAACAGCCGATGAGTCTGGTTAGAGTAAATGAAACTAAGGAGTTATAGCAGCCAAGAAGTACTGATAGAGCAGGGCCAAGTAATGATTGCATGCAGGAATATGAGCATGCTGCGCTTATCAGAGCCAAAAAAGCTTCAGACTGCACAGCATGCAAAAAATATATGGCAGCTCAGGGTGTTTAGTTTACTTTTTTATATTGAGTCTTCATTAGTTGGAGCTCAGGAGAAAAAAAAGGACAACAGCTTTTTATTTGCAGCTCTGAAAATCATCTCTAGTGACATAGTCAAACAGAAGCCAGGAAAAAACGTTGAGGACTAATCCACACAGCCAACTTCAGCAGTCTTTAATCATCAGATATTATCGCTGATTAACTCTTTTTAAAAACCTGCACTTTTACAGTTTTTAAAGAGAGACTTAATGTTTTCTTATGACTAACTGTTGGGATCGGCATTTCGCTAAAAGCTGACTATATGTTAAAGGAAATCTACTAAAACTGTCATAATGTTGTTTATGTCAGTTTGGACCATATAAAGGAGCCTGGCACACTTCGCATTACATTATTTTTTCCCCCAACACCAGTAATATGGAAAAAACGTGCGTTATTGGATGAGAAAGATGACCCACGGCTGTTTTGTAGACATATTTTAATATGTGCTATGATTTGATGACACGGTAAAAGAGAAGCAAAATGGCCCGTGGCTGGTTTGTTGACCGAGTCCACGACACTGGCGCCACTGAAGGATGAAAAGTAATAACTATAGTTAAGCCTGAATTGATTGAAAAGCCCGTGTGCAAGGTCATAACGCTGAGCTCACATGGATTTTCCATCCAAATCTAATGAAACAATACGGCACTTATGTGATCTGCCAGGAGAACAAATTCAGACAGTGTTGCGTTTGTCCACACTAGCGTAGCTCACAAAGACAAAGAAAAGTCTTTGATTTTCAAACAGAAACACTGACAGAATAAGGAAATATCCTCTGACAAACAGAGAAGCACTCAGCTTAAGTCCCAAGAAAATGGTGGCAGTGCCACAGAGGATTTTAGGTTTTTGCAGTGATTACCTTTGAGATCGAGTGTATTTGTGCCGCAGGCTCGTTAAAATTTCCACCGTATAATCAGTTCTTGTGAAGTCATGATGTAACGGACGCCTGAGCAGCGATTTAACTTAGTTTCTTTAGCAGTTAATTAAGCCTAATTTAAATGATTTTGCTCCTAAATTGAATTGGCTCGTTCACCTCACAAGCTTCAGCGTGCGAGCAGAATAACACGGGATGGTTGAGGCACGGTTGGTCTCGTGAAACAGACACATGGACACCACAAGAGATGACAAATGTAACTTTTGGGAACTTGCTTGGAAATGTATCTTTCTCTCATTTTTCTCTCCTTCTCTCTGCAAATGTTGTTGGTGCTCAGAGTGTATCATCATTCAGCCATTTCCAAAAAAAAAAAACCTGGTCTGTTACTCACCATCACAGAGTTTCCTCCAGGAGGCAAAAGTGCATGGTTTGCCATTTACAATCATGACATGAGCGCCCACACCGCTGACAGCTGAAAGACGTGTTTATGGCATAAACGATGTGATGACTTAATTAGATTGTCATTATAAACTCTGGCCTGCATTCGTTTCACTCAGTGTCCAACGAGTGACATTGCTCTCGGTGTAATAAGAATAATAGCACTCGTGATTTCGAGGCTTTACATTTGTAAATCTTCTGTCGGAGGAGTTTAATTTTTAATAAGAGACTTTGACTTGTGAGCAAAGAGAAACATCGATACTCCACCACCAACAGTTAGAAGCGATCTGTAGCTCAAGACTGAGGGAAAGTAAGAAGAGAATGGCTGAATGACAACCCACCAGTCCTGCCTCTGGGACTCTGACAACAGGATGTTTGCCTGGAGGGGTCATTTTCTGCCCCTTGCCTTACTTTATCTCCTCTTATATTTCGATAATGATGTGGGCTGTGTTCCCTCACCCCTTACCCCTAGATGAGACGTCCTATGAGGCCGGCATAAAGGTACAGCTTCACACTCAGTCAGAGCCTCCTTTCCTCCACGAGCTGGGCTTCGGGGTTGCCCCAGGCTTCCAAACATTCGTTTCCACCCAAGAGCAGAGGGTAGCGTATGACTGACTGGGCTTGCTGCATGCCACAAAATACTGTATTGTACATACTCATTAACTTCCACACTTTCATCTCCTGGTCCCGCCCTCTCCAAGGAATGGACCCATGTGTGCCCCCACCACCCCCCACCCCCTCCTCTGTGTGGCTGAAGCAACGAAATGCAACAGCATCTGCAGTCTGTCCTTGTTGCCATCTCTGCTCTTTGTCATCACCAGCAAAGAGCTGGAAATGTGTTTTATTTCTTTGAGCCATTCATCCAAATCTGTCTTTATCAGAGCTGTTGTTTGGCTTTACCCTTTCACGTCCACATCTGCTTCTGTAAGCATTTGTTTTGTTTTGTTTTTTTTCAATTTTTTTGCGTATATGTGTTATCGGGGCGATCCACTGGACCTCTGCTTAATCTCATCTGCAGGGACCAGACAATGTGATTCATTAGGTTTTATTACCCATGAGAACTCTGGCATGAGTTTATAGTCTTGATTATATTGCACTGGGGTTTTATCTCCAGTGTATCTCCACTTATGAGAGTCTGTGGGCTAGAAATGGAGTTCAATAAAGGCTTAATCATGTTTGCCAGTTTAAATCCACTTCTTTTGCGAATCGCACTCTATCTCTGTCACTTTGTATTGGCTAAATGACAGTTACATTGTCAGAGTTAGCACCTGGTTAGAGCTGGTGGAAATGATTGGGAATTACAGTGAACCTTAATGTGACAATGGAGGTGTAATTTCTCTGAGAAATTTTCCAGGAAGAAGCCTTTGGCAGAGATTGTTGGCTTGCTCCCCACTGCAGTTAGCGGCTGAATGCGCAACTACCCAAGCATCGCCGCCCTTCATAAATAATTGGCTTATTTTTGTCATGAAAATAAGTAGCAAGCAGAAAACAAGACACTTTAAAGGGAGGCTGGAAGTTTTGTTGGTGGTTAGAGGCCACGCTGTGCAGCACACCAGAGAGGAAGTCCCTTTAACGTCGAAGCAGATCTCACACAAAATGGGGCACGCTGCTGCAGCTCCAAGACGGATGGCGAGGTCTAATGCTAAGTGTGATTTGGGTCCTTAAAATTCACTTGTTAAATATTCTTCCCTAATGGATTCATTTAGAATTCTCAGAGTTATTCATAAATGTAATGACCTGCTCTCACCTTATAATGAGAGTTCTACCACTAATGAAACCGCAAACTGAGTGTACACTACATCTCCTCCTGATTGCTAAATTCATAGGGATATTCAGGGTAGTTGTGTAATAAACTCTCATGGGCGTCAATGAGAAAATATAGGTTGTTAATCAACAGTAAAACCTCTTTAGAATGCTTTCATTGACTGGATTATTCATTTAGGTTAACCTACCGTTATTAACTACGTATTACCATAAGTAATTTGTTAAAAAAAAAAAAAAAGCTCTGTATATTGTCTCTTAAATTCAATGAATCCTCCAGTAAAGGGTAAACCGTTGATTGTTTTCAGTTCCGTTCTCAAGGTTGTAAAATTTGTCCATTGATTGTGGTGTCCTGTCTGTATCTACATATTTTAAAGATTTCTCGTAAGCTTGTCTCTATTCCCATGGTACTCTGCTTTCTACCGGGGCCTAGACCTGCATCAGTAACGTTATGCATGATGTCTGCTTGCTGCTACACATGAGCGATGATGTTGTTCCAACTGGACGTTTTATGCCAGTATTGTCTGAGTGCACATTTTCATTCAAGTGCTTCTGTATTTTCTTTTTTTCTTTTTTTATGTTTAAGACATTTGTGTTGGGTTTTGTCAGCTTGTTGTCTCCCTTTTTGAACTTCTGCTACACCGGGCTTGCATTATGGTATTTGATGTAATCCTGTGTGCTGATACACTGAGGGCAAAACATGTGCTGCTCGCTCTTTCAGCTTCAGTACCTCCCACCGCCTTGGGGAGATTGCAAGTCTACTCCCATAGACTCTGATTACTTCTCCACGTACAGCATCACTGCATGTCGCATCGACTGTGAAACACGGTACCTTCTGGAGAACTGTAACTGCAGGATGGTTCACATGCCGGGTATGAACTGAGGGTTACTTGACCATTAAAAAAAAACCCATAAATCTCTGTGCCCTCGTGTTGCATTTATAAATAAGTAATCATTTTCACTTTTATGTTGGTTCAAACAGGAAACACGGCCGTTTGCACACCTGAGCAGTACAAAGATTGTGCTGATCCAGCTTTAGGTGAGCGCACACACTTTTTTTAGTGGATTAAGTGTAAAATATTGAGGTATTTGCATTAACAGCGGTGCCACAAGCTTGTTGTATCCTGTAGATAGTACTTGTGTGAGCCTTAACTTCAAATTACTTTAATTCCAGATTGTGCTGAAACAAAAGCAATAAAGTAAAAATCATTGTTTAAAAATCCCATTAGGAAGATTTGTGATGTGTCTGTGCTTCGCTGATATCAAATAAATCCTGCTGAGTTTTTCCCCCCCTCCTCTGTTTTATGGCTTCAGTCATTATTTGCTTTCATGGAAAGTGAACGATGGCAGCGAATGTAGCTCTGTTGTGCGTTGTGTGGGATATTTTTAGCAGGGCCTCTGGATGCAGGTTTGTTTGATTCTTCATAGTGATCGCAATATTTTGAAATGACTTTGATCATCCACAGACTTTTTGGTAGAGAAAGACAACGATTACTGTGTCTGTCAGACCCCCTGCAACATGACTCGCTATGGCAAGGAGCTGTCCATGGTTAAGATCCCCAGTAAGGCATCTGCTAAATATCTGGCTAAGAAATTCAACAAAACTGAGCAATATATTGGGTAAGTATTATTAGCTGGTTATTTAGATAAAGGCCTCTTTTTCCTTTTCCTGTTGATGGATGGATGTACTGTGGCATAGCATGGTCTGAGTCTCCATCGTTCACCTTCAATGTAACAATAATGAATGATAGTTACACAGGAGATGAGAGTTGTCATTTGTTCTGTTGGTAAAATGGCCCTGAGTGAAATCTGATGGATGTGCTCGTGTGTGTCCTCTCTCCAGAGAAAATATTCTGGTGTT
The DNA here is from genome assembly GCF_013358895.1 of Oreochromis aureus. Classification (NCBI taxonomy): domain Eukaryota; kingdom Metazoa; phylum Chordata; class Actinopteri; order Cichliformes; family Cichlidae; genus Oreochromis; species Oreochromis aureus. Next base: position 18,736,239 of record NC_052959.1, read on the forward strand.
GGACATCTTCTTTGAAGCTCTGAATTATGAGAAGATTGAGCAGAAGAAGGCCTATGAAATTGCTGGACTTCTCGGTAAGATTCTTGCAGTTTCATATTTACTGTGAGAAAAAAAGAAAGAAAGAAATCTGACCTCAGAATCAGCACCCTCGGCGGGCATCCCCCCTGCCGCATATTTCACATCGTGTGTTCATCCCTGGTGCTTTGAGGTTCCCTCTTTGAACTCGTGAAACAGGCTGAGCATATTTTCATAATCTGATGCTCTTGCAAGGGCAGCTGCGTTTGTGAAGTTGGGGCTGGTTGGACATTTTTGACAATTACGCTCAGATTCCTCAGAGAGATACCGAATTCAATGTGACAGCAAGGGGGAATGGTTTCACGCACCCTTGTTTAATTACCCGTATCTGTTAATCTCTCCCTCCGTAGGTGACATTGGAGGCCAGATGGGGCTATTTATTGGAGCCAGTGTTCTTACAATACTAGAAATATTCGACTACCTATATGAGGTAAAGTCATGATCTTTGTTAAAGAGTTCTTATCAATAACTAAATGAATTCTTCTGTTTTTAGATCACATTAAATTCATTTTTAGTAACCTTTACATTTTTTAATTCAGTAGTAGAGAACTTATGGCTTTCTTGTGGAGTGTGGAGAGCTTAGCATAAAGCATAAAGTGTCTGCTACTTAACCTTTACATGCTGTTCATATTAGCTGCCTGCACAGTATGGTGTTTATACCAAACTACAGATCTATTTAAAATCCAACAGTCCACATAGAAAGACCTCAATCTTCTTGTTGTGAGGTGACAGTGCTAACCACATCCACTCTTTTACAGATTTAATGGCACACTCTGACCTCTGTATGACCGCCGTTCCAATATATTGTCACTCCGATGCAATTTTACTATTTACTACTTTGAAATTCCCCCATGACTGTTCAGAGATCTTCAGGATTCCCTCAGAGACCAGCAGGTACCCGTCTCTCTGGGTTCCCCAGTATATGTTGTAGAAACACAGACAATTCTCACGACAGTGACAAGATTCCCATTGAACTTTGTCACCAGTGCCCACAAAGAAATGTCATGTACAATTTCACAGGTTTCTAAAACCACCATTTTCCTATATTTGACCCATGCTGGTGGATCCAACTCAGTAGATTCGATTGAATTCAGTTCAGTTTTATTTATATAACACCAAGTCAAAACGACAATTGCTTCAAGGCAAGCAAATGTAAGGTTACGATACTACAAACATGGATAATGTAATAAATGTAGTTAAACTGCAGAGATTCTGGTCAAATTTGACCCGGAGCACAAATGTAGAACAGTATAAAAGATATTTTCATTTTGGTGTATTTTGGTCTCTTTAGGAAAAGACATAAAATGTTTGTTTATCAGGAACATGTCAAATGTGATGTGAACAGTATGTAAGGGTTAAAATGTTAAATTGGAAATAATTCTACTCAAAATATACCCCAAAGTATTCTTAACCTAAACATCTTATAAGACTTCAAGCTTTTACGCAGTTTTTTTGTGCAAGATACGATGCTTCATCTTTATAGATGCTGTCAGGCGGCTTTGGATAAGAGAAATAGCCTCAGTATTGATCCTCTTCACTCCCCAAGAAAGCAAACTATTGGATGTGTGAATCTGTGAATAATGCTTTTCTGATGTTTTCTAGGTGTTTAAAGATAAGGTTTTGGGTTACTTCATTCGCAAGAAACGGCCACAGCGCTGTCAGAGCGACAATCTGGTAATTTTTTAGTCCCTAAGAATACACTTGATTGAGTGAAGTGAATGTGATGTACAAAATGAGCTCAGGAACAATGGTCACAACAACATCAAAATATCTGCTCACACTTGAAATGCTTTTAATGAACAGCACCAGAGAGAAAGCAAAGGCATTATGCCATCATTAGTTTCAATTAGCCCTGCAGAAACAAAATATTTTTCTAGAAAACACAATCATTAATCATACGCACATATTTTTACTGCACAGTGGGAATGCATAATTAGAGTAGTATTAGACGCATACAGTACTTTTTTTACATGATGAGAAGCAGCATAAATTATTCCCTGTAATGACAAAAAATCTGGGATGCAGATAAGTATTCCAAAAGAACAAATTGACTTTGTGCCCCTTTTCTTTTTAAGCTTTTTCCCCAAGTGTTTCGCCACTTAGTGCGCTTAAATCTCAGTGCATGGAGAAGTAGAAGTAAAGAGTTTGACCTGGTTTCAATTGGATTTTATTCATGACTCATAAACTCTGTTTATTGTCAGAGGTTATCTCATTTTATCCCACACACCAACCCAATTTTCAGTATTTCCACACTATATGGTAGCTTCTCAGCGTCACCCTCTTTCGTACTATTACAGAGCTGTTATTGTTATCCGGGTTTTACCACTTATTGTCAGGCAGTATGATTAGAGAAAATTCAAAAGAGATTTCATTAACATGGTAAAAACAAAGCAATGAAAACTGTAGTACTGCGAGGCGTTTCAGTCATGCCCTAAATAACAGCATTTTCATCAAACCCTGTGATTTAGCACGCTGCATCCAGAGGCATCTCCACTCCTCCTGTTATGCAAGTTAGGAAATGATTAATAACATAAGCACATCATTTTAGGATTAGCAATGAGCTGTTGTTCAGTACATAATGGTAAATCAAGGCTTATAACATATAGAAAGAGAGATTTTAATCACTACAGTCACACCCATGCAAATAGTGGGTGGTTTTTATATTTATCTAAATAAAATTCTTGAATCAACAAATTATTGCAAAACGTAGTTTAACTGCATATACTTTACTACTTCCCAACACTCGCTGTAGAAATATCAGTGCATTTGACAAGTGCTAAATACCTTCTGTCAAGCTATAAATAGATTTTATTGATCATATTGTGCGTAATGCCACTCTGAAAGAGTTTAAAAAAGGTAGAGGTATAAATTCAACAAAGTCCAGTTTTCTTTGTGTTTGCTGGCTTGACAGAACTTAAATCGCCGGTGGTTATCAGCTTTCTCTGTTAACCTGAGCATTCTGCACCATTCTGTGTGGGCTCAAATAAAAAGGAGTGTTTGACACGGAAAGCGAGTCTTTGTCCACAGAAAATGATCCCTATGAGTGCTGCCTACTCCTGTCAGAGATGTTAATAGATGATGGTGACGATAATATAGTGGTAAATATCTATAAAGAACATAAAAATATAACAGTAATATGCAACACTGTTGCAAATAAGACAAAAGACTAATGCTGCAGAAAATCGTTAAACTGGTGATTTAGCGCACAGAGCAATAAAATAAACATTTTAACACTGAAATAAACAGTGCGGCTGTTTGTTTCTAATGCGAACGCAGCACATTAGAGCTCTGAAGCTTTAAACTAGACACGTTTAAACATTAAAGGTTACTGTCCCATCGCCTAATAAAGGAGACTTTAGTGCTTTAGTTTGTCGATAGATCAAAGTGAAATTAACTTTATTGACTGAACAGGTATTCTTGGTGTGTTGCAGCTGCAGTTCCAGCATTGTAAACAAGATTTAGCAGCAGATTCGGATCACCTATAAAACGTTATTTCTCTTTCAGCAACATGGAAATTCAAGTGAAAAAGGGATGCACAGTTTGCATTGCAGCAACTTTACACTTTCATTTGTGATGTTAGCTAAACAAGTTGCACATATGAAATATATTTTACCAGCAGATAATCTACTCCTCAGCCAGCCTCCTTAATATTTTAAACCAAGAAAACTCTGAATCTGCTGTTATCCATGTTACCACGGTGATTCAGGCAGGTAAAAAAAAAGCTACATTCTTGACATGGAAAACTCCCATGCCCACACCATGGATCTCACTTTGTAGTACACACCTCAGGGCTGGTTTAAGTTTTACCTCTTTGATAGCCAGGAAACTTCTTCAGGCCTTATATTAAATTGTTTAAGTCTTTAGGAGAACTGCATGTTAAATTAACCTGTCTGAAAAGTATATATATAGAGCTTGGTATAAGAGTATATAGTGTAAATTTTTTAGCATCATCATTTTTTCTTTATATTTAGAATTCCATTATCTTTAGAGCTACTTGAGCTAGGTTCTTCAATATTTTTAAGGCAAATATCAGATACTTTGAATATGGAATCTCAGGGCTGTAGCTCAGGTAAACTTGAGTGATGGGCGCTTGAAGTCCCTAAAATATCTGGATGCCTGATCTGTGACAGCAGTTTCAGAGACTGGTAGAAACCACAGATTTTCCAGATGTGAGGCTGATTTTGGTTCATGTCATACCTTGGAAGTATTACGATGAATTTTGGTGAAATTGCGTTTTTTCCATATTTAAGCTTTAATATGTGTGGAAACCTTTATCTGATTTGGACTGTGCTGCATAATCTTATGTGCTTTGTATATGAGAGAACCCATAACTAATATATCTGTCCCCTACCTGCAAAACAATGTTTTTTACAGGCCTCAAAATATGCAGTCAGAGATTGGGCATCCAAATATTATAAAGGATCTATCTTTCTGTTAACTTGAGCTACAGTGCAGAGTCGACCTTCACAGAGATGGTTGCACTAAAAGAATTTGAAGGACCTAGCTCAACAAGTTTCCTAGATAATGGAATTTTTAAAACAGCCCCTTAAAAAACGATTATATAAAAACATCTAAAAACACTACCTAGTTACGGTAGGGACCTGTCATTTATTTATTTTAGCTAATGAAATCAGATAAAACCTACCTGCAACATCTCTTCTTTTCTGGTGCTGTCATAATGAAAAGCATTTAAGCAGATTTTTGTTAAGTGCAGAAATTTTCTTTTGTCCCTGAGTTTATTCAATCTGCCAATTTGCATTCCTTGGCTTCATGTTGGAAATGAAAGCTGTGCTCTCTGTCATACATTATTAGAGGTAAAAAGACAGCATGCAAAATAAGTTGTGGCCAATTCTGTCTTCAAATCTGTTTGAAAGTTGTGGTTTTGTTTCTGCATGGGGGCTGTGCTCTTGCATGCTTGATTCAGTATTGAGTTTGTTGGCTGTTGTAGAGGAAAAGATCAAAAAATATGTTTAATGTCTTTTACAAAAGTGGAAGTATATAGATTTTAAACAAAAATATCATGAAGGAGATTCTTTTAGTCGTTTTTTTATTAGGAAAAATACTAAAACAGCAGGAAAGAAAGCTTTCATTTAGTGGGCTGCACTCAAGCTTTTATAGTGTTTTCTCTTCTGCACTCTGCTCCATTCATGTCATATGTTCACCCCGTTACAATAAACCATCCTCTGTACTTCTTTTTTCTCACATTTAATTATATTTTTTCAACTAGTTCACTGTCACATCTCCACTCAGACAATCTGTTAATGAAGCGCTTTAATTGTTCAGGAGACACCCTTCTGGGTGACGCTGACTTTAGCCTTCCTTGCTCATTAAGAAACCCCCTCAAATTTCATTTTGAACGATCATCTTCCTTCAGTGCTTTAATGATATCACCGTTTTCCCTCGGGAGTTTAACTGATAGCATTTACATTGTATTTTATTTTCATTTCAGTCACCCTCACCCATCTTTCTTTTCATCATGTCTATTCCAGGAGTTTCCAGAGAACCCAACCAGCCCTGGTGTCACGCCTAATCATGCCCCCAGGTAGCACATCCCATTGATAATAGATGCTCCCTCCCATGCTGTCCCTCTCTTTCATACATACTTGAGACCATCACATTCATCATTTTCTCCATGGTTACAAATGATTTGGTTGGCAGTCAACAAAAGAGAGGGGTGATTATCCAGCTGCAGCGAGCACTTTAATATCTGCCGCCGTGTAAGGACAGGTTAGTTGTTGTCTGCTTTGACAGAAGGGTGCTGGGTCGACAGAAGGCTGAAGTTGGTTGGATTCTCCAAGTGCATAAAGATCTTATTCTCTGCAAAACTTGTTCCTTCCACCAAATAATGATGCTTTTTTTCCCCTCATAGGATAAAGTGTACTCCTGTGAAAGCATATCACATATTTATTGAATTGCACAAAACTCTGAACAACATGAGATCTATTTGTTTCCCTGCAGCACTAAGGTCTATTTAGAGGCAATGCATTGGAAGGTCCGAGCCAGATAACATCACTAGATGCATTACTTTGTGATGTTATCGCAGGCCTGCATGCAGTGAGTTTGCACAAAGATAGAAGGTTCTTTGTCGATGGGACTACCGGTGTTTGTTATCCACATATCAGCAGTTATCTGCTGAATAAGCGCCTTTGCACATGACGAAAAATGCAGACATATGCGGATGTTACTACTTCCATAACTATCAGAATTTCACATGCTAGTGTAAAACCAGGACTAAAAATCTGCTATTTTCTTTCTCTTCTCCCTCCTTTCATTCATCTTACCCCATCATCTTACCCCCTCAATTTATCTTCTCATTACATGTGAAACATATGCAATGTGACTGATCTCGAAACCCCTGAATCTGTTGTGCTCATTGCCTCATCATTGTGCACATATGTTTCTGTCATTCATGATCCTTTCATTCACAATCATTCCCCCATTTTTTCCTGTTTTTGATCAATTTCTCCTTGTTACATTGTTTGTTTTTTCTCCCCTCTGCATCCCTCTATGATTGTATTGGTTCCTCTCTTTTTACCTGCGGCTCATTTATTTCCTCCATCATCGACATCATCATCGCTCCCTGCATCGCTCCTCCCTTAACCCGGTTGAACTCGTCTCCCCTCCTCCCCTCCTCTCTGTTTCTTGCAGAGCACCTGTGACACCCTCCGGAGTCACTCGGACAGTCTCGGATTCACGCCGAACATGTTACCTCGTCACCCGACTATAGGCAACTTTGAGGAGTTTGCTTGTTGACAACATAAAGCAGGGGTTGGGGATGGGGTGGAACATCTGGGTACTTGACAGCAAACTGTGAAATCATTTTAACAGAGAAAGGCTCTTGAGTGTATGCTCACAAAATGCGTAGTACGGTTTATCAATGCCTGAATAGAAATAGAATACTATCATCAGAAACAAAAGAGACCACTTCCAAAACAGAACTCAGGTTTAACTGCCATGTCAAAGCATCCATGTTAATTTACCCATGTTTCATTCAGTAGATTTGTTTATGTTATCCAGTATACAATACGTGAGGATAAACGTGTTCAAAAAGAGGAATCTGAACTGTGTTGAGATGAGTCACGTGGTACTGCTGTGCTAGTATTGATGTACATCAATCAGTCTAGTTTAAAAAAAAAGCAACAACAAACGCATGTGGATTTGTATGTGTAGCAGCGTTTATCAGTGTTATGCCTCCAGCATCTAACCAATGCTGTATTGAGTGACCTTATAGCAGTCACGTTTTAACGGAAGAGCCTTTTTAGACATCTGCTCCACTTTTAATGAGCTGATTGTTGACATGAATTAAAACACTAGACTAGTGTTGAATGTTGCCTTTTGCTACTATGGGGCTTTAAATTGTCTTTAATTAGACATGTGTGCTTACCCACCTTTGAAACACGAGAGGAACTTGATTTGTATATATGCTGTTTTGAGACTCCTGAATTACATGGTTTTGTTGACTTTAGGTTTTTTTAAGACTTTGAGGGTAAAAAAAAAAAAAAGGTCAGAAGGCAAAAAAGTATGATTGTACTGTTATATTTCATTTTCAGTCATATTTCCATTTTTTTATATAGTTGCTGCAGAAATTGTCCCCATAAAAGCTGGCCCTGTTTTCAATTGAATTCGCTCCAACAGAAAAAAATCTGAATTTCTTTTGCCTTTCCTAATAATTCAGTTGTTTTCATCACAATGTCTTAAAGATTCATCAGCACAATACCCTGTGATAGTAATCTATTCTCTATTGAAAATGCTGTAAGTAGAGTTTAAAAGGCTTGCTGGTGACATTCCTAAACTTGACAGAAATTTGTAAATACCCACAATCAAATGCCATGAAGAAATTCTACATTGCTCATGTGAAACATGTCATATATATACATATAAATATAGATATATAAATTTAAAATACAAAAAAAATCTTTCTTCATCCATTCTTACACCACAAGGAATTTGGACTTTCTATCTAGGTGGACCATCAAGTGTCTTTGAGTACAACATGGATGGCAGACTTTATTAGGTACAAGAGACTTTGCCTCAATACATCTACAACTCACTGCACCTCAGCCCCATTCAATTGATTTATACTAGAAATGCATTGTAAAATTTTACCATTGTAACTTATTATTATTATTATTATTATTATTATTATGATTACAGAATATGTAATAAGTCACAAATAACAGTTTGTGATGTATAAATGATCAAGTATAATAAACTCTATATTTACCCATCTTACTCCTCATGTACACAACTTTTCTTCGAACCTTCGTGTCAGTCTACTTCCTTTCTCATTTAAATAACACAGAGCGTGTTATTTAAATATTTCGTATGATTTGTAGGTACTTTAAATACTGGGAACCTTTTTTTGTCGTGAAACTTTCATGTATAACGCCAGTCAAGTGAGTGGTGTTCATAACTCTGTAGCTTTATTACTCTGTTGTCTGTGTATTAGATGACTGTTGATGTGAAGCACAAACCCTTGGAAATCAGCCATCACTGGAAAGCCAATGACTGGGCGTCTATTGTTGTAACTACCTTTTGTGGCTCTAGATTTAACTACACACACTGTTACGTGTGGTGTGCTCACAGCTCCGGCGTTATCAGGAACAAGACTGGTAATTTAAGCGGAGCCAGAGAGCACCTTGTTGAAAGACTTTATCCAAATGGAACTTTTGCCTTTCAGGAAGCAGACACTAAAAAAAAGGGTTAGTCAGTGGTATTGTGTTATGAGCAATAAATGCACTGAATCAGACAGCACTGTTAGCAAATTGACCAGAAAAAGATTGATTGGTGATCCAAATTATCAGTTTGTGATGTATGAAACAGTTGCGATGGATGTAAACGGAGCAGCTGCCGCCTGCAACAATGATGTATGATATGACAAATAAACCATCATGAACTCAATAAGAGACACAGATGCCAATTCATGTTACACAATGATGCTCCTCTGATGCTGTATTGCCATGATGATTTTGAGTGTGTGTGTGATGCTGCTGGGTTACAAATGACCCAACATTACCGCAAACTGTGGAGATATGAAGGCTTTACCTCTCTCTCGCCCCACCCCCTGCCTTACTACCAGTCAAAGAAGCAGAGTGTATCTGAGCTGGCAGAAAATATTCCTTACCTATTTATTCTCATTAACTAATCTTTCATGGATATTTACAGCATAGTTACGGCCAAGTAGGAAAAAAAGTCCACCATATATTTCTGCCACCAAATACCTGAATTTGAATGATTTTATCCTAATAATTTACAGCACATCGCCCATTTTCTTCCTTGCATGTGTATTCCTATTATCTCTGATCTATTAATGTAATATTAGCTATGCTATTCACTTTGTACTGTTCAAAGTGTATTTTCTTTGGAGTCAGATGAATCAAAATAGCGTTCTCCACATCCTGCACTACAATGTCCTGGATCATTATGATGTAAGAATCCTCCTCTAACCAGGCTTGGGACTGTGCAATACACAGAAGAATAGTTTTTGTGGCTTGATTAAACTGTGTGGCTTGAAATCAAACTAAAATGTGCCTTTAAGACAGGTTCTTACAGGTAACAAAGATTTTCCTGTGCCAACACACACACATAGACAGACACACATACATACACACACACGTGGAGAACAAGAAGTTGTTTCATCTGGCTCTATATGCTATATGTGCATTTTATTGTAGATATGTGATTTTAACTCTAAGCTGTACATTAAATAGTTAACACACTTAACTATGTGTAATGTAGTCAGTTTTAAATAAAACTGTATTGGATGTTTGTTTGCTTTTTAAACAGTACTTACAGAGGATGTTATGTGCCAGCAAAAAAAGGTAACATCCAGCTTAAATAAACCTGATAAAGTCGACAGTGAAGCTAAAGCACAGCAAAATATTCTAAACAGGTAAGAAGGAAGAATAAATAAGGAAAGGAGGGGTTTTTTTACCATTAGTGGTACTATGATATTAGTCGTTTTGCCTCTGTACTCTATCACAGTGCATTTTAAATCACACAGTAGAAGTTTCCAGCTTTAATTCAAGGGGTTTTAGAGAAAGTTTTCCCATTAACTGTTATAATATGTGATTGAAGTGCAGACTTTCTCTGCAACAAAAGTTTTACATTAGCTGTTGAGAAATTACAGCCATTTTTATATATAGACCCTAGTTTTTTCATAGGATCACAGTAATTGCACAAACTAGCATCATTTTAATGATTGTTTTTAGCACTCAGATGAAACTCATTTGCATTCGGTGACTGCCTGAAGTCTAGTCTGTGCCAGGCATTTACTCCAGCCATCTTCAGTTTGTGCATCTCTCTGCATTTTCTTTGTATTTCATAACTGAAAAGGATGCTCCCTTGGGTTGAGATCAGATGACTGACGTTCAAGTTAACCTTGGCTTTAAATGACTAAAGGTTGTTTTCTGGAACTGTGCAGGCTCTAGATGTTTTCTGGCAAAGTCTAATCTAGCCTTCTTGTTCTTGAGTTGTAACCAATGGTTTGTACCCTTGTTGTAAAACATGGCCAGTTCTTGGCCAATCCATTCATTCGTTTTAAGAACATAGCTGGTTGTTGATTTGGTCCCTTTTAGAAGTTTTTTGCGGTCTCTCTGAAAGGTTTTTCAGCCTAATGCTGATGTCCCTCACTTGGGCTTCAGATTTACAATTACAGTAACCTACAATACAAAACTTTAAATTAACTATTGATATCATGTTTGCTTCCTTTGTCTTTAAATAACAGGTGAACAGGCCTCACCTGGCAAAGAAACAGCTCGTCAGTCAATTGTCCAATTAATTTTCACCCTCTAAAAATGGGGGGTTGTGCATAAAAATAGCTATAATTCGTAAACAGTTCACGCAAAACTTTAAAAAACAACTTGAATTAAAGCTGAGAGCCTTTATTGATTGATTTAAACGCCGCTGTAATGGTGCGAAGAGGCAAAACTACAAAAATGATATGTTTGTCCAACAAATTATGGACCTTAGTGTATAATTATTATACCCACACTCCTGTCCATTGTGTGTGAAATCAATCACAATTATTTGGAGAGTAAAAATAATTATTCGTGTGTCTGGATGGTGGAATTGCACTCTTTTTAGACCTCAGTGATGTACAAGGTGAGACGTCAACAAACCAGTTTCAACACATGGTATCTACAAGAAAATGTAGAAAACAAACTGCAAAATGTATTTCAACTTTTACAAACATCAGCATTATAACCAAATTTACCTTAAGTTCCACTGATTATGCATAATCTTTTTTTAATGTATAATGCATTATTGTATTATTAATGTGTGGTTTTCATATAGGTTGGAGTCCTTTCATATTTGCCTCCAAAATGTATTGGACTATATATTAAAAGCGTGGCAGCATAAGAACATGAGAAGTATAAAGCACTGAATGACATGTATTTAGTTCTACTGTGCCAGTGATTTTAATTATAGATGATTGTAACGTCTTCTCATCCAAGATGTGCACTGCTATAGGATCACTCTGTCAATAACTGTGCACAAAATGACATGCGAAGTTAAGACCCCGCCCCCCCAAATTACTGAAAAATCAAGCAGGAAATTCATTTTAAATCAAAGCAAACTTGTATTGATGTTGACTTTACTGAATACTGAGTCTTATCAGCTGAAATATACATAAAACATTTGCCACACAGTCTACCAGCAAAAGCAGAGACTAGACAAAGTGCAAGATCCACTCATCGTTCAAATGCACTTTTAAGCCATTTAAAGTCAAATGTTCTGCCAATACAAGTGGATGAGTGAAAACATGTTTTGTGTTTTTCATTATAACTTAATCCACACGCACACACAACCTTCAAACATTTGAAAATCCTAAAAAGAGCCTGCAAAACACAATAGACTGGAGCGTACTCAGATCATTCAAAGACTTTTTGTACTAAATGAAAGTGTGCTACATTTTAAAAAAACAAATTAAAAAGCGGACATTTCATCATTAATAAATACATGCATCAATTATTTTGTTTTACATCAGCGAAAAGAAAATGAACCCCTTTCCTACTAAGACGGCTACTTCAAACACAGCTCATTATAGATGATTTCTATGGGATGACTAGAAGCTCTGTAACAATCATAAGCAAAATAATACTGCGAGCTGTTAACCATGTTATTAAGTAACTGAAATGGAAACAGCTAATGGTGCAAAAACAGTCATTACGCAAAAATACAGATTATCAGCAGATTATCCGGGTTTGTTTGTTAGAAAAGCATTTGAGAAAAGTGTTAGTGTCATGGTGATAGAAATGTAAAAAAACAAATAAAAATGGTCAACAATGGTCCACTAGTCATTAACATATATATATTAGCCCATTCACTGTTAATTGGTATAATCCTGGCTGTCAGTGTTCAACATATTCTAAGGTAACGACAACTAAACAATCGGAAATAAAACTATCACAAAGTGCATAAAAGATAAATACAAAATGAGAAAATAAAAGCCTGAGAAACAGAAATGATCAGTTAGCCTCCCGTGCTATCCAAAAATCTTGTAATAGGTAATTGGAAAATGAGTTTTAGCATTGGTATGTAAAATATCAGAAAACACAAAAGTGTGTACAGCCCATGTAATCAAAACGGTCTCTAATTGTCTCACTATTTTCTACATTGTTGCCAGTCAGTTTTTAATTTGGTACTAGCTGTAGGAAAAAAGGGTCATTTATTCAACAGATACACTTACAGTTAAGTCTGATTAACAGCTAGCATTACCTAATGAGTAAAAAGAGTGATTAAGGTAATTAAATTTAGCTTTTAACTGGGGGGAATTCCCATTTCCCTTTGATTACTACCAAATGACATATTAATATTCAGGAAGCCCCCACGGAAGCTTTTTGAAAGCTTGTGTTACAAAAACATTGACTTATGCCTTAATCATTTTCAAATGAATAGCATGACTCTAAAGCCCACAAATCTATTAATGTAGTCTAATCGTAAACAGAAGCTCTGTAGCATTAGTGGCCTCTGGAATGTGTTAAAAAAATATTAAATCAGTAAATGTATGTATGATGGCTAATAGGTAAACAGCTGTACAGTATGAGATCATTTAGAACGCCACCATTAAATTAGTCTGTCCACACATGTCTCAGCCATATGTTTTAATAACCAGATTCAGGTGGTCAATATACCATCACATATTGTAAACTTTCAGATATAAATATTGGAACTGGCATCAAAGCCTCTACAAATGATAAGACTTCAAATCTGCTTTGAAAACAAAAACATAATAGAAACAATATATTTACAAAGGCTTTTTAGGGGCTACTGTACTGCAATAAATTTTAGTTATTCAAAGTGAATTCACCAAATGAGATTACCACAGATTCTAAGGGCCATTTTTAATTATGATATACCGTTTTCACAGGTGTAAGGTTTATGCGGTCCAACGTCGTCCCACATTCGTGCCAATTAACTGGAAAGTGTGTATGTGCCAAATTAAAAACAGGCTTTCAACTTAAAAGAAGCTAATAAATCCTTGCAGGGACACTAGGACTTTGTTCCTCACGGAGGCACAACAGAATGAATAGCAGGGGGAGTGTTTGAAAATCCAGTGAGGGATTTGCCTTGTTTTGAATTTGTCCTAAAGTCCCAAAAGAGAGCGGGGATGGTTGATTCTGGCAGCTGACGTTTATCGAGAGGCAGTTAAGCATTTATGGTGGGCAGAAATCAGCAAAGTAAGGGTGCTGTAAGGCCTCTTCTGCAGAGATCCTCTGGACAGGATTACATTTCAACAGGTTCTGGGTGAGATCAAAGGATAGATTTTAAATTAGTGAATAGCAGTATCAGATTTCCTACAGCAAAACTTTTAGTTGGGTTAATCCATCTCAAATCATCACATTTTTTAAACATTTTTTGCTTTTTTCCCATTTTTTATTTATTTATTCTTTTTAAATGTTCTGCCTACCCACTTCCTGCATCTTTTTTCCCCCAACACTTTGGAATCCAAGGCCATTTTTAACATAATGATCTAAAAACTATCAAAGATAGTTTAAAATTTCACCACACCACAAAAATGTCACTAGACAGTCTGATCTAAATACAATAAAATTCTGGGGTTTCCAGAGGGTACTCTAATTATATCCAAGAAAATAACTTTGTTAAATATAGGCTTGCACATTGCCATGGAGGAGTCTGATAATTCAGATTTAGTTTAAAATGTACTAAGAGGCAATAAAATAAAATGCATAAGCTATAATTGCAAAAGATTTTGTTCATAAGAATTAATATAGCAGCATAATTAGGAGTGATAAAGAAGGGATTAATAGCTCCTTTCACGTGAGGAGCCTTGCAAGGCCAAGTTGCTGTGTCACATGGAACAATGTGGTTAGGGTAGTCTGATACAGACCCTTACCCTCTAACCCAGCCATGACTGCAACAGGCAAGCAGGGATCATGCTATCCTCATGATGACCATTGTAAGAATTGCAATATTTATATATGTAATTTTGCATTTTTATGTTAAGATATCCACATCCAAATATTGCAACATATTTCAACATGTGAAAAAAAAAACATGCTAGAATTGGACCGACCATTTTTCAAAATTGGGGTGGAAAAAAAACAACAACAAAAAAAACACACACACACACAAAACACTATCTTGAAAAGTATCAAGTAAAACTTTACTAAAAGTCGTCTAAAGTTTTTCAGCAAATCAGAGGTGACTGAGCAGAAAGCCCACAATGATTTTAGATGGAATAACCCAGCTACAATAACAGATTTCCATCATTTTACTGTAGCTACTCAAATAATGCACAAATTTGTTTTAGAGTACCTGAAGTAGATCCCGTCCTGTGCTACTTAATTTAGGGACCACATTCACCAGTGAGGTGGTGGCAGGATACATGGGATATGGCTAAAGGAAGAAAAAGAGTTTGTAAAGAATAAAACGAATTCAGTAAAAGCTCAATGCACTGGAGGTTTTACAAAAGAAATGACATCAAAAAAACGTACCTTGTAATCTGGGAGTTTTGTCATTGTTGGCCACTGTTCCTCAGTTGGTGTCCCCAACAATGTACAGAGCGGTTAAAGACAAACTTTTAACACTACTTTTAAGACTTGCTGTTCATAAATAATTCAAATATGAGTAGCTCTGCCTGAACAAACCGGAGACCCACATGCCAAACTGTATATCGTCAGTAGGTACTGTATTAACATGGAAAGGATATCTGAAAATTCTTTTCAACTGGTCATCCACATCATTCCCGGGGAATAAAGGCCTTCCAGCATTAGCCAGCTCTGGAAAAAAAATAAAATAAATGGCATCAAATTAAGAGTTACCATTCAAAACACGAACACAAAAAAAAAAACAACTAACTATCCTTTAAAGATCCTAGCCTCAACCACTACACAATATAACTGTTTACTTAAATGTTGAGTGACTTTAAAGAAGATTAGACAAGAAAGCAGGGAGAGAGAGCAGGGTAAGACAAGCGGCAGCTCTTTAACTTAAATCTTTGTTTGCACATTTATTACTTGTATATAGTATTACTTCAATTATTTTGTTACTTTATTGATAAAGTAAGAGCTTTATTACATTCCTATGAATTATTTTATTTATTTTTATCTTATTAAAATATTGATTTTTATTTATGAATGGCAAAAACAAGCCATCCATATTAGCCTCTTATTGTACAATATAAACATTCTGTTTATTTATATGTACAAATGACAATGACACTATTTCTGCATAGACTTCAAAGGCCTTTGGGTTGGAGTTGAATCCAGGCTGCTGCATTTAGCTTTGTAGCTTATGGTCACCTGCTCACACTGTGACCTGAACTGGAACCTTCAAAAGTAATACTTTAAATATTAATAATACTGTAATATAATATGAAACTACCAGAATCCTAAAAGAAGATACATTTGTGGTCTTACCACCCAGCACCGAATTATTGGATTACTTATTTAGTTTTATCCTCATTTGATTCCACAAACCACACACACAGACCTGCAAATATGCATCCAGCAGACCACATGTCGATAGAGGTAGAGTAAAGTTTGGCTCCAAACAGCACGTCCGGAGGCCGATACCACAATGTCACCACCTAAAAACAAATCAAAACAAAATGTATAATCACAACCAGACTAATCGTAAAATAAATGTTGGGCATAATGACAGCTCTCTGAGGTGGGTTTTACATTTGGTGTGTTTCACAAAGAAATGACTTTGGCAACACTGTTACTAATACTGAATGGCACATTTAAATCTCCCTCTGCTTTCCACCACAACTTGCTGGCATTTTAAAAAGCTGCTGCTGTGTCAGACCCTCATTTTTCCAAGGACTTATGAAAATGAGTCGTCTGGAGGGCACCGCAGGAGTAAAAAAAAAAAAAGGAAAAAAAAAGAAAATCAAATGCAATTATAGAAAAGTTCCACTTTTCAGAGCCAATGTGTGGGCTGACTGCAAGTGACTATGCTTCAGTTTAAAAAGTGCAAAAGTTCACTTTAGTAAATGTTGTGTAAATTACTAAACGTGACTACCTGCTACAAAACAAAACTAACTTTTCTTTTTACAAAACATATTTGTAGAGCTTCCAGCTAGAAAAGGACTTCAAGTTTTTCAACTAAGATGGCATTTCATTTGAAAAAAGTACAGTGTTGTTAAGTCCTTGCCTCTAAATATGATCAAACTGGCTTTTATTAGGATTAGCTGAACAATATTGTGGATAAAGTAAAAACTTATTAAAAAAACAAAACAAAAACCCTATACTACCTTTAAGCTGCTCATACTATATACATTATATAATATGTCAACATAACACGAAGCAACTGTGGAAGCCACAGGGCAATACATCCTCTCAAATGTAAATGATATTTTAAAATCTCAATGCTTCAAACTCAGATCTCCTCCAGATTTTCTGTTTATTACATTTTCAGATCAGTAGCGTCAACCTGGGTCAAAATCCCCATGAGAATCGCTTGTCAGGCCTTAAGTAAGCCTTGCGCGTCATTTCTCTCAAAGTTTCAGCAATAACAAAAATCAAACACCCACATACCGAGACATGCTTCACTCCATTTCATCATTAATTAAACAAATTAATTTGAAGATAAAAGAAACAAATTGAGGCCTTTAACTGTGTGCACATGAGAGACTACAAAAAAGCACATTTCAAAAACCTATAAAACACTGAGAAAGTTGAAGGGAATCTACTGGTTAGATGTTAATACTGTGCTATATTCTGGCTTCCTTTTATATTTAGATCTTGAGGTAATTAGGTCAGTGCACTTCTCAAACAAAGCATTTTACTCAGGAAGTGTGGTTTTGTTTTAAAAACTGAGAAAGTATGATTCATCATAAGATTGTTAACATCTTGGATACCAGTACTTCTTGGAAAGCCAAGTTTAAAGTATTCTTACACCATTAGTTTGCACAACATTAAAAATAAGTTGTCCTCTCTTTAGACACAGCAGTTGCCAAAAATTATGCTTTTTCACACTGGTCACATGTCTTTAGCTGAAAGCAGTGAGCTGTTAGTACCTTTTGCATTAATGATGTATAACCTACCTCTGCTGAGTAACACCTCACAGGAATTCCAAAAGCTCGAGCCAAACCAAAGTCAGCCAGCTTCAGCTCGCCGTTCTACAGACAGATAAACAATTCTTACTATAATTATCAAAGCATATAAATGGATACATGTCTGTATCCACATTCTCACATCCCTAATGAGTCAATCTCAACAAAATTTTGACGTTAATACGGCAATATTAACACCTCTATGTTTTTTAAACTTTATTCTAAATCCCACTGCTTTTGAATTATATTATGTATATTATTATTTCATCGTCGCCCCGTGAATGCAATCTCTGTATCACACGTGGTAAACTAACACACTAATAAGCTGCAGTGCTCAAATGAATGAACTTCAAAACAAAAGACATTACACAGAATCTCAATGATAAACTCAGTGGTGTTTGTTTTCACAAAGAAAACCAGTGTCCATCTCACTTAGATTTAACTTTAAAGAAATAGTATACTGATGGAGTCCACACAGTAATGAATGTTTATCAGCCACCAAGTCCAAATGCACCTAAACACTCACTCTGTTGATGAGGAGATTCTGCGGTTTCAGATCTCTATGAAGAACATTTCGACTGTGACAGAAAGCAAGGCCTTTCAACAGCTGGTACATGAATGACTGTACAGGAAAACAAACAGCATCAACAATATGGAGTTAATTTCAAATTTTAAGCATAAAACAGGCTTTTAAGCAGGCAGGTTTACATAGTTTAAATGCTCTTCATGTTTATGTCTCACCTTCACAGTTTCAGGATCTAGATCCCCGTTGCAGCTGTCGAAATACTTCTTCAAATCCTGCAGCAGAGAAGAGACACATATTAGGCTCAGGGGGTACATATTAAGATATAGTGCGTTTTAGGGGTGACCAACTCACCTGATCACAGTATTCAAAAACCAAGGTTAACTTCTTATCACTGTGCAAAACGTCATGTAGTCTAAAAAAGGCAAAATAATATTCTGTTGGTGTTTGTTGACATCAGGGTTACATGTAACCTGGAGGCATTCAGCTCTTCTGTCAGACTTACCTGACAATGTTTTTATGTTTCAGTTCCTTCAGAAGACAAATTTCTCTCAGAGCAGAACTAGGCACCCCCTAAAAGATTTTTTTAATTTAAAAAAACAAAACAAACAGCTTCCATTTAGTACTAGCGTGCTAACTACTAGCCAACAAACACTGTGACTCTCATATCATTTTATAAAGAACAAACCTCGTCGTCGTCGTCCAACCTGACCCTTTTCAAAGCCACAATTTCATGGGTTTCTCTGTTTTTTGCCTTAAAAACGGTCCCATACGTACCTATGGAGCAGACAAAATTTATTTAAACCACATATCCCGATGAATGGGCACAGCTAAGGGGTCCTAATATTAGCTCGCTACATGCCCACCGTTAGCTAGCGTTAATGTAGTAAAAGTGGAAGGCTCTTCTGACTGGTACTGTTACTAGCACATACTAGTGCGAGTAAAAACTCGCAATTTTTTCTATGTGGTTAACTGGGGCATACATTAACGAATACATATTGCTTACAGATTAGCTAACTTTAGCCTTCGACCTGCATGAATGCTACATTAGCGTGCTAGGCTAACTAATATTAACCTTGCGAAATTAACCAAAACAAAAGTCTGAAACTTACCCTCCCCGATTTTTTCAAGCTTTTCATATTTCTGCATGTTTGGCCAGTGAAGCCAGCCTTGAATACGCTAAAAAACCAACGAATGGCAACACCCCAAATTGGGGTGAAAAGAAAATGTTATTGTAGCTAGCGTTAGCTTAAATCTGTCTGCAATTGCTGCTGCTCTTCGGATTGCTGCCGAGCATGTCTTGTTTGTCATCTACAGGCTGAAAGTCGAATTACAGCAACCTTGAAACTAACCTGCTATAATGAACAACATTTTAAAATGCAGAATCTCATGTCCTTAAAAGACATCATTTGAGAAAATCGTGTAAAAGGCAAGTTTATGTACAAAAGTAAAGTAATCCATAATGGCCATAAAAACTCATTAAAGATGGCTCATTCAGGGAGGTGTTGCTGCAGACAAAGTGATAATATGAACATGGTAGAGATGTGATGTCTCTTATCTGGGGCGATAATTACTAACGTAATTTTAAAGTGCAAATGTATTCTAGGAAGTTGTGAGACTGTTAATTTCTTAAGCAGACTTCCAATATGGCCTAATATATGTGTGTAGTGATGTAAACACAACTTTAAAGTGATATAAATTTTACCTCCTTTGTGGTGTGGTCAGCAAACAAGCCCATTATGCTGAATACTGATGGCTATTGTTCATTATTACACAAGAATATGCCAGCACATACAGCTGCAATCCCTAATTTTTTGGACAAAAGAACAATTTTTTGGTGTTGCCTCTATCCACCACAGCAGTGGATTTTAAATCAAGCAATCAAAATCAAGCTGCATATTTCCCGCTTTAATTAAAGGAGTTTTTACAAACGTTTTGCATTCACTGTTTAGGAATTACATAGTTTTATACACATTTTACATTAACTGTTTATTTACAAGCATTTTGTATAGTCACCCATTTTCAGAGGCTTAAAATTAATTGGACAATGGATTGACAAGCAGTTTCATAGCCAGGTGAGGCCTGTTCTGTCATGATAAGTGAACAGGACATAATATCCACACTTGATTAAACGTTTTGAGTTTATATTTCAAAGCTTTTTGCTGTAATTTAAAATATGAGACTCAGAGATGTTAGTGCAAGTGAAGAAGGCTATCGTAAGGCTAAAAAGGACAATAAATCAATTTTAGGGGAGGCCAATTGAATAGAATAGAATAGATCTTTATTGTCACTGATGCAAGAACAATGAAACACAGTTTGGCATCTCTCTGCTTGCAGCTTGTAGAGATGCCAAAATGTGTTTCGAATCAATAACCTGGTTCGTTATTAAACTTAAGGAATGGGATGGCCAGCTCAGCAACACCAAAAGGCCTGGGTGAGTGCAAAACCAATGTGGATGATGACAAAACTATTTTCATGATTAAGAAAAACAACTTCACAACATCTTACCAAGTTAAGAACACTCTTTAGGAAATTGCTGTATTATTGTCGAAGTTTATAATCAAGAAACACATTCATGGGTTTACAACATGCTATAAGTTTACATTCAAGAACAGAGTGTAACAACAAAACATCTTAAAGAGCAGAGCAGAAACCAAGATTACCTTTACCAGAACAATGCTAAGTAAAAGAAAAAGCTCATAATCATGCCCATATAATAACATGTTATAATATGGGCATGGTATGGGCCACACAGTGTGTTTGCTGACAGAATTAGCAGGATGAATTGTGTGCAGGGCTATACTCTGCTCAGGTTCAGAAGAGTAAACTGAATAGAGTGCGCGTCACGATGCAAACAATGATCCAGAGTTCCTACAAGTATCAATGTCTTCATATTTAAAATTGTTAGTTTGTCCAACTAGTCTTGAGCCTCTGAAAATGAGGCACTATGTATAAAAATGGCTGTAACTCCTACAGTAAATAGTTAATGAAGTTTTTGTTAAATGTCTTGAACCTTTAAGTCAGATGTAAAATCCACTGTGATAGTGTACAGACAGAAGACTACAAAAAGTGTCTTTGTCTAACAAACTATGGACCTAACTTTAGCTTGTTAAGAGCACAAGGTATATGTGCTGGCTGTGAAGTTTCGTTTTTACATGTGGCCTGGATATAGTAAAACTATATATACAAATGTATGTGGTGGCAAAGAAGAATGGTGCCAAAACAGCAAGTCCTTCCCCAGAGTTTAATTTTAGTAAGGGTCTGTGTTGAGTTTCTTACACATTTTATGACAAGAAAGGTTTATTGTCATCCACAAACAGATAAGAAACACTTTAAATTCATCAAAAGTAATTTTAATATTTTTTCCAACACATTACAATTTATCTATCATTCTATCAACAACACTGGAAATAACAGCGCATACAGTAGTGTAATTTGTTCATCACAGGCCGATCCACATTGGTCCATTTGTTCATACACATTTGTAAGTTCTCATAAAACTAGTCACAGAGATGGCAAATTTACAGTACATTTTAAATAATTAATCTTCCACACATGTCTTGCTATGCATTTCAAAATAAACGCCATTATACAGTATTATACAGCTACTGTAAACAAATATGGGTGTGGTCATTTTTGCCCCTCAGCTCTTTGCCTGCGGATGAGATCAGAATAATATCCTCCTTTGCTCAGCAGTTCCACATGTGTCCCAGCCTGTAACAAAAAGGAAAAAGGTGTTAGATATAATAAAAATTGATATAACACAATCAACTCAACAAGGAAGTGACTAGTATGTCCATACGTATTACTAAATACTGAAAGAATTCAATTTTATTAAGTACATCTCTGACATTAAAAGCTAGAGTAAATTAGCTGGAGGATTTAAATGGAGGTCAGAGTATGTCCTGAATACTCAGCCTTCTCACCTCCACAATACGACCATTGCTCATCACGCAGATCAGGTCAGCCCCTTGAATGGTGCTTAATCGGTGGGCGATGATGAGCACAGTGCGACCCCTTGTGGCTCTGTCCAGAGCCTCTTGCACCACTCGCTCTGACTCTGCATCCAGAGCACTTGTGGCTTCGTCCAGCACCAGAATACTGGGGTTCTTGATCAAAGCGCGGGCAATGGCAATGCGTTGTTTCTGTCCACCTGATAATGTCACACCACGCTCACCTGGGTTTAAAGATCTGGAGTTTAGAATGAACAAGCGGCACAGTTTCTTAACAGTCGTGAAAGCTCAAATGGGAGCACATACCAACCACGGTGTTATAGCTGTCTGGGAAACCCGTGATGAAGCCGTGAGCATTGGCTTGCTTTGCTGCATCAATGACCTCAGCATCTGTAGCCTCAGGCTTCCCAAAACGGATGTTCTCCATGACGGATGATCCAAACAAAACTGGCTCCTAAAAGAAAGAAGAAAGAGGAAAAAAAGGAAGTTGCAGTGAAAATTGTTAGGAAGTAATACTTTTAAAAAATTGATCATGAAATGATCAGCAGCCTTGACCTGATTGATGAATCCGATAACTTGGCTCCTGAGCCAGGAAAGGTCAAGTGTTCGAATGTCGAGGCCGTCCAACATGACTACACCGCTGGTAGGGTCATAGAAACGCTCCAGCAGGGACGCAACTGTGGACTTTCCTACAGGGTTAAACATTTATGAGATGACCCAATATTGTTTGAATGTCGCACAGTTACTGAATGAAACGTCAGAAATTACCTCCTCCAGATTCTCCAACAATGGCGACAGTTTTACAGGGTGGGAGTGTCAAACTGAACCTCTTCAAGACTTGATGGCCTGGTCTTGTTGGATAACTGGAAACATATCAATAGAAAACAATACATCATTCACAAATCATACTTTTATGTCTGTGCTCAGTTGTAGTTTTAAACTTATATTTGATTTGGAGCTGAATTAGGAGGATTTTAACCTGAACGAGACGTTCATGAAGTCCACTCTTCCTGTGAGTGAATGGTAAGGAATACGTCCTCCTCCAGAGAGGGGGATAGTGGGCTGCAAAGCAAGGTATTCAAAAACCCGAGCCCCAGAGCTTATTCCTCTCACCACCTGCAGCAAATGTTAGAGATTGCCAGCAAAATATTTGAGGCATTTGGAAATGTTCACATATTATAATACTCTAGTTTCAAATCTGGTTGGCAGTCAGATAATCGTAGTTTTTACTTACTTGACCGAAAAGTATGGAGATACTGGCCAAAGACCTGAGCATAAAATGAATGCATGACTTGTAATTAACTACTTTTGAAAGAATACATTTAACTGTAAAAGAGAAATCATCGTGGAGCAGGTTGTGTGTTTTTACCTCTGAACGGTCTGAGAAGCAACCAAGAAAGACATTAGGTCTCCAGGAGACATTTCATTGCTTGAAATTAAAGTTCCTCCAGCAAAAATAGTTCCAAGGACAATGCCTGTATTAACACGACACAAAAACATTAGCGTAACAGAAGAGATGCAGTACCAGGCTGCTAACAGTGTGTCCACTAATTAACAATGTAAAACACACTCACAGTTCAGGGCAATGTTTGACAGCCCTTGGAAAATGGCAATCCCAGTACCAAGATTTTCATTCATTTCACATGATTTGTCAACTTCATATGCATATAACCTGTGTAAAAACATTATGGAAATCAAAACATTGTATCTCTGTCATAGATTTAGTGCTTTTCTGAAAGTACAAAGGGTAGAAGTACAGGGTGGGCCATTTATATGGATACACCGTAATAAAATGGGAATGGTTGGTGATATTAAAGTCCTGTTTGTGGCACATTAGTATATATGTGGGGCAAACTCCTCAAGATGGTGGTGACCATGGTGGCCATTTAGAAGTCGGCCATCTTGGATACAACTTTTGTTTTTTCATTAGGAAGAGGGCCATGTGACACATCAAACTTATTGGTAATGTCACAAGAAAAACAATGGTGTGCTTGGTTTCAACGTAACTTTATTCTTTCATGAGTTATTTACAAGTTTCTCTTTGTTCACAGCCATTGACATGTTGAAAAGGTTAACATGTGAGGAGCGGATCGAAATTGTGTTGATATCTGGTGAACGCAGTAACCAGGTCATTGCAGCAGATTTCAATGCAAGACACCCTACGAGACCACCCATTTCCCATGCTACAGTTAGCAAACTGCTTGCTAAGTTTCGTGAAACTGGTTCAGTGTTGGATTTGCCAAAATGTGGACGCAAGAAAACTGTCACTAATGAAGAAACATCAGTGGCTGTCCTAGCTTCATTCAGCAAGAGTCCACAGCGTAGCACTCGCTGCATGTCACTGGAGAGTAGCATTAGTCGAACATCCCTTCGGCGGATATTAGCTACTCACAAATGGCACCCTTACAAACTCCAGCTACTGCAGCATCTCAACGAGGATGACCCAGATCGGCGCACAGAATTTGCAGAATGGGCAAAACAAAAATTGGAACAGGACCCTCAGTTCACGCAGAAGATTTTGTTCAGTGACGAGGCAAACTTTTATGTGAATGGTGAAGTTAACAAACAAAACCACCGCTATTGGTCTGACACTAACCCACATTGGATGGATCCTCCAAGACTGTTGGAACAACAAAAGTGATGGTTTGGTGTGGTATATGGGGTACAACGATAGTGGGTCCATTCTTCATCAATGGAAACCTCAAGGCCACTGGATATTTGAAATTGCTACATGATGATGTGTTTCCCTCTTTATGCACTGAAGCTGGCACGTTCCCTGAGTTTTTCCAGCAAGATGGTGCACCACCACATTATGGGTGCCAGGTCCGAGCATTCCTAGATGAACAGTTTCCTGGAAAGTGGATTGGTCGTCGTGGGCCAGTTGCATGGCCCCCAAGGTCTCCCGATCTGACCCCCTTAGACTTTTATCTTTGGGGTCATCTGAAGGCAATTGTCTATGGTGTGAAGATACGAGATTTGCAGCACCTGAAACTACAGATACTGGATGCCTGTGCTGGCATTTCTCCTGCGGTGTTGCTATCAGTGTGTGAAGAGTGGGAGAAGAGGGTTGCATTGACAATCCAACACAATGGGCAGCACATTGAACAAATTTTATGAGTGGTCAGAAACTTGTAAATAACTCATGAAAGAATAAAGTTACGTTGAACCAAGCACACCATTGTTGTTCTTGTGACATTATCAATAAGTTTGATGTGTCACATGACCCTCTTCCTATTGAAAAAACAAAAGTTGTATCCAAGATGGCTGACTTTTAAATGGCCACCATGGTCACCACCCATCTTGAGGAGTTTGCCCCCTCACATATACTAATGTGCCACAAACAGGACTTTAATATCACCAACCATTCCCATTTTATTACAGTGTATCCATATAAATGGCCCACCCTGTATATCAAAAATATTCTCTCACTTACTGGAGCTCTCGTTCCTCCATCGCAAAAGCTTTTACTGTGCGCACATTACCAAGTGCTTCATCTGCCACCCCTGTCGCCTTTGCTACCTTGCATTTGACAGCATTAAGTAAAAACACAGTCAGACAGCAAATTAGACTAATTTTGCAAATAATAGCTCATGCAGTGCTTTTTATTGGTTGCTTTGAGTGCCAGTGGCATTAGTAAATTAAGCACTGCTGCATACATTTTATTACTGCATTTTAAAATAGGAGTTCAAACTTAAGATACTAACATCTGCTGGCAGTAATTAGAACAAATCTCGAATATA
Source organism: Oreochromis aureus (assembly GCF_013358895.1). Lineage (NCBI taxonomy): Eukaryota > Metazoa > Chordata > Actinopteri > Cichliformes > Cichlidae > Oreochromis > Oreochromis aureus. Next base: position 18,762,054 of record NC_052959.1, read on the forward strand.
TTAAGACAACTGCTGTATGCTTATAATACATGAAATATAACATGCATAGTACAACACCTGCTCTTGAGCCAAGCGGGATAGTCGGCGAAGGAATGAGCCAATGAGAGCTCCTGCTCCCACTAGACAGGGGAGGACAAGTACTGTCAAACCTGTGAGTTTTGGAGAAATGACATAGAGGGAGACAAAACATCCGACTGTCTGTGTAATACTCCGCAGACCCTGAAAATATACCAAAAAAGTGCAAAAAATAAGAATTGCAAGTGTTAAACCAGAAAAACTTAAGTAACAAAATCACCAGTGTTGGATCGTTCTTGTGTTATTACCTGAGAAATAACCAGTTTAAAGGATGACTTGAACTCCTGAATGTCAGCAGTCAAACGATTCACCAGCTGCCCGGTTTTATTGGCATCAAAGAAAGCCACGTCTTGCCTGAATTTAAAAAAAGCAAACAAGACAATGTGAACTATGGGAATCCCTGCCAGACAGTCAGAGTTGTGTGTGTATTTGGATTATGACACAGTTTTTTTTTTTATTATTCTTCTGTACGCCACAACAAGAATCTTAAATTAGACAATCAAAGTGCAGACTTTCAAAAGGTTAATCAAAGATTTTTGCATTAACTGCTTAGAAAGCAATTTTTACACATAGTAATTGGATTATTTAAACTGCCCAGTTGCTTTTGATGTTTTGAAAATGGGTCACTGTGTTAGAAAAATGTCTGTAAATAAACAGTTAATGCAAATTTCAGTTTGAAGTTAACTCATGTCTTTATGGTTTGAGTTAAAACCCTCTGTGGGGGGCACTTAGAGCCCAAATTACAAAACTTGTGTCATTGTCTGAATACTTATACACCTAACCATACATAACATTTATTGTATATATATATATATATGTATATTTCCTCTGTGTCAATATTTTAGAATGTGTACCTCAGTAAGGATGCAAAAAGGGTCTTTCTCATGTCTGCCGCCACTCTTTCCCCCACCCTCGAGAGCAGGACAATGTACCCACTCGTCAACAGTCCCTGCACAAAGGAGGCAATTAAGTACCAGTTAAATAAACTATTTTCATTAAATAGATTAAATAAATAAATTATACAGTGAGATCTTTAAATTCCAAATGAGTAAGTTGAGAGAAAATGTGTGTGTATACGGCTACACAACAATTTAATATAGTTAACTGAAAACGCACTTACTATAGCATTAGAACGACTGCTTTATAAAGCTGATAATTGCAAACTTCATGATTGCAGTATTTATTTTGTGCTTGACTCATGTTCACAAGTTGTGCAACTAGTGAGATTTCACGTGTACTTACCTGGATACCATACAGTCCAAGTAATTTCAGGGCTGGACCTCTTATCTCATGAACATAATTCCCAGTATTTTCTCTCAGGTAGCGTGCCACGACATTTACCAGATCACCAAGCATCAAGGGGATCTGAATGTTCAAGATAGCAGCACCAAAAGCGAGCTGAGGGGAAAAACAAAACAAAAACCCAATCATCCATTTTAAATGATAAGCATAAATGCCCTAACTGGCTAAAATCTTTTGCTTCACCGACATTCTTGATCAGTAAACTGATTCAGTCTTACCACAACAGCACAGATGAGAGCGAACAGCTGAGGTTTTACAAATTCCCACAGAACGTGCCATTTGAAGTCAGGCACTGGGTTTTTGGCTACAACTTCCACGGGGGTGTTATTATTCACATCTGCCTCACAGTGGGCTACATGGCAAAACAGTCGAGCTGAAACAGTAAGTACTGCTGGTCCCAGGATAAACTTCAAAGCTATTCCCGGGGGTTTCGATGTCCTGGTGGCGGACTGACGGACAGCTCTCTGAGTCAGGCTCCAAATGCGACTGACAGCACCGCCACGCTGCTGTGAGGAGCTGTATGCATTAGACCCTGGGGATGTGTACCACCTGGATACAGACCAGGACAGAAATATAATCAGGGAATCAAAATCACGAAGGTTTTGCAACACTAATGTAACAAAAATCCTGGCCGTTATCAGCTAATCAATTTTAATGAACTCGTTCCCTGTATTACAGTTGAGTAGCACGAGGAAATGTGGCCCAACTGAAACAAAATTTTTGTTTTAAATATATTTTATTGACAACTTTGTATTAATAAAATAGATATATATATATAGAAACACACACACACACACACACACACATATATACATATATATATACAAAGCAAACCAAGAGAAATTAACGAGAAATATATATATATATATACATCCATAAAGGGATAATATGTGCAAATACAATGGATTTGCTCTACTGCGTTAGGATTACGTACGGCTCATGTTAATAGGTGCAGTGATTACAGCGATTGATGAGCCTTTATCTACATGTGGGAATTTGACTATAAACCGCAAATTGCTGTTTTTTTTCTTCCAAAATACAAAGTTTAATTTAACAGAATGCATTTACTTGAGTATGTTAATGCTACTTCACTATATTTTTTGGGCAAATGTTGAAGTTTTTATACATTTATCTTACAGTTCAGGAAAAATTCAGGAACACTAGTTGAAATTCTCAGTTATTTCAAAAGTTAGAAAGACAAATCTCACATTTGTGTGTGTGTAATTTCATATTTTTAATGTGGTTTTGATTTGTTTTACTGTCTCGGTACTGCTTTTTTCTTAGAGAAAAGATCTGAATAAGTCTGGCAGTGCTAAAGGAAATCAAAGTAGGTCAAGTGTGACAGTGACGAGTACCACATATATGGGATTATACAACTGGTATAATCTACAGGTCGGCTGTCACTGGCTAAATTAGCTACCGGTCACTTTAACCTACCGTGAAAACTTCCATAAGTCTGCACTTTTATTGCACCGGCAGTGCAACGACAATGGCCGCAATGGTGCAGCAGCGATGTTTGCTCTACAACTGAGCAACTGAAGCATGCTTTATTCCTTTTTCAGTGATAATAAGCTCATGAGGTCAAAATAATCTTTAAGCTCTACAGTAATCCAGCGAGACTCTGCAGGCTGCCATGTTCAAACTCTCCCAGGATGCATTTCTGCGGGAAAGCTAGGACCGTTGCTTTAATATGAATTTTGCTTTGTGAAACCCACAAGCAAGACGAATAAAGGCTTACTTTACAGCAAGCTATATATCGATATTTGGGGCTATTTGGACGACGCTGAAAGCGAAAAGGTCGGACAACAGAGGGTCTGCCATGTGAAAATTATTTTAAAAACTACAATTGCTACCCGGAAATGGCGTCAGTGTGATCAGAAGTGATGTCAAAGTCGTTTTGTTGACATTTGTTGGCGAAAGACAAAAACAGTGCACACGCACAGGTTGATGTATTTTTGGAAATCAAGTAACGGACCTCGGAACCGACCGAAGACAGCCGTGTTGTAACTGAAACGAAGTTGTGTGAGATAAACGAGCTCTCGTGAAGAGGTGGACTCTGAGCAGCAAACACTAAAAAAAGGGATAAAGATCAGCAGATGAGCCGACGGCAGACGGGAACAAAACAAACCGTGTCACCCTGACTACAAGACTGGCTGAATCATTCACAGGTTAGCCAGCCGCTGCACAGTCTTTTGGCTCAGGTAGTAATCTTTTATGAACGTAAGGGACGCTCATTACTAACTATACGGAAGCTTCATGTGCTGAATTTTTAACTCCAACGCAGAATTTTACTTGTCATCATGGTCGTGTAGGGTTACACAAGCGCCGTCCGTTAGTGGAGCAGGTTAGCAGGCTAATGTTAGCTGTAGCTATCCTTTCTTCTTGGAGTGCTCGAGCTGCTAAGTAGCTAGCTGCAGGATGTAGTTGTGGTTGCTAGTCTGCTTTCGTTTCGTATAGTATTTAGTACAAGTAGCTCGTTAGTTGTGGAGGGGTGACCTGAAGAATGTGAAGCACAATGGCCAACTTTGAAGCTTACCAGGAGTATCAGAGAATTGATGACTACGAGGAGGACTCACCACCAGGAGAGGAAGATTTACTGGTTCACGTGCCTGAGGGCCTAAAAGGTAAACAATATATTATTGCTTAAGTTAAAAGTGGTTTCTAATGTATGTTAAAGTTTTGTACTTGATAAGGTTAATAAGCCTGGCTGGCTGTTGGCAAATGATGCAACAAAATAAGAGGTTAAGTAAGTTGTAGAAGACTTCTCCCTTTCTAATGGTCTCATTTCTGTTTCAGACTCATGGCACCATATCAAGAACCTGGATAACTTCTTTACAAGGATATCCTTTTAAACTCTGTGAACAAACTGGCGAAAGCCAGAATGATCCCTTTTACATCATCTGAATGTCACTTCTGCTGCTGCTATGGGATCAAATATGAATACTTAGATATTGTGTTACACTGAAGATTGTTATCGCTTCACTGTGCAGTCAGCTTACTTATAGTGAATGTCCACACCTAAATACTTATAGTTAAATAATTGTCTTCCCATTGTAGGGCTGTTTAAAATTTTCCTTAACCATGTTGTTCACATCTATCATTTTCATCAAAAAAATGGCTTTGCCTGTATGATGTTGTCCGAGTTCTTTGAACTTGCGTAAGTATTGAGTTGCACAGAAATACTCACTATGTTGAGATGGCTAAAATATTGCACCATGATTGCAGGTGATACACGTTGAATGCAAAACATTAGGTTGATGTGTGTTTGCAGATCAAAGAGGAAATTTGTTTGGCCTTGTGTATGTGTCTGTGAGTTAAGTGCACCCCAGCCTTGGACGACAATCCTTTTTAAAAAAGCAATTCCTTCTCTAAATGTTATTTTGTATCTTTTTTTTAAATGTGGTCATTTATTCTGTTATGACTTTTTCTGTTAGGATTAATCCCTTCACCAGCTGCCATGTTAATGCAACATATTTTTTATACTCCTGCTGTTTGTGCTGCTGCCATGCCTGTATGACATTTGTTATTCCTGGTGATTATCAGATGGGGCGACTTTCCTTAACTACAGTGTTATCCACTGATCAGTTGTTGTAGTGTATTGTTTATAACCTAATTATTTATAGCAGTTAAACAATAAACAGTTTTTATTGTTATCTTTTGGTTTTCTTGGTATTTTCATTAAGTGTGAAACCTAATCACTCTCTTTTTTTAATCTCACCCTCACAGTCAGCTTTTGTTTGTTGTCACATTCACAACGTTCCTTGTCAACTGCGTGGAATACGATGTCCTGTTTGCCAATCGAGCGGTCAACCACACAGGGCCAATCCAGAACCCTTTGGACCGGAACAAAGTCACACTGCCAGATGCCATCCTACCAACTCAGGAGTGCACTGCAAGGTAATGATGGCAAATTACAATCCTACAGACAGTTTAGGTGTCTGAAGGAGATTCTTTTTCTTTTTTTTTCTGGTGGGAAAAGGATGAGTTGACTTAATCTGACAGAATGTACAGGCATGAAAAGTCATGCACATTCCAGGAAGTTTGATTAGACACTTTGTTCTCAAGCAGAGTCCAGGATTAGAGACAGGCCTTTAGAGGGATGTCATTTGTCTGACTTAATACAGCCGCAATTAGACTTTCACACTAAATCTCTTTATGGGCTGTATACGATGTGGCTCAGAGTGCAAGATACAGTCACATACTCTGAGAAAAGAAAAAAGAAAACTATTTAACTGTAACCAGCATGTTTCCTTATTTAATCTAGAAATCTGTTAGAACTCACTTGTATTTGTAATGCAAGGCAATGGTTCGTCATAAGATTAATTAGATTGGTTTATATATTTCATTCAGTGTTTTTTTTTTTTTTTCATTTTTGGTGTTTAATTCACCCTGAGATTGGTAGCTTCAACATTTCTGCAACTCATGGTTACTTGGAGGGAGGTGTTTGTGTTGAGAGCTCAGCCTGGCTTTGGAGAACAGAGCGATGTAATTGATAGCTATGGTGAGGTACAGCTAGCCAACCGAGATGCTGACAGCTTGGCTGGGACAGCGAGCTGACTACCACATGACACCTCACAAGCTGACTGCAGGAGTAAGCCCCCCACCTACCCCTCCCACCACTCCTGTGTTGTCACATTTTTTTTTGACAACATGTAGCCTAGACTCAGCTTGACTGCAGCTCAATAGTTGTTTATATCAAAGTCAATGACGTCCGACTGCTTGGATTTCTAATTTGGGAACAACTTGTCCCACAGTTTAGACTCTCTCTGTCCTCTTCATACCCCATATCTAATTTCCCCCATAAAGCAGCTTTAAAACGCTCGGACTGAAAACAAGATTGTATTTTGTTTAATACATCTGAATGTTACCTCATAAAGAGCTTTTACAGTTGCACTGAAATTTGCTGTTTGTTTAGACACATGGGAACATTAAAGAGTTTCCTTAAATTTAGAATATAATGAGCTGACATCCACCACTGTACTTCAAACACCCCCCACCAAAAACATGTAAACTGGAGTTTACTAGATTACTCCATGTATGATCAGCTGTTGCATACTTCATATAAATATTATGGCATTAGATAATGAAGAGCCAACTTAAATTGTCAGTAGAGGAAAGGGGAATGTGTGCCTGTGGATCCCAACAACAGATCTTTGTCATTATAGATAGATAGATAGATAGATAGATAGATAGATGAATAGATGAATACTTTATTAATCCCGCAAGGGAAATTGTTGTGTTACTGCACCATGATAAAGAGTAAAAATAGTACAGTCTACAATAAACGACAAATAAACAACACAGTTAAAATAAAAGTGCCACAGATGCCTAGTACGGGCCTTATACTGAGATAGTGCAGGAATTTTATGCATACAACAGTGTTTAAAAAAACAAGTAAAAGTATAAATGAAGTTAGTTAAAAACCATAAAGTATGACCGACATTGTGTAAGAGATTTTACATTTTACAGTGACTCTACATTGTGTACAATGTGTACTATGTATAAATTTATACATGAAGTTAGCCTTGTTTGAAAGGGGCTTTTGTTTCTGTTCAGGATTCAAGAGAACAGCTGGATCATATTCCTTCTCATCATGGCTGCTATATTCTGGATCTATCGTCTTGTTAAGGTCATTTGCAATTTTTTGAACTACTGGGAGATCAGGCAGTTCTACATCAAAGCACTGAAGATCAGAATGGTGAGTGCACCAACTTGAGATGAGTATTAAGGTCATTCAAACAAATTTTTTTGACTCATGTTCATTGGTATGAAGAGAGATGATAAATCTCTGTGTTTTAAATTGTGGCTTTGTCTCAATGCAAGTGGGTTCCTTGTGTCTTTCTCCCAGGATGAACTATGCAACTACACATGGCAGGAAGTCCAAGACCGTCTAATCAGCCTCCAGAGGGAACAGCAAATGTGCATTCACAAGAAAGAGCTGACAGAACTTGATATTTATCACCGGATCCTACGTTTTAAGAACTACATGGTGGCCATGATAAACAAATCCCTGCTGCCGGTGCACCTGCAGCTCCCCCTGCTGGGCAATGTGGTCTTTCTAACCCAGGGTCTGAAGTACAACTTTGAACTCATCCTTTTCTGGGGCCCTGGCTCACTCTTTCAGAATAAGTGGAACCTGCACCCCAAGTACAAGCGCAGTGGAAACCGCCTGGAGCTTGCCCAGCAGCTCAGCAGGGTCATCCTCCTGATGGGTTTGGCCAATTTACTGCTATGTCCCTTCATCCTAGTGTGGCAGGTGCTCTATGCTTTCTTCAGCTACACAGAAGTGATCCGCAGAGAACCTGGGAGCTTGGGCGCACGCCGCTGGTCCCTCTACGGTCGTTTATACCTGCGTCACTTCAATGAGCTGGACCATGAGCTGCACGGGCGTTTGGGTCGTGGCTACAAACCCACTTCCAAGTACATGAACTCGTTTACATCGCCACTGCTGACTGTGATTGCTAAGAACATTGCCTTCTTCTCAGGCTCAGTGCTGGCTGTTCTCATCGTACTTACAGTGTATGATGAGGATGTTCTGACAGTGCAGCACATTCTGACTGCTATCACTGTGCTGGGGGTGACTATAACTATCGCAAGGTGAGTCATCAAAGCAAGCCCACCCAGTCAGTCATCGAAAAACAACTACAATATACACTGTTACAAATTATTTGTCTATTTTTATTTCATTTATTCAGCTGAAAGCTAATAAATGAAGTAATTCTTTAAATAACTCGGATTAACACTATAAGCAAGTATTAGATATTCGTCATCAGGTACTCCACCTGAATTTTTAACTTTTTATGATAAAGCTTTTCTCTTTTGCTTATCCATTTGTCTCATATGTGCAGATAATGCACGGCTGTAATGCTAACATTTTGTACCTGTCCCACGCCAGGTCTTTCATCCCAGATGAGCATATGGCGTGGTGTCCAGAACAGCTGCTGCAGTGTGTGCTGGCACACATTCACTATATGCCAGACCACTGGAGGGGCAACGCTAACAAGAGTGAGACTCGTGACGAGGTGGCACAGCTGTTCCAGTACAAAGCGGTGAGGAATGCAGAAACTCCGTGGATAGGAACACACTTGTCACACTGAACTCAGACTGTCAGACTGAAACTTTGTGCTTGTCCTGGCTGTGATGAGGGTTTTTAATCCAGGACCTGGGTAATGCTAAAACTGTCAGATTGGTCGCAGTCATATTTTCATAGGGTGTTCATAAAATGAGACGTACAGAACCAGAAATTCATGTCATCTCTGTCCACTCAGGTGTTCATCTTGGAGGAGTTGCTCAGTCCTATTGTCACACCCTTCATTCTCATCTTCCTCTTGAGAAACAAGTCTCTAGAAATCATTGACTTCTTCAGGAACTTCACCGTGGAGGTCGTTGGAGTTGGAGACATCTGTTCCTTTGCCCAGATGGACATCAGACGCCATGGAAACCCAACAGTAAGACCCATTCCTTTTGTCTGGCAGGACTGAATAAACAAATGTCTCAGTGAATGAAGGCTGTGGGGAAAAAAAAATGATATCAAAAAGGTGATATGTCTATTGATGTTTTTGCAGTGGCTGTCAGAAGGGCAGACAGAGGCATCTGTGTACCAGCAGGCTGAAAATGGCAAAACGGAGCTGTCCCTCATGCATTTCACCATAAAGAATCCACGGTGGCAGCCCCCTCAGGAGAGCTCAGTGTTTATCAGCCATTTAAAGGAGAAGGTGCACCATGATGCACAGGCCGGCCCCTCCACTCAGCTGCTGCTTTCAGAGGCGCCTCTCTGCACCTCGCTGCAGTCCAACGAGTCTGGCACTGGGGTAGGAACCAAGTCGATAACACAAACACCAAGAACTACTTATTTGCTCAAAAATGATATAGGCAGCTAATGTAAAAAGAAAACTCAGTAATGCAGTCATCCCTTACCATTAGGATCATTTATATTAATTTAAATAAGTCTATAAATAGTTTTTCCCTATAAATACTTAATGCCTAAACTACTAGAAATTTGACTACTGATAATGGCTTCATTATGAAATATATTGTTGTAATTTCTATTCTCATTAATTTTTTTACTTTATTTTTTGTAACTTTCTGACATTTGTTGTTTCCAGGCTGATAATCTTTTGGCCAGTGTCCTGGCTCACCCCATTATAACTGCATCTGGACTGCAAGGGCGAGACCATCGGCTCATCCCACCAAGTACCGCTGCTTCTGCTGCAGCCAGCGTTCTTGCCTCTTTGTCCACATCTCAGCTCGCGCATACCAGTCGTGGGCGGTCACACGGCCTCCTGCCCTCCTCCGTCCACCCCGAGACTACCATGTACCACAGTGAGCGCACCATAATTGACAGGTATTTTCCAATATTACATTTTATATACTTCTATACTGAGCTTATTTATAACAAAACAAAAGCAAACAAAATCGAAATGCTTGTTATCAGCTTTGAAAAAAAGTGTTTGGATTGTTTTTTCCAGTATGTCTAACAGTGACTCTCGCGTCCGGAGCAATGCACTGCAGTCAGAGTTTGCCTCAGCCGAGATGAGTCTCCATGCCATCTACATGCATGAGGTAATTTCCTGTTCATGAACTATAGCCTCTAAAACATATATGTCTGTGTCCAATGTCCCTTTTTTTTCTCCAAACTTTTAGGTGATATGTTTGCACATAGACGTGCAAAAACATCCAAATCTTTACTTTGGTCTCTCATGTATCATCGTAGCTTCAGTTCATGGTTTCATTTTTAGTATTGCTTAACAGATTTGATGCTCGAAAGGCACATTTTGAACCAGAGTAATGCTTTTAGTATCTTTTGTATTACCATAAGTTTAGCGCCCCTTTCTGCTGCACACTGAAAACTGTTTGTCTCTTCAGCTCCACCAGCAGAGCTCCCACCCACCAAGAACTTCAGGCCAGTGGCATAATCCAGTGCCAATGAGAGACCTGCACACACACACTGGTAAATGAAAGTGCTGATTTTTAAGAACCTGTAATTTTTAATTCAGCCAAAGATTATGAATATTAGCATGCAGAGGACTTTTATAAATATTGTTGGTGTCAATTCAGAATCAAATGAATGTGACAAAAATTCTTGTTGTGCTGAAATCCTGGTTCTGATGTGGATACCCTGATATTACAACTCATTAGACAGCAAACCAATAGATTTTAAACCCTTATTCTCAGGTTACCAGGCACACAGCGGCCTCAGTTCCAGCATTTCTGTGCCCACCACTGTCCATCTTGGTGGCTGGCAAGAGGTAGAAGAAGAGGAAGAAGACGATCAGGAGATTAATAGTGGATCTACTCCAAAACAGGGCACTGGGGGTAGTTGTTGAAGTGCCTTTTGTCATAAGGTATATGCTCACATTTCAATGCTCTGTGGTTCTGTATTTTTGGGCATTGTTTGTCCTGAAGCTACAATGCCGTGATCACTTCTCTTCTTCTTTTTTTTGTGTTTTTGTTTTGTTTGTTTTGTTTTTTAGTGTTTACATTTTACTTTCTTCAACGAACGTTGTGGCCTTAGATGATCTTCATGGAGAATTTAGCATGGACCTTTAATACACCATTCAGCGTTTTTAGGAGGGACTCATTGAATAACCACAGTCTCTGCACCTCTATGCCTCATCCTGTCATATCAGGCAGACTATGGCATCAGGGAAACCATATGTCTTCCGTCCACGTTATCACAATTTTCTTATCAACTTGTAGGAACTTTTCCCGAAGCTCGTATGACAGAAAGATCGATGAGGTGTAGTGTAATCATAGATGCACCGTGCGACGATGGGTGCGAAACGCGAAAGGTTCATCACAACTTCTGCTGCGCACAAATCGAGTATTTGAGCATCACAGGGTATTACGGTGCAAGTATAATTGAAGTTTTCCACGGAATAGTGTCTCAATCTGTGCCGCAGCATGAAGTCTGCAAATTGTATCTTGTCTGCCTGAACAATTTCAGTCATCTGGGCTGGGCGGGGCTGGGCGGGGCTGGGCTGGGCGGGGGGGGGGGGGGTAGAAAAAAAGCATTTCAGAGTTGTGCTATTTGACTCTTGTAAAATGTAAATACACTTTTGCATCTTGCTTGTTCCTTCAAAGGTCACATTTTTACTACTAGATCCAATTCCTGCAAAATATACCAAGTATTGAAATGATTAAAAAGTTCACTATACAGTAGCCGCACTGCTAAAACACTATGTGTATCTGGGCGTTCCTTGAGCCTAAGCATGCACATGGTTTGATGCTGCTGTCTGTGTTTAGTGGTCCTAAATGCAGATTTTTGTTCAGTGTTGTTGTTTCTGCGGCTCATCTGTCAAGACAGTTGCTTTTCCTCAAAAGCAGAGCCGTAGTAATGGGCACCAAGTACACTTGGCTTAGAAATCCCAATGCAGATAGAAGATGTAATTGAAATCTGTTTAAGCTGGACACAGCCAGCGTTATGCCTTAACACCGATGTAAAAACATGTATTTAAATCCTAGTTTTCCGCATTACCTCAGTTGTGGAGGAGAAAAAACGAATACACAAATCGATACCTCTGTAGTGTATTTACTCTTGTGTAAATATTTATTATACATATACATTTTTTTCATTCTAGAGGTGCATCTTTCGACTGCATTTTGATTTTAATGGCAGGTGTAGGTGGAAACCATTTTTAAAAGAACAAAACAGTAAGGTGTTGCTTTTTCAAATCCTTTGTGTGCTTGTTACCATTTTTTGTGCTTTCCCTCAAACTGATCATATAAAAATGGAACTTCATCATAAGGGCTGATTTCAGAGTGCGTGCTGCATAAGGACAGCAGTTCTGCTAAGACTTTATTTTTCCAAAGTAAGATCGTTATATATATTTATTTCCCCACATATTTAATTGATACAGGTATATAGAGAGATATAATTTATTTAGGAAAAAAAAATTAAACAATCATAAACTTTTACGAATGGAAGTGTTGCGTGGCCCCTCTTAAAATGTGGTTTTTGTCTTTAATTTTGGTGTTATTGTAAAGATGCCATGCCCAGGGGCAAGATGGTGAATGCAATTAAACCCTGAAATACACTGGGACAAAATCTTGTAGTTGATCTAGTGATGAAAATATAAACCCAGTTTTATTGCATTCTTCAAAGGAATATAATTTGAGCCCTCCACCTCTATAAGACTTCAGAGTGTGTCCTTACCCTCTCGTGTGTTTAGAAGCTGTTTCACTCTCACGTTGAGCGTGCATGTGTCTATGGAGGGAATGCATTTTAACATCTGCGGAATTACGCTAACACTTTTGCACTGATTGAAAAGCATTTTTAATGTGTGTGTGTGTGTGTGTGTGTGTGTGTGTATGTACTTGCATCCTGATTTAGCTTTATAGATAAGCATTGCATCAGCCTGTGTTGTGTTGTCATTTGTCCTCAGCAGACTATAAGGAAACACTGTGGCCAAGCACATAATGGGTTTTTTTTGTTTTTTTTTTCTTCTGCCGCTGGTCAGTAAATGTCTGTTTCCCTCACACGGCCTTAAATGTGCTTACATGCATTTCTTGTGGTCACAGTTTTGTATCCCATATGAGATGAGTTTGTGTTGTAGAGACACTGGAGCTCAGCTTTGAACACAGAGTTTTGATAGTCTCCACATTTACACGCCATGGTAGCGTCTAATGTTAGTCGTTTTATTATAAGCAGTGCCTTAGTAATAAGGATTAGCATTTGCTCTTTTTAGAAGCCGTCTCATGTTAACCACCAGATTTGCTTTCACATATTTACCAGCACATAGGATGTACAGTATTTTTGATTTCCATGCCATTGTGTATAGCATCGAGTGCATATAGTGAAACTGTGGATGTGTCTTGTTAGCTGACAGGTCAGTCTGTTGTATCTGACAGTGCACTTCTTTTGTCATGGGACTGCACTGTCTTTAACATCCTGAAGAAGCAGGAGCATCCCTTGTAATTGGCAGTGCCATTATGGCAAACCTTCTGATCATACTATGGTTTCTTATCCACTATATAGACCAGTCGAAGGATCACAGTGACTGGAACAAGGTGCTATGTTTTCATCCTGAAATGGTGAATTTGTTTTCTTCTTTTTTTTCTTTTTTTTTTGTGGTTACAAAAGTTTGTCTGTATGTTTTTGTTCTGTATATTGAGCAGCATTAGCTGAAATATGAAACATGCCAAAAGAACTTGTTTTCAGCACAGCTTTACAGTACGTGTTGTTTTCAGAGACTGAGTAGAGAGGCAAATACATCTAATTTTGAGTGTATTTAATCGTTCTGTGTGGTTGATTATGTAATGTTTATTTAAAATAAAAAAGAATAATGTTTAATTTTCTTTGTTTTTGTTTTTGCTGTTGCTTGCAAGTAGTTTTTCATGTAACTTAACTTGTAAAAACTTAAATACTTAAATAACTGGATTCTTTACCCTCACATTTTCCAACCAAAGGAGTATACAATTTTTTCCATTTGTTTGGTTAAATAGTAACTCTAGACAAGAGACATTATAGATAGATGGATAGATAGATGCCCAAAAGTTTGAACTATAACACCTAAATCTATATAACAATAAAAAGAAAGTATTTAGTGAACAGCTTCTGAATGAATATAAAGGTTTTATACAGACTTATTCACATTGTGTTACTACTGTCATATATATGTTTTCTGTGTTTTTGTCCTTTGTCTCTTTCTCCCCTCTGACTTGCTCTGATTCTCTCTAACCAGTTGATTCTGCTCACAGTCTTGTTGGAACTTATGAAGGAACAGCACATATACATGGTCCATTGATTAAACATCATTTTACATCATACAGCATCAACAGCTGCATAAATCGCATGCAGTGACTGTCATTTCTAGAAGAGTTCAGTGGCAGTGTTAGGGTAACCTGTTGATCAAGTCTTTTTTTTTTTTGTAAATCAGGACTTTTTGTATGGAATAATTAAGGTGAGTTGTTTTCTTTAACAGCCCCTCACTGCCATGTGTTCCCACTATTGTCCTGTGCTTGCTATAATACTGTAAATACTATCAAGACTGTAAATAAATATCATGTGCTTCTTTTTTGTCTCATTTTTTATTTAATTGTTTTATTTCAAACATATAAGTAATATAAAAAATATATCGGATACAGAAAAAAATCGCTCTACCATACAATTTACATGCTCCAAAAGGGGTAGGATGAAGCTTACGCCTACTTGATCCTACTCACCTTATTACTTGTTTTTAATGTTGTCCGAGCCCCTTGAGTATTTTGGAGAGGACATGCCTGCCATCTGCTGTTCAGTCTTAGTAATCTTAATCTTTGGTAGAACTAACATTTGTCTCACTTGTCATCTGCCATGTAACTGTTCTTAAGGTAACACCCATGTGTTTCAAGCTGTGAACATGATACAGCTATGACCTTATTCTCGAAATGGCTGAGGTCAAGTGGAAGGCCACGGAGACCAGATTGGAGAGTATACATTGCTTCCATTTAGCAAAAAAAGAAAAGTCTCATTACAAAGACATGTTTTACTTGGTGTTTAATCTTTAGGTTGCTAAATTATAACCAGGCTGTTGCCAGGTGCCACGAGACGGTGGTTACTGTCTGCAAGTGAGTTTTAAACATTTACCAAAATGTTGCAGAAATATATCGTGGTGTTGCTTTGGTATATTATGTGCTTTGAAATCAAGGAACCCAGCCTGTGCTAATTTATGACACAGTAGCGCAGTAGAAGGTTTGGACGTATTGCATGCCAACACAGAGGATAGCTTTATCTAAACTATTTTCTTCCTCAGTACACATACTCTAGTTAGAGTATGGAAACTAAACACAGTGGCCAGGAGAGGATGAAGCAAAGGAAAGCAGCAACAGTGGATTACCGTCTGCTAGAGTTTCTGGGAGTTTAAATCAGGGTCCAGGCTACCTGCTGCTGTCAGTCACTGGCACTGGGGGGAAAGCCCACACTGGAAGAGTAAGAAAATAACATGGAAGCCAAAGTTTGGGGACAAAAGGGTTAACACTAACTTTAGTCACTTTAAGCAGAATGATTTTTTCCTAAAATGTAATTGAGAGTCTATATTAAAAACGTGCACTGCAACCTGAAGTTTATCAAGTGATTTAATCAAAGTGAATACTTCACTAAGGATACATTTAAAGTATTACTGCATTCTAGGCCTTTCCACAATATGAACAATATGAAGTCATAACTTAATTCTGGGCCTGATGAGCTGGGGACAGCAGCTGTCACAGTGGTTGTTGTGGAAAACAGTCTGCTGCAAGCTCAGTCAACCTCTCAGCCTAATCATAAGCAGATTAAGTGGATTTATTATTCACTACAACTACTGCAAATGAATGAACTATCAAGAGAGGTGGATTGATAGATTTATGTTTTTGTTCAGAGATCAGAGCGGGTTTTAATCCTATAAATAAGCAGAAGAATGAGGAAGCTGTGTGTGCCTTTGTCACCACTGAAAATGTTCAATGATATCAGAGCGCAGGCCGGATTCTGTTACTGGTAATATGATGACAGGGACTGGATTTGTGATGTAGTATCTAATGGTGCCTTGGTGTTAATTACCTTCACATTTAACCTGGCACATCTTGAGCTGTCGTAAGCTGAGGCAAACTTTCATTAAGTAGAGACAGAGGTGGCAAGAGCTTGATTTGAGCATCTCAGATTTGCACATCTAAGAAAGTCTGAAACAAGTGAACAACAACAAGCGAAGAAGTGGAGGTTCAGTTTTGTTTGCAGCGCCGTTAAGTCTTCAAATCATGAATAATCCCCTGCGGGACATAGTTTTCAGAATTTTACCCTGCCTGTGAATTTAAAACCAGGCATGCCACCCAAAATGGGGGCTCAATTACCTTGACTATCCAGGTACATAACATAAAGTATCAAGTACTTTATGTATCAATAAAGTATTAAGTATTCTGATTCTGATCAAACTCATTTTATATTCAATGTACTCTTAAGTGAAAAATCTTAAAGGAAACTCATCTTTCTGTCAGAATAAAGAAGTTTAACTGAACATTCATTACTTTGGTGTAGTATGAATAGACATGGGGGGATTTTTCAGGAGTAGTAAAATCTCTAAATCCATGAATATACAGCTAAAAGTCCAAAATTTATGCCCTCCTTTACATTGGAGGGGATAAATGTGACAGGTTTTGAATACAGTTAAAATGATATTAAAACAGAAGTAGTTAAAAGATGTTTAATTATGAAAACTTGTGTGATAAAAAAATACTTTTATGTGGGCCGATTCACATGAGCCTGGTTCTGCTGGTAGGGGCAGAACCAGAATTTGTTTATAGGCTTGACTATAGGGGGGCACTAAAAATCTTGGGGTGGCACACCAAAAAAATGAACAGTGCATGGGCGCAGCGTGTGACGATGGGAAATCGTGAGGGATATATAAAGTGATGCAATATCAATGACAAAAATTGTATATGCAGGAATAAATAACAAGTTAATGTTTCAACTCACTGTGGGGTCTCTTCCTCTCTCTTGTGCTTACTTTTATTGAAATTATTACCAACATAGGACAGTTTTACCCGGGGATCACAAATTTTTTTTTGGGGGGGGGGGGGCACGGCTCTCCCTTGGTGGCGCCCCTGTCTGCCAGAGGTTTCTAACTGTTAAAAGGGAGTTTTTCCTTCCCGCTGTCGCCAAGGTGCTTGCTCATTGGGTGGGTCGTCTGATTGTTGGTGTTTCTCTGTATTATTGTAGGGTCTTTACCTTATAATATTAAGCGCCTTGAGTTGACTGATATATAAATAAACCTGAATTGAACCGAAACTCAATAAACTGCTTCTGCTTGATGCGTCCACACGCGGCACATTTACACCTAGTATGAGTTGTTTACGACTTGTGCCCGTATTGTGGTCTCCAGCCTGCAGCAGCAGCAACCCAGCAGAGGCCAGGCCAGCCTGCTCTCCTTCCCGAAGCCACCATCAGGCTATCTCCTATCTCCAAATGACAGGTCTATTTTGGAAAGGAGGCTGCGCCAAAATAGGCACGTCAGCTATGTGGCATCATGAGGCACCAGAGAAGAAAGAAAAAGTAAGTCTGCTCAACCGCCCACTGCAGGAGACGGGGGGGATGTTTCACTATCTTGGATTTACAACCATTTTGAAATATATTTGAGGTCAAAGAAGACTTTTTCTTGCCCCCCTGTGGAGCCCCTGAACGCTGTTGGAGAGGGCCATCATCCGGAAATCTTGACGGGCTATTGATTGTTTGGCCCACATGATTCAGCGCCTGAATTTCCTGAGCGGTTAAGGACTCAAGGTGAAGAAGCAGTAACACAACACTTAACTCATTTTCTTACAGTAAAGTTTACATGGGAACTTGGTCGAAGTTAGAATTTCTTTTCCTTTTTTTTGTTGGTTAATTTGAGCTTAGGTGCAGCTCAAAGAGGTAGATGGCTGTCATCTTTCACCTGTGACTATTACAGGGGCTGCTTTGAGTTCATTAGCTAACCGCATCATCCAGCTGAAGTTTCTGTTATATTTAAATAAACACAACCTCCTTTGCCGATTTTTTCCCGTATTTTTTTACTAGCCAGAAGTCGTTCATTAAATTCCGGTGTCGTTTTTTACGAGTTTTCCTCAGCTGGTAGAAAACGGACAGTGCTAGAAATGAAGTATGTTTGTGAAGTGGGAGCTTTATCAAACAGCTGATGTCCCTTTCGCTTCTACAAATGGCAATGGACAGAGACGGAGTCTGACAGCTGAGGTTATTTTTGGGACGGGCAGTTAAAGCGGCAGAGGTGACAAAGCTGGTAAATGTCACTCTTTGAAAGACACATAAGCGCTCTTTCTGACCTTGTTGTGAGAGAATTTGTTTGCTATTTAGCTTCTTTCCCTTTGAATAGGTCTTTGTATTGATGAATGTCCACTGAGGCAGGACAAGGATATGTTGACTGATATATAGCTACTGTAACTGTCAGCTATAAATATGCCACCCTAACTCTGGATTTATGTCTATTTTCATAGCATAACATATTTTTAGAGAACACATAGCAGAATGCCAGATTTTACAATGGGTTTGTGTAAATTTGACAGGTGTTTGTGGAGGAATATGATCTACAGGAAATCATAGAAAATGTATTTATTTTCTTGATATAGTTTAGTAATTTTTAATTTTGTACTGCCTGGTTTATTTATACTTGCAGTTGAATATTGGTGTTTTTAATAAAAGTTATTAAACTTGTACATAGATAACATCAGTTCTGGATTTTATTTGTTTTATTTTTTATTGGTTCAGTTACTTTATTTGTACCCATGGATAGATTTGGTCTGCAGTGGAGAGTCAGCCATCCTCCATCCATGCACGCATTGTCAGTGCAATCACAGAAAATATATAAGCTTAATAAAAAATACTGAAGAAATAATGATACTATAATAACAGAGAATTCACTCGGCATCATGTAGGATAGCAAAGCTATGCTTTGTTATTCTGAGTAATGGCTGCTGGAACAAAGTTGTTTTGTAAACCGTATTGTTTTGCACTTTGGGACGAGAAGCTGAAAGTCACCATGCAAAGGGAGCAAATTGTCCAGTAAAATCATGCACAGCAATCGCTGTAATTGTGCTGTACAGTGATGCTGAGCTCAGCCGTGGCTCACCAATCTGCCCTTTCTGTCCTTCACAGATAAATATCAGTTCAATTCAAGTTTATATACATAGCACCAAATCACAGCAACAGTCATCTCAAAGTGCTTTATACTGTAAAGACTCTACAGTAATAGAGAGAAAACCCCAACAATCAGATGCCTCCCTATGAGCAAGCATGTGGTGACAGTGGGAAGGAAAAACTCCCTCTTAACAGGAAGAAGCCTCTGGCAGAATCAGGCTCAGGGAGGGGCGGCCATCTGCCATGACTGACTGGGGTCAGGGTTAGATTGAGGGTGGGGCGAAAGGACAAAAGATACATTCTGAGAGAGAGACAGAAATTGACACCGTGACACCAAAAGAAAGGATAAAATAGACTAAAAAAAAGCAGGATGAAACAATTGGTTTTATCAGTGTGGAGATTTTTTACACACATGTTGCTTCAAAGTTGAGTTTGGACTCAATAACTGTTCCAAGATATTTATAAGATCTTGTAATATTTGCCCTTTGTTTGATCACAGGAACAAACGATGGATCAAAACTTGTTTGGAGGGGCCCCCAGGTTTCTCACTCGCCCAAAGGCATTTTCGGTGTGTGTGGGCAAGGATGCCACACTCAGCTGCACAATTGTGGGCAGCCCGACTCCACTGATAACCTGGGAAAAAGACAAGCTGAAGCTGACGTCTGGAGGCCGCTTCAAGACTGTGGAAGATGGAGACGCTTATCGCCTGACCATCTATGACTTAACTCTGGAGGACAGTGGACAGTACATGTGCAGAGCTAAGAACAGCGTCGGTGAAGCTTACGCCGCAGTAACCCTCAAAGTGGCGCTGCCGACAGAGATGTCTCAGAAGGCCCCTGTTTTCATGGTGAAGCCTGCCTCTGCACGTGTTGTTTTGGGCGGTGATGTCGTTTTCCACTGCCGAGTTGCAGCTTATCCTGAGGCCAACTTTGAATGGGAAAAGGATGGGCGCTACCTGGGGGAGACCAACCGCATCAAGATCGTTTCTGAGAGCGATGGCAGCACTTTAAAGATCCAGTGCGTACGAAACCTGGACAGCGGCACTTACACCTGCAGGGCCCAGAACACTGTCGGCCGCGCACAAGCTGCGGCTGCCCTTGTTGTAGATGCTCAGGATTCCCACCGCCAAGCCGCAGATAAGAGCACTTCCCTTCTCTCTCACCTACAGAAGCGCAAAGAGGAGATCTCCATCTACCGCACTGAAGAAAGCAGCAGCTCCATTTCTTCCTCCTCCACAGCCAAAATCACGGATGCTTTCAGTTCTCTGGGCCTGGAACACGAGCTGCGAGCATCTGCCCTGGCGAAGCTTCCCAAAGGTGTATTCACTCGTACCTGCACTGTGACTGAGGGGAAACATGCCAAACTCAGCTGCTTTGTGACCGGTCACCCCAAACCACACATTATCTGGAGGAAGGATGGAACAAACATCAGTGAGGGCCGCAGACATGTCATTTATGAGGACCAAGCTGAGAACTTCATCCTGAAAATCCTGTACTGCAAGCAGACCGATAATGGCCTCTACACCTGCAATGCAACCAATATGGCTGGGCAGACCTACAGCGCTGTGTTAGTAACAGTCAAAGGTAAGCTATTACCATTTTTGAGCAATCACAGTTAAGAAAATTCTCCTGAAGTAAGTTTCTAGTAAAAATATGTTTGCATACTTCTAATAAGTATGCAGGGAAATATTAAGGCTGGCTTTACCTTATTTTTTTGATAATGCTAACAAATCTCAACACACTGTCTCTCTGTAGTACTCAGGTCAAAGACCCTAACCCTCTGAAGATACAAATGTTTATAAAAAGCTCATACTTATGTACATATTTAATAGTTTAGAAGTCATGAATCCTTTTCTAGGAGAAGTAAATGGTTTATTTGATGAGGATATTCTGAGCTGCATATTAATTTATTACACTGTTTATAACACTGTCATGGTGTATCTGTAATCTGCAGCATCCGTTGTACTTAAATATCATGTCCCCCATGCTGCAGTGTGACTCATTTGTATATTTTAATAGTTACAAACTGAGAGCAGTGCTTACTGGGAACTGCAATTACTCTTCTGAATCTTCTGGGTCTTGTTGTTTGGCTTTTAACAACAAGACTGAATTCTGGCTCATCTCCTGAAGTAAGGTGTTGTGTTGCAGCTATTTTCTGCTGGTGATGAGTAGTTCACAGTTGCTAAGATGGTCACTCACTCAGTAGATCACTTTGGCAAACTGCTGGTGTGACATCCCTCGGGAAGACGTTGGTCCAGGATATGAAGCTGTAGAGTTGGAGATTTTATTTCAGATATTAATTTCCAGTCAGTCCGACGTCGAGTGCCAAGCTGCTGATGTACCAGCTGAATTCAAAGTGCAGGAAAATTGGTTCTTTGTGTGATATTTACCCGGTAATTTGGTACTTTGCTGGAGTTTTGCAGAAAGCTTTGAAATGGAAAGAAGTTTTGCTATATGTGGCTAGAAAATAAATGGTAATGTAATGGCAAACACAGTATCCAGCACAGGAACTGCATGATATTCTTTATATATGCACTGGAGAAGTAGTTTGCTAATACTCATCCATTTATCCATTTTCTTTAGTACTTGTCCAGTTTAGGGTTTAGGGTTGAAGTTAAGCTGGAGTCTACCAGCTGTCAACGGGGGGATAAGCTGGATACACCCTAGACAGGGCTAACATACAGAAAAAGAAAGCTATTCACACTTACATTCACACCAAGAATCACCATTTAACTTAAAATGCATGACTCTGAACTTTGAGAGGAAGCCGGAGTGTCCGAGAGAGAACCCACACAGGCAAGGGGAGAACATGCAAAATTCACACATAAAGGAAGTGGATTGGAACAAGAATTTGGCCCTGTGACAGACTGTCCATGGTGTAACCTGCCCCTTGGATTTGGAGTTTATTGCCACTTCCAGTGATAAAACGTAATCTTATGTTTGCTTTGGAAGCCATCCTGTATTTGAATCTTTGCAGTGCCTGTTTGGCTGCTATTACAACCATGCTTGAAGCAAAAATATTCAGCATGTCAAGATGAAATTAACTCACCTAGTCTTTGGAGAGCACAGTTTAGGAAACATATTGGAAAATATGAATGCAAATGTTAAATATTTTATATGGCTATATTGAGTGCTCAGGTTGAACTTATCTGACTTCTTCCGTAACTTAAATCAGATTTTCTACACTTGATTCCTGAATTTAAATTTTCTAGTTTATCTCACTTTATTGATATTTCATCAGCCTGACATATATTTGAATATGTGGGTAAATAAATGTAGAAGTTAAGAGTGTGATGTAGTTCAGCTTTGGTTGAACATTCTGTCATATTTCCTTGTGCCAGAACCCAAAGTGCCATTCAGGAGAAAGCTTCAGGATGTGGAGGTGCAGGAAAAAACCTCAGCCACACTCATGTGTGAGGTGCCTCTTAGTTCCACTTATACCAACTGGTTCATGGAGGAAACGCGACTGCAGCAAAATGCTAAATATCGCATGGAGGAGGAAGGCACCCTCCGTCGTCTCACCATACACAACGTTACCACCAACGACGATGGAGTTTATATATGCGAGATGAAAGAGGGCAGTCGCACTGTGGCTGAGCTCACAGTCCTGGGTACGGTAGAGACTCTCTTTCTTTCCACTGTTCTTCTTCATTGTTTGTGCACTTATCAAGTGTAATTACAATTGTCTATATGCGTTTAATGTAAATATTACATGCATCTCATGTGGATACTTAATGCGACATGACCTGGTCTGTGAATGTTTACTACACTGGACCATTATTTACTGCTATGTCTATGTGAAAAATGCAGTTTTCAGTTCTGTTTTCTTCATCTCAAATCAGTTTCTTCTTATATCTCAGGTAACATAACTAAGAAGCTTCCTCGAAGGACAGTAGTTCCTGTTAGCGACACTGTCATCTTCTGCGTAGAGCTGGAACATCCCTATCCAGACACCTACTGGACTCGCAATGGCGAGAAGTTAAAAGAGGATTCACGTATTTCCATCGGCTGCGTGCTTAGACAGTACACACTCACAATTAGAGAATGCCAGGCAGAGGACTCTGGAGAAGTGGCCTTTGTGGCTGGAGACTGCAAGACATCCACCCGATTCTCAGTTACTGGTGGGTTAAATGCTGTTTGATACATTCTGATGATATCTGTATTAAATATACAAAATGTTTTGTGGCGATTATCCTTGATTTAAATTCAGTTTATTTTATTTATATCGTGCCAAATCATTTCAACAGTTGCCTCAAGGTGATTTTTATTGTAAGGTAAAGATCCTACAATATTAGAGAGAAAACCCAACAATCAGACAACCCCCTATGACCAAACACTTGGCAACAGTGGGAAGGAAAAACTCCCTTTTTAAAGGAAGAAAACTGCGGCTGGCAGGGTCACCCATCTGCTGCAATCATTTGGGGATGAGGGGAGGGGGACAGGACCCTTGGGTACATTTATTGAATTATACAAAACAGTGTATCTCGATATATTTCTTGTTGTTAGGTCAAATATCAGCATTTATTAAATACAAAAGAAGAACTGAAACTAGTACTTCAACTAAATAACATCACAATATTTTTCTCTAGCTGCCCGGAAGCATCCTCCCGATCCTCCAGTTGACGCTGTGGTGCAGAACAAAACAGAGTCCTCCATCACCATTCAGTGGTCTCCTCCTGACAGTGACCGCCCTGTCCCCATCAAAGGCTACGTTGTAGAGCGAAGGAAGGTTGGTACCCAAATGTGGCAGAGGTGCAATGCTGAAGAAACCATTGTCGCAACAGAGTTTACAATCTGCAACTTCACTGAAGAAGCTAGCTACCAGTTCCGTATCTCTGCCATTAATGACTTTGGGCAGAGTGCCTACCTGGAGGTACCTGGAACCTTCTACCTTGGTAAGACTGAATTCTCTGTAATTGTTGTCATTTATGTCTATGTTTGGTTTTTGTTCTTCTTCCTTAAAACCCTGTTTGCGGGCCTCTTTTCAGAACCCACTGCAGAAATCAGAAAAGGTCTGATTAACAGCGCTGCAGTCTCCGGTGAGGAATTCTCCATCTCTGTTGAGCTGTCTGCTGTTTGCTCAGGCTTCTGGTCCCTAAACGGACGCCTTTTGCGCAGCGGAGCCGACTACCTCATCACCAGGTCAAAAAACATACACACATTGCTCATCCGAGTTGTGACCATGGAAATGAACGGAACTGAAGTCAAGTTTGTGGGTGGAGGCTCACAAAGCAGTTGCATCCTCAACGTGAAGGGTACGCACTAGAGAAATGACCTCAGTCCTATTAATTTGTGTCTTTTTTGTGTTTTTTTCTTCCAATCAGTAATACCCTCTTACAGAGCAACTGCTTTCAGCCCCTTCTGTTAGGTTCACCAACAAATCCGATCATCTAGAGGTGGTGACCTGCAGTGCCCAAGCCACTGCTCAGCTGACTGTTGAGGTGTCAGATTATGACACACAGGTTAGTGATAGAAATATGTCAACAATTTGTTTTAGTTTTTGCCTTTACAGACTCTATTAAAACAGCTGTTTTAATATAACCATTTAACGTCTTTTTGAAAGAGCTTTGTAGATGTGTCAATAGGATATTTAATTATCCTAATTATACGTCTACATATTATTATTGTAGGGTCTACCTTAAAATATAAAGCTCCTTTAGGCGGCTGTTGTTGTGATTTAGCGCTGTATAAATAAAATTTAATTGACCTGACAAACACAAACAGCTTTACTTGAGTAATTTACTAAAGTACTGGTTTAATGTACTTGTATTTTAATTTAAGCACTTCTGTGTAGTGTTACTTCCTGCTTCTACTCTACAATATTTCTGATTCAAATTCTACATGATTAATAAGCTTACTTTAGGTATCTCAAATATATTTTGACCATACAACTTGTGCACTATTAAGTTACTTAATAGGATTATAACTTTTACGTCTGTATACATTTTTTCCATTTTACCTAACACAAAATTCTGTTTTAACTCTTGTGCAACACCTCTTTTCACTTTTCATTAAATATTCAAATTTCCTGTGAGCACCTTGTTCTTTGTCCTCCCATGCTACTTTATTTTAAAAAAATGATGCACCCTTTTCTGAATAATCTGCAAATGAGACACTTTTGTTTGAGTAATTCCAGTTAACATTAATAGCACATGTATGTATTTGTGTGATCCTACCACGTCTAATTTGGAAAGCATTTCTGTATTTCTTTCTTCAGGTGGTTTGGATGAAGAATGGACGGGAGCTAAAAATGGGCAAAAAGTATGAATATGTGATTAATGACCACAAGAGGATCCTGATGGTACACAACGTCACTGAGGAAGATGTGGGCATTTATGATTGTGTGTTACCTGATGACAAGATGTCCATGCAACTCACTCTTAAAGGTATATGTAAAAATTGCAGCTAACTTTACATCATTTTTTGCTTCAAATCACAATTAGGATTTTCCCAGAGATGATTTTTGTAACAGGAACTAGGTTCATGGTGCAAAACACCTCAAATGATTTACTGGAATGTGAGCTGCTCTGATCGCTTTTATCTTTGAGGCATCAAACAGATTCATTAGCTTGTCTCAAAAGAAACTGCCCATGCTTTCAAGGACAAAATAAAACAGGCAGAAATGGTCAGCTCTAACTCAAGTATGCTCTCTGTTTATTTTTCTGTTTTTAACAGTAAATGAACTTCCACATTAAGTGACTTCATCCTCACTCTAACCCATTACCCGAGTATTCCTGCCATTAAAAAAACAAAACAAATCCCCCCCATAAAAATGTGAAAGCCTAAAAAATTTAAATGCAAGAAAAAAACATCCATTAATTACAGGTGACATATTTTAACAGATGAGTTTTTTTCTAATGTAAATATCTCATAAAAACACAAGAACAACATGCAGGTTCAGTATAACCAAAAATCCAGAATCAGACTGAGAAAACATCATCCACATGTCACATGATATTGACCCACAGCAGTATACAATTCAAAGTAAAGTTAAAGAAAGTTTCTTCATCCTCTGCTGATCAACCCTCTGACCTGTGATGTGCTTTCTTATATTTAACAGGTCACTGTAAAGTGGCTGCTATCGGCTGGAATTCATGTATGATAATTTAATAACTGTTCCCTTTTACTTTATTAGAAAGGAAAGGAACACATGTTTAGTCTTTTTGTTTATTTAAATGTTTATTTTAAATTAATTGAAAATAAATCCTGAGAAGAAACTGCTTCTCAGGCTGGCCCTGTTGTTGGAAGTGGTTGGGTCGTGGCCAACCCTCTACTTAAACACGAGCTCCTGCGTTAACAATCCAACCAAAAAAAAACACATTTAATTTTTTTATTACACATAAGTCACATTGTAACCTCCTATTGCTTTTTCCCCCCTAAGATGAACCTGCCAAATTTCTAAACAAAGCCAGAGGTACCATGGGAATGTCATCGACTCTCAAAGGAGATCTTGAGCTGAGCTGTGAGGTTTCATCTGCCAGTGCTGCTGTTGTGTGGAAAAAAGATCAAATGGAGATCACTGAGGACCAAAGAACTACCATCATCTCCAAAGGGACTCAAAGGAAACTCATTATCAAGAGTGCCAAGAAGATTGATGAAGGACATTATTCATGTGAGACAGCAGCTGACAAAATCACATTCCAGGTTAAGATAAAAGGTAACGCTGCATGATGGCACAAGGCTGCTTTTTTTATGTTGCCTTGGGAGTATTTGATGGCACAGAAACTTCTTTTTTCCTCACAGAAACTTCAGCTGTAGCTGCCTTCTCCAACAAAGAGTCAGTCCAAAAGGAAGTGAAGGCCACTCTCTCCCAAAAAGCAACTCTTAGTTGTAATGTGTCAGATAGCAAGACAGAGGTGAAATGGTACAAAGATGGCAAGCTGTTGATATCCAGTAGGACCATATACTCAGAAGCAAAAGGCAACACTCGCCAGCTGGTGATTGAAAAGGTGGAGAAGAGTGATGCTGGAGAGTATACCTGTGAAGCTGGAGGGGACAAACTAGTCTTCAAGATATTTGTCACAGGTGGGACAGCCTGGTTGATTTATATCTAAAGATTTTTGAATATTTATAAATGTATACAATTCATAGCAATTTTCATGGTGTACATTTATTTATTTATTTATTTATTTATTTAGGACAGTGCATGCTAATGAACATAAATGTAAAAACAAATTACATGAATGTAAACATGCCAGATTATAGCCAAAGGCTAATTTCCATCTGTTGTCCTTAAACATAAAAAAAATAGACATAATAATTCATAAAAATTCATCATTCATTTATAATAAAAACTCCATCACCAAACTTACACATACATTTAATGATCTAAACCATCCACTATCTTGAAGTGCCAAAAATATATATGTTTAGATTTATCATATCATCCTATCAAGTGCTAAGTCTGTGTTTCATATTTTGCCTCTAAATTATTCCAATCATCTGTGATTTTAAAGCTTATGACAGCACTGCTTTTCTTACTTGTGTTACCCTCAGATTCCCAGTCAGCTTTCATCAACAAGGAGTCTATTCAGAAGGAGGTTAAAGCCACGCTTTCCCATAAAGCCACGCTGAGCTGTGAGGTGGTCGATACCAAGACAGAGGTGAAGTGGTACAAGGATGGCAAGTTAGTGACTTCCAGTAAGACAATCCATACTGAATCAAAGGCCAAGAATCGCCAGCTGGTGATTGACAGTGTGGAGAAGAAGGATGCTGGAGAGTACATCTGTGAGGCTGGGACTGAAAAGCTTGCCTTCAAACTACAGGTGGCAGGTAGGGACAATGATCTAACTGGTTTGATTCATGGGGCTTGCAGGTGCTGCAGAGAGAAAGAAATTTATCATCCATATTCATGGTCTCCCCAGACACACAGGTCCAGTCAGCTTTCTCTAATAAGGAGTCAATCCAAAAGGAAGTAAAAGCCACCCTGTCACAGAAAGCTGTTCTAAGCTGTGAGGTATCTGATAACAAGACAGAAGTGAAATGGTACAGGGATGGCAAGCTGCTGACTTCCAGCAGGACAATCCATACTGAGTCAAAGGGCAAGAATCGCCAGCTGGTGATTGACAGTGTGGAGAAGAAGGATGCTGGACAGTACATCTGTGAGGCTGGGACTGAAAAGCTCGCCTACAAACTACAGGTGGCAGGTAAGATTTTTTGAAATCATAGCATTACTTAGTTTCTATGTTTTGAATAAATATCACCTGATGTTTTTTCCTTTCATGACTCCTCATTCAGAGGCCCAATCAGTCTTCTATGATAAGGACTCTATACAAAAGGAGGTGAAAGTCACTTTGACCCAGAAAGCCACGCTGAGCTGTGAAGTTTCTGATTCCAAGACTGAGGTGAAGTGGTACAAAGACGGAAAGCTCCTGTCCTCCAGCAAGACTATCCACACAGAGTCTAAGGGCAAGAATCGCCAGCTGGTGATCGACAGCGTGGAGAAGAAGGATGCTGGAGAGTACATCTGTGAGGCTGGGACTGAAAAGCTCGCCTACAAACTACAGGTGGCAGGTAAGGGCAGTGGCCTAACTGGTTTCTAGTTTTTCCTCTTGAGTTATGCGCCTTATAGATATTAAACCTATTTGTTTCTGGACAGCAAAGAATTTGAATTTATTTTCATGGTTTCCATAGACACACAGGTCCAATCAGCCTTCTTTAACAAAGAGTCAGTGAAGAAGGAATTGAAAGCCACTATCTCTCAGAAGGCTGTCCTGAGCTGTGAAGTAGCTGACGCCAAGACAGAGGTGAAGTGGTACAAGGATGGCAAGTTAGTGACTTCCAGTAAGACAATCCATACTGAGTCAAAGGGCAAGAATCGTCAGCTGGTGATCGACAGTGTGGAGAAGAAGGATGCTGGAGAGTACATCTGTGAGGCTGGGACTGAAAAGCTTGCCTTCAAACTACAAGTGGCAGGTAGGGACAATGATCTAACTGGTTTGATTCGTGGGGCTTGCAGGTGCTGCAGAGAGAGAGAAATTTATCATCCATATTCATGGTCTCCCCAGACACACAGGTCCAGTCAGCTTTCTCTAATAAGGAGTCAATCCAAAAGGAGGTAAAAGCCACCCTGTCACACAAAGCTGTTCTAAGCTGTGAGGTATCTGATAACAAGACAGAAGTGAAATGGTACAAGGATGGCAAGCTGCTGAGTTCTAGCAGGACAATCCATACTGAGTCAAAGGGCAAGAATCGCCAGCTGGTGATTGACAGTGTGGAGAAGAAGGATGCTGGAGAGTACATCTGTGAGGCTGGGACTGAGAAGCTGGCCTTTAAGATACATGTGCAAGGTATGACTCTATGGATGTCACACTTATAATAATGTAGTGCAACGTGTAAAATATATTTTAGATCGTTTAATGCAAAGCCTTCTTCACAAAAAAATGTTTTTGTGTTTGCATTGAATACATTGTTGGTTGCTTCAGTTGTGGGATGCAGTATTTGGTTTAATTTGATAAAAATTGTTCCAGCCTTTGAGTAGAAAATTGAGTTTTGTTGTTCAAATGACCTGCTGAGCTCCATGTTTTGGTCTCTGGTTACAAGATCTGGTATCTTTAGCTGGTTATTTGTCAGGTTCTGGTTATCTGAGTTATCATGTATTTGCTGTGCGTTTTTTGTGTGCTTTCAGTTGAACTGTTGTTTTCGTACAGATAATTGTACTGTCACCTTACTCCATTATAGTTAACTTCTGCTGAAATCCATGCTAAATCTATTTTCCTCAACAAAGAGTCAGCCTACAAGGAACTTAAAGCTACTGGTTCTCAGAAAGCAATCCTGAGCTGTGAGGTAGTTGATAATAAGACAGAGGCGAAATGGTACAAAGATGACAAGCTGCCAAATCCCAGCAAAGCAGATCACATGGATTCAAAGGGCAGGATTTATTAAATGGTGATTGACAATGTAGAGAAGAAAGATGCTGGAGGTTGTATGTGAGAAGCAAGAAGTGAAAATTGGGGATGTAACATACAGGTTAAGTGTTTTAACACCTAAAAGAGAAGTACACACAAATTATATAACAAAAACTATGTAATAGTTATTGTCATTACTGTTATTTTCGTAACTATTAAAAGTTAATATTACAATAACTCACTGACTCCTGACTCATAAACCATCATACATCAATGTTGAATTTAAAGAGAAAAAAAGACAGATGACTGTCTGGGCTCTTTGTGTTGCTCTGAGTGGAGCTGAGTTGAAGCTGGTGGGCATTAAGTTTGGAGCTTTTAGGTGGGGCATTGTAAAGGCGTTGTACGGAAAAGGAGAGTACTGGAACACAAAGCAAGAACATGACAATAATCATGCTCTTATAATAATCTTTGGTTGTGAAAATTGTAATTTAGACATTACAGTCAATCAGCTGCTCTGACTCGGCATTTACATAGATTTATACATTTATATAGATTTTTTTTATACTTTATGAATTCTTTGTTTAGGTTTATTTGAGTAAAAATTTTTTGTTTTTGGTTTGGTGGAATTGCAGATGTTTTTACATATTTGCATATTTTGTGGTCACGTTAGATTTTAGCTGTGAAATATTGTTCCCTGGTTTTGGCTGTGCTACGTATTTATCCACTTTGTTGCTATGAAAATTGATTTTCTAGGTTATATTTATCTCACATCACACTTAAACTGTTAAATGTTAAATTAAATTGTTACATTGCCATGACATTAATCACTGTTATTTCTGCAGAGATCCAAGTCAAGTCTGCCTTCTCCAGCAAAGAGTCTATCCAAAAGGAGGTGAAAGCTACTCTCTCTCAGAAAGCCACTCTCAGCTGTGAGGTATCTGATATCAATACAGAGGTAAAATGGTACAAGGATGGCAAGCTTCTGACTACCAGCAAGACAGTTCATGTAGAGTCAAAAGGCAGGAGTCGGCAGCTGGTGATCAACAGTGTGGATAAGAAGGATGCTGGGGAGTACATCTGTGAGGCTGGGTCTGAGAAGCTGCCCTTTAAGATACAGGTGTTAGGTAAGCTCAATAAGTTGTCCCTAGTACTTTCCTACTGTATGTTAATGAGCTTTAAAATAGTCTTGGTGTGTAGTATTTCTGCCAGATTGCCTCGTTTGTATCCAGTAAGTTGAGTCATAGTTGCTTAAAGTTTTTTGCATTTCACATTGATTGATGTGTTTTTTTTTCTCCATTTGCTGGTCAGAAGCCCCAGCTGGCTTCTCTAACACGGAGTCAGTCCAGAAGGAAGTGAAAACTTATCTCTCACAGAGAGCCACGCTTAGTTGTGAGGTTTCAGATTCCAAGACAGAGGTAAAGTGGTACAAGGATGGCAAGCTGCTGACTTCCAGCAAAGGAGCCCACATGGAGTCTAAGGGCAAAACTCGTGAGCTGGTGATAGAAAAAGTGGAGAAAAAGGATGCTGGAGAATATACTTGTGAGGCTGGAACAGAGAAGCTGGTATTTAAGTTGCAGCTAACAGGTACATTTATTTTAAATGTAACACATGTTGCCAATTGATTACCTCTTATTTGTACAAAGTACTGAAAAGAAGTTCTTCTTTCTAGATTTAGCCATAAAGTTCCAGAAGAAATCTGTCAAGGACACATGTGTGGTTCAAGCAAGTGAAAGCATTGTTTTATCCACTGAGCTGACCGCAGAGGGTGGTAGTGTGAGATGGTTTAGAGATGGCGTGGAGCTCAAGGAGAGCAGCAAGTATGAAATGAAAAAAGAGGGCCTTTCTCGTACTCTGATAGTGAAATCTGCAGAAATGAAAGACAGTGGAGCCTACTCTTGTCAAACTGCGGATGATAAACTGGAGTTCAAAGTTCAAGTTAAAGGCAGGTCATAGAAAACTCTTAAACACAACTCTCATGCATCTGCAGATGCCAGATTTTTCTTTGAACTTTTCCCTCTCGTGCTTTCTTCTCAGATTCAGCTTTGAAGTTTGTTCTCCCTTTGAAACCTGCCACAGTGGAACTGGGAGGTACACTAAGCCTGATTTGCGAACTAAATCAAGCTTCAGGGGATGCTGTATGGCACCATAATGGCCATGAGATTAAACCTGGAGGCAGGTTCTGTGTCAGAACAGATGGTGCTAGGCGAATTCTCACTGTGACTGGCATGACTAAGGAAGATGAAGGAGAATACAGCTGCGAATGTAGAAATGACAAGACATCTGCTAAAGTTTCCTCTAAAGGTAATTAACTAGTTTAACTAAAAAAAACAAACCATCTTTCCAGGATGGAAGCCATTTCTTTTATATAATTATGCTTTATTCCTTGCAGCACCAAGATTAGTGAGGCTGGTCACCAAACTGAACAACGTGGTTGCAACTGAGGGAAAAGATGCTGTTTTCAAGTGTGCCGTCAGCCCAGCAGACGTCAGCGTCAGATGGTTCCACAACAGTATCCCCATCATTGCTGGGCAGAAGTATAAGCTTGAGCAAGGTGGTGGCAGCCACTCTCTTACCATCACCTCAGTCACTCAGAAAGATGCAGGAGAGATAAGTGTTGATGCAGAAGGCAAAAGCTGCAAAGCTACTCTACAAGTGCAACGTAAGATAATAATGGGAATTCTTGTTTAAGTGTTTATATAAATGAACACGTACTTCCATCTAACATTCTTTGTGTCCCTTCCAGATGAACCTGTGACTTTCAAGAAAAAGCTAGAAAACCTGACAGTGGAGGAGCAAAGCGAAGTGAGGCTGGAAGTGGAGCTCAGTAAGGCATCGGATGAAGTCAGGTGGATGAAGAACAGTGTAGTGCTGCAACCTGCAGGAAACATGGAGATTCGGGTAGAGGGAGCTAAGCAGGCTCTGGTCTTCAAGAGTGTGACTTATGCTGACCGTGGCATCTACTCTTGCGAAACTCTGGATGATAAGACCCAGGCCAAGCTCAGCGTGGAGAGTAAGGCTCATCAAGATTAATGTTTTAAATACAGAATATGATGTGCATATCATACAAGAAGAAGAATGTCATTGTCATGGCGCTTGTTATCACAAAATCAGTCCTACATGTTAACACTCTTTTCCTTTTCCCTTCAGTGAAGAAGATCCAGGTAATAAAGGGTCTAACAGAAACCAAGGCACGTGAAACTGAGACAGTAACACTTGAGGTAGAACTCAGTCAGGCCAATGTTGAAGGCTCCTGGAACAGAGACAGGGTCAAATTAAAGTCAGGGCCAAACTGCCATATCACAGCTCAGGGAAAGAAGCACATCCTGACGTTGTCCAGTCTCAAGCAGGAGGATGCAGGAATGATTTCCTTCCAGGCAGAAGGCGTGCATACTTCGGCTAAACTGATCGTCACAGGTAACGGTGGGCTCATGTTTGTCCTGATGAGGTCTAGGTTTCCTAAAAAAGTCCAGTCTAAAAAAGTCTAATGTGCTGATTCTACAGAGGCTCCTGCTATGATCTCCAAACCTATTATGGATATGAGTGTTCCTGAGAAGGAGAAGGTTACGTTTGAATGTGAAGTGTCCAGAGCGAATGCAGATGTTAGATGGTTCAAGGTGAGAAATTATTAGTGTCTGCTGATTTAAAAGTGTGCAGTACATATGTAACATTTTGAATAACACCGAATCTGCAGGATGAGGTGGAACTAAAACCGGGAAAGAACTTTGCTATTCATTCATTGGGCCAAAAGCGCACTTTGGCCATCAACAAATGCTCCCCTGAAGATGGAGGCACATACATCTGCCGTACTACTGATGATAACACCTCCGCCAAGCTCACTGTTCATGGTAATTACTAATTATGCCACAAAGTAAGGAAATCAGTAAGGTACAATTAATCTGGGTTCAGTTAAGTTTTCTGTACTTGGCGTCTTTTTCCTGCAGCCAGAGATATCAAGATCATTAAGAAGCTGGCAGATTTGGAGGTCATGGAGAAGGAGAGTGCGAAATTTGTCTGTGAAATCTCACACGATGAAGTGGAGTGCCAGTGGTACAAAGGAAACACAAAACTCAAAGCCACTGACAACATAAAGATGAGGCAAGAGGGTAAGGCCTCAAGAAATTGGAAAACCATTTTAATTAAGCTAAGCATGTAATGCTACAGGATTCGCCTTAATAAAGATTGGGAATAATAAGGACGTTTTCATGATGATGTCTGTTTCTAATTCCAGGCAGAACTTATGTGCTGCTTTTCAAGTCTGTTACCCCAGAAGATACGGGTGAAATTAGGTTTACAGCTGAGAAAGCATCTTCAACTGCTAAACTTAAAGTGAAAGGTAAACGAATGTGTGTTCTGTGCACTAAAATCACATAACACTGAATGCATGGTTGCATGGTAATAGCTTATCAGTCCAATGCTGTTACACGCCGCGATGTTCAGTGTGGCTGCAAATGGATTATTTCTTCTCACTGTGTTAAGAGCTCTTAGAAAATTGCAAACAATAAAACACACATTTAAATTTGATGAACAGCTTGACTTCTGTTAGTCGGTTATTCTCCCAGAATGCGTCCACATCATTTACTGATACAAACAATAAAACTTGGGGAAATATCTTTCTAAGAGAGTCACCACACTGTGCCATTCTGCATATATTTATTCTTTATATTGGTAAGATATAAAATCCATTTGCAACTTCACATTCACATTGTCACTCCTCATTGAAGCTTGATGGCAAAATGCGCACTCAACAACAGCACAGCTTTACAGTTTTATAATTTTATACCAGAGAAAAAGCATTCTTTTTGTTTTTGTTTTTAATGGGTGATGGCTTATGAAGATTGCATCTCAAAATCTCCAGCAGTACAAGAATGTGATTTAATTGTGAAACAGATTACTTGTACCCACGATGCAGTATTGTTTCACCAGTTTTTTAGTCTGCTGCTATGTGATTTCTTGGCAACATGCTGGCACCATAATATATGTTTTGTGGATATAAATTAGATATTGTTAGGGCAGCACAGTGGAGCAGTTCACGGCATGAAGGTCCTGGGTTTGAATCCACCACCTGGCTGTGGCCTTTCTGTGTGGAGTTTGCATGTTCTCCCTGTGGCTTCCTCCCACAGTTCAAAGACATGCAGTTGGTGGGATTGGGTGAACTGGTGATTATAAAGTGCCCACAGGTGTGAATGGTTGTCCATCTCTCCGTGTTAGCCCCGTGACAAACATGCAGGATAGCCTCTTGCCCTATGACAGCTATGATAGGCTCCAGCCTAGGCAACATAATGACATCAACAATATGTGGTGTAGATAAGACTTCAGGGGCCTAAGATGCATTTGTGCCAATTTTGTTTGATCAACTACTGATTGTGAAGGAGGATTTTTTGGGCAAACAAACAGATTTTGTGTGTTATAGTAACATGTACGGTGGCCCTGAGAAGCCACACGGACTGCAACTTAAGAAAACACCAGCAATAAGAAAAACGCTGCAAAAGCACACAAAACACAACGGAAATAGGGAAAAACGACAATGGAAATAGGAAAAAACAAAACAGAAATAGGAAAAACAACAACAGAAATAGTACAAACGAAAACAGAAAACAGATTTCCAAAAGCAGAAGGGAAGTGTTTCTGGGGAGACAATAACCCGACAGACCAGTTGCAGGAACCAAAATATGCTAAGAATTGCGCTGGAGACACTTAAAAGATCTATCGGTTTTGTGAGGAAAGAAAAGATGAGAGGTAAGTGTGTTAGCCTAACTATTAGCCTAAAAATCCATCATCAGTATTATATGAATCATGATAAAACACACCTACCATGTTTTGGGTTCCTGAAACTGGTCCGTCTGGTTATTGTCTCCCCAGAAACACTTCCCTTGTCTTTTTTCCTATTTCCGTTGTCGTTTTTCCTATTTCCGTTGTGTTTTGTGTGCTTTTGCAGCGTTTTTCTTATTGCTGGTGTTTTCTTAAGTTGCAGTCCGTTTGGCCTCTCAGGGCCACCGTAAAGATAAGATATTTAGTGCATCTGATTCGTTAATTTCTATTAGTATAAAAAGATCATTTGATTCTGAAAGAGAATAGCTGTCTACTTTTGTGTCAGTTGCTGTAACTTGCTGTTACTTGCATATATGGACTAATTTTATGTTAGTGTCATTATATATTCTTTCTTTTTTCTTTAGCTTTTGCAAAACATGTTGGATCTCAATGCAAGCATTAATATATCATCAAAAGCATTAATATGCCATAAGATTCATATACCATCTGAAATTACTTTAACTTATGCATAGACACCGGCAAACCCTTTGCAGTAATGTCCCTTTGCGGCACACATAATAGTTTTCATTGATTAAGTGTTATTGTTACTGTAGAGCTTCCTGTGAAGTTTGTGAAGCGACTCAGGGATAAGATAGCGATGTATAAGCATCGTGGTCATCTTGAATGCCAAGTGTCACGTGCCAGTGCAAAGGTGAAGTGGTACAAGAACAAGACGGAGATCAAACCCAGCAAGAAGTACGAGATCAAAAGCGAAGACCTGTACCGAAAGCTCACCGTTAATGATGTGGACTCTGGGGATGAAGACACGTATACCTGTGATGCCACTGATGACAAGACATCCTGTAAACTGCTTGTGGAAGGTAAAACAGTGGATTGTGACAATAGTTCATTTTAAACTTAGTGCCACTGTAAATGTAAATACTTTCTCATTATATCCTCAGAAAACAAGCCATCAGTGTTCAATTCAATGAGGTGTATGCCAATCTGAAACAGTGTACTAATGGGAAATATGTGTATAATAGGTTCTTAATATGTTATCTCTCAGCTGTTCTGTAACAAGCCTGACCTACTAAATTAATTAACATTGAAGTTGAAATTTTAAGATTTTTCTTAATCTAAATGGGTAACTAAACTTTAGTGCAACCTGTTTTTAGTTTTGCTGATGTGTTGAAGTTTTATGTTGGGAATTTTCTGGCATTAAAGAAAAAAAGGGCCTTTGTGCATGTACCACAGTGTGGGGTACAGTGTATGAAGTCACAGGATGTTAATTGTCCTTTGCGTTGCTCTGGATAAATGAAAGTCTTATACTTAAATACAGTTATTTTGCATATGATGTGTGGTGTTTCCATCCTATAAAGTAAGATTTATAATTCCAAACCCATTGCTAATAGTTGGTAGCGATAATAGTTGCAAGCAGCATTAGAAAAATAAATCCCTTATATGAGCTATAGCAATAAAAATTCACATGTCAACTTGATTAAATATGGGCAAGCATATAGGCAGTCATATGTGTAATGTCATTAAACTATCACATTATATTTGAATATCATTGATGAATGTTTACACATGCTAATAGATCATGCAGATGGTTGTGCATATTTTAGCAAGTCAAGTAAACAATCAGTAGGGCTAGACCAATAAATCCTAACGGTGAATACATCAGATAGCATCAGGAGAACATGCTATAAACAAATCGTGTCTGTGGAGAATATTGATGAAGTTATATATCAGCACATGAAACACATCTCTCAATATGAAATTTAAAAAACAAACAAGCTATAAAACAGTAAAAATCTGAGGGATCCCTAATCAAGATTGTTTGCTTATATTTTGTTTTGACCTTTGAACTCTCAGATATCCTTATCAACCTTAAATTCCATCAACCCTGAAGCTACACTTGATAAGTGTGGCCTCGGGGTTGGCCTCAACCTTTAGTTCATTTCATTTACACACACAGCCCACTTTGGCTTTGTGTAGGCCGGACCAGTGAAACTCCCCTATCTGACACTGTACTGAACATTAACTACAAATTTAAGCAATGAGATAATCTTAATATAAAAAAGAAGCACAATTTCAACAGTATGTCTCAGTTTTTCTACATGATATAGAAATGCTGTAATAAATGAAATAAATCTGTCAGCATGACTTTTTGGGCTTAAAATTGTAAGTAAATGTGTAAAATTACAGAATTTCTACTGTTTAATTACTTTGTTGCCATCAGGGAGGTCTTTGTCAATTGGAAACGCTGTAAAACATATGAAAATACAATCCTTCTTTACATTTTCCAAAGTTAAACAACGGGCTGGATTGGAGTCTTCGCCATGCTGATTCTGGCCCCTGGGCTTTATGTTTGACACCCCCGCTTTAGTTGTTGTAAAGTGACTTTCATGCAAAAAATGGATGCCAGTTCTTAATTCCTGGGAAAAAATGTGAAGTATTTGCAGTTGATGAATTCTTTTCACTGAACCATTCTCTTTTTATGATCCCTTCAGAGCAGTCCATCAGCATAGTGCGGGAACTTAGTCCAGTAGAAGTCACAGAACCCTTTGCAGCTGTTTTTGAAGTGGAAATCAGTATGGAACTGGTGAAACCTCCTGTATGGACTTTGAATGGAGTTGCTCTGCAGGAGGGGCCTGATGTCGAAATGGAGAAAGAAGGCACGATGCACCGTCTCACTTTCAAAAAGACTAAAGCATCAATGACGGGAACTGTACAGTTTACAGCTGGGAAAAGCAAATCTTTAGCCCAGCTCACAGTTAAAGGTAAAAGTTTTCAGTGTTGTGTTCACACAGAAAATTCTGTATGTATACACAGAAAACTTCCATTATATTTGAGCTGAGTCTAATCAGGCATTGTTGCTCATATTCAGAGCGCCCACTTGAGATTGCAGAAGCCATTAAAGATGTTAAGGCGAAGGAGAAAAGCTCAGCCATACTCAGCTGCAAGTTCTCTGCTCCACCCAAAGAGGTTAACTGGTTCAAAGGTCGAGTACCTCTGGCAGCATCAGACAAGTACAACATCAAGCAAGATGGTACACGCGCCCAAATTACCATTCACAGGCTCACTGAGGAGGACAGTGGAGAGTACCGCTGTCAGTCTGGACCTGCTGAGACCAAAGGCACACTTACTGTTGAAGGTACGTTTTCCAACTTTAAATTGTCAAAAGACTGTATATAAAATATGGATGAAGTCACCATGACGTCAGCCACTGATTGGTGTCCCATTGTGAAGCCTCGAGCTCAGTGTTTTCACTATCACCATCCATTTTGGTTCTTTGAAACCAGATGTCAGAATCTGACTGAGAAACCGAGGACATTGCACGCTCTTTGGCTAAAGATTTTCAATAATAGTTAATATTGATATTAGTGTCATTCCAATATCATTCTCAAAAGACTTTTATCCAAGCAGAAGTCTCTTTGCAACCAATAAAATGAATGCAGCACTTCCACGTTTGCTTTTTATTTCAGATCGAGAAGCTACATCAATCTTTTATAGAGACTATTTGAATATCACAGTTCCCTTATATAAACCATAAAGCAACTCATTTGAAATATTTTGTGATTGCTCTTCAAACTGAAACTGCTGTCCCGATTTGTCTGCCTAGTGCGTGAAATCAAAATCACCAAACACTTGGCCAATACAGAAGTCGATGAAGACAGCGATGCGGTATTAACCTGTGAGATTAACTACGCTGATGAAGAAGCTCAGTGGCTTCTGAATGACAAGGTGCTCTTCACAAATGAGGTTAACACCATCGCTCACGAGGGGAAGGTTCACAAGCTGACACTGAAGAACCTAGCACCTCAAGATGGAGGAACAATCACCTTTCAAGTCCGCAAGGTCAAAGAGTCTGTCACACTCAAGGTTAAAGGTGAGAGCATTAAATGCAGTTCCAGAGTTATTTGATATTTCACAAATGAGGCTTTTATTTATCCCTCAATCATTGTTTTACTTTCTGCAGAGAAGCGCGCTGTGTTCCTCAAGTCACTAGATGATGTTATTGGAGAAGAGAAAGGCATGATCACTCTGGCGTGTGAGGCATCCAAGCCGAGAGTTTCCCCCACATGGAGAAAAGAGGGTAAAGTCTTAAAAGCTGGGCCAAAATATGAGCTCCTTCACACAGGCAAGTCTTTGGGCCTGATCATCAAGGATGTCACCAAAGACGATGCTGGGGAGTACAGCTGTGACCTTGGCACTGAGGTATCCAAGGCAAAGGTTACTGTCAGAGGTGTGTTTTTCTATAACTTTCTATATTTATTTGTACACGTTGCTTTTCGTATATACAGTTAACTTATACACAATTTGGTTTCTATACTAGAAATTGGTATTGGAATAACTAAATGGCTGAAATCAGTTGAAGTGAATGAGGGAGAGACATGTAGTTTTGAGTGCATCCTGTCTCGTGAGAGCACAGATGAGTGCTCCTGGACTGTCAGTGGCCAAGCTGTTACAAACAGAGGCCGCTTTAGCATCTCCACCAAAGGACGCAAATACATGCTCACTATTAAAGATGTCTCCCCTGCTGATGCTGGTGAGGTAGTCTTCAGTATCAAAGACTTGAGCTCCAAAGCAACATTAACAGTTGAAGGTAAGCTTGATATCAGTCTTTAAGAGGCTTTGGCAATGATTCAAATCATAAAATAAACATTTTATCCTCTTATGTTGCAGGTAAAGCTTCATCTGTATCTAAAGGACTGCAGAATATTTGTGTCGTTCAAGGGGAAGATGCTGTTTTTACTTGTGAGGTGACACAGGCTAGTTTTGCTGTAAAGTGGGCCAAGGATGGAAAAGCCATCAAAAAGAGCCAGAAATATGAGCTCAGCCAGCAAGATAGAGTCATGAAACTGACCATCCATAATGTGTCTGCTCAAGACTCTGGAGAGTACAGCTGTGAAGTTATTGGAGGTGCAACCACCAGAGCTAAGCTAGAAATCAAGGGTAAGACTCTAAGAAAACTCAAACATTGCCTTGGTCTAATTTCACATTTCAGCTTTGATGGGATACAATTATTCTACGTTTTGTTTTGATTTTCCACACATAAGCAAATAAAAAACCCCACACACATACACAAAGTATACACAAAGGTGCTTGTGGGTCAGTCCTTCTGGAGGCAGCACTTAGTGGTGGCTTTTATATTAGCTGGCAAGAGGACCTTTAAAAGGGATTTGTGATGTGATTTAATTCATCTGGAAAATATCCAAGGTAAAGGCATGTAAAGATGAAATGACAATTGTATTTATATAGCACATTTCATTACATGAAAACTTAATCTGTTTAACGTAGAAAATCAATCTACATTTTCTCCAGTATGCCAGTTCAGGTGTGTATAGGTGCAGGAATTAGTAATAATATTCCAAGTCTTAAAAAGTTGAAATATTTCCTAGACATAGAATATGTTCTGGGCTCTTTTAAAAAAAATTAAACTATAGATTAGTGGTGTAGTTTCATACCGTGGCAAACACTTTCACAGCGAAGTTTCCTTTTTGCAGAGCCAATCCATAAATTCACTAAAGCGCTAAAGGACAGTGAAGCAGACGAGAAGGGCTCTGTGACTCTGCAGTGCACAACAGAACAAATCCCATCCACGGTTGTATGGCTTAAAGGTCACACAGAGCTCAAGGCTGGGGGGCGATATGAGATGTCTCAGAAAGATGGCGTCTTAACTCTCACCATCAAACAACTGGAGGAGAACGATACTGATATCTACACTTGTGACGTGGGCACTGCCAAGAGCATGGCCAAGGTGACCGTTAAAGGTGAGAACTTTAGCATGAATGAAGGTGAGACAACATTTTGTTCTTACTTACATCTTAATACACTGCAGAAAGGTTTGAGCTAAGTTTTCTTTTAATCTTGAGATTATTATTATTTGTTTTTATAAATTGATCAGAGCGCATATGCAAACAGCTTTGGTACCAAACCAGCTGATACCATCCAAGGAGTTTACAAGCTTGTGGATTTTTATGTTTTTGAAACTGTCACGGTTCTGGATAATTTTGACCCAGCTTTTTCAGTTTCTTATATTTTGGTATATTTTTGTATTATGATTTATGTTCTGGTTCTTTAGTTGTGCTATTTTGATTTTTATTCTAGATTTAGATCAGTGTCAGTCTGCGTCCTTGTAAATTGTTTCTTGTTTCCTGTTTTACTTTGAAGGTTCGTGTCTGGTGTCAGGGTGTTCAGTTTTACCGGCCTCCTGTCTCGTTAGCCCAATCCCTCCCAGCTGTGTCTCCCTCCTGTTTTCCATTCCCTGATTACTCCCCTGTGTATATAAGCCCTGTGTTTCCTTTGTTCTCTGTCGCGTTGTTAATGTCTGCTCACCCTCTGATTTTGCTGTGTGTGCCGTTGCCTGTTAGTTTACTTTCCCTAAGTATAGTTAGCCTTCCGTTCAGTCTGCAACCCGCAATAAAGCTGTTTATTTTGAGTTCAACTTTGCCTCAGTGAGTCCTGCATTTTGGGTCCTTCCTCCCTGCCTGCCTGCACACAGCCATGACAGAAACTGCTGTGGATTTATACAGTTCTACTGTGGTTTTCTTGCAGTTTTCAGTCATTTGCAGTATTTAGGTTACTGCAAGGAATTCTTTGCTTTTGTGTTAAGTGGCGTTTATATCTTTGTCTGGTATATGTGTGTTTGAGGTATTGTCTGTACATCCACAAACTGTGAATGACATACATTAGCATGCATTGGCGTTTCTGAGTGACCATTGCCCAAATTTATTGGATTGTTCTCCTTTGCATTTAAGAATTTTAAATGTTTTTAGTGCAGTAAAGTTTGGGTTTTGCTCCTAGTTTTTAATCCACTGTTCAAAATCAGCTGCACTGTTCCAAAGACTAATGTTGGACAACTGGAGCACCTCAACTCCATCCGCCATCCTAGCTTCCCATTATTCATTCTTCTTTACAACCCAACAAAACTCAAAGTAATTTTCCATTTTATTTTAGCCCTGCCCACCACTTTTATTGAGAAGCTCAAAAACCAGGAGAAAAAAGAAGGGGAGAGTGTGACACTTCGCTGTGAGCTATCAAAACCTGCAGCGGTCGTTCAGTGGAAAAAAGACTCTGAAATTCTCAAACCAGGAGAGAAGTATGACATGAAGCAGGCAGAGGGCTCTTGTATACTTCAGATTCTGAATTTGAAGATAGAAGATAGTGGAGCGTATACATGCGTATGCGGGGACGAGAAGACATCTGCAGCCTTGAAAGTCACTGGTATGGATTGATGATGTTTTTTCCATCATAGTTTTGGAAACATTTGTGTGCGAATTTTCAAAGAGATACAATCCTGTGGGCTTGTTAAAACTGTTTGTATGATCTAATTGTGATGAGTAATGAAAACATGCTTGTGCAGCATTGCCACCAAACTTCACACAGAAGCTGGAGAGCCAGCAGGCCGAGGAGGGAGCTGACATTAGTCTGTGCTGTGAGCTCTCTAAAGCTGGAGTCCCAGTAGAGTGGAAGAAGGGAACGCAGGTCCTGAAGTCTGGAGAAAAGTACCAGATGAAGCAGAAGGCCTCTATGAATGAACTTGTGATTAAGAAGGTGGTGCCTGAAGACAGTGGAGACTACAGCTGTGTGTGTGGAGACCAGAAGACCACAGCCAGCCTTAGCATAAAGGGTAGGAAGGGGATTTTCACAGTTAGCAAAGTGTTTTTATGTTTGCATGTTACTGCAAATCAGTGTTTCTCAGAATGTTTTACGTGTATTTTTATGTTCTATGTAAAACACTGGCACTGTTTTCTAATCTGCTAATAAATGTTCAGCCAAACCAGTCACCTTCAAACTGAAGCTGGAGAGCCTGGAGGCCGAGGAGGGAGGCAGTGTTACTTTGCGCTGTGAGCTCTCTAAGGCTGGAGTCCCAGTGGAGTGGAAGAAGGGAACGCAGGTCCTGAAGTCTGGGGAGAGGTACCAGATGAAGCAGAAGGCCTCTGTGAATGAACTTGTGATAGAAAAAGTGGTGGCTGAAGACAGTGGAGACTACAGCTGTGTGTGTGGAGACCAGAAGACCACAGCTAGTCTCAATATAAAGGGTAGGAAGAGGATTTTCGCAGAGTTATTCCATATAATTTATGTCAGCATGCTGTTGGTTTCTCAGTATTTGTTATTTAATAGTTGTATTTTATTTTATGTGTATATTTATATTTTATGTCATGACATATCGCTGACTGCAAATCACCAATAAATGCTCAGCCCAACCAGTGACCTTCAAACAGAAGCTGGAGAGTCAGCAGGCCGAGGAGGGAGCTGACATTATTCTGCGATGTGAGCTCTCTAAAGCTGGAGTCCCAGTAGAGTGGAAGAAGGGAACGCAGGTCCTGAAGTCTGGAGAAAAGTACCAGATGAAGCAGAAGGCCTCTGTGAATGAACTTGTGATTAAGAAGGTGGTGCCTGAAGACAGTGGAGACTACAGCTGTGTGTGTGGAGACCAGAAGACCACAGCCAGCCTTAGCATAAAGGGTAGGAAGGGGATTTTCACAGTTAGTCAGCAAAGTGTTTTTATGTTTGCATGTTACTGCAAATCAGTGTTTCTCAGAATGTTTTATGTGTATTTTTATGTTCTATGTAAAACACTGGCACTGTTTTCTAATCTGCTAATAAATGTTCAGCCAAACCAGTCACCTTCAAACTGAGGCTGGAGAGCCTGGAGGCCGAGGAGGGAGGCAGTGTTACTTTGCGCTGTGAGCTCTCTAAGGTTGGAGTCCCAGTGGAGTGGAAGAAAGGAACGCAGGTCCTGAAGTCTGGTGAGAGGTACCAGATGAAGCAGAAGGCCTCTGTGAATGAACTTGTGATAGAAAAAGTGGTGCCTGAAGACAGTGGAGACTATAGCTGTGTGTGTGGAGACCAGAAGACCACAGCCAGGCTTAGCATAAAGGGTAAGAGAAGATGTATTTATTTATTTTTGTTTTTGTATTTCTTTTTAAATTTCAAGCTGTCACTGTTCGTCTTTTGTGTTCTGTTTTAAACCACTTTTGTCCCCCCCAAAAATATATGTCATGTTGTGGGATATAACTTACTGTTAATAAACTAATAAATGTTCAGCCCAACCAGTCACCTTCAAACTGAAGCTGGAGAGCCTGGAGGCCGAGGAGGGAGGCAGTGTTACTTTGCGCTGTGAGCTCTCTAAAGCTGGAGTCCCAGTGGAGTGGAAGAAAGGAACGCAGGTCCTGAAGTCTGGGGAGAGGTACCAGATGAAGCAGAAGGCCTCTGTGAATGAACTTGTGATAGAAAAAGTGGTGCCTGAAGACAGTGGAGACTACAGCTGTGTGTGTGGAGACCAGAAGACCACAGCTAGTCTCAATATAAAGGGTAGGATTTGTGATTCAAATCTGTATTTA
This sequence comes from Oreochromis aureus, assembly GCF_013358895.1. Classification (NCBI taxonomy): domain Eukaryota; kingdom Metazoa; phylum Chordata; class Actinopteri; order Cichliformes; family Cichlidae; genus Oreochromis; species Oreochromis aureus. Next base: position 18,806,953 of record NC_052959.1, read on the forward strand.
AAGTATATCAAATTTTCTTTGTAATACAATAACAGTTCTCACCTTTTGTTTTTTCAGACTCCTTAACTTTTTTGTCACTACACCCATTGTGTTTACATTTAAATGCAATGATAATGACTGGATTAAACTGCATGGATGATTGTCTTATATTTTATTGATTTTATCTCAACTGAAGCGCTTGTATTGTGGCACTTCTGCTTTGAAATTTCTCTGACTGTCTGTTTATTTAGTTCTTCTGTTTCTGATGGATAATGAAATGTCATTCTTGTGGGTGTTACTGTCTTTCACATTTTAGTGCATTATCAGGTTGAAACCAGTCTGCGCCTGAATTGCTTTTCTGCAGTGTTCCTGCGTTTTGACAGTCTAACTTTTTCTTGAAGATTTCGCTTTGAAATTACCAAACAAAATGGCTTCTCCTTTTTCATTTCACCTATTTCAGGCAGCGTTACTTGTTGCTGCATTTCTGTGAGTTTTGGTTGTTTTCATTGGTGGTAGTCTTGGCACTGGATCTTACATTTATGTGGGTCTATAAACCTCTCTTGTCTACAGTATTGCAGTTACTGGCTCTGTTTTATGGGGTCTAATCATTTCTGAAACTCCCTTTTGTCAGATGATAGTTTTCAATTGATATATTGAAGTACAGCGATCTGAATTAAAATTATTTCCTCTCAGCTGTGAAGCTGGCAGCTCCTCCTTCAGCTGCTACAGAATCTAAGAGGCAGGAAACCAAAGAAAAAGGTACGAAAGGATGATGGTGATGTAATAACATAACTGTCAGTGTTATGTTGCCCTGTCCAGCTTGATAATGGCCTCTGCGCTGCCATCTGCAATCCTCCTTTAAATTGTACCTGTATGCTGTGGCCTGTAAAATGCTTGATAGATATATTTGTCAGTATGCTGTTTCCTATATTTTGGCTGTATCGAATATTCCTTCTGTCTTACAATAGAGTATTTAGGTCTCTTTCCCTTAAGGCTACAATGCGTAATATTTCTATATCTATATAACATTTGTATTTCAGAATCTCTGTCTGTAGCTGCTAAAGACAAGCTCAAGAGGCAAGAGATAAATGAGATGATAGAAGGTAATTTTCAATAGTTTCGGCTTGTTTGTTGGTTTATCCTGTTTTAATTGTGCCTTTGCGGTGAATCAGTGTGTGCACTGCAGCTCCTTGTTAAAAGGAGTCAAAAATTAAGTAAATGAAGCCATTGGGGACTTTGTACCTCGGGTGTTTGGCTGCTGACCTTTGCCAAAGAGAGAAAGTTGTTGGGTCATGACTTGGCTTAAATTGTCTTGTTGCTTTCTGGTGTAATTTCTATTTAGTTTGCTTTGCTTTTTGTGGGACTGCTGGAAGATTTGGTGCTGGAAAACTGCTGTTGATTTGCACTTACTGATGTTTTGGTCTTTGTCATGTTTTTGTGGTTTGAGCTACTGTTGCAGGAAAAAAAAAAAACGGCAATATTTTCAGTCTCCACATCTGTGGATTTGTGTGGTCACTAGATTATTTTGTTGCATGGAGGCTGACTTAGTATGAAGATATGAAGCTGTCTTTGATTCCACCAGCTGTTTGTGTTTCTGCTCTTGATGAGACTTGAATTACATGTTTCTGCTGCTTTATTATGGCAAATTCAAATTATGGGACCAATGTTGTGTTCAATCATTTTAGTGGTGACATTGACAACAACTGAACAAACTCCTAAACAGGATTTTCAGGGACGTTCAAGAGAGCTTAAAGTGGGAAGTGAAGGTAATGCAGTGCGTGTTTGCATGGATTTTTCTGGACACTGCAAGAGCAGTTAGAAAATTCAGTTTCAGTCTTTAAAATGTTGTGCGCAGTCCTGTCAGTCTTTGCTTCAATGTGTGCTCATCTATATCTACTGTGAGGTGAATGGCAAAAATACATAATGAAGTTGGCTTTCGTTGTATGTTTTTATTGTGCCAGTTGCATTGTGTTCTGTGTTAAACAGAACATTTTGTTGCTCTGTGTTTGGTGACGCATTTTGTGTCGGATCGCTGAGATAATGGTCTGAGGTGTTTTTGGTTTTTGTTGTTGCTTGTAGGTTTTTTTCATTTTGAAATATTTCAGTGATTCATGTCGTCACAGATATTAACCCCCCCAATTATTTTTACCTCCACCAAGAAGGTTTTGTTTTTGGTAGCACTGGTTTGCGTGCTTCTGTGTGTGTGTGAGTCGTTAGTAAACGCAATAGCTCGAAAGGTTTTGAATGTATTCTGATAAAACTTTGTAGGGGTGTAGAGTGGAATCATGTTATCAGTCCATTGAATACTGGCTTACATCCACCCTTTAATGCCAGCTTAATCATTTATTGGTCAGTAATTGACAAAAAAAACATATCTCAGAAACTATGGCTCTCTGTGTGTGTGTGTGTGTGTGGGGTGTGTGTGTGTGGGGTGTGTATTGTCAACTTACAGAATAAGAATTTAAAATATACTCCTATTAATCTACTTCAAGATTAATCAATTGATCTCAAGGTCAAAGTGATGATAATGCCATATAGTGCTATTTAAAGCTGTTTAAACGTCTTACTATCATTGTTTTTATTGACAACATATGGGGAATGATATATGGAGATTCTAAATATCATGTTACATCTGATCTCTTCTTCAAAGTTAAATAACAATAAAATAACTGAAATAAATTTGGATACATTTTATGAAAATAATAAAAAAATGTATTCTCTTTCTTTCTTTCTTTTCTAACTACTTTGTTTGGATCGTATAAATTTAGCGAATGATACCAGTATATGGGGACTGTAAATATCACATAATAGTTTGCATTCAAATGTCGTGTCACATTTGACCTCTGACCTCACCTTTACGTGTCACATTTACCTTTATTTCAAGTTGACCCCAAGAGGTGTTATATTTTTCAAGACAATATTGTCAAGAGGACAATAATGAGCTGCCTTGATAGTTGGAAATATAATAACTATCTAATAGGATGACATTATTTTATAAGGTCAAATTATTAATGTCCAGTTATTTACTCTTACTTTATTTCAACTACCTACCCCTACGTGTTTGTGTAATCAAAGTAAACATCTGTCCTGTTGTCCTTATCTGATTTATACTGCACTGCTTATTAAAGTAGTTTTAAAAAGAACAAAGAAAACATCATGAAATTACATAAAATATAATCCTATTCCCTTAAAATAAATCGTGACTAGAGCGTGCGATGCCTTGGTGGAGGTTTGCACTCTCTAAGAACTTCTTGTTTAAAGTATTCAGTTTGCACACTTGTAAGCAGATCACATAAGAATGTGTGACATTCGTGTTTGTGTCTGTGCCTTTCTAATTCTGGCTCTTGTGTTAAAGTTATGCTAGAACTCCAGTTGTAAGGTTATTGTGTTTTATCCCAGCTGATAAGCCTTTTGCTGGAACCACGGACAAACCAGCTACGCAGAGACAGGGGACTAAAGAGCAGCTCGCAGGTACGCAAAAGATTTGACTTTTGCATTGACCAGCAGGTTTCGTGCTGTACAGTACACTTTATTGCTACATTACTCTCATTGTTAGTTTTGCTGCATGCTTGTGTTTTCGTCACATTGTTTGGCGGATTGAAATATGTTTGACTGTAGCTTGTCCGTGTGAATTTTTTTAAAGTTAGAAATCAATTTAACTAAGGTTAGGTCAATTTAAAAGCAAACAACTCGATGTTGTCTGAGTTTTTCTAAAGAACTTGAGCAGTAACAACTTTAATTTACTCTATTTTTTGATGAAATTTCTGGAAAGTTTTTTTATGCAGGTTAAAGATTTGTAGAAAAATCATTGCTTTTATGCTTTCATGTTATATATTCACTAATATTACTATAGTCAGTGATATTTGATATATTTATGATGAAGTACTGGAGACCACACACAAGGAATAGAATGACTGATCTTACTGCTTCCTAATGGATTAGTGATCTACCAGAATGGTGATCACGTTATATATTAACTACTTACTTAACGAAGTAATGGTAATTGCTTTCATTCATACAGCTTAAAGGCTGGTCTGGTGTTTCCAGAACGGCCAGAACACATTTGTGTGAAATAGGCAATTTATATTGAAATGTCACATTATTTTTTCCAACCTAGTCACCTTTTAGGTATTTTAATTTGATTAGAACCTATTTTACATACTTTGTACCGTCTGCATTTAATTGGCTTTCCGCCAGTTCTGTGACCGATAACTGGACCATAAAAGATAAAGCCCACTCGTGTCCAGTTTAATGAACAAAATGTAGTATGTAATAGGAGACTACAAACAAAGAATGATTGATCTTACTGGTCCTGAACAGACTATAGTATTAGTCATCAGGCAGAATGGGGATTTTGTCCTTTTTTATACGCTGAATACTTATTCATGAAGTAATGGTAATTTGACTCGTTCATTGATGATCACAACTAGCACATATTTTCACCTGAGCAAGGACTGAGTCACTTCATAATTATTCAGCCTGATTAATTATGAAATAATGAATTACATCATTACTTTATACACAGGTTATTGTTTTGAATATCTTTACTTCCACCTGAACACTGGGTTTAACATAATAACATGAAGTTTTTCACTACTTGCCCTCAGGAATCCTATCAGAATGGAAAGAGATTCCATAATATTGAGTTATATGGAATAATTTTGTCTGTGGCTACGCTGCTATGGAGTGTTTTTTCTAAACTGTCCTATCCCACGCACCGCAGTTTGCTTCTTGTGCTTCTCATGGTTGTGATATGTTGGCAGAAAGATTGCTGCAAAGAGGTTTGTTGCAAGACAGTTTATCTTAAATAATGGACACCAGTACTGATATAATACCAGTCTTGTCTCTCAGTCTAGTCTTAAGTCTTTTTAGTTTGTGAGACATAGTGTATGTTGTGTCTTGTGATCATGTGCCTCGGCCTGGCTTTGTAAATTCTCCTGTTAATTCTCCAATTAAATTAAAGTTTGCCTTATATTTAAAGTAATTATAATTACCTATATTGTGGTTCCATTAACCTGATGAAATATTGAAGATAAACTTAAAAAATATAAAATCTGTACTTTAGAAATGGTTCTTGCATTAATGCAGTGTTCAGTGTGTCCATATGAGGATGCTGAGTGCTGTTTGTTATCGTGTGTCAGTACTATTTTAAGATACTGCATTTCCAATCCAGTGCATGAGTCTGTGTGTTATTTAAAAAAAAATTGAAAGTTAGGAGCTTTTCCTCTATCAGTCACTGTCAGGGTTAGGAATCAAGTGTATATGGATATAAAAGCATGTTGCTTTTGATTTGTTGCATCAATTATTCTGTTGTTGAAGCTGAAATTCTAGTTAATGCAAGTCAATTAAAACCAACTAAATAAATACAATTACAGCACAGACCTCAGCAGTGACCTTGAAAGCTGAAGCTGAGAAGCAAGACACCCTAATGAAAATTGAAGGTATGTGCTGGTGTTCTTGACTACTAAAGAGTTGTCACAGGAATCTTGTATGAATGCAGGACTTACGTCTACAAATATGAAAGACGCTGAATAAATTCTCAGTTTCGAATCTTTGGTCCCGTCACGACCTTCTCAACTCCCAGCAGAGACAAAAAGGGTTAAATGGGCAACACAACAGGCGGCTGGGGGTCTGAACATTACAAAAACCTCTGTAGTTTGCAGCCCAGTTAATGTTAAGCAGAAGGATAAACACCTCAAGCTTTGAAAATCTGCAAATGCAAAGCACAATCCTTACTTAGCATCACAGAAAATAACATTAAATGTTTGAGCTTAAAATGAACTACATACTTGGATATGTTTCATATTTACTGATATTAGTCATTAAATATAAATATATTTACTTTACATTATGTGGTTTTTGGGGGGGAATTCTAAGTGCACACTTGGGCTTGTTGCATTTTGCTAAAGAACATGCTGCGGCTGCACAGGCTCAAATTTCAGGCATCGTTGAGTCTTTGTCTCATTTGTTCTTGTTGGCTGACAAGTCTAAAGTTGTGACTCATTCACTGTTGATTTTTATAGACTTTCTTCTGTATTTTACTAGTTTGTTAACAAGCTTTTTCTCTTATTCATCTGAAACATCACCATTCTTCTCGTGTTTGTTCTGCACTGTTTTTATGACTGTGAAGTCATCCCTCTGCTACAGCTGGATACCAGAGCGCTGGAATGAGATTAGTGGCACTGTGCATTCTTTATTCTCCTCGTTTTGTTTTTATTCAGCCTGATTGGCTGTTACTCACTTGTTATTACCTCTGAATACCAGATTTGTAGAATTATTTTCTTGTTCTTCTCAAACAGAAATAGTTGAGGGCTGTATTTGACAGACTTTTAAGTGCCAATTTTCGAATAGGCAGAGGTGTGCCTGCCCTGACTGCGTATCAGTGTTATTTTGTGTTTGTGCAATAGAGCAGCCATGCTGGATGCTTTTTATATTTTCTGTTTTTGTTTTTAGTAGGTTAAAAAGTATATACCAAACTGATCTGTTGTTATTAAATCCTATGGGTTACCATAATACATACCAACAGATTATTATTATTATTATTATTATCTATTTTTAATCCCAAGTTCTTCCAGTCATATTCATTCGAGACCTGGAGAGCCAAGTAGCTGAAGAGGGAGGTAGTGTTACCCTGCACTGTGAGCTATCGAAACCTGGAGTCCATGTAGAGTGGAAGAAAGGATCGGAAGTCCTGAGCTGTGGAGAAAAGTACCAGATAAAACAAAAAGGATTCTGTCATGAGCTGCACATTCTTGATTTGAGGCCTGGAGATACAGGAAGCTATTCATGCTCTTTAGAGGATACAATAAGCTCAGCATCTCTGGTTGTAAATGGTAGGATGAAGCTATCGCATGTTTTTTCTTCTTCTTCCATCAAGTCCTTCATTTGTTACTTCAATTCTCCTCTCTTCATCATCCCTGTTCCTTTTTGCATAATTACTCCATTTTCCTTTTTTTTGTCCATCAGCTCTTCCAGTTATTTTCACAAAAGAGCTGGAAAGCCGAACGGCTGATGAGGGTGACAGTGTCACCCTGAACTGTGAGCTCTCTAAACCTGGTGTTCCTTTGGAGTGGAGGAAGGGAGAACTTGGTCTTTGTCCTTGTGCAAAGTATGAAATTAGACAAAAAGGACACCTGGCTACACTAATAATCCATGATGTTGACTCAGAGGATTCTGGGAGTTACACATGTGATGCCGGTGATCGTCGTAGCACCGCACAGCTAGCTGTGAAGGGTATGCTGTTGTTTGTAGTTTAAACATAGTGGTGCCATTTTGGTTTATCTTTATTAGAATATTGCTTGAAATATCGGACTTGACCTCAGGGTTAATACTCTAAACTATAAACTAAAGTGTGTAGATTGGACTCCAACTTCTGCCGTTTACTTCTTCACATGTGCGAGCTGAAGGCTAAAACTTGACCTAAATGTATTCATTCGTTTATTTCTCCTAAAAATGTTCCCTAATTTTTTCTCACGTTTCTGCAGCCAAGCCTGTCCTTTTCAAAACCCAGCTACAGAACCTTGAAGGACAGGCAGGAGAGAGCGCCCGTCTTCGTTGTGAAATCACAAAGCCGGGAGTCAGTGTGGTCTGGAGGTGTGGTGATCGGGTGCTGGCATCCAGCAGCAAGTATCACCTGAAGCAGGAAGGGACTGTAGTTGAGCTTATCATCTACAAACTGCAAGGAACTGACTCAGGAGAGTACTCCTGTGATACAGGCAGGCAGAAGACTTCAGCTGTCCTCACTGTGAAGGGTAGGATCTTTTTCTATTTAAGACTCCTCCTCCCATGCACTGTCTTGAGCTGGAGCCCAGTCATCCTTCATTTCCAACATCACTCCCTCTTATTGACCATCTTCTCACAGAGCAACACTTGAGCATGAAGTGCTTTCATTGTTCAAGAAAACGTGCTCATCTCATATTCATTAGCACCTCACTCTTTTGCGCACTTCTTGTTATTTGTACGCACTTTTCTCTTGGGCTCAATCACTGATTTCACCATTTGAGCCTTTCACATTTCTGTCTTCACAAATATTAACAAACACTACTCTGTTTTCTTCACTTGGCACTGGTAATTGTAGCTCAGCAGAAATCTTCATAAATGATCAACTTGAACTTCACCAAACGTTGTGTGCTTCTAAACTGTATTTGTCAAACAGAGGTCGAGGTTAAAATACTGAAATTCTTGGAGAGCTGCGTTGTGTACGAGGGTGAAGATGTCTGCTTCGAGTGTCTGGTTTCTCATGAGGAGGCACCACTAGCACTGTGGAAACTCCAGGATGTCCCTCTGCAGAATAATGAAATGAACCTGATCAAGGCTGAGGGTCGGCTGCACAGCCTCACACTCAGAGGCGTCACTACAGCTGATTCAGGGACAGTAACTTTCACTGTGGGAAACCACACTTCCACAGCTTCTCTGACAGTCAGAGGTAAGGGAATTGTAGGCAATGTATTCCTTGGGAACATCTTCCAGTTTGCTTCTACAATAATTTTGGGATTATCTTCTGCTCATTTGCTCTCAGTCTTCTTGTTTTTGGATACTTTCCCTCTATTTTTTCAGAAGTTCTAAAAAGCAACAACTGTCTTGTTATCTTTTCATCTTCCTATGGCATCTAAAGAAAATTCTCACTTTCCATTACATTTCTATTTCCAGAGTACATGCATGTTTACCTTACTTTCCATTGAACTTGGAACTAATAAAACTCTTTTACTTTTCATTTTAGCACTAAAATTACATATTGGTCTTGTTGATCAATGTGTTTTCATCCAGTACGTTTTTATATATCACCGAATGCTGTTATAACTGTAACTTTCACTTTTCTTCAGTTAAGCTGAAGCTGGAAGTGTTGAGTCTTTGACTTGTTCATGTTTGGGGTTACTTGGATTAAGGATTTAAGACATGCACCACCAACAGCAAAACTGTTCTGATTGTGGAGTTTTTTCTGATTAGTTGTATTTGTGACTTTCTTTAAACTTATGAATGGGTGGATTGTAGCTCTCCTTGGAGCACATTGATTGATTGTATGTAAATTTTGGAAGGACTGTGCAGCCTCGCTGTGGATTATAGTGTTTTCTGGTGCCAGTGTTCACTTTCTAAAGTTTTGAAGTCTGTCATCGTAATGAAATTGGTCTCTCTGGCAGCTGCACCTGTAGTATTCAAGGAGGAGCTGAAAAGTCAAGAGGCCAAAGAAGGAGGCGAAGCCTCTCTGTCCTGTGAGGTATCAAGCCCTGATCACAAGGTGACCTGGTGGAAGGGCTCAACTCTTCTCACACAGGGAGAGAAATACACCATGGAGCAAAGAGCAACCACTCACTTTCTGATCATACACAAGCTGATCATGGAGGATGGTGGGGAATATACCTGTGATACTGGAGACCAGAAAAGCACTGCTACCCTGACTGTAAAAGGTAACAGAGCACATCTTCATCTATCATCTGTCTGTGTCTCTCATCTCCTCTCCTCTTGTCTTCATCCTTCCTGAAGTTCATATTCACTCCATTATCAAGTACTGGACAAAAGTGTATCCTCTACTCGCAACTAATTCTCTTGGATTCACAGATTTAGAGAGTCCAGTGTCCTACTATGGAATTCAATTTAAATTTTCCTGCTTTACTGGAATTTATCTGATTTTATTTATATGTATTGTTGATAGTTTAGTAGCTCTAGGGTGTTAAAAAACATCACTAGATCCTTGTTTCTTAGATTGGGGAATGACGTGTTGAGTGAGCATATGCCCTCATAGTCATGATGTGTGGAAGCTCTGCACAGAACTGATCTCTCATCATCCCATTCACCCTCAGAGCATGTGCGAATCATTCGAGAACTCTGCGACATTACTGTGACCACTGGGAAAGATGCCGTCTTTGAGGTTGAGCTGTCACACTCTGGTGTCACCAATGGGGAATGGTGGCTTTCAGACAACCTGCTTCAAAATAATGATCTGAATCAAATGAGCATTATAGGGAGAGTGCACCGCTTGGTCCTCAAGATGGTAACCACAGACGAATCTGGAGATGTTGCCTTTGTGGTGGGAGAAGAGAAGAGTGTGGCCTGTCTTCTGGTGGAGGAGAAACCCAAAGGTAAAGGAGATGAGATGGTCATTAGAGTTTTCACCCTCAGAGCCATCTTCATCAAAAACCACAAATTATTATTATTCTTTTTCAAATCCACTGGCATTTTACATTTTTTGTATTTTCATTAAATATATTTTATAGTATCTATTAATTTTAAAGGGCTAATAGAGGTACTTTAGCTCAACAAAGTAATACTACTGTAAACTGTATATTTTAAAACTGGGTAGTTTCAGATATCTAATGCAGTTCTGCATCATAGTTATTATTGTGACTGTATTTCACATTTGGTGAGGTAATACATTTCTTACATTAGTCTTTGGTGCCCAGCCGTTAAATTCTGTATGTAATTTTCATCCCTGTGTTTGTTATATTAGTCTGGCTAGACATGGATTTAAAGTAAAATTGACTGCTTGCTAGAAACACACAAACACAAGACAGTAATTCTACTTTTTTTTTAATTGTCATATTATTTTATGTATAATTTGTGTTATAGTAGTTCACAGAAATCAAGAATGAAAGCATAATGCCAGTGCAGAACGGAAAAGGTTGCATATAAATGCTACTTGTCCTGTATTTGCAGTGCTAATATTAGAGAAGCCACACAACACTATTGCATTAGAAGGTGAAACAGTCACTTTGGCCTGCACCATCTCTGACCCCAGTGGTAAGGTTACCTGGATCAAAAACAATGTGGCCCTCCAAGCGGGTCTCAAGTATGACCTGAAGAAGAATGAAGCATTTCATCAGCTTCGTATTCACAACCTGGTGGCTGAGGACGCCGGAACGTATACCTGCGACACTGGGGATGCACAGTGTGATGTCACGCTGACTGTGGAAGGTAAAAACATTGGATTGAAATGGACAACTAAAATATTCTTGAACTTCCACCTCCTTCAACCACCCAGTATAGTCTGAAGCCCTCAGGGATGTTTCTCTCATCTTCTCCACTATTTGACATCGAACTTGCCATCTCAATATGTTATATCAACCTTTCCTACTTTAAACTCTCACCAGGTGCCCCAGTCTTCTTCCAGACAGAGCTCAAGAACCAGGATGCCATAGAGGGCGATGATATTACTCTGCACTGTGAGCTCTCTAAGCCAGGTGTTTGTGTTGAGTGGAGGAAAGGAGGAATAGTCCTCCGGCCTGGTAAGAAGTATGAGATGAGACAGTCAGGGTGTATTCAAGAGCTCTGTATATGGAATCTGGAGCCTGATGACAGTGGCTACTACACCTGCGATGCAGGAGACCAGCTCACTACAGCTTCTTTAGCAGTGCAAGGTAGCCTCCCATTCAGTACTGTTGCAGTTTTTCTTAATTGTGAAACTTCTGTCTGTCTCATACGTTGTGTGTTTTTTGTTTAGAGTTGGCATTATGATGATTATGAGTACATTTAAGGCTCAATGTATTCGTATCTTCCACTCAACAGCAAAAGAAGTCTTCATTGTTTCTGGCCTTAAGTCCACCGATGTTTTTGTTGGCGAATGGGCAACTTTCTCCTGCCAGCTCTCTGGTAAAGCCCACGGCAAGGTGCAGTGGTGGCTGGATGGCAGCTTGTTGGAGAACAGCCCCTTTAGTGAGATAGGGCTGGCCCAGGGCCACATCCACACCCTAACCTTAAAGAACCTGGCCACAGATGACTCTGGCACTGTCACCTTCAAAGCTGGCAGTTTAACATCAACAGCCAAGCTCTTGGTCAAAGGTACCATAAAAATGTTAACTGCAGACTGAGATAAGCTTTTTCCCAGAGACTGAGATAAAGCAGTCTCTTTTAGTCTTATACAATCTCTAAGGATCCTGCAGTATTTTAATTACACTTTTAAAATCTTAATGGGTTGCAGTCAATTTTCCTACTTCAGTATTTCTTATTATTTTGAATTAAATAGTAGAAGCAGGAACTAATATATTTGTTTTCTATTTAATAACTGGCATTTACTACAAAAATGTGCCATTCTTTGTGAAGAATATGGGGTTATATACTATGAAATATAATCATATTTCATATATAATCATATTTTTACTGCAGGGTTCCATCCATCTATTTGACATATTAGTGCTCCATCATGCATGAGCAGTAGGAGTTTGCATTTCATTAATAATAAGAAGTCATGTTTTATGCAATATGCTTTGATATAATCTCAAAAATTCAACTGGGTGCAGCACCACAGTAAAGTTTTAGTAACCTTTTCCACTCAATGAGCTAGTATTAAAAATGCTGCTCTTCTTTTGAATGTAGGGCTGCTGAAATGATGAAAAATAATAATCACGGTTATGTTTCTCACTTTGGAACACAATCAGATTTACTAATTTTGTGGAGCATTGTTATACCTTAAAAAGTACTTTCTGATACATCATCATTGACGTGTAAACAATGAGTGTAATTACACAAAAGTGAAAAGGACAACTAGAGAGCAACTTGCAATGGGATCACACAAGCCCCCACACATGGTCTGACTAAATCTAGCAACGTTGTGACACAGTTTTGTTGATAAAATCCTTTACAAACAGATATCTAAACACCAGTTTTCTAATGATGCTAGCTTTATATTGTTCACATTCAAGCTACAGTAGACAGACGTCACTTTGAGCCTGGTGCAAAACAGAACACAAAATGATTGATTCAGAGTGACGCTCTGGTCTAAAACCTCTACCAAGGAGTTAATGTTTTTAGAGGCATTAGTGTGCATGTGTGTTTCCTTAAAGGTCAGTAGATCAATCTGAGGGTTAAAGTGACAATAATGATATATATGGAGGTATTTAAAACTGTTTCTTACTGCCATCATTTGTATTGTCAGCATATGGGCATGTGTGTGGGGATTCTAAGTTTGCATTGAGTTCTTCTTCAAGATAAAATAATGTCGAAACTTAATAATGATAATAGTGTCTTTTATCTTTAAAAGTATGCTTTAAATTTTACTGCCTTTGTATTGACAACATTTGGGAAATAATACTGGTATACAACATTTTAAATACAACATTATAGTTTGCATCCAAATATTATCTGAAATTTGAAAAATAATTCTCAAAATGTTATCAAGTGTGTTAAAATGATTTTAACAAGGGAGGTGTCCAAAAGTACTTTTAGAAAGAGCAAAGAAAACAAAATGAATATATACAAAATACAGTACTACTCTCTTGAAAAGTAAATATTGCCCAGGTTTGGACTCTCGGAGTGCTTCTTATTAATTTAGTCTTCATTGTGAGTCCCTTGTGGTTTAGTCAGTCTAGCTATCAGGCTAGCTGACCTTTTGGCTAGTGGGTGGTGTTTCTGGTCCACATCCTGTGACTTTTTGTGTTTGATTTTCCTGCTTTAACATCTTGCCGGTTTGTGCTTTTTTTCATGCTGAATTTAAGGTTATATGCCCAGATTCAAGCTTTAATTAAACTCTTATCTATACAGTATACTATTATCCATATTCTGACTGCAAATGTTGTAGCCAAACAGCTATTAAAGTTGTAAGCAGCTCCTTTTAACCATGCCTTCAACAACGGGGAAGGGAAGACCAATTAATACAAGAATGCTGAAAACAAGCATCATCAATCTGGGATTTCTTCATTCATTTTAAGCTTTGTTTTAAGCATGATCGTGATTATTATAATGTTAACCTGCAGCCCTAACTGTAAGTATCCCTCGGTAATATAAATAACAAGCCTGTCTTATTTGATGTTTGGATTCAGTAAAAAAACAAACATACTGTAGATCTGGCCTCCGTCATGTTAAAGTTCACAGATGGTGAACCAGAATATTGAAATGCTTGAAAGAAAGTGCTGCTCCACCCATCCATACAGGCCGGCTGCTCTCAAATAGTCATGCTCTATTCATCTCCTCTGTCCCATCCTACCAAACCCTTCTTCTAACCTTCCAGCATTAAAATCTCTAACTCTTGTATATACACCTTGAGTTTGGCATTTCTATCTACCTATCACTCCCTTCTTCTCTATGAGCTGCCAGTAAGTCTTGACCCTTGGTTGTGAACTTTGACTGTTGGACTTTTTGACCCCCTGAGAGCTTATGTAGTTTAAGCATTGGATGATTGAAAATACATAAAAAAATATACATAGAGTATTGGTAACTTACAATCAGTAATTCCAAAATAATATCACTCACATATTTACACTTAGACATGCTTTTGGGGGTTATAAAAGCTCTTATGTCAGTCGGCATGGCCCGCTTTTATCCTTACATCTCATGGCCAGGATTTGATCCTATGATCCCCTGACCCCAACCTCAGATCCCACAGTTGAAGTGGTGAGCAAGATGGAGGACCTCCGGGTGGTTGAAAACCAGCCGGCTGAGTTCATCTGCCAGTACTCAAGACCAGTGAAGGCTCAGTGGAAGAAAGATGGGCAGCCTTTGCAGCCTGATGGCCGAAGGGTGGTAGTGGAGCAGGACTGGAATGTGGCTCGCTTGTACATTAGCCATGTGTCTGCTGAGGACAGGGGCACGTACTCCTGTGAGGCAGAGGGGACCTGCGTGGTCGCTTCACTTCATGTGGAAGGTGAGCTTCCCTCCACATGGAAAGAGCACCAGGCTTTAGGGGATCTTCTCTGCTTCTACCTACAAAAACGTCTTTGGAAAAAAAAAAAAAAACAGGTCTTTTACTGATCATCACAGCATTTTTGCTCTTGGTTGACAAAAGCTTAACTATTTTACTTTTGTCTTTGAGAACTGCAGTCCTTTTATAATCTATTATAATTAAGTTACCATGGTTTCTTGCTTTCTACAGCCAAACCCATTACCATTGTTCAGGGCCTGGAGAATGTGGAGACTTTTGATGGAGGCGAAGCGCTCTTTGAGTGTGCCCTGTCTCGTCCTGAGAGCAAAAACTGCCAGTGGCTCTTTGATGGCAAACCACTGAAAGAATCCCCTAATGCTGAGGTTGTATCATTCGAGAGCGGTCGTCGCCATCTGCTCCTGCTGAAAGAGCTGCGTGTCAAAGACAGTTGCACGGTGACTTTCAGAGCTGGCACAGCTTCCACATCTGCTCAGCTCACTGTTAAAGGTAAGTCATCAAAATGAAGACTGTACAACGGTGAAGCTGTAGTAATATTATAATCTTGACTTTAGTCAGTTGCGAATTAAGAAATTTTGTGGATTTTTCCCATGTAAGGTTGGCAGTTGGCCATTGTGAAGGGTTTGGAGGACAGAGTGGCTGCAGTGGGGGAGAAAGTCGAGTTCTGTGTTGAGCTCACGGAGGTGGTCCCTACGACAGAAGTGGTCTGGTATGCTAATGGAGTTGAGCTGAAGCCCAGTGACCTCTGGGCTATGAGGGCCGATGGTCGGTCTTACCGCCTTGTCCTGAGACAGGCGCCTCTTTTGCCCCAGCAGGAAATTACATTTGCTGCCAGAGATGCTATCTCTCTGGCCAAGCTCACCATCATCAGTAAGTGTTTAATGAATAACATGCCTAAGATCACTTTTAAACAGCTGTAATTATGTGTTTTTAATCTTCCAGTTAGGTGCTTTTTATGTTTTTTAGATTGCAAATGTTACAGTAAATGATACATAAATCATAAATTCAGTCTGGTAACCATATCTCTGTAAGGTATTAGACTATCTCTCTGCATATTTATTTATTTCAGTTATGTAAACTGTCATGTCTATGAAAAGATTAACAAATATCTCTTTAAACCTGTACGTAGAGTTTACTCCAATTTTTTGTAATTCTGAGTTTCGACCAGGGAGCGCAGAACCAGAATTTACATTTTGGACAATTCAGGGTATAGTAGGAAGCTAAGGTAATACAAATCTTTTGAAGAACTATGGAGCAGGTATGGCATACCATCAAAGCTTTTTCTTAATACCTCCAACTGTGAAGTTTTATATTAACTAGGCAGTTCAGTAGTTTGAAGCTCTCTTCTTTATCCACCACTGAAGATTTCACTTTGAAATTTGTACAGTCTAGTGGCCTGGTGTCCGTCTTAAACAACACGTTTGCTAGTAGGTACAATGTGTCATTTCATAACATACTACATGCCACTAGTATGGAGAACGGATTTCAAATATTATTTACACAAGAAACAATGGTCAGAAGTGTGGTCTTAAGTAAATGGCCTGGTAAATGGCCTGCATTTGTATAGCACTTTACTCAGTCCCTAAGGACCCCAAAGCGCTTTACACTACATTCAGTCAATTCACCCATTCACGCACACATTCACACACTGGCAATGGCAAGCTACGCTGTAGCCACAGCTGCCCTGGGGCGCACTGACAGAGGCGAGGCTGCCGGACACTGGCGCCACCGGGCCCTCTGACCACCACCAGTTCCAACACAAACTAGATATTCCAAATTAAGGCAATATAAATGGATAAATAGGCAATGCATGGCTCCAACAAGGCTGCACAGTCTTAACACTAATACTTTCAACACTTGCATTAAATGTAAGAATCTCTGTTCCCACTGTATGCGGGAATGCCTTCTGATTCAATCTTTTTGAAGAAGGCTGCTGGAAATATGTAACCAAATTTCTGAGTAATAGATTCCTCTTAATTCTAATTTATGCTTAGTGAATATTTACCCCAGACAGTGCTGTGATCTCTAAGAATATCAGGTCTTTACTTACCTTCTGCTTTTTGGAAGCCAAACAGCATAGAGCTTTCTCTTTGAAGAAGCAGCAAACCTGTGCAAATTTACAGCGGCCTAAGCGAAAGACATTCTTTAGAAAAGATAAGCTACCTGACAAAAAACATGGAAAGTTCTGGAGCATTTGGAACACCTTCCATATAACTTTCATAACAGATTAACACTGTAGAGTATTTGGATTTTAATTTGTGCTCATAAATATATCCAATGGCTGTTTTTCTTTTTCCCTTCCCCATAGCTGTGCCTGATCCTCCAGAGGATCCGGAGGTCCTCAGTAAGACAAAAAAGTCTGTTACCCTCTCTTGGTTCACACCTTTGCATGACGGAGGAAGTCCCATTCTGGGCTACAGAGTGGAGATCCGAATGGTAGACAGTGCCCTCTGGCTTCCATGTCATTCTGAGCCTGTGCGTAACACCGAATTTGTGGTTGAAAATCTCAGTCCAGGCAGTGCCTACAGGTTTAGAGTGGCAGCCATCAACAGAGCAGGGATAGGGGAGCCTGTTGAGCTGCCTCACACTGTTCAGCTTGGTGAGTGAATGTACGCTTCACTTAACACAACTATCTGCTTTTTTCTGTGATGTTGTGTTTATAATTGCAATTGCAGTTCATGTTTTATGTCACATGGTGATATGAGATCGAGCTTTATGCAACTGCAACATTCTAGCCAAAGATGTAATGCTAGAAACCAAGGAATTTAGATATTTTATAAACTTTAATATCATTTGTTTTTCCTCTCTTCTTGTAACACAGAAGCACCTCCTCCGCCACCGATTACCCCAGGTAGGTCACTGTACACTGTATATGTGGTACTTTTTGTATTTCTCCACAAGCTCTGCTGTAGCCCTAATGTAGCCCTGCACATAAATGTTAAAAGTTTTTAAGCACCAATTAAACGGGCGTGGTGCTGTATGGACCCTAACTGTAACTCCATTGTGGATGTGTAGATGCAAAACAGGAAGCGACTGAGGTACTGGGACAGCCCAGTCTTCCTCCTGAGGCTGCTGAAGAAGGTGATCTCCATGAACTTTGGGAAGCATCAGCCAAGAAACGACGCATGAGTCGGGAGCCAACTCTGGACTCCATCTCTGAACAACCAGAGGAGGACGGCAAAAGTGGTCGGAGCAAATTAGACCAGAATCAGCTTCCACAATCTGAGAAAGTGGAAGTCAAATCAGCAGAGAAGGAGCAGGCCATTGTGTCAAAGCAGCAGACAGAAACCAGCCTGTGCACCAGCTCTGAGGATGAGTCTGTTTCTGGGCGTTCAACACTTGTTTCCTACCTCAAAAAGAGCAGCAAGACTACTGAGACAGTGACAAAGGAAGCAGATACTCTAGCCGCTGAGAGATTCTTCGCACATTTCCAAATGTCAGAGCAGAAAACTGTGCAGCAGACAGAAGTGAAAACAACTGTAGTTCAGCAAACACAAGAAAAACACGTGTCTACAGAGGAAACTAGCATCATGGAGATCAGTAAAGAGGATGACCCTGAGCTCAGAGAAGCTGCTGTTAAAATTCAAGCTGCCTTCAAGGGCTACAAGGCCCGCAAGGACATGCGTCCTGTTTTTAAAGAAGTCTTCAAAGACCAGACTAAAGAACCTAATGGCACCATACATCTGGAATGTGTGACAGAAGGTAAACCTGATAAGGTCCGCTGGCTGAAAGATGGAGAACCACTGACGGATGGCAAGCATCATCATATTGATATCTATAATGATGGCACCTGCTCACTGGTCATTACTGCAATCACCACCAAGGACACTGGAGTTTACACTTGTGAAGCCACTAACAAGTTTGGGGTAGCTTCTCACAGTGGTAAGGTGACTGTGGGAACGGTAAGAGAATCATCGGGCCGACGGCCGCTTACTGTAGGTTACAGTGCTGACAGTGAGCCTGAGAGCTCCTCCGGAAGTGAGATGGATGAGTCGCTGAGACAGGCAAGCAGACGCCTCCGGCGCCTGTTGCGCACGCGTCTCCCACCAGATGTTGAGGAAGAACCATTTGTCAGTGCAGATGAAGGAGACTTGCGAGCCCCAGACCCACAATCTTACCGTGAAGATGACAATTATATCTACATTCGTTTTGATTCACGGACAGAAGCTGAAGTTGCCTCTACGAGATTTCAGGAGATGTTTACAGTCCATGGGGTTCCTGTGGAGACCACAATCATACCTGCAGGGTCTCACAAAGTGGAGCTGCGAATTAAAAAGATGGGCTACATACAAGATGGTACACAGACGCCCACACAAGATAGACAGCCTCCTGCTTTCACGACTGGAGCTCCAGGTAAGAAGCAGCTTGCTCTCTGTTAATTATAACTTTCTTTATTGTTACACACATTTTGTCTGGTTAGTAATGCACTAAGTTCAATACACCAAGAATAGTTTCTCTGTAAGGGGTGGGATTTTTATTTTTGCTTTCCGTTTGCTCTTGTTGCCCAGCTGCACCGGTCTTCTTAACCGAGCTACAAAGTCAGGATGTTCCAGACGGTTATCCAGTCAGCTTTGACTGTGTTGTGATTGGCAAGCCACCTCCCACTGTTCGCTGGTATAAGGATGGCAAGCTTCTGGAGGAGAATGACCATTACATGATCAATGAAGACCAGGAGGGCTGCCACCAACTTATCATCACCACTGTGTTGCCTACTGATATGGGGGTCTATCGCTGCACAGCTGAAAACAGCAGCGGCATTGCATCTACTAAAGCTGAACTCAGGGTTGACAGTAAGTGAACAGATGATACAAGAAATGCACATTTGCTTTTTAAATACCTGTGCAGGGATAACTGACTAGGCAAATTGTACAGCATTTGTACAATTTGTACAATCTTAAGTCATTAAAGTCACATCTTTAATGACTTAAAAAAGGAGAATTTGGTGCACAAATTTGAATTTATTTTGGGCACCAATTCTTGTTTTTTGAAGTCATTGAGATGTATGCTGTACATCATTCCACCCTGGAAAAAGAACAGTTCAAAGAAAGCATTAAAAGGGCAAAATTACTACAATATTCATGCCTGTATATGTATGCAAACTTCTGTATAGCTTGTTTTTTTTAAAACAGAAGACAACTTCAGACGAAGTCAGAGGAAAACTAGCATGCAGAATATGTGACATGGACCTTGAGCCTCCCCTTATATAAAGGCAGGTTTCTCACCCTGCCTTTATATTAGGGAGGGGTAAAGAAAAACACACCCACAAAACCTACAGTTATACAGATGTAGCATTTAACTGAAGCATGTTTATAAGAAGCATGAAGCTAATTTCCGAACCATAAATCAGCATCTCAGAAAAGCAGAGTCCCTTTACACCTTAAGCATTGTATAATACTATAATAAAATTCCTCCATCAGTGTCTTGCAGCTCAGATTATGACACTGCTGCTGATGCCACTGAGACGTCTTCCTATGTCAGTGCCAAAGGATACATGTCCAGGTGAATTTATTTATGTTTATTTGTTTATATGAACTAAACCTTTATATTGAGGCCTTCACATAAAGTTATAGATATACTGGAGCTGCTGTGCTTTACTCTCCTCCAACAGGGAAACTGAGACCTTTGAGTCTGTAGCTGAAGATGATCAGCTACCGCAGGTTGTGGAGGAGCTTCATGATGTTCACGTCTGTCCAGGTTCACCTATTGCAAAGATGCAGCTTAAAGTAAAGGGTAAAGTAAAGATTTATTAATCCATCCTGGTGTTCTAAAAACATTGCACATGATTTAAGAATGTTTCTAAAGTATTTGTTGTTTTCCAGGTTTCCCGAAACCCAGAATATACTGGTTTAAAGATGGCCACCCTCTACGACCTTCAGAAAGAATTCATTTCTTAGCAGAGAGAGACGTTCATGGCGTGGAGATCACGGAGGTGAAAAAAGAGGATATGGGGGAGTACTCCGTCTACATCAGCAATGCAGCCGGTTCTGCTTACTCCTCTGCCCGGATGATAGTATTGAGTATGTATACACGTGCCTGGATACAAAATACAAATCTCAAATGAAATGATGAGATACACTTTTATACATTTGCAACACTTTTTTGTAACAGGTCCCGGGGAGATTTTACCACAAGAGAAAAAGGGTAATTTAACATTTATCCTACAAACCACAGCACAAGTATATGTACTTTCAGTAGACATTTCCATATATTCAAAGTGTCACGTTATACACTTTATTCTCACAGACCCTAAAGAGCCCCTGGTGCCACCCCGCTTCATTGAAAGGTTCAGCAACAGGAAGGTGAAACAAGGAACAAGCATCACTCTGTCTGTGAAAGTAGAAGGTGCGTTACTACACTTTTCTAGATAAGAAGAAAGTCTAGATTTTAGGCTCTACCTGCCACACAGCATTATTATAAAGTCTCCATAATCACCCTTCTTCTCTCTTAGGATCTCCTACTCCCATGGTCAACTGGCTAAAGGAGGAATCTTTGGAGGATGTCCTGTGGATCAAGCCTGATACTAAAGGATACAAAATAGCAAGCTCTGGGCGCCGGCACAGTCTCATCTTGATGGACGTGGGCACAGAGTACACTGGTGCCTACACCTGCATTGCAACAAATAAAGCTGGACAGTCCATCTGCACTGCTCACCTGGAGGTGGATGAGAGTAAGGAGAATAAAGTCATCAAGATACTTTATTTTGAAATGACAGGTTAAATGAGTGTTTTCTTATATCAGAAACACTTAGCAGAGCACTTTTCAAACCACCCTTCCCCTTCTTTTTTCCCTCCTGCCCTCTCTAGCTCCTCAGCCCAAGAAAGAGACAGCGGCTTCAGAGTAAGTTATTTTTGAAACCTTTTGATTGCCTTGCACATAAAAGGATGTCTGTAGT
Organism: Oreochromis aureus; assembly: GCF_013358895.1. Classification (NCBI taxonomy): domain Eukaryota; kingdom Metazoa; phylum Chordata; class Actinopteri; order Cichliformes; family Cichlidae; genus Oreochromis; species Oreochromis aureus. The sequence continues at coordinate 18,828,408 of NC_052959.1, forward strand.
AAGTACATTTGATATAAATGTAAATACCTGACAAATTGTAATACTGAAATCCGCTCAGGGTTCTTGGGATTACAGTTAGTCCTCCACAGGAAGACACTAGCAGAGGAAAAGGTAAGACGTACTAGCTAATCATCAGGCCCAGTAATGTTTATTTTTGATAAGATATATAAATTAATCGAAATAAATGTTAAGATATTTATGGTGTTCTTTACTTTTTGCGGACCCTTAAGAGGGCAAAATGCCTTTCCTAGGTGAAGTAGGTTCAGAGGAATTCCTCATGAAACTCACCTCTCAGATCACTGAAATGGTATCGGCCAAGATCACCCAAGGTAAGTGGACCATTATAGCTCTGCATTAAATACTCAGAGACTAATGAGTTCATAGTACTTTATAAAATACAAACCTTTATGTCCATAAGGCATTTCAGAACTGGTCTATTCCGGCTTCAAGTCTGGTTTAAACCAAGATAAATGAATGATTATGCGAAAATTGGACTGTAGCTCCTTCTCAACAAGTCTCATAAACAGTTCAGATTAGGATATAGTTAAAAAAACCCCAAAAGGTTTCACCTCAATAGAACATACATTCTCAGGAGAACAAACATAAAATTATATGACTTGAACGATCACAACACCTTCAATCTCTTAAATTGCCTTGTGTCTGTAGTTGGACTAAAAATCTGCAGGTTAACTATACATATTCCCTCTGCAGTGACTGCATTTGGTAGTTACTAATGCTGAAGACTGAAGTATGGATCATAAATTATGTTGCTTACAGTGCTTTTGTTGCATTGCTCTGTTATTTTCTTGTCAGGTTTGGTTGAATTCTTTGAATTCATTCTGGCTGTTTAAGAAATGTTTAATCTGAATGCTGTAATGCTTAAATACTGAACTGCCTATCACTTTCCTTTGTTTCTGAGCACCAAACCTGACCGAGGAATGTTTCTTAGTGCCATGTTAGTGCTTGTCTAGTGCACGCTTTAGTTTATTTATGCATACTATGACATAAAATCTCCCATTCCTTCATACGGACATCATTTCCTAACCACCTTTACACCCATTAGTTTATCACTCCCACTAAATAAATACTCATCAAATGATTAATTTGTTATTCAGACAGTTTACAGAATCATGAAGTGCTCCAGTGGATGAAATCTTGGCCCAAATCTGCCAGTATGTATCCCAAGTGCATCAGCATCACAGATACTCTGCAGTTTTCCACTGAAATATTTTCTATCTATTAATAAATGACTTGATAAAACAGTTTTCCTTACATTTCCTTTTACATACAAGAAATATTTAGTTATTCATACACCCACTCTATTTCAGTGTCAGCTTAATAACAGCTTAGCCATTCCCTATTATTTCTATTAGTGCCCTCTATATCTCCTTACTCATCTTCAATGAGTTTTCTCACCCTTTCTCTTGTTACTAAAATAGTTTTTGCAATAACCTATGAAGCTTCTGTATAAGTGGAATACATGCTCACCAGCAGACATGTATGTGGAGAGCTGAGATAAAAGTGTTGCTGCCTGTTGTCATGATACTAATACAGTAATACATGTTAGAGCGTCAGAATGATTAACCACTGTGGATTTCTCCCCTCTGTTTTTGCATCGTAAAAAATATGTCGTTACTTTAGTATACAGAAAAATTCAAATTGACCAGGTAAATACAACACTGGTACACGCTAGCACACAGTTATGGTTTTAAATATGAATTTAAGCTGATGGACCTGAGTGAGTGTGGGTACTAATACCTACTGCATAGGTTTAAAGGACAGATTATACTAACGGGACATTTCCGTACGACTGACCTGTCTTCCTTTGACTTCCTCCTTACTGCTCCAGCTTCATTACGCGTACCAGGTGGTGACAGTGATGATGAGACCAAGACACCTTCTCCATCGCCTCATCACGGTCGCTCCCGTCCTCCCTCCCTCATTGCTGACTCCTCCTCTGAGTCTGATGAAGGAGATGCCAGGGGAGAGGTGAGATACAAAAAAATTCCATTAAATTCATAATGTTCATAAATATTTGGCCTTTATATCAGAATTTCATCAAGTAAACAGTGAAACCCAATGGCAGGATGCTATATAAAACAAGGAAATGAAAGTTTTAATGCAGCAGTTTTATTTGAAGAAATAAAGGGAAATTCAATTAAGTTTTTTTATACATAGACAGGTGTGAATGGTTATCTGTCTCTGTGTTAGCCTTGGGGCAGATTGGTATTGTCTCTCACCCTCTGACAGCTGGGATAGCTTCCAGTCCCCCTGCAATCCTGTCATTAATACACACACATATATTTTTTTTTTTTATAGATGTTTGATATCTATGTAGCAACAGCTGATTACAACCCCATGGTGGCGAGCAAAGATTCCATCTCTCTAAAGGAGGGACAGTATGTTGAGGTTTTGGACTCGGCTCACCCACTCAAGTGGTTAGTTCGGACCAAACCCACCAAAACGACACCATCCCGCCAAGGCTGGGTCTCACCGGCCTACCTGGACAAAAAACTCAAAGTATGTCTCAAGACAATTGCTTCCAGCTCGCCACTGCATGTTGCATGCATTGGGTAATATTTTTAATTAAAAAAATTTGTGTTACAGCTCTCTGCTGATGCTGGCGATCTTCCAGAAACGAGTGTGGAAGAGGTGTCTGAAGGAGAATACAAGAGAAAATTATTGTAAGTGAAGCATATTTGTCGTCACAAAGCAAACCAACCAAAGAACCATAACAAACTATTAATTCGTGCTTCTAGCCAACTGATCCAGGAACTGATAAACGGAGAATCAGAGTTTGTCAAGGAGGTGGAATTCTTCACCTCCCATCACCTGAAGCATGCAGACAGTTCTGATGCACCGCCTGACGTCACCAGCCAGAAAGAGGCTATTTTCAGAAACATTGATGATATCAAGTCCTTCCATAGCAAGTGAGCTCACCTCTTAAATGTTATTTTCAGCCATTGTTTAGTATAATCAGAAGTACATGTACGTGTATGCATCATTCTTATGATTTTCTTTTTAGGGCATTCCTTCCGAAGTTGAATGACTGCGACACTGATGACGACATAGCCATGTGTTTCCTGAAGAACAAGGAGGGCTTTGAGAAGTACCTTCAGTATCTTGTAGGTCAGGGCCAGGCTGAATCTGCCATCAGTGACAAGACTGTCCACAGCTTCTTTAAGGTAACAGCAGAATTGTTATTGCTATACTATGAATTACAAATGTGCCAACTGTTAAAATCTTTTTTTTTTAAAACCCCAAAAAACAGGAATATACTGACACAGCGCAGGCTAATGCAGACCCTGCAGATCCACCAGTAAGAAGCATAAATGCCTATCTCCAACAACCACTGGAGAGGATTCAGAAGTACAAGGCCTTCCTGAAGGTAATCGAGTGCATGCATACAATCATCTTAGAATAAGTTATTTACTTTTCAGTCATTTGCTTTTAGAGCCTTTAAATTATGTCCACGATCAGTATAACTTCAGTTTTGTTGAAATTTCTGCTGCAACATCTTCAGGAGCTCATTCGAAACAAAGCAAGAAATGGTCAGAACTGCTGCCTGCTGGAAGAAGCTTTTGCAATGGTGTCTGCACTCCCTCAGCGTTCTGAGAATACCCACCATGTCTCCATGATTGAGAACTATCCTGCCACCCTCGAAGTTCTTGGAGAACCAATTAGACAGGTACCACGTAGCTGCGGACTGTGCAGGGTCTTGATTAGACATAAGTGTTTGACTGTCTATATATGTTTACTCTCACCCACCAGGGGCCTTTCCAAGTGTGGGAGGGTGCGCCTGGAATTAGAACGTCCTCTAGAGGTCACCACCGTCACGTCTTCCTCTTTAAGAACTACTGCATCATCTGCAAGCCCAAGAGAGACAGCAACACTGATACACAAGCATATATTTTCAAGAACATGATGAAGGTAAGCGTTTTTAACATAATCACTCCTTTTAGTTTCATCTTTCTTTCATGGTCAGCGGCCTAAATGATGTTTGTTGGTTTCTTTATCTTGTTTCAGCTGAATAACATTGATGTGAATGAGACAGTGGAGGGTGATGACCGTGCCTTTGAGATTTGGCATGAGCGCGAGGATTCTGTGAGGAAGTACACCTTACAGGCCCGAACTGTTACCATCAAGAACTCGTGGCTGAGAGACCTCAGAGAACTGCAGCAGCGATACAGCATGCCTGCATGGAGTGAGTGGGACTCCAGCACCAGTTTTACTTTTTTCTTTACCTTTTTATTGCTTGGAATTTGTAGCACAGCATTTTATGCCAAACTATTTTCCAGGTTCCCCTGATTTTGATGAAATTCTGGCAAACTGCACAGCAGAGCTGGGCCAGACTGTTAAGTTGGCCTGCAAAGTTACTGGAGTACCCAAACCTGCGGTTACCTGGTACAAGGGTGAGGCATTTCCTCTGTGGTTTTTAGCCATGTGGAGTGACATACAAAGATTGTTTCATGAGTGGATTTGTTTACTTGTTGGGTGCAGATGGACGCGCAGTGGAGGCAGATCCTCATCACATCATCATCGAGGACCCCGATGGTTCCTGCACACTAATCCTGGACAATATGACTGCAGATGATTCTGGTCAGTACATGTGCTTTGCCACAAGTCCAGCTGGCAATGCCAGTACTCTGGGAAAGATCACAGTTCAGGGTAAGTAGCACATCATACCTATATATAGGATGATCCTAAGAGTATTCTTTTCTGCTGCTTCATTACACTTTTCTCGTGAAAAATGATGAATAGTCTAAAACATAAAACACTGTCATGTGTTTCTTTTAGTACCTCCTCGTTTTGTAAATAAAATAAGGAATGCCATCTTTGTTGCCGGTGAGGACGCTCAATTCACCTGTGTAATACAAAGCGCCCCCAAACCCAAAGTGAGGTATGGATACCTTCCTTATGTTTTCTTCTTTCCTTCATTTTGATTCAGTTTTGCAAATTTTTTTTGAACATCAACCCCGTCCTCTAATCCTGTCTCCCGTCTGCATGTGTCCCTGTTCAAGGTGGTTCAAGGATGGCAGGCTGCTGACTGACCAGCAGAAATATCAGACCTACAGTGAGCTCCGGAGTGGCGTTCTGGTTCTGGTAATCAAAAACCTGACGGAGAGAGACCTTGGACACTATGAGTGCGAGGTTGGTCTAGACTAATTCATTTCCATTTAACTGTATTAGTTTTGTGCCATTTCAGAGTGTACATAATCTCTGGGCAATCACTTAGTAAGGTTAAGACCATACAGCATTACATAGAGAGATCCAACAATTTGAAAGCCCTGTTGCAAGTAACAGTAAAATAAATACATTTAAGAGGAAGAAATCTCTGGCATGAAGAGGCTCTGGGAGGGCAGTTATAATATGTGAGACAGGGAGACTCGTGAACCTCAAGTTTTGTACACTTAATGTTAAATGATTGACAGAAGTACTCGAAATATATTAGGATCATTAAAACTATTAAGATCTATTTGTTCAGAATTTGGAGCTCTACAGTAAGAGATCTCAATACCAGAAAATATCTCAGATAATTACAAAAATAACATTTATTTATTTTTAAGGGTCAGTGAGGGGAGATTTTAATACAGGTCATGCATTTGCCTTTGTGCCTATAAAGATAGTTGATATTAATTAGCAGCAGTAAGTTAAATTTATGACTCTAAAAATATATCTGTTGGATTTCAGTTGTCGAACCGTCTGGGCAGTGCAAAGTGTGCTGCTGACTTGGTCCTCCCCTCTGCTGTGGCTCGCTCTGGTGAGCAGGCCATCACCATTGAAGGTAGCAAGTCTGGCTTTATCCATACAGTCTTACTCTTGGATGTTTTGTGGTTTTTAATGAGCAGAAAATGCTTTGAGTGCAGCTTTAGCAATGCAAAATAACCATCATGCTTTGTCCCTGTTCCTCCCACAGTTACCGAGCAGGAGACAAAAATACCAAAGAAAACCATCATCATGTAAGTATGATCAAAGTAAGATGCTGTCAGTTAGGAAAGGATGGATGTTGAAAAATCTTGGATTTTCTTAACCTAAAACTGCAGTATATTTTAATAAAATAATTTCTATATAATATATATTTTAGGAATCTTTAAGGGGGGTTCTTTTAAGAGAAAGTTCCACTGCAGTTTTTGGGTTCATGTAACCGTGTAGGTATTGCTTTTATTAGATAACATTGTGCATGTGTGTGTTTAGTATTTATAGCCTGGATGCAAAAGGAATCTATCACAAGGATAATGAAAGGGTGGGCTGTTCTCATCAGGGTGCTGTCTACTTCAACTGGCAGCCTAATTACTGCAGCTAATACTATTCTATTATTTTTAAATCCAAGACTCCAAGCAAGGTTGATTTTATTTACATAGGCCTAATGCACTTCTTATTCCAGTGAGGAGACTATAACCACCGTGGTGAAGAATCCTCGAATGAGAAGACACAGATCACCCGGCTTGACTCTTGCTGGTGTCCACCGCTCTGAGACTTCCACCCCCGAGCCTCCTACAACCAGGACAAGGAGGATGCCCACTCCAAGAAAGACCACTATCCCAACTCTCTATGTTACTGATCCCCAGGGGGCGGAAGCCAGGGGAATAGAGAGCAAGCCCAGGTGGGTTGAAGTAGAAGAGGTCATCGAGTATAAGGTCAATAAGTCTCCCAGGCTGTCCAGGAGGAGAGGTATTTCACCAGCAGGGTCTGATCGTGCAGGCACTCCCTTGAGACCCAAAAGGTCTCCAGTGGAAAACCCAAATGCTAACAATTCCAACAACAAGCTTGTGGAGCAAGCACAGGCTCAGCTGCAGGGAGACATCAGCAGCCAGCCGCTCTCCTGGGAGGAAGAGGTGACTGACGCTCCATCTGGGTCTGCTTCTGGGGAGCCGCACGAGCTCTCTTCTGTCCTTGCTACAGCTGGAGAAGATGACGACGACCTGGATGATCAACAAACTGTAATTTTTGAACCTGATGACGAGGAGGATACATCTGCAAGAAAGCAAGAGCCTGTGTTCCTAAAACAAGGAGATCGTGTTTTAACCCTTGAGGACTTGGAGGATTACGTCCCAGAGGAAGGAGAGACTTATGGCTCCTCCCACACGCAACACGTTGATGAAAAGCCTTGTGAGATCTCTGTGCTTCAGAGAGAGATTGGCGGTTCTACAGTGGGACAGCCGGTGCTTCTCAACGTGGGCCGGCCTGATGCGGTGCCCCGGCAAAGGACTGGCTTCTTTAGTCGCTTCAGGGAGAATCTCTCCAGCAGCCTTTTCTCATCTGCTGTCCCACCGCAGGCCAGGGAGGCTCGGTCCAGGGCGGAGAGGAACGTGCCTATTCAAGTGAGCCATGCAAAGCTGGAAGTGAAACCTTCGTACTGCTCAGAGGTGCAGAGAGTTGAGGGCAGGCAGCAGAGTTTTAAAACCAAAGTGTCAACTCAGACCTATGGTTACACATCAGTTGGCAATCCTGTCACTCTTAAAATTAGAGATGACCTTTATCAGAACCAGTGAAAAGCAAACATTTAATTTGGCATCACAAACCCTCTTAGTCTTAAATAGGGACATTCACTACATATGAAAATACAGATCGTAACCTGAGCAACATTTACTGCATTTGACAAACCATTCCATTTTTAGCCTGCCAATCAGATAATAGCGTCATCCTTAGTTATTTTCTTGACAAATTGTTAGATTCTACTGTCTCTTACAGATAAGATGAGATGGAAACTATAGGGATAACTGTTTCACTGTAGGCAGGTTTCAGTCTGATGCTGTTCTGCTAAACATATACATGTTGTGTGATGTACAATATGCATGATGGGCAGAAGCTAAGAAAGGTCTGACATTTACTGATTAAAACCTTCATATCTAATTATGAGTTGAATTCTTTAAATAAAAAATACATGTTTTTGGTTATACATACAGTGATTGACAAATTTATGAGACTGCCACCCCCAGTGTAAGGTTTATGTCACAGCTCCCTAAATTAACAGTAGTGGTGATTACCAAAATCAGTTTTATGTTTCTGTGATGGTTAATCCACTGGTATGCCATATTACAGTTATTTACTCGCATGATTGTTATAATTAATTTGTGACTGCAGAGAAATCTAGTGTCTATTTTTTATTGGGCTTTATTGGGTATAAAATGCATTTTTGAGAGATAACAAATTACAATGATGTTAAACAGTGTACCTACGCTGAATGATCAGCTTTAAACCCTGGTATTAACTGATCCAGATGTAATCCTTAGTCCATTGCTACATACATGAATAGGATTTATATTTTTTCAGGTTTTACTTTTGTACCATTCAGGCCATGCTATGGCACTTTGGATTCCTGGAGCTGGAAATATTGGGAGGTAATGAGACGCGTGTTTCAAGTAAGCAACACTGAATATAAAAGTAGTGTAAACTGTGGGACTGTTGTGTTTCAGGAGCTGTTAGTTAATCAGAATTGTCTAATCAAACTGGAGAATCACAAGTCTCTACTACATTATTTTGTGGTGTTGTGAATGATTCCTTAGTGAGCAGTTTATACAAACATGACACTTGCGCAAGCAAATCATGTGGTAGGTGAACAGATGCTTGTTTCCAAGTTCCTACCATCAACTAACTGAATTTTTTACTCGACTTTTTTCGCATTTGTGTCTGCTAGTGCAGTGAAACAGCCTGTAAACTCACAGGCTGTTACAGGGATATTCCTATGCAAGTGACAAATATGTAGATGAGTGACTGCATGTATTTGCTTCTCCAAGACAGATGTGTTTCTCTAGAATAACCAGTTGTCATCTTATATTTGATTAAGTGCAGATGTTTATGCAAATTGAGCTGACAAAATTTACTACCTTTTTAGTGCAATTTAAAAGTAACTAGAGTAACTTCCTAATTAAACATGTGTGGTGTTTGTGTTGATCAAAAGGTGTCTGTTAAAAGGATGATTTTATGTAATTTTAAATCACAAACTGATTGTACTTGCTTGTACTGTACATGTGTAGTTTTGGACAAAACATGGTTGAGTACAAAGTGTTCAGTTGAATAAAGGTACTGCAAATACACCACATAATTAGCTTCTGTAGTAATTTCTTTATGTAGCACAAATTCTGCATTGTTGTATGGTAACATATTTACTGATGTTTCAACATAAAAGTCATAGTGCTGGACATGAACTGAGTACATGTTTACAACATGAACATTTCTATAACAGCTAGTTTGGTTTTAAAGAGGCCTTTGTGTATTTGTTCAGCATGATGTAACATTTGCAAAACTTGAATTTAAATGGTAGCATCAGGAACATAAAGCTCTCTGTGCAAAGGAATGAATGTTACAAGGTACAGGAATATACCGATTTAGGCATAATTGACTATCCAATCTAAAATGGAAATTTTAAAAATATTTACTGTTTTCTTAATTCTAAGCAATAAAAAAGCAAAAAATTCGCTGTCATTTTACTGTACAGCTAAAGCTGAAAACTGAAACTTACACAATATAAAGTTTTCACAAATGTACAACATTAAATAAACACGTGTTACAAAAGAATACAATGTAGTACTGTTTGTACCTCTGTGATGGGATTCAATTCTACATGAGCACAGCAGTATGGTTTTCCAGCAAACAAAGAGTGTAAGGAACCAGGACATTACCTGGCAAGTTATATAAAATAATGAAAAAAAAAGTAAAATAAAATAAAAATGGAAAGCGTTTATCAACACTGGAATAATGTTACTGTTTCAAAGGTATAGCTGACTTGTATGTATCCCCTAAATATAAAGAGTCACCACGTTTTCCTGATAGGCTTGGGCGATACCGAGTCTTTCTTACCTTCCTCACATTTCACCAGGTATACGATTACATTTGTGTAAATAAACTAAAAGCTGATGATGACAGATGACACTTCAGGTAGGAGGGTGAGAGATTATCTGACTGAATGCTTAATCTCTCCAACCCTCGCTAGCTGGCACCAGAAATATTCGTTTATGAAACTCATTAACATTATCAGAACACAACACTGTTTCACTGTTAGGTTAAGCGGCTATCTGCCAAATTAAAAATAAAATCAGCTTCCCTGATTATTTTGATCTAGACACTGAACAGTTGTGTCAGAATAAACGGCATAACTACACAACCAGAGCGTAGCAAAACACTATTCAATACAGGCAGGTGGTGCTCACTTTGAACTATTACAATCTTTAGGCGCAAATTTCTCAAAGCAAACTGTTTATCTTTAGGGAGATGAGACTAAACTCAAAATCCACCCCAACATTTGCAACAGCCATGTTTCACAGCTTGCTCAGCTCAGCTGTTAATCAGAAGCAACTGCCCTCTGACGAGTGCTGTGCGCTACAATATGACCTAAATACATCACATAAGCATAACACAAAGGAGTGTCTGTATTTTTAACAGTACAGAAAGTACTCTGTCTAAAATAGCCTGGTACCACACGATACTAAGATACTGCCCAAACCTACCTACCTACCAAATTTTGAGGGGCCGAGTGCTGGTTTTAATCTCTCACTCTGACCATCACCTGTACATTTCACTGCATCTAAGACATCAAACATCAACACAGTGTAGCTGGTTGCAAAACATGGAAAGAAAAGAAAACCCCAAACAACCCCCCTCCAAACAAACTAATCCTTGAAAAACCAGTCTGTCCAGATGATGGAATGAATTGTACTTCTGCAAAAGAATACGGTTGCACAAAGTATTTTCTGTGTGCATTAAATTGTTCCTGCTTATCATGCCAGTTGTACTTCAAGTAAGAGTTCTCGGGGTGTCTTCTCTTCAGTGTAAAAATAAAAATGTGGAAAGCACTTTGTCTGTATAAAAAAAAAAAAATTAAATAAAAATGTTCCACTTTACACCAAGTTATTTATTAGTATCTACTTCTAAACAAAAGCTGTTTGTATATCTGCTGAAGGAAATTGTCCTAGTTTCACAGACCACCATCTGAGGGAATGTACAAGAGTGGAATTGTGAGGTGGTGTTGTGAGGAGTGGCTGAACGAGGACCACGATGCTGCTGTCTCCTATGAGGACACTTTCTTGACCTTATCAATTTCCTGCAGAGAAAAAAAAAAGGTTTTATAATTAGTCAGGGAACACATCGATCTGTGGCAAGAGACTAAGAACAGACTAAGAACATGAAAGCAAGCCTATGCAACGTTTGCTGAACAGTAATCACTCTGGCTGCAAGTAGTTTCTACAGGATGTGGTTCCAATATTTTTCTTATTCATAACCTACCAGTCATCCCAGACAAAATGGCAAAACCTTTTGAGCTAACTGAATTCAGTAAAGGTTTATTCTTCATCAACTTTTAGTAACATCTTTCTGACAAACATCTAAGGTTAAATGCATTTTATACAACTCCAACTAGTACAGAGGGCTTACTATAAATTTAAAACCTCTCTGAAATGATTGGAACCTGTAATGACTGCATTCACTCTCAGACTGGGGACAGTTTGATTAGATTGCCATCCAATTCATAAAGTTAAGACAGAATTTTTGTTTCAGAGGTTACATGAGGTCCTGGTGGACTGAATGTGAGCAGTTAATATCAAATTTCTGTTTAATGTGAATTTCTTTGTATGCAGATGGCAACAGATTTGCACTTTTCACCTGTTTGTTACAGTTAATTGCAATATTGTCAACAAAAAAAATTGCATGCACTTGCTGATATGCCCCTATTCAACTGCAGACCATCTCCGTCTTATTGCTGTTTATTAATCACAGTTTTGTCATTTTGAAGACAGAGTAAATATCCCTATTTGGATGTTTAGTTTAGAATAAAATAAATTGAATAATTAAAAGTGTTCCTGGCATAACATTTAAGGTTAATGTTAAAACTTTAATTGCCAAACTTTAAATTGACAGATTGCAAAAAATAAATAAAAAGTGTGTGTTGTGAAATTGTAACTCACCTCCTTAAGAGCGTCTTTCAACTTCGCATAAGCATCGTCCAAATTATCATTGATGATTATAACATCAAACGCACCAGGTTCTTTGCCTAGAAGGAGATCCATTCATGGTCGGTTATGACATGCAGATTTGTAGTTTGTAACTTTGATCTGTTGAGAGCAAATCACAGCTACTTACTAAACTCCATCTCTATTTTGGCTGTCTGTAAACGCTTTTGGAGGCTCTCCTCCGACTCTGTTTTTCTGCCTCTTAGACGCTTTTCCTGAAACAAGAGAACAGGTTCAACCTATAGAAGCTATTCAGAAATCTCCACAGAGCAGCCAAAACCCGTTTTACCTGATCCCCGTGATGCAAATTTAACTGGTGATAACACCCACTTGTTTGGTGGCAAAAATGGGAATCTACAGACACGTGTTGTGCACACTTCAAATCTTATGTGCTTACCAGGATTTCCATGGATGGCGGCTGGATGGAAATGAACATTGGATTGAGGTCTGTCTTTTTGATGTTCTTCACACCCTGCATATCAATGTCTAATAAACAGATGAGGTTCTTGGATTGGACCTCTTGGACAGCTGCTTTACTCGTCCCATACAGGTTCCCGGAAAACTCTGCACTCTCAATAAAATCGCCATTGTCAATGCCTGCCTGCATCACATCCCGCGTAACATAATGGTAATCTGAAACCCGGGAGGAAAAAAAAGAAGAAGAAAGAAAGGACAATTGAGAAAAAAATCCAACTGTTTAATCAGGCTGCTTTCAGGTTCATTGGTTGTGAAAGAGCAGTGACATGCCGCACCTATGCCGTTCTGTTCTCCAGGTCGGGGTTTTCTTGTCGTATCTGAGAACAGATAAGACACTTCTGTCACACTCGAGTTTAAAAATCTAGAGCTGCAACACTTTGTTACTCACTTAGGGAGAAAATAAAAACTTTACTCATGACTAACAAACCTCAACAGCAAAATAATAAATATTAAAAGTAATGTGAAATTCTTTACAGGGACACAGACAGACACACTTACGTGAGATGCTGAAGCCAAAGACACCTTCATATTCCTTCATGAGCTTCTTCAGCAGAGTGCTCTTTCCCACCCCTGATGGGCCACTACACACCACGGGCCTGGGTCCAGCCATAACTGAAATAACAGCGGAAAAGAAGAGTGTGGTTTGTTATAGGAAACAAATGGGCGAGGCTGCAGAGCAAATCCGTAACCACACAATATGAGTCATCACTGGACCAACATTACTCTGTGCAGTCACAAGGGTTTTTCCTTCTTTTGTTAGTAAAAGGCAGTTAAAGAGAAGCCTCGGCGAGGTGAGGGACACACCGTAAAATACTAAGTCAGCAATGTTTAAAAAAAAAAAAAAACCCTCATGATGAGAGCAAAACAGCCCTCAGGAGAGCTAAAGCAATCAACTGGTAAGGAAGCTGTGAAGTTACCATAGTGCTGTCGAGGAACAACTACTAATTGGAGCACCCAACTCTGGTTGTGAGTGTCAGAAAGAAAAGAAAGTTATCTTAAATTTAATTAACAGATATTTCTATTTACTCAAACTACACCTTAAACAGCCTTCAAACTAAAATCTGCAAAAAGCTTGTGAGCAGTCAGAGTTCTTTGTTTCTCTACATCTCTCTTTTTCTTCCCTGTTACATCACATTTCTTTTATTACAAATTGCTTGACTATCAACCAAAAGTAAAGAATTGAGCAATGAGTCTCATGTTCCTCCTTACCCCCTTACCTCAAAACACACAGAGCTGACGCAGACAGGAAAATCAAGTCAACAGGAAGGGAACGATTGTGTGTCTGTAGATTGTGTTTAAAAGCAGACGGGTGGAGAGACGGGGAGTGGGCAGGGCCAATTTTACTGCACTAGTTTTTTTTTTTTAAGTTCCATCTTATGATTCAGTTTAAATATCTTATTACTTGCTAATGACTTGCTATAATGCAGCCATGTATGCATTTTGGTTTCAGCCCTAATGCTCAAACAACCTCTCATTAAAAGACACTCAAAGTGTCTAGAAAAAACACTGAACCTAGTAAAGAAGATAACACAGCATAATAAAAGGCATTAAGACACCAGTTTTAACTACACTACTACGTCAAGGTGAGGTGTCGGATGGGTCTGCAATTAATCCAAAAATAAGGTTTTCCGTCACTTGATTGATGCACTGAATCCCAATAAAGTCTAAGCAATCTTTTAAAATGAAAGCAAAAGTAAACTCATCTGCATGTTGGGACGCTCATGTGATCTTTTAAGAGCAGAGAATAAAATTCACATTATTATGAGCCTTCTGATTGCCAAGCAGTTGTCCTCCATCACCTTTCGAATGCTTCCCATAAACAGAATCATGGCTAATAAAAGGATGTAGGAGTTCCTTTTACAAAAACTGGATTCTTTAAACAACTTATAGGATTTTATGTTTAATATTTGATTATTTACTCCAGCAGGGCTGGCCTGTAAATCATGCAAAGCTACTCTAGCAGAGTCCAAGTATGAAATTATCAAGCTGTAAAGAGCATAGCATGCCCCCTTGAAGTAAGAACACAAGACACTAAAATAATTAACTGCAATCTAAATGTAAAACAGAACCAGCACAACATCGAAAGGCAATTTTTCCTCCCACATAAAGTCATACCCACAGAACACCTTTCCTACATAAACAGAGCAGCATGAGAGGAAATGAGAGCCATGTGAGTTTATAATCAGCACACAACATTTATTGGAAGCTGCACGGTGCCTGACTTTAACCACGTGCACTAAATTGCGTGTAATGCAATAATTTCCTGAAGTGCGATTTGAAAATCACATGCAATGTTGCATTTTGGAAGTCAAAGACAAGCGGCTCCATGTTCAGTGTGAACGTTCCAAGAAATAAAAATCTGGATATTTTTCTTTAAAGAAAGTTTATGCAGCCTCCTTTTAAGCAAATATTTCCTGATATTTTGCATATTTGGGTCTTATATGGGCTTAAAAGACATTATAATAATTTCCCTGGTCAATTTTGGCCAAAAACCCCCAAAACAAAACAAAAATGAACATGTCAATGCAAACCACCTTTAGGTGACTGCTGTTGTTTTTTGGTGCTATATATTTAAAACTGAATTGAAAAAAAAATCTAATTGATGTCTAACTGAACTTCTGTCTCTGGGAAAATGTGATTGGAAAAATCCGTTACAAAGCTTTGGTCCATCGTGTAACAATCCTGTAATACCACGCATAGGATGTTGGGTGAACAGATACAACAAACTAAACGTGGGGAAAAACAATGATGGGAGGTGTCAAATAGATTAGTGCAGCTTTTCCAAATCTCTTACTAAGTAAATACAATAAGGATAAAAGGCAGCTAAAGTTAAGTCTTATAGTCTCATGTTAAAGCTTTTATATACACTTCTGTATTGTCTCTTAGTTCAGCTTCTGTTCTGTCCAGTAACAGTCTTTCAGTTTCTGTAGGGATCCACAGATTGGTATACATTTTTTTTCAGCAGTTTTCAGACGATTATGGCACACACAATTTAACTGCTGCTTCGTTTTGTCTGTAGTATTTTCCACTACATTCATCAAAATCAGGTTTGTAACTTGGGGTAATTTGTAATTTTCGCTGATGGGCACAACAATAGATGGTTTACTTCATTTGACTGTAATAAGAAGCCTTCCCTTCATATGTACTGGGTAAGACCCAGAGTTTAGAAAAGTGTGTGTCCTGCAGACCCAGCCAAAATGTGGGACACTGTCTCAAGATGTGTGAAAGGCAGGAGAACAAAAGGTCGCCCTAACAGTATGTAACATTAAGATAACAGTTGCTTTGTTCCAATCAGGAGGACAAACAGTTCGTATCTTTTTCACATAGTGAGACCTCGTCATCTGTTTTTCATATACATTTGATGTTAATATATAGCACACAGGAACTGCGAAGTCTGTATGTTACAATCATATAAAAACTGACATTATTGTAACAAGGAGTTAAAGTTGTTGGAAGTGAAATGGGGATTTAAAATAGGCTTAAATGCACTTCTTACATTATTCCATGCCCGAATCACATTTCCCAAACCTGACTTGCTAACTATTAAACCACAGGCAACATTGCGTCAGCCATGTTAATTTAAAACACTCTAGTAAACATATGAACCATCTTCTTCTCTGTTGGGACTCCAGGAATGAATGGCACGCTCAGATATCGTGATACAACACACAATTTGGAGAGAGCAGAAAACCCCACCAAACGTCCTCATTCCTACCTGAAAATAGCCTGGAAAAATGTCTCATTATGGGGCAGGAATAGCGTTAATCCACAACTTAAAGCACCGTCTCCTGAGTGTCTTCTCCCTCCCCTGCTGTGCTCCGAGTCTTCACCGCGAGAGCTATTAAAGATACCCGTGCTGCCTACGTCATCACCACAGGCCAAAACACCAACAAGTGACGTTCATGAGCGTCGAGAATGCGCGCGATAGAATGCTGAAAAAGCACGGCTTTTAGCAACATTAGCCAAACAAATAATAACGAAGAGGCTGATATTTTAAAACTATTATTATTGTGAATGTATGTATGCTTTCAACTGGAATCAGGCAGCTTCTTCAAAAGCGGCAGTACCGACATGTGCGCGGGCTGGCAGTAATTACTATAACCCTAAAGACGCATATTAACGATTTTAAGCTAACTAGCGTTTAAACAAACTATTTCCCCTGCGCTCTGCGGAGACTTGGGGAAACTGGAAGCAGTGCCTCTAGCCAAAGGAAGCATTACCACTAAGAAGCAAGCCTCTCACCAACAGGTCCTAGTAACCATAGGGAATTTAAACTTACCACAAAAACTCCCCGGATGAGTGTTAGCTGAAGGCCTAGCCGGTCGCGCGGGTCATGTGCTAACGTGGCTACAAGTTAGCTCTTCGCGTTAACAGGACATTGTTTTTGCCTTAACTTTTAGAGATACCAGACTAAAAATGTTCGGTTCCTCGAGATCTGGAGGTGTACGGGGAGGTCAGGACCAGTTCAACTGGAATGAAGTGAAAGTCGATAAACACAGAGAAAACTATCTCGGTAAGTACAGGAGATAGTAGCCATCTGTCTGCTATCAGCAGCAACCAGATGCGGTGCTGCTCATACCGCTTTAACGGAGCTCTTAAACTACGCACACCACGGCCTCACATACAACTCTCCCATACCTTTTGTTGTCGTTTCCCTCATTACACGAAGTCTGGATGGGTCTAATGGCTCGGTTTTCGCCTTGTCTTTCAGTCTACACAAAGCAAGTCCTAGCTTTCATTGCTCCCCCCCTGAGCACAGACACGTAGTCTCTCCGTTATGTGAGCCTACACAGGTGCCAGCATGCCAAGCAAACCAACAGCAGCTAGCCTACGTAGCGGCCACCACCGATGAAAAATAAGACTCCCAAAAGTAACCCTACTTAAATTGTTCAGGAAAGTGCATTTTGAAAAAGCACTCAAGGAAAAGCATCATATTAATATTATTGTACAGTAAGGGCCTCATTATACATGATGTTAGCAGCAGATGTTAAAAATGTTTGTTTAAACACGTGGCTGTGGAGGGGAGGATGTTAACAGAAAGATTAAAAAAAGTAATTTTTCTTTTAAGTTGTACATAAAAAGGAAACTTAAAAAACGATAATACTAACAATACCAACATTTGCCATGATTAATGAATAAGTCATTTTAGTGTGGGGGCCCTAAAATCCAATAAAGTTTGTGTTTGTGCACATTGTTTTGTACACACACAATTATCGTGTGTACACAAGACATTTTTTTTAATTCACTTTACCCGCCTATACGTACTGTAAATAATTTCAAAACAAAAATGCACAATTCTTGACTGTTTGGGGAAAAAAAATGTTGAGACTATCTGTATTTCTGTAAAACAGGCTTTATTCAATGTTATGCTATGGCCCAAAACACACTCACTGTGAGCTGCCACTCCAATTAAAATTAATAGGGTTACACTGATACTGATGGCAGTATTTGCATACATTTTGGCTTACCCAAATGTTTAAACTGTGTAATAAAGAGCCAATGACTAAATAAAGATGTTTTTTGTGATTAAAAATTTTCTTGTTTTTCTAAGTCAAATTAAAAAGATGTCAGACTGTTATTTAAAGTGTCCTTATTGGCCAAAAATGTTACAAATATTGGATAATATTACTTCTAAGGTATACTATCTCCATAAGAAGGGACTGAATTTTTTTAAACTATATTGAGATGTACAGTATTTTAGGAAATAATAAATACATTTTCTCTTAATTCTTAAGAATTAAAAGGAAATTATCATACATCATATTCTGGAATCTCTATCTGTTATCTTTATCACCTGTCATCACTTCCTCTGTTTCCAGGTAACTCGTTGATGGCACCAGTAGGGCGATGGCAAAAAGGCAAAGATCTGACATGGTATGCAAAGGACAAAAAAGGTGGTGCACCTTTGTCCAGGGAGGAGGAACTTGCTGCTGTCAAGGCAGCAGAGGAAGAAGCGTTGATGGCTGCACTGTATGTACAACTTCCCATAAAAGAGATAAAACTGGAAGTTTAAACTGACCAGTTTAGTAATGTCTAATTTTCCATTATCAATTTAGAGGGCACAAGAATATAAAGAGACAACCGACTGGTCTGACCAAAGAGGTGTGTGACTTAAATTATGAAAGCTTTTTAAAAAAAATAATCTGCTATTGTTCAAAAGCTTAGTGATGTGAATTTTTATTTGACTTTCTATGACAGGACCTTGTAGAGGTTTGCAGGAGGGACGAGGCTGATGGCGATGAGAGAAATGTTGACCGTGTTTCTGGTTTGGGAAGCTCCAGGTGACTTCTTTTTATGTTTGTTTTTTCCACATGAAACAGTGATGTTTAAAGGTGCTTTATTTTTGGAGTAAAATAAATAAATATAGAAAAGCAACAAAATAAAAATAAATGAACATTTGTTAAAAGGACAGCATGCATCACTAAGGTGAAGGTAGAACCTGAAGGTGAAGGTAGTTTTAATCTTTATCAGGGAGTCTTGTTTTAAATCAGTCATACACTCACTGGTCACTTTATTAGGTACCCACTAGCTAGTTCGTTGGGGGTTATTAGGGTTCAACGTCATTTTGCCTTCAGAAATGCTTTAGTTCTTCGTGCTATAGCTTCAGCAAGATGCTGGAAACATTCCTCAGAGATTTTGGTCTATATTGGCATGATAGTATCTCACTGGATATCTTACGTTTTAAGTTTAAAAAAAAAACAAAAAACTATTCTCTGTAAACGCTAGAGATTGTTGTGTTGGAAAATCCCAGTATATCAGGAGTTTCTAAAAACCTCATACCAGTCCCTCTGGGACCAACACCCATGCCATGCTCAGTGTCTTTTCTTCGCCATTCTGATGCTCAGTTTGAATTTCAGCATGTTTTCTTAAACATGTCTACACATCTAAATGCACTGAGTTGCTGCCTTGTGACAGGTTGATTAGATATTTGTGTTATTGAGCAGTTGAATGGGTGTACCTAGCAAAGTGGCCAGTTAGTGTATTTGATAATTCAGCAAAAATTTAAACTGTCATCATGGAAAAAGTGGTGTCAAAAGAGCTTCTTTTCTCAATGTTTTGATTCTAAAGTGTCTTATTGTGTTTTCAATGTTTCCCTCTGCAGTGCAGGGTCACGGAGAATGATCCTGTCCCAAAAAGAAAAGGAGGTTGCTAAAATGGGCTTGCCGGTTTTTACAGTAAGATTGTGTTATTACCTTTTTTGGGGTAGTGGTGCTTAGACATTACTCTGCTTTGAGGCATTTTACACTCTGTGCAAAAATTAAGAAATGCTTTTTGTCCAGCACGTCAGGACTGAAGGTCATGCAGAAGCTTCAGCAACAAAAACAAATGAGAGTGCAGTAAAACAGGAGGAGGAACAGAGGTGAGACTGGATAATTACTACTTGTAAAATGTTTCAGAAACACAAACTTTTAGATTTATTGGACAAAATCTGACACTGTTTCCAGTTTCTTAATTTTTTTTTTTAATAATAGCCGGTGAACAAATGAATGAGAATGCATAAATAATAATAATAATACTACTGATAGTAATACATTTGAAATAAAAAAAAAAAAAAGTAATTTCTTGAAATGTCATCTTCACTACTTTCTTTCCCCTCTCTGAAGGCATGACAGTAATAAGAAAAAGAAAGAAAAAAAGAACAAAAAGGAAAAAAAGAAAAAGGAAAAAAAGAAAAAACGAAAAAGGAGAGACTCATCCTCCTCCGATTCTGAGGACAACAGGAAGAGGTTGGTTTATTTCTGCATTTAACGTTCAAACATTATTCAGCGTGAGTCTGGACCAAACTCAAAATATGTTTTTAAAATCATGTTTTTAAAGACGGGGGGTGTGGAGGTAGATCAATCCCTGGCTGCTCCCACTTCTAATTGGAAGTATCTTTGGGCTAAGAACCCCAATCTGCCCCCAATGCTTCCATCGGAATGTGAACGTGTGGATATTAGGTTTAAAGTGCTTAGGCATTAAAAAAAAAGCACTTCCTCAAGTAGGTGTGTGAATGGGTGAACGAGGCTTACATTAAGAAAGCACTTTGAGTGCTCAAATTGAGTAAAAAGTGGTAAAT
Source organism: Oreochromis aureus (assembly GCF_013358895.1). NCBI lineage: Eukaryota > Metazoa > Chordata > Actinopteri > Cichliformes > Cichlidae > Oreochromis > Oreochromis aureus. Next base: position 18,848,889 of record NC_052959.1, read on the forward strand.
GGCACTTACTTATTAAAAGAATAACTCTATATTCATCTTGCATAAAAAAAGATCTGTGGTTTCAGGCCAGGATGAGACGAAACCCAGCAGAGAAGGATCACAAGCTAGTGTCCTAAGCCTGGATATGCGAGGGTTGTGATAGGAATGGTGTAAAAATCATCTGGGGCTGCAACGATTCACTGAGTAATTGTTGTGGGTCAGTTTTGGATCCATTATTATTTTCTTTTTATATTCTTCCTTTAGCTGGGATTATTTCTTGTAATTTCTATGCTGATGACATTCAGCTGCATATGTCCTTTAAGCCTCACCAGCCGGATAGGCTGTCCACCCTAGTCCAGTGTTTAACTCAAATCTCTGATTGGCTTTCTAACAATTACCTTGTTTTAAACAAAAATAAAACCGAGGCCGTGATTGTAGCTCCTTCTGAACTACATTCTAAAATCAGTCAGGTTCTTGCCTCTTTCTGTCCTTCTGCCAAGTCAAATATTCGAAATCTTGGAGTCATGTTTGATTCTTCTCTGGGCCTTGACTCACATGTAAAGTCTTTGTCTCGATCCCGTTTCTTTCATTTAAAGAACATCTCTAAACTCTGAGATATGGTTTCCTCAGCTGAATTAGAAAAAATTGTTCATGCATTTGTGTCTTCGTGTTTAGATTATTGTAATGCCCTGTTTACCAGCTTGGTCAAATCATCTCTTTCTCGCCTCCAAGCTATACAAAATGCAGCGGCCAGGCTGCTAACACGTTCTAGCAAGCATGCTCACATTACTCCCATTTTATATTCTTTACATTGGCTCCTATTAGATTTTAGAATTCGTTTTAAAATTCTTGTTTTAACATATATATATAGCACTAAATGGTCAGGCCCCAGATTATTTATCCAAGCTTCTTATAAAATACACTGTTGCTCATTGTCTTCGCTCACAGACTCAGAGTTTGTTGGTTGTTCCCCGTACACGACTGAAGACGAAAGGAGACAGAGCCTTTCAGTCTGTGGCACCAAGGCTGTGGAACAGTCTACCACCACAGCTACGTTTGGTTGACTCTGTGGAATCCTTTAAAAAGCAGTTAAAAACTTTCTTGTTCAAACAGGCCTTCTGTTAATCAGCACTTTTGAATTGTTTTGAATTTGCATTGTTTATATTGTCTGTTTTATTACTTAATGTTTTCTTTATTTTAATCTTTGCGTACAGCGCTTTGTGACTGCCTGTCTAGGAAAAGCGCTTAATAAATAAACCTTACCTTACCTTAATAATTTGATTATAAAAAAAATTTCTAGACACAAATTCTTTGCTTCATTGCTTTGTTTAATGCACGGCTCTGTAGCGCGTCAATGTGTTAAATGATGTAAACGCGAGCAAGACCTGCAAAAACTTTAAGAAAATGTTTTCTTTAAAAAGTTACATTTTAATACATTTTTAATATGGCACATAAATACAATCAAAGGGTTTAGTTTTTTGTTTTTGAACAGGTCTTGTATGCAAATAAATTTTAAAACGTAATTTCTAAAATGGAAACAAATGAGCAGTTCATCCTGAAAGACCCATGTTTTTTCTCTTTTTGATATTTATTATTGCTCATTATTATTATTATTAGTATTTCTTATCTGATTACTTGATTATTTGAGTAATAATCGATAGATTACTCGATTGCTAAAATAATCAATAGCTGCACCCGAAATTCATCTGACCACTTGGGATGTAGGGAGCAGCCGAAAGTACCTTTATATTTTTAAATTACATTGCAGTCTTTTTGTTGGGAGGCAAATTGTAGTGTCAGCACTAGAGGGCAGTGAGGCACTGTCTTACATACAACAACTTCACTTGTTGTCTTACATATGGAGTGCATGCGTCACAAGACTTTCTTTATATTTCAGTTGAAGAGGCATAGCAGATTAAACATTGTTATTTATGTGCTTCAGTAACTTGTGTGATAGGAAAAGAATAACAATAAACTTCTTGTACAAGGGTTGTTGTACAAGTTAAACACAATTTTATCAAACAAAAAAAACCAGCCAGTTATTTCGACTTGCAGGTGCCGTTTATTCTTCCATACCCTCACAGCATTAATCCCAACACTATTTGTTTCCTTGTACTTTTTAGGCAGAGAAAGGACCACCATCATCATAATCCATCATACGTTAGTCAGAGCGGAGCCAGACCCCATGACAGCCACTCAAGGGGGGGAGCAAAGGCCGAGCGACAGCGCTTCGACCCCCATCATCGAAGGCAGCGGCATGACACAGACTCCTCTGATGGAGGATCTCCTGTCCCTCGCAACCCTTCCAGCCACAAGAAGGCCCCTGCTGGTGCCACACAAAGCCACAGGCGGCGCCATGACACAGACTCGGACGACTAATGTCGTGCCCACCCCCACCCCCGATTCAAACATGCATAATGCGGACAGAGTGCTCTACAGCAGTTTGACAGACCCCTAAGACCTTATTTACTTGAACAGCCAAACAGACTGTGGATGGACTAATCAGTGTAACAGACTTTAGCCTCAGGTTTCAACTTCTTCATTCAGAAGGTTGCTCGTGTGACACTGGTGTTTTGGTTTGACAGGTTTTGATTGATGAGTTATTTAATCATCAAATATCAAGTACTCTGTATTGCTTTAAGCTTTGTATTTTTTCGGTTTTATCTTGGATAAATATAGAAACTTTTTTCCAAAGCAAGTGGAACGATTTTCTACCTTGTCCTCAAAGCTTTTACGGTTCAGGATATTTAACATTACTTCAACCCTGATCATTGTTACTGCAAGCACACACAAAAAATCCCTCATGGAAATTCTTACATGACCCCCTCATGACATGACTCATTCAATTATTTACATGAACGTGCCTTTTTTTTTTTTTTTTTAAGGTTACCATAAAGACATGGTACAACTGGCACTTTTTGCACAGGAATGTGTTGCTTCAAGGGCTTGCTGCCAAAGAAGCCTTCTACGATTATAATCAAAGTTGTAAAAGAGTGTATGCTAGTATTTCTTTTCTTGAATCTAACAGTGACGGGGGAAAAAACCCCATAACAAAACAAATAAAACGCATAGACTTGAACCCCATTCTTTTAAGTGAAAGTTCTATTCGAGCCGTTCTTCCAGGATAACCTGACTCACCTGACTACCTAAGCACTTGCTGGCAAAAAGCCCTCAACACAAACTTCTATTGGCTACATTTTCATATTGGAAAACCTAAACATTTGGTCCTTCAAGATGCTTCTTGACATTTTTTTTTTTTCCCCATCTATACATCTCCGTCTCATCCTACTACTCAGACACTGGCCATTTTCCTTTCTAAGTAATCCCTCGTCATTCTAGGTTCAGCTCCGACTGGTGCGATACCATTGGAATGCTCTTTACTGGTCATAATAGAGTGTAGTGTTTGCATTTGCCTTGAATTGGTCTGAAAGAGGGTATTCTGTGGACTGGCACCTGGGGGGGTACACTAAAAAAAGAGCAAGGCATTCATAAAGAAGAGTGCAAAAAACTAGGCTGGCCCTTTATTTTTTTATATGGCCGAGTACCGTTAGACCGCCACACACAAACCAAGCTGATGAAGCAGCAGGAGAGAAGGCTAGACAAAGCAACCCTATGAGGGACCCAAGACTCAAACTACCTCCTCTTCCACACTACCATACTCTCCTGCCATGTTTTACAGGCTTGGCTGCATTAACCGTAGCAGCCTAATCAACCTGCAAGAATGTGGCCCTAGATTGCCACCCTTACACAATGTGAAACAGGGTGTGCTCTTCACATAACTGCTTTAACCTAAGCACTGGGTGGTTTCATCACCTTGGGGCAACATATTTCTTCCTAGGTCAAGGGGTGATAGCCTTAAGAGGTCACAGACACAAGTTTGGGGCCTTTGTAATAGTAATTCTATTAATGCAGCAACTAAAATCAATTGCCAATTAATTGCTGCACATATGTGTTCTCATATTGTGTTTTAGATTGATTTGTTCAGTAGAAAAAATGCCAAGGTGATGCCTAATCCTTTTGTCTAAATAGTCTAAAACTTCATTTAATTCTGTAATAGTTGATGTCAAGGGACAGCCTACAAAAAGCAGCATAAAATTAGATTTTATTACATGATGTGAAACAAAATGAAAATCAATTGCAGGACCAAGCTTTACATAAGAACACAGACAACCTTAAGAGAATAACATTACATTTTAGGCAGCTAAAAATCAAACAATGCAATCAATTAGAACACCCACACCCTTTACAAATAAGTTTCGGGGGGAAGTGATGTGTCTCATATAAAAAAAAAAAGGCATTTACGGACGGCCAGTTTACGAAAAAAAAAAAAAAAAAAACCCCAACGTGCTGCAAAGGAAAACATTGGCACTAATGTCATAGCAGCACAATGCAAATTCCCAGGTTTGAGTTCAATAAAAGGCAAACGTTAACAGAGCCCTTAGTGAGGATGCTAAGCCGCTCCTTACAACAAATTAACAGTGTATGGCTATCGTAATTAGTGGGCTAAGAGTTCCTTTGCAGCTGTATGATGTAAACACCCAGTAGATAATAATGCATGCCCTTAAAGACCAACAGACTACATCATGCAGTTTTGCTAACAAGTACAGTGCAAAGGCAGCACATATTCAACCTGAGACTCTAAAATACAAGAATTCAATGCAGGCTCAAGAGGCTGGCCTCCTCCCTGTTACCCAAAGCAGGTAGATGTGAGGTCAATGCAACATTTCTTAGCTTAAAACAACAAAGGCTAGTAGGTGTTCACAGACTGTGCGTGACGGGGGTGGGGGGGCAATGTCAGTACATATAGTCAATGCCAGTGTTTATACTTATTTTGAGGCGCTGGTACTTCTAGTTACTGATAAAAGTTACCAGTAGTAGTTGCAAGTAGTGCATAATCAGTGTATAATTCTTTATTATTTCTAATAAAAAAATTAAAATCAGTCCTTACAGTACGTGTAACCTCAACTGCATTGAGTTTGTAGGCCAACATCTGCTGGTAAATTCCCTGCCTTTGTTTTTCTATTCAATGCACACATGGCTGCCCAACAGCCAGAAAAAAAAATCACCACAGTAGGATTTTAAAGCGTGCAACAAGCTGCCCCATTACCAAATTTATTTACACTTACATAAAATGTGAAAAAAATAAAAAAAATAAAGCTGCTTTACAAGAATAGCCCACCCCCCCCACTGGCCTGCATGTTTGTGGTAATAACAGCTGACACGAGAGCAGCCTTCAGTACAATGTAACTCAGTTTAGCAAGATCTTAAGAGTAAAGAGCAAGGTCAGAGATTGGGGTGGAGGAGATTGGATTTTAAAATGCCGTAATCATTAATGGTTCTTGAGTTGATTAGACAACCAGTCCAGTCCTTCATAGAGGCCATCTCCAGTGGTGGCACAGGTTGCCTGGATGTACCACTGTCGGTTGCGCAGGGAATGAAGATTGAGCTTGTCTGTGAGTTCTGCTGCATTCATAGCATTTGGGAGGTCCTATAAAAAAGAAGGTGAGAAATCATTAGACATGTGCCCTGAGGATAAAGGAAAGGTGAAGTGTGTTTATGATGTACACCTGCTTATATAAAAGACTTGATGACTTACTTGTTTGTTGGCAAACACTAGCAGCACGGCGTCACGCAGCTCGTCCTCTGCCAACATTCTCAGGAGCTCTTCACGAGCCTCTCCACATCGCTCTCTATCATTGCTGTCCACGACAAAGATGAGACCTGGAGCAAGTGCAATCAAATAAATGGGTGTAAATCTTCTAAATACGAACCAGAAGACATGTTCAAATAGACTGACATGAGCCATCAAATGTCAGCCGATGAGGAAAAAAACGTACCCTGAGTGTTTTGGAAGTAATGACGCCACAGCGGTCGAATTTTGTCTTGACCGCCGACATCCCATACTGTGAAACTGATGTTCTTGTATTCTACCGTTTCCACATTAAAACCTGGAGATATGAAACAAATATTCACATTAAAAACAAACAGAGGTTTTAGGCTTCCTTCCTGTGTCATGTAAAACAGTTTTTGTCTTACCTATTGTGGGGATGGTAGTCACAATCTCTCCGAGTTTAAGCTTGTACAAAATCGTTGTCTTTCCAGCAGCATCCAGACCCACCATAAGTATCCTCATCTCCTTCTTCCCAAACATTTTAAACAGTCCTGCAAATATATTCCCCATGGCGGCTGGTGACAGGAACCCAAAAAGGACAAAAAAAAGAAAAGAAAACCTGTGAAGAAAGAGAGGAGTTGTTCAGCTCCAATACAGAGACGTGCTGCTGGTAAACATAAGAAAACACCAAACCGTGTTCCAACCTCCCAAATGACGGACCCACTGCCTCTGATTACCTTCTGTGACAGCAAACTGAAGGTCTGAGTATGTGTTGATCACACCATCCAGGCTAGTAAAGATTGCTAAGCTAAAATTTCAGTGAAGAAACCTTAATATTGCCATACATTAAATAAAAATTATTGTGTGCAACTTAAATACAGTGGGAGTATTATTATTACTCCCACTGCACTTAATATACATATAAAAACGGTGCATTTTTCTGCATATAGCAATTTGGTATTTTTTGTACACTATTTTTTTTTCAGTTTTTATTTTTTAATATATATCTCTAACTTGCTTTTTCTTCCTGTCCCTTGTACTGCTGTAACAAGTAAATTTCCCCTCTGTGGGATTAAATAAAGTCTGTCCATGACTAAAATTTTGTTAGCCTCATCTAACCAGTGAGATGGATCTTATGGAGTGACCAAATAATCTTACAGACAGCTACATTTGCTTGTGTCAAAATATTAAAGGTGAATGTTTGGAATTTTGCTGTTATTGAGTGACGTGGGCAGCATGGGAGTGCAACTGTTCACACCTCACAGCAAGAAGGCCCTGGGTTTAAATCCAATCTGGGGTGTTTCTGCGTTTCCATGTTTTGCCTTGTGCAGGGTCTGCGTGGGTTTTCTCCCACAGTCCAAAAATATGCATGGGGTTAGGTTAACTGGTCATTCTAAATTGGCCGTAGGTGTGAGTGTGAATGGGTGCATGTCTCTGTGTTAGCCCTGTGACACAGATTGTCGACCTGTTCAGGGTGTACCCTGCAACTGGCTACAAATGTGGAAAATGGAAATATCGTCACTAAAAATACATTGGACCTGATACAAAGTGGCACATATAGTTCGCACCTTCAGATTTTTGGAGAAAAGCAGCTATAAAGGCTGTTAGACACTTTTAGGACATTTTTAAATATCCCCAGAAATCAGTATGATGCTACTCCCAGGATCCTCAACGCCACTAACCAGAGAAGAAAACAATTACCTGTAAGCAGTTTTCTATTATCGCACTCCCATTAATCAGTGTGATGTATACTATAAGCAGTGTATGAGCTTCTGAACACTACTTAAAGGCAGAAACTCGTGGTAGCACCAACCTTGATAAAAGGGACGTTAAAAACTCTGTGACTCCTGAAAGCTACTAAATGAAATTATAAGGAAACTCGCTAGCTGTCACACTGTACCAGTATTTGTCTTTTCAGTTTATGCAGCATGTTTGGAACCGAATATTTTTGAAGCCTCAACGCGGCTTACTGGAACATTTTCAATATTTAACTCGGAGCAAAAAGTTTCAGAGCAGGTAAACAAACGGTGATGCTAGCTTGTTACGGTGCAACGCTAATAGTCGTCCGACCCGCTCAGATTTTAAGAGTACCAACTTGACAAATAAAAAAAACAATTGCATTTCTGTTTGTGTTTCCCAGTTACAGTGAATATGAAAACATGGGCGAGAAAGTAAAATAAAAACTCCCACGCACAGAGAAAGGAAGGGCAGACTAGTCGATTCAGATAATTCCGCTAACAAGCTGCAAGTCAGATTTTTCTGACTATGGTGATCGGAATCGCGCACACACACAAAAGCCAATTTTGCTTGACAACACATGGGGCTTTGTACATTTACCTTCAGATAATGTAAAAACCTTTTCTTTTTTCTTTAACAAAAAGTCTCTCTTGCACACTTACTCAGTTGAAATGTTTTGTTCCCTCTAGGCGTTTCCTTCCTCGGGAAAATGGCGACAGTCTGACACGTCAGAGGTTCCTGCAAAACTCCAGCGTTCACCGTGCCGGGAGAAGTGTCTCCCCCTGTGGTTGAGGGGGGAATTACACACACACCTGACAGCCTCCACTGCAGAGTATCTGTTGGTTAGTTCGTATTATTTTTAGTTACGGCACTATTTAGAGCAAAAATAGCTTTACCTTGGACTGACAAGTACAAATGCACGATAAGCATGCTGTGTGTTGACTTTAATTTACAATTGAAATTTAATCTTAAATTTCCCTGAAAACTATGAATAGGAATTTATAAAGTTTTTTTGATATCAGTGCCATCATTGAATCTGCACATCAGCCTAGCCCTTATTGATCCTTGATCCACTTTTATACATAAACAGATTTTCAGTGTCATCAAAACTGATTTTTAATTTTAAATCCCAAACAGACTACTGCCTATTTCTAGATGTAGCATCAATCTCCCAGTTAACATCTAAAATAGAGTAAATAAAGGCATACTAGTATGGCATTCATTTTCTTTCAGGCTTTCTTAGTTAAATAAAATGTTTTTTTACACATCTGCATTGATGAGCTGCTCAGTTGGGAAACTGTAGCGGTAGCACTTGTGGTGCACATCAAATACATAACAATCCTTGAAGTGAATCCCATGTTGCGTATGTTGCTGGTGTTTCCACCCCGCTTGAAATAATTATGTTACAGACATTACAACTAACACTGCTATCATCTGTCTTCATGAAGCAATGCTTTGGAATCATTCGTCCTCCTTGCAATGATTCTTCTTTTTATGGCAACACTAGACACGCATGTATGACATTGCTGATCTGCAATTAGTGTGCATTGCCAGCAGCTACAGGGATTGATAAAAGAATTGATAAGTTCAGACACATACAGTTCCAATGCTTTGAAAAACTTGGAAGTGGTTCCCAAGTGGCATCATTTTTTAAAATTCCTATCCCTGCTGAAGACCCACTAACTGCTAAAGTTCCCACGAGCAGCTTATTAGTTGCTCGAGGTTCACCTCCTTTCCAACCGCACTAATCAAAACCTGAAACACTTCATGTATCTGAGTCCACAAGTTACGTGTGGTTAATCATTCAGCTTTATAATATTCTTCTTGAGTGATAAGATATGAAAGGAAAAAAGTCAGAGCCCTGTCTTATGAGCTCATTTCAGCTTCTCTTTGGCAGAAGCTGTTGCGATGGCCACCATTAATACAGCTACTAATTTTTCCTGCAGAGACCTGGCCACTGGACTTTCCTACTTCTATGAGCAAATTATATATAATTCATTTAGAAGTTTCCGTGTTTTAAGTTAAGATTAAACAAGAAAATCCGATCCACCCCCTCACTTGTGAATGTCGGGAAAGTTTTCTAACAGCCATGTCAGCACTGGACAAGATGCTCGACTGTAAACTTCAAAAACGACATCACATTGCCTACATCTAGCTTCTATATACAGTCTACACTGTAAGCACTGATCATAACAAGTAATTTTGGCTTGTAGTGTATCAATAAAGAACGAATGGTTTTGAAAATCTGAAAATCACTGGCAGTAGCTATTTTTTTTAAAACAGACTTTGCCTCCACATCTGAAAATGAAAGCCAATGCAAGAGTGCCTTAGACCTGCGTTACCTCTGATGGCCAGCAGTGGGCAGCTCTTCTGACTGCAAAAAGAAGTCTGATGTATAGAAGACTATCTGAAGCCAACCCACCGTCCCGGTTTAGATATGACTTCAGTAAACGATTTTCTGTTGAAAATATGGTCGCAATCACGAGTTTCAATTTACTCAGCATGGTGTATTTTAATAAATTATGGTGATTAGTTTATCGTTAAAGGGGTATACTGATAAATTAATCACACACACACACAACAGAAGTCTGTGATTAGATTAGATTAGATGAAACTTTATTAATCCCTCGGGTGGGTTCCTCCGGGAAATTCAATTATGGGCAGTGCTCTTCAAAACTGGGACTTCATAAACGAATGGGTGACTTTGCAGTGGTTACTTCTAAGCTTTTATTAAAGAAATGTGACTGCGTAGATCCAGTTGACTTGAAAAATTGGGATGTGACCATTTGACATGGGACCTCCCATGGTCTCACCAAGATTTGTAATATATAGAAGAACATAGCGAAACACTTTCTTCTTTTGCTTTTTTTCCTTTCTAAAAATGTTATCATTTGTCCATCAGCCTTGGTAAAATATGGCAACATGTTCTCACTCCCAAAGCATAACATTTTACGCTAGATGACAAATCGTCGGTATATTACGTTTTTGGCCACCCAACACGTCCCTATATTACCAGTTCCGAAAAATGAGGAAACATGAGAACTGTTTAGAATTAATCTACACATGTACGTTTATTTTACTTAAATCGCTTTGGAAAACACTAACACGATTAAGGTGGTGGTTAACTAGGGATAAGGTTAGGGTTAGGGCTGCTGAAACGTGTGTTACTGCGGGAGTGTCATTCTATTCGATTTCATCCACAGTCCGGTGTGTAAGCATAGGAACGCGGAAGGTCACCTTTCACGTTCCCATGGAAGACATCGGGAAGTGACAAATCGTCGGTATATTACGCATTAGTGAGAATGGAATATGGTACTCCCTTCCCTTTGCATGTCCACTGATTTTTGATTGGCTGTCATGACAACTACTTTAAAATCCATATAACGCCTTTTGTACTGCTTCGTATGAAGATAATCAGTTTTATTTCTGGTGAAGTTTGGAGAAAATTTGTGGCCTGTGAGAACTTATTCCTAAAATCCAAAAGGATAATATATGGTAACCATGGTCAAAATGATGTTACATGGTACTTTAAATTTGGCTTCATCTGAGGATTCCAGTGGTAACTCAGTTTTGGTATAATCTTCAAACATTAAGTGCACAAATGCACCTCCAAAGTTGACTCATGCTGGGGGTGGATTGCTGGAGGCTCAGACATGGAACTTGGTTAAAAGCGACTGCCAACAGTCTGTATACCAATTATCATTATTATTACTATTATTACTATTATTATTGCTATTGCTTCCAGTGGATGCCACACACTGTAATTGAAGAGGACAAAAACCAAGCTAAAGATGTAAGAAAGAAGAGGTACAATTTAGGATTAACGATAAAACCACTATCTCCTCATGTAAGTAAATGATTCACTGCTGGATTTAAAAACTGTAAACGCATCCAGAGTACTCACAGTATAAACCCAGGACACACATGATTATATTTAAGGCCTGAGCAATTTTGCTTCACTTTTCCTTTTTAATTATATTAAACATGTGCATTTATACTCAAAGCTTGCTGCAGCATGCATCATTTTCTATAGTCTATCATATTTTTTTGATTCAGATTCATTTGAGTTTCTTTTCTTTTCTTTTTCATTTTGCAGTTTCCACTTCTTTTTGTTCCATGACCAGGCCAATAAGGGAAAAACTAACCATATTATTACCGAGACAGTTGAATTTTAACCAGGGTCAACTATGCCTGCTAACCCCAGCAGAGGGGGCAGCAGGAGGGGAGAAGGCCAGGAGAGAACAGCAGGAGGGGAGACTAGTGAAGGACCACACACTGAAAGCTCATAATGCCATTCACTCTGCCACCGTAATTTGTGGTTTTGCCCCGCAGAATGCCATAGAGATCGCTTTCAGCATATTTTCAAAGCAACAGTTGTCCTTCTATAAGGGTGAGGAAGGTGTTTAATAGCAGCAGTTAAAAGTTTCTACAAAGTGTTACTGTCTTTTTAGTTTGGCCGTCATTTTTCGAACAGCTGTCGGACATTTGAAATCAACGCTGCCATCCAAAACAAACGAAAAATAAATACATTTTAATATATATAGTTATTAGAAAGAAGCAAAACCCCCCAAAGAACCCACTATGTTTCTGTTTGTTTTCTTTTAGAGATAGAGAGCACACAGAGAACTTTGTTGAGACAGTCAGGGAGGGGGAGCATATTGTCAGAGTGTATACTGCAAACTGTTTCTGTCAAAGCAAACACGCTGCTAACTGACAAAAAAAGGCCAAGAGTTTCTGTTTTTCAAAAACAAATCCTGACATGTGCCAGTTTGCATGACCGTCATCCTTTGAATGACACGCTTTTCTTAGATATGTAAAGATGATGTAATCTGTGCTTTTCTAAAATGAAAAAGACCAATTCAATTCATAACACAAGGCGTGGAAAAAAGCAGGAAAATGAATGATATAAATCTGATGAGTAAACTGGCATTCTTACTTTTAGAGCATTTTAAAGGCAAAAGAATACGTAGTGTATATTATAACAGTTGCTATGCTCATTTGTATCCACAACATCTGTGCTCACATTGTGGATGTGTCTTTCTGTTGAAGAATGAACACTGTACAGTCTGTTATTACCTGTAGTTAGTAGAGTAAATTAGAGGTTTGTCCACGTTTGTGTAGTACTAACAAGATTAGAAAGCATAACAAAGCATTTCATTCTCCCCACTGTACTGTCATTATGAACATCTGAAGTGAGTGCAATTAAAATATTGATATCTAATGCCATAACAGAGAGCTCCTTTTTGTAATCCCAAGACAAGCTTAAACTGTTGCAAATTTTCTCGTTAAAATACAATCAAATACTGTCAGCTAGCGTTGCCAGCATTGCACTGTTATTATACAGAGCCCTTACTGAAATCTACAGCAGTTCCTTTCGGTAAAAAGTAATAGTGGTCTTGAGAAATAGTTCGTTAATCTTTCCACAGGACTTTCAAACTTTTTCTTTGGACACGGGCTGCTTTTTCACTCCTTTTTTTCATCCAGCCCTTGTACTTCACCATTTTCAGATGAACAGGGTTTTTTCCCCCTTTGTTTATTGAACCACTTAACACTAACCCATGATTCATTCAGGCACACAAAAGACACCTAACTCAAGCGATCAAGCAGTATGTACACCTACCAGAGAATTTAGCAAAGAACCAATTTTAAATTGCATCTTTCGTCACTTAGTTACTAGCAGGCTGTCACAAAAACAAATTATTTCTTCCCATTTCTTTAGAGGAGTCTCTGAAAAAAATAATGGAGACTGACATGCATGAAACAGAGTTTCTTCACCAACCAAGTGATTCTCCAAGAGTTATTATCCAAAAAACTTGGCATAGCTCAGCGTGGCGTGCAGTGTGTCCGTAAAGGAGGAAAGTGGACAAGTGGAGAAGAAAATAAGAAATAGCAGACCCAAAAAGCTCTCTATAGAAGATGAAAAGTATATGAAAGTCAGGAAAAGGAAGGAACAGGAGAAAAAAAGGTCCTGACACAGGACCTGAGAGATGCATCTGGCACTTTGGTTCATCCGTCTGCAGTTTACTGAAGCCTCAGCGGGAAAGATCTCAGCTGAAAGTTGGCTGTCAAGAAATAAGATAAGGGATAAAAGGCTGAGGTATTGCACATCACATACTAACTGGACTAAAAACGAGTGGCAACAGGTCTTATGGGGCGATGAATCCAGATTTCAAATGCTTGCATACATAATCAAATGCTTGTCAATATTGAGGAGGTCAGCAGAGAGTACAGCAGTGAGTGTCTACATTCATCTTTAAAACACGGTGGAGGCTCTGTCATGGTTTGGGGCTGCATTTTACCCAGTGGTAATGGGGATCTTTTGAAGGAATTATTAATGCTGGAAAGTACTATCAGATTTTGGTTCAGCATGAAATACCATGTGGAAAGTATAAGATTGGCAACATCTTCATTTTTCAGGATGACAGTGATCCCGAACACACTACCAGTGCAGTAAAAGCACAGCTGGATAGAAAAACACACAGTGGAACACTATCAGTCATGGATTGGCCTCCCCAGTGCCTAGACTTCAACGTTATTGAATCAGTGTGGGATCATTTTGACAGAGAACAGAACAAAAGGCAGCCAGCATCCAAAGAAGAGCTTTGAATGTCCTTCAAAACCCTGGAGATTTCTTTTATATAAAAAAATCACTTGGACAAGAGAGTTCATGTTGTGTTGAAGAATAAAGGGGGTCTCACTAAATATTGACTTTCAAGCTTGTTAGAATTGTACAAACTCTGGTTTTATTTTATGTACTGTATTTCCATGTGTGTTTGCAGATGTTTCCATAATTCGCTGCACCTATCTTGTGTTTTCATATCAAAATATAAAGAAATGAAAGGTGACTCAAGACTTGCACTGTATGGTATATTTTTATTTTCTGCATTTTCCACAGCAACAAAACAATGACTGAGTGTTTTTGCACTACTTTACTTTGCTGCTAAATAAGTGTTCAGGATAAATCATCAGTAGCCCAGTGAGAGAAAAATTCAATCACAAAGACAACCAAAGAGTTATCAGGATGATTTAGAGATTCACTTTAAAATTTTACACTTCCAGACATCACTGATGTTCACCGCTGATGAGTTTCACTTGTTGAAAAGAAACATTTTATTTAAAACTTGCACGAATAAAGAATTTCATTTCAAAGAGTTTCATGTTGTGCATCAAAGTTTTTTTTTTCTCAGATAGTGAGAAATATCCACACCTAAATACTTGTCCTTTATCATGTCCTGACTTATATTTCTATGATTTCTTGTACTATTGTACAAATCACCCTGAAAATGAACGCTGGCTGGAGGTGATTAATTGCAACAGTAGTTTCCTCATGGTGACCCATCGCTAAATCTCCACAATCTTTACACATCCACAAAATCAAAATCTAAACATTAAAACATTCATTGAAGATAAATTGTGCAGAGCTGTCCATAATCTGATCAACTGCCTCCTTAAATTCCAGCAACAGAACTTTTACTACTTTTTGATTTGTTTACTTTGAGGCAGACTTGTTGCAAACTGTTGTACTCGGATGACTTAGAAGGCAAACAGAGTAAGATATGAAAAAGAAAAATATTGTATCAAGTAAAGACTGAATATTTGATCACTGGTAGGAAATCAGCATTTAGCAGCATTCATAAAGAGCCGTACTTTATTTTAGAAAATCTCCTTCATCCAGGTAACCATTGACACTCTTAACCAACTAAGCAGCCATCTGAATGGCTTTCCATTTACGTTTACTGGTCCCATCTGGACCAAGATAAACCACAATACCTAAATCAAAGAAAAACAGAGAGCAAAAAAAGAAAGGAGAG
Source organism: Oreochromis aureus (assembly GCF_013358895.1). NCBI lineage: Eukaryota > Metazoa > Chordata > Actinopteri > Cichliformes > Cichlidae > Oreochromis > Oreochromis aureus. Next base: position 18,864,027 of record NC_052959.1, read on the forward strand.
TAGAGAATAAGGCTTTATTTGTGCAGTGAGTTTGTCAGCTTCATCTGTCAAATATTCTCTACCTTTTCACTATAAAAATGTCACATCTCATCCCACAAAAAGTTTGCTAGAAGTTTGGACTGGAAGTAAAAAAAAGTAGCATTAAATCTTGCTTTTTTTCAAATGTGCTCCATAGAACTAAAGAAAAACAAAATCAAGTCCCTGTTTTTCTCTTTACATACAACCACAGCGCAGGTGCAGGTGTTGAGATGTGACAACTGAGATTAGCACAAAAAGTTACAATGCAACTTGTCAAAATCATATTTTATAACTAGATATTGTCCTACATGATTAAGCCAAGTCATATATCTGGACTTGGAGATAATCCCTTTCGCTGGAAAATTATAGCTTTGGGCTGAAAACAATATTGTCTGTGAACATCTGCAGACAAATAGGCAGAAATAAAGCTAGATAATCTGTAAACTTAAGGATCATAATAATACGGTGTTATCTTTTATTGAATGAGGATTTTGAGTAAAAACAGCAGAATTAATTGGATTGATCATAATATGCATTTACAACGTACCATGTAGGGAGTCGAAGGTACAGTAAAGTTCCCAGAGGCAAACGCTAAATCCAACATACTCCCCGGGGAAAGCCAGCGGTAATATCCAACTGAAGGGCTCTTCTCTGTATTCCTTTTCGTCTTCATATCTCACTGGATACTGACAGCTGTGATGTGTGGACAGACGACTAGAAATAGGACAGTAGGGGGTTTATATATTACACCCCCTCCCCGAAAGCACACACACAAACACGCAAACGCAAACAAATTTTGATGGCATCATCACGCTTAACAGCTTTCTCCAACACATGCACAAACTTGCGCGCACACATACACACATGTGCACTCTTTTTTCTTCTTTTTTTTTAAATAGCCCCCCAAAAATCCCCTCTTTATTCATGTTAAATGTGTCCCTAGAAGACTTATGCCCACCTGCGGGGCCACGGCCTCAGACGGGATAGATACAGTAGGACTCCAAGAAATGGCCTCTGACTGAAAGGAAAATATGCTTCATGTTTACTTCTGTGATGGGAATATGGACTACGTCTTCACCTATGAAGCATTATGGCCATCTCCACCTGAGTCAGTCATGCCCAAATCAAAGTAATTTTAAGCTGATGAGACAGAAAGCAGAGCTCGTCTGCTGTTAGTGAATGGAAGATGGCTGCCAAGGGGCAAAACAGGCTTTGCACAAGGAAGTGGGTAAAGATCTCAGTAGGGGCCTGACTCCCCTCTGAGTCGAGGCCTAGCAAGGATAAAAACGCTCAGTAAGGGGCTTGGGAACACTGATCTAGTGTGTGTGTGTGTGTGTGTGTATGTGTGTATGAAACAGGCAGAAAAAAAGAATGGGTTTGAGCATGCATACATTTCTATGCACAAGAGATGTTTTATTTGTAATCTCACGAGCCTTCGCATTGCGTTAACCAACTTATTTTGGACTAGGGGTTTTGTGTTGTGGGGTTCCATTAATCTTAATAATTGTGATAATAGTCGCACATTATGAAATGGCTCGGAGGCAACCAATAGACTGCTGTGTGAGTCGTACAAAGGAGTTGGTTTGGCTAAGCAGTGTTGGAACTCGGATGGACAGGCATGGGATACCTCCCTCTGCGTCTCATGTACTGGATTACGGGGGTGTGAAGCAGGAAACAAACCGAACATTATTACAACGACCTGCATCGTTGCCATGAGAGGGTCCATGCTGGCCTCTTCCATTGGCAACAAGTACGACTGGGCACCTTACCCCACGCCTATCACAGTAGGGGGCGCCACAGAGAGAGACAGGCCGGGGCAAAAGGATAAATGTGCACCAGTGTCGCCTGCCAGTCACCTTTGTATGGCGATTGTCGGCGGCCTGAAAAGGTCGTTAAGGGGATTTACATAAAATTTTGCACTCCGCCCTGGGCATGTACGTAAATGTTCGATTCAATATTGAGTCAATACTAGTTTAAGGTTGTTTGAGTATTTCACGGCACAGTTTCTGGAAACAAAGGTAATGAGGTGGGTTGACTGAAATGGATCAAAGCTCAGGTTTGGAAAAAATAATTTTTTCCCATAAAACTACTTGCCCAGTGCAGAATTCTTCCTTCTTGATGCCAGAAAGTATTTGCAGTTTGGTCTTTGAATAGTATATTTAGGATGTCTTTTTAAATATTCTTTTAGTTTTACTTCCAGTGTGACCCTTTCATTCATTCAGTTACCACTAGAACAGGATATGTGGGAGCCAGTGGTGTTGATGGGAGACGGTGACATCTGTGACAGATGGCTGAGACAAGCTCTTCAAAGACGCACTTCCTCGGAAAGGACATGGGTCCTCTGGCGTGATAGGGGTGATGTAATAAGAATGGAAATCGCTGGCTCGAGTATGTGGGTATACTGGCAAGGTGTAAGAGTACACATAGAACACAACGTCCATGCCAGGGAACTGGATTTCCTGGTTAAGGATGACTTGGTCAGACGTGAGGTTACCATGGTCCATTTTTTCGAATTCTAAACACCTTCTGATGACCTACATCGAACCAGACATTTCATCACCTTCAGTGAACCCAAAGGGCAGTTTGATGGGTGTAATATCTGAAGCTGCCTCTTCTGCTCTCTTTGAAACTCACCTTAAGCATCCACATGGGCTATGACGAGCCATTGCAAGATGAAACAATAGTGAGGATAAAAGTATTTCTTTGAAAGACTTTTTTGTTTCCCTCAGTGGGTTGGTTTGAAGTTGATTCATGTTTGCTATGTATACAAGTTTTTAAGGGTTGTCCCACCCTTGTTCCCTGTTTAAATCCAGCTATATCCCATGTGAGGAGGCATCAAAGATTAGAGTGTGAACCTGTTGCACCTCAGGGTAGATAATTGGTTGGAATGCACAGCATGTTCTAGCAGGGCCTGAAGGACAACCAGCAACAACCAAAATCTGTGGCATCAGAACCGAGGCAGTTTCCAAATTTGGAAATTAATTTTTTTTTTAAATTTTTTTTTTTTACTTGTCATGTTGATCTGGTACTATTTGCAGTTCTCCGACATTCAGCTATCTGTGACTTTGACAAGTTGATTATGAGTGGCCCTTTGGCCTAACATGCTACCAAGGTGGTCCAGGCAGCATGTTTTGATTGCTACTGACAAGAGTTTTGTAAGCCCCCCAAGAGCATCTTTAACTGCCTGAGTAATGATCTTGGATGCATTTCTAACCCAGTCTTCAAGCATGGGCATTACAATTAATGAAATCATGCGGAACATAATTAATATTTTTGACAACTGATGCGTCCTCATGCATAGAGACTCTTACCATCGTACCATTTGTCTGGTCACTTGTTTTTGTTGATAGAAAGGGCTTCCTTGTGTGTGTATGCTTGGTGTGTGTGCTGCTTGACGGCGCACCTGTCTGCCTTAAGGCTGCAGGTGGAGGTACAGCCTCTCATTTCTGGCTGGCACTCGTGTGGTAATACATTAGAGGGCTTGTCATTGTGCTTTACTGAAGGCCGCTGACAAGCAATTTGACACTCTTGACAGGGTCAGGGGTGTCAGCATGCTCAGACTGACAGGGAGATGGTCACACGAGGGCGCAGGTTGCTGCCCGAGTCAATTGGAGGTTGTCGCCCTAGGGCACTTTACTGCCCTGCCAAACCCAGATGCATTCATGTTTGATTTACAGAAAATAGGATAAAAGCTGGTCATGTTTTGGCATGTAAAGTCTATATAATCATGTCTTCATGATTATATTTAATGGCTATTGCACAATTTTTGGCCGTATCAACATCTGAGAGGGTTGCAAGTTGAGTGGATAATGAAATTAGACAATTTTTTCCCCTCAAATGCATGTTATTATGGCAAACATGGAAAAATGCACAAGATAAGAACAACACATTCTACCAAGTAATGTTAAATATTGTGTGTACACTTGCATTTGTAAAGATGTTAAGATGTAAAGATGTCGGTAGAAGAACGAGGGACTTGTAAAGGCCAAAAAATGGCAAACAATTTAGCTGAAACTGCACAGGATGGAAATAATGGCACAATGAATTCTAAAGTCTCAAATCCTTGTTAAGACCCTCCATCTTTCAAACTAAACTGGATCACACCAAGAATCTCCTATCCCTTTATCCTGTTTAGATCCTCTAATCCCTCAGCCATTTTCCATTCTTTCTCTTTTTCTCATTTCAAATGGTAACTGTTTGGTTGTCCGGCATTGGAACGTTGAGAATTTGTCCTCTCAGTGAAAGGAAAGTAACTATACTGAAGAAAGGAAGAACAGCTTGACAGAGCCAAGAATGCTACGGATCTCTTTAAGTCCCATAATGAGATGTTTTCTCTGCTTGGAGCTTGTATTGACATGGAGACTAATGATTTCCACAAAGTAATAGATTGAGAGAGTAATGCGCAGGGGTGGGAAAGACAACACAAAGTGATTTAAGTCCTAGAATAGCCAAGATGCTCAGCTTCTTGGTTTGTATGAGATGTGAAGAACCTTAATAATATCACTTCTGTGGAGCAAACACTCAAAGAAGCATTATTACAGAGTTTGTAACCAATGTGGAAGTCACAAACATTTTAAAAAGCTTGTGTTAATTGCTACAAAATAGACTCGGTACAGACACACAAATATGTGCACTCAAGAAATGTGAAGAGAGCTTTAAAAAAAGAAGAAGAAGAAGACATGAGTTGTATGAAACTTTCCTGAGGTTCGGGACCTTCCAATTAGGGACTAATGTCATCTATATTAACCCTTCGCCCCCTCCCTGACTTTGCTTTATTGAGGGAAGGTTAAGGGGGTTGGGGCTACCTCAATAAAAACAGCACTAAAAAGCAATTACAGTGCTGTGAAGAATGGGACTTGTCAGTAATTTGCTGTCTAAAACTGAGGAGATTGCAGGTCTGGGGCCGACAGGAATTCTGAGCCTGCAGTGCAGTGTGGGAAAAGCAGTGGGAAGGCAAGCACCACCCTTTGTGAGGTAATTACTGGAACTACCAGGGGCCAGCGCCAGTCCCTGCTAATGATAACCCCTCTCATCTCCCCTGCTGGTCACCTCGTAATTGATATACCCAATCTCACTTACCCGGGACATGTCCACAATAATGCAGAAAAATCTGAACCTTTTATTCATTTTTGCTTCAAACTGCACTGAGCAAATCTTGAACCCCTCCAATGTGAGTATTTATCTGGGGGGATAAACTGATGATTAAATGCACCAAAAAAAGCAAAGCAAAGATGTGAGGAAGTCAAATAAGAAACAGAAATAACATTTTTGGCATGATTTACATTCAGACATTATTATACTCAGTGTTACTTGGAATCAGGAAATTGTTTAACTGGTTTTATTTTTCCACCATTGCTAGAAATGACAGTCTATCCTAAAAGTCTGCATTCATTTCAAAGACTTTCGAGGCACGTGTTTGAAACCCAGACACAGGCAGGAACCAACTCTCACAGTTTGCATGCTCTGAAAGCAGCAACTAACTAACCAACTAACTAAAATCACAGCTTTCAGACTTTAAAGTGACAATAACTGAAAACCATGATGCTGCAATGACTTCTATTCTGCTGTAGATATTAAAATGTGATTCCCCAGAAAGAAATGAATGCCAGTGAGAAAGATTGAGCCTGCAGCTGGAGACGCTCATCCTACCTGCTGAACTGCTTTGAGCTGCAAAGAGGTGAAAGGTTGACTAATGAGTGATCGTGTGTGCCTCCTGCTCACGCTGATCTGGACCCCTTGTTAACCTACATGCTCAGCACTCAATTACCAGCTCATTGCATCTTACAAAAGCAGATCTAAACACGTGGCTTCTTCGACAAACACTGAAGAGGCAAAAGTGATCAGGGTTGGTATCGCATACACATGCCTGTAGTGCATCAGTCTCCCCATATCACCCCCCCACACACACACACACCCCCACACCCCCATGTTATCAGCCCAGCTTGACTAATGTTCTCTTGTAAGAACAGAGGTGACAAAATTCCTTTGTGAGCTTCAACAATACAAACAGGCACTTCAAAAGGGGATGAGGCTGCTTTACAGCTGTCACATCTCTTCTCGTGAAGGCTGCCCTCTTTAGAAATCTCTCAGATAAGCCATCATCCTCATCGAATGCAGGTGACATACTAAACGCATTCCCCTTCTTGTGTTGATGTTAGGATGTTTCAGCATGGGAACAAAAACAAATTTTTTTCTGTAAAAGATGATTTTTCTTTTCTTGTGATTCGAACGTTTATCCAAAAGTGGCAAAAAGTGACTGCTATCGTGTGATAAGCAACACGTTAAATCTTTATTTAGAATTTAGTGGGTGAGGTGTTGGGTGAGGTGTGAGTGCTGTCAGGGTTTATTTATTTAGAAAACAGAAGTGAGAGCCATTATCACCTCCAGGGCATATGAATACATTACTTAATATACATTTTAATACCCTGTGATATCAAGACGAGACTTATGATGTGTGTCTTAAATTCATTCATTGGCTGTCAGGCCCTGTAGCAGTACACCACAAATGTTTCTAATATCCATACATATAAAATAGTTTAACATCTGTTCTACATCTGGACGCGCTGCTGTGCTAAATGCATGAATCCAAGGGAGTGATCTGAATCCAGAGAGAAGAACACCCAGACATCAAAAGACCGGCTTCAAAGTCAGTTACATAATGAAGCGCCCACACACTTCACTCTTCTCTGTAGCTCAATTTTGGTCTGTCACCTCTGCTGTGTACGGCCTACAAAGGACAGCTTTGAGAATCATTCTTTAAAGCGACAAGCTTTGCCCCAGAACATTTCAGGTTCAAATGCTGATTCTTTGCTAAGTTTCTAAGATTTAAATCTACCTTTAAATATATTTCCACACAGATCAAAGATCAAATTGAGCATATCACAATAATGAGTAATAATCCCGACTTATAGCTGAGTGTTTGTGATTCTTGTGTTGGAATCAAGATCAAACAGATGCAGAATGAGGAAAACAGAAACTGGCTGTAACCAAAGTGTGACTTCTGTGGGAGTATTTGCATTGTGTCATGAGAGTGTGGGCCTTTGCGCCGCTCCGCTGCATATATGTCGCTCTGGTCTCCTCACAAGAACATGGCTTTATTGAGATGCATGCAGCGGTCTCGACTGAATGCCAGGGTGAAACTAAGGACAAAAACTATAAAGAGGACACTGATTGCAATTAGGTCCATTGTCTTCCATTTATATGGTTATTGGGTGGCGGCACTTGCAGTCTGGTCGCGTCAAAGTTCTCACAGTCAGGATGCCATCTCACTCAGTGCAGCTTCTGCAGCCTCCTCTGGCAACTATCTGCTAACAATGTTCATCTCACTTGTGTGACAAAGCAGCAAGGAGGGTCTGACCGAAGGGGCTATTTCCTTAAACCAAAGCACACTGTTGCTGCAGGGCCCGAGTTTCTGTTCATCCTGTGATGTGTTTCATGTTCTCTACTCATTCGCCCATTGAGCTGGTGTGAAAAATGTCAAAGGTTGCATTGTGGAATGAGCTGCCGACACCCTCCAGGCTGTTAGATAACTCCTGAACCTGGCTGGCTCCCAGGTTCATACACAACAGAGTTTTCAACGTGTCTTTATTCCTTTCCAGTCATGGGGAGGGGTTTAGAAGCTGCAGCACTCTAATGAGTGTCTGAGTGCACCCGCGTAATGAGTTAAACTGGGACAGAAAGCTGAAAATATAGCTTGATGTGGAGGTGAGCACACTAGTGAATTTACATGAATGACAACAGAAGGGTATCACTTTTTTGTGGTGCTTCCACTCCGGAGGGGGTGTGTATCAATCTTTCTGTGTGATAATAGGGTTAGATAGCACTGAGACCTGGCCTCTGGTGGTGACATTGTTGCAGGGCTCAAAGACTATCAGGGGTCCAGCAGCTGAGCTGGAGCACTGGTGGGCTCTATTCACACCCAACTCCTAATCTATCTTGAGATAAGGTCTTTCTCCTCAACAAAGCTCCATCTTATTCTAAACTCTCATTACTAAGATTTTTTTTCTCCATTATTGTTTCTCAAAAAGCACAGCTGGCCTCTGCAGTTTCTCAAAGGAATCAAATTATGAGTCCAGCCTTATTTTTTCTTCTTTTGTCCCATGACAAATCCAAAGCCTGTGGTTGGGCATTAGGATCTGAATCTATTGGTGTTTTTGACTAACCGAACATACCAAGGATGTGACTGTGATTAGGTTTTTAATTTTCTGCTTAAAAGATAAATCTATCTATCTATCTATCTATCTATCTATCTATCTATCTATCTATCTATCTATCTATCTATCTATCTATCTATCTATCTATCTATCTATCTATCCAAGGGTGTAATTTCCGGGGGGGTTAGGGGGGTTATGACCCCCCCCAATAATCAGACCCAACCAATATAACCCCCGAATAAAATTATGAATTATCTTGCATGTAAAATTATGAATTATCTTGCATGTTCATTTTCTTTACTCATTTCAGCTATTACCAGCAAAATAGTTGCATTTTTAATCATCTATCTATCTATCTATCTATCTATCTATCTATCTATCTATCTATCTATCTATCTATCTATCTATCTATCTATCTATCTATCTATCTATCTATCTATCTATCTATCTATCTATCTATCTATCTATCTATCTACTTTTCACTTTTATCTTTGATAATGGGTCTGGGTAAGTCATTTTGGAAAATGAATTGGCTGCCCCTGTTTTAGAATAGAATAGCCTTTTATTGTAGTTGTACATGTACAACAAAATTCAGGGAGCTCAACACCAGTTGTGCATGTTTTAAAAATATAAATAGTACGGACAGCAAGAATAAATACCAGACAAGAGGAATATTAAATGCATTATACTGTCCTCAGTGTCCACTGGCCTCTCCTCAGGTAAGCCAAAACTGAGCACTCATGGCCATTGATTCAGTAATTTCTCAGCTCTCGTGACAGATCAGTGTTGACATTAAAATATATTAATAAAAATCTTCAGCCACAGAAAAAGAAACATTGTCTCTTTTTTTTTCTTTTTTAAATATTTTTTTTTATTTTGGTGTTACAGAGTTAACGTTTAGAAATCTACTACAGGCAGTAGGACAAACAACACCTGTATCCAGTCAGTGGAACAACAGAGATGAGGTAAAAAGGCTACAAGTTACAAGTCACACAACACCATTTCAAAACATGTATTTCCGCAAATATATACTTTTAATTACTAATATGTACATAGCATAAAATAAATAATTATAAAAAAACATCGGCTTTTAGAAATTCATAAAAACACAAGAACTAGTTTGTACAAAACTTTGGATTTAAAGACTTAACAAAAACAAATTAGAAAGTAACCAAATTATCCATACAGGCGATCACTCACAGAAAAAGTGTACTGTAACAGGTCTTTTAGTATGAATGCTGGTTGCTGCGTAGTTTGCTAAAAAATGATCTAATATGTGAAACTGGTTATGGCTGTTTATTGATATTTTCAGTCGTGACGTTATCGAATCCTGGGTGGGCATTTTTGAATTAAACGCACACGCCTGAGACGTAGCATTACATTAGCTGTAAACATTAATGAGAAACTCTACACACTCCTCCACAGTGGAGGCGATCAGAGAAACGCACTTTTCATAAACTTTATGTAACTTTCTGTCTCAGTTTTCAGTAGTTTTACATTTTCCACATAAATAAAAAAATGAATTTTTATTTTGTATTTCTTCTCAAATTAAGAGAGCACAACGTGTTTCATCTTTGCCCTGATGTTTTAGCATGACTACAAGGTAACAGATGACTAAAATAACATATTAAACTCTATTCTGGTCTATTTGGTTAAACTGTTTGCAAAAATTAGTAAAACTTCACATTTTTTTTTTAACCCAAACTACTTATAATAGATTTCTTTCACAGAAAGAATCAATACATGCCAAGAATACAAATATTAAACAGACAGACAGACGAGGACAAACTGTGTGTAAGGACCTAAACACGTACACATATTATCGTAGCAGCATTAAAACAAAGGAAGTATTGATAGTTTCAGTGATGCTGCTTGTTGTTTAGTTTGGGAACAAAAAGCCACGGCTGAGGATGATCACATACACACGTTTTGGTCATCACATTACAGCGACTGCAAATTACACTGCAATATTGAGAGCTTATAAAATACAGCTTTGTCTGCTTTTTTTTTCTTTTTTTAATTACCATTTGTGCTATGTTTACCAGGGAGTACGCTTCTATTTGATTAAATATCAAAGGAAAGGAATATTATATGTGTATATGGGAATACACCTTTTATAAATAACAGCTTTCCCCACACCGAGTCACGTGGCACATCACTAATACTGTTAAGGATAAGGAGAACATGCTTCATATTGATCAATGGGACACAAGTACTGACTATCACAGCCTCATGCGGTAGGTGGGGAGGTTCTTTTCTGGTCTTTGGTCATAACTCTTGGTGGTTTTTTTGATCCAGGTGTTCTCTGGCCTTTCGGGAAATGTGCAGACTGTGTACTATATTCTCGTTTTGCTGGCGCTTGTTGGATGTGGCTTCCTTTCTACTCTCGATTAAAATTAGGGGCTTAAAGCAGATATTAACTGGTTAGCTTAAGAGATTGAGAATGTAAACACATCACAGCAAACAACTACATTCACTCAGGTGCAAGTGCATTCTTACCCAAACATCAGTAACATATAACACTTTGTAAAAGAAACACTCACGCACACAATGATCGTGTTAGTGTTCAAAAATACGCAAATAAAGTAGTCATATCGAGGAGGAGAAAACATGCTGTTGAGTGTCTGATCATGTGACCTGCTCACAACTCCTGTTACTTTTCACTGCAAAAACAAGCGATGATTAAACATTGAAGGAAACGTTCACTTTCAACGAAATGCCTTTTTTTTAATGTTTTTTTTTTTTTGCCTTGCAGATTTGAAAGCATTGGCAGTGCTGGACTATTCTTGATTAAAAGTAACTACACTGGGAAAAAAATCACCAATATGGTGTTTGTCAAGTTCTCCTTTCCTACATCAGCACACCTTTTTCATGTTCGCTACGGATATCAACATTATTGCCATCATCACAACTATCCATCCATCAGGGTGATGTTCGTGGACTTTGACACCTACTCGGCTGTTTCAGTTAATTTAGGCAGAGACTCACTCGTTGTAGCATCAAAACAAAAACACGAGGCAGTTGTGTCTTTGTCCGCGGACATGTCACAGAGCTTTACAGTCTCTCTGGTCTTGCAGGTGGGAATCTGCATTTGTTCTTCAACCCAGTGAAGTCATTATGTTTTGGTGAGAAAAGACGAAAACCTCTCTATTTGCAGGTGTGCACATCGTACACCCTCACGCACTCTTGACAGCTGACATAGCAGCACCAGTGGAAAATACAGTGACACTTCTCCTTTCTTTTCTCAGTCCTCGTGTTGTGACCTCTGCCGCAGCACAAAAGGTCACACCCGTCTATGCCGTGGGACGTCAGGTTGCAGATGCGATCCCGGGTGCCAAAGGAGCCGGTCTCAGGATTGGGGTCACAGAAATTGGGTGAACTTTCATAATAAACCAGGTCGCGCTCTGTAGGAGGTTTGAAGTAGTTGTACTTGGGTCTCAGGGTCTCCACCCATCCACGGGACTCCTTATGTTTCTCAACCACCATCTCAGAAGCGCTGTCATACTTGTCCTTCATGTAGTCACCAACAACTCGGAAGTCAGGCTGAGACCACCAGCACGTCTTGACCTCGCAGCTGCCAGAGAGTCCATGGCACTTACACTTCAGAAACATGTTGTCGTTGAGAGACTACAGATTAACAAAATAAAGTTTAGTTAGTATAACTTTTAAAAGCAGAAGAACTGCTACCACAGACATAGCAAAAACACGAATAAAAGAACTAACCATTCTCCCTGCTTCGTTGTTATGGCGGTTCATTGCTGAGCGTGCGTCAGGCCGATTCTCTCTTGCGTCAGCAAACTCCCGGGACACCATGCTTCCAAACTCCACATCCTCGCTGCAGCCACCCCACTTCCAGCCCTCACCAGGGGGGCCTTTGTGACGTGTATCACATCCACAGATGTTGGCTGAACCCTCGGCGCAGGCACGGGTCACCGCAAACGCCACTCCCGCCGAGGCAATAGCATGAACGAAAGCTGACTCTCGAGTGGCTGGAAAGACAAAGACAGACAAGGATCACTTGGATAATGTATCTCTTGAGTATTTCCAGAATGAAATTTATATTAAATTTAAATTAAAATTCATAAGAAAGTTATAGCTTTAATACATAATACATAATATATACAATGTGTAAATTTAATAATATGTAACACGTGAATATATTCTTATATAATCTTGTCAGCAAACATCTTCAAACAAACAAAACAGCAAAGCATCAAACAAACTAAGTACACCTTTACTCCTGTCTGCTGTTTGTATTTGGGTTGTATCTATTATATCGCAACAGTGTGTGGGTTAATTTAGCCAGACATCAATCGTCCTGTCTCTAAATAAGGCCAGCAAGGCCTCTGCATCTCTGTCTGACATAGCTAACTGATGAGTCAGAGGGATCAGGATCTTTCAGAGAGATGAGAGGAAGAGACGGGCCTGACAGGCCTATAATTAAGAGACTCAATTAAGCTTTTGAAAGGTTAGGAAACAGCCTCACACTGAGGGGACAGCTCATAGACACAACATAGAGATGGGTCTTTAGCGATCAGATATACCATTCCAAAAAGGGAAAGACTTTCCTTCTATCCTTTCCTTGTCAGCTGCTTTAACATGAATCATTAAGACAGAGCGGTTGCTTTGAATATATGTACTTGTATGGTCTTGCACAAACACAAGCAAAGACAAAGAAAGAGAAGAGACAGCATGAAGTGGAAACTTCAGGAGTAAACATGAACTGAACACACCAAAGAAAAAAAAGAGTAAAAGAAATGGTTTAAGATCAATATTGAAATCTTACAACATTTGCGTGAGATGTGTTTGAGTATGTGTTTGATAGAAACAGTGCACGTTTCTGTGTGAAGAACAAAAAATGATAGAGAAAGAAAGAAAGAAAGAAAAGAAAAAAAAGCAAAGGCATATAAAGCTGAGGGGAGAAGGAGCTCCTCCCTTACAGCAGGTTCCAACCAGTTCCAGGACTAAAGGGCATTAGAAACAATGATGCAAGAGAAAAGGTCTACTGGCATCCCTCACCACCCATTTCATTACCACTACTGTATACACACAAGGTTACTAATATTCAGATACATTTGAACTAATGCTCTCCTTCCTCAAATCCCACTTTGTGAATCCAACATGTTTCTTTTTATTTGGTGTTGTTTCATTTTCATGAAAAGTCAAAGTAGCCAAAGACTGCGCCATGAAGGAACTGTCTACAGTGATTAATTACACATTACCATGCTTCATCTAAACCTGACTGAGCATGAGCTTTGTGTTTTCAGTTTGAGTGAATATCTAAGGTGTTTGGCTTACATTAAATCTGAAGTGACGTAGAAAACAGATTTAATTTCAAATGCCGAAAAGGATTTTGGAACTAACATTTGTGTCTGAAAATAGCTTTGAACATACTTCTGTGCTAAAAAAAAGCGCACAGGCATCAGCATAGATATTCTGTGAACTTGTCATAGAATTATGTGAGGGGAGTGAAATGTTGTGGTAAAATAGTCAATGGAGAAAGATTGAAGCACATGAAAAACATCCTGGCATTTCTGTGTGAAATGCTGCTTTACAAGATCTTCACAAAGCCTGGCGTTATCAAATGAATATGCATTCAAGAAAATGGAAATATCTCTATAATTTTTAAGACCTTTGTTGAAAATTTCCCCCATTTGCCCTAACTGCAAGCTTCTGATTCATCAGATTACGTTTTTTGCTGATATTGACTATAAACATATAACACCTTTCAAGAAACTGTCTTACATTGTAAATTTAGTTTCAATGGTATGGTATCACGGTTTGTGTGTGGCCCATTTATACATGACAGTAAAAACTCACTGGAAGGTACTAATAAAAACTTAATCGGCCTAGAACGATAACCCATTTTTTTAAACGCATGTTTTCATTTGGATTTAAATCATTCACTGTACCTGGAAACTCCACCTGTGACATTAGCTCCACTGCTTTTCCTTAGTTTTATGACCAATTTGTGGTATTTCTTCTCAGACAATGCTTTTCCACCAAACTTTGCCAGACTCTGGCAGGCCAAGTGGTCCCTACAACCTGCTGGGGGGTTGAATCCCCTATTGTGTTGCCACTGTCACGCTGTGTTAGTCCCACAATAGCCCCAGATATTTTATATGAAATTTGCCCTGGCTAGTGATTAGTGGGGACCAAGTTAAGTCATAGCAACAGAGAACTATGCATTGGCTGGACCCCGCTTGTCGGCAGACAGGGAAATCCCTATTCAAATGGTTTAATAAAACAATCTAAAGGGCGTGTGAATGGGGAAAAGCACTTTTTCTCCTGCTTAATCTCATGGTTGCGAAGATATTGTGCTCTGAGCAGTGCCCAGCAGGGAGTGGGGCTAAGGTCCCCCCATCAACTCCATTTACCACATCCCTTCTTTCTTTCTTGCACAGAGTTAATGATATACTGGTGAGCCAGCTTCCCTCCCCCAGCATGGAGAGACATACGTCTCATGAAATGCAGGGACCTTTTGGCTCATCCTAAATAGTTACTCTTTCTCATCCTCAGGTCATAGGTCACAATCCACATCCCCTGTCCTTTTCCTAGTTAGTTTAGATGGCACTTAATAATTTAGATCAATTTATTTAGCTGTATTTCCTGGCAAACAAAGCATCCTGGCCAGTGCAAACGTGCCCACAGTGAATGAAGACAAGCTAGAGCTACAATAGTGTCAAACTTTTCAGTATCCTTTACAAATTGCATAACAGGAATTTCCAGTTAACTTCATTATCTTCAAAAAGAAAAGTGACTGTGCATTGACTTCCTGTACGGGTGTTAAGACTTGTGAAACTGTGACTGTCCACTTTTTATAGCAAAGTAACCTTTACTAATTCCATCACATGAGTCATAAAGAGGAGACTGATTATACCCATATAGCAGGCAGGTTTTCTGTAAATACCGAGAATGCCGAAATAGCTCTGGGATCGGCTCTGCAGACTGAGGAACACCTGTGCAGCTTTCTATTACCTTTCATCACAGGCAGATTCCAGTGGTGCATGTTTTGACACTTTAGTTAATGTAAATTAATGAGCACTGACGCAGACATAGCCTGGAGGCAGGGGTGTGGAGAAAAAAAGAGGTTTAGACCATGTGTAAGGAGAGAACATGATATAAGATATGCCTTCTTTTTTAAAGTAATAATACACTTAGATGAGTGTTTGTGTGGTCAACTAATGTATGTTCACATTGAGTAAGAGCATTTTTATGTGTATATAGTTAAATGTAACCCATTAAACTTATTTTCAAAATGCAAAACCTGTTCATTTCAATTAATTCTTTTAGTTGTAGTTCAACTCCGTTTACTACATTGCCTTCTTTTTTGTAAAGGCTTTATTCCTTTAGTCCCTCTTAATCCACTTCTTTAAAACAAACTTCTAATGTTCTCGGTGGAGTTGAAGTAGACATGGGCAGTGATGCACTGAACTGACAGTAACTAAGCCTCTGTAGCAAATAAAGGTGCCTACGCTTCCTTTCAAATCTGGCAACAAAAAGGAAGGAGGAAACTGACTAACAAGAATCTGAATTTCAGACAAACTGACACCAGTGAGGACAATGGCCTGGTTGCATGGACAAACACTAGCATCAATCAAATCCAATGAAATGGAAGCTCTCTCCTACTAAGCCCTATCAAAGGCCTGTGAGCCCCTGAGCTACTCTCCTCAGCCTTTGACAAAAGCACTTAATCCAGCCACTTTGACCTCTCACATTATTAAGGGCCTGAGTGACCTTAATCCAATCAAAATGATTTACTAGAGCCCAGTGGCCGCCTTCTCTTTCCAGTCAGTACCCCTGCAATTTAGGCCTGGGAGGGGATGCAAAGGGAAAGACGTGGTGGCATTTTGCACTACAATAGCAGTGGGATTGAGAACCCCTATCGTTAGCCACCTACTTCAACTCCAGCCTCTTCTATCAACTGGCTCAAGAGTTTATTAAAAGCAATTGCCCTACGTGACCCCCGGCCCCCTTGTGTTTACATCAGGCTTCCGTAAACTAGATGACTAGTTTAGATCATGACCCTCAGCCACTGGGGCCTGCATGCATTCTTGATTTTAACTCATTTCAGAAATCAGGAAGAAGAATTCATCCTTCATCCAATCAAAGTGTGAATTTGATGTTTTGGGAAACAGTCTCATTTGCTTTCCTGCTGGGAGAAGGAATAAAGTAAAAAGATCACACTTATGTCTGCACACTAAATATTGCACTAGCCCCTCATAAATTACTAAGAAATATTTCCCTCTTTAAAAATGTTATTATGATCAACTGCATTAACTATTAAATATACACATCTTTCTTTCTTTCTTGGTTTTATGGCTAGTCTTCTGGGCAATGGGGATTTCTCTTGCCTGAGCTCACGATTAGACACATGCCTGAAAGTTATCACTGCGTGAGCTAAAAATGTATTTTGGAAAACCTCTATGCTTCAGTTCAGTTCATCTCTTGGGTAAAGTACATCAGAGGAAAATACCAGCAATCACAGGGGATCCCCGCCTAAAGAAAACTCCAACAAGACAGAACTCACTCGACTTAGGCTAATCGTGTACATCGTTGCATGCACGCAGACCCCTGAGACTTGTTCAGTCTAAAGTCTATTTAAACAAGGATTTGAATCAGCATAATGAATGATGCATGCTGGGAGTGCAGCTCTTCTAATGCAAATATAAGACAAAGGGAATATAGAATTGTTAATGGGAGAGTTAATCAGCAGAGAGACATAATAAGTCACTTTTATTGCTCTTTTTTCGGTTGGTTTAAAGAGCTAAATACTTCCAAGAACTTTGCAGAGATTAAGACATTCTCAAATACATATTCAAAGACAGTGGAGTCATCATAAGCTAATAATACTATTTTACTCAAGTCATCTTTTCCTGTCAAAGAAAGGCATAGTTTGTTTTTGTTTCTGCACAAAGTGTTGCCTACTTTTTACTGATAAGTCGCATTTCTTCAAGAAAATAGTTTTACAGACTTAAGGACTCTACAAATTTTTGTTTTTTGACAGAAAACTAGCAGGAAAGAAAACTCTGTGTGCTTTGTAACATTACCTTTATCTAACACCGGACCAAAAATGGCCAGACTGTCATTGATGGTGGTGCAGTTCCAGCGTCGGCCTCTGAACTGGTGCTGACACTCCTGGATGCCAATCTTCACCCCCTCAGCCACACTCGGCATGATTTCCACATAGTTCCGGCAGAAACGCAGCTGCTTGGGCACCAGACCTGGTATGCTGCCACAAAGGATAGGTTGAGTGCCCAGTGATGAGTACTGGTGGCCGACTGCTAGTGACCTACAAGCAGAAAGGAAGTCATGTTGTCAGTGCATTTGGATAATTATATCTTATCTACCTATCTGTCTGCGTCTTTATCTACTGATATAACACCACTCAAGTGGGGGACTAATTTCCCTCCTGGTGCAGTGTAATTTTACGTCTGAGTACGTTTGATTGTGTGTGTTTATTTTTCTGTATCAGATGCTACCATTAGACGTCCATTCTTTATCCCTTCAACTACCCTCTCTGCAGGCACCTGGCCTTTGTGTGTATTGAAATTGCAGCCCTGCAGTCTCAGAAGCAGGCAGTGTTTCTGTTTAAGATGAAAGTCCGTTATGCATCCAGAGGTCTTCATAGACCTTAAGCTGACAACGTGGAAAACTGCACCTTGTTATTAACTGTCCGCACACTTAACAGGCCTTCAGCTTAGGGTAATAAGAGTGCAAACCCTACGCTGAAACTTCAGAGAGTGTATTAAGAGTAACGCTGAACCTCCCCTCCTTTTTTCTTTTGAGGAAGGTATTCTGGGATACAACAAGTGCAAACTTGGTTCACTGATTACATCTCTCTCTATCTCTCTCGCTCTCTTTGTGCCTGTATTGCTTTCTCTCTGTCTTCGTTTTCTGTGTCCTCTCAATTAAGACTTTTAGCAAGTAGTAATCATAGATATTGGATATCCATTTTATGAATGTAGTATTTAATGTAACTGACCCATTTTTAAGAAAGACTTTGCTGCACTGTGCTTGTATGGCCATGTTTTGGAATTTCCACTTTGCACAAAAGGCATACTGATTTATGCCATTTTGTTGAAAGTTTTATATACTTTTCTTAGGATTCTAATCAAGCAGTGTAAAAAGTGTGGGAGGCTGATTCGATCTGTCTTTACCCTAAAAACAGCAAAGCTTTGCCCCTCAATGACTTCAAAAACAGCTGAAGGCACTATTTTCTTTTCCAAAGCAAATCAAATATTTACTTCTGGCTTCTAATCCTTCTCTTCTGCCAATATAAAAGCAGTTAACAGGTTTGAATTTGGATTCTGAACTCCCTATTCAAATGCATTTGATTATATATATTTATATAAATTAATAAATTGGCCACAGCTTGGTGCCGAAGTCAGTCGGGACAGGCTGGATAGAAGCATGGATGGAAAACAGATGGATGAAAATGACATTTTTTCTTTTAATGCATGAATAACTGACCTGAAGTAATTGCCTTCTATGGTAAGTTATCAAATCAGTACGTTGACTCTTTCATAATGGCACAGAAGAGCCAAATTATTTAATAGCACAGTTCCTGTTATCTTTGGCAAATACCTTCTGGAGTAGCTACAAAGTAGCTTGCTGGCAATCAAGACAAGCCCTTAATTTACATCAACTGTCTATTAAGGACTGAACGCTGGAAGGAGTGTTCAGTTTGTCATCCCCTGGGCGATGCTGGAGTCATAATGGTTAATGTAGATTCTCTATAAATGCAGGCTCAGAGCAGGTGTGCAGTGTTTCGCTTTGCAGTTAGCTCACTATCTGCCGACCTGTTCACTGCTGTTCAAGGACTAATCGCTGATCAAAACAAGATTACCAAATTCCTGACTTTGGCCCTCAGGCAGGGTTTTTTTAACCTGAAGAAAAGAAAGAGCCTCACAGTCAAATGACCCCACATGCTGACGGTTTCTGATGGCTTTCATCGGACCGACCTTTAATACCTCAATTAGGTTTTACATTCAAAGGTTGATTTTCAGTTCTCTGTAATTATTAAGGATGTCTGCCAGGTGTCAAAGGTGCTCCTGAGCCATGAGCTGACCCAATGAGTTACTCCTGTTATTTCTTCCAAGAAAACACCAAAGCAATGAGTCACATTGGTTTCAACAGAATTTCTTGCCTAATTTCTACAGACTAGACCAGCCTAATTCATCATAAATGAGACAGCCAGTAAGTGAGCAATGGCACGCTAAAAACCTCTTCAGAACATACTGCATTTGTCTGCCTTTTGTTTGCTACAAACAACAATACATGAGGCAGTTTCCTACTACAACTGACCCCTTTTGTACTGGTGAAAGTTCATCAGCCAAAAAGAACTGGTACAGATGTTCGGGTTAGGAGCAGAGCTTTCTCTTTTTATCAATGGATATGAAGGAGTTGTCAGTTGTAGTTTTTCTCTGTGTCTTTTTGAACCTGCATTCAAATTTTTTTTGCAAGTGCAATTGAGTAAATGCCGAGTGCATCTCAACAGCAGGTAATGATGAAGGTCAGTGGCAATATCATCTTGGGAAAACCAGCAACTTTAAGGGTCCTTGTACTCACACCTATGAGGGTCAGCTTAGAGGTATTTCTGCCCAGTCACTGTCTTGAACTGTACCCCACAAGCTCAACGTGAGTCAGTGTGCTTAGGCTGCTCGGCTCAAGAGCCTCCATGCCTGTCTCATTGGGGCTGAGTAATCCCTGCCACCTCTTTTCTGTGTTAGGAAATGGCCCGTGAGAGGCGGCGGGGCATGTTTCACCATGGATGATTTATGATTTTTTAAGAAGTTATTGCACAAAAGACTGTGTTGTTGGATACTAATTCCAACAACTATTTTAAAATACCTGCTGTATTATTTAGATTTTAGGTATTTATTGAGTCTTGGCAACTTTAATCTCTTTAATTCTTTCTAAAAAAAAAAAAAAAAATCCACTGATTTTCGCAGCGTGCCTGCTTTGCAGAGATGTTGCGCATGTGATGTTCAGTACAACTAATGAGGAAACACACGATTCACTCATGCTGTTAAGGCTGATGTTTTCAAAGGAGCACCTTAGTGATAACTGTTACACATAAATGCTTAAGCAAAATATATATGATATATATGACTTTTTGCCTCAGTACAAAGTTTCCCCCACTCATCTAAGTTTATCCAGTACAGGTTTAATGCATATTTCAGCAAGCCCAAGCAGGGTGCCTTAGAATTACCACTTTACTTGTGGGCCCTGAGGCCTTGGAGCCGACTTTGACATCAAGAGAATATGTTTGGGAAAAGGAATGTGCGGCAAGCTTTCACCTCCAGGTATTTATCTTCTAAGGTGGGGTGGACTAGTGAAGAAGGTGGTGGGGTGGCGGGTGCAGCCAGGCTATGTCATGGCAGGTCGAGAAGAGACAGACATGAACCTGTCTTAGTGCAGAGCCGTATCCCCAAGAACGACTGCGGTGCAGGGGTTGAGAGTGATGCAGCTCCCATGGCTGCTTGAAGGCAAGCTTCTGTCAGCAAAACATCGTAAGCTGCTTTTCACTGAAGTTCTAGATCATAGATGGCTGGCATGCTGTTAGCAAACGGAGAGACAATGCAGGCATACTGAGTGCAATCCCAAAGGAACCACATTATTTGACTTGGGATGAGTTGCCATGAGACAGAAAAATCACTCAAGTCATCTTTCAAGTTAAAAAAAAAAAAGTTCAGCATTGTGTCAAGAATGAAAGAACTGAAAAGTGATTTCATGAGCTACTTTTGCAGTTAGACATTATTTTTATAGGCGGGAGTGATGCAGCAAAATTTGCTTCCATTATGTTTACCTCTGTTGTTAGACCCTTCAATCACTGACCTGGCACCCTCCAAAATCAAACAATCAACACAGAAGTTAGCTCTGGGCTTGCTGCAGGGTTTCGGCTATGACAGAATGGAAAACTGTTCTTCCATTGTGTCATTCATAACAAGCTCCACAAAAAAAGAAGAAAAAAAAACTCTTATGAAGGGTGAATTTCAAGGTTTTCCCTGGCTGTGTTTGCCAAAGTACTAAGAAAAAAAAGTCAAAACTTTATCTTGCACTGGCATCAAATAAATACAGTAAACTAAACATTCAACTACGCTGGAAAATAAAAATCATAATAAAAATGCAGTGTACCGATTTGGGTCAAGACCCCCCCATCTCTCCATCCCGAGGGCCCACTTTTATATCAGGATTTCCTTCCAGCTGAGCATGTAATTAGTTTCTCATCAGTCTTACCACCAGGGGACCCATTAAGAAAAGTAGATTAAGCGCCCTCGAAATATTGAATGATTTATTAGAAATCAGGCAGAAATATATATATATGTATATAAAACTTTGAAAACAGCTAAGACTGATGGATGAAACTGGAATATCACAAAACAGCACATCTTCCTGCACAACATACCAAAATACAATTATCCTGTAGTTTTTTTGTTTTGTTTTTTAACTACAAACTAATTACACTATCATAATTTTAAGGCAGCTCTGCTCTGCTTTATTAATGTCAGCGTCACGCATTTGGTTCTTTTTGGCATTTACAAGGCAGAAAGACTGAAAAAACGAAGTCGGGAGGTAAGTGCGAAAATGACAACACATGGCAACATACAATGACAACATCACCATCACCACGCACACACACACATATACACACACTGGACGCACGCGAGCACACAGACACACGCTTGCAAGCACATAAAGTTTGCACCTGCTGCATTCTGGAGATCAAAATTGCTCCCGATTTGCAAAGTTGCACGTTTCATTCATCTTTAGCATTTACAGTTCAGCCCATCCTGTCGCCTGTATACTTTCGGTTTCCATGGGTTACTAAATGTCATTTTAATGACCTGATTAGAAAGTCACGCTGTGCATGTCTTTTAATATTTTAAAAAGTAACGTTAAAAGATCACCGTCACCACACGCTAAAGCCCTGCAGCTGACAGACAAGCAATCACAACTATAACAACTCAAAATCACAGGTCATCCAAAATCCCCGCATGTTTTTTAATTTGCCATTATTTGTCCGGGAAATAATGAAAATTAAACTTACCACCAGATAGGATAGCTTGCCATGACATGCGTAAGCCCACAGAGCAACAGGAAACATCCAAGGTATATCATCCTTAAAGTTTCGTAAAACATCTCCAGCAGAATGCCTACATGCGCACTCATCCGCGTACGGATTTTAACCGAAGCGCTAAGAAAAAAAAAAGAAAAACAAAAGAAGAAAACGAAGCTTCACTGGCAATTTTTTATTTCTCTTCTCCAAAAGAAAAAAAAAGAAAGAAGAAAAATCAGAGGCAAGTCTCTCTTTCCCGAGTGCTCGTGGCAGAACTCTCGGAGCCAAATATTAAAAGTTAAAAGCCGCTTGCTTTTTTTTTTTTTTTTTTTTTTTTTTTTTTTTTTAGGACCCAATCAGCAGGTATTGCCAAAGGGGGAATTCTGATGATATGTTCCCTCTGTTGCCTTGTCAGGCAGCTTGAACTCAAACACCAGAATGAGCTAATTTTAAGATGTGTTTTAGTGCTCACTGAGAATTGCTCGGCATTAGCATGCAGCGTGTGTGTGATATATAATGTTGTTTAAAGGAGAGAGGGAGGGTCTGAAGGATTTTAAATAGACATCGGAACCCCTGTGGATTGCGTAGCTATAACAACCTGTCCGGATTTCACTCCCTGGCTTGAAGCTTCTAAAATGCAGAAATAAATATGTGTGAATTGCTTCAGACCATAATTAAGCCTCTCCAGTCCTTTATGTGCGCCTCTTTGTCATGAATGTAAAATTAGAGGTTTGGAAGTGCTTCTAACAAGCTGAAGGGTTGGCTTAATTTAATAAATCTGGTCATAATGAAAAAAATAAATAATAATAGTAAAAACAATTTTTTTTAATTCCCTACAAATAAACAGCTAATATCTTTTTTTATATAGTTTAAAATCTGAAAAATATATAAAACCTCAGGATTTCTGTCAGCAGCCTATAGTTTCTTAAATTGTAAAATGTGAAAACGATGCTCTAATTTTATTATTTTTTTCATCAGCCTATAAATTAGGCGCATCTTGACGTTTAAAAGCTACCGATTAGCAAAGTTTTGTTTTCTTTTTTTCTCAAACGGTATTACCTCATCCACTTAAGAATATTACTATCTGCATGATGAGCTGTCAGATTGCGATTCCAACGAAAATATCCGATAAAATTGGCCGCAACACCGACTCTAAAAAGCTGACTGTCGGTTTTTCCCTTCTCAGTGTCAAGTGGCTGTTGATAGCTGATATGAGGTGGACCCGTGTTTTATCTACAGGCAGTGATGCTTGTCGTTGGAGTTAAAAAAAAAAAAAGAAAAGAAAGAAAAAAGCTGCCTGTTGTGCAATATCAGAGCCTGATGACGCAATACAGAGGGGGGAACAAATTTACTGCTTCAAGTTTTAGTTAAGTTCAGTCTCTTCAGTGTTTTAGTCAGCACCTGTCGCTGCTATGAAGATGATCTTAACTATGAGAGTAATGAGTTCAGTTTCAGTAAACACCCACATGCATGATTATTGCTTTTTTGGAATTTGGGGGGAATTTGTTCAACAACAGGAAAAACTAAAAAACTGGATTAATGTGCGGCAGCTTCAGGTGCAGCAGCGTCAACACATGCCCAGTCATGGATTGTTTGATAGCTGTGACTACCCTGTACAGAAAATACGCTTGCACAACGTTTAGGTTTTATTTGCTTCACTGCGCAAATGCAGCTGTTCCATGTGCCTCTTGCACACTTTCTTACTGTCTCCACACTGTCATACTTGGTCTGCTGCAAAATAAGTATACCCGGTGCGTTCATTTTGTCGTTCCCTGGCCGGTTTAGTGACTGGTTAATTGGCTACACAGTGGCCGCTCAGCCTTGCCTGCCGTTATTTTCTCATTTCCTCTCGTTCCTGGCAAACCGAAGGCGCAGAAGGCTGAAGGCCAGCGCAGAACGAAAAAAACCTTTAATGGGTTCGAAGACTAGATGTTACCGCCATCTAGTTGACATCGTTGTACATTGCAAGTCAAGCAAAGGGTAATCACGTTTTCAAATAAAGCTAACTTTACAACAGCTACTGCATTACCATTATCACGGAGCATTGAGATTCAGTACAAATTTTAAAGCTCTTAATCACTGCACGTTAGGTTGGGTTGTCTGCATTGTCGCGTCATAGACTCAACCACCGGTTTATTCCTATTTAGAAGGCGATTCTTGGTTTGCTCCCATCTTATTTACAGACTTATATTCAAGAAGTGTGGGAAGTTATTGTCTTAGATACCCAAGAGTTATTCCTTTTATCTGCTTCAATGAATTTGGAAAAAGAGCCTTAAGATTTGCAGCTCCTTCCTCCTGGAATCATCTAAAACTTAAGGAGCTGCTCTCACTTGATGAATTTTAGGCAGTTTTAAATTACTTGAATGCAGCTAATTCAGGCTGTAAATGTTTTGCCTGAATATTATTATTAGACAATCACTTTTACTAAAGTATTCATTCTTTATTGACACTGACGTTTATGCAGCTGTCCTTCTTGGCCAGGACTCTCTTGAAAACAGTTTTTTTTTTTTAAATTTCAAGAGTTTTATTTTTCCTGGTTAAAATAAAAATTAAATAAAAGCAAATTAAAAATTACTAAACAAAACAAGTTAAGGTCATTTTTTTTTTAACAAGTATTTTTACATGTTAAACTGACCTGTCTCCAAGATATGCTTTAATGTAAACATGCTGCTCAGATGTATTCATTTTTAGTAGCTATTATGCTGAAATATAACATTTAATAACAAAGTTAAAACAGGAATGATGCCATAGAAGAAGTAGTTGTTTTTTTTTGTTATTTTAAGTACCACATGTACTTGCTAACTAAACATGTACTACAGGAGAACTTAAGTAAAGTAAAAATCTTAAAGAAGAGCAGAGGATATATTTCACCACAGTAACAGAAGATTATACATTTCTTTGGACATTAATCAAAATTGGATTTATTACCATTATCATGTTCTTATCATGTATTATTAGTCGTAATAGTAGCAGCATTAGTCTACAGTATCTTTTCACTAGTCACTGATTTTACTGATTTTGAACGTTGCATGGTTGTTGGTCTCAGTATTTCTGAAACTGGTGATCTACTGGGATTTTTTGTAAACACTGTTGTCATAAACACCAAGACAGTACAGATCAATCCAGCCTTGTATCAAGGGTTCAGGCTGGTGGTGGTGGTGCAATGGTCTGGAGGATATTTTCTTGGCAAACTTTGAGCCCCTTAGTACAAAGTGAACACAGTTTAAACACCACAGCCTCAAATGACCTCCACAGTCTCCAGATGTCAGTCCAACAAAGCACCTTTGGGAAGTGGTGGAAAATGAAATTCATGTCATGGATGTGCAGCCAACAATCTGCAGCAACTGTGTGATGTCATCACATCAATATAGAAAATCTCTGAGGGATGTTTGCAGCACCTTATTGAATCTATGCCTCGAAGAAGTAAAGCAGTTCTTAAAGCAAAACGACAGCAAACTGTCGGATAACTGTTGCGGATCCTAATGTTGTTGTTGCTGCTTTAAATAACTCATCTACTCCTATTAGAGATAAAGATAGATAAATGTTCACTGTGGCCACTATAGATGATCATAACCATGATTAGCATTTACATATTTGTTTGCTAAATTTAAAATCAACCCCCCCACCACCCAATAAATAAATAAAAATGGGAAATGCACAGCAAAGCCAGTGGGTTTTAGGCAACTGCAGAGGTGGAAATCTGGAATTTGGAGCAGCTATGGACTGAGTCAGTAGCTGTCACCACTGGTACTGAGGCCAAGACAGTGAATGTTAAATACATGAGAAAAAGGTGATGCCTGCTAAGCTTATGGCACCTGAATATACTTTGTAGAAGACTTACCAGGAAGTGGAAATAGCTCCTTAAAGATCTGAGTGCAAACATGTTGTTATTTCTACATATAACTAGTCACACGATCAACATGTGTTCTCACAATAATCGGCTCACTAACAAAATGTAAATGAGCTTGTGTTCAGTTTCTTTTCTCCATCTTTCACAGCTCTACTTCATTCCCTGCAGCCCATCTTGTCAGGTTTTCCCCCGGAGCGAGCAGAAGGACATCAGGGCACCTCTGTGTGCCCATGGTGACCTCACTCTGATGGTGATGACATTTAGAAAAGCACCCTTAGCAGGGAGTCGTGTCTGACAAGTGAGTCTTGTCATTGCTCTGCATCATCGGCCTCCCCCTGTTTGACAAAACACAGCCACACTAACATCATGCCATAGAAAAATATCTGAACTAATCACATTTTCATTACTTCACTCAATTTTCCACAAATATTTTCCTGGTGAAACATGAAGCTGTTAATGCTAATTCTTACATTAAAGTGTCTTCATAAGATGTAACAAATATACAACAAGGATTTAAATTATTTTAAGGATTTAAAGCAGCTACTGCACTTAACTACCGAAGGTCTGTGCTACGTGAAAATGCAAAAGCACCACTAGATGTCACCACTGTAGTGGAATTGTGATCTGCTCTTCTGTCACTGCTGAGCTTTTAATAGAAAAAAAATCTCAATTTGAAGCATGTATGCACACATTTTGGTTGCTTTTGTAAAGATCTGAAATAAAAAAAAAGGCAAGCACTTTTATAGCTCTAAGGAAGGGAGGTTGATGTCAAGCAATATAAAAGAAGATAAAATCAAAGATAAAACTATTCAATAAAGTTAGATAAAAAAAACCAATTGGTTGGAAATGCAGTAACAGATAACAAATACATGTTAAACATCAGGAAATAATGAGCTATGTAGCTGCGTCGTTGACATTATTGAATATTTCTTTCAAAGCAGACTTGATCTGTGGTGGTTCACTTTGATAATGTTTTCTGATCGTTCTGGCGAGCACAGAAGAAAACAAACAAAACAGATGTAAGCTGAGCATTTGGGACGGCCTGCACTGATCTCTCTCATCATCATCTGCGTCCTCATCTGTTCTGCTGTGTTGCAACCACAAATGTTCTTTCCTGTAAATGATCATTAAAAACAATACCACATGTGTGCTGTGCGCTGCCTCAATAAGATGTGACACGCCCCACGAGCTCACACCTGGAAACAACTCATCACTTTCCCTTGTGCTTCTCTGACAATCTCCAGACATGGGAAACAAAGCTACGGCTCTGCCCCTGCTTTGACTTTATCTTCAGGATGGGCATTACCACAGGCGTTGACGTTTCTATCTGCCCTGCTTGCCTCTTGGCAATACAGGGTGTAAAAAGCCTCCTGATAAGGGAAATCAGAAACTTCAAACTCACGTTGACGTCACATTTGTTGTGTTTAACTACACACCTAAAGCACGTCATTTATTGTAATATGGCATCTTAGCCGATCGGTAGAATGGAGGGCCAAGCAGATGCAACGAAAAGATTAAAGACATTTTTGAAAGGATAACCTAATAGAAGCAAACATGAGTGAGAATACTGTGTGTTATAGCCTTCAGTCACCAGATCTCAACCTAGAAGCCAGTTATAAATATAGAGAGGGAGGAATCTGCTTTGCAAATTGGAGAAAAATTGGACAAGTACCTTTAAATGAATTAAAATTACTCTAGTTATCAGATGTCACCCAGAAAGTTCATGCTGCAAAGTTTGAGGATTTTGACCAAATGTAGTGTCACAAATCTAAACTAACTGCTTAGTTTATCTAAAAGACATTATTAGAGCTTCAAAGAGAAGTACTTTTGAGAAGTATTAGCATAAAAGGGAAACATATCTAATACTTTCTGAAATACTGGATTAAAATTGCCAGAACAATAAAAGACAAAAACACATCGGTGAAAGGGGTACTAGAGGATTTACAGGGTTCTGTTACACACATATGTAGACATAGAGTTAAAGTCAAGCTGAATGAGATCTAAATGTAATAAAACAACTCCCTAGGAGGTCACGATCTGAAACCTTGAGAACCAAATAGATGATTGTCTCTCTGTGTGGGTCAAAGCAAGTCTTAAACAGTCTTTGGTGGAGGTCTTTGGTCATAAGATTTTTCCTCAGAGTGACTCAGATAATTGTCTTAGTGGTGAAGTCACACATTAGGGCAGTGAGATGAAGCTCTGGGGGCCAGAAAGCACGAAGAGACAAAACAGCTTTCGTTACAGGAACAGCCTTGCATGTCATATCAGGGAGCAGTGTTTTTTATCAGCTGCTGAGAAGACGGGAAAGTCTTCATTTCTCCTCTTTTTTCTTGGTCTTCTTCTCTCGTCTTTTCCCACACAATGACACTTTTTCCTGGGGTCATCCCAGGTCGCAATCAGCAGAGGGGGAGACTTGCGCCGGCTGCAGCTGCTCGGCTGGACTCTGTCTTGTTTCATTAATGCTAAGCAAAGCAGATCATACCATTCCATCAACAACACCTGCCGGTCAGGACCGCGACCCATTCACTATACATTTACCATCCCGTCTGTCTATGTACAGCAACCTGTAGTTTCCTGGCACAGAACTGCTGACATGTCATGACTTTTACTGTTGAGACTGCTTTGTGTCATTCTAGGTGCTCTCTTCAGTGGAATGAAGTCAACCTGGATGAATAGCCATGCTTGTTCAAGGGCAAATAGAAAACTGCAATTCTGCAAACACCTCTCAGGCTGGGTGTTTCACACGTGGCTGGAAAACCATGAGGTGGATTGTTTCAAGCTGCTTGGGCAATAGCAGCCTGCGGTCTGATATTAATGTCATTGTTTACAAGAAAGCATAATGTAGGCTTGCGTGAGCAAAACTGTTTTAATACAGCTGTTACGTAACAAATTTGTTATACAATGAAACAATCCAAAATATGCCTTTTGGAAGGATAATATCTACTATGCAGTTGCACGGCAGCAGTGGCTTAGATGTGCATACTTAAACATTTTAAGGAGAGGACAGGCCGCCACACGCTCGCATACAATTTGGTTCAGGTGTGTCATAACACTTCACTAGAAAATGTGCATGGATGATAGGTTAACTGCCACAAATGAAGGACCGGGATTAAGTTCCACAACAGAGAAAGCAGCTACTGTTTTGTTTTTGCACAAGAAATCCAAGAGTGAAAATTAGACAACAATCTTGGTGTCTCCTAAATTAAGAGTGATGTGTTTTTTAGTGGGGCTTTTTGCTCCTTTACTTTTTAAATTGCAAAAAAAAAAAATCTTCCTAGTGGAAGAAACACATTTTAAATGTATTGATCAGTAATCCCCAAACTGTTGCTGTCTCGGATGCGACTGGAGGTTTCCAGAGCTCTCGTGATAGCCCACAAAGACGGACTCTTCCTGTATGTATCCTGAATGCTGAGAACTGCTGCAGATGGTGCGCCGGTTGCCTGAAACAGCAGAGTGGCGCAGACGCACCGTCAGCCTCCAAACCTAAGCCACAAATTATGTCTGGTACATGGAAAAGATCATGTGGCCCTGCAGCGGAGTAGAGGTGGTGAGAACGAGGAGTTTGGTGGTAACTGGGTTGGGATTGGACGGATACGATTTACATTCCTCTCCAGGGATGTGATATCAAGACAAGGTCAGACCAAGGCTAATACACAAGTCTCCGAGGAGAGGGAGGAGGAATCTAATCTTTGCTCTTTACTCAAAATGACATTTTATATAGAATGCAAAACCATATTTCTGTGTGAACTTTGCATACCTTTTACGAGATGCAATCTGCCTTGAATTAAGCTAATTGCCTACATCTTTCTAGATCACCTCCTATTGTCTAATTTGCCTTGTATACCGCGTTTCTTAAAATATGTGCCGTAACACTGAGATGTTTTGAACGCATTCGCCTTCTCAAGGAAATACCCCAGACTCGATTTACATCCTACAGTACATTCCAGCTCATTTCAATAGTCAGACTAACCTCAAAGCCCAAAGGGAACCTCATTGTAATTGCAAAGAAATGTAACACTGCAGTCTAACACTCTAATCTGAAATGAGTATTCTGGTCACACTTGGAGCTGAAACAAAGTTGACAGGATTTTTTTTGTGTGTTTTTGTTTCTTTTTCTGCATTTTATTACTTATCTTAATCTATTAAAAAAAATGCATTTAGTTCCCTTATATGCATGTTTTCCTCTGAGAGAGGGTCTGTGCCGCAGGAGGAGGCCGAGCTGCAGGATCTGCAACAGCAAAGAGAGGAATACTCCAGACAACCTGAAGAGATTAGGGTCCATTACCAAACAAATTTCTACTACCACCTACAACACTTATGACAGCCTTCAGTTCAACTCTCATAGGAGCTTTAGGGAAAAAAAGAAAGTAAGAAAGAAAAAGAAAAAAAAAGCACACGCTTTTGTCCTCATGGCGGTGTTCCCTCGACGCCAGAATGAAACAAGCTCTGTTTTCTCGGTTGCTCGGTCTGAGAAGAGGGGGCGAGCATGTTTTAAGAAGGGTGTGGGAATCAATTATCCCACTCAAGAGACATGCAGGACCAGTGGGTATTGCTTGGGATTAGTGTCCATTCTTGTCATGTACTGACAAACCCTCCCGCTGATCTCCTTAACACCAGGTGTTATTAAGAAGCAAGGCCCTTACAGGGGGCCTATAGGCTTTTGAATAACTGCCCTTTAGGAATGACTGACAAGCTTATAATGATGAAAAAAAAGTGCATTCCTGTGCTTTCATGTGCTCACCTGTGCGAATTTTCAGATTATATTGAGCACTGTCCAAACTGAAAGGGAAATCATGCAAAAAATAAACTTGTAAGAACTACAGCTTGAGCTGTCTTGATTAACCTGCTTTGACAAAGTGACTAGAAATATGCTTTCTGATGGACAGTAAGATGAGAAGATCAATGCTCCTCGCTTTTTTTGTCCTTATATTCAGCACTGCCTAAATAAAAAGGGTGGAAACAGGGAGGTATATTTTAAATATAACACAATCTTCTTCACTTTCTGAGGCTTTAGCTGATTGCAAAAACTAGAGTGTAAAAACATCAACACACAGTTTTAATGTGGACTGTGGTGGTGTTTTTCCATCACATAAATCAGTGTAAAATGTCAAACTACCTTGATTTTTCTATGGATTGTTAAACCAATATGTGATATTTAGAGGTGCTGGTAGGTGGATTTAAGAATATTTTTTACCTTTGGTCAGCCAAATGTAAGCTAAGCTTGTATTCTGTTCAGCTAAGGTAACCAGCTGCATATTCTCCTAGAAAGCTAATAAGCATTTAACCTAAAATGCCAAAGTTCTGCTCATAAATACTTTTCCACACTAGTTCGGTCAGTGCTTAAAACCTCTGAACGAAAGATTAATTATGGAAAAAAATTGAAAGATTAATAACTGCTGATGTGTCTTTTTGGGAAGTGATCAGCACAGATCCAATATGACCCAGAGCGTGCAACAATAATTTTAAAACTTGCTGGCTTTAATCTTTAATTTGAGGTGCTGTTGTGTTTACACACAGTAAGTAGAAAGTTGGCTCGGTGAAGTCACTTGGCCCATCTGCGCTCAATGCGCTGGATATTGTTTGAGATTGGGAATGAATAGACTTCATCTTGAATCCTGGCAGGAGCGCTCCCCAGGTGTAGCTGAGCAAAACCTGGACTCGTCCCAAGTTCAGATCCCTCTCTCTGTTTACGTGCCAAAAATCAAGGTGTGTGTGGACACAAAAGATGTTAGTTGGTAGCTGAGCGATTGAAAGGTGTTTACACAGGAGTTAAGAAGGGCTGTCCCTGCCTAAAGACATTCTCAGCTGGCAAACAGTAAGTGGATATTATTTACAAATCAAGAGGTCAGCTATGTCAACCAGTGCTGCTTCTCGCTCCCACTGTAGTTGCACTGATTGTGTAGAAATCTATGAACGCTGTTGTCTTACCAGCCGGGTGTTTCTGGGAAAAATAAATAATAACCTAATCGTGTATCATCAGAGGATAAAATGTGCATTCATTAGATAAAGCTTTGCAATTGTATATGTTCATGGACCGTATATGTTCTACAAGCGCACATGTTTCAAACACCAGTGAGGCAGGGGGGATCGCATGTTAAAGAAGGCATTCTGTGACAATAACCAAAACTTTTGGTAATCTCAAAATCTTAAGCAATCAGTGCGTAGGAAGAGTAAATATTTTTCAGGAGCAGGCCTGCCAAACGGTTCGCATTACTTCCTTGAATGACTGATAGCTTGCCAATTGATTTATGATGCTCAATATGATATTTTGCAAAGCGATTAAAGGTTTCATCTTCTGCTTTCAGATTTCTTGTGAAATCGCCTACAGTTATATTTGCGGACAAATTTACTTCATTGTGAACTGCGGGTGAACTCACCTCAGCGCAGCTGGTTTAGGAGAACTGATCACCGCGTCTTGCAAAAAGGCAAGACCTGACGGATATTTAACTTCAGTAGACACTCTTTAGCCAAGATCTACAAAACAGGAAGCTGTATATGTGTGAACTACCCCAAAATCCAGACTCCAGAACCAAGGTATGACACACTTTGGAGGATAGAAATGTCTACAGAGGGATGCACATGATCTTTTTCTTATACAAAAAAGAACAAAACAACAACAACAACAGTAGTATAATTGATTGTTATTGTAAGTAATAATCTAAGTAAAATCATTCTTGTAAAGTATCAGAAATCAGTGTGAGTGACTGTGAATGCTGATGCATTATGATGAATTGCCTCTAACAACAATATAAAACTTCTAACCTAAACAAATCAAACATGAGTTTATAACACAATTGCCATGCAAAGTACACTTGTAATAATAACAATAATAATAAAAAACACTACTCCAGAAGCTGCTCTGGTGCTTTCAGTAAAACCACATGATCTTCCTCTGTAGTCGGTGGTGCCCTTGTGGTAAGGGTGTTTCATCAGCTGTGCATACTTATAAGTATACTTATAGTATTTGAGTATCTGAGTAGAGTACTTGTAACAATAACCCTCAGCTAGTTTCCAACATGTGCATATGTAAGACATTTTAAAACACTAAATCCAAAACAAAAACACACCTGGACTTCTATGTAGGGCAGTGTATAGACTACAATAACACTGCTGCGATATTTCAGTGCTGCACTCAAACCAATTCTTGGTTTGCCATTCTGGAAATAAACAGTCACTGAGTGCAGGTATTTTATCACACCGTCCAGTCCGGCTCAATCTGCACAAACACCGACTGCGTGGTGCTTAAAACGCCCACAGAGGAGAAGCTGTCACACCAATCATAAATTAAGACGCACTGAGATGAATAATCTTTCTGAAACATGAGAGGGGAATTGTGAATCAGTTGGGTTGCATGTATCGCAGTGCTGCTCCCTCTCTCTCTCCCTCTCTCTCGCTCTCTGTCTCTCCCCCTCTCTCTCTCTGCTGATGGGAGGAGCGCGGAGCAGCTCCTCTCTGTATAAGAAGTGTTGAACGTTCAACAAGGGATTTTACACAGCTACTCAGGAGAAACGAAATGATCTGCCCTGGAGCCGCAGCAAAATGCTGGATGGACACCTACTCCTGGGATGGTTATCGTTCACAGTTATAGTGTATCTTCTCAACTTGCCTGGACCCACCATAGCATATTTCGGGTAAGAGATGACAGACGCACTGTTAAGTCCATGATGCTACTTTTCATTGATTTGATTGGTTCAAAGCAGGTATGTTTTTTTAAATGTCGTAAGTCACTGAAAACTCTTTAGTGAGTTTAGAAAGTGGAATAAGGAAGTTTATTTTTTTTTTAATGCACTGATTTCGGGTCAGCGAGGTATCACCTGGAGGCCTCACAGCTGGTGTGCGCAGCAGGTTGTCTGCTCAAGATTTTACCTCAGTGAAGGTGCTGGTAATTTAAAAAAAAGTAGCAGTGTGGGGGGTTATCTTAGAATGAAATTAAATTTAATCTAATCTAATCTAATATAGGAGGATGTATGTACCCGCGGAATGATTTTGACCGGTGAGAGCCCCCTCCCCTTCATTCTTTCCCTGACAATTGAGCCAGCGCCCACTGTACAGTGAGCGCGGCACGTTTGAGTGGCAGGTAGCGGTCAAGGGGTTATTTTGCTGAAACACTTGTAAAATCATATCCTTAGTCGACTCTGAAAACAGCCGTGGAGCCGAAAGGTGAGTGTATATGCCCCAGACTCAACAGCTGGTAACAATAAAGCGATCTGACTGAGTGAACTGGTGGCCGAAACGTCTGCTCAGCTTGCACAGAAAAAATCCCCCCATCCAGCAAAAACATCACACAACTCTGGCAGGTTTTTTCTTCTTCTGCTACCTCCATCAGATAAAAAAAGGGAGAAACGAAAACAGCTGGAACACGTGTCAGGAAATTAATCTGAAAAATTTAGCGTTTCGTGAATCGTGTCCCGCACTTAACATTGTTTCATTTAGAAAGCGCACACGGGTGTATATTTCAAAGTAAGTCATTCCCAGGGAACGCCTTGGATTTTAGGTGTAGCCCACTATGACCTCCACTTCAGAGTGGCTACTCATGCTGCACTTTGCTTGGTCGTACGCACTACACTCTCAGCTTCCTTTTCTGTCTTAGTTACAGAAGAACATTAACAGTGCTGGGAAGCCAAGGTCATTCAAATGAGGTCAGCATGTCAGGTGGGACCGCAGCCGTATTTCACCTGGAGCTGAAGAGCTTTAATCCGAAAAGAAACCCACAGACTGGAATGTACCCATGCAAGTGGAAATGCACATTAAACACAGTTAAGATCTTGGTGCTTTCCTGTATTATCTACAAATATCTCTGTTGATGGGTGCTGTTAGTGCTCCCCTTCAGGGTAGACACACACACACAGACAAACGGTTGTAGACTGCAGAGTGATGACACTTGAAGCTTTGCCAGCAGAGTCAAATTTATGGTAGGTATGGGTGTTGTGCAGGATCCAGGAGTGTTAGGCGATCTGGGAACTGTTGTGAATCTGCAAGAGAGCACAAGAACTGTCCCCCAAGGGCCCATTAGCCTAGTATGTCAGACCTGCCGACCTGTTGAAGTGGGTTTTACATTCTCCTGGAGGCAAATGTTATCTGAATAGTATGTATTCGCTTTCGAGTCAAGGCAACAGAAGTTTTGGAAGTAGTAAAACGCTGTGTATCTCACAGTAACTGTTTTTCAGATCTCTGGGTAATATTTTTTTCTTTGTTGGGGGGTGGGGGTGGAGTGTTGCACAAAGTGTTGGCACTAATTTTGGAAACTGGGTGATGCAAGCAAGTTGTATGACACCTGCAGTAGTTCCGTGTGATGGAAATATCTCAGCCCCTTCTGAGCAAAGCATCATCATGTCTAATACTCATGCACGTATCAAGTAGTTTCTCTCT
This sequence comes from Oreochromis aureus, assembly GCF_013358895.1. Classification (NCBI taxonomy): domain Eukaryota; kingdom Metazoa; phylum Chordata; class Actinopteri; order Cichliformes; family Cichlidae; genus Oreochromis; species Oreochromis aureus. The sequence continues at coordinate 18,899,479 of NC_052959.1, forward strand.
CTGCCTCTTGGTCTTTGGTTTCAATTCATTTCTAAAATTGCATTAGAAGGACAAATGTAACACTGCTCTCTGTTTCTGTCTCCCCTCCTGTTGCAGTGTCGCCCTTTGGCAGGCGCTTGTATTAAAGATGACGTGCCAAATTGGCACCAAAATCAGCCCTAATGGTTCTAATGGTAATGCATATTTACTTATTCAGTTAGCACTTGCTTTCAATTCCCTCTGTCAGTCTGTTCTCTATCTGTGGCATGTGTAGTGCAGAGAGACATGTGGTATTACAATACTCCAGATTTATTATTCTGTGGCCCAGGGAGAAAGGAATATGAATGAGTGTCAGTGAATGATTTAGCCTTGCTGCTGAGGAACATGAAACATACTGAAAGAGCCTGCACAGGTGACACAGATACAAAATGTGACTGCCCCGTGGCCGGCTTCCCAGAAACTCGACACCGGTGACACTCCAGCACAGTCTTGCTCAGCTTTGACCGGGGGACATACTAACACAAACCTGTTCAAATAAATATTCCATGAGCACGAGGCATCTTAGGGCCCCCTGGGTACTGATTTACTCAAAATAGAGGGTCAATGTTGCATACCCAATTTCCAAAGTGCGGTGGAGCATAAGTGTAACATAAACACAATCTCTCCTGCCTGTAGTCTGCTGTAGCTGAGGGTGGGGTGGGATTCCTGGCGTAGCCAAGCACCCGCTTAAATTGTCATCCTTTGCCACAAGAATGTGAACACTCATTTTCTTTCCCTCAGCCTGTTGTGGCAGGTGCTGGTTCTGCTAAATCCGTTATCATTAGAGCTTGAATTGGAGATGCTCGCTGAGTTTGCCTTACTTACCTTAAGGTTACAGCACCTTGATCAGATATGGGGTTAACTGTCAGCAAAGGAGACGATTTGTTTGCTCAGGTGACCCCGCGAGGGCTCAGAGTGCTCTCTGAGACGACTCTGTTGGTTTAAATTTAAGTTTTGGTAAAAGGCTTGTCATTCTGCGGTCTTGTAAACTGTGCTGGATGTGAGTCCTTACACTGAGTCAAGGGTTTGTTTTTATTTAGCACACATGCGACATATACAGGAAGGCTGCCCACAGTCATGCAACTGGGATTTACTAATCACAGACGCGCCGCAGCATCCGGAAGAAGCAAATATAGCGGTTGCTATTTAATTGCTGCAATATCCTTAAAATCTCTATCATCGGTTTGATCCTGAAGAGCAGAGCTCCTTTCAGATGCAATTATTGTTTTCAGCGCTCCATTAAGTGAGGCAGTAAGCCAAGAGCAACAGGATAACAAATGGGATGTGTGTAAATTTATTGAGGAGGAGTGATGTTTCTTTTCTGTTTTTTTCAGTGTGCAGCCCGTCTGAGGATTTTATCATTTTGCTGACTTAGTTCCTGGCATGTATCAAACGGCATTTTTTTTTTTTACGTTTCAAAGGAGCCTTACTTCTTGAGCACACTGCAAAAATGTTAAAATTTGTTTTTTAAGCAGCTCCATCTAACCATTTCCTTTGGTTCCCTCCTCCCCCCCATCCCTCCTGTCTTCTGGCTTGCCTGCCTTATGTGCGTGCTGGCATCCCTGCAGTGGTTTGTGGGGAGCTTCTGGGTGATTACCACTCATTAGAAGGAGCAGAGTTAGTGCGGGCTCAGGCTGGCGTTGCCTGGCAGACAGTGGTGGCAAGCGTCTCATTACCAGGCCTTAAGGACTGATTAGCCCTGACGTGCAGCAGGGCGGGGAGCACCGTTGATAGAGGGATTTCCCAACTACATAGGATATCCTGTGGCTATAGCCACACCTCAAAGGGTATCACTTTAGCATGAGCCAAGAAGATAGGATTCTCTTGACAGTGTAGTGTAGTGAGATCACGCGAATCTGGAAGCTTAGATAGCTGACCGCGTGTCCCTCTTAAAAGAGAGTTTTGTTTTCTTTATATTTCTGTTTGATACATCCAGATTTGAGCTAAGCCAGGCTTTGCTTTGAGCTCTGTACCCTGTTACATCCTTCTGGACTCCTGCTATGTTAGTGGGTACCACATGGTGGTGCAGTACTGTCTGAGAGTGTAGGATGGTTCTCCATCAGCTCTTTCTTGTGTATAAATAGGAGACAAAATGTGAAAACATTAAATGTAAATGTAGTGCAAAATTTACTTGGCTTATGCCCACTTGTGGTCATCCTGCATGATGGGTTCAAAATGTCTTTGAACTTAAGCTTATAGAGCAAAACTGTACTTTTTTTTGCACAAATTTACATGTCTTTAAACTGGAAGATGCATAGTGTAGCTGCTGATTTTATGGGTTGAACCATCAGTAATTACAGAGCTTGGTACTCACCTTTGTTAAGAAGAGTTCGGTGGCCCCTGATGTGGGCTGTTATGGGGCTCATACTGTGTAATAGCATGGTTGTGCTGGATATTTCTGAAGATTGAATGGTTTGGTGAGGCTTTTAAAATGCGTTTGGCGTGCTCACATTTGAAGGAGGTACAGTTCTTGTGTCATCAGGATGCCAAATAGACCACAATTAAGAGACGCTTGATTATAAAAGGGCGGCAGGTCCAGGCGTACATTTCATTGATGGATAGCTCGAAGATACGGAGAGGAAAATCTTCTTGGTCAAAATGCAAACATATGATGATCTTTGCAGATGGAGCTGGAGACACGGGCAATTTGCAAAACAGGAAAACTAATATAGACTCAAGATACTTTTAGTGGTCAGGCATTGATGAGATGATGCTAGTTAGTGTGACCACTATGTCCTGTGTTTTCCATCCTTGACCACAGGCGAGTTTTCTCTGCCTAGTTTGTGGGGATAGAAGAGACATGGCACCTCACACGTGCCAAGATTAGCAGACTGTCAAAACCCTCACTTAAAACTTTGGCCTTCCAGAGAATATCTGCTTTTATCACATCCAAGAAAAATAGATTTTGATAAATTTGGTGTCTTAAAAAAAAAAATCAAACAGATTATTTCTGTAGCAGTCAGCATAAAACCCTTTTTTTCAGTATCATCCACCTGTTTGCAGGGTAACCTGAGTTTATCTTGCATAAACACAATCCTATAGAAAACTAAGCTGATGTGCACTCAGATGCTCCACTGGGATGGGTGTGCTTATATACTCTAAGCTTCTCCCAAAAGGCTTATTTATCCATAAAGCCTGAGTATTAGTTTGAGAATGTCACACTGACATGAACGGGCCAAGGCACGGAAGACGTTCTGCGATTCACCCTGAAGCAGATTTCATTTCACGTTGAAAGTGGCCCAATTGCATGACGTTCAGCTGCTGTTTTAATCATCAAGCAGTTGTCAAGAGTCAAACTTTTCTCACTCCCGTTGATATACGAGTCGCGAGTGAGCACAAAAACAGCCGAAAAAATCTTTGTCAGACGCGGTTAATCAACACTTTGCGTCTTTAACTTTGAAAAATGCTGTGACAAAAGGTATTTGAGCTTTAATATTTGAAATGAGATTTAAAGGAATAACATGTTATATGTGGGGGGAAAAAGTACTGTTTGTATCTGCTTTGCTGAATTTCTCTGACCTTAAAGTCTCACCAAATAGCCACAGTGTGGTTCAGCACGTGGAATCGGTGAGAGCCGAGTACAGTATGTGTGCCTGAGCGTGTTTGGTGTGTCGGTGCGCTGGTACAGGGCTACTCTGTGCCATGGTGTGGGCTAGAACTGGGGAGTCATGCGGACACTGCTGCACGCCCAATCTGTGCCAGTCACACAGTGACTATAACTGAGCTGCTGACCTTAGAAGCCTCGAGTTCTCACATAGCAGTTAAACCTCTTACCATGCCCCGCACTCCCATTCCCAGGGCCAGATCCTATAGTGCTGCCACTCGGCTACCAGTTTTCACATTCACAGTCGTGGATTAAAAAGTTAGGCTGGACACTAGATTTTTTCCCCCCTTTTCCTACTTTTTCGACCTGTAAAACAAAAGTATTTTTGTGTCATATACATTTAAAATATCAAGAGTAGATAAACAGAGTCCTGTCTCTTTCAGCTACTTTATGGGAGTAGTCTGACATACCCTCTGTGGTTTGTAAATGACCAGAAAGGACAGCAGATGACATAACTTTGGGTCATATCCTGTTAAGTCATACAAGATAGCGGACTTCCCCCCTAGCTTTGTGAACAGCAGCATTTCTAGACATTGCACGACATTCCCACTACGCAGAAAGGCTCATTACTCAACTAATAATGACTTACTTAAGTCCCAGGCCAGTACCACTTTGTTTTGTCGTGTTACTGCACTGTGTCAGTCGCAGCTTGTTAGAAGCAATCACAACACCCAGCGCTTTCAACTAGGGACTTATCTTATCTTAGCCATATACACAATCGTTTACTCTTTCCCCCATTTTTTGGGGGGGGTTTTAATGATTTGGGGAATTAACAGTTTCTTTCACCATGGAGAAAATGCCTGAGCTCAGTGCAGGATTTCTTCTCTTACACTTCTTCTTGGAGGTGGACAACAGCAACCAGAGAGTCATTCGACACTGATTCATGGTTTCTCCAATTATTCATGTCTAAGCTGTGGAGCACATTGTCAGCAATGGTTAGAGAGGGCCAGTGGGAAAACACTACACACGCTCACATTCCTACTACCTCTGGCATGGCCTGGGATACACCAGATGGGACTTGGGCAGGGTGGTCTGAAGTTCATCCAACATTTCTGAGAAAAGCACACAACTTTCTCCCCCCCAAAAGGAGCATTTTTAAACGCTGTTAAGGCAGCAGGAAAAAGTGAAAGGAAAAGAAACAAGGGATCACCGATGGTAAGCCTAATTTACTGCAAAAACTCAGAGTTTCAGAGTAATATGTTTTCTTACGTTGCACATATTAATATCAGGTGAGCACGGCAGTTTGTCTTCATCACAGTTAAACTTTTCCAGGACACATGTTCACGTCTATCATTGTCCCGTGTAGGTTAAGGTCGTAGACGCAATAGTTTTGTCTAGAGACCGCTTTGTTTTGAGCCAACAGCTGGGTGGAATGATTGACATTCGTTTAGAGTAATTGACCAGTGGGAATAGGGGAAGTTTGGAGAAAAGGGGAAAAAAGGAGGAGAAGAAGGAGGGGGGTTGGTTGTGATCTAGGAGACACTAGACCACACAACCTGCAAGTTGAGGCTGATGGAGAAATTGTGGCTTTTGTGCTTTTTTTTTTTTTTCCTGTCTGGGCGCATTTAGCCACAACTTGTAGGTGTTGACTTAAGGTTGTAAGACCCCACGTGCGTGTGCACATAGATCCATGCGTGTAGCCGCGCACGCCATTGTGTCCAACGCTACGGCGGCTGATAAACAAACGTTGGCTGGAAATTACCAAAACAGTTCCCCCTCTGTGTTTGAATTCTTGCCATGGAAAACAGAAAACTGAAAGTTTTTTTGTTTGTTTTACTGTATTAACTTGTTGTTTTAATTAAGAAAACAGACTTTCAATGATATTGCTCAACAGGTGGTTTTCTTATCTCCAGGGGGTGATTACACACTAGGTCAGCAATCTGTAATATCGCATGTTTACTGAATATGGATATCTCCTACAGAGGCAGCAGATCCTAACATAGAAAGCATCCATACAGAGCTGCAGCTCGAGCCCTGTACATTTTCTTAATTCTTTAAGACTCATCCCTTCTTCTGTATCGTCAGCAAAAATTTCTGTTTGACCGCCAACTGTTCAAAATTCAAACACACATTAACAAAAAGGAGAAAATAAGCTCTTATTTAACAACCAGATGTTTGGCATGTTTACTTGATTTAGATTTACTTTTTCTAAGGTTTTTAACTTTAGACTCTCGAGATTAATGTCTATACAGAGACTGTTAATATATGTCTCTGTGGGCACATGAGCACCATGAGTAATTAACAAGCTGCATTTGTAGTCTGAGAAAGAATTTGTTTAGGCCTAGCACATTTAAGTAATAGGATTTTTTCTGACTATGACAGATAGTAGGTATCCTTAGCTGTCTACATACCTTACTAATAAAGAAAGAGCAGAATTACCAGCTGAGGGTCACTTCCAGGAGTGCAATGTAAAGTCAGAGGGCGAGTGATGATGGCAAAGTTTAGAGTTAGTCAATGATTTCCTTGAAGGATTGACTGTCGTGCTCCGCCGCGTGAAATGAGCCGTTTTCGCTGAACCCGCTGCATTGGAAAATGTATATAAAGTAAATGTCACGGGCAATGGGAGGTGCTGACAGGTGGAGAGAAAGGACTAAACAAACTGCACTGTTACTAAGTGAAAGACAGTGGAGGAGGTGCAGCGTGAGAGTAGGTCAGTGATGTCTGCACAGTGTGTAGAGGCAAGAGTGTGAATGGAAAAAGCAAAGCTGAGCAAACATCAGCAGGAATCCCACCTCACATGGGATAATAATGAGTTTTATATGTTGGTGTTATATTCCGTGTGTAATTGGTGTTGCTGTGCCAACACCTCAAACAAAAACACCGACAGAAAATGGACCGTGATGTGAAAACACATGTTCGTGCTTTCTTATTCACTGTGGGGAAGATACTGCGAAGATGCATGCGCGTTGCTTTAAAGCGCGCACGTTTTGTGATAATCACGTGGATTCAGGACGGATGCTTTTAATGGACGTGATATATATGACATGTAGAAGTGAAACCTGTTGGATGTGTTGATGTGAACACGAATCAGACCTGGTTAATTATAGGTAACTTTAAAAAAATTGGATATATACACGGTATATTAGCAGCTGTCTTTGCGTCGTTCACTTTTGAGCTTTTCTGTGAATTAAATTTATTCTAGAAAAAGTGGTCCCATGTTTTTTAAGAAACGCTCTCATCGAGCGAGCGATTGTTGTCACCATTGCAGGAAGATTCCAGTTATTCCTTTTTGTCTCAGAGTCGACTTTATGATTGACCCAGGGAACTGTTATCCAATTCTTTTCCTCTTAGCGAGTTGAATGAGTTCATTCTTCAGCAAACAGCAGTGTGATTTATTTATTTATTTTTTTTCTCAGATCATCTTATTGGAATGTGTGCGACCCTTTTGTGTGATAGCAGGGGTCACTGTCCTTCATCCAGGGAAAATATTATCTTGAATCCAGCGAATTTGAATCGGATTAAAATGAACAGCTCCTCTCCTCAAATATTAAAAAGTGCATCCATTTGTAAACATTTTTTTTTGAATATAGAAGAAAATAAAGCACGGTACATCTGTGATACTATTTGACTGTGTTCTCGTCTGCCACAGAGTGGAAACATTGCACAAGAGTGAGCGTTGGCCAGTAGTGTATTCTCCAGAGATGTGAAGAAGTATTTCTCTGCTCGAATGTCCCTTTCTTCCTCGCTTTGCCCTCAGGCTTTCTTTGCAACTAGCTAGAAAAAAAAGAGCCTTTCTTTGAAAAAGAGACAGCGGTGCTGAGATCAGTGTCGTGTCATCTTTGGCTTCCTTCCAGCTTCACGCAGACCATCGTTTTTGTCTCAGACAAGTAGACGTTACCGAGGCATCTGAGGCCCGTCGTTCTAATACTTGGAGGCATGTGGGGGTTTGGGAAGGTCTGAGTATATTGGTATTCATATATTTCAGCTACCATTAGCAGTTGGCTATCTTTCCAAAGCAGTACACTTAACTGATGTCTCTGTGTTCATTTGCAGACATTTGCATGAGCAAAATGTTGTGTGCATTTAAAAAAAAAAAGTCTTACATGTTCTTTAACATGACAGGTTATTTGCTCCGCAGCGCCATTCAATCCCTGACATTCGCTTGCAATAGAAGTGCTGAGGAAAGGTTGGCAGTCGTACGTGACACGCCGGGCCTGTTGGATTTGTTTGTTTTGAGACTTTATGTTTGTTTCCTTGACATTGCAATCAGAGTGTCTTAACAAAGCGTGAAACAATTTAGAGGAAAATGTCAGTTGTTCAGAGAAAGACACCCTTTGCCTCGCTGCGTACGCCTCAAACCATACATTTTTCTTATTCTCCAAGTGTGTTGGGAGGGCGATCTCTGTCAAGACACAGCTTGCCAGGTTTCCATTTGAACTTGCTGTCAGACAAGTTAAGAATAGGCAAACACACTTTGCAAAAAGAAAACCGTTCGACCCATTCTGAAAGCAAACCCCGAGGACTCCTTTTTTGATTTGACTACGCGGATTCTCAACCAGACTATAAATTTATTGTAAAGAAAAATATCAAATAACATCTGTGAACTATTAAGTTCACTGATATTAAATTGAGCACTCGAGGGGAAACATTTCAGTCGGTTATTGGACTTAATAAAACAAATCTTGTGTTGAATAAATCCTGTGACCTTCTGTTCGTGACTCAAGTGATTATGAGTGGTGACAGAATATTCTCTGAAAAATAATAAAGAAGTCTAAAATGTGAGTAATGCGAATCAGCGATCATCGCTTCTGGTACATTAACTAACCAGGTGTAGACAGTGAGCAGGTGCTCTGCACCTTTACAAAAATATTGCAGAATTTATTTCCATCTTCTTTTCAGACTGCTTGGCTGTAGTAAACTGTGAGGCAGCGGTCCCATTTGCTGCGGTTACGCTTCAGTTATAAAGTTGGACTTCTTTTAATTGGTTTGGCTGTATGCATACTTTTAGCAACCAGGACCGGATGGACAACAATTTATGACTGTTGGTATATTAGTGCTGTGATAGTGGAAATATGAAGGATTAAAGTGTTAATCTTAAATGCTAAATGTATTTTGACATCACAACTAAAAGCAGCAAATATTGGCCCAAAAAGTAAATGCAGTTCTGATTGCTCTCTTTTCAAAATAAAATAATTCTTCACTGTCTCTCAAGTACGCTTTTTCAGATGTTGTGCCTTGGTGCTGACATGTGCAAGCTGTAATCCTTAGTGCCTTAGTGCACTGGAAAATTCAGCCTACACTGAATGCCAGGAGTCCAGATCATTGATAAATAATCTCAATGATAAATACTGTGTTGCTCCATGCACGAGTATCCTTCAAAAGTCTGAAGTCCGGCTGCAAAAAGCACACAGGCCAGAGAGCTTGTGCATTTTGTGAGTTCAGTAAATCCATTTATTCTTCAGTTTCACTTTAACAGTGTAAAGGAGGCCAGAAATTACACATAATGAACAACTAGGGTGCCAGTCCTGTCAGTTGGTGTGACCAAAATGGTCACAGGCTGACAGTCATGTCCCCCGTGTGTGTTTATGAAAGTAATGCCCTGCACTCTCCATCACAACCTCAGAACGCTGGTTATAGGTTTTGCCAGCTATGTGGCAGTCCCCGCTTTGTGTGTTTTATATACGCATCCCTTAAATAAACTGACGAAAGGAGTGCAAGTCTGCCACATGTTCTCCATACCATGTTTAGAATCGAAATTCTTACTTGCTGTATTTAAAGTGCTTTGCAGCTGTAGGATGAATACAGGTGCCTCGTTTATGCAGTTGTTCTTAGAGTCTTAAGCTCATTTCTGACGGTTTGCCTTTGTTTGATTCGTAAATGTTGCTGAGCGTAATAATAAACAACAAATTTTGTTTAAGCATTATTTAAAAATATAATTTCTAACTTGTACTCGCTTTATCAAGAGCACTGGGATTTACTTTAACCAGTGGCTGTCTAGAGCACTGTGTCATTTCCCAGTAGCCTATGGGCCACTTTGGGCTACTGTGAACACTCGTCTTGACCGGTGACATTATACGTAGCAAGCAGGAGTGAGTTGACAGACCTCTCAGACACCCTTGACTCCCGCAGACTGCATGCATCTCCACAGCATGCTTAGCATCAGAGTTCAAACCCCAAAGACTTGCACAGATGTGCACTTGAATCTGCTCATTCTCGCTTTCTGCAAGGGAGTGCTTCTTAACAGGTAACACCTGTTAAGACGACCATCCTTTTCCCGGAGAAAAGGATGGTCAATATAAAAGGTTAAAAAATAACTGCTATTCAGGGTCTGGGTGGACTGTAGCTTAAACACACAGATTTCTTGTGGCGGTGTATCTTAAGTTCAGTTTCGGGGGATTTTGTTTGATACTTTTGTTTGTCAAAAAATAAAGCTGCTGAGTTTAAGGTTTTCTTTGTGGGCATTTTGAGAGCACTGTTAGCATACCTGAAAACCTCAGTGTTGAGAGTGGCTGGTTGGTCCCATTGTGTTTATAATGTTGTTAACTTTTATTCCAGATAAGTGGGCCAGTTTCAGTGACGGGGTTTTGCTACATACGATAATTGTTGATAACCGTGACATTATGTCAAATCAGATAACGATATTATGTCAACATCACATAATACAAAAGAGCACATGAATTAACTAGTTGTTCTTTTGTAGAGTTTATTTTATTTCATTTTTCTTTGTAGATACCGACACTTTCACCACCAACATTCTTTCCAGTTTCCAAAGTGGATGTCCAATCTTTTGACGTAATAATTATGTAGTAAAAAGCCTGATCACCAGGTAGTACTCGATTACAATTTGCATGAACAGAGTGGCGTGGGATGGAGTCAAATTGTTGTTCCAGTCTGCCCCTAAGTGAAACCCCTCGATGACATCATAAATCAGAGTTTAGCCCAGAGTGAGGTAGGACAGAAACACAGAACTAAAAAGATCACCACGTTTTATGTCCCCTACAGAAAGTCTAGATTTTCAGATGTAAAGACTTTTATACGACATTTAAGACTTTTTATAACGACAGCAGAAATACTGTGTGTCATGTTTAAATCTGTACAGCGAGGTCTAACCTGCCACCCGCCTGAAGGATCTGGTATAAATATTTAACCAACCATTTGCTGGCTACTGTTTTACGGCACGTAGCACGACAGACACGATCACAGAATACAAATGTTTAAACTGTCCCCACATTAACTGAATGCCTTGTTACCTGCACATTATAACCTCATACTGCAGTATTAAAGTGGTCAGTATGCAGCTGATGCTGTAAGTTTATTGCTGTAAAACGGAAAAAAATTGATTTCAGGAACTTTTGGTAGAACTTCAATATACAGCCCATAACCTACGGTCCAGTTGCCCATGTAAACAATTTTCAGTTTTAAAGGAGATGAGAAACTAATTGCAACTACAGGTATTTTTAAACAAAGGAGGTCTGAATAATCAGCCCACACCACTAATAATACTGTGTACTTACATTGTAAGGGGCAGATATATTGATTTCCCTGCTTCTGAAATAACCTAAAGTTACTGAGTACGTTTTCTTTTTTGAAAGTACTCCAAAGGCACTCTTACATTAAGTGCCCTGTTTCTTTTAAATTTCCCCGTGGATAAAAACTACTCACAAAAATGCTAACAGTATAATTTGTTTCTCCTTTGCTTTAAAACAAAAGCCAATTATAACTCCATTGTTCTACAACAGGATTTTTAGGTATCCAAAATTCAAAAGAATTACATGGTAAACCTGACTTTTCCACCACTGCAGAGAAGTTGCTCTTTACTCAGACACACCTGCACCGAGAGTTGATCTCAATCTCCAGCAAATGTTGAATTCCCCTGAACATTAACCACTGAACAGCTGAATTTATTTGAACATTAACCAAACTTTTGAGCATTATATGAGCAGCTGTGCTTCCTGTGCTGTTTATGCAGTATATCTTTGCTACTTTTATTGTTTATTCAGGAAGGTCAGTATCCTGTGCTTCTGAATACTTTATCAAGACAATCCCAGTATCTTTCTGTTTCCAAATGGCTTGTGATGTTTTCTTCCAGGTTGACAGGTAATGAACCGTTGTCTGTCCTGCCACTGAACTCTTTACCAGAGGAGAGCATAGGCAGGGCCCACTTCAAGCTGTGTGACCGGCTCAAACTGGAAAAGAAGCAGCGCAGGATGTGCAGACGAGACCCGGGCGTGGCGGAGACTCTAAGAGAGGCCATCACCATGAGCGCCCTAGAATGCCAGTACCAATTCCGCTTTGAGAGGTGGAACTGCACCTTAGAGGGGCGCCACCGAGCCAACATATTAAAAAGAGGTGATTATTACTACTTTTCTTCCCATTTGAATATGCATTTTATTCTTGTGGACTTAAAACTTAATGTGTGAGTGAGCCAACTCTTTAGAAAACACCTTATTTTCCTGTCTCCCAATTGCCACTCTCCATCGGGCTTCTCTAGGATTTAAAGAGACGGCCTTCTTGTACGCCATCTCCTCAGCGGGTCTAACTCATGCCATGGCCAAAGCTTGCAGCGCAGGACGCATGGAGCGCTGTACATGTGACGAGGCCCCCGACCTGGAGAACCGTAAGGCGTGGCAGTGGGGAGGCTGCGGAGACAACCTCAAATACGCAAACAAGTTTGTCAAGGACTTCCTGGGCAAACGCTCAAACAAGGATCTACGTGCACGTGTGGACATGCACAATACGAACGTGGGCATGAAGGTAAGTGCGTCAAATGGTCATGACGTACCCACCGATAGCACTATTTACTTACTTGGTCTAACCAAAGACACGATCTAGCTGCACCATGGGAAATGGGGGATTCATTCGTTCTGGGGCTTGACCCGTGCTTCGAGCCAAAAGTCATCCGACGCAACAAAAGCGAATATCTCAACATCTGCTGCTTTGATCTCAGATCTCCAACTCCTTCTACGACATTGTTGCCTCTTAGAGGTTTCACTGAATGATGGTCTGTGACAGCAACAATATTAGCTAATAATTTATTGAAAACATTAAATTCGACTTCATTTTAATTTGTGACAGTTATTCATCTACATGTCAGCGATGTTGGAAAACTTTTAAGGAGTAACAGTCAAAGAAAAAGAAAGATTTATCAAACTGTAATTTCATAGCAGTATATTTACCCAAAGTGTCAGCTTCACTTGCCTTTTATTAACGCAGCAATTTCTACAGACTTTGAGTTATTCCATACACATGAATCTAACTAGGAAACACACTTCAGTTTGAAGAGGGTCAGAGTTCGTATGGCGAGACAGACATTATGTAAACAGAAAGGTTTGCTAATTGCTTGTATGAATCATTTAAACGATGGGAAAATAGCATTAATACAATATACTCGGAGTTCTTTTTGTCAGCAAACATCAATGTGAAGTACCGATTCATTTTGCGCCATATCCCGGATACACTGCATTTCCATATCTTGGCTTTTGCTTTTGTACTGGAGTTTAAACATTACAGCACTGCTGTTTGAGACAAAGGGCTCCATCTTAACTGTCTCCGAATATGTCACCAGATGGGACCTGAACTTCCCTACACCTGGATGACGTTGACTGGGGCATTTTGGGAGAGCAAAATCAATTGAAAATTGTGAAGTGTTTCAAAAGTCCAACACACAAGTTTAAAAGAAACCCAGAGTAATGCTGCTGTAAATTTTAGTGAAATCTGAAAGTGTTCATTAGTCAATATTTGGTTTTCTCTCTCAGATTAGATAGGCTAAGAGTCTCATTTGTGCTCTGGTAGAATTCAGTGATTGTTTGTGGTGAGCAAATACGGGTTTTTCATCTTGGAAGTGTTTTTAATAGCAGAATAAATGGTCCTAATATGTCAAGCCAAAGCAAACTAATGGTCTGGAATATGTTTCTTTTACTGTGCTTTGTGCCTATTGTGGCCTTTTTCATTTTGGTTTCAAAATGAATTACGGCTAAAGCACACTTCCCAAATATTAACAGATATAAAACTCTCCCCCAAACGAATGCGAGCTCTTCCTTTTCAACTTGGCTCTCCTAAATCCAGTCTCCTTGGAGATTTTATTTGTGATAAAAGATTTACAACATTGTTTTGGCTCTTTCTTTTTTTTTTCTTTTCGTAATTTGCACATGTAGCGAGGTGTATCGCATTCGCTCAGGATGAATTCCCACGCCGAGGACAAAATTGGAATGTGCTAGCCTCTGCATCCCCCCGACATTTTAAAGGCTGACCTATCAAATTTTCTTGACCTGCTGGTGTGATGAATATGCACTTCCTGCTCCCCGATCTCTCTCACAGTCTGAGAAAAGAATCGTAAATTGTTTCCAAACCCCGTATAAGACAATATGTTATTGTCATTGATTCCCGCGCACACACTCTGCTTTACACATTGTGGTGGATGCAGAAATGAACTCTGGCTGACTGCTAGGGGGTCAAGTGATATTAAAGTAACGTGTTGTGGTCTCTTTAGCTGATAATTCCTCTGTTTCACTTGCAATTATGTGTGATTTTGTGTAAGACAAAAAACGGCTTCTTCGGTATTCTTTCTCTTCCCAAACGTTTGCATGACTTTGCTCTGGGTTATGCCAAAATTACCGCACTATAGCGCTGGGTTGATCAACTCTGGGCTTAAAAAACATATTTTAGTAAAGTACCCAGTATAGGAGGAGGTATGAAGGGTTCCCATGGTTGACTGAATGGATTGTTTTGTGGCTTCTTCTTACCCATAACCTCCCCTCACTTATCATAATAACCACAACTGTTTAATCAAAATTTCATCTGTGGTTATTATAACAAAATCAGTCCTCCCACAAACTATAATTCACTTTTTCTTTTATACAAGAAGCCTCAGACGCCGTTGCTTTCCTTTTGTTCACAAGCAATAAGTGAAGTTTTTCCCCTTTAATTATGATATGAAAGAGAGCAATGAATGTAAAATATATGTCTATAACCTTCCCAAGCTGCCGTACTCCACCCAGTTCATCTAGTTGTGAGAATACTTTAATGAATTGGCTCTTTCAAGTGCTGTTTGCTAAACAAAAGCTTGTTAAATTGCATACCTTTCATTATGTGCTTTCAATGGTTCTCAGTGGCTAACAGTATTGTTCTGTCTCTGGTCCAGGTAATCAAGGCTGGAGTGGAGACCACTTGCAAATGCCACGGCGTCTCTGGCTCCTGCACCGTCCAGACCTGTTGGAGGCAGCTCCAGCCCTTCCATGAGATCGGCAAGCAGCTGAAGCAGCGTTACGAGACCTCCGTCAAGGTCGGCAGCTCCACCAACGAGGCCACTGGGGAGGGAGAGATCTCCACAGGCCGCAACCAGCAGCAGCAGCAGCAGCAACAGCAACAACAGCCCCTGCCCGGCCTGAACGATCAAATCCCCCGCACTATGGACTTGCTCCACATCGAGGACTCACCCAGTTTCTGTAGACCCACCAAATATTCACCGGGCACCGCAGCCCGCAAATGCTACAAGGACAAAAACTGTGATGCTATCTGTTGCGGGCGAGGCCACAACACTCAAAGCAGGGAGGTGACCAGGCCTTGCCAATGCCAGGTGCGCTGGTGCTGCTACGTTGAATGCAAGCAGTGCACACAGAGAGAGGAGGTCTACACCTGCAAGGGGTAAACCGGGCACCGTTCAGCCCTTTCAGTCAGAGGAAGGTGGTTGTGTTGAAGAGGAGCATTTTTTTTTTTCTCATGCAGAGTTTTGCTTTCGGTGTCGGAGCAGCGTTCTGCAAGCAAAAAAGGAGCGAGCCAAGAAGCAATAAGCACTTTGAGGGATTTCTGTGGGTTGGGTTTCAGAGGTCCTGCAGAATAAAAACTTTCTCAGACAACTGGGTCAACATCTCAAGCTCTTTATCACAGCGTTACCTTGAAAAGAGACGCTTTCACTTTCCTTTAAGAAAAACAAAAATCTTTTGTCATCAACTCACAAGAAAACCGATTAACGCCCAGTTAATGAGGATACAACACAAGGACAGTTACACCAACAGACTGATTTCTGGGGCTTTGCCCAAAGAGGAATGGTGTGTGTGTGTGTGTGTGTGTGTTTGTCAATTTTTACGTGTGTACAGTATTTGTAAGCATGTGAACATGAGGTAGATAGCGAGGGGGGGAGCGGAAAATTAAGTGACGATTTTTTATGGCGATTAAAAACCATATACAGAAACTGAAAAAAAAAGAAAAAGACAGGGTGTAAGAATTACTCTACACGCACATATTTACACTCACACACATTGTGTGTTTGCATATATATGTACATAAATTCAGTTATATTGTAATGATATTATATAAGCCACTTATCTAACTATGTTAAAACAAACCACTAACCACACAAATGTTTTGTTGTTTGTGTGCTCTTGCTCATTTTTCTTCTTGATTCATGTTGACAAGGCCCGTTGGAAAGCAGCACGCTTGTGTCTGACGTCTTTCTGTGGATAATTTATAGATCCTTTGGGACTACTCCTTCATGGGGAGGAACAAAAATATCTTTAATTTTTTTCTTTTTTTGTAATATCGTAATATGAAGCTGTTAGTACATACATTAACAGAAGATAACTAAACCAGTCAGTTTAGGCTATTCTCGGCCAGTGTTCAGGGAATAACTTAAACCACTATATGTGTTTGACTAAACCAGAAAGAACATACGAATGCAAGGTGGAGATGACAACGGCCTTGTTATTACAGTCAAAAGCATAGCAACAGGTGATCTCTTGATCAGCAGAAGGCCCACGTGAGACTCGGATCAAAAATTGCAGAGCTTTGTGAAGCTTAAATCTACTTTGAAGGTCTAAAGAAACCTGTGGAGAACTGGAGGAATTTAACTCCCTGCCATTTCGTATCCTTCCTTCCTCTTCGGCTTCCACAAATTTGATTGAGCCATATGTAATACATTGACACGCAGTGTGTACAGTGGAAGTTCAAACAGTATGGGGCGACTGACTTTTTGTTCAAGTGAAGATGAAAGCATAAGCCTCTTAGCTAATATAAAGATCTATTATAAAACTAATATTTGTGTAATTGTTCTGCAAATTTATGTCTACGTTTTATTAATCGGGTGTCTTCTTTCTGAAGTCAGTCAAGTTGTTTTTATAAGTTAACTTTACCTTTTCATCTTGTTGCTGAGCACCTTTTGACACAGTTAACACAATGCAGCATGCTGACCCCACCATACAAGAGTGACGGTTTGACACTGCAGGAAGTACTGCGTGGTATGAAATAATAAACTTCAGTCTGGTTTTTCCTTAGCCTATCATAAAGAAGCAGAGGAAACTGCTACTTTTAACAAAATTAGCCCATCAGCACCTCTAAACTCACTGTTTGGCCTCCAATATCTTGTTTGTTTAATCCAGGAAGTTAAACCACGCCTCGTCTTTGTTACGCTTTTTTGTACATATTAAACAGACAGGATGTAACTTGTTAATCAGTGAACCTTAAAGGTACTGAAAGGTGGCTTTTGATACCTTAGGGCACATTTCAGTCTCGCTGTGTCCAAGTTTGCGGCGTTTATGCAAAGCTAACTAGCTGACTGATAACTTTAGTTTCTCTTCTCGTGACCTAGAAGAAGGTGCAAATTGTTTCCATTACAGTTTTATGAGAAATGCCTCTGTGCACACAAACAATGCAGACAAAATTTTGTCATATTCTCAGCACTTAGTGCTTAGAAACATTATATTTTATCAAATACAGGACCTTATAGGCCATATTTTAGATTGGTGTGAATTAACTACTGAGTGAGGGACCCAGCTTTGTATTATAGCACCATTCACGCACTGAAGCCCAAAAGCCCTTTAAAGTATTTAAAGATCTGTATTTATGGATACAGTGCAGTGCAGAATCTTTTTTTTCTCGTTTTTTATTAAAAAATGTAAATAGCAAAGGTTTCTTCTCCTGTGGTATAGAGACAAAAGTGAGGCACATGTTCAACTCTCACAAGCATCTGAAACATAAATTGAAATTAAATAAATGAGTGAAGCATTTGCTGAAACGGCATACAGCTGCTGAAACAAGATCGTTACGGATTTCAATCATCAATGCTGCAGAGTGCATTTTTAAAAAGGAGTTTCACAGTGATTTAAATCAAAGCTCCCTCTGATAGGAAGAGAACCGTGCATGGCTTATTTGTCTAAAGGAGATGAATTCCAAGCATTCTGATATGAGATGGCATGCCAAATAAAGAATGGTCAAAACATATACATAGAACTTTGCACGCTACATGGAAACCATAATAGCTATGCAGAGACGCAAAGCACAAATGCCTGCTCGCCACAGCTTCTGGTGTGTGTTTGCGCCACACACTCCGCCTCGGCCCAAACACGGTGAGGTTCTCTACTATTGAATGGATTCAAAACAGACACGGCAGGAAATGCAAACAGATTGCATTTTTGTTTGTTTATAGATTGTACATAGGCGTAGAAATTTATTCCAGAAAAGAGGAGCATGATGCAGCAGTCCGCCGGGTTTTTAGATGCCACAGTCACCCGTGCTCTCAAATCCAAAACTCTGCACTGTTTAGTCATCAGTGGATCATGTACAAAATTCTATGTTGTAGAGAAAAAGAAAGATAAATTATTTTTTAAATATATTATGAGCATGTGTTTAGTGTAAATAACTTCAAAGTCTAAATTGATTTTATATCCTGTATTTTTTACTCTGTTTTCTTTTTGGGTGTTTGTTCCTTTTGGGGTGGAGGCTTCGAGAAGCAGTGTATACTATCAACATATTTCATTTTATATCTCAAGATTGTTATCTAAGCACTAACAAATCCTAACAAAACTCAAATCAGCTCACTTTTAGTTGGTTTAATTCACTTGCGGTAATGCAGTTTCTGAAAGTATGCAAAGAAAATCACAGTTATCGAGAATATTTTATAGAACTTAATCTTGTATAATCAACGGTTTTGTGAAAGGACTGATGATCAGTATGGACTTGTTCACCTTTGGGTCACTTTACATGTACATGTACTTTTTGTTAGGATTTGTGCTGTGCTTGTAAAACAAAGATAAAATACACAAGCTATGTATTGTCCTTTGTGATAATATTACACCAACAAAGCTTTGTCCATGTTCACTTATTCATGTCTTATGGGAACTCTAAATTATTTTCCTCTACCTCATGTGTATAGCTTGTAGGTTTAAACAGATCACAAATGACTGGTAAGAATGTATTTAAGTTATTTAACATCTTTGTATAACAAAGGCGGAAAAAATCTGAAATAATAAATGGATTTTTAAATTATTTAATGTGTACTTGCATTATTTGGTAGCATTGAAGTTTAATTAGTATATCATGCCTTGAATTTAAAGTTCTTCCATTACTGATGACACATATTTGCTGGATTCAGCCTCTGAAAATATGAAATTGATATGTTCATTCCCGGCTCCTTTCTTAGGTACACCTGTTCAACTGCTCATGAATGCAAATATGTAACCAGCCAATCACATGGCAGCAACTCAATGCATATAGGCATGTAACAAGTCAAGACAATGTGCTGAAGTTGAAACCTGGAGAAGAAAGATAACTTTGAGTGTGACATGGTTGTGACATGGTGCCAGAGCGGCTGGTCTGACTATTTCATAAACTGCTGATTAACTGGGATTTACCCACACAACCAGAGAACCAGGGTTTACAGAGAATGGCCCAAAATAGACCTGTGTTCAAATCCACCATCTAGCAGTAGAGTTTGCATGTTCTCCCCGTGTCTGCGTGGGTTCTCTTCAGGTACCCCACTTCCTCCCGCAGTTCAAAGACATGCAGTTAGTGGGGTTAAGTTAATTGGTTATTCTAAATATCCTACATGGTTGTCTGTCTCTCTGCGTTGGCTGTCCAGGGTGTACCCCACTTCTCGCCTTATGGTAGCCGGGACAGGCTCCAGCACCATGTGACCTTGATAAGGATAAGCGGAAGCGAATGGATGGATGGATAATTCAAAATAGAGAAAATTTCCGGTAGCTGATCATGATCAGCAGTTCTCCAGAGGTCAAAGGAGAATGGCAGTAGAAAGCCAGTACTAACCCAAATAACCACTTATTACAGAACAGCATCTGTGAATGCAGTCAAAACATGTCGAACTTTGAAGCCTGTCTACAGCAGCAGAAAACCACACTGGGTGCTACTCTTGTAACCTAGGGACAGGAAACTTAAGCTACAATTTGCACAAAATCACCAGCATTTAACAATAGAAGACTGAAAAAACTTTGCCTGGTCTGATGAGTCTCAATTCCTTCTATGCCATTTAGATGGTAGTGTTAAGATATGGCATAAATAAACTGAACACATGGATCTATCCTGTCTTCTGTCTCCTTTCGGGCTGCTGAGGGTGGTGTAATGGTATGGTGTATATTTTACACACACATTTTGGGCCCCTTATTATCAAATGAACATTCACAACATCAGTGGTGTGACACTATCATGTCAATATGGACCAAAATCTCTGAGCAATGTTTCCAGTACCTCACTGATGTTATGACGCAAAGAATTAAGGCAGTTCTCATTGCCTAGGAAGGTGAGTGCAAGTATATAATTAATTTATTTATTTTTAATTTTAAATGTTCAGTTACATTTGAGTGGGTGGCTTTTCTTGGGCATTAAATTGTAGCAATTTCAATAAAGATTTTTTTAAATGAATGGTATTGGCTTAAATTTTCTAAAATGGAGAAAAAAGAGAAAAAAGAAATAAAGATGCAATAAATTGTTTGCTTTTTTTGGTATAAATATTATCTGTGAGTAGTCAAAATCAAGCCGACATTGAGAGCTTTTCCACTATTCTACAACAGCAAATAACACGTGAGACCCAGAAGGTCTCCATCTGGGAACTGTTGGGAAAATAAAATCCCTGAGACCCACCTTTTAAATAAGAAAAGTGCTTTTGCCACGTAATAAGACGTCACGGTTGAGGTTAGGTGTTTTTGGGAATCTGATACAAACCTTGCTGGATCGTCACTGTTTCATGCTGTATCCCCCCTTTGCTATGACATTTTATATTGATTTAGGGTAAACTGATTATCAAAGCCTCTGACATATTACACTGTATATTACCGTAACACTGATGTTTTTACATCAACTCCAAACAATGTAACCATTAAAACTATTGAGTGCAAGACATAAACATTTCTGTTTTGGATTTACCGTGTTCGGACATTGGCTATGAGCTGGGGAATCACCGTGTCGAACTCATGTTGTTTCAACAGGCTCTATCCCCCGAGCAGAGTGGAGATTTCAGAGCTTTCTCTTTCAACAATCTTTCAAATACCTTGAGGCCTCATCATGTAAGTCTTAAAGCTCAATTAATCCAAGAGGAAAGTGGTTCTGTGATCTTAGGCTAATAGAAGCTTCACATACAGTAGTGAAAACAAAACACAATTACGAGAGTATCTGCTCTAACACCTAAAACATCAGCGCAAAAGCCTTTGATAGGTCTGACATGTGTACCTAAATTAGCTGCGTGGGAGCAGCACCTTCTTGGTGTTAGCAATTCGTCCCTTGGGTCCTAGCTGCTTTGCTTTGAGAAACTAGGAAGCTTTAATGTGCCCCGCTTGCTGGACTCCTCCAAACTTCCTGCCCTGTACCAGCCTCTAATATGAACTGCAACTCTGCGGTCTGCTGTAATAAAAAAACATTTTGACAGCTGTTAGCACGAATTAAGAGGGTGCAACTAAAGCACAAGGTGAAAAAAAAGTAGAAAAAAGCGTCATTCCCCACCTCCTCCTGACAACCTACCATTCCCACTGTCATCCTCCTGGTCTACTCTGGTTGTGGCTGTCAAGCAGAAAGGCAGAGACTATTTTTGAACTGCTGAAAGTGGCAGACGAGTTGTTTTTCCAGCATCACCTCTCTGCACACGGTGCATTTATGCTGCCTTGAAGGGACTTAACTAAAAGGTGTTGATTGTGGAGTAGTTTTAATGGATAAAGAAATAGGATAAATAAATACGAACGTCACAAATAGTGGTGTGTGATAATGCAAATTTTAGTATCAATCCGATACCAAATAAGTAGAGGGCCAGTATTGCCAATAATCGATAAGGGCAACTTTTATAGGGAAGAGAACACTTCTCATCATCAGTTTGCAAATTCTACTTTCCACTTTCCATTTTACTTTCCACAATAATTAGTTAATACAACAAAAAACACCTTTCAGATCTTTATGTATTTTAAAACTGGGTTTTTGGAGACCTTAAATATAAATATGCCTGCCTCTAAAGTACTTTGGGTCAATGTCTGTTGTTTAAATGTGCTATAGGCTATAAATAAAACAACACAAAAGGTTTCAGACATTTTTTATAGTGGATGTTTGAGGTATATTTTCTAATCCCCCCCCAAAATTCATTTAAAACAAATTCAATGGGCTACATACTGAACTTGAGGATAGAAACAAAGTAACAATCCTATAGTGATGTATCAATCCAATACCAATAAGAGCGCTGATGTCAATACTGTTGAGATTTGAAGGTAAATAGTATTGACATCAATAGGAAGAACAAAGTTGTATCCATATGCAACTAATTTGCAACACCAAATACATTAAGTTCACCCTTAGACAAGGGTCACCTGTATTGGCTACAAAGTGATACTCTGAACATTTTCATTGTACTTTAAAAGGTAGAGGCACTCGAAATCAGTGCATAAAGGAATATGCGATTTACTATAATTAGTTAATATTCAAGCATTAGCTTTATAAACATCAAAACATTGCTTTAAACATATGTGCTGAGCACTGTGCAAACACCTTAGCTCATAGCTCCGGTCTGAGCAACTCACAGATTTCTGTGGTTGTTTTTTTTTCAGTAAGTTGGGAAAAAGCGAGTTCCTCTCTGGAAAGTGTGATAGGGGTCTAAAGAGTATGTGCCTCTTGCCTTCTTCCTGCACCCTGCCCAATAGCATACCCTGTTTATAACTGTTTTTGATTGTTGTTAAGTACCTGTCAAAGCTCCTGCTTGTTCCTCATGCTGGAAAAACATGTGAGCTCAGAATCTCTCAAAACAGGGTCTTTTTTTTTTTAAAGTACCGTAATATGGAAAAATACTCAGTATAATGTCTACTGAACATCTTGTGGTGTAGATCTGTTGTTTGTACAAGGATGAGTTTGATTGAATTGCTTGAAGAATTTCAATTGAGACAAGTGAAAAGGTTTAGAGAGGCTGTGTCCTCAAGCAAGGCAGCTTATATAAAGATTAACGCTCCATATAAAATGAACCAAGTCTGATAAAAGATTTCAGCTCATCCTTTACAATCAGCTGTACATAATAAACCTGTGCAATCAAAGGAAAATTTTCTTCACTGGAAGTTGAGGTCAGTTGAAATTTTGTGTTTTTTAACTCTTTTCAGCATTTTGGTGATCCCTCCTAACTTCACAAATACAGAAGATATCTACATGAATACAAAAGGTTTTAAAAAAAAACACATCTGAGCTCTACAGTAAAAATTGTAGCCAAATTAGTTTTAAAATCAATCTAAACTATGAGGTTGTAAGTGATGAAACTGTGGATTTGCTACCTGAGTAAGGGATGAGTTCTTGCCTTAAGTGGAGGAATTCAAATCCTGTTCACGAGAGTGCAGCACTGCTCTGTTGTGGTGAAGACGTGACCTTGAAGGTGAAGCTTTTATTTTACCCATGGATTTATGTTCCTACCTTCACCTGTGGCCGTAAGCTGCAGACACTGAAAGAGTAGGACTGTGGATACAAGCTGCAGAAATTAGTTTTCTCTGAGGGGTGTCTGGCCTAAACCTTGGAGACAGGGTGAGGATTTGGGATCAGGCATTCGGGAGGAACCAAAAGTAGTGCTCCTGCTTCTCCACATCCAGGAGCCAGGTGAGATAGTTGGGGCATCTGTCTGTGAAGCTTCCTCGTATGGTTTTTAGGGCAGGACCAACCGGAACAGACCCTGGACAGACACGCTGGAGATATCGCTCTGCTGGCCTGGGACCACCTCAGTATCCCCTCCGGAAGCAGCTGTGACTCAGATTCAGATAAACATAGAAAAAAAAACATTGAAAATGAACCGGCTGCACAAATGACTAAGCACCAGCATGACCGCTGACATGTAATATATCTTTAATATGTCTTGTGATACTATTTGCTGTAAAAACTATCAGTGTTTTTTTTCACTGGAATGAATCACTCTGTACTGGAGGTCCCCATGCTTTTTTCTAAACCTGTGAGTAGGGAGAAAGCTCATAGACCATGACTGAGGCCTCTCCACAAACTGCGATGGATAATGATGATAACTGGCTCGGGAGGTTTTCAACACTTGCTCACAATCATAAAAATGTCAGCTTCACATGACTAAGCTCATTTGTCAAAAAACACTCCTTCTGTTATAACATGCTCCACTCCTACCTCTGCACAAATGAAGAATTTAATATGGTACATAAATTGTAAAAAAAAAAAAAAAAGAAAGAAAGAAAGAAAGAAAAAGAAAAAGTGAGCAGACCTGAGTTGACATTCTCCTTCTGGAAAAAATAGAATAATAAACAAACAAATAGTTCTATAAATAATAATGGAGCATATGTTTC
The DNA here is from genome assembly GCF_013358895.1 of Oreochromis aureus. Taxonomy (NCBI): domain Eukaryota; kingdom Metazoa; phylum Chordata; class Actinopteri; order Cichliformes; family Cichlidae; genus Oreochromis; species Oreochromis aureus. Next base: position 18,923,575 of record NC_052959.1, read on the forward strand.
TTACATTGGCAAACATACTTGAAGACCAGGGAAAGCCCCAGAGACCCCATAGCAGGGTTTCTAGGGGGATGGGATAAACATAGATCTGTTGAGATGCCTGTTTTTTTTGAGGGGGGGGGGGTTGGCCGGCTTTCCTGCTTGCAATTGCACCAGGAGAATTGTATTGCTAGCCAGGAGAGGTGCAGGGTTAGAAACATTTTATTCTTGAGGAAATTCCTCCTATTACTCCATTATTCATCATAATCTCGGAGGAGATGGATGCGCTAACTGCTCTAACAGAGACTGTTTTCAGGAAAACAGTTCATCAAAGTAGATATCCTAGACAGGACGGTGTTCTGATGTATTACCAGTAGGATGTATGCGATGGATATATACTCCTCAGTCCATCAATTCACCTAGACAGTAAGTACTTTGGAGATCAGTGAATGGATATTCAATACCATAACTACATAACATTAAATGTCAGAATAGAACAGCCATTTACAATTGTGAAGGAGAAATTTCCTTTAACCAGGTCACCACCTGTTTTGTGCATCAGGGATGTATGAAATATTAACAACTGGGACAAATTCTGTTTAGTTTTTCCCCCCAAAATGTTGATGTTATATAAGCACATAAGGGAAAGTTGTACAACTGCAATTTGAAGAAGACCTGGAAGTTTCTATCAGCAGCTGCGCTGACCTTCGAAACACTCATTTGTGCGTGTGTGTGGGGCGATGTTAGGGAAATTAGGTGTAGTTGCGGCGAATATGTGTGTGTCGGTGGATGGAGGGTTAAAATGGCAGGCCGATGAAAGCGTGGGGGTTTACAGAGATGGGCCATGAAGCTGCTGTCCAGCTCATGCTTCAATTGTGCAGTAAAGATTCCCCAGCTGTCCTAAGGATTAGCCTGTGCGCTTATGTGATTAGGATACATGGCACCGTGGCTAGACCAGGCGCCTCTGACCCGGAGAATGCAGAATGAGATGAGATGGGAGGAAAAAGGATGGACGGGTGATGCTGTGGAGGCCAAAATCATCCAACATAAAACATGGGTTTGTTGCTACCTTTAGGTATTAATGGCTTAGATATTGCACCATTGCAACACAACACGAACATGTGCTAAATTATCAGACGGGTTGAGTGATGACGATAAAAACAAAGGTTTCCTAATAAACCCAGTACATAATGCTGATCCTGGATAACTGCAAAGTCAGCGCTTGGATTCTGATGACTTATATTGCATGCTGCCCCCATCTTTCTTCATTTTTCTTGCTTACCTCCAAAACACAATCAGGCCTCCATCTTTGGGGTCATATGTACCTGTGGTCTTCTATAACCAATAATAATAGTATTCCTGAAATGATGGAAAGGTTTCCACTTCAAAAGACAGAAAACAACCATCCCTAGGAGGCATAGTGGTGATGGCAAAACAAACATGACCTAAGGTTTTAGCACTCAGTGTTTGCTTTCATTTTCAGTCTCATTCTTCCAGAAGTCTCTTCCTGTTAAAAGAGAGTTCTTGATTCCCACTGTTGCCAGGTGCTACCTCATAGGGGATCGACTGATTGTTGGGGGTTTCTCTGTGATATTTTAGGGATAAAGGATTTAAAGCACCTTGAGGTGACTGTTGTTGCGAATCGGTGCTTTACAAATAAGATTTAATTGAAGTGAACAGGCTGGTTGTACAGTTGAGATAGTATGCGTTGTTTTTTTTCCATTAATAGAACTTAATAGAACAAATATGACAATTTAACAAGGAAGCAGGACTTTATTTACTCATCTTGATGTTTCATTCACTTTGTGCTACAGAGTGTTGGCTTAATTGGCATCATTATCCACAGGTACTGAACACTGAATCATTGGTGGCACATGTGGACATGGGTGTGATTATTGTTTGTCTACACAATCAAAGTTTAAGAAAAAAAAAATCTTATGGAAAATTGCTGAATGGATAGAAACAAATTGGTGTTCTTCATGTTATTTTAACTTTAGTTTTCTTGGATTTTTTTTTCTTATCAGGGATGGATTACAAAGTACGAGTGAGCTTCAGTTTCCTATTTATTTTTCTAGCTTCATGCATTGTCCTCTAATTAAAAGACCATTTACAGGACCACTTTAATAAACCAGACTAATTATGCTCATTAGTATTATTTGGAGATGTTCTGTAATGAAAATTGCTATTGTATACCGTGGAATCATATTACCTCAATGCAAAGTTAAAGAAAGAACCATCAGAATCAGAGAATTAAGAACCATATAGTCACCTTGCTATAATGGATTGGACCCCCTTTTGCCTGCAGAACTGCCTTAATTCTTTAAGGCACAGATTCAACAAGGTGTTGGAAACATCCCTCAGAAATTTTGTTCCATAATTACATGATAGCGCCACACATAAGACTCTCCTGTTCCACCACATCCCAAAGGTGCTCTATTGGATTGAAATCTGATGACTGTGGAGGTCACGTGAGTGCAGTGAACTTACTGTCATGTTAAAGAAACCACTTTGAGTTGATTTTACCTTTGCCACATTGTATGTTGTCCTGTTGGAAGCAGCCATAAGAAGATGGGTACGCTTTGGTTATAAACGGACTTACTTACAATACTCAGGTAGGCTGTGGAGTTCAAGCCTACATGTTCAAGCAATTGGTAGTTCAAGCCATTAGTAGGTTAATTGCTACTAATGTGTACCAATTACAGCACTACTCCAGGTTAATTGTAGTAATTGTTGTTCTTTATTTGAGTTACTGTTGCTTTTCTATCACCTTGAAGCATTTTTTCCCAGCGAACTGCACTCACTGTAAACCTTAGAGATGGTTGAGTGGGAAACAGTTAAATTCTACGGTTCCCGTTCACCCTACTTCCACATGGCAATGCTCCGTTTGAAATTCAGCAGGTTGTCTAGATCAGCGGTCCCCAACCTTTTTTGCGCCACAGACTGGTTTATGCCCGACAATATTTTCACGGACCGGCCTTTAAGGTGTCACGGATAAATACAACAAAATAAAACTAGTACCGGTACTTAAAAAAAGAAGATTTATTCATAACACACGTGAAAAGACCCAGGAAAACCGAGTTAACGATAAAAACGATAACAAAATAACGTTGAAAACCGATAAAAACCCTGAAAACAATACATTTCACACCCGAGCCTCAACTCTCGCGGCCCGGTACCAAACGCCTCACGGACCGGTACCGGTCCGAGGCCTGGGGGTTGGGGACCGCTGGTCTAGATCATGTCTACAAGTCTAAACGCATTGAGTTTTTTTTCATGTTACTCGCTGATTAGTTGCATTAGTGACCAATTAAACAAGTGTACCTAATAAAGTGATCAGTGACTGTGTGTTATAGCATGGATTTTACGTGTGCTATAATTGCTTATTTATTTATTTATTTATTAAAAAGCCTAACCAACAACATGTATTCTGTGTCATTATGGTAGGTCTTGGAGTATTTGCCAATGGGAAACACTGATGCAGACACAGGAAGACTCACTGCTTCTCCTTTGGCATCATCTTACTAAAATGTGTTCCTGTTGGCTTCAGAAACCTCAGTATGACAGACATGTGGAATGACAAACAGTGTGACGGCATGGTGTGTGTGAGTGGCCCTCCAGCCCAGAGTCCTACGCAGCTGCACATTGCCTGCTTGACTGTACCAGACGCTGTGGCACGGGTTCAATACTAACGCTGACCTCATGGGTCACAACCAGCGCAGCCTGCTAACAGGAGGCGGTGAAACCACTGCTATTGGATATAAATTAAGACAGAGTAACACAAATAGGGTAAAAGCGTGAGGCATATGGAAAGGCAGCTCATTCATTCAGTCATCGCCTCAACTGTTATGCCACAAACGACAAATTTGGTGTGGGAATATGAGCTAAGGAGATAGTAATCCCATCTATAAATGCAAGATAGTTTGCTTTAGTTGGATTCCCACCCTTGCTGTTTTTGTGACAAGCATTTGCCAACGAAATTGAATCCCAAAGGATAGTGGGGTTTCGTTTAAGAGAGAGGCACTTGAGGATCTGTCACCACAATCTCAACAAGTGTGGTTGGCTGCTTCAATAGGAGCCTCTCATAAGGACAGAAGAAAGGAAAGACCACATTGTTGACGGGGGCGGGTCTTCATTTTGTGTGAATTTGGTCATTTGTTGGCTGAGGTCAGCTCCTTAAGATTAGTATTGGTGGTGCTGAAGGTGTGTGTGTGTGTGTGTGTGTGTGTGTGTGTGTGTGTGTGTGTGTGTGTGTGTGTGTGTGTGTGTGGTGAGGTTGGACTAAACTGTTAATCCACTGATTTAGCTGGAGTTAACATGCTGGCCGGGGTCCAACAGAGACTTAAGTCACAATTGGATCGGGGCAGATATATTGAGAGGAGATGGTGGGAAAGTTGAAATACTGCTTTTCTTTGACAAAAAGAGGGAATTTGAAGAGGAAATTGAAGCAACAGTCTGCGGTAGGTTTCTTGAAAAGTCATTTACTATTTTTCTACACTAAACTTTGTAATTTGCTTTTAGTAATATTTTGATATTTCACAACAGAAATACAAAACAGCCAGCCCCATTTGGAAGTATATGTGCATTTTTTAGGCAGACTTATTGAAAAGACAAATTGCAAAAGCTTCACAATCAACGCCAAAAATCTTACACAAATGTTTTCCTTTATATCGCACTGACAGGCCAGTATTTCCTTGGCAATGCAAACAAGAGATACATTGTCATCATGCATGAAAATAGTGATGAATAATTTCATTTTAAAGATAATGGAACAAGGGCTGCATTGTCAAACATATTGACCTGTAGACAGATTCAGAGATTCTTGGAACATGTTAAAACAGGACAGTCAAAGCACAACCATTCAGGACAAAGAAACATTCCTGGTGTCAGTGATACTCGTGCTTTTTTCACGTGTGTGTTTTCAATTATCTTAGCAGTCTTGTTGAGAGAGACAAGCAAGATTACCATGGAAAAAAAAAACACCCATCATACTAGACAGCTATTTCTGGAGCTGCTGTAGCCTCTCAGGAATGGTCCTCCACCTTGACTTATTGAATTATGGAGAAGCTGTCGACAGGTTGAGCAACTGTCTCCTTCTCTCTGTGTTTCCTTGCATACACTTTATTCAACACTGTGCTGCAGCTGTCAGTGTGTGCTCCATTACTTGGCTGCAGCTAGCAAGGGTAGAAGATTGCACCTTGCAGTCTCAAATCACATTGACCCCAAGTCTTTATCGTTCACCCCTCTCCTCCTGACCAGCTGAATGACACAAGAAACATGCCCACGTATCTTTTTGTAATTTGGCACCTATGATATAATTCCAACACCAACATTTAATGCAGAAAGTAGCAGACTCTTTATGTAGGTAGTGGGTAGAAATATTTGTATGAATCTTGTTGGACGGCAGACCCGGGAACCAGTGGTGGATACTCATTTTAAAGTTTTAAACAATGTAGTAAATGTGCAAGAAATCCATGTAAGCAGAAGGCTCGGGCTGCTTTAAATCTTTTGATTAAGGGAGATCTCATGTGCTTTCAGTTTTGGGTCAGACCACAGTGTAGCTATCCACCTGCTGACACGAATAATTTATCAATTTAAAAAGGTTTTTTTTTGGTTAGCCAAAAACAAAAAAGGTTAATTTACTCCAGACAGTTTTTTTCTAGACTGTTGTGTGACCAAAGCAAAGTTGTTTGTTTGTTCAAGCCATGTAACTTGAACCTGAATAGTTTGTCTAAATTACTGATGAAGGATGAGGTGTTCGTCTTTAAAATTACATCAATGAAATATATTGTATTAAATTACACATTACTATGTTTTGAGTGAAGAGCTTTACAGTGCAGCTAAAATGCAATCTATTAAATCTTAGAATATCTGATTTTATGGGTAAAAGCAGTTATAAGGAATAGTGCAGGAAAATATAGAGTACTGTGCAAAAGTCTTGCACCACCACTCATTACTTTATGTTTTGCTTCCAAGGAGCCAGGCTTTGCTGTAAGCAGTCTTGAGCAATAGTTCCCCAGGCATTTGGAAGGACATTGGCTGTTACACTCATTTTTAGTCATGTTCTTGTAACTGACTATTGTCAAAGGAATTTCTTTTTGCTTTCTTTTTGCTTGTTAAACCACTTAACGCTGACCCATGAGTCATTCAAGCATTAAAAAGGCACCTAACTCAAGGGATAAACCAGCATCTTAGCAAAAAATTGTTTATTTTAAATTGTATCTTTATCAGTGTTGGTCAAGTTACTTGAAAAAAGTAATTAGTAACTAATTACTGATTACTTTTCCAAAAAAGTAATCCCGTTACTTTACTGATCACTTATTTTCAAAAGAAATTAGTTACTTAGTTACTTTTTAAAAACATGATACACAACCTGAATAGGTAATAAAACAATAGACCTTACAGCCCTATTCTATTTTTTCTGCATAATCCATCATATAAAATGTAATCAAATGAAAAAGGTTTTTTTTTAATTGTTTTGAGTTTTAATCTTTTAACTTTATGCACATTGCATCAGCAAAAATTAAATATATGCAACAGTCTTTGACTTGAAGAAATTTGTTTAACATTCAAACCTATTTTCTGCATATTCCAGCTTATAAAATTAAATATTTTTTTTGTGTTTACACTCACTCAAATAGATGCAAGTAAAACACAGCAGAAAATAAATAAAATCAATGACTCAGCGGCACTAAGTCCTGTCGCTCTTGCATCTATTTTCACCTGTTTAGCAGGAGTGGGTCCGTCTGAGGTTTGCCCGGTACTGCAGCGGTCATGTCAGTGGGAGGATCTGGGGGTTTCTCTGTGAATGTCACATTCCCGTGGCAGCGTGCTCGGTGCTTGCTCAGAAGTTTGGGGGTTTTTTTTGCTGTAAAAAGAAGTTTTCTTGCCAGTGTACAGAGGACATTAATGTTTTTGTCACTTTTTACGGAATCAAACTCAAAGACATTCTCACAAACAAAATGACGGTTTAGTAACACAGCATGCTTATGGGAAAGTAACAGTAATCTAATTTTTTTGCAATAGTAATCCCTTACTTTACACGTTACTTGAAAAAAGTAATTGGACTAGAGTAACTAGTTACTTGTAACGCGTTATTGCCCATCTCTGATCTTTAGTCAATTTATTCTTGCACCAGCAAGCAGATTTTGAAAGAGCTATTAGCCAGAAATTTGACATTTTTCAACATGGTGTTCAGTGTGTGCTTAAAATATCTGTGGAAACTGGACAAGTGAAGGACAAAAGAGGAAGGGTTAGGGTTAAAATCCAGCAAAGACTTCACACAGGACCTGAGAGATATTTGTGACCTTTTAGTTGGTCCATCTCCTGTTTGAGAAAATCTCATCAAAAATGATGTCAGTGGATGTCAGCGGCTATCGAGAAGCCACTTCTGAAGAAGGGAAACAGAGAAAAGCCAGAGGAATGCCAAATTATGCAAAAACTGGACTTAAAATCAGTGGCATCATGAATAAATGTGTATTCACCCAAATGGTTTGGCAAGCAGTTGCTGGCAGTTGCTATGTGTAATTGGTTGCAAAGAGATACACAGTGGTGTACCAAAACCTTTCTGTGATTGCTTTGGTTGCTGGCAAATTGCTAGCTGGTGCCCAAACTTTGGTTCAAAGTTTCAGAGAACTTTTAATGTTCTCTGTTTCTCATTTGTGTTACATTTTTACAAGTTTCCCTACTGGTCAGTGGTAAGTTAGCAAGTCAGACAAGTCAGTGTCAACCATGCAAACTATGGGCGACCATGGCAATCTGTGCGCAATATATACAATCACAAGGAGGTTTTTGGTGCAGAGCATTCTTTGCAACTGATTTCACTCAGCAACAGCCAACAATTGCTCCCAGGCCTATGTGATCAGGGTCTTACGTTTACATACATGGAGGAGGAAAATGCATGAGAACTCTACAACTTTTGAGATGTGCGGATGTAAGCGTTTCTTTCATTTTTACTGCCTCAAAAGACAACTGCTGCTAACACAACAATGACTCTTTGCAAGCATCTGCTAATACAGCATACTAACACCAAGCTAAGAGTGAAGAACCCGTAATAATTTTAAAGCTGAGTGTATGCAGACCCAAGCAAAGCAGCTAGAGTCTGATTCCAGGTAACAAAAACAGCAATTAGGCTGTTTCTATAGTAGAATCAGTTTAGTGATTACTGTGACACACTCTTTGGACTGTTTTTTGACTTTAATGTCAGCTTTGTGTTACTACTTACACACTAAATTAAAAAGGCTGTTTGTCCTTTCCCTCTGTAGAACTGTACCCTAAGATATTTTTAAATGGTAGCACACCGAAGGCTATGTAAAAAATGCAAAAGTAATGTAATGAGAAGCGCAACACATTTATTTCTCATGGGAGTAATTAAGTGAAGCGATACATTATTTATTTATCTTTTGAAAAGTAACTAAGATAATTTAATTCATTACTTTTGTGAGTAATGTTCCCAACTCTGGTTTTGCTGTCAGTGCTGCAGATGTTCATGCCAGTCACTCTTATTTTCTGTGCGGCGTTAGAGTGCCAACATTACACTATGTCAAGAACAAACAAGTCTATATGTTGACCTTTATCTCCTTCTGTTAACCCCATTGTACTGAACAACTAGTATACATATTTACATTTATTTCATAGGAAAAAAGCAAAAATTTAATTTTTTATTTTTATTAATATAATTTATTTTCAGAAAAATTGCACTGATCCTTTTGTATGTCAATTTTCCCCATTAAAGGCACACATTTCCAAATGATAAGTATAAGAGACCATTTCAGCTTTTGCTTGTTCTGTGGCCTCTTCTGGTCAGCTCAGTCAGGCTCATAGCTCATGTGATATTTCACCTCTCTTGTTCTGGTTGTTTGTTTTGGGCCTGCTGTCCTACATAATGATGCATTGTAACCGGGTGAGTTTTTATTAATTTGACCGAATTGTTCTGTGTAGATCTGCATTCCCCCTTTTGCTTTCATCATTAGTGATATCATCTATTTGTCATTTCCTTGAGCTGCCATACACACCCAAGCTATAGCAAGGTCACCACTGTGTTTGACAGACTGGGTGGCACTTTGGGTAATGAGCTGCTCATTGTTTTTTCTCCACAGCTTCCTCTTTGTGTAATTTTAATAAAAGCTGATTTTTAGTTTCATCAGCTCATAATTTTTTTTTTCATTTTCTTTTTGTTCTGGTTTTGAGACTTACCACAGGTATGCATCTTTTGAGATACTGTCTAACCCAAAAAAGTTTATGCTCAAAATGCTAAGTTATCTGATTATATATATATAAAAAAAAATAAAATAAATAAGCAGCACGGTGGCACGGTGGTTAGCACTGTTGCCGCACAGCAAGAAGGTCCTGAGTTCAATTCCACCATCAGGCCGGGGTCTTTCTGTGTGGAGTTTGCATGTTCTCCCCGTGTTTGCGCGGGTACTCCGGCTTCCTCCCACCGTCCAAAGACATGCAGCTTGTGGGGATAGGTTAATTGGATAATCCAAATTGCCACTAGGTGTAAATGTGCGAGTGAATGTGAGTGCGAATGGTTGTCCGTCCCTGTGTGTTAGCCCTGCGACAGACTGGCGACCTGTCCAGGCGCACCCGCCTCTCGCCCTATGACAGCTGGGATAGGCTCCAGCGCCCCGCGACCCTGAAAAGGATAAGCGGAAGCGAATGGATGGATGGATGGAAAAAAAAAAATAAAAAAAAAAGATTATATATAAATTTTCCATGTAATTTTGTTACACAAGTACAATGCAAAATGTTAACGTTAATGGAATCTAGTCAAAATTACATTTACTTGATTGAGATGGATTCAGTTTATACCAAACATATTTGCCTTATTGATTATTTATTTGAATAAATAAACATTTGATTTGATATATTTCAGATGCGCTTTACTCAAAATTATTGCTTCATGTTTGTGAGTCCAAGGAATCATTTTTTTTTGAGTGCATGACGTGTTGATCTTGGAATTGACAAGAAGCCATGGACACCTACACTGTAAAAACAAAGTCCTAATATAAAAGTATTTTACTGTGTATTTTACAGTTTTGTTCTGTTCTTCTAGAATATCATTAAATTTACATAAATAGACAGTGATTTCACATTTCAAATGTAAATTAACATAAAATCACTGTAATGTAATATAACATAATTTTCATATTTATTAAATGTATCTGTCTGTACATGTGCATATTTAGATTGTTAAAATACATTCACAAATGTATCATGATTTCACAAATATGTGTCCGTTATTTGAAAGATTGAACTGTTAAATTCAAATGTAATGCTATGGAAAAATATATAAAATGATTCTCATAAACTTTTTTAACATCAAATAATTATTATTATTGTTGCTATTTAGGGCGATCGTGGCTCAAGAGTAGGCAGTTCGCCTTGTAATCAGAAGGTTGCCGGTTCGAGCCCCGGCTCGGACACTCTCGGTTGTTGTGTCCTTGGTCAAGACACTTCACCTACCGCCTACTGGTGATGGCCAGAGGGGCCGATGGTGCGATATGGCAGCCTCGCCTCTGTCCCAGGGCATGCAATCCATTATTATGTAAACCAACTGTATATTTCTTTACATTTAAGTATTATTATTCATATTGCCACATTCATTGACCTTGTTTATAGGTAATTTCATTGTTTAATCACATTAACATGTTCCTAATTTAATGTTTAAAAGCACTTGAAAAAGGCAAAATCCCATGTAAAATTAGGGCAACAAAGTGTATTGTCATTACTGAAAATAACCGCATTTTTATGAGAAAGTTATTTTCTGTTATTTTCTGGTATTATTTTGGCGCCCCAGCTGCCGGAATATTACTGTTTTTCTAGGATTTTTTTTTTTAACAGTGTACATTATAAAGAGCCATCTTCACTTGCTCTACAGTGTTTTTGCTTAAAATGCAAGTCATTTGATGGTTATGCACTCCACTGCAACTCGCCATTATTTAGCCTTGTGGTGGAAACAAATGCAATGGTTTAATTGGCTGCTGTCTTCTTCACTTGCACGATGACCTCTTTAAACTTTTCCTACTGACAACTCCACCTTACTCTAAAGGGCAACTTTCATGTCTCAGTCAGCTCTGAGACACATGAGCTCTGTTGTGCATGAGCCAAGGCTATGTCCAAGGCTATATTTCCCACAAAATTCTTTCAATAGTGGCACAAACCTTCTCAAATGAGAGCTGAGACTTAGAACTTTAATATAGTCGGATCAATTAGTATTCTGCTAGTTTAGTTCAGTGTGCATGTGTATATGTGTGTATTAGTGCATTCTCTCAGACATTACAACTGCGATTCAGGGAAGTGAAATGTTCATCTAATGGAATAATTTACTGTCAGGAGTCAGACGTTTTTTTTTAAAAGCTATTAAACATTTCGCTGATGCTGCAAGCGTCGGGCACGCCACTTGTTGATGTGGCCAAAAACTACAATTAATTATAAAGCAGGTGTATTTTCTGTAAAGTGACCTATGACATTTGGGTAAAATGCTCATACAAGTCGCATAGAGTAATGTGTTGATTCCTGTAAAAGTGCACAGCTGTTCACTTGAGATCTTGCTGAGCTTTACGTTCTTCAGCAGTGTGCTGTTCTAAGTTTGGTTTCTTTCTTTTTTTATCTAACTCTGTATCCCTGCAGAGGTTTTATGCCTTTAAAACAAGAAGTTAAACAAGAAGCTTGCCATGTCAGTACACTTAAATATATATATATATATATATATATCATTTATATTATATATATGTATATATATATATCATTTATATTATATATAATAATATATATCAGCTTTATATCTAAAACTAAACTTCAATTGCTTGGAACCGCCAATATGAATTAAATGAGCAAAACCTGAATACCTGCTGAGTTTAGTGGTATTTAAAAATTGGAGGTCATTAAAATATGAGTATGCAGTTCAGATTGTGATTGCTTTTAATTTGTAGCCAGCTCTCAGTTTTGCCTACAGGGAATAATGACATCACTGTGTGGATGGTGAAGAAGGTGGCTGGCGAGGACCAGACCCGTGGATCGCTTCCAGAAACACTGTAACGTTCCAGTGAAGCTGGATGGAGGTGTTCGGTTTCATTCAAGCTGACGATCCTGCTGCCAAAAAGGCAAATTCACGTGAAGCGGATCTGCCACCTTCCTGGCTTTTGCCCTCAGAGCCCCGAACCACACGCTCTGTGATGAGTATCAGTTGGTTAAGCTGAGCATGCGGCCCTTTACAGAGCAGCGTGGTCCTGAGGGGCAGGTGGGAAAGGTGTGGCAATCAAACGCTGTCTTGTTAACTGGAAATATCCGGCAGTGGAGACCATTACAGATTAATGCGCACCAGGTGTCTAGACTAGCAGGGAGAAGTGTACTCGATGAGTAATTGACAATGCAGGTGCATCTTGGGCCACTGCCAGCATGTGTGGCTGCTGTAATGTTTTTTAGCTGCATGACATCTCTGTTTAAGGGCTTGAGCTATTACATAAAATGCCTCTGAGCTATGATAAAAACACGGTGCCTGAGAAATGCCGGATTTGCTGTAAAACATCCCTCAACTCTTACGGGCTTTTGTTTCTTTTACATTGACAGCTATTAATGTAATTTCATATGTTCAGTTTTTGGCTTGTTTTAGTGATATAAAATGACTTGGCAACCTTTCTGGAATAAAACCCTCCTGACTTTGTCCACTTAATCATAAAAACCTGGTGGGTTTGGCTTCCTTTGTTGACTCAGAGATGCCTGAGCCAAGAAATACAATCAAATGGTCTTGAAAAAGCCAGTCATGGTGGGCAATGCAGACAGGATAATGTCACTTGATATTCGGTGATATTGGGATAATGGTTTGATGTTACTCGCTGATACTAATGGTCTTACTGTTGTGGTAGTGTAACCTTACAAGGGGCAGGGTAGGGCTCATATGTACGAGTAAATACTAGAAAAAGACTTTTTGCAGCATGTATGCTTCTGCTTTAAATTTAAAGTCCCACTGCTAACTTCTAACTGAGCATTTTTACCGCTTTCATAAATCCAAGCGCTATTATTGAACGCAAAAGTCAAATTTTCACTTTCTTACTGTAAGAGGGAGGTATTTACAGTACACAGGGCTGAAAACGAATCTGTTTGGTTTTTAAAACAACTTTTCAATAGATCAACAAGTGAGCAATATCTGATCTGTGTTAAATTTACTGTTGCCGTAACAGCGATGCCAGTTTTATTCCCTGATCTGTGTGGCTGCTCCTGGCTCGAGGCCCTCGCTGGCTATCAGTCTCCGGGGCTAAGAGGATAATGTGTTAGCTGATATCTTAGCTCAGTGTGGTGCTGAAATGGGAAAAGGGGGAGTGTGGAGGCAGTAATGATGGACCACTTTGGTTTCTCCTGAGAACAAGGAATTCAGACCCAATCTCAGAGGGTCAGTTTATGCGCAGAAACCAGTGCGTTGGTTTCCTGAACAACAACTGTGTTTATTTCATATCTAAGAAAATTTGCTATTCGGGTGCAACAGAGCGTTACAAGTTTTCTTTTACCATCATATCAAGAGAGAAAATTGCTTTTAAATTATGTTGGAAATTTAAAGCTATGTTTATTTGTGCAATCAGATAAAAAAATATGTAACTGAAACCATGTTTTTATGACTTAGATAAGCCACGAAACGTGACTTCAGCAAAGTGGCTGCATGGTGAAACAAGTGCGGAGGCCGTGCCAGGCGAGGGTCCTCTTTCTCTCCTCACACTGAGCCTCTCCAGTCATGGATCACAGCGCTGGAGAAGCAGCTAATAGGTCTCTCTAGCTGGGTCTGTGCTAAATACTCCCTCCACTAAAATTATTCCTCTGAGAATCAATGGGCCCATTCTTTTGTGAGCTGTAGTTTGCTTGATGGTCCCAACCTCAATGTGAAACATTAGACAGCAATGGGGAAAACATAAAACATAATACTTGTGTGACCAGCTTGTCATTGGCTGTGTTAAGAATTTTGCCCAAGATAGTTCAGTGAGGGAGAGAGCAGCGAGGGTAATAGGCTCTCCGCAGATCAAATCACAGCGCTGATGCACAGAAAAGGAGGGGCTTTTGATGGGTATCACTGTAAATATTTTGGCTGCCTTTTTTTGCAGGAAGACAAACATGCAATATTTGATTGCAAAGTGATGCTGGGCTGCCTACCTGCTTGCTGGTCCGGCCTTTTGATGCAGATTTCCGTGCTTTAGATGCAAAAGTATCGAATCTAGCTTTTACCTTGAACGCCGTGACCAGGCCAAAGTTTTAACTTACCCTGGGAAATTTATTTTAATATCTACTGTACTTGATGTCAGGTTCTTGGTATGAAACACACCCTTTTGGGTTAATTTTATAAGTTTGCCTTGTGGTCAAAGCAAGCACCTTGAGACCAGGAGTTAAAGATGAACCACAGTCTTCTCGTCTGCATCCTCGTTTTTGATTGAGCTCCACAAAAATGTCTAAAATCTAAAAACGGGGCAGAGGATTCAGTGGAAAAACAAACATCTCTATTTCAGCTCTTTATAATGCTGATCATGTTTTCTCTTGAAGGCCTTTTTAATCTTCCAGTAATTGTTCTTTCAGTCAACCGCAAGGATCACTGCTCTTCACCCAGAGAGCCTGGCCTAGCCCTGGACCGCAACATCTCCGCTGTCTCACCACAATAACCTGGTATTGGATACTTACCCACCCAGAACTCGCAACTGCCAGGATTTCTAGGGTCTTTGCTTCCCAAATCTATGATCACAAATCTGCTCTGACTTTCCCATTCGATGAAGGAAGCCTTTCTTTCTATTCAGAGGCTCGAAAAACACCAGATCAAATTCTACGCAAATGTCGTCAATCATTAAGTCTCACAAAATCGAGTAATTTCTTCTTAAATAAGTAGACACGCGTTATGACATAACTGCAAAATCTGCGTTCATATTATCTCAGGAGAATGTAAAACTCGCGCGGAGTGGCACAGAACAAATTAAGCTGATTTATACTCAAGTGTTCACAGCAGACCAGCAGAGTAAAGTACCAAAATCAGCTTAATGTGGCTAAGCCTAAATATTTATAAAATCAGTTGTAATGGGCTACTCCCCTGGCAGTACCATCCTCTCCCGAGTTACTGTGGAAAGTTGTGACTTTTGGTGTCAAATGTGATCAGAGTGTACCCTCAAAAAAAGAAAAGAAAAGGTAGCTTTTAATGAAAAATATCAAATTAGTGATCCTAAAAGACCCCAAATACTTGCCATGGGCTCGGTTATAATTATAATATAAAGTTTGGATTCACCTCATGTTCATGTTCCCCAGCCCATGCCAGACTTCTGCTCAGTTTGTCTATTTGGTTACTATTACTGAGCCTTTGTTTGTAATTCAATGGAAGCTGATATGTGTTGTAAGAGGAGCCTGTTGCTACAAGAGTCTCTGCAAAGGTCAAACATGGTGGTTTGTTTTTCTAGGTTCCCTTTGGGATTCAGAGTGAATAACTTTAAGACTTTTTACCTGTCGCCAATAAGGAGCAACAGCACCCCTGCCAGTCGGTCGGTTAGAAACAAACATGTCTTTATGGGCCAGCAAGACTGAGTTAAGACAAGAGCTATAATTTTAAATGAAAAACACAGCAAGCTTAAAGAAGATGAATTTCCATTTCTCCTTAAGCTCACTGTGACAAACATCTCTGACTGTTTCAGCAAATATTTTATCTTTAAACTTCACTTTGACTTCATTTATTTATTTAAATGTTTTATTCTATATATTAACTTCCTGATTTTGGCGATTTTAAGAAGAATGCAGACTGCTCAGTTTAAATTAAATCAAACAAAAGTATTATGGATTTCTCAAAGAGCAAAAAGGAGTTTTCTTGCACCAGATAACTGAACATTTGTCATTTGGTCCATTATATTCTGTAAGTGTTGCTGCATATGAGCTGCCCAAGGCAAGAGCACTCTGACCCTAACTAAGTTGGCTTCATGCTTCAAGAAACATCACCAAATGGAAACTTGATCTACATGGTGTGCTGGCACGGGCCCAAGAATGCATGCCTTTTCCTTATTTTGCTCGGCATTTAGATAAGCACGTGGTACCTGGGATATAACTTATTCGCCAGTCACGTCAGGCTGGAGAGTGGCGAGAAATACATGTGGAATGTTAAGTGCGGTGTATCAGAAAACATCAAAGAAGGCACAGAGCCCTGAGGAGCCCGTAAAATTAATGATCCAGACTGACTTCTGCGCAAAATAAAGAGAGGAGAGAAAAGACTACTGTATGTGGAAAGGTTGCAGTTCAAGTTCCTTTGTGTTTTATGGTCTGCTGAACCAAAATATTTCACCTATTTAAAAACGGGCAGGCTCTACATCCTGGATGTGGCAACAGCTTGGGAAGAGTCTGGGCAAGTTCCAAATAATAGAAAAGGCTTTGATTTTTTATTGGCTTACAAAGATAATAATTAAAGTGCATATTGCAAATCCATTTACTAGAATCATGTTCTTTTTCCTGCTTTTAACCCCTACACCTCTAAAGGTAGGTCAAAACATGTCCCTATTATTTTGAAACATTTTATATTCTTTTGTTTTATAATTATAATTTGCTCATTTAAAAAGTTGAGGAGGGTCTGGATTGGGGTATGTCCTGGAGAGGTTCGGATCAACGTGACTGATTTTGAGTGACTACACAGAGAAAACCAGTTCAGGTTCATTCAACTCCACACACATGGGTCCCAAGCCTGGGGAATTGGCAGCACTAACTACTGTGACAGTGTGCTACCTGTGAAATTATTTCTGTTGCTAAAAACGAAGCCACTTGAATTTGGAAAAACATCAGTATCCACCCAGCTGGCCAGATCTCTCTGATGGTGCCAGAGCAGTGAGTGCTTTTGTCCGTGGCAGCAATCTCTGCCCACCAAGCAAGAGAGAAAAGCCAGAAAAGCTGCTTCCTAGGGGAGCTGTAGCGCCACTGGCGCCTTCATGAGAGTGATATAAATCCCAGCTGCTTTGAAAATAATTAGCGCAGGGATCAAGACCAGTAGAGCAGTCTCCCCGGCCTGGCGCTGAAGAGGAGACAGGTGCCACCAGTGGCCTAAGCCACTGGAGCTGCACCCTTGTAGTACAGAGCAGGTCCAGGCTGGGAGAAAGAATGCCAGACTCAATTAAACGAAAGAAAGAGCCTCAATGGTCAGGCAACTCTTGTTCCCTTTTTTTTGTGCTTCTGCATTACACAATTTGGGCCTGTGGTGGTGGTGGTGGTTGGGCTTCTGGGTGTGGGATTTGTATTGGTCCAAGGGGAGAGAAGAAGAACTGGATTTAAGAGGTGGGATTTTTGTATCCACCCTTATGACCCGACCACTGAAATGATCTCTGATATGATGAAAGTTTTGCTTATATTTGGCTAATATCTACAGACAAGTGCAATCCAAATAAGTCCAATACAAATAGATGGCGAGAGGATTAGACAAATGGAAAATTTTATATGTATTAGTGAGGTAGGTGACAATGAAACAAAGAACACACCAGTAAGTAATAAATATATATTTCCTAACAAGGTTACAAAGGCAGAAGCTAAAAATAAAGGCCTCGTTTTGGGCAAAAGAGTGTGTTAGATCATCTAACACCGTCCACACCCCCTCTTGTTTAGAAATCATGAGGGGCTGCTTCCTTTTCAAAATGGACAATCCAAAAACATACGCAGTTCATGCAGCTGCTGGGAAGGCGAGTAAAGGCATGAATTTGGCTACTAATTTTAACTACTGCAGCCATATTGTATACATAAATCCAGTGGAAATATTTAATGTAACTTTGAGTAAAAAACTAAAATAAGATCAACTAATAGCACATTTCATCAGTTATGCTACAGACATGAATGAAAATTACTTGAATGCTGTACTGACATATACTTTTTAGAAGTCAAGGGCAGGATGGTGTTACAGAATGCTAGTTGCATAATAACACTTTTATATCACTACTGACTTAATAAATAAGTCATGACAACCGTGAATTCAAATTTTCCTACAGCTGAGATGTTTTGAAGGAGTCAACACCTCAAAAGTGAGCTTACATGACCACGTCTTCACATTTGGTTCAGTCTTGTAACAGAGCTTTCCATGTCCACTTACCCTGATGGAAACTCCTTTGGCCCCACTGCTTAGCAGTATCCTGAGAGACTGTCAATCACTCTCCAGACAAACGGTCATTTTCCACTTTCAAGAATTGTGGGGAATCCTGGCCGTGGGCACCCACAGCACCGGAAGGAAAAACAGGATAAGAGATTGTTCCCACAACTAACTAAAGGCTCCCAGGTTGGAACTGGGGATCCCCTTCCCGGTCTGACTTGTGGTGTTCAGTGTTGGAAAACCTGACAATTGAGACGTTCCCACGTCATATTTTCTATTGTCTTTTACACAAGGGTCAGGAATTGACTTTCCGTCCCATGTGGAGTGCTGTGGTTAGAAAGGATAACAGAAGGCGCAAGGAGACAGTTGTCCTTTAACTGGAGGAGTCCGGTCCAAACCCAGATTTTGGCAAACATCCACCCTGACACTTTATCACACTTTAGAATGACAGTATCATCTGCACTGACCTCCCGTGAAGAGAGCCAAGAACTAAAACAAATGTCGGAGACTAATTTTTGAATTTGTTGAACATTTGCGATTTATACTAGATAGGTAAAATTGTGACCGAATGCAATAAAATGTAACATTCCCAGGGGAAGGACTGGCATAATGTTATTGAAATTTAACAATTACTTATACTGACTTGCTTTAAACAGTCTAACATAGTGTCATTTCACCGAGTGGCATAAAGTTTTATCGCTCAGATATCTTGCATGTGTAACAAGACCTCCGCAGGCTTTATTTAGCCTGTTGAGGTGACATCAGTCACAGGGACGTGAAAGGCATTTCTCTGGCCCATGCCAACAGCCTCATACCTTTGCTGTTGTCGTGGTTGACTTTTACCTCCATTTGCGCCTGTGTAGCTGACTCTAGGAAGCGCGATACATCTGTGTCATGATGGAAAAACTCGATTGATGAGGTTTGCATAAAACATTCTTTACCTCATGCACCAATATTTAGTCAGTGACTTCAGAACGATGACCACACGGTCAGGTCTGGGTCAAAGTCTATTATAACCCAGAAAAAAGGCTCTCACGCTCTCTTGCTAAGTGTCAAGTAAAATTATGACTAGCCTGGTTTATGCCAGAACAGCTCAGTTACAGATTGGCAGCACCTGGCATATCATTGTTTCGTGCATATGCCAAACACACTTCTCTCATTAGCTGTTGAGGGACAGTAGTACATTTTGTTTATTGAAATAATGAGCTGGGATTTATTATTTCCTGTTGTAGAGGAAATGTGGACACTTATTAAAACACCTCACACTCTGGACACTTGTACAACGAAAAGAAGCCGGAAAAAAGCAATAAAGAGGGGAACCCAGAGAAGAATGGGGAAAGTAAGTGTGCCAGTCTTTTAGGAAGTTTAATCTGGAGGCAACACCCTGTGTTGGTCAAAGGCTTTACCTAGGGTCATGAAGCAGACTTGATGACGTTCTCAGGTACTCCTCATGCTCAGCTGAAGCAGCAAGGCTTCCCTTTTCTTCCATGAGGCTCAGCCATAGCAAACGCAGCAAAACCGGGCAGATTTCATGAGCCGAGACTCAGAGATGACTAAGGGAGACAGATGTGCGTGCTTACAAAAAAAATACGGGTATTGATTTTATTTTAAATGAATGCCAGTGTCCACATTTGTTTCCCTGTCTGCTGCTCTCAGCTCAAGAACAGTCATGGGAACATTTGAGCTTTAAACAAATAATTAACACTGAGGGAAAAAAATCGGATACATTTTTAGCAGACGTCCCATTTCCAGTTTAAAAAATACTTTGGTGAAAGTTGCTCAGTGATTGTTTGCCCAATTGGTCTGTGACCACAATTTGTCAGGACAAATCATATGACTGAGATACTTCCTTTCAAAATAGTGTTTAAGGAACCACTGAAATGGGAAAATCAGCCCTTATTTTCAAATTAAAGGGCAAGCACAGTTACAGTCCACATTACAGAGATTCTTGATCAGTTTTAAACTTTCAAGTCGTTTTATATCATCGCAACCGCAGATATTTAATTTTTTGGTTGTTTGAAGTACTCCAGGCTTAGCATAATGATTGAACATTGTATTTACTGGAAATGTTCCACACTTTTATAATGTGGGATATCTGCAGTAGCAGCCTTTTCACTGGTTTTCCTTAGTGAATTTAAGAGTAGGAAAGAGGATGGCCGTTAACTTTGTGTGTGTACTGACATCAGCCACTGACCAAGACTGTCAAATAGACATCAAAACATGCACTTAGGCATACTGCACACTCCCTTTTCCCACATCCCATCCCAGCGCCCTTTATGTTGTCCACACAATGGAAATCCAAGCACACAAGAAAGATTTTTTCCATGCAAATGTGAAATCCATACAGGAAAAAGAAAAATATGCAGTTGGAGATCCACCATGTGCCCAAAGAAAACAACACTCTGTAAAGTGCTTGTGCAGCCAGCCAGACAACCTCGTGCCTTTCAATTATGCAGCCAGCAGTATATCAACTTGACAAATACTGAAGGATGTGACCTCCTGATCCAGGCTGAACCCAACCTTACCTCAAAATCCTGGACAGGCAGAGCTGACGAACAACGCCGAAATGCTTCAAAAAGGAAAAGGTAAATCATCAAAACCACAGTAGCTCCAAACAAAGAGATTTTTTGCAAATTCAGATTTTTAACTTTAGTCAAAATGTGATGCAACAGCTGCTTGAGTGAATGAGTTGTCAGGAAGGCCATCTGTAATTAAATTCAATCACAGGGTGGGCCAGTGTTTGGATTAGCTCCACTTGTATCAGTTTGTAGATAGTACGGACTTGTGTAGAATCTGCTGTCTCCAATTAATTTTGAAAACTCGATCATCTGATAATTTGCAGATGACACATAATCGTGTCATCATGGCACAGCGTCATTTTTTCAAAATTTAATGTCATCTGCCTTATTAAATCTTCTTGATGTTTTTCTTTTAACATTTTAGGTAAACACATTTGGCAGTAGATAGCATCAGCAGTCCCCCGTGGGATGGGGACAGGCTGTGGGAAAGTATATAAAAGTACTCAAATGATGATCACCCTTCAGATGGGACTCTAATTGTCGCTGTCTGAACACCTCCTCCCAGTCTTAGAGACACTGTCGTCTAAAATTCGCTGACGCTGTTAACAATCGTCTGCTGATGTGCGCAGCAGTGCCTCAGCTCCAGACATTCGCTGCAGTTGGTAGGCTGACAAACCTGATTAGGGTGTCGGAGTGCTCCAAGTTCCTTGGTTGATGCAGTAACTACATGTTTCTCAGACGAAGTACTGTAGATGCAGACAGATAAATGCGGCTATGACGAACAAGTTAGAATGAAAAAGATAACTAAAGATTAGCTCGAAGATTTACTGTCACAAGAAAGTACACCCTCTGTTAACTGTAAGTCAGGATATAAAAAAACGATCCAGTCCTTACCAGGTCTGAAAACTAGGTATTATAAACTGGCATTATTTAGAAACAGTGTAAACTAGGTACACCATTCAGTATCATTCAGTAGCTTATAGAACCACTTTTATCATTTAACCTAATTTTAACTCAAAGTCTCTGACATTAAATTCTGGCCTACTCTCTTTTTACAACGCTGCATCAGTTCATGGATGGATGGATGGATCAGTTCATTTTTTAAGGTTCAACAACAGTATTTCTGTCAGGCTGAGGTCTGGACATTAAGTGGGCCATTGCAGCACCTTGATTTTTTTTGCAAACCTGCAAACCTGCTTTATAGATGTGCTCACTCTGGCTAATGATCAATTAATCAAGTGCATGTGATTATCAACATCTGACTACTACTTAACCTCTTAATTCATATGGAAGCGGTAGAGGCACACTTGGTTTTTCACACATTGCTTCTGTATTTTAACTTCACTTTCTAAAAAGATATATAATGAATCTGTAAAATGTCATGTTTTGTATATCATATAAGTTCACATTTAGCTAATTTTTTAAGAATAGCTAAGTACCAGATGATTTTTATTATGTCCTAACATGCAAAACCTTAGACTTTAAAGAGACTGTACGTAGTCATTACTCTATATTGACCTATATGAAGTTTAATATCAAATTGTATACCTGTTTCTTCTCAAAATGTGAAACACTATCAGTCATGGATTGTTCTCCCCAAAAATCGAAATATTAAATTATAAATTAAAATAAAAGTTGTATTTTAGAACCATATCAATCAGTTGCATATTAGCTTATCTGGCTCAAAATTATTCACAATTCACAGATTCTTGTAATGAAGTGACATACAGATAGAATGATTTTTGTGAATTATAAATGGACAAACGAACAGCGAATGGATTGGATGCCTTTTATCCGTCCTTCAGGCTACTGAACTATCAAACTCCACGTATTATTCCTTTAACACCCAACAGCACTGTCTCTTTGAAAGTCCAGGCCCAACACAGCTGTTAAAAGTACTGCTTTGAGCAAAATCAGCATGCCGACATGCTCATGATTACAAAGTTCACATGGGGATGTTTGCCATCTTATTCATGACATGTTAACGTGCCTTCGTTTGCAGATTAACACTTCAGACAAACTACAGCAGACTTTGATAAATGGTTCAAATTCATTTTGACTTGAGGCAACAGAAATTCAGTCCATGAGCAAAACACATGCATCAGTTCCACTGTTGTCTATTTACTGCATCCAAGGGTTTGCAGATGTGGTTCGTCACTGCACACAGAAGAATATAGAAAAAAGAAATCAACATGTGGGATTCGTAACATATTGTTCGGGGATCCATCCAAATCCCTCGAGCATGCTGAGAAAATTTTGGGAAAGGTAAGATTTTTAGAAAAGTGCAGGTGATCACATGTCTTCCCTGTACACTTGATTGGCACTGTCAGACATTTAGAACAACCTATTAGCACAGCTGACCCCTTTGAACATTTAAATATGTTACACATGCTAAGCACGTGAAGCATAAAATTAGCACAGAGACCCTGGAGAAATTCTCTTTTGTTTTAGAAAACTGGAATCTCTAGAATGCAAATCACACCAGACTCTTTTTCCCTGTGAAATAAACACATCAGAGTGGATCAAAACAGTTTAGCCTGAGTGAGTGTTAAATAAGTCCCACATTTTGGCACTCGTGTGCTCATGTACAATCAGGCAAATGGAGTAAGACATTTTGCACCTGCTGATGAAAATTGTACGGCATATTTCATAAAGTTTAATAAGGCAAAACCATGTATACAGCATGTACAGGCAGCAGGTCAGCATGTACTCAACCAGTCATATCAAAAGAGCAACTAGTGCTGCCATGTTTAGGTCCCTTAGAAGAGTTGTAAAGAAGAGAATAGGAGCCACTGAAAAAAGTATTTTTGGGCCATTACTTTTTGTGTTTGTCAGAGATCTGAATTCATTAATGCTAGGATTCTGAGTTTAAATCAGAAATGTGAGATCTTAACTCAGGATTTGGACTTTTTCTCAGATTTCTGTTATAGGTGCTTTTATTTATTTATTTATTTATCTCAAAATTGTTATTTTTTCATCATTCTGAGAAAAAAAGGCCCAAATCCTCTTCCATAGAGGTGAGCTGCCGCACATACTTATATGAAAGTGTCTATGAAAATGTGCCTGTAACTACATTATAAATCTGGCCTCTGATTCTGCCAGTACTGAGTGTCTGAGTGAAGCCATGAAACCAAGTAAAATAAAAGTTTAAATTAATCCAAGTCTGCTGACATTCATTAAAATTCTCTCTTTAAAAGAATTAGTTCTTATAGAAAGAATAAGAATCACGACAGGATTTTTTTGTCCTTTATGCCACACACAGGCCACACACGCGATATTTATAGTATAATATACATGTCCCAGTAAATATAGTGGATGTGAAATGTACCAGAATAATCCAGGGGAGGAAAATGAGCCACTTTCTCTACCAACAAACTGGAGAGATTTAGGAACGTGGCCTCAGACTTGGCACAAATATGGAAGAGAGTCACGAAGTTGAATGTGGGCAATAAACAACAAGTCACGCAAATGTACAATTCACATGCAACACAGTTGGTGATTCACTTAACCGTCTGGCTGAAATCTTATTCCGTTTGGCTTCGGTTACATATGCCATCATTTCTTATTACAGCAGAGAAGAGACAAACAACTGAAGCCGAATGCAGGTTATCAATATAATACTCACAAATTACACCATGCAGGGAGAATCCAAGCAAACCACTTTCACTGCCAACTTAATTTGAGACAATGGAAACCTTTTGGTCTCCCCTCCCTTTTGAGCAGTCAGAACACTGCTCCCTCCTTACGTCAGCTTCGCTCCCCTATTAAAACAATATACGAAAGACTTTGTGAAATGCTACTAATGACTAAAGGAATTAATACTGAGCCGTGGCCATGTCTCAAAGGGTAATGCAGACTTCCCACACTATGAGAGACTGATACAGTGGGCCTCCATGACCACCAGCGTCGTCGGGACAAAAATGTTGACATCAGGACCTACATGTTTCCTCTTAATTGGATGCCTTTCATCAAACAGTTACCAGCTTGCTTCTGCCAATGAACTGGGAAGGGAAGGGCTTGAGAGAGATAACACAATTACATACGGTGGATGAAGGCAAGTGAAATCAAACATGCTAGGACAGCAAACGAGATACGCAGGCAGAGAGCCAGTCTCAAATCACTCTTTTCCTAAACACATTACGGTTTCTCCTCGGTGCCAACGTAATTTATCAAATGAAAATTATAAATATTTGTAGGCCGAGAAGACTTGCAGCCTTTTTGATACTGACTAATGTCATTTAGTTATAACGAGCAAATGAAAAGAGCTCTTGTCCTGCAGGAACATGCATTAGAGATTTGTTTGAATTGCAGAAAAAATCATTTGTGAAGTATATTGTGTAATTTGTAAGAAGACATATTTTAGAATAAGGAATGCTGGGCAATTCATAAACCTCTATACAACATGGTCCCCACTGGACAGGTGTTTTTACTCATTTTGGCTGATTGGAGCTGTGCTGAACACTGTGTGTGGCATCCGTGTGTGTGTGTGTTGAGGGGGGCAAGTTGTTCATTTCTTTGTCTGTCAGCACGATTATCCCAAACATACCAGGCTGAATTTCATGAAACTTGCTGGAGGGGTGATGCATGAGCAAAGGAAAATCCATTTATATTTTGATGCAGATCCTGGTCCCTAAAAATTGTGACATTGGCCTTGGCGGAGGGCTGTGCTCGCCAAGTGCACTTATAATTACATCTGTTATGTTCGAATTGTGCTTCCCTGGGATAGACGTAAATGTCTCCGTGGAATTTATGCAGCAATGGATGGGAAAAAGCTCACAAAAAATCCCACATGCACACCTCCCAATTTTTATCGGCAGGCCTGCATGTTGAGCAAAGTTTTAATTCAAAACCTGTCACCACACAGGCTTAAAAAGAAATATGAAAACGAACATAAACATGTTGTAGCAGATGCTTCACACACTTTGCACTAAATGCTTTAGTTGACTGTTTGTTCTTATGGGAAATTTGTCCATCGTCTGATCAAAGTTCAAATTGGAACTTTCTGAAACAAACTGGAAAAAGAAGAACATTCACAATCAAAGTAAAAGTTGTGCTTTACCACTGCAGGCAACACACTTCCAAAAGTGCAACTTTTACTTGGAATGTGAACTCTCTCTGCTCTAGCATTATTGATTGTACAGAGGAGGCAGATAATCATATCATAAGACTCACAAGCAGCTGAAACAGAGGTGAGCTTTCAGGCACAAATTCGTTTACTTCCAAAATCTTAAAACATGGAGAAAATCTGAAGCACATCTAGCAGTACTTGCAGTATAAAGAACAACTTTTTTTGTTTGAACCAACTTTTTCAACTTGTAACATTCATCGGGTTTACCACTCAAGCAATAATTTGGTTCTTTGTACTACATGTTGCTGCTGAATTACCAAAAACAAAAGAAAAAGCAGACTACAGGCTATATTGAGAAACAAGGTGGAACACAGGGAAGGACATTGGGGGCAATAGTAATTTCTTCTAACATTATAAATCTGAGTATTAGCCAGTGATATATTCTGGCCCCTCATACCAGAAGATTCATGTAGTGTTTATGATGGAGTTAGCAGGTTTCTGGCCGCGCGATTCAAAGAAGCAACCTGAAACAAAGGAATACGGAGACTGACCTGACCTGGCTTTGCAGTGTGAAATCCCTCCCAGGTCACATGTGTTTCTGTTCATCCCCTTCACCTTGAGGTTTCAGAAGACGGCACAGATAGCACGCAATGGTGCACCAGACCTGCTAGAGGCCACCTTGCCAGTCCAGATGCGGTCTTTCATCTTTTTTTAGAAGCACAGTTCAGTAATGATTTCTGCACTGACAGAAAGCCTGTGTATGATCACAGCATGCTGTTGCTCGAGGACAGAATAGGCATGCGGACTATTATTCTAAATCTGGAGTATATTTCATAGAAATATTCTTTGCTTTTCAAAGGGTGAAAGCCTTTCACGCTATTGTTGACAGCTTCTCCACAGCAAGACACGTGACCTCTGGAGCTTCTCGATCTGCCTGCCATTTTCAGACGTGGATCTTGCAAAATGCTCATTGTCAGATTTATCACACTGGTGGAGTTGTGAAACATTCTTGATAAAACTCATAGGGTCAGTAGTTGAGAGTAGACAGTCCACCACCCCATCGAGATCAAATGAGTGCCATTACGAACTGAATCGCCGCAAGTTTTTCTTGATAAGAGCAGGACTGTGAGGCTCTCCAGACCAGCTCAGCTGTCCCTGCACAGATAAATGGCTTCCTCTTTTGAAAGGTCCCACTCCTCATTTGGATAAGAAACATAATCAGCAAAACACTTTCAAAAATGATATCCTAATTAATGTTCACTTAAACTTTGAAGCAGGGCATTCTTGTTTGCACCCGAGTCAGTCTGGACATAATCCATGCGCTGATGACTCTGAAAAGCCGAAGCTTCATTGTTCATTAACAAAGGGGTTTAATAATTCATTAGAGAGTCGAACTGTTATTTTGGCTTTGACAGAAATGACATAAAACAGAGCTTCTGCAATGAAAATGAAAAAAGGGGGAAAAAAGTATTTTATCTTCCCAAATGTTTCATGTCAGAAACACAAAGGAACATCACAGCTGCAGACTCACATTTTTTGAATAAAACAATCCTTTTTAGTTTAAATTTACATAACTTTCAGCCTCATAACAGACGGAGCGTAACAGCAAGACATAATTTAGAGTGAAAACAGAACTTAATGACTATCAAAAGCAGATGGCAGTGAAATGTCTGAGAAGATGTCCAAATATAGACTCCTTCTACTCTTTCACTTAAAATAAATATTCATGGATAATGCACTATTTTTCTTTTAAATGCCTCATCACTTTACAAAACCATTTTTGTACCTTCTGTCTGTTAATTCAGCAAGAATGACGCAGAAGCGTCTCATGTTAAAATCAGAAATTGCACTTTCCGCTATCGCCCTATTGGGTCGCTTTCAGGGCAAAAAGCTGTGAAATATTCAACACTCATACATAAAAAATTTTCAACGTCAGAAACCACTGGCTGGTGTAAAATTGAAAGCACCTAACATGAGGTCCCCCACTGTTTCCAATTACCGTCTACAGTTATCCAGAAGGACTGAAATACAGTACAGCATGTGGTTGTATTTAAACGTGTGCTCTACTCGTCTGACTAGTTGTAAACACTTTGTCAGTGTGGAAAAAAATGTAGTACGTTTAGTATCTTAATAATTCAAATATAATAAAAATTGTCTAAAAAGTCTTGAAAGGTAAACAGTTATATGACAGTTCTCTTTAAACTATGAAGGTATTTTAAGTTTGGAAGAGAAAAAACATTTTTAGGCATTTTTTCAATAAACTTTTGTACTTTGTCCAAGTTCCCATGGGCATCTGTAGTGTAACCTTTGAAGGTGTTCTTACAAGAAGACCTATAAGCTGTTCATTTTGAAAGGAAAGCACTGTGTAAGATATGCATTACTTCTTAATCACTTCCACTCTGACTGTAGTGACAGTGAGGTTTGCAAAAATAACAAATAATTCAACATCGATCGGGCGATCGTGGCTCAAGAGTTGGGAGTTTGCCTTGTAATCAGAAGGTTGCCGGTTCGATCCCCGGCTTGGACAGTCTCGGTCGTTGTGTCCTTGGGCAAGACACTTCACCCGTTGCCTACTGGTGGTGGTCAGAGGGCCCGGTGGCGCCAGTGTTCGGCAGCCTCGCCTCTGTCAGTGCACCCCAGGGTGGCTGTGGCTACAATGTAGCTTGCCATCACCAGTGTGTGAACGTGTGAATGGGTGGATGACTGGATATGTAAAGCGCTTTGGGGTCCTTAGGGACTGTTAAAGCGCTATATAAATACAGGCCATTTACCATTTACCATAAGATGATTCGACTATTGCAGTCATAATTTCCTGCTTGCAAAATATATCTTGTGTGTACTTTCATGTGAATAAGTAAAACCAACCTAAAATGACACTGACTGTGGATTAATTTGTGTTTTATCAAATGCTGAAGAGCTCAAGGTGCTTATACTGATATTTATGTAGTAGTTTTCTACTCAAACATATACACGCACACACATTTGTTTAGTGCTTTTATTTATTTCTAAAATAACTCTCTAATATTGATACACACACTCATGCTCAAGTGGATACTTCAGGGGCTACTTAGATTTCATTTCAGTATTTCAGTATCCAAGGACACTTCATCATGCAGACGAGAGAAGCTGGGGATGGAGCCTACTCACTGATTTTCCTATTAGTGGACAACCTGTGCTACAGCCTGGGCCACAACTGCCCCCAGTTACTCCAGTTCATGCTGTCCCTCTGAAATGTCATGGTTTGCTTTGTTTGAGTCTGTCACATGTAGTAGCTGGAACGGGTGTGCATACGAGATAAAGGCAGGTAAAGGCAGTCTTTGACTTCACATCACAGGCCTCTACAGATTTTAGTTTAGTTTAGGGGCGGCTGTGGCTCAGTAGGATGGAGGGTTGTCTATTACACACAAGGTCAGCGGTACAATCCCTGGCTCGTCTAGTCTGCTTGTTGAAGTATCCTTGGGCAAGATACTGAACCCAGAGTTGCCCTTGGAGCATTGGTGTGTGAATGTGTGGGTGAATGATGCTTGTGGTAAGAAAGTGCTTTGAGTGCTCCAACTGAGTGAAAAAGCACTAAGTATTTAAAAATTAATTATTAAATATTGTTGACCTATTCCTGGGCACTGTATGTATTTAATATTGAAAGTAAGTGTCCCTTCATCTCAGCAACAACACTACTCTGTGGAACTTGGATTGTTTTGGATGTGGAGAGTCGAATGTTTGATGATGTTAAATAATCAAAATGAATAAACTACATATTTATTTACTTCAGAACAAAACAATGGACAATAATAGAGTATCCACAGAAACTAGATAAAATTGATTTGAAAATTACAAAAAAGAGAAGAATTTGGTGATAAAGTCCTTGCCCACTGCAAGTGGCACACATGATCTTCACTGAATTAAAAAGGCAGGACTTACCTTTTATGGTTATAATAAATAAATAAGAATTATTCTGAATTCTGAAAGCCACAATAAAAAAATAAAGACAAATGAGCGTAACAGGGTCCTCTTTAAAATGTACTGTGAGAAGACCTTCTTTTCTAAACGAGAAAAAGGCCTGTTTCCGCTGTCCTCTTTTAAATTTTGCTTTTAATCTGTATTGACGCTGTTGCACAGCATATCAGCCAGTCATAACAGGCTTTTGGAGAAGGGTGTAGACTTAACAGTAACAGATTAAATTTATGGACACAATGGTTTAAAACTGAGCCCACCCCTGACTGTCAAAACTAAATGAAACTTGAGCTCAGAAGAAAGGCTTGTAGAGTTCACAGAGTAACTGTGTCAGGAATGAACTTTGTTGGGTTGTTCGTTTTTAATGGGAAAAAAAAGACATTAAATTTTTCCCATGTGTGTAACATCTTTCATTAATGCTGAAATACTTTACAAGTTGGAATGTTTTTGAGATTTTTCCCTATTATACCAACAAAAAACAGCTCTGGATTCACTGCTTGTTGTCACTTCAAAGTGCTTGTAAATCTAAACCTTGAGAGAGTAACCTGCTGATGTACTTTGTTATCTGTTAGCTACAAGTCACTAGATTAACCTTCGGCATAGCTTCTCATGTGAATTTAATGACAGTCAAGGTATTGTCTTTTTTTAAGTAGCTCTGTCATGATCACATTGTTGTGTTTCTTGTATGAATTGGACCAAAGAGTGATCACGCAGCCTGTGCTGTTTTCTCAGCTGTTCAGTCGAGTGTCCACGGTCATTGTTGCTTCCTCGGCCTCCAGTCTCCGCATTGTTAGACAGGAAGATAAATGTGACTGCTATGGGCAGCATCATTATTAATGAAAAGTGACATCATCGCGTGGTCTGCTTAACGGCAATCAGGCCTCTTTCTCTGCAACACTCAATGCAATCCAGATGTCCGTTTGATTAAAGGCTTAAACAAGATTGGAGAGGGTGAGAAAGAGGAGGCATAGTACAGGTCAACCCCTGGATTTTAAAACAAAGGGTTTTATAAATTTCTCCTAAAACAAAAACACGTGGATGGAAATAAACCCCTCCAACATTTCTCCTGCTTCTTAAATGACGGTCGTCACCTGGTTTCAAGCAAAAGCACTTGTTCATCTGCGTGGAAATTCTTGCCTAATTGAATCCACGACTTACTGTGAGACATTGCATATTTCCTATTCTAATAGTTGTGGGAAAGTTTTTTTTTGTTAATACACCGCTGGAAGCTAATTGGATAGCGGACAGTTACTATTTGTTGCAATCAGTGTTTAAGCAGCACTAACAGTGTGGCTCTAGGGATGGCAATGTTAGTCTGTTGTTTAGGCAGGTCCCTTTGGTTCCAGCCTATCGATAATTTGCCAAAAAATTGATGGTCCCCAGTGGATGATGCTGACAAACTTTTTTGGTCTCTGGACTTTTTCTCCAGCACTACCAGTGGACTGCAGCTAATCAAATGCACTTGCAGTAATATCAACATTCTTGGTAGGATTTATATAACATTCAGATGCTCATCATTCCCAGACAATGAAGTTTGTTCGTGCCACGCCACGAGCATGTCAGTGCAAAACATTACTCTGTAGTGTTTTGCTTTCAAAGTCATAAAAAAGAATGTTTTCACAGGATTCTGTGCATCCTCTAAAAAACTAAGTATGCTGTTTCCATAGGATTCATGTGTAAATAGCAGCCCGAATTTTCTAATTAAATTCACTTCATTAGTGTGAGTACCTATATATAAGTAGATATTTTCCACTCTAAAATGAACATGGCAGCACAACTTCAGTATACAAAGTTGTATCTGAACAAACCACAAGACTTCTGGAACAATTTCTTTTGGACCAATGAGACCAAAGTGGGGATGTTTGGTCAAATGCACAGCATCATGCCTGACAAAAACCAAACACAGCACATCAGCACAAACACGTCATACCAACTGGCAAGGACAGTGGTGGTGTTATGGACTTGTTCAAAGCCACACAACCAGGGCACCTTACAGTCATTGAGTCGACTTTGAGCTCCTCTGTATACCAAATTATTTTAGAGTCACATGTGAAGCCATTTCTCTGACAGCTAAAACTTTGCTGAAATTGGGTCATGCAACGAGACAATGATCCCACAGCACCGCAGTAGATCTACAACAGAATGGCTGAAAAAGAAAAGGTCAAGGTGTTACAATGGCCCAGTCAAAGACTCAACCTGACCAAAGAGAGTTGTGCATAAATAAAAATCCACAAATGAACTAAAGCAGGAAGTAAAAGGTTAAAAGTGTCTTTTTAACATAACTGTATCTTTTTCATTGAAGTAAATCCTGATGGCATATTGTAGAGGCTGTAGACTAATGATATCCTCGACATTTAGACTGGTTAAAACTCATATTATGCAATTCTATCTGCCACTTTAAATTGCTAGAAAACTGTAATGGAGCTAACAAGTCAAAACTGATTGTATCTGTTGGTATTTTCTGACTACACCAATTTGAGAGTAGTAAATGAGCATAATTTTGATATAAACCACTTTGTCTTAAATAGTATTTCAACATGTTGTCTAAATCAGGAGTTAATGATGCCTTGAAAGCCTCAAAATGACAGATCCAGTCATCTGGGGGGCAAGAGACTGTCTAGTAAAGAAAGATTTAGGTAAACAAAACCAAAAAAAACCTCAAATAAAAACACACCTGTCACAGCCCAGGATGAATTAAGTCTACCTCGATTTTTCCCTTCTCTCCAACCAGCATTTGACCTATGATGGCCACAAGAAGACGCGGGTGGTTTGGACTGACTGCAACCTGAACTGCCACATAAAATGACTCACCTGAAGCTGGCTGGGCGTGACCATCATCAGCTCACATTTTCCTCCAGCAGTTCTTTTTGCCAGCAAAGCCAAAGTTGAAACTGAAGCACAAACCCACCCAGCGCTTTTCGGCCAACTTGTTTTCTTTAGTGTATATGTTGCTGATGCAGGATGGATAGAAGGATGAAAAATGAGAATCAGTGAGTCACTTTATTTGCTTTTTTTTCGTCTAATGGCAGGCACGATGTTTATCATGTTACTATGGTTGCTCTGAGGGTATCCCAAGTTCTGTGATGTGCTGTTTTCCACCATGTTTCCATGTATAGGGGTCATTCAAAAGTCTAAATATCCCCAAGACATGTATTTATGTTTTATTTTGACTGCAGGTAGCAGACAAACATGCAGTACCTTGGAAACTCCCGTTTCTGCCAAATAATATACAGGGGTAGTTGTCGCTCACTGTCAGGACTGCAATGATGCTATCTGTTGGTGTAAACTTGACAGGTACTACACATTTTGGCTACAGTTCCTGTGAGGGTGGAGGGCCACAAGGGACCTTGAGGCAGTTATGCAAGGAAAGGTGTTTCAGCAGGAGGTAAAAGATGACATCAAGCAAAAACAACAACAACAGAATGCAGACTGTGTGAGGACTGTTTGTCCATCAACTTATTTGAGCGTTTGTTTCACCAGTTAATGTTGTTTATTGCTTTGGATGTTGGAAGTGGAAGTATTTTTTAAGACAATTACACTCACCACATAAAAAATAATCTGTGAAAACATCATACCATTTTAAAAGTTGGTATGCAGTTTTTAATCAGACGTTTAATTTTGAAGTTTGCCATTTATAGAAACTTACAATAATTAAAAAGCATAATGCGCTGGCAGAAAACTACCAGGGCTTTTATCCATTTTTTTTTTTACACATTTCTTTTTACAGTGTAGTACCTCTAGTTAGTATCTTTCTGAAGGTTTTATACAGCAGCAGCAGCAGCAGCAGCAGCATAATTACACCAAACACTCCTTTTTGACTAATATAATTTGAAATGAACTCATACTGAAGTATGAACTCACAGTACTTCTGTTAAATATTTGCAGTATGTCAACACTAGAATTGCTTAAACAGTAACTAATTTGACAACCTTACGGTACTCTGGTGGCCTGGGGTTAAGGCACACACCATGAACCACAACATCCTGTACAAGGCTTTTGTGGCATGTCTTTCCCCATGACTCTTTCCCATCATTTCCTGCGATCTGTCTAATGTACAATAGAAGCATAAAATAAATAGCCTGAAAATTGCCATGTACTTTGCCATGCAATAGGAAATAATATTAGATAATAATATCCTCCTGACCCATGGATAGATGTTATAGCCGAAGCCTCTAAACAAGTAAAACTTAAATATTTTTAAAGTGAAAATGATTGTAAATTTAGCATGATAAATATTTGAAGAGCAACACTGGTTTTCAAAAGACAAAACATAACTATGTCATTCAAAGCTGCAAAACACAACAAATATCTTTATCTCTGTTTAGACATCTTAAACTTATCTTATCAGGGGGGACTTCTGCTTTCCAAACACAAGCTCAATCTCTTTCCTCTCTAGTCCAAAGAGACATGCAAAGCAGCTCTCTGGTCTCAGGATGTCTGTGCCCTGTTTGAAGTTTATCTAACTACCATATGTATTTGTTTTCCCCAGCAGAGTAAATGATGATTCTCTCTGTCCGCTTATCGTCCAACGCTCCCATCTCCACCCACCCAAGTGCATGTTATTTATTATGAAATGACACCTCACTGTCCGGAGAGCCTACTGCAGTGGGCATGATTCACGGAGACACAGGATGAGACACAGGAAGACCATTAAAAAACCTATCAACATCATGATGCAGTTGGTGGACTAAGAGTAGGAAAATGGGGAGCCAGCGAGAAGTCTTGAGTTCTTGTACTTTATTGATAGAGAGTCCAGATAATGGCGATATAATCCAACATTTATCCCTGACTTGACATGATTATATTTTCAGTCATCTAAATCTTGTTTGACATCTTGGAATTTTTTTTGGGGGGGGGGGGTGCTCAGAGTCAGATTGTACCGCTGTGATCTAGGTTTAATTTTGAAACCTTATTGCCTGGAGGTAACTGTTGTTGTGATGTAGCTCTACATAAATAAACTGAATTGAATTGGTAACACTAACACGTAATATATCATTTATTTAAATGAAACAATCATTTAAATAAATGATTTAAATTTATTTAAATCATTTAGTTAAAATGATTTTAAATAAATGGGGGGGGGGGGGGCTAACAAAATAATCTTGAATCTTGGCCTAATAACTCATCCAGTCAATGGGTATTGGACTCTGATAGGGCCAATAGTGTTCATAGTCTTTGTAGACCATCTTTGGTAAGATGATGAGTGAGTGTGATTGCTCTATGGGTCTCTTGTGGTGAAGAGAGAGCTGAGAGTGAAGCTGTTGGTTTCCTGGGTAATCCACATTACTGGCCTCTGTTACTGATGTGCGCTTTGGATATTGACTAAACTAATGAGACTGCAAATGCAGGAGATGGAAATGAATACCCTCACCTGTGCATATGAAGATAGGATGAAAGCTCAGTCATTCAGTTCAGCTCCACATAAAAGGGAGGCAGCTGAGGTGATTCGGGCATCTGACTGGGGATGCTTCTTGAGCACCTCCTGGTGAGCTATTTCTGGCATGTCGCAGCAGGAGGATGCCTCAAGGGCAGATGAATGAAACACTTGAGAGATTACCTCTTTTGGGTGATTTAGAAATGACTGGGTGTACACCTAGAAGAGTTGGAGGAGGTGGCTAGGAAAAGCGAGGTTTGGGCATCTCTGTTTATACTGCTGCCCCCACTGACCCAGACCGGGGATGAATGAATAGATGAGAAAGAAGGTATAGCCATGGCTTTTAAGTAGAACAATCTTAAATATTACATGCAATGAAAATTTTTGGTTTAATTATAGACATACGTAAAACAATGAATTGGTAAGCTTCGAAAGATAGATTCCCCTTCATGTACCTCATAATGGATTGGTCCACTGCCTACCATTCCCTAACTCCTCTACTTTGCAAACTATAAACAAAGAATGTGTGAGACACTGTTATTTACTTCTACTACTCAGTAAAATTAAACACATTTAACACAGATTATATCTTACTGGCTCCATTACCTCACTACTAAACTTTGTTCTGCAATGTGACTATGATAGGACTACTGGGCAGCTATAATTTCTAATGCGTGTTTATGGAGGTCTGTGGACCATAAAATTATTATAACTCACTGGTTCTTATTTCATGCAGTATTTCTGAAAAATGTTAATGAAAAAAGTTATTAATGAAAATCTAAGGGAATGATATGCAGATATTAATTGAATTTTTGGAATTTTATTTTTAGCTTTGGCATGCTGGTTTCAATCTGGTTTAATGTTAAACATGAGCTAACTTTCTCCTTTTTCATATCTATCAAACAGACTTTGTACTGATACTAATCATCTCGCCTAACTCATGGGATCTGAATCTCAATTTGAATAAAACAATTTTCCAAAGTGTCAAACAATTTCTTTAACAGCTTGTGTTGTGTGAAGGAAAAAATGACTTTCTGAGTAAAAGGCTGCAAATATTAACAGGAATCTGGTCTGTTTGAGTGCATTTAAAGACACGAATGATATATGTGGCATTACTAAAGCTATTACAGGCACACATGAACAGCCTTGGCAAATACATTGAAAATATCCCGACAGTCGTAGATGTCTGAGCTCAAATGGCATGCATCAGTCTGAGCTGAAAAACATCCAGCATGCAATGTTTATGAAACTAAATCCTTAAGAGCCCAGAAATTTCAGCTCAGTGATAAATTTCCTTTTTGGATTGTTTCAGTCTTCAAATGCACTTAGATACAGATTCAAGCTCCTTTGAAGACTGAAGGTGGACATATGGCTTTCCCTTTCCTCCCTTCAATTTACTGATACATACCAGGTGTTATACTTTGCAAGCTGAACTTCCCAAGATAAAGGTTTCTTTCCTAGTGGAAAAAAACAAACTTATTGATGTGCTACTAATATGTATTGTATTATACTGTGGCAGAAATGAATTCGAGTTTCTTTGTCTAAGAGGCAAAGGATGCAAAGGAATTTGTTACGTCCCATGTGGTCCTCAGATGTTACTGTTTTTACCACCGTGCTCAGGCAATTTATTATAGTGCCGTTTGTGGCCACAAAGAGACAAAAAGAAGCATGTATTTCCTGCATCCTGCAGAGGGCAAAAGCCGCTATGAACTAAATAAAAAAATAAAAAAAACCCAAACAGCTTTTTGGAAGGAATTTTGGAAGGGCATCGATAATAAACAGACAAAAAGGAATGAGTGGCTTTGCATTATGCATAATGGTCTCTTTTTTGTATATTCAGGTATACTGAACTATTTCGATAAGGTATTACTTTATACATATATATATATATATATATATATATATATATATATAAAATCAAATATGTATACTTAAGTGTGTTTACTAAAACTGATAATGTGATATGTGATGAAGGTCATGTTTACACAATCAGACATGTAAGGCCTAGTAACGGCAAACACCTGCCCACTTTCACTAACCCCCAGAAATCTGTAATAACAAAGCTGAGTCCTCATCAGGCACAGATGAAGTCAATTAATACTTTGTTATGTTTTACTGAACACAAATGATTGTTTAGTTTGACTATAAAAACAACCTACTTACAACACACTTTTCCATCAGTGCAAGTAACAGAAAAAAAACACACTGGTTTATTTCGTGGAAAGAAAGTACAAAAACACAAATTTAAACAGTTATACAAGTTGTATAAATAACTGAATGGCACAGACTAAAAAATACAAACACGAATGTGTTTGAGTACCTTCCGAGTCACCACGCTGCTTCATTACTGACTGAGAGTTTGAAAGTTGAGACACTGGGATAAAATTGGGATGATAAGTGATTCTCTACCAGGTGTGCAAATCTGCACCATCAGCTCACTAAGATTCTTTCAGCCCACTTGAGTGTAAATCCTCCGGAAAATTTCTGAGAGGAGACTTGTAGTGAAATGAAAAGTCCTGCCCTGTCAGGAGGGACTGTAAGAACAATCCAGGTTTATGTCAACATTCCTGTGAAGTCTGTGTCACTCTTTTTTC
Source organism: Oreochromis aureus (assembly GCF_013358895.1). NCBI lineage: Eukaryota > Metazoa > Chordata > Actinopteri > Cichliformes > Cichlidae > Oreochromis > Oreochromis aureus. Next base: position 18,961,121 of record NC_052959.1, read on the forward strand.
ATAATCACATTTAAAGTTTTAATCAGATTAATCATGTACAATACAAGCTTACCCCATGTGTGGTCTCCTACCCTACACCCCACCCCAACCCAAATCCTATTATCACCCATTTTGATTACAGGATAATACCTGTGGGATATTGTATCATTATTGTTGCAAATATTATTAATATACAAGCGACTGTTGTTAGAGTCGCATGTTTTCCCTTTTTAGAATACCTTTTCAGCAGTGAAAAAGCGGACATGTAGTGCTACTGTATAGTCGGTGTGTTATCATAGGGGGAAAGATGCTACCACTGAATCCTACTCATTACTCAAAAGCTTTTGGCAGTTAAATGTCAACAGACCGAGTTGGAAGGCTTATATTGGATATACAGCAGCTGTTCCTTCTATTTTAATATCATGTGAAGAGTGCATTAAGTAGTTTTTGATTTAGCTGCTAAATGTAGAGAGCATTACATTCATTTGTAAACTCTGCTGCTGTAAAATTTTCCCTGTTAAGCCTTAACACGCTTGGCTCGTGTTATTTTTATCTACCGTGTTCACAGTGCTGAATCAAACTCTTTCTAATTAGAGGGAAGTGAGGGCATCGAGAGGCAGGGAGGTCTGAGGAAACCCAGCCACCGAAGGTGTGAAAGATGAGGACAGATGTTGTGCTGTCTCTGATGGTGAGGTCACTTTGATGGCTTTGACCTCATACACACGAGTCAGCAGGACTCTTGCAGCCAACAGGTCATAAATATATGCCTGGGATTGAGAGGCAGACATTACCAACATAGCACTGCATGACCTAATGATCTGGCAGGCTATGGATGGCGTAGTGTGTTGTTTTGGTGTGCCTATACTACCATTCATTCACAATGCAACATAGATTTACTGCCCTGGTGTAATAGAAGGTACAAGTGATTTTTTAAAGGATGAATTTCAGTTTATTTTTTCTCCACTTGGAGCAGTTTTCATTTTCTGTGCTTGCTATAGATATCATGCCAAGTAGGATGTCCTCGACCTTGTACTTGTGTGATAGCAAAGGGAATTACAAATTGGCTAATAGAGCACTCATTATAGCCTCATTATAAAAATTAGTGCTGGTCTAAACATGACCAGTGTTTGATAAGGTACAAAGGGTCGTGATACAAAAAACAGTGATGCGTTGCCCACTGTTGGCAGGAATTCATAGTAACAATACGGTCACCATTATACCACACATCCATCACCTAGCAATGTTAGGTTTTGGAGAGGTTTGCTTAGTATGAGCTTTGTTTTCTGCAGATTACAAGATTGTTTGGGGACCACAAATATGATGACATTCATAACTGTTCCCAAGCTCTTCCCTGTTGTTTTGCAAAATGACTGTATCACTGATCACATCCCCGTACAGGTCAGGCAATTCCAGTTGCAAAGCCGCATGGAGGATTTATTAGAACCAGATGGGCTGTGCTCCCTTACAAGCTCAGCCGAGTCGAAAAACACTGGGCTGGCTTCTCCCAGGCCTGCTTTGGGGGAACGGAGAGCGACTGGTCCACCCATTTCCTTTCCTTGCCCTTCCCAGGCATGTCAGAGAGGAGCCAAGCCAAAAACATCAAACCTGCAGTGGCTTTTGGACAGGCTAGTACTCGAACAGTGTGGTAATTACGGATGGCAAGAGGGAAGGTGTGCGGTAGAGAGGAAGGGGGGGTGCCAGCCGGAATCATCCCATGCCAAAAGCTTTAAAAGTGCCACAAATGAACTAAAAGAAAACAAACAAACAGATCGCTAAAAAGCTCTGGTACTTTTTTTCCCTCTGACATTCTCTTGACACTGACAGCACAAACAGCTAAGGTTGGGTTTCTTTATACTCACTGATCATTTACAGTGACACAACATAAAGCCCATTGGGTCATAGAGGTTATGAGGATATAAGGGAGAGTGAACAATCATGGTCAACACAAACAGATTCACTGTCTTGTATATAATATCGATGGAGCTAGTGTCTTCCTTGAATATACATCAGCTATCGCCTACCTACTCTTTGAAGGCCCTCAGTTATTACCAGCAATTTACACTTATCTCTACAACTGATTCAGTTCTGTTAAGCCACCTGTTTTTCATTGGTTGGACATACTTCTGGTACCCCTCCACATCACTTAGCTGAGGCAACCACTTTGCTCCCACAGACTAAACCTGGCTGGCAGAAGTACAGTTAACAGAGGTTTTTAAAAGGCTTCTCTTGCACTGTGCAGGAATTTAGAAATTGTACTTATTTTGGTGAAGCCACAGAACATGCTCACCTATCCATTACCAAAAATGGCAGGGCTCTGCACAGGCCTCTTGTTAACAGACTGTTATTTGCAATTTTTATTTAAGACTTTGGTTTATCTTGCCTTGAAATCAAGTCTCAAGTAAAATTTCAGGCATGTGCATGGACTTCAGTTTAACAAAAAAAAGTTATGTTTCCAAACAAAACAATATTTGTATGTTGTAACAATTTTTCACACCTTTCTAAATATAAGTTGAGATAAATGCATATCCAAAATCACAATATTGCATTTTGCATTCTGTGTTTGCATGAATCTGTGTCAGAACAGAATTTGTCTTAACAGTTGCACTTTAAATACAGAGCACATTGACGCATTTGGGCAGTTATTGAAAGCACGAACATAAAAATGTTGAGTTACATTACAAGGATTTGGACTCAGCAGTGGGATATCAAGGCTCAGTTTTCCCATTCTCCCACCAGTTCCTTTTTGACATGTCTACATGAATCACGAACAATATTAGGTGTTGCAGAAGATGAATCTGGAGAATGATTCATTTGCTCCGATTTTGGGTGCAAAGCATCGGCAAACTTTATTTGCTCATTAAGGGCCTTGCTTATGATCCTTCACAGGGACCAGAAACGATTCAAACATATTTCCAAACAGGTGGAGAAACTTATGAGCATGGGTGGATTTCCTGAGGAGAAGCATAAAACAGAGGAGAAAACTGGAAAAGCTGCACAGCCCTATTAGAAGGATCTGGCGTTTTCTCTTGTTTGTAGTAAAGCAGTGGAATAATATAACATTACACAACTTTGTTTTGGGTGGCCTTCCATATCCCCCCAAGAAAATATAAACAGACGCTGTCCAGGGAATGCCCAAACATAATTCATTGCTTGAGGAGAAGATTTTCCTTACAGCTGCCATATTTTGCCATGACAAGTACATGTCTCAGAAGGATCATGTTAGAGAAACATGGCCAGAAGTAAAGTTGATTTACTCCATGAGCTGCTCAAAATGAGAGGGCCTTTTGTTGCTAAACATTGATTGAGGAAACAGGTAAGTATCAAGGCCAAACCCCAAAACCAAGGACAGGGGCATGTCTGCAGTGCAGCAGTAATGATGGACAACTTGAGAAAGCAAGGAAGAGGCTGATGTTAAAAATGACTAAAGACCTTGGAAGAACAAAACCGTTTATTATTTATCTCCCAAAGGTTTTGGTTTAGTATCAGTTTGCTTAGATTCATGTTTCTACTGAGACCTGTCGAGTCTGCAAGGCTCAGATGAGATCAGACGTGCAAGATTTACATGCTATTAAAACACACACGGGTGTACTACATTGCATTTCCCGGGAACAGCCAGAAGCCTAATAGGCAGTAAAACTGAGCTATTAGGAGGGTATTTGCCTGTGATATGCCACTCAGTGAGAAGAACATCAGTCAGCCACTGGAAAGAGCAAGCAAATAAATATTTTTAAAAGTGGCAGGGCATTCAAAGGTTGCATGACTTACAAACGCCCCATTTATGGGCTCAGTTAATCATAGCTAGTAAATGAATAGTAGGAATCAATAGGAATTATAGGAAATATTCAGTATTTAATATTAAGAATAGGAAAATGATGAAACAAGTTGCGGTTTTGCAAGGGGCAGCTCTGTCGTCAGCATGAGGCAACCAGCTGTCAGGTTTTCCTGGCTCATTCCTCCATTATTTGTATAGCGCTTCTGTGATTTGACAGTTTTTGCACATTAAAGTTGCTCTTTTTGAAAGATCTGTAAATTATGTATAATACTGAAAGAAAACAATAAACAACAAATTCACTGATCTCAACAGAAGGAAGGAAATCAATTCCTCAAATTGAAAGCAGCAAGAATCAATTGGCAGGTTTAACCCATGACAAAATTAAGAAAAAGTCACTTTGGAGCATTGGGTTTTGTTTAAAAGAGTGAGACCAATCACGCGCTTGTCATGGATGCAAAAAACAAACTCTTGCAACCTCTCATTATATTAAACTAGCTCGAAGTCTATAGGGTTCTTTCCCATAGGGTTTGGACACTAATGACTTGGCATTTCAAATAAGTAAGCACATTTGCTGGTTTACTCTTGAGAGTGTGATTAATGTAGGTAATGTGCACGTCAAAACTAGCATATTTTTCTATTTGAATGTGCCGTTGTGCAGGTGTAAATGTTTGCAAAAGACAAATAAACAAATTTCAACCTGCTGATGGATGCTAAAGCGTCTCTCTTTATCCTGAAGGCTGATGCGAGCCCTCGTGTCAAAGCAACGGCCAGACCCTTGATGTGGTCAGTCATTTCCTCTGAGCTGGCCTTGCAACAGCATAAGGGTTTGCAGGAGTGTGGGAAAAAAGCGGTGTGAAAGAGAAGAGAGGAAGTGTGTATTTATCTCTGTTGGTGGGGCATGATTTAGACTTTGATCTGACCAGCTCCTGGACTGCCTTGTAGGCAACAGGATCCTGAGGGTCACTGTGTCAGCCACGAGTGGTCGGGCACAATGTTTGGGCACCAGCTATTTAGACGAGACAGTCCCCACATCCAGTGGAATAGCAGCAGGTGGAGTCAAGATTTGTTGACTGTTGCTACGCTGTAAATGATTGACAGGGCATGGCATAACTTTTATGTAAGAAGATTATTATTATGTTGTTCAGTGTCATGACAACTTCCCTTTATGCCCAAACCAAGTTTTATTTATTATTGATCATTCAACAGCAATCAAAGGATTTAAACAGCCTTAATGACAAGACAGACTCTGTTCAGCACTAATGAATCGTGAAGTGAGTTTCATGGTGGAAGATTTACAGTAAAGGATATGATATCATGGGGTTTGGTCTCTTTTGTAGCTATCCATCTTCAATCCATCTCCAAATCTTAGTCACTGAGCAAACAACCCTTTATTTGCTCTTCTCATTCTGCTAGGAGTGGCTGATTAAATGATCCATTTTCCATTGTCTGGAAAATTGTATATTTAATTAACGCACAAGCTGCATGTCAACACTTCCCCCAGTGTACAGAGTGAGATAATACAGTTGCGTTCACGTGTCATTGTGTCTTGAATCTGTAGACAACCCACACTTAAGTCTGCATTCAGAGTGCTTTTTACAAAATGGGGATCCTTTGCCAGGAAAACCGTTTTCCCAGAATTCAGTTGCATCTCATGTTTGGTCATCCTCTCCTAATGCACGTATATCTATACTCAGGATTTCCACCTGCGGGTACACCCAGACCGTCTCCAACTCCTTCTGCGCTCACATGGAGGAAGTTGGTCAGCAAGAGTGCAAGTGGCACATGGTAGTAATGGTGGCCTGAGAGAAGATTAGCTGCTTCTGTGTCTATCTGGTGCTGACAGTTCACACAGACCCCTTTTTTCCACTGCCCCTGGGCGTATCAACACACTGTTTCCCTTCTCATAGGGCTATATCTCCTGGCCTCAGAGCTGACAGAAGACATTTTACATAGAAGGAGTGAACATAGAAAGGACATGAGAGGACATGGAATATCAGAACAAAATCCAAATGTACTCAGAAACACATGCATTATATAAATTAATATTTATAATAAAACATGAGAGAAAGACAGTGCTTGGTTTTCAGAGTTGTAATGACAGTGAGCAACAAGCAGTATTCAAACTTAATACAAACACATTAACAACGATGCTAAAAATATCACACACGAAGAAGAAGATAGGCTGGTAGAGGTATCTGCTGCAGCAAATAGCATTGGCTTTGGCATATCAGTTGAGTAATAGTGTGAAGTGTTTGCATATAACAGGAATCCTGCTCACCAGCATGAACATAACTGAAATTCACTATAGTCAGCTGAGCCACATAGCTGTGAATGAGCCACTGATAGCAACAATGAAACAGCAGATGCAAATGCAAATGCAGTAAGATGATGTAAACATATTCACCCCTTTGCTCCCTTATCAGTGAAAATCTTAGTAGGTTGCACATAAGAAACATTTTAAATTGATGCCCCCCTGGGGTAAGATATATAAAAAGGCCTATCATCATCTTCTCTGTCTCTTCATCTTCGTTAGTGGTATGACCTGTAGACATTGGACTGATCATCACAACTGTATCCATGAAACCAGGCAACACCTTGTCGTGACCGAGTTGCAACCCCCAGTTAACAGTCAAGAAGTAGTGCCACAACCTGCAATTCCATTAATGGCCACTTGAATCTGGCTCATAAAGTAAGTCATAACTATTTTTATCTTTGCCATTTTGGGTCAACATCTGGGATAAGATCAGCTGCCCCTCCCTGAGTCTGGTTGTGCCGGAGGTTTCTTCCTGTTACCAGGGAGTTTTTCCTTCCCACTGTTGCCAAGTGTTTGCTCATAGAGGGTCAACTTATTGTTGGGGTTTTCCCTAGTCTTACTGTAGGGTCTGAATAAACACATAGGAAACGTGTTTACAGAACAGTGCCATTTCTAGGGAACTGGGAGTCTTTTTGCAGCCACAGATGTCACCTCCTGCAGGCCGTTAAAAACAATGCAGATTCAAGAAAATTCAGACCCTAAAGCTACATTCATCTTTTATACAGAACTGAAACTATAAGTTGCTGAACAAACATAATCATCTCATCTCATAATAACTATATAAGGTGATGTTTTTTTAATATTGCATATATGTATATCAGTTTTGAGTCGCTGACGATTAAAATTAGGGGTGTAGCTCTTTTGATTGACAGCTGTGCTGACAAAAACAGCTGCTGCTGCTGATAACTATCTGCTAGACTTCACCTCTGCTAATTTCACTAACAACTGGACCTCTATGTTTGTTGAGTAGGTGCGTTTTGGTGCATTTTTATGAATTTATTTGAAAAAATGACTTGCTGTGCATTACAGACCATTTTACAGACCATCGAAGAAGATGTTCTGCAGATTTAGTGAGTGATATCTAGCATTTCATTACTTTTTTATTGCTATTTAGCAGGTATCTGTGACTATCAGTTGACTCAGTTTATTGATAGTTAACTGATAACAAGGCACCATGTGCTCTGGTCTGAATAACTTCTGGCTTAGGGTAAAAAAAAAACTCAAGCAAGAGAGAGGACAGAATGCCAACAGTGAGGGGTTCAAAATGTAGAAACCAATGTCACGGTGACTAGGTCCATCTTTTATATCCAAGTTTATGGTTACAACCCAGCTCATAAGTCAAAACATAAAATGGAAACTGACACTAAAGTGTATGAAAGCAATGGTTTTATTTCAGTTAAATTTCATGAAGTTCAAATCTGGGATAATGTGTCAATGCGTTTCAGCTAGCTGAAAGTTTTGAGGCCCCCCTGAAGCTACTACACGCATGCCTTTACTCACACCTCCTCAGGTCTGGACAACACAGGTCTTGGGAAGTGCTGCTGCATGTTGTCAAAAAAGGTTGAGTAACAAGAGAGATGGGAGCTCCATGAAATCTAATAGACTGCTTTAAGTGATATCGCTTGAGGCAAAGACTTTTTAGCTTGCTAAACTATAAAGCTGACAGAACTGAGCCATATTATCTTGGTGGTAAATTGTGTTTGAACGTCTTGAAAGGAGAAAAATGTGCAAAATAAAAAAGGCCTTTGTGGCTTTAAATTTGATCCATTTTTTTCAGTACTGTGATTATATTACTGTTTTTCATATCAGAGAAGGGGAAAGCTTACATGTAGCCATGAAGGTGGTGGAATCCACTGAATCTGATCTTTGCAAAGTTGCCTGACATGTATTTACTGTGGTTATTCAAGGTCAAAATCACCCAAGCATCCGGTTTCTATATCTGAATGTGTCCTAACAAACACATCCGATGTCTTCACCCCTGACTGACTCCTCAATGTGTACTTCAGGCACCCATTAGAGCACCCATCTGCCTCATTATTTTTATTAATGATGTTCCTTCCTTCCCTGTCACATCAAAGGTTTTAACTTATGGTTCTAGTGATACTGGTGGTCATTAGGACAGCTCAAAGTGTGGGATCCCATCTGGAGTGTCTCACACCAAACGCTGTCAGGCCAGCAAAGCTGCTCCAGCAAACTTTCAGCAGTTGTCTCGACCAGGTCCCCATGTTGTGGAATACGGGGCTGAGAGAGACAGAAAGTCTGTGGATTGTAATTCTCCACGCAGATGGCTCACTGAGTGCACCAGAAAAAGTAGTCATATTATTTGGAAAAGTCTTTAAGGGGAAAATTAATGAATATTCAGCATGGATGTAGTGGACAGGAGCTGGCGAATAAAAAATTTATTACAATGAAATGAGGTTCTCATATCAACAGAAAAATAATTCCCAAAGTATGAAAAAAATGTACATCTCCTTCCAACTTTTAATTATTTATCCATATCAAATTGCCAATCATTACGAAAAAATCCAATTGTTACTGATTAGCATAAATAAATGAGAAGTAAATATTAGCACTTGGAGCCTTGACAGTTATGCAGGCCTAAAAAAACTTTCCATTTGTAGTCACGCACAGTAATGTCATCACTTAAAGGGAATTTAACCCTCCTGAGTATTAACAATGCCAGAAAGTTTTGCAGAGCAGGTTCAAGCACCTGACGTCACAAGCTGTGGTGGGAGTGGGGTCTTTCATATAGGCTGGCAAGGGTGTGGTTCTGTGAGCCCAGAGACCATTAAACTGTCACCACTCTATTTCTGTAGTGGGACTACAGAAGGGGTTCTCTCGTCCCCTGCAGCACTGGTAATGATGAGATTTGAGGCTGGGCAGCCACTTTGCCATGTGTGCAATTTAAACTCAAGATTGTATTTGCAGCTACTGTTGAGCTGTGGCAAGTGCGTGCATGCAAGGTGTTACGGGCACACGCTGCTCGCATGTTTCTTTTGCAGATGCATGTTCAACACTTTAAGAAAGTTGAATTATAGTTGTTCAAAAAGGGGCAATTAAAACAGATTGAATGTAATTGCCAGGTACTGTATGTGAGTATATCCACAGGCATCTCTGTTACACACTCTGCTAATCGGTGGCTATAGCAACCAATGTTTTTGTGTTAATCACTGTCAACTTACAGTTTACAATTTACTCAAATCAAGGGTTGCATTGCAAAGAGCAGTTTTGCTCTTGTTATACCGTCTTATTTTAAGACTGGGATGTTGTTCGTGAAACCTTTAATTTTCTCACAGGGACGGAAATGTAAGTTTAATTACACAAAAAGACACATATTGAAGCTATGACTTCATAAAAAAGAAACCTTGACTGAATGAAGAAAAGCAAGAAACTGTAACCATTGAGAATATTTTACACCAATGGCAGTATAGTCTTGAATACAGGAACTTTTAATCATTTTGCTCATAAGATGTTGAATTGGTTGCTTAAATTAAACATAAGCCCTGACCTTAAACACATGGCCTTTACCCTGTTAGTCCTTTGGCTGCTACATCAGCAAAAGAGCACAAAGATACTGTAGCACCCCCTTGTGTTGTGACACAGCTAAAGGTTAAAAGGTCTAAAAGAATGGGGTTTTAACCTTACCAAATGTAACGTTCAAAATTAAACTAAATTACATTACTGCATTATCACTGCTGATAGGGGCAGGGAGGACATTAAACATTGTAACTCAAAGATTGAAAGAGACCACAAACATAACAAGTAACCTCACGACTTGGTTATACTTTTTAGCATATTTCGCTCTTGAGAATTTCACAAGCACTCAGTGACGAAGCTGGGCGGTATGAGGGCATCCCCTTGGCCTTTATGGCTTACGCACAGAGAAGAGTAGAATGGCTTGTGTTGGCTAATCCTCTAGCCAAACACAGCCAGACACTGAGTTGTTCTGGCATAATTAGAACCTGCTGTAGATGTCTGAAGTATTACCTCATTGCAAAGAACACGGCTTCCCCAGCTAACAGCCCCAGCTGGCTGGATCTGGATTCTGTTCCACTACTGATCAATGGGGAGCTCCCTACAATAACAGTTACCACTGGTGCTGTATATTGACCAAATCGAACAAGAGGAGAGGTATGGTGGACAAGAATTGCTTCTCCGTCAAGCTCTTTGCTGAGGGGAAGCCAGTTTTTCTTGTATGAAATTGGCTGTCGTGCAGTTATAAGGGTCTTACCCCAAAGGTCATGCAATACAAATGTTTCTTCACCACAGATATGGACTCTATCCAGAGCTGGGACTGGGCACTCCTCATTTTTGATGGATATTTTTCTAGTATCCCAGTGTTGTAAATGTGCTTACACTTTTATACTCACCAGGGGAGACTGTAAAGTGCAGAGTAAAGTCGGACTTAGTGAAACAGTATTTTCTTCCATAACAGCTGATAAATGTTCGATGTATTAATAAAGGAATTATTACAGAACTTATATCACATAAGACTATGTTCTGTTATCAATACACAAACACAATACTATTTATGCGTGCTTCCCAAGCTGCACACAGCTCTGCAGAGTCTCAGTCAGGCACTTTGGCTGAATTGTTCCTGTGTATTTACACTGCAAATAGCAATACAAATACCAATCACATAGGCTGCTAGGGATTGATTTTGTACAAGTTACAAATGAGTGATAGACATATGCATGCCGGCAAGAGATTTATCTTCATTTCTTTTCCCAGTTTCATAATGATTTCACTGCTAGTCTGTCTAAAGTACATTTTAATAATTTTCATATCTCAGAGGAAATGTGTAATTACTGCCTGATATTTTCTCAGGGATATGAGTGTTTTTAATATTCGAGACGTGGTGTCATTGACATCAGGCACATATTTGTGGATGATCTTTGCTGGTTGTGAGTCATGTCATGACTCGTCTGTGCGCGTTCCATAACCCCTGGTCCCGACAGAAAACCACATTACAAAGAAAATGGTGGTAATTGTTTTAGTGACGGGAAGAAAAATCACATTTGTCAGGAATTCTGAAGTGTGCAAGTCATATTAATGACTAGATGTAGCCAGATATAGCCTAATGCATTGGTGGTGATGTCAGCTCAGGTCAGCTGCAGAAGGCATGGGTCCGATTTCTCAAATCTATCACTAAATGATTTATATTAGAGGTATATAAGTATGCCTTTGTGGGAAAAAATTCAGGAGTTGGCAGTGATCGTACAAAACTAATGGGAGAATGAATAAATTTACATGCATCAGTTGGATGGAACATCCAACTGGTGTTTTCTCCAAGCGGCAACTTCTGGGACTGAAAAATTAAGTCAGTGGAAAAAGTCTTCACAGGCCCATGTTAAAATGCCAATTTGGCCTGAAACTAACATGGTATAAAACTAGCTTACCAGTTAATAATAAATATATGCATTTGTTTTTCTTTCTTTCTTTTCTTTAACAACTGAAATTTTTAAGATTTAGCAAATCACAGGTGCTGCTAGACCTCACTAGAACTTGTCTCCATTGTGTTTGTGACATTGTTAACTCTTTTTAGTAGGGTTATTTGACAAATATTATGAGTTGCTGTGTGGTAAAGCCCACCCAAAACATCTTTCCTGTTGTTTTGGTAAGTCTTAATCCAGTATTTCTTTATTTTGTTGGATGATATCTTTGTATAGATGCAACTAGCTAACCAAGCTTGCTAGTGTTGGTGGAATTGCTAAGGTAACCATTAGCACTAGCACTGTCACACCAACACTGTATGGTCACAACACACACAACACAGATATCTGCTAAGTTATTAGTTAGTGCTTAACCATCTTATCGTCTTCTTTCTATCTATCTATCTATCTATCTATCTATCTATGATAGTGACCAAAAATGCTAACAGTAAGCCTTCAAAATGGAGTGGGGCACAGAAACCAGTGGGCAACTTTATTATGGCTATATCCATCTATACTGTTTGTGAATTTCTGTGGTATATTAAAATGTTTCAGTTGAACACTTAATGGTCACGTGGTTTAAAAATACATTACTCAAGTACATAGTTCAGACTGTAAACCTAAATCCGTTGGTGCACAAAAGCTCATGTGTAGCAATGAATTTAGCTTTATTTTAAAATGAACATGTTCCTCTACTATCGAAAACCCCTTGACAGAGGATGTCCATTTTGATTTATGGAGAGGAAATAGCTGCTTTCTCCTTGCGGGTGGGCCTGTAAAACCCACGTCCCACCTCATTCTGGTATGGTGGCTTTGTGTAAGCAGCAGCATAAGCCCAAATCACAAGAGGTCACAGTCTCCAGGAGTGAGTCGCTAGCCTCAGATTACAGCTTAGTCACTGTAGAGAAAAATTCCCAGATGTAGCTTCACTTTGACAGGCGAACCAGAGCGAAGATACTTGATCAGCAGAAAGGAAGGGCTGTCCTTTGCATATGTTTAAAGGCCATAATGGAGTGAATCCCTCGATGATTGAGAAGGAAACAGAAAAGTCTGATTGAAGCAAGATAGTCTAAAATCATAGCATGTGTAGAAGTTACTTTAAATGATGTGGAAGACAAAAAGCTCTGGTATTCTGGTACTCTTTATAAGGGAGTAATGAGTGAAATGTCATATGAAGGTAATAATAAAACCAGACATGGTCTCATAGCTGAGTGCTCATTTACTGCTTCTCTGGTTCTCCATACCTTTTTCAGTAGACTATAAAAGTGCGGAATGAATTCACATAATCGATGGTGGTTACTACCTCCCCAAAGACTTCAAGGAGAATGTATCAAGCACAGGTGTGCACATGTAAAAACCATAACAAAATCACAGTATGTGACTTTATAAAATGATAACTTTATTTGACACCTGGAAAAAAAATTTAATATCACTTCTCAGTGGGCATATAAAACTAAAACAATCATCCTAGGAGGTTAATAGGGGTCTATAACCATGAATATTATTGCAAACCAGTCCAAAACAGTTCAGATCTCATGAGTGCCTAAAACAAAGCAACTAATTTTCTTTTACATGGTCAGGTCTGGTTTGCTGCTTACACGAAGCTGTGACATCTATGCTCGGTTGATTTCAGCGTCACCTCAGCGAGATGTTCTCATGCCGTCATTGAAAAATATGTTTCTGTAGGACTGGAGACTGTTATGTCTCTAGCTGCTTCATAACACTGCAACTGAGCTAACAACCACAAAATTGACTTTCTCAGAGGTCCGTCATATCTCTCCGGAAAACAAATTGTGAGGACCAAACTAATAAACTCAAGCTCTTAAACACAGTGAAACGTTAGAATGCTATAAATCAAGTTAAGGATCTTGACAACAATGGGTGTGAACAAGTAAGGGAGCAAGCAAAACTCTGGTCTGTCACTCACTGGAGTTTAAGAATGAATTAGAGTGCATTAAATGCAGTGTATCTTCTGTAATACTTGCGATATAAAACTGAATGTAAGTTTCTGCGCAGAAATATGCGAGTATATTGCTTTAAATACTTAAAAAAAAATCAATGAAATGATAATGATTGTGTGCTTACGGTAATTCTACGAGGCAAGGCCGTTCATTTTTCAATGGCCATAATCACTACAGAGCTGGATGAACTCCACCGAAAGAAAAAGCAAGCAAAGCATTTGGAATGATCTGCCTTTAAAATTATAATTTAATTTGTTATTTGGCACTGAGCTAAATCCACCCTAAAGTCATAAAGGTAAATGTTTAATGAGGTAAGGAGAAGAAGCCAGATCATGGCGCTTGATACCCATTAAAACTGTAATTGCTGGTGTGATGTCATTATTAAGCATGTTATTATTATTTAAATGAAGATGAGCATTTAAAAAAAAAAAAAAAAAAAACTAAATAATGCAGAAAACTGGGGAATCCTGTGTCTAACTACATTATCTTTCCCCTGTATATGTCAGCCAGTTGTTTTATGAAAAGGGAAAGACTCATTATATGTCTTCCTGTTTACACATGAAAGCAATTTTTAATGATTTACCCCTCTAATTTGGAGATTGAAGCTTACCACTAATGACAGAATACAGTTACATACGGATCTCACTGTAGTCCTGAAAACCACAGAGGATGGTGGAAAGTGACTCATTTTGTTACATATATAGACATGGTGATTCCACCTCTCTTTCACCAGAATGGAAGGAATGTCTTGATAGACCCATCCCACACACGCATCCATACAGAGGGAAAAACAGCCACAAAATAAGGCCCTAAAATGATTCTGCAGCCACTGTTATTACACTGTTATTAAATAATAATATCATACAACTACAATACCTTTAAACATGTGAGTCCAAGCCTAAAAAAAAATCATTTTAGGATTTGCATAATGGCAAACCAGCAGACACCTAAACAATGCAGACAGAAAGAACATACCATAAAGGAAACATAATGTTGCTCACCAACAAATGCTGCTCAGTAATTGCATTTTCAGATGCAGAAAGTGGCGTGATAAAGTAAAGCAGTGACCCTCATAGTTTTAACAGAAAGTTGGCAAGCATTGTTGAAGCTGTTAGAACACAGACAGGAAACTCTGGCTTCCAACTTGAGGTGGACTGACAGCAAATATGAAAAATGGTAGATGAACAAAGTGTATCAGTGCTGACAGCAGTAGTAGGGAATAAAGCACAAACAGGATTTCCTTCACAAAGCCACCCTGAAGCAACAATACTGGAATGCTAGATGGTAGTAGCAGCTAGTATGCCTTCTTCTTAAGGGTATGTTGGGTATACGTAGCAAAGCAAGTCCAGAAATACTCAAGACCCAAAGCTTCAGAGATTAAGAATACATGTACCACAAAGAACAAAGTAGATGATTGTACCATCATTGTCATCTTTGACATCTTGGAACATTTAATGTCTGCTGGTATTAAATAGTTTTATATTCATTTGCAATTCAAGTATCTTGTGGTAAATTAATGGTTAAATAGTTGGTCCGTGGTTGCGATAAATGACAAATTATGCTGCGCCATGAGCCTGAAAAACTCACAACCAATTTGTTCCAGACAATCCTACACATCAGATCCAGCCTGGAATTGTTTTTTTGGATAAAGCCGGGCTCTTTCTCAGAAGAAAAGAACGCAAATATTCAATGCTTCTGACTTTCAAAACATTGGTCTACCACAGGTGCAAGTTTTCCATACCAATTAGCAAGTGCTCCACCCACAAATTTTCCGTCAAAATAAACTGGGAACACATAAAAATTGCACATTAAAATGGGAGTGATTGTCTTTGATATTCAATGCTTTAATTGAAACCAGGCAGCTAAATTACAGAGCTCTGTTTTGACGGCTTCATGGTTTCCATCAGTAAAAGGGGATTCCTGAATGATATCCTGAGGAACACTAGATTTCCTTTTAGAGGAAAACCAAACAGGGTAGCACGTCATTGTTTTGCACTGGCTCCATGGTCAACTGGCATTATAGTTTTTCTTAACCTGTAATGGACACTGGGTCAAAGGTTCATAATGTTTCTGTCTGCCAGTCACACATGTTGTGCATAAGTTTAGTATCCACTTCACATATGGCATGGCTGGGTAAACATCTGTTAATCTTTGTTTCAGCTTCTCAATAGCTCACCAGACTATGGTCTTGCCGTGTGTACTCAATCTTCTCCAATTACATAGTTGCTGGCTGCTCCCTTGAGGTTACGTGGACAAAACGTTTGGGTATTGCGGAAGGAGTTTCCACAAAATAGGTGTTGTCCAAAAATTCCTTGCACTTATGGAAATAAACGCACAAAAAGAGGACAGGTTATTGAGACTGAGAAAAGTAGGGAGAAGAAACTTGAAATTTGGTTGAATCAACTCGAGTTTGTTTTTTTCCTTTTTCATTGGTAGCTTTTCTTTTGTAAATTCTGATGAAATCAAAGAATTTATGAGGAAACCTCTTTCAGCTGACATTCAAGTAAAATGTTAGCTGTCTCTTAGAAGTTGAAGGACATGTGCACACAACAGAAGTTTCACTTCATTTCTAAATTAAACGCATTCTTAAACCAAAGATGATTGCAATTATTCTTTCCATTGTGGTTGCGTCGACTTCATAAATCACAAGTCCTGGATGGTATTAGGCTGGCGGCTTCCTTTTGGAATTTTCAAAAGAAAATGTCACAATTATTCCAGTCTCAACTCGATGGTCCCCACCCTCATTACAGACCCGGTCTATTGTACTGGCACGGTTTACTCAAACATCCTTCAAGCTTTGTATTGATGTAAAGCTATCTGCGTTCACAAACTGTTGCATATGGACAGTAACTTCACAGGCCCCTCTGACAAGGCTGTTTTTACCATGCTGGCAGGAAGCCAGACCAGGCTGTCAGCCCAGGCTCCTTTTCCCAAGTTCCACCCAGACGCTGCATGCGCCGTCATCCTGCTGAAATGTAAACCCCAGATTCAGCTGTGTTTGTTATGGTTGCGCCGGCCCTCAGTGAACACACAACGCTGTCACAACGTACCTATAACAGCAGGGCGATATTTCAACAACAATCTATTTGGTCAGCTGCAATTACATCACTAGGTGGTCAAACGCATAAGTTAGCTGGAATGATAATTAGGATTATTACATGGGCACTCTTAGAGAGGGTCAAACACGAAGTTCTCATTTTCTAACACACCTCGACATTTAACGCAGCGCTTTAAGTCAAATGCTTTTAAGTATGTATTCACAGGGGCTCAACTTGACCCCAGTGGACTGTGTTCACAAGAGCACCATCATCATTGTTTTTGCTATTTAAAAGCATGTCTCCTGTACCCCGTTGGTGCTTTTAATCATCCGACTATAGTATAAACAGTAGTTTAGCCTGAACACTAGTGTTGCCCTTGAGATCATTGGCCTGCTGCACTAATGGCTATTTACTTTGCAGAGAAAATGAGTAACCAACAAAGTCTATTTTTATCCCGAAATGACCCCCGAGTCAGACCCACTGAGGTGACGGGTGACACATCCGTAACTTTAATCAAACCATCGGGCCTGCAGGCTGCACGCTAGTGCAACAACCTTCGTGTGATTAATTTTCTTTTCCTTTTTCTGTCCTCTTATCGGTTCATGGGACCCAGAGTCACCATAGCATAGCAAATGCCAAGAGAAACTAATGTTGAAATATAAATCCATAGTATGTCTGCAACTAGCTGGGGGTCTGTGCAGTGTGGCATCAGTCGGGTGGGTAATTTATCGTGGGAGCTAAGTGTTTCCATTTGCAGTAAGAGCCACTAAAAACAGCCTCGCTGAAGATTTCTGGGGGGCCTGCTTGTAAATGTTCTGATGCGGTATGAGCTGGCTTATGGCCTGACAACCTGTTTGGGGAGCTGTATAGATGGACTTTTAATGAATACATAATCCAGTCATCACAAAAAGGAGCCCTCAAACTTGCCAAAGCTGCAGGTCTGGATTGTTGTGTTCTCATCCGCCTTAAGCAGAAAAATGTAATGTATTTAGAGATTTGGTTTTTCCAAAGAAAATAAACAAGACCTGCAATGAAATTTTTATTGCTACTACTACTACTATAAGTATTACTATTGCTATTATTACTGCTGTTACTAGGGCTATTATCATTTTTATGAAAAAAGCGTGGAAAAAATGTAATACTGACTTTAAAAATACAACCATTTCTATGATGATATACTAACATCCGTAGTATGTTACACTCTGTATAATAACAGAGTGTAACATACATCAAGACATGTGTTTTGTAAACATTTAAATGCATTTCATATACCTGGTGGACACTCCCCCAACACACACACACACACTCTTTCCAACACAACACCAACCAAATAAATTATAGTAAATTTATTTTTTTTATTTAATGAAAATTTCATGTTGTGATGGACTGGTAACGCGATCAGGGCCAGGTTCTCCTCTTAGGCGCCAGCACCCCCTGCAACTCTGAAGCTGCTAAGAAAATGGATGGATCAATGGATGGAAAACTGACCATCAGCAACCCACTCCTGCCATCTACTGATTCCTATGAGTACACATTAAGGATCATTTTGCTAGAACAATATTTTCGTTTTTCACCATATTATCACACCCTGTATTCGTGTGTGAATGGGAGAATGCAATCCTACATGAGCACATGAATTATGATAGATAAGAATATGATCTGACGTACAACTTCTGAGTAATGACACACAGTGCTTGTAAAGACTTTATATTTAATATAGCCCCCCCAATAGTGTTCTGTACAAAATACTGTCTGTAAAGTATTACAATATCCATCCATCATTTTGCTTTTGTTTTCAGCGTCACAGGGGGCGGTGGAGCCTATCCCAGCTGTCATAGGGCAAGAGGCGGGGCACACCCTGGACAGGTCGCCAGTCTGTCACAGAGATAACACACAGAGACAGACAACCATTAGCGCTCACATTCACTCCTATGGGCAATTTGGATTAAGCAATTAACCTATCCCCACAAACTGCATGTCTTTGGAGAGTGGGAGGAAGCCGGAGTACCGGAAGGGAACCCACGCAAACACGGGGAGAACATGCAAACTCCACACAGAAAGACCCCGGCCTGATGGTGGAATTGAACTCAGGACCTTCTTGCTGTGCAGCAACAGTGCTAACCACCGTGCCACCGTGCTGCATTTTCATCTTATTCAGTTATAGTTCAGTAAGTAAGAAGAGCTTATTTATGAAGCAGTTTTCAAAGTCAAGCACTCACAATGGACTGTACAGCAAAAAGAGTAAAATAAATAAGAAAATGATGTACCACAATAGCAAAGTCAAGTTGAAAACTGTTGAAAACTGTTTCAGTCAATCAGTACATACATTTGTAGTCTGCTAGCTGCACATTGCTCTTGATATAAATTGAGCCATTCTCAGGACTTGCCTGTATATCACTATAAGTAATATTATGCAAGTTATACAACATTCATATACAAGAAATGCAAACACCTTGGCAGATTTCAGGTAGATTGTAATGTGGGGTTTCTCTTGGAGTTCATTTGAGGCTGATACTACTGTATACAACCACAGTCATGTTTAGTTTGGCCAGCTAGCTGTTAACTCTGTCTTGCAGAAATGGGAAAGGTTGGTGAAACAAAAGCCAGAAAACCAAAGTACCAAGGAAAGCATAATGATGTGCAATGGCATATGATATCATCATGCAGCTCAGCATTTGGGAAAGTACCGCATTACCAAAGCACATTTATGATTGTACTAAACTGAAAGAAAGAACGTTTCCAAAGAGCAGCTTTATAAACATTGTGTATTTATATTTTTAAAAATAAAACTCAAATTTAAATCTACAGGTTACCTCATCCCTGCAAAAAATGTTTGTATCTGACCTAAGCAAAAGAGGCAAGGTTATCAAACTGACATGCACAAACAAGAAGAGGATGTTTGGTGTCATCTCGTTTTCTGTTTGAGACTACATACACACCGCCTAGTTGGACTCAAGCACCTTCCCTACAGGAATGTTTTCTCCCAGTTCTAACATTAACCAACAGGCCTTATTTCCTGAAACCAGAAACTCCCTCAGCAAAAGGAAACCCAGCAACACCTGCACTAGAAACAGGCTGTCCAGGACGTGAGTCAAAAATCAGGCCATTAGACTCAGACATGGTCTAATAGTGCAGTGGAAGTGAAATTTCTCTAATATTTTATTTATGTATAGTAGATCTGCTCCTCGTCAACAATTACTCATGAAATTAGATGTGTAATACTAAAACACATTTATATAAAAACACATTAATTTCAAACTATAATTGCTGCATCATTTACACATTGCCAAGCAACACAAAGAAAAGTGCTTCAACTTTAACATAAATATAAAACACTGAAGAGCTGGATGTTTTTTTCTGGGATGATGAATACACCCTTTTCTCTTGCAGTCACATGACTCCATATTTTGGAGTGCAGTGCAACCGACTTGTGCCCTTTGTAGCCCACAAACTTTGGCTGTTTTTTTCCCCCTGCAGCAGTTGATTGATTGGCCATCAGTGGAGACACGCTCCTTGAATGAGAGCGCTCACCACAGAACTATCAAGTAAACAGACTTGGAAGTCAAGGCCAGCAAAATCTCTTGTGTCTTCATACCATCCACTGGGAAAGTAAAGCCGGATCTCGTGTATCTGTGGTCAGACGAGACCGCCACCACTTCCTCGTATTGCAAGGCTGCTTGAAAACCACGCCAGTGTGTGTTCTATTTCCCCTAACCTTTTTTAAGGATTGGAATTCACATAACCATGTGGTATGCTTCTGGAGTTTGGGACTTCCAAAACTCTGTTTATCACAGAAATCAACCAAAAAATGACCCACAATAAAAACATTCTCACTTGTGCAGAAGAAAGGATAACATCTCACTGAGGCATTCCTTTTTTGTTTAGTTTTGAATGTCACATCTTTCCTGGTGGGCTCTGTTTAATAGAAGTGATAAGTTCATGCTAACTGGGACCAAACTGTTGAATGAGGCTGCCAGTCTTTCAAACCTCTTTATGAAAGACTTCTTCCTGATTCATAATTAATTACTCAGCCACTTGCCAAATCAAATGTGGTCTCCTGTTGACATGAAGTAGTCCCCCCTTCTGGTAAAAGAAGTCCAGCTGGGGCGGTCAAACCAATGCCAACAGCCCCGGTGCCAACAGGATGTTATAATATTAGAGGGAATAAAGTGAGCCACTTCCTCACAACAGCATGCACAGCGACCGATACCATAATGAACTGTTTTCAAGTCTTCTGTTACAGTTTGTCACATGTGAGCTGACTGTGAGGGGCGTTTCCCAATTACTTTCTGTTAAGGCCTAAAGCCTGGTTAAAACTCATTTCCCTGGCCCATTTCACAAGTCCCCACAAATAGTAATCCTATTTTTTCATCTAAAAAAGTCAGTCGTATCTCTTTCGTTAATGGTCATTTTCTCTCTAGACGCTATATAGGGGAACACTTTTTTAGAAGAGATGCAAAATGGAGCAAAACACCCTGAAAAACTACATTTTCAGAAGTTTGCCATTTCCCATCATCAGTAGGCTCCAATGTGACATTTTAGCTAGAAAGAATGACACTGGTAAATTAGATATGATTAATGCGTTGGTGAAGTGATCTTTTTATAGCAGATTTAGCATTACTTTGTTTGTCATGTATTTTTTATCACTGTTTTTCTATGGGAAAGAAAATCAGATTTTTTTAGCTGTTACAAAAAAATGGTGATTTCATTAGAGTAATTTTTTCTATAAATAGCAACAGCTGAGTGAGCATGCTATGGTCACATTGCAAGATGAGAGATAAAGAAGTATTCATAAGCGCCAAAAAACACAATGGTTAGCTGATACAGTGTTGAGTAATAGTGTTGAATCATCCATCATTTCTCTACATTTTCCTTCCAAGATTTTCTTAAGCAATAGTTCTCCAGGGTTTCGGAAGGTATTTCAATATTTTTCTTTGGACATTGGCTGCTTTTTCACTCATTTGTACTTAAAGTTGTCCCCTTTTTTGTTTGTTACGGCACTTAATACTGACCTATGAATGATTCAAGCATAAAAAGCAGGGTTTTTATAGTTGTTTTTACATATAACAGAAAACTTATTTATGAACCATCTCTAAACTGTATATTTAGACAGTTTATAACTTGCAGCCTATTGCAAAAACATTCCCTTAGTTCATTTGTTGTTGCTGAAAACTTTTTAATATCTTGGATGGTGTGCAGTGCATCCTTAAAAAATCTGAGGAAACTGGACAAGTGGAGTTAAAAAGAAGAAGTGACAAGACTAAAACCCATCTACAGTAGATGAAAAGTATCTGAAAGTTAGGTCTTTAAGAAATAGCAAAAAGTCCAAATGGAAAAATGAGCAAACACAGGACTGTGTTAGGTCATTTCATTTCTGTGAGCCTCATCAGAAATGGTCTCATTTGAAAGATGACTTTCAATAAACCGTTCTTCATGAGTGGAAAGATGAGAAAAGGCTGAGGTATGTCAGATTACATAAAAGCTAGACTGAAAATCAGGTAACAGGTCTTATGAAGTGATTAATCCAAATGTGAAATTTTTGTTTTTTATTGTAGGACATCATTGTGGTGCAGTGATTAGGACTGTCACCATCAGTGAAGCCTGGGTTCAGATGCAGCCTGGGGCCTTAGTTATCTGTCTCACTGTGACAGATTAGTAACCTATGCAGGGCGTAGCCTGCTTCTCACCCTGTGACAGCTGAGATAGGCTCCAGATGGTTCACAACATTGTAAGTATGTATGAAGTAGGTCGGGGGAGAGGCACAACAGTGCGTGTCTACAGCCATTTGTTAAACACGGTGGAGGTTCTGTCATGGTTTGGGGAATTTTAGCCAGTGGTGTTGTAGATCTTGTCAGAATGGATGGAATTGTGAAGGCAGGAATGTACCATCATCAAAGCATGCTAAGCCATCTGGAAAAATCTGATGGGCAACAGTTTAAATTTTTCAGCACAACAGTGATCTCATACACACTGCCAATGCAGTAAGCGCACACATGGATAGTGTTCCACTCTGTTTTTCTATCATTCATAGAATTGCCTCCCCTACAAAGGAGCTTTAGGGCCACATTAAGAAAAAAAATATTATCAACCATTTCGAGAAAAAAGTCACAATGTGGAGATTAAAGTTGTTGTTTAAAGACGCACTGCCACAGCTGCGATACCCTGTGAAGTAGTGAACATGTACTTCAGAATGGGTTTTAGCATCAAGGAAGGACATGATTTCTCTTTTTTGTGCATGAACACAATGTGGTGATTAGTTTAAGAATGTTGAAATGATGGTGCAGAAAGCTGCATCTGGCCAGATGGAAAAACAGACAAATGTGGGAGAGTGGATTTGCACAAAAGGAAATGACTTTTAATGGACAGATGCAAGGTTATCGATGGCTACATCCCAATGCAATTAAGAGGATGTACGTTGTATCACAAGACAACTGATCAGTTTTTATTCTCAAAATGATCAACAATATATACATATTTTTTTTTAAACGTGGCCCTAATACTCCCCAGAGCTTGGACATCAACATTATTAAAGCAGTGTGAGATCGTCTTGGAAGTGAATGGAACAGAAGGCAGCCAGTCTTCAGTTCCTATTTCCCTCCAAAAAAGGGTAACCCAAGACATTTGCACAGCACTATAGCTAATGCTGTCACCCCGAATACAACTAACAAGCATGTTGGTGGTTGTGTGGTGGAGAAAAATGATAAAAATGAAACCAGACTCGTTATTCGATGAAATAAAGTCAAATAATATACAGTACTACAGTACAGGTCTTAGTCTGGACAGTATACATTACACTTAGTTCAAGGGGGTGTTATTTGAGGTAATGAGTGTAACAAGAACATGCTGCAACAAGCTGCTTGTCAAAGTAATGTCACCCTGCACTGCTGACAAAAGTACTGAGGGTGAACCAAAACAAAAGACTCAAAGACGCTAAGAGGCCTGCAAAGGGAGACTGTAGTGTGTGATCGTATCATTGAAGCACACACCTTTGACAAGCACAATGACACAGATTATGGCAACTGTAAGCAGCAGTTTCAAAAAAGAACAAACAAACTACTTGTTTAACTTCAGTTTTATTTACATTATATGCTTTCCAGACCTTGAATGGTGAAAGGAATTCATTCATTGCTTATAATGGTAGTATAGTGCAGACGGTGTTGCCTTGTATTTAGAATGAGAGGTTTAGTTTCATTCGTTGTCACGGTAATTATCACAGGAAAAAGTAAACATTGATAAGATTTTTGAACTAGACATATATTTAAATTAACCTACTGTCTAATTACACATTCACAGCGATAACAGACTGTTATAACATTACAGAATTACATTGTATGTATCATTTACAGATAATACAGGCTTAGAGGAGAATCGAGGCATATACAGTAGATGTGGATCGGTAGTGTTTTCTGTTTAACGGTCCAAGAACTTGTTGCAAATTTACATTTTTCAGCAATATATTGATAATGATGGAAGATTTCCCTCGATGTTATGCAAAGCAAAATTATTGGGACATGCAACACTGAGCCACAGGGAAACTGTGTCTAAAAGGGATACGTGATACACAGAACCTGAGAAAGACAGAGATGGTTATAAAAGGAAATAATGGCAGTCGATTATCAAAGAGAGACCCAACATGCAGCTTGTTTTAAAGGAGTTACTGCAGAATGAATGTACAATATATTCTCTTTTCATTTCGGGATGTCTTGTTCTGTACTGCAGATGTGGAAGGTGTACACTGCTGCCTGTCTACCCTGAAAATATGAAATCATCTGTTTATTTTTCACCTGCCAACTTCACAGGGAGCGCACGACGTGCACTTCAGATTCCTGCCAGCTCCCACTCAGGTGACACGACTGATCAGTATGAATCCCTGGGGCATTAAAATCGGTGTGCTCCATCATTGGGTTCCCACTAGTAATATTTTAAATTGGGGTTAACTGGCTACATTTTTTTCTGTCATGTGCCGATTAGGCTTACATACTAACACCTATTTACCAGTATCCAGAGGACATCTGCCTTTCAAAATGTTGTGCAGCTGAGAGAATTAAAGCCAAATGCAAAGGTAGGAATGGTAGCCACAGCTGAAAAATATGCATTCACAGGGAGAGCATTTACTCGTGCTATGGCCAATTAAATGTTTTGACCATTTCCAACTGAGAAGGTGGAAATTTTAAATTGATACGATGCAATTTAGCAAAAAGTTCAAGTTTTCTTATGTAGAAATGTGCACGGCCACATGTTATCTACTTTCTCTAAAACAAACAATTGTGTTCTTTTTAATACTAAAGTGAAAATTTGAAAGATGTCTTGTTTTAAGTGGCCATTGCTGTACTTCCCAAGAATTAGTGGCCATCAAATGCAACTAAAATTATTTTTGAGACTAAACACAAGTCCTTGTTGATGTGCGTTTTTCATGGTTCTCAAACTGCATGTGAACAGTAAGAAGGTGTTCGGTGTTTTTCTCAGGACACTGAGAATCTCCTCAAGCGTCAGGACTACAGGAGTCTTTTCATGCGACAGGTGTGCTTCTCTATGTGCATGGTGGCCCGGTCTGTGGAGCTTGTCAGGACATCCAGGGCTTCATCCTGGCGTTCCAGCTCAGTTTCGGCCTCCAAGGCAAGGTTCTTTAGCTGCATGAGCATCTGCAAGCACACCCACACACCACAGTACAATAAAAAGACAACGTTTTGTCTTAATTAGAAGTAAGGCACATTAAAACAACACCACAGTGGTGGACCAGGGTGGACCACATATGGAGAGACAGACATTGGTCCTTTCTAACGCTTAAACCATCTGACTTAAGCATTAGAAAGGCTTGCTGTTAATTGTGGGCTGATCAGAAAGGAACAATGGAATTCACCACAATAATAGCTGTTATTCATTTTGCAGATGAAACTTGATGATACACAGAGGGGGAAGTCTTGGCTTGATTCTTGGGATCGGTGATATCATACTGGGTTTTTTTCCCTTATTTTCAGTGACTTTAAGGGATATCACAACTACATGACCATGATCCAGCAACTGCATATGCTGTAGTTGATGGAACAGTTTTAATATATTGTGATGTGCCAAGCAAAGCCTAATAAACACTCACCTCAAACCCTACCACTATGGTTACTTAACTGGTAGTATTTTATGCTACATGATCTGCCTCACACACACACTCACACTCCACTGACATTATGTCATTATGTTCTCTGGCTGGTTTATGTGGACATTTCAGCTGAGCACAAAAACAGCTCGAGTTAGCAGTTTGAAAAACAGATAATATGTCAATACACACCAAGGAACAACGATATTCATTCACTCAGGTCTGTGACTTTACAATTTAAACTGAGAGGACATGACTGAATCACACCTTGCAGTTAACATTCACAAGAGCTTCGGCGTGTCATAGAAAAACAGTAAAAACGAACACTTCTCGCCGCTGTTTATACAATGGCTAGGGGACTTAAGTCATGTAGAAACCCTTCAAATTAAACATTTAGGCTAGAGCTAAAAGAAAAAATATATTAGCAAAAAAAAAGTCTGAGTGTCTTGTGTATTAGTAGGGTAACTTTGGGACTGTGCATTAGCAACACACTCAATTTCATATTCTTACAGCATATTTTTAGCAAGTGGGAATTTCCAACCACAAACAATAATAAAACATACAAATGCTGACACCAAAAAGACTATTTGGCACGGCACTTAGTTCAGGACATGAAACTGAGTACAAGTTATCAGTACCAGTTGGCCCACAGTGATTCTAATCTTGACATGGATTACAGTAAGAGCAGGGTGTGTACAAAAGCATAGCATTAAGGCAAAACTGGCACGCTTTGAAATGTAACCCATTATCAGCCGCAGATAACATGCCATTTAAAACACAATAGGCTAGCCAGTGATTGGCCTGGTGCTGTTATTGCTATGGTGTGCTTGTTTCTTTTTTATATTATTATCCATCCATCAATCTTCTTCTGCTTATCATGAAGAAGGTTGGAGGCAGAGGAGGGGGCTGGAGGCTATCTGTCACGGGGTGAGAGGTCAGGTCGGCAGTTTACTGCAGAGCGAGACAACCGTTCACGCTCATATTCACCTCTACGTACAATTAAGAATCACCGATTGACCGAACATGCAGAGCAGTGGTTAGCACTGTTGCCTCACAGTAAGAAATTCCTGGGTTTCATTCCACTGGCTCGCTGGAGCCTTTCTGTGTGGAGGTTGCAGGTTTTCCCTGTGTATATTAGTTCTTGCCAGGAATGTTGTTAGGTCCTCAGAGATATTATTTTATATACTACTATAAGGATGCAAGCAAATGTTAAATGGACTGGTTCTTATATAGTGTTGCTTCACTCTACTGGAGTACTCAAAGCACTTTATACAACTTGCCTCATTCACCCATTCAAACACATTCATATAAGCACTTTTTTCTATCCCTCTATCTATAAAATTCACACTCCAATATCTGAGAGCAACTTAGGGTCTTGCCCAAAGATACTTTGGCAAAGTGACCAAACAGCCAACCTTTAGATTAGTAGATGACCTACTCTACCTCCTGAGCTACAGCATGAAGCTATTTGTTAACCCCAACACAGTATTTGTTGTCTGTGGTGTCACTGCTGTGGTTGACAAGACATTTGTATGTTGTTGCTTCAGTTTTTGATTTGAGGAGTTGAGGGCGGTAATGATGTTATGAAAAACTTTGAGTTAATATGTTTATGTGTTAATATGTAATACAAAGCCATTTTTGTCTACTACAAATTTCAATCCTGGCACATTTGCACCATTATTAACTGTATTTGCTTAGTTTCTTCTCACTTGTAAATGTTAATATCATTTTTTTCTTTTACATATAGTAGGGCCTTGTAGACTGAAGTCACTCATTAACTTTGATCATTTAAACATTATATGATTAAACAAAGAGCAACTTTCTGAAAGTTTCACATGAAAAATCCTAGTCTAAGCAACCTGTAATAGCGATTCACACACACATAAAAAAAAAAAAAAAAAAACCTTGCTCGAATCACGGGTCTGAATTTGCGTCACTGTGTAGGTCTTGCCACCACAGACCGTGTCTGTAACAGCATTCAGCGCTGTGAGGTTCTGAATGGAAAGACATTGTAGGTTCTGACCAAATAACTAACCGTGTTTCTTTTCCTCTCTTAAAACCAGGATGGACGTTGGTTTGTGGTCTCACCAAATAACATTTTAAACATACAGGATGAAAAATAAAAAAAAATCATTATGATGAATTGTGGTTTGGACTGGAAACATCAAAATACATGTTGCTGAGACTCTGGGATTATTTACAATAGCAGCTACCCCTATTTGAATCAATCTGTTCCCGGAGCACACTGGCTTTTCATTTGTGTTACTTGTCTTGTGAATACAAATATGAAACATTTTAAGGCCAGGGTAGTGTAGTCATAAATTTGAGAGTCTAGCTTTTCTCACCTGTTTGAGTTCCTGGGCCTCAGCCTGACTGACAGATGGCTGGAAAACATGCACCTGCAACTGGGACAGCTCTCCTGCGGGGACCTCCAGTGGGAGCTCTGTCTCTTGGCACGTCTGCAGTAAACCTGATTCCATGGGTGGAGATGGTGAAAAAGTGCAGAGTACATATGTTGTTTATGAGGAAACCAGACAGTAAACTCAGAGTACAGCAACTGAGGCAATCAGGGTGAAGTGACTCATCAAAATACATTTCTGTCAAGGAGACACCAATAACCATGATGAAATGTTTTTACATGTGGCTGCACACTTATAAATACACATAGGTGGAAATGCAGACCTTTACTGCCACTTAGTGGTCAAATCTATACTAGGCATGGAAACCACTGTGGAATAAGAGTGTCTTTATTTATTTTTTGATGTGTTCCTTACCTTCAGTCCAGCTTTTCCCTTCTGTGTCACGTGGCGATGAAACTGGAGTTGTCTTAAAATCTGTGTAATCGCTTGTGAACTCTATCTTCTTTTTGTACTGCATCTCTAACACGGACAAAGCCTCTGGCATCTTGGCGGACAGGAGCCTGTAACATATGTCTGGCTTCCCGATGAAACGCTGCCTGACGGTAATCTCATAGGGGCTGTGCACCCTGATTTCGTCAATTTCATTTCGCTCAAATCTGTGAAGGAGCTGGCAGTTTGTGTTTCGCACCTCCAGCGAGGACACTAGCACCAACAAACATCCAGGCTTCAAGTCCGATTCTCCACCTTTGGACAGCACTGCTGGGATGCTTGTGATTAACTTATTTCTGCTGGAGTACCTGGCTGCTGAAGAAGAAGCAGCAGCTGCAGCTCTCGCAGCATCCTCGGCTTTTGCATCCTGCTGGGTCTTCCAGGGGAGTTTACCAAATGGCCACCAGGAAGGAGACTCCAGTTCTGACAGAAGTCTGTAATACAGAGGCAGGAGGAACTTATGTTAGTCATAAATTAGGCCTTGTTATAGAGTTGGCCAAGCGATATGAACAAGACATGTGCAAAACTTCAATAACTAAAAATATCTTAAGATAGTTACTTGTCAGCCACGCCCAAGTCAGAGTCAATCTTCTCCAGGCCCTGCATCATATTGTCAAACTGCTCTCCCTGATGGCCGAGGACTCTGCCAGTGTCCTCCAATCTTTTCTGGGCCCCTGCCACCAGGCTGATCAGCTCTCTTCCCTTCGTAGGCTGAGCCTCAGCCCGCTGGGCTTCTGAGCTGGGAGAGAGAAGCCGCTCTCTCCAGAAATGCTCTAACACATTATAAACCACCACCCTGTTGGGCTTAAGGGAACCAAACCAATGTTTCACGTTGCCTTCTTCAAGTACTGTGAGAGTGCTGAAGATGAAACTAGATGACTCCATCTTGATCTCCACGATCCTCGAGAGACGGAAGCTGGCAAGACTCTCCTTGCTCTGGTTGGAGACGAAGCGCACCGTGGTTCTGGTGAGAGACAGGGTTCCGTTTTCCCACCGTTTCTCACTGTTGATGTAATAGGAGCCTGGCCAGCTGTGGATGGGAACGTCCCGGCTCATTGTGATTGAAGGAGATAAGACAGATTCACCTGTCAGGGGGACAAATAGGTATCGGTTTAACATGACAACAACATACACACAGGTACTGCTGCAGGTTAAGATGAAATTACATCAGAAGCACTTTGTACTGAGTGATCTACGAGTCGTGATGAAGAACATACTTTCTTTTGAGTGTAGTCCAGACAGCAAGATGAGCTCAGTCGAGGCGTTCACACTGGCAGCGTCAGCTCTCTAGCCAGCTGACCGCATTACGCGCGCGTCATTATAATGTTATAACCCTTTTAACGTGTTTTATATCCTCTCGGTGCAATTAAACCCACACCACATTAATCGTCAACACCGGGCTGGGCATTACGTTACCTCGTAGTCCTCTCAGTAACTTTCCTGTTTGTTGCGGAAGTGACGTCACGCTCGAGCACGGCTGTATTTACCGTCCGACTTGAAAAAAAAAACTTGCTGTCAAAAAAAAAAGAAGCACTATTGCGAAAATGTCTGGCGAAAAATAATGACAGCGGCGGCGGTTTCGGCACTTTCCAAGCGATACGAAAAACATAACGTTAATATAAATATATTAAATATATATATGTATGTATCGTGACAAAATATAAATAGCAACGGTTTTATATGTGCGTCGTTCAGGAGTCCCAACATGCGCTAATGTGTAGCGGCTTGTCATATTGGAAAATTGCGTTTTTTCTTAGCTTAGTATCTTTTTCTATCTTAACCTGATTTTCAAATGTGGCAGAAACGTGAGAATACGTACGCAGTGTAATGGCGAATTAGTCTTCCAGTTAGCTTTTCCCCTCACAGTTCCCCTGCTGTACAAACCCTGACAGCTGAGCTTGCTAAATAACTAGCCGAGGGCTTGTTTACCATCATGGATAGGGAGGCGTACCGTAACTGCAGCAGCCTGGTCAAAATACCAAGGCAGTCATATGAACAGTTTTGGTCTTCGCATTTTCTAGATTACATTGACAAGGAGCTTAGCTATTCCAAGTTTTTCAAGAAATATCTGCTCCCCAATCACCCTTGTATGTTTTCAAGGAGATTTACAGAGGAGTGGAAGTGTAGGAAACAGTGGGTGACTGAGGATGGGAAACCTAATTTCCAGAAATTGCTGCAAGAGTTTGGTAAAACAAACAAACAAACATGCATTACTTTGTAAATGTCTGCAAAGATATTCTGTAATAATTCTTAATAACTGTTACTGTTTCAATCACAGATGAGACTCCAGTCCCTGTTGCAAACTGCAATGCGAAGGAGTACAATGCTAACCCCAAACAAGTCATGCCTTTCAAAGAATTTATACACTACTGGAGGGAATACATCTTGAATGGACACTCATCACCCAAAGGATGCCTCTATCTTAAAGACTGGCACATGTCAAGGTATCACAGTAATATTAATGCAATGAAAAATGTTTACACAATTGTATGAAAAATGTGTAACTATCCTTTGTAAATTTCTCCACAGGGACTTTCCAGAACATAATGTTTACACCACACCAGTGTTCTTTACTTCTGACTGGCTCAATGAATACTGGGACACCCTTGAAGTGGATGACTACCGATTTGTCTACATGGGACCTAAAGGGTCATGGTATGAAAACATTATTTTAAAAAAAACTAAACAAAACATAAGCTTACATAAAATGTTTCATGATCCGACCCAGTGCACTTTCTTGTTACCAGGACACCATTCCACTCTGATGTGTTCCGTTCATACAGTTGGTCTGCAAACATCTGTGGCAGGAAGAAGTGGCTCTTGTATCCTCCAGGTCAGGAGGAGTTTTTACGAGACACTCACGGCAACCTCCCTTATGATGTTACGTCAGCTGAACTTCGAGACAGAGGCCTTTTTCCACACGCTGAAGAAGCCTGCCAACCTCTTGAAATCATTCAGGAGGCAGGAGAAATCATTTTTGTGCCTAGTGGTTGGCATCATCAAGTTTATAATCTGGTAAGAGCTGTAGAGGCATATCTACTGTTGAACTAGAGGAAAATGGTCTGCCAAGTATTATAAAAGACAAGTTGCATTTCTTACTATGAGAATTGTTCTGTTAGACTGAATGTAAACACCAGCCACAATGTTAGGTACACGTGTTCAGCTGCTTGTTAACACAATTATCTAACTCAGTGCATTAAGGCATGTAGACATGGTCAAAATGACCTGCTGAAGTTCATATTGAGTATCAGAATTAGGAAAAAAGGCCATTTAAGTGACTTTGAATGTTATTGTTTGTTCCATACCGGCTGGTCTGAGTATTTCAGAAACTTTTCCCAGCTTACAGAGAATGCTCTGAAAAACAGAAAATATCCAGTGAACGACAGTTCTCGATGAGGTAGCACTAGCAGCAATTCAATTAACCACTCGCTAGAAACAAGTTTTACAAGAATAGCACTTCTGAACTTAAAACATGTCAGACTTCGAAGTGAGTGGGCTACAGCAACAGAACACCATGCCTGGCCACTCCTTTGAGCTAAGAACAGGAAACTGAGCCTACACTTTGCACAGGCTAACTGGAAATGGGCAATTGAAGATTAGAACAATTTTGCCTGGTCTGTTGAGTCTCAATCTTCTGCAGAGAAATGCAACAGAGCATCTGTCAAATGTAGTACAATGGGAGATTTACATTGTAGATGTGAAGCAAATGTGCAGTTCTCATTTGTTTTAAGAGTTTTTTGTGTTTTCCGTGTGTGAACAGTGTAGACAGTAGAGCGCGAGGGCTAGCCTACAACTCGGGTGTCTAATAGTGTTCAGATCTCGTCGGGAAAACGAATATTGATGAAAGGAAGTGATAAGTTCAGATGCCTACAAATCTAATGGACTGGATTACTTACTACTCACTAGATGACAAGAGCCCTAATAAATTTTTTTTCAAATTAGGTTTTAAACAAAATTCATGTTTTGTTTAACATTACACACATGTACAGACACACTCATGTTTCAATACAGCAGCTCTGGTTTATCTCCTCCAGTCAACATATCTTTCATAAAGTTTAACCTTGTATATATTTTTTGGTAGAAATATGGCTTTTTGCAGGAAATTATGACATCACAGTTACTTTACGTTGTATAACACTGCGTTTTATTTATCACCAGTTTGACATATTAAAACATGGTTTCATACAGGAGGACACCATCTCCATTAATCATAACTGGCTGAATGGTTGCAACATTGACATCATGTGGCAGTTTCTTCAGACTGAACTGTCATCTGTTCAAAAAGAGATAGATGAGTGGAGAAACACAATGGACTCGTGGCATCAGCACTGCCAGGTACAATGCTTGGAACATTTCAGTCATGTCATTTAAATGTGCTTCTGCTCTGATCATAATAGCAATTGCTGGGTGTGTTTCCTTTTAGGTAATTATGAAGGCTTGCTCCGGTATCAATTATGGAGAATTTGCCTCATTTTTGAAAATCATTGCCAACAACAGAATGGCTTTCCTTAACGCTTGCTCCTCTGGGGATCCCTCCGATTACTCACGTCATCTCTCAGAGATCCTCACCACGCTGGGACCTTACCACGCGGCCTTTGACCTACAAAGAGTAGCTCATATAATCGAATGCCTCCTGTGCAATGAAGACTTTAAGCGACTCGATCACTCAACATTGACTCTGCAGCCAGAAACAATGTTACAGCAAATTCGTGACACCATACAGTCCACAAGAGGGCAGCATCTCCTTTATCAGGAGTAATGTGTTCAGCCTCTCACCATTGTTATCGCCTGGAAATAGCTTGAATGAAAAGTGCCCGTTTGCAAAAGTGCAAAAAAAAAAAGATGATATATCTGTTACTGCATCTTTGGGTTGAGATGAACTGCAATCTCAAATATTGCTTGTGAATGTCTTGCATTTGTTTTTGCACTGACAGATTAAATACATAAAAAAAAAAAAATCTGAGTTTTCTCTTAAATATTTATTGAATAATCACCAACACTATTTGTGTCCAATATGAACCGAGCTGCGATAAATCTATAATAGTGCATAGTTAAGTGGTAAATAATACTTAAACAAAAAATCCAAAACACACACAAACTTGGGCTTTATTGCAAAAAAAAATAAAAAATACCCAAACATGAACTAGTGCCACACAGCTGTTAAGCAATGACAGTGTAACATACTGTACTTGAGGGTTATGTCTATGAGAAGTCTGTCAGATGTGATGCATGTCATTTTTAGGGAGCTTTAAAACATCATTCCCTTCAGTTACATTTCGCATCTTCAGGCCACCAGTCTGGCACGGAGGCTTCGAGTGTCACTGTAGTGTCGTCAGAAGATCTGAGCGTCAACACCTCTTTGGCGTGCGCCATGCGGATCAGACTTAGACCCAGTTCTCCTGTCCCTGCTCTGTGCTTCCCAGCTGGCTTGCCTGACTGGGTTAGCAGTGCCGTTCCTTCCTCGAGGTGTTCCACTGGAGATGACAAGCGTACTGGCATCAGGCGTTTTCGAATCACACCAGTGTGATGAGTCCTGGCTGTGAGTTCCTGGCCAATGTAACAGCCCTTGCTAAAGCTGATACCCTGCATGTAGACAAGATTGGACTCTAGTGGAAATGCAACCCCAGGAGGAAGGTCTTTGACTCCCTCAGGTAGACCTAGACAACAAAAACAGCAAAGGACACAAACACGCGTCATAAAATTAGAGTACTTTTTCAGACGAATAAAAGCTTCTCAGACCCACCCCCTCCTCCTTTTCTGTCTCTGCTTATCTGTCTGTTTGTTAGCAGTCTAACATCCACAACTTTCAAGATATCATGTTTAAATTTTGTGTGATGGTAGATTCAATACCATCTCGAGCTGATTTTAATTTTGGTGAGAATACAGTAAAGGTCACACCAAAACTACAAATCAGCAAAAACTTTATATTATCCCCAATTTTTTATAGATCATTGTCAAACTTCGCAACAATATTCCAGGTCTTGGGGGATACTGAGGTTGGCTAAGCATTTGACCTCAACCTTCATTTCTCATAGCCCAAGGTCAAAGTTGACCTAGAAAAGAAACTGGAAATAAAAAACCCATAGAGTATAACATATCATATGAAAGTGCATGGAGAGAGCTGCACGATACTTTATTTTTTCAATACAACACCCTACGACCTCACAACAAAATCAGAAGGTTTTGCAAAATCACCCACTGCATGAATTTATCTTCAAGTCTCAGGATCTAGCTTATAGAAGCGAAAGATTTCAGCCAATTCTGCTCTAATCATATGGGTAAAGATCAATCATTCCATTATCTTGTTCTTCTTATGTTTTTTTTTCTAGAGCCTATCCCAGCTACGATAGGGCGAGAGGCAGTAAGTAAGTAAAATTTATTTATATAGCGCTTTTTAAACAGGAAGTTTTTTCAAAGTGCTTCACATGGGAATAAAAGCATAACAAACGCAACAATAAAAATGGTATAAAAAAGGTATAAAAGCATATCAATCGATACAATAAACACTATAAATAGGGTAAAATAGCATATCCAATAAAACAGTTTGCTACACATGGCAGGTCTGCCGCAAGCCTAACACAGAGAGACAGACAACTATTAACACTCATGGGCAATTTAGAATGGCCAATTAAACTAAACCCACTAACTGCATGTCTTTGGACTGTGGGGGGAAGCTGGAGTACCCAGAGAGAACCCAGGCAAACACGGGGAGAACATATAAAACTCCACACAGAAAGGCCCTGGCCAGGTGGTGGAATCGAACTCAGGACGTTCTTGCTGTGAGGCTAATCACCATGCCACTGTGCTGCCCATACGGGTATATCTTATCTTTATCCTTATCCGGCTAAAGATAATAAAGCATATTGTATTAAAAGCAACCTGTCCTCCCACTGTAATAAAAACATGCAAAAAAAATAAAAAATCTGAGTTCAAGTAAAGCCCTCGCCCTTCGGAATAAGTTGCTCTCTCTCTCCAGGTGTTCTTGTTTGTCATTGTTCAAAGCTGGTGTCATACCTATGGCATAGCGATGTCTGTGATAGTCTTCAGTGTCTCCTTTCTGACAGGATGCAATGACTTTCAGAGGATCAACATCACTCTGTAGCACCAATCTCCAGCCCATTTGCTGAGTTCTTGGATCAGCCTCCCATGCCAGAGCTTTATCAGGGGAAGAAAGCTCAGGCTTACTGAACTCTTGACCTGGCTTGTTTTGCTGGGACAGCACAGCCCACACAGAGAGCTCTGAACAAGGGCTAATGTTGACTTTTCTGCGGATCTTGTATACTTTCAAGTGTTTCAAGATGGAGTCCTTAATTGTGTTGTCACACTCCAGGAAAACACCGTATCCTCCTTCTGTTTCTTTTAATCTGAAAGCAAATATAGCTGGATGAGTGACTTGGGAGAATGCAAAACAACATGAAAGCAAACACACACAGATGTTTTCACTTATTTTGTCTGGTTGGGTGACCTTTGGTGGAACTTCGATGGAACATCTGTGGTCACCCACTGTATCTTACAGATAAGGAGAGAATTATTAGCTCTCCTATGAGAATGTCATTTTTAACAGGATTTAACAGCAAATCCTGTTAAACGGAGCAAGGAGTTTTTAAACACAGCTTTTCCAAACATGCCAGTTTTATTTAGGATGTTTACATTAATTTATTTTGCACACAGAAACAAAATTATTTCCCAAAAACCACCAGCTTAAAAATTGTGTATTATTTTTGCTGAACTGATAACAGTCTGCACTCATTTGTTGTAATTTGCAACAAGTCTAACACATTTCTCCTAAGCAATCCCAGCCCATTCTTCTTTGGAGAATCTCTCAAGCTCCTTCAGAATTAATGGTCTTCTGCCATGAACCTCGATCTTCAGTTCACCTCACTGATTTTCAGTGGGATTCAAGTCAGGGCTTTTTAAAGGCCAGACAGTAATGTTCACTTTGGTTTCTGGAGGCAGTTCTTCACTAAGAGTGACCTATGTTTTGGGTCATTGTGTTGCGTGTCCCTGTCCTGTCTTCATCCGTCACCCCCAACCAGGCACGGCAGATGGTCACCCCTCCCTAAGCCTGGTTTTCCTGGTGGTTCCCGTTAAAAGGGAGTTTTTCCTTCCCACTGTTGCCAAAGCATTTGCTCATGGGATCATAAGATTATTGGGGTTTTCGCCGTTTTCCTTGTATCATTGTAGGGTCTTTAACTTACAATAGAAAATCACATAGAATAGCCCTTTATTGTCATTGTACATATACAAATGATTTATGTACAAAGCGCCTTGAGGCAACTGTTGCTGTGATTTGGCACTATATAAATAAAATTGAATTGAATTGAATTGTGTTGGAGGATAAAGCAATAACCCAGAGGCAGTATTACCGCTGACCACGTGAAGTTTTCTTTCAAAATCTTTACTTTCCTCATTCTTCATAATTCCTTCTACCTTGACAAGATTTCTAGTTTCACATGCATTGATACACCCCCACAGCATAATACTCCCACCATTGTGTTTCACTGTGGGGACGCTGTTCTTTGGATTCTACGCCTCTCCCTTCTTTATCCAAACATAAGCCTCATCTCTGTGGCCAAAGAGCTCTAAATTCATCTCATCTGACCAAAGGACATGCTTCCAGACCATAGTCTTCCTCCAGGTTGTTCTTAGCATACTTCAGTCTGGCTTTAAGGCTTCTCTCCTGCAGAAGTGGCATTTTTCCTGGTCTGCAACCTCGCAGTCCATTCCTGTGCTGTGTTCTAGTGATTGTCTTCTTTGAGACTACAATTCCTGACTTGGCTAAGTCATTCATTTGTGTCTTGCCAGTTGTTCTGGGGTCTTTAGACCCATCCCTCTCTCTAGTTATCTTTCCAGAATCTTTGAAATCTTTTGTTTTCTACCTCTGCCAGGCTTGTTCTAGACTGCGTGGCTCTCTATAAATTTCTTGATTATACTTGTCACTTGGAAATGCTGTGAGAACTTTGTATATCCATCTCCTGCTTTGTGAGCATCAATTATTCTTTTTCTCAACTCAAAACTGATTTGTTTTTGGTATGATGCTTTCTCAAGTGAGAGCGCAAACCCTCACAGAAGTTTTAAAACTATGTGAAATTGTAAGATATAGAAACAGAAATAATTTATGCTTTCTGAAAAAAACTATTATGTTTAGAATTACGATGAAAATCACTTGCTCTGGTAAAAAGCACTTGGGAAACATTTTTACAAATGCTCTAATTTCACAGGGGGGCTAATAATTTTGTCTTCATCTTTATGTCTTACGAATTTTAAAAATCAGACTGAATATGCATGGCAAATACAGAAATGTGCAAAAGTCTTCAGCCATTCTTTGTTTCTTTGTACAATGGAAAATTAAAATAGAATCTAGGTACAGTGATGTAGTGAAAATATGCAAACATACATGGAGTTTACACAATTCTAACAGGCTTGAAAGTCAATATTCAGTATGACCACCTTTGTTCTTGAACATAGCCAAAACTCTCTAAGGCAAATTTTAATTTCTTTAAGTAATCTCGGGATATAGTTCTCCATTCTTCTTTAAGGACATTTACATCTCTTTTTGGATGTTGTCTGCCTTTTGTTCTGTTCTCTGTCAAGATGATCCTACACTCCTTCAGCAATGTTGAGCTCCAGACTCTGGGAAGATTCTCTCCTGACCTCTTCTGCACACTGATGACAGCTGAACCAAACATTTCAAATTTGCATCGATCACTCTATCACACCTGTTTTCACTGACTTTCAGTCTGCCTCTTGTCCAGTTTAGCTCATTTGTTTAAAGCAAACCATGCACACTATACTGAGATATGAAAACTATCAGTAAGAACAAATGGCGTGTTTTTTGCCTGGAGAACTACTTCTCAAGACTGCTTTAACAATTTATACAAAAATCAAGAAAACGAGGGGCGGCTGATAAGTTTTACACATTACTGTATCTGTAAAGCAAACTTTCCTAGTAAAATAAACATTCCAGACTATGGACAAATGTCACTGCTCCAAGTCGTGAACTAGACTTTCAATTTTCATAAACTGTACTATTCTGAAATTCTTAAAGCTTATTTTTTTGTATTCAAAACAAAATAAAAAAAAAAAAAAAATCAGACATCCATAGTGCAAAATACTACAAAGACTAGTAAAAATGCTGTTTAGAGATGAAGATGAGTTATAAGTGGTGAGAATACAACTGCAACTATTCAAAACTGGGGATATTTGCAACCAGGTGTAAAAGAATATAATCTTAAGTAGATTAAAGGTATAGAAAACGTGGTTCACCGAACAATGTACATCAAAACCAAAAGAACATTGATCATGTGTCAGTCAAATTCAATATTAGCATGAGATGCTAATATTGCAAAATGTCTTTTTGCAGTTTAGAGTAGTTATACTCTATAATTTAGATGTACTCAAGTACAGCATACATGACAAAAGCTTTTTAATGTAGAATTTTAAAAAATAGTTTCTACTTCAACCATCAACATTAGTCGTTTTTTGTTTTTTAAAGTTTTATTAACATTATTTTTAGTAACAGTAAAAGTAGGGAAGTGATAAAGAAGAGCTGTTGTTGTTCCTGTGCTGAATTTTACAGCTTATTAAATAATTTGTCAGCCTGAGCTCGTTCTCTGTTATACGTTTGTTTGTTTCTGGGGTTTAAAAAAATAGAAGGAAAATAGAAGATAAGCTTATGTCGGGTAGTGTGACGCCTCAGAAAAAAACGCCTTTACGTAAGTAGGCTGTAAGCAGACACACCCTCTTGATAACGCGTTTACTGAATGCACTTATAAGCGTTTGAACAGTGCTTTAAGTTTGCTCTTACCTGTACAATATGATGTCATATAGTGTTCTTCCTTGTACGTTTAGCATGTGAGCGTATAAAGCTCTGTGTTCAGGCTCATCCAGCACCGCCATGTCATTGGTTATAATACCCTGGAGAAACGCGCTCGTGTCTTGTCCCTGAATTTTCAGCAGGCTCCTGTGCGGAAGGTAATAGCACACAAATTGCCCCGGGGAGTGTTTAGGATTACCCGTGTCCTGGCTGTACCTCCTGACACGGATCCCAGCTGGAGCTGACACACTTGAGAGAAGGGTTACGCACAAACCTCCGGGTTTTTTCCTGGCGTAAACACCGAGGCCAGAGGCGGACGCCAGCACTCCCCGAGTAAAGCACAAAACCCCCATGATGTACAGTGGCACGGGAGTGTACTGAGTCGTAAAAAGACTGCCTACTCCACTAAAAACGACAGTGGACAGCTAAATAACCAAGGACATCACAGCGTACTCTGCACAAACAGCTCCATTTTGAAATCCCACAATGCATTGCTCGATAATATCGGAGCACGTGTGTGTCAGTGAGCGATATTTGTTCCTGTCGTCTTCTCGTGAGGTATGGGACGCTTACGCTAACTGATAGAATAAAAACTCTCCTACTGTCCCTTTATAAATAGTTATCAGAATGTAAAACATAAAAACGACAAACAGAACAGCAAAGCAGCAAAAATCACAGTTATTAAAGTTGCTTGTTTGCCAGTTTTCTGCATATTCCTCAGTAATTATATCCTTTTCAAATTTTGCTGATAGGTAGACAACAAGAACAGCTCGAGCTGATTTAATTTTGTCGATCGTCTCACCAAATGTAAAGTTAATCAGTAAAAACTTTGTAATACCCACATTTTTTTATTACAATCTTCAAACTTCACAATATTCTAGGCCTTGGGGGACATGAGTACCTAGGTTGGCTAAACATATGACGTTGACCTTCACTGTTAGTGCTCAAGGTCAAAATTGACTTTGAAAATAAAATGTAAAGAAACCATATTGAGTAATATAGCATATGAAAGGGCATGGAGAGAGCTGTGCAACCCTCTGTACAATGACACCATAACAGGCTGATAACAGTTTGTAATAAAAACATCAAAGTTTTAGTGTAGGCCTTGTCCTTCAGGGGGAGTAACGCTCTGTGAATCTTCTTGTTTTAATACTATCATGGTGCCGTGAATCTGTAAGTCAGTGGAGTAGCCAGCTCCCACATTGTGATGTTTATCTTTCATTAGCCATGATTTTATAAGACACCAGATTAAATGTTTAAAATAATTAAATGAGAGGTAGTCTGAAAATTTCCTACACGTACCTTAATAGATGCATATGCACAGCCTGTAGAGCTTAAGGTTTGGCACTGATTACATAAAAAGGACAAATAACCTTTATTTTATTTGAATGCAGTTTTCCCAGATTCATATGAGCACAAATGGAAATTAAACTATGTCAGTAAGTGAATTTTATTTATTTACTTATTTACATACTTAAGTAAGTATATCTAAAAGCAAAAAAAAAAAAATTAAAAAAGGTATCTCTTCAGCTTAGGTTTAAAAACGTTCAGAGTCGATGCTTGCCTGAGGTCACTCGAGAGAAATTCCAAAGTCCTGGTGCAATGACAGCAAAGGTATGACCCCATTTTAAGATAAGGCTCAACCAGCAGATGGTCAGAAGTGATTGAGAAGTACCTGCAGTAACATCCTAACTTTCTTTAATGCTTCTAATTTTTAGTCAGACTTCAATAAAAAAAAAACAAAAAAAAAACTTTAAAGCGTTTGCACTTTTAGAAACACTTTTTTTATTAGCACAGTGAGACAAAAGCAGAGTGCTGCTGTAAAGACAGAAATCTGAGGTTTCAAACAAGTTTATTTTTGTTTCATAAATAAAATACTTGAACAGTCTTTTAAGGTTTGAGGCACTTTGTTGTATGAAAACAGCGAAGGCAGGATTAACCATTACTATGAAAGCAATTAT
The DNA here is from genome assembly GCF_013358895.1 of Oreochromis aureus. Lineage (NCBI taxonomy): Eukaryota > Metazoa > Chordata > Actinopteri > Cichliformes > Cichlidae > Oreochromis > Oreochromis aureus. Next base: position 19,002,334 of record NC_052959.1, read on the forward strand.
AGAAACAGAAAAGAAAAGGTAATAATCTCATTTAACATGCCAAGACTTAGGAGCTTATTGAATAGCTAAGGACAGGATTTTTACTATAGCCTATGTCTATGCTGTATGTTCCCAGCTGCAAAGCATGCATCATCTGCTTCAGATTGCATAGAATCAGTATTTAGTGTATTTTCTATTTACTTACCTCTTTCTGTTCAAATGTGACACTGCAAGGCTTTGGGACACATTGATTGGCGGCCACACTAAGAAGATTTAAAGCCTTCCGTGTCAAACAGTTATATATATATAATTTTACATTTAATTTTCTTGAGGGGACACTCATCCATACTACATCCAGAAATACTTCTAATTTTAAACATGCATCTTTCTAATAATAATAACATTCATCATTCTTCAGAATGAGCCATTGTGCATGTGTACAGTGTCTTAGACTGCATTTTCAGGTTTAGATCCAGTTGTGTCTTTTCAAAGTAAAATTTCTTCAAATCAGTCACGGTAATTAGCTTGAAGCAGTCTGTTTATGCTTTGACATTTTATTTGGAAGTAGATGAATAAACTGAGTAAGCATTTGTTAGCCTATAACCAAAATCTATGGCAAGCACAATATGACACGCTACAGTAACAAAGGAGATTTATGATACTGGAGTTAATAATTCCTTCGTGTTTATTTTTTATTCCCCCAAATTGTCTTCCTACTTTGTACTTCTTTAAAATAGCGAGACTGAAATTTCACTTGTTATCGTCCAAAGTTGTATCTCACACAAACACTTACTCCACCTGGGTCACTTTGAAATTCTGGGGACTTGATAGTTTTTACTGTTATCAACTAAAGGAAATTTATCACTAGATCCAGACAGAAGTCTTCCCGTTTTTTACAATGGATGCAGCCTTCTCTGTGGCTGACTTGGGTCTTGCTCCTTGTTTCTCTTGGACTGTATTAACTCGATTCTGCTCAGCCATAGTGCCTCCCGACACAGGACTACTGGTTCTGGAGGTTTGTTGGTTGTTTTTGGTTTGGTAGGTTTGAAAAGCCATATCAAGCTGCTCTTGTGCAACCCGTAGATGCCGGTGCAGACTTGCAAGATCAGAGGGGATATTCTCATCTGGGCTGGTGCACTGCTGCTCCTGGGCCACATTGGCCATATTTTGCTCATGTGTGATGAGGCTGTTGGGGATCCTGGTAGGCTTTTCTGTCTTCATCACAAGATTGTACCCTGGAGGGGACGCTGGGATGTTACGGGAGAATGGGTAGCCGTATGACATCCGCTGGCCACGGTTCCTCTTCATGCGAAGAGTATCCCGAAAAGTGCCAATCCCCAAGTGAAGCATCTCACAGACATTTAGCACGAGACAAAGACAGCTTACCACATACATAATTAGGAGGAAGATTGTTTTTTCTGTGGGCCTGGAGATGAAACAGTCCACTCTGTGTGGGCAGGGCACCCTGTTGCATACATACGAAGGATTAACTCGAAAACCATAAAGGAGGTACTGTCCAGCAAGGAAAGCAATTTCAAAAATGGCTCGTGACATGAGTTGGAGGACATAGATTCTCATCAGGCCTTCTTGCATTATTTTTCTGCGGCCATCATATTTTGGTGGGTCTTTGCTAGTACTGCTTACTGGTTCAGGTTTGGCCTCCTGCACCTCCAGTGTATCCTCATAGATCATTGGCTCCGCATCGTCATCTTCCTCCTCCTCTAAGACTTCCTGCAGATGGTGGCTCTCTCTCCATCTCAAGTGAGGAGGTGGCTTTTTGCGAAGTCTTTGCTGCTTCCTGTGCTCCTCCTCTGAACTTCGGGCAATCTTGTGGATGGCATAACCCATGTACATGACAGAGGGAGTGGAGATCATGATGATCTGGAAGACCCAGAAGCGAACATGCGAGAGGGGAGCGAATGCGTCATAGCATACATTGTCACAGCCTGGTTGCTTGGTGTTGCAGGTGAACTTGGTCTGCTCGTCCGAGTAGATGGACTCACCTCCGACTGCTGTGAGCACAATGCGAAAGATGATGAGCACAGTCAGCCACACTTTCCCCACGAAGGTGGAGTGGTTGTGGATCTCTTCCAGGAGGCGAGTGAGAAAGCTCCAGCTCATGTTGCTCTAAGAAGCTTTTCAACTAGAATCTGTCAAAAAGAAAATAAGATAAGTAATAATTAAATGCAAGTAAGGAACTATTCAAGAGATGTTTTGGACTGATGATGTGAACATTTTACATTTTAGCAAACTGTCATTTAGAACTCTAGTCTTTGACTAATCAACCCATTGTATTCATTGTGTGGTGTTCTCTAACTAAAATGGTTTTAAGTGACAATTAAATGAATCTTTTTTTACTCTTCTGTATAAAGATACAATTACAAAAAATATACAAAAATAGTATTAAAAAAAATCCCACAGCTTTTTAGATCCCAGGAAGACGATGACAAGAAAACAAACCCAGAAGTAATTTACAGTCCCTGAACAGCAAAGCATCTGAGTTTCCTTAAACTTAAGACCAAATTGTAGTCTTAAAATATTTTCTGTTAATGAAGTTATAGCTGAGAAGTGTGGTGTTATTTTTTAAGAGAAAGGCAATTATTGCAAATTAATTTTAATTTTATGATAAAGGTGTTTCACTGATTTTGTTGCTCTCAAAATCTCAGATTTAAACAGTCACTTTGCAAGCGTACTTGCCGAAACATACAGTATGGACGTGCGACCAGCTCACTTGGCTACTTCTTTTTATAAAGGATATTTCTCTTTTCAAGTGATTGCACAGCCACAAATAAACAAAGGCTTGCGTTGATGCATAGGGTAAAGTCATTAGGACACCCTGGAATAGTTTTTGAAATGGTTGAAATAGTACAAAATAGCTCAGGGAAGATTAAAAGACAAAAAGAAAGCATTCCATCAGCCAAACAAATAAACGCACCATCAATCATTTGACTAGACAGAACAAAACCGATTGCTACAAGAAAAGAACTCGAGCCAGTTCGGAAACCAAAGAGCGCCTCTTCAGAAACATACTGCAAGCTTTGTTTTAAAACTCCATGCCAATGGTCCTACACAGAAATGAGATCTCACAGTGTCATACTCTTCTCATAGCCTGCATCACAACTGACTCAGTGAGGCAGCTGTAATGGGGGGGAAACAGCGTAGTACTTCTGTCCCTTCATTCATGGTTCATGGTGATCTCATGAATGCAACACTGCATTCCCCAGCGTGTGATGTGCCATCTCTGCTGCCATCTGAGAGAACAGGAGAGGCTTGTTGCTCCGCCACGAGGCCTCCCCTCCAGATGCAGCACTGCTGACGCTGGGGAGGGCTACGGCGTCATGGAGGCAGATGGCACCTATGGTGGGCAGTTCACGTCTGCCCCAGGATGGCATGACAGAAGGGCTGTTTCATGTAGGATGCAATGAATTTGCTGTGTATCTTAACATCAACCTTATTCTTACAACAATTCCTATACATTTACGCTCGCTTCTGATGTGCTTTGAAAACCGTTTTAGAAAATGTAATATCAGTTTTGTGCGGTTTTGTTTGTATTGCAGGGCTGCAGCAATTTCAGCCCAACATGCCCCTTGAGTTTTAAATGTCTGTGGAACCTGATAGATTTTCTTAGGATATTTTTTAGGATAAATATAAATTGGCCTACAGTAGCAGTAGAGTAAGTATATTCAACTATTTTTATTAATTACATGTAAATGTCGCCTTAAGTAAAATTTAAGGTTGGATATTTAATTTAATTTAATTTAATTTAATTTAATTTAATGCTGTAATATTTTTCCAAATCATTAAAAAAGAGGAAGAGTTTCCATGTTTTTTGTCAAATGTCCCAGAAGCTGTTTATTGTGCAAATAACAGGGAGGTATTTAGTGAAGCAGTTAGAGGTAGTTATATAGGAAGTTATACAAAATATTAAAATGCGTGGTTTATGCACCTTGACAATAATGTTTTTCATAAAACCATATTATGAAAGGGAATTCTGGCTAAATTAGAGTAGTATCTTAAAATATTTTTAGTGACGAGCTTCCTCTCGGATTGGGACATATTTTTCTGTTGGGGTTAGCTGTTACACCGCGGCACTGTACACTATAAAACAACTGCTACACATTTTTCCATTTAGTTGCTTTGCATATGCCAGAGTGTTTGATATTTGAAAGACTGCTGCAGTAGCGTCAAAATGTCTTTCAGCAAGGTTTTTTTTCAGAAAAACGTCCACGCAAACACATCCATGCTGCCATGATGCAAGACTGTAGTTGAACAAATACTAAAATACCTAGTTGGTTTAGACTAGGGAAGAAAGTCGGCTAAAAACAACTCACCTGGAAAAGTTGCACATGTTTTCCCCATCCTGAAGGTCTCCTTTGCCCTTTCTAGATATCCCCTCCACAGTCTGATCCATGGAATACCACTTCCATCCTAATGTCCTGGCCTTCTCCGTCTTACTAATCACTTCCAGAATCACAAAAAAATAAGAAAAATGACTAAACCTGTTGAACTGGAATATCTTTTCATCCCGTTTTCCACTCTGTTAAGAAGTGAAGTCTCGCCGTTGTGAATGCCTCACATTCTAGCCTGTGTCTGGTTTCTATTACACCAGCCTCCTGCCCAAGAAGGAAGTAAAAAAAAAAAAAAAAAAACAGAGAGGCAGACAAGAAAAAAATCCTCCTCTGGCAACTGACCCTCATCCAAGGGTTCAGACTTGAGGATATGGTACTGCAGATTGAAACGAACACCCAGCTGAGGGAGGACGTTAATCTCAACACAGTCAACCTCCCCCCAACGCTCGTGTGCAACATTTGTAACAGAGATGATGGGAGTATCGTTCTCTCTCTCTTTCTCTACTTTTTCTCACTTTGTCATCGTCTTTATCGCTTTCTGTTTTTGACCACATACAGTAAGCACCTCAGCTTCTAGCACCTTTATATTTTAATGACTGATAAACAGTTTTAGTTTTCTGAAAAGATCATTTAAGACATCACTACATTTTTCCTCTATCCCACTCTTTCTGTCACATACAAGCATATCAACAAAAAATAAATGCAGACTAGCAACCTCTCTATTATCAATTACATAACAGTTTACAGTGGGTGACGGTCATGAAAAAACAACTTTGGGGAGGCAAGTAAGTGTAAGGACAGCAGTGTCACTGAGATATAAGCCACCTTGCCTCAATACAGATCCGCCAGAATGTAACCAGCAGGTATGCTCAGTTATATCAAGTGTCATAATATTTAGATCTTCTGTCCAGGCAGATGGCCAGATAGGAGCAGTGGACAGGTCGCAGTCTTTGCTGCGGCTGCACGTCTTTTCCCAACTTGGTGTTTATACTTAAAGCTTTCACCTTGGCCTGTGAAGTGCAGCGGCATACATTGTTACTAAAGGGACATAATGGCCTTTATTTTATCATGATGAAAAGACTTGTGCTATATGAACAGAAATCTCACACACATACATGTGCATTACATTAATTGCTTCAGAAATGACACCCCAAAATACAGATGATGAAGCGATTCATGGAAGATTAGAAGTAGGAATTTCTCCATCGCTTTCTTCTATGTGCCAGACCTTGCCATCAAGTTTTGAAAGAGATTTAAACTCGACTACTTTTAATAGAAGACAGATAAAGGGGTTAGTGTCTGGCTTGCATTAATGAAATGTGCCTGGTCATTGTCACGTTGGCCATATTATTATAAAGTTACTTTCACCAGATCCCCAATAACTCTTTAATTATGATCTGTGTACAGCTATAAAGCAGAGAATAACGTTCAACAACATCAGCAAGTCCACCATCAATCAAACCACAGTTTCAACTCAGAAATGACGCAAAATTCTTGATATCCAGTGTCTTTAAACACTGTTGCAATATTATGAGTGCAGTAAGCCAACAGAAATAAATGCCCAGATTAAAACAATAACAGTAAAAAAGAAGTCTGCATTAAAATCTCATTCTTTTTGAGTCGTCTGTGGTCTTAATAAATCTCTGAGTGCTAGCCATCTGGGCCTGCAGGAGCCTTCCTCCAGAGGCCTCGCCTTCAAGGCTCGCCTCTCCATTTGACTGAGGAGATGCGGCGTAGCAAGCACCACTGGTGCAGCAGTGAGGAAAAGAAGATAGGGGATGCTTCTGGAATGGCTTGAGCATTTGGCGTTTGGACATGTGCTTTCCCTAAGGGACCATTAAGCACGTGTTTTTAAGTTGTAACGCACTGCTCTCCCTCTAAAGTCCTTCCATCATCCAGAAGACGCAGATGGTCCAGTGAAGCTAGCTAAGAAGTGAACATTTGCGTGACTTAAAATTGAAGTCAGTTAGACTTTATGCTCCTCAACAGTTGCAGAAATTGCTCACTGTTGATGTGAACTGCAGTTATCACTCTGGTATCAAAACATTCTGAGCGAAGGAAGCAGTCAGAATATTAGAAGAGATTAATATGCAGATGTATTCAGTCAAGATATTAGAACCATTATCTACTAAAACACCTTATGTAATCAAAAATGTATGCCTGAGTATTGCCTTTTTAATTTTATTTATAATAACTGTTTGCAGGATTACTGTTTTTACAGCAGAAGATTAAGAAAAAAATGATATGATATTTAAATTGATAGTGGCAGTGACAAACAATAAAAACTCAGCTTTAAAGAGCGTGCATTTAAATGCATGAGATGCACAAAGTTACTGAGTAAAAACAAGCCATAGAGTCAACCCACTGGCTGTTTAGCTTTGAATACACAGTCGTTGTGTCCTTGGACAAGTCAGACTGTTCTAGCTTTGGGAAACTGAAGTTCATGTTGATAAGTATTGATTGGACTGCCCTGAGCCAGGAAAATATTACAGTATTCCCCTGTAAGACATTGTTTGACTTTGCTGTTGTTACAAGGACTGGCCACATCTAACAGCCAAAAGAGGGTGTTTAATATTCATTAAGGTTATATTTATTGTTATATGTTAAACAGATCACTTAAAATAAAGAGAAACAAAGACACTGGAATGTCTTATGAGTTTACCAGATTAAAAAAAGTTTTTAAAAATACGCGTAATTCCTGTGGTGCAAGTGAATACTCACTATATAAACCATTTCATAACCATTTTCATAGCCCCTGGTTCATGTATACTGTATACTTATACTTGCATCAATATTCCAACCAAATAAATGTAAGTTTTGAGTCGCAGACGGTTACGTCTTAAGAGGTCACTGCAAGCTTTTAAGTTTTGTGGCATAGTGACTGCTGAATGGTGCAGCATGGAGGAGCGAACATCTCAACAACTGTCCTTGGACGCCGCTAATGACATCACAACAGGTTTATCCGCATGTATTTACTGAACAAAGTTGATGCGAGTAGACTGGGGGCTGTGAAGGTCTGTGTTTATGTAACAGATCAAGCTCCACCATGTGACTTGGATGTGTCCCACCCTCTGGGAGAAAAGAGTGACACAAGACACCCGAGCAAAAACATGCAACTTGGCTCTTGGACTCCTCCTCTCTGATTCTCTGCTACCACTATCATTAAACTACTCTTACCAGGCTGTGAAGGGCTGTCCCACAGGCAGCCTGAGAGTGGTGGCAGTCCCATCGCATTTGTTCATTTTTCTCCCAGTTTCTCAGCCGAGCATCTCCTACCCCCGGGGTGAGTGCGTCCCGTGCCAGTTTCACTAAGGCTGGACTCCACTGAAGCGACTGCATGAAAAGCCTTGAGGAGGATGCCAACAACTTCCCTCAGACAGGGCTCTGCGTCCCCCACACATGAGCAAAGCAACTCGTATTGAGTGTGCATTACATTACGCTGACAAAGGAACGGAAAGTTCATATTTGTTTAGTTTCGATATGAAAATGTCGACTTGGGTATTATTTTTGAATGTGTTAAATGAACAAAGAAAATAAAACATTAAGAGTCTGATATGCAGGTAAAAGCTGTCGTCTTCATGCATGTCCATATTCACTTAAACACCCATATGATAATCTGACAAATAATGTACTGCACTGCAGCAAATCTAGCAGTCACAGAGATTTTAAAAAGCTCTATTACTAACAGAGATAATCAATATATCCACACTCCCATTGATCCATAGGGGGAAGATAAAAACATCATTATTATGCAAACTTCAGAGCTATATCAGGCCAGCCTTCATTGCAAGTTAAAAATTAACTCATTAGTAGTAGTCTCATTAAGTAGTTTACAGTACTGAACTATTCTCACCTATAGAACTGGCTGTATGGCTGTGGTGAATGTGACACAGATGAAACCACAGATTTGACTTTATATTAAAATATTTACATGAAACCATTTGTCTAGTTAAATTAGATAGTGAGTAACATACCTTAACACAAAGTAATCTTTATTAACCAAAAGAGCTATAGAGCCCTATAGAAGTAAACAAAGCAGCTGAAAAGTTTGGAAAGCAGAAGAAAATTTGCCTTAAACTCTTAAATCAGAAAATAAATGAAATCAGAATATCAGTGATGTAGTAGGTTATCCAGTTCACGATCCCTCACAGTTCACAGGTTAGTATCCATAAAATGACCTTGACCTTGAACTTTATCTCGGGCACAGTTTGGATGAAAACACACTGAGTGATTACTGAGTGCAGGTTTCACGAAAATCTGCCCAGTGCTCTGGGAGGAGCAGAGATTCTTGTGAAATATGACCTTGAACTTAACCTTGATTTGTGTAAAGACCGATTAGGTGATCATGTGTGTTTATTCTGACCGATACTGTTGAGGGAGTATTGACAGATACCTCCCCCATGGGCATGAGCTCATAGGTCTGCCTGTATGCTATAACCTAATATAGAGTTTCAGTGTTAAATTCTAAAAGATAACCGAATTTTAGAGACATTTTAAACGTTTTCAAAATGTTATAAAAAAATGGTAGCAACATAAAAGCTTTGACTAATATTGTAAAATTCAATGTATAAACTCAACTAAAATGTGCTGGCTATAACGGCATTCACTGTGCAACTTTTAACTATTTTTATGACCACCGTTATTTATATGATGACTTTCTGATTAGGTTTTCCATCAGGGCAATACAATCCAACTCACAACTAGCCATCAAAAAGAAAGAATTGAAATAACAGTGCTTTGCTTGCAGAGCTGTGAGGCCTTGATCTTTGACGTTATCTTGTCTTAAATGTCTATGTCAGGGAATGAGCTGGGGCAAGCTCAAAGGAGCAGCAGACCTAGTCAGGGTTCATTTGCACTATCAGGGGTATGTTAAGGCAGCTCCTTCCTTCTTCTGGACATCTTAGTGCCGTTGCCTTTCTCTAACTGAGTGAACTCCAGACACTGATAGCAATGCTGCAGGACATCCTCAGATTACAGCAGGATACTTTTTAAAAAAAATCTTTAATCTTTTAATGTTGTAAATTAATACAATCAGTTCAGATCATAACTCCACCTATGATTACATTGTATAGTACTATAGTACTTAACACATATGACAATTAAAGTCTTAATCTTGTGATAAGAAAAGGTAATCTGCTCCGGAGAATATTAACCTTCAAGGTCACTGTGATTGTTGCCAAGTAAATATGCAACTATTCATGCAGCTATTCATTATGCCACTGAATGCATGCTAAGTGTGCAGTAGTATATATATTGATATAGTTTTAGGTTTGAACAACTACATGTGTTAAATCATGTTCATTTTATCCTTCTGGCATTGCCATTATTAGCCACTAGATGGCAAGCATGTACTCATTTAAAACACAGCAAGTTGGACTCCTGCTGAACTCTTGACAGACATTTAAAGCGATTGACTGTTACACAACCTAAGGCAAACAGGTGACTGACCTATTTAGGCTTTGATTAGGTGGAATACTAGCAGCCCTGTTTTTCTAAGAACTTTGAAAGCGTGTGCAAACAATAAAAATAACCCGTTCCAGAGTTAACAACTACATTTTTTACAGAGGGCTCTAGAAGAATATTTTAAGGCATTTAATGCATCGGATTATATACCAAGGAGTGCAGTACAGTTGAAATTGATGTTATTATTTTGTATCACAGTCTGTGTTAACATGGCACACCGCAGAGCAAGTGAGGTTGTTAGGCATGACTGCGTGCTTTTTCAGGCTTTTACAAATTGCTTTCCTGAGAAACTCCCCACATTTCTGCACTATTGTTTTTTTCTTGTTGTTTATTTCGCTTTTTCTGTTTAAAAAAAGTAGGAACTGCAATATAGCACAAAATATTGAAGTAACAGTGTGAAAAAGTTTTGAGTCATATCTCATTTCTTCATATTTTGCTTCTAAGGAGCCAAACTTTCTGGGGTAAAAAGATAAAAAGATACCTTAATTGTATCTTTAGGCATTTTTATCACCGGATCCTTCACAATAGGTGAAGGAAATAATTTTCAACAACATCTTTTAACTTGAGAAGGCCAGCGGATATTTTTTCTCTTGGTAATGATTATTGACTTCAACTGGTAGTTTCTCTTTGCCAGTATAAAAAGATTAATTTGATAACATTCACTAATACTCATAACAATGGGAAAGTACAATGAACTCAGCAAAGATGTAAGAAGGAGAACTGCACAAGTTGAGAATGCAGAATCCCACATCATCAGTTCAAACAATTGTGCATGAGTGCAAGTTATTCAGATGTGTCACCAATTTGCCAAAGTCTGGTTATCTTTATTCATCTTTGGCTCTCTTCCACAGCGTCTTTTTTCCTGTCTCCTTCCCCTCACCCCCAACTGGTTAGAGTAAATGGCTACCTATTTCTTCCTATTAAAAGTGAGGGTTTTTTCCCACTATAAGTGCTTGCTTATAGCACTGAAAGTGGCTTATGGCACCACTGGGGTGGCTGTAGATCAGGAGGTAGAGCAAGTCACCTACTAATCGAAAGGTTGGTGGTTCAATCCCTGGCTCCTGCGTGTCAAGTATCCTTGGGCAAGATACTAACACCCAGTTGCTCTCCGATGCATCCATCGGAGTGTGAATGTAGTGGGTGTGAATGTGGCATGTTGTATAGAGCACTTTGAGTACTCTGGGTGAGTAGCAAAGTGCTATGTAAGAATGAGTCCATTTATAGGGGGTCGTTAGATTGTTTACGGTTTTATCTCAATTACTGTTGGACACTTTACCTTACAATATAAAGTTCTGTGAGGCATCAGTTTGTGTGATGGTATATTAAAAAAAAGAAGTAGAATTGAGTTGAAGAGACTTCAGAAGATAGGTGGTCATGCCAAATATTGACTTTCAAGCTCGATGAAATTGCAGAAGTTCTATTTTTGCCATATATACTATATTTCCATGTTTCATCAAATTGCTGCACTTATTTCCATATTTCCTAACAGAACATTAAAAAAATGAGTGAAAATTTGAAAACATTTACATCTTAACCCGGTCATCTGTTTATTTTTAAGAGTGATTTTGCTATATTTAATGAAGCCATTGGTAAAACAAAAACAACAAAACAACAAATAAAAGCATAAAGTACAAAAAAGGAAAAACAGAAAAGAATCAGCTGATTCTCAGGGGATCAATGGGAGGCACTCACTGATTTCCCGTCTAATGACCAATAAATTAAAACTAATGTTAGTTAGTTTTGAAACTAATGTTCAGCATAATCCACATAATCCACAGTACTACAGTGAAAGGACAATAAAAGCCTTGCACCTACCTGTCCATATGGATGAAGGAGAAAGTATGTCTAGTATAGATAGTAAAGCACAGTGGGCAGGCATCCAGAAGCATCCTTTCATTGCTAAAGCTCAGAAGCAGGATGAGCAAGACAATAGGGTCATTTTTATCCAAAACCCTTCACCACCAAGTACAGGCAGGACACTCAGGAAAGCAGCATCCCGCCAAAGGCCCCATTGTTCTTGGCTCATGTGCCTCTATTGCCATGACCACCGACAGTTTATTTTGTTTCCAGGAACATGCCTATTTAACTTACTGAGATTTATCAGTTAACTTTTAACTTTGTTTTAAGCTGCAAGAAATTGTGATTAAGTATGTAAATGTCCTGCGATTCAATAACAATAATATATATGTGCTTCATATTCATTCCTCCTCTGTGGCTTTTCGTTGTGTTTTTTTTTTTTTAGTCAGGAAGATTAAGCAAGAACTAAAAGCTGCTGCGAGCTGCTCACCTATTTCCCAACTGGTTGCCAGAGTGGGTGGATTTACATGTGCAATCCTCCCATTTATCTAAGCTTGGAACCAGGACCAGGAGTACATTAGCTTGTGACCCCCTGAGGTTGGGTAAGAACTACCAAGCCACAATTTATGAAAATTAATGCGGAGGTGAAACATGGGCAAAGGAAGGACTGGATTATTGATTGGTGTGGAATCATTGGTACAGCTTCTTTAAAACCGTGGGATAGGGCCCTGCTTTTTTGTTTTTTGTCATTATAGTGATTAGGTTTACTTGGCTGGCCTTTCTATTCCTGATTGTGATGTAATCACATAGTACACAGTTACACAGTATTGCAGTAATGTAATGTGCTATTGTATTAAATTCAGTAATTACATTATAGATACAATTATATCATTTATGTCGTTTATTTGAGATGCATTTCAAAGGCTGTTCAGTCATCTGCACAGAAAGGAAAAATGGTAAACTGTGTTCAGGACAGAAACAACTTACATTTTACTGTTAACACAACTTTTGCTCTTTGCAAACATTTGCACAGACAGCATCCTAACATACAGCCAGATGAGAACCATGCTTGCATGCTTACCACAGTCCAACAGCCAGAGCCTAAACTTCAAAAGGACACAAAAGCAGTGACAAGCAGTCAGGCTTGCAGGACTGTGGCCTCCATTTCTATCTGTTTGTGTTTCTAAACTATAACATGTTTATAACATATAATATTTTTGTTCATACCTAAAGCTTGTGACAACAAATGTAGGTTATATGCTATGGAGCAAAGCCATTCAACATGTCATCCAGTGAATCATTTTATCCTGTTTTCAGGACTGTAACTGTGTATGACTTCTTGAGAAGTGTTCGTAGAAAATAAAATTCACATCTATACACATTGTCTGATGTACTTTAATTGTGTGTATTTTTAAGGGGAGGTGCTATTAGGTATGAATGGCTTTTTATTGTTGAAATAGTGTCATCTTAATTTAGCAGTTTTAAAATCACATGCACAGATTACATTCTTATATGTTCTTGATTATGAAGACATTATCTGCATGCATGATGATTCTTTTACACTTTGTCAAGATTATGTGTCAGCTTTTTACTTTTCAATTCAAATGTTTTGTCCTGTAGACATCACTGTGTACTTTATAATCTGGTTTCTTGTCCCTCATTTAGCCTAAAGTATATTTTTTATATATAAAGCCTTACTGGGTGATGATGGGAGAGTAAGACTGCAACTGCTATTCAAAAGCTGGACTTTGTGATGTCTTTGTGATTAAGTTACTTGGTTACTTGGCAGCTGTTACTTGGTTCTTCTGATTTGCTTTACTTGTTGTTTTATGTGTATATGTGTTGATACTGATCTTAGATTAAGAGATTTTAATCTCAGCAGACATTTTGTTTGAAGTTAAGATGAAATAGATAAATAAAAAACAATGTGAAATAGGTCCGTGAAGGTTCTCGGTCATCCAGGTCATTGTAGTCCAGACGCTTTTCTTTCCAAGCTCCTTAGACTACAATGTGAAATAGGTGTAAAAACAATAGCAGTGAGACCCAATGAGAAGGACTAACATGAATCGGGAACTGTGCTCCTGATGTGAGAACTGCATCAGAAATCTGAACCTTTGCTTTGATAATTATGACCACCTTTAGGTGAGTATTTTTCCCTAAAGTTGAAATAGATGTAAAGACCAACCCAGAGCATATGGCACACAGATCTCTGATGTGTGTGCTTGTAAAACATAGTGCGAGAGTGAAGTTAAACTCTCCTTTCTTCAAACTATTGAGGCACTTTTGAGTTTCTAAATGAGACTTGTGTTTACAATGGCAATGTGAATTTAATTTATGTAGCACATTTCATTCCAAGTAAGCTCAATGTGCTTAACATATAAGATTAAATCATTAAAAAAATCTATGTAGATCTACTATGCCTTAAGACAATGAAACAACTAAGTGAGTTTTAGGTAGAAAGAATTCCAAGTTAACAAGGTTTTAGATGTGAGATTTTAAACACATGGCTGTGTGTTATGTAACAATATAGTGGATATTTAGAGTAAAAATCACTTCCTCTGTGTGTGTGTTGTTGTGCATTTGATCCCCTCACAGCTTTAATACATACCTGAAACATTCATGAATATGATTTTGACACCCAACATAGAGACCATGGATCCGTCTTTTTAGGAGATGTGTGAGCTCCAAAATCATAAACTCTGCTATTTCCATAACTTTGACTTTATTAGAAATTTGCAGGATAATCCCAAATACTTGGAGGCATAGCTCAGACTTAGTGAACTGAATAAACATATAAATGAGATAGTATTATAGATCAAGTCTGCCCTCTGTAATTTTAGTCACACAAACACAGGCATGTGACACATGCAATAATTAACAGGATGAATATATCTTTGTGTGTGTGTTTTTGAAGTGTCTTATGATTCAGAAATAACACACAGAGGAGATTAAGATCAATGAATCAGATGATTTATTAAATCAACTCAACATAAAAGCAAATCAAAAAGGTTTAAAAAACAAACAAATCAAATGTGACATGATATTTGAAATCTTTGTATACAGCTTTCTATGTGTTGTCAATGCACACCCCAGTTTTAAGAGTCCTTGATTCTAAGTTATAAGACATTTAGTCCGTTTTGAACCAAAATCTTAAATCAATAAGATGACCTGAAAGAACTCAGTGGATATAAGCAAAATTTTAATAGACTGTTAATATGACCCCACTCTACATACTTTCAGAAATCATAGAAAGTTTTTAAAGCTATCATGTTTACAAACAGACTGACGTGCATTCAAATGCTACCAAAAACATCGTCTCTGTCAATGGAAAATTGTACTTAGTAGTCAGTATAAGCTTTTAATGATATAAGTTTGCATATGATAGAATACTGTATGTTGACCTCTGATGACTTAGACTGTTGTCCACTACAAGACTGTTTTATAAATTCTTTCTCACAGCGATAATAGCTGAACAAGCAGGAAGAGGAGAGCTGGACACTTTTATCTGCGCTCTCTAACAAGAAGAAGGGCCGCGTCCTTCTGAATCTCACAACACACACGCATACATCTGAACCACTCTTATCTTCACTCCCTACGCACTAACATTCCTCTGCCTATGAATAGACGTATTCACTGTTGTATTACTTTTGTATATAAATAAAGACAAGTGCAAGAACAGAGCGCGCATCACAGGGCCCCCACTCTGGTGTGAGCGTTCTGTGATCGCCCTTGTATACAAGTAAATGCTGCAGCGTCTGTGTGTGTTTCTACCCTTAGACTCTTAGCTGAAGAAGTGTCTTTAGAATAAATCTCTTGACATTTATTTTGGTCCTTCGTAGCCGGGGCAGAAACATCAGAACTGTTATCTGTGACTCTGTTCCAGGATCCAGTACTGATTCCTGACGCCGTGGGAAGCCAGCACCGAAGTCTGTGCACAGCCCTCTTAAACGAGGCCGAAAGCCCTGGGACGTGTGAATTCGGGTCCAGGCCGGTGTTTTTAGTCTGGTCCACGGCGGTGGGATTCAGTCTGGCGATCCGAATCACCAGTGAGACGTCTGAGGGTGAGAAACACTATTTTGGTTAGGAATCGCCGTAATGAACCGACAAATAAAATAGGTTAGGAATCGCCGTAATGAACCGACAAATGAAATAGGTTAGGAATCGCCGTAATGAACCGACAAATGAAATAGGTTAGGAATCGCCGTAATGAACCGAATAACAAACAAAATAGAAAGCAGCGTACAATAGGTTAGGATTCGCCGAAGGAACCGAATTAGACCTAGGTTTTAGAGGTAGCCGTAATTACTTCGTGACAAATTAGCGCGCAAATGTCTATCTGTGTGTATGTGTTTGGAAGTAAGTTGATTTTACAGCACAATACGCTGCTGAACTACTTCCATTTTATTTTATTTTATTTTGTTTTATTTTGTTTTTCTTTGCTTGAGGCTCACGTACTGGTGACAAAAGAGAACGGTTGAGCTTCGTCTCATAAAACTGATACCGCTTCACTGTTAGAAGTGAAGTCGAAGGCCGTATCAGAAACCACTCTGAAGTCAAGCGTGCCAGTGACGGCCCAGCAAAATCTTTGAACATGGAGAATAAACAAGCAAAATTGACACCTGATGAGGAATGTCTAGAAAAACAACAAGCCGGAGCAGGAATAATCCAAAAGAAAGGGAGAGGAATGCATAGGGCAGGAGCAGGGGTGGAGGCAGGTTACACACACACCAAGCAGTAGTTTTAGTACTACATGCTGGAGGTGTGGAAAAGAGGACATTTTGTACGTGACTGTAAGACACAGAGACACACACCAAACAGTGACTTTAATACTGCATGCTGGAGGTGTGGAAAAGAGGGACATTTTGTACGTGACTGTAAGAAACAAAGAAGCAGTTCAGACTAGGAAGAATATAATTATCCTCGTCAAGTAAAAGATTAGAGATCAAAGTTTAAAAGGGCTGGATACAGACCCAACTGAATACATATAAACACAAGAGGAATAAAGTGGAATAAACAAAAGGTTAAATTAAATTAGAGCTTATCTCTACTGTATTCAAACTAATAAAAGCAAGGATAACAACCTGTAAACTGGTATTAACAATGAAACATAGTTAGGATGAAGACCATGCCCAGAATGAATAGAATGAAAGAAAATACATAACTCACACAAACACATATTAAATGAAATAGAGAGATGCATAAGGTATATTAAGGTTGTGTCATTGTTCAGCCAAGGAAAGTGTGTGAAAAGGAAAATGTCTCCAGCTTGGGAAGGGTGAAACTGCAGATCACCCCATCCCTCGATGGATGCAAAATAAAATATAAATAAAATATTGTAATATACTATTGCTGTTATATAAAAAGATAATAACATTAACATAATATTAATATGAAGAGGCACCTCAGTCAGCTATGATGTGAGGTGGATAATTGTTAAAAGTAGTCTGCATCAAGCTTAAGGTTTGCTCAAATTCAGTACAATGACATATGAGATGAAGAAAATAAAGAAAATATGTAAACTAATTAAGTGCATAGAGGCACTTGACCTGCTTGAAAACCTGTCATCCTAGATGAGACATTGTTGGGATATAGAGCACACCTATACTAACACCTAAAAACCCTGTATACAACAGCTAAAGCTACACAATTGAGAAGCTGAATTAAATATATGGTCACTGCTAAGCTGATGAGCAGGTTACACATTTTTTAGAGCAGGAGCTGCATAAGAACACATCAGAGGGAGGGAAACAGCTATTAAAGCTCAAACATGAAGCTGTCTGTGGGCTCAGTTTTTTTCCCTCACGCTTCTGATTTGTTTTTGGCAGCAGCCTTTTTGCATCCTGACTTATGTGTGTAAAGCGTTTAAGCCATCAATAAGTTGTTTTTGTTTTGTTTTGTTTTTTGTTTTGTTGGTTTGAAAAATGAATAAATCTGTGATCATACTTGTGGATCATAGTGGCACATAATGATTAGGCATATGATTTACTAATGCAGATGTAATAACTTTATTCTAAAATTCAAGGAGAACAAACAAGAACAACATCTTCAGTTGTGTCTTGTTGTTGTTCTCTGTGCAGTGTGCTGAGTTTTGTTTTTGTTTCTTTTGTTTTTGAACTGTTGCTTGAGTGATGAGTGCTGTAACTTCTGAAGTGGCTCTCACCATGTGTCCTTGATGATGATAAGTTCAGAGCCAGCTGAGAGCTGGGTTGTCTGTTTTGTTTTAGGTGACAAGCCAGAAAAGTTAAAACTTAGTTTCTTGTTTAAAAAAAAAAAAAAAAAAGGGGGGAAAGGGAGGTTTTGTGTTTCTCAACCAAGAACAACTACAATTTCATTTTCTGTTTTTGAGAAAGGAGAATTTATAATAATAATAATAATAATGATAATAATAATAATAATAATAATAACAATAATAATAATAATAAAACAAAGAGTGATGTTTTGTTTAAGTGGTGAAGACAGCTAATACTGCAATATACCGTCTAGTGCATGATCCGTGAGCAATAAATGAAATCATCTTATTTATCTTTAAATAAACTCCAATTATGGAGACCTGAAGTCACATGCTTAGGGCACACCCTCTCAGGTGAAGGCAGAAAGCTACTAAACAAAGAAAAGAAGCTATACAAAATGCGCCACAGCCACAAACTAAGCATTCATATTCTTTTCTAACTCTTAGTGAGCCAGAGTTATGACCTTGGCTCCCTGTTTTCTGCTTCCACCAAAGGTGGGGTGACGCTCCGTGGCATGTGCTCTGTTCTCTTTACTATCACAAAGAAAAAAAAAAAAGAGAGAGGCCCCTACTCTCTGAATACAATATTCTTTTCATAACTCGGCAGTATGAAATGTCATGAAACAGTGTAACTCACTCACAATAAATCAGCAGCATAGGATAATACAAACCTATCTAATAAATCTAATGATTTTCACATTCTTTTAACTCAGAAGTATGATGTGGCCTACAGCAGTATCATGATTCACTCATTTTGATTATAGGTATAATGTAATATATAACAGCATAATAATCTCACAACTGCTACAAGCACATTTGCCTTTCTTAACACACGCGAGAGAAAGGCAACTGTTGAGAAAATGCTCTTTTGGGTGAGACAGTCCCAGAGGCCTTGCATGCAAGCTACTAACACACATACATGCAATGAAGAACAGCTTACACTACAGCACACACTATACATGTGCCTATATCTCTCATTAGTGTTAAAACAGGGAAAACTTAATAGTTTTGTTATCAAATGCTGAATTTATCCACTGCTGACATTTAACTCTCCAGCTTGCAGGACAATAGGTGAAACGTTTGTGAAAATAGAAAAGAAAAAGAAAAATCAAATAAAAGAGAGAGTCTGGTATGACCAAGTAGTAATCAGACAAATTTAGTTGGTAATACAACAAATTGTGAGATGTTTTCTGCTGATTGAACAACACAAGTGATTACTGACGATGTTCTTAAGAATTTAAATATCTACCTGTGTTGTCCTGTCAACTTGGTGGGTTATGAGTTGATTATATTGTGAGGAAAAAAAAAAAAGGGGAGAGAAGGCTGACACAGGGCCTGGCCCGGTGTTTCTCCCTCTCTGAATAACACAGCCAATACAACATCATTTTCCTGTTCGTCTGTTTTTGTTTTGTTTTTGTTTTCTCTTTATGTTTAATTACAGGCTGCTTTGCCGGTCCTGAAAGCTGAAGCTGACCTGGACTCCTGCTCTCCCTCTACCATCTTTGACGTGACCCTGACCAAATGCTGCAGCAGCTAGACCCATAACAACAATCTGAAAATGTCAACAGTGCTACAGGAAAGCGATCTCATGCAGCAGAGATGGAGAGCGTTAAATCCTAGGCCCGTTTCACTACACGGGGAAATTTCCAGACAGCTTCAGCTGACAGAGCTGTGACGAGACGCCCATTAAGCCCGAATGAAAAGTAAGGCCGAGCAAAAGAATGCTGACCTTGATAACTCTGCAATAACACTGTGCAGGACAGTGATGGACCAACACGGATGATCGGGCAGCAGAAGAAAAGGCGTGCCAGAGACAGGAGGAGCAACTGAGGTCAAAAGGCACCTCAGAATGGACAAAACACAGAAGAAGATGCAGGTTTCACCTGCGGTGAGCATGGACACTGGAGAAAGGACTGCCCCAATTGGGGCCAGGACCAGGACAGACTGAACTTTGAGCAGCAGCAGCAATGGTCGCAACCGGACTGAAAAGGAGGAGGGCAGGACTCCAGGGCACGCTTCAGGCCATGGTTTACCCAAAACACCAGAACAGGAAAGTGATAAACACACCAACATACACATCTACACACACACCAGACAATGTACACTCATCAAACATGACTGATGCCCTGAACACCTTGAGACAGATCAAGCAGGCCCAAAATCAGGACTATGTAAGTAATACAAGTGACTGGTTTTCTTGGCTTTACACTGGCTCCTGGCTACAGCTGCTAAAAAGACTACTACTGCCTTTTCACTGTGCAATACGTTTTGTTAAAAACCAACGGTGCAATAGACTTCAATATTTGAAATACTTGAAATACTTGCAAATCCTTTGTATTCTTATTCTTATTTATTCTATTTATCCTTTTTTTTTATTCTTACTTTTATTTTGTGTTTTTGTAACATGTATCCTGCCATGTCTAAAACTCATGATTAACCGTATAATTGTTTCCACTGTTGCTGCATACATAGCCGTGACAAATGATGATGATGATGACCCCGACCGGTTGGAACATGAAGACTTTGTGTGATTAATGATGGTGTGATAGAAACTGTGCAACAAGATGTTACATACTGATATCTCACTTGAAAGTTATACTGACAACAGGAGGGAATGTCAATGGAAAATTGTACTTAGTAGTCAGTATAAGCTTTTAATGATATAAGTTTGCATATGATAGA
The DNA here is from genome assembly GCF_013358895.1 of Oreochromis aureus. Taxonomy (NCBI): domain Eukaryota; kingdom Metazoa; phylum Chordata; class Actinopteri; order Cichliformes; family Cichlidae; genus Oreochromis; species Oreochromis aureus. Next base: position 19,022,833 of record NC_052959.1, read on the forward strand.
ATACTGTATGTTGACCTCTGATGACTTAGACTGTTGTCCACTACAAGACTGTTTTATAAATTCTTTCTCACAGCGATAATAGCTGAACAAGCAGGAAGAGGAGAGCTGGACACTTTTATCTGCGCTCTCTAACAAGAAGAAGGGCCGCGTCCTTCTGAATCTCACAACACACACGCATACATCTGAACCACTCTTATCTTCACCCCCACGCACTAACATTCCTCTGCCTATGAATAGACGTATTCACTGTTGTATTACTTTTTGTATATAAATAAAGACAAGTGCAAGAACAGAGCGCGCATCACAGGGCCCCCACTCTGGTGTGAGCGTTCTGTGATCGCCCTTGTATACAAGTAAATGCTGCAGCGTCTGTGTGTGTTTCTACCCTTAGACTCTTAGCTGAAGAAGTGTCTTTAGAATAAATCTCTTGACAGTCTCCATGGTAGTGGTAATGAAGTAAGTCAAAGAAAAACAAACTATCTAGGGACTGTGGTCATAGTGAGTAAATCAGTTTTAATTGAATTGAATTGCCCCATGCTTCAATTTATAAGGGTTCAGGTAAAAACAGTCAATTAACTAATTATACAAAAAATGAGCTTTCACAATAATACAATGATTCAATTATAACTGATAGAAAATAATCACAATTTTTCTCAGTGACAATCATGTTTTTCTCTGACTGGCTTAATATCTGAGTTTGTATCTGAACTGGACATCTCTGACAGGTTGCATCGTTCCAAAGCCGTATCGACTGAGGTCAATTTCAGGAATCTTCTCATCAGGATTCTTCAGCTCAAGTTCAAAATAGACCAACATGAGGAAAACAAACTGTTTCAGCTCATTGGTGGCAAAGAAACGCCCAGGGCACATGGAGACCCCGGATCCCCAGGGCATGGTGTAATATTTTACCTTCTTTCCTGCTTTGTAAAAATCAGTTTTCTTGGTCCCGTCTGGATTCAGGAAGCGGTCATATTTGAATGAGTGCGGCTCAGGATGGATCTCTGGGTCATGTTGGACAGAACTGAAAGGAAAGATTGCAATTCTGTCACCCTTGCGAAGTAAATATTCACGCCCATCAGCCATCTTGAAGGTCATGTCCTTTATCACTGCCCGGGTGAGGAGGGGTGCAGCAGTGAGTCGGAGGTTCTCTTCGACAGCACTGTCCAGGATCGGTGTTTTCAACAGCATTTCAGGGGTCAAGTTGACCATAGGACCACCAGGCCGGACCTCCTGTCCAGATTCTTTCAGAACTTTATCCACCTCTTCCTTCACTGCTTTCATGGCTTCTGGGTGTTTCATGAGGAAGAGGAGCAGCCAGAATGAAGAAGGCCCTGTGTTGCCCTGAGAGGCCGAAAGAAGCATAAACATGTTCCTGTTTATCATTGACATATCGATACCCATCTCCTCTTTACCCTGCTGTATGTCCCACACCCAGCCACTGATATTGTCCTTGGTTTTCATTTTCAGGATTGACAGAACATCCCAGAAGTATGTCTTCAACCTCTCTGCAGCCAACTTTTCCATCGGTGGGAGGACCCCATACGCCAGTCTGGGGAAGAGCTGGTCATATTTACGAAACTCATGAAACAAAGCTTCTGATTCAGCTCTGTCTTTCTCTTTGGCTTTCTCCTCACTTTGTTCAGACTTGGGTGGCACATTGCCAAACAAGGCCAAATATCCAGCTCTGAAAACAACATTGTAGCTGTACCTGAACAGTCCATCTTCTTTCCAGGTCCTGTCCTCTGCAGCTGATCCAATGTTGTGCAACATCATGTTTTGTAAATTACTCATAAAAGACTGGGTCAGTTCTTGCAGACCTTCCCCCTTCAGATGCTTGTTGTTGGACATTTCATGAATCCTACGCTCCCCTTCAACAGCTTTATATCCAAACACTCTGTGCACCAGATGCAGAGCAACCTTTCGAGCGTCCAGTTTGTCCCGACTCTCCTTAACGAATCCCCCAAATGAAAAAGGGTCCTGGAGAAATGTAATATAAAACCCTCCCAGCTGTACTGTAAATATATCACCGTGCTTCTTCTCCATTCTCTCTAGGAACTTCAAGGTGTTCCTGCGAAACTCTAAGACATGACCCAACCAAGGAATGAGCCCTTTATCAAGGGGGGGTTCTCCTGGTCGCCGCTGTCTGAACACTCTGAGAAGGTACAGCCCTCCGACCAGACAAGCAAGGAAGCCAAGAAGGATCGGCAGCAGCAGCTCCATGACTGATTCAGTTAACCAGCACAGATTCATCTGAAGGAAAGCTTCAGGTCTGCTATAATGAGCAGACCTTTGCTCCTCCCACAGGAGGACTATTGTTCACTAAATAGTCCAGAAAAAAACTCTGTCCTCAAGTAAACAGTGTTAAAACCTGTTTACTTCTTAGTTATAATTTACTAGAACATGTGATGGTTATGTCAACTTGTCACGCCTTCGGTGGCAGACGCGTGGAGTGGAGAGAGCGTGGAACCAAATGCAGACAGTGATGACAGACTGAAGCTCAGAGTGTATTTTTATTGGCAACAAGAATAGAATACAAACAAAAGCAGAAAGCGATGAAGGACACCAGCAGTTCACTGAGTACTGCTGGTGTCCTTCTACAGAACCACCATCGAGTGTGTACTAATCTATTGCATATGCATCTGGTACACTAGCTGCACAATTGCTCAGAGGAAAGCACTCATTAAAGTGGTCATTAACACTGCTCAAAGGATCACTGGCTGCCCTCTCCCTACGCTGGAAGAGCTACACAATACCCGTTGTCTTAGCTCAAAACATTATAAAAGATACCTCACACCCCCGTCACTCCCTGTTTGAACTGTTGCCTTCGGGCAGACGGTACAGAGCAATCAGTGTAATGACAAATAGACTCAAACACAGCTTTTACCCAACCGCAATGACATATCTGAATGCTGCTACTAAAAGTATGTCCATCACGCCACTTTTGAAATAATCTATGCACTGACTGAAGCATGTGTGGGAATGTATGTGAATGTTTGCTCATACTATTCTTATTAGCACTTTAAGTATTGTTACAGGTTCAAAGTATTGGAGATGGATACAAGAGGAAAACCAAAATAACAACACTGGTCCGGCCGGGTCAAGTCAAACGATGTGTGGGAGATGAACACTGCACACAGACAGCATAAGATCTCACAATGGTGGAGCATTGCTCAAACTCTTATAGCCTCTAGTGGCCCCCACCTAGTCATAAAAGCCTAAACATTCACATTCTTTCTCTCACACGGCGCCTAAGCTATGACCTTGGCTCCCTGTTTATCTGTTCCTGCTGAGATGGGGCAGAAAACAACTCTAGTATATTCTGCTCTCTTCTAATCAGACAAATAAGATCATGACTCTCTGAAAACAGTATTTCTTATAACTCAGCCGTATAATGCATCATAAAACAATATCATTCATTCGCAATAAATCAGCAGTCTAATGTAATGCAAATCAGTTTAACAAATGTAATAGTTATCACCTTCTTCTAATTCAGGAGAATAATGCAAACTAAAACTACATAATATTTCACAATCTTTAATTAGGGGTATAACATGGCATAAGATAATATTATAATCCCACATTCCCCCTTTTGATCTCTTTTTCAAAAAGAGATCACTTACACCCTGCAATCCAGTGTTGCAGGTCCATTTCTTCTTCTTAGTCCTAAGGCCCTCTGTCCCCCTTTAACGGGTGGACCAGATGTGGGATAATCTCTGTGTTTGGGCAGTTCAGATGCAAGAAAAACTATGATTACAACAACAACAGTAGTTACAGATGATTCCCCTCAATCCCCAGTTCTCCCACAGCTTTATTTTGGTGCTCCAGTTTCCCACCCCCATCTTGGTGCCACCTTATACCCTCAAATGTACTCAGACTAGAACCTCTGTCCGAGGAGCTTTTAACCTTTATTTTATTGCTGCAGCTACCAGTGTCTTCCAGTCGGGTGATTCTCTGCTCTTCTTTCTTCAACCTCAGGGGTTAGACCACCCTTCAGTCGTTGCACAGATCAGGGGATTATTCTGCACCGTTTTCAAACGATGATCTGTGTATTCTGGGGTCACAGCTGTGTCCCCCAGAGAAAGGAACAGGAACGTGTCCCCCTTTTTACCAAGAGACTCTTGAACCTCGTTGGTCTGGTGTTCCTGGATTTTCGCCAACCCCTTCATGGTTATTGCTGTGTTTATGGGATCCATCCTCTCCAGGTCACTAGTTGGAGCCCAAACGCCATGACACTTGAACCCAGTTGGTGTCTTGGCAATCTCTGTGTCTGTCTCTGCTGTGAAGGATCCTCATATCTCTGTGACCTCGTCTGGTGTCCGTTCCTTTCTCTGTAAGAGACAGAAAACCAAAACACCTCTCTTCCTAGCTCTTATAATCTAATGTTGTTATCCATTGTTCCTCTAGTGATTCAAAATCGGTTTAGCACATCATGTTCAGGACTTCCTGACCAGTGACTTATTCTAATCATAATTTACTAATAATAAACCAAAATAACAACACTGGAGCGGCCGGGTCAAGTCAAACGATGATTTTAATGAACACACGTATGGGAGATGAACACTGCACACAGACAGCATAAGATCTCACAATGGTGGAGCATTGCTCAAACTCTTATAGCCTCTAGTGGCCCCCACCTAGTCATAAAAGCCTAAACATTCACATTCTTTCTCTCACACGGCGCCTAAGCTATGACCTTGGCTCCCTGTTTATCTGTTCCTGCTGAGATGGGGCAGAAAACAACTCCAGTATATTCTGCTCTCTTCTAATCAGACAAATAAGATCATGACTCTCTGAAAACAGTATTTCTTATAACTCAGCTGTATAATGCATCATAAAACAATATCATTCATTCGCAATAAATCAGCAGTCTAATGTAATGCAAATCAGTTTAACAAATGTAATAGTTATCACCTTCTTCTAATTCAGGAGAGTAATGCAAACTAAAACTACATAATATTTCACAATCTTTACTTAGGGGTATAACATGGCATAAGATAATATTATAATACCACTGTATATTATTTATTGATTTTATTCAATTTTATTGTTTTATTGATATTTTTATATTAATAAATACATTCTGATTCTTCTGATTCTGATTCTCAGAAATAAACTAAAAAATAACTAAACTGGGAACAACTACAAAATAAGTATAAAAACACCTGAGCCCCTGAGATGTGGAACATGAAACATGGGACCCTGGAACCTGGAAAATGCAGTCAGTGAAACACAGACGATCTGGCAACAAACAGAGGAAGACATAGGGCTTAAATTCACAGAGGGACAACAAGGGAATGAGACACAGGAGGAAAGCACAGCTGGGAGGAATCCCACACAATGAGACTGGGGTAAGCAAAACCGTTAACACTAACATAACACACAAGACTGTCAAAGTAAAACAGGAAAGATGAGACAGGCACAGAGAGACGGTCTTGACACTGAGACAATGAGAAGTATAGACATGAAAACACATCTTCACTAGATGTGACACAAGGAACACAGGGCAAAACACAGAGACAGAAACCAAGAGACTAGAAACTAAAAATAACAATGAAATCAAAGACTAAATAATTCAAAACACAAAACACTGGGTCACAGACCCAGGACCATGACAGGTCTAGTGTCAACAACATGCAGTGCCATTGACCCCTCAAAACTTGTTTTCTTCTTACTTATAATTAATTAGCGTCTTATTTGTTGCCAGTGTCCACTCATTCCTTCTCAGTCTCTTCATACTTGCTGTCATAGAGCTGTTAACATAAACATAATATCACTGTAGGCTACAGCATGTTCTTCCCATTGCAAGACAATGGGAAGAACAAGACACAATCCAATTGCAAATAGTCTTTATGATTCTGTTTAATCAAACCCAATAACTTGTGTCAAACAGTGAACATAAAGAGGAGGTATCTTTCAAAGAATGAAAAAGCAAAGAAGAGCCTCTTCTGGCTCTTGGAGGAGGGGACGCATCTTTCACCCTCTCCTTCCCTTATCTTCCTGCTGCTGCTTCTATGTCCTTGTCTGGTCTTGTCTGACTCTAACCCTGAGAGAGCCTCTCATTCTCGCTCTTGTTCTCTAAAACTAAAGAAGAACTATGGATTTGATCAACTGGTCCCTTAATGCAATTGACACTCTATTCTCGATGAGAAGCCTGGGTTTGGGAGAGCCTGAGTGTCCTGGAGGACGTTCCTGCTGGATACACGATGGACGGGTGGCCTGGTCGTGTGCCTGGCGGGACTGTCTATCGAGGACATTGAAGACATCTACCTATTCGAACCATGATAACAGGGTTCTTGCTGTTTGGAGCTGGCTTGGCCCTGGCTTATATGAAATTGAAGAAAGCAGTGACTGCTGTTCAAAACCCCACAAGGCCAGCCACTATGATCGAAAATGTGGGAAGAGCGGTGAGTGCTCAGACTGTTCTTACTGAACAATATATGGGAAAGATCTTGGAGGAGCTCACGGCTCTTAAAAAAGAGATACACCTGGAGACCAGTGATGGACATTAGAACGACTGAAAAATGGATGCAGTTCGTTCGCCCTAAACCAGTTACCTCCATCTCTAATGGGGCTATACCCCCACCATGGGGTATAGCCTGTGTTCTACCTCCGTAGAATACAGGAGAAACTGGGAAAGCTGGTTTGAATTAGAGACCATAGTTGGAGAAATTCACACCTTTAATTAGTTTTGTAATCTGGCCTGGCTGGTTCTGTGTTTTTTAAAATAATCTAGTTTTATTTCTATGGAGGACCCATTTTAATCAGGGCTTATGTTGAGTTTTTAACAAAGCCTGGACACTAACAGTAGGAACCTGTATGCTATGGAAGTCTGAGGAAAAAAACCTCCTGTGCACTTAGGTGATGGACAACGTCCTAATTGCAAAACCATGAAAGCACCTACTGTAAGAGAACTAAACTGGTGCCTCAATTTTGATTTGATTTTAATCTCAGAATTCTAAAAAAAAAAAGGCATGACCGAATGAGTCGATATTTTATATTTTTATTCAGCTATCCTAAACTCTTCTGCAAAAAAAATAGCCCATTTGGCAGGCCTAGTGTCAAAACCTGTTTTCTTCCTAGTAATAATTTACTAGAACAATGTGTGACATGGATGTCCCTAACCAATTCTGGTGAAAATAAACCAGAATGACGCGTCTAGTGTCAACAACATGCATGCCATTGACCCCTCAAAACTTTTTTTTTTCTTACTTATAATTAACTAGAGTGATATTTGTTGCCAGTGTCCACTCATTGCTCCTCAGTCTCTTCATACCTGCTGTCATAGAGCTGTTAACATAAACATAATATCACTGCAGGCTACAGCATGTTCTTCTGGAGTTCGAAGAGGGGAATCTCTAGGACAATTGGAAAATCATGTCCTCAATTGATAAAAAGTGCATTATTTGCGCTGTGACCAATGTCTTGACGAGCAGTCAGGCTTGCAGGACTGTGGCCTCCATTTCTACCTGTTTGTGTTTCTAAAATATAACATGTTTATAACATATAATATTTCTGTTCATACCTAAAGCTTGTGACAACAAATGTAGGTTATATGCTATGGAGCAAAAGCCATTCAACATTTCATCCAGTGAATTTTATTGTTGAAATAGTGGCTTCTTAATTTAGCAGTTTTAAAATCACATGCACAGACTACATTCTCATATGTTCTTGATTATGACGACATTATCTGCATGCAAGATGATTCTGTTACACTTTGTCAAGATTATGTGTCAGCTTTTTACTTTTCAATTCAAATGTTTTGTCCTGTAGACATCACTGTGTACTTTATAATCTGGTTTCTTGCCCCCCCATTTAGCCTAAAGTATATTTTTATGTATAAAAATATACTTTAAACTACTGGGTGATCTCTTTTCTTGCCTATATAAACTCTGTGTAAAACTGAATGCTTTTGTGTCCCTGGGAGAGTTCAAAGCTCTTACAGAGTAAGACTGCAACTGCTATTCAAAAGCTGGACTTTGTGATGTCTTTGTGATTAAGTTACTTGGTTACTTGGCAGCTGTTACTTGGTTCTTCTGATTTGCTTTACTTGTTGTTTTATGTGTATATGTGTTGATACTGACCTTAGATTAAGAGATTTTAATCTCAGCAGACATTTTGTTTGAAGTTAAGATGAAATAGATAAATAAAAAACAATGTGAAATAGGTCCGTGAAGGTTCTCGGTCATCCAGGTCATTGTAGTCCAGACGCTTTTCTTTCCAAGCTCCTTAGACTACAATGTGAAATAGGTGTAAAAACAATAGCAGTGAGACCCAATGAGAAGGACTAACATGAATCGGGAACTGTGCTCCTGATGTGAGAACTGCATCAGAAATCTGAACCTTTGCTTTGATAATTATGACCACCTTTAGGTGAGTATTTTTCCCTAAAGTTGAAATAGATGTAAAGACCAACCCAGAGCATATGGCACACAGATCTCTGATGTGTGTGTGCTTGTAAAACATAGTGCGAGAGTGAAGTTAAACTCTCCTTTCTTCAAACTATTGAGGCACTTTTGAGTTTCTAAATGAGACTTGTGTTTACAATGGCAATGTGAATTTAATTTATGTAGCACATTTCATTCCAAGTAAGCTCAATGTGCTTAACATATAAGATTAAATCATTAAAAAAATCTATGTAGATCTACTATGCCTTAAGACAATGAAACAACTAAGTGAGTTTTAGGTAGAAAGAATTCCAAGTTAACAAGGTTTTAGATGTGAGATTTTAAACACATGGCTGTGTGTTATGTAACAATATAGTGGATATTTAGAGTAAAAAATCACTTCCTCTGTGTGTGTGTTGTTGTGCATTTGATCCCCTCACAGCTTTAATACATACCTGAAACATCCATGAATATGATTTTTACACCCAACATAGAGACCATGGATCCGTCTTTTTAGGAGATGTGTGAGCTCCAAAATCATAAACTCTGCTATTTCCATAATTTTGACTTTATTAGAAATTTGCAGGATAATCCCAAATACTTGGAGGCATAGCTCAGACTTAGTGAACTGAATAAACATATAAATGAGATAGTATTATAGATCAAGTCTGCCCTCTGTAATTTTAGTCACACAAGCACAGGCATGTGACACATGCAATAATTAACAGGATGAATATATCTTTGTGTGTGTGTTTTTGAAGTGTCTTATGATTCAGAAATAACACACAGAGGAGATTAAGATCAATAAATCAGATGATTTATTAAATCAACTCAACATAAAAGCAAATCAAAAAGGTTTAAAAAACAAACAAATCAAATGTGACATGATATTTGAAATCTTTGTATACAGCTTTCTATGTGTTGTCAATGCACACCCCAGTTTTAAGAGTCCTTGATTTAAGTTATAAGACATTTAGTCCATTTTCAACCAAAATCTTAAATCAATAAGATGACCTGAAAGAACTCAGTGGATATAAGCAAAGTTTTAATAGACTGTTAATATGACCCCACTCTACATACTTTCAGAAATCATAGAAAGTTTTTAAAGCTATCATGTTTACAAACAGACTGACGTGCATTCAAATGCTACCAAAAACATCGTCTCCATGGTAGTGGTAATGAAGTAAGTCAAAGAAAAACAAACTATCTAGGGACTGTGGTCATAGTGAGTAAATCGGTTTTAATTGAATTGAATTGCCCCATGCTTCAATTTATAAGGGTTCAGGTAAAAACAGTCAATTAACTAATTATACAAAAAATGAGCTTTCACAATAATACAATGATTCAATTATAACTGATAGGAAATAATCACAATTTTTCTCAGTGACAATCATGTTTTTCTCTGACTGGCTTAATATCTGAGTCTAAATCTGAACTGGACATCTCTGACAGGTTGCATCGTTCCAAAGCCGTATCGACTGAGGTCAATTTCAGGAATCTTCTCATCAGGATTCTTCAGCTCAAGTTCAAAATAGACCAACATGAGGAAAACAAACTGTTTCAGCTCATTGGTGGCAAAGAAACGCCCAGGGCACATGGAGACCCCGGATCCCCAGGGCATGGTGTAATATTTTACCTTCTTTCCCGCTTTGTAAAAATCAGTTTTCTTGGTCCCGTCTGGATTCAGGAAGCGGTCATATTTGAATGAGTGTGGCTCAGGATGGATCTCTGGGTCATGTTGGACAGAACTGAAAGGAAAGATTGCAATTCTGTCACCCTTGCGAAGTAAATATTCACGCCCATCAGCCATCTTGAAGGTCATTTCCTTTATCACTGCCGGGTGAGAGGGGTGCAGCAGTGAGTCGGAGGTTCTCTTCGACAGCACTGTCCAGGATCGGTGTTTTCAACAGCATTTCACGGGTCAGGTTGACCATAGGACCACCAGGCCGGACCTCCTGTCCAGATTCTTTCAGAACTTTATCCACCTCTTCCTTCACTGCTTTCATGGCTTCTGGGTGTTTCATGAGGAAGAGGAGCAGCCAGAATGAAGAAGGCCCTGTGTTGCCCTGAGAGGCCGAAAGAAGCATAAACATGTTCCTGTTTATCATTGACACATCCATTCCCATCTCCTCTTTACCCTGCTGTATGTCCCACACCCAGCCACTGATATTGTCCTTGGTTTTCATTTTCAGGATTGACAGAGCATCGCAGAAGTATGTCTTCAACCTCTCTGCAGCCAACTTTTCCATCGGTGGGAGGACCCCATCGCCAGTCTGGGAAGAGCTGGTCATATTTACGAAACTCATGAAACAAAGCTTCTGATTCAGCTCTGTCTTTCTCTTTGGCTTTCTCCTCACTTTGTTCAGACTTGGGTGGCACATTGCCAAACAAGGCCAAATATCCAGCTCTGAAAACAACATTGTAGCTGTACCTGAACAGTCCATCTTCTTTCCAGGTCCTGTCCTCTGCAGCTGATCCAATGTTGTGCAACATCATGTTTTGTAAATTACTCATAAAAGACTGGGTCAGTTCTTGCAGACCTTCCCCTTCAGATGCTTGTTGTTGGACATTTCATGAATCCTCGCTCCCCTTCAACAGCTTTATATCCAAACACTCTGTGCACCAGATGCAGAGCAACCTTTCGAAAGTCCAGTTTGTCCCGACTCTCCTTAACGAATCCCCCAAATGAAAAAGGGTCCTGGAGAAATGTAATATAAAACCCTCCCAGCTGTACTGTAAATATATCACCGTGCTTCTTCTCCATTCTCTCTAGGAACTTCAAGGTGTTCCTGCGAAACTCTAAGACATGACCCAACCAAGGAATGAGCCCTTTATCAAGGGGGGGTTCTCCTGGTCGCCGCTGTCTGAACACTCCGAGAAGGTACAGCCCTCCGACCAGACAAGCAAGGAAGCCAAGAAGGATTGGCAGCAGCAGCTCCATGACTGATTCAGTTAACCAGCACAGATTCATCTGAAGGAAAGTTTCAGGTCTGCTATAATGAGCAGACCTTTGCTCCTCCCACAGGAGGACAATTGTTCACTAAATAGTCCAGAAAAAAACTCTGTCCTCAAGTAAACAGTGTTAAAACCTGTTTACTTCTTAGTTATAATTTACTAGAACATGTGATGGTTATGTCAACTTGTCACGCCTTCGGTGGCAGACGCGTGGAGTGGAGAGAGCGTGGAACCAAATGCAGACAGTGATGACAGACTGAAGCTCAGAGTGTATTTTTATTGGCAACAAGAATAGAATACAAACAAAAGCAGAAAGCGATGAAGGACACCAGCAGTTCACTGAGTACTGCTGGTGTCCTTCTACAGAACCACCATCGAGTGTGTACTAATCTATTGCATATGCATCTGGTACACTAGCTGCACAATTGCTCAGAGGAAAGCACTCATTAAAGTGGTCATTAACACTGCTCAAAGGATCACTGGCTGCCCTCTCCCTACGCTGGAAGAGCTACACAATACCCGTTGTCTTAGCTCAAAACATTATAAAAGATACCTCACACCCCCGTCACTCCCTGTTTGAACTGTTGCCTTCGGGCAGACGGTACAGAGCAATCAGTGTAATGACAAATAGACTCAAACACAGCTTTTACCCAACCGCAATGACATATCTGAATGCTGCTACTAAAAGTATGTCCATCACGCCACTTTTGAAATAATCTATGCACTGACTGAAGCATGTGTGGGAATGTATGTGAATGTTTGCTCATACTATTCTTATTAGCACTTTAAGTATTGTTACAGGTTCAAAGTATTGGAGATGGATACAAGAGGAAAACCAAAATAACAACACTGGTCCGGCCGGGTCAAGTCAAACGATGTGTGGGAGATGAACACACGTGTGGGAGATGAACACTGCACGCAGACAGCATAAGATCTCAAAATGGTGGAGCATTGCTCAAACTCTTATAGCCTCTAGTGGCCCCCACCTAGTCATAAAAGCCTAAACATTCACATTCTTTCTCTCACACGGCGCCTAAGCTATGACCTTGGCTCCCTGTTTATCTGTTCCTGCTGAGATGGGGCAGAAAACAACTCTAGTATATTCTGCTCTCTTCTAATCAGACAAATAAGATCATGACTCTCTGAAAACAGTATTTCTTATAACTCAGCCGTATAATGCATCATAAAACAATATCATTCATTCGCAATAAATCAGCAGTCTAATGTAATGCAAATCAGTTTAACAAATGTAATAGTTATCACCTTCTTCTAATTCAGGAGAGTAATGCAAACTAAAACTACATAATATTTCACAATCTTTACTTAGGGGTATCACATGGCATAAGATAATATTATAATACCACTGTATATTATTTATTGATTTCATTCAATTTTATTGTTTTATTGATATTTTTATATTAATAAATACATTCTAATTCTTCTGATTCTGATTCTCAGAAATAAGCCAAAAAATAACTAAACTGGGAACAACTACAAAATAAGTATAAAAACACCTGAGCCCCTGAGATGTGGAACATGAAACATGGGACCCTGGAACCTGGAAAATGCAGTCAGTGAAACACAGACGATCTGGCAACAAACAGAGGAAGACATAGGGCTTAAATTCACAGAGGGACAACAAGGGAATGAGACACAGGAGGAAAGCACAGCTGGGAGGAATCCCACACAATGAGACTGGGGTAAGCAAAACCGTTAACACTAACATAACACACAAGACTGTCAAAGTAAAACAGGAAAGATGAGACAGGCACAGAGAGACGGTCTTGACACTGAGACAATGAGAAGTATAGACATGAAAACACATCTTCACTAAATGTGACACAAGGAACACAGGGCAAAACACAGAGACAGAAACCAAGAGACTAGAAACTAAAAATAACAATGAAATCAAAGACTAAATAATTCAAAACACAAAACACTGGGTCACAGACCCAGGACCATGACAGGTCTAGTGTCAACAACATGCAGTGCCATTGACCCCTCAAAACTTGTTTTCTTCTTACTTATAATTAATTAGCGTCTTATTTGTTGCCAGTGTCCACTCATTCCTTCTCAGTCTCTTCATACTTGCTGTCATAGAGCTGTTAACATAAACATAATATCACTGTAGGCTACAGCATGTTCTTCCCATTGCAAGACAATGGGAAGAACAAGACACAATCCAATTGCAAATAGTCTTTATGATTCTGTTTAATCAAACCCAATAACTTGTGTCAAACAGTGAACATAAAGAGGAGGTATCTTTCAAAGAATGAAAAAGCAAAGAAGAGCCTCTTCTGGCTCTTGGAGGAGGGGGACGCATCTTTCACCCTCTCCTTCCCTTATCTTCCCTGCTGCTGCTTCTATGTCCTTGTCTGGTCTTGTCTGACTCTAACCCTGAGAGAGCCTCTCATTCTCGCTCTTGTTCTCTAAAACTAAAGAAGAACTATGGATTTGATCAACTGGTCCCTTAATGCAATTGACACTCTATTCTCGATGAGAAGCCTGGGTTTGGGAGAGCCTGAGTGTCCTGGAGGGACGTTCCCTGCTGGATACACGATGGACGGGTGGCCTGGTCGTGTGCCTGGCGGGACTGTCTATCGAGGACATTGAAGACATCTACCTATTCGGAACCATGATAACAGGGTTCTTGCTGTTTGGAGCTGGCTTGGCCCTGGCTTATATGAAATTGAAGAAAGCAGTGACTGCTGTTCAAAACCCCACAAGGCCAGCCACTATGATCGAAAATGTGGGAAGAGCGGTGAGTGCTCAGACTGTTCTTACTGAACAATATATGGGAAAGATCTTGGAGGAGCTCACGGCTCTTAAAAGAGAGATACACCTGGAGACCAGTGATGGACATTAGAACGACTGAAAAATGGATGCAGTTCGTTCGCCCTAAACCAGTTACCTCCATCTCTAATGGGGCTATACCCCCCACCATGGGGTATAGCCTGTGTTCTACCTCCCGTAGAATACAGGAGAAACTGGGAAAGCTGGTTTGAATTAGAGACCATAGTTGGAGAAATTCACACCTTTAATTAGTTTTGGAATCTGGCCTGGCTGGTTCTGTGTTTTTTTAAAATAATCTAGTTTTATTTCTATGGAGGACCCATTTTAATCAGGGCTTATGTTGAGTTTTTAACAAAGCCTGGACACTAACAGTAGGAACCTGTATGCTATGGAAGTCTGAGGAGAAAAAAACCTCCTGTGCACTTAGGTGATGGACAACGTCCTAATTGCAAAACCATGAAAGCACCTACTGTAAGAGAACTAAACTGGTGCCTCAATTTTGATTTGATTTTAATCTCAGAATTCTAAAAAAAAAAAGGCATGACCCGAATGAGTCGATATTTTATATTTTTATTCAGCTATCCTAAACTCTTCTGCAAAAAAAATAGCCCATTTGGCAGGCCTAGTGTCAAAACCTGTTACTTCCTAGTAATAATTTACTAGAACAATGTGTGACATGGATGTCCCTAACCAATTCTGGTGAAAATAAACCAGAATGACGCATCTAGTGTCAAAAACATGCATGCCATTGACCCCTCAAAACTTGTTTTTTTTTCTTACTTATAATTAACTAGAGTGATATTTGTTGCCAGTGTCCACTCATTGCTCCTCAGTCTCTTCATACCTGCTGTCATAGAGCTGTTAACATAAACATAATATCACTGCAGGCTACAGCATGTTCTTCTGGAGTTCGAAAGAGGGGAATCTCTAGGACAATTGGAAAATCATGTCCTCAATTGATAAAAAAAGTGCATTATTTGCGCTGTGACCAATGTCTTGACGAGCAGTCAGGCTTGCAGGACTGTGGCCTCCATTTCTACCTGTTTGTGTTTCTAAAATATAACATGTTTATAACATATAATATTTCTGTTCATACCTAAAGCTTGTGACAACAAATGTAGGTTATATGCTATGGAGCAAAAGCCATTCAACATTTCATCCAGTGAATTTTATTGTTGAAATAGTGGCTTCTTAATTTAGCAGTTTTAAAATCACATGCACAGACTACATTCTCATATGTTCTTGATTATGACGACATTATCTGCATGCAAGATGATTCTGTTACACTTTGTCAAGATTATGTGTCAGCTTTTTACTTTTCAATTCAAATGTTTTGTCCTGTAGACATCACTGTGTACTTTATAATCTGGTTTCTTGCCCCCCCCATTTAGCCTAAAGTATATTTTTTATGTATAAAAAATATACTTTAGGCTACTGGGTGATCTCTTTTCTTGCCTATATAAACTCTGTGTAAAACTGAATGCTTTTGTGTCCCTGGGAGAGTTCAAAGCTCTTACAGAGTAAGACTGCAACTGCTATTCAAAAGCTGGACTTTGTGATGTCTTTGTGATTAAGTTACTTGGTTACTTGGCAGCTGTTACTTGGTTCTTCTGATTTGCTTTACTTGTTGTTTTATGTGTATATGTGTTGATACTGAGCTTAGATTAAGAGATTTTAAATAGGTGTAAAAACAATAGCAGTGAGACCCAATGAGAAGGACTAACATGAATCAGGAACTGTGCTCCTGATGTGAGAACTGCATCAGAAATCTGAACCTTTGCTTTGATAATTATGACCACCTTTAGGTGAGTATTTTTCCCTAAAGTTGAAATAGATGTAAAGACCAACCCAGAGCATATGGCACACAGATCTCTGATGTGTGTGTGCTTGTAAAACATAGTGCGAGAGTGAAGTTAAACTCTCCTTTCTTCAAACTATTGAGGCACTTTTGAGTTTCTAAATGAGACTTGTGTTTACAATGGCAATGTGAATTTAATTTATGTAGCACATTTCATTCCAAGTAAGCTCAATGTGCTTAACATATAAGATTAAATCATTAAAAAAATCTATGTAGATCTACTATGCCTTAAGACAATGAAACAACAAAGCAAGTTTTGGACAGAAAGAATTCCAAGTTAACAAGGTTTTATATGTGAGATTTTAAACACATGGCTGTGTGTTATGTAACAATATAGTGGATATTTAGAGTAAAAAATCACTTCCTCTGTGTGTGTGTTGTTGTGCATTTGATCCCCTCACAGCTTTAATACATACCTGAAACATTCATGAATATGATTTTGACACCCAACATAGAAACTATCAATGCCACAGTTTTAAGAGTCCTTGATTCTAAGTCATAAGACATTTAGTCCATTTTCAACCAATCTTAAATCTTAAATCAATAAGATGACCTGAAAGAACTCAGTGGATATAAGCAAAGTTTTAATAGACTGTTAATATGACCCCACTCTACATACTTTCAGAAATCATAGAAAGTTTTTAAAGCTATCATGTTTACAAACAGACTGACGTGCATTCAAATGCTACCAAAAACATCGTCTCCATGGTAGTGGTAATGAAGTAAGTCAAAGAAAAACAAACTATCTAGGGACTGTGGTCATAGTGAGTAAATCGGTTTTAATTGAATTGAATTGCCCCATGCTTCAATTTATAAGGGTTCAGGTAAAAACAGTCAATTAAATAATTATACAAAAAATGAGCTTTCACAATAATACAATGATTCAATTATAACTGATAGAAAATAATCACAATTTTTCTCAGTGACAATCATGTTTTTCTCTGACTGGCTTAGTATCTGAGTCTGAATCTGAACTGGACATCTCTGACAGGTTGCATCGTTCCAAAGCCGTATCGACTGAGGTCAATTTCAGGAATCTTCTCATCAGGATTCTTCAGCTCAAGTTCAAAATAGACCAACATGAGGAAAACAAACTGTTTCAGCTCACTGGTGGCAAAGAAACGGCCAGGGCACATGGAGACCCCGGATCCCCAGGGCATGGTGTAATATTTTACCTTCTTTCCTGCTTTGTAAAAATCAGTTTTCTTGGTCCCGTCTGGATTCAGGAAGCGGTCATATTTGAATGAGTGCGGCTCAGGATGGATCTCTGGGTCATGTTGGACAGAACTGAAAGGAAAGATTGCAATTCTGTCACCCTTGCGAAGTAAATATTCACGCCCATCAGCCATCTTGAAGGTCATGTCCTTTATCACTGCCCAGGTGAGGAGGGGTGCAGCAGTGAGTCGGAGGTTCTCTTCGACAGCACTGTCCAGGATCGGTGTTTTCAACAGCATTTCACGGGTCAGGTTGACCATAGGACCACCAGGCCGGACCTCCTGTCCAGATTCTTTCAGAACTTTATCCACCTCTTCCTTCACTGCTTTCATGGCTTCTGGGTGTTTCATGAGGAAGAGGAGCAGCCAGAATGAAGAAGGCCCTATGTTGCTCTGAGAGGCCCAAAGAAGCACAAACATGTATCTGTTTATCATTGACATATCGATACTCTTTACCCTGCTGTATGTCCCACACCCAGCCACTGATATTGTCCTTGGTTTTCATTTTCAGGATTGACAGAACATCCCAGAAGTATGTTGTTAGAGTGAATTGTTTAATGTTTGTCATTTTTATTCTTACCATTTGTACTTTAACTGTGTGTTGAAAGGAATTCTTTTGTTCTCCCCTCCCCAGATTCTCGAGGTTCTGGGTGAGGGGCTATAGTGTTTTATTTCAGATACATCCTATCTGGAAGATCTGCTTCTTTTGATGTGGTAAAACTTCCTGCCCTTTGTATGGCTTCACTGTGTTATCTAGGGTGAACCATAGATTGGGTGTGGGGAGGTTACCCTCTTTATGACCTAGGATGTTGTTCCTGCTTTATGACCCTTTTGGTCAGCAGCTTACACACACACACACACACACACACACACACACACACACGCACTTACAAAACCACAGGCAAGGTACTCTTTGTGTGTATGTATACATCATATGTTAATGACCCTATGCATATTCAAGTAACCGCAATAAAAGGAGTGCTATGGGGAACCTGGCTGAGAGTCTGATGGAGGTCAAGTAGGTGGAACGACACTTGGCTCCAGGCAGGCCTCCCTCATGCATGAGTAACCCAAAGGACTTTGCCTACTACTTGTGTCTTGCTTGCTGTGTAACCACATTGCCTTTAACGTTCCAGCGAATAGGTTTAAGCTACAAACCTATCATTAATTGGTCCTTCGACGCCGGATCCCTGGAGTCGACATCCACCGAGGAGAGAACCCTGACGTCAGCGAGACGTGAGAATTTGTCATCGGGCCGGTGGATTAGCTGTCTGTTTTCTCTCCCCGACGAATGACGATCGGCGGGATCCGAGGCTGATATTACACGCTAAGCAACGCCGAGTAAGTTGGAAGAGTTGACTGGGTTAGTGTCCCAGAACTGGGTTAGGGTCCCAAGAGAGAGGTTTTGAAATCGCCCTGGGTTTGTGTCCCGTGCGTCCCTTCACTGGGTTTTGAGTCGCGCGACTGGGTTAGGGTCCCAAAAGAGTGTTGCTGTGTTTGTGTTAATGACTGCGGAGCAGGCGTGGTCTGGGACACGGTTGTTGTTGTTATCGTGGGTTCCCGAACAAGTAAGACTGCCTCACAGGAGATGACACATTCATGCAAGAATTCACTCCGGAACTTATTTACAGCACCATGTGTCCCTCATCCTCACAAGCGAGCTCTCACTCCTCCATGAAGACAAGGAATGCAGTTCCAAAGAGCAATAACATGGCAGATAAAGAGACAGCAGCAAAGTCCTGAGCAAAGAGTCCCAGCAAGCAGCAGCAATGTGGACAAACAGAATCGGAGAAGAAAAGCAAACTCATCATCCTGACTGATTGGATGAATGACACTGTGTTTCCAACAAGCTGCAAAGTCACTGTGCATGTGAAAAGGACTTTGAGGAGAACTGAGGAGACTGTTGGAGGTTGACATTTGTCACCTTCGGAGTAAAATGGCAAGAAGAGACAGTGGAACACAGGACAAAGCTGAAGGAGAACTGCCGGCTATTGGACTGTTGAAGTGGGAGAGGACAACAGAGTGAGTAGGTGACAACACAGAGGAAAGCTGTTGTTTAATGTGGGAAATCAAAATTTGGGTTAGCAAACCTGGGGAAAAAGAAAACTGACTGCTTAAGTGGAGAATTGTGAAGGAATCTGAAACACTGCAAAAAAAGAAACATATACAAAATCACACACACAAGCAGAACATGCATTAACCATACTAACACAAACACAAGAGAGCTCATGAAGATTAGGCAGCATCTTGAGCATGTGAGTCTGTTTATCATCTTGTCCAAGTCACCTGGTGTGATGCAAAGACCAGTGGACTCATAGCACATTAGTTAAGAAAGGATCAAATAATAGCAGAGAAGTGTGTAGGAAAGGGAGCTTTAAGAACATGCCCTGCTGGAGATGCAGCTCCAGAGACATTGATTAAACCTGCCTAAGAACACACATACATGCAATGAACATCAGCTTGTTATCTCTCATCAGTGCTAAAATAATGTAAATTTAACAGACACTTGTTATCAAATGCTGAATTTACCCAATGCTGACAGTTAACTCTCTAGGTTGCAGGACAACAGTTTAATTTTTGTGGGAAAAAAAAGATTCTGGTTTGACCAACCAGTGATCAGACAATAAATTTAGTTGTTAATATAGTAAATTGGGAGATGCTTTCTGCCTGACTGATGCAGCACAAAATATTTTACTGTATGAGGGAAATTCTATTTTTGTGATAATATTTTGAACATGCATTTCTGTTGTCCTGTCATCTTAGTGGGTTAATAGCTGATATGCAAATTAGTTGATCGTTCTTAGATTAATGAAAGGTGACTGAATTCTAGCACGAGTGAATGAGATGTGTTGGAGTTTGTTAGAGTGGAAACTCTAAAACACTGAGTTTCCTGTTGTGATGTGCAAGTGACTCCTGCATCCAATTACACAACTCTGAATATATAAGAACAAACTTCTTTTGCGAAATGCATGACAACATGTCACATGTTTTATGATGACGGGGAAAAAGGAAAACTAAAAAGGAAAACTAGACGAAATCTGTGGCCTAAATGAGTAAAAAGTACAGATTAAAATTCATAGCTAATGAGACATGAGGCTTATATTGTGTGTTGTGTGGCTGATGGTTGGTTTGGAGTTAATCTAGCTGATGATTTTTCTTTTGTTGTGAAGTTGAGCCTGCCAATTAGTATGATGGTTTGATAAATCATGCTAATGGTATGATTTACCCTCCTGAGATGAGGAGCACGTGTCATAACTTAACGAGGCCTTTTTATTTTGATACTTTCACAGTGCACTGAAAGTTTTGTTTGATGATCTCGTTTGAGCAGATATGCACGATTAGAACTGAAGCGCTATACGACGCGTCGAGAAAATTGTTGCAAGTGAGTTTCTCCAAAAGATTACAATGGGCTCTGGGGAAAGCCACTTATATGGGACAATTAGAAAATAGGTCCCTACCCAAAAAGGATTAAGCGAGAGAATCCAATATAAAGTTCTTCTTTTCTTTTTGAAATGACGTCATTTTGCTGAGAAGTGGAAATGAAAATGCGACAATAATTTCCACCGTCAGCAAAGAAAGAATGAATGAATGCATGAATGAATGAGTGAGAGAAAATAAAATTGACTGACTGGTAAAAGCGAACAGAAGCTGACAGACTGACTGACATCACTGTGCGAAGTTAACCCCCACCTGACAAAGGTGCAGATGAATCTATGTGTGTTTCTTTTTACAGGAGCAGAAAGAGGACAACAACATTTGAGGTTGCGTGAGCTTTGGCTGTACCGATTTAACCTTTTAAGTGCCACCTTCTGTGTCTGTGCATCTACCAGGGGTGTTATTCACTACCTTGTGTTGCTCACAGAGGTAACTGTGACAAAGTGTGTATACACCTGCGCAGCGCTAACTTTTCTACAGCATTACAGTTTTTCATGTGAGTTGATCATGTGATTTATACCAGGACAGCTGGTTGATGTTTTCTACGACAGGATTTCTGGGTTCATGTGTGAAGAAAACTGTGTTTACAGGTTATGAGTCGGTGATGCTGTTACACTGTGTTGTTGGGAAAATGTTAAAGGTTACTTTGACGATGTGAATAACATGCGAGACATTCCCTGTGTTGAAACTAGTGTCACTTCTTTCCACAGCTATGGATGGCTAACTTTATGGTCTTTTTATAGCACCTCTGGACCCTGTCAACTTGTGCCTGACTTCCAGGATTGTCCATGTGTGTTGCTAATGTTTGTTTTTCTAAGAGTGCATGTAGAGGATTCAGCAGAGATGGACAAGTAGCATGAGAAAGCAACTAAGAGATGCAGTGTTTATGGAGTAGTTTAATATGGGGCTCATTAGCTGGCCACTACTGAGCTCCTAGTGTTAAATACATGGAGTGACTTTGCTTAAGGGAAGTCACCGATTACATTAATGTTAACTGAGTACATGGGATGATCCATGTCTGAGGCAAATTATGGCAATAATTGTAGTTTACTGATTTGAGAAACCTGCACATGATACTTGTCCTGTTGATGCTGAGTAGTTTATTGCTACTTATGATACAGTTGTTTATAAGTGTGAAGTTTGATTTTACTTCCAGATCTTGTTTTCCAGGCCATGATGGTGTGTGTGCAGGCTCCAGGCGGAGCCAGGTTTTGAGCAGACTTGCTGTGCAAAACACACTAACATCTTTTATTGCAGGGTTACGGCGCTGCTCCAGAGGAGATGCCATGATGTTGCCTGGGACATGATCTAGCTAACCTTTTTCTTTAGGACAGGAATCTAGGTTTGATGAGTTGACTCATGGGAGTGTCCATGCGTCAAGAGGAGGGGTCCAGAATTACATGAAACTATGTTTTCTATGTTTTCTAAACTATGTTTTTATGATTTTTGTGTGATTAACAGTTAGTCAACAGGTATTAAACCTATGCAAGTGGTGCATCTGTGTTCAGATGAGGCTTTGATGGTCCATAAATGAAGCACACTGAACTAAAGAATGTGGTTTGATGATGCTTTACATGCTCTCCAAATAGACGTTTTTCCTCCTAGCAAGGAAATACAGGTGCAGCAGTTAAAGTATTGCTGAAAGGAATCTCCTGAGAAATCTTCTGAGGCCCAGTGAGAAACAACCCATTCCAGGCATAGCTGACAGCCCAGGCAGTGGTTGAGGTCAAAGGTCGAGCTGTTTGGGGCCCATCATGAGATCAGACTTTGGAGCCACAGCAAGGACCACAAAGCTGCGAAGGATGAGAGCTGTGCCAAGGGGGCTTTCCAGAGGCCAACAGAGGAGATTGTGGACGACTGACGGGCACCTGAAGGATGAGGGGAGCGTGCCAAGCTCCATCGACAGCGCAGGGGGAGTCCAAGGATGGCATCATGATTCTGTGAAAAGCACAGGAACCAGAAGCTATGGTGGTGATGATAGCAGTTTCCTATTAACATCACCTAATGCTGTGTCACTGTACTGTGCATACGATTACACACTGAAGACTGCTGGGATCATAACAGCAGTAAGATAACTGGATCCAGCACCCTTTCCACAGAGGGTTTTCCTGCAGAGGATGGACAATGGAGGATATGTATCCCCCACAGGACAAGGAGGCCTAAAGTGAGGTGATGGGGGTTGGTAGAGGCCATAAAACTAGAGTGTTGACGAGGTCTGCAGCTTTGAAGATGAGACCCATGTTGACAAGCAATAAAACCACCTGGTATGTTTGACTGTTTATTCTACATACATTTGGACTCTGGTCCTATGGACAGTGATAGGAACATCTGGAAGAGACAATTATGACGCCCTATAGAGCTTAAACCACTCTACAGCGAGACATGCTATTTACATGTCTTGCGGAGAAGCACCACCAAACTGGAGTGTTTTTGAAGTGTTGCTTTCTTATTTTAACTATTAAAGTAACAATTCATTTGTTTGCTTATGTATAGGATGCATTTTACCATGTATAAGATCACTGTTAACTAAAATGATTTCTGATACATTTGTTAATTGTGTACTTTTACAACAATATGAAATGACTGAAATGAATGACATGACAGAGGCCTGTGTATGAATGACGCCTGCACTGGAAATGTTAAGCAAGAGGTGCATGGCTGAGAATATACTACATAGGAATAATTTGGAGCATAAAAATTACAAAACAGGAGGGAAATGTTAGAGTGAATTGTTTAATGTTTGTCATTTTTATTCTTACCATTTGTACTTTAACTGTGTGTTGAAAGGAATTCTTTTGTTCTCCCCTCCTCAGATTCTCGAGGTTCTGGGTGAGGGGCTATAGTGTTTTATTTCAGATACATCCTATCTGGAAGATCTGCTTCTTTTGATGTGGTAAAACTTCCTGCCCTTTGTATGGCTTCACTGTGTTATCTAGGGTGAACCATAGATTGGGTGTGGGGAGGTTACCCTCTTTATGACCTAGGATGTTGTTCCTGCTTTATGACCCGTTTGGTCAGCAGCTTACACACACACACACACACACACACACACACACACACACACACACACGCACTTACAAAACCACAGGCAAGGTACTCTTTGTGTGTATGTATACATCATATGTTAATGACCCTATGCATATTCAAGTAACCGCAATAAAAGGAGTGCTATGGGGAACCTGGCTGAGAGTCTGATGGAGGTCAAGTAGGTGGAACGACACTTGGCTCCAGGCAGGCCTCCCTCATGCATGAGTAACCCAAAGGACTTTGCCTACTTCGTGTCTTGCTTGCTGTGTAACCACATTGCCTTTAACGTTCCAGCGAATAGGTTTAAGCTACAAACATATCATTAATTGGTCCTTCGACGCCGGATCCCTGGAGTCGACATTCACCGAGGAGAGAACCCTGACGTCAGCGAGACGTGAGAATTTGTCATCGGGCCGGTGGATTAGCTGTCTGTTTTCTCTCCCCGACGAATGACGATCGGCGGGATCCGAGGCTGATATTACACGCTAAGCAACGCCGAGTAAGTTGGAAGAGTTGACTGGGTTAGTGTCCCAGAACTGGGTTAGGGTCCCGAGAGAGAGGTTTTGAAATCGCCCTGGGTTTGTGTCCCGTGCGTCCCTTCACTGGGTTTTGAGTCGCGCGACTGGGTTAGGGTCCCAAAAGAGTGTTGCTGTGTTTGTGTTAATGACTGCGGAGCAGGCGTGGTCTGGGACACGGTTGTTGTTGTTATCGTGGGTTCCCGAACAAGTAAGACTGCCTCACAGGGAGATGACACATTCATGCAAGAATTCACTCCGGAACTTATTTACAGCACCATGTGTCCCTCATCCTCACAAGCGAGCTCTCACTCCTCCATGAAGACAAGGAATGCAGTTCCAAAGAGCAATAACATGGCAGATAAAGAGACAGCAGCAAAGTCCTGAGCAAAGAGTCCCAGCAAGCAGCAGCAATGTGGACAAACAGAATCGGAGAAGAAAAGCAAACTCATCATCCTGACTGATTGGATGAATGACACTGTGTTTCCAACAAGCTGCAAAGTCACTGTGCATGTGAAAAGGACTTTTGAGGAGAACTGAGGAGACTGTTGGAGGTTGACATTTGTCACCTTCGGAGTAAAATGGCAAGAAGAGACAGTGGAACACAGGACAAAGCTGAAGAAGAACTGCCGGCTATTGGACTGTTGAAGTGGGAGAGGACAACAGAGTGAGTAGGTGACAACACAGAGGAAAGCTGTTGTTTAATGTGGGAAATCAAAATTTGGGTTAGCAAACCTGGGGAAAAGAAAACTGACTGCTTAAGTGGAGAATTGTGAAGGAATCTGAAACACTGCAAAAAGAAACATATACAAAATCACACACACAAGCAGAACATGCATTAACCATACTAACACAAACACAAGAGAGCTCATGAAGATTAGGCAGCATCTTGAGCATGTGAGTCTGTTTATCATCTTGTCCAAGTCACCTGGTGTGATGCAAAGACCAGTGGACTCATAGCACATTAGTTAAGAAAGGATCAAATAATAGCAGAGAAGTGTGTAGGAAAGGGAGCTTTAAGAACATGCCCTGCTGGAGATGCAGCTCCAGAGACATTGATTAAACCTGCCTAAGAACACACATACATGCAATGAACATCAGCTTGTTATCTCTCATCAGTGCTAAAATAATGTAAATTTAACAGACACTTGTTATCAAATGCTGAATTTACCCAATGCTGACAGTTAAAAGCAATAAAACCACCTGGTATGTTTGACTGTTTATTCTACATACATTTGGACTCTGGTCCTATGGACAGTGATGGGAACATCTGGAAGAGACAATTATGACGCCCTATAGAGCTTAAACCACTCTACAGCGAGACATGCTATTTACATGTCTTGCGGAGAAGCACCACCAAACTGGAGTGTTTTTGAAGTGTTGCTTTCTTATTTTAACTATTAAAGTAACAATTCATTTGTTTGCTTATGTATAGGATGCATTTTACCATGTATAAGATCACTGTTAACTAAAATGATTTCTGATACATTTGTTAATTGTGTACTTTTACAACAATATGAAATGACTGAAATGAATGACATGACAGAGGCCTGTGTATGAATGACGCCTGCACTGGAAATGTTAAGCAAGAGGTGCATGGCTGAGAATATACTACATAGGAATAATTTGGAGCATAAAAAATTACAAAACAGGAGGGAAATGTTAGAGTGAATTGTTTAATGTTTGTCATTTTTATTCTTACCATTTGTACTTTAACTGTGTGTTGAAAGGAATTCTTTTGTTCTCCCCTCCTCAGATTCTCGAGGTTCTGGGTGAGGGGCTATAGTGTTTTATTTCAGATACATCCTATCTGGAAGATCTGCTTCTTTTGATGTGGTAAAACTTCCTGCCCTTTGTATGGCTTCACTGTGTTATCTAGGGTGAACCATAGATTGGGTGTGGGAGGTTACCCTCTTTATGACCTAGGATGTTGTTCCTGCTTTATGACCCTTTTGGTCAGCAGCTTACACACACACACACACACACACACACACACACACACACACACACACACACACACACGCACTTACAAAACCACAGGCAAGGTACTCTTTGTGTGTATGTATACATCATATGTTAATGACCCTATGCATATTCAAGTAACCGCAATAAAAGGAGTGCTATGGGGAACCTGGCTGAGAGTCTGATGGAGGTCAAGTAGGTGGAACGACACTTGGCTCCAGGCAGGCCTCCCTCATGCATGAGTAACCCAAAGGACTTTGCCTACTTCGTGTCTTGCTTGCTGTGTAACCACATTGCCTTTAACGTTCCAGCGAATAGGTTTAAGCTACAAACCTATCATATGTCTTCAACCTCTCTGCAGCCAACTTTTCCATCGGTGGGAGGACCCCATACGCCAGTCTGGGGAAGAGCTGGTCATATTTACAAAACTCATGAAACAAAGCTTCTGATTCAGCTCTGTCTTTCTCTTTGGCTTTCTCCTCACTTTGTTCAGACTTATGAGGAACATTGCCAAACAAGGCCAAATATCCAGCTCTGAAAACAACATTGTAGCTGTACCTGAACAGTCCATCTTCTTTCCAGGTCCTGTCCTCTGCAGCTGATCCAATGTTGTGCAACATCATGTTCTGCAAATTACTCATAAACGCTTGGGTGACTTCTTCCAGACCTTCCCCCTTCAGATGCTTGTTGCTGGAAATGCGGAGAATCCTACGCTCCCCTTCAACAGCTTTATATCCAAACACTCTGTGCGCCAGATGCAGAGCAACCTTTTGAAAGTCCAGTTTGTCCCGACTCTCCTTAACGAATCCCCCAAATGAAAAAGGGTCCTGGACAAATGTAATATAAAACCCTCCCAGCTGTACTGTAAATATTTCACCGTGCTTCTTCTCCATTCTCTCTAGGAACTTCAAGGTGTTCCTGCGAAACTCTAAGACATGACCCAACCAAGGAATGAGCCCTTTATCAAGGGGGGGTTCTCCTGGTCGCCGCTGTCTGAACACTCCGAGAAGGTACAGCCCTCCGACCAGACAAGCAAGGAAGCCAAGAAGGATCGGCAGCAGCAGCTCCATGACTGATTCAGTTAACCAGCACAGATTCATCTGAAAGAAAGTTTCAGGTCTGCTATAATAAGCAGACCTTTGCTCCTCCCCCAGGATGGGTTTCTGGGAATTTGCTGGGAATTGTTCACTAAATAGTCCAGAAAAAAACTCTGTCCTCAAGTAAACAGTGTTAAAACCTGTTTACTTCTTAGTTATAATTTACCAGAACAACGTGTGATGGTTATGTCAACTTGTCACACCTTCGGTGGCAGACACGTGGAGTGGAGAGAACGTGGACCCAAGTGCAAACAGTGATGACAGACTGAAACTCAGAGTGTATTTTTATTGGCAACAAGAATAGAATACAAACAAAAGCAGAAAGCGATGAAATGTACCAGCAGTTCACTGAGTACTGCTGGTGTCCTTCTACAGAACCACCATCGAGTGTGTACTAATCTATTGCATATGCATCTGGTACACTAGCTGCACAATGGCTCAGAGGAAAGCACTCATTAAAGTGGTCATTAACACCGCTCAAAGGATCACTGGCTGCCCGCTCCCTACGCTGGAAGAGCTACACAATACCCGTTGTCTTAGCTCAAAACATTATAAAAGATACCTCACATCCCGGTCACTCCCTGTTTGAACTGTTGCCTTCGGGCAGACGGTACAGAGCAATCAGTGTAATGACAAATAGACTCAAACACAGCTTTTACCCAACCGCAATGACATATCTGAATGCTGCTACTAAAAATATGTCCATCACGCCACTTTTGAAATAATCTATGCACTGACTGAAGCATGTGTGGGAATGTATGTGAATGTTTGCTCATACTATTCTTATTAGCACTTTAAGTATTGTGGCGAGCTCAGACAAGGAGGAGATAGAGGTATTGTTTGGTCTTGCTTCCCGCGAGCTAGCCAGGGAGCACAGCCATTTATTTAAATCTGCGCAGGAGCACTGCCGCTAGCAAACTGCTCCGCGCCGCAACCACAACAACAACAACACAAAATAGCGCTCTCTCACCCGGAAACACACAGTTGCAGAGAGAGCGTCACCCGTAACCATGGCAACAGAACATAAATGTCAATAACAAAACCCCGAACAGCCCTGGCCCGCTACATAGCCCCCACCTAAGGGGTCAGTCGTCCCCGACAACCCCATTACCCAACACAAAGTCCTGCAAATGTCCATGTGTCTTCCTTCGGCACGCAGGCTGATCTTGACCAGCAGGGGAAGAGTCACTTGGATGAGAACCTGGGGTGCCGCCAGCATCCCCTGCCCCGGCGGCTGCTGGAGCGGGCGGGCGGTACGGTGAGAGCCTCTCCTGGTGCAACACCGCCACACGCCCTGGGCCCGGCATGCGGATCCGGTACACCACTTCTGTTAGCCGCCCCACGACTTCCGCCGGCCCTTGCCAGTGACCGCACAGCCTGGGGGACACCCCTCTCTTGCGAACCGGGCAGTACACCCAAACCTTGTCGCCAGGCACGAAAGCTCCCCCTCGGCACCTGGTGTCGCAGGCTCTTCTCTGTCGTACTCCGGCGCTGACCTGGGCCTGGCGGGTGTAGTCATGAACCACTCGCGGCTGCTCCCTCAGCCTCCTGTAGCAGTCCCTGGCCACCAACATGCGCCGGTTCCCTGCCTCGGGGACGGGGAAAGGCCCTAGGACATCTCCTCCCACTCTCTCCATCGGGTCCCCCACCCGATGCTGCCGCAGGGGAGCAGTGGGGCGTTGAGTGGGGCCCTTCTGTGCCGTACAGGTGTCACAGCAGTGCACATGAAGTTCCACATCCCGTCGACAACCAGGCCAGTAGAACTGCCCCCTGAGACGGCGGAGAGTTTTAGCATTCCCATAGTGGCTGGCCCCCACCGAGCCGTGGACAAGCTCGAGCACCTGCGACCGCAGCGACCGAGGCACCAACAGCTGCGGAGATCCTTGCCCTGTTCGGGGCCCGCCATCTCCGGTACAGGAGGCCGTCGTGGGTCTCCAGATTGTTGTACTGGGAGTAGTAGGCCTTCACTTCGGGCCCCTGTCCTGACACCCCTGTCCAGCCTGGGCGTCGTGCTGCCTCCAGCCAGGCCCCCACCTGAACCAACGTCGCATCAGCCTCCTGCTTCAGCTGCTGCATGGTCAACGAGAGCCATCCCCCTCCGTCGGCTGTGGCCCGAGCAGTAGCCACGCCCCGTGCCTCCTGGGCCCGCTCTCCCTGCCGTTTCGAGAGGGGCAGCTGGCGTGGGCGCAGACAGATGGGTTGAGCAGAGCCGGTGTCGATGGCGTGCTGAACCAGCCACGTCTGCCTGCAGTCTCCGGTTCCCTGCTTTTGACCGCACTGGAGAGCCAGAGTCTCTGTACCAAGAGTGATAGCCAGCCGGCGGTGTCAACGCAGGCCCCCAGCGGGTCAGCAGATCAAGGCCGATGATGCACTGGTCTTGGACGTCAGCAAGCCAGAAGTCGTGCACCAGCTCCAGATCCTTCACTCTGATCCGCAACGGTTTCTTACCCCGCATGTCAGTTCTCTCCCCCGTCACTGTCATCAGCTGGGTGTCGGTGGGCGACCAACCCATCACAAGCGGCCCGGATGTTCCAGGAAACACACCAGGTCGTATTAGGGAAATGGTGGACCCCGTGTCCACCAGGGCCTGGCAGGGCTGGTCCTCAACACAGCAGCTCAGGTAGAGTCCCTTGAGGTGCCCGACTAGGCCCGCCACCATGCATCGTTCTTGGAGGGGGGCAGGAAGGTGGAGCGGTGGTCCCCTCGCTGTACCGCTCCCCTTCTCATCCCCCTGAGGCCACATAGTTCTGGCCTTTGGGGCGGGCGCCAAGCAGTCGCGCGCCACGTGGCCAGGCTCATCGCACCGGTAGCAGTGGTCGGTCGGTCGACGGGGACGCCTCCAGGGCACCGAGGGCTGCGGCTGGCATATCCCCGCGACCTCCCTCTCACTGTCGCAGTCTGCGGCTCTGATTTGAGAGTAGTTTGGGGGGTGCAACTGCTGGTCAGGTCGCGATGTGAGCACAAACTCGGCCCTTTCAGCCTCAAGGAGCACCTCACGGAGAGTCTGAGGCATGGCCAGGCGGACGTGTTGGCGTAGTCGCTCTGGGAAAAGTCCTCGCAGGAAAGCATGCAGGCTAAGCTCCTCACGGGCTGCTGCTGGGAACTCTGGGTAGCCACGACGAGCATACAGCAACACATCCGCTGCAAAGGTGCCCAGGCTCTCCCCCGGCCTACGGTTCCGGTTGGTCAGCTGCTCCCTGCTCTGATCAGTGGAGTGCCGCTGCCCAAATCGCCTCTCGAGTGCTATGGTGAGGGTCTGGAGCTCATGCTGCTCTGACGGGGCTAGGTCAAGGAGTACCTGCAGTGCATCTCCTTCCAATGCTAGCGCTAAGTTGGTAGCAGCCTCTTCATCGCTCCAGCCATTATGCCTCGTGGCTAGCCGTACTTGTGAGAGGTAGGGCTCTAGCGGGGTTAGCCCGTTGTATTTCGGTACCTTAGCTGCCGTTGCAGGCATCACTGCTCGCTGTCGGGGGCCCGGCGTGTCGGTCGACAGAGGCAGCCCATGAAGCATTGTCCTAGCGTCGGTCGCCACGGGCCGCTGCCGCGGTGCGCTCGCGCCGTCGGGACCTGTCGGGGGACTTACATGGCCGCTCGCTTGCTCCAGCCTCTGAGTGTCTCTTTCCATTCCGGCGAGGGTGAGCTATCCCAGTTCTGACACCAATGTGGCGAGCTCAGACAAGGAGGAGACAGAGGTATTGTTTGGTCTTGCTTCCCGCGAGCTAGCCAGGGAGCAAAGCCATTTATTTAAATCTGCGCAGGAGCACTGCCGCTAGCAAACTGCTCCGCGCCGCAACCACAAATACAACAACACAAAATGGCGCCCTCTCACCCGGAAACACACAGTTGCAGAGAGAGCGTCACCCGTAACCATGGCAACAGAACATAGATGTCAATAACAAAACCCCGAACAGCCCTGGCCCGCTACAGTATTTTATTTATTGATTTTATTCAATTTTATTGTTTTATTGATATTTTTATATTAATAAATACATTCTGATTCTTCTGATTCTGATTCTCAGAAATAAACTAAAAAATAACTAAACTGGGAACAACTACAAAATAAGTATAAAAACACCTGAGCCCCTGAGATGTGGAACATGAAACATGGGACCCTGGAACCTGGAAAATGCAGTCAGTGAAACACAGACGATCTGGCAACAAACAGAGGAAGACATAGGGCTTAAATTCACAGAGGGACAACAAGGGAATGAGACACAGGAGGAAAGCACAGCTGGGAGGAATCCCACACAATGAGACTGGGGTAAGCAAAACCGTTAACACTAACATAACACACAAGACTGTCAAAGTAAAACAGGAAAGATGAGACAGGCACAGAGAGACGGTCTTGACACTGAGACAATGAGAAGTATAGACATGAAAACACATTTTCACTAAATGTGACACAAGGAACACAGGGCAAAACACAGAGACAGAAACCAAGAGACTAGAAACTAAAAATAACAATGAAATCAAAGACTAAATAATTCAAAACACAAAACACTGGGTCACAGACCCAGGACCATGACAGGTCTAGTGTCAACAACATGCAGTGCCATTGACCCCTCAAAACTTGTTTTCTTCTTATTTATAATTAATTAGCGTCTTATTTGTTGCCATTCTCCACTCATTCCTTCTCAGTCTCTTCATACTTGCTGTTCTAAGACCATTAGAACGACTGAAAAATGGATGCAGTTCGTTCGCCCTAAACCAGTTACCTCCATCTCTAATGCGGCTATACCCCCCACCATGGGGTATAGCCTGTGTTCTACCTCCCGTAGAATACAGGAGAAACTGGGAAAGCTGGTTTGAATTAGAGACCATAGTTGGAGAAATTCACACCTTTAATTAGTTTTGGAATCTGGCCTGGCTGGTTCTGTTTTTTTTTTTAAAAATAATCTAGTTTTATTTCTATGGAGGACCCATTTTAATCAGGGCTTATGTTGAGTTTTTAACAAAGGACTGGACACTAACAGTAGGAATCTGTATGCTATGGAAGTCTGAGGAGAAAAAAACCTCCTGTGCACTTAGGAGATGGACAACGTCCTAATTGAAAAACCATGAAAGCACCTACTGTAAGAGAACTAAACTGATGCCTCAATTTTGATTTGATTTTAATCTCAGAATTCTAAAAAAAAAAAAGGCATGACCCGAATGAGTCGATATTTTATATTTTTATTCAGCTATCCTAAACTCTTCTGCAAAAAAAATAGCCCATTTGGCAGGCCTAGTGTCAAAACCTGTTTTCTTCCTAGTAATAATTTACTAGAACAATGTGTGACATGGATGTCCCTAACCAATTCTGGTGAAAATAAACCAGAATGACGCGTCTAGTGTCAAAAACATGCATGCCATTGACCCCTCAAAACTTGTTTTTTTTTCTTACTTATAATTAACTAGAGTGATATTTGTTGCCAGTGTCCACTCATTGCTCCTCAGTCTCTTCATACCTGCTGTCATAGAGCTGTTAACATAAATATAATATCACTGCAGGCTACAGCATGTTCTTCTGGAGTTCGAAAGAGGGGAATCTCTAGGACAATTGGAAAATCATGTCCTCAATTGATAAAAAAGTGCATTATTTGCGCTGTGACCAATGTCTTGACGAGCAGTCAGGCTTGCAGGACTGTGGCCTCCATTTCTACCTGTTTGTGTTTCTAAAATATAACATGTTTATAACATATAATATTTCTGTTCATACCTAAAGCTTGTGACAACAAATGTAGGTTATATGTTATGGAGCAAAAGCCATTCAACATTTCATCCAGTGAATTTTATTGTTGAAATAGTGGCTTCTTAATTTAGCAGTTTTAAAATCACATGCACAGACTACATTCTCATATGTTCTTGATTATGACGACATTATCTGCATGCATGATGATTCTGTTACACTTTGTCAAGATTATGTGTCAGCTTTTTACTTTTCAATTCAAATGTTTTGTCCTGTAGACATCACTGTGTACTTTATAATCTGGTTTCTTGCCCCCTCATTTAGCCTAAAGTATATTTTTATGTATAAAAATATACTTGAGGCTACTAGGTGATCTCTTTTCTTGCCTATATAAACTCTGTGTAAAACTGAATGCTTTTGTGTCCCTGGGAGAGTTCAAAGCTCTTACAGAGTAAGACTGCAACTGCTATTCAAAAGCTGGACTTTGTGATGTCTTTGTGATTAAGTTACTTGGTTACTTGGCAGCTGTTACTTGGTTCTTCTGATTTGCTTTACTTGTTGTTTTATGTGTATATGTGTTGATACTGAGCTTAGATTAAGAGATTTTAATCTCAGCAGACATTTTGTTTGAAGTTAAGATGAAATAGATAAATAAAAAACAATGTGAAATAGGTCCGTGAAGGTTCTCGGTCATCCAGGTCATTGTAGTCCAGACGCTTTTCTTTCCAAGCTCCTTAGACTACAATGTGAAATAGGTGTAAAAACAATAGCAGTGAGACCCAATGAGAAGGACTAAAATGAATCGGGAACTGTGCTCCTGATGTGAGAACTGCATCAGAAATCTGAACCTTTGCTTTGATAATTATGACCACCTTTAGGTGAGTATTTTTCCCTAAAGTTGAAATAGATGTAAGGACCAACCCAGAGCATATGGCACACAGATCTCTGATGTGTGTGTGCTTGTAAAACATAGTGTGAGAGTGAAGTTAAACTCTCCTTTCTTCAAACTATTGAGGCACTTTTTGAGTTTCTAAATGAGACTTGTGTTTACAATGGCAATGTGAAATTAATTTATGTAGCACATTTCATTCCAAGTAAGCTCAATGTGCTTAACATATAAGATTAAATCATTAAAAAATCTATGTAAATCTACTATGCCTTAAGACCAAGGGCGTAGATTTGGTTTTGGCATTGGTGGGGACGGATGATTCAACTACTGAACCCTGCCCTGTTTCTTTTTTTTTCCTTTTTGTCTTTGCTTCTTGATAAAAAAAAAAAAGGAGAAATATACTTGCCTACATATGTTATTCTACATGCTTTTAAACCATTTAAAATTACAATTCATAGTTTTATATGTGAATTATATAATGTTAAATTACTATTAAACAAATGACTGATTTTAGGCTTTAGTTTACTTCAGCCATATTCCATATAAATCAGGTATCATACAAAAATAAAAAAAAGCTTCAAATACAGTCATGACAATAAAAGAATATGACTTTAAGGACCTAACAACATTACTTCAGTTATAGTACACCAACATCTCTTACACATTAGCACTAAAGGAACACTGAATGACCTGGTGGTTTTGTCCATAAAACTACTCATCTAAGATTACCACAAAGTAAAAGATCTCTCAGCAAAATTATGCAACATTTTAGGTGCACTGTTGCCCCGATCAAATCAGTGAGCTGGGACTTTTTATTCTAAACATGAACTACTGTTACAGCAACACACATGGATTACTGGTGCCCCACACAACAACTCAATGTCCACTATGTGAAGGAGTCTATACTACTGTCTATACTATACTGTCCTGGTGGACATGGCAACACGTTTTTCATGGTTACATACAGTTTTAGACTGATGTGGGCCAAAGCCTAGCACATACTTGCCAACCTTGAGACCTCAGAATTAGGGAGACATTCAAAGGGGTTTTTACAGTGTTTACTTATCGGAAAAAAATAAGTTAAATGTCACCGGCTTGTTTCCGGCCGGAAACAGGCCGGGGTGTCCAAATTCAGAGGCTGCGTCCACCTGAGGACCCGGCCTTCGCGGTCTAAGTGGGCCGGGTCCTCCGAAAGCCGGGTAGACCGGAAATGAGCGACTGTGAAATTGGGGGGTCTAGCCTTCATAATTACGTCACCTCTGCCGTCTGCTCCTTGCTGTCTAAATAAAATAAAATATAACCGGACGCTTGCGTAGATTCTCGACCATCTCACACTTCTGTTTAATCAGTTTTCTGTTTGACATTTATTCAGCTGTGTGAAAACCCCGGAGGAACCCTCCCGAGGGATTAATAAAGTTTTATTTAATCTAATCTAATCTAATAACTTTAATCTCAGCCAAACCGATTTACTCACGAACAAATAAAACACTGAAAAAGGCCAAACAATAACATGTTTAAGTTATTTGACGTTTACACAGCTACATTCTCGCCTGAAAATATGTTAAAAGTTTATTTCGCGACCCAGAAAAAGTAATAAGAGTAATATTAATACTAAGTAGCCGCAGTAGTATTGTTGGAAACTGGAATTGGCTGGGCCAATCTAGGATATGGTTTTTCAATTTTGTTGTCCGGGTGGAAAATCGGGAGAAATTGGGGAGAATGGTGGCTCCGGGAGATTTTCGGGAGGGGCAATGAAATTCGGGATTCTCCCGGAAAAATCGGGAGGGTTGGCATGTATGGCCTGGTATTGCCTGTAACGTTATTATGACGGACACATTTTATGAGTGAACTTGACTTTAAGTGACTTACAGGTTTCTTTGAAAAATACTTTCTTATAACCAGGTTCTTCCTTTTTGCTGCCATCCTCCTCTCCTCCTTGCAGCTCCTCTCAGCGCAGGTTTGCCGCTGCTAAAACTAAACAGAGCTCCCTGGGCACAGCCAATCACATTGGCCATATTTGTCACATGAGGTAGGACTCAAGTAGAGGACGTAATTTAACTCTTTCTCCACCGCTGGGTGAATGAGACGTTGACAGATCTTTTTGTTTTTCTTTCTATCGGGTTTGTATTTCTTTACTCGAAGAGATCAAATTATTGGTGGGGACAATTCAATAATCGCTGGATATTGGTGGGGACACGTCCCTTCCGTCCATGCCAAATCGACGCCCTTGCTTAAGACAATGAAACAACAAAGCAAGTTTTGGACAGAAAGAAATCCAAGTTAACAAGGTTTTATATGTGAGATTTTAAACACATGGCTGTGTGTTATGTAACAATATAGTGGATATTTAGAGTAAAAAATCACTTCCTCTGTGTGTGTGTTGTTGTGCATTTGATCCCCTCACAGCTTTAATACATACCTGAAACATTCATGAATATGATTTTGACACCCAACATAGAAACTATCAATGCCACAGTTTTAAGAGTCCTTGATTCTAAGTTATAAGACATTTAGTCCATTTTCAACCAAAATCTTAAATCTTAAATCAATAAGATGACCTGAAAGAACTCAGTGGATATAAGCAAAGTTTTAATAGACTGTTAATATGACCCCACTCTACATACTTTCAGAAATCATAGAAAGTTTTTCAAGCTATCATGTTTACAAACAGACTGACGTGCATTCAAATGCTACCAAAAACATCGTCTCCATGGTAGTGGTAATGAAGTAAGTCAAAGAAAAGCAAACTATCTAGGGACTGTGGTTGTCACGGGGTGCCGAGGCAGGCGGTGTGTAGATTAGTAACGGACCCAAAATGCAGACTGCTTAAGTGGAGGGTGAGCTTTATTAACAACAGGTGAAGTACAACAAAAAGGGTGGCGAAAAACAGAACTGTAAAAACTCTAAACTGGGAAAACTAAAACTAAACACAAAGCTAGAACACGAACGAAGATACCTTGCAGGGAGAATGATGCGGCCAGAATACACAGGAAAACGGAGGGGAAATAACACAGACGACCCAGCAACCACTAAGACAGAAGACATGACTTAAAAACACTCAGAGAACACAGGGAGATTACACACGGGTGGGGGACACAGCTGGGAGTGATTAACCTGACGAGACCGGAGGCAAACTGAAAACACTCACATAAGACGCAGACCTTCACAATAAAACAGGAAACACATACTCGTAAAGACACAACACCCAAACTAAACACAGACTGGGGGACACAGAACATAGCGACATGAAACGTGAAACAGAAGAGTACCAAACCCCAAGATAACCAGAACCACAGAATAAACAAGAACACAGAATAATATAAAGAAACAAAACACTCAGTCGTCAGACTCAGGACCATGACAGTGGTCATAGTGAGTAAATCGGTTTTAATTGAATTGCCCCATGCTTCAATTTATAAGGGTTCAGGTAAAAACAGTCAATTAAATAATTATACAAAAAATGAGCTTTCACAATAATACAATGATTCAATTATAACTGATAGAAAATAATCACAATTTTTCTCAGTGACAATCATGTTTTTCTCTGACTGGCTTAGTATCTGAGTCTGAATCTGAACTGGACATCTCTGACAGGTTGCATCGTTCCAAAACCGTATCGACTGAGGTCAATTTCAGGTATTTTCTCATCAGGATTCTTCAGCTCCAACTCAAAATAGATCAACATGAGAAAAACAAACTGTTTCAGCTCATTGGTGGCAAAGAAACGGCCAGGGCACATGGAGACCCCGGATCCGCAGGGCATGGTGTTATACAGTGGCTTGCAAAAGTATTCGGCCCCCTTGAACTTTTCCACATTTTGTCACATTACAGCCACAAACATTAATCAATTTTATTGGAATTCCACGTGAAAGACCAATACAAAGTGGTGTACATGTGAGAAGTGGAACGAAAATCATACATGATTCCAAACATTTTTTACAAATAAATAACTGCAAAGTGGGGTGTGCATAATTATTCAGCCCCCCGAGTCAATACTTTGTAGAACCACCTTTTGCTGCAATTACAGCTGCTAGTCTTTTAGGGTATGTCTCTACCAGCTTTGCACATCTAGAGACTGAAATCCTTGCCCATTCTTCTTTGCAAAACAGCTCCAGCTCAGTCAGATTAGATGGACAGCGTTTGTGAACAGCAGTTTTCAGATCTTGCCACAGATTCTCGATTGGATTTAGACACCAGACAGGTCAGGGATAAAGTTATTGAGAAATTTAAAGCAGGCTTAGGCTACAGATTTCCCAAGCCTTGAACATCCCACGGAGCACTGTTCAAGCGATCATTCAGAAATGGAAGGAGTATGGCACAAGTGTAAACTAGAGCTGGGCGATAGAACGATAACGATATGTATTGCGAAATAACTTTCTCGATAGAAAAATTTAACTATTGCGATGGGCCTCATCTCTCTTGTCCTCTTAAAAGAAAAAAAAAGAACAGCCAATCCAAATTAAGTAGCGCAGAGCCGAACCAATCACAGCCGCAGCGTCACGTCACGTGACTTGTTACGTACAGCACAAGTGCCAAGGCGCACATGTGTATTTGTTTGGGAAGCAGCCAGCCGGGCTGCCCAGGTAATGGAGGAAATGAGTGTGCCGACTAGAGAAAAATCAACCAAGAGCGTGAGCGAAGGTTACCGAAGAAAAAACAGATGATGGTTCCAATGCCGGAGAGATTGTTGAATGGAAAGGCCAGAGAAGTTCCGTAGTGTGAAGGTATTTCGGCTATTTCAAGTCTGACAAAAAACAGAGTAGCGCGCACTGTAAATTGTGCCGAAAGCAAGTCTGGAAATACAATAAACCGGTGCATGCTCAATCTGACTGAAAGCGCTAATTCGTCATTCGGCTTTTGTCAGACTAAAGCAGTGGTTCCCAAACTTTTTTTGCCAGGCCCCCCTTTGTTTTACAAGAAAAATGTTCGCGCCCCCCCACCGCACAAACACATCCTCCAACCACAAACACCCATATTTTGCTCCATTGCGGTTTATTTCACACCTCAAACATTTAGTAAACAATTAAGCAAATACAAGTAAACGGCAATAAATTACAGGTAGTAATAAAATACACTACTAAGTCTTTTACGCTGCGTCCACACCTACACGGGTATTTTTGAAAACACAGCTGTTTCTATGCGTTTGGGTCTTTCGTCAACACGTAAACGGCGTTGCGATTCACCGAAAACGGAGATGATTTAAAACTCCTTTTTTGCGTTTACGTGTGGACGAGGAATACAGAGTTAAATCACGCATAACGTCAAAGGTATGTGCCTCTTTTCACGTCACGCTGTGCACCACGTTATTGTTTACATGAGATGAATTGCAGAATGGCAGATAGAGACAAAATACTGTTACTGTTAATCTGAGTATCTTCAGGTTTTACACGCTTACATATACACGCGCAGTTACTGTCTCTCCATTTAGAAAGGCAGAGGCGTCATGGTGTAATTATTTTACGTGTAGTTGTTTTTTTCCTGTGTAATAATATTCAACATTGCTATCAATACATTTTTCAAAAAATGCCTCTCTGTGCAAAATGGTTTCAAAAACAAAAACAGCTGTGGGATACTGTTTGTCCGTGATTTGAACTGGGGGAACAAATTACGGAAGGATCAGCCTGATATTATTTGTATACCACTGTAACTTTACTGCATAAACGTCTTGATGCATTCTCAATCATCCAGGAAAGTAAATCTCCAAAAGTTCAACTTTTGGAGATTTACTGCATAAAGAGCTAACATCTCCAAAATGTCAGGAGTAGTTAGTTATTACAAGAAGTGTTTGTGAACTAAAAATCAACATTGTTGGATACTGTTTGTCCGTGATTTGGAGAGCCCAGCGCGTGCTCCCGACGCAGGGAAAACTAATTCTGCAGGGGAGACCTACCTTGGCACTTGTGCAGGTGAAGCCAAAGGGAAGATATGCTTCACCATATTTTCTAGTCTTTGGCTTGGAAGGAAGTTGGTTTGGAAACATATTTGGCGATGCTTCATCTCCTGCTTTGCGTTTATGTGGGAGCCCCGTCAAAAACCTGTCCATTATGCTAGCAGTGTCCAAGCGTTGTTCCCCCCCCCCCTTCATACCGCACCCCCCCTGCAATGGCTCTGTGCCCCACTTTGTATTGGTCTTTCACGTAGAATTCCAATAAAATTGATTCATGTTTGTGGCTGTAATGTGACAAAATGTGGAAAAGTTCAAGGGGGACGAATACTTTTGCAAGCCACTGTATTTTACCTTCTTTCCCGCTTTGTAAAAATCAGTTTTCTTGGTCCCGTCTGGATTCAGGAAGCGGTCATATTTGAATGAGTGCGGCTCAGGATGGATCTCTGGGTCATGTTGGACAGAACTGGAAGGAAAGATTGCAATTCTGTCACCCGTGCGAAGTAAATATTCACGCCCATCAGCCATCTTGAAGGTCATGTCCTTTATCACTGCCCTGGTGAGGAGGGGTGCAGCAGTGAGTCGGAGGGTCTCTTCGACAGCACTGTCCAGGATCGGTGTTTTCAACAGCATTTCAGGGGTCAAGTTGACCATAGGACCACCAGGCCGGACCTCCTGTCCAGATTCTTTCAGAACTTTATCCACCTCTTCCTTCACTGCTTTCATGGCTTCTGGGTGTTTCATGAGGAAGAGGAGCAGCCAGAAAGAAGAAGGCCCTATGTTGCCCTGAGAGGCCCAAAGAAGCACAAACATGTATCTGTTTATCATTGACATATCGATACCCATCTCCTCTTTACCCTGCTGTATGTCCCACACCCAGCCACTGATATTGTCCTTGGTTTTCATTTTCAGGATTGACAGAGCATCGCAGAAGTATGCCTTCAACCTCTCTGCAGCCAACTTTTCCATCGGTGGGAGGACCCCATACGCCAGTCTGGGGAAGAGCTGGTCATATTTACGAAACTCATGAAACAAAGCTTCTGATTCAGCTCTGTCTTTCTCTTTGGCTTTCTCCTCACTTTGTTCAGACTTATGAGGAACATTGCCAAACAAGGCCAAATATCCAGCTCTGAAAACAACATTGTAGCTGTACCTGAACAGTCCATCTTCTTTCCAGGTCCTGTCCTCTGCAGCTGATCCAATGTTGTGCAACATCATGTTTTGTAAATTACTCATAAAAGCTTGGGTGACTTCTTGCAGACCTTCCCCTTCAGATTCTTGTTGTTGGACATTTCGTGAATACTACGCTCCCCTTCAACAGCTTTATATCCAAACACTCTGTGCGCCAGATGCACAGCAAACTTTCAAAAGTCCAGTTTCTCCCGACTCTCCTTAACGAATCCCCCAAATGAAAAAGGGTCCTGGACAAATGTAAAATAAAACCCTCCCAGCTGTACTGTAAATATATCACCGTGCTTCTTCTCCATTCTCTCTAGGAACTTCAAGGTGTTCCTGCGAAACTCTAAGACATGACCCAACCAAGGAATGAGCCCTTTATCAAGGGGGGGTTCTCCTGGTCGCTGCTGTCTGAACACTCCGAGAAGGTACAGCCCTCCGACCAGACAAGCAAGGAAGCCAAGAAGGATCGGCAGCAGCAGCTCCATGACTGATTCAGTTAACCAGCACAGATTCATCTGAAGGAAAGCTTCAGGCCTGCTTTAACCCTTTAAAACCGGTCGGAGCGGGCACGCTCCATTTTGCGTAACTATTTTTAAATCCCGGTAGCTCTGCAACCACGTAAGCTAGAGCAATAATTTTTTTTTGCTTATGAAACTGGAGGAGTTGTATTTACATCTTGTGCCATTAGCTTGTCCTAGGTCACGGTTTCCTTCCACATATAACTTTGCAAAAACTGCATAAAAAGTGCTTGCAGCAACAAAAACATATTCCAGAAACACGCTTTGCCGATCCGATCAGCTGTTCGCAAAACACTTCCTACGTTGGAATAGACGTCAGCGCGAACTTTCGCATGTCCGCCATTTCCTGCCAGAAACCGGAAGTGACGTCATTTTCGCGGAAATGTAGTTTTTTTTACTATCAGGACCTGATGAGCCTATACTGGTGTTTTTAAAAGTTATCTTTGACTTTATGACTTTCTGTGTCGTTTCTGGGATGCTTAGAACTCAAATTGCACTGCTGGAAATAGTTTATTTTGATGCATATGCTGCTTTTTTTGCAAATATGCATTATAATATTTATTTTCGTTTTTTCTGCAGTATATAAAAATTGGTGTATTTCAAAAATAAAACTATGAAGACACTCAAAATAAATTTCCTGTGGTGGGAAACTATTTTGTGCAACTTTTTTGTATTTACAGTTCTGAGGGATAAGCCTCTTAAATTTCTCTAACTAGAAATATATGTTAAAAAAACAAAAACGATTTTCAATGTTTTTGTAGTTTATTGCACTTTTTTGCAATTTATGTAATTACAATGCACTTAATGTATACATATTATTAAAATGTGGGCTATAATGGTTGTATTGATGTATAGCAACTTGAAATGCTCCCAAAATTGGCACTACAGCATATAAAAATATAATATAAGCTCTGGCGGACTTGGTTCTATGGTAGGTCTTAAAGGGTTAATGAGCAGACCTTTGCTCCTGCCCCAGGATGGGTTTCTAATCTATTGCATATGCATCTGGTACACTAGCTGCACAATGGCTCAGAGGAAAGCACTCATTAAAGTGGTCATTAACACCGCTCAAAGGATCACTGGCTGCCCTCTCCCTACGCTGGAAGAGCTACACAATACCCGCTGTCTTAGCTCAAAACATAAAGGATACCTCACACCCTGGTCACTCCCTGTTTGAACTGTTGCCCTCGGGTAGACAGATCACTCTCTCCAACAGGTTAATGATCAGGAGGAGCGGTGGAATCGGCATCCCCCTGGAACAAATCACATATCAAAACAAAAAGCATGCAATAACCCCACAAAAATAAAACACTACATGCTAATAAAAGATCAAAAAATAAAACACAGCACTACATGCAAGGAAATAAAAACACCAAGTTAAACTTGTCCATTCCACCCTGTGACACACTAACCAGGTTCTATCCATGAACATTAAAAAAAAAAAAAAAAAAACAACCATTGTGTTGTATTGCTAGTGGTACATGAGTGGATCTACCTTATCAAGGATCAAAACAATTTCTGTTTTTTTCCTTCCTCCTTTCATCTACCAGTACTACAGTGTTTCTTGCCTCGCTTCCCTGTGGATTACTGCAACATTTGTTATAGAATGTGGCATAGTGGAATAATTGAGAGGACATCATACTAAACATTGGCTTAGGATTTCCATCCATCCATCCATCCATCCTCATCCGCTTTATCCGAAGTCGGGTCGCGGGGGCAGCAGCCTAAGCAGAGAAGCCCAGACCTCCCTCTCCCCAGCCACCTCCTCCAGCTCATCCGGGGAACACCAAAGGCGTTCCCAGGCCAGCCGAGAGATATAATCTCTCCAGCGCGTCCTGGGTCTGCCCGGGGCCTCCTCCCGGTGGGACATGCCCGAACACCTCACCCAGGAGGCGCCCAGGGGCATCCTTGTCAGATGCCGAACCACCTCAACTGGCTCCTTTCGATGTGGAGGAGCAGCGGCTCTACTCTGAGCCCCTCCCGGATGGCCGAACTTCTCACCCTATCTCTAAGGGAGAGGCCAGCCACCCTTCGGAGGAAGCTCATTTCTGCCGCTTGTACCCGCGATCTCGTTCTTTCGGTCACTACCCACAGCTCGTGGCCATAGGTGAGGGTCGGGACGTAGATCGACCGGTAAATTGAGAGCTTCGCTTTTACACTCAGCTCCCTCTTCACCACGACGGACCGGTGCAGCGTCCGCATCACTGCAGCCGCAGCACCAATCCGTCTGTCGATCTCCGGCTCCCTTCTCCCATCACTCGCGAACAAGACCCGAGATACTTGAACTCCTCCACTTGGGGCAGGAACTCATCCCCGACCGGAGTGGGCACTCCACCCTTTTCCGGCTGAGAACCATGGCCTCAGATTTGGAGGTGCTGATCCTCATTCCCGCTGCTTCACACTCGGCTGCGAACCGTTCCAGTGCGAGCTGGAGGCCCCCACCGATGAAGCCATCAGAACCACATCATCCGCAAAAAGCAGAGATGAGATTCTGAGGCCACCAAGTGAAAGCCCTCCGCCACTTGGCTGCGCCTAGAAATCCTGTCCATAAAATTATGAACAGAATCGGTGACAAAGGGCAGCCCTGGCGGAGCCCATCACCCACCGGAAACAAGTCCGACTTATTGCCGGCAATGCGAACCAAACTCTTGCAACGGTTGTATAGGGATCGAATGGCCCGTAACAGTGGGCCAGACACCCCATACTCCCGCAACACCTCCCACAGGACACCCGAGGGACACGGTCGAATGCCTTCTCCAAGTCCACAAAACACATGTAGACTGGTTGGGCAAACTCCCATGCACCCTCAAGTATCCTCGAGAGGATAAAGAGCTGGTCCAGTGTTCGCGACCAGGACGAAAACCGCATTGTTCCTCCTGTATCCGAGGTTCGACTAACGGACGAACTCTCCTTTCCAGCACCCTGGCATAGACTT
Source organism: Oreochromis aureus (assembly GCF_013358895.1). Lineage (NCBI taxonomy): Eukaryota > Metazoa > Chordata > Actinopteri > Cichliformes > Cichlidae > Oreochromis > Oreochromis aureus. The sequence goes on from NC_052959.1 coordinate 19,067,146, forward strand.
TCCGGGGAGGCTGAGGGTGTGATCCCCTATAGTTGGAACACACCCTCCGGTCTCCCTTCTTAAAGATGGGGACCACCACCCGGTCTGCCAGTCCAGGGTACTGCCCCTGATCTCCACGCAACATTGTAGAGGCGTGTCAACCAGGACAGCCCTACAACGTCCAGAGCCTTCAGGAACTCGGGCGGACCTCATCAACACCAGGGCTCTGCCACCGAGGAGTTGTTTAACTGCCTCAGTGACCTCGACCCCAGAAATTGGCGGGTCATTCCCTCATCCCCAGACTCTGCTTCCTCCTCGGAAGAGGCGTGTCAGTGGGATTAAGGAGGTCCTCAGTATTCCTTCCACCGTCTGACAATTTTTTCTCAGTCGGCGTCAGCAGCGCACCGCCAGCACTATACACAGTGCAGGTAGAGCACCGCTTTCCCCTCCTGAGACGCCTGACGGTTTGCCAGAATCTCTTCGAGGCAGTCCGAAAGTCTTTTTCCATGGCCTCTCCGAACTCCTCCCACACCCGAGTTTTTGCTTCAGCCACTGCCTGAGCCGCATTCCGCTTGGCCTGTCGATACCTGTCAGCTGCCTCTGGAGTCCCACAGGCTAACCAAGCCCGATGGGACTCCTTCTTCAGCCTGGTGGCTCCCTTCACCTCTGGTGTCCACCATTTGGTTGGGGATTACCACCACGGCAGGCACCAACCACCTTGCGGCCGCAGCTCAATGCAGCAGCCCGGCAATGGAGACGCTGAACATGGTCCATTCGGACTCAATGTCCCCAGTCTCCCTCGGAATGTTGTTGAAGCTCTGCCGGAGGTGTGCGTTGAAGATCTCGCGGACTGGGGCCTCTGCTAGACGTCCCCAGCACACCCTCACTACGGCGTTTAGGTGCACCGGGTCTGTCCAGCGTCCTCCCCGCCACCTGATCCAACTCACCACCAGGTGGTGATCAGTTGACAGCTCAGCCCCTCTCTTTACCCGAGTGTCCAGAACATATGGTCGCAGGTCTGGTGATACGATTACAAAATCGATCATCGACCTGCGGCCTAGAGCATCCTGGTGCCACGTGCACTTATGGACACTCTTATGTTTGAACAAGGTGTTCGTTATGGCCAAACTGTGATTTGCACAGAAGTCCAATAACAAAACACCACTCGGGTTCAGATCAGGGAGGCCGTTCCTCCCAATCACGCCCCTCCAGGTCTCGCTGTCGTTACCCACGTGAGCATTGAAGTCTCCCAGTAGGACAACAGAGTCTCCAGGTGGGGCACCTTCCAGCACCCCCCCCAGGGACTCTAAGAAGGCTGGGTACTCTGAACTGCCACTCGGCGCATAAGCGCAGATGACAGTCAGGACCCGTTCCCTGACCCTGAGGCTTAGGATTTCAAATATTGCATGTGTAACGCAAAGTTATTTAAGGGCTAGTGTTATTGTAATGGGTAAGTTTACTGACTGACGCGCAGAAGAAATAGTTCTTTATGGAGCCTAGATGGTGTGAATGATGAGACCAACGACTGGAGTATTTTGTACCAAAAATATATTGAATAAATGGGGAAAGGGGAAATGGACCAAAATAATCAATACAACACACAACATAAATAAATGCCCACAATCAAATAATTGTGTAATAAATAATAAATCAATTGCTGTGATTTTTCTGTGCAAGAGTCCTTTTGTTAAGAGTCCTTTACGGTCCTTTTCTTTTTAAAGTTCACTTTTTAAGGTATTCCTCCTTAGGGTCCAGTTTCATACAATGGGGAAAAATATGTCCGTAATCCATAGACGGCAAAGCGGGGGAAAAAAAAAAACAAAACAAAGAATGGTCCTACCAGCTCGCCACTTCAATATGAAGAAGATCAATTTAAAGGGGGGAAAAAAAAAAACCTGACCTGTAGGCCAGAAAAATATCCATTAGTAAATCAAAATCAATTCAGTTTACCGGTAAACAAATACATTTTTCTGCAAGTCTATGTAACAATGCAAATCATCATCATCATCAGTCACAAATGTACAACAGTTAAATTAGTAATCATCTTGGCTACGTAGCTTAATCTATATATTCTAGTAGCGTTCGCTACAAACAAATACAAAAATAACAATAAAGGAAAACAACTGTCTAACAGACAGCATAGCCGAATTCAAGGCAACACATAAAGTGCAATTAAATGATTATTGTTGTTTCAAAGTAAGCCCATTAAAGTGCTTAAGGAAATAAAGGTGTTCAAAAACAGCGGTTTTTGAACCGGAGTTCTGCTCGCGGTGGGAACGCCGCCGAACAAGGTCATTTTCTAAATCGCGAAAATGATCGACTGGTTACTGACAACTAAAAGATTGTTATCGGTAGCTGTTAAGGACACTTACCGCTGAGGTGATACAATTTTATAGACGAATTTAGGGGAGAAAACGCTTCGTTTTCCAACGCCGTTCTTAACGCCATAAGCATACAGCCACAGCAGGAGTCGAACCCGGAAGTATCCCTCCACAGCCGGTTTTCATAGTTGCCGCGACGTGCAAGGAGCAAATCAGGAGAGGGACCTCAAATCAGCTGACGTGGGTCATGTGACTGAGTAGTTGATATGGGTTACACATGCTTTTTTAATTTATTTTTATGTGTGAGATGAAGGGCCTGGCCATGTGAGAGTATTCAGTTTAATTCAATTCAGTTTTATTTATATAGCTCCAAATCACATCAACAGTTGCCTCAAGGCAATTTGTAAAGTAGAGATTTCACTCTAGTCCCGCTGCCAGCTATTTGGAGTTGAGTACTGGAAGTAACTGACTGGTGTGGGTTTGGATACCTTCTTTATAATGGGGAAAGGAAGGAGGAAATCTCTGTGTGGAAGGACAGGAACAAAGGGGGCTGGAGAACACAGGAGAAACTGGGAAAGCTGGTTTGAATTAGAGACCATAGTTGGAGAAATTCACACCTTTAATTAGTTTTGTAATCTGGCCTGGCTGGTTCTGTTTTTTAAAATAATCTAGTTTTATTTCTATGGAGGACCCATTTTAATCAGGGCTTATGTTGAGTTTTTAACAAAGGACTGGACACTAACAGTAGGAACCTGTATGCTATGGAAGTCTGAGAAGAAAAAACCCTCCTGTGCACTTAGGAGATGGACAACGTCCTAATTGCAAAACCATGAAAGCACCTACTGTAAGACCTGGAGAAGAGTTTCATTCCCAGGATCTAATGTGGAAATTCACTCCCCACTAACACAAAGCCTATTAAGTTTCTTAGAAAGACGCAAGTTTGCAGATACACCATACTCCTCGTCTGTCTTCACACTCATATGAACTTGAGTGACATCCTATTCTTGATCCATAGGGTTTAATATTAATTTAACTCCCCTGTGAAGGCTTGCCACATTGTTTAGGAATGTGTTTAGGGAATTTTTTGATCATTCTTGCAGAAACGTTCCTTTCACTGGTTTCATGTCAACAACATGCATGCCATTGACCCCTCAAAACTTTTTTTTTCTTACTTATGATTAACTAGAGTGATATTTGTTGCCAGTGTCCACTCATTGCTCCTCAGTCTCTTCATACCTGCTGTCATAGAGCTGTTAACATAAACATAATATCACTGCAGGCTACAGCATGTTCTTCTGGATTTCGAAAGAGGGGAATCTCTAGGACAATTGGAAAATCATGTCCTCAATTGATACTTAAGTGCATTACTATTTTTTCTGGACTATTTACTAAACAATTCCCAGCAAAATACACACTCTATGGTGTCCTTCGTCGCTTTCTGCTTTTGTTTGTATTCTCTTCCTGTTGCCAATAAAAATACACTCTGAGTTTCAGTCTGTCGTCACTGTGTGCATTTGGGTGCACGCTCTCTCCACTCCATGCATCTGCCACTGAAGGCGTGACAAGTTGACATAACCATCACACGTTGTTCTAGTAAATTATAACTAAGAAGTAAACAGGTTTTAACACTGTTTACTTGAGGACAGAGTTTTTTTCTGGACTATTTAGTGAACAATTCCCAGAAACCCATCCTGCGTGCTGTGGGAGGAGCAAAGGTCTGCTTATTATAGCAGGCCTGAAACCTTCCTTCAGATGAATCTGTGCTGGTTAACTGAATCAGTCATGGAGCTGCTGCTGCCGATCCTTCTTGGCTTCCTTGCTTGTCTGGTCGGAGGGCTGTACCTTCTCAGAGTGTTCAGACAGCGGCGACCAGGAGAACCCCCCCTTGATAAAGGGCTCATTCCTTGGTTGGGTCATGTCTTAGAGTTTCGCAGGAACACCTTGAAGTTCCTAGAGAGAATGGAGAAGAAGCACGGTGATATATTTACAGTACAGCTGGGAGGGTTTTATATTACATTTCTCCAGGACCCTTTTTCATTTGGGGGATTCGTTAAGGAGAGTCGGGAGAAACTGGACGCTCGAAAGGTTGCTCTGCATCTGGCGCACAGAGTGTTTGGATATAAAGCTGTTGAAGGGGAGCGTAGGATTCTCCGCATTTCCAGCAACAAGCATCTGAAGGGGGAAGGTCTGCAAGAAGTCACCCAAGCTTTTATGAGTAATTTACAAAACATGATGTTGCACAACATTGGATCAGCTGCAGAGGACAGGACCTGGAAAGAAGATGGACTGTTCAGGTACAGCTACAATGTTGTTTTCAGAGCTGGATATTTGGCCTTGTTTGGCAATGTGCCACCCAAGTCTGAACAAAGTGAGGAGAAAGCCAAAGAGAAAGACAGAGCTGAATCAGAAGCTTTGTTTCATGAGTTTCGTAAATATGACCAGCTCTTCCCCAGACTGGCGTATGGGGTCCTCCCACCGATGGAAAAGTTGGCTGCAGAGAGGTTGAAGACATACTTCTGGGATGTTCTGTCAATCCTGAAAATGAAAACCAAGGACAATATCAGTGGCTGGGTGTGGGACATACAGCAGGGTAAAGAGGAGATGGGTATCGATATGTCAATGATAAACAGATACATGTTAGTGCTTCTTTGGGCCTCTCAGAGCAACATAGGGCCTTCTTCATTCTGGCTGCTCCTCTTCCTCATGAAACACCCAGAAGCCATGAAAGCAGTGAAGGAAGAGGTGGATAAAGTTCTGAAAGAATCTGGACAGGAGGTCCGGCCTGGTGGTCCTATGGTCAACTTGACCCCTGAAATGCTGTTGAAAACACCGATCCTGGACAGTGCTGTCGAAGAGAACCTCCGACTCACTGCTGCACCCCTCCTCACCCGGGCAGTGATAAAGGACATGACCTTCAAGATGGCTGATGGGCGTGAATATTTACTTCGCAAGGGTGACAGAATTGCAATCTTTCCTTTCAGTTCTGTCCACCATGACCCAGAGATCCATCCTGAGCCGCACTCATTCAAATATGACCGCTTCCTGAATCCAGACGGGACCAAGAAAACTGATTTTTACAAAGCGGGAAAGAAGGTAAAATATTACACCATGCCCTGGGGATCCGGGGTCTCCATGTGCCCTGGCCGTTTCTTTGCCACCAGTGAGCTGAAACAGTTTGTTTTCCTCATGTTGGTCTATTTTGAACTTGAGCTGATGAATCCTGATGAGAAGATTCCTGAAACTGACGTCAGTCGATACGGTTTTGGAACAATGCAACCTGTCAGAGATGTCCAGTTCAGATACAGACTCAGATATTAAGCCAATCAGATAAAAAGAAAACTCTTATCTTCAAACACCTTTTTTTGTATAATTCTTTTGATGATACATGGAGACTTATAAAATGAAGCATGGGAACACATGTATTGCAGATTTTCTGGTACATTTTCCATATGCAAATTAAGTAGAATTTTTCTAAAAATCAGTGCCAGCCATTCATCTCCTTCGGCTTATCCAGTCCAGGATTGCAGTGGGATTGGAGCCTTTTCCAACTGCTATAGGGCAAGAGGCTGGATACACAATGGAGAGAAAACAGATTTGTTTTTTTGTTCTTAAAATTTCTGATTTTTTAATTTTTTGTGATTCTGCTTCTGCACACTTTGTTACTCTGTGAATAAATGAGGCTTTAATTGGAATAAGTCTACATGTGTATTACATTTGTACTGGTCTCATTACATATGTACATCCGTTCATCTACTCTGGTTTGTTGAGGTTAGCAGAGAGTTTCATATGGAGTTCTCTGGTGGGAAGCCTCCAGAACTGACCTCAGCACACTTGTTATTCATAGTATATTTGGTTTTCTTTTATTTGATTGGTTATATTTGTTATTTCTAGGGTTTTGTATCTTCTTCAGTTTTACCCATTGCCATGTAGAAACACATCTATCTGCAAGCCACATGGTCTGTTTTGTCATTTGCATTATCTGTAACTGAACTAACTCCTCCCAGGTGCCAGCTTCTTTATTTTGATAGTGCAGCAGTCAAAAGTATATAGAAAAGAGGGGAGTGAGAACAGGGAAAGACACACAGCAAAGGGCCACCATTGAGCTGTATAGAATACGGTCACCTGCTAAGCCAGTGGGGTTTAATCTTGGAATTCAAAACAATAAAGTCATGACCCAAACATTTTTTATCCCTTGTGCAGAAAATGACCTGAGTCAAAACTTGTTTTCTTAATAGAATGAACTAGAACAACAGCTGATGTCAATGTCCAACTCATTCGTCCTCATTCTCCTGATACCTGCAGTCTGAGTTGTATGTTTTGAGAGAGGGGAGACAAAAAAAACCCAGATTGAATGCATATGCAATTACAAGGAGAGCATCACAAAAACAAGTTAAAAAGGGTCACATATAACCAGGCTGAACAACAACAACCCAAATTCATCAAGAATCTAATATGGAATCGCATCATACTATATCACTGTCATCAGGTGGGGACAATGCAAAGCAAATGTAGCCTATGTTTCACCTGATGGGTTAAAATGTTGCTGTCGATCTGTGACTGTAGACATTAAAAAGTCCATAGGAAAGATGGTAGCTGACTAAACAAGTGCACACACGCATACACATACAGTGACATTTTATACCTTCTCCAGAACACTGTATATAGTATGGCCAAATGTTTGGATCATGGTGCTGATCCAGAATCCTTCCCTTATTATTTATTCCTAGTGCTATAAAAATAAAGTAATAAGAATAAAAAAATTAAGTAATAATTATAAAATAATGTATTTATGATGATTCAATTTGTACAATATTTAAACCGTAGAGATACAATAATTTTACTGCTGAAAAATCATCATTTTGTTATATTTGAAATATAAATCTAATATAATCTGTATTTTCCTTAAAATACAGTGTGTGTGTGTGCGTGTGTGTGTATGTGTGTTTTTGAATATCGTAATTATAATAAGAGCTACTAACCTCTGACACCCTTATCCAGTTAGCTAGTGGCTAATGACTACCACTACTTCTGTAGTTAATAAAAGGACAGGTAATGTTTTGTCGCCCTGTCACTCAGTGTATATACAACAATGCTCATTTGTTTCATTTCATCAGTTGCCACAAGAGAACTTAACCACGTGTACATAACAAACTAATACTCCTGTGGGCTATAGACTATAGTGTACTCTGTACACCCTACTTCCTGGTTTTTGTTGCATCAGTCGTCTCCCAGTTAATTTTTGTGTTTCTTCTACAGCTCCGCACTGCCCAGGTGGCAAAAAATGCACCAAGCTTGTTCCCGGCTCGTAACCAACGCACTCTGCCATCAAGGGTGACCATTGGTTAATGGTCATCATATGACTTATGTAAGCCAGATCCTTTCTGCGGAGTTGTAATTAATAGTTTAATGTTATTGTTGAGGGCCACAGGCAGGACTCTACACGCACATTAAAAAAAAAATGGCTCAAGAAAAGGGCACCCATCAGGAAAGGGGCAGATGCTCAAGCCCCTGCTGGCCCCCCTGCACGTGTCTGGTAGATAGTAGAGACAGTCTGCTGAAGTTCAAAAATGATTGACTGGCTTTGCATGTTTTTACATATTTGATAAAGATTTCATTTTATTTTCTTTTGCACTGTGTTATTAAAAATGTCTTAACTGTTTTCATTAGTGGTGAGATTGAACTTTCCTGATGAGAGCACCAAAGGGATCGAGTAAAACATGTGAAAGGTAAAAATCGATGTGGTGCAACATCAGGTCAAGGTCACGGCGTTCAGGGAGAATTGCACTCTCTGAGTGTTTTTGTTTGTTTTCCTAAATGAACCTTACAAAAGATGGTTCACAGCATCGGTCATAGACCAAAGAACACTAAAGGCAAAGAGAAGCAAAAACATGTCTGGCTTACTCCAATTAGACTGAGAAACTGTCATGTTTGGCCTAAAAGAGCATCACTGAGCTGAACCACAGAAGACAGACTCTTTGTTTTTTTCTCCCACGCTGTCCTAGAGATTATCTATGTGCGTGTGTTTTATGGTTGTAAAAAAAAACCCTGATTTGCATTTGAAATGAGACTTGCCCTGTGTGAATGACCTTGAAATCATTTCTGATCATAATTAATTTGTGTTTGAATGACAAAATCCTTACTATAATCTTCTAAGTTATTAATCAGGCAAATGCATTTATTCTTATTGTTTATCTGCAATTTCAGCAAAATTCACAAAAGTATTTTTGTAAGTTGGGTTTCATCACAAAAGTGGTGAGCCAGCCATTCTGTGAACGGAATTTTTAAACCTGTAAAGCATGAACAATAAAATAACTGCCAAAAGTTTCTATTTTTACTTTTATTTTTAAACTGGTGTATATATATAAAATCCTGACATTCATTTTAAAATAAATTAAATATTAAATCGCGTATATTAGTTTTCATTTGTATCATTTTTCTAAGATTCTGTGTTTTTGTACAATTTATTGTTTATTTTAAAAACATTGGGAATGTGGGAATCTGCTGCCATCTATTGGATTTTGTTGTGGGGAACAAGTAAAAGAATCCATGTCACTGAGTTGACTGAAGTCAGCCTATACCTTTGTTTTGGTTTGTTTTGGTTTTTTAAGTTTTAAAACATGCTCACATAAAACCCCAAAATCTGACATTTACAAAAAAAAAATTTATTTTGGAAAAAACAAAAAGCAAAACCTTGTAATGTACATAGAAAATTGAACTAAAAACTGAAACTGACAACCATATACATGAACCGTCTCAATTTATAAGTGTACATGTCACATCAATTACGGAAAAATAATTATACGAAAAAAGAACATTCACAATAATAATTAATAACCAATAATCATAATTGTTGTTATCTTAAACAATGCCCATCAATATCCTTTCTAACTGGATTTAATCTAATTGCTGATCTGCAAATTACTTAAAGAAGAAGAGTTATGATCAGAATGTGTTCAATAAACATGTCTAGAATATCAGTGCAATTCCACATTGAATCATTACAGTTGACCAACACGTCAAAAACTTCACATTTAAATCTGCTTCCATAATTTCCATAATGTGCTCATCAAACCATCTTGATCCAAAGAAAAAGAAAATCACAGTTTTGTTTTTATCTGATTGGCTTAATATCTGAGTCTAAATCTGAACTGGACATCTCTGACAGGTTGCATCGTTCCAAAGCCGTATCGACTGAGGTCAATTTCAGGTATCTTCACATCCGGATTCTTCAGCTCAAACTCAAAATAGACCAACATGAGGAAAACAAACTGTTTCAGCTCATTGGTGGCAAAGAAACGGCCAGGGCACATGGAGACCCCGGATCCCCAGGGCATGGTGTAATATTTTACCTTCTTCCCCGCTTTGTAAAAATCAGTTTTCTTGGTCCCGTCTGGATTCAGGAAGCGGTCATATTTGAATGAGTGCGGCTCAGGATGGATCTCTGGGTCATGGTGGACAGAACTGAAAGGAAAGATTGCAATTCTGTCACCCTTGCGAAGTAAATATTCACGCCCATCAGCCATCTTGAAGGTCATTTCCTTTATCACTGCCCTGGTGAGGAGGGGTGCAGCAGTGAGTCGGAGGGTCTCTTCGACAGCACTGTCCAGGATCGGTGTTTTCAACAGCATTTCACGGGTCAGGTTGACCATAGGACCACCAGGCCGGACCTCCTGTCCAGATTCTTTCAGAACTTTATCCACCTCTTCCTTCACTGCTTTCATGGCTTCTGGGTGTTTCATGAGGAAGAGGAGCAGCCAGAATGAAGAAGGCCCTGTGTTGCCCTGAGAGGCCCAAAGAAGCACAAACATGTATCTGTTTATCATTGACATATCGATACCCATCTCCTCTTTACCCTGCTGTATGTCCCACACCCAGCCACTGATATTGTCCTTGGTTTTCATTTTCAGGATTGACAGAACATCCCAGAAGTATGTCTTCAACCTCTCTGCAGCCAACTTTTCCATCGGTGGAAGGACCCCATACGCCAGTCTGGGGAAGAGCTGGTCATATTTACGAAACTCATGAAACAAAGCTTCTGATTCAGCTCTGTCTTTCTCTTTGGCTTTCTCCTCACTTTGTTCAGACTTGGGTGGCACATTGCCAAACAAGGCCAAATATCCAGCTCTGAAAACAACATTGTAGCTGTACCTGAACAGTCCATCTTCTTTCCAGGTCCTGTCCTCTGCAGCTGATCCAATGTTGTGCAACATCATGTTCTGTAAATTACTCATAAAAGACTGGGTCAGTTCTTGCAGACCTTCCCCCTTCAGATGCTTGTTGCTGGAATTGTGGAGAATACTGTGCTCCCCTTCAACAGTTTTGTATCCAAACACTCTGTACACCAGATGCAGAGCAAACTTTCGAAAGTCCAGTTTGTCCCGACTCTCCTTAACAAAGCCCCCAAATGAAAAAGGGTCCTGGACAAATGTAATATAAAACCCTCCCAGCTGTACTGTAAATATATCACCGTGCTTCTTCTCCATTCTCTCTAGGAACTTCAAGGTGTTCCTGCGAAACTCTAAGACATGACCCAACCAAGGAATGAGCCCTTTATCAAGGGGGGGTTCTCCTGGTCGCCGCTGTCTGAACACTCCGAGAAGGTACAGCCCTCCGACCAGACAAGCAAGGAAGCCAAGAAGGATCGGCAGCAGCAGCTCCATGACTGATTCAGTTAACCAGCACAGATTCATCTGAAGGAAAGTTTCAGGTCTGCTATAATGAGCAGACCTTTGCTCCTCCCCTCTGACAAGCCCAATGGGTTTCACATTTCCTGGAAGTGATCACTAAATAGTCCTGGAGAAAAAAGAAAAGGTGTCCTGAATACAAGCAACAGTTCACCTTATGTTCAATCAACAATTCACTTTTGGAAGAATAATTTTCATCTTAATTGTTTATAATTACCGTTATGCAATACGATAATATTCAAACATCGTTAAAATCAAGATTAAAAACCCGTGCATGGCCTATGAAGTCAGTGCCAAATTTCTCTGTAACTGAAACAGTTAATATCTGGCCTGAAGCAAAATTCCAATCTCACCCGTTTGTTCCCAGACAAAAGGTCTGACACATCGAGGCCAGCTGATTTTCATTACAGACTGAAATCTAACCCACCGAAAGAAAAGAAAAACTGCAGATTTCTCAAGGCAAGCAAAACATGCCAATACCCAGAAACTGTTTTGGCCAAAAGGGAAACTATTGAGCTGAAACATGTAGGAAGGACACGCTTTTACAGACTTTCCTGGAGATTATATATGTTCGAGTTTTATGGTTGCGATAACTAGAAAGCATTTGAAAGCTCGCATGCATTGTGTGACTGACCCTTAAAAATATTACCGATCATAAATAACTAGAGATTGTCTTTGAACGTTAAACTCTATTAATTTAATTGCACGCTGATCTACTGAACTCAGTGGGAATGTGGCGCCATCTACTGGATTTTTGTTTTAATGGCGAACAATAAAAAGAATCAGCATAATTGAGTGCTTGACTTTTTTTCAGGTTGCCATTTATTTTATTTTATTTTTTTAAAGGATAACTACGGAGCCCCGCAAGGGACATGGGAGAAAAAAAAATTAAGATGAACTTTTGCAAGATCTCGCAAAAGTTCCTTGCGGGGCTCCGTAGAAAACAGTACAGGTGTTAATCTAAACATTAACACAAGTGACAATGTGGCTTAGAAGCAGGGTATGCTGCTATATCAACGTTATAATGTAGCATATATGAACTGTATGTGAACTACATTAACACAGCTGTGCCCATTTCTGTGTCACACTGTTTAAACGAAATAAATTTTATTAAAATAGTCAAAAGAATAGAATATTATAGGGATGCTTAGCCTAATATGTGCTAATTTATGTGTACTTTGATAGTTCGTATATCACAAAGATATAAAAATGATATAAGTGAATGATATCAGTTTCCCAGAGGTGCAGATAGTTACAGGTTAAATCTCAGCCACCGTCCCCAAATGGCTGAGGATAGCCTTAACAACACAAAAACTTTAGGTCTGGCAGCCATCTGCTTTTTTAAGGTCAGTATAGAATCCTGATAGCTGTAAATTCCAATGGAAATATATAAATTCTTACATATGGTGAATTTTGCATGTAAATTTTAAATTCATTTATTAATTCTAGGGATGGCCATTGATAAAGCCCTTTTCAGAAGAAATTCCCAAAGCGCAAAACTCTCAAAATTTGCAAATTAATGCTGAGCTTTCCTTGCAGTTTTCCACTTGATTATTAGGAAATATCGATTTTCAGATGAGACACCCTGATGAATGTATATTTGGTGCTCTGATATGTGTGTAAAAAAGCACTCATGTGATATTGGTTGCAAAGGAGGAATAGTTGATATACTGGACACAGGACGTTAAATATGGAGCTGCCAAGCAGAAGGAAAAGAAACAGACCACAGAGAGATTCATGGATGTAGTGATAAAGGACATGCAGATGGTTGGTGTGACAGAAGAGGGTAAGATGAAGGCAGATGATCCACAGTGGCCACCCCCAAAGGGATCACTAAAAGAAAAAAAAGAAGAAGAGAAATCTAAAAGTAGTTGGAGGTTTGTACCTTTGGGATTTCAAATCCATAAATAGGTCTTCCTCTGCACTATCCCATGAACTTAGTTATGCCTAGCTTGCTTCATAATTCCCTGCTGGTCTTATGTTCTGGACTGTCTCATCTTTGCAGGGCCTGAAGCTTGGGTTTTGTCTGCTCTATGGATCAGATATGTAGCCTCCGTGCTACTCACCAGGCTACCCATTTCTAACCACTGGGAGGATTTCTTGATGTCACCCACTTCAGCTATTGAGTCTCACAGAGGTGGAGATATTCATTAGTTACAGGATCTGATAAGAAACCCTTAAGTTAAATTAAGCAAAGGGTCCCCTTGTGGTTGAGAACGGCCTTAGCGACACGAGAAATTTAATTCTGGCATTTGTCTCATTTATTAGAGCTAATATAAACAACTATGTCACCCACTTCCACTACGTGCCAGTGATATATCCCAGAGACTTGGTTTTCCACTATATTTTTTATTCCTTCCCATCATCATCTGTCATCCCTCTGATGAACTCCTTGTTTCATCCTCCACTGTGGATCCCACCCTTGCTAATCCTTACCCTGTCTCTTTTTTATTGCAACAATGTATAGTCTCAGGGTGCTGGACTAGAGCTGGGCGATATATCGAGTTTTTTTTTTATACGAGATATAAGATGTGACAATATCCTTTATATCGATATAGTCTATGTTACGTTATAATTATAGTTGTGGAGCCGCAAGTTTGCCTCTCTTTCGTCCACTTTTGTCTTTACGCAACGTTACTCGACCTCACCTCTCCTTCACTGAACACAGCAGGCAGCGACAAGATGGACACGGCAAATCTCCGTTAATGAGTTACTGCGCATCGCCCCGTGCGTGGGGCTGGACGGCGTCAACGTGTTAACGAGCTAACCACGCTAACGAGCTAACCATGCTAACGCCATGCACGGCCTGAAATCCTTTCATTTTCTCAAAAGTTGACTGCGTGCCTTTTGTATGAATTCTGGTTGTGCTTGATGACCGCGAACCGATTTTATGTGATACACAGCGCTCAGCAATCTGTCAAAAAATGTTTTAGTTCGACTTACGGAGCTGATGGATTGTCGGACCATTACGGCTACCGAGGAGCCTCGCGGAGTGATACGTACTGTGCTTCAACGTAATATTACCGTATTATGTGTGTATAAGGACCATAAATGACACCTGTTCAGAGACATGGTTACGAAGCGGATTTCAAACTCCAGGCTGTCAGTCACGCAGTAGAAGTTGGGAACAGAGCAGCTGTGAAATCTGTCTATGTTATTATGCTCAGCGTCTTTTAGTTTACATTTTGACTGCACAATTGTGAGCTCTTTGTTATGCACAAAACAACATAGTTTTCTTTTATTTATAGAGCATCATTATTTAATAAATGCTCATAATTTATTTTTGAGTAGTTTTTTTCATGTACATGATCTATGCTGTATGTTAATAAAAGTGCCTGTGTGACATCTGGGACACAGCTTTGACTAGGAACTCTCTTTTTGTTCTTACTTTATGGCTTTAAAAAAATATCGAGATATATATCTTATATCGCCATCCAGCTAAAAACTATCAAGATATGAATTTTGGGTCATATCGCCCAGCTCTATGCTGGACTTTGCATTATGTCTTCATATCTGTTTTATCGATGTGCTCCTGTGGCTGGTAGGCCGTATATGTAAGGCTGACTAAGCTCACATCATCCGTTTTACCTTCAGGAGATGTTTGTATCTAGCTGACGTCCTCAGTATCTCCATCGCGATTTTCACTGACTTGTGGTCTAGGTACTTGTAGCCTATCTACTGCAGGAAGGCCTTCTAACAATTACCAGAGTTACTATATCTTTAGGACATCCTGATATCCTTGCAGTAGATCCTGGTGAGGTCGATTTGTGATTTGATGTCTTGTTTCCTCCTTGTGTAAAGCTTGGTGTCTGCTTCTAAATCTGTATCTGTATCCAGTCTTTGCAATGAGCTGGATCACGGGGTTCAGGTCTGTGCTAAACAGCATCAGTGACTTGTCCTGGTCACTGATAAGAGTTATAGTATATTAGTATATTAGTCAGTACTTCTTAAAATACACCTTTTTTGAAATCATTAGAATCATGAGAATCTTATGGGTTGTATAGTACAAAGGACTTCAGAAGGTATTAGACTAAAGCTCTAAAAGGAAACGGGAATAAATATGAACCATGTTTATTTAATTGTGCTCTCAGAAGGTTGTCTGGAAGGCCGATTGCTGCTCTCCCACCTTTGTATCTCTACTTTAATCTCCAGTGTACACTCTGTTCTGGCATATAATCAGTGGTAACTGGACCATTATTGCATGAAGGAAATACCACAGGCTCATTAAGACTTGAAAGATTCGTTTGATGTTCATTCTCAAGAAAGCCGAACACAGTGCAGAAGCTTTTGGAGAGGCACGGCCAACTACTATTGTTAAGAAACAAACAATTTATTCCTCTGCTTCAGATAATTGGCTTGTTTGGAGTGTAATTTACAAAAAGTAAAGTGCAGTGAAATCTTTTACATCAGGAATACAGACAACTATTTTTTGATACAACAACAAACCAATCATAGTATATAAGTTGAGTTGATGATATTAAATTGATCATAATAAGTAATTTTCTAATCAAATACTGTGATTTATTCTGGCACAGTGAAGCCTCCACAGTTCTCGTTCTCAGTGTATTGTTATTAGATGGAGAGGTTTGGTTCACAGAGTTCTTTTTCTTTCCTTTTTTTTGTTCCAGCAGCATCATGGAACAGCACGTTGCAAGCGTTGCACGTGACGTGAGGCCACAGTTACGTCATCCCCGAGATGAACACGAGAAGCAAGAAGATTCCCTTACACCTACTTCCGCGATCGGTTAAATAGAGATTAGTTCACAGTTCTCTCGCTTCGTTAAAACTGCAACCCGATAACCCAAAATGTCACCTGACATTACATTACAAAAAACAGGCAGAGAGCTATTTTGCATCATGTGCCCCCATTTTTACTTTTTTCAAAGTGCGTTTTACCACACTCACGCTGCATTTAGGACACCTCGGAAACAAAACGTTTCCTTAAAGCAAATCAGTGAATTAGTGTCAGGCGTGGCTCTTTTGTAGCCCCACCTCCGCAACTCTACAACCCTCCGGCACATGACCAGGAGAACAAATCGAGTGGGAGGGGTCATCATGATGCACAGATGTCTATCATTGGCTATTGAATTTACTACTCTGTCATGTTTATACATATCTCTCTTTCTCTCTCTTTTTTAAACTTTTAGTTCTTGCCATTCTGTTAGCCGAGCCACCAGAGTCCAGCAGCTGTCCTTGTCTTCATACAGCCATGGAGCCTCTTATTCAGAATTCATTTAAGCATTTTCTTCTTATTCTCATCAAGATTTTTGATCTTTTACATTACTAAAAAACAAAAAACAAAAAAACAACAATGAATTAATAATTATTTTTTTATAGTGATAAAGGATGGCATGGTGGTTCACAGCAGGTTCAGTTCTGTGTGGTGCTTACATGTTCTTCCAGTATCAGTGTGAGTTGCTCTCTGAGTATTCTGGCTAAAATCACCTCTGGCTTAACTGGTGATCTGTCCACTGTCTGAGTTTGCTCATGCTCCTCAGTACTGTCATGTGCTGTCACTTTTTATAGCTACTTATTACACCCTATGACTGGGTATGAAAAAGCTTCTTTTTCCTGATATTGCCAAATAACTGTTAGAACAGCTTTCCAGTCTGAGTGTACTCTGTAGTTTATTTAAACTGATATAGTTGTTATTGTTTTGCAGCCGACCACCTCTTTCCTTACCCTACTTATTTTTGTTTTCCTATTGACTTATTGTTTCGGTTTAAACTGTAACATACTTACCCTGTAGTTCAGTGTAGTTAGCATTGTGCAAAAAGAAACTTTATGTACAAAAGTGTGCAAGTGTATGAGATTGTTCAAATAAGTTCTTGAAATTCTTTAGCACTTCTTTTGGCTTATAATAAAATATCTCCAGGATTAAATGGCCTGGCCCACTTATGTCCCCCACCATGTAAAATGAGTTTGACATCCCTGACTTACAGTAATGACAGTACAGTAAACTGAAACAAAACCAAAGCACATTAACACGTACAGGGAGTGCTCCAGCATATCCTTTGTATACACACAGTACTCTAGGTCACACTGGGTCGTGTTCCAGAACATGTTGTGAAAATGTTAACAGGACCTCATCCACTTTCTCCGCCTTCTGGAGCTTGTAGGTCCAAGGCTTTCGAAGACGTTGCCTGTATTTACTACATTATCTTGGAACGTGAACACAGCACAGCGGTTGCTGACGTCAGGCATGCGTACGAGGGAACTGTTATGTAGCACGCAGAAGTGTATCACGTAGACACCGGCTTATTACTTCCTCCATAACTACAGGCAGCTGCTCGGAGGAGACGTAGAACTCCGCGGATAATTCTTTCACTGGTGCTTCCAGCTAACGACACCTTAAAGCAGGTAAGAGGGAGCCCTCTTCAGTTCGGTGGAAGTGTCTTTACGTGCTTTTTAAAGTGTAGCTCATCTTAACTCTCGAGTTGTTGATTTTCCACATTTTTCTCCCGCACCACACGGAAAGGCCTCGCAGCTGAATACAAATTCTTCCCTTTCAAAATATATAATATTTAAATATAATACTACTTAAAAGTGTCGCGTTGTTGTGATGTGCATATCAGGTACAGTTGTTTAATGTTAGGTCTGTGAAAGATAGGTCTAGTCCGTGCCCTTCATCTGTCACCTCTGAAATTTTCATGCCCAATAAATAGTGACTCTCGGACGTGGGAACGACTTTTAAAGTCTGATTTTCGAGAATTTTTGTGAGGCACAGCGTGATGCTTACTGACATGTTTCTCTATGCGTTTTATTGGTTTCTATCAGCACTGAATTAGCTTGCATGCTGTACTGCTACACGGCCAACAAACGTTTGAACTCAGTCGACCTCGTTCTTGTTTCAGGCAAGATGTCTTCTTATGAGGAGAATGAGTCCAAGTTCTGGCGAAAGGCAAAGGAGAATCCATTTGTCCCAGTCGGTGAGTACATATTATGACGAGGGCAAATAAAATATGTGCTCACAAAGACAAAAGTTTAAGTTTTGGGGTTTATTGAGTGAGTTTTCAGGGGATTTGGGGGATATGTTTTAGTGACTTTTGCTTTTTGCAGGGATGGCTGGATTTGTTGCGATTGTTGGCTACAGGCTGATGAAAATGAAAAGTCGTGGAGATACAAAAATGTCGGTGCACCTGATTCACATGCGTGTAGCTGCCCAAGGCTTTGTGGTGGGAGCAATGACTGTTGGTGGGTCATCTTTCAGTTCTTACTGCCAAACTGCAACCACTCCTTTCTTTTTGATTTGTGGTTTGAACCTGAAATGATAATACTATAAACACGGGTCATTTCACATGCTTTTTTTGTTTTTGTTTTTCAGGTGTTCTGTTCTCCATGTACAGAGAGTACTTTGCAAAGCCCATTGAACAAGAACAGAAAGCAACCCAACCCAAGTGAACATGGCCTCTTGGACTCATATTTTATGTCCCTTAGTATTGCCTCATATTAAGGTGTGCAGAAGATTTGTTTCATAGATGTCCTGACTTTTATATGCACATGTCTGCTGTAAATAGCTGAAACTATCTGATGACACTGTGCATAGTAGGAGTTGTATTGATCCCATCAGATTTTTCTTGGGGTTATTATCCCTGATAGTTTGGGGGCATTACTGAAAGTTCACCTGCTCTTGCTGTGAGTGAAATACCTACAAAATATCAAAAAGAAAATGTATAAAATTTGCTGAACGTGTGTGTTACTAAGTTGGGCCTGGATTAAAAATTAACCACCAAATGCTACCGGCCTGACATATTTATTTTTGTCTCGTATCAGCTAACCATCCCTGTTCATTTCCTATACTAATACTGGGATGTTTGCCAGATTAAAACTGATTGCACCTGAGCTCATATATTGCTAAATGAGCATCCCAGTGCATTTCGAGTATTTAAAGCCTTTCACAGCACTTGGCTGTCAGATGGAGCAGAGCCCTAAAGTAATAATAATGATCATGATAAAATAACTGATACTGGTGGTGTTGAGCTATATTATCCTATAGAAAAAATCTATATGGCCATTATGTTGAAACTGTATGGAGAAAAAGGCTTTAATTCTGTAGCTTTTATGCAGTTTCATTGTAATGGTGAAGTTCTGTTATTTATTTTTTCACTTCAATTTAGCACTGGCTTCCATGGAACGTCTATACACTGTGTAGCAGCCTTGTGTTTAAATAGTTGCCTTGTGAAGTTATTCTCTAAGCTAAGTTGTACACAAATACAGGATGTCATTTTATTTTTTAAGTGTTAAAGAAAAAAGGTCTTTTGTGTATGGATTTTGGAACCGCAATGTGTTTTGACTGTTAAATGTTGTCTTTGTGCCATTATATTGTTATTGAACACCCATCTTCTGGGCTGTATAGTACACCTACAGCAGCTAAAACATTTAGTTAACAGGAAAGGCTCAAAACATTGTAAACTAATGAACTCAACAGCATGAAAGGACAGACTCTACAGTGATCCTAAAGTTCTCCCCAAGTTTGAACCACGATATAACATTGCAGCTTTTTGTTGCTAGGGTCTTTTTTTAAAAGCTTCTCACTAATGACACAGTTTCTAACAGGTAATCTTCTAACCCTTTCCAATTCTACCAAATAAAGCGTCTGTGCTTTGCTCAGTCGTATGCTGTTTCTATTCACTTTCTTATCAGGGAATGGCTAGCATCATTTTAAGGTGGCAAAATGCTTTGTCACTGTGACTTTGGAAAGTATGTAAACAGGCATTTCCTTGATATTCTACGTGACATGTGCCATGTATCATGTTACATCTTGTACCGAAAAGAGCACACCTATCAATAGCATGCGTAAACATGCACAGATCCTGCTGTTATCTTCATTTAGTTATCTTGCACACAATTATGCAAAAACAGCATCAGTAAGAAAGGTGGTAGAGTAGAGTGGTAACCTCAAACAGACTCCATATCTGAATGTATGTGAAGTGACACATAGTCAGGGTCCCGTGGCACGGGTGACTGCATAAGGTCCAGGGGCCCAAATCAGCCTAGCTCCAGTCTCGACAAAGTTATCCAGTGGGATACTAGAAAATGCCAAGGAGTGCATATATTTTGAACTACCTAAGTTTTAATGCTTTGTTATTGTTATAGATCCACACCACCTAGTGTGATCCATAATATACCAAAGTACAATAACATTTTTTGTGAGTTCATAAAAAGTTTATATGATAAATTTATAGTTACAACAAGGTCTGAGCAATAATTTACCAGAACCTTATCTGTAACATTACATGTATATAATGTAGTTTACTCGTCAAGCCCACTTCACATCAAAGTGGTCTGTATGCAGCCCACAATGTAAAATGAGTTTGACGTCCCTGCCATTTGGGAATCCCTGCCAAATGATCTCTACTAAAAACATGGACTGGATGTAAATACTGGAAATCTTCCAAATGGAAAAAACTAAATAAACGTGTTCTTGTGTGTTACCTGTTTCATATTGCAGAATCACATCACATTTACCTCTAACAGTTCAACAAAAACTGCTTTGTATAGCAGCACGGTTCATATATTCACGCAGGATGTTGCCTAATGATGGCCTAAAGCAGTAGTGCACAGAGGCCCACTGGTGTTTGAGGAAAGTCAACATGGGGGAGTGGGTGGGTTTGTCCAAGCTACAGGTCTACATTATAATTATCAATTGACAAAATCAGTTCTTTGTATGCAACAATTTCCCCCAAAAAACTCTAAACTACCACTAATACCAAAAGTAACCCAGGGGGTGTTATGAAATGACAGCAGTAACCTCCAGCACACCTCCAGTGTGGGGTTGATAGAAAAAAGTCAGAATTCTGACTTTTTTCTCAGAATTCTGACTTTAATCTCAGAATTCTGATTTTTTTTATCAGAATTCTGGAAAAGAAGAAAAAAAAATGTGCCCACTTTTTTTCCCCCAGTTGCCCTAATCCTCTTCCGTAAGTACCACACTGTCATACCATGATCGGATATGGGTCGCATAGGGTCAAAAAAGTTGGATTTGATGCGCTTTCGCCTGCAGTGTGAACATAGCCTTAGGCTAACTAACTAACTAAATTAAAATTTCCAGTTAAATTTTTTGTAGTGGTGAACAATGTACAATCCACCGGAGGGAGCTGCAGTACAAGTAGCCTCCTTATTTCCCACTACACTGGGAAATAAAAACAAAAGAGCAAAAGAAGAACAAAAACAATGGAAGTTTCGCAAAACCTAGGCTATACTGAACGAATACCTGCACAGTGCCCAATAAGTTTAAGAAGCACTGCAGATGCAGAAGATGCTTTTATCTGTCAATGCAGTTAAAACATTTGTGCCATAGAAAGTCAGACTTTGAATTAACCTCCTAGGACCTGGCGTCCACATATGTGGACATCACATTTTGGGTTATTTAGACCAAAATACTCAATTTTGCTCTACAAGGGCCTGATATCCACTTACGAGGACATTATACTGCTACTGTTCTATCAAAATTTTAAACGAATATCCTCATATGTGGCTCTTATTTTCCTTAAAAACAAAAATAAGGTAAAAAAAAAAAAAATCTGGTAATTCTTTGTTTTTACATTCATTGGGCCCCAATATGCCCAAATATCAAAGAGAAATTAAAAATGCATGTTGTGGAAGAGTTCGGGTCTTAGGAGGTTAAAGGTCACATATCCGGGGCACCATTAAGCCTTTGCGCTACCAGGCTCGCCATTGGTCAGTAAAAAAGCGTCCCCTGGTCTCTATGACTACATTTCTGTTCCCGCGAGATGTTGTTTTAAGGTGAGCAGAGTCCCCGGACGGCAGTTGCTATGGATACAGGAGTTGTCTTCACCTGTGGTGAAGTCTAAAACCAATTTGTTTACACGGACCCGACTAATTAACAGGTGAGATATTTTCTCTTCAACTTAATCTCTCTTAAATGGAACTTTTCGCTTAGGCTCAGAGAATAGTCTTTACGGTACATACGTACGGTTTACGTACTGTAAACGTCGAAGGCATTCTCTCTGGATTCATGGTTTGTTTATCAATGAAAACGTCTTGCCTGACTTAGCTTCTCTGTGAAACAATAACGAAGGCACGGATCATTCTAAAGAACTTTGCTTTTACCTGTGTCACATAAGAAGCACAACACGACATAATAGTTTAAGCCTCAGCATTGATTCGATTATAATATCAACCTTTAACTTTCCAAAGCCATAAATCAGAGATCATGGAGTCTGATGATCAGCTGAACGAACTGCGGCTTCAGTTTCAAGCACTGCAAAATCAGCAGGAAAAAAGGAAACAGGAGAGGAAAAAGGAGAAACAGCCAGACAAGCTCAATGACAGTGGCGGTCAGGATGATTTGGATCTGTCTAACCAAGGTGTTCAGGCAAACTGTGATGCTCCCCAAAACAGGTGAGACTTAAACTGTGGAATTAAATGTTTTTCAAGGTATTTTCCATAAATGTTGCTACATAAACCGTTACGAAGGAATATATATTCCGGACTGGAAATCTTGTCACCTGCATGCAGTCCTGTGAAAAACTAATTGGCTTGCAGCAATAACTTGAAGTAATCGTTTTCTGTATGATGAGTTTTGGCTCACTCTTCCATACAACAGTGCTTTTGTTCTTTGAGTTTTGCAGGGTAGGTCCCATGGCCTGATAAGTCAGGCTGAGGTCTGGACTTTGACTTGATGATTGCAACACATTCTTTTGTTGTTGTTCAGTCAGATTTGCTGCTGTGGTTGAGATCATTGTCCTGTCATTGCATGACCAAATTTCAACCAAGTTTTAGTTTTCAGACAGATGTCCTCACATTTGATTCTAGAATACTTTGGTACTGTATACAGAGAAGCTGATAGTTACTCAGTGACTGCAAAGTGCCCAGGTCCTGTGGCTGCAAAACAAGTCCAAATCACCACCCCTTCACCACAATGTCTGACAGTTGGTATGAGGCGTTTTTGTGCTGATATGCTGTGTTTGGTTTTCACCAAACATGTTGCTGTGCATTATGGTCAAACACATCCACTTTGGTGGACATTGTTCCAGAAGTTTTGTGGTTTGTTGAGATTCAACTTTGCAATGCCATGCCATGTTCTTTTTAGAGAGAAAAGGCTTTCTCTTGGCCTTTCCAAACAAGCCATACTTGTTCAGTCTTTTTCTAATTGTATTGTCATGAACTTCAACATTTAACATGCCAAGTGAGGCCTGTAGATTCTGAGTGTTGCTAAGTCTGTCCTTGGGGTGAATTTGCTGGGACACCCACTTTTTGGAAGATTGTGGCACCTGAATGGTGCTGCCAAAAATTCTGCTTTTCATGGCACTCACACTTTCTGATGATCAGTTAATCACACATGGCTTTCACTAACCCATTTAAAGGTAACCACTAAGGGTGGACTGAATTTTTCACAGGACTGCATAGAATCCCATGAAAACTTTCATTTTCACATGGTTGTAAATAACCATTCTGTCATGTTACATTCATACTCGTTCATTTTGTCTTCCATAGGCTGTTGCACATTCAGAATAAGGCCCTCCTTGACCAATTGAGAGAGCTAAAGGATGAAAATGGTCGGCTCTTCAAACTTCTGAGCGAGAAGGATTTTGAAATTAAGCACCTGAAGAGGAAAAGAGAAGAAGAAAGACTGGCTTTAGCAGGTATAATGTAAATTGTTTTACTCTTTTCTTTTTTTTTTTTGCATTGAGATGTTACAGACATGTGACAGCTTCTTCCTGCTTCATCCACTCATCTGTTTAGGTACTTCAGGCTTGGCAGGAGCTGTAGCTGCCACCAAGATTGTTGAGCTATCCAAGAAGAATAGAGAATTAACTGCTGAAATTGAGCAAGAGAAGATTAAATGTAAGCAAAATGGCAACAGAATCAAAGAGCTTGAAAGAGAGGTAAAGTTTTGCTTTATTTGTATCATTTGAAATAATTTGATGCATGAAAATTTGTCCTTCTCAGAAAAACTGTTGTGACTTTCTGTAGCTGCAGGCCATGCTGGTACACGGTGTACCTGGGCAAAAAGTCGATTCAAAGTCACCAGTTAAGATCTCATCTGAAGAATGTGAGGTAAGGAATAATAACAAAAAGAACATTTTGCTGTAGGGTCCTAACTAAAATAATGGCATCACTGAAAGGATCATTTATAACTTGTTTCCAAAAGCAGGAAAGTGCACTGGTTAAATCTCTGCAGGAAAAATTAGCAACTACCCAACTGAAGGTGACCGAGTACCGCAACCAGGTGCAGTCTGCCAAGCAGGAGTTGAAAATGGCACACAAGGTAGGAGACTAACTTCATTTTCTGTCTTATATGCAATCACTCAAGAAGAATATTTTATATCTGAATGATTTTTCACAAGTGACTTATAGATTCTAAAATATGAACTACTTCAGGTTCTGATTAGTGAGATTGGAGAGGAGGTCAACCTTCAGCAATTACTAAGCTGCCCTGGGAGCTTTAGAGGTCGAGCACAGCAGATACTGGCTCTGCAGACAAGGGTAGGTTCAAAATTGAAGTTTAACTTGATTTTACATAAATGTATTTTAAAGTTAGAACATTATAACCAATAAAGTGCTTTTCAAAATAGTGAGTTCTCAGGAAAGCATAAAAAAAAAACCCTGAATAACTGAACTGATGATGAACAAAACTTGAATAACAGGTACGGGAGCTTGAGCAGCAGCTGAACAAGTCAACACAACAAAGGCAGTCAAGTGTTCTGAGTGGAGAGGAAGAGTTTCTGGGCATGGGTGTTCTTCAGAAAACTCCTCCGCAGGAAAGAAATGTCAACTACATCCGCACTATAGAGAAAGAGAAGAGGGAAGCCCTTGAGGTATGTATAGCCACAACCACAGAGGCCTGCAGACCAACCATCAGTTGCTTGGCGAAAGTGTGTTTTTTACCAATGCCAACCACTTATTAAATGAAAATTTGAATTTCAGAGGTGTATCAAAAGTTCTTATTTCAAACTGACTATGAGAAATGGGTCCATGCATTCATATCAAGCAGGTTAAACTACTGTATTGCTGTAAGAGAGTCCTTACACATATGCTGCAAGTTCAACATTTTATTAGCACTCCAGGACCGAAGTCACAACAGTGGCTCCAAGTTCAATGCAGAATTACATTTAAAATCCTTCTATTAGTTCATAAAGCTCTCAATGGCTTGGCACCCCCAGTACATCTCTGACTTGCGCAGCCTCTTTAACCCAATTAGACCTCTCAGGTCAGCAGGTGCAGATCTTTTGGCTATTCCCAAAATTAGATTTAAGTGTGCTCAGGTGCTTTAGTTACTGTGGTCCTGTTGTTTGGAACAAGCATCCCACTGACTTGAGGTCAATTACAACTGTGTCTACATGCAAAAACAGACTCAAACCATGTTATCCTCACAGGCTTACAGTTAATAATTGTGTGTGTTGACTTGTATTTTATGTCTCTGTGTTTTTAATCACCTTGAGCCAGTGCAAACCTACATAAGTTTTTCCGATTTCATTTCTTATGTTAAGAACACAGACTTTACATGTAATCAAAAAAAGAAACTGCCATTTAGTGGCTGCTGGAGGACACGTGCATGTTGGATTGCAAGAGGGTTGTTGACTGGTCTCTCTGTCTGTTTAACTGGGACTTAGGCAATGATTTTAAATGAACAGAGACATTAAATTGTTAATGCGCTAAGGCCGTTCTCTCCTTCCACAACTGTGCAGAGGCTCTCAGTGGATTATGAGGCACTGTTGAAAGAACACAAAGATGTGAAGCAAAAGCTGGAAGCCTCTAAAGCCAGGAGCAAAACTCTATCTGCTGAAGTCAAAACTCTGAAGCATCAAATATCAACCCTGATGGAGAAGGGGAAACACGATGATGAGTTCGTGGCTGCTTTGATGGTAAGAAATTAGACTCAAGACAAATATCTGGTTCGATTCGTATAGATTCTATCTTTTAATATATGTTAATATATTAATAAGAAAGTAGGCATTGTAAGACTTTAAATAAGGTATCTCATGCATGTGTTGTTAAATACCATGGCAGTTAGTACCAATGCAAAGCAGAGGATATCCTGTGTTGTGTCCATGCTTTACTACTACTGTTCCTATTAAGTTAGCATATCTTTTCTACCTCTGGCAGAAGCAGCAGGCCCAGATGCAAACGGTATTAAAACGACTCAGCCAAAAACAAAACGTACAGAGCAAGGTGATGCAGCAGAGTGTAGGACAACAGCTGAGCAACATACCTTCAGAGCACAGTGCTATCGTCCAGAGATTTAAGGAGATACTTGCTGAGAAAGATGCCATTATCAAAAAACTACAGAAAAGCCAGCAATTCTCTGATAAGGTAATCAAGAAATAATTACCAGGGTTTTTTGTTTTTTGGGGTGTTTTTTTTTGTGCATTCTCCGAGATTCAACATGAGAAGTCTGACCAGCAATTAAACGTGTGTTTATAGGTGTTGAAGAACGATGATGTGCACAGACAGCCCAGCATCAGGATAACAAACTGTACTTCTCCTGTTTCCCCAGAAGAGGGAGACATTACCAATAGAATTCCATCTTCAGGGTACGTGTGCTGGCTTAATATCTGATAATCATTAAAATATGCTTATTGTTAGTTTAGCTTAGTGGGTCCCAATCTGTGGGATATGGATCCATTGCACGTGGTGAGAAATTAAATATTTAAGCAAAAAATTACTTAAGTAAAATTAAGCTGGGAACCTTTTTTTTTGAGGTTTGATAAAGAATTATGACGTGTTGAGTAAGAACTGTTTTAGCTTCATACAACTTTGAGAAACCCTGATTTACCTCTTCAGGACAGATAATTATTGTTCATCTCATCTTCTGTTTTGCACTTGAAACCAGCCTCTGAGGCTGCATTTCTTTGCCCTGTACCTGTGACATGTGCAATGACAATAAAGTTGAATTCTATTCTATTCTATTCTAAGTGTCACACATAGCACTGATATCTCTCGTCTTGTCTAGAAACATAAGACTAAATAATTACCTAAGGTTAACGTTGGGGTGCACTGTTATCAGCGTATTGATGACTGTGATGTTAAACACTTCCGTATTCCTCTGGGATTTCTGTTTACCGCCTTCAAATGTTTTGTTTTTCAGTTCAATTTCTAAATTTGGTCACAAACTGGTGCTGCCAGCTGTGGGAAGTGGCATAGAATTCACGTAAGTTTAATGTGTATCATGTCTGCTTTGTACTGACATGGGCATCACTATGAAATTAGTAAACAAAATGCCTGACTGTGACATGAGCACAGTGATAACCGAAGTCCTCTTTGTGGAGAAGGACTAACCAGCTTGAGAGGTCTGTAGAATAGACTGCAGATGTTCTTTTGTAGTTGTTTTTTTTTTTTCCAATCTGTCGCTCACAGTGTAATTCTGTCAGTGGGACAGGATTTTGAAATGCACATCTTTGTGTGAAAGTATAGATCGAAAAATACCACTTCACCTGAAGGCTTTGATTGATTCCTCCAAAATACCCAAACCAAAAAAATAGATAAAAACGTCAAGCAAGCAGCACAGGTCACGAAATGTCTCCAAAAGCGAGATCGTTTTCATTTTCTTACAGAGGATCCAGATTGCTGTAGCTAACAGCTATCCAGCTTGATCTGGAACGGCATCTTTATGCCACCGCTGCTGGCTCTCTTACTCGTCAAAGATGGTGATGAAGGAGTGCTTTATTGGTGAAAAAAGGCCACTTGAGTCGATACCCATGCGCTGGTTGTTGTTTTTTTTTTTTTTTGCCAAATGAAGTGGTCGGATGATTCACGCAAATGTTCTTTCTTCACATTTCAAGTTTGCACTTTTGCGTACTGCACAAAACTAAAGTAGCCACTTTTATTTTCTTGTCAGTGTAAAAATTAAATGCTATAATGCTGCACAACTAAAATGTTAAATCAGTTTGTATATTTCCATCCCAAGATTACAAACACAGGGAGGCTATTTCTGCTGGTGTTTGTTCATTTTATTTATGCAGTGCACACCACAGTAATGACTGTGGTGTGCACTAATGAGAGTGTGGTGGTTTATTTTACAGTTTTCAATTTAACGTCGGAAATTTAATGGTGCAAAAATGAAACTTTTATATAAAATTACGCATATTTATCAAGCTAATAGCTTGTCTGAGTAAGTATAATCTATATTTGTCACTCCAAAGCTGTGTCTATTAAGAAGAATTCCATTGCATTAACTCTAATGCAATCCAACATTTGTCTGAATCTTCTAGAGAGAAAGTGATGAGCCACACATGTTTGGAGGCACAAGTACCAAGAGGAGCACCACACGCCAGTGATCCTGGAGGAGTTTGAGAGGACAAAATTAGATTAAAGTAAGCACTGTGCATGCAGCATGGCTAGGACTGATATGCCAAGGCTCACTGACAGCATGATGTGACAATATCAAGATTTTCTTCTTCTCTTTTTTTTTTTTCAATTTCCCCCTTATCTTTCTTGCTCGTGGCTATCACAGCTCTGTCGGCAGGAGCAGAGTCCCTGAGCACCATGGAGTCTCTGAGCAACAGGAACTGTCCACAGACAAACCTGAACAGACTGTCCAGCAGTCCAGCTGGCATTTGTAAACACTTTATTTCTAACTTTGACAACACTGCCTTAAACTGGTTCTGGTTCAAGAGTTTTCTTTCTCCAACCATAAGATTTAACCAGATGACAGAAATAATGATGTGCGGCAGTAGACACGCTACAGACAGCAGTGCTCGTTCTGCCCGTCACATCGGGGTTGAGCGGAGATGTTCATGTTGTTCTTGTATGTTGTCTCTTGGCTGGTCATTCAGCTGGAGGAAACGCGGGCGCTGAGGGCATCCCTAAAGAGCACTCTCCACCATGACCTGCAGCTTTCAGTGACGTGATGAGACAAGTCAGGCATGTTTTCCTGGAGGCTCTGTGACAGCACAGACAAGACACTAACCAGGGGAACTGGCTGGTCCCTGCTCAGCCTCACTTCCAGCTGAGCCCTACCTTCTCCTGTCACATGTGACAAACAGCAGCCTGCAGGAGAAAGAAAAAAAAAAAACTCTCCTCTTCAGCCACACAAACATTATATGCATCTCTGACTTTCTCTCTATTTGAGCCCCGAAAGACAGTTTGTGACGTAAGGTCGGGTGACCTCGGTTTAACGACTTAAGTACCTTGAGTAGAATAGCTTTCAACTTAACCCTGATGGCATCAGACAAGTGTCCCGAGTGATTGCAGGAGCGGTCGGCACTGATAAGACGTCTCCCCGTGGTTTCACATCTCGTCTGCTCGCTGTTTTATAAATGTCACTGTCACATTTTATTAAATATATGTTTGTCTTTCCTCGGCTGGTAACCTTAAATGCATTACAGGTATCGAGACCAATGCTGTCTGTTTTCAAAGCAAATATTTTCTGTAAACCAAAGAAACATCCAAATTAATCAGTGAAAAGGAACCGAACCCTCACCAAATATTTTCGATACATTGTTTACCTTCATGGCGATGACTTTGGTTGATTTTTTTTCTTTCTTTTTTTTAAGGTTTTTTTTGGCTCCATACAGTTGTAAATAAATGTGCGACAGGCCAGGCTAAATAGTAATCACCGCAGTTAAGTTCCCAAAACGTTTCAATATTCCTATTAAATATTAACGCTAATCATTTCTGACTTGAAACCAGTTTTGTGGGAATAGCGGTTGAAAATAACTGCAAACTCAAGCTGCACAAACTCCCACTGTAGTCCTCTATACATTCCCCAGAGCAGGTCACACATGTACAGTATATGGCTCTTAATCCAAAGGTTGTCTGGATATGCCCAGTGGGAGTGGCCCTTACATTCATACTAACATCCGAGTTATTTTCTTCCGATGTAGCCAAAAGGGTTTCAGCAGAACATCCCCCCCTTTCCTCCCTCTCCACATCACGCTTAATTTAAAACCATGGCTGAGTTAGTGTGCTGCTTCAAATACCGCACTATGTCTTCCAGGACCCTGTGGGAGATTGGCAGGTCCCCATTGGACTGAGCGAGAAAGTGCCACAAGACAAAAATATCAGAGTTTGGACATGATGAAGAAAGCCTTTATGCTCAGAGTAACAAAAAACAGCTTGTGTTTGAATACCTCCTGGATGGAAGGTGAGGCGCTCTTTAATGCAACAGAGTGAGACGTGTCACCGTAAGAGCAAGATGAGAGACGAGCAGATGAAGATTGCCAGATACGTATCAAGTGAGGAAATGTGCGTCAGAAAGGGTGTTGATGGAGCAAATGCTTGTCACGGTCCCTAACTGCGTCTGATTGCCAGGAAAGCGTTCAACTTCATATGGGTTTTTTTTGGGGGGGGGGGTCATTTTCGAACTTTGCCACAAAACTGTACTTTATATGAAGCCAGCGTTTGAGCATTTTGTCAAACCTGTAATCGTATTTAATTTTAACGCAGTGCATGACTGCAAGAGGGACATCATTTCCATCCTTTTTCTGTGAGCTTTTCTTTTTCAGACATGTTATACTGAAGTTTCAGTTGACCTAATATCAGGGATTAATGTGACTACTCATGTTGACTTCAGTTATTTAAGAGTGTCATCACTTTCAAATAAATTACACCTCGCCAGACAATTTTATTATTGTTTTATGTAGCTGTATTACGCAGAAAGGTGTAGATTTATTCCAAAATGCCCAATAACCCACCAAACCAAACACAAACTTATGTAAACACAGCATACGTAAACAGCCTCACCTATTTGTCATTCCAAGTTTGAATGACTCCTTTCTCCATCCTTCTCCTCAGAGGTATTCCCTCGTTCTGGACCAATGCTTCCTGCAGACCATTGACTGCATCCAGAAACTAAAGTAAATAGTGCAGCTGTGAACGCAGAGGTTAAAGTTAGCCATCAGTATATGAGGGATCTGTGAACTTTGCTCAGGCCAGAAAACGGTTTGGACCTCTATGCATCCATTCATCTCCCAGTCCCTCTCATTTACATGTAATGGAAAGAAAATAAACAGCAGGGTCCTAATGTGCTCATTTACAGTAAGTAGAATTAAAGTAATGAGTTTTTATCTTTTCCAGGTGGCGGTGAGGGAAAGGGTAAAGATCAAACAACAACACTGAAACTGATTTTAAAAATCAGGTGCGGAGGTGTTCACTACAGCCTTCTGAGGCTCGTGAGCAGATCACCTGAGCATGATACTCATTTGTGCCTCTTGCACCCATATTTCAAACTTTTTGAGTCTTTTTTTGTTCATTTTCAAACTCCTTCCTTTGCTTCCTTTATGTACAGTGCAGTGAGTCAATACTGCGTGAGCCCTGTAGTAATTTCAGTTTACTCAAATATGTTTAAATACAAGTAGCATCACTAGATGGCAGTGTGGTCAGTCAAGTACAGTGCTTGATGGCGACTCCTATGTTTTGATCTGAAGCCAAAAATGAAATTAAATGGATCCTGCAGGATTGATGTGACACTAACAGCAAATATGTGCATTATCAGTTCATACAGCAGAGTTTAATTGCCGTTATTGTGACACAGTTGTCATATAATCATTGATTTTTCCAGCTTTTGGAGTTGATAAAAAGGATGAACACAGTTATAATACAGAATTATTAATACTGGGGACTAAACCAGCTGTGATGTTTTGGTTGAGATACTTGAGAGGACAACACACTGATTCTGGATCAGAGGGACTGCTTACAAAAATGCTGTCTTATGACAAACTGTAGCTCCTCACACTCTGTGCTCTAAGTGCTCTGTCATTGAAGGCTGTGTTCCCCCCCTCCCCAGTCGCTTTAGTAACCCAGTGTCGTTCTCGACTCATGGCTCTTCCGCATCTAATCCTCCCGGCAATTTTCTCACTCTAAATTGAATTGCTCACCATGTTGTATCAAAATTGGAAATAATCAATTTCTTCTGGAACCACTCCACCTTATATCTGATGATGGTCACGGGAAATAAAAAAGGATAAAAAAGCTTCTTTGTTTTTATTCAGTATTATTTGCCCAACTGCTTTTGAACACGCTTGTAAAACTATTGTTGTCAGTGAAGAAAGAGATGCAGTGTATGTATTTTTTATGAAGAAACCAAAATGCTAATGCCATCATGTTCATGATAACTGGGCAGCAGTGGCCGTTTGTTTCTGTCCATTTGTTTCGTCATATGTATGCATCACCACTGGTGCAGATATCCTTTATGTTCCTGCAAGCAGACTTTCTGCCTGACTGCAGCCGCGTGGCAGGAGGTCCTTTAACAAGCAAAAATTGTTTAATAAGTCCCTTAACGCATGCTTCCATGTTAGGGTTGACATTTTGCTCACAGATATGATCACGGTTAGTGAGATCTGCAGCTTTCTGGAGATGTGTGCGAGAGCATCACTGATAACAAGGGTGTGATTTTTTTTCTAGTTTTACCTTTGTCTGAAAGTTTTAAAGAAAGAGAGAGAGATGGAAATAATTGGGTGAGACAAAGGGGAATGACACACCAGCTGAGATGCAGTGAAGCCCCAGGAGGCCAGTTGCTCACTGAAATGCTGTCTGTGTATGTTTTCTGAATATAAATGTATGAATATTTGTTTTGACACAACAGTCACATCCACTAATTAACACTTAACAGGTCCTCAAGGTGTCTGTGCAAAATCATATACTATAGCATTATGTAGGCGTGTAAGGGTGGAAAGTGATTGAATATTCTCAGGCAAGACAACAGATAGTCTCTGATTATGACTTCATATTGAATTAGTAAAACAGGGTACCACCCTGTGTTGTACTACTAACAGTTGCTTTATTTTAAAAAGCTGACACTTTTTATGTAGCCTGATACATAATATATATATATATATATATATATATATATATATATATATATATATATATATATATATATATATATATATATATATATATATATATATATATATATATATATATATATATATATAAGTCATTTAAAAAGAGTGTAATAAAGACAAACCCACATTATAAGATTTTACCATTGCTGTTTTCTACTACCATAGCATAATGTCTCTGAGCGTGTTTCCTCTGTTGCACTGAATCTAGTTCAGCACATAGCCATAGGACGAAAATGTCAAACATTTTGGGAGACCTTTTGACTCCCTGCATTATAATCAGACGAGCCATTTGACCTTTTCTGAGGCATGAACATGCAACAAGTCATTATTATCATGTTTTTGACCAACACGAAGAAAGCAAAAACAAATCAATGTCAAACAGTAAATAAAATGGGTAAGTGAATAAAATTTGGTGAAAATATCTGTTCGTCTTCTGCAGCTTTTCTGGGTCGCAGGGGCAGTTTAAGCTGAGCTTCCCAGACCTCCTTCTCCCCAGCCACTTCCTCCAGCTCTTCTTGGAGGACGCAGAGGACAGCTGAGAGATATAATTTCTTCTGGGTCTGCCCTGGGTCGCATCCCAGTTGAGCATGCCTGAACTGCACTGACTCAGTGGAGGGGATGTGGCTCTATTCTGAGCCCCTCCCAAATGATCGCCCCCCTTACCCTAAAAGAGAGCCCAGCCACCCTTGGACGAAGCTCATTTCAGCCACTTGTGTCTATGATCTAATTGTTTGTTCACTACTCAAAGCTTGTGGCCATAAGTTTCCTTACCAAACTTATGGCCGCATCCCCATTACTATAGATACTGCACCAATCCATCTGCCAGGCTACCTTTCCCTCCCTCACTTGTGAACAACATCTCTGGAGTGGATGCTGTGCCTCTGAGGTAGATACAGAATCTGTGATAAAGGGCAGTCCTGGATCCTGAGTCCAACACCCACTGGGAACCAGCATGACTTCTTGCTGGGAATGCAAACCAAACTCTCCAAACAGTTGTACAGGGACCAAATAGCCCATAACAAAGGGCCTGACACTCCATACTTCCAAAGTACCCCCTACAGGATATATCCTACAGGTCACCCCAAAGGGTCAAATGCTCTCTCCAAGTCCACATAGCACATGTAAACTGATCTGTCAAATTTTCACACACCCCTGCATATCCTCAAGAGGATAAAGAGCTGGTCCAGTGTTTTCCAGAAGGAAAACCACATTGTTCCTCCTCAATCCACAGTTTAATTAACCAATGAACTCTCTTCTCCAGTACTCTGGCATAGACCCTCCCAGGGGGCCACAGAGTGTAATCCCCTTTAAGTTGGAAGCGACACTGCTCCCCTTTTTTAAAAAGGGAGGACCTCCATCTCAAATTTGTCAATCAGTCCTGGACTTCCATATGAGGCATGTAGACCAAGACAGTACAACATGAGCCTTAAAGGTACATTAAGTCATTTTTTAAAGGTGTTTAACAGAAAAAATAATATTGTACTCATGAATATACATTTATTACTGTGTAATTGCACCTTCCAACATATGATCCATTCCTATAAACTTAAAATTAACACATTTTTTAAAAAAAAGGAGAGGACGCCAGTTTGTGGAAGCTACCATGTAACTTTGCTATCTTGAATACAGTGGCTCAGATGGACATCACTGTTCTGCCTTATCACAGTCAGATACCAGGCAGATAGATACACTGTAACAAAAGTCAGTAAAATATACAGCAAAACACCGTCAAATTCCAACGGTAATGGAGCGTAAAACCAAAAACTTCCTTTTACTGTATTAAATAGATTGAATAACCGTTAATTGTGAGACTGGATAAAACTTTGTTTTTTACTGTAATAAAATGTTGAAATTATAAATATTGTCTGTGAAAACAAATAAATATGCATACATTTTACAATTAAATATTGTAATGTTGAAAATGTCTGAAAACTTAGATTTTACGGTATTATTTGAGTAAAACTACATCTTTTGGGGTTGTGCACATTGGAATTCACAGTATAAAGCTGTAGATTTTAAGCAAACAAAAACATTCATTTTACAGAAGCAAGATGTTAAAAATAGGGTCCACCGTAATAATACAACCAGTAAATACCATTAAAAAAAAAAAAAAGCAAATATCAGCAGTGAAAGACAATAAAATTGATAGTATTTTTTTTTATTTTAAAATTCAGATACTGATATACAGATTAAAAGTTAGGCCTGCAGTATATCATTGTTAACCTTCTGATAAAAAAAAATCAACAGCAAAAGAAGATGTTAAAAATAAAGTTCATGGTTGTGAATAAAATTGATTTCAATAATCTTTTTAATTATTATTTTAAAACAACTTTATGTTGTTGTGTTTCACGCCATATTATCAGACCACCTTAAGTGGGTCCGCCTTAAATTTTGAGTTTGTGTGATCGCTGTTGATTGGTAGCTAAACTGCTGGTAAACTGTGTACAGACGTTTTACGTTCGAATTGCAGAGAAAAAAAAATTCTGGTAGCAACATTGTGCAGTATGAGCGAACCATTTCACCAAAAAGGGAAGCAAGGCAAGACGTGGCTGCAGCGGTCTGCAGACGTGACTTCTGATCAAATTCGAACCTCCTCCTAAAGAAACAAAGAGCGACATTACATTGCGGGATGACGTCACCTGAAAATGACCAATAGCGCGGCGCGCTGCTGAGCTGTGTGCCAACCGCTCTTTTTTTCATGCAGGAGACTCAAGTTGGCTTCGCTAACGGACACAGTTTTGAACTCGTATATTAGCGCCATTTATTGCTGCTTGGACCACAGCATCTTGAATTTGTAGACATCCTGGCAGCTTACAATTAGTTCGAGGTGAGGTGAGTACATGCAACTTCAAGTTATCTCTGTTATAAAAATCCACCAGCCCAGCGTTTATAGATAATTTTAGCAGTTCGTTTTTTATGAGTGAGGTTGTTAATTTAGTTAGCATTTGTGAGTTGAGTTAGCATTAGTGTCACGAGGAAGCATTGCTCTGGATTAGTTTCTGTGTTTGGCGTGCTAGGGAGGAATTACCAAAGTACATGGAGTTATGTTAACCTGTAATTTCCTTGGTAAGGTAGTTCAGTCATCAAGGGGCTACGTGATTTTTTTTTGGTCAAAACCCATCATGTCTCAAGCTAGTACTCTACCAGGATGCCTTTGAAGTCGTTAACCCTTTAGGCTCTGCAAGGACAAAACACAAGGTATTATTTGTATATGCATCAGTGGCAAACTTGCCACTTCATGTACGCTCAGACACAGATCACATGTCTCTTGTCTTACTGTGCAGGGAGAAAGATTTTAAAGAGTTTGGTCATGCTAATGTGTTCTCTGAATTACTGGCAGACTTGAAAGAATTGGAGGACAGTGGGATTGTTGCATCAGATGAAACTAGAGTCAAAGGAACTTTGTTTTGCATTGCTGGTGATAATCTGGGTTCTCACTGTATTGGTGGCTTCACTGAAAACTTTAGTTCTTCAAAGTACTTCTGCAGGTACTGCCTGATAACGAAATCTGAATTTCAGGGTGCTGACCCAAATCTGTGTGGACCAGAACGTACCAAAGAGAACTACAACTCTGCTGTTGATCGCCTCCAGATTGACAATACACCAGACGTCGAAGGAGTGAAGTTCAGGTCAGTGTTCAATTCACTGAAATACTTCAACGTTTGTATGCCAGGCTTGCCACCATGTCTAGGTCATGATATCTTTGAGGGAGTAAACAGATTCAAGAAGATATTTTACACATTTCTTTGTTGTCTGTCTCTAAATCTTATTTTGTCTTTATTATGATTAAAAGGTTTGTTTTGTTCCTGCCCTTTTCAGACACTGAATTTGAGCAGAAACCATAAGGATACTCAAAGGACCTGTGACTCTCAGGAAATGGTGAGATTTCAGGTCATAATCTTTTTTTTTTTTTTTCCATTAAATTCATTTTCCTTTTTCCCTTTACAATATTGCTGTTTTGTTTTTGTAAACAGCATCAAATGAGAGGGACAGATGAAACAGTTTCAAGACAATGGCAGGAAAAACATGCTGAAGATTGAAACAAACCTTGGCTGGAAATATTTGGTATGTGTTTTACCGTAAATCAAATTGTTGAAAAACATTCAGCTACACTGCAACACAGGGAAACTTGATTTGCACTTATTTTGTTACTTTAATTTCTTGTCTCATTATTTTTGTCAGTTATTATTGTTTATGGTGTATGCCCTTCTTGTTTTCTTTCTGAATGCAGAAGGTATCTAGCCAGTCCACAATGAAAGCTTCGTTGCACCCCATGAGTCTTCTGGCAGAAATGATGGCGCCTGTATTCTTTGGTTTCCCTAAACATCACACCCTGCCTGTTTATACGAGGCTCTTCAATTAAGTCTGCACCCAAAGATTCAATAAGAGGTAAGCAGTGGTATTATTCAAGTTTTGCTAAAGAAAGATGGACAGGAGACACTAATCTTAATCAGCCGAGCTCAGGTTCATGTCCAGGTGAGCAGTTTCATATGCTATAAAATGTAGATTGAATGATAGGTCTCATCACCATGCATTCAGCCATTAACTTCAAGTTCTATGATAAATCAATAGAAAACTTAAATACGTTTTCCAACAAATTATGATTGTGATTAGGGCTGCGTTGTCTATGTATCACTTTTACATAAGTAGATTTAAAGGATAACTATTGCCAAAACGCAACCTGGGCTGTTTTTTTTTTTTTTTACTGTATCGATTTTGATGCGCTCAAATTTATGCCCCGGCCCCCTAGTATTCCCATTCACTGGCTATTGACCACAAAACAAAATCACGGTCAATCTCAAAAGCGGCTTGTTTGTCGTAATTATGCTTTTAGATATATGTTTGTCTCGTTTACAGTAAAAAAAAACAGCCCAGGTTGCATTTTGACAATAGCTATCCTTTAAGAACTGTATATTTTACACTTAAGAAATCATTTATCATTAGATCTGTTTTTGGCAGCACGTTTTGTTCATTTCTGTGCATTTTGCTCAAGCACTGATCAAACTTTGTCCATTTTTTGCTGCAGAGGGGATCCTGCCAGTCCAAAGTGAACTCCTGATGGACATTGAAGTACTCCTGCAGAGCTTGTATCTTCGACACCATGCGCATTAGAAACTCCACTGAGTCCTTTCCTTCACCAAGGCAGGACCCAGTGACTCATTACTGTTGATAGGTCAGGGCCAGGTAATATTTTGTTTCATGTTTATTCATTCCTCTATGGATTACCAGCCATATATATGGACACATGCTGTATTCTCAAGATCTATGCTGTTTTGTAGGAATAGAGAAAATGATATGTTTAGTCTGTTTTCAAATAGTATGTCAAATTTTCTCATTGTTTATCAGTAATATTCACTACCTTGGCTATATATGAGCATCTTTAGGTTTTTCTATATTTAGCGGTTGCAAATGTAAAATGTACGGTAAACCATTTATGTTCCTCATATTGTACTGTATTTTTAGCGGTAAAATACCGGCAGCTGTGGTAGCCAGGAATTTACCGTAAAATGTATCTGGTCAAAATAAAATGCTGTAATTTGTTATACAATTTCACTGTGTTTTTTACTGTCAAAGGTTTTAATAAGGTTTAACATATTTCTGTTATTTTTACAGTTATTTACAATAATAGGGTCTATCCTATTACTGTTAAATTAACAACAAATTACTGTAAATATTATTATATCATAACCTTTTTTTTTACTGCAAATATCCGTAAAAAGCTATGGAAAGTTGCATTTTTTACATTAAATTGCTGTATAATTGACAAATATATTTGTTTTTTTCTATCATGATTTTGGTAAAATAATACGTTGTCTACCTTAAAATTTAGGGTTACAAAACCAGTATACCGTATTGTCTTTTACAGATTCCACATTTTTTTCACGGTATATTCCTGGCTACCACAGCTGCCGGTATTTTACCGTAAATTTGACAGTTTTTTTTTTACAGTGTAGGATGTCTTATAAATTACTTTTAATTTCATGATCACAAATAGCTTTTTAAAACGCTATATGACCATTTAACATTTGTGAGTGTATCTTTTCATCATTTCTTTGTGATCATGTCTTTCTCCTCCTCCACCACTGCTCTCTTTTCTCCCGTATTTTCATGTCTTCATGTTCTTCTTTCTCACCTCAAGCCTCAAGCCCACCTCAAGCAATACTACTGTTATTTTTAGTGACAAAGGGCAGTGCATTCAACAATTTTTTAGCACTTTGTTAAACTTCAGAAATAATGAGGCAATAAAAAGTTCTGTGACTCTCGCTTGGTCCCCTTTGTACACTGTTTGCAGGTAAGAGTACAGGTGTCCATACGCAAGAAACACTTCTAACAAGCACCATTGCACTACTTTAACACTTATACCTTTGATTTTGCCATTTTTGCAGGAAGAATAATACACATCTTTGAAGGAATTTATAGTTCTCTTGAAAGTACAAACAGTAAGCAAGTGTGCCAGCCACCATGGCTATATAGATGGCAATATTGTACTGTTTGAGCAGCTTCCTTTTCCTTCCCTTTGTTTTCTTATTTTTGCAATTCATGCTCACATATATCAACACTAACAGTGTTATCTCTAAACACAGATTATGTGATGTGCAAGACAATTACTTAGAATAGATGCACCACGGTAGAGTTAATCCAAGAAGCCAAAAAGATCCCTGAAAGCAACAAAACCAAGAAAAAACAGATGTTTTAATCATTGCATTGAAATGAAATAGCATGTGTATATTTTCATAAATTAATTAGCTTGTGACTTTGTTTTCTACCACTGTCTGCCATTTTTATCCTGTGGGGTTTTTTGTGTTTGTTGCAGGTAAGTTCATTTCCTTACACTTTTCCATGATTCATTTGATAAGAGGGACCACAGAGGTTCAGGAAGTCTCATCTAATGCAAAATGTTGAAAGATGATACTTTGAACATTTGGCACCAGTGTGTCAATATTCATTAGAGAAAACAAAGCGATATGTTGTTGTATAAATATTTTTGCTCACCATCAATTACAATGACAGTGGTATAGAATCAAGCAAGATTAGCAT
Source organism: Oreochromis aureus (assembly GCF_013358895.1). Taxonomy (NCBI): domain Eukaryota; kingdom Metazoa; phylum Chordata; class Actinopteri; order Cichliformes; family Cichlidae; genus Oreochromis; species Oreochromis aureus. The sequence goes on from NC_052959.1 coordinate 19,106,920, forward strand.
TTGCTCAGGGCTTTGAGGTGCACTCAGTAGATATGTGACGTGCCTCAAATGTAAAATATTAAGCTGGTGCTTCATTTTAATACTTTAACCTTGGTTAAAAAAACAAAAACAAACGTGTAATGGGTGTGAATTGGCTGTTCAGTCTTTCATAACCATCTCATTTTACAAATAAAATGTCACAACAAAAGCATCATTATCACTAAGGGTTGCTTCCCGGCAGACCTGCTTGCTGCATAAATATAATGCTAAGCTAGAGAGGAGACACTCACTGTGTAAAATATATATATATATATATAGTCTGTGAGGGGAACACAATTTCAAAGACTTCTTTTAAGCTGCCTGTGAAATAACATTTTTTGACGAATAACAATTTCATGGCAAAAATAAAAAACAACCAAAAAAGAAGCTTTGTGCAAGCATATTGCATTAAAATACAAGAAAGGCTCTTTCATACGCCAGTGGTTGGACCTAACAGATCCTGCACTGGTATAGTGATTACATCCTACACCTCTGTCAGAAAGCCAATCACAGAGAGCTATTTCTGACTAATTCTGCAGATAAGGGTTCTCATTATCACCGAAACCCCCTCAGGATGGGGCTTCTGCCTTCTAAAGTAGTGTACGTTTCTCAGTGATTTTAATCAGGGAAGTCAGATTCAAGTGTGATGGAGGAACATAAGTGTGTGTTCACCCATCAGTTTAAATAATACACGATGTCCCTGTTTCTTTGGTGATTACAGGGACAATTCAGACTGTTTTTAGCTGTAAAGAAAACATTCAAAGACAAGGTATTTTTTTCACTAGTAATTAAAGACTTACTCATGAATGGGAAAAAGGCTGGATGGCAAAAATGGAGCTATAATGACACCGAATCCACTTTGACTAATGACATTTCATGTCAAAGGGCCTATTAGACGTGCCCCGAGACATCAGCATGATACTCGAATCTATTTGGAAAAGCATCTCTCTGCAGGATGCGTCAGTCAGTCTCTTTGCAGTCATTTCACAGAAACCTTTATGTAATCTGTAATTTTCCACTAATAAAGCGGTATATGTGAAATTTGTGAAAATTCACGTTTACAGCGGAAGCGGATGAGAGCTAGTGAGATAATTGATAATAAAAGACATCCTGACATTATGTTTCATTAGCAATGAAAATGATGATGACTTACAAAAACAGAAAACCAGATATTGCTGTGGAAAGTATTAAATGTGTTTGCTTGAGAACAAGAGCTACAGCCGGTCTAATCAATATTTCACATTAACAATCAATCAGTTGAGTATGTGTTATCCAAAGGCTCTTGTCTGCAGAGGACTATCGCATACAGTTTATTCGCCCAGGCTCCACATGGGGTATTAGCATCATTTGATTTTCACATCTCTTATCTGGTTTACTTGCCAGCTGCAACATGCAAAAGCAAAACTGTTAAGAGGCAAACTGAGCATTCAGCAGAACCAGATCATCACATTCTCTCAGGGTTTGATGGAGACTAAAGTAGAGCTACAATAAAGGCAATATTGCACTTACAAGGTCGCTGGACAGCAAACTTTAAAGCTCTTTAACTCTGCAGTTGGATATAGAGTTAATGTAGGTTTGTGGTGTTGGCTCTTTTCTCGAGTATTTACCCTGTTGTGTTCATTTTCACAGAGAAGTCATTCGTTTTTCCTCAGGCAAGTCCAACTTGAAAACGGCAGCTTGGCTCGTCATCTTTTACCACACTGAAAGGATGAGGCTGTGAGGATTTTACACTTCAGCCAGGGGCAATAAAGGCGATGACTCACTCGTTCGCTTCTCTGTGTCTGTGCAGGCCAGCCTCATCGTGGTCAACTGCACCACCCATCCCCCCCCAAGAGTTAACAGCCTGTCCCCAGCAGGATGAGCTGGCTGTAAACCACACCAGGTCTGTTAATTAATTAATGTACCCTAACTGCAGGGCTGGTTCCCTCCATTCTAGTGGAGCAGTTTTCAGCTGGCTGTGCTGGTGACTGCCGGTGCTTTTGGGTTCCTGCTCTGGTGTGACATAAAAGCAACAGATAGACATGACCGTGGATAGGAGGAAGACTTCATCACCATAGTCACTATTAATCACCCAGGGCCATTGTGGTCCTGTCCTGTAAACAGCGCAAGTGCAGGCAGAGAAAGAAGAGAGGAAGAGGGGGCAGGGTGGCTGCAGGGAGAAAGAGGGGAGAGAATGGTTGGGGATCAGCCTGTATGCCCGCCTCAGCTCCTACTGCGGGGCTGGGGAACAGTGCTGCTGTCTCAGTGTTTGTCCTCCGTGTTCTCCCAGATCCCGGATCCTGAGGTAAGAACCTGATACATCACCTTGTCCTCCACAGGTTCCTCTCAGAAAGAGCCTCGAGGTTTCTAAGTGACGGGTGCAGGTACATCGGTGTTTTAAGGGGAAGCCTAAACGCGTGCGATTAATGCTCCTTTGTTTTGTCGCCGTAGTTGTGTCTTGCCTTATTGGATGAGGAGAGGGGGAACCTATGTTGAACCCTGATATATTATATGGGCTGACATGAACAGCCATGTCACACATGTTTAAATGGGTGCTCCTAGAGGGGAGCTAGGGTGACTAGTGCTCGAAAGGTTTTCGTGCTTTTGATCGGGATAGAGAAAAAAGAGTTACATTCAGAGAATTTGATTAGACCTGGCTACAAAATTGAGCTGAAGTCCGTTTTCTTAGGTATGAAACAATAAATGATGACTGCATGACTAAACATTCTTATAACATCAAGTCAATCATTAGTAGTCAACTACAGGAACATGAAAGTGAATGAATTTTGTTTTGAATACTAATAGTGTGATATTTAATTGTTCCTAAGCACAAGGAAACGATGTACCAATGTTTACCTATATGACTTCTTTTTGCATCAACATCCTCTGAACTTCAGTTTGCAGCAAACAGGGTTTTTTATGGAAGATGAGAGAAAGCACGAGAAACAGTCTCCCTCTGGGTGTTTGTGTGATGTCTTTTAAGAGCTTGAGACAGAAGATGGTTAATAAATAATAATAATGTTTGTTGTTGCTGTAGAGAAGAGCAAAACTATTTTCTAGTAAGCATGTGTTAAATGGAGAATTAAATATAAAGCTTTAGATATCAGGAAATTGTTTGTCCATATTCTTTGTGCATAATATTGCTCCTGTACTTTATTACTTGAGTAATTGGCCCTTTGCTCTTATATGTTGAGTCATTTTTAACCAAGTGCACACTTTTCTATTTTTAGGTATTAATCCCCTGTTCTTATATTAATCTTCCTTGATTAGTCCCCAGAGGTTTTCCTTAGCGGAACAAAACAGAACTATTATTTAAGGGAGAATATTCAATCAAGGCTTTGAAGATTTAACACACTAACTAATCAGCCAAACATCCAGCAAATAAAAATGTTTAATAAATTTGGGTATGTAATCATTAACATTAAGGTTACTTGAGGTCATTTTGTGCTTGTTGTTTCACTGAAAGAAAGAAAAAAGGCAAATAAATAATTAATAAAATAAGAAATGTCCTCAGGAGGAAAGTATGTAGCATTACACAATCACTCTTAAAGAAAAAAAAAGTTATTTTATTAGATGTGCAAAATATCTTCATTAAGTGAGTTGCACACACGCAACAAAAAACATATTTTTTTGGCAACTTCTGTGTTAAAGATCACAGCCCTTGTATCAGTACAGACGCCCTGAAGCCATGTACACTGTCACATTTGGCGTGTTTGCTTGTTATCAGTTCTTTATAGGCTTGAGTAAACAAACTGGTCCTTTTGCGCTGGTACTTTTAAAGAAAGCAGAGATATCCTGGGATCCTTGTTTTTAATTTCTAGTATGATAGTAACATCTCTCAAAATATACCCTTTTTAGTATTTTAACTGAGTTACCATTCCTATTAACTGTTTCTTTTTCATCTCATCCTATACTGCTGTTCATCACGTGTGTGATATCACCACTTTAGTTTATTTTTGAAACTTTGCTTTTTTGTGGTTCACCTCATAATTGTGTTACACATAAAGGCAACAAATGCAATAGATGTCCATTTTCTGATCTGTTCTCTGTTGGTTTATGGACTAAAGTATAGAGTTTCCAAAACAGCCTTGTATCATCAAATCAAGTGATCGATACAGAGGAGACAGGGAGAAATCTACTCAGTAATTTTATCAGGGAACCGGCCCTCTGATGGCTGTGGTAGTACCGATCCAAGTCATTGATCTAGCTGAAGACAAACGCATACTACAGCCAGTTTCTACACTTATTGTTCCCTAATCCACAGCTCCGGAGAGAGCTTTGAAATCACAAAATAGTTGGTCTTGGACGGTAACAAGAAAAACTTTGTACAACATGCAAGACATCTAAGAACACTGAGAAAGCAGTCAACTTGTGCAACACATTCACTGCTGTCACTGTGTGTACTTGTTTGTAAGGGGGACCATGTAAGTTCACATCTGGCATGAAAACATACAGGGGGTTTGGGGGGCATTTCCTTAAAGAAATACTAAAGATCCTTTTTTATGGAGGACCACGAGTGTCATTAAAATATTAGAGAAATAAAATGCAGTCACACTAACTTAATGTACAATAGGAAAACATACATTCAGTTAAATAATCAAATAATCAAAAGTTAAATATTTAAGTAAATTATATGTTAGTTAATCACTTTTTAAAAATTCTATAGACATTATAAAGTATATGAGCTTTGACAAACATTTTGAATATGAAGCCAACCCTAAATAATTCACATAAAAAATACAATTCGATCATCTTAAAGTGTTACAAATAAATCTAAGAACATAATGAAAATGTATGTGCAGTTTTTAAAAGAGAGCTACAAAGCAGTCACAAATTGTTTTAGGAATGGAGCACAGGGATCAACATGTGAAGGAAAGACTAAATCAGGAATACAATACAATACATTTTATTATTGTGTTTAATTAATTATTGTATTTACCCATTACATACTTATGGATGGCTTTATGTTTTATTTTAATACATTTTTCATTTAACACATTTAGTTTATTAATATTAATTAATTAATTATTATTAATAATACATTTAGTTTATTTAAGTTAACACATTTTTCATTTTAACAACATATTTATGGATTTATATATTGTTTGAAAATTATTTCTACAATTTCTATTTCATTCACTAAGTTAACAAGGGAATAAGATTTTATTTATAGCTATTTATTGATTACTTCCATTTATCCATTTATGAATCCATTTATTTATGCCTTTTTATTTTTTATTTTATTTTATTATTATTATTTGCCTTTTTATTTGTACGATAATTGATTAAATAATAAAAACGTCCTTCCATGACACTACAGGTCCTCCATACTATTCTGCCTTTTAGTTGTTATACTTTCTCTCTTTGTTAGAAAATGCTCTGATAATTGTTTGCTTTGTCTCTTGGGATTTTCTGACAGTACATCTATATATCAAATGTACTGCATGCGTGTGGCTGTCAAAATGGGTTTTTGTGGCCCAAAAACGCTGTTGTGAGTGTGATTTCACAGGTGTCATCAAACTGAAAGAGTTCAAAGAAAAGACTCAGTACTGCCTACTAATGGAATAATGTTGTAATGACTACTGTGTACTCATGAGTTGGTGGTGACGGCATTAGGGTTGATATGATGCCAGCACCAGATGGTGTCTAGTAAGTAATTATATGAGTTCATTATATGGGTTCATTTTGATATCAGCTATACACCTTTAATGTTTTATTATCATGAAATTGTGTTAAGAAAATCTACAATCTGTGGACATGTAAACATTTGCCAAAGTATCGTCGCCAGGTAAATACAATATGAGCTACACTGTAGTTGTTGTTAATAACTGAAATGATGTTGAGGCGCTGACATTGCTCAGAATGAAATGTGAGGCTGTACAAGACGTTGGCTGCACACTTGTAGTAAATTCACTGAAAGGAGGCAGAAATTATTGCTGAATGCTTTGTCCAGCTGTATTCTGAAGAATCAATGCCCTTGCGACTTCAACCCTTATTTCTTATCTAAATGGTGATTCTTTGTGACAATATGACAGATTCAAAAACTTTTCATTTTACTTGGAGTCAGAAAAGATTGCAGAGTGACTGAAAACTCGAACGCCAAGTACTTTACTGACATGCTGCATTGCCTAAAGAGTGAAGTATCACAGTGAAAACTAAAAATAGTTCTCTGAAATTTGAGGTCCTCTGAGATCTTGTTTGCTCCTTGCACTTTGCACTCTGTTGTTAATCCTTTTTTTTGTGAAGATTTATTTTTAGTTTGTGTGCATATATAAAAAACAGTTGATGCTCTTTCTCTCTCTGTCTCCCTTTTTTTGCCCACAGCTTTTACCCACAGATCCCCCAAAGAAGCCCGACCCTGTCACTTCAGAGACCGTGGTTTTCTGGGGGCTGCGGTTATGGCAGGTCATTGGCATCTTTTCTGTGTTTGTTCTGGCAGTTGGTTAGTATTTTTCATGAAATCACTTTGTTGTCACCTTCACAAATCATTCATAAAGAAGACAGCTATCTTGAGATGTAGCCGCAGGGCACAAATGTCCTCAATTATGAGTTCACAATGTGATTATCACGCACAGTGTGATTAGTTGTAATACTGATATTATGTCAGCAAATGGAACAATTTATCTAAGCAGCTGATAAGAAAAACTGCAGGATGAGGGCAGTGAGACTTTGTTTTTTTGTTTGTTTGTTTGATTTGTTTTAGAAAAAAATGCAGTGTAAGTCCTACAGTTCTAGTCTTTATTTGTATCTGCATTTTGGCCTGAATGCAGTCTTTGGCACGCTCACATTGGCAGTGGTAGCATAATGATATTTAGCAGGTTACACATTTGTTCCCTAATGCAGTTCAGCCGGGGCTGATCATTAATTACATATTAAAAAGGAATACTGTAGGGGAGACACCACATCATTTGCTTCTGAGATACTTCACCAATCATTTATTAGAAAACATGACCTCCTGGTGCATTTAGATTTAAAAATAATAATAATAATTTTACCACATCCTCAAGAACTTGACTGACAAACAGTCTTAGTGCCACTTTGAAACATGTCACTATGCGAGCAAAAAAAATATCCTGCTTTCATGCACGCTCTTAGTGCCATGGATGGCTTATCATGACCACTGGCCTTAGTCACAAAAATGCCATGGGCCTACTTACCTACTCATGCAGAGAGTAAACACTCCATGTGCCCTTTCTGAGAACACAGATTTTGGTTGCACAGTAACACACGGATACTTACAACCACACAGCATGTGTTATTTTGACCTCATAGTTTTCATTTTGTAATGTTAAATTTCTGCTATTTTGTTATGTTCTCTGTATGCTGTATATGCAGTATATAATATTTTACAGCATGATGTATTCGTCTTAAGGAGTCAGACATATTTAATTGAAATAAAACTGCCGGAAGAAATGTCTGACTTAAAGCACTGACTTTCTTCTGGGGTTCTTTGGGGAAAAGTCACTGCTCAAATCAATCAAGTCCAACTACCAGACAGTTCAAGTTCAATGGCCATAAGTGATAGGCTGTTTGGGTGTCTTTGTCTTATCCTTAGATAGTTTCTAACATTGTAAACATTTGCCAAAAGGACTGTTCTCCTTGAAAGGTCCTGACAAGAAGCATCATATTATTATTAGCAGCAGATCTTTCTCTCTACTGGAGTTGTCTTTATCCCTCCTAACCCTATCTGGTAGTGCTGCCCCAGGCTTAACTGCTACTGCCCAAAGCTGCAGTCCTGCTGTAAACTTGGGCTAGCAGCATCAGGTCCTCCAAGGCAGGCAGTACTGTAGCACTGACAGAGCAGCTGCTGACAGTTTATGGTTTGTCCACCTACCAAGTCTGCATTTCCCCCATGGACGGTCTTATTTCTCTATGTTGACCTTTCATAGAAACATGTATTCAGCTGGCATCACATTGATTTGACCTACTCATCACAGGCTTCTTTTCATAAATAAACTCACAGCCATTGTTCATAGGTCAATTGACTCCCGGTGGCCTAAGTGAAGATACCACAACAGACCCTGCGGATTATCTGTCTTGGCTGGCTATTTATGAAAAGATTTAGAAAACATGCATTTCCAAAAAAATGAAGAAAAAAATTACCTCCACAAACATCCATCAAGTGAATTCTCACCATTCAAACTACAGTTTTGACTAGAGACCAATACAGGCCAAAGCACTGAAGACACTGAGCAACGGGGCTGAACCCTTAAACTATACAAAATACAACTTCTTCAATGGACAATACAAAAAGGAACTATATAAAAACATAATAATAATAACACATCTGCTGTCAGCAATCATCTATCTTGTTTCAAGATGCACACCCACAAAATCAGTGATTCACAAATACCTCAATAAAACCATTAAATCCATGAAAGTCACAGGTTTGGCTTTTCTGATAAACTCATTTATACACTGACACCTGTTCAATAGCTGATATATGCTGTCCAATGGTTTAAAACGTAATTGGGTAAAACTATTCATTTACAAGTGACAGTACTGCATTGCAAGTGTTGCTTAAGTAAAAGCATATGAGTGTAATTAGGAAACCAGACTTTGAGTACTCAAAGCTTAATCCATACAGTGTTTAACAAATTTCTTAGACTCTCGTCATAAAAACAAGAAAACACAAATATTTTAGAAATCTGTCAAAACTGAGCTGACACACTGGAGAAAAAGTCATCAAAAATAACGTTCAAACTCCGTAATGATTTAAAGAAAAATATTTACATTAGATAACTGTAATTTGGCATCTTAATCAAAAAAATTATTCTGTGCTTTACTATTTTCTTTTTTGTTTTTTTTAAATGGTAAATTTGAAAATTCATGGACAACAGCAGTAATTCTATTTTAGCATTAGAAATGGTATTTGAATTAAGGCGTTTGCACATACTCATGGATTTACTATACAGAAACATAAAAATATTTTTGTAACTACCAGTACTTTTAATTTAGGGCAGCCGTGGCATAAACCTTACACTGATGGTGGTCTGATAAATCTGTTAAGCACTTTAATTTATTGTCTCCACCTTAAACTTTTACATGATACTATATTATGTCTTTACGTCATTACTGTTACACATACATTGAAATAAAAACTGTATTTAATGTGATGTTGACAACTTATTGTGATTTTCACTATCGGTGATTCATGTGCTGATTATGTTTTTCTCAATTATTTGAAATTATTCAGAAAAAAAGTGATGTCACCCTAGTGTACACTTTGTCCGACCAACAGCCCAAACCTCACAACATAACCAATGAAAAGCAGGTTTTAAAATTTTATGTAACACATGTTCTGGAAAGGCATTGATGGCATGGCCAAATATTTTTGCAGTATTTGTGAAATTTCTCTAACAGTGTTAACATGATTCAGACAAACCGAGAAAACAAGAAGCTGGTAACTTGTCAAAGTGGGGCTAACTTGTCAAAGCAGGTAATAGGGAACAAGTCATAGCTTAATGACGCATTATTAGCTATTTGATAACCTAATCTACACTAATTTCATGTGTCCGTGCATGTATGAGAGCCTACTTGGGAATGAATGTGAGGCTCTGAGGGGACACCCACATGCCCTTCATGCATGTGTCATCAGAGGGACTCATGGAAAAAAGGTATAACAAGAGTGAGCATTCGTCCATGGTGTCTGCAATTTTCCATGCGTACTTCCTGAAACGAATATAATCCCTGCCTGAGAGGCTCTACTTTTATTTTTGCTCCCCTCTGCTCTCTGTTGCACCATTTCTGTGCATTTGTTGTGTCCTCTGCTCCACTTGGAGACACATGGAGTGGAGTGGAGAAGACACACGTGGAGCCACGAGGAGGGGACTCGGTGCGCAGAAGCTTCCCTAACAGTGTTAATCTTTTAATTGCTTTGTTGTTGATGCTGATGTTCAATGTGCTGCATATTTTTTAAGCATTTTGTAGTTTTTTTCTTTCCCCTGACCCTTAAAGTACCGACTGTGTCCTAGACCTCTTGTTTTCCTCTCTTGCTTAAAAAGGCACACACAGTGGCGGTCTCTATGTCTGACTTCATCTTGCAAGAGCCCTTCAGATGCCATGGGAGAGTGTAGGTGGAGGCTGTAGGCAAAAGACTCAGGGAAGAGGCGCAGATTAATTTGCATATTCATAGATGTGCATATACAAAATGAGCCAAAGGTGTTGAGTTACAGCTGAGCCTTTTTAAGACATGAAGGAATTATCCTTATGTAAATAAAGAAAAAAAAACCTAAATATATACTTGGGATCTTTAGGAGTTTATTGAGTGCCTGGAGGGCGGCTGTTTTAAAGCTAGGACTATCGTTTCATGCATGAAATGTTATGATTTTAGAAAATTAACTAGATAGTTGCTAATTAATTTTGTGCTCAATCAACCAAACATTTTATCTCTACTTCTATAGACAATGTAATCTGTAAAAGGGCTCTGCGTGCATGGCTGCTTCTGCTTCACTTACAAACATAAAAGCGAGGCAACAATACAATACAATATACAAAACCTTTTCAGCGTGCACACAGCGGTTTACAACAATAGAAAGCCTTTCACAAACTTAAACTTTACACTCGCACATGCAGAGACCCAGACAGGCAAATATGACTAAACCTAATCTAACATTCTAGCTGGATTCTTCATAACCAGCATTTTGGTAAATAAAGATTAATTATGGATGTTTCATTCACCGCTCCCTGCTGAGCATGCCATAGCTGTTTGAGTGATGAAAGAGAGAGCAAGACTAGAAGTAGCATGCAAGATGTAGGACGCTATTAAACATATCCTGTGGCTTTGTACCTTCTCTCCAACTAGAATTACAAAAAAAGAAAATGAAAACACACCAATCAATGTTAAAACTGTCACCAGTAAGTCGGATGGATGTGAGGAACAAACAAATGGTGTCTACAGGGAAAATGAGGCAGAATTAGGGGGAAAAAATAAATAAATTTATCACCATTTTAACTTTTAAAAAAGATGGCCACGCAGCAATCACCATCAAAAACAAACACCACAGCTCAGTCACTGTCAGGACAAGGCTCTCTGACACTGGCTGGCCTCTCCTCAGCTTAAGTATACCACAACTGATTGCTGAGTGGAGCCAGCTGCTCGCTGGCTCCACAGGAAGAAGGGCTGTACCTAGACCGGGAAGAGCAACACAACAAACCAACACAGCAAAACTACAGTTGGCCTGCTAGGCGTGTAACACAGTTACACTTCATTACGCAGCCATGAGGCTGTGGTGTAACTTCATCACACGTCAGTATCAGTTTCAGTCAGTTAGTCATGGACGGACGTGTTTAGAACAAGTAGCGCTCACACCTGTTTTTTAGACATTTTCTCCCTTTTGGTTTGCATCTTTGTGTAGAGAGATTCATACTGCAGCAGGATAATGAGGCCAAGTGAACCAGGATTAAGGAGCACTCGTGGACTCCTTAGTAGCTGGATTTTACTCACCAGACCTCATTTCCACCAAATATTTGAGGAAGCATTTGTATACTGACGCATTTGAGTACTGACAAAGCCAAAAATGTCACAAAACATTCTTTGGAATTTTGTCCAGTAATGGTACGAAAGCGTAAGGTATTTTCTTCCACACAATTCCAGCTTGATTGCGTTCTGTCATCAAAGAATGGGAGGAGGAAGACCAAAACACAAATCAAATACAAAAATATTCGGAAATCTATTTAATTTTTAAACATTCAGTCAGAACGTTAATATATATTATATGTTGATTATGTTCATTTGTAATGTGAAATTTATAAAAATGTACCTTAGCTAGTGTTCTCAGTCTTTTGGACCCCACTGTATATTGTGACTGCCACTGCCCCTTAACTTCTTATTAATTGTGTAAGGTGATATTAAAATGTCTTATTGAAATAACATCACCCTGTCTTTATCCTTGTTCTTCTCTCCTTTAGTCATCACTCTGTGCTGTATATTCAAATGCCGAATTCCCAGAACAAAAAAGGAAATTGAGGCACGGCATGCACAAAGGCAGGCTGCCAAGAAATACGCCAACACATTAGAGACAGTGCCACCTCTTAATGAGCTGACTGAGATCCCAGGCTGTAAGTACCCCTCTCTCATATCTTTCAAATATTAATATGATAGTATTACATTGGTTTTAATAATTGAGTTATAATTGCAAGCAGGAGCTTGAACTCTCATACCAGCTGCGGAAGTTCACAAGAACTGTCCTGCTCCTTAAATACTTCAACTACCAGTTCCTTCAAATGAGAGAAATGATGGATAACTGCTTGAATTTTCCATGCATTCCTCTTTAACCATTAGTGAAGTGCACAGAGATAGACAGAGAGAGACATCAGACTCCCTTAGACCAAAGCACATCACAGACAGGGATGGGGGGTGGGGCGGGAGGTAACACTGGTGACTTCAGTTCTGTATGGATGAGTTACAATATGAATTTGGGTCTCTATCTACAAGCACAGAAGTTTGTTAAATATAGTTTTTTTCTCTCTAGTATTGCAGTTCTGCTTTGTGATTAAGACCAAGAGGACAGCTCTCTTTTTACATAACTTATTTTCTAGGATAGCTTTGATTTATTAAACTTTTGCTGTCTCTTCTTTTCACCTCACAAAATGTTTCATGCTTGGTTAAAGTCTTCTTCTGATACTTTCATGTACTAAACTCTTCTCTTCTCTTCTCTTCTCTTCTCTTCTCTTCTCTTCTCTTCTCTTCTCTTCTCTTCTCTTCTCTTCTCTTCTCTTCTCTTCTCTTCTCTTCTCTTCTCTTCTCTTCCAGCTGCCCCTGATGCTTCTGCAGTACAGACACTCTCTGAGCAGGTTCAAACTCAGAGTGCTAACAACAGCCAGCCCTCAGTTGTTAGGGTCAGTGAGGAGCATCCCAGCTCCCTCACTTTGCCAGAGACAGGATGATATTTTTTTCCCCTCCTTTTCTTCGGCTCTTATCTTCCTTCAGACACTCCACTTGGCTAAATCGCTTTAACAAAAAAAAAAAAACATAGCGTGCACACTGGCAGCTGCTCTAAAAGTCCCCTTCTTGCATTTATCACACATGCATCGGCCTGTTCGATTTTTAGTACATCTGGTTTTCCTTGAATGAAATTTAAGAGAAGCTCAACCAGAAAAGAGCATCTCTCATTCAGCTGCTTACCTCATCACTTTTGAACTAGTCAGAAATTAGAGCACAATCTAACTTCGCCAAACTTTGCTTGATAGTGAGTTTTAATGGAGCTGAATAGTAGGTATTGTGCTGCTTCTGTGAATGTAAGTACTCGGGCTCTATAGGGCGGCTTGGCTTTTGTAGTCCATACTGTATGTTCTTGTGTCCTTATGTCCCTAAATGTCCCAATATTTTTTGCTTCATGTTGGTGAAAATGTGGATTTCAAGACAAAATGGATTTGATCAGAAATTCTGAAGACAGGATATTGCTATTACAAAATCATTGTAAACTGTAATGAATGTAGCACGCCTCGTATCTAATGTTTGTGCTCTGTGTTTGTCCCCGTCCCTCTCTGTATGTTTGCTTCTCCAAAGTGGTTTTAAATAAAGCAAATCAAGCACTCTCTGTTTATCTAGTGTAAATGGACGATCTGCACGGCACTCCTGGGTTTAATTATTTGAACGATTAAGTGTTCTTATTCTTACAAATATTCTTTGGTGCGTTGCCTCAAAGATGGTGCTTTCTTAGGTAAGAATAATGGCAAATAACCACAGACAGCTGTCACTTCCTGTTCCTCTAGGTGCTATATCATGTAACAGTACATTAACTAGTTATTGTAAAAATCAGAAAAAAAGAAAAAACAACACACTCAGCCGTCACTGAGTTCCCAGGTGGTAAATAAGACCCACATTTGAGCACATGATGACTCTGCTGTGGTCAAAGCATCCAGAGTTTTATACTCTCTAGTGTCAACCAGAGAGTTGGTCCAATATGCACTGGAGTAAATATTATGTTATTGGCTATAAACTGAATGACCATATGTCTTGAAGTCGGGCTGAAGGGAAACAAAAGAGTGAAAACATATATGCTTGTGCTCAAAAAACACCATAGTACACTGTTTACAAAAGAGGATCACTAATACACAAGCAAACATGCAAATTGCCGCCTCTCTCCGGGGATTATAACCAGCTGATATAAGATATAATAAGCAGTAAAATCTGACAAACCAAATGATTGTGTAAGTAAAGAAAATAAAACGAATCCTGTGTTGCTGAATGTAAGACAGCAAATATGTTAATATGAAGCTCAGGATTAAAAGTTTTGCAAGTTTTTCCTCTAAAATGAGGTTTTGATTATGCAAACCAACATCAAATTCATGAAATGCTCTCCCAAAGTAGGCTAATCGGTAAAAGTAGCACTGAATTATTAATTAAATGTTACAAATGAGGATCATGAAGTGTCCACTCCTATTTTCTGGATCTGTGCGTGGATATCAGATCTGTTTACAAATCAGGAATAAAATAGGTTCATTGCATAAAAGTTAAAAAAAAAAGACACAAAAAACACAAACACAACTAAACAAAAAGGCAGATATTGTGAGGATCTGTAAAATGAGCCAAGTTGGTTTTCGCGCCACTAAAATGTCGGGCATCCTGTGTCATTTGCATGCACCTACTAGCTTGAAGCATATTGGCCCCAAAACAGAAATCTGTAGAAAGAAAGTAGTGAGCATCTCTGGCTTCACAGCCTGTATCTGTTTCACATACTGTTACAGTGAGAGATAGAAGCCTCAGAGCGTTAGCTTCGACTTATTATCTCTCTCTCCCCATCTCCCTCAGAAACACTCACAGAAGACAGTTGTGAAACAGTTCCTCCAATTTGTCGTCTTCGCTTATCTACCATCATCTCTCATCCAGAGCTGCTGCTTCTGGAGCTCAAAGTGAATAGTTTCAAGTAGCTGGAAATGAAGACATCCCCGTGTGTCAGCCAGTAGTTGCATCTTTTGTTTGTAAGAAATCAAATGCATTTCTCGTACATCTGCCCCCTGCAGCTCGGAACAGACAGTAAGGAAAACGTAGTTTGATGTGCAAAGACTTCCAAAAACAACTTTAGTCTTATTACAAGCCCATCTCAGGGCAAGATAAAAAGTTATTGTTCTTAAACACCCACTGTTTATGATGTCTTCCTGGCCATTTTTAGCTGAATTCGTCAATATTTTATTACACTTAGTGAGATGGAACTCACTTTTTAATTTTCTAAATGTCACAACTCTAAAATTCACTAAGCCTTCACGTTTTATCAAAAATTGTGCCCGCTTTATCCACGCTGAACATCTGACATTTAATAGTGAGAGTCAGAGCCTTTCTTAACCTTAAACTAGCCCACCGCAGTAAGTAAACAACAGGACACTGGCAAAATGGCACAAAGCCTACATGTCTGACATTGGAATTTAAATGACATATGAGTCTGATGGACGTGGGATCAAGATGTTGGAAAGTTATATGCTTGCTTCTGCTCGCCAGGTTTGATCAAAACCCGGCTGATAGATCTAGAAGAAACCAAGAGAAAAGAGCTTTACAGTCGAGGATAATAGCAGAAGACAGCTTCAAAATATGGAAACACAAAGAATTCTATTCACAGACATTCTTATGGTTGCTTGATTATTTTAAGTCAGCTGGATTCACCCACTTCAGCTAAACGGGGGACTGAATGATCTTAGATTTACTCCGAGTCCCTCTGGCAACTTTTGACATTTGGTGTGTGTTTGTCATTTGGTTTCTTGGCCTTTGATTACATAGCCAGTGTTTTTTGCAGCTTTTGGAAAAATCATATGAAGAAGAAGAAAAAATAGAAGAAACCATATTTCACTCCAGCTCGTCGTCTGTATGTCCTTTGAGGAATTTTCACAGTTGTTCCTGAGAGTGTTACATTGTTGGGTGCCCATTAATCCTTGTTAGTGGAGTTTATATTCACTTAGTGTTGATAATGTGTGACAACCTCGGATATATCCTTGTTTAGTGTATGTCTGAGATTAAGATGAAGCAAAGATGAGGGCTAATATCAAGGGCTAGCAAGAAAGGCAGGGTGATATTTAAGATGAGACAAGATAAAAATACATTTTATTTTACTCAAATGTATCGTTCTCCAACATTAAGCAGCTTTTTATGTGATATGCATCTTCAGTAGCTCTGTTGGCCTCAAGATCTCGCCTCCTGAATAATAATGAGCGAAAACAAACCTGATTGTTAACTTTGGCTCTCCTGTTCTCACCTGTTAAGCACTTCAAACAATCCCATTAAAAGAATAAACAGACAATGGTTATTAGAAAAGGTGGAAACAGATGCGCCTTCATTATATTCAGCCTACTTAGCCCAACACTCCGCTGGATTAAATTTTCCCACCCAATTAAAATTAGAGGCAGAGAGTGGCGATGATACCCGATGTCGCTGTGAAGCCTTTAACCCCTTTTCTTGTTTTTCCTGCAGCTTCAAAAGCAGAAGACAGTGAGGAGGTAAAAACAGTTTCTGGGAAGGTGGATGCTGAAAAAGGAGAGAAAAAGACCAAGGAGGGCAAGAAAGAGGGCAAGAGTGCCAAAGAGGGGAAAGGAGATGAAAAGGACGCATCTACAAAGAAGAAGGGTGAAAAAGGCGAGAAGGGAGCATCCAAGAAGGAAGATGGGGACGGGAAAGGGAAGAAACCAGGAGAGAAGGGAGACAAAGGGGAAAAGGGAGCAAAAGGAGGGGCTAAAGGAGGGGGCAAGAAAGCTCAAAAGTAAACTCTGCTTTTCTGTAAATACCGGGAAAAAAAAATCCAATTTTTTCACTGGGCACATTTTGGGACTCTTTTTCTAAAGTGAAATTTGTATATTATATTGATAATAAACTGTATTCTGATACATTATTACATTATTGATGTTTTTGTCTTATTGGGATATGAAAAGACAGTAGAATTATAGATTTATTATCTTATTCACAATTCATTGATGAACAATAGAGATCAGAAAGCATCCTCCAATCTCATCTGAAGTTTACACTGGTATCTACAACATGCCTACATCACAAAGGAGTGAAGAGAGAATGACTGAATGATGTGTCACTGCCCACATTACGGTATCTGAAGCATGAAAACTATAAAGTCAAGTCCACTGAGTACACTTCGGCACAAGATAAATAAATGACAATGGAATACACATTATACTTCCATGAGAGGTATTTGAAACAATGAAATACAACCTTAGCTCTATGGTTATTGGCCCTATTGTACACTTGATTCCAAAACACAATCTTTTTACATAATACAATCAGAACAAAACACCATATTACAGGGTATTAAAGTGGTCAAAGAGAATTTTCCAAGTGTTCTTGATTTACAAAAAAAAAAAAAAAAGATCTTCATGCTCTGACATTGCCCAACCTCTGAGTGAAAAACTGGATTATACAACAGTAACATGGTATACTCTTTGATGGTTTGCAAATTAGGCTAACTTTCAGTTTTCACAAGCCTGGGAGAAATGCATTAAATTACCCATTATAAAGGATACAGATGGATGATAGATATTTAAACCTTCTGTGGCAGCAAGGTACGGTAACATGACTTTATAAAGGTTTCCCTCAGCCTGTCTTTTTCTATTTTCATCACTGCGGCATGCAGCCACCTGTAATTACTATTGTAGTCAATCCAGTCAAGCTTACGTCATAATTATAGCAGAATGAAAATGTCCCTCTTGACTGTCAAAAGCAGCTAGGAGCTGTCTGCTTCTCTTACATTTTATTTTCAAATTGTTTTTTCTTAATTAAAGGGAAAAAAGCTGAAAAAGTTTGAGGATGTAGTTTACAATTACAGTTTTTAGCAGAGGTAAAAGAAACAGGAGTTAGTCTCTGATAAATGCATTACTATTTTGAGTTATGAATTGCATATTAGATGTGCTACCGTAATATGCAGAATAGACAAATACTCTGGAAAAATGAACGATAAAATCACCCAGTGAATGTTCATCATAGAGCTCTATGGCAAACGGGAATTTGTTATATGACACTGAAGTTAAATCATTCTTGGTTTTTGTCTTTTATATAATAATAGGAAAAAATGAAGCATGTTAAAAACGTTAAATACTTGCTAAAAGGGTAAACAGTCGGTGTGTAAAGTTGATTTCATTCTAGTGCTATTGGATCTTTTACCTTGTATCCAGTTTGTACTGTAAGCAGTAACTTGAACAGATCAGGCTTTAAGTTAAAGAGGTGGCTAACTAAGTGTGAAATGACCAAAAGAGCCATACAGGGGAGCTTACAGTTAAATAGTATTCACTCGAGAATATGTAGAAATTTGGCCAGATACTGCTTGAAAATTTTGTGACATTCAGAATCATTATATAAGCTAATGTTAGATCTTGAAACATAGTCTCCATGTTATGGATTTAACAACAAATTTAATATTAAAGGCCTTGGTCTGTTGTTACTTTGTGTCTGGGTGTTTTGAATCCTTCACTGCTATTTACATGAAACTAAAGATTTTTTTTAAAGAAAAAAAATAAGATATTACTGCAAAATTAAGACAATCTGGTCACTGTAAACGCAATGGTGGAGGATAATACAAATAAAATTGTCAGTATAACCTCTTCTCTGGCAGCTTATCATGTCTTTTCTCTTTGGTATAATAGATCATATGAGCTACCCTGCCAATCATGCAGGCTAAGTATAGTAAATTACAAAGATATTCAACTGTTGTGTTTTGGCCTATATACATAACCAAATATTGCCAACATCCCATAAACCAATACATGAAAAAATAACATCAAAACAGCTTTATAACATATAACATATCCATACATAGGAACACTTTAAGCTCACAATTAGAATGTATCTCTGATTTTTGTAAACATCGTGACTTGTATATACATCATAAAAGCAGCACAACACTGGACTGACTACCTGTAAAAAATACTGTGTAGTAGTAACTTCAGTTTTTTTTTTCTCTATAGCATCACAATTATCACTCCTGGAATCCCACTGGGAATTTAAGACTCTTTGTTTCCTCCTTAAATTAATATTCCACTGGAATATTAATAAGACCGTTGCCTGCACCCTGTGCCTTCTAATAGGGCTTCATCTTTTGACAACTTTGAGAATATATCCAGTATATACAGTTTTCCTTTGAGTTACATGACGTTACTCAAAGAAAAAGGTTGTCTGCAAAGACATTCTTACTTTGGTGTTTTTAGTTTGGCCGTGTGAGTATTAACATTTTATATGGACAAAAAACTAAAAACAAGTACATTCATTTTAACCATTCAAAATCTGTGGAGTTAGAGGGCTGAATACTGGGTGGGAGGGGACAGAAGAGAAACACGAAATAATATTTTATGACACACATGGATCCTCTGGAGCAAAAAGCTGACTATGCTAAAACACCACTTGAACAGTATAAAAATAGGTGTGCAACAACAGAGGACTTCAATTACCTGAGTAACTTCCCTTTTACGCTGAAGTGGATTTAATCCAATGCAGAACAAATGAGATTCCACACCAGGAAACATGAACACATGTCTCAACAAGTAAGATTATTAGTTTTAAAGCCACATGTAATCTTCATTCAAAACTTCCTGATTAAATTGCCCATATTTGTGCCTCTGAGAACGCTCAGTACCCACCTGGCTTTACTTTGGTGATTAAGGGTATTCTTGGCCATTGTAGTAACTACAAAACCCCAGTTTTTACTTATGCACAAAAAAAAAATGACCACAAGACGATTGCTTCCAGAGGAAACATAAATGAAGGATAACAACAGTTATGGCAGTGAATAAGAAATAAAGAACGGCAGTCCTCTTCTCAACATTTTACACATTCAGTGTGGCAGGCGGTTGGTGAAAGAGTTATTTGCTGCAACAACGACAGTCATCACCCATCAAATAAGCCCGCAAAAGCAATACGGCCTTTCTGCCTCGAGCCTCATCGCTTGGCAATGTTCCGGCTCAATTCACAGGAGAAAAAAACTGGCAGTGTCGATGCATGCAGCCATCCCCTTCGGACCATCCTGAGACTGTTTCGTGATGAATTTTTTTTCTCGATTTTCACCGACAAAGACAGCGTCCTGCAGGTCACATGACTGTCTCCCTCTCCTCCTCAACCACGGGCGAGGGTTTTTCGTCCTCACAAGGCCGCGTATGCGCAGAATGCTCTTCGGCTGGAATGTGGAGCTCCTGTCCCGATGACGGTATAGAGTTCTCTGACACGGAGCCATTTTTCACATACCCAGGGAGGTTCCTGTGCCCATTCACAGGCGCCGGTCCCAGCCTCGTGGTGAGGTGGAGGCCCAGCGGTCCTCTGGCAGTGACATTGGTAACACTGGTGTGTGATACCATAGGTCCATAGCTGTAAGTGTTACTGCCGCTTCGAGCTTTTCTTTTGAAGTCCAGGGCCAGAGTTCTCCTGCTCCAGGACTTTTTTATCTCAGCTTGCACCTTAGAAGAGAAAATACTTTTTTTTTTTATGCATAAAAGCAGAAGAGTCAAAAATGTGTAAAAGGCAACATTTCTGAGTTCTTACCTCTCCATTGCAAAAGCAGTATATAATTGCCACTAGGAATCCCTGCAACATAGTAAATAGTGATTTTTACTCCCATTATCCGTGAGTGAAATATCTTTGCAATGCACTTTAATTTGACATTTTAGCTGTAAAATTTGGCATTTTGTTTGATATTTTCAGTCATCAGCTACTCCTGTTGTTCTTTTAATCTTGATTAGGATCTAACCATAACTCAAGAACTAATCAATAAGCAACAACTGGACATTCGCTAACTGTTTTTTGGTGATAAGGTTAACCCTTAGGACATTTCAAAGCCTATCAGATTTTTTGAGCACGTCATTATTTATGTCAGAATAAAATGAGATTTTCATCACAGCAGTTTTACCTGGAAGGAGTTAGAGAGCATCTCGTAATGCATTTGGATCAACCATGGAATCCCATGCACCTCTGTATATGGCATGGCAATGAATATGATGTAGTGGACGCCAAACAGAGGCATCAGCACCAGTGTGGACTTCAACAGTTTTCTGTAACAGAAACATTTCACAATCGTAACAGAAAACTTTACAAACATCTCGTTTTGATAGATCAACAATAAAGATGATTTGGTGGATTGAAGGTTAAAGTAATTTGTTAGCAAAAGAGAACATAAATCAAGCTTAATTTCCAGCTTTTTACATGCAAGGGTTTGATGATTTTTCTCTATTTGAAATCATTTGAAATTGAATGCTGAACCGTGCGGAACAGTTGGAATGCAATTTGAAGATGACCTTGTAGTCTGTGTTGAGAATTTCCCACGTTTTAATCTCCCTGTGTTTGTGTGGGTTTTCTCCCACATTTGTAAGACTTAGGCTATGTGGTGAAATTCACTGCAGATAAAAGTGTGTGGTTTAGGGTTAGGTGTGTTTGTACGTGCACTGTGATGGACTAGAAACCTGTCGAGTATGTTCCCAGGATTTATTTTACTTTGACAGTTGGGATAGACTGTCACCCCGAGAAGCATAAGTGATTACAAAAATGCATTATATGGACAAAAGTGCTGGGTCACCTCCACATTAGGCCTACAGGAGCTGCTCTCCCATGAAGTTCTGGGCGCACAATTTTTGTGCTGATGTTAATGCCAGAGGAGGTTCCGAGCTCTGCAGTTACTGAGTCAGCAGAGCTTTGGTGACTTTTATGCACTAAACCCCTCAGCACTTAGCGACCCTGCTCTGTAACTTTACTGTGGTTGCTGTGGTTCCTCAGCTCTTCCACTTTGCAGTAATATCACTTATAGTTAATCGCAAATATCTAGGAGGAAAGAAATGTCACAAACGGACTTGTTGCAATGGTGACATACTATTACAGTACCAACCCATTAATTCACAAACGCCTGTAAAGGCAGACTGCATGGCTAGATGTTTGATTTTACAAAGATTAAGAGATGTGGCCCAAGACTTTGGTCCATATAGTGTGCATCTCATGATGTAGCTACCTTTGCTGGTTGCAGCATTAAATTTCAATTGAATCATAACATGACTCAGAAAAGAAAATATATAAAAAAAGAAATAATAATTTTGCACTTTGCTAGTACGCAGCACCTGTACTGTTGTCTGGTGTCACACCTTCTAGCATTTGTTTCTCGCAGTTTAGTTGCCAAGACTCGGACGATGTTCAGAAATAACAGAAAATTAATCTGAAGAGAAAATAGAAACATAATGTTAGAATTAGATGTAATTGGACTCACTAAAAGGTGTCTTATCCATCAGCTGTGATGCCACAGGTGCAGCGAAACACTGTCATTTCACACACGGTAGGGGAAAGTTGAAATCAGCACGTACTCACCACTACAGCAACCACGATGGGCATTTGATATATCCATTTAAAATTGCCTGCGCTTAGGTTCCAACACCTATGGTAGACAAATAATAACAAGCCATCGATAAACAAGTGTGTGTGTGTGTGGGGGGGGGGGGGGTATTGTTTTCTGCCATCATGTGGGATATACAGAAAGGGCACAAATACAACATCAGCTCATGTTTTATGGCTTTCAAAGATCTTTAAAATTTTCAAGGCTTTGAAATAACAAAATCTACTCTTTTTATCTGGAATTAAAAGTTCACTTGACCCCAGATGTTATTTCAAAGATTTATAGAGAATGCACAATGAGAGCATTTGATTTAGGTTAAGTATGGCATTAACCATAGGCTGCTTTTACTGATAGATTTTAAGCCATATGGATATTATTATGTTTACTCAGTTTCCCAAATATATTGCAAAGGTACATGCTGTGGTTATCATCATGTATGGTAGGTTTTTTTGCTAAAACCCCCCCCAAAAAAACAACCCAGACAGGAGGCAGAAATGTTCTGCTGCTCTCCCACCGACAGAGAAGAGAATTATGTGGTTTAGTTCCACTCTACAGCTGCTGGATACTAGCTTAGTCGCGAGCTGCCAGCTGCAGAAACTTCATGTTTTACTGTGGTACAGGACCAATGTGGACACTGGAGATAATGGTAGTTGGAGGTGGTTGAGGTCCCGCCCGTCTGGTTTGGCAGTTTTGGCAGTTTTGACCCAGGTGAAGTTGCCCATTTGCAAATCGAATTTGAATACACTGATTTTTGGTCACTTTAAACTTTATTTGACACACTCATACCAAATATGTGTGGTTAACTCATACACATCTGTACACACACACTTAATGGAAAGTAGTGAAACTAAATTGCTTCTATGGATCACTTACTCTGTGTCTGCAAACATGGCTCTCACAGTTGCCCAAATGGTTACAAACACAGCTGGTACACCTGCAAAATAAAATAAAAAATGTCTAACTTTGTATCATAAAAAATGTATCAAAAAGACAAAAAATAATTTGCTCATGTGAGAAGAATCCGGGTAGCACAGCATCCACATTGTATGCGCTGTGCTTATGGCATTTATACGCACAGTGTGTACAATGCAGGAACTGTAAAGCCCATATTCATATTCATGCTTTTTTTTTTAACCAGATGAGTCACTCTTCATTGTTCTTTCTTAGTTATGAGAATTTCATCAGCAGATATAGAAGTACCTCAAAGTGTTCCAACTTATTTGCATGCTAATTAGACCATCAAAAATTAAATTCCTTTGATAAGAGCTGCGTTGCAGGTCATTGGATCTACTGAACATGCAAGTAAAATGTAAATTAAGCAAGCAAACTCACCCCATCCAATCACAGTAAATCCCCACAGGCACTTTCTATTGGAGAAGAAGGTCATAAAAATGAGACTGTGGAGGTAGAGACCCTCCACGAGAATCCAGTAGTAATTAGTTGCCAGGAAGTACATAAACAAGGTCACGACCACCTTACAGGTAATCTATAGAGAGAAGAATAAAAAGAAGCAAAAGATTTAAAGTTTTAACACATACCTTATAACTCTAACATACACCTATGGTACTCTGATTTCATCTACAGGTGATAAACTAGAAGGGCACTTTCAATAGGTTTTTGTATTGACACTGACAGGGATTGTGGACCTCTACAGTTTTCTCATGTCAGTGTGCCACAGAACTGAATTTCAAATACTGCTTGGTTTAAAGACCACTGGAAGGTTTGGGTCCAAAATACATTTCACGCCTGCTGATACATGATGGACCATTCACACCTCTCAAGTTGTCTGGGTACGGTTTTATTCGCTATCCTCCAGGGTCAGGACTAAGCATGGAGAGGAAGAATTTGCTTTTTATGCATCACACAGCTGAGCAGAAAAACACTTCGCTCATATTCACCTGTCTCATGAAATACATGTGCAGAGTCCTGCACACTGTCTAAATTGCATTGAGAAAGTTGGGATATGAATATATTTTTGCAATACTGTGCACCAGCGCTGAAATGAGCTCCCAAAAAATCCAGATAAAATGAAAAAAACTCAGCAGGACTGCTCCACTGAAGGCTTGGATATTTCTGTTTGCTACAACCTTGTAATAAATGAAATTATTTTACACATTAAGTGCTTTACCCATTTTTCAAATATATTTTATTTTTTTATAGTCTCCCATTTAATATTGCTCTAATTTAACTATGTGTCTGCAGCCGCAACTTTTGTCTTCATGCATTTTTATTTCATGCACGTTTGACTGACCTCTTGTTGAAAGGTGCAAAACAACATGGCTCATGTTACTCATGTTCCGATTATTCACCACAGGACTGCGGGCATGATTATTTTTCAGGCAGGATTCACTCCTGCTGCTTTTCGCCACACCGCTAATTGTTGAGCAACTTTAGTGGCACGAACGAGGTTAAAGTCTTGTTAGCTGACCTCCAGCTAGTATAAACATGAATGATATATTGGCAATTTACAACTCTGATAGATGTCAGAAAAATGAATACTCTCTCACCTGCCATTTCACTAGGTATACCTCTTCAACTGCTTATTATTGCAAATCATTCAATCACATGACTGCACCTCAATGCATTTAGGCATGGAGATATAATAAAGATGACCTGCTGAAGGTCAAACTGAGCATCAGAATGGGGAAGAAAGGTGATTTAAGCGACTTTGAATGTGGCGTGGTTTTTGGTGGTAGACAGGCTGGTCTGAGTAGTTCAGAAACTGTTGATCTTCTGGGGTTTTCAGAGAAAACCATCCCTCTGGCTTACGGAGAACGGTCCGAAAAAGAAAAAAAATCCAGTGAGCAGCAGCTCTCTGAGTGGAAATGCCTTGTTGATGCCTGAGGTAAGAGGAGAATGGCCAGACTACTCTGAAGTGATAGGAAGGCAACAGTAACTCAAATAAGCACTTGTTATAACCAAGGTATGCAGACGAGCAACTCTGACCGCACACCGTGTTAAGCCTCGAAGCAAACAGGCTACAGTCCTCTAGCCCAATGTGATTAGAGATCACATTGATCTCTAATCACATTTTCTTGTCTGTAATTACTGCAGATTGGTTAGTGCACAAAGTGCTCACAGATCCTTGTGATGAAGGATGGTTCTGGACAAAATAAAGACTTTTACTGGGAATCATGGGACCTCTTTCTTTTTCTCTAAGTGCGGTCACAGCAGCTCGAGAGGAATCGTCGTAGATCTTCTGACTAGCTAAGTGAGAAATTTAGCCAGACAATGTGACAACTATATACTCATAGCAGAACAGCTGAGATAAACAAGGTAACTTTATGAGATTTCCCCATCTTCAGGTGTTCCTTTTATTTAGGACTGGTTCAGTAATTGGACATATTTTGACAGCTAGGTCATATGTTGTGAAAGCATGGGCAAATGTAATGTAGTTCAAATCCTGAATAACACATAAAGGTTTCTCATTATCAGTGACCTCAGGAACATCTAAATTTGCAGCGCTACTGTCATTGCACCTACCCAGTGGGAAAATACTGCTCTGAACTACATCTGTAACAGAGTTACAATGCCATTTTGTTACTGTGGAAACACAACACATTTTGCCCGATCACTGTGTGAGTTTAAGCTCATTACTATATATATGTTGGTTTTTTAGCCAGACTCTTTTTCTGATAAAAATAAAGTGTCTTTTTTTTTTTTTTATGGGTCGGGGGATGAGATAATTTCTGAAAAAAACAACAAACTGGGGCGAGTAGTTACAGAGATATGACTCCTTCCCAGACATGACCCAACATAGAGTGTTAAACAGTTCTGAGAGCTAACAATCCATTGTACGCATCTGAGCATTAATGGATTGCTGTTAAATTTTGTTGGTCCCCAGAGGGCGTGGATCAATTTCCTCCCACCACCAGCAAGTATACTTTTCACTTATTAGGAAAGCTTGAAGTCCCAAGCATTGTGGCCATCTGCCTTTCCCATTATAGGGTTGAGATTCTTGATTACAAAATTTTAGCAATTATTAGATTATTAGATGGGTATCAGTGGAATTACAGACAAAAAGAGGTTAGCGTTTACCATGACTGGCTTTGGTAATCTTTTGATTTTTTTTATCTAGTACCTTCATAAGTTTCCATGTGATCAGTAATTGTCTGTTTATTTATTTGTTTCATTATTTTTATCATTTCTAAATATTTAAATAAAATTGAATTGAATAGAACTGAGTTTGCTTATTTTTAACAGGGACATTAATAAACATTGCTGTAATTGGCAGAGTTAGCAACAGGTTAATATTCATCACCTGCAAACTAACGGCATTTCTGTTAACCTCTGCTGTGTTATGTTTGTACTGTAAATGAACCAAAACATCATCATGCTAGCGAGTTAAGACAAGATGATAAGTCTGGTAAATACGCTGCATGTTAAACAGCACTCGGATTAAAAGCGTGCAGACAGCACATACAGAGTCCACTGTGGAGTTTTTTCACAGCATCTGTGCTTCATAGTTACAGTGTTATATGGTCGACCAATTGATTATTATTGCAGCTTTCTGAAATGCATCTGTTTTATTAAAACATTCAATTAAATAATAATTTAATTAAATGTTTTACTTCTTGTTATCTATATATATTTCTACCACAAATAAAGAGAATGGATGTAGTTCACTGGCTTTGAGCTTAACTCAGTTCTTATGCATGTCTAATTATCAGTCCCAAGCGCACTAATCCACAAATGTTGTTCCTGTGTTATTCGCAGCCTCTTATTTTCTGTCCATCCCAGCGTCTTAATCCATTATCTGTGTTTGTGTGGAACAAAGCTTTTGAACCCACTGTTTCAAAGTTCTGAGTGAAAATGTTTTATTTCATGCACAGAATAAAGTTTTGAAACTGAGTTATCACCATTCAACATATGGGAAGCACATTTTATATATGAATGATTGGTGTCTCTCATGCCAATTGTATTAATCTTTAAAAGCAATGTACGGTGGCCCTGAAGTGCAAACCACAAAAACAAATCACAAAACGCACAACAAATTGAAAAGCGCAAAAACAAATTGAAAAGCGCAAAAACAAATTGAAAAGCGCAAAAACAAATTCACTTAACGCAAAAACAAATTGAAAAGCGCAAAAACAAATCACAAAACGCACAACAAATTGAAAAGCGCAACAACAAATCACTTAACGCAAAAACAAATTGAAAAGCGCAAAAACAAATTGAAAAGCGCAAAAACAAATTCACTTAACGCAAAAACAAATTGAAATGCGCAAAAACAAATCACAAAACGCACAACAAATTGAAAAGCGCAAAAACAAATTGCAAAGCGCAAAAACAAATTGAAAAGCGCAAAAACAAATTGAAAAGCGCAAAAACAAATTCACTTAACGCAAAAACAAATTCACTTAACGCAAAAACAAATTGAAAAGCGCAAAAACAAATCACTTAACGCAAAAACAAATTGAAAAGCGCAAAAACAAATTCACTTAACGCAAAAACAAATTGAAAAGCGCAAAAACAAATTGAAAAGCGCAAAAACAAAAACCAAACCGGAAGAGGTAGGTACCAATGCTGCAACAACAGGCATCACTGATTGGATGATGGATCCGGTAGCCTTTTGAACCGGAAGTTGTTCTGTTCGGAAGTTTGGTGACTGCTCTACCAACTTTTTTCCACAACTTGGACAAAACATGTTGGCTGTATCCCAATTCAGGGTCTGCAGCCTTAAAGGCTGCATTTTAAGGCCGACACGTCTCAGCGGCGCACCGAAGGCTGTCCCAATTCAAAGGCTGCTCAAATGCGGCCCTCAAATTCGACCTTCATTTCCTGAATTTTAAGGCTGTGGCGGTGTAGACTTCGTGGCCCAACATATCCCACAATTTATAGCGCGGCAGTCACTGTGGATAATTTTGCTGCAGACGGCAGAAGCGTAGCGGCCGAAGAGTAAACTGTTAAAGCGTAAGTACTGAATATGATGTCACTTTTTATGTGCAAATGTTTAATAATGAGGAACATTAAAACACTACTGTTGGCCACATGTCGGCAAAGTTATTTGCCATTAGCGATGTTTGTACTTTCAGCGTTTACTTTGTTTTAAAGCATTTAAAATATAATAATACAATAGTTGACCTTAATCTTACAGAGAATGTGATGATTTTATGGATAATTAAAGTCAGTCATATATCTACAAACACAACAAGCTGAAAGTCAGTGATGCTGCTCGGTTTGCAGTCCTGAATATCACGGCACAAGCAGGATTCACTGCACTGTTAATGTTAGCTATGTTATATTGCTAGCTATGTTATATTGCTGCCTCTGTTCGGTGGTGTCGAGCCAAACGGACTTTAACGTGTGTTTGAACGAGCTGACGGTTCACTCGTTAAGCTGAAAGAAAGATGCTTTAATCACAGGAGTCACACATGTGTCCACTGGACCATCTGGGAACTCTTCTTGTTTAGCACTTGTAATAACACAAACACTAAATCCTCCTTCTCTTGTGCTGTTTTGTAGCAGTGTATACACCTGAGACTGTCACCTGTCTGTCTGTCCTGCACTCTCTCTCTGTTTCTTTCTCTCTGATTGTGGAATAAAAGTATGAACATGTATTTATAAGTTACACTTGTGTTTGAATCCTGCAGCTTATCACACATTTGATTTCCATGTGTGACAACTGCAAGTGTCCAGAGTGAGGACAGACTGAGGGACCCACTGCTGCACATCATCTGTGAGGCTTTGCACCCCTGATGATCCACCAGGACAAACTCAGCAGTGTGTGAGGAAGAGGAGGAGGAAGAGCCAGCAGCAGCTGACAGATGTGGAGAATAGACATACTGTTCCTGTTTGTGAAGGACTGCTAGAAACATTTAAAATAACTAATTATCTGTCCTGAATCATTATTAGGTAATGTTCAGATAATTTGATCATTCCAGTGTTTTCAGTGTGGGAGAAAGTACTCAGGGCCTTCAAGTTACACACTATGAAAGGCAGCACCAAGTTTAATATTCAGAAACCTAAAGTATGTATCAGCAGCAGAATGGAGCTAAAAATAAATGTTTGTTTCAGTTCTATGAAGTGATTTGATTTGAGAGTTCAAACTCACTGCTGTAATAACTTATGATTAATATAATAACTATAATGTTGGCCATATCATATTTACACTGACTTTAGTCTCATGAACAACATTAG
Organism: Oreochromis aureus; assembly: GCF_013358895.1. Classification (NCBI taxonomy): domain Eukaryota; kingdom Metazoa; phylum Chordata; class Actinopteri; order Cichliformes; family Cichlidae; genus Oreochromis; species Oreochromis aureus. The sequence goes on from NC_052959.1 coordinate 19,136,343, forward strand.
CTAATTGTTATTTACTAGCTAATCTTAAATGACTGTTCAGTACAGATATGAAGGCCAGCAATCATATTTTACAGTCCTGTGGTCTCAGCCTCAGATACGTATTAAATCACACAAAGCTCGTGTAGAAACAAACACACGAACAAAATATGTTCTCCTTCATTTCCGTCAAAGCTGTATGAAACGTTTCCAGCGGTTGGTGTTATGGTTGCTAGGCAACCTGGGCAGCGCGACGGAGGCTAGACCGTCCCATTTCACAAGCCTCGCACTTCCGGCCTTAGCGGTCTTTTGCACGCCCTTGAGGATCGTTGAGGCTGCGTACTTAAAAGCTGCAGACCCTGAATTGGGATACAGCCGTTGACTGCTCTTTCTCATAACCACGTTCGGCAGAACAACTTCCGGTTCAAAAGGCTACCGGATCCATCATCCAATCAGTGATGCCTGTTGTTGCAGCATTGGTACCTACCTCTTCCGGTTTGGTTTTTGTTGTTGCGCTTTTCAATTTGTTTTTGCGCTTTTCAATTTGTTTTTGCGTTAAGTGATTTGTTGTTGCGCTTTTCAATTTGTTTTTGCGTTAAGAGATTTGTTTTTGCGCTTTTCAATTTGTTTTTGCGCTTTTCAATTTGTTTTTGCGTTAAGAGATTTGTTTTTGCGCTTTTCAATTTGTTTTTGCGCTTTTCAATTTGTTTTTGCGCTTTGCAATTTGTTTTTGTGCTTTTCAATTTGTTGTGCGTTTTGTGATTTGTTTTTGCGCTTTTCAATTTGTTTTTGCGTTAAGTGAATTTGTTTTTGCGCTTTTCAATTTGTTTTTGCGCTTTTCAATTTGTTTTTGCGTTAAGTGATTTGTTGTTGCGCTTTTCAATTTGTTGTGCGTTTTGTGATTTGTTTTGCGCTTTTCAATTTGTTTTTGCGCTTTTCAATTTGTTTTTGCGTTAAGTGAATTTGTTTTTGCGCTTTTCAATTTGTTTTTGCGCTTTTCAATTTGTTGTGCGTTTTGTGATTTGTTTTTGTGGTTTGCACTTCAGGGCCACCGTAGCAATGTGACATAAATGTATCAATAGACTACCAACAAAATTAACCGCAAACACTAAAGTTGGGACTCAAAGCACAGAGTACTGCACCTAACTCAAAGGACGAGCAAGTGTTGTGTCTACAATAAACATGCACTTAGCAAAGAGCCAATTTTAAACAGTATCATTAAACATTTTCTACCAGCAGCCTGTTGCAAAAACCCATCATTTCTTTCCATTTCTTTAGTTGAATTTCCAAAGAAAGTACACACATAACACAGTCTGACAGGTATTTTTGCACCAAAAGGTGATTCCCAAAGCTGAAAACTTGACATATTTCAAATGGTTTGCAGTGTGTCCTTACAAATTCTGGAGCAATCACAGAGAACAGAACAAGTATCCAAATAGGAATTTTGGAATCTCTTTAAGAAGCCTGGGGGACTAATCCTGAAGACTACTTAAAGAAAACACATAGAAAGTTTGAGTAAGACAGCTCAGACTGAGTTGAGCTTCAATACATCCTTAATAAACTGCAATAAATTGCTGCACCTAATTCCCATTTTGCTAGAAAGATGACGGCATTGGAACAGCATTATATACACATATTCAGCCTGTGATTTCTGCAGGAGTGGGGACCTTTTGTGATTGGACTGGTCTGTGGTTCAGACCTTACATTTTCTTTTTCGTAATTAAGAAAATAAGTGGTTCTTAAAGGTTATTTGCTCCATACATAAAATGATGAATTATGCCAGAGTACACACACCTAAGTTCCCTCATTGTGTCACACACAATATTTCACCTACTAAGCAGTCTGAATACAGTATAAGTCACTTTACAGAGATACAGAGGATGAAAGACATCCCTAAATATATAGCGTAAATTGTTTGTGTATTAAAGCATCCGTGAAAAGTACACAGTCTTTACAAATTTTTTCAGACTTGACTCTTCGGGAAAGCCAAGACCTGGCCTAGTAAAACTTTTGGCACGGTGACAAGCAGTACAGTTTATTTGCTGCAGTACTGGAAAAGCAACTGAGACTCCTGCAAAACATACCTAACACTTCCTGTGCGGAAACACAACTCTTCACACCAAGCAACACTAATCAAATTATCTGTACACGTAAAGCAAACAAATCCTGACATTATATTTTTTGTGAATACTGCACATTCACTGACTACGACAATGACTTCATCTGCTGCTTCTGTTTCTATTTGGTTTACTTACAAAATGCGTTTTGTCGGTTTGTGAGGCTTCGGAAATAGACTTGATGTCTTCCACACTGACTCCTTCCATGTCTAATGTCGATCCAGAGTAGAGAACAACGTCTTTTACAAAAATGCTTATAGCTCTTAGCATGTAGGACACAAAGAGGTGCATGTGGATGTAGTTCCTGGTACAGTGTAACCGTCTAAAAAAGAGAGAGAAAAAAAAGAGTGGTATGGTCAAATATCAGATATGTGAGAAATTTTTCCTATTTTTACTTTTTTTCTAGACAGTTGGTACACCTCGATGTTAAGTTTGTGCTCGACTTTTCACACGCACACAAACAATACGCATCCTAATTAGAGCCAGCTGAATTCCACGCTGACTACAACACATTCTCGAGAATTAGGAGCTTGAAACACACAAATATTAAATCGTTACACTCAAAGTGAGCAGTAAAAACGAAATTGCAAGCATGTGTTGAAAAGGATCCAAATTTGCTTCCACAAAAGCAGAAGTTTATCAGTCAAAAATTCTTCATTCTTAACATTGGTAGAAATGTTAACATTTGCATTCTGGCACTGTGCTCCAAAGGGAGCTGCAGGATCAATAGCCATAAAGGTTACATTATTGCAGTCAAAACAAAACGTCATGACTGCAATAATTTCTTGAATATTTACTAGTGCAAAAAAAAAAAAAAATCTAAAAGGCATGACAGTTTAAAGTCTAAATTTGTCAACATTTACTTGACACTGACATTAGACCAGTGTAATTTCTACCCACTGTTTCTTTCTCTAAAGACTCTTTAATGAGCTGAATTCTTTGACAAGCAACCCTCAGAGAGCTATTGATTGAGAAAAACTAATCTAGCGTACATTTCCCCAGTGAAAAATTCTGAACACAAGTGGTAATGCAAAATATCCCCTCTTCTCTCTCCCTGGAAAACATTTATGAGCCCTCCTGTCTAAAAGCTGATGTGTTAAAGAGGAGACATGGCTGGAGCACTCTGAGCACAGAGCCAGAATGTCAGATGGGCCCCTGGGACAACTTATTAAACTCATTTTGCCCGTAGATTTCCTGGTGCCAGTTGGGAGCATTCCTAAAAACCTTCTGACTGCCTGCCTGTACAGTAAGTCACGCTGGTTGGAGCATTGGTAAACAGTTCCTTCCCATTGATTACTGATAGTCCCTGTGCTCAACAAAATAAGCAAATAATAACAAATCTGCCCTGAGTTAATCATAATGATTTAAAAAAAACCCAGACATTTTCAGACTGAATTCAACCTTGTTTTAAGGTTTTTTCCTTTTTCATTTAAGAAAGTAGCCCTAAGGTAAGGCTGATACCTCTTATGTTTGTACAGTAGGAGGAGCGAGCTTTTCAAACACAGCACTTTGCTCTGAATTCACATCTCTTCACTCCCTTGTTTACATGTTTACATGTGGAAAAAGGGGGATGTTGATTAGGAAATGTAATCTTTGTAAGCTGGGAGGAATAATAAAAAGTAGAAAATCAGCATACACACTTTGGTTGTGTGTCAGCGAAATCTGAAATCAGCATGAAAATAACAAAGAACCTAAATGTCAGGCAATGAGGCATGCATTACAGCACGCCTGAAGGCAGGCTCCTCCTCAAAGGCAGTCATATCATAGTCTGTTAAAAGTCAAAGTAAAAGTCAAAGGTAATGCTTGATACAGATTGTGTGCTCCGTGCCGTCGCTGTGACACAACACATATATTGCGATGCACGATTATCCGGTGGAGTCGGGGTGGGGGTGATGGGGGATTCACAGCATGCCATCATGCTGTGAATCATTTGGACTCCCTGTTTTGATCCCTTCTCCAATTGCTCTAACCTTAATTTCTGACCCCGTATCAAACGCCCTCTCTTTTGGGAACATTTGTGGTTGAAAGTACTGATTGAAAAAGTCCAGCAGCAGCATCGACTCACCGAAAATATCCCAAAATGACGACAGCCACCATGAGCGACCCCAAAGAGACCGAGTACCCAACCGTGTAAATGAGATACAGACGGTGAAAGACGTCCTGTTGGAAAAGGATAATTTGTTAGAACATCAACAGACACATTATCCTCTCCTAATTGCATTGTTTGATCCACTGTACGTTTTAGTCAGACATGCTAATTCTGTTTGTTGGAAAAATTTGTTTAAGGATGTCTCCAAATAACCTGGTTTGTCATTGGAAAGCATTAGTACACTGGGCAGTAGTTTAATCCTCCAGCAGAAGCCTGGCTGCAAGAAAACCAAACCCTCTGCACGTCACCAAGTTAATAAGTGCCAGGACCTCCTTGTGATGTAAGTTGATACTACACTGCTGTTATCATTTAGCATCAGGATCATGTGCAAGAAAAAAACATGCGTCTGCGGTAGTGCTGTGCTGTGTAGTTCATGCGCACATATTTATCATTATCTACTGCAACTGCTCCACTGTTGGAACATCGATCTGAACATTCGACGTCATAAAGATGACAGCGGTATCGTTTCAGGCCAGAAAAGGGTGGCGATCAAAGCATGACAGCTTTCACGGCTTTCTCACAGCCTTTGAATGTTTTCATTTATCAATAATTTTAACAAGTTTTCCATCCTTCTTACAAGAACTATTTACCGCCAGCACTGACATCTAACACCCCGAGCGATGATAGAGGAACTCTACACAGGCACCTGCGATCAAGGTCACATCTAGCTGTCAGTCACACTGGGTTGTAGTACAAAGGCTGCTGTTCTTCTTCTTTTAACTGTTTCCGCACGATGCTTTGCAGTGTAATGGTGCTGTTGGTGCTTATGGTATTACAGATTATGCAACACATAATCTTCTTTATTAAAGTTAAACGTGTCCATTTTGTAAGACGTGTACGCCCGCTTAAAATGTGCAACTGTGTCAGGATACACAGCAAAGAAACACTATCAGCTGACAGGTCTGCTATGAAACAATGAAACAATTACAACAACTATAAAGACTTCATTATGATAATTAATTTTAACGTCAGGTAAATGACAACAAAGCTCGAACATTAAAACATTAGCTGAGCTAAATATACAACACACTCCACTCTGGGCCAAAGTATGTCAATTTTTATGGTTTGGCTTTAGAGAAGAAAAATAATAATTCTACAGCATAAAATGGTCATAAGCAATTACCTTTCACTGTAACAGCCTCAAATCAATGAAATAGATTGCACTATAGTATGAGGTGGTGCAACTTCATTAACCCTTTCCAAACCATCCTAAAAAGTTTGTTAAAACCTTCTCAACTCTGCACTCACTGACTTTTATATTATAGATGTCATGCACACACTTGGAAATAGCATATTATATATTTATTTATATGTGTGTGTTGTCTGCCTTTTAATGAATAATTCTGTGCTTTGCTGCTATGCTGTACTATTCTGTTGTCAAATGTTCTGACCTTTTAAGGGGACTACAGATGCAAAATAACACCACGGTGACATTGAAATTTAAGCTGCCGTCAGCCTGTTAGATTAATTAAAAATACTGCGCTTCTAACTGCTGTGCCTCAAGCACTGGAAAACAGTCCCTTCTTCCATGTGTAACACACCCCACGATCCAGGTGGGGTTTCCTATAGAAATAAGCTGTCAGACATAACTGGCCCACACAGGTCTGGCCTGCCCTGACATATATCCTATCAAACACCTTGAAGAGACCTGCTATAAGCTGGACCCCTGACTAGCATCCAGGTCTCGTCACCTATCAGTGATGCTGTCGAGGTTATATCAAAGATTTGCAGCAAAGTCTTCCCAAAATGGTCAAGGCTGTTACAAAAGCATAAAAATGTTTGCTAATGCTCCACACTAATGGTTTTCAAAGAAGATGAAAATCTAATCGGTTCTTCCTTAATTCAAGAGAACATTTGTGCAAGATTTGATGATACGGCATTGACAAGAAAGGATGCATAAAAATCATTAAAATCGATGAATAAAGCTGCATGACTCAACTGTGCAACTGCGGGTCTTATTATTGTTAAGTAACTCAACTGAGCCATGTCTGGTGAGTTCTTAGTGGTCTTAGATTTGCGAGGGAATGACTCAGTTCAAGACTAATCTGGCACTGTTTTCACTTTGTATTATAACATAAATTTAGCCAGTTACAGCCATTTTATCACAAAGCGACCACATTACTATCCTTTCATTATCCCCTCATCATCTTCTCAACATTTCAGTAAATACGATCAGACTTTATTTGCATTGCACATTACTAAGAAGGCATGCTGTTAATTTGTTACGCATTTCAAAGGAAGTATAATTGCAGGGTACATTTTTTTCTTAAATGCCTTAAGTGAGACAATTTGCTATGGTGCTGCTGTTAATTATTTTGGTGGGAGACAGTGTCAGTGAGTATGTAAATGGAAATCAGATGGATCTTACCATTTGATAGCTTTGGTTATATTCGGGGAGGTGTTTTGAACATTCAGTATAATCGGCCCATGTTCTGTTGGCTACTGCCAGCTCCCATATCCCATTGCTGTCACAACGACGGTGTGCTAATCCTAGAAATCAACAAAAGAAGTCTATTTTTAATTACAGATTTAAAGCTGCATAATTAAATAAATTGCCAAAGAGGGTTCAGAGAGAGCTCCAGTTATGATTTGCAATGACTTTGCAGTGCACAGCCTAACTCTATTTAAAATTCAGGGATTTAACTGCTTACTGTATCCAGGGCCAAGCTTACCTTTATGGTTGAAGTCAAAGATATACTCTGGACAGGGAGTGGATACAATTTTTCCAGGAGGCCCTTCAGGCCAACAAACAATGCCATCCCAATCTGGTGAGCAGAAACCATCTGCAGAGAAAAGAAAAGAGTTGACTTAAAACCAAATCCTGTCATGACTATAGCACTGCAGTAATGGTCAGTAGGCATTTCCAAGATCTGCTTGTTTTCAGGGTTTTTGTTTGAATTTTAAAAAGCAGACACACGATACATAAACAGCACTGGAATGGCACTGCAAAAGCAGCCTTGTAATTTCATGTGTGGCATAACTGACCCCCCCCCCACCACCACCTTTATTCATTTTTGTTCTGCTTGTGGGAAACATGGGTCACCAAAAGAAAACACATGCCTGTCCACTTCCCATCTATTGTCACATAATTAAGACTTGCAACCATGGAATTTCCCGCATGCTGACAACAAGTTGTCCATTGAATCTGGTGTGTTCATTAAGGCTTGTTTGTTAGCTGCTGGATATTTCCATAACTGCTCCGTTGTTGATAACACGACAACTATTATAATGTTGTATGGAATTGGTTTTAGCATGGATCTTATTTAAAGACTTCCTGCAACACTAGCTGCATTGTAGTGCCCTAACTGGCAAATTATGGTTAAATAACAGCACTATATTATATAATTCACTTTCAATATGTATCATATGTTTTGAGTCTTTTTTTAAGATGGATCACATTCAATTAATTAACAACATCCAATTTGATTATTCATTTACATACAGAGTTATCTCTTGCTAGGGTAAATGAAATTTTAGAGAATGGGAAAAAATGCTGATAAGACGTAAAACAAATGTCTTATTTGGCCAATCATTATTCCCAATGCAACAATGTTATGTATATTTGAATTTTTTGAAAATGGAAAAATATTTATTTTAAAATATTTAATAATTTAAATTTTAAAATGTTCAAGTTCTCATCACAATAACAAATTCTTGCATTTACAGTCCTCAACATGTTTTAGACCACCACCAAATGTAAGGATTGTGCCACACCTGCCTTAAATTAACAGTATTTATGATTACCAAAATATTTTTATGTTCTATAACAGCTAATCCAACAGTACACCCGTGCTCTTTAATCAAAATCACATTTTTAATGCTAAAGTATAGTTATTCTTACTATAAATGAATTTTCAGATTCACTGTTTTTCAAAACAACCATAATAAAATAGTAAAAAAAACTATTGTTTCAGTGATTGAATGTCATGCTTGATTAATTTGTGGCTTCTCAAACTTCTCAGTTTTTTCCTGTTCAAATTTAGGTAAAAATGTGAATTCAGTCATTTTTAGTTTTTAGGGTTTTTTTTTTTTTTTTGCTTGTTTTTATGAGACATCTAATAAATGTGTTAGGAACTACAGTTTTGTATCAGTCTGGACTTAGGTGACCATAGTGGTTTGGGTCATTTCACTTTAATAATAATAATAATAATAACTTATATAGTGAAGTATTGACCAATAATAATAATAATAATAATAATAATAATAATAACAATAATAATAATAACAATAATAAAGATCATGAAATCCCATATTTGCATTCATTTTTTAACATATAAAAATATCACATAAAAAACAGTTATAGCATATTTCTCTTTGAACTACAGAATTGGTTAATGATAATAATTCTTTCTTTTTTTTTAAATGAGGCTGATTATGAATGCAAAATGTTTCCCAGGAATCATTAAAGCAAAAAAAGTATTTTCCACACTTTTCACAAGATGCATGGTGATCCCGATGATCACAACAGAAACTTTTGTGTCAAATTATTAGCAAAGACTGTGATACATTAAACTTTGCCATAATGCATCTGTGCTAAGTTCAGACAAAGAACTTTACGTTCAAAGGGGGGAAAGAAACCTATGAGTGCACACAGTCCCCTAATTCTCAGCTAAACCGTGGAACAGAGCCTACTGATAGTGTGAGCGGAGTCCCTTTCACCACAGATTCTTGGCAAAACCTCTCTTATGGCTTGGCATTTATGTTGTATTATTGAAAACATCTGCCCCACTTTGACCACTAATAAGTAGGTAAGCATAGAACTAAAACTCTCCTCTCTTTGCAGTAGATCCATTATTTTCTCATTCCTGTAATCAAACTTACAAAGAAACATCTGACAAAATGACGACTTGCTTTTAACTGCTTGTCACTGGGAGCACAAAATTAAAGAGTAGACTGAGTGGAGCTGACTGATTCTTGCAGATGCATGGTGGGAAAAAAACTGCGTTTAGTTTTGAAAATCACGCTGACCACACATCCTGGGAGTAAAAGTAGAATTGCTGCTTGCTTTTGCCATAGGTTTTACTACCATAGGACCACCTACTAACAGGCTTAAATTAAACACCAAAACACACAGACACACACACGCCGACACACACACACAGATACAATTTCCTGTAAATTTCTTGACCACAATTTAAATATAAACGTGCCTACGGGGGGACTTTGGTATTTGTGATGTCACTGGGGTTTGAAGAATGTTTTTTTCTCCCCCAACTCATTTGATTCTGACCTGCAGATGTCAAAACACACACTGCAGTTCCTCCTGATACATGCAGCCTTTTATAATGATTCCCCATGTTATTCTACACCCAGACCACAAGCTTGAAGGTTGAGCTATTTTCACACTGCAAGGTCTGGGGATTTGAACCCACATCCCTCCACTGTCCTCCCCAGGCAAACCTCACTGCATCCCTCAAAGAAAACCTTGTCCCAGGCATCAAATGGTGAATTTTATACATTTGAAGCCCAAATGAAGCACAACAGCTTTCTCCTTCAAGCAGCACTCAAAGCTTTCCTAATTAACGCATAATTTTGGATAATTTTTCTACACTTTCTGCATTTTACTCTGCTGGCGTTTGAAGCAGTCATCGTTCCTAACTCCTATAATAGTTCAAAAAGCCACAGGATTACAGTTAAAGAGAAGGAAAAAAATCCTGGGAGAATAGGCAAGACAATTACAGATATAAATCTAAAGCTAGTAGTTGGTGTTATCAGTTTATCTCAACCCATGGTTTGAAGTTCACGCCACAATGCAAAAAGGAAGGAAAATGTCTCTTAAAAAGTGATTTCTGCTGAAATCTTGATGACTTTTTCAAGAAAAATACTTACATCCTTCATCAGAAAGCGCAAGTAAGGCTTTCTTTGAACTTAATGGCAAAATCTTGACAATATCTATAATTTTACTCAACATCACAGCAAACCCACTACCCAGATTTTAAATGACTTCCACACTACATAATTACAAACAGCCAGATGTGGCTCTGGAGTTCAAATCAAATCCAAATGAAGTTAAGGTTAAAGCAATTCATCTGGCATTACAGGGAAAAAGAAAATCTCAAATCAAGCACATGCAAGGAGCGCATATGTGTTTCTCAAGCCGTTAGAGTCTCCACCACACTGGGGGACTTAACTGAGGACTCTACTCTTTATTAAGGTAATGGGGTTATTCTAATTTCTTCAGCTGTAATGTGATTGAACAGACATGTGCAACCTTCCAAAAGAGGTCAGCAAAAAATCACTACATGCAGGATGAGTCACATCCGGCACACCAGCATCATCAGGTATGCAGGTCAGCTCTCTTGTGCTGATGTACCCCCTAAACAGCACCTCAAGCATTTCACAGAATCCCAGTCAGGCATTCCTGATGGGCTTGTTAGAGTCCAGATTGAGTGCCAAAGTCTCCCCTAATGTGCAGACACAGGAACATGCGAGTGCAATAAGGCCGTGGTTATCAACTATTTATACCAGATTAAAATATAAATGTACATATAGTCCCATATGTCTAGTCAAGATAGTGCAAAATGTTTAATTAGGTTTTATCCCATTGTAGTTCGTACTGAAAATAGCATGCGCTCGGAGGTGCATGCGGACATGTGACACCAACCTTTCCTGTCACTACAACATGTCAGGATAGATTCTCGTCTGCGAGATCTCTGATGTTTGACTGATTGCTCTCCTCTGCATTGGCGCCTATAGCCATCTTGTTAAGTGTGCTGTAAGAGCTGGAACATAAACCCTAAGCAAACAAAATCTGCTGCTCGGCACTCTGCAATTCTCAAAGTAGCAATTCTGACATTTTTTTTTTTTAAATCTAATTTGAGCTAGTGGATATTTATCAAAACCATGAAAAGTTGGGACATACCACATGGGTAATGTAACTACAGGGAACAGTCAACAATAGCTTTTGTGTTCTGAGCCAGGAAGTAAACGTTTTTAATTATGTGTTTCATTTACAAGGAGTATCGTTTGGAGGGCAAAGAATTTCATGTGACCACAATGCACTGGGGTTAAAGAGAAAATAATATGATTGGTTTGGCTGTGGAATTCCTCTCCAAACAATCAACTGGGAGAATGACAGCAACCACATGACGATACAGTGTGCTGGGGTCTGCAGGAAAATGGCGCTCTTCAGATAGCCATAAATATTGAAAAACACCCCAGGACCAGGTTCGCCTTCGAGCTCAGCCTTCGGAAAGCCACAGAGAAGACAAAGGAAACAAAGCTGAGGTTTTAAATGTAACCATCAACTTACAGTTCACAAAAAATGTCTTGCAACTGCTCCAAGAATGGTCCGTGATTTGAACATATCAGCGAAATATAGGCAAAACGGTCCCTTTTATTTATTTATTTACTTATTATGGTGAAGTATGAACAGCATCAGTTGATTAGTTTAAGCTCTTGTAATCAACAGTCACACTCAAACAAGTCACCAATCACATTCAATCAACATAGCGTCCCGATGCACTCTTTACTTTCAAGCTTGTGTTCATCATGTTGCTGGTTATGCAGTTTACTTCCACAGTTCTTGGTAAACTTCACTGTTGATTGGTTTCTCCCTCCATACGCACAGCCTTCTCTCGGTACACCTCCCATGTCTGATGGCATCCTCCGCCTCGTACATTATATTTCAGCTCGGCAGCAATGAGGCGCTGCTCTGTGCAGCCTCTGGGGGATTTACTGCACTCCACATTGAACCTCCAGCTTCAGCTAGAATTCACTGGGGACCTTCCTCACAAGCGGAAAGCCCCAAACTATTTTTAAGTGATAACGCCTTTGACAAATGCGCCTGTGACAGAAATCTTTTAATTAAAAAACCTTTAGCAGGTAGTGGAAAATCACACTATTGGAAACCAATAGTAAAAGGCAAATAAAGCGGCACCTTCCAAACGCGTGATCCCATTTCAATTTCACGCATTCCGCTTGATTAGTTTCCTCCAGTTTTCAGCTATTAGTTATCTTGTAATAATAATCTGTAGCTAAACAAGACATTTTATTCGATATACAGAAGCTATTAGGGACGAGCTTATGGATTTGTATCTGTTATCTCTCTAACACACCCCTTTTACTGGGTGATTTGCATGACAAACATTGACTCTGTAATCCCTTTGTTACTCTGCTTTGGCATGAGGAGAATCACAATCTGGCTAACAGAGTAAACAATGAACCAAAAGCAACCAATGTCCTGTGCATGCGCTAAATGTTAATCAAATCTACAATATCATGCACACGCACACCTGCAGGCAATGTTCCCATTATAAACCACAGCACACCTTGATAAGTGCATACATGTCCCACACCCCACCCCTCACACACATACATTAAACAAGAAATCTTCAGTGCAAAGCGTCTCATGAATGTTGATTTCGATGACAGCAATTCCTCCATTCGTACGGTCCTCAGGCATTCCCACCCAACACACGTTTCACTGTAGTATTTATATGCCTACCGTAATCTCACTAATTGCCCCACAGTTTACCAAAATTATGGTGACAGTCAGTGGTACCTCCAACCTGTGTTTTCACGTAAAAGTGGAAACAGCTGAGAGGTGAAAATAGGTTGATGATTTATATAGTTGAGTTTCATTCCAGTGAACTTGACAAGCATTATGATTAGGACACATAATAAAGACACATAGTGTAATTGCTGTGCAAGAGCCGCCACTGGCTTTATTTGTAGGTTTTGCTCATTTGTATCTTAATGTGATAATAATGTATCTAATCGGAAAGTTAAGTGTGAGTCTCCAATGTTCCTTGTGTGTCTTACATCTCAGTCGTGTTCACTGCAGCGATTAAACACAAAAACTAAATGAAAACTAACATTGTAGACCATATCTAAGCAAAGCATTAGAGCCTACTACTAAAACTATTAACATTTTGTTCACAAATTTTAATGCCATCTGATTTTATACAAAACCAATGATTTAGCAGCTACCCTAGTTAACACTGAAGTAAAATAGCATATATACACGCTTATATATCAGGGAAAGGCAAGCCAGACTTTCTCACAGTAAATCCAGTTATCCACTCAAGCCCACCATTTATCCAGCAAAATTTGATTTGAGCGCTAATAGAATAGTTACAGCTCACCATTACAAACAAATAAAACTGCAGGCGCAAACTGTTACGATTAAGTGGATCCATGAGTACTCCATGATATAAAGTGTTAGTAAAAGTGTCCCCACATTTAATTTTTAAAGATCAGCTTTAATTTACCATCTGTGTCACCACTTTCCCCAGTCTACAAAATGTAAGGGGTTGGGGTCAGGTGTGCAGATATGCCATTTAACTTTGTTTGTTTGTTTTTTACAGATTTCAGCTTTTGCAAGAGAAGCGGTGCACATCCATTTCAAGCCCCCGGTTAAAAATGAGTCTCCAGCTAAAAGACATCCTACAGGCGATTTAAGGTTTAATTCTGGATTTAGGGATCTGTGATTTTTTTCACATGACTGCACTCAATCCACAGCTGTAGCACACAATGAAATATGTGAACAAATATTAAAGAGCCATGCTGTTTTATACAGATATTCCTCCGGCCCCCTGATGATGAATCCTACTTAAATCTCCTATGTGGCTGTTGACTGTTTTGCCATGAAATTCAATACTGAAAGTTCAAGTCCCCCTGAAGAATAACAGTATTGTCATTGCAGACTCACAAAGCCACTCATATGGCTAAAGACTGACAGATTTGTTTCTGTACTCACCAGGAATCCTCTGCTTTGCATTGATGATGGCCTCACATTTCTGCCTGGCTCTGTACAAAAACTCTAACTGTTCCTCTTTTGTCAGCACATCATCGGTGTAAACCTGCAAATCAGGGGGAAAGCAGCGGAGTTAACCAAAGGATATGGAAGTGGAAATAGGAATAGTGTGCAAAATAGATCATTTCAAACAAAATTTCAAACACCAAACATCTATTACAACTCAGCTACATGGCAGTTAAAATGACAAGAACAACATAAAAGTGTAAATATTTCGCTGCAGATGTAGACTCTGGATCTGAAATGAGCATGAAAATCAGTTCAGACTTAGACATTAATTTCTCTTTACAGCTGCTTCAAAACTGTCAAACTGTCTGGAACCCGGCTCGTGGTGCTGTGGAGAAAAAAATTAAATCCAGTTTCCTTCCTCCAAAATTCACCGGATATGAGTGACAGTAATACAGTAGATAAATATTAGAAAGTCCTGTACTTTGACCACATCAGTGGATTCATTGAAGAGTTCTATCAGTCTTACTGTGATAAAGTGAAAGCTAAACTTCCCTGACTCAACAGCATCAGTTTCACTTGCAGCATGCAGGCTCATTCCAGTGGTAAACTGATCGACATGAGGAAAATTTTAACACTGACAATAATGACATTTTATTCCCTGCAGCTTTTTCTGTTTTTTTTTTTACCCCTTATATATTTTCAGCTTCTGAACGTTTTATATGAGGGTGACGTGGTAACTCAGGTGTGGTTTTCCAGTCAGGGAAACTTTTTCCATTCTAATAGGTCACAGTGACTGACTTGCTGTTTGCCTGTGGATCACTTTCGGGCATTGACAAATGTGACTGTATTGAAAACGACAACATTAATTTTTAACAGAGCATGACAAGAAGAGTGGAAATGAAAAAACAGGCCGCCTAAACTAAAGGCTAGATCACCAGGATATTTAATGCTGTCATGTAGGCACTATCATTGTTCTCTGAGCCACACTGCAGCAAAACTATAAGACACATAAACTAACATGTATGCCGTACAGTGCGCCTGGAGGTGCGGCTAAAAAAAACACACACACACACAGTCTTGTTTTTTTGGTCCAGTGATCCAGAGCAAATAGTGCAAATTAAAGACAGACGTTTACTCAGAGCAGCTGACTCCCTGGCTGCAGTTGCATCTGTCGGTTTCAGACACAAATTACATGTCTGGATGTGAAGAAATCGAATTTTGCTTCTATGAATGCAAGAAGCAGAACACTTCAAATAGTAACGAGTAATTATTTTACCAATGAGAAAGACACAGCAGGGAGAACAAGGTAAATCTATGCATAAATAATTTACCTTTCTAAACATTTATTACAGCCATTTTGGATCAAGGGTGTATGTTTTTTTTAAACGTGTGACACAATGCATTATAATGATATAATGATTATGTCTGATTCTATCTCTAAATATAAGTAATATAATTGATTTTCTCTCATTTCTCTGAAAAATCTTATTTGAATCTCTACAATATTTGTTAATTTGTTCAGACAGATGTTAACTAAATAATTTGTGTACCTTATTTTTAAGGTATGCTTGTTATACTGCTCATTAACCGGAATATCTAATCAGTCAAATCAGGCAGCACGGTGGCACGGTGGTTAGCACTGTTGCCGCACAGCAAGAAGGTCCTGAGTTAAATTCCACCATCAGGCCGGGGTCTTTCTGTGTGGAGTTTGCATGTTCTCCCCGTGTTTGCGTGGGTTCCCTCCGGGTACTCCGGCTTCCTCCCACCGTCCAAAGACATGCAGCTTGTGGGGATAGGTTAATTGGATAATCGAAATTGTCACTAGGTGTGAATGTGAGTGTGAATGGTTGTCTGTCCCTGTGTGTTGGCCCTGCGACAGACCCAGATACCCGTCCAGGGTGTACCCCGCCTCTCGCCCTATGACAGCTGGGGAAGCGGAAGCGAATGGATGGATCTAATCAGTCAATCACATGGCACCAGCTCAGTGTGTTTAACCAAGTAGCCATGATCAATTGAGCATGAGAATGTGAAAGAAAGGTGATTTCAGTAAATTTGAATGTGTCAGATGGGCTGGCCTGGTTATTTCAGAACCTGCTGATCTCTACAGAAAATATCCATGGGTGGCAGTTCTCTGTTGATGTCAGAGATCAGAGGAGAATGGCCAGACTACTTTGAGCTGATAGAAGACAGCAGTAACTCAAATGACTACTTGTTACAAGCAAGGTCTGCAGAAGAGCATCTTCGAATGCACAACATGTTAAAGCCTGAAGCAGATGGGATACAGCAGCAGAAGACTGCACTGGGTACAACTCCTGTCAGCTGAAAACAGGATACCGAGGCTATAATTCACACTGGCTCACCAAAATTGGACAACAGAAGATTGGAAAAACGTTACCTGGTCTGATGAAACAACATGAAAGCTGATGTTTGCATTCTAATATTTGTGTTCAAGCCTCTAGCTACAGATAGAGACATCTTATGAAAAATACGTTTTGGTAATAGACATTTACTCTATCTTAAACTCTTTTTTGTGAATATAGAAATACTGGAAGTGAGCTTACTCATTCTGCAACAGTATTTCATATTGTATTCTTCTTATTTATAATTTAGTACAGCCGATTGTGGTGGTGTTTATTTAAAGTATATGAAATTTTACTGATAACAGCAGTTAAAATGTTAAGAACCAACCATAAAAATGGTTTTACCAAAAAACTGAAGTACTGAAATAAATTACAAGAATTTTACACTGGTTCCTGAGTACAACATTTAAGTTATTAACAGTTACTATAGTAGATGTACAGTCTACTAAGAAGTATTTATAGTTTTGCAGTTGGCAATGCAACTCAGTACAGGAACCAACTGTTGTATAACAAGACTTTTCCAGCCGTCTCTTGTGCCTGTTCATAATTAGAAATAAATAACTAAGTACAGATAGGAACAAAGACATGTATACTTTGTCTCTAACAGAAGTACGCAACTTCACGAGGTTTAAATTTAACTGTAAATACCAAGCCGTTGTGGGTTTGCTCCATACAAACCCACAATACCTCAATCCATCAATATTTTCACTACTTTCAGCCCTGAAATAAGGATGTCCAGTCTGAGAACTGAATAAGGTTACAGAATGAAGACGTTTATGGCTTTGCACAGTAAACAACCACAGATGGAATAACATTTTACCGCAGGCGAACAAGGATAGATACTACCTGTTTACTGTACTAACTAAGCCAATATAGAATATTCCACTGACAGCTTCTGAGACGTTCACACTATTTTCATCTAAAAAGCTGCCTAGTGTTACTTTAGGTAATGACCAATAGGTAACCAGAAACAGTGAATTTGGAAGTTATTCTGGTAAGAATAACACCACTATCATTACTCTGTCTATTTGCGGACAGGTGACAAATTAAACTGAGAACTTAAACTGACTGAGAACCTCACAGACATATGTGACAAATTAAAGGAAAAACACTGAATGTCTAACCTCTACATTAAGGGGATTCAGGGACTGTTATGCTGCAGAAGGCGTTATCATGATCATCTTTATCTTGAGATCATATATTTCTTTTCCGATACGAGCGATCACTTCCTGCATATTTATTAAAGTGCAGTGGTATTTTCAGTCACCAGATTTTAAGGTAGTTATAGCCTTATGAGAGAATTTGTACTGGCAGATAATTTTCCTCACCACCACCGTAAAACACCAAATGACGGCTCTTTTGGGAGAAGAGATCCTGAGATTTGGAGAATAAGTGACAAGGCGAGCTGAAGCTGCATAATGTATTTTCACCATTTAAATAATTGCATGCATCATGCTGATATATGTTGAATTTTTCCACATACTTCAAATCAGTGTGAAATGTCCGCTAGTTTATTACTTTGAAATCGCAGGGTTACAATTTCTCTAAGTTATTTCTGCCATCTGAGTGAGACTGCTGTTCCAGCACATTAAGAACAAACATCCCGGCCTTTATAGCGGTGTTTAAGCCCCCGTGAAACAGTAAACCAAAATGAGGCATGGAGTTTCAGCTTTCTGTCTTAAAAACCAGACTCCTGCATACAGGGATATAGAGGAGTATCATTTACCATTTCAAGAGGAGAATCTTGGGTAATATGTATGCCCCGTGATTATTTCTGAAAACTATTCCTCCTCCACTGGCCAGAGTCCAAACCGCCAAAGTAAACACACCTCTCACAGGGAGAAACGTGGACATTCTTATTTACTGCATTTCATTCAAAACACAGTATTCTTTTTGTGAAATGCTTTTGAGTTTGTGCCAAAATGAGAATTAGAAAAATACACACCATATAAATATGTGTGTTTTCATCACCGGTCGCTAGAATACAAACTCCACTTGGATAAACCACAAGTTTCTATTTGTCTTTGCAAACTGCAGCTTGATGACTTAAACTGCAGCCCTCTGCAAGAATATAAGACCAATACTGAGAGAACTGTATTTAGGGTGCTCAGTCAAGAGAGTGTTTAACCGCTAGGATGAAATACTAACATTATACAGTGTGGGAGTGAAGGCACATTTACAGTTTAGTTTTAGTTTTCTATTTTCAGCATTTGGTCATTAATGCAAGTTGTATTTATCTGTCAGAGATTGATTTGTCTGGCATGACAGTTGAATATTTTCAGTGTCCATTTGTTGATTTTCAAGTAGTTTGCACCAAAGGTTAAAAAAAGATTCTAATAAACTGTCCATCAGAAATGTGTCATATGGCTAGACGCCATGCATACATTGAGTGGAGACACTGGGTTTCCACTGCATTACCAACAGCCTTCATTGCGGACTGCCTTGCGCTTTTTATTTCTTCTTCTTTCTTTTTTTGAAGAAAGTTGTGGCTAACCAAAGTCATTTCCTGTAATGTCCTACACGGAATCAGAGAGTCAAATGCTGGAGCTTGTGAGGTAGATTTTCATTAGAAAAAACAAAACAAAAACTCGAGTATCCAAAAAGTTTAAATGAACCACAAAAACCACTGGATTCAATGGAGTATAATTATCTGCAGTGAGTCAACAGTGTATTTGGATTCAAAATAAAGCTCAGTGATCTCATTAGTACTATCTCAGACCATGAAAAAGTTATATCAAAAACACAACATAAAGCAAGTTCCAAATATCATGACGGCAAAGACGCAAGTATTTTTGAGCAAAACACGGCTTGACCTTTGTACTGATCTCCCAGAAAGTTGAATGTAGGGACAATTCCTCTGCCAAAATTAATATACTTTATCCTCGAGCTAAGCTCAGTGGGCAATAAAAAATGCATCCCATCAGCTTTGATTACTTTCAAAAGTTCGTTAAAACTGAATTGTTGAAATCCTGCCTATACACAAGCCCCGTCTATGCATTTTGGCTTTTTACATGCATGTAGAAGGTGTTGTAGGTCTCTGAAAAACTTCTTCCATGGTTAAAGATGTTCAGGCACTCCATTTCAGCATTTACACGTGCACTAGGAAAATGCAGATTTTAGCTTTCAGTGTCAAAGGTGTGCATTTTCATCTCCTTTTTCAACATCAGACTGTCCTCCGTGTTATTGTTTAAAAGGCTTACGAAAAGCCAACATTTCTATAGAGTTGGGGTTATATCACCAGTTTTTGGGGACACTCCAGTTTACGCTAATAAAACAAGAGTCTAAGAGAAAGGATTAATGATCTGCAAGAAATAATCATCGGCCAGAATCTTTTTTTTTTTTTTCTTACTTTTTTTCAGCTATAAACAAAAATTAAATCCACAACCCCAAAAGTTCCAAAGCAAGAACTCAATGCTGGAGATAAAAAGAGACTACATAAACTAGCTATGAGCTTTTTTTTCCAAATCAAGAAGAGTTTTTGCATTAATATAAATGAATGTTTGTAAATACATGTTAGGGATAGCTGAAGCTGGCTCAAAATTCAGTCTGGACAATTGTTAAATATATATATTTTTTGTGAGTAATGTCTTTGGTGAAGGTGAGTAAAAATGTGTCAATATCTTAGCTATTCCTAGAGCTGTACTCTTCTGGACAGCTGATGTGCCTGGAATCTGCTGGAGCCACTCTTCCAGCTTGGGCGTTATAGGTCTTATTGCTCCTACCATTGTGGGGACCACTTTGGTCTTTACCTTTCACATCTGCTCCAGTTATTCAGCCCCTGTTACTTGCCTGTTTTTTGTGCTTTTCTAGCCACTAGTCAGATTACTTTATGTCCACCACTTCCTCAATCTGTCCATGATATATCCAATGCAGTGGCTTAGTCTTCCATGATAGTTTCTCATCACTGTTGTGTCTTGAGTTATGAAATCTTAGAGCAGCTTATCCCTGGAGTCATCTTTCTAAAGCATTCATTGATGTTTCATGGTTTTTCCTGGATTCTGGCTCTGCCCTCCTACTTTCTGTTGACCATAAAGCCTCAGTGTGTTGGACTTTGGGTAGAGAGCACCATATGTTGTAAGGAGTTTTCATGTCTTGACATCAGTGGCATTTATGTCCTGCTGTGGCCATCTTATTATTCCAGCTGAGTAACAATCTGATGAGTGGTAGGTCATATGTATTAATAGTTCAGCTCTTATTCCTACTGCTACCTTCTCAGGGCCTGTCTTACCTACTGGAAATATTTGACTATGGTTGATCTTCATGGATCTTTATTGGGGTCCCTCTTGGCTTATGCGATACCCATGTGTTTGTAGCTGTCCTGTATATCTGCCATTATGTCTTCAGGTATCTTCACCCCTTCACCCTTGATCACTTTACCTGTCTTTGCAATTTTCTAGCCACACTTATCCAGCCAAATGGTCTAAAATGTTGTCTTCCACTGAGTTCCTGATTGATGTTATAAACACACTTTAACTTCCATAGTGCCAAACACTCCAGTATCAACATGTGGGGCATTGAGTCGTAGGTTTTCTCGTAGTGCATCCAGACAGTGCTGAGAGTGGTCTCCCTGGTCTTACAGCCCTGGTGTAGTGCTCTATTAACCAGCAGTTGGTGTTTTGGCCTTTTGGTATTATTTTCAATGCCTTTCTGAGCTGTGCTCATATGTTGACTCATGTGCCTACTCAGCTTGGTTGCTATGATGCCTTAGAGGAGCTTCCATGTTGTAGAGAGGGAGCTAGTTGGCATGGTAGTTTGATGGTGTCATAACCTTGCAGGGATGTTTCATTACTGTGTTAGCAAGTCAAGAGGAGTACCTGCTAGTAGCAGCCTGCTTCTTTGTGTTGCTAGGTGTTGATGGAGTACCACTTCTTCAGCCAGTTGGTGTGGATGTCAGATCCTGGTGCTATCAGCCTTTCATTCTGGAGACACCTAATAAGATTTTTGCCTTTGTGTTGTTAACTGGTTCTTTTTCTGGGAGGTTGCTGCTGGATCTTTGGCGAACAGACCATTTATTCTCTTGGCCTTTGCTTCTCTGGTCTATCTCTTCAGCCTAGTGACCACAGTTGTAAGCATTTGCTTGGTAGTTTCTAGAGCCCCCAATTATGGACATTTTTTGTCATTCCCATCCATCCAGTACCCACATCTCATAACGTTTATAACATCCTTCCAAGTTTCCCTGATTTTGGCTTCCAGCCTACCTTTCCATAGGGGCTTTCTCTATATGCATTCCTGATCTTATACCCAAGTGTATCTAGGATTACTGTAGCAGTGGCATATATGAGCTCATTGGTTACAGTGATTTCATATTTAAAAATACTACCAAAATTGTGGGTAAAAACCTTAACAGCCATGAAAGCAGAAGAAACTCTGAAAAAAAATTTCTATAACTCACTGAATTATTTTAGGCCAAACTTCACATGACTTAAAAGGCACTGGACTCACACACATGCTGTCTTATTTCAGTTCAGTGTTTGCAGATGTTTTCACTGTCAACATAGAACCTCTCATCACAACTCTGGCAGCGTTTTCAGTGGAAACCATATTAATTTTTCTATCAGTTCAGAGACATCCAATAATGCTTCTCTGTTAGACAATTCATCTGCGAAGATAAGGTTTTTTAGGTAATGGTCATAAGTAAGGCTTTCCATTCCAGATCACACTTCATCACATGAATGATAAATACTACACAGATAATATTTACTCTGGTTGCTGTGAAGCGCCTCAATTTTAGGAATACAGCTGAATGTTTGTTTTATGTACTTGTTTTGGTCATTTGCCATTCTTTACACCATAGGCTAACATCTACTTCCTTGTTGTTGGCATGTGTTCAAAATTTGATCCCAAGGGCTTTTGGACTTTCCTGCATGTTTTTTCTTCACAAAATAGCAAGGTTCTAGAAAATTATAACTTCGCTGAATCTAGTGTTTAATGGGCTGTCTACTATCTGGAAAAAACATGAATATGTTACTTTTGACATATTGCGCCACATGAATGTTTTAGCGGATGAGGTTCCTGGATATTATAAACTCTATGAGTCAGTGCCACTCCTCTTCAACTGTGCAATTTGCATTTGATGATAAAAACCACAAACCACAAGACTGGTTGTCCTTTGGAAATGCTCGCAGACCACATTCTGACTTAAAGCAGCATTTAGTTCCTAATTATACCCTGCTCTGGTCGTAAGCCTGAAGAACAGCACTTTTGTCCTTGATGGAAACATTGTGTGTGCTCCGAGAGGCTGCACACAAGGCAGATAGCTGTGACTGTTGTTCTCACAAATTAAAAAGGGATCATTCTTGCATTATATAAGTGATTTAATACAGCAACTACAGACTGTTGCTTTAGCAAAGCAATATAAATGCACCATTTTAATTTTCATCAAAAGCTTAAAAACTACTAATGGTAATGCAACAGTCAAATGCAGTAGACATTTCATAACGTCTTAACGGATGTCACAAAACAACTGATGAAATAAACGAAACAACGCTCACAGGTCACTGGGCCTCAATAGCAAAATAATGCACTGCCATAAATGCAACTTTATGCATGAAATAAGAGGATTATAGGTTAAAATATACATTTTAAAGTGGATTTAAAACCCATAAAAGGCTTTCTTTGGATGTGTTTTTTCAGACCTTACATATGTAGCTTTACAGTGCAGATCGCCATTAATGGATTATGAGACCATCTCAGTCACAGCTTGGCATTACAGCCATTACCCTTTAAATAACATCAGCTGATGTAAAACATAAGTAGGAATTAAATGCATGACTGAAAACAGACTTCAATCAGTCAAAATTGATTATTCCATTTTTGTCATCTGTAACAGTAATGAATGATGTCAGGTTTGTGGGTCAATCCAATCATATACCTGCAAATAGCCTTGCCCTAGAGTAATTGTAAAAACTAACTAGGTGAGGTTGCAGAAAGTAGGATTATGCAATATTTATTACCATGGACAGCAGAACAGACTCATCCATTTTTAAATGAGACTCCCCACAAAAATACAGACTGTAGCAAGAATAAGAAACACAGGTTAAACTTTGAAACATCTTAAAACTTTCTAAAGGTAAGTTTATTCAGACATTTATGAAAAAGTTACATCAATGAATGATGACAGTAAAAAGACTCAGGTGAGGTCTCCAGTGAGTTTCTTTCATTCTAGTCAACTTACTCATATCAGCATCTTTTCTACTGCTATATTTGTTTTGCTGTTTGATCCAATAATTAACAGTGAATTCACATAATACACAGAGTCTTGTCTATCTCGCTGTCAATATTATGCCTACAGGGAGTTTTTCAATTAGTATCACAAAGCCAACTTTTACAATTCCAAATGAGTGTGAACCACCACTGAGCAATCTCAGCATGCACACTGCATGCAATGCAGACAATGTGTCAACACCAAACAATGCAATGCTGTCTGTTTAACACAGTCAGTTAGGGCTGGGTAAAGGAGGATATATATATATATATATATATACACATATACATATATATATATATATATATATATATATATATATATATATATATACATATACATATACATATATATATATATATATATATATATATATATATATATATATATATATATGTGTGTGTGTGTGTGTGTGTGTGTGTATATATATACAGTATATATATATATTGAGACAAGAAAGCTTTGTCTAGGGGAAAAAGGTAAGACAGCTTATCCTTTTAATAAGTCTAAAAGTAATTTATGGACATGCTAGAATTTTTGCATCTTTTCACAAGTCTACCTTGAATAACTATGAATTATTATAATTTTAGTGAGGAAGGGGATGAATACAAAAACACAACACATACAGAGGACAGCACTTCAATCAGCCCCTTTTCCACTGTTAACCAAAGGGACACCAAGGGGCCCGCTGCCCGCTAAGAACTAGGACAAGGGCACTTTTTGCATAAGACCCCTCATCATAACTGCCTTCCCAATAAAAAGCTCCAAAATTGTGGACTAATTAGGCATAGCTTAATCACCCAAGGTGTCTCTCATTGCCTGTTAATATTGCACTCTTCTGATTTGCTTATTAAGGAGGCCACTTAGAGTGAACCTCTTGCAGATGGTCACCTTGATTGAAGTGCTTTTCAGGGCAGTCAATCTATTACAATATAATTTCAAATCAAAAGCAAAGGAAAAGTCATGCTCTCAAATTTAATAGAACCGCACAGAGAGTAAGAATTATACTCCACGCTAATAAACTAACAATCAATATCAAATACGTATTTGCTTCAGAGTGTAATTAACACGGCCATGCAACCACACTAAATGCAGTGGAATTATTTCTAGATCAAGACTACATAATGTGCATTTTTTCAAATTTCTGAATTTCTACAATGATAATAATCAAATCTGACAGCAGTAAATTTTCATGACCTGCAATATGATAATTAAAATAATCTTATGTTGCATATACAATTGTAAGAGTTGAAATAGTCTTCCAGGAAAAATACCTATACACAAAAACACAAACTATTAAGAAAGACTGAATAAAATTCAAACTGCATTTTCAATAAAGCCGTAATTCATACTCCTGAATTTTCTAAATACATTAAAACATTTATGTAATTTCTCAAATTTTAACTTCACTAAAAAATGCCTGAAAAGGTTTTCTGATTCTATAAAACCTTTAAATGAAATGTAAATATATTTTATTATGGACTTATTGGCGATAAACATATACAGAGGATCTCTTTAATAAAACATTTAAGGATTTAATGTATTTTTTAAACACTAACATTAATGCACACGAATAAGATGCACTTTATTTAGCAGGGAAAATTAAAGCAGACACAGGCTACACTGTTTGTGCTGTACTCCAGCTGAGAGGCCTGCAGCTGACCTGTCAGCATGAGCCTTCCACACTTTCTTACAAGGCCACTGGTGCTGAGGCCTTCGAACCACGCTCCTGTTTCACTAAACATTACTTGAAACTGTGATTAAAAGGCCTGTGGCAAAACAGAAAAAAGTCGGGATTGTCATGGTGTTGAGTTTTTGTTAAAGTAATGGTTTAATTTGTCTAATTATCTGTTTTCTTTTGAAAGCATTACTTTAGGTGTGTTTGTGTTTGTGCTTGTGCTTGTGCGACTCCAGGTTTTCTCTCTCTTCCTGTCCTTGGTCGGCTTATCTGTTCATCTGCATGTGTTCCTACTTTAAGTGGTGATTATACTCTGTTGTGAACATGGGAAGCTGGAGGCCGTACTCAGTCTTGTGATACTTCATTAAAGCCTGACTGAATGGCACTTATCTAATAGTTGAATTTTAATGTAAACACGAGTTGTTAAGGTCACAGAAAATTTGGAAGCATGTGGATGTCCCCTCATAACCTAGGACTTGCTGTTTGATAACATCACTTGGACCAAAGTGAACCATAGCAGACTCACTATGTGCGCAGGTTTAGCTTACTTGGATGTGCAGCCAACCATATGGCGCATTGCTGACAGCAGCTGGCCCGAGTTCGAGTCCCATCCGCAGCCCTTTTATCGACTGTATTTCGTTATCCTGTATTCATGCATGTGTAATGACAATAAAGTTTGAATCCTAAAGCTTACTATAACATACCTTTTAGTTGCTGCATGGTGTTGTTTGATATACCAATGTTTTCTTCATGTTAGCTGCTTCAACAAACTGAAAATGCCTATCAGACATAAGGATGAGATATAAGGATGTCATAATGGTAGCTATCGACTGTCTTCCGGTTCCAATATGATGCTCAAAAACGTGCTTCTGAGTCTCAGTCCAACAGCAGTGTTATAGGTATAAATTTGCTGTAATATTGTCTTGATGCATGCTCAATCGTCCAGGTAAGTAAATCCCAAAAGGTTGTTTCTGTTCATCTGGACGTAGCGTTTTCAGTTTCTCCCACTGAAAACGCTATGTCCAGATGAACAGAAACAACCTCACTGCAGTGTTATGTGTTTTATATATATTGCAATGACAAAACTCATCATTCAGTTATGAGTAAGGTGACCCCAAGCTCGACTTCAACGCTAGTTTACTAACTTTGTAAAAGAATATGTGAAAAATAAATAGATCCAAGAATATCAATTCTGTGAATTTGTGCTTACTATTAGAATAACCAAAGTCCATGGGACATACATTAAAAATTAAAATCTATTTAAATTTTTAACCAAACTTTCTGACTTAGACTCATTACAGCCCAGTCTGAGAGTCATTACTGCACTTTTCTGTCATCCTGTCACACACAAGCCACAAGTGAAGATTGGCAATAACAAAAGTAAAACCATGTGGCCAAGAAAGAGACGCTCTTCGAGGTTTTCATTGGTGTAAACTCACTTGAACACATGTTTAAAAAAAGCTTACAAAGAAAAGTTGGTTTAATTGCTGCAAAGTAAACACGAAACTGGACTCTGACGAGATCAACCCCATGTAGCCTTTTGTCACTGACAAACTGTTCTTTCAGTCAGGATTGGAGCAATAATCAATCCAAATATCAAATTGGTTCTTCACCAGAAAACAGCAATAGAAAGTAAAAATAAGTTAATAGAGACAAAAGCAACAGCTGTGCTGCAAATAAAGAAAGTTTTTGACCACTTTATTTTTAAGGTGACAGCCGCTCATTCCACTTCTGAACCTTCAAACCTTAAACTAAGTTTGAATTGTTGCGCAACGGGAAAAGGCCCACATCTTTGAATTAAAATGCACCTACTGTTGCAGTGCAGTGATGAATTAAAGGACAGCTGATCCTTTGCATATCAATACTGTTTTCAGAGTTTTTCTCTTTAGCTGATATCGATCCCTGTCAAATTCATCCCAGACAAAACAACGTCTGCCCCGTCACATGCGCTAAACTGAAACCAATATTTTCCCTTGCAGATCAGATAAGCTTAATTGCCCCCCCAGCAACCTTAAAACTTAAATTTTTATCTTTAGAAAGCACCCGTCTGATTTACTATTGAACTCCTTTAAAAGACAGACAATAACAACGGGCAAATCTTATTCATTATAGGTATGCTTCTTTCTTGTCAGAAAAATGGATAGTTATTCAGTCAGTGATTCAGGGGTATTGTGTTTGTAATGGCTAATGCAGCTTCAAGCAGTGAGTAAGAGCATACTAAATAAATGATGTAGACTTTAATGTCTACATTATTTATTTCTCACTATAATAAACAGCCTTCCCCGCCCATCAGGTCAGCTCAATACTCTCAGCTATTGTTCCAAATGCTTGTATGGGAGTTTGTATGATTGAATGCAAGACTGAGACTAACCCTAACCCTCGACAACAACAACACTGCCACACTTGCTGGTTTATTTTGTTTTCTTTTTGTTAAAAAAGGCTGGTTGAAATATATATTACTTACTTAAATAATTGTTTGTTTTTTACAAAGAAACACAATTTCCCACGAGAGAGGACACGTGCATATCTCTTTAAAATTAGATAGAAATGAAATTATTTTATGAAAAGAAGCTAAATTTATTACCTTCATTTATTTTTGATGTATTTTAAACCTTCATTGCATCATGTTTAAAGTATAGTATAGCATTTCTGTAGCCATGAACACAGCTACATCACACAAGGATATTTTGTAGAAATACACTGTGAATATGGAACAATAAAGCTCTGAATAATAATCAGTGTATATGGAGATCATACACCATGCTACATGTTTAAGAATTACATTTTAAATATTGCATCCATTCAAGTTAGTCCACATATGGATGCAGACAGTTCAATGACTGAGTGCCGACAGCACCACCATCCGCTGTAGGACTCATACAGTGCACTAATTCAATATTTTGGTGTCTTTCCGATTTTAAATATTTAATAGTAACTGAATCCACCAACATAAAACAACAAATAATTGTAATAAAAATTTTGTTAAACTGCCCGTTCCAATAAAATAACCCAAATTATTAAAAAAAAAAAATCTTTTAAATGTAATTAATTTTTTTGCCATATTTTATTTCTATTTGTTGCATTAATAGGGCCACATTAATCACAGTCTAGCAAAGAGAGACACAGTGAACCTTAACCAATGAGCAATAAGCTATAATGCTGGAAGAAGAATTCATGCAAAATAATTTGTGACAAAACTTGAAATTAATCATGTGTCTGACCTTCACTACACAATGAACGGTACTTTTTGTAAATGTCAGTCTGAAAACATTCATTAAATCTCTCCACGACCAACAAGTATCTTATACGAAGCACTTAAACTTGAGATCTGTGATGACTCAAACTATAACTTTTTAACCACATTGAGAGGGGCTTGTCTCTAAATGCCACCAGTTTAACACAGAGAAAAGCCCATCCACCCACTGTTATCTGAATTTAAATTGGCTGAGATTTCCCCCTGTACTGCAGTGTAAGGATTTTTTACTTATTGCTGGAAAATCTGGAGCTGTGAACTGCATACTTACAAACCCATAAGCCCCTGAGTTTTGCAATGAAACTAATAAAGGTCCTTTTAAGAAATCCAGCCTCCTCTTAGCCGTAAGCCATGTGCCAGGGGAGTATTCCTGCCCCAAATTTGAACCGCTTCCAAATTACGCAAACAACTGAATCACGTGTGAAATCCTACTCTCTGTGCCCACAGTAATTAAGGAATTGACTTGGAACTGTCTACCAACCTAATTTGTTGTTGCATTTAAAAGGACAGAATGAGACTGGAAGAGTCTGTATATTTGAAATTCAATCCGTTCGCTAACAGTGGGGGTAGGGCTGAGCTGAACTGTCGGTCAATGGCAAAGGCATCTGCATAGCTGAGAATTTTCACATGTCAACTCAACGGAGGTGCTCTGGGATTCCAAGCATATTGCCCGCAAGGAAGTCTGCACCACAATATTGATACAGCGGGTAACTGATGAAAAAAGACTGCATAGGACTCAAACTCGTCACAGAGCTGACAATCAATCAGCGTGTCCCTGACTTCTAGCAATGTTGAGATTATAATACACTGCTGGTCTTAGGTCCAACAATTTCTAGTTCCAATCTTTAAATAAAAACAATGTTCATATTGGTCATTCTCAAGACTGTTTGCATTTGAATTTTGCATGGACTTAATCTTATCAGAGACCGACATGAGAGAAAAGACTATCGCAATGAATTAGAGTACTTCGAAGGCTCAGCTTCTCATCACCACAGAGCATGATGCTGTTAGTCAGCTGAAATTCCACAGGAAAAAATAAATAGAGGTTTTTCTGCTAAATTGTTAAATGCAATTAGGTGAAACATCACTGACATCACCAGCTGGTTTGTCCTCAGCATCTTTGTATAACTGCTGCTCACTACTGTAGCTTTTGAAGAAGCATCAAGAAAAGCATCACTAAGTATAAAGAAGCAGATTTTTACGAGTTCCCAAGGTTAAACAACTAAAGCTGGAGTTTAAGAAACAGTAAATAAAACAAAATGTGATGTTTTCACCAAGTCAAACTCATACAGCAGCATATTTTTCTGGGTGCTAAAGTCCACAGAACATAGGAACCATCATAAAAATATCAGTGAGAAGTGTAACTTTTTTCATTGAGGTGTAAAAGTGGCATTGAGTTACACATATTCTGGCATTCTTCAAGTGGAAAAGTTAAGAAAAAAAAAAGCAGAGGTCATGGTAAGTCAAGAAAACAACCCCTTTCCTGAGTCAAATACTGCCATGGTGTTACCTTACCATGCTGGTGAAACTGAAGACTCGCGTATTAACACATGCGTTATGGGTCTGACTCACAGGCCCTCTGAAAGCGAGCAATGCATCGGTCAATACGCCACACAGATGAATGCACTCCTGAGAGAAAGTTACAAGAATTAGATTATTCTGCAGTTATCTCAGGAGGTCATGTCAGCTACTGAGAGTAAAACTCTCAGCGTGAGGAGAGTATGTGTGTGAAGGTTATTTTTCCCACTACAAGTTGCCTCTGTGAGGTAAGTCTCGTTCTGATCCCACAAAAGTTCAGGCAAACATGCAAACTGACGACAGCAAGTGCATATAGCAACAAGCGCTTACTGAGGTTACACCTCCATATTGCTTAAATCTACAACACGTGCTGTAAAAACCAAATTGCAAAACAGGATGTCTCAGATCTGCCGACCGCATAATCTTATTAGGATGGAGAAATTATATCCTATCCAAGGTGGGTATAAATACCCTCTGTAGAATACCCGCTCTTAAGTCCTTCAGCTTCATGTGCTGCTGTTGATTTTTCGGTCCATCATGCACAATTGCACGATTCTCTCTGTTGTTTGAGGTGTAAATGTGTTATTTTTGGTGTGTTTTCAGTGACTCCACTCAATCGGAGTGCAGTGTCACTGAGCCATCTCCACTCAGCCTTATACTTCCTGTGGTTAGAGCACCATCCATGACTACACCTCCAACACAAGTATAAAAGCTTTCACCTTGCACTGTCATCAAGTCAGCGGTGGAAGTCGCTGCACTTTGCCCTGTAAAGCTAAAACAGTTAAATTGTGAGCTTTCTAATATGAAAATACATAAAGAAATAAAGCAATAAAGACTTTTTCCATCCAGACTTGGATTAAATTTTAAATTCTAAGGAGGACTATGAAATGTTGGGTTTATATGAAACCATTTCAGATGTCCTATGTTCCTTCTGGCAACTTCTTATCATATCATAAAACCCTTCAGATATTAGATGACACTACCTCATATAGCTCTGTGTTTTAGTCTGCAGGTAAGCAGTTGTATAACTCTCTTATCCCGTTTAACATTACAATAATGTGAATATACTCAGCGAACTAACACCTGTCCAAACAGGCTGCTCGCATGCTGTCTCCTTTAGCACGATAGGAGGAGAATGGACACATCGGCCTCTATTGCGTCCAACAGCTCAACTTGTGCGTTCCTGTCAAGAGCACAGGTCATCTCTAGGACGGACAAGCTGAGTGAAACAGAAAGGGCAGAACTAGCTAAAACGCTTGACCACCAAAATCCACAACACAGCTGATAAAACCCATTATATACAGAAAACGGGAAAAAAACATAAAAACTGTGCGCTTGTCATTTCACCATCTTGAAACAAAGAAGCATGATGCTGAGTGTGCGCAAAACATTTTAAGGCTGTAAAAAAGCAGTGAAACATTGAAAATAAGGTAAGAATACATGCCCCAGCCCCCCACAACCCTGAATTCGATGAGCAATTGAAAAATAAAAGGATAAAAATAAGTATATTCTTTCTAAGTTTATAACCTCAATGAGTGTCCTTAAAAATCTTTCATTGAGTTAAAACTTACAAAGATTGCCTAGTACCTAATAATAATAATGATAATACTGATCAAATCTGAAGTGTTATGTATTGCATGATGAATTATGTGTCATATATTGCATTGAAATACTACTGCCATGTCCCTTGATCTTCAGGTCTGGGCTCTGAAGGATCCTGAAACAAAAAACTGGCCTCCTGTGGCTCTCATGAGGCTGATGATTCTGATCCTTTCTTCACTCTCTGTTGCTCACCTCACCCTGGTAGTTTTTGCAGTACGCTTCCTCTCTCACACTGGCCCTGCACTCTATACTGTGAGCATGTTACTGCATATTAAATTCAAAATCAATGTATGAAAAATTATTTGGTCACACAGTGACTCGCTCCATACTAACACCAGGTTCCAACAGCAAGAAATCCATTATTTCCCCACTTGGTTGCTCTATAGCAAAGATCCAATGCCCAGCAGAGGAGTAATGCATTTAAACTCACTGATTAGAACAAACATTAAAGTGCTTTTTCACTAACTAGATTATATTATTTTGCCCTGTGGCCACAGACAAAAGGTAGCAATTTCAGAAGCAAGTATTAATTTGTAAAAGGTATGAAAGTGAAGCAAAAGCAGAGAGGCAGACTGAGAAAAGCGCACACAGCGCAGCACCTCGGTTAGGTGTGGGCACACAAGGCACAGTGACTGATGTCTAGAGATTTCATGCAGCACAAATAGTGCATGGTTAGAAATTGGGTGTAACTCAGAGAGGTGCATTAAATGATCACTGGGAGCTCACTTCAGTGACGACCATTTAAAATGGCTCCTTATCTCGCCTTTAAATGCAGTTATTTTCTGCAAAGCTGCGCTTCTAGTGATGAAGAGAACAAGCTAAAGTGGATCCAATATAAAAGATTCTGTGTTTGAGTGGTAGATGGTGGCGCATCACAAATTTTAAACTCATGTGAACTCACGTGCTAGATTATTAATTACTGTTTTGTTTGTTTGTTTTTTTCCTCAAATGGATTTTGATGGGTCCACATAGCTTGCTCCCTTCCTCCCTTAGCCTGTCCAGTAGTTTTTGATTCGCTCATGATTAGGAGCAATTAGCAAATCCCTCCACTAAGCATAAGCTGCTGAGTTTAAACTAACTGAAAAAGTAAGATGTAAACTGTGTTAAGGCTGAGTGACTTCCTACGGTTATTTTTCTGAGTGCTAAGCAGGTTAATTAATAAGCAACTTATCACAAATCCCAGTGAAAACGGATGAACTCGAGCATAACAGTAGTGCTGTCATGGATTGCTTAAAGAAACCCCTTTGTTGCAAGCAGTAGTCCTTTCTTCATTGTGTGTAAGATTAGATAACAAAGCGTGTATCACATGCTTCAGGTGTAGTCTGAAACTTGGTAACAAACTTGAGTAAATTTTCATGTTAAAACCTCACTTCACTATTTAATCATTGCTGACACACCTCCTACTTCCTCTCCCCTCCATCTTGGGAAATGTAAAGGTCAGAAAGTCCAGCCATGCATCAAACACACACACATTTCCATGCCTATCTTTGTGAGGACACTTATTGACATGATGTATTCCTTAGCTCCTAATCCAAAGAGTACAAGAATGCTGCTCAGTGGCCCTGAAAGCTCATTGTACTGCAATTTGAACAAAAACCAAAGAAAAGAATATTTTAAAAAAGCAAAAAGATAACACACAAGCAAATTAAGAAAACATCTTCAATCTTTCATCACATCACTGCAACATGTTTGGCTCTTCCATTGTGTTTCCTGTAATTGAAGCCTTTTATTTTCTGAGTGCTGCCTCTGTGTTGGCAAATTAGTTATGATATTTTCTTGTGCTTTTCAATTTGGATTTGTTTTCTTGAGCTGCAGTGCCTTTAGCTTTCAGGGCTACCTCAATAACTAAGTGTCTATATAATCACATCCCTTGCTCTAATCTACACCGCATTCCAGCTCGAACTCTAAATCCAAATCTTAACCCTCAAGTAGCCCTTTCACAATTTGTCATCAAGAAAAAAAAAGCAAGCGAGCCTTTCATCATGAAATATTCAATATATGAAGTATAAGATATATATAAATATATATGACAGGAAGATGGTTTTCCCATATAAAATGGCTTCAATCTGGCACACGGTTGACAGTTGTCAGTGAGGTGTCCACTGACATGTGTAAATGGGCCCTGGCAGGCTTTGTTGTCCCTCTCTGTCCTAATGGAGGCTAAACAGAAAAGGCATCGAGATCAAAGCCGCATCCAAACTGTTTGAACTCCCTGAGGAAATGAAATAAAATAGTGGCCGGTGAGGCCAGCATTTTCATCACACTCAGTGCACTGATGGTAATATAAGCAGAAAAACACACATGCAGACAAATATTTACACACTCACTGGCCTCTTTGTTAGGTACACCTGTTCAATTGCTCATTAATGCAAATATTCATAAATCACACGGCACCAACTCAGTGCACTTAGGCATGTAGACGTGGCCAAGGTAACCTGCTGAAATTCAAAGTGAGCGAAAGAATGGGGAAGAAAGTCAGTATGAACGTGGCATGGTTGTTGATGGCTGACAGGCTGCTCCGAGTATTTCAGAACCTGCTGATCTAGGGGGATTTTCCTGCACAGCCGTCTCTAAAGTTTACAGAGAATGGCCTGAGAAAGAGAAAATATGCAGCGAGCGCTCCCAATAAAAATGCCTTGTTGACACCAGAGGAAAACCTGAGCTGATAGAAAGTAACTTAACCATTCATTACAACCAAGGTTTGCAGAAGAGCATCTCTAAATGCGCATGTCAAAACTTGATGCATCTGGGCTAAAGACCACACCGGGTACCACTCCTGTCAGCTAGGAACAAAAAACTAGTGACTACAGTTCACATGGCCTCTCCAATATTGGACAATATTTTCTTGACACACTTTGGGTCTCTTAATACCATTAAAGCATTGGTTACACACCACAACCTACCTGAGTAACATTCCTGAACATGTCCATTCCTTTATGACCACAGTGTATCCATCTTCTGATGGCTAATGCACCATATCACAACACTCAGATCTCAAATTGGTTTCTTGAA
Organism: Oreochromis aureus; assembly: GCF_013358895.1. Classification (NCBI taxonomy): domain Eukaryota; kingdom Metazoa; phylum Chordata; class Actinopteri; order Cichliformes; family Cichlidae; genus Oreochromis; species Oreochromis aureus. Next base: position 19,170,918 of record NC_052959.1, read on the forward strand.
CATGACAGTGAGTTCACTGCAATCACATGCCCTTCACAGTCACCAGATTTCAAACCAGCAGAGCAGAGAGGAAATACGAATCTGCAGCACCTGTGTGACGCTGTCATGTCAATATGGACCAAATGTTTCAGCTCCTTGTTGAGGCAGCTGTGAAATTAAAAGGCAGTTCCAGTACAAGCAAGTTGTAACTAATGAAGTGGCCAGTAAGTGTATAGATGTAGACAAGCTGAGTGTGAAAAAATAACTGACACAAACTATGAACAGCTGGTGAAAATACGCAAAAAACATTGTCTCTATATAGTATATTGTAGTACAATATAGTAGAATATAATATAGTCAATGAAATATGGTGCAATGTATGAAATGGAAGGAAAATCTTGCGCCAGATAGGCACTATACTGGCTATACAGGCTACACTGTTTTTGGTAGATGATGTACATGTGAAAACAAATTCAAGGAGATGTTGGTAGGACACTGACAAGGAGAAACAATGCAGAGACATTTAAAAAGAAAATGTGTGTCGGATTATATTTTATCGTTGCGTACATCAACACTTAAACATCAGAGGTAAACAAAGGAAACCAAAGAATTCTTAAACTGCAGTTTCCTGAACGATCACCTTACACTGGCTGCAGAAGTCAGCCAATTCCCAAAATAGTGTTTTGTTTTGGTTTTGGGTTTGGGTTTTTTATCATTATTGCTCATTTTCCCTTTGTGAATTCAAACCTTTTAACCAACTACTTTGGATTTTACTTAGGATTTAATAAATAAAATATTTTGTCTTTTTCCAGCACTACCGTCTCATCCATAGTCACACCTGACATAAAAATAAATAAAAAGAAGGGCAAAGCAAAAACGCAGGAGTCAAGGATTCAAAACAGTTGTTCATAAATTAACAGGTGAGACATGGTTACGTCCAACTTTTAATTGAGCATTATACAAGAAGGAAAGTGATGTAACAGCCTATCAAATGTGCAATTACAAACAAATAATAACTTCAACCTACAGGACTGCATAGATGATTCTCTGTTATGATTATGATTATCTTATGTGTCATTACTTTTAATAATTGTAGTAATAGTTATATTTGTATTAGTATTAGAAAACTGTACAACGCTGTTGCACATGAGGGGGAAAATAAATGGACATTTGACTCATTTCAAATTAAGAGACTTACCTTAAATTTCATGGCCAAATGTTTGATAAACAAATAACCCATTCAAATAATGAGCTATCTTGATTAGTGGCAGGCATTATGTCATAATTAAAGAGGCTATCATTAATAACAGTGTCTACAACCACAATCGTTATTATTTTAAGGGGAGTTTTAATCTCGTGGCACGTGTAAGAGGAGCCACTTTTGAATGAAGATGCATTAAGTGTTAGCATTAAGCACAATAAATTAGAAAACAACTTCACCTTTGTACATATGCTTGAAAAATAATCAAAAGTACGGTTGGTAGAGGGCAGTGTGAGCAAAATGATTATTCCGGTAAGTATTTCTGCATTGTAACAAAACTGATGCTACAATCATCCATTGTGTTAACCGCTTCTCCAAGGGCACTGACGCTAGGTGAGGGATGAAGCACTGTTTTTGTTTTTCCTCTCTTTTTGTTCAGTTTTCACTGAACTATTCCAATTTAAAGCAAAGACAACAATTTATCAGCATTTGTTATTAATTAACAATACATAGTGAATAAATATAATTACCACACTGGATCGGCTCTTATCGGAGAAAGTTTGGAGGCTAACTCTGTGCGTGAAGCTGCATATGAAGTAGAATTAAAAGCAGCAATCAAACAGTCTGTCGTTTCAGCAGTTTTCTCTTAATGACTAAGTGAAAAGTACATTTCTGGAATAAATTTAGGAGGACGGTTCATTTCATGCATCTTCAGACACACATATCTTCGCGCAAACACAGACAAGTGGGAGAAAATTATCATAAGTCATATTTGAGATCAGTCAAATGGGTATGCAGAAATGAATTTCAATATTAAAGCCTATTTCACAGATGCAGCAGCAGTTCATTTGAATCAGTAAGGCGATATCTGCTGGCCCTAATTACCAGTGACAGATTGGGATGAGATTATCCGCCACTCTAATCTATGTTATGAATCTCTATTGAGGATGATTCAACAGAGATGGATAAAGCTACTTTGAATGATTATTGGGAGGGGTATTCATTGTTTGCTTTTTGGGGGATCAGTAACTTTAAAGTCTTTTAATTGATGACACGGAGGGTACTTTATTATGAAAATGTATTTTCTGGGTGCTCTGCTCTCCTCTTGGATGCATTCGGCTGTCGACCACAACCGTGATCCCTTCATTTCAAATTGATCAACCATGTCTATGAATATCAATTGAGCTGTTCTCTGGTGAGAAAAACACAGATGTCATTCATCTGTGGGGAATTTAAGAGTTGTGCATCAGTCAGTTCAGTTCGGTATAACTTTGACAAATATCCTCAGGGAAATTGGCGGTCTCTGGTTTAACACAACATTGATTGAACTACTTAATCTAGAATTTTAGCCACAAGGAAAACTGCTGATTCTCTGCACAAAAAAGAGAAAGAAAAAAAAAAGAAACGAAAGGAAAAAAGTTTTGGCTAAAGTTGTCAACAACTGATATTTTCCACACCTAGTGAAACTAGTCAAAACTGCCTTGTGCAATACTAAACATGACAGCCGTCACAGTCAGATTCTGTCCAGAGCTGACATAAACCTTGACAATGTCATGCAGATGCAGTTCCAGTTTGAGTTCTTCCAGTTAGGATCCGAACACATGCAAGTCATCACAGAGGGAAAACACAGTCATGAGGTAAAAATTAAACGCTCACCAAGCTTTCCTGAAAGCAGTGCTGCCTCTTAATAAATGTAATAACTGAGTAAGTGAGGCAGCCAGTCACACAGAACAAAGGCTCTATGAGGCAGTGCTTTGTCCGTCAGCTGTCACTACAGCTTGCCTGCTGTGGTGTAAAACACAATTGAGATATTCCTTGTCAGTCCCTGTATCAGCCAATTTCGTTCAGATAAAAATAGCGAGTACACATTTAGATATTTGTATTTTTAATACGAGGATTCGCAGAGCCTCTGGGAAAGTTGTAAAATGCTGTATTTTGAAAACAGCATGTCTCAATTTTTAAAATATTCCTTCATATTCTTTCTTCAAACACAGACCCAGATTTTTCCGCTCTTAGTTTAGATTCAGTGAACATCTACATCCCGTTTGGTTACAGTCTGGAAAAAAATAAATACTTTTTTTGTGGAGAGGAAGACTAAGCAAACACCAAACTTAAAAACGGGTAAACACCATTCACAGACAGAGCCTTTGAACGACTCAATGTTGAATCAGCTATAAATACACAGCTATGTTATAATTGTTTTCCTCTGCCATCTAAACCAATGAGCCTAGAGGTCCTGCGGTACAGTGATGGACCACATCACTGGGAAAATGCACTGTACCTCAGAACCTGGGCGAACTGCCTATTGAATGCACAACAGCCTCAGCCAAAACACACAGAACCAACTTCGTGTGCTGCTCTGCCTGCACAGTGTGTTTGTGTGTGTGTGTCCCTGTGTATGCAGACATTCTAAATACAACTATGGCAACATTTGAAAGCTCAATACTAGATCAGCGTGTTGGGCGGGTTGTTCGGCCGCTGCTGCTGCAGATGTGAATGAAAATTTCTAGCCCCATTTTGACTGCACGAGCTGCATCAGCTCATGCAGGTCAGAGCTCTTCCGAGCTTACGGCATGAAACGTGCTGTAGTAAAACACAATGCTCTGCCTTTTAGGGCAGCTAGGTTACTGTGTGCTTACACAAACCCTAATTGTACTGTTAGGGTGGGAAGAAGCACTTAATGGAACAAGGGCGTAATCACTAATCACAGCTGCTTTTTGTTAGCTGCCATGTCCACCTCTTAAATTCTGTTAGGGAACTGACAATATGTCTGTCATTACTCAACCGTCTCTCTTGAAATTTCAGCTTAAATAGGTTGGGTTTTTTTTCCACTAAATCTGGCAAAACAGCCATGTGGTCCGATAAAGCAGCAATTTCAAGAGTTTGACTTGCAGCGCAGAGACAATTAAAGGTTTTGAGCAGATGCAAGTAAAAAGCTTTTGACAACAGAGCCACTTTGTCTCTAATTCTGGAGGACACTCTCTCCTTAACACTGAACACATGCTTCCTCAATCATGATTTGCAAAAGAAGCAATGGACAAATTTTGCGGAAATCAGAGTGAATTTAGCAGATTTCATCAATATGGGATACAAAAAATAATCATCCTAAAGGAGGTACTTGAGTTTTACTTGGCACACAGCACATGCAGATATCTCTCTGACAACCTCTCAGTGATCTGTGCACACTTTACCAACATTAAAGCAGCATCTTGTCTATCAGGCAGCGTAAATGTGCTTATTGCATTTTTATTTTCATTTTGAAATGACTTACCAGGCATAAACCGCTGAGTAGTGAGATGAGTAGAAAGTCCAGATTGCGGAGAAGCAGAGAGGATCCCATCCCTGACCTGAGGCAACTCTACCTCCAAGAGTCCTTGCAGGGCTCAGACAGATGCTGATTGAGCTCGGATGAAATTATTTAATCTACTTAACTCTCTTCAAAGTGGAACGAGTTGTGTTTTTTCACTCCATCTGGCCTCTCGATGCTTATGATGGCTTGTGAAATCATAACTCTGTAATCGCCTCGCTCTGCCCTCGATTTAATTTCCTATAATCTACTATATGCTCCGGCTCAGTCTGCTCTCTTTATTTCTCTGCATCTGTCTTTTTTCCTCTTCTGAAATTACATCCACATGTCAGAACTATTTATGTCGCCCTAGCTCTGCGGTGGGAAGTTCAAATGATTCTTTGTAGGGAAGAAACCGACGCTGTATTTTTAGGTCTTTTAAATTTCCCCCTCAGACTAACTTAAACACTTCAGTATGGAGCTGTGCGCCTTGCGGCTTATTCCAGTATTCTTTTCCAAGCGTTAGATCAGCGTTGTACAAAAATAAGCCCGAAACGTATCATTCCATCACCAGTCGCTGCTGAATTTCACAACTTCAATCCTGTGACTCATGTCACCATCAACAACGCACGGATCTATCGTGCAGGGCGGCAGTGGAGCAGAAGGATCGCAGACAGGGTCTACTTTGTGCATTTAACAGTAAATGGCAGCCAAGTGAAAAAGCGGAGCGTGAAATTTCAAACTTTTAATAGAAGTGTCTGATTTGCGTGTTTCAACTCAATCACTGTACGCGTGTTCGCAACTCCTGGTTACCGGTCTTTTTCTTTCTTCTTTCTTCTTCTTTCTTTCTTGTAAATTAATAAAAGCACAAAACGGTAGTGTATCAGTTGTTATGTCCACAAACCGTGCCGAATTATAAATCTATCCACGGTGACAGTTAGACAGCAACTGCATGTATGGAACTCCCAAACGGGGATCTGTTTAAGCTACCGATGGTGATGTGAAAAGCTCAGAAAGGATGAAAAACGCCAACTTGGTCTGAATAATTTAGGCTACTTACTATCAAGAGAAACCCAAATTCACCCTGACGGACAGATAATTCGCAAACGCGTGTTTGTTCGCAGAGTAAGCGCAAAACTTGAAGTTCCTCGTGTTGAGAAAGCGTCTCCAGATGTGGCAGGAGGCAGGTCGTGCTCAGTAGTGAGTATGTGGATGGAAAAGGAGGGGGGAGAAGGAGGGGGGGCGGAAAGGAGGCAGGTAGGGTGGAGCGTAAGAGCTTTTCATTGGTGCGCTCTCTTACGTTGGAATAAACCACGGCTCCGAAATGACATATTTTCTCACCCCTCAAACAAACTCCACATTCAACAGATCGCAGGGCCTTTGCCAAACCGCTTTTTCCCCCTGCACTCTCTCAAAAGTTGCAACTACTAGTAGGATTGGATTACCGAGACATAATGCAGGAGAGCGTGCACAATTTTCTTTTAACGAATCAAGACTTGTGTTTGGAAATGAAATAATAGAGGATTTGTGGACAGTGTCATAGCAGTTTGTCCACTTTATGCTTTTTCGCGAATATGTTTGTGTGACACTGTTATTTGAATCGTGCAGGCAGACAGAATTATTATTATTACTATTATTATAATGGTTATAATAATATATACAAAGTCGATCCTAATCAAACACCTGTTTATAACTGATTATCAGGTTAAGAGATAATTAACCCTTTATTGTCCAAGTATAATACAGGCCGCCTGGTCTTATTTGGTAACTTTGGGTGTAAAAGTCCGAAATCATACATGAGTGAATGCGTTCTTTCAGAATAACCTCAGCTTTCAATATCTTGCAGTTATTTTACATTACTGACCATTAAAATTGTTTAAAGGGGGGCGTTTTTATTTTCAGGATTATAATTAAGTGAAAACTGGTATTTAACATGAACAAAATGTAACACAACTTGAAATATAAACTATAAATGTTTTTTGTACGTTTTTTGAGCCTTGGTCTCTCTGTTTTTCATATTGTCACTTTTATATCCCAAATGTCCAAGCGCTTTTTGGACTCTGTGATAGATACTAAAGTAGTTCCTGTCCACCTGGAGACAGAGACCCACATTGCGATGATGACACTGCCATGCCAAACCAAGCATGAATGCATGCAAACACCACATATATGTTTTGACTATCTATTGTTCACATTTCATTCTGTAAATCAGGTCGAGCTTGTGTCCCCCATCCCACTGAAAATTTCCACTTTCTGATTTTGAAGTCTTTCAGTCCCGCTGTGATGTCCTCATCTGACCAAGGCAAGCGGGAAGATCTCCAGCTGTTTGATTTTTTTTAAGTGTCTTTTCTCAAAAGTGATTTTAGAACCACTAGTTCTGCAGGTTATGATGATGGTTTTCGGGGAAAATACTGGCACACACCATTGGAGCTGCTTATTCCAGTCGCTATGGTACCCTGACAGCTGAATGTACAGTGCTGTTTTTTACAGTGTGGTCACAGTTGTGATCAAATGGCACAATGACTGAAATGCCCCAGCTGTTAAACCATGCAGACTCCCAGCTATCATAGAATAGTTGTAGGATTATAAAACCACCTCACAGGCTCCCACAAGCTGAGATATAGTCAAAGGCAATTTCAGTCCTGCTGGGTGTAACCTACACAGATGCACCACCTAGGAATACCTAGGTAACTACACCTTTTCAAAGGGCAAAAGGGTACATATTTGGGCCCAGGGAGTAAAAAGGTACACGCTGGCACCATTTCATCTAGATTTTAAAACAGGATTACGTTTAAGAAGATTGTGTATGTGTGTCTGTGTTCAGGGATATGCAAGGACTTAGGTGAAATATTAATTTTCAAGATAATTTTGCATTAAACATAGGAACACACAGAAACAGTACAGGGAGGTTGGGGTGACGGGGATAAGGTGGGTTGTATGTACCGATCATGGTGGGTAGCCTTAGCATGTGATTTATATTATCTTGTTTGTGTTTGAAGTACACGCTGAGTATTATAAAGGGAATGAACTCTGGGCGTAACATAAGAATGGAGACAGGCTTTTTGCTTTAACTGGGTCAAGATTTTCGATAAAGTTGAAGTCAGTTATATCTAAAGTTTCATGATCTGTTAGCAAGTTAAGCCAGTGAATTATTGATCATTTTGTTTTGTCTTTCCCGTTAAGAAAAATAGTTTTTATTGCAACGTTTAAAGGCATTAAGCTACAAGCTTGGAGGTTTTTAGGTACGGTCAAAGAGAAGAAGTCAGATACAAGTAAAACAGAGGGGGATTGTGAGATGCTGAGGCTAGCTCTGTCAAAGGTGCTAGCTTTAAACCTTTGTGAGGCATTTGTTCTCCAATTTGTTTTGTGCTCTGACAGTGCATTAGGATATAAAATTGACACCAGAGGTTCAAGACTGGTTTCCACATGGTACAAACCATGAGCATGCTAGCAAGTACAAATATCAAGGGTATCAATGATACATCAGCAGCACTTTAGAGGGTACTGGCCCAGCTACATGCTACTGCACCCATTAAGGCAATTTCTTTTCTGAGAGTATACTGCTTGTGGCTAAGTAAGCACTTTGATACAACTGTTGTTCTGATATATATAAATAGAATTCCATTGAATTGATACAATATATCAAGCATCAGGCAGTAACTCACTATAAAAGCCATCAATGCTGATAGACAACCGTGATCGGCTGCTGTTGTGGATGAACGTCGTGTGTATTATCCATCAGAGAGAATAATGTTTCAGCAATCAGCTTTAAAGTCATTAACTGCCATATGCTTCCGCCACACGGGGCACAGACTGGCATCTCATGTTGACATTGTCTTCATACAATATGGCATCAAATCAAAGTTTAAGTCGCAGCAGCACTCATCACGTGTGCAGTTATACTTGAATGTGCGTGTTTATTGTGGGGCTTAAAATGCTCCAAATCTTTTTAGTTTGGCGTTTTTTGCTCATGTCTTTTAACCAGCTGATTAACTGTAAGTTTTGTTAACAGTGTGAAACTAAAATAGAATAATGACTCAGTGGACAAATTCATAGCCCCAGTTCTCTGTGTACTAGGATGGATAATGGGTACTTAGTAATTTGAGCATGAAAGCTCGCCTTAACTCAAGGTTCACTACATTTGTGGAGCTCTCAAGCCTTTTACAGTTGTCCCTAGTGGATACACGCAATACGGCTCTTGCATTGGATTTTCATGTGTATTATACCTGTTAAGAAAGTGTTGTTGTTGCTGCTCAGTGATAGGTTTTTGAACAAGTCAGTCAAAGATGGTATTTATATATTGTTCACTTGCAATTAAAATATAGGATATGATAGGAGCTATAAGTCCAGCTCTCCATTTGCTGACAGATTCAGTGAGATGTAGTTGATGTCTTTGTTTAAAGCTGATAAGAAGACCAAGCTTTGCTATATTCTTTCTGCCTCCTCATGAAAAAAAAACAACATATAGCAATTTAGTCTCGTATTTTTGATTCAGGCTGTTGCTGTGTCACTTTGCTCAGTCAGTCAAAGATAAAAGCAAAAAGCCGACAACATAATGAGAAGTTGTTTTTGCATGAAGAAATCAAAAAAGATCCAGTACCATTTTTACAACCGCTTAACTAAGCAGCAAGGCACTATAGGTTATGAAACTGTGTGTATTTGCACAGCAAACAAAAAAAAGGATATATAAATATCTTCCCCATTTTCCACTTCCTTTTTTTTAACTTCCTTATTTTCTTTTTGCTCTGTGTATTTATTTCTTAGAGGTCATGGTACTTACTATAACAATGTCCTCAGTATTAACCAGCAGAGCCTTCTTTTCCATCATAAATATAGGTTAATTCCTGCGGTGCAAGATAATACACAATATAAATGCGGTCATAAACAAACAGCAATAAGATGTATCCATATATTTGCTCATCTGCCTTGCAGAAGATTGCACCCCACTGTGCCTCCATGGAAAACTCAAGATACAGTAGGCTGCAGAAGATTAACAGACGAGACTGTGTTTAAGATATATGCATAATCTCCACTCAGTTTTCAATCCATCTGTCAGGGTTTGTCTTTCTAAAACAGAGCTTTTCTTTTGAAACAGTCACTGGGAAAGGTTAACCTTGCCTTCAAGCCAATTACTGTATCTCTGTGCCAGTTCTGCTGGTTATGCTACTTATCCATGGTACTTATTCTTAATTTTTCATCCTGTCCTGCATCTTTTGCCATCAAATTTATCACAGAAACACAGCGCCTCTGATCTCTGACATCCATCTGGAATGATTAATATCCATATCCAGTAATTGTCTGCAAGTTAGGGACAACGCTCGGCTGTGACAGCACAGTATCTATCTATCTATCTATCTATCTATCTATCTGTCTATCTATCTATCTATCTATCTATCTATCTATCTATCTATCTATCTATCTATCTTTCTTTCTTTCTTTCTTTCTTTCTTTCTTTCTAAGAGCTCAGCAAGCTCCCATCATGGTTGGAGTCCAACTCTGTATGAGACCAACTTGTATATTCTTGTTCTCTCACATTTACAAAAGGAATCAGATATCAAAGTACATGAAAGTGAAAAAAGCTATTAAGAAATCTATTATCTGTTACACTTGGAGGAAATTAGCTTTTTCCCTTATCAGCTCTCATTATCATCCACTCATGTTAACTTTCTCTACTTAGAAAAAAAAATAAAGCTAGTTTTGGCTGCTCCACTTGTCACAAGGGGTCGCCACAGCAGGTACCACCGCATGCTTGATTTGGCACAGATTTACCCAAGATGCCCTTCCTGACACAATCTCAAAGGGGACTCTACTTAGAAAAAAATAACAAGTTAAAAAAAACCAGTGTAACATATGGCATGTATTTTGTATTACGTATTCGCCACTGAAATGATACTATAAGCTATATGCTGCACCTATGCAACAATCCAGGAACGGGTACACTGAAATTGTATATCTGTGTGACGCATTGTCAAAAGCCATGAAAGAAGCCAAAAATTCAAAGCACATGTATGTCTGGACACACAATACTCCTTATTCTTGTATGGCTTCATATAGTGTGCTGGACTTCTTTTTATACATCCAGTTATATCCTTTCCATATAAACATTGTTTTGTTTTGGTTTGTTTTGCCCTCACTTTCACGTACACGCATGACCCTAACAAAGGAAATTGCAAATGAAAGCTTTAAATGTACACATATAACTAATTCCCCATGTTTAGAAACATTTTGGAAAATTCTGACACAATTACCAAGTGCTGCTCAAAAATCACTGGGGATTGTAATTGGAATAAAATCTTGGCTTCCTTTTTAATCATTTCTATTTACTTTAATCACGATCCAAGGCAGCAAATGTCATATACAATATAGTCAATACCCAGTTTTTGTCACAAAACAATTGGTGAAGCCCCCCAGGGCCAGAGGACGCTTTTTCAAGTTGGATTAGGGTCAGCTCATCTTTCCTCTTGCTGTCTTGACAGCTCACCCACTCAGGTCTCCCAAAGGTATAACCCAGAAATAGAATAAAGGAACAAATCTGGTCAAAGAAACTTCATACCTGATACTGTGAACATAGGATACACGTACACACTGTGGAAGTGGAGGACTTGATGATTACGAACATCAATCTTCCACTTTCATGTCTATCATATTGAAACTACTTTGATCAAACACATGGCTCGTGAAGATAAGGCGGCATGAGCTAACCAATGACCTTTACTGACCCACAAACACAACTGAGAGATGATCCTTATCAACAGTTTTGTGACACAGTGTAAAGACACAAAGGCAGGGACTCATATATATAGATATATATATATATATCACAAGTTGTTTCAGAAGCCACCAGGTAAAGTATAAATTTACAACATTTACAACCTCATAAAACCTAAACGTGAACATCTTGGACAAAGATTTAATGTGAAGTTGAGAATAACATTTCAAACACAGCAAGCAATTCAGTACAAAATGCGCTATAATTTCAGAGACTTGAACATGTCCAGCAGTGTCAACAAATTCCAAGATAACCAAAGTGTTGAGCAATAAGACAAAACCAGAAAGGAACTCAAAAACAAAAGTAGGGTTGTGTAATTGTTAAAGTATGAGAAAAGAAAAAGAGTTGGCTCATAAATCTAACAGTTAATGTTTGAGGGGCCAGCGCGGTAGCTGCTGGGGATATCTGATAGCTCGATGTATTTTTCTCAGCAAATTAATCTGTTGTTACAGACATACTATCTGGATAAAATGTATGTAATCAGCAATGAGGTCACCATTTCTTTCCCAAAACAAAACAGCAGAAACTGTCTCGAACCAGCGTGCGATGCTATAGAGCGTTTACTTTGTGAGGGAGTTCTACGAAGCTTTGTCCCTCTGATTGGGTTGTGTTTACAGGGTTAGGTGAAAGCATGAGTCATGAGGAATGATAATTGGTTGTTTTAGGCATGAGAAGTGAATCAGAAGCACAGGAGGGCGAACACCATCAAGTATGTAACTTTCCCCTTGTTAAAGTGAAGGAATAATTGTGTATTTCCTCATTTTTTCTTTACTTTTTTGGTTTACACACACAGTTCACCCATCTTCCATATTTCTGTATACACACTGTTGCTTCTGCTAAACTGGGAAGCTCTAAAAAACAAAGTTCTTTTTTACAGTTTTTCACAAGTTTGATTATAATACTCTCAGACTTGGTCCTGTTGTGGCATCCTTGGTCATCATTTCCATTATTTTCGTTTAAACAACTTCTTTAAAAGATAGGTTAAAAAAGTTGAAAAGTAAATCATATATGATTTTTTGTTATAACAAACAGGCCACACCTGCAGAGTCTTAACATGATCACGCTTGGCCTCAAACTTTAAGGAACAGGAAAACTTTAATTATTTACAAAAAATATAACATCAGCAGAATTAAATTTTTACAGCTCAGTGCTGTAGACAATAACATGAGGGAAAAAGGGAAAAAATATTTACAGTGGAAACCATGGCCTCCACTGCTGTGAGTAGATATGGTTCTGGTAAACAGGAATCATATGAGCAGAGCAGAGCAAACACTTAACTGGTCAAGAGCAACATGGGGTTTAAAGTTAGGCGAAAACTATCTTTAATAAGAGAACTGTTTGCACGTTGCAGAGCTGAAAATGCAATTTTAAATCAACAACACTTGTCAGAGTTACTTGGTGTGACACTGTTGCCTCACAGCAAGGGCACTCTAGTGGTCACTGTGACCACTTGGCTGCTGAGCTCGGTCAAATTCAGAGAATGAATGTCCTCGGGAGGATCAATACATGTGAAGTACCTCGATAAATCTTTCTTCATTCCCACCGACTCACAGAAATATAAGAGGTATATAGTAGGCGTGTGGGGACAAGGTACAAGCAGATAATTACACAGAGAGCAGAAAGAACGGGGCCTTAATCAAATAAATTAGATGTGACATCAAACTAATGTGAGGATAATTTTAAACAAGGCTGTCTTCGAAAAGTCAGAATAATTCAGCAGTGCTGCTCTGCACGATTAAGTGTCCAAACATCCAGATTGTCCCATTATTTTCTCTATGTTAGTTCATATTAATTGAGGTAAAACATTTTGTATTCCAATGGGGAAAAAGGTGATATGAGGAAAACACATTTGCGGATTCAAAGATTTGCTTTTACAGCTTGTTTTAAAAATTCAATTGCTTTGGCACATTTTTTGAAAGATTTTTGAAGTTTATTTTCTCAGTTCTCTTCTCTGTATTTCCCAAAACTGCTCATACATGCAGTCAAATTGAAGTTTTTTTGTGCAAATGAATAAGTGTTTAAAGCCAGGCGGAAAAATGCTCAGACATTTAGTTTGTTTGTTCTCTTCGTGTTTCCTTACAGTCTTGTCCTTTATGTTTTCAGTAACAACAAATGCATTTTGTATAAAACTGTTATTCCTTCCTGAGAATACCTGCTACATTTGTGGTCTGAAGTTTAAATGTAGACTCATCATGGGCATAAATGTCACAGTAATTTGGGGGTTTTGATGATTTCTTTGAGCTGTTCTTTGTGCTCAAATATACCCAAAGACCCAATTTGGGTAAATGTGACTTAGAAAGTTGCACCCCAATCAGATGCTTTTGGTAGACATCAACAAGCTTCTGGCATAATTCTGGCTGGATATTTGACCACTGTTCTTGGCAGAATTGGCATAGGTCATTTAAATTGGTTGGTTTCCTAGTGCGGATCCAGCTTTTAAAGAATTTTTTACAGGGTTGAGGTCAGGGCTTTTCAGAAGCTTAATGTTAGCCTGCTTTATCCATTTCAAAATCAGTTTTGATGTGTGTTTGGGATCATTGTCTTGAGAGAAAATCCAAAATAAATTCAAACCTGTGGATCCAATTCTTATTTTTTTCTTTTGAAAAAGTGATTAAAGATGCGTGCTGTATAATCATTCCATCCTGTAAAACAAAAGCTCAACAAAACCTCTACAAGTACAAAGCTACCATGACATTCATGGCAATGACTAGTGTATGTAAACCTCTAACCACAACTGTATACGAGAGTGTGTGCATTTAGGGTTTTACATTCAACATGCAAACAAAATGTTTTCTGTGATTTGCATGTTTTATGAGGGAGTCATTTTTCCGCTAAATGCCTGCACATTACAGTTATAGTTACAGAAAAACTGAAAAAAACAGAAACAAAACACATCAGCTATCAGTGCCAAAAAACACTTACTGTGGAAACAAGACATGAGTCTGCTACGTGCAATCGAATGCTACAATAACAAAGCTGTGCTGTGAAATCACTGGATCCTTTTGCCCGCAGGCTCTATTAAACCTCACACCTAATGCTCTCCCTTACAAGGTAACAGGGGATTTGTTGCATCCAACCTCTGCACTCTTCTGCATCCCTCTGTATTCTGCTGACTTCCCTTTGTTACACTGCCATATCTTTGCTCCTCTTTCTTTTTCGCCATCTAATAAATGTTTGTCTGAGCAGACTCTTTCATATTCTATACATATATATACACACAAACATTATTTCTATTCATAATTTACACCTGTGGGTTTGGCAGATTGTGACAGTTAACGGACGTTTTCTGCAGATGATGACATATTCAATTAAATGACGCTAGCATATTCTTAAGACTATGCAACTGATCAATAAATTGTAGTCAAAGAACAAGAAATGTTCTTTCAAATGCGCACGAGTAACAAGATGTTACTGGATTGTTAGATGTCATCCTTCTCTGTATTCTTTGAGTATTGTGCAACTAAGATGACTAAATTAAGTGGCAGTATCGACACCCAGCTAATTACCCTGTGACCACAGGAGGGCAGTGTAGTTCAGATGCTGGCTGGGCTCTCTGTGTTTGACAGCACAGATGTTGACAAGTTATAATTAGGGCTTACAGACTGACATCTTGCGCCTGAATAATAATACCTCTCTCTCATTACATTTTAAAGTGAAGCCTCTGATGCATGAATTTTAGCTTGTGAACATTAAGGGTGCTTTTTTATATATCTATTACACGTGTAAATGTTTGTGACAGCATAGGTAAGACTAGGAGTTTGTAAAACGAATGTTGCTGTCTGGCGACACACACTTTCATAAACACACATAGGTTAAATGTTTCGCATAAAATATGTTTTAGTGGAAATCCTGCTGAGAGTCCCCCCAAAAAAACCTGTGTTTATATTTTCTTTACTAAATAAGAATTTCTGCCAAACATCATGGCAGCTATGGAGTCTATGTTGGAGTGAAGCCTGTGCAGACTGGCACCATTACCATTTCAGCACACTAAACTGGATACCACATCGGATCCTAGTTGGACAGGGGACAGTTTAATTACACGCTCCTTCACTTCACTGACTGCCTTGTGGACCTGATAATGAACATGTCAAAACCTACCAGGAATTGAGCTGGTGTATTAACCACCTTATTAGTATTAACGTTGGCGAGGACACGCTGTATCCTGAGTGCTCGTAAATGATCACAGTGGAGCAGTGTCGCCCCAGCTCCACAGAGCCCTGTCACAGAGCCAAAGGGTAGTTTGTCTGTTAATGCAGTTACAGAGCACTGGACACACTTAATGTTGCCCTGTAAAGAATTATGAAAGCAAATAAAAAAGGTTTTCCCAACACTGGCACCTGCTACAACAGGGAAAAGACAACATCTCCCCAGCTTCAGGTTTAATTTTTTTTAATTGTATAGAACAGATCTATGTTTAGTGTTAAAACTGATAATCACATTAATGCTGTGTTTAAATCTCTAAGTGAACGTGCAGTATTTTATATGGGCTACAAATAATTTATTCAATTTATGAAATATTGCTCATCTACTGCAGATCACCTGTTTTTTTATTATATATCAACCCCATAATGATTATTCTCTGATGATTTATGTTCAATTTCAATGACAGAAACGAATCCCAAGAATATTTCTTTCTTTTCACAAAAGCTCTGTTGCCCACCTAAGCTGCTTATTTTCCTTTATCTTTCTGCTACACTGATGCAAGACCTAAATAAATCTGCCTCCGGTATCAAAGTCTACAAGCAATTTAAGAAAAAGAAAATTAAGTAGCTTCTATGTCTCTTCAGGTTTAGACTTCACACTCACCTCAAGGCCTGTTTTTCCCTCAGTCAAACTCACCAGGCCAAGGCTAACCCCGAGCCCACAGCAGCTCGTGGAATCTGTCTGAACCCTCCATGCCAGCAATGGAAAGGCTTGCACCGAGTTCAAACACAGAGAAGCTTTCTGTCTTTTGTTCTAGAGTCCCAGCCAGCACACTTTCAGTCTTCCTTGCTCATTAGCTAGCTTTCTATTGTATTCTTGCTTCCTATGCGTAGGCAATAGCCCTGGCAAGCAGTTTAGCATTCCTGCATGGCAGACTTCCCACAATAAAAACTGCCAGATCACAGATTTGACCACAGCGGAGATATGACCTGCTAATGCCCCCACCTCTTACTTGACATGAGTCCAGGCCTTTTCCAAGCTTCTATCTTGCACAGAAATATGTTGATTTTTTTAGCTTATAGGTGGCATAAATAAAGGGGGATCCTAGCTATGGGCTTTATTCCTACTTTCACAATCACAGGTGAGCTCAGTCGTTAGCTTGGCAAGTGAATAGAAGCCCCCAGCTAACTCACAGAATAAGGGAACACCAGGTTTGACAGAAGCATTAATATGCAGGCTGTCAGTGTATTTTATTGACACTGCTTGCACGATCAGACCAATAGGTTCAGATGAAAGCTGATAGCTAGATAAGGAACAGCCTGATGGCTGTGTTTACCTCTTTACCTCTTGACCTGCACCATGTGGCGCCTATGCTGACATAAGTGAGGCAGCTTGTAAAGGAGCATTGCTCGGAGCCCATTTCTCTTCACCTACTTCACACAGCGATTATGTTAGCACAGGGCATAACAGAGGCTTTCAGGTGCATTAGGGGCTTTACATCTCTATGCCATCACTGTGATCGTGTTAGCAGAGCAGGTTGTGTGGTCAAGCGCTGTGTGCTCCTGATCTTACTGCTCAGTGCAGCAGTGAGTCATTCCCCTGAGGAAGGTTGCAGGTTCTCTGCTGTGGATCATAGAAGCGAATCCACACCCTGTACTGTGTGCATAGGAGCATAGGACGTGAAATGACCAAAGATATTTTCTGCATTAAAGTCAGGCAGTTGGTGATTATTTCTTTGATTATGAGTGATAATGTAGCACCTCAACATGAGCAGATGCGCTCATGGGGAATAGGCTGCTTTTGGCAGCCGTGAAACATGACAGAGGTTTCAAGCCTCCATCTACATATAGTGCTCAGGTTGCAGTTTTGCTTTCAGCCTCTTTTACATGTTTGGTTGAGAGGTTATCTATTTTTTTTCCCACTGAAGATCGGCCGTAGCTCAGGCTGCTTCCACGTCAGTGACGTCAACACAATGCACAACAAATTCTGAAAGCAACACAATGCTTTGGCATGTGCAGCTGTGCTACATTACACCTACATGTAAAAAAAAAACAACAACAAAAAAACTGTTTTTTGGAGGGGCTACACATCCCGAGAGTGGCTCTTAACCTGCATCTAAATATAGTGCTCAGTGTGAAATGTTTAAAGCCTCTGGACTACAGAGATGACAAACTGAATGTTTTGTTTGTTCATTACTGCACATGAGAAAATCTTCAACAATGGATGCCTGCTGGAGTAAAAGGAAATCTTAACCAGGATGTGATACATGTTATATTATCCAAGCAGCGATATCCATACTTTGCAGAACAGATCTGGCAGGTCTTTGCCCAGCCTGTCGCTAACATGTTCTGATTGTTTGACAGTGCTGAATGGGCCCAGGGCTTCTGGGGTCTTATGACGACCCCTGTTGTAGGTTTTTTGGGGGGGGTCATTTTGCAGCCTTTTCAGGACTTTGCCTTCAGTGGTAACAAATAACAGTCTGTTAAAGCTGGAAGCATGTACAAAATAAAAATGGTTGTAAATGAATATGACTCCAGTTCTATGCATAGGAGCATGTCCCTCTAACTGTAGGGCCTGCTGCCTTCCTCACTGATGTATGTCTGTGAATTAAAAACATTAGCAGTGTACAGTGTGTGCTGAAGTTCTACAAGGGATAACAGATAGTTGCTACCCCGTGACTGGGCCCTGAATCCATCACCTCTCATGGTTTTAAATCAATTAAACATTACCAAAGTCCCATAGATTGCTAAGTATATCCTCAGAGGACTAGAGTCACATCTACAGTATAGCAGAATCATATACTATTAATTGCCTCAGAAACAAACCACATGTCACTGACATATCGTGATTTTTTTTTTGTTATGGCTTTTGTGTCTTTCTGATGTCTGACTGATAAAAACTGTACTTTTTCAGTGAGTCATCAGAACTGGACTGCCACTTTTTGGAATGGCAGTGTAATAGCATTGCTTTATCCTGGCTGCTAAAACATCATACACTAAAAGCTACAGCTGCACTGAAGGTCGTGTGATAGGTCAGAGTAACAATTGGCATTGTGCGCTTACTGGAGTCTTTCCAAGGTGCATGCCAGCCAGACAACAGACTAACTCCAAAATAGCAAACTGCACAGGTCTGAGATGGTTTGAGAGCTTGAGTGTATGCGGTTGGTCATGTCAGGAGTTGTTGCTGCAGCCTGTTGATGGGATCACCTGACAGTATCTGAGGGGGGAGGTGGCAGTGAGCTATGTATGGCTGGATCCATTTATACTTGGGCTAACATACACTGTTTCCATCTGTCTCTGTGGAGGTTCGCTCAAACCAGACACTGACAATTTAAGTCATCTCCCATTTGAAAATAATGAGGAACAAACTGCAGCCGTGACTAATTATTTCTCAAGCATTCACTCATCAGATTGTTTTTTTACGATTTTATGCACCATCTCCTCCACGAGGCCACAGTCAAGCAAAGCAACAGAAGAAGAGCGTGCCAAATTATTTTCCTGTGTGTTTCTCTTCTCTAGTCTTTCATTGCATTTTAAAGACAATATCCCCTTGATCATAAATTATGATTTAGTTCCTTCTCTCCTTTTCTAGTATTTTTACAAGCTGTTACTGACAGGCCAGTAATGTAAATTACCTCATTAGTTCATATTGTCTGTGACATCATTCCTAATAAAGGAAATTATAGTTAGATCAAGATTTAAATCAAGCGCCTGAATATTGTCACTGTCATGAAATTACATGATTCAGGCTCCTACAAAATTGATGGTTAAAGGAGTTGTTTCAAATTATTCAGTATTTGCACTTCCTAACAGAGGATTTGCCAAACTTACCATCAGGCAATATTGACTTCATTAGTTGCCATTTTTACAACATGAGCTTGATGGGAGCTCTTTAAAGGCTTTAAAGGCAAGCCAAGAGCAGCTGCTGACAAGCATCTTTCCTTGAAAAGACATGGAGATGTAATCATGATCAGTCTGTAGAGTGAAGACATGGAGCACATCAAGCATATATTTCTAAAAACAGGCCAAATGTATACATTTTCTCTGCTGTAGAAGGTGTAGCTGCTATTTTTTCCAAACTGCTTTCATTCTTGTGTATTTAGGTACAGTTCAAATTTCATCCTCCACATGTCAATTGATGCAAAATCAACATAGATCGCAGCACCAGAACAAAAACTCAAAATACTCCACTGAATCAATACCTACCTTGCTCACCACTTACCTTTAGCCCCTCGAAAGAAAAATGACAGAGTTCTGAAAATTCGGAAAACTGCGACATATCAGCCTTTGGATTTTGTGGTTTTTACGCACTGTTAAAGTTTTAACTATATGGACAAATGTCCTTAATGAAATATGAGCATAGATCAGACTTATTTGCACAATCTTCTATACATGCAGAGAAAAGTGCTTTAGTGACAGAATGATGATGTACAAAAATACTCAAAAAGGAGAAAGTGTTAACAAAGATCTACAAACTTTTAAAATATCAAATCCACAATGCATCCGTGAACATGCTCTTTATGAGCATGAATAATTAAGTCTCCACTGGATCTGTGAATGAACGGCTTGCTTTTTACAATATTTATACACTCACTGGTCTCTTTGTTAGGTACATCAGTTCAATTAATCAGGCAGTCATATTGCTGGGACTCAGTACATTTAAGCATATAGACATAATCAAGATGACCTGCTGAAGTTCAAACTGAGCAGAATGAGGAAGATCGTTGACTTAAGTGACTTTGAATATAACATGGCTTCTGTTGCCTGACGAAGTGGTCTCAGTATTTCGGAAACTGTTGAGCTACCATCTCTAGAGTTTACAGAGAGTGGTTTAAAAAAAGAGAAAATAAGTAGTAACTCAAATAAGTACTCATTGCAACCAAGGCATGCAGAAGAGTGCCTATAAGCACGACACATTGAACTCTGAATTCAATGGGCACAGAAGCAGAAGACCACACTGGGTGCCGCTCCTGTCAGCTAAGAACAGGAATTTGGGACTAAAGTCTAAGTTTTAGTAAAAAAAAAATTGAGCAATCGAAGATTGTTGCCTGGTTTGATGAGTTTCAGTTTCTGCTTTAACATTCACATGGCAGGGTCAGAATTTGGCACAAACAGCATGAACACATGGATCCATCCTGTCTTGTATTAACAGTTCAAGCTGTTGGTGCTGGTGTAATGGCCCACTTTGATCCTCTTAGTTCCAGCTGAATATTATGTAATGTTATGATGGAACCATTCAATTCAGTTTTATTTATACAGCACCAAATCACAACAACAGTCACCTCAAGGCGCTTTATATTGTAAGGCAGACCCTACAATAATACACAGAGAAAAACAAACAACCCTATGAGCAAGCACTTTGGCAACAGTGGTAAGGAAAAACTTCCTTTTAACAGGAAGAAACCTCCAGAACAACCAAGCTCAGGGAGGGGCGGCCATCTGCCGTGACCAGTTGGGGAAAACAGGAAAAAAGACTTTTAGGATCAGAAAATTTTCATCATGAATGTGCAGCTGAGTAATGCTACAATATCTCAAATCCCTGAGAAATGTTTCCAGCCCCTTTATGAATCTATCCCATGAAGAAAAGGGGAAAAGGTAGTCCAACCTGGTGCCAGCAAGATGAACCTAATAAAAGTGGGTTACAGTGAGTTTATTTCTGTAGCTGGATAAACAGGTCACAGTGTATCCATGTGAATCAGGATCTTAATCAAGATTTGTTAAGTCAGAAAATCACAGGAACTGTGATGCTAATATGAATGTCAAGCATGACCTTTAATTTCCAAGAAATTTCACTCTGCATTAATTAGCAAATTAATTGCATGTTTGTGTGAGTTATTCTTGCATATATGATTCTGAATTCATAACCGTGTGAATAAAACCAAAAACATCAGATGGCTACCACTCTGTGTCTCCATTCAAGTGTGAATGGCAGCTACACAAAGCAGCACCCAGTGTTATCACAGATGACTTTCTTCACTTCTTTGTTTGTTGTATTCAACTTTGCGAGTGGTTTGTACACATATAATCACCCTCGCAGGACTAGGATCACACAGACACAACACTCGGTGAATCCTATTTTCAGCCGGATTTAATTTTAATGGCCTGAAAATCCCTCTGATCGCACTAGATAAATGGTCATCATAAAGGCTTGTCCTGGCACACAGTGTGCACAGTGGATGATGCCGTCTCATTGGTTGTAATTTTGAATAATAATCAAGGATAATTGCTGTTCATCACAGAGCATTGTGGCACTGGAATTTAAGCAACTTCCCCTCTTGTTCAGCAATCATCATTCTCGTCTTCCTCTCCTCACTAATAAACGCCACACTTCACCGAACAAGGTCAATAGTCAAAGATTGGTTAGGTAACATGAGGTCTCGCATAGCTTGATTAACAGAAGGATCCAGGCCCGGGGATCTCAGCTAATGTAGTTTTCCATCACTCCTGTCTTGATGATGTTACACACACAACAACCTTTGTCTTAAATAGAAGCACAAAGGCATATCCTTTTATAGTCCTCCCCTATTGTTGGCACTGTGGTTTGGCATGGGGGTGGAGGTGACACCTGCGGACAGTGGATAAAGGGCCTCTAATCACCCATCTCTGACCGCAGTGTCCAGGATCACTCTGCTGTGTGCCAGTCCTCCCCTTTGTCTCTTGCAATGGCCCCTAAGAAGAAAGAAGAGCCAAAACCTGCCGCACCAGCTGCCCCCAAACCCCCAGAGCCTGAGCGCCCCAAGACCCCGGAGTTTGACCCAACATCAGTGACGGTAAAACATCAACAGATTATTATACACACAGATTGTGGATCGACTTCAGATACATGTTGTTGGTGAATTTAAAACCTTTTTTTTTTTATTCAATCATATTAGACAGATAAGGAGACTTCATTTAAAGAGTCCAATGCTGTTACCTTTGCCCGTGTTTAAAGTGCATCAGAGACCCCATGTGACATTTACTTGGCAGTGCAAGACGAACCGAAGGGTAAAGATTTTTCAAGGCGTTATGGTGATTCTTGTAATATTTTTTCTAGCCTTCATAGCTTTACAGAATTTTTTATAAACTGCACGCATGTTTGACAGTTAAGGGGAAAAAAGCATGCAACTCACTGTCAGGGCGAGGTTCAGAAGCAAACTACTTGATACGTCAGACATCATGGAAACATTGTCTTCTGCTGACTTGGCCCTTTCTCAATGGATAAATGTTTTCTTGGTTGAGCGAGCTGCCATGTTACAATGGACCGTGGTTAAATCCACAAAATATGATCTTCATTATGTCTGCAAATAGCAGACCACCCTCACCATTCCTCTGTGGGGAAAAAGGGTGGAAAAACTGGGAGGAAGAAAAATACAGATAATTATAGCCATCTTCATCCATCTTTAAACATGCTTAGATACGTTTTTGGATAATATTTTTACAAAACCTCACAAAGGGTCTAGGGGTCTGTAGATAGCCTGACATGAGACAGAAACCGAGGGCGTGCCGTGACAGTTCAAAATATGCTTGAAGTGCAAAACTTCAAAAGTTGTTGTGGATACTGAGGGCAAAGCTATTTTTAGATTTAAAATAACAGTTTTTAATGGAGCACAAAGCTGATTGTAGAAACGAGCTGTACAGCTGGTTTAACATTCAGTTCTCTTTCTACTATATATTCTACCACTTAAGTGTCAAACATGTGAGCAGTTTCCCAGGAAAAGCAAAGATACTGTGCAGGACCCTCAAGCACCCAGGTCTCTGGTAGAGGACCTGAGCTTGAAGGATAAAGACCGCCCTGCCCGCTCTCTCACACAAACACAAAAATTAAAAATTAAAATGAGGTGAAACAGATGGGTTTCCCTTCAAGGTTTTGAACTGCTTGTTCTGCTGAACAAATGGAAGAATAATTAGAAGCATATATTTTAAATCGCTGGATCTCAGGTTTTCTAACTCTAAATGGTGTTTAACAGGTTTTATGTACTTTACACTCTTTATATCTAATAATGCTGCTCGTGTGCATGTGCACATGACATAATGACCTTGTTACTTCCCCGTGGAGCTGACAGCACCAAAGATTCCACGTTACGTCTAAAAATAAACTCAAATGACGCTGACACTGGTAGACAGTATACATCCAGTAAGAAGGGGGTTTTAGCCTCAAGGTCACATGTAAACAATGCACTTTGATCAGAACAGATAATGGCTGTAACTCGACCTGCTAAAATGGCTTGCTGTAGGAGGGTCATCAAGGTCATCGTCTTAAATGAATTCACTTTGCATCAGCATCCCTCAGTCTCTTTGTTTTCTTTGTCTTTTTGCAGCTGGAATTTACTCCTGAACAAATTGAGGGTAAGGCTCAGACGGCTGTTACAGTTGTCTTCTGGGCTGCATGGATTGTGAGTTATTTATAGAGTGAATAAATTGTTTGTGTGATCATGCCACCCATAAGTGTGTGAGAAATGTTCGGCAGCAGCTGGTGATACACTAGAGCCAGCATATGCTATTATATTAAAATAAACACATCCATCTGTGTCAGTCGCTTTGAAAAGGCTTTAAGATGCACGTCAGTCTAGGTAGAGAGGAACATCTGAGGGTTTGACTCTTTCATTAGCGGTGGGCTCTTTTATGTGAGGCGTGCAATTATGCTGTTGATCGTTACATAAACAGAGAGCATGCGATGCCTTTTCTCAAAGACTTTGCATGTTTTCTTAGATTACAATAACAAGATGAGAAATCAAAAGGAATAATGCGCTTTCTTTTCATTCACAGACTTCAAAGATGCTTTCCAGCTGTTTGACAGGACCCCAACCAATGAGATGAAAATCACTTATGCCCAGTGTGGTGACCTAATAAGAGCTTTGGGCCAGAATCCCACAAATGCAGAGATAATGTACGTGCTTGGAAAACCCAAAGCTGAAGGTTAGTAATAAGACAAGTGTGTAAACTGAGTCATTGCTGTTGTTAATAGTTGGAGCTGGATGTGGTTCAAGAATCTGCATAATATCGGGCTAAATAAAGTTCACCACTACAAAGGAATTACATCTTCTTTTTTTTGTGTGTGCTTTATTTGTTACACTTTCATTATTTTCTGCAGATATGAATTCCAAGATGCTGGACTTTGACCAGTTTCTACCCATCCACCAACACATCTGCAAAGCCAAGGACCGTGGAACATTTGAGGACTTTGTAGAGGGCCTCCGGGTGTTTGACAAGGAGGGGAACGGCACGGTCATGGGTGCAGAACTCAGACACGTTTTGGCAACACTGGGTGAGTTAATTAACAGCTTTAATTCATGAAGCTGTCATCATAAGGAAATGTACTGAACTGACTGCTTTCCTGCTTTCTTCCTTGGGGATCATAGGTGAGAAGATGAGGGAGGACGAGGTGGAGCAGCTAATGCAAAACCAAGAGGATGCTAATGGGTGCATAAATTATGAAGCTTTTGTTAAATACATTATGGCATCTTAAGAGGGGCCAATGTCTCTTTCAGCCTCATTGTCATTCTGGTGCTACATCACAGTACATAATGAAATCAATATGAGTGAGTAATGAGTTTGTCTCTCCTTCATTGTGAATTCTTGACCGCAAAAGATTTCTGTACATCTCATCTTGTATATTTTTCATTTCCATGCGTCTTGGATTGATCTACAGCATAACTCATCAATATTTCACTGTTTTATTTTTTTTTTCTAAGGTCCCTGATGTTAATGCTGTGTGCACACTGCACATTGCCCCTGTTCATTTCATAGAGCATGGTAAATAAATACACTCGTTGTGGCTGTACTCGATTTTTCAAAAACCAACGCAGAAATGTGTGTTATTGTCTGCGCCTTTCACAGAAGGCAGTTCATTTTTCAGATTGAGTCATAATATATAATATAGTGCACTAAGAAGCAAATCAGTGACTCCATTGTGTAGCAGGTAGCCCATTAGCCAAATCTAAAAGCTCACTGATTTGAGAAAAAAAAACTGCTGAATCAAAAATGTGGAACCATCCACTGTGGTGACCCCTCATGAATAAAAGAAGCTATACTAACAGACAAATCAATAGTGTCCTGTTTGTTATTCTCAAGATAGCAACAGGACAACAACATTTAAAATAGGAAACTACATAAAATCTCTGTAGTTTGCTGTAAATGAGCATATGTTTGATTCAATTACTTCTAAAAATGTTATACCTAAATTATGTTTCTCAAAATGTATTTTGTTTTGTCAAAGCCATTCCCCAAGAGAAAAGCATCTTTAGAGTAAAGAAATAAATACTGACATTTAAAGTCTGTATTAAACCTAATATAAGGCAGTAGCACTTACTACAATGTCAATGAAAGGAAATTTTGAAAGAGTAGTACTTTCCCTAATCGGCCAACAGAGGGAGCTGTTGCTCAAAAAATGTCTCACATGCGGTAAATATGGGGATTCTGTAAACATTGACGAATGAAAAACAATATGCCATTCTTCACCTCCAGCCCTGCTACAAATATATAAATGAGGGACATTAAGGTGCCCCAGCCTATCCATCCTGCTAGTCCCACATTACTGAAAGTCATTTAAATTCTCGTTTGCATTTTATCCAATGGCAGGGTTAGTTTCATAATGCTCGTTAATCAGCGTGTAAACCCACGCCTCAAGTAAGAGCTATAATGAGCCAATTTACCATAACTGATCAAATGTTCGCTGTTTGTGAGCATTGTTATGTAGTACTGCTTAAATACTATTTTGGTGGTAAAGTTCATACAAGCTTAACAACATCAACCCTGTACAAGGATCTTCCTTTTATTTCCCTCAGAGGAACAAAAACGCTCGGATTTCTGAACAATATCGTCATTGTCATGTTGTAGATTAGGTTGAACAGGTGCTCTATGAACCTATGCAATAATTAAGAGTAAAATATTCAGTGGCGTTGCTTTATGCCTGCACCATTCAATTAAATGAATCAAAATCTTATACATTATTTATACCTGTGGGGTTTCTCTAGTTGTGAATGAGTTGAAAAGGATCCACTTTATACATTCGTTTGTTACCTGAGGCCCGAGGCTACAAATACAAACATTCTACGCCTACATTTTTTTCCTGATATTGTTGAAAAACAAATAACATATTTCAGCATAAGTCTGAAATATGGATATAAAAAAGAAATTTCTTTGATTTTTCGCTTGTATCTTGACATTACAGTAAAGACTATCCCATTTTGGGATTAACTCATTTTGAAACAAGCTCATCGGAGCTATTTTAATTGTATTTCAACATCAGTGACCTTCTCCTTCACCTCAAATAGCTTTTCAAGCACTTCTTTTTCACTGCTCTGCTGACCTTCATCATGCCGCATAATCTTTTTCAGTCTGCCTTCCTCATCCGGCCGCTTCAGGCTATATAGTATATTTACCTATTATGTGTTCACAGCCAATTTTCCACCAGACGGCTAGGCTGGCACCAGTTTAGTTGCTGGGACATATTGACTGTATGGTTTGAGTAATTCAGTAAACTGGCAGCATGATATTGGAATAATTTCCACATTAATTCCATATAATAACAAAACTCCTGGTAGAAAACAGTTTATATATTTTAATGCTATTCACCCTGAAGGCTTACCCTTAAGGAAAAATCAAGTATTGTTTAAAAAGTCCTGGTTTACTTTGAATTACCTGTTACCTGTGTAATTGTAAGCATGGTGCTTCTCCAGAGAAAAAAAAAGAAAGAGACTGTTATTCTGTTGTGTCAAATTAGTTTTTAAGATCAAGAATTTTAAAGCCAGAGAGCAGAATTTACATTAAACCCCTTGCCAACTGAGTTCACACAATGCTGATTAGGCCCATCATCACGAGGTAACATTAAAGCAGAGCTATAAATCCGGTGTCGCTGATGACATTCATGTGCTGGCACAGTGGTTCTGACTCATTTCAAGTCAACCAGTAAGAACTGTTTTGCCAGTGGTGAAGATGTGAGCAGCTGCCAGTGGGAGTAGTTTCCCTTCAAGGCTTCCTGACAGAGAGCTTTATTTTCTTTTGTAATGTTTTCAGTTTCCAGGTGCTGTTGGTTATTTTTAAGCAACAAAACTACTTGGTAAGGCTTAGAATAATATTAGGGATTGGATTAAAATATATCCTCTCGCTACATTGTCGAGAATTTCTCTGCCAGAAAACCTTGAAGGCAAATACCACCAAAAACATCGTTTTCTTAGCCCCACCAGTCTGATAAATGTGTTTTTAAGGTTTACTCCACCCTCTACGTGCACATGTGATGCATACCTTCTTTTAGAAATTTGTAGTCTTGAAGTCTGAAGTTGAAAACTCAAACTTAATAAAGTGCCTTTACAGCCATAATTGACATTTTCACAGGCTGAAGGATGCTGCCTGTGGGAATTGCTATTAACTTACCTATATGTATAAAATCAGCAGGGTGACCTTTGCATAACAGTTTCGGCTTAAAGCAGCAATAATTAAGCGATGGGAGATACTTCATTGAGCGAGGTCATTTATTAGTTTATCTGAGCTTACGATATAAATATTACATTACAGATGGGTTTATTTTGAAATTCACAAAGCATCTGAGGCTTAGTGGCAGCCTTATGTTGTCATACTGGTTATTTATTTTTAGTTGATGCAATGTGGAATGCAGTTTAATGCAGACACATGGGAGTTCAGGGCAAATAATCCATGATGCTGTGCAGATGTGCTGCACACGTCTGGCATGATACTGAAGAATCTGATAGCATTGTCTATCTTTTGCAATGCTGGAAACCATTAGAAACATTAATTGTCACAATAAGGCTTGATTGGGCTACATCAGAGTCCCGGCTGATTGTTTGGGGATGTATAACTCGAGTCCTGAGGGTTCTGGGCATAGGCTGTAGTTTCTGCTCCATTTCACTCCAGCCAAGCCTGAAGCGTATGAAACTGTGTCTAGCAAGCGCTCTCTGAGTGTGTCTTCCATTCTGTGAGTAAAAACTACAATTTCAGATCAGGAAATGCCATGCCACAATGCCAGTGAAGCAGCAGTCGTTCAGTCTATCAGAAGAATAAGTGTGAGACTGGATCATTATAAAACTGCTGTATTTATTTTATAAAGTGCCTGGAGGTGAGGGAGATACACAGCAAATGAATCAGCTGAACAGATCCTATTAGTGCAATCTGTGGCTTTTGTAAGATTTTCAAACTGTATGGACCCAATGCACTGAAATGCCCCCCCCCCCCTCCAAAATATGTAGTGTGTTATATAATTGAAAGTACAATTTTAATCAAAATCATTTTTTCACACATACAGTCCAAGTGTATACAAGTAACACAAAGATACATCATTTACAGAGACAACGGCTTCATTTTCACAGAAATGTTTTTTGTCTTTTGTTTATAAGGCAACCTGGGTTGTTCAACAAAGAGTTTGATTTTTTATAAAATTATGTCTGACATCAAACAGCACTGAATACACATCATGTACAACAAACGATGTACAAAATAAACAAGATTTGGTCGACAAAGTCCAGTGGAAATAATAGAAATACATAGGCAGTTAAAAAGTCAGTATGTCAGTAAACATGGTTTCTCTCTTTGGTGAGTTCAAATAAAATATAGTTTTATTTATATTTTATTCACATTTGTTTAAAAAAAGTTTCTTTATGAAAATACTTCACAGTTGTAATGTAATGTAGTACACTTTGTATGTATGTAACATACTGAAGTCTTGGGAGTTTGCGTAATGTCATGGCTAAATTATGATGCCCTTGATCAGAGTTATATATTAATGGGTAAATAATGAGAGGTGATCAGTATTTACCAGCTAACATCAAGCGTCATCAAGCAGCAACAGCAAAAATGAACCAAGATCAACAGAAACAGATGTTGTAATGTAGCAAAAGTTTACAAAATACTTCTTTTTTTTAACATCAAGATGTGATTAAATATTTTGTGTTATGTACACCATCTTCACATGGGTTCAGATTTTGAAATAAATTCTGGATGTTTTATGTGACACTTTTAAATAAAAAGCCCGATATCAATTCAAATATAATCTGAAATAAATACATAAAATTAATAAATGAATAAAACAGGGGAAGGTCATCCACTTTCTGTCTGAAGCTTACAAAATCTTCTTAATGACCCCTCGAGAGCTCAATCGCAGTATTAAGCGTTATTGTTAAATCCATACAAAACACACATTTAACAGAAATGAGTGGTGCTGATTTTGCCACCCATCAAATGTCAGACAGCTTTATTTAACAGATGTGTAGCTAATTTATCAATGCAGAAGGGAATATCCATCCATTCGTTTCCGCTTATCCTTTTCAGGGTCGCGGGGGGCGCTGGAGCCTATCCCAGCTGTCATAGGGCGAGAGGCGGGGTACACCCTGGACAGGTCGCCAGTCTGTCGCAGGGCTAACACACAGGGACAGACAACCATTCGCACTTACATTCACTCACACATTTACACCTAGTGGCAATTTGGATTATCCAATTAACCTATCCCCACAAGCTGCATGTCTTTGGACAGTGGGAGGAAGCCGGAGTACCCGGAGAGAACCCACGCAAACACGGGGAGAACATGCAAACTCCACACAGAAAGACCCCGGCCTGATGGTAGAATTGAACTCGGGACCTTCTTGCTGTGCGGCAACAGTGCTAACCACCGTGCCACCGTGCTGCATCAAAATGTAAGCTTGCTGTAATTCACTTTTTGATCAATAAACCTTTTCATAACAAACATTCCCTCCCTTATTTTTATCTGAAGGTCCATACATGGCTGTTTAAATTACTATTGGGTGAGCAGCCTTAGCAGGTGTAAGA
This sequence comes from Oreochromis aureus, assembly GCF_013358895.1. Classification (NCBI taxonomy): domain Eukaryota; kingdom Metazoa; phylum Chordata; class Actinopteri; order Cichliformes; family Cichlidae; genus Oreochromis; species Oreochromis aureus. The sequence continues at coordinate 19,201,049 of NC_052959.1, forward strand.
GCCGGGGTTACAGGCAAGCAGAAGGTTGATCTCACCAGAGCAAGGGTTTAGGAAAAGGATCGGTCCTCCTCATATTGTCAAGCTCCTCTTCCTTTGACCCAGAAGCTTAGTATGTGACACTGATTATAAGGAAGCCACAAGGATTTCATAAAGCCAAAAGAATTTAATCTGCTTCCACTGTGCCTGCATGACAAATCCATGCACAGCACTTAACAGATTACATAAATGAGAATCACTTGGCTCCATAAAATAATGTATATATAATCATATCTTTCCTCGTCTGCAAGAGAACTCTAAGTTGGGAACGCTCATTTATCGCTCTCGGGGAGTTCAAACACACAACACGTTAAATTGCTCTTTATGTTGACACCTTCCTTGCACAGTAAAAAAAAAAGCAACAAAAAAATAAGACCAAGTCTAACAAAAGGAAATAAAAATAGTTGTGAAATCAAATCCTCAGAACAAAGAGGAAAAAGAAGTATTTACCAATGTTTACAACAGTAAGAAAGATGTAAAAAAGAAAGAGAAGAAAAGGGATTTAAAAAAAGACACATTATAAAAGCTTCTTAAAATGGCTTGTTTGTATAAAATAGCCACATCTCACATTAACCAAAACATATCATGTGTTGAGATTGTGTTTTAGTTTTAAAAAAAAAAGAAAAAAAAAAGCAGTTGATGACTCTACGTTAAATTGTTTTCAGTCTCTTTTCACTTCAGAGAGTTATGACTCATTTTTTATTTATTTTACTCTGTGCTGTTTTCTGTTTTCTTCATCCACAAAAAGCTTCTTTCTTTCAAATTAAGCTGTTGATAAAGAGAAGGTAATTCAAAGAGCAGTTTAGCATTTTTATCATAATAGATACAAATGGCAGTTTTGGCAACATATGAATGCGTCATGGTCAGTCAAATTTCAAGTATTCATAACCACTAGGCAAGTTGGATGCCGGTAGTAACAACACTAAAATTATAGGGTCAAACCTGCTGTGATGTGACGATCGAACCATTCCGTTGTTTAGAAAAACCCAGCCCCTCTACGTCACAAATGGTACCTTATAACGAGAACTTCATGTCATCTTTGTGCAGTTAAAATGTACTTTTGTCACCAGGCAAAATAAATCGCATGACTCCTTAGTCACACTGGACAAACAGTGACCTTGCTGGAGGAATCAGTCTGGAGATTGCGTGTTTCTGTGGTCACACGGCTGTGGTCTGTTTGATGCTGTGGAAGCTGATCCTGGTCGGAGAGGTCGGGATAGACATGGCTCGTGCCACTCGCACTCGAAGAGCGTGGTTGTCCTGCCAGCGGTGCCACCGTTTTCTTACTGCTGAGCGAACCTACAACGATGAGGATACTGGTATGTTAACAATCCTAATAACAAGATATAAAGAGAAGAAAAGAATACTACAATAAACTTCAAATAATTTTTTAAGATATTATACAACATTTTGGGAAGTCATTTTAATTGTTTAATGTAAAGAAGAGCCATGTGAATAAATTATTGTTTTTTTTCTGTGCAGTCCTGTGAAACTCCATGATTCAGTTCAGCTTGTAGAAACCACCTTTAGCACTCCTTAACTTGAAGTATTGTTTTCTGTATGACTTCCAGTCTCTCGCATCAATGTGGAGGACCCACATTTCTTTACAACACTTCAGTTCATTGACTTTTTGTAGGCATTTGTTTATGCACAGCTCTAAGCTTAAGCATAAGGTCCTGCGAGTCGAGTTTGTGGTCGACTCAGTGACTGCAAGGTGCCCAGGTCCTGTAACAGCAAAAAAACAGCCCAAATCATCAGCTCTCCAACACCATGCTGACAGTTGGTCTCAGGTGTTTGTGCTGCTATGCTGAAACATCCCTACTTTGGTCTCACATGTCCAAATTGTTCCATTGTTCCAGACTTTTTGTGGTTTGTTCAGTTGCAACTTTGCAAACCTAAGCCTTCCTGCCATGTGATTTTTGAGATGCTTTCTCGGGACAACCCTTTTAAACAAACCATGCTTGCTCATTCTTCTTCTAATTATACTCTCATGAACTTTAACACTTAACATGCTAACTAAATCCTGTAGAGTCTGCGATGTGGTTCTTGGATTTTTTGCTCTTTCTGTCACCAAAGAGGTTGTCACACTTGTTGATGAGCAGCTGATCGAGTGCATTTGATTAGCAGCACCTGGCTGCTACTTATAATACCCACTTAATTCCTGTGGAAGCAGTAAGGGTGTGCTTAGCTTTTAACGAGATTATAATGAGTCCTGTTAAAACTCTGATTTTCTCATGACTGTAAATGTATCACAGTAGACTATGAGACCATAAACACATTAACTAACTAACTAATGAAAAATAATATTCAGGTAAAAATGTTATATTAAAAAATTATAACATTTTTACCAATAATTTAAAGGGCTCTGTTCCCACAATGTGTGTCTTTATGTATAAATTAAACCCTATTATTTTACTGATTTAATTTCTGTTTACTCTCGATTACAATCAAACGTGACATAATCGTTATACTCCACGTCTGTTGTCCTTTTGTCTCGATTTATAGGTTTTTCTTTTATTAAAATTTTCTGAATGTGATTCTTAATAAAAGTCACCTTCACAACCTTCCACCATGATCTGGCGTTATATTTTAAAATCAAATAAACGGTGATTTCAGCATATTTGGCCACAAAACCTCATTTCTGTCTCTGCTGCTCATCCACCTCCCCGTGTCCGTATTCAGTCCTTTGAATCCAAGTCAGGTACAAAGTTTTCCACGCTCACATTAATTTTAATGACTGTAGTCAATGTTCTTTGATGCAAGTCCTGCCACTTGCTAGGACTTGACATCTTCTTAACACTTTCACGCAGTTATTTGGGCACTTATTTTAAAGGCCCCATTTAAAAGAATGGGAATTTCAATGATCCCCCAGAACATAAAAATTGCATGCATCAAATCATTGAGTGAAGCTGCTTAAAAGGCCTGGCAACTTTGCCCTGGAAGAAAAAGGTTTCTTTCTCAAAAGTTCTACGTCTACTTCACTTGTGAAGAGTTACACAACATTTTGGCTTCACTATCGGCTCAATCGAGAGTCCCGACACAATCCTCATCTCTGACTCATTCCACCAGACCACTGAGGAAATGCCAGTTTCATTAATATGGGTACAGTAAACTAAGAAAAACAGCATCTTCACTACGCATATTTATGTCTACCACTAAAATGTTGAAACTTGACTGTGCACTTGTAACAACATGAGTGACTAATTTGTTTCATAGTTTGGCTGCCAGAAAGCATCTGATTGATTCATTTGGGTTAAGAGCGGGAAATGCAGTCCCTGTCATTATGAAATCCTCCAACAGCTTTTTATTCAGGAATCTTTCTTTCCATCACACTGTACATGCCTCAGTGTTTCTGATTGCTAAACAGGCTCAAAAATTCCAGATAACATCGATATTAATCCAAAAGTCCCGATAAGCAAAATCCTTGCTACAAAATTACAACCACGTTACATCAACTCAAGAGAATCAACTCAGTCAGTATACCTTTAAGTCAGGGGTGTCCGACTCCAGGCCTCAAGGGCCGGTGTCCTGCAGGTTTTGGATCTCACCCTGGGTCAACACACCTGAATCAAATGATTAGTTCATTACCAGGCCTCTGGAGAACTTCAAGACACGTTGAGGAGGTAATTTAGCCATTTAAATCAGCTGTGTTGGATCAAGGACACATCTAAAGCCTGCAGGACACCGGCCCTCGAGGCCTGAAGTTGGACACCCCTGCTTTAAGTCAACGCTTCAAATTTCCTACTAAACACGCTAACACTATGCCTCACTATGTAAATAAATGCATCCTTTAGACTTGAAGGATGTAATGTTTCATTTGATTTCAATGGCCTGCTGGTCTATAATTAACCCAGTTTCTGAAACTGTCATGGTGCTAGCATCTCCCCAGCATCTCCTGTGTTAGTTATTTGTGCCTCCCTGTGAAGTCTCTCTTGTCTCCATGTTTATTCGCCTGTTTCCCAGTCATGTCTCTGTGTGTCTGTCTGGTTTCTCTCGCTCTCTTGCCCCCTGTCTGTGTCTACCTACTCTTGTCTCCTCCTCCTCCCTCTGTTCCCTGTATTCAGTCAGTCTGTGGCTCAGTGCATGTTTCTCGTGTTTCTTGTTTTATTCTGACAGTCTCTTGTCCTGTGTGCATCTTGTTCCCCTGTCTCGTCAGTTAGATTATGTCCAGCTGTGTTTCCCAGGTGTTTCCTCTCTGCCCTGATTCCCTCTGATGTATATATTGCCTGTGTCTCCTCCTGCCTCTTCTTGTACTCCTTCATTCCTCCTCCTCATTCCTCCGGCTGTGTATTCTGGCTGTTTAGTTTCTTAGTGTCATTCCAGTTTAGTTTTGTTTAGTTTTTTAGTTAGTTTAGTTTTTGGGTCCTATTCCTGCCTGCCTCACACAGCGTTATGACAGAAAAAGGATGTTTTGATTTTTTTCCTCACAAATTCTTTCAATTAACACTTATTCTGTGTCTAGATAACTGACAATAGTAAACATAACAGAGTTTGACTTTGACCACTGCAGAAGAAATTAATAATTGGATCCCCTGGTATTAGATATTTTTGTGTTTATTAAGTATTTTGTCTTATGAACCATGTCAGTAGCCAATTTAATCAATTTCAGTTTGAGTCCTGCAAATAGATATATTAGTCTCTCATTAGTCTTGATTCTACTTCTATTTATGTCAGATGATATATAAACTATACTGACCATTCTCAGATCCCTGTCTGTCTGTCAGCAATACAAAGCTGGATAGGTCCAAATTTCCTTCCAACTAATGAAGCAAAATCAGGGGTTATATTAAAGTGTCACACCCAGCCTGACAGCTCACATAAAAAGGGAGCCTAAGTTTTAATGACATTTCTATATTTGTGGTATTTGTCATTTTGTATTTTGTTTTATATTAGTGGAGCATTTTGTAACTGTGGTTTGAAAAGTGTTCTACATATTTATGCACTATTTCTTTTTCTAAAAATGATGCTAAAGCCAGACACAGAAAAACAGGAAGCCAGAATGTCCATATGGACAAAAACCAAAATCTGAAAACAACAAGCTGTGACAGAGCTGGGCTATGTGGGTTTTATGCACTATTCTAGCAAAATCATATAATAAATAGCAATAGTTAAGCCAAGCCTCCTAATTTTTCAGGTTTTAAATAAGGATTGCTTTACAGCAGTCGTTTGTAATGTGGCCTAAAAACATGCCTGAAACATATTCTATTAAGTCACACAATTGCTTTTTTTGTTTTGTTGTTAGCCACTTGAGGTCCTAAATTGCATTAAATATCTGTTCAAATAGGGTGACTCAATTTCTTCACATCACGTCATTAAATTAACAAACTCTTTACCCCCGAGTTTCAACAATTTGAGGGATGAGAGCGCGCAGCAAGAGAGTCCTTCATTTTTTTCTATCACAATTCATCACAATTTATGTGTAATCATAATGGCGTTAATGACTTTTAACCAGCTGGAGTTTTGGTAATTTGCTTTTATTTCAATCAGACAAAAATGAGACAGCCTCATGAAAGTTTTCTATGCTGTTATTTCACTGACTGCACGGAAACTCTTTGGCATTTTCTTTGCTATTACGGCTACCTGATCCTCCCCCTGGTTGAACATAAAAATGTTAACTTGGAGGCAAGTTAGAAAAACAATATTAAAACTAATTAAGGCTATCAATTTACGGTTTTATTAAGCTTGTGCATCAAAGAAAAAAACCCAAAGACATTGACAGTAAAATTAACATCATAAATAACAGGTGTTTTGCTAAACTCCAGTGACTCACCTCTCCGTTTAGGAAGCAGTAAAACACTGACACAAAGAACCCCTGCAAAATAAGACACATTAGAATTAGAAGCAGAAAATGTGCCTGTATTATGTAATGGCACTGTAATTAGACGCAATCATTATAAAGAAAAGGCAAAACAAATTTCCAAAGCAAAATATAGAATTTTTAAAGCTCTATTCGAACCCCCCCCCTACTCAGCCCTACATTTAAGCACAGGAGATAAATAAATAAATAAAAAATAGCCACAGAGCAGAAATCATGCCCACATGGCTCTGTTATTCCTGACAGCTAAGAGCACTGAACATGAGGTAGGAGGGCCATGTTGTGTGTAAGCGCAGCCAGGATGCTACTTCAAATCATCTTCCCACAAGAAGCCTTAGAACCTGAAAAGTCACTCTTGAAAGTAGCGATACAACTCTGAGATAAAAACACATTAAGAAATCAGAATGATTCATATTTTTAACTTTGTGGGCAGTGAGTGTGGGCTTTCAAACTCTGGCCACTGTCACACTGTATTATTAATCATAATCTCACCTGAAAAGACTGTAGAAAGGAGTTGAAATAGATGAACACAATTTGCGAGATGTCATCCTCCCCCGGATTCACAAAGAAGAGCATGTAGGTGATGCCGAGCAGAGGTAGCAAGACTAGTGTTGCTTTCACGGCTTTTCTGTGAAGACAGAGTTGGAGTCTCATTTATAGAATTGCAAAACTGGAGCCTTGAATGTCAGCCCAGTTGATTCTGGAAAATGCATGACTCTGTGTCAGCGGCAGACTGGGATAAAAATAAAAATGTCACCCTCCACCACATGGATGCTTCAGATTGGAAGATGGCCCCCTTTTCAGGGGTAGCAAAAATATGTATGTCACAATTAATTCTGGTTCTTTCTGTAATAATTTTGACAGTGTGAACAAGAGCAAAGTTTAGCTTTCCTGGTTTTGCAATGCAGCAAAAGGCCATCACATCTATAGATAAAAATATGGATGATTTATCATCTGTCTCGCCATCTTCTGCATGTCCTGCTCCACTGCATCCATAAACCTTCTCTGTGGTCCTGTCACATGTCCAACATGTCCACTACACCTCCTCTGAGCATGTCCAAGCCATTTTTGCTTTGGCTCTCTGAATTTGTTTTTCAAAATAAAGCTCAAACTGTCCCATACTTTGAAATGTTCACAAGAGGATCCAATAAGCAGACACAACAGGCACTGGCAAGTGGATGGATAAACTAGAAACCTTAATCTAGAACTCATAGACAACCAAAAGCAGTGTGCAGTCTGATGGAAAAACTCAAATGAAGGGAATCCAAAACCCAGCGGGAACAATCCAAAACACAGGGAGGCAGCAGAAAACAAGGGAGTCTCGAGAACAGGCGAGAGATGTGACAAGGCCTATACGGGCTAGGGAGAGGGATAATAAGACACAGGTGAAATCAATCAAAACAGGGTGCAAAAAGAAATAAAAGGAAGAAAGTGAAAACACATAAAGCCACATAAGGAAAACAAAAGGGCAAGTAAAAGAAAGAAGGACAAAAAAACAATACTTGCAGAACAAAATAAACACGGGCTCAGACAGGGAAAACTCTGAAAGCACTCACATGAGAAAAAGATTCAAGATCATAAGGGCAACAGCCAAACATAATTCGAGGAATAACAGAAAAGACCATGGTGGGGACTTTTAATATGAGCTATGACAGTCCCATAATTTAGGGATGACCACAAACCTTTCTTTGCCCTTACTGATTATAATTTTCATTTTAAAAAAATCAATTTTTTTAAGGTCAAGAAGTTCATCTTGAAAGCCTTGTGCTTCATTTGCTTAAATTTGCATGGCTCACAACAACCACCAGAAATCCAGCCCCAGCCTGAAAAGACTACACTCAAATTGTCTGAGCCGTGACACTGAAAACACTCTGTGCGCTTGAAATAATCTCCACTGGAGAAAAACACACTTGACACAGTAACAGCAGGTAGGAAAACAAGCTCACTATTTTAGCGATTTCAGCCATTTCAGATACACAACCTAACAACATAATTCGGGTATGCACTCAGCTCGGGCCTCTCAAGCATACACCAAATCTCTGCTCTCTTCTCAGGCACACAGAATCAGACAAATTCAAGGTTTTTCCCCTTTAACTGTTACTAGTGCGTGTAAATGAAAGAACCTCTTGCATGAAGTATTGCAACTGAGTTTACTCAGGTTGAGGCATTTGTCTAGAATCTTTTTTTTATGGGTAAGAAGCACATTTATAATACTTTTGCAGTGTCCTGTAATAAGTTAAAAGACAAGAAAATATACTTATCTTGTTTCAGGCTTATATTATTATTATATACTTTATTAAGCACACTGGTTACCAGGATAGTTCTGGGTTGGATCTCCATTTGCCTTTAGAACTGCATTAATCCTTTGTGGCGTAGTTTGAATAAGGTTCCTCAAACATTCCTCAGAGACTTTGATCCATTTTAACATGACGGCATCTCGCAGTTGCTGTCGATTTGTCAGCTGCACATCCATGATGTGAACCTCCCATTCACCACATCCCAAAGGTGCACTGTTAGATTGACATGTGGCGACATTTGGCATTTGCGAAGTGAATTTATTGTCATGTCGAAGAAACCACTTGGAGATGATTTGAGCTTTGTGACATGGAGGATTATTTTGATGGAAGCAGCCATCAGACGATGGGTACACTGTAGTCACGAAGGGATGGAGGTGGTCAGTGTTTAAATGACGATCATTTAGTACTACAGGGCCCAGTGTATGTCAAGAAAATATCCCCCCTACACCATCACAGCACCACCAAAAGCCTGAGCCATTCATACAAGGTTGGATGGATGCTTTCATGTGGTCTCTGACTCTACCATCCAAATTTTAAGCCACCAAATCACAGCTAAAGTTTTTTAGTGAAGTTATTTTCTTTTCCCACAAAATTTCCAATACTTAGCCTTAAAGTCATAAGGCAAAAGTCACAACCACAATAACAGATCTCTTCCTTAATAGCAGTTTGATTTAATTATCATTAACACCGGACCCTTTGATCACCAAACATCTGTTCACTGATAGGATATTAACGCTCTTAGATTTGTATGAAATGAGGTCTGATGCTGATGATAAACGTTTAAATGAGTCTACTAACTCTAAAAATGTGCTTCTTCTGAAACACTCCTTAATGTCCTTGAAACAAAGGAAGACAAAGTGTACTGCTGCTAAATTTATACGCAGTTACCAACAGAATCAACTCACCTGTACTGTATTGTCTCTGATGTGGTTGAAGCTCTTAGTTTGGTCATAAGAATTCGAACTATATTGAAGAGGAAAACAAAGTTTATCTAGAAGAAGAAGACATAAGGAAATTATTACTTTAAAATGCTGTGCTAATGACTTATATTATACAGAGGGAAAAATATCAGACAGCTCAGTCAGTGTTGAGCTGGGAGAGAAGAAGCAACACCAGTCAAAGCATATAATCTTCCTTAACAAGGCAGTGATTAATCATATTACATGTTGATAAGGACTTACATAAGCACATACATTTATGTGAAATCAGTTTCTTATTTTCAGAAGTCTTTTGTTTGGAAACCCTTAAGACTACAGTTCTGTGCAAAAGTCATGAGTCACCCCTCATTTCTTTATATTTAGCTTCAAAGGAGTCAGACAGAAGTTTTCAGTCCAGTCCTTGTACCTGACCACTTTCAGTGGAATGCTTTTTGTTTGTCAGCTCACTTGATGCTGACCACTGGCCATATGAAAAAACATGAAGCTGTGTCCTGCTTTGGGGCTGTATTTTTCATATGTCTTTTGGATCTTGTCAAAACTGATGGAATCAAAAATGCAGAAAAGTGAAATTAATTGATATTGATTAACTATGTAATATCATATTTAAAGCATCTGATTGGCAACAGCTTGTTTTGTTTTTTTGTTGTACTTCAAACAATCAATATACTAATATACAATATACTGGATACTATTAGTCATGGATTGGCCTCCCCAGAGTCGAGACCTCAACATTGTTGAAAAAGTGTAGGATCATCTTCATGGAGAAGAGAACAAAACACAACATCCAAAGAAAAGCTTTTGATGTCCTTCAAAGAAGCCTATTCCTGAAGACTACTTAAAAAAATTACAAGAAAGCTTGTCTAAAAGAGTGAAGACTGTCCTGAAGAATACTTGAAAGTCAGTATGTTGGTATGACCAGACGGTCGTGCTGCCTTTGAAGCTTGCTGGTATTGTAAAAGTTCTTTTTCGAGCCTGAAGGCTGCTTAAAGGAATTGCTGGAAAGCTTGCCTAAGAGAGCTCAGGCAGTGTTGAAGAATAAAGGTGGTCACACCAAAAATGTTCCATGTTTGCATGTTTCAATAAATGGCTGCACAAAATATTCAAAAATGAGGGGCTCAGTACTTTTGCACTGTACTGCTTTTGTGACTTTCTAATCGAGTCACTGCACAGAAATGCAAAAAAAAAAAAAAAAAAAATCAGTATAGGGCAGTTTTTCTATGTTAATTAGCAAATAATGTCAAATTGACGGCAATAAATTTACAGTCGGTTTTCTTTGTTGTAGCTCACCAAAAGCACAAGAATAACAGGCCCCTGGTAAATGTAGTCCATGTATTTTCCAGGTTCTTTACCAAACCAGCATCTGTTGACAGGAAAAAAGAAGAAACGTACCATTAATGAAAGAAATCATCCAGAAAACATTCAAATTATTGTGGCCACAAATTATTAGGTGATTTCTTACTGTTCATTTTCATAATACAGCTTTCCTATGGCCCAAGCCACAATTATAGGACATGGAATACCTGGAATAACAAAGAAGAGTCGTGTAAGTGGAAATAAAATAAAATGTATTTGGTAAACAGATTTTCTTTTTCATGGCATTGAAGAAAGAAGGTCAGAATAATAAAGACGAGAATCAAAGAATTTTATTTTTCTTTGCTTTTCGGTTTTTGTTTTGTTACATGCACAGCCATGGGGAGGGGGAGGGGGTAACAAGCCAACACGCTTCAACTACAAAGAATAAAGTTAAAACAGAACATGCTCCCATTTTTCCTGCCCTCAAGGGTTATAGTGTAACAGCAACAGTAACATAATTTCTGCCAAAAGGGGCTTCAGAGTCATACCATATAACTCATGAATCACAACTGCTTCCCCCTAGTCAAGCATGTAATGTATATCTCGAAAAATTATTTGATGTCAATGCTTTGACAAAGTAAATAGAAGGTTTTTCACATATAAAACAAACAACATGCACGTTGAAATCAAAACAATCTTTTTTAACTGCTTTAATAAAATGAAAAAGGACCATTCCCCATATCTCTAATATTAGTCGCTGCTGAATAAAGGCCATGCGTTAACAATGTGTCAAATCAGCGTGTTAGGTACCAGGCCTGACAAAGTAAGACCAAGTGTGCTTGAATAGGCTGAGATTTAAAAACAAAACAAAACATTGACCTTTCCAGAAAAGAGCAACTGCACTGACCGTATCAATCTACAGTCTGCTGTTTGTTTTAACGCGAATGCAATCATCGTTCAGAGCATACAAATTTTATTAGCTGTCTTCAGACTGTTTTCCATCAAAGGCTTTTTGTTACATGTAACATTAAAGTGAAAAAGTAAAGAATATCTCAGTGCTGCCCAAAAGCAGTCCAGACCACGGTTCAGGGAAAGTCCACTCCTTTTCAACATGCAGCTGATTCTACTCGCGTTCCCTCTGCGACTGATCTGACACGCTAATTGAGCTAAATATCTTCCAGGTAGCTTATCCATTGCATAAATCAGAAATATTAAAAGCAGACAGAACGCTGAGCAGATGTAGTCGAGCTTTGCAGGAGGAAAATGTCCACAAATCGGACGAAATGTTCTTTAAATAAAACACACATCAAAAGCAGTTTTGATCCCAGCTCATCAGACCTTTGGTAGCGGACAGATTTCATGCGCCCCACTTCTATCACCTCCTAATGAAACTAATTAGAAGCCTCTTCAAATGAAACCCAGTGAGAAAGCACCTGCAATAAGCCAATTTAAAATAAAGCATATATTATATTGTATGTAGTCTATGATTGTTAACATGAAATTAACAACTTAAATGGATAATACTTTATATATGGAGGTGGAGTCCAGTCATATTAAATTTCAACAGAGAGCAGAGTGGATGAGTGGACCTGCAAATAGGAACTACTCTGCTAATCTAATCTTTATAAGACAAGCTGCCAGTACTTACTATTATATTCTTATTAAAATCATATTAGAGAATTAAAAATCTGATTAATATGTGTGAGATCTTTTTTTAATTTCTATTTCAAAGCTAACATTAGCTTCCCAATAATATCATCCATCTGTCGTTCACCATCATCTACTCTCTACATCTGCTGATAAGACTTCATATTTTAATCTTGTGCTCACAAAGCTCCATTAACTCATTTTCTCATGACCTAGTTTGAAGTAAAGTGTGTTTTTTTTTTTTTTTTTTTTTTTCTTCTGCTGAGCACACTATGTCCATTACATAAACAGAAGCAGAAAATCTCAGTGTTTCCGGGAAGCATGCAAGCAGAATACTTTGTGTATTTTTGTGCCTCATGATGTTGGCTCTGCACAGCATATACAGTGGCTTGCAAAAGTATTCGGCCCCCTTGAACTTTTCCACATTTTGTCACATTACAGCCACAAACATGAATCAATTTTATTGGAATTCCACGTGAAAGACCAATACAAAGTGGTGTACATGTGAGAAGTGGAACGAAAATCATACATGATTTCAAACATTTTTTACAAATAAATAACTGCAAAGTGGGGTGTGCGTAATTATTCAGCCCCCTGAGTCAGTACTTTGTAGAACCACCTTTTGCTCCAATTACAGCTGCCAGTCTTTTAGGGTCTGTCTCTACCAGCTTTGCACATCTACAGACTGAAATTCTTGCCCATTCTTCTTTGCAAAACAGCTCCAGCTCAGTCAGATTAGATGGACAGCGTTTGTGAACAGCAGTTTTCAGATCTTGCCACAGATTCTCGATTGGATTTAGATCTGGACTTTGACTGGGCCATTCAAACACATGGATATGTTTTGTTTTAAACCATTCCATTGTTGCCCTGGCTTTATGTTTAGGGTCGTTGTCCTGCTGGAAGGTGAACCTCTGCCCCAGTCTCAAGTCTTTTGCAGACTCCAAGAGGTTTGCTTCCAAGATTGTCCTGTATTTGGCTCCATCCATCTTCCCATCAACTCTGACCAGCTTCCCTGTCCCTGCTGAAGAGAAGCACCCCAGAGCATGATGCTGCCACCACCATATGTGACAGTGGGGACGGTGTGTTCAGAGTGATGTGCAGTGTTAGTTTTCCGCCACACATAGCGTTTTTGCATTTTGGCCAAATGTTCCACTTTGGTCTCATCTGACCAGATCACCTTCTTCCACATGTTTGCTGTGTCCCCACATTGCTTGTGGCAAACTCTAAACGGGACTTCTTATGGTTTTCTGTTAACAATGGCTTTCTTCTTGCCACTCTTCCAAAATGGCCAACTTTGTGCAGTGCATGACTAATAGCTGTCCTATGGACAGATTCCCCCACCTGAGCTGCAGATCTCTGCAGCTCGTCCAGAGTCACCATGGGCCTCTTGGCTGCATTTCTGATCAGTGCTCTCCTTGTTCGGCCTGTGAGTTTAGGTGGACGGCCTTGTCTTGGTAGGTTTACAGTTGTGCCATACTCCTTCCATTTCTGAATGATGGCTTGAACAGTGCTCCGTGGGATGTTCAAGGCTTGGGAAATCCTTTTGTAGCCTAATCCTGCTTTAAATTTCTCAATAACTTTATCCCTGACCTGTCTGGTGTGTTCTTTGGACTTCATGGTGTTGTTGCTCCCAATATTCTCTTAGACAACCTCTGAGGCGGTCACAAGGCAGCTGTGGAGCTGTTTTGCAAAGAAGAATTGGCAAGGATTTCAGTCTGTAGATGTGCAAAGCTGGTAGAGACATACCCTAAAAGACTGGCAGCTGTAATTGCAGCAAAAGGTGGTTCTACAAAGTATTGACTCAGGGGGCTGAATAATTACGCACACCCCACTTTTCAGTTATTTATTTGTAAAAGATGTTTGGAATCATGTATGATTTTCGTTCCACTTCTCACGTGTACACCACTTTGTATTGATCTGTCACGTGGAATTCCAATAAAATTGATTCATGTTTGTGGCTGTAATGCGACAAAATGTGGAAAAGTTCAAGGGGGCCGAATACTTTTGCAAGCCACTGTAATATGCTTGCTTTATCAGTCAAGGTGAGCGTAGATAATTTATAGGGTCATGATGGGATATCTGCTGCATATTCAGGACTCAAAGTCAAGCACGTTGCATGCCGGTTCTTTCATTAAATTAAAGTCTTATCTCGGATATGAACCACTAAAGAGTTTCCCTCCTCTTCACTGGAGAAGTGATTGTACTCTCGGGCACGTGTTCAGTTCAAACAATAACGCCTGATAACAGTGTTTTGTCACAACCTGGTTTTCAATGAATGCAAGAAAAGTAAAATTCTCCTTTTGAGTATATGTATGGTTTGACAAACTGTTCTTTTTCTAATTTTGAGCACATTCACCAGTCACTCTGTTAGTTACAGCTTGCTAGCGCCGTGTTAGATCCAATTTTGCATTTAAAACTGCCTTAATATTTCATGGCATAGGTTGAATTCCTCAAAGCTTTTGGTCCATACTGACATAACAGCATCAGAAACACACACAAAAACCAAACGTGTGCCATAGTCAGCTCCACAGAAGACAAGCGAGTATTAAAGGAGTGACGTTTTGTCACTGTGGCAGGTAATTTCAAATGCAGTGTTTCTATCAGCTTAACAAACAAACTGTCTGTGCGCAGTTTATTTCAGTGTTTTGCTAGCTGAAGGTCCAGCTGCTGTATTTCACAGGGAGAGAAAAGAAAGAGAGCTAACGTCACTCAGAGAAAGATCAGAAAGGCTCGACAGAGGTTAGATTTAAATTTAAGGACTGCTCAGTAGTGTTTGATAAATTGGATATGTAAGTTTTCATATTTTTTAATCAGGTATGTACAGGTCTGTAAATGCAACATGTTTTTTTTTTTCATATTGTGAAACATGCTGCAAAAGAAACTGAGCTAGACTATGTTATTTAAAGGTTGCATGAAAATACTCTGCAGGTTAGTGCAGGATAAACAGGTTAGCTTGCTGCACTGTGATGGATTTAGATCAGCTGATCACAGCCTCTACATTAAGAAAACCTATTGGAGCTCTCAATAGAAATTACTGTGAGTTGCGACTCTTTTTCCCCACGCTGAGCCACTACAACTGATTTTAGGGTTTCCTCACCTGCTTAATCCCACTTTAACCTCTTCCCTACTCATGCTCCTCGTTAGAGGCAAGCAAAGTTACCCTCTACAATGTGGGCAACAGAAAACAGCTATTTTTCATTTTCCTTCTTTTTTTTCTGGTCATTTTCTCTTGAACTGATTCAAGCTGAGTACATTTAAGGATTATTTAAATTTAGATAAAAATTGTGTAACTATATACTAGTATTATTTTATTATTACACTGATATACCACAAGGTTGGTATAAATGTTCTTCAAGGTATAAATCTTCTGTTGTATAATTTCGGTGAGCCTGTGTGAATTGGAGCCTCACTTTCCTGTTCTTAGCTGGCAGGAGTGGCGCCCAGTGTCATCTTCTGACGCGGTTTGAAGAGTTGTGCATTCAGAGATGCTCTTCTTGGTTGTAATGAGTGGTTACTGCTGCCTTTTCACCAGCTTGAAGCAGTCTTTTCATTCTCCTCTGACCTCTGATTATCAACAAGGTATTTTCACCCAGGGAACTGTTTTTTTGTTTTGTTTTTTGTTTTTTTTAATTATTCTCTGTAAATTCTCAAGAGGATTTACTGAAAAATCCCAGCTATGTTCAAAGTCAATTAAATCACCTTTCTTCCCCAATTCGATGCTTGGTTTGAACTTCAGCAGGCCGTCTTGATCATGTTTACATCTCTAAATGCATGTGTGCTTTGGTTGCTGATTTAATGATTAGCTGATTATGTATGTCCTTCAGAAATCAATAACACAAATATTTGACATTCGTTCGGGCCGCTTTCCAGTTTTTTTCTGCTGTACTTTAATCTTCTAAAGAAATGTCTTATAACCTTAGCAACCAGTTTTTAGAGAGATCAGAGTAAAATGAAAAAAACTTCTATAAATACGGTGACAGATTTTAATAACACAGTGGATAAAAATATCATTGCTGTGCACTGTTTTTAGATTTATTCAAGGCCTTTGAAATGGTGCATTTTACATAATCCACTCATTTAAAAGTATTGGTTCATCAAAGGAAAGCTTATGTTCATTGTGTCCAAACAGATGATAGCTTGGCTTCAGGTAAAGGTAATGTTACCTAATAATACTTTGTCTTATTTTGTTTCATTTTATGTGAGATTTTACCATTTTATTAAACTAGAGTCTGTATATTCAGCCTGTTTGTTTTGAAGAGTTTATAAAGCACTATGGTTTTTTCAGAGTATGAAATGTGTTTCATAAAAAAAGCACCTTGAGCTGAATATAGCATGACAAATGCACTGATAACAATCATACTTACACCAGCCGATAAACAGGAAGACCCACTTTCTCAGCTTATCAGTTGAATATGTCATTACAATGGCTGTGTGAAGGTAGCATCCTTCAACAAACATCCAGAAAAAGTTTGTCACCACAAAGTAGTTGTATATTGTCGTTATTAAGCGACACCAAGGCTGAAAAAAAAAAGAATTCAGAAAAGACTTTAAAGACTTTGTATTGGTAAATTAACACCTTAATGATACTTTCAAACCCCATAACACATCACTGCTGTTACCTCATTGCTCTCATGGATATTGTGGTCAATCAGCTGAAGCAAAAACCACATAACATTCCTCAGTATGAAGGTGGTGATTAAGTTCCAGTGGATGATGTTTCGAAGACATCGTATGCTCCTAAAACAATAAGCCAAACGCAGACGGCCGATTAAGATGTTTTTAAAAACAAACTCAAGTCAGGTCCGTTTAATTACTGTATCTAGCACGTTTAAGCACACGACACACAAACCAACGTGCTGCACAACAAGTACGATTATCACAGAAACAATACAAAATGATTTAAGAACTAGAAATAAAATATAATTTTTTAAGCAACTAAATTAATGAAAATTAATGAAATTAATGAATGAAAATGACAAAATAAATCAAAATTACTGTAATTTGAGCTGAAAAGAAAAACTAATGAGAAGATGTATGTTTTCAGTTGGATTGGGTTACTGAGGAAAATGATCTAATCCAGAAACAGAGACAATTCCAAGGCTGCCAGGTCATCTGCACAAGCCAATTACTGTAAGACGTTAATCAGCGGACATAAGTGAGTGGCATGGGATGTAGGACTGTAAAATGTCTGATAGATAACCTGGAGCGAGCCCATTCAACCTCTTATATGTGAGCCACAATATTTTGAAATTCATCCTGTACGTCTCAGGAAGCCAGTGTTACGATTTAAGACAGGGCTAGATATGATTGTGCTTCCGTGTACTTGTCAGAAGTCTAGCAGCAGCATTTTGAACCAGCTGTACAATGCAGCATTAATTCTAAGAAGTGAGATCGTATGAAGAAAAAATTTAGAAAGCTGTCGCACAATGCAGGAGAACGACTTGGAAAGATAGAGGCAGTGTGGTTCAGGACAAAACCGATTGCTGAACAGGATTCTTCATCTGCTGGAGTAAGGAGAAATAAATAAAGCATTCGTTTCTCAAGACCTTGACAGCCTCCTGATATGTGTTTAGAGAATGTCTTAAAATTTCACAAGACACTTTTTTTCTGCTTCTTTTGTGCTCTCCTGCATCATTGTCTAAGTGCCAAAAGTTTAAAAATAAAGGACAGTTTATTCACAGTAAGATGACATTATAGGCTGTAATATTGACAGAATAAGTTTATACTTGGGATGAGACCCTGTAATGGTTTGCTCGGTTATTGGCTTTTACACCTTTGATCAATTTTCTGGCAGTTCTGTAATTGCAGGCAGTGTGTGAAAACTGAGCCTTTTTTAGGCCAATCAATTTTTTCCAGTTGCCAGTTCTTGTTTGCAGGCAATTATTACTAGATTAGTTTAGCACTACATAAAACTTCACGATAAGCTGAAAGTGTGCTAACTCTAAAAATGCATGTATAATGTTTGTGTGCTCAGATTTGACACAGTTCTGACTCAGGGAACAGGCACTTTCATGCAAATTAGGGTTTTACATTAAAAAAAATGTAGACATCTTCAGCTTTAAAACGCTGCTGAAAGTTAATCTTTGTACAAGATTTAGCACTGCCTTATAGTTGCAGGTGATTCTTCAAATGCATTTCCCAAAACGGCCAAGAATAAATATATATATGTGGAGAAGTAGTTGCTGATTTTTCTGTGAAGTCTAGGGAGATTTAACCTCAGAAGACAATAACTATTTTAGTTTCCAAGCTGAAATAATCGGTATTTGCTTTCAGAAGCCCATATTGATCTAACCTCAGTACACAAAGTATCTCAGGATGCTGGTGTTTGCCCTTTTTTGTCATAACTGATGTAGCGAGTGGGAGTGTATGTGAGTGTGTGTGCGTGTTTTCAAGCCAGGATATGAAAAGAGATACAACTTCAAACACAAGTGTTGGGAAACGCACATTAGGCCCTTCTGTGCCCGAGTGCTCCATCGCGGCTGAGCTGCAGAGTTCTATTCATCTGACATAAGCGAGTTAATGATAAGCAGTGTGAGTATGATGTGGATTTCACTGATTGTCTTCCATGAGGTGCATACAGGACACGTTTGAAATATGCACTATTTTCGTACTTGCCTTAAGCACAAGAAGAGAATGAAGGCCACGACAAGAGCTCCCACAGAGATGCAATGGCCTAAGTAGTTGATGATCAGCGCTATTTTATAATGCATCGGATATTTTCTCTGAAAAGACAGCCCATGAATTACTTCTTTAATGTTACAGCTGGATAATAGAAACAAAGACAAAGCAATGTATAAACACAGTGGAAGAACCTATCTAGTGCATGCAGTTTAACAACAAGAGTGCCTTTCCCTGCAAATTTTTGATGTTAATACATGTTCAGTGCACTAATGGGTCGTCACAAGTAATTACATGCTTAGGTCGTGACAACAGTAGAGGAACCAAGAGGCAGTGGCATGCAGAGTGCATTCAAAGCCAAGCTTTTACATTACTGATGCAAATAATCACTCATCTTTAATGAAGCAGTTAGTAAAGTATTCTATGCTTGAATGAAAATAGGGTTTTTTGTCTTTTAAACTGTTCCATTCTCAAACATTATTGAGAGACCTAATGATCCCAACATTGGTGGAGCAAATACGTTTCCCTTAGGCTGCAGTTAAATAACTTTAGTCCGAGATTTTTGAATTAATGGCAAGAGAATGATAACAAGAACATCATTTGTATGAGAGGGCTGTCTCTGCAGCGTTTCAGCTGCTTCTCTATCTAGGCTTCATTGTACTGAGGTTTAACTATGATTATAAAAAGCAAATGTCATTGACATACTTCAGTCTTGGCTTAAAATTATCTAAGAATATAGAGCAAGACACAGAATCAGAGCCACAGTACGAGGTAATCGGGCCAAAACTTGCTACATACAGTGCATCGCTCTTGCAGTTTGTCCTCCGGCTTTGTTTACAAAGACACAGACAAAACTGCACAAAAAGAACATGTTTTGAAGTTTGTTTTTTTTTAACCGCACCGTATCATAAAGGGACATACGGTTCTGTTTGGTTCATTTTCATTGTTACATCTGATTGCAATTTTTCTGACGATGATCGGTGTTTATCTGAAGGACTGCAGGATTCGCTCCCGTGTCACCACACCTACCTTCTCCTCCAAAATGGGTTCACAGTTGGAGTAATTACTCTTCAGCGCCCATGTTCCGTTATCCATACATTCCCTGTAAGCACTCCCTGCAAGAAAAGAAAAGAAAAGGTAAAGCTTTGGCATTCTCGCAAAGATATTGTTTTAAAATGCACGTTGCGCTATAAAGATAAATACAGATCTCACGTATTCATTATTCCAAAGCACTGTAATCAGCTAAGTCAAGTGTAGGCATAAACCAGTGATTTGCTGTTACAGTAAAGTGTTTTCCAAGTAGGTAAGCTAAACCATCCTTGTAATTTCTTCAGAGCTCAGTTCAAAGTTGAGCACTACTATCCGTCTGACTCTCACTCAGAAGACCAATTTAGCAATACAAATTTTTATTCATGGGAGGGAAATGCAAAGCCTCTTACTCTGTCAGTTTATTTGCATATCTCTAAAAACCCGCTTCCCATAATCAACTTTGAACTGCATTTTTCGTTTTGAAGTTCTTCCTTGTGTATTCAGTGGGCTCTTGTTATCTCTTTAACACTAAAATATATAGAGGGCAGGGGGGAACACAGCAGCATGTTTCTGCCTTTGTATTATTATGATGACCAATTAAAGTAATCATTTAATCTACTTTTTTCCTTTATTTAACTAATTTGTGCAGTTTTCAAAATCTATGCAATCATTAATTTAACTTATTATCCTGCAAGGTTTCCTGACAATAAGCATTGTTGAATGAATAAATGTATTCCTCTGGACGTTTTGAAAACTGCATTGGTTTTATTCCCTGGGGATTATTGTTATAGAAAAATGATATCATACCCAACTGTAAACTGTAACATTCACATTAACCCATCTTAATTCAAACATTCTTGTCAACAACAAAACAGAAAGCGAGGACAACGTCCACCTCAGAAGTGCCTACAGCGATTTTTGAAGCAGTGGCGGGAACAGAGTAATATCCTTTGCATTCAATTTAATGTTATATAATGTGACAGTTTTGCTGTTTGACAGCAGAGACCACAAAACTGCTTGTGGCAGCTACACAAGACAAGGAGAAATAAGATTTAAAATGAGCTTGGTTTAAGCTCTTCACTTGACTGATGGCGACACGTCGTGACTGCAGAATGTTTTGTGCTCTTCATGAGGGAAAATCCTAATTCTCAGCCATGTGAGAGGGATCGACTTGTGCAGGCATAGTGGCAATTCAGTGAAACCAATAAAACAACTGACTCTGTGGTATACGACACCGTGAATTAGTTGGGTTTTTTTAAATATTCCAAAACCATATTCATTGTGTGAAAACTGCCTCGGTGTGTTTATTGATCAAGTGCCATGTGGCATTCAGCAAAGTCCCGATGCATTTAAGTCTCCATGTCTGCAGGGTTTAAAGTTTGATTCAAACAAATGAGAGATCCTGAATTTTTTTTTTTTTTTTAATTTGTTGTTTTTACAAGCAGTGAAGACGTCAAGGATCTCCAACAGGAGCATTACTTCAACAGATTGCATTCATTTGGAGGCAACATGCCTAAAACAGTTGAAAAGGATCATTTTAGTAGGGAGAAAAGGAAGATGATAGCAGCTTAAACTGAACTGCAGAATTAGAAATGTCAGGTATGGTCGTGCTCGTCTTGCACTCGGAGCCATGTAGCAATCATAAGGTCAATGGTTCAGTTTTCCACCTTGGCACTGTGATAGTCACTTTAAAGGCATAGAAAAGAGTGCAATGTGAATGTGGCTTGTAGTGCTCAGAGTAGAAAAAACACTATTTTGAATTAAATACTGATTAAATGCTGCATCGCCACATTTCTGTCCAGGGACAACTTATGAAGCACAAGATATTTTAAGACTTTGATGTGTAGTGTAGTGTCACCATAACCACTAACCACTTCACTCATTACTTGCAGCTTGCAAACTGCCTTACTGAGCTACTGCAATGGTTCTCAGGGAAGCAAATTTAAGCTTGTTGAATTAACAAAACTAGAACAGCAAATTATTTTGATTTTAATCTGTGGCTGCTACTGAGCAGCAAATAAATAAGGTATTAAAAACATTTTCTCACATTTATTACAAAAGAAGAGTAATCACAGGTGTCTCAGTTTAGGCAAATAAAGCTAAAAGTCAGTATGATGACATTAACAGGATGATTGCATTGCTTAAATGTATTAACAGCCAAAATTCCTCCAGGCACTTTTGATTCATTATTTTTAATCTGTGTGAAAACACATATTTTAAAATCTCATTAACTTAATATCCATATTAATAGGAAGTGACACCTTCAAGTAAGCTAAGCTATTATTATAGCTGAAGCACAAAGTACTTTCCAGTTACTTTCCAAGTATCCTACTGTGTTTGCGAATCAAGCAGCGAAGGTGAAGAAAGAGAGGAAGGGGAGCAGGTTGTGGATTTCTCCCTGTGAGCTACACCACTGAGGCAGGACTAATTCAAAGCACTGGTGCAGGGAGAGCACATTTCTGACAAACCATCTGTGCAGTGGGCATGATGAGGCTTTTTTCTTCACATTATCCTTACAGGGTATTATATTCACGCAGTTTTTAAAAAAATCTCTAAATGACTCATTCTGTGAGTTTGGGAGGAGGATTAAAAGCTTCCATGTGAGGTGCTAACAATGCTGTAAGCGACTTAACACTGACCACACTCCACTGGGGTAAAGACGCACAAGAAGATGGAAGAAACGTGCAACTTCCAACTGATGTAGTCTTTGCCAACAATGCCCACCTCTTCAGCTAGCCACTCTGCCAGTCCTCATTCTTGGAGGCATGCAAACAAACACTGTACGGCTGTTCAAAGATTAGAAAAACTGGAAGCTCTAAATGAGGAAAAGAGCTTTTAAATTTAGTGTGGCTTGGTTGTTCATGCATAAATGTTCAGACAGATGATTAAAAACACTAAATATTGCTTGATCTTGATTGAAACTGTAAAATAAATTTGGGGAAAAAAAACACCTAATCCAAAGAACAAATCAGTGCCTTTTCACTTCAGCTAAACTTGACCTGTTTCTTTTATCTGTGGGCTGTGCTGTCAGCTGTGCTACACCAACTGTGAAGCTACAATAAACAGGAATATTTCACTTAATGTTTGCACAAGGCTTTCTTTTTGTGGTGTTTGATTGCTCTGACCTCCCCTTATCCCAGGTGGTTGGGTTAAAAAAGAAAAGAAAAACTTGACATGACTTTTACACCTCCTCAAAAGACCAAGCCGCTCTTTATAGGCTATCAAAAGTTACCCACTTTTTTTCTACTGTTTTGAGAAATAGTCACTAAATCTGAGGTTTTTTTATGTGGATAAGTTTCAAAATATAGTGAAGTTGAAAGGCTAAGATATCTAAAAACTGAGTGAAAGCATCACATTAAAGCCATGCACCTGAGCCAGTTACAGCAGCTTTTACTTCGAGCCATATGAAATTTGGATTCATGAGCTGAGTAGATGGAATAAACTAGGCCATACAATAACATGGGAATCTCATAGCTCATTGCACTTTGATATTTTATTCAAGCAGCAGGAACTAGAGCAAAGCTGCCATATTACAGACATCTACGTCAGAGAACAAGCAAGGACATAAAGTCAAGAGGATTAAAGAAAATGAATGAATTATTTACCAGCCAATTAGTCCAATGAATAATTTTGAGGAAACGGTGGTCCCAGTTTAATGTTTATACTAAACTGTGGCCACTATGGGCCTCTGCAAGACGTATATGTGTATATACGTCTTACTTAGTTTTGAAAAAGAAGAACTCGGGTGAGAAAAAAGGGCTCATTCTGTTGCATTTATCTTTTAAAATCTGCCCGGTCTTGGTGGTGACTCACTCTTACTAGTATTACTAGGTGGCAAAACTCAATTCTAAATTACATTCAGTTAACTAAGGTTTTTTCTTAAGTACATACAGTACTTCACAGATTTATTAGCCCACCACTCAGTGTAAGGTTCATGCCACAGCAGCCCTAAATGAACTGTACTGGTATTTAACAGTTAATCCAGCAGTATGTGCAAGCTCTTTAATCAAAATGATGTTTTTAGTGCTAAATTATTATCATTGCTATTATCAATGATTTTTCAAATTCCCCATTTTTTTAAAAGCAGGGAAAAATAGTAAAACCTATTATTATACTTTAGTTAAGATGACAAATTACATTCATTTGCTTGCATTTCTAAACAGAAAAAAACGGTCTTAGTGTTCCACTATTATGATTAATTAATTTCTGACTTCTCGGATAAATTCAGTGTGCCGGCTCAAGTTTGGGTAGAAAGACATTAATTTAGTTTGTTAATTGCCTGATAAATAATTTGAGAGATTTCTAAAATATTTGTGCTTCCTTATTTTTATGACAGGTGGCCTAATAAATTCATTAAGTACTGTAAGTCTCGTCGTTTTGAAAAAGAAACTCTGGCTGGAACAAAAGGGTGACATCGCTCATTCTGTTGCTTTGGATTTTCAAAATCCTGCTGAATAAACCGCTTCTTTGCATCTACGCTTTGTGGTTCAGCAGCGATACGATGCATTACTCTAAAATGTGTTTATCTCTTATGCAACTCAAAGTTCTGTTTCACTCACTCACTCTTACTAGAGTTGCATTGGGAAACTTACTTTCTGAACTACATGACTGATTTCATTCAGTTAGTTGAGGTTTTTGTTAAATTCACGTAGAGCTTAGCAATTTTATTAGACCACCACCCAATGTACGGTTTACGCCGCAGCTGACCTCAATTAACAGCACTGATAATTACAAAAATCATTATTTTATGTGTCTGTAAAAGTTGATCCTCCAGCATGTGTGAGCTCTATCTAACACAACTACTGCTCTTGCTTACTGAAAGTCATGTATTGCAGTATCTTAATTTGTCATGCTGTCTTTGTACCCATTGCTTTCCCCCCATGTGTCCTTTTTTTCCTCCGCTCTTCTTTTTGACTCATGTTTTATTTTCCATCTCTGCTGTGTTGCATCTGTGTTTGTGAGTGGTTTATGCGGCGCCCTCCATCTCCCACTCTCCTGGATCCACTCCAATCAGTGTGCACACCTGTGGTTCAAGCGCTCAATTTTGTGCAGTATGCCCTTGTCTGCAGTCATTGCTCGCTAGAGCTTTCTGACTGCTGCTGTGGTAGTTATGCTATGCTGTACTCTGCGTATGTCTTTTGGTCGGAACTAATTGAACTCTGTGATGGTTAGACTTACAAACGCATTCCCTGCCTGCCCACCCAAGCTTCCGCTCGTCAGTTCATCTACAGAGACGGAGGAGTGACGGGAGAGTCACCTGCCCACTCTCACTCAGGCTGCCACACCACACACTCTCTGCCGCTGGCATCAGTCCTCTGTCTGCTTCTCTGCTCTCTGAGCCTGCTCGCTCCTTCTCCAAAGAGCCATCGCATCCACATACAGCTACTTGAGCATTCACACTAAAAGCTTGTTTTGAGTCACTGCCAACCTGAGTATGTTCGTCCAGCCTTTTGGTTCCAGAAATTCTTATCATCTTAATGCTTGGACACAGGTTATCGCTGGATCTGTGGGGTTCTTTCTCTAATATTGTAAGCTTTACAAGGAGATGGTTTTAAACAGATGCTATATAACTGCAAAAATGACTTCATAGTATTATTTTTATATGTATTTACACTATTTGTCTGGAGCTGTTTTATAATGTGAGTTTTTGGGTTGCTTTTTTTAACATTGTCAGGACGGTTTCCTTTTTTGGGATAGCATCACATGTTCTTTTTTTTATGTGTCAGCGACTGACCTAGCCCTTTTTCTCTTGCAAATGAGTCCGTTTCAAAGGGCATTTTTTTTTCCTTTTGATCACATGTCTCCCACAAGGAGTTGGCCTAAATGGTATGTCAGCCCAAAACACACAGAGAATACACTTGTGATTGACTTGTGCTGATGAAAGCAGGAAGCAAGCATTCTCTGCCTTAAAAAAGTAATTATTTTTATTTAAAAAAATATTTCACTGCCTCCAGCTTCCCAAAGATTTATGTTTGACCCAGATCACCGGTGGTTCAGATCATAAAATGTCTCCAGTGAGCCCAACCCGTCAACACTGACATGTCAACACAGCTGCATTAAAATGCAGCTGTTCCGAAGCCCTTCATTGACCTCAGTTTGATCAAAGACAACGTGGCAGTTAAACAACTTTCCAAAAACCTACTGTCTCGTCCTTGTCACATTAACTCTGTTATACATTTTGTCAGAGGTGCTGATCCTTTTCAAACCAAAACAGTCTCTGGCTCTCTGGCATTATCAGCACACTCTGAGGCTGGATTACCTGAAATAAATCTCTGGGTGATTCATTCTGCGACATTACTAAAAGCCCAGACGTTGTTAGATCAAAGTCAAGCATACATCACAAAGGATTTAA
The DNA here is from genome assembly GCF_013358895.1 of Oreochromis aureus. Classification (NCBI taxonomy): domain Eukaryota; kingdom Metazoa; phylum Chordata; class Actinopteri; order Cichliformes; family Cichlidae; genus Oreochromis; species Oreochromis aureus. The sequence continues at coordinate 19,227,074 of NC_052959.1, forward strand.
ACTCATTTCGCAGACAAGCCCTTTTGGTGCCATTAAGCACTGAGCTTTTTTGTGTTTTCACATGCATTTATGTCTACCAGTAGTCAACACCTTAGTGCAAGGCCTGTCACCAGCTTCATAAAAAACAGTGTTTGCTTTCAAGTATTATATCATAAGATCCTTCTTTTACCGAACAAATAAATTAGATGTTGCCACTAATAAAATGAAAAATAAATGCAAACTTTTAAAGTTTATAAATCAAACACCCATTTAGCAGACTGCGGCGAATATCTCTGTTTTATAATCAGACTCGTGTGAAATCTACGCACACTTATGACTTCTATAAAGGGAACAGCCCAAGGGAAGCAGTAGCTCATGCACAGTTGTGCTGCACACAGCCTTGTGCAGAAATGTTCCTGACATATTTCTGCTGACAAAATTAGTCATCCATTTTTACTGTACAACAGATCTTATAGCTTAAATGCAATATAGATCTTGAGACCACAGCCACCATGGATAAGAAAAATGTCTTGTGTAAATATGTACTAAAGCCATTAACACATGGATGTTTAAATTTAGCGCAGGGAATCTGTCTGAGTCGAAAATCCCACTGTAGCCTCGGTGTTTTCTCAGAGCGACTTTAAGCCTTAGTGTCATGCTCTTCCTCCTACAGCTGACAATTGAGATGGCAGCTGGAGATGTGGCTGTAGAAACGCTTCACTAGGTTTACAGAGAGAAAACTCTCAGAAAGACCCAGCCGTAGAGCAGCCTCATGGGCCACCTAACCACACAAGCACTGGTCGACCCCCACTGAGCTAATCAACAAAAGACATATGGGGCTACTCTAAAAGCTTTGGCAACAAGAAATGCTCACCCAAACAGCAGCTGGCTTACTTTGATGTCTTTATTCTGCATCCATGCTGAATACACAGAGCAGGAACGTCTTTCTTTAAAAGTTCACTTGCAAAAATCAAATTTGAGTTTCTTAAAGTTCCACTTCATTTAGTAAAAAGCCAACGTTTGGGCAATGATTTGTCATAAAACAACGTTTTCTGATTATTCTATATAGGCAATAAAGTCTCATTTACAATTTATACAGTTTATACACTTATTTGAAAAAAAAACCACACTGAAATCAGTCTATAAAACCCTTCACTGCTCATTGTACCAAAAACAAAAAAGTCAGATTTGCTTTGCATCTTAGATAGATGTGGGTTGGATACGTCATGAAATAATCACTAAATACTAAAAATCTGTACAGAACATGTTTATAACAAATTGCCTCATTTCAATCCAGAAATTCTATGAATTCAAAGGATATTTAAAGGAATTTAAAGGAAAATCTTGGTCTCAAACACGCTCATTCCAGTATATCATGACTTTTACAGTGTTCTCATACGTATATAATTACTTTAATCTGTAATTACTCACTCCATTAGTACATTACCTATAATAGAATCAAAAATTATATGCATGTACAGTACTCATGTCTTCATATTCTGTCAGAAAAAGCAGGAATTAAGGTGAAATGATTTATTGAAATGTGTGTGTGTCCATGGAAATACAGTATGTAAGGCATAAATAGAGTTTGTACAATTCCAGCAAGCTCAAAAGTGAATATTTTTGTATGAACAGGTGGTCATACCAAAAAAAATGACTTTCAGGTATTCTTCAGCGCAGCCTGAACTCTCTTAGGCAGATTTCTTGTAATTTCTTTAAGTAGTCTGAAGGAATAGTTTCTCCGGGTTTCTAAAGGACATTCAAAGCTCTTCTTTGGATCTTGGCTGCCTTTTGTTCTGTTCTCTGTCACGATGATCCCACACTGTTTCACATAGCTGGACTGGCCATCGGGCATACCGGGCATTTGCCCGGTGGGCCGCTCGTGATTTTTCGTTTTTATGGGCCGATGGGGTTTTATTTCTTTTATTTTTTTCAACGGTATAAATGAATAGTGGTGTATTGGCCAGTTGGTCATGATCGACTCTGGGCTGGACCAATTACAGCCGAGGAGGTCGAACTTTAAAGTTGAGGTGAAAAGCAACGCGATTTGTCCCGATCAGCTGATCAATGATCAATGATCAGCTGATCGGCTTTTCTCTCTGCGTCAGAAAGAGCAAACCAGCGGAGGTCGCGTTAAACAACAGAAGCACCTTTAAACTTGATGAGCTGTTGTTAGAATTTATTTAATATTAATTTCTAGTATCAGCTTATGTTTGCTGGAGGGATGAAGGGAAGTTATGAACTGTTTCTGAGAGACAAATAACACCAGGATCCTTTTGCTGGTAACTGTGCAGGGGCGGATCTAGCAAGGTTTTGTCAGGGGGGCAGGTAGGGCATTAAGGGGGAACAAAAATACGTTTCTTTCTTATTCTCTTTTAAAATTTCTAGCTTTTAACAAATAATTATCTGAATCATACAACCAAAGTTTTCATCTGATGTCAAATGTATAGAAATCCATTATTGTACATAGTAATTTTTTCAGGGTCCCAACATAATTTCTTCAGAAGTAAGTACTGTATATGATGCCAGTATTTCCCACATTTTCTAGATACTGTACCAGTACTGTGTAGAATGCCATCAAAATTAAGTTTTGATGGTAAGTTTTGAGTGAGGAAGTTTTATTCTTTCTCACCTTTCTTTCTGTCTCCTTTCACTTTTTAAAGGTTGCCATGTTAGAAAAAATATATTTTGCCCTGCCATGCTGTTTATTGATGTGGTAAATAAATAGTTTATGAAAATATCACTAAATCTGTCATTTATTATTTTTAATATTCAGTAATGGTCATGTCTCACCTCTAGTCTTCTCTGTCTTAATTTCAGGTTTCCTCCATGTGTTGTAGAAAGTTCAGGAGGTTAACTTGACCAAGCAGTCTTTGGGTTTCGGCTAAGTACTGTTTAGAATACCAGAATAGGGAGGATGGTGTAGGTTTAAGTTAAGTTCTAGATTGATACATATATACCAACAAGACAGTGTACATCACTGTCACAACGATGTTTGTTTTCATTCAAAGGCTTTATGGTTTTTACCATAATACCTGGTGGGCCGGTCTCTAGTCAAAATGCCCGGGCCGATTTTTTGTCCCAGTCCAGCCCTGCTGTTTCAGCAATGTGAAGATCTGGGCTCTCGGTAGGCTAATCCACAAGTAACAGAATTTCCATTGTGTGTGCCTGTGTTTTTCTATCCAGGTATGCTTTTACTGCACTGGCAGTGTGTTTGCCATCATTTCTGTACTGTGGGTTCAAGGCTTTTGCACTTTACTGTATATTTCATCTTGAAGAAACAGAAATATGCAAACAGAAAAAATGACATTTATTAATTTTTTTATCGAAAGGTTGGTCAGTCTCCTTCTTTAGTCCAGACAGAATTTTAAAATATATTTCATGTATTGCTCTGTTTTTTTCAGCCCCACCCAGATACAATGAATAATGATGCTGGTGATACAGTGGTCTGAGTTTACATTTATGAACATTTGTAGGTTAATATTAGCTTTTACCATTAAGCCTTATTGTGCCTAATAACAGGCTTACGCAGCCTATGAACGCTCAGTGAAAGAAATGGTCTGTTTTCTGAGCAAGCTTATAAAGTTTCTGCATGACGAACAGCTCATTTAGTTTTAAGGCGAAACAAATCAAAGACCTTGGAGTAAGTAATAGCAGGCAACTGAAGGTTACTGAGCACTTCTGTAAGGTTCATCATGTCGAACAAGCCTATTGTACACAGTACTGACAAGCTGAAGAATGAATCCCTTATGAAGGGAGGAAGAGAGGATCTATGACTGCCACTCTACTTCACTTTAGACGCTTCAATGAATTTCAGAAATGAGCTAATGAGAATGATCACATCGGTGCATACTGAATGTGGTGAGTATTAAGTTTAACTTGTTTATTCCCCGTACCATATGTTCTTTTCAAATGTGCTCAGTGCTTGGGATCATTTTTTCAGTCCGACTTTAAAGTTTAAAGAACCGGCTTTTCTCAGTTGAACATGAGAGAAGAGGACAGATTTTGTTTAATTTTCACACACACACCAGGAGGGAGACAGAGCGCCTACAACCATTACCATTCCTTCAAGTGAAGATTTTCGTTTGTTTGTTTTGCTTCATAACTGAACATACAGATTTGGAAGGTTAAGGGAAGAGAAAAAAAAAGGACGCGTCTGACCACTTCTGTTTGAGAACATGTCAAAGGCCGGTGAGCGTTATTATTCGTGGCTGTTTAGCTTTGCCCTTTTCCCAGCAATAATCAGTTCAACATCAGAAGACTGAGGAAACCAGCAAATACTCACATCCGAGAAGTGGAGACCAGAGAGGTTTTGCTAGAGTGCTAGAATTTGACGATAAGTAAGTAATAAAGTAAGCACAATCAACTTTCAGCTTTCATAAAATCACGAGTAGTAGCTTCACTGGGCATGCCTTATAAGTACCACACAATGAACATTTGCTATGAAGGAGAGATTGGGTAGGGTTGTCAGAGTGTCTCCTCTTGTTTAGCAAGGACGACTGAACCGCTTAAAAAGCCTTGAGTAATGACCACTGAAGCAGACAAGCCAGCAGAGCCCAAGGAAGAGATACTGGGTAATCTTTTACTCACAGCTGTGGCTCTTAAGCTTTCCTGCTTCTCTCCATGCCCTCTTGACATATTAGCTATAACTGCAAATGCAAACATTTTTGTGCCTGTTTGCTGTCAAACTTTCAACCCTCAGCAGCTGCACTGAAGCCAGCTGGTGAGAGAAAATTAGCGAAAAGCCACGTACTAAGACTGCGTCCCTCAGGGAAACAGAGACGGCATGAGGAGGATAGTGAGAACATTACCCCACAGTACAAAAATGAAAAGTATGCAAGTATGGCCACATTTTATAGCAACCTTACCAAAGTCTTGTTTATAGCTGCTCAGTGAAATAACAAAAATGCCTTTTCAGTCTGACCTTTGCCACAATCGAGTCTCGGTCCTTTAGTCTTTGAGCTTTAGCTCTTCAGTCTCTGTTTTCCACACGCAAAATTGTGCACAGAACAGTCACAACATTAAAATCACTGACAGGTGAATTAAATCCCATTTATAATCTTGTTACAGTGCAATGTTCTGGTTGTTGACATTCATCAGCAAGCGAAGCACTGATGCGGACCAAGCACCCGCACCAAACGCTGCAACACCGCTCCCTGACAGAAGGTGCTTTCCCACTGCACACCACAATTTGCAAAAACTAATTAGGACTGCCTCAAGAAACAAAACAAAGAGCTCAAGGCATTTACTCAGAAATTTCCGTTATGATGAAGCCTGCAAACTACACGACTGTTATGGCAAAAACCACGACAGTTGCTTTGGTCAATACTGAAATCAGAGGTATTTAACATCATTACACACAGGCTACCTCACATTAATAATCAGTGGAAGGTAAAATTGTAATTCAAATGAAAATTTGATTAATTGCACAGCCATGAATAGGACCAGAAGGATCTGCTGCCAGCATGTAGCACTGACAGGTAACAGCTGTTTCAGCCACGTGTGGGTGTATTTGCTTTAATGTTGAGGCTGATTTTGTATAAAATCCAACATGTTTTGGAGGAAACACTGTTGCTCTTGGTCCCACAATACAGTGTTTTCCATTTTGAAATATTAAGCTTGGATTAAGATTATATATACTGGGCTCAATACAGAAAAAGTCTATGATGTCACATGAATAATGTCTTTTTCACTGTTTCATTATTTTTATTTTGTTTTTTGTTTTTTTTTTGTAAAAAAAATTAACCAAATTTTTTGATTTGTGGGGAGAAAAAAGAAAAAAATATTCCAGTCAAGCCATAAGATTTTCACGCTTCAGTATGAAGCTTTAGCTGAATTTAAAAAAAGATAAAGGTATTTATGAACCTTAGTCATATATGAATCAAAGGTGTAAACATACGGTATATACCCACCTCAGTGCTGGGGGATTTAACATCGAGGAAATTTGTAAAAAAGTCCTAGATATGAAATATGTGTCCGATTTTCCTTTGATGTATTCAGCAGTGCTGCACACTTCTCTTTCATTTCAGACATATGGTCATTTTCTCACTTTGGACAGCAACGGTAAAATAAGAATCCAAAACTGAACATCCCTGATACCCCAGTAGCTAGTTATTCTTGCACGTACGCATGCACGGCTCAAAATAGTAAGTAACGAACAAAAGCTGGCTCGCAATTCAGAGTGTGATGACAGTTATGAACAACAGGGAGATGCATCTCCAGGAGGAGACAGTAAGAAGGATGCAAGGTTAACTGACAATTTTTCATGGGTGGCAGCTGCACTGCAGGAGTCTCAGTGGTATACCACTGAGAAAACTGTTACCTCTGTTAACAGGTACTGAGATTTTAAGACTTTTTTTAACAAGAAAGCCGGTCCATCGTCTGAGTTTCGATGTGTGAAAACGCCACTTTGAGATAGAGTGGGGAAGATGAGGGTGGAAAATTAATTTGAGGCATCTATCGAGACACAAGTGCAACGCTAAAACGAATGCAGTTTTCAGGAGATATGGATGTAAATGTGTCATTTGGTCTGAAATGATAAGATGAAAATGTTTGGAAGGAGGACTTGGATTTACGAGTGAACACAGAAGTAGGAATGAAAAGAAAATAAACCATAATAAATAATCATGACATGCTTTGCAGATATTTGTATTATTTGGTAGCTTCAAAATGTCTCCGGTACTTTAGTGTGTCATCTGTGGTGTGGGAGCCAGTGGTGAGTGCAGCCAGCGGAGGCTGGTGCTGATTGGACCCCCTCTGGGACTTGGTGTGCAATGGCTAGTGAAATGTTTGCAACACATACTGTCCTGAATTTGCTGATTGAACCTCTTACTCAGTCTCACCGTGGAGAAGGGGATCAAAGGTTTCAAAGGGCTAGATTCGCAGTAGGAGAGGTATTTTGCAGAGACCTGTGGTGCCGTCATCAGATTGAGCAAAGAAAAAATAGCACAAGTTGTGGCAGCCGCATGTGCATGTTTCTCGGCATGAGAAAATGCACATGAGATAGATTGCATCAGTAAGTTAAGTGTCACAAATAAGACATTTTGTGATTTCGGAACACCTAAACAAGGGAATGCAACAATGAGCGTTGACTGTCCACATGTAATTTTCTGCAATTTCTTCCCACAGCTTTACGAGGTAGGGAAACGAGTTTCATATTAATCCTCCTCTGTGTAGGGACATGACAGCTCACAGACAAGAAGATGCAAAACAGCCACTATAGTCATTTAAACTGTCATTAAACTTCAGCGAGTCATTTGGTCATGCTGTGCAGTGAGTAAGCTTTTGACAAATAAGGCAGGATTTCTTTTACACATTCCTAGTCACACAACCGGTCCTCCTGAGAACCTGCTCTACATTTTAAGACTTGTGCTCATGGGTCCGTCTGCCACCATAGGCTCTTAAACAATTTTTAATAGGGAACATCTACAAAAAAAACTGTGCTAATACCAGTTTCATAATTAATAACAATGCCTGTCTATGTTTATCCACAACCTTATATTAGTGTCATGTTTGCCTCCAGAAGACGAGGTACAGAATTAGCTGTGATTTAAAATAAAGAGACAAGCTGTATCCCCCAACATGCAACACTACATCAGCTTCACTCTCTCCGCTGTCAGCCTGAACCAGATACACGGAGCAGCACTGATATGTCTCACACTTTATTAATCCTGATAAGAGAATCAATAGAGCTCTATTGTAGAAACAGCTGCCCTGATTTTGATTTGTGTTGACTAGGATGGTACATTATGTGCTAACAGGATGTCGCCTATGTGAGAATGAACACACATCACTGGGAGGAGGTGAATTTTCAAGAACAATAGGAGTGATTCACTGAATAATTAAAGTTATGCTCTGGGTGAACAGACAAAGCATACAGGTCACACATTTTTTATTTATCTTCCAAAACTAATACTTCAGCACCGGTGCCACTCTCCAATACTGCTTTGGACAGCTTGTTTTGCCTGAGGCTTGATAGAGAGCACATCATATAGTAGTTAGAAAGCAGACCGTATCTAACAACTGTGGCCCGACGGTGGCGATTTTCACTTCATGTAAACCAGAGGAACGAATAAATGCGCTGCAAGGAAAAAAAAACGTGAACAGAGGAAAGTTTAAAAATGCATAAATGCTCTTAAGTCACTCTGCGCAGACATTAATATTTATACAAGCCAGATGAAATGGAAAAGAATTTATAGCTACTTACCTGAACTGCCCCGTTAAGCCTCTTAAACTTCTAATTTTTGTAAAAGAATCGCAACATTTTTACTTTACACTTGCTCAGCTGCTCATTTGAAAGCACCACAGAAAACCTACACGGTTTCAAGCAAGATGTGGCATTTATATCTTGCACTGTTCAACAACTGGGAGTGCAAAGCGCAAGGGATTCGCCTTAAAATATCCTGGGTCATTCATTTCTAATATGCAGGCTTGTACAGAAGCATGAAATATCTGGCTCTTGGACATATGCTGGGCAAACGGCTGTTGTTAGGCATGTGGTCGAAGTGATTGGCTTAGAAGCGCATCTTGTTTGGCTTCAGTTTGCAAATTGCTGTGCTGCAGTTTCACACCGAGTTAATTTTTTTGCATTGTTTTAATTAACACCTGCTCATGGGATGTTAGGGCCTACTTCTATTCTTAGTCTGACCTATTTTGTGGTTTAAAATTTGTATTTTTTTTTTCCTGAATGCAAATGAGGGCTGCTAATGTGACCTAGGAGGATCAGAATAATCACCTACATTGTCTCTGGTGTCACTTCACTTTGCTGTGAAAACACGCGGAATCCTGTGGTTAAGCTATCAGTTGTGAAGAGTTTTGTAATGGCCTCCCTGCTGTGTCGAACCACAATCTATTAAATATTCTGCTTTGGCTTCTTTAATAGTCTGACTTAAAACAATGCATTTATTGTTGCATGTTTCACATCCTAAAAAACTGAAACTCTATTTCCTGATATGACAGGGAGAAGAAAAAAGATTTGTTTACATAGCTAAGATAATCCAAGCATTTCAAAGCTTATTAGCTGCACATGTCACATGTCAGATCTGTGTTAAAAATATAACAATCCATGTAATTATAAATGTTGGTGACAGCGAAAGAATAAAACCTGTAATCTCTGCTGTCACAAGAACCAATCCCTGTAATTAACTTACTCATCAACTTTTTCACGCGAGGGCGAAAAATCTGTCACCTCTTCTATCTAATTTCTAAACTGCACATATGTTTGAGACAAACATTCAAACAATATTTTATTTACTGTTTGATTGCTGTATTCATTCACTCCTGGGTGATGCAGGAAACAGCAGCTGTACAGTTCTTTGTACTTCTCCTATTGTCTAACGGGAAACTCTTCACACAGGTCAGCCAGTATATTACAGCCTCAATATCTAAACCTGAGCCTGATAAAAATGTAATATTGACTCACTAGGGTGCTATCAACTAAACCTTCCTTGGACAAGGTGCCTCAATATATGCTTTTCACACCGGTGGATCAAACCAACAGCCGTGTTCAGCTAATACTAAGAGCAAAGTTGAATCAGAGGTGATCAGACAGTAGTTGATTGTGGGTGTGTATCAGAGGTTTGGTGGGTAATGACACTACACCTGAGTCTATTACAGAGATAACAGTAGTGTTAAATGAAAAATCCAGATTTGGACACTGTGGACGCTCACACTTGGTGCAGGTGAGTTATTTTGTGAAATGAATGGTGTTGTTTTCTCGGCAACAAGTTCATCAGCCTTATGACTAACACAGGAGTTACATAAGGTGACAGTGCTGGGGTGGCGGAGTTGTGATATGCTGTTCTCAGCTCTTAGCTAAACTGTTGGCTGACACAGATTAGTTTGGAAACTGCTCAGCCTGTCAAGCCAGCAGATTAAAACCATCCTCTTAGCGTATTGTTGAAATCAGAAGCAAAGTGAAAAGTATTATTCTGAAACCCCACACCCACCCTCCCCCCAAAGAAATTGACCAGATAAGTCATTTCTGCAAGCTCTTATGAACTAGAGTTGCATTTTGGAGCCTACAGGAGCTGTGTTAATATCTGAGTGATCCAGGGTGACACCCAGGACACGCAGGTAGGGATGGGGGTGGGCGCCTAAAAATTGTATCATGATATTTCAAAGACATCTTCAAGAATTATGATGATGTAGAAAAATAATCCTGAACAATGTTTTATCTGAGATTGCAGGTTGCCAGCAGCACTGTTTATTTGTGCAAACAAAATAATGGACATTTTCAGTCCTTCATTTCCAATGAGCTGCTGTCATCGATGACAGATGATCTCATTCAAAGTGTGATTCTACTGAAACAAGGTGCCCCCAGCAGCAGAAATATCACAGTGCAATAGTAGTGACACAGCATTATATTCAGTGATGCAGCATAAGACAAATGTAAGTGTAAAAGGAGCCTGGTTAGTGTTTTCAGTGGAGATGTTGGTGTTCTGCATTTGGATTGTGGGGATACACAGTAATTTGATACTTTTAAGTAATTATTAAAGTAACTTAACCTTGTAACTCATCAGCAACCAGCAGAATAAAACTGAAGCTGAAAACATTTTCTACCTGGGATGTTGTTACTTGGGTCAAGCCATTTGCTTAATGTCCTGTTTTTCCACAATTTCAATTGACGTTATATTATTACATATACTTGCCCAAAAAATATGAAGCAGCACTGATAACTTCTACCATTTGTGCTTCCTGTCATAGGGAGTGAGAGTGCTCCAATGATGCTCAGTTATACCATTTTTGGGTCTCCTTGCAGTTCATGGTGTGTTTTCACCTCAAGTAATGAAAAATACTTTTCTAAGTATTGTGCTTTGTTGGAAGATGTTCAAATATCTCCCTTTTTACTAAATGTCTGGGCGTGTCTTGTTGTTTTGCGCAATAAGGAATATGCACAATAACCATGGCTATAGAAGTGATATCACAATATGACCCTTTTTTTCACATAAAACTTTTCTTATCACAGACAATATTGTATGATACAGCCCAAGTGGAAGGTGTCCATAGAGTCCATTGTTTGGTCACACCAGACAAATCTCAAACCCCAGTCTCACTGTTAGAAGTTGAGCATGTGAATATTGACTTTGGCAATTGTTTTAACTAGAAAAACATCAATACTTATTTTAGGCTTGTTGTAGGAACACATACATAGCTTGAATAGGATTGCAGGAACAAATGAATAACATGACTGTTTAGCTGGAGGACTGTTAAGCTAAACTTATTGGACACAACAGCAGAGCTAACTGATTACAACTTTATTAAGACTTGGTAACAGTATGAAACCAATTCAAAGACACACACCTTGAAAACTCAAAGTTTTAATTCATATGGGAGTGTCATTAAGTCAGTATATTGATTGTTACTGGATTTGTCAATATATTTAACAGTGAATGAAGACATTTGAATGTTGACTCATTTTGTATGAATGACCTAACAGTCTCTCTAAATGGAGATTTACACAAAGACACATAAAAAACCTGGTTAAGATAAGGAGATTTTTAAAGAAAGCGGCCTAGTATTAAGGTCCAATGTTTAGTAGACCCATCCATCCACCGCAACCTCCTCCCAATGGAAGCTTTCATTGTTTCATATCCTCTCTTATTCTGGACACTAGAGGGTGCTGCTATGATAACAGTAATAACAATAGTTCTAATGGGCAGTCAGTCTCAATTTTACAGCAGATCACCTCGCTCTCTCTCTCTCTCTCTCTCTCTCTCTCTCTCTCCCTGCTGATACTGGAATACCAGTGCGATGCCAATTTGTCCAGCTGTCTATTGGAACAAACAAAATTCCCACTCCAGTAAAATCAGACCAAGAGATGCCCTCACATACATGTAAGTAGCTTACAGAAGCAGAGATTTGAGCGATTTTAGGTGTATTTGCCCTTTAAGTGAAAAGCACACACGCACATTCTTAAGCAGCTGTTCCTGTAACAGGAGGTTTAATAATGATCACTGATTCACTGTCTATGCCGCTTTACTTGTGAACAGAAGGGGGGTACTAATAATAAGCCTTTGGAAAAATTACCCAATTAGGGTAGAAATGAAAATTCATAAGACGGTGGGCTAAATGAGAGATCATTAAGCTGCTGGATTTGTTTGTTATTGCTTATAGTAACGGGCGGTTGTTTGCAGCACAAATCTTTTTTTTTTTCATGAAGTCTTGCTGTAATTAACGCACTTGCTGATGTTGCGCTCATTTGCTTTGCGCTATTTCTTTTTCCACAACTGACTAAACAATTTTCCACAAAATGCTCCACAGTTTCCCACACAATGACACGTTAAGGAACTTTTTTCCACGATGGAAAGACTTACTCGTTGTGTTGTACTTCACCCCATTAATGTACTCAGGGCAAGGTCTTTCTACAATCCTGCCAGTGCTGCTCCGCGGCCAGCAGGTTCCAATCTCATCGGTTGTGGCATTGCAATATAAACCTTTTAGGGGGGAAACATAATAAAATAAAATAAAATAAAAAAATAAAGGTCGACGCTTAGCTTTCTATTTTTAAGATGTAACAGCAAAACATCTCAATACTGAGGAAGGAGAATGGAGCAATTCCGTCTTACCATCAGTGCTCAGCAATGGCAATGAAGCATTTTCCAAAAAAGTGTCCTGGAAAGCCTCTATTAAACTACAATTTAGGTCCCCGAGCTCTCCAAATATGATCTCATAAATAGTAGCATCCATAGTGCGAGCCGCCACTTTTGGTCTGAATAATGTGCAAGTCCGAGAGGAGATAGGCACACTGCCGTGCCCAGCCGTGTTCGTGGGCATGTGAATCGGTGCAACCGTAATGACAAGTAGAGAGCCCGGCGCTCCTTCTGGGGAGCGCGCGCCTGGCCAATCAGAGCCGCGGATCCGCTCATCCCTCCACGTGAAAGACAGCCGTCACACCGCACTGACCGGATCATGAGCCTTGTTACTCTGACATTTCACACCTGCTACCCACCTGTCATGTTTATTTATGAGGAAAAAGTCGCTGCGTTTGAAATGCAAAGGAGCGTGTGTGGGAGAGATTTAGAATGAAATGTACAGCCAGGTTACCTGTTGTTGCGAGTGGAACTTGAATGGAAGGAAAAGAAACGGAAACAGAACAGAAAGCAGCAAGAAGAATATTGGGTTCAGTTATTGATTTTATATTTGTGTCATGGAGCCCTTTTTTCTGTATGCAAATAGAACACGGACGTTTTCAGGGCAGGAAGCTGAAAAGCTGATTGTATGTCGTACAATAATAAGACTCGTTGATGACGTCGGCTCCTTTGGCTTTTGTTTCTAAATAGCACTTTAAGGACACAACGCTGGGGTCTCTGTCAGTGCTCTTTAAGATGATGCAGAGCTTAATCTGTAATGTTTGGACATAACCAAGTTTAATTTTTGATTTGGATTGCTGTTATCATTTCCTGTTTTATTTTGAAATCTGTAGTTATGTGTTTTTGCTTTATTTTTTCCATTATTGTCTTCACCTTGTAATATAAAGCGCCTTGAGGAGATGCTGTGATTTGGCACTATATAAATACAACTAATTGAAGATTGAATTCCACTGAATTAAGTTGAACTGATTTGCTTTCTGCCACTTTTGCACGCCATCCTTAACCTATTATGTAATGGAGTCACCATATAAGGCAGTATACTTAAACCTCCAACTAGATGCTTGTACTCCTTATACTCAAGCCTTCTAGCAATTTCTTGGTTCTTTTCTTTTCTCCTGTTTTTTTGTTTTGTTTTGTTTTTTTGTTTTTTGGCTTTGTCTTCATGCAAAAGGACATACAAGCTCCCTGACCTGTGTTTCAGCCAGAACCCCTTCAAGTTTGTTTTCATTGTTGTGTCCCCAGATTTTCAGAATACATGCCCTTTCTGCTTTCCCCTTGTCTGCTCTGGTTATCTTGTGTTTGACCCTTGCTGTGATCATTAATCTTTGGATTTTTGGACTTTTACTTGCCCCTGGTGTCCTGGATTTGGGTTGTCTCCTCCTGTGAATCGTTAAGAGGTTACCCGAGGACTGTGAAAGAACCAAATGTGCTCCTAGTAGCAGAAAAGCTGTATCTCTGGCATTAAAGTCTGACACTTGGAAGCCAACCACCCACCTCAGCAGAGGGTTTTTGTGAACGTGAAACAGTATCTTGTCAGCTCCAAATGTGCACCAGATACATTTTTCCCGTTCACAAAAACCGGAAGCATTAAACAAATGCCACGGTGCAGTGGAGGGTAGTCTCTTTGAAGACTGAGGAAAGTACAAACTAAATAAAAAATACTACTGTGTGCCTTCGGAGTGTGTACACTCACAACTTTGTTTAGTTTTTCATGAAACAGAGCCTGATTTTGTACTTTTGCACATTGAGTTGCTTTTCTGTAAAAAGGTGAAAATAATTATGACCACAATGGCACTGATCATGCAGACCAACACTCCCTGCCAGGTTTACAGTTTCGAGTACCCTTTGAGTGAAAGTACAGTTCATTCCACAAACGAGTGACTCAAAATACTGAATGCTTCTTATTAAGGATGTAGTCAGATTTTGCTTTAAACAGTCATTTCTTATTTATTTTTATTTTTTGCGACAGAATTTTGATGTTTTAATTACTGCAACGTAAAAGTGAGATTTAAGCAGCTCTATTCCCAATTATTTCTGCTAAATATGGGACAAAACAAAATAAACTGTGTGAATAATAAAATCTCAAGGCTTACATTATTTGATTAAATACATTATTTGATTAAATATTCCAGTTTCTCATAAATTCTGAAGCTGCAAATATAACACGACGAAACATTCAAATGTTTTGTCTTCGAATCAGATTAATGAAAAGTGTCTAGACTGCAAATGTGACTCATAACAGAGTTTAATATCTTGGCTGTTTACTGTTAAATGTGAGATGTGACCTTTTCACCAGCAAGAGGCTTTCTGTCTAAGCTCCCTCTTAGCTTCCACATGCAGAACTCCATGTCACTTTACGCTCCGGTCATGCAGTCATAGATCGGATTGTTGGGTTGACCTGGCCACGTGATGAACACTGTTGTAATTACCCAGCTATAAATAATGCACCAAAAAGTTAATTAATTCTCCCACAGTATCCACTCTCTGTTATACTGCTTCCAGGGATGGGAAGACAAAAAAAGCACTTTAGGTTGAAGAAAAGAAAAACATCTTTGTTTTGATTCTAAGGATATCAGCTTTGTGAATAGCTTTAGAACAAATTTCTTCCATTTGTCACCTGGAGAGGGGGTACAAAATGCTTACAATCATTAACATAATGTCGATAAAGAAGTCGCTGTCTCCTTGTAACTTAACTAATCTATTTTTTCCTGCTTGTAAATGAAAAACAGATGAAAGCCTCTCTGCTGCTCACACAGAAAACACTTTCCTTCAACAAAAAGAAACCAAGCTTAGAAGACATCAAACCTGGCTCATTCAAAGTGAAAATTTCATTACTGGGTCCTAAACAAACCCAACGCAAGTTCCCTTTTTTCCACTGACTTTTCCAGCCAATCTAGGGTAAAAATAAAAAATAAAAAATACCCACAAAGCAAACTGCACCACAAAACTGCTGAAGCCACGGTTTAAACTTTAATCAGTGAATATTCCTTCAGGTACAATGAAATTGTAGCAAATGAAATTTAACAATGATTGTCAGATGCAGCCCACAGATTGATTTGACCACTGAAGTTCATGATTCAACAATAAGAAAGAGACTGAGCAAAAATGGTATCCATGGGAAAATTCCATCGGCGTAACTTTGTGCTGAACATTGGGGGACTCAAGATCTGTCTAAATAAATAAATAAATCTGGATAAATTCCCAGATGATTAAACATGCAACTATTTTGCTGGTAATACCTGAAATGAGTAAAGAAAATCAACAGCCTATTTATGCAAGATAATTCATAATTTTATTTGGGGGGTTATATTGGTTGGGTCTGATTATTGAGGGGGGGTCATAACCCCCCTAACCCCCCTGGAAATTACGCACCTGGAGAATTCCAAGGAGAAAACCACAGCTGACCAAAAAGAAGCAAAGATTGTCTCACATTTGATGATACCTGAGATTTTTCAAAAAATATTCTGTGAATTGTAAAATCTAAACCTAAAATACATTTTCACAGCAGTGGACAGTGTCTTACTTGCTGGGCTGGTAGAACAGCTCCAGTGTGACTTCTAGAAGTCTCTGAAACTCTGTTTTAGCAGTGAAACAAAAAGATATTTCCTCATTTGTGTTTTAATGATGCTAGAAAGCATTTTGTTCAGAGGGGTTCAATAAGGTTGAGAGCCGGCGGTGACCGCAAGGTCCAAAGCATATGATTTACAACACTGACATATTCATCAAGTCATCTGGTGACCTTTCGTGCCCTGTGGATTGGGGTATTGTCACTTTGGAAGAAAACACTCCCCTCAGGATAAAAACCTTTCATAATAGGTTAGAGGTGACCAATTAGAGTTCCTTTGTATTGATTTTGACTGACCTCCCTGCAAAGGGGACATGAGCGCAAACAATGCCAGCAAAATACCCTGCACAGCATAACCAGAGACCTTCACTATTGGCCAAAGGGTCTGATTTTTTTAACATAATTTTTCAGCTGCCTTTTGACTTAAGTTACTTAAATGTTTTGACCTGATTAATGCCGATATTTTTACAAAAGCATCAAGTAAATTTGTTTTGGGCTTAAAACTTAATGCTCACACTTTTTCAGTAAATTGTGAGCATTAATTGTGAGCAAAACTGGAAGAAAATGAATCTGCTTTAAGAACATATCATATAAATGTGATGCATATATTTCACCGCAGCAGATTTGTGTTGGAATTAAAAACTTTTTTTCTGCTTGCATGCCATTTCATTATATACAATCATCTTCATGATTTCAGCACTTTTTTGTTTGAACAACAGTGTGTTCACTTTGAGCTCAGATGAGGGACATTTCATCACGGTTGCGCGGCCCCATGCTTGCATCTCTGAGCCTCAGATCTGGGAGCCCGAGTACCTCAGGACCCAAAGGCATTTAAACCTAATCCCACATAACTCAAGCACACATTCTGATTTCTAAAAGCTTGTTGACTCTTATGTGGGACTTCTCTTTGCTATCCTTAGCCTAAGGGTGCTTGATGACTCAGGGTTTCATTTGGTAATATAAGTAGATAAGATGCAAGTTTCATCTGCCTCAGGATGACTAATCAGATATGCCGTATCAGAGTTCCCTATATTACTTGAAATTCTCTTTGTCAGTTACTCTGAGTCTAATTGACCTGTTTCTAAAGACTGCAGTACAGCTGAGCTATTCTGCACAAAAATGGTCCCCTTCGGTTGGCAAAGACAGACCCAAACTCCTAAGAATGCTATGATATGTTGGCTAAATATGCACAAGAGTAGCTCGGAGCAAGGACATGCAAGAGAGCAACCGACCGCAGAGAGAAAACTGTAGGGGGGAGGACACAAAGTGCACTTCAGAGCACCTCGATGATCTTCCAGGTTAAAAACAACTGCACACAACAAAAAATTATACTGGTTAAAAGCAACAAAAAGGTCAAAGCAATAACATTTTGGTGGAAAAATACAGAAAGCCAATAGATACTATAGAGGGCAGTGGCACATTTTGACTGATTTTAACATGACACCGTACATTATCGAAGGGCTAAATGATAATGAGCCAGGCTGAGAAACTTTGCATGGCTGCAGGGTGGATATGAGCTACTTACTGCACTCTATGAAATGACAGCTGCCAAAGAAATAGCGGTGTTATAGGCCTCATAGCATAAAACCATCTGACAGCTCAGCTAAGCAGTCACATCCTGATTCCTGCTCAGGTGGCATAAGTGATAAGCCCTGCTCATTGTAGCCATTTAACTCCCAGACCATTTGGCTGTGGATGTGAGCGGTCGAGTCCACTTTGTTGATTCCCTGCTGCCGCCAGCTATGACACACTCCTCTAAGTATCACATGCAAAAAACCCCACTAGAACGGCAGGCTGATTGATGCTCCGTCTGAAGTGAGTGACCGCGCCGACATGAAGCAGCGGTTAAACACTCCATTTCATTTCTGTTTAAACACACTCTCATGTTTAAATACCATAAGTGACCACTTCGGGGGCTGAGGGAGGCAACCGCACTGCAATTAATATTCCAAACGAAATGAGCTGTTGTCAGTGGCGTCTTTGTAAATAACTGCCTACACTTCTCTGCGAGCTCGGCTTCCAAGAGCGAGTCACGATGAATGCAGTGCCTTATCACAGGCAGAGAACTTCCTATGCATTATGAAGGCTGCATGGAAATCCCACATCTTTTCAACGTGGCTTGCAAAAACAGATCATTACAGTGGGCTTAGTTCAAACTGTGATGCTGCTGTCGCACTGTAGATAAACACGCAGCTTTGTATTACTGACGCTGGCTTTGTGTGTCATGTCACTTTGTTGTACTGCGAATCGTTCACCCACCATCCTGTGAGTAGGAACACAGGTTTTAATGTTTGGAACAGAAGCTGAAAAACAACATGTTGCCCATATTAACTTTAAGAAGGGATTAGATGATCCGATTCCAGTGAGCACCTGCATAATGATAGTTGATGCGTAATATAATTAGTGAGATGATCACAGAGAGTAGCTAGTAGTTTTGTGCCATTCATTTTAATTGCTGCGCTTATAAAGGCATCAAGGACAATTTCATGACATTAAGACAATTTGAATATAGTTAAGGGAACAGAAGATTCAAGCGAAACTGGCGTGTTACATGAATTGTGATGGTATAAATGTCAGTGTGGGTGTTTTTATGTCTGCTTTTGGGTATGAATTCCTAGGGTTTTGGGGGGGATGCTAAAAACACCACACTGAAGGAGTGTCACAGTCACTAAAAACAAACCCAAAAGAAAAAAAAATCTATTGAAGAGAAATTAGCTTGAGGCTGTTCTCTGTATAGAACAAAACAGGTAAAAAAAAAAAAAGAGAGAGAGAGAGAGGAAAGAAAAGCAGAAGTACGTTACTTTGCCATAAGAGGCTCTATAATGAGACCATGAGATGTGGGTGGTTAGTGAATACCCCTCCAGCTTTCATTCGAACAAACACTCGCAATAAAGTTCAGCCGAAGCCTGGGCTTTTCATCCTGATAGATGTGTTTGTCTTGTTTGCTTATTTGTCGATGTGTGTGTGTTTGCATGTAGTTTCCCTCTTATCTACTGTGAAGAGAATCCAATTCAGAGTGTGTGTACCCCCCAACATTGAGCTAAAGTGAAGGATCTGAAATGACTCCTAGTAGTTTGTGGTAGTGCCGGAGCTTTCGGACTCTAAAGTGTGAGTTATTGAGGCATAGATGAGAGAAGACTTTTCAGCTGCAGCCTTTGTTTTTCTTTGTTTTTAAATCTTTTGTCTCAAAGCATATAATTTCCTCCCTGAGCTTTATAAAGAGTGGTGCTACCTGGATATATCTATTTTGGCTGTCACAGCTTGAATTCTTTGTCAGAGAAAATTTTCCCAAACCACCGCTGTCAGAGAACACAGATATACAATTAAGGCCTGTTCTCAGACAGCAGCGGTGGCAGCTGCATGCTGCGCATACTTAGGTCTCCCCAAAATATCAAATTCAAGTATAATATTTTATGGACAACTTACACAGTAAATTATGCTGTTTGAAACACGACAGAATTTATTCTATGATCTTGCTGAATTCTTCATCACTGAACACTGACGCAAATGAAGCCTGAGCGAAGGATTCGGCTCATTGTTTCTTTTTTTCATATAAAAGTTTGTCCTTTTAAGTTTCCTGGAATTGTTTAGATGTTGTTTTTGTGTGAGTCACTATATGATACATTATTTGACTGTACTTCAGACTACCTCCAACCTGGCAACCAGTTTTGACATTCAACATTTATTATAAAGCGTCTTCTTTCAAGCTCTTAATACTGCCATGACCTGGAAGACTGACAACCTACACAGACATACTACATGTGTCTGTAATGATATCTCCAAAAGACTCCACATAAAGTTTACTTATTAATTGTATGTTTTTTGTTTTTTTTCTTGTATTGCCCTCACCGCTGCAAAGGCTCTTCAAACAGAAATACATCCGCTTGTGAAAGGATGCCTTGAGGCCACATGTTCTTCTCTGACTTCACTTTCTCACATTTTTCCAGACACTCTATATTGTACGTTGCTTGAGTGGTGCACTTACTTTCAAGGTTAATTTAAATTGTGGTTTAAATGAGCCAAACTCACCGCTGCTTTGTTTGTGCTTTCTGAAAGCAACACCTACAACAGAACACCGTACCGCCTCAGATATGGTTCTCCCCTGAAGGAAAAACAAAGTAATTCTGTGCATGAAATAATTATTCAAACACAGTCTAAAAGAATAGCTGGTAGAACAAATGAAGCTTTGTTTTGTTTACAGACTACAACTTAATTCTTTGTAACTTTGCATTATTTTTGGTCGTTCTTTTCACACACATCTCTAGTTGTCTCTTTACACTGCAGGACGGAGTACAAAGCACTGCCGGGGAAAGCGTGAAAATACATTTCTTCACCTATAAAAAGATATGCATGACAATGAACAGATGATAAAATGCAGTTTGTGGAGAAATGCTCGTCCAGTTTAATAAGAAAAGTGTCACTATGGGAGGCTGCATGCGTGAGATGCTGGATCTACTCACAGAGGATAAAGGAAAAATGTTGATCTCAACCACTTATTACCCAGAGGCTGATTCCATCCATGATCCTCATCATATTATTGATGCTAGACTGGCACGCCCTGAGTGCCTTTGTGAAATTGCTTGACAAAAAGGACTGCCTTATGGGATCTTATTCCCACTGAATGCTTCGGTTTAACCTTGTGTGAAATGCATATGCTTCTGAGGCTCTTTTAGACCATATGTATTAGTGCCTTTTATAGTTTTCTACAAGTTCTACGAGTTTTAAATGTTACATGAGACAGCTGTTTTAGAGACTTTTTAGGAAGCTCTCAGGAAGAACACAGTGTAATAGGAAAACACACAAACATTACCACAGTTTGAGATTCGCTTCAGCTAATGATGCCACATAGCATTCTTTTTGGTCCATAAAACTAAATGATTAACCTATGCCACGAGAGCATTCTCGGTCTAACTTTTGGAGAATTGAAACGTCCCCCCTCTTCCCGCTGCACAGTTTGAGGTGAAACTGTGTAATCATTCGAAATGTAAACATTTTCATTTAAAAGAAGTTCTGCCAGACAGGAGACCTTGTCTATAATGGTGCCCCCAATGTGAGTGAAAGCACTTCAAACACAATTATGGCAATGCAGTAGTATGCAGTATGAAAAGCTGGGTTTCTCCACAAACTATACCCTGGGGACAAATCTTTTGAAGCCTCAAAAGTCTCAAGCAGTTTCTAAAGTCTCAAGCAGATCTAAAAGCCACAAGCCGAGGTTGTTTGATAGACGTATCATTTTATTTAAAGACTTAATGGCTTAGAATTTCTAACATTATGTTTTGTCCTTGTCAAAGGTCTTTGGAAAGTTTTCTTGATTTTATACTAATTTAATCTGAATGAATATTTGCACAAGGGACAATACATGCATCACCAGTGAAGAGTGAATAATAAATATTAGCCACTAAGATGATCTCTTTGAAGCCCTTCTTTAGATAACCTCTGTGCATTTGTAACTAAAGAATGAAACTTCAGTTCATTACATTAAACGGTTGATCTAAATCAAATGTGCTCATACTGTGTTCATACGTGTAAAAAGTGCATCAAATTATCATTTGCCCTCTCGCGGGCAGTGCAACAACTTTCAACAAAATCAACTTTTTTTTTCATTCTTAATATTTGGATTTTGTGTCCTTCTTGCAGAGGTGGGAGGTTCAGTAGTAGAAGTACAAATACTTTGTTGCCACACTTAAGTCGAATTTTAAGTATCTTTAGTTGAGAATTTACTTTTCTGTCAATTTTTTACTTCCACTCTCTAAATTTTCCAAATATAATGCTTTATCATTTACAGAATTACACTTATAGGTTCAAGTTGGCCAGAATGATCCAGAACAGTGTTTTTGCAGGTGTAAGTGAAGATGAGGTTGCAGTGCTTTAGCATCTAGCTAACACTTCACTAATGTAGCAATAATAAAGGAATTAATATTTCTAAGTGGCAGGTATTTTCAATAGTTTAACAAATATCAGTGAACTCGTCAACTGTTTCTATGCAGTTTATCACACGGCATAGTGTGAGATCACTCAGAAATGGAGAAAGATGTAAGCGAGACAGGACAGGAGAGGATAGAAAGAGGTTATATTTAAAGGTAAGAGCAGCTCAGTGACATTTGATAAGGTGAAAATTTAAAGCTTACATGTAATGTCCTCATACATTTGAGAATTTTTTTGCAGATATTGGATCTACACATGATGCGTGGCTAAAGTTAAGTTTTTTATATTGTGAAACACTGAGCAAAACTAATTGAAATATACTAAATTTGTCTCCAGTATTCAGTATTCATGAAAATACTGTGTGAGAGAGTTCAGTGCTAAGGTTTTTAGTTTGGAGTACAGTGGTGAAGTTTACATTAATAAAGTATGTTGGACTGGGACAGAGCAGCTGTGGTGTTCATGGTCAGTGTCATGGCTGTCCCTCCCCTCCCCTGGTTTTGCCAGCAGTTTCTTCCTATTAAAAGGGAGCTTTTCCTTCCCACTGTCCCTAACTGCTTGCTCATAGAGGGTCCTCTGATGGTTAGGGTTTTCTCTGTCTGTCTCTGCTATTTTTGTGGGGTCTTTACCTTTGTACCGTCCTTACTTTTATTTTCAGACAACAGCTGTTGTGATTTAGTGCTATATAAACTGAATTGAATTAAATTGAATTGAATCTTATTGCTTCCACATCCAGGACTCACCCTCGCCCCTTTTTGCTCTCAAGACTGGTAGTAGACATTAGCATCAGGGTATCAAGTTTTTGATATTATTTCTTGTAATTTGTATATAAAATTCATATTGTTGTATTTTGCTGTTTGCTATTCCTCTGCTAAATTGGTTAAATAAAATATCTTATCTGAATTTGAAGTCTAAATTGTAAATATTTGCTTTGGATTGGTTCTTACAGGTTGTTCTAGACCAGGGGTCGGCAACCCGCAGCTCCGGAGCCGCATGCGGCTCTATTGTCCTTATACTGCGGCTCCGGGTGGTTTGGGAAAATAAATTAGAAGTATTTAGCTGAAGTGTATTTTATTTGTGTTTAGTTCTTTTTTTAACTTGTAGTTCTAAATTGGAAGATTATTGTGATATTGAAATATAAAAATAAAATTATATTTTATTATTTTTCATCGCTCAAAATAAGCTTCACACTTGCGGAAGCCGGTATACCCGCCGAAACGCCGTGCATTTATCGAGACTTTCAACCCCAGGTAGGCCAATTATGGATCTTCGGATCCACATTATGTCAGCAGCTATTCTGCACCGTGAACTATGTTAAAGACAAACACCGCTCACACCTCACAGACGACAGCTTAGTCCTGCGTATAAAGATGAAAGTGACTTTGTACAGCCCCGATTTGCAGACACTGTGTGCAGAGGTTCAGGAGCAGAAGTTCCATTGTAAACATACCACGGCAGACCCGACGATGTTTCCATGAACATGCTTTTCCGCATCTCTTTACTGACCACTTTTCACACACGGTTGCTGTACGCATACAGCCGGCTGTAGCTTTTCAGCTCACAGCCCGACAACACAAGAGCAGAGAGAGCACAGACTTTAAGGCGATGAGGCGTGATTGCGGATGCCGCTCAGGTGCGTCCGACTCCCATGCAGAGGCACTGCAGACTACGCCCCGCCACACACATTAACCAGGTAAAATACATATTTAGGCAGAATTTTGCAAATATCTATTTTTCATCTTTTAGCAGCATAGAGCTTTTTTTCCAATTATTTTTTAAAAGTCAGGTCAAGGCTCCAAAAGCCCAAAGGCGATATAAGGGTGGCGGCTCACAACAGTTTTTGTTTGCTACATGGATCATTTTAGTTCAGGTTGGTGTCTTTCCTTTTGTTATATTTCTTTAAGAGTTCAAAATGTGTTAATTACATAAATAAAATGTAATTTTCTCTGTAGCACTTCATGGATTTCATAAGCAACACACTTTAGTTGTTCACACAAAGCATAAAGGTAAAAAAAAAAACAATATATACAGTGTTATCTTCATTTTAGATGTCAAAAAGTATTTGCGGCTCCCAGTGTTTTCTTTTGCGTGGAAACCGGGTCCAAATGGCTCTTTGGGTGTTAAAGGTTGCAGACCCCTGTTCTAGCCCATAAAATGAACAAATCCCTGGGGCCTATTTTTCTTGCCTCTAAAGTAATAATGTAACCATGTATCCAAGCCCAAGGTTCCATAAGGGGAGAGCTGCCATTAACAAGTGTAGCTGTTGAGTGCACTTTGCTAACAGAGCTCCTCAGTTGAGTTGCTTCATCAGAGACATACAGGGTCTGGATCTGGATGTCAGCAGTTAAAGCTAAGCATGCCCCCACCATTAGCTTAAATTAGCTTCTGTGTTTCCTTTAGGATAAGATTCTTAGAGTGTGGGACTCACATCCTTATCGCCAGTTAACCTAACCTAACCTAATTAACTACATGTGTTTGGACTGTGGGAGGAAGCCAGAGTAACCCAGAGAGAACCCGCAAAGAATATGCAGTCTACCCACACAAATGCCCGGGGCAGATGATGGATTCAAACTCAGGATTTTCTTGCTGTGTTGCTACAGTGCTAACCACCACACCATCACACAAGTTGAAAGCTGAGTTGTAATGCTTCAAATTTAGCATTTAGCTGCCATGTTTGGAGGAGAGGGTAAAGTTCTAAGCTCGATTACTTGGGAAGGTGTGCGTGTGTGTGTGTGTGTGTGTGTGTGTGTGATATGATTTAAAGCACTGCATTTTGAAACAGTCTACAGTGCAAATAACAACAAATCAAAAACTGTCACTTTCAGTTCTCGTGAGCCTGTGACACTAAAGATAACACTGTAATTGGTGGATGATACAGAACATGTTTCATTTCAACTTTTCATTATGCCAATACTGTTTCAACACAAAAACTGTCACTTACTAAATAAAACAAACACTAGAGCAACTGCAGTTTTTGGCATGTCTGCATTGGCTTCATGTTTAAGCTCATTGACACACTGGGGAAAAAACATGGTTAAAACAGTATAACACGTACTTACTGAAGAAACTATTCAGTTGAAATCTAAAGTAGCCCACGCAAATTCAGAATAATGCCAAACAGTATTATTAAGGTCATAAATTTAGGCCCTCATAATATTTAAACTGGTGGGTTATAAATGGGTGTATGTATTACCCTTATGCTTGTCATGAATAAGGAAATAATGTTTATTTCTGCTGTAAAACTGAGCATTTTCATGTGGTGAATTTTGCAGATTCAGCACAATGACCACTTGAGGTCAACCTCAGGTGGTCATTAGACCTGGACTTCCTGCTTGGTTTATAATATGGACACTAGCTGGGCGCTGACTTTGCCTGCTTGTTTTTTATATTTCATTTGGCATACTTAATGAAAAAATATTTAGGCATCAGTGTGGCTGCTTATAATAATCAGATTAGAGTTTTTAGACAAATCTATCTATGTTAAGTACACAGATGTTCCTTTCTGACTAATTGGAGGAGTAATTTGGTGCAGCCAATCTGGAATATGAATTCCAGTAATTACGATAGTAATCACTAGAATATAGATTCCAAGATGTTTAGCCCAGAAATTGATATATATCAAATTATTTAACTAATCATATGCAGCCCAATTGCCTGCCATCAGCAGCACCCAGACTCTGCAACATAAACTGGATTTACTGCAGCACTTTAATTAAAAACTGATTGACTCAAGCCGAGGTCTTCACTATCTGCATTCTGGATAATAGAGGTGGTACTTTTGGCACAACTGTCATATGACAGGCAAAGCAATTCTACAATCCCTAAACCTTTGACCAGATGTCATTATTCAGGAGGTTTCTCTTTGCACCTCTCTCAAAATTGAAAGCACCAGGGCCAGGATTCTGAGACAGTCTAAAGAGGATTTCTAATGGAAGCCATCCTGGCTATTTGAGAGGCTAAATAAGTGGAAGAAAATACAGAAATGCCTTTAGATCAGAGTTTAAGAGTCCACATCTTCTCAGTTTCTTTCATTACTGGGACTGTGAAACTCAAACTGATGTATATGCCTATTTTGTGTGCGATGCAGTGAAATCCTTTCCCTCCTGGTTCTGTTGTTCTTAATTCCTTTCTTTTTTGGACCTTTGATTAATCAATGTTCAGAGTACAAAGTGGTATTACCAGGCAGTACACTAAGCATGCAGACAGAGCCTTCAATCAAGTTACCCCTAGCACCCTCAGGGGGAATCAGACTATACGTTTCAATCCAATATCCTGTCTCCTTTATTCCTGATCCTCTGTAGTGATGTTTAATCTCTGTAATATATCAACAAGTGTGTGTGTGTGTGTGTGTGTGTGTGTGTGTGTGTGTGTGTGTGTGTGTGTGTGTGTGTGTGTGTGTGTGTGTGTGTGTGTGTGTGTGTGTGTGTGTGTGTGTGTGTGTGTGTGTGTGCGCGTTCTTTGCTTTTCTCACTTCACTTCAAACTTGGTGAGGAGCCAAGTAAGTGCAGTGTCATCCCTATTGCTTGGCACCTTCATCAAAAAGTGATCACGTGGTAATGTTGCTATAGACTGTATGAGTCACACAGGCTTAAAGACTGTTTAGCAACTGCTTAACAACCCCATAACAACCATTGTTCGCAAGGGAAAAATGTATATTGGCCAAACAGTGTGCAATTTTTGGAGAATGTTACTGGCATCAATGGAAGCTATAGGGAGCTGCACCTGAAACCTTCTAGCAAAGCCTTTGGCAAATTGCCACAGTCTCTCTCAGTTTGCATGGAATATGCCAAACTATCACAAGATGCAGTCTGCTAGCAATCAAATCAATCACAAGGACATTTTTGGTGCAGGACTTTTGATTTCACGTAGGGAGAGCCAGCAACTTCCAGGAACCACTCACCAACCTGTTGGGGAACAGCCAGTTTTCCCCGGCAACCTGTGATTGCCAGGAGGTTGACGATCAGTCCCTCGGCCTGCGTGATTGAGACTAAAACATCAACATAACATGCAAACACGTACTTAGTGAAAAGTCAATACAGAGGTGCTTTACACCTGTTCTATTTTTCATGGCCATCAGATGATGACTCCTCTAGTTGCAACAACACTTAACACTAACAATAAAGGCTATAGGAAAACAGCCTTTGGTTGCCTTTCTTTGCGGACTCAATACTTTACAATTAATTTACAAATGACTTTGTGGGCTCAGGCTCTAGATTCAGGTCAGATTGACTAAAAGATCAAGTTTTGTAAATTATGAGCCTTATAAAGACTGAAAATAAAATGAGGATTATCCAGGGCATGTAAAAGCAATGGCAGTAATGAAAACCCTAAACTTTAGGGATTCAATAATTCAGTAGGTGACACCATTAAGTCCTCATTCTGTCTATGATTAACACCTCTTATTCTTGAATTGTGACATGACAGCTGTCATACTCCTTTAAGTAAAATAGTAACAAATAAACCTCTAACTGACTGTGACATATATCTTTTTTCCTTAGCCCATGACAACAGGGGCTGCACTACTTTATTTAAAAGTCATGGTGACATTTTTTTTATTTCATCGTCATTTTATTCTGTTTAATCTTAAAACTCATAAACCCAATATCCCAAGTGTATCATCTTTGTTATATAATATTCTATTAAAGGTTAGGCTCCAGTCCCTCGTCGACCGGCAGATGGATGACATTAAAGGTTGTATAAATGAGATTTTAGACATTACTATTGCAGCAAAGCAGTCCTTGCTATGGAAAGACACAGATGAGTGAAGTAAATAACTCTTCCTCTTCTGAGTTTCTGTCTTCAGTTTTTTTTTTGGTAGCCAGTCCCTTTGCCAAAGCATGTTTGTCACGATCTGCGGAGGCAGACCGTGCGGTGGTGTGCGTGATGGACCCAGGTGCGAACACAAGTGAGGATACGGAGTGAACTTTAAACAAAAGCGAGCCTTTATTGTGGCTGGTGAAAACAAGGCAGAAGCGCAGTGACAAAACTAAACTATAACTAAACTGGGAAAGTAATACTAGGATAAACTATGAAGATACAGGTAACCAGAACTATGAGTACAAAGGCTGACTGATACAACATGGAGGGTAGGAACACAGACGACGCGACACTGAACACAGCAAGACTGAGGACTAAATACACACATGAGGCGATCAGGGAAGTGGAGACACATGAGAACACACAGCTGACTAGAATGGAACATAATGACAATACAGGGAGAGTAACACTAACTACAATGAACAAAGAACACCAGACTCTTCCAAAATAAAACAGGAAACACACAGACATAGACATGGAAATGAAACATGGCATGAACTTAACATAACTGCATAGACATGAAACATGACACGTAGACACAGAACCAGGGAGACTGAGTACAGGGAAGATGGCAGAAATAACTACAAGAACTTGACAACATAAGACACAGACATAACACACATGAAGGGCAAGAGAGCCTAAACACAAGGGTAACATAATTACAAATGAGCTGGAATAACTTGAACCTAAACAAACAATAAACATCCAAATAAACTAAAACTCAAAACACTGGGTCGCATGACCCAGGACCATGACACCACCCCCCCTCCAAGGGCTGGCCCCAGACAGCCCTAAACCAAAAAAAAACGGACCACCGAGCCCGGGCGGGCGGCGGGGGACCAGGACGGAGGGCCCAGAACATGAAACAAAAACAGCTGACAGGAAAACACTGGAGCACATGACAAAAGTCCAAACATAAGTCAGGGGGCCGACCCGGAGGTCGAGGGCACAACAGTTCATACAATCTTCCATCAGGGGGCCGGCCTGGAGGGCGGCAACATAACAGCCCGCAGTTTATGAGTTCAGGGGGCCGGCCGCGCGGAAGGCAGCGGCGTTGCGGTTCAGGAGGCCGTCCATGACAGCAGTGGTGTCCAGCTGACGGCCTGGAAAATGGCCGGTGACGGGGCAGTCGTGGACGTGGCCTGGAAGGTGGCCGCTGACGGCGTAGTCGTGGACGCGGCTTGGCGGGCCCCGGACGTGGCTTGGTGAGACCAGACGAAGCCGAGGCAGAGGCGGCTGCTGCAGGCGGAGCAGAAGCCGACGTTGAAGCTGGACCAGGCGACGGCGATGAAGCAGAAGCCAGAGCTGGACTAGGCGACGGTATAGGAGCCGCAGATGACAGAGCAGGTGGTGGCTGGACGGGCTCCTCGGGCCCTCCAGCTGACATGGCAGGTTGCTGGACGGGGCCTCGGGCCCTCCAGCTGACGCAGGCGTGGGGCTGGTGCGGTTCTCCTGAACCCCCAGCTGACGTGGCGGGTTGCTGGGACGGGCCTCGGGCCCTCCAGCTGACATGGCAGGTTGCTGGACGGGCTCCTCGGGCCCTCCAGCTGACGAGGCGTGGGGCTGGTGTGGTTCTCCTGAACCCCCAGCTGACGTGGCGGGTTGCTGGACGGGCCCCTCGGGCCCGCCAGCGGAGACAGACGGCCGGACGGGCCCCTCGGGCCCTCCAGCGGACGAGGCGTGAAGCAGCGGGGATGCTGCGGGGTGCCGGGCTGGCACACCCGGGCATCCAGCAGCAGACGCAGGCTGAGCTGCTAACTGGACCGGGAGCTGAGCTGCTAACTGGACCGGGAGCTGAGCTGCTAACTGGACCGGGAGCTGAGCTGCTAACTGGACCGGGAGCTGAGCTGCTAACTGGACCAGTGTAAGTATATGTGACTGATCTAGAGGCAAAACTAGAGACAGAGCAAGTGGCTGAACCGTGGCCTGCGCCAAGAACTGAGGCATAGACATGCAGAGAGAGAGAGCAGGTGAAAAACAGTCCATAGTGCCCACAATCTGTAAACAAGAGGCCATGAAATTAGTAGTGTTGATAATCGCTGAACCTGAGCCAGCAGTCTTTACATCCTCAGAGTCTGGGTCAGTTTTAATTGGCCTAAAGGCAAATGGTCCAGTTTCTTCCAACACAGAAAAGGTCAGCATAGGCTGGTTGGATTCAATCAATGACAGTTCCTTACAGTTCAGAGGGGCTGGTTCAACCACACGAAAAACAAGGATTACAACCTGGCCCACAAAAACATAACTCAGACTTTTATAGTGAGGCTCCTGGGCAAACAATAAATACTCAGGTATGCATCTGGTTAATGACAACTTAACAGCATGATAGTGGTAAGTGGTACATTTACTTGGAACCACGCTTGAAGTGGACTGTAACTCATAAGTGTCATTTAGTTTGTATGGAGTAACGGGGATAGATAACCCTGTGCTAGAATCCTTAACGGAGAGAGATGACTTTTCAGATTGTGAGCGGATGGTGACACTCTTATCCCAACATGAAACCTCATCTAGTGATGAGTTCACAGAATCAGAGAAGACAGACATCACGTTAACTCTGGGAGGGGATAACGTAAGTTTAGTAACGGTCTCATTGGACTCCCCACGTTCAGCCATGATCACCTGATTGGAGGTGACAGTGCTGGAGTAATACAATTCAGAAACATCCTGCTTGATATTCAGAGGAACACAGATTTCAGACTGAGTAATGTTATTGCTTGGGTTTCTATGATCTGGATTCATGTTGTTGTCTGTGAGTTTCATAGTAGGTCTTTGACCAGCGTCTATAGTTTTCAGTTCTTTGCACACAACAGCAGGTAATACCTTGTCGCTTGTCACTTCACACTCAGTCTGTTCACACTTTAATTCAGGACTGGCCACCACTGAAACATCTTTATTTGCAATGAAAGCAGAGGGGCCTGGAGGAGAAAACACACACAGTCCCTGATGACAGGCTCCAAAGCCCACTCTCCAGTTATGTCACCAAAAGAGGGTGTGGCTTGGGAACCAATCAGTTCTTGGACATCGAAATCTTTATTTTGAACAAGAGCCCCAACACGACTTCCTCCAGTGACTCAGTAACACCATCATTACCTCCTTGAAGTGGCTCCGGGGTGAGCAGAGCGGACACAGGAAGGGAGGCATCGGTCACACATAGTTCAGTTTGTGATGGAACCCTTGGAACAGCATATGTCGCAGAAGAAAACACCTCCACCCCACTACCCCTACTATTCGCATTATGATCTGCGGAAGTCTCTTTTGGTCTAAGCACAGCATCAGAGGTCCTTACAGGAGTACTAGAAGTGTCCATAATTGCCTTGGAAACAAAATCCCCTGTCTGTGGCTTGGTTAGCGGCGCATTACTTGGCTGAAACTCAGCACTGTCTAACTCTGTACAAACGTCTTTATCTCCTAATGTTTCAACGAAGACTGGTGATGGAAAACTGCCTTCACTCACCTCCGGTTGTTGCGCAGCGCGACGGCGACGCGAACGCCGTTTCTTCTTGATAGTAATTTCCGACGAACCAGACAGCGGCGCCTCATGCGCGCCGGGCGCCGTGGCAGAGGCTGGGGAACTGGGTGATGACGGAGCGGTAGGTGAGAGTTCCTGGAAGCTCAGGGGACCCCGAGAGCCAGGTGAGTTCCCCGGAAAATCTCATCATAGTCAGGAGCGAGCCACGGCTCCCCCCGGAGCTCTTCCTCTAGTTGCGCGCATGCGGCGCGCTGCCGCTCCTCGAGGTCGAAATCCATGCCCTCCACAGCATCCTCGTGTTGCTCAGCGGAGGGCGAGACAGGCCGTAGCGATGCGCGACGGCGGCGTGAACGCCGCTTCCTCTTTGAAGCGGCCGTGGACAGAACTTGACTTTGCATGGCGATCGGCTCCTCGTCCTCCGACCACATCCGTGCCAGATAGGAAGCAGGAGAGGAGTAGTCCGATCGAGGCGGCGAGGGTGGGCGGCCGGTTCGAGGCGGGGCGGCTGGCGAGAGCTCCTCCTCGGAGATGAGCCAGGGCTTCCAACGGAGCTCGTCCTCGCGATACGCCCGTAACACCTGCTGCTTCTCCTCCTCACCGAAGTCGATAGCCTCTGGCATCTCCGTGCGCCGCGTGGTGCAGTCGGGTGGTGGCGAAGATGCGGAAGCCAATGAGGCGTGAACCGACGGTGTGTCCGCGGGGAGCCTCACTGTTCCGACTCTGACTGCTTCTGGCTCGCGAGGCAGCGGGGAAACAATGCAACAGCATGGCTCCGGCGATGAGTCCCGCACACCGGGAAGCTGCTGCTGCGGGCGGAGTCGGAGAGTTGAGACGAGAAAGTCACTGATGAGAGGGTGCAGCGTTTCCCATAACCAAGGGAACACGGACACGCACACCCCGACTTGGCGGGCTAACTCTTCCCGTTCCTCCTCTCTGGAACAGTGCAGCCATTTGTTGCATAGTGACTCCACTGTCCGGACGATCCCCGTCTTTTGTGTCGCTGGGTCCGGCATGGTCGCGTCGTACTGTCACGATCTGCGGAGGCAGACCGTGCGGTGGTGTGCGTGATGGACCCAGGTGCGAACACAAGTGAGGATACGGAGTGAACTTTAAACAAAAGCGAGCCTTTATTGTGGCTGGTGAAAACAAGGCAGAAGCGCAGTGACAAAACTAAACTATAACTAAACTGGGAAAGTAATACTAGGATAAACTATGAAGATACAGGTAACCAGAACTATGAGTACAAAGGCTGACTGATACAACATGGAGGGTAGGAACACAGACGACGCGACACTGAACACAGCAAGACTGAGGACTAAATACACACATGAGGCGATCAGGGGAAGTGGAGACACATGAGAACACAGCTGACTAGAATGGAACATAATGACAATACAGGGGAGAGTAACACTAACTACAATGAACAAAGAACACCAGACTCTTCCAAAATAAAACAGGAAACACACAGACATAGACATGGAAATGAAACATGGCATGAACTTAACATAACTGCATAGACATGAAACATGACACGTAGACACAGAACCAGGGAGACTGAGTACAGGGGAAGATGGCAGAAATAACTACAAGAACTTGACAACATAAGACACACAGACATAACACACATGAAGGGCAAGAGAGCCTAAACACAAGGGTAACATAATTACAAATGAGCTGGAATAACTTGAACCTAAACAAACAATAAACATCCAAATAAACTAAAACTCAAAACACTGGGTCGCATGACCCAGGACCATGACAATGTTTCATGCAAATCTCTTCCTTTGAGACAGTCGGCGTCTTCTGCATTCATAAAGAGTGCGGTCCAGCGTGGTAAGTCTGAGCCCCATAAATACCTTTTTTATGTCACTTACCTAATTTGTTTGCATGCTTGTTATTTAGGCTCAGGTGTGAATCTGTACTTGTGCCATTCGCTACTCTCTGTTTTACTGCCGTGTGTGTGTGTGTGTGTGTGTGTGTGTGTGTGTGTGTGTGTGTGTGTGTGTGTGTGTGTGTGCGTGTGTGCGTGCGTGTGTGCGTGTGTGTGTGCGCGCACTTGTTTATTTGACACATCGCTCAAACATCATTTTTAAATTGCTGGTTTTGACAGAAACCTCAAAGAAGCTGTCACAGCCCTCCTGTTAACAAAGCTGCTTTCACGTCTCAGCTGAGATTTAATCTGCGGTGCGGTTCAGTGTGGGATCGCTTTTCACTGAAGCTCCTCAGTCGTTTAAGACTTGTGATCTCAGCAGCTTTTTGTTTTTTTAATATTATTATTTATTTCCATCATATACCCAAAGATGCAAAGGTTTTTGAGTGCATATTTGATACTGGGAAAACACTAATGTCACAGAGAAGAAAGTGAAACAATCGCGCCCTGCTCCGTCTTCGGCTGAAAAAGTGTTTCTGACTTATCCGTCGAGGTTTTAAAAATAATAATAAAAACATCATGCATGGAAGCCTGTGGAATTAAACTCACAGAGACCTTCATATGCAGTATATTGGATTGTGATCCCTTGCCATCTGCTCTGTGTGGTTTTTGAATGTGCTGTAGCTACCCCAGCAACAAAAACTCCCTGCCTTCAGGCTTTACTTTCCCTGGAGATGTCAGAGTCCTGTCAGAAAGGCCAGCTCTGTGAAGTGAATGCAAACAGGACATATAGTACTGAATTAGTTAATCCCTAAAGGTGTGCAACAGACTAAGAACAGACATTTTTTTAATCATCAGTCTTCATTATTCATTGCTGCAGTTATCACATTGTGATATTTTACAATAAAAATGTTTTATTATTAGCATTCGGACAAAAGCAAATAAAGCTGCAGAAAGGCAGCGTTTTTATAATAAGGTGTTGAATATATCCCGATACACAGAATATATCCCGGCATTGAGTCGATGTTTACCTTTAAAAAAGCCACACAAACAGATTCTAATTAAACAGACTATGTGCATAGAATATTCTTATTTGCCTTTAGCTCTTACTGCATAAATTTCTCACAGAAGTCTGGGGACAAGTGCTGTCTTATGGAAAACCTCTTGCAATGACGTCCCTTTTCACAAACATAAAGCAAACATGTAAATTCACTCATAAACCTGTGTTCGAGAACAAAAAATACATCTCTGCCAGTGACTGCTGTGAGCTAAAGAAAGATAAATCAGCAAAACGGAAACGCTGCATTATATTCTGGAAGTGTACAGAATCAGTAAGAAGCATCACAGCTTTTTAAAAACACCTCACTACAACTGATGTTGTGCAGAGACATATCAGAAAAACTCTCTCTATACGTTATTATTGGGTTAATACTACTGACTGCTGCTTTCCACTCAAGAGGAAAGTGGTTAAATATTATTTGATTGTTAGATTTTGTGTGTAAATAATACAGATAATAACTTTGAGATTGATCTTTTGAAAAAAAAAAAACGTAATAATGACTGAAAGAAATAATGATTATTAATAACTGCTATGCTTGGTTCAGCAGTGGCTCAGTTATACTGTATATCAAAGGCTAGGATCCTTGCTGCCACTGTCTGGATTCGACACCGCACCAGGCGTTGCCTGCATGTCATTCCACCTCACTCTCTCTGTACACTGTCCTGTCTACTTCCTGCACTGTCCTGTCACATAAAGGCTAAAAGTTCCCCCCCAAAAATAACTGCAAAGTTGTACTTTTGAGCAAGCACAAGGATAAACTTGGCCACTAAAAAGAAAAGTGCAGGTAACTTTAAATCACATTATAGCGCACTTTAGTAATTTATAAATGCATTTCCGTTTCCATTAGCGACGGTGAAGTGATAGGCTGAAGCCTCAAAGACCCACCTAAAACACCACTACACCAAAAGGTACAAAAACATGTCAAGTTTACAAGGAATGAATCAGAGGAGAATAACACGCTGCCAAGGGTTTTTACTATGATTATTAGACAGTATCTGTATTAAACAGTTACCTTTGGGAAAGCATCTGTTTTGCTTTTCATTTGTTGAGAGACATTGATCATTATCTCATTCTCAATTTTTTTTTTAAATTGTGGAGTGCCCTGTATTTTAGACTGAGTTAAATAAAAATAATTTTGAATGTATTCAGTTTAAAGCATTAAAAAGATTTGCTGAGGGAATGTTTTGATTTTTGCAATCATAAAAACAGTCCCTTTCCACAACCCAATCACTTTTTTATGAAGCCACTTTGGAATTTAGAAAAGACCGAATTACAAATAAGTGTGATAAGTAGCCATAACAGACAGCAAATCAACACCTAATCGTTATTTTCCAGATAACTCTGAAGCTGCAACTTTATTTTTCAGCAGAGTTTTCACACATATAACTAATCGCTATTTTCACACATATTTCGCTTACTTTTTTAAAACACTTTCCTCCAACCGAACTATAGAATGCATCAATACATCCTGATTCTCATTGTTGTGTTCTCGCAACTATAAAGTCAGATCAAGTCAGTACCTCCCGCAGACAAGCAGCTGAGTTTTACTGGGAATGGATCATTAGTTTGTCAATGACACAAGCCAGAGCTCTCCACAAAGGCACACACTGCATACTGTATGCTGTGCACATTTATATTCAGTTCCATGTCCATATTCACATCCATATTTCAGAGCTGTATTACTGAGCTGTAGCTCTCTGAAACCTCAGGTGGAACACTCCACTTTTTCACAGCGGACATTATTTTGCTTCTCTTGTTTTTTGTTTGTCTTTTTTTAACAGACATTTTGCATAAATTAGATCAAATCACAGCATTAATACAGGAAAACTGTTCATACTAAAGATATAAAGTTAACTAATATGAACATCGGCTTAATTTGGGGAATTTGAGAAACTCTGAATTAAAAGCAATTTCCTATTCTTACTATTTTGTTTCTGCTCTTTTATATTTATGGAATTTACCACATAAAACATCAAATGACCTATTATATGTTAACACATATAGACCCAAACAGAGCCAACCGCAGCAGTTTAACATATTCTGTTTACAAAAGGACCAATAACAGAATTAGAAAAAATCCTGCAAACAAAGTCTTGCTGTTAGTTGCTGCCAGAATAACTTTGAAACTAGCAGATAAATTAGCAGGAGTTCTGTCCTTGAGTCGACTTATTTCCTGAAGAGTGGGCAGGCAGGTGAGTGGATTTATTTTGCAAAACTGAGTCTCCTTCTTCTTACAAAGGTCACGTGAGGGGAAACTCAAACAGACCGGGGTCCAATAGTGAGTTCAGCTTTCATAGGAGCAGACAGAGGAATGATCCAAGCTTTTGGCAGTGACACTCGCACACACTGGGAGATTTTCCTAGAAGGGGAGACGAGACCAATGTTAAGTACTCTAGTACAAAGGACAGGGAACATTTCCTAAGAGCGTGGCGTTACCGCTTCAACAATCTGGCGAGGGTGAAGAGGAAGAGCGGGTCTTTCAATGCTGCAGGAGGGATGGAGAGATGAGAGGCAGGTGTGTGATGAGGTCACAGTTCCAGCTGGTGGCCGCAGCCCACACAGACGCACAGGAAAGAGATGAGGCTGCCGTGAGGAGGTAAGGAGGTAAGGACCATGACAATAAGCCAACACCTGAGAAAACAGTCATGCATATATTTGGGAATATTCATGCTAAAGATCTTAAGATTCACTCTTCAGGCCAGAGTATGATGGGGTTTAGTGTGGGGAGATAGCGTGGACTGCCTACTTTACTGGTATTTTCAATTTTAATCTTTAATTCAAATAGAAGAAATTATTAATATCTGTTACGACCCCCTCTGCTAGGCGTCAGGGGAGGAGTAACATACACAAGCCCCGAACACAAACTGAGTAAAGAAGGGTTTTAATAACAAACTTTAAACAGAAAACCGACAGGGCTGTTCAACAGACCGCTGGGCAAACAATTAATACACAATAAAAGAACAGGCAAGAATAAAACTAAGGATTAACTAAGGTAGGCTGGCGGGACACAAAATAAAAGCTAAGGGTTATCTTTCTAAGACTTTCTTTGACTCCTGGCTCGTGGGGGTCTTCTGCACACACAACACAATTTCTTGGTTCATGGTCTGCTGCTGATGAGCACATTATTAAGACGAATGTGGCTCACACAGACACTGCCTGTAAATGACTGGAATTTTGCATTAGCATGCATTCAATTTCATGTTTAAATGGGAATGACACACAATGCCCTTTAATATGTGAACTCCTCAATGACTTTAGCAGCTCAAAAATTTGACTTTACCTTGGGAAAGCCAAACATGAGCTGGGGCTTTCAATTATTAAAGTATTAGTAAATAAACTGTGGGTGCAGTATTGTGTGGGCTCTGCTCGAAAAAAGAGAAAGCTGCAGCATGTTTTGAGTTTTGCTGACAGGCACCTACCCGTCTAACTAGAGCAGTTTAGTTTGTCTCATCGGTGTATTACCCACAGTAAATGGTGGTCAGAACGCCCCCAGTTTCGATTAGCAGATGGGACAACCACAATGGAAGTGAAGACATAGAAAAGGCCTGTCTAAAAAAAATCAATATCAGTGTAGGTGTGTATTCACCTGCTTCACCTTGACATCAAATAGCCCTATCCAACAACTCCTGCGCTTTTGCTAAGACCACCAGATTCTAGTGGCAAAAAACAGCAATTTTGTCAAGCAGAGCGCAGCAGTTACTGGTGTAGCTTTGATACCTAACCTCTTAAAACACCAAAGTAATGAAATAGTACAATCTAATAACTGTTTGAAATATTGGTACTTCACACAGTAACAAATGCTACTATATTAGGAAAGTTTATCCTATTTGAAGCCAGGAAAGAAAGGCAGCAAAATGCAAACTGGCTAAGTTAACAGGCTTATCGCAGATAACATCACAGCTCTAACACTAAGCCAGGATCCAACCATTTTCTTCCACTTATCCAAATCAGTTTTCATGGAAGTTGGAGTCTATCCCAGTTGCCATTGGGCAAGACCCTGAACAGGTCGCCAGTCTGTTGAAGGGTTAACTCGGAAAGACAGACAACCATTCACACTCACAATCACATCTATGGACAATTTAAAATCACCATTTAACCTAACCCCACTAACTGCATGTCTTTGGACTGTGTGAGGAGACAACCTGTGCTGACCCGTGTCATCATGCTCCACACAGAAAGGCCCCGGCCTGGGTCACACCTTCAGTATTAAGTTAATTTATGTTTGAAAACTGTTTTAGTTTTCGTTCTTTCAGCTGCTGCCTGTGTGATCTTTAATGGATCTTTGAGATGTTTTAAAAACATACAACAATCCCAGGCTTAGTGTGCATGCAAATTTGACATAAGACCTGCAGGCATCCTGTCTTCCAGTTATATATAAATGCATATAAAACAATGAAATTAAAGACATTATATGTTATCAAAAACTTTAGACCTTCTGTAACAACCTCTTGGCAGCTGGGCTAACAGGTTGTCTTTGACTTTGTGTTTCATGTTGCACATGCCCAGTGGGTGTGGCCCAGTCATCAGAGATTGGGAACACCCGAGCTCAGCATTCCCCAGTATAATGACACACTGTGCTCGCTCCCTCTGAGAGAGGACTCTGCATTTCACTTGCCACATGCAACCATACCAACATGATTTGTTATGATATATCTCATAATTTTTACTTACTCTGGTAATTCTGCATGTTTTTGTTCATTTCAAAGAAAAGGTTTGGGGTTTTTTTCGTTTTTTGTTTTTTACTTGATCAATTGTGTCATCTTCGGTTATTTGTCACTGTTTTTGAGCCAGTTGTGACACCTCCGACTATCTGCTCCCAGAGGTCTAAGGCATCTTCCAGGGCCAGTAACGCTGTTTTCCAGAGAACTGATTGGTGAGTAGGTGGTGATTTCATACCTGCTGATCTCTAATGTGGAACCTCTGCAGCGTAAGTTACCATGGCAATATACCCTGGAAAACCCAGCGTTAACACTTACCTGGATATGACAACAATCCTGCTTCATCCTACAGGTTTCTGATAGAAAAATGATATTTAGATCTAAGTTTGATCTAAATAGGTTTCTCTTCTCTGTTCAGCTCCTTCAGGGACGGGGAACAAAGACATAAGGCATGTTGTGACTGCCATATTCACAACCACACAATTAAAATAACAATTTGATGTCATTCAAATGACACATACAGATTTAAGGTTTCACACCTTCTAACACCATCACTGTGTATAAGTGAATGTGCAGTAACTCGAGTTACAGAGTAACAAAGGGGTTTGTTGAGTTCAGTTACCTTGGTTCATTTGTTTGAACACATTCTGACCTGTCTGCTGCAGCTGGCTTGATAAATGAGGAGAGCGAGGGTGGAGATGGCTGAAATACAGGCCAAACAAGTGAACCATCTGCTGTGATGGCATGGCATGTTTGTAATCAGTTATTTAATTATTGTGCTGTTGTTGTTTTTTTCCTTTGCATTTGTACATTTGTACATTTTCTCTGCTTGATACTGGTTGACTTAGCTCTCATTTTATTAGAGCTGTGTTGAGTTAAGGAGTATTTTTGAGTAGGATTCTGTGTATTTGACCTCTTTTTTAAGGTCTGCTTATTTCTTAAAATAGTTTATTTTTACTGCATTTTATTTTTTGTGTTGTTAAAACACACTTTTTTTAACCGTACACCTGTGGCTGTGTGTCCTTTGACTTTGTAGCAGCCTACAGATGTATAAAGCTTCTTCTTCTTCTTCTTCTTTTGGCTGCTTCGTTTGGAGGTCATCAGTGAAGGATGGTGAAGAAAGTTAAAAGCAATTCACCAAGCGTCTGACTGGAAAGCACATCCACATTTATTACGAGTATATAGGATGTCTGTCCACACAGAAGTAAATATTGGGCTTTTGTTCACATTTCAGCACCAGTAAAGGACTGATTACATTTACAGAGAGTGCAAAATGCATCATTTGCTTGCTTTTAAATGACATGTGCAGCATTCAAAAATAACTGTATTTCACAGGGACTACCAATACTGTCACCTTGGACCAGGGAGTGTTCTCAAGGGCTAAAGTGGGCGGGAACAATACTGAATGGCGTTTGGCACCTGTAGTTAAAGAGTAACTAAATCTGACTAAATAATATCAAGCAAGCAATTTTTTTCATGTGCTGCAGTCTGGTTGTGATGATAACTGATGCCACAGAGACTGCTAAAATCACCACCACGTCCTGCCTGCATGTATCTGTTGTGGGATTTCTCTTTAGTGTATTGTTTTTTTAATGTATTGTCTTGCTTTCATGTTACTTAGTTTAGTAAGGGTTGTGGGATCTCTCTTTAATGTATTGTCTTGATGAAATGCTTTCATGTTACTTAGTTTAGTATGTCTGGTTCACACCTCATTCACGCTGGGAGACAGACGGTGAGAAACTGGTGAATGTCTCCCAGGAGACGGAAGCTCACACAGGAAGACTTGACCCCAGAGTGGGGGAGATTCACACAGGTGACGGAGAGTCTGTCTGCTTAGAGCCAAGGTGTGAACTGCAACTGTAAAAGCCTTTTGTTCTGTGACTGTGTATAAAAAGGACCTGAACTGTTCATTGTTAGAGACTACTTTCAGTGCCCCCTGACTGACGTCTCTCCTCATGCATGGGAAATAAAGTGTTGGGTTTTTAACCGCTCATCGTGTCTGCAGGCTTTGTTAAGAAATTTCCGCAACATATCCTTTTTCTATCTTGTCCATGTGATGGGTTTGTGGTTCACATGTCAATAAAGTCCATTTATGGCACTTTAGCATTTAGCTAGCTCTACAGAAGAAGAGTGAGCATGAATAAATTGACTTTTTAAAGTGGCAGGTAATTGCAAATTCAATGTTTCAAACAGTTCAAGAACTGTGCCAAACTGTTTCTTTGCAGTTTGGCGCACAGTGTTTCTGCTAGCTAAGGGTAACAACTTTGTATCTTCCATGGAAGGAAAACATGTGGATGTGAGATCATTTTACTTTTAGAAATGGAGAAAAATGTAAGAAAGAGAAGACGGGAGAGGACGATCAGATTCTTTTCTAAGGTGAAGTCTGCTCAGGAAGTGACCTGGTAAAAAAGAAAGTACACCCACTGTCAGGTTTTATACCGTATATCAGAATAAGATGTGATTTTTAAAAAATATATAGTATTCAGTAGGTTTCAAAATAAGTCAATCCAACCTGAGATGAACAACAACAACACATGACATCTTACACTGTTATTATTTACTGAACATTTGAAGCCAAAATGCACAAGCAGAGTGTGTTACAGTGTTAGTCTCTCGCATTGTTGTTGGAGGAATTTTGGCTCTTCTCTTTACATTGTTGCCGCAGCTCATTGAGGTTTGCAGGGATTTGTTTATGCACAGCTCTCAGCTCCCACCACATGTTCATTATGTTGAGGTGTGGAGTTTGATTGGGCCATTGAAGTACCTTGATTCGTTTCTCTGTGGGATCATTTTCCTGTTGTATGATCCAGTTTAAGACACGCTTTAGCTGTCAGACAGACATCCTCACACTTGACTCTAGAATAGAGACAAGACTCTTTCCCCTATGAAACCATAATATAATGCTGCATGACACAATTTTTCACACGCTGCTTCTGCATTTTTGGTTAATTTTTGATGAATAATGTAATTCAAGATTCAAGATTCAAGTTACATGAGCTTTATTGTCAATACAGTAGTATACACAGTATACAGTGTACCGAAATGCTGTTTCACCCTAAGCCCCCCATGGTGCATTTATAAATATGTAAAGGATATATCTCCAAGAGATATAAAACTAGGAATTACAAATAAATAACATGCTAAATTTCGGTAAAATTAAGGGACAAAAAGGTACTAATTACTAACTATACAATTCTATAAAATACTATAACTATACAATATTAACTGTACGATAAACAAAGACAGGACAGAGACAATATAAAGTGGAATGTGCAGTAGGTATTGAATACCAGTTTCAAGTTATTGTCAGGATATTATTGACGAGACATGACAAAGACATGTGCAAAATGCAAAATGTGTAAATATAATATAATTTAGATGTGTGTTCAGAACTATGGTGTTGTCATATTTTGTCATTCATCTAAGGTTGTATTTACCTAATCTCAAGACCTGTTAAGGACCAGGTTATTTTTTATTGTGGCATGTGTTGCGAAATCAGTTTTTACCTCGGTTCTTTTATTCGTCGAGGCATCCAGAGACGGCACCGGAACTATAGTTATTTTCACAAAACCTTTATTCATCTTTATTCATCTTCATTTAAGCATGCACTTCTAGAAGGGAAGACGAGGCCAGTGTCCCTCTGCAACAATCTTCACCCCTTTGTTAGTCACAGCCAGCTTTATAGAAGTGGCCGCATCATAAAACCCCCATGGTGTGCTCCAAACTCTGTCTCTGTGTGTATGCACGAGCACGTGAGTGCCTGTGTGTGCGCGTACCCGCGTGTCTATGTGAGTGCACGTGAGTGAGTGTGCATGTGGATGTGTGAGTGTAACAGTTTAAGCACTGTGTGTGTCTCTGGTACGTGACTCCCTAGGGGTCATAAAAAACCCCTCTCCCTTCCAGACCACAGTTATCAAGTTAAATGTTGAGACCCCCACACAGGTATCCTCTGGGGAATTTCCACTCAGCATTAACTCCTCTTTGTCTTACTTTCA
Organism: Oreochromis aureus; assembly: GCF_013358895.1. Classification (NCBI taxonomy): domain Eukaryota; kingdom Metazoa; phylum Chordata; class Actinopteri; order Cichliformes; family Cichlidae; genus Oreochromis; species Oreochromis aureus. The sequence goes on from NC_052959.1 coordinate 19,269,996, forward strand.
CAGTTCAACTGGGGAGGGTCTCCTAAGATCTACTCCTAAGTTCATGACACAGTCAGGCCTTTATTTATATCCAGGGCAGTGTCAGTGTCTCATAATAATTCTACATTCTATTTAACACATTTCTAAACTTTAAAATAAGCTAAACATTCCTACAAATGATACACGAAACCCGAGACCTGACAAAGTGTATTTACTTATAGCTGTTAAATTATTATAGCTATATGAACTGAGTTATATTTCTTGGTTAGAGCTACTTCTAGACGTCTTTCACCTGAGTTTATTAATTTGCTGTGAAACCTAATCAAAAACAGAAAACAGCTGTGTGTGATAGTTGGCTTTAATTAAGGTAAATGATTTCTAGATACCCGTTAATACCCATTGACAGTGTAATGTATTTCTGGAAACTGTCACTATGGGAGATTTTTACTCTCTTTCACTTTAAACTAACTATATAACTACAATATGTCCATGTAAAGTTTTCAAACACCCATTTTGACCGTGCTGTGCATACCACTCACTAGCGTGAGTTTTTGCGTGTATGCTGCATGTGTGTAGTGAAAATGAACTATGTAACACTGATCCTAACGTTAACAAGTGTTTGATTATCAGTACTGTGTCTGCTTTGAAGTTTTATCCTTATCAAGGTGTTTACTTATCATTACCCAGATTTTAAATGTCTGAAAGCAGAAAAAGTTTCTAATTGCTGCCTCTGATAATTTATGCTGTCAATAATACAATGTATGAGATGTATTGTTGCTTTGGTGATCTGCATCGGCAAATAATAGTCTATTTATTTTCTGCATATCAATTAAAAACTGAAACAATCGCTGGACAGTAAAGAAATAATCAAATGTGTCAAACAGATGGATGCACATTGTAGGATGTACAAAGAAACGGCTATCACGCAACATCATTTAAATGTAAATGAGAAGGGGTAGCTGAATCTGCAGGCTTTCTAAGCTCCTCTGCCTATTAATACAAACTTGTTGCCGCTTTATCACATAAACGAAAAAAATGCAAAAATCCACCAGTATCTTGAAAATTTTGCATTTTGATGAGGATAAACAACATACTCTGAATAAATATTGTAGTAACCATTTATGAGTGCAAATGTGCTGCATTTTTTGGAGCTTCTACCATTTAAATTTGACATAAGCTGATGCTAATTCCAGGATGTTGTTCTCTGTCACAATTCAGTCTGGCTTAACAGCAGGGGAAATATCGCCTGGAATGACTTATACAACTAAGGATGCTCTTTGTCTTCCTTTTATTCATCCTCCCCCTCTACCTCTCCCTGCGATGTAGCCATTGATTCATCTCAGACACAAGAGCGACCTTTGACCCCTTGTTCTGATTCATAATTGAACAGTTTTGCATTTTATGTTTGTGCCTGTGAGTAGCCAGTGCTGCCAACCAGTAATTAGAATTTTACATTTAGCACTGACCCACTTTCCAAGTGAGATTTTCAATCACGATTCAGCCAAGATTGTTGATTTTTTTTTTTTTTTAATCTTCTTATTTTTTGGTTTTTTGCAACTCTGTTAATTGCACCCATTTAGTAATAAAACAGAGACCATGCCTTCCATATGTGATTATAATTAATATATCTCATTTTTTAAATATGCACCAACATCATGACTGAATCTGTGCCAGTTTCTGATCATTTTCATTTCTCTCTTTTCTCTAAAAGGAAAATGCAGCGTTGTTACATCATGTTTTTGTTCACTGTAGAGAAAAGGACTGACACACATGGCCAGAACCAGAAAAAAATGTTCCTTTCATCTGAAATCTTACCTACTCTTCATCCAGTTTAAGTTAATATTAAAGATTGGAAAATCTGCACATCATATGGTTGAAGGGGTGTTTTGATGCTCATCGTGCAGGGCTATTGATTAGTGGGTTTGTCACTGTATGTTGATTGGTAGCTCGTGATATACCAAAGCAGGATAATTTGGTGAATATAATTAAGACACAGTAGCTGTCAGCTCAAGCTGGTGGATGAAAGCCTAGACCCAAAGCTACGTGCCAATCCCTGTGCAAACAGTGTAACAGGAGGGGAGAGTAGTTCAGTGTATGAACCAAGTGTGGCTTAGGAGTGAATAGTGAGCTCGGTAGGCAGAGGGTCAGGGAAGGCTGAAAATTGCTCTTTTCTGTGGACTGCATCCTGGGCAGCAAAGTTGACATCCTCAGGGGAACTAACTCAAAAGCAGGCATCACGACACCAGCAAGATTCTGCCAGCTAACGTTCGCTATAATCACATAGGGTGGAGAGGGTTTTGACAGGAACTTCTCTTATTTTGGAGCTGCCTTACTGTGAACTGCATGTGGTTTCTTTTTTGGAGACTGATGAGGCCAAACCAGCAAGTAAAAGGGAATGAAATAAACCCCTAAAGAAGGAGTAATAAAACATTCTAAGGGTGTCCTAAGTGACGCAAAGGAGCTGAGCTTCCTTAGGAAACGCAACCACTGCTGGTATTTCCCGCCTGTCTCAACTCTGTTTTCTCTGCAAGGTTTTAACAAGTAATCCAAGACTGTGCCCACGTGCTTATACTCCTGAGCAATCTCCACAGCCTTACCATTTACAAAGGTGAGGGCTGCTTTAGCTATGTGCCTTTGCTTGTTCTAGAACATTTAGTATAATCACAATAATATTTTGGTATGCAAGAAGCATAAATGAATCATCCAGCTGTCCATCCATTTATCCAAAAATCAGCTAAACTGCAAATTTAAATTCTTTAAACAGATATTAAATGCAATTTTATTTGCAAAGTTACCTGAAATTTCGAACATATTAGAACATATCTAAGTTGCAGCTGAGGGTGGAGGCTGTCATAGGCTTAGAGGTGGTGTACACTGTGGACAGGCCACCAGTGTATCACTGAATAAACAAGTAATTTCATCAAAATAATTTAATTTTAGAGTAATTAAAGAAAGTAATGATTCAGAGAGTATTTGTTGTCAGTTACAACCAAGAACCAACCCCTCAACCTCTTAGCCACCATCACGAGGGTGTGCCCCATCTCAACCTGCTCCATCCACTGTGGGAGAAGAAGAAGAAGTCAGCCTGTAATTAAAACCAGTAAGCAAACAGGCAAATTCAGCAACGTTGTGATCACAGTTCTTGTTGGTGGTGGTCTTATTATCTCAAAGACGTTTAATTACCTCCACCAAGGAGCTCATGTTTTTGGTGTGTGTGTGTGTGTGTGTGTGCATGCATGCATGTCATAATTCTGTCTGTAAACATGATAGTTTGAAAAGTTTTTAATGAATTCTCATAAAACTTTGTAGGGGTGTAGAGTGGGGTCGTGTAAACACCCCATTAAAACCTGACCTTCAAGGTCAACTTAATGATATGCTGGTTGAGAATTGAGAAAATGCCTTATAACTTAGGAACTATGATTCTTACAAGTTCGGCGTGCAGTGTTAACATATAGAAAGTAACATATAATGATTTAAAATATGTCCCATTTGACCTCTGACCTCTGCTTCAAGGTCCACAGATTGATCTGAAGGTCAAAGTGACAATAATGCCATATAGAGCAATTTAAACCTACGTTTCTTACTGCCATTGTGTGTATTGACAACATATGGGCATATAGGGAAAGATGAGAGGGAATGATAGAGAGAGAGATTAATTAATTAATAAGAAAATTTTTACTCAACTTTATGTCAAGTACATTAAAATGGGTTTCAGCAGGGCAGATAACAAAAGCCTGCATTGTGCGCTTGTTTTTACTGTTATACAAACTTCTTAAAGTACATTTAAAAAGAACAAAGAAACCAAATTGAATATAGAGAGAATGCAATAATATTCCCTTAAAGTAAGTGATGCCCAGGGAGTGAGCTGCCTTGGGAGGTTTTTGCTCTCCGAGTTAACTTTCTGCTATCTCCTTCTTTATCAGTACCTCAAAATTCACATCTTCCTTTTCATTTCTAAACTTAAAGGTTTACTTGTTAATTCTAACCCAACTTCCAGATGTGTCTGTGATGAAACCTTTGCAAATAAATCCCCTTAAGATCCCTGAATCCCCTACCTGAATCCTTTTAAGTTCTCAAAGTGGATATATTCTGCTAAATAGCTTCCACATCTGGCAGCTGTTCTTAACAACAAAAAGCCTTGATGAACCCACTTGATTCTGCCCACTCCAAACAGCAGATATAGTACAGAACCAGCTGGAGTACATATTGAGGATTTTAGCAGCTAAAGAGACAGATATATTTTTTCTAGTAATTGATGAGGAATAAAACTTAACAGGGAGTAATTACTGGAAAGGAATGACTGAAAATGATCCCTGTGTAAATAGGAAAGTGAGTCGTGACATGGAAACCATAACAGCTTAATGATATTTGTGAGTTTCAATGCTACTAATGCAGAATATCATATCATATCAAGATATTGCAAGGGTTTTTTTTTTCTTTTTCTCCGCTAATCCCAGTCTTAGTAGGGTGGAAAATCATGCAAAATAGAGAAGCTCGATGAGCTATTAAAATAGCAAAGAAAAAAAATACAATCATGATTGTGCCTCAGTAAACCAACAGCATACTAAAAAGCTCAGGCATGCAGATACTGCATAAATGAATAAAATAAACAGATAACACTGAAACATTATTTCACCCTTTACAAACTGTATTTAATTATCTCATTTACACCAAAAACAGACAGCACTTCATTCACACTCACAGTTCTTCACCTCACACTGCCACCTGCTACAATCCATATTTTTTATTTTGTTTTTTCACCTACACCACTCTGTCTGAAAGTATTAGATGCCATGCTGCTCCTGGCCGGGGTTGAAATGAGGGAGTGCACTCAGTGTTTCCTGACACTCTTTGCAACACCTCAACTTGACTCTGACATCCATGAAATTCTTCTCTGTGCCCCGGACATCAATTGTATGTCACTCTCATATTTAAAACTGTCTGTCTCCCTGCACTTCCCTCCATCCCTGGTTGATCCTGGTCCATTAGCGCTGAGCGGTCATCCCCTCGGTGTATCTCAGCACCTGTTTCAAATGCCACTTCTCATTGAATAAAGCTCAAAGAAGAAGTTTAAATGAGGTTTGTCAGGGTCCCTAGAGAGAGCCGACGTGAATGTAAGGCTAATGTTATTGTGCACCATTTCCTAAGTTAACAATGACTAACAACAGAGTCTGTGATTATTTTCTTTTCTTTATATGTCTGCTGTCCTCATTTAGATGCTAACAAATAACTAGGGCAAGATATTCAAAATTATTATTATTCACTGATTATTCCTCCCACTGTCCAAAGACAAGCACGAGGTTAACTGCTAATTCTAAATTGGCCATAGGTGTCTGTGTTAGGCCTGTAATAGACCAGGGTGTATGCCGTCTTTCGTCATATGACCCCTGCAAGCCTGAATTGGATGGATGGACAGAAAAAATATTCTACTGGATTCTTTCTCTCTACTGGAGTATTTCTCTATTTCCTCTATCAATATATATTTTACTTTTTTTCGGCTTTTTTGAAAGTCCTGGTTGAGCAGTGTTTGTTAAAGAAAAACTAAAGTTTTATTAGCCTTGATCATAAAATATAAAATAAAATGTCGTCATGGTGCACGATTGTTAGGTTAGGACCCAAATGCAGGACTCCAAACTCAGGGAGATGCTCGATGCTGAAAGTCATAAGGTAACTCTAAGAATGCAAGCACACTATTAATACAAATACTCTGGGAATGCTAGGAACTTGGAATTTACTACACAAAGGGGAAAAGCAGGACACTATGGAAGACACAGCACGAGAGTATGGAAATCATGAGGGAAATCGCAACAAAGGACAACGGGAGACAGAGACAGTTTGTACACAAAAGATGACAAGGAAACAGGCAGCACCTGGGGAACATGCCAGACATGACATACATGGGACAAGGACCTAACACAGTAAAACAGGAAGCAACTAATACATCGTCCAGAAGTTAGACTTACACATTTGACAGAATTAAACAGAGAACCCAGACAACCACAGAGACAGGACACAGAGACTACCCAGACATGTGGACACGACTAAGCGAAAGAGGGGTAAACAACAAGGAGACGAGACTGACTTTACAAAAAGAAGACAGGGAAGAGATAAAGGAAGGAAGGGAAATAAGCAGGGAGGAAAAGTTACAATAACTAAATTTAAAATTCCGAAAACTCAGGAAGCTGGGAAAATCAGATGGGTCAATGTAATTATTTCTTCTTTCCTGTAAAATACTCATTGCTGAACCCTAGAACATCATATAGTGCCTAATAAAACATACAGTACTTCCCATCAAAATGTATTAAAGTACACAACAACATCTTTTTTATTTTCCCCAAAACAAGATCTCTCAAAATGACAAAAGGTGTCATGGGGGGGGGGACGAAATAAAAAGGACTCTAAAAATAGTGAAAAATTACTGAATTGCCTTTTGAAGTTGAAAAATGTTTTATATAACAGGTGAAGATTATTCCAGCATTCAAGCATGAACTCTGTGCTCTCCCTTATTTGGGCAGTCCTTACAGGGTCAGCGCTTTACCAGCTAAAGAGTCCGTTAGAGCAGCAGTGTGATTGTTCAGAGATAGACTTCAGAGAAATCTGTCAACGTCGGGTAAATCAGCAGGTTATTATTCTAAGAACGACTTTCCTTAGAGAGCAAAGTAAAATCCCCAGTGGGATCTGGTAGGAGCTCAAAAAGAAAAAAATACATGCTCCATTTGTAGCCACAGCTTCACTTCACGCATTTAAAATTCATTTAAGATCCCTTTGTAAGGCATACAAAGACTGCGTTCAAGAGAGAACTTTTTTTTCAGAGTTTTAATTGGAAAAATCCACTTTGTCCCCGGCGTACTGATAAAGTTGTGTCCCTCACTGTGAAATATTTGTCTTTGAGCTAATTTGTTTCACTCTGAATCCCTAATTTATGATATGCCCGCACTTCCACCTCCTCTCATCTGTCAAAGGCTCTTTCAGACATTGCTCTTTCACCAGTCCACCTCCTGTAATATTAAGGTGTTAATCCCCAGAAGCCTTGGTGACACACATGACTCTGGTATTTATTGCATGTGTTCCTTGATTTCATGCCTTGGTAATTCAAAGGTGCATGCACATATACAAACTCTGACAAATGCACACAGACACACAAAACATAGACGACCAGTGACTCTAATTCTCTCTTGTCCTTTCTTGTAATTAGTTTCCCTCCTACATACTGACCGTGTTTCCCTTTTTGTGTGAGAGTACTCGATAATTGTGTTCTTCGGTTTGTGGGGTGAGACTAATGCAGGCCATAATAGATAGGTGTATTTGTGTCCAGTAACTACAGCAACCAATGAAAGAGTGCAAGTATACATTAAAACCATATTTGAGCAAACTTAGAAGAGTCCATTCATTTTTGATGTTACCGGTGGGGGCATTGGTTTGATGGCACTTTAAATCAGTAGTAGAATACAGCTAATGTAAAAACTATAAAGTAGAAAAGGAAGATTATTCTACATAGTTCAGGTAATAAGTCTTATGTGAAGGAAACTATAAAAGATATCTATGACAACTTAATTTATTCCGTGTCTTTGGAGAAAAGTGAAACCATGAAAAATGTCTAACACTAAAATATAAGTTAATAAAATGTAAGTTAAAGATTTTTTTATTTCAGTATTGATCACGTCATGGTTTTGAAGTTTGGCAAGGCTTAAAAGCTACTTTTTATATATGTATTTTAAATGAAATTAAAAATATTTCTGCAAGTTTGTGTGCAAGTGACACCGTTGTCGCCTTTCCACACACCATAAAATGCAAGCAACGCTTGATTCATAGGCTCTAAGGTTTTCTCCTTTGACATGATTTATTGGTCAGTGGTAAAGCAATCACAGCAACAGAGAATCACATTCAGTAACAATCGAATCAAAGGCGACATCCACACCAGTGATGAAAGACTTTACATAGCCTGATTGATCCTTTAATACATCAGAGGAAAAAACAACAGATTTTACTCGTAGTCAGTGTTATTTCTCCTTACAGCAGTTCCATCTGGGATTTGGCTTGTCACGCAACGTGTACTCTCTTTTTGGCTTTTTTTTTTTTTTTAATTTTGCTCGACAGCTTACAAATTCCTTCCTTCACGTACATTTTCCCATGTGTTTTGTGTCAAAACTGATAACTCATAATTTTTTTTAACAACAAATACCCAGCTCTGCTCTACCTGACAAAATCTCTACAAACTGAATGCTAAACTACCTTGCCTGCAAAAAGGATGAATATGTAATTCCAGTTTTGCATACAATTTTAATTTGTCCTTTTTGTAGCCTCGCTTAAGGTTGGTGCTATTTAAAAAAAAAAAAAATGTGCAAATTTTAAAAAAAAAAGAAAACTTTAATATTTAAACATTTAAATATTTAAACAGTAATGGATGAAGGCTTTTATAAAAATGTAGGCAAATAACTGTCCCACTTCTGCTCACTTGTGTGCCTCTTTCTCATGCAGTGTACTCATTTCGCCATGCAGTAATTTCCTGATAGGAGATGAGCGACAGCATGGGAGGACAGAAACAAACTAAAATAAAGGAAAGACAAACTCTGCAGACACTGTAGTACTGATGTACGCATGGGTTTAACTCTACTAATAGCACTACAGTGGCTTTTGAAATGTAAAAGATGGAAAACAACCAGTTTTCATACAATAATTATGATAATGATATTTCCTGTAGGTCAGTATCCATTATTCTAGTCATTATCTTTTTCTTTTTTCTTTTTTTTTTTGAAAAAAAAACAAAGGTCAAGTTAACTTGACTTACAAGGGAAATTGGCTTGCTGGAAACCATGCAAAAGCTTTAATCTCACTGCACAGTAAATCCAATTATTTTCAGGCATTGTGCATGTGCATGTAAATGAACTCTGCAATAGCATGCTTTAATTTTAGTGTATGGATCCACCCTACTCGGTTTCATTTTACCTTTTTTTTTTTTTTTTTTTTTTAAAGGACCGCTTTCTCTGATATTGCTGGTGACTGGAGAGTGCTTTGTGTGCTTGTTTACCTTGATCAGTAGCAATGCTGTTTGATTTGCATAGGCTATTTACACTTATCTTTCAGCTTGGCCAGCACCGCTTTTTCCCAGGGTATACTGAAATATGTGCGTTTCCTCGTGAGTTACACCCTGCTGCTTTTATTCTACAAACAAGGCGCTTTGATGTTCTTATTACTACTTTCATCACCTCCATGAAGGGGTATCTGCACCCTGCTAGGTTACCCATTTAGCAGATCTTCGGGAAGTCTGTTTGCCTCCAAATGCCCAGGTGATGTCTTATAGCATTTTAATTTTGTCAGCGGTTTGATTTACACATGTAAGAATGTGAATATTTTGTATTCAGACAAAGCATCGCCCTTGAAATCTCTAGTTCATATTTTGTATGCAAGCATGCACCCCGCATCGCGATTCAATTAAGAGTGTATACTTACATATGCTTAATCTATGATTGTGGTATACAGCAGTCACAAGTGACTTGCTAATCAGCTTTTGTGCCTTAAAGAGAAAACATGTCAATCAGATTCCCTTTCTAAATTAAATTAGGTAGAGATGAGTCATAAGGGGTAAGCCTGAGGCACGCACAGAAGATCACTATACTCTGAGTATTTGCCAGAAGGTTATCATGCATATTCTCCATGTTAAAAGCAAATATGAAACCAAACAAAAGCCTCAAAATAAAAGCTTCCTGTAAGTGTAACACATGATACATTCCCCAGGTGCTTGCTCTGCTCCAGTGTTATAAAAACTATCCTCACTTTATTTGATCAAAATGGTTATTAAATAAAGATTACTGTAGTTCTGTATTTCATTTTAAATCATTTTCACACAATACGCACAAACACTAACCACAAATTGCTGTGCTGGATTTGGACAACCTGTCAAATTTACAGCAATCAAAATCTTCTTCTTTCTATTAAATTTGAGGCTATATCAGCACCACACAGCACATTTTTCTTGATTGAGTTCTTTGGTCCACAGTAAACTCTGACTTATCTACCTTTCCACTCAAAAGGAAAAAAATAAATGGGAAAAATAATCATTTTAAAGACCTTTTCAAATGAGCCCTTTAATAAACTCGAAAAGAGGTACCATCACACAGATTGGCATTGTCATCTGAAGTGGAAATGTTCTTTTCTTTTCATTGTGTTTCTTTCAACAATCTCAAGCCTGTGAAAGTGGGGGCCAGCGTATCAGTCAGCAGTACCTGCGTATTTACCCGAACAGTTTTGGCATTAAACAAAGGGCACAGTAATACATATGTGGACAGGAATAAATATCAGGGCAGTAAATCAGATGTTTGGCTGTGCGCAGCTGATGGAATTGTTTCAGTCCTGCCTGCTTGGCTATCTGATTTTTATTATGCAACCTGCTCATTACCTCCCCTCTCATTGTATTGTCGTAACCAAAGACCAAATAAAAATGAGTGGCTTAGCATAATGAAGTTCTCTCTAATAATTGTCTCCGTGTGTGATAACACGGGTCTAATGACTGCACAACTACTTCAAGACCTGTCCAGAGATCCTGTCTAGAGGGATCATTAGGGCTATCTAAGACAAATAGAAAGAAAATGCATCTAAACCCACAAGGAAAAAGCTGAGAAACTTTCACTTCCCCATGAGCTTTAACTCTAATTAATATGGTAATAGACTCTGCAAAGACAGTGTAATCACTTCACAGATTTCAGTGACAGTGAAAATGATCCAGAACTGCAACATTTTAGGTAAGTTAAGTTCCACCTTTGATGATAAATAATCTGCAGTAGCCACTTTATATCTCGCAAAGGTGAACATATGGTTAATCTAAAAAATATATAAATATATGTACTGATGAAGTGCTTCCGAAATATATCAGCATTGCAGATACCTGTATCCATGTGATTTTAATGAGGGTAATTTGTTTTTTACTGTTTCATTGGGGGGTTTTGTGCATTCTTAAAAATAATTGCCATATCATAGCTCATGTCTTTGTATTCCATTTACAGGTTTCTTACAGTAAATACTTCTGATTTGCATTTTTATCTTTAATTTCAAATAGTTTCACTACGACCTTTACAGAAGGTGACAGTTTAAATATTGTACACAAACCTAAAATTACAGAATTTTATAAATGTTCCAGAGAGCAGTGATTCTGCAATTTGATATTACAGATTGTTCCTTGATATACTTCTATAACTATCTAAATTTTCAGTTTAATGAAGTATACTTTAGCCTTCATTCTCACATGCCTAGAGACCAGTCTACAGCCCCATAGCATTTACAGGTATTCCCTGACTGGTTGGTGAGCAGTTACTCAAGGTTGCTGGAAGTCACCAGGTAAAACTGTTTATAAAGAAGTATACGGAGCTGATTGCTCTCAATTAAAAATATTCGCTTTCATAGTAAAAGTCACATCTTTTAAAACATGTTGGATGAAGCCAAGTGACACAACTTTTGCACTGCAGTTTTTCAAATTTCACTCCTAGCTGGCAAGTGCTTGCAGACAGGCTGGCATCTTCAATACAAACTGCAGGTGGCTCCAGCAATCTGCTAGCAACCAGAAAGTATCCACTCCAAAGTCATTACAAGGAGGTTTTCAGGTTTTTTATACATATATAATGAGATTAAACTGTTACAACTGAGGCAGAGGAGGAACCACCTGTTGCTGAGCTGTCCCTGAAATGAGAGCTAGTTAGAAAAAGAAATGTACGACAGTTGTGTATTTTTTTCTGATTTCATACCAAAGCTGACTTTAATGGCTTTGATATTGTTTTAGTTCAGGTTTATTACTGTCACAAGAACAGTTGCCTCAATGCCTGTTTTATATTGTAAGGTAAAGACGCTACAATAACCTGTTTTATATTGTAAGGTAAAGACCCTACAATAACCTGTTTTATATTGTAAGGTAAAGACGCTACAATAACCTGTTTTATATTGTAAGGTAAAGACCCTACAATAACCTGTTTTATATTGTAAGGTAAACCCCCCCACAGAAACTCAATTTTCCAGCATTGTTTCAGTCTTTAAAATGTGCAGTTTATGTCTTTTTTAACCCTATTTCTGTTCTCCAGCTCTCAGGCTTATGTCAGCGTATAATATAATTCATGACTTGCAGTAGTAAATTACATTTCTGAATTTATGAACCAAAAATTGTTGAGCAATTACAGAATATTTTCATTACAATCCCTGGAGAGAATGCACCATTAGGTGCTGGTTATGATCCATTCAATTATCTCCCTTTTCAAATGAGATCACAGGGGTGCAGTTACCTCTGACCACATATAATATTCATGCTGCGCGTTTCCATTCTGTGATAATCAGAACTCAATCAGCAGTTTGACAAATGATCAATCAGCTGAAGACTGCTTTCTCCAAAGCCCGTGTGGGTGGAAGCATTTTGCTCTGACCTAGCTGATCTGGAACATTAGCATTTATTTGCTTTCATGTAACTTGTTATGCTATTTTGTTAGGCTAGATAATAGAGCGTAGCTGTGCACAAACTGCAGTTCATCCACTTATCTCAAAGTGTCTGTATTCTATGTTGTGGATGAAGAGATATATATCGTTCTGCAAAGACGGGGCTTTAGCCAGGAGATGACAGCGAGGAACACTTCAACTGATTAGTTCACACTTTTGGCCACATGCTTTTCACTTGAGATTCAATAAGAGCACCAAAATGTGTGCAAGTAAGTAGGTTGAATAATTTACCTATTTACAATGTTGTCCCACTGCTCAATGGAATAATGCATAAGACTTCTGGTTGGAAGGAAACTCTCCATGTCTCGATGTCACAGTTCATATTTGTCATATTCATGAAGCTGTCACTGTTACGATCTCGAGGATGGCGTTCTACAACAACAGGTCCGATTTAAGCTACAAGAGTCCAGGAAATACAGCACCCAAGTTACAGAGATTCAAACAAACACTGAAACAGTACAACTCTGGTCATAACAAGTTTGATTATTTAATATTTTTGGATTAGTTTCACATTTTTAAATGGCCATTGTTGGTCAGCCATTTGATCTTAATTAACCAAATCTGTTAAATTTCACTTAGTTCAACAGCTACTCTTCACAATCCAACTGCTTACTTTGCTTAGCAACTCCTAATTTTTCCTAAGAGAAATATATATCTTCATGGCAAACAGCCTGCCAAACATCAGCATAATAATTGTCTTTAAACGCCAGTGTGCTGATGTAAGCGTTTAGCTCAAAGCACCGCTGTGCCTCGGCGCAACCTCACACAGCTGCTGGAGTGGCTGTAGTCTCACAGTCAAGGCATGTTTTATTAAACCTGCATCCTGCTGTATCTTTTTAGCTTTATATTTTCATGAGGCGAAGTGCCTTCTAAGAAGTTTGGACAGTCCTTTTCTGGCCAGCCCAGTCTTGATGTGAATGCTGGCGGAAGAAGGTGTTATGGTAATGTTCAGCAATACATTATCTTCCAGTTTATTAGGTGCATTGGTGTTAACAGGCATGTGTTTGTAAGATTTATTTCACCCCTTTTAGATTGATGGGAGCGGACTAAACAGAAACAACACATCCAACAACATCCCTCAAATTGAACATGAAGGTAAATCAATATAACCTCTAACACTGGTTCAAACAGAACAGGCAGCAGGCCTGCCTAATGAAGCTGCCACCGGAGTGTGTGTTGTTGCTGACACTGTAAAATAAGCCTCGTTATTCCATGCTGCACCAGTATGAAACTGTGCTGACCCTGGCCTTGCAATTGTTAAAGTGAAGTTATTTAATAATAGAAATGATAAAAATTCCTCCATCAAGGCCCCTCAGGCCTTGGGACAACCTCCTGAACAGCCAGCTGAGTACCTGCAGCTACACTTCTTTCACTTGATTCATAGATAATATTAGGATTTCATTTGGGCTGTGTTAAAAATTCTGTTTTTTTTTTCTTTCCCTTTATTTTGTGCCCAGGGACATAATAAAAGTGAAGCACTTGATCTGAGCCAGTTATTAAGATGCGATTTCAATTACTTGCATCAATGCAAAGTATATTTGACTCTACAGGTGAGCACAAAAAATCCATTGTGATATATAAAAAGGGCAAATTCTGGAGCTGTTGAAAATATATTTACAAAAGTGCTTCATCTGCTGTTAAAGTGTGGAAAATATTGTGTTTGCATTCCCTTTGTGCCCATCGTTTTAGAATCCCAAAAGGCCATGACTATGAATTTAATGATCAGCACTTTATTTTTGTAATGCTGCAACTTTGTACATCCACCCTTAGGTATTCTAAAAAAATATTTTTTTTAGTTCAGCTATACAATTTTTTGTAGGTTTCAGTGCTCACTTGACAATTTATTAACTGATTTTTGATGTACACATCTAATCAGCCGATCTTTAAAGAAGCACCTCAGTGCATTCAGACATGCAGACATAGTCGAGACAATCTGCTGAAGTGGGATTTTCCCACATAGTCACCCCTAGGGTTTACAAAGAATGGTCTCAAAAAGATACAGTGTGTCAGTTTTCTTGGTTAAAATAGTTAGGTAATGTCAGAGGAGAATGGTCAGAGTGCAGAAGAGCATCTTCTTCATGGGCTACAGCAGCAGAAGACCACACTGGGTGCCACTCCTGTCAGCTAAGAACAAGAGACTGAGGCTACAATTCACAATGGCTCAGAGAAACTGAACAACAGAAGACTGGAAAAAGTTGATGAGTCTCGCTTTCTGCTGGTTAGAGTTCTTATGGACAGTATGATCATGGTGTTGTAATGGTGTCCCAAAACGTGGCAAGAAATATTCAATTGGTACAAATACCAACTGAATATTTTTTAAATGTCTTACTGAGAGCGTAGGGATGTTTCTAGCACATCGTTAGGTCTATGCAAAGAAGCAGGGGGTCCAGCCAAGTACTATGAGCTGGAAGTGGTAGCTGGAGTAAGAAATTCTAAGCGTCTGTGTGCAGACTGCTGCCCCCAGAAATGAAGCTTACTACGACTTCACATCCATGGCAAATGTGGAATCACTGGTTAGTCTTGGGGTGTCCAAAAGAAACCCACTGAGGGTTATTGTGTATGTTTCAGGGATGGACACATGCTGTGACCAGTTGGTTATAGATATGTTTTGGGTATATTTTACAAGTTCACAGTAGGTAGCTGAAGATAATTATTACAAAGCCGGTAAAAACCAGATTGGGAAAATGGTGCAGTGTGCTCTAAGGGAGACTGTTATCCAATAATCCAGATCATGCAGGTTTCAGGGCAAAGTTCAACTGAAGTTGAAGTTGCTCACCTTCAATTTTCTCTCCAAGTTTTCATATATCACCACCTACACTCATTCTCCAGCTCACACAAACAGAACTCGAGACACATTTTTATTTTCTATGTGAGATATACCATAAACAAGCAGCTGAAATGAGCTGTTAAAGGATACAGTATATATTTCTGTTTTCACCTAGTCACACAGGTGTAAAATTCAAGGTTGTTTAGCATGTTTTGTCCATCTTTTACTTGGTCATCTCTGAATGTTACATCTAATAGGGCTAATAGATCATTGTGGGGAGCTTCATCCGATCTGTGTAGGTGTAAAATAAACAATAGGCTTTTTTTATATATATACTACACAATTTTGATTGTGCTTCTCAGTGTGTGTGTGTCATCCTTTTTCAAGTACTATAGAAGCCCAATTAGAAAAGCAAGGACGTGACATGAAATTTCAGCAACAGCTGGGTTCTTGTATAATAACAGCATCTTTACCGTCACATCAAGGGCTAACATCGAATGATTTATAAATGGGTGATATTTCCATCAAGCGTACTTGGCTCTTGTGTTTTCTGATGCCAATGGGGTGCATGAAGAATCTCTCATGCATCTGTTTAGCGCTGCTGGATCCATTTTCAGCATCTTTGAAGTGCCTTTTTTAGAGCTTTTACATGCATTAGAAACAGTCTCTAAAGATAAATGTCAGTCAAAGAGCCCTGCAGTATGACTTCATATAAAACAAGGACAGCTTCTTTCAGAATTTATATAGAAATCCTTGAAATGTTGATGACAGTCCTGACTTTGCTTTGGATTGTCCAAAGGCGAAAGTTTACTATTAATAACTTTTATAAATTTCACTCATAAATAAATGTAAATTTGATCCATCCCACTTTCTAAAGCTGAGGTTCATCTTATTTTATTTTTTATGACAATTTAGACCTTTAGAAGTTTAAAGACCAAATGGATGACGTTAAAAGGCTTGGGATTGTATTTGTTTCATTTTTATCCACATAAAAAAAATTCAAGTGTTTTCAGTGTCTATATCAGCTGTATGAGGCTCCATGGCTACAGCGGCATTTGGCTAATTGGAAATAGGTCATAAACTACAGTGGAGGACAAATTTAGATTCAGTGACCTGACGATGACACTAGAAGAAATATCACCACAATTACTGAGAAATTAGAGTGACCCATGTGAACTCCTTTACACATTTTGTTTATCCTTCCAATATTTATCAAGACATTTCACTAAAAACCAAAAAAAATAATATGATAAAACCTGGAGCACCTGGACTGGACTCCAGTAATCACTGACTTCCAGTAGAGAGGATGCGGCTCAGGAAGTAGAGCAGGTCATCTACCAATTGTAAGTATCCTGGGGCAAAATACTGAACCCTGAGGTGCTTCAGCGTTGCTTCTGATGCATTCATTAGAGTGTTAATGTTAGATAGAAAGCACTTAGAAAATAGAAAAAAGTGAATGGGTGAGTGAGACGTGTTTGTATAAAGCACACTGAGTGCTCAAGTAGAGTAGAAAAGCACTATACATAAGATTCAATCAATTTATAGTAACTAAACAAAGGCAGAAACAAGAAAAACTGCTTTATTGACTCTTTAGAAACTTTTGCACACTAAAAAACAGCGAATATTATATGTGTGCCTTTTACAGCTCAGCTACAGCCTTACATCTGAGCCACTGAAATCCAAATGTGCGATTTCTGTGCAGATGTCTGATTTGGTGATTAAGGCAACTTGCTGAATGTGATTCAGATCATCAGTGAGAATACAGTTGAAATTAATATGAATGATCACCTGCAGTTTCATCAGGAAAATTGCTGCTTCTGTATTTCTCCTTCACGTCCTCAGAGGCAGCGGAGAAGAGCCCTGCTTGCATATTTAATACATTTGTGTGATTGTGCATGCGAGTGTGCGTTTAATTGCCGCAGTCTGCCAAGTGTGGAAGAAATTCACCTGTTTGGCTTTGCTGTACAATACTTCAGGTATGGCAGTTAATTGGATTAGCATTTGACGCAGGTTATCTAATCATCACTCAAGGCAGATTGGCGTGAAAACGGTTGACACACATTCGGGAGCCGACAGAAAGTTTGATGGAGTCTTTCGTATGTCAAGCTGGTTGGAAGTGCAATAAACCAGAAGAAAACTGCAATAAAACAGCAAACTCAGGGTGGATTGAACTTTAAAGCTTAGCTAAGCCGCAGAACACTGGCAGAGTAACAGAGGGAGGAAGCTGGATTAGCATGTGGTGCAGATTATGCCAGTCATCACAATGAAAGTGTTTTTCCAAAGTGTTAAACAGGGTTAGGGCTCAGATCCTCAGACTGTAATCCAGCCTGTGCATCACTTCAAACACACAAACATCTCGTAATTAACCTGATGCTCACAAAGCATTTTAAGAGACTTCAAAGTCCGTTTTAAAGCAGCGAGAATTACAGCAACATGTATCACCGCAATGCAGGAAATCAACATAAAGGAAGGATGATGTGAAACGGGGGATTGTGTCACAAGTCGCACATCAGTACATACAGCACACTTAAATGTTGAACACTTTGTTTAGTTGTGTTATATCTGTCAGGATATAGTGTTGCTTCAAACTAAACTCTGGAAATTACACTTATCAACCACTTTATTAGGTACACCTTGGTAGTACTGGTTTGACCCCTTGTTGCCTCCAGAACTACTGAAGGTGCCGGAAGGTGCCATGCTATATTGACACGGTGGCATCGCACAGTTGCTGCACATCCATAACACTAACATGAACGTTGTCATGTTCTAGTAGCCAGTTAGAGATGACTTGAGCTTTTGACATGATGTGTTATCCTGCTGGTCATAAAGAAATGGGCACGATCAGCAACAATACTCTGTTAGGCTGTGGCATTCAAAGAGCCCTCAGCTGATACTAAGCGGCCAAAGTGTGCCAAGAATATATGCCCCACACTGCTGTACCACTACCAGCAGCATGAACTGTTGATACAAAGCAGGATGGATCCATGCATTCATGTCGCTTACCTTAAATTCTCACTCTACACAAAAAGGATGCAGCAGAAATCAAAACTCATCTGGACCTGGCAACGTTTCACAATCTTCCGTGGTGCAATTTTGCTAAGTCCATGCAAATTGTAGCCTCATTTTCCTTTTCTTCTTAGCTGACAGGAGTAGTGCCCACTTTGGTCTTCTGCTGTTGTAGCCGTTGCAGTTGTAATGTCAGGCTTAATTTCAGTCCCTAAAAAAAAAACACATCTGTGAGCTAACACTGACATTTGCATTTTTCAGTGGTGCAGAAAAATTGCTCGGTCATCCCTCCTTTTCTGCTACGCAGCCAAGGTGACAACTGCTAAGGGCAAGCAGTGGGCAATGATACAACATCCAGGTAATAATTTGGGTAGAGCACTTCATGTAGCCGTGTTTGATGGTGTGAACGCATAAAAATATAAATATGGAAGTTTTGGGGGGAAAGAAAATAACAGGTGAGTTGCTGGTCTCCCTCAAACCACCTGTGCTAAAAGGAAAAATGAGAAAAATTATGACTAAAGAATAACATAAAAGAATCCAGGTTTAGGCACTTAAAGTAGTTTAGGACAAGGCCTTTTTTTTAGTGGGACCGAGGTATTTAAAATACAACAAGTACTGTGCCTTCTTCAGGGTGGAAACATGTGACTTGAGACGCAGCAGCAGACACATGAACAACTATTTGTACAACATATCAGGTCTTAATTTTCCTGATATTAAAGTATCTTTTTCACTGCTGGCATAAACTTTTTTTGTTGTGATATGCCGAGTGCACATCAGACCTTTCACTCAGCTGAATAAGCTTTTCATTTCAAACAGTTTATAAAAAGTTCAAGTGCCACATCTTGGGAAAGCTTTTGCATCATTTCGGTTCTGAAAATCCAACTATAAAACATTTTTATGAGTGAACGTGGGAAAGCGATCTATCACTCCCTGCATTCAGATATTCATATTTTTTTATATATATATATATATTCTTTCGCTTTTTTTTCCTCTCTTGCGCTTCTTGCAAGGTCATGGCGGAGTTTTAGAGGTGGGGCAAGAATACTATAAAAGGGTCTGTGCTCGCAAAGGTATGTTTCTTTCATTTGGACCATAAGAAATAGTCCTCTAATGTGATTGTATACAGACACAGATATGCAGACAACCCAGGTAAAGTACATCCTTTTCTGGATCCCAGGGACTGGGTTTTGCAGGTATTCATTATCAACATTTTAACCTCAGTTTCTGATACAACACACCGAGGAGGGGAATCAAATTGTGATCCTAACCTCTATTTCACAAGAGTGAGTTAATTAAACACTGTATTTTGGTTCTGCTAAAGGTCCTGAAGGAGCAGAGAAGGAGGAACGAGCAGAGGAAAATTAACAAAAGTAGTGGCACAAAACAAGAACTGTCACCACTGAAAAGAGACGAATGATGTAAACAGAGGCAGCAGGGTTTAAAAGCGCTATACACACAGAGACAGGCGGCAATATTCATTGAAAAAGATCGTGAAAACAACTGAACATGTAAGTTGCGTGTCTGCAGATCATGCAAAGGATATGAGCGACAATTTGAAATGGAAGGAATAGTAAAAAAAAGTAAATGTTGCCCTCTGCTGGGCAACAGTCTTATCCCTAATGAGAGGCAACAGCATAATATCTCATGTCTTATTGTACTTGTACATTCAGCAGCAGCAGATGAATATTTAACTTGTGCATTCAGTTGAGACTGAATCATGAGATTGTACACAGGTCTTCATTTCCTTAGATTGTTGTGGTGGTTTTAATATATTAAGATTTATTCCTCTTATGAGGACATTTGTTGTATTTTAGATGAACTGGCCTGATTTTCTACCTACAGTCACATCCAGGGGAATACTCATACTACTGTATCATTTTGGCTCCTCTTTATGCGACTAAAATAAACTGAGTGGATAATAAGAGAGGCAGAAATCAGATTCACATGATGCCATCGAGAAATGTGGGCTAAAAAAGGCTCAGCCGTGGCCATTGTGCGTCACGTGTTGTGAACTGTTATGCTGCTCACCTAAAAAAAACAAGGTTATGAGTAATCACAGCAGCAGAGCCACACATATTTTGTCTCATCGCTGATTTTGTTTCACTCGTTTGCTTCATATTCCTCTGTTACCAGATGCCATGAAGCCTTCTGTCTCATTACGACTGTCAGCAACAAGAAAAACTCGCTTAGAGTCTATGCAGTCAGCCTGAAGCCAGGGGAAATCAATTCACAACGAGCCAGGATGAAACAACACTGTTGGGATGATTCAGCTAAACTTGTGAAAGTGAAATAACACCCCCCGCCTCCCAAAAAGAAAATGGTGCTGTGCAGAGGGGGAAGATTCGGCAATCCATATTCTCCCGTCTGGTTGTTATTGTGTAATTTTATGCCAGTGTGGCTTAAATGTGACATTTGCATGCTTATAAAAAAATAGCAGCCACACTTTTAGGTTTGAGTTGGAACTAATGTGACCTGGTGTACTTAGAGGGGATTTAAAGTGAAACACAAACACAAACTTTGAGATTCTAAAAGGCTGTTCTATGCTATTGTCTGTTTCACATGCAAAAAAATTAAGGCAATGATGTTTTAAGGCGATGTCATTGGGAAGGAAAAAGCAGTCTTTGCAAACACAAACATGCAAACATGGAAATCTGTTGCATTTTTTTTGGCAGTTAGGACTGCAGTAACAAGCAACAATATGGAGCTGATTCCCCGATGAAGGCAGGATCTGGATCGTGTTGGTGATGGAGGAGCAGAATAAGCAGATGGCTGATGGAGACTTGGCTAAGATGCCTTGCTCAACCCAGATGAGTTAGACAGGAGGGAGGAGGAATGCACAACAGGCAGCCTAAAAGGATAACAGTGATTGAATATAAAGAAAGGGGACTGAATGGTTTGGGGAATGTGGGTAGATGGATCACTGGACAAGAGTGAAGAGAATAGCCCATATAGCCTACATTAGGAGTGCCCAGACTGGAGTTTTCAATGTGTAAACTTTAAAACTAACACGTCAAACCCCTATATTAAATTTCCTATTAGAAAGAAAGTCTGTACCTGAGGTGTTGTCGACCTTCCTAAATGATTAGAGTACAGTACATTTTCCAATTTCTGTAGAGCTAAAATGACAATTGCATGCATGCTGATCAACTTTTCCACATTCACTAGAGGGCAACGGTGAGATTAGAAGGTAATATTCGGAGCAGAGACCTGGGTGCTGATCTTGTGCTGCCGCATCTGGAATGAGAGGAATTTGTCACTCGTACTGTGGTTGTGCCACAGCATGCCATCTAAACTGAAGAAAAAGCTTGCTGGCAAAATATCCACAAGCACAATTTGAAGTCGGAAACAATCACAAAACATAATGCAAAGGAAGTTCAAGCAGTCTCCTATTTAAAGTTTTTGCACTGCTGTAAACAATGAGATTTATTCTGGAAAAATTGTTTTGGGCTTTTTGTTGATTTCGCTGGTGATGGGAGTCAGTCTGACCTGTGTCACACTTGTTTTTTTAAGTGCCTCCAATGGCTACAACATCTGGGGTGGAGGGGAGCAGACAACTCCCGCCTGCTTATTCCCCAGGGCGCCATTTCAGAAGGTCAAGGAGCTGCACATTTCCTTAAGGCTGAGAAAAAAAACTAATCAAAAATGTGAGTTTACCTTCAGTTTTTTCTAGTACAAACTGAGAAGCATTGGGAGATAAAAGTCAGGACTAAGAGTACGAAGAACTCCCACATGAAAGAAATCAAACACAGTGTGGTGATCTGCCAACTCCTGCGTTAGTAGATGAAGACATCCGTTAAAAATCATGAGAACGATCTTAAACTTGAGAAATTATTCCAGTTTAGATCGTAAGATTTTCAAAGGTTCATCAGAAACAAGCGTTTTGTAATATTTTCTCAGGCCAAACCTAGATAAGCACTCCCCACCTCAGAGAGATACTGAGAGCCAAAAAATAAAATAAAATCACGACCTATACTCCCCCAAAAAAAAAAAAAAAAAACGAGCAATCTTTTTATACCCGATCCGGCAGTGTGTGGAATTAAGGAGGACCGCTGAGTTTTAACAACATTGTAAACCTTTTCTTGTCACAAGGGATTGGTTCAGGTCAAGCTTGCAATTAAAGTTTGTCTTTCATAACCTTTTTTCTTGTGGACTGCTCTTATTTTTTTTTGATTTCCTCTAAAGGCGTGGTCTTATTTTATTTGCACTTGGCTAGCATGTAGCATGACGCACCAGTTTTGTCCATTTTCTACTCGCACAGCTATCAAAATCATAATAATTTAATCATGGCAGTAATGTTAAATGGCATGTGATTTAACGAACAGCCTCTAGTCAGAGAACTGCCCGGTGAATACAAGAACATCGTCTTTGTTCTTTTGGTTTATTCACAGAGGAAGCCCAGTCTTTCATCACTTGGAAAATTTAAGCTGATCAAACACAAGAAAATGGCAACAGGGCAATGATGAACGAATGATGCGTTCCCATTTCACCTTACACACAAGTGACGAATAAGCAATAAGGATTGTAACAAAAACCAGAATTCCTTTAATGTGAACTTTGTGGGTGGTCTTTGGGCCTCTGCTGAATGTGAGGTATGCCCTGATAACAGCAAAGTGATTTCCATATGGACCTCCTTACCTCTGAGGCAGCCTAGAAAGCCTCTTCTGAATGTCATTATACATAATGTAAGGTCTATCTTTACACTTAATGACTCTAAAGATCATTTGAGGCTGATGACAGGAGTATACGAAACTGCCGCCGATCACATTGGTGTCTCTTTCCTCTCAAACAGATTTGTAAATGTTCACAAACCTCATCCCAGTGTTCTTGTTGTACGTGTTCCACAAGACAGGAAATCCTGAAACAGACTATCACGAAAACAACATAATAAAATAATGATTTTTTTTTGTTCTAATCCCATCTTTCAATGGCAGGATACTGAGTAGGAATAACCTTCCTTATTTTGAGTTCAGCAGAGTGTTATGCTAATATTTGTACAAGTGTTCTGCCAATAGTGATGTTTACCATCTTCCCATTTTACTCTCCCCGAATAAAATCGGATGTTTGTAGCTAAATCTGAACTGCACTGTAACTGCAAGCAGAAGTCCTAAAACTGATCCACACTGATATTTTTAAAAAATAAAAAGGGAGGGGGGTCTTAAATGAAACTCCATAGATATAACTGTCTGCTAGTGATCGTTCACAGTCCGTGTTAGCTGAGTTTATAATTTCCAACCCTAATTTCTTTCACCGTGTTTACAGTGAACATATTTTTAGCCAGAATCATTGTTTACTGATTTGATGTTTGTATTGAAGGGAAGAATAAGAATAAGCCAGTTCAGTGCACGATAGGCAGGGACCGAGCAGTTCCTTTGTGTGAAAATGGTATCTAGTATCTGATGTGAAGGAATTGTTTAGGGTCTGTTATGTTTGGCCTCACGCAATAGACTTACGTTAAAAAAAAAAAAAAAAACACGTAATGTTTTATCTGTATCCTGGATACAAAAGAATGAAATCAGTTTGACAAGGTGCTTAGTTTGTGAGAGACTGTGTGTGACTGTGTTTCTCTGTTTTCTAGGTCCAAATGGGTATGCCATTTAAATCCTCTCCAACAAACGAGCTGAATAAGTGGGGTTTTTTCTCGCTGAAATGGCTTAAAACAATTTGTGCTGCAGAAAAATAAAAGCGTATCCATAAATTATACAAGTGACAAACACCCATGCAGGCTAGAGGCTGCTACCGCCAAGAGAGGATGCAACAAACATATCAAACTTTCCAGAAGTAAACAAGCTAAGAAATTCAGACTGTGAGTCATGGTTTGAACTTGGAAACAGGCTGTCACGATGACTGGCCTTGCGCCCGATGAGCCTTGATTTGCAGATGACATCTGCTCTGCTACCAGTTTTAATATTGCGAAAAATGCTCAGTGGAAAAGAAAACCCATCTCACCACTCCTCATGCATGCACACGTCTGCAACATGCATGTATAATATAACCAGAGACGTATGGATCCAGCCTTTTACTGACATTTTCAATCCACCGCTTAATGTGCAGACCTTTTGTTTAACAGGAAGTAAACTGCGTGACCCTGACTGGGAATGGGGTTGCTATAATCAAAGCAGTCTAATATATTTTGCGTCACTAGGGTAAATGGGTAAGTCCTCTAAGCCTCACATGGCTTACCATGAGCCAAGATGAGTCACTCTGCCTTCGTATAGTGATTTTCATTGAGAACCTCACAGATGAATTATGACGAATAACAAAATATTATAACTGCTGAGACAGCCAGTGAATTAAAACCACTTTAACTAAAAAAGCAAACTGCTAGTCATCATTTAAACTTCTTTTTTCCTCTGCCACATCAGTGATGTGTAAAAGTCCAAGTGAGGAATGAACTGAAAATACACTGATGTTGTTTGGTTTGGTTTTTTTCAGAGCTCAGCAACAAATGTTTATGCACCAGATTTAGGTTTCAATCTTGTTTGGTGTCTTGGCAGTGCTCTCTCATTAGCATAGGTCTGAAGCGGCCTTCTGCTCACACATTTGATCCCGTTTCAACAGAGGGGCCTTGCGCCCGGGTTGCCTCAATAGCCTTTATTCCTCTCTATGGGGGGGTTGGTAGGAACCAGCATTAAAAACCGTAGCAGACCTGCACTTGCCCAAGAGAAAGATACAGCATCCCACCAGCAGATAAAGTAGAACTGACCTTCTCAAATACCAGGGTAATTATGCTTTGTGATATTTATATTCTGACCTGCTGTCATTTAAAGAGGTAAAGCACAAAGGTGAACTCCAGCGGTCGTATTATTTTATGTCTCTGCCAATAGCCGTTTCCTGACCTTGTTCTGTGCAACTTGAAATTAGCACGTATCATTTCCTGGATTGGTCCTTTGGTTGCATGAAAGTTTCTGCATCGAAGAGGATCCACCTGGATAAAAGGATGTGACATATAAAGTTATAGCTTGAAAAAGCCAGCACCACATTAACCCAGCAGACAGAAATAAGGCTTATTATTTATATGGAGGCAGAGGTATGGAGGGAGGTTCCCTTGCTAAAACAGATCCCAGTATTTTAATGTATTCCTTTTGTAAGGACAATATTTAGTTACTGAACTACTGCTGCTTTTGTGTCATATCGGAGTTTTCATAATTAGCAGTTTACCACTTTTAAACATAGCTGAGTGGTAATTATGGCTGTGAAAAGAAATATTTTGGAAATCTCTCTAATATAACCAACTATAGACACGGACTGGTGTCTAAGATCAGGCAAAGTCTGCTGTTAAATGTAATTCAATTCAATTAAGGAAGTTCAACTACTGCTGGTATTTTAAACTTCTTTTTTTCCCTTTAAGGGGCCACCACAGTGAATCCTCTGCCTCCAGCTCACCCTATCTGTCACAGCAGCTCTCTGCATGTCCTTCTTCACAATATCCATGAACGAATGAGATCTTCCTCTTTTCCTCCTGCCTGGCAGCTCAATCTTCAGCATCCTTTCTTTAATACGTCAACTATGTCTCCTCTTCTCAACCACATTTCTCTAACTTTGTCTCCCAGCTCCTGAACCTGAGCTGTCCCTCTGATGAACTCATTTCTAATCTTGTCCATTTTGGCCGTTCCTAGTGAAAAACTTCATGGCTTCAGCTCTGCCTCCTGACTTTTTGTCAGTGTGACTGTCTCCAAACCATACATCATACCAGATCTCACTGCCATTTTGCAAACCACTCTTTCACTCTTGGTGCTCTCCTTAAGTTACAAATCACCCCTGACACTTGTCTCCACCCACTCCACTCTGCCTGCACTCTCTTCTTCCCCTCTCTTGTGCCCTGTCTGATGCTTTGGTTGGCTGACCACAAGTATTCAAACTCATCTACCTTCACTATCTCTGCTCCTTGCATGTTCACCTTTCCTCCTTTACACCTGTCTTCCTCTCATCCACGTGCGTGCCACTTTTTTATAATAGCGCTATATAGTAGCAGTTTTAAGAAGTATAGCAAATGTTTATCCCTTTTGGTTTTGATGCCACTTGCTGAAGAACAAAGTACTGAATGGGAAGCAGCGGCACAAGAAAGTGGCAGCTGACATCTTAAGTATCCTGATGGCAAACTGGATTCTTCACAAATCTTGGATTCTGTGACGATTACAACAAATTCCACATTCATCACCAGATGCACCATAAAAACCCTTTACCCACAAAACTGTAAAATTGCCAACTCACACTTTTACTTTTACTCTTCTTTTTCTTTGTATATCTCATTGTTTAGGAAAAACCTAAACGATGGAAAAACCAATAATACTGGTAAGTGCAAAACTGTAGAATGGGGGGGGTCAAATGTAAGGCCGGGGTGGCAGAATAGGCCCAGCTAAGACAACAACCAAGCTTACTGAATGGTTGGTAAATATGAGCTGTATTTTCATAAGTTTTATACCTTTTGCAAAGTGTGAACAGACTTCTCCAATACAACCACTCTGACACTGCTACTTATCAACTATGTGCAATATCTCAGTCTTTCCATGTTCTGTACATTAAATTGTATGTGTTACATTAGATTGATAACCCAGGGTTTAAATGTGTAGTAAAACTTCTTCACAGTGACAGAAAGGTGAGTTTTATTGTTTTGGCCCACCTAAGTGACTATATACAGCCCACAAAGTAAAATGAGTTTAACATCCCTGCTGTAGAACATTGGAGTGTAACCTCCTTCAAACCGACTAAACAGCAGAACAGAGCCATAGTTGTTATCAAAAATTCAATACAGGCTATAGTTTCAAAGGGTAGTTATTTTTCTACCATAACCACTGTAGGCAGGCTAACTATTCGGCTAGTAAGCTAACATTTAGCTATCAAGATCTTCACACTTTTGACTTTGTGTGTTTGGTTTTGGCCTGACAGAAGTATTACATACTTCGAATTCAGAGTACTGCTCTTAGTAAGGCCCCTATGGAGTAATTTAGCAAACCTCCTATTTGTTTGAGAGTGATTTCCTTGCTGATAGAGCATTTCAGAATAATAGCTAACCCCTTAATCATCATGTGGCTGATGAAATAAGTCTGAGTAACGTGTGACGCTCTTTGAGGGCAGTGTTATAGGACTCTTTTGTAGCAAAGTGTGTTAGTCAAAGCCACTGAACAGCAGCCCAGGAAGTCATTAAACACAGAACATTAACACAGCTTTCACCACCCAGCCTTTCAATAGCTCTCCTAAGATTGTGACAACATTGTTCGGCTCTAATATGGCGCATATTTGGATAGTGAGTCATCCATAGTGTTCTTCCTTTCAAAAATGGATTGACTGGCACAGCAGTAAAGTTATGCATAGAGGTAACGTCTAAAGATAAGTACTGTTAAAAGTGCTAATGTTGTAATAATATGACAGCATGCAGTCTTGTTATTCACCAAGAAATGGAACAAGGACTTCCTCTGTTCTTCTACCAGTCTGGCAAAGAGTTTTTTTTGGCACTGCTGTTAGTGGAGTGGAGTTGAATGGGTATGCTTCTTGCTATGCAGCTACACAACTGAGCTGTTAAATGGATTTCAGGTGGTGGATAGCAATTTATAACTGGAAGATAAAACCTCACACAGGGATTTTCAGGAACTCTAAATGTGGCAACTTTGGTTCGAGGATCTCTTTGAATGATTCGTGTGAAATTGCCCTCTGAGATTTGTATCTGTTCTTTCTTTTCTTTTTTTTGCCTTCAGGGACACGGCATGCTTTATAACTTTCCAACTTTCCAAAAACGTCAATAGAAATTCTTCGAACGCACAAACAAACTTACCTTGAGAAACGTATGTCACCATTATCTTCCTCTGCTGACTAAGGCAGCATCCTCCCACTAGGGGAAACAATTACACACAATGCAGGGAAGCAGCACACAGATTACATCCTTCCATTGATAAGGCCATGGCTACTAGAGAATAGGAGACATGAGAGTCATTTTTGGACCCTGGAGACCAACACTGTGTGAGAAGATCCTGTGCTGCTGAAGCCAACACCTGCCCTTTAGGGGCATGAACTCCTGATTCGGTTCCCAGTGTACCTCCCATTGATTATCAGCCCTCACTCAAACAAAGCTTTGTAAAATTTAAAGTTGGCATTGTGGAAATATGTGTGTGTGTGTGTGTGTGTGTGTGTGTGTGTGTGTGTGTGTGTGTGTGTGTGTGTGTGTGTGTGCGCGCGTGTGTGTGTATTGGAGTTTGAGCGTCCTGTTGAGTGTTTTAGCTGTTCAGATGACTTTCTCGCTTCTGAACAGACACCTCTGATGCTGTGCTGGAATTTTCTGGAGCCACTATTACATTTTGGGGGTTTGCACCTCGTAATGCTCATGAAGCTTATGCATAAGTTCATTAAGAAAGATCTGTAATCAGCTTTGCTGGGTGTTAGTCTGTTTATCTGGTTTCTACATCACCACCTCTTTCCCACTCTGTCAATCTCAATACTGTCATCATTACTCTCGTCCAATCATCTTCTTGCCTGCCTTCTTCGGGCCAATCTTAAATCGATGCTCTCCGTCATTTTCCCTTTCAGACTCTCATTCGTGCAACCCACCTCCTCCTCATCTCCACCTCACAGACCACTCAGTCAGAACTCCATCCAAGCTTCAGTCTTCACCTTCACCACCACCCGCTTCTAGACTTTGGAGGGTCCTGTCCTAAATACGATCACCGCTGGAATTTGGTTATACCATAATGGGTCATTGGAGTCTAATCACCATGTACATTAATTTATCTATCTCAATAAATCATGGTCAAATTCTTTCACGTGGTTTCTTCTTACCTTCTACATCTGCTCCAGCTGTTCCTTCAGCCTCTGGTACTTCTCTATTTTTCTTCATCCTGATCTTGCTGTTGACTGGGATTGTGACATCTATCACAACTGTGGTCTTCTGCTCCTTGTCAACCACCACTACGTCTGGTTGGTTGGCCTGTCTGGAATTCAAAGTCCCACAGTACCTTTGCTGTGTTATTCTCAAACACCTTTGGTGGTGTCTCCTATTTGGACCTGGGGACCTTGGGGCTATATGCAGCATAGATGTTCCTGTACACCAGTGGTTCCCAAACTTTTTTTGCTGCCCCCCCCCCTTTGTTTTACAAGAAAAATGTTCGCACCCCCCCACCACCTAACCCATCCCGCACAACCACATCCTCCAACCACAAACACCCATATTTTGTTTTCAAACTCCATTGCGGTTTATTTCACACCTCAAACATTTAGTAAACAATTAAACAAATAAAAGTAAACTGCAATAAATTACAGGTAGTAATAAAATACACTACTAACTCTTTTACGCTACCTCCACACCTACACGGGTATTTTTGAAAACACAGTTGTTTCTATGCATTTGGGCCTTTCATCCACACGTAAACAGCGTTTCGAATTTTTTAAAACTCAGTTTTTGCGTTTACGTGTGGACGAGGAATACAGAGTTCGTCACGCAACGTCAAAGGTATGTGCCTTTTTTCACGTCACGCTGTGCGCACGTTATTGTTTACCTGAGATGAATAGCAGAATGGCAGATAGAGACAAAATACTGTTACTGTTAATCTGACTATCTTCAGGTTTTACACGCTTACATATACACACGCAGTTACTGTCCCTGCATTTAGAAAGGCAGAGGCGTCACGGTGTGATTATTTTACGTGTAGTTGTTTTTTCCTGTGTAATAATATTCAACATTGCTGTCAATACATTTTTCAAAAAATGCCTCTCTGTGCAAAATGGGTTTAAACACATAAACAGCTGTGGGATACTGTTTGTCCGTGATTTGGAGAGCCCAGCGCTGCTCCCGACGCAGGGGAAACTAATTCTGTCGCAGAGACCTACCTTGGCACTTGTGCAGGTGAAGCCAAAGGGAAGATATGCTTCATCATATTTTCCTGTCTTTGGCTTGGAAGGAAGTTGGTTTGGAAACATACTTGGCAATGCTTCATCTCCTGCTTTGCGTTTGTATGGGAGCCCCATCAAAAACCTGTCCATTATGCTAGCAGTGTCCAAGCGTTCTTCTTTTTTTTCTTTTCATACCACGCCCCCCCCTGCAATGGCTCTGCGCCCCCCCTAGGGGGCGGGCCCCACACTTCGGGAACCTCTGCTGTACACTATCCCAGCCACTTGGTTGTGCCTCTCAGTGTCCATGGCCTCAGTTTGCGTCTTACATCCTGGTACTATCTGTTGTGTAGTGTTTTGTATCATCTACAATTGGGTCCTGTTACCCATGGTGCACCGGTGCTTAGGGCCTGTTCTTGGCCTTCTTTCATCAGAGCCTCTGTGCTGTTCTTTAATCCAGACTTTTCTACCCACTGGTAGGAGTTTTTGATTTCAGCCATTTCCTCTATCTGTCAATGGTATTTCCCATGCAGGGACTTAGTGTTCCATGATAGTTCCTCATCTTGTTCCTCATCACCACATTTCTTCACCTGCCTGAGGCATTCTTGGAGCAGCTCATCTGATGGGAGGGGGGGGCTTTATGTGAGCTATCATTTTGTACAATCAGCGTTAAGAACACCTGTTCAATTGCTTAATTACTTAATTTGAGGTTATTTAAATTATTTTGAACATGGCATGGTTGTTGGTATTTCAGAAAACGCATATGTACTCTACACACAAACATCTCCAGGGTTTAAGTGTTCTAAAAAAGAGAAAATATCCAGTGAGCAACAGTTCTTTAAATGGTAAATGGCCTGTATTTGTATAGCGCTTTACTAGTCCCTAAGGACCCCAAAGCGCTTTACACACCCAGTCACACACACATTCATACACTGGTGATGGCAAGCTACATTGTAGCCACAGCCACCCTGGGGCGCACTGACAGGGGCGAGGCTGCCGGACACTGGTGCCACCGGGCCCTCTGACCACCACCAGTAGGCAACGGGTGAAGTGTCTTGCCCAAGGACACAACGACCGAGACTGTCCAAGCCGGGGCTCGAACCTTGAGCCACGATTGCCCCTTTAGGCAACGATGCCTTGTTGATGTCAGAGGTCAGAGGATAATGGCCAGGCTGCATTGAGCTTTGAACAGTAACTCAAATAACTACTCTTTACAAGCAAGGGAGATGTTATAGCAGTAGAAGACCACACTTGTGGTAGTGGTGTAATGATTACAACCAGCAACAACCTAACTGAGTATTGATCTTGATTGTGCTCATCATTTTTTGGCCATAGTGAGCCAGTGTACCATCTTTTGATGGCTGCCTCCAGCAGGATAATGCACCATGTCCCTTAGCTCAAATCATCTCAAACAGGTTTAAACAGTTTTAAAGTAAAATTAGGAAGACAAGATACAGAGAAACTTGTAAGTACCTATTGAAATGCCTTCAGGTTTGTGTTGAGGAGCTGCTCAATCAGGTTGAAATTTATTTTTACTTCTCTATGCAAAAGAGAGTAATAGGCACTTTTTCAGAAGGATAAGTAGGTGGAATTAAAGTGATGTGTAAATAAAACATGCGTTGCAGCTATTAAAATTGAATACCAATATGTACAATCATCTCATTATTTTTTAAAGGAGTGATAGGTTAAAGGTCCCCTATTCAGCATCTAAAATAACTTGACCAACACTGTTAAAGAGCAGTTTTTCATGCTGCAAGGTCACACGGAGGAACCTCAGTTCCTATTGTGACTCTCTTCCTCATCCAGAAGCCTCTACCTAGAATACTGTCATTGATCATTACCAAGAAAAGTGTGAAATAGTATGGAACAATGTCCAGCACGCCAGTCGCCCAGCATTTCCCCGCATTGTTCGATTCATGGATTTTTACCTCATCAGAGGATTTTGACGTCCATCACCAACGACCTTCACAGAGACAGGATTTCTTAGAGAATGTGGTGGGCACAGGAAGCGAAAGACTTGTGCTTTCCCTTGCAGACAGAATTGTTTTTACGTAGGCAGGAGTCAGTAAGTTGAGTCAGACAGATTTTATCATTTACCATAAACGTGACTAGAGTAATTAAAAACGTAATACTGAAAGATGCCACATTCTCACAATGCGATTTTACTTATAAAGTAAATTATAAAGTGTAAATAATATATAAGAAATCTAAATTATTTACTTAAAAAAATTTATTAAATACAAAAAACCACAGCCACAGTAGTCACTATATGGTTAGTTTTAGTGATATTTGAAAGTCAGACATTACCATGTTAGTGCTTTGCAAAAGTCTTGAGTCACCCCTCATTTCTTTATATTTTGCCTCCAAGGAGAGAAACAAAGTTGTAAAAGTAGTCTTTCAGTCAACCTTTGTACCTGACCATTTTCAGAGGATTTTTTATTGTTAAGCCACGAAATACTGATCAATGTCAGTATTTCGCCTTTCTTTCATGTACAAGAAAGGCACCTAACTCAGAGAATAAACTGGAGTTGTGTCAATACATAAAAGAAAACCTAGCAAAGAAACAATTTTAAATTGTATCTTTAGGCACTTGGTTACTAGCAGAGAACAAAAACATATAATTTGTTTCCATTTCTTTAGTTGAATCTGTGAAAAATGCCAATGCCAGGAATAAGATAAAATTCCCCAAAACAAAAATGCTGTGCTGTGTATCCTTAGAGAAAAAGCAAACAGAACAACTAAAGAAGAAAGCAGATGTCATTCTACGTGTTATGGCAAATTGCACACAAACTAGACTGAAAATCAGTATCAATAAGAATTCTGTAGTAATAAATCCAAATTTAAAATGTTTTTATTCAAACCATCATCAATATGTGTGGAGGAGGTCAAGAGAGATGAACAACAGTGAGTTTCTACAGCCATCAGTAAAACATAGAAGCTCTGTGAAGCTGTATTTCAGGCAGTGGTTATCTTGTCAAAACTGATTGAATTATTAAAACAGAAAAGTGCCATCAGATTTTTTTCCACCATGCCACCGTATATGGAAAGCTTCTGATTGGCAACAGCTTCATTTTTCAGTCAGTGAGAGGTCATCTTGACAGAGAATAGATCAGATCAAAACGCAGCCAAGATCCAAAGAAGTGCACTGAATGTCCTTCAAGAAGCTTAAAAAACTGTTTCTGAAGATTATTTTAAAAAGGGGGTCTCAAACGCCAGTCCTCGAGGGCCGGTGTCCTGAAACCTTTCCATGTGTCCCTGCAACACACCTGAATACAATTAGTAGGTATTTAGCAAGACTCTATAGAACTTGACTGCATGCTGAGGTGGCAATTCAGCCATTTGATTCATGTTACAGCAGCTCTTGAGTGAATGAACATCGTGCAATAGAAGTACTTTTAGAAGCACAGTTTTCCAAACACTTACATTTACTTAAATTTACTTGAGTAAGGTTAGTTGTTCACTTCAGCTTGCAGTCAAGTTCATGTCTGCTTTTTGAAGAATAAAGATCGACTTCCAATCTTGTTACGACTGTACAAACTCTGTTTTTGTCTTATATATTTTTATCTCTGCATTTCTGCATGTTTCAATAAATTGCTTCGCCTATTTGCCATTTTAACACCAAAATATAAAGAAATGAGGCGTGCACAGAACTGTTTGTTTAACAGTCGGTGATGCAATATCATTTTAGGAAGTCCAAGTGGAAAACCACAGTACTGTCCAAGCATTTACAGGCTAAATGACATTTACAGGCTAAACCTGCAATCTAACTGCCCTTTCTACAGTAAGTCTCTTCATCCATTCATCCAAGTTTTGTTTGTCAGTGGCTTGTTTCAGTGAGGATGCTTAGTAGCACTGGTAGTAACCTGGTTTATGTGGATTATGCATGCATTGGTATCAGTCTGTTGGATTTTCTTCAAACTGGAAAAAAAAGTAAGAATTTTTTTATATATATATATACTTTCTATCATTCTTATTTGATCAAATGAGAGAGAAAACATTTTTAGCAGAAAAAGGTTAGCATCCATTCAGTAAAAATTAATTATTGTGGAATTAATATTCAAAATAAACACTTGATTAATGTAATATGCTGAGAATCACCAAAAGAAACATGATTGTTCAAATTCATAATTTCATTTTTCCTATTCCTTGTTTAGATTTACTTTTTTTCATGCGAAGTCCTTTGAAACTAGGACCTCAGTTTTGATGATCACACAACAGTAAACTCACCAAAGAAACACCATAAGGAAGGGCAGTACCCTGTGGTAAAATGAGCAGTACAGCTAAGAGTCTAACTAGTAGCTGCATTGGAACACAATTAAAACTTTAATATCTAATGTGAAGGATCAAGGATTGCAGACAGTTTAAGTGAACTTTTATTGATTTGTTGATGATATTTTAATCACCCCCTAATTGTTTCATGAGCATGCATTTTGTTTTGTTTTGTTCAACTTGGGAACCATACAGAGGACAAATTTATGGATGTCTTATAATGGGTGGGATCCCAGACTGCGCTTCTGGCGGCCTTAGTGAAATTAAAAATATTTGAGGAAATGTCCGGGATTTTTGTTCACCATAACTTCGACCACTGTCTTCCAACTGCTCTTAGTAAAAAAAAAGAAAAGTTAAAAAAAATTAAACCTATAGTCCATGTGCACAGACATAACATGTAGTTCCTCTTTGATTATGAACAGACAGAGTTGGAAACAATGCTTTGCTAATTAGCATGCTTGTTAGATGGAGGCCTATTATATACTCCTGAGAACCGAGGAAAAAAGTATCTTCCCATTGAACTTTTTTTGTTATTTCCTTCCTCTTTGGAGCTAAAAGAGCCCACCCAAACACATGAGATATCAATGAAAGCCCAGGATGTCCTCTATTTAGTACATCAGGACTTAGTAGGGTGGCACAAATTAGTCAAAAGATATAGACCAAAAGAACAAATGTCCATTACAGAGGATGTAAATTAATAGGTTGGTTCTCAGGAGGATAAGGAAGTAAGTTCAATTTTCATTACTTCTGAACCCCCATGTTTGTCTCTTAGGGTAGAGTCTAATTTGGCTTCATTGTTTCTCCTCACAGTATGAAAACAAATGGCCTTGCACAGATGTGAACACACCCTATGCATCCAAATGTGGCACTGAACAGATGTGAGGCACATAAGGATGAACTTTTTGGCCTCAATTTATGCACATAAACATAAGCGTTCCCTCTTCATACTCTTAACTTGTGGAGCAAAACACTCTAGTCATAATAGTTGTGTGTTGTGTGTGGCTTTCAATCCCTAATTCCCTTGGATGTTATCAGAGTCTCCTCCAACAATCGCATGAGCACCCACCCTTTGATGCTGAGCCAAAGGATGTTGCTCTTCTACTAAAACAGGTCTTTGACTTCCATGTTGAAAAGGAGTAAACAAATATTACTCCTCCGTTGTTGCTTTCACAACAGCATAGTAGTAGATTCTTTTTTTTATTTCATCTAACCATCCATCAGGGCTTAATGTGCTTTAAAAAAAAATCATAAAATCTCTTCTTAGCCAATAAATCTGGTAAATGGCACATACTTACTTCTTCATGGGTGTGACAAAATTATTAAGGTGAGATCAAATGTGAACCAATGTTTAATCTTGGCACATCTGAGACAGTTAGTGTTTACTCTTGTTTCTTATCTCAGACCCCCAGGAGCTGCTGAGATGATATGAGTGAGTCCATGCTGAAATGCTGTATCATATATCACTACCACGATTTACAGCTTGTGGGATATAAATAATCCCACTTGGGATGGAGGCCGTTCTACAATTTGCAGTGAAATAATTATATGTACTACATATATAGATCAGTGCATGTCTTCCATTACAGGAAATGATGTTGAACCAGCATTCCTGACAGTGAAGGATTTTGTCAGTTCATGATTGCTGCTTTGTTTAAAATTAAAGGAGGATCAGTCTTGCTTCTGTGCTTTTGCACTGGAAGCAAACAACATTATTAAAAGCATTCCTGAAACAGGTTATTTCTTGTTTTAGAAGAGCTCATGTAGTGGACATCGCAGGGCTGTTTGAAATCCAAATGCTATTTAGTACTGAAGAAAGTGGCAAGATGTCAACTTTAGAACTGCATTAAACAGTAACTTTCTGTCAACAAAGGATCAAATGCTTGTGTGCAAAAGAGTGGCAGTGAAAAGGTCACAGGGGGAGAGCTCCGAGGCAGGGCTGGCATTAACATTTCCATGGGTAAAAACCAGCTTCCTCCTCAAATTCAGGTTCCACTTCCAAAGGTTAGATCCCATCTGCAGGAAGTCTGGCTCTTCTTAAAAGAAATCTCCTTGGAAAATTCATCATCCTGGAAAATGACAGGTCAGATCTTATGTCTGAACATACAGACACAAAGGAACCAGACCAACAGACAATCAGGCCAATAGATGCAGAAATACACAAAAGGTAGCGCAATGACCAGAAAGTATTTAAGTCATGAAAATGCCTGACGATAAATGCATATGAACACAAACCCATCACGTGTCCCCCCGCCCCTGAAAAGAGTTCAGGGCTAAAAGTGCATGCAGGATAAAAGCCAAGGATGAGCCTTCTGACGGTTTAAAGTCTATCCTTATCTGCTGGCACTCTGGGTTTTATTAGTTTGTAAACTGATTACTTAAGTTAATGTTGTCACAAGGCATCCAAGATGGAAGTTTAGCACACACAGCAGTGTTATCTGAGAGAAGCCTTTTATTAGGTGAAAGATTCACTATACAGAACACTGTTTTTCTGCCAAGTGTGAAGTCATCATAAAGTAGTCGTGACTGTTCTCCATAATTGTTCTATAAAGTGTGAAGAGCAGCCACTGGATCTCTGTTGGGTTTAAGGTTGTAAAATCTACTTTTCCAGTCTGCAGTAAGCAGCGCTGGGCACCGAGGTGTTTGTCCGTGGCAAAACTGAAGCGGAAATAAGCCTTTATATAAGCCGATCGTGGCTCAAGAGTTGGGAGTTCGCCTTGTAATCGGAAGGTTGCCGGTTCGAGCCCCGGCTTGGACAGTCTCGGTCGTTGTGTCCTTGGGCAAGACACTTCACCCGTTGCCTACTGGTGGTGGTCAGAGGGCCCGGTGGCGCCAGTGTCCGGCAGCCTCGCCTCTGTCAGTGCGCCCCAGGGTGGCTGTGGCTACTATGTAGCTTGCCATCACCAGTGTGTGAATGTGTGTGTGAATGGGTGGATGTCTGGATATGTAAAGCGCTTTGGGGTCCTTAGGGACTAGTAAAGCGCTATATAAATACAGGCCATTTACCATTTAATGCCTATAATGTTGTCATGGCATTGCAGACCCCCTGACCGAGCTTTTCAAAAAATGTTTTTGTATAGGTTTTGTAGAGGCAGAGGACATTTGTAAGGCCTTTTACAACAGCAATTAATAGGCAAAGAGTGGGGACCCCAAGTCGCCTTTAAGGGGACCTCATCCCCTAATAAAAGCCACTCCCTATGTGTTTGCTGCTCTCAAAGAAGCACACACAGAGTGAAAACATAGGAAGAGAAGATGGTTCAGTGTGCCTCTTCTCAAAGAAACTTCATCTTCAAAAGGAGTTAAGATAAATCATGAGACAGACTGGTTAATGTTTAGCCCTGTAAAAACCTGAGATCTACAGATAAGATACTTTCATACTTTTGTAAGACAACCTGAAGGTGTCATGAAAATGGTGTGTTGCACTGGCTTGCATATCTTTCCTTGGCATGTACATATGCAGTACATAAATACATACAACTCATACAACTGTTATAAGAAAATCAGTTCTTCACAAATGGTCACACCAGATTCAATAATCACTGGTTTGGAGTGGCGCTCAAATCTATACTGTTCCCACAAAAATATAAAAAAAATTTCTGCAGCCCCTGCAGGGAAATTAGTTAAAGATAAAAGGATATCCTATAATGGCTGTACAACAAAATAGTTTCTCCTTATAGCACACTAATTACATTTCCACTGTGGAAGTCAGATAAGCAAAAAACCATTAAAGTGAAATTACACCTCAGATATTTTGTAAACAAATACAAACGATCCAGGAGGAAGCAGGAAATGTCTGGAATGGCGTAATTCAGCTGTCCTCTCCAACAATACCTGTACACGTGGCCGTTTAGTTGGTGTTGTTGTCAAAACAAAACGTAATAATTAAGGAGTCGAGTTTTCAAATTTCAATTCACATCTTAAAATGCGCCACAAGTCAATTTTATATGTTATATTTCTGATTATTCTGCTGTTTGAAAGGCCAGAACTGCAAAAAAAAAAAAAGGTTAATTTTAGCCATGCCCTTTTTTTTAAACATTGTTATGCTTTCTGTTTGTTACATAACTGATAGTCTGTCTAGTGTGGGTCAGCTCATCAGCTCAAGTGGTCACTGACCCAATCTCACTATGCAGCTGTAGTCTCATGATTGTGATTTGCCCCGCAATGCTACTGTCCACTGGGAATGAATAGGAGTCTTTGAAGGAGCCTGTCAACCAGCGATGATTTCAGAGCGTGTGAGTGTGCAGCTGGATGTTTTTTGGACAATGCATCACCCTGTCAAACACAAGCTAAACAGTCTAAAACCCTAAAAATCATTTCATCGTCCTTTTGGCTCTGCTGCCTCCTTCCAAATTCCCCTCGTCATCAATGTGAAGAACTGCCACTCTTTATCCATGAAATTTAAAAAAATGTGCTTAGGAACTAATTTATCGACTTTCCCCTTTGTGACCAAACAATAATTAGATAAATTTGAGCAATTAGTAGAATGAGTTCCTGACTGTCACAGGCTATTTTGCGGGTCACTGCTTTTCTGTGTTATGTACGCTCTTCAAATTTTTATACTGCAGTTTGTTTGTTCAGCCGCTAACCCACAGCATTCCCAGCAAACTCTCAGCGCATGTGTACAGTAAGATTTCATCTTCCACTCTTTCAGTTCATTGCATCAATTTCTTGTTGTAGGGGAAGCAAGAAACGGGGAAAACTACAACCACTCTTTGCTGACAAATCGCCTCCAATCAACCAGCTGCTATGGAGCGGGAAGCAGGGTACACCCTGGACAGGTCACCACTCTGTCACA
Source organism: Oreochromis aureus (assembly GCF_013358895.1). Lineage (NCBI taxonomy): Eukaryota > Metazoa > Chordata > Actinopteri > Cichliformes > Cichlidae > Oreochromis > Oreochromis aureus. The sequence goes on from NC_052959.1 coordinate 19,309,094, forward strand.
GGGCTAACACAGACAGATAACCATTCATGCTCATATTCACACCTATGGATGATGACACCATGCCTTTGGGCTGTGGGTGGGAGAATTATGATTTTGTCTATGTTTAGTAAGAAAAACTCCCACTCCTGCTCCTTCTTGTGATTCACTGCATTTTCAGTGTAGCTCTGAGGATTTTTAGCAGTCTATGTTGCATAGATGGGATTTTATGGTGTAACAGTGCCACTGTTCACCATATAGCTGGTATGCACCACCTTTGAATTGAAACAAAAAGAGATGGAATAATCAAACGCACCATGAACTTTCCCATTGACAGTAAATTAGCTGGAAATTTAAAAGTACTCACTACAGCTCCATTACAGCTCTTACATAAATCTCATATGCAGAGCTTTTCAGTGTGTTTACAATTTTTTTCTCTCTCTTTGTTTTTTTTGTAGCTTTCACACATTTTCCACATTCTTCTGCTGGCGGTCAGAACAGTTATCACAGTTCAGTCTGATGTGACGTGAAGGTATGATTTGGGGACGCTATCAGTAGCGGTTAAAAACTGTGATAAGATGCAGATACATTTATTGTACTGTAAACTGTGGAAGATTTCTGGAATTGTTCACATTTCTGTCAAAACAGGCCACAGCAAAATATATGCTGATGTTTGCCTTTCTATGTGAAGATATATCCTCAAATGGCTCATATCGGAGAGAAAAAATGAAGAATCCAAAGCCACAAAGCTTGTACAAATACACTGGGGTTTTGTTTTGTTTGTTTTTTTTGACAGTGTTTTTGCTTTTTCTTTTTAATTAATTTATATTATTGTTGTAACACATCAGACTGAGGGTTTGGTTAAAATATTCATCTTTGTGTTGCAATAGTTTTGAATGAAACTGATGCAGGGTTAGAATACAATGACTAAGGCATATGAATCTTTTTAAGCTCAAAATTCCTTTTTTTTTCTTTCTTTTTCTTTCCTTACATGAACTCCTCTCCTCTTATGTATACTTACTCATGACTACTCATAATTTGTGAACTTACACAATCCAAAGAGATGATGTTGGTCACCGCAGGTTTTGGTTAAGAATGAGACCTTTTGTACTTTTGTACCTTTCCTTACTTTCTGTAACAGCATACTGTATATGCTGTTATGCTGATGAATGCTCAGATCAAACATGGCCAAAGTTTCAAACTGTGAGGCCAGAAAACGTAAAAACGTGACATAAAAAGCTCAGGATTCACACTACTGCTCTAAACACTCAGCTTTAGATTTACCTTTTTACTTCTGGTTCCTAATGAGAGGATGTAGATACAGAGAGGAGGGCATTGACACAACTTGACCAATTTTCAAGGTGCAAGGAGAAGAGCATACACTCTCAAGATGTTAAATCTCCATCAATCAACTTTATCACTTGACTGTTGTGTTGTGTGAGCTTTCCCAGACACACTGCTAAGGGCACAGAAGTCACACCCACCTAAGGGGAGAGTTGCTTTAAAGATAGAGGAGCTAAAACAACTTAGTTGAGGGGCTGAAGTAAAGTCCAGTATGAGCTGAACAAGAATCACTTTGAACTGTGAGTCATACAAAGCTGCTACTATACAAATCTAGTGCGTAATGCACGTAGATCTATATATGAAGATGTAAAGTAAGTCCCTCAGCTTCAGTAACAATAAAGCTTTAACTCCTTTAACAGATGTTTGTGTCTTCTTGTTCTTCAAACCAAAGAGCTTACGCATGTCTACATAACTTTATACGTCACCGCTTTACCTAAATCCGCTCCTGTATTTATTTTGGACAGTTTCCATCTGGAAAGAAACCCTCACTCTTAGGCATTGTTGTTATAGGTTCAGCTACTGACTGTTGGCAACATGTGGCTGTTTGCCTTTGTTTATCTTACTTTGTAAATCTGGTTAAAATTCATGTAATTCCTTCAATTTTAACATTGAGGAAAAGACAGCACTAGTGGAAGAAAGTATATATTTTCAGTCAGTGTGACCGACAGATAGTGATAAATTATTTATTAGGTCTTTAACCAGCCATCAACTTTTAAATGTTAGTAAGTCATTGCTAATATGACTGCGTCGCCTCTGTCTTGCAACACTGGGAGAATAGAAGCTCATATGAAAGACTGTAAGTGAGGCCAGGCTTGATGGGATTCAAATTTCATTTTTGACTGAGCTGCTAGAGCGCTGCACTTCTCTGGCCATGAATATACTAAACTTTAACTACTCGTGCATCCACACAGTTTATTCTGTGCATCACTATTTTTCAACTTTGCCCTCTGACTGCACCTGTCCTAGAACACTTTGCACCAGTACTTCTTCTGCATGTCAAAGGCAATAAACAGTCATGAAAATTTCTACCTATAGATATGATACATTTTCCGTGAAGAACTGATCGTCTGTCAAACCTCAGCTCTTAACTATTGGAGGTGTATTTCGTCGGTTTAAATGTCACTTAAAGATAGAGTAAGGCAGTCTGTCAGTTTAACCCTAAAACCAAATTGTTTACTTGAGTTCAGAGATATGATAGTCATAATCAAACAGACTTGAACTGCCTGGCAGTCTTTCGAAACCCTCTGGAATTTATACACCTTAATCACATTCCTTGCAATTTCAATACTGGCCATATTCCAGTAAGAACAATGACTGTCCAACAATGACACTGAGGCAAAACAGTTTTGATTTTGCTCTGTTAACGCTTTTTTTCTTTACTCATCTTGGTTTATAGCGGTAAATGCTTCCTGTTGACTAGCATCCATTATCAGAAACATCATTTAAATGCACACTCTGATGAATGAAAGCAGTTGAATCTTTATACTCCCTATGAATATTTATCAAAAGACTAAATGGACATAGCTGTTCATCAGGCAGTTCCATAGCTGCAGTTTTAGCTTAATGCTAATTTTTTCAAAAGGAAATTATTTCATTTTCTGCCATCTGCAGCGTACACTGATCAGGCGTAACATTAGAACATTTTAGTGCAAAAGCAGCCCTGACCCATGGAGGCATGGACTCCACTGGACCCAAGGAGGTATACTTGTGTATATGTTAGCAACAGTCCTGCAAGTTGCGAGGGCCTCGATGGATCAGATTTGCTTGTCCAGCACATCCCACTGCTGCCTTATTAGATTGAGCTCTAGTAAATTTGGAGGCCAAGTCTACACCTCAAACTCACTGTTGTTGTGCCCCAAGATTTCCCAGAAGAACATTGCCCAATGTATCACCCTGCCTCCAACAGCTTGCCTTCTTCCCATAGCGCATCCTGGTGTCAGGCGTTCCCCAGATTCAAATCAAAATATAAATTAAGCCTTGGCTGAATATAGCATTAAAATGAAATGGGGAAATGTAATACATTTTCTTGTATCTAAGTCTAAGCCTTATGAAGACAATGTCCCTGTGGTGAAATATATCTGCTATTTCAAACTCAAATATATTTTGTGAAGATATGTCATTATTATTTACATTATATGTCATTCTGTTCATGTGTTCCTGAAAACCGAAGCACATTTTAGTGATTTTAGTCAAAAATTCTAAAGACAATGTAATTTTTTCCATTTTGCAATTTGATCCGGTTTGATCTAATACACAACAATTAGCAGAGTTCAAAAGTTCAGTGTTTGCTCCTATTTTTGATGGACAGGAAGCTGGAACTCACTGACAGTCATCACTTTCTGTAATATATTGCAAAAGTGTTACATAAAATCACTTTAGTCACAGTAATCATTATCATTAGATATGACACACTGACAGATGTTCAAAAAGTATGTTTTCCAGTAAAAACAGAAATTCAACCATTAATCATCATTTATCATGGTTTAAATGCACTGCAACCACCAGTAATTGGTGCACATCCACTCCACCAGTCTATTTTTACAAACCTCAATAAACCAAATCAAATATGTAGAGCAACCCACTGTGTCAACCTCTTTGGAAGAAGGGAACAGGTGAATGAATGTCAACCTTCCCTTACAACAAAGGTTGTCCAACTCAGCGGCTGTGAATTTGTCCCGGGTCACTCCCAGTACCTGACAAATATGATGCAAAACTACAAACTGGAACAGTTAATAATTACAAAGGCATTCATTTACCAAATGAAAGAGCGTATTTTCCAATCTGATTTTGATGCTACTTAAAAGTTGACACAAAATAGAACGATTAAAAGAAATAGAGTCGTTGTGAAAAAAATGACAGAAGAAGTGAAACTGAAAGTCATTTAGTTGTAATAAAATTGGGAGATCATGACTTTAACAATAAAGAAGGAGGTAAATAGTTTAATGATACTGGAGGCATATAGCTGAGTTTTACTTTTGTGAGTGACTTTCTAGGTGGTTATTTGTTACTTTTATACAACTACCCAAAGGGAAAAAAGAGGAAATGAAGGGGCTTAAAGACAGTTTGAACATATACCATATAACTCCAACATGTGAAGCGGACATGTACCGCAAAGGAATCTATAATTTTGGGTAAAGAACTTAATACAGATTTTCACTAAATCAGGCACTTCATCATCCACAGACATTCACCAGTTAAAGCAGCTCAGCTGCTGTTTGTAGCCTTGAGTTGAGGGGGCAGGTGTAACAGGCAGCTCAATTCACAGAGCTGATGGTTCACTCTGCTGGTGCACTAACTCTCTGTCAACAAAAAAACTAATAACTATTTAGAGAACATGCTTTCGGTTAATGAATTGCTATTTCCATCTATAATAAATGTGCCCCATTTTTAAGCCAAAAAGGATTAAACATCTCAAATAACTGTTTCCTAATCTAGTGGCATGTAAATACTTTAACTTATCTTCAGATTGAAAATATGGCTCATTTATTAGTCCTCGTTTTCTTGTTGTCCAAAGTACTAGTGTAGTCCACTGTTAGCTGTAATACTGAGGATGAGCACATGATTTTTTCCGTGTCTCAAAGTGTGTTTCAGAGCTGGATTGTGAACTGTCATTCAGGTGGTCTTATAAAGGTTGAACACTTTATCAGTGGAGGGAGGGTGAAGCCTGAAATCACTATGTGGGAGTTGTCTTCTTTCCCACTCCCTTATGTGCTGTCCGAGGTGTGAGTGTACAGAAAACTGAAATTATTCAAAGTCATAATTTTCCAACTTTAAAATGAATATAAATAGGAAAGATATTACTTTAAATGTGTAAAATTCTCCTTCTGTGAGCCTGTATTTCTTCCTTGGACCTGTATTTAAAGCAAACTCGTGTTTTGTCTCTAAAAACCTCACAATAAAAGGCTTTGCCACTAAACTGTAAATGTTTGCATGAATGGAAAATGTACCTTTGGATGTAGCTATTTAAAGACCCTGTTCTATTACTCACAAAAGTCCAAAGACCAGAAAGTACTGCACAGGGAGGTAGTGGGAGAGGGGCCAGAGGACAGGGAGAGGAGGGAGGGAGGGCGAGGGAGCAGAGGGAGGGATGAGAGCCCAGTCTTTTGGATTTCTCATTAATTCAGTGTGGCCCTCTCTTTCAGTTTTTTAAAGCCCGCCCACTAACCATTATCAGCCCAGGCCTTATATATGCAGCCTGTTGCTGTTGTTTGTGAGTACATCTTACAGAGGACCAGCTCAAACCCACAGCTGCCAAAATGAGAGAGTTCAAGAGCAAGGCTTTCTGGAGGGCAGTTCTGGCCGAACTGGTTGGGATGACCCTTTTTATTTTTCTCAGCATCGCCACAGCTATTGGGAACACAAACAACGCTAATCCAGACCAAGAGGTGAAGGTGTCACTCGCCTTTGGACTTGCCATTGCCACTCTGGCCCAAAGTTTAGGGCACATCAGTGGAGCCCACCTGAATCCTGCAGTCACCCTTGGGATGCTTGCCAGCTGCCAGATCAGTGTGTTCAAGGCTATCATGTACATTATTTCCCAGATGCTGGGCTCAGCCCTAGCCAGTGGCATTGTGTATGGAACACGGCCTGATAACATTACTGTACTGGGGCTCAATGCTGTAAGTATAAACTTTATCTTGAGTTTCAAACATTTCTGCATTAATAGCAAAAATAAAAGCATGGCAATGCGATAATGCAACAGTGTATATTTAAGGTGCCTTCACAGTGAAAACTGAAACTTTTGAGAGGATGTAAGTGCTGAATTGGCACTGATTATGCGGTTCTTGGGACATTCTGTCAATACTTATTAATGAATAGTGATGACACATTATTATTAAAGTATGCCATGCTGCAACAGCTAAAAGAAATAGGAAATATATATAGTGTCCCCCCACATGTACTTTGGCAATCTGTTTTTGGAAATTGAGGTTTTGAATACCAGAATTCTTCACTTAAATTAATGAGCAGTTATTACTTAATGCTACACCAATCTGTAATTAGCACCCACAGCTCTCTCCTTACTGAAAAACAACACTGATAGGACCTGATATCACCCGGTCCCACCCCCCCCACCTCGAGAAGCCGCATAGCTCCACTTAATGTGAACAACAATAACCACGTTTTCCACGAAAAAAATATGAACAAGCAATGTGGCACTTTGCAGCACTGCCAGATTGCTGTCAGGCTTCCTGGGCAATGCCAGCAGCTGCTAAATAGGAAGTGGTTGTGCTAGGAAACAATATATCTATCTGACAAAGTCTGACAAAGTGTTGTTTTGGATTCCTCCCTTAACTTTCACAGCTCAACGGCGTCACACCCAGCCAAGGCGTAGGCATAGAGCTTTTGGCGACCTTCCAGCTGGTGCTGTGTGTCATTGCGGTCACTGATAAAAGACGGCGTGATGTCACCGGCTCTGCACCCTTGGCCATTGGCCTCTCAGTCTGCCTGGGACACTTGGCAGCTGTAAGTTGCACTTTAAAGCCATCGTCAGTCATATATAACTTGTAAAAAGGGAACCAGGAGCAGATATGGCAGGATTCTGCTCCTGCTGATGATATTCTCTCACGTTGCCTATTTGTTGTTGTTGATTGACTGCAGATCAGCTACACAGGCTGTGGCATCAACCCTGCTCGCTCCTTCGGGCCAGCTTTGATCCTGAACAATTTTACAAACCACTGGGTAAGTCAGAGGGGGGGAATCACTTTACGCATACCTCACATTTTTTCTGCATGGATATTATATGTCAAGCTTAAATAATTCAATAATTCCTCAACAGACAGATGCCTCAATTACTTGTGAATCTTCCTGCATGTGTTAATCAGTTACAGCTTTCCTATTGTTTTACATTTAGAGAGTAAAGTAAGCCTTTTGACCATGACCGGAATCTGCGTTTTTATTTGCCTTGTAATGATGCCAGACATTGATCGAAGCTCTCCCTTTGTAGGTGTACTGGGTGGGTCCAATGTGTGGCGGTGTGGCAGCAGCTCTTCTGTACGATTTCCTGCTTTCTCCCAAATTCGATGACTTCCCCGACCGCTTGAAGGTGCTGGTCAGCGGGCCAGTGGGTGACTATGACGTCAACGGAGGCAACGATGCAACAACTGTGGAGATGACCTCAAAGTAGTGCTACGCAAAGATGAAATGCTATTGTAAATATCTATACTCCTGTACAAAAGCGTTAGAATTTAGTTTAGTATGTTAGTGTTTTTTTCTGCTGTTTTGAGGTAACCAATGAGGATTGACGGGTCAGTTAGTGCCTCCTTCCTATTTCGCTCATGTTTTTGGCCAAGCACCAGTTTTTTATCCAAAGTGCCGCTCAGATAAGTTAACTCTAAAATTCCCAATAAAGTCAAGTGTTAATGTTTGTTTTTTCAATATCAGTATTCCAGGTTGAGCCATTTTTGTATACATATTTCTATGAATCTGTATCACGTTTATTTCTGACAGATAATGTATTGTGTGTGCACTTTTGAAACTCCTCTCACTTTTTTAAAAGTAAAATAAAACACTGGATATTAAAAAAAGATTGTGTTCTTTATTGCAGTGTATGGATTTGATTTTTCCTATGCAGTCCGATGACCACAACTCTATCATGCATACAGGACCGACTATGAAAAAAGATGATATCCTATTACTCTGCAATCTTCCTGCACACACCGTGAAATCAGAAAGCTCTTTGCCAGGCTGATCATGTGATTTCATTACACATAAGCTTATTTGTGAAAATGGACTATGTAAGCAGCACATCAATTAAAATAATTGCGTTATTAAAACTAGTTTTCACAGAATGATGCATGACCCACATTAGCTGATATTATTATTTTGTTGTGTAAATTTCTTCACAAATTTTTGAGCAATCTGACTAACCCTGGGGCACAGAAAGGTTTAGTTTAGCATCCTGGCTTTATTTAAAAAACAAATAAGAGTAAAGTTGTCTGCAATTCACAGATCATGAATGGTAAAATGTGAAATGTGAATAAAAAGGTCAAACAACATAAACTAAAAGAGGAAAAAAAACATCTGAGTGAGAACCTGACATCATACCCTAAAGCTTTAATCTCATCTGATGATATTAAATTTTAATTAAAGCTAAAGTTTCCAGAAATCTGAAAAAGGCAACAAATAAACAAAAAAAAAGAATGAAAGTTGACCTCCGGTCATTTCTTTTACAACCGCCTCCCAAAAGTAAAGCACAAGGTGAACTGCTAAAAATTATATAATGACTTAAAGTTAGACACAGCCTATGAATTCCTCTCTCCTGGATGAATGCCTGGTGCTGCAAACTAACTGAGACCACAGGTCTTCCCTCCGATGTGGACTTTGGCTAAAGGAAGTCTTGTTCCAGGTCCCAGCTTGGAATCAAAAAAGAAAGAAAGAAAGAAAGAATACGACAGTTTCTTTCCTGTAATTTTACACATTTATTTATTCATGCTAAAAGATTTTTTTCATTTACTACAGCAATATTTCTTTAGCATTAAGAAAAACTGAGATGTAAAGTGGAAATTGCACTTCTTTTCTTTAAGATCAAAGCGGGCTGCATGTGCCCATGAAATGAGTTTGATATCTCTGTGTTTTAATGAAGGTTGTTTGAAAGAACTGAATGTGATTTAGTGAAATACAGAGTTTGTGTTATTAAGTATTTGGAAAACTGATGAAGCTATTTAGCAGGGCAAAGCCCAACAATGGTAGGAAGTAGGAAATGAGTCCAGTTGCTGCTGGTGGCAGAGATGAAGCATTTCGACAGTTGAGGGAGAAATGAGGAGGAAGTGAGTTGCACAAATGTGGGTCTTCAAAGCAGACAGGCCGATTCGCTCGCAGAAGGCGGGCAAGAAAAGGATTGGGCCACAGTGACGACAACAGAACAGATTTGGTGGTGAGGAGAAGCAAAAGTGATGTAGAGAATAGACTAGCAGCCCAAGCACCCAAGCATGCAGGCAGTGACGTATGAATACAGATTTTCGTTGTTCAACTTACACTTTCACTTAACATTTAGATAAAGTTGTGAGGGGAGACACTTTAAGACATTTGACCGAAATGAGTCCAGTGTGGAAAATCACCCAAAGTTTTGACACTGAGTAAAACGGACACCCCTGTTTTCCTGTGTTTTGCGCTGCCCAGCTGTTGTTGCTTACAGATGGAGGGGTTGTGCTTTCACAAGCAGTGGCAGGTTGTTATTGCGTGTGACAGTTTTGATCCAGCAATCAAGGCTCCTTTTTACTGGCTGCAGCATACTGTTGAGCGTCAGCACAGGAGGCTGGGATTCAGCCTCTGCTGTGTTCTCCACAAAGCGACAAAGTGGTCTCTGCAACACAAATTTGGGAGTTGCTGCACAGGGTTTAACGTGTCAAAGTGCATTTCTTTCTTGAGCTTTTCTCAACCTAAACCTGCACTATAGTTCAATCACACACAGGCTTGGGTTCAGGCCAATTTCACCGACTATGAAAAAAAACACTTTCAGTTCAGTGAAGATGTATGTATTGATTGCCCTGCCCTTCATCAACCGAAACGATGGTGGTTGTTTTGTTGACCAGTGGATCTATAGTAACTCATTCATTGCATGCTTTTTAATATTTAGGGATTCGTATACAGGTCACCGCTAAGAGGATAAGACTTCTGACACACTCACTAGACAAGAGAAAATCAATCTCTCAAAGTCCATTCCTGAAAATACAATTTTAAAAACCAACCCAGAAACTAAAGCAAAATCTCTTCATCCAACTGCTTTGTGCATAAAGTCTATGTGCCTCTTACTTCAGACGGATATATCGACATACAAGGAATTTAAAATGTATAACCAGCATGAATCAGATCTATATTTGATAGCCAGATAAAAGGGTTTGGAGTTGTACTATTGATTAACCTATCTTTGTTCTGTGCTTCGCTGCTGTCTCCTACAATAACAGATAACATCATTGTGGCTGGTGAGGGTGGTGATGGAAAATATGTCGTATGTAGATATGCCTGTTTGTGATTAGGATCCTTATTTAGGGAAAAACACTCAGGCTCAGTGAGAGTCTTTTATGCACAGACGCTTCAGTCTCATGGTCTGGACCTGCGGATGAATTAATCAAAAAACAGAAACATATTTAAAGACAATTTTGTCTTTTATTTATTTATTTTAAAACTGTTTGATGTAGTTGCACTTCTTCTCTATTCACCTTACTTTTATTTTGTTCTGTCAGCTGTTTTAAAGCAGCTGGGATGAAAACCCTTTGAAGTTGTCAGTGCTGTTTTACTCTGCCTAACAGACCAGCATACATATTGATTATATACTTGACTTGCTCCCATTTCTGCTTGATTAAATCATCTGTGTCCATCCTATAATCTCTCAGTTAGTAGGTTGAGGCCTCCCTCTCATCACAAGCACCATAATAAATCCTCTCTGGGGTTCATTAGAGCGGCTACATCTTCATATGTGTTCATGTATATGGTATATAGAACACAACATTTAGGGAAGATATGCTTGTATCTGAATTACATCTGAGTGCCGGGGGGAGTGAGGGGTCGATGCTCACATGATGAGTAGCTTTGGTGGGTTCTCCATAGCTAGAAACAACACAGGTCATCTGAAAGGCCGGTTTCTCTCTGACCAGTCTACTGGTTTAAAGCAAATTATATCCACTTTGTTGGATAAACATGTTCAACTACTTGTTAATGCAAATGTATAATAAGAAAAAAATCACAAGACAGCAGGGTGTGGGGAAGAAAGGTGATTTACGTGACTTTAAACAGGGCGTAGTTGTTTGTGCCAGGTGGGCCGGTCTGAGTATTTCACAAACTGTTGTAAACTAGGATTTACAGAGGATGTCCCAAAAAAGAGACAATGGGCAGTTCACTGCAAGGAAATGTCTTGTTGATGTCAGAAGTCAGAAGCGAATAGCCAGAGCATTTCCAAATGCATAACATGTCAAACTTTGAAGGACTTGGGCTACAGCACCAGAAGACCACACTACCATTCCTGTCAGCTAAGAACAGGAAACTGAGGCTACTATTTGCATGGACCCCCCAAAATTACACAGCAGAAGGTTAGAAAAATGTTTCCTGGACTGATAATTCTTAATTTCTGCTGTAATTTTTGGCAGGTAGGTACAGAATTTTTGTAAAAAACATGGAAGCATGGATCCATCCTGCTTTGTATCGATGGTTCGGGCTTTTGTGGGTGTAATGGTGTGATGAAAATTCATTTTGGATGAACACCACAGCCTACCTGAGTGCTGGGCACCATATCCATCCCGGATGGATGATCACAGCGTACACATCTTCTGAAGGCTCCTCCCAGAAAGATAACGCACCACGTCACAAACCTCAAATCATCTCAAACTGGTTTCCTGAACATGACAGAGAGTTCGCTGTACACAGATGGCCTCACAGTCACCAGATCTCAATCCAATTAATGGATTTTCAAATGACAAATCTGCAGCAACTACTTGATGCTAGCATGTCAACATGGACCAAAATCTCTGAGGAATATTTCCAGCACCTTTTTTAATCTATGCCATGAAGAATTAACGCAGGTCTGATGACAAAAGGGGGCCCGACCCAGTACTAGTACCTAAAAAAGTGTCCGGTGCTACAGCTGTTTCAGAAACTTTTCATGCCATTTCGCTATAAGCACTGTCAATTAATTTACAACAACTTTGCTCTATTTAAACTTGAAAATTTCACAAGAAAAATTATTATGTGTATAAAGAATGTGCACAGAGAGACATTTTTAGGCTCTGATCTTGTTAGTCGTAAACCACCGCCTGTGGAGGATGTTGGGCCTACAGCACACTACAGAATCAAGGAGTACCTTTAAAGATACGCGTGTGCCAAAAGATAAAGACCTGATCTTTAAAGAAATAAAATATGGCCTGCAAGCACAGAGCTAAAAGGACTAAAAATGATAACCTCCTGTATCCACGTTTGCATTTACTTCAGTTCATTACATCTTAAAATGCTGCCATGTGTTATTCTCTTATATATTAAATGCCATGTCATCCCACTCATGCTAGCATCTTTCCTGGGTGAACGTTCTTTATAATCAAAAACATTTTAATGTTCATGGAGATTTAAAAGAAAAAAAAACAGCTTGATTTATAATGAAGTCAACATTAAAAACAGAAGAATCAATCAGAATGATGTGCAAGTAAAAAAAGGAGAAGAAAATGTGGTGTGGAGCAATGCTGCCCAAGTAAAATGTGATTCTATGAAGGGCTTCTCATCCTTCTTTCAAAGATGAAGACAAGAAGCAGCGTGACCCTTTAACCTGCCAGCTCTTTCACACTGAAAAGCTGAACAGGGGGCTGGTTTCCTTGTCATGAATTCAAAAGCTCCCATTTCCTTCACAGTGGCAAATGACTGATGTTAGGTTCAAAGCAGCGTGCCCCTGCTCAGAATAAAACAAGTAGACTGAAAGATGGGAAACCCGTTTAGCATGGCAGTAGCACCTACACCCTCCAACCTATTTATTGTCTCCTTATGTTCCATCAATTTTTTTTATTATATTACTGTATTAATGCAGTAATGTATTTAAATAAAAAATACATGTAAATAATGTGTAAAAATAAAAAATGACTCGAACATGGATAAAATAGTAATTTCCAAGCTGCAACTTGCTGCACGTGATATTTTTGTACCAATTGATAGATTTTGCTTATTTAAACCCTTTTTTGTATTTCTTTTAGATACATTCAATTAAGTCCTATTTTTTGAGCTGCTGTTGTGGTTTGCTGTGTCTTAAGTGAGCATAAGTAGCATCTCCTTCAGTAACACTAGAAAAGCAATGAGCAGAGCAGGAGACCTGGAGGTCACGCTCACTGGGTGAAACCCACATCTCTCAGCTGCTTCTAATTAGGCCTGATTTGTCAAAGGCATATAAATGCCTGTGAATGTCACTCACAATTTCAGGTGGCCCACTGGTGGAGCAAAATTTGAGTTGCCAGATTTTGTAGCACGCAGATGCTCTTTGAAAGCTGATTGTTAGCGCTGGACGTTATCTGAGTAGCCATGTCAGAGATTAAATTGTGGTCGTTTTGGAGGGCAGTTCTGGCGGAGTGCTTGGGAATGATCATCTTTATCTTCATCGGCCTCTCTGCTGCAGTAGGAGATCCAAATGACTTGAACCCTGACCGTGAGATCAAAGTGGCGTTTGCTTTCGGCCTGGCCATCGCCACGCTAGCCGAGTGCATAGGTCACGTTAGCGGTGCCCACCTGAATCCTGCCATCACCCTGGGCCTGGTGACCAGCTGTCATATGAGTCTTCTCCGAGCCCTCTTCTACATGTTGGCTCAGATGTTGGGGGCAGTGGTTGGCAGTGCCATTGTGTATGGTATCAGGGCAGAACATAACGATTCACTTGGTGTTAACGAGGTAAGGTGGAATCCATGAGTTTCCAATTTTCCTGAATAATATTAGCCTTAATGAATGACATTTGGTACTTGGACTGAGTGGCATTTAAAGAATTGCCTTCAGCCTGCTCGAGTGAGAACTTTAACTCTTTAGGTCTTCAGCAGTAGCTGAATGTCACATTGTAGCTGTTTGTAGCAGTCATGCAAAATGATGAGCTCTGCCATCAGACAACACATAAGGGCTGTATACCTGAGCAGCATGCTTAAAATGATGGCTGAAGCAATGTTAAAAGCACTGCAGGGTATAAAAATCCTCTAAACCCCTTGGTATTATCATTTCTAGCTAAATGATATCAGCCCAGCTCAAGGTTTTGGCATAGAGTTCATGCTCACTCTGCAGCTGGTCCTGTGCGTGGTCGCACTCAATGACAAAAGACGTCAAATTGGCGGCTTTGCACCTCTGGCATATGGCTTCTCTGTAACGCTTGGACATCTCGCTGGGGTGAGTACATGAAAACATTCCTTTATTTCCCCTGTCATTAATTTGGCAGATGGTTTCTCCATCTTGCAGCAGCCTGATACAATAGATTGGCTTGGAATGAATTGGCTGTAAATCAGCCTTCCATGTAATCAGCTGATGTACAGCCAGAGAAGCAAGTGGTGTTTTCCTCTATGGGTTACAGATCTCCTATACAGGATGTGGGATCAATCCAGCTCGATCCTTTGGACCTGCAATTATACGGCAGGCTTTTAATGATCACTGGGTATGTATTGGTGATGCACAAGCTGAAAATGCGAGCTTTGTCTAAGTCACTGGGCTTGCACGTCATTCAGATTGTAACATATGTGGTTTCTTTGGCTTTTCAGGTGTACTGGGCCGGACCGATGAGTGCTGGAGTGGTGGCAGCGCTTCTGTATAATTATGTGCTGGCACCCAGTGACGAGAGCTTCAAAGAAAAAACACAAATCTTGCTTTGCCGGGCCCCAGAACAGGAATCTGAAACCGAGCCCCTGCTGGAGGATGTTGGAGATGTAGAATAATCAAAGGAGCCAGTGTGAAAACAAATTCTGCTATATCAAATAAAAAGAAAAGCTACACTTGTCTTTGTGGTGTTACATGAAGTCTTGCACAGCACAACATCTTCCTGTTTTATTATTTCTCCTCCCCTCTGCACAAACTATAAATAGTGAAGCATCTACATGTTTTAACAGATTCTTAAGGGGGTAAAGATGACAGAAGTAAAGAGTTGGGCATTTTGGAGGGCTGTGGCTGCAGAGTTTGTTGGAATGTTACTGTTCATACTTATTGGCCTATCCTCTATTGTTGGAATAGGTCTGGGCAATGATAAAAATCAGATGATTGCTCAGGAAGTAAAGGTCTCGTTGGCCTTTGCACTAGCCATTGCCACACTGGCCCAGAGTTTGGGGCACATCAGTGGAGCACACTTGAACCCTGCGGTCAGTCTGGGCCTCCTGGTCAACTGCCAGATCAGTGCACTCAGATGTGTGTTCTACATTCTCGCTCAAATGCTTGGGGCAGTTGCAGCCAGCGCTATTGTGAATGGATATAAGCCTGGAGAATCTCTTGGCGTTAATGCGGTAAGCGGTTGCACTTGTCGTTTTGGTTTTCACGCAACATAAACCAGCACATTCAGTCTAATCAAGTCCAACTCCAGTTGGACTAATGTTGACTAATAGCTGTTGTCTTTTGCAGCTGAATGTCAGTGTAAGAGCAGGTTTTGCCATCGAGTTCTTTGCCACCCTTCAGCTGGTTCTGTGTATCATAGCAGTGACTGACAAGCGAAGGACTGATGTTACAGGCTCTGCACCCCTGGCTATTGGGCTGTCAGTGGGACTTGGGCATTTGACAGCTGTAAGTAAATCCCAATCAAAATCTGTGTATTTTTACATGAGGAGCCAGTCGGCTGATTGCGATCCATCGTCCTGATATCTGTCATCTTAGGAGGATCAGGCACACATGCATTAGTTTTATATAAAACTGTGCTAAGAGAAGAGCATTAAAGGGTGTTATTTAATATCAAGTTGAGGGTGAATAAAAGAGTGCCATTTAGATAAACAGCAACAATTTGTCAAAGAATGCCTGAACCTTTTTCAGTGTTTAAGCATCTTGATCATTTTTAAAACAGCTGTGTTGTTGTAAATCAAATATCCTGTACTGTGTTAGCGTTGGTGGGTGTCTACAGTTTCTCTCCGTTTACAATTGAAGATTTTCCCTACACTATGTTACACAATTCTGCAGAGTATTTCTACGTGCGTCAGGGTGGTGTGGCAGGGGTTCAGCGAGCGAGTTCAGCAAATCACAGTTTCAAAGGCGGCTACACAAGTGTCACATTGAGTCGAACACAAGTCAGCAACATGTGTCAAGTTTAATAAAAGTCTGGCAATAACCGTTTTAAAGAGTGTTTGCCTGGAAACATAACAGATGCAGATAAACAAGTCGGCGCCTTGGTTGCTGGTGCCAAAAGTAATTCAATGAAGCTTCTTGGGCTGTTAACAGCTTTCAATATCTTAGTGATTTACAACACTGTTAAAGGAAAAAAAAAAAGTTTATTCCGGTCAATCCGGCACATCTAAAACTCAACTAGATTTTCTGTAGAGCTACTGCATTTTATAAACAGATATATGCAAGATTAGCCCCTGCAGTCGTCTTTGTGTATGGATAAGAAGTTCCCATCCCAAATTATAACATAAATTATTCCATCACATGAATTTATTTACTTATAAAAGATATGCTTTGTTTTTACATTTACAGATAAGTTTCACTGGATGTGGCATCAACCCTGCTCGTTCCTTTGGGCCGGCTTTGATACTAGGCAAAATGAAAAACCACTGGGTAGCCGTTTATCAAAACGCTTTTATATCCAAAAAAAAAGCAGTTCACCTTATCCATTTCATTTTGTCAAAGGCAAAACTAATTTCTGCTTTCATTCCAGGTGTACTGGCTGGCACCGATGTGTGGCGGCATAGCGGCATCTCTTATCTATGATTTCCTTCTGTATCCACAAACACGCAACTTTCGTAGTCGCATTGGCATCCTGGTTCACGGTCCACAAGAAGAATATGTAGAGAGAATTGGAGAGGAAAACAATAGTCCGGGGCCAAGTCACTGGCCAAAACAGTGAACAATGTGAAATTTTAGCTTTTCTATCTGTCAGCATTTTTTTTTTTAACTATACTTTAAAATGGCCATCAGTGTTATTCTTATTTTGCAGTGTCTCCACAATCACCTTTGTGTTCTATGTGTTGTTTGAACAATGAATCCTTTAATAAAGATGCTTTTTAGTCAAGTTTCTCTGTGTTTTCACATTTCATATAGTTTTCTACTGGACAAAGTTCAAACTCAGGTCAGTGCATCCTCATTTGTTATATGTATTCACCAGTATAATGCAGTGTATGTTTACATCCCGCTGGCCTGTCAGTGCTTCCTTTACAATGCATCCCAATCTGTATACATTATTTAGGTTTTTGGCAACAATCCCAAAATCATCTCGTTGCACCCGTGAAACAACACAAGGATGTGGATCAGTTAATTGCGCATACATGCACGTTAAAATTCCACGCAGCGTGATTAGATAACGTGGCCATGATGAAGATTTCCTGTTTTGCCTGTGTCATAAGAATGTCCTTTCTCACATCCCATTTTTTATGGCTCGTAGATATTTGATGGTCCCCACACCCTGGGCTAATCATTGAATAACCATCATATGACTTTAAACCCCACAGGTGAATGTTTCCCAACAGGAACCCCGTAATGTGAGGGCAGTCAGCCAAGGTTGTATAAATATATGCGTGAGTTATTGTAAGCTTAAACACCAGTCTGGATAACTGCTGTGGTTGGATGCACATCTCCTCGTTTCTTGCTCCGTGTTGGATGATCATTAACAAAATGTCCCTGTCCCAAATAATTTTACAATGCCATGCGAAGCAGTAAAGGTCCGGCTATTGTGACAGCACTTGGCAGGTGAAAGCCATAATGGAAAATCACTATCATGACGATTACAAGACAACATGCTTAAAGCAGCATTATGCATGATTTCAATAAACTCAAATGCTGGCGTCACAAGCAAAGGGAAAATAGCTACACAAGCTGCAGAGCCTGCAAAAGTCATCATATCTCATTAGATTTAAATGCAAATACTGGAACAATCAGATTAAAATATTTATCTGTATTCAGTATAGGATCGATGGCCCTCCTCACTAGAAAGAGTAGCTAATGCTATTCTTCAGTGCAACCACGTTCGTTTTTCGTGAAGCTTGTATCGTGCATCAGTGGAAAACTCCCCTGATGGGTTTGTCTCCTTTATGTGACATGATGACACTTCTTCCCATTTTTCTTTTTTATGGTAAAATCTCAGAGGCTAGTCACATGACCACAGCTAGTCAAAAATCTCCTTCCTTTGTGTGCTTAACCTCGGGGGTCACAGCATTGTGTTTAGCCTTTTGTTTTGAAGTTTGTCCCCAACAACACGGACAAAGCTCTTTTTGTTGCCCCTCAGGCATTTCTGTCTGAGAGTGTTCTGCAAATTATTTGGCTCCCATGTTGCCCCGATTATTCCATAACTTGGCATTGGAGAGCATTCAGCGGACCTCTAATTATATTTATCTAGACAAAATAAACAGCAGAGACAGGATGTCTGACCTGGTTTAAACTGATTTCAGAGTGCAAAATGAATATTCAGCCCAAAAGCACCCGGAGAAAACCATCATTTTATAATATTCCTTCTAACAATTTCAATGCAATGCCCTTCACTTGTAATACAAACATGAAATAAGCACTTTGAGTGCTCAAGTAGAGTAGAAAAACACTATATAAGAAATGGTTCATTACTATTACCAATAAACGTAAAGGTGTTTATTCGTTATTAGTTTAGCCTGAGTGTGTCTTTTAAAGCAACTTTCACAAAGATCAGGCAACATTTAGTAACCAGTCAGTGCAAAATCCTACGAATTCAAGTGTTCACAAGCTTTTTTGTCACTAACTAACTAAGTGCTGGTCAGTTTGTGAAGCTTGAAGATTAGATTGCCAGAATCTAATCTACAAGCGAAGAATTTCATACCAGTGCTTTCTGCTTTTTTGGCAAACATTAAAAAAAATGCTGTGTCAGAAAGTGGGTGTTGCTGTGGGAGGGAGTGGACAGGGGTTGCATTTAGATATCTGGGGAACTGTGCACAGAAGCCTGTGTGAGAAACAAGGTGCCAATCAAAATTGCAGAGCAGCACACTTCTCACTTCCCCTTTTCATGACCAGTACCACCACGCAGTGATTAAAATGATCCCTCAGCTCTTTCTACATGACACTGCTGGCCTGCATTTTCACAGCTTTTGAGTGTTTTTTCCAAACATCAGCACAACACTCATAGGACCAGTTAACAGACATCGTAACAGCAGGGTTTTGTCGAAGGGAGTGGCTGCTCCCACATCTACAGACAAGTTTAGAGTCTTTGACATGTAAATCTGCATGTAAGACGAGAGATCAAAATAAAAGAAATGAAGCCAGAAGCAATGCACCAAAGGCTCGCTGGAAGCCAAAGGTGCAGGGGCTTGCTTAGACTTAGAGCTCTTTATTGTCATTGTGTGGTTTCTTGCACAGCGAAATTGGGTAGTTGGACCACAAAGGTGCAAAGTAAAGAAAAGAAAACAATATACAATGAGGGGGAAAAAAATAAAAAGCAATATATATGTATACATATATGTGAGTGAACTATATACATGGTGTATGCATAGGAACATTGAAACAGAAACATTGTGGGGCTGTATACAAGAGCAGTAATATAATATAATAAATAAATAAGGGTGGAGGGGCCATGGTCATTTAGGGTGGGGATGGTAATTCCACTGAGACCAAAATATTGCACAAAGACCAAAAATATTGCACATACTAAAGATATTGCACATGAGCCAAAAATGTTGCACAGAACATGGAAAGACTGAGATATAGCACATAATTGATCGATAGCAGCAACAGAGTGGTTGTTTTGGAGAAGTCTGTTCACACACTCTTTGCATCAAGAGTGCTATACCTCTGAAACAGGGGTGGGCTATTAATATTGCCCACCCCTGCTTTATTATAGCAACTTTTAATGCACAAACGCATTACATTAGATACACATGCATTAACTGGATGCATATTTTTTAAATTTTTATGATATATGTAAATACAGAAAAAAACCTGTCTTGTATTTTATGCCACAACGTAATACTTAAAGAAGCCATTTTTGTGACTATAGCTTTAATCTATGAATAAAACAATGACAGACTGGATCATTAATGATTGACATAACAGCTCACTGTTCTGTGTGACCTTTTGAACAGTAGATCATATCAAAGCATTCAAGCCCTGCAGCCCAGTAGTTGCAGTGTCAATTGTATGGCCACAACACACGGAAATGTTCCTTCACAAAGACAGACATGCACAAAACACATCAACATGACTGCAGTGACCTCCGTTAGGTCTACTCATTAACACTGAATGCCAAACCTGAACACACTGGCCTGTCCCTGACCTGAACTCTAACTACGCAGGACGTCTACAATAGAATTTTAATTTCAGTACCACCTCTATACTTCAGGTATAGAAATTAGGAAGAAAAAAACTAAAGGGACTTTGACCAGGGGAGAGTGAATGTCAAACATACAGGCTGAGAGCACAAACATACACACATGCACCTTCCACATGTATGCAAATGGACACGGAGCTTTTAGAGGGTCCAATTTAGAAATTTAAATGGATTCACAAAGTTTAAAAACTTCATTAAAGTTTTTATTATTTTCATGGACATATAAAAGCATAAAGATTTGTCATTCTTGACAAATTTATTTGAGTCATACGGAGAAAAATAGTATAGTACTTTAGACCTCAAATCTCTTCATCTGTTGGTTTTATGCAGTTCTAGATCCACTGTGATCTGTAATGCACATGCAATAAGACATACTGTTGAACCTGCACTTATTTTATTTTTATCTCAACCGCTTCAACATGTTTTCTAAATAGATGGTCTATTAAATCGGAACTTTTGCTTACTTGAATTAAAGGTGTGTTATTATGCAATTGTTTTACTGCTCTGGCCCATTTGAGATCAAACTGCTTATATGTGGTCCATTAACTAAACAGAGTTTGACACCCCCTGCTTTTAACTGCAACGTGGAACTAAATGGTATGAAACACTGCCGCCTTCTGGTCTAACTTGGATTTATCCACATGGCCACACTGAGTGCAATCATGCTGTTAAATCCTTTTAAACCAATTTAGCATAAATTAGCTTTCTCATTACTGGTATGAGAAAGTCCTAGACTTAGCCTAGTCCACAGTGATATAAACTGATTTCTTAAAGTAAGATTTGGGACTAAATTAAAGCTTAAATTGAAGCTCACAAGAGATTTTTTCCTCAGATTTGTGCTGTTTTTCTAAGATAACCATTAATGTCACCAGCTAGACAATGTCTTGCTGACAGAAGTGAGCCATTGCTGCAGTTTTTGGAAACTGAAGGAAATTCTGCAGCCATTTTTACACTTTTTGAATCCAAGCTTTCGTCTGTGAGAATCGCCTGTCCCAGTTTTTAACTTTTCACAGAGAATCTGGACCTGTGACTCCCAGGAGTTACAGGTTACAAAGACTGAATACATACACCAAAAAATGCCTTTCTATTTCAGATTCTGAGGAATCACAAAAAGTGGTTTCTACAAATCTCCACGACATATGCACTGATCAGATAAAGTTTTCAAATAATGTTGTGCAGTGGAAAAGTAAAATTCACCATACCCCTTGTTTCCTAAACTAAGACTAATGTAGACTTACTTAGACTCTTTTGGCTTTGGGTTTCTTGAAAGGCACTATATAAATCTAGGCTATTATTGTTCATCTCTGTATACACAGTTTGAAAGTGGAGAGAATAACTGAACGTTGCTCAATGACAGTACGGTTAGAGGTTTTGTTTGCACCATACTTGCACCCAACGGTGGTACAGCCAGGCTCGTGTTTTCATTAGGGTTTCCAGTGCCTTTGCAAATCCCTTCAGTTCAAGCCAAAAAGATGACACATTGTCATCAGCGCCACACCTTTTTTCATGGCTATCTAAAGCAGAAGGGGTGCCCATATCTCCCAACAATCCATCAGCTGCCTAATACCACACAGAAGGACACAGAGATGTTTCTGCATTGTGCCACTTTTAGTAGGAATCTACCTTTCCATCCTTTTGTTCAGACCACAGTTATGAAGAAATAAAGTGTACACTAGAAGTAAAATTTTCTATTTCATCTGGAATCCTCCATAAAAAGAAAAGGCATCCAGCACAAGATATTAAAATATTTCTTTCATACGTTTTGGTTTTGATATGACATGTAAGAAAGTCATGTATCTCCCTATCACATCTTCATGTCCACTTTAGCATATATGCATGAATTTCAGTAGCTAGTCTTTCATGGTTACTGGGCCTTTTATGGTGACCAGTACTGATAGATATTGCTACCCCTTGCTTCCAAGGATGTGGAGGGTAAACTACCTTATATGTCTTCAGTTTTCTCCATAGTACACTTTCCTTGAAAGAGAAAGAAAAGTTCATATAAATGTAAAAATAATAATAATAATAATCAAAAATGTAGATAAAAGTTCAAATCAGAGGAGACAAACAAATAAAAGTTTGAAAGGAGAAAAGGGAAAGGCCAAAGGAGAACTTCTTACATACTTAGTGTATGTGTGAGATCCATGTGAACAGCCAATGTTATCGTCCTCTGGTTATGTTCTCCAAAGGCTCCTGGACCTCCATTATTCCTTAAGTCCTTGTTATTATGACTCTCCTGCACACTAAAAAGTGTTAGTTTAACAATTAGGCAAATATGATGTACTGTGAGGAAAATGTTTAACAATTACACCATTACCATAATAATTTGCATGATACAAGTTTTGTTTGTTTTTTTTAATGGTGGAAAGTGCGCTGGAGACATAAACTTTCACATTGCACCTTGACTGTAATTAATTTTAAATGCAATCCTGCACCGCTCTCGACCTTTTTCCCCACACTCAAAGAAACCGGAACAACTTTATCGGCACTTCCGGTTTCCAAAAAGAGACGATGTCGCCGTCTTCATTTAATTTTGTCGACGCTAAAGACAAATTTACGGTAAGAAAACACAGAACTTCAGCAACGTATAAAAATATGTGCAGTTATATATTTTGTATCACAGTTAAAATCCTAGCCTGGGTTTGTTAGTGTAGCATGTCGCGTGTTGTTACCATAACAGATGAAGCTAAGCTAACACAGACGCTAACCAACGATGCCGTTTGTTTCATAAATGTTTTCTAATTCTCCTTCTTCTACTTCTTCTTCACACAATCTCAGGCGTCTGCCGTCCAGGCTTTGACTGGAAAAAGCATCAAACCTTTGATCAGTATTTTTAACCAGATCCCCGGCAAGTAAGTGAAGTTGTTAGTTCTTGCTAACTCTAATGTATTGTAATTATTTCTGTTGGCTATTATACTCTATAATAATGGAGGAAGGGATGCAACTTTACTGATCGCTTGTTTTTCTCACATTACAGTGAGGCGGAAAAGAAGACAACCCTCGATCAGGCTCTGAGGGGAGTTCTTGGTGATCTGATTGTAAGAAATGCTTTTTGTTTGTTTGTTTCTAGTACGCGTTTGTTCAATTTTTTTTTAATTAAATTACCCTCAAAATCCTCAAACGATATATTCAAATGTTTCCAGGTTGAGCAAAAGACGAGGTGTGATGACTACCTAGCTCTCATTTACCTGAGCATTGATGGCGTTACAGAAGGTATGTTACTCAACTAGGGGTCTCATAAGTAGATCCAGGTGATACACTGATTTTTAAGATTACAAAAAAAAAAAAAAATAGTTTATTCCTTTTGTGCCGGGAAAGAAACCTGTACCATAAATAAAAACTAAAAACACTTTTTGATTAGTGTTTTAGCTCTTTAGTTCTCTATCTTTGAACATTCAGCCAGTGCAAAAATCTGTGACACAACATATAAATATCAGCCACTGCCTTGTGAATGCCAAGTTATTTCCTATTATTCTCATAGCATACATCACTCAAAATGAGCACATAGTAGCATGTGGCTGATATATGTGTGCGTCCCAATTGATACCATACTTTTATAGCCAAAGAAAATCCTTTTTGGACATACATGTGTGAGAAATCCCTATTGCACATCTACTGAGGCAATTTGGCAGGTCTGTTATGCTGGGGGGGGGGGGGTAGTACAGATATGCTTCTGATCCACTTGCCCCTATTTATTAAAAGCATACATTTTGCAAGCAGACTGCTAAGGTAATCTTCTGTAAGTCTTAGAGACAATGTGTCATGTATGAAGAAACTTAAAAGACTTGTGGTCCACTGCAGGTATCTGTTCTGCTACGACCCCTTTCGTCCTGCTGGGAGACGTGCTGGACTGTCTTCCTTTGGACCTGTGTGACAAAATCTTCTCTTTTGTCGAAGAGAACGTCTCCACCTGGAAATCGGTAAATAAATTCCAGCTATTGAGTAAAGGCCCCCACAAATTTGTCCTGCGTTGATCACATGTTTACCAAAGCTGTGCTCTATTTTTCTTACAGAACTCCTTTTACACTGCAGGGAAGAATTATTTATTGAGGATGTGCAATGGTAAAGAGGTTATCTCATCATTTTGTGACATATGAAGCTTTTTATCTTTAAAATGCAGAGCAGTGTATTTTCCTGTCTGTGTAGATCTCTTAAGGAGGCTGTCCAAATCTCAGAACACAGTTTTCTGCGGGCGAATCCAGCTCTTCCTGGCACGTCTCTTCCCTCTGTCTGAAAAATCAGGTAAGAACAGCAGTATTTTATCATTATAAATAAATAAACCAACATAAACCTTTTGAAGATGAGGTTTGCAATCATTCATGGCACTCTGGCAACCCCATTCACAGCTTCTCTGATCGAGTGATTGTTCTTTTTATTTTGTTTGCTTTCCAGGTCTAAATCTCCAGAGCCAGTTTAATCTAGACAATATAACAGTGTTCAACAAAAATGAACAAGAAAGCACTCTCGGCCAGAAGGTAAAGATCTGATTCTGACCCTGAGCACTTTAGAAGTAATCAAAAACTGTGAATGTTAAATGTGTTACTGTGTTTATAGCACACAGAAGAAAAGGAGGATGGTATGGAAGTGGAGGAAGGAGAAATGGGAGAGGATGATGGCCCTGCACCGAGGTAAGTTAAAGGCTTTCTCAAGAATAAATCACAAGGTTTGTTTCTTTCGTTTATTTGTTGAAGTAAACATTTTGATTGGCCCTTTATCTGGTTTAATTGTTATTGCAGCTCCATTCCAATCGACTACAACTTGTACAGAAAGTTCTGGACACTGCAGGACTACTTCAGAAATCCAGTGCAGTGTTACGATAAATTCTCATGGATGACATTCCTTAAGGTAATGCACCTTACTACAGATGCCTTTCCTCCTCATTTTTAAGATGGCAAGTATCGAAGTAGATGATTAAAAGTCATCGATCACTTTTTTGTCCTACGCAGTACTCAGATGAGACTCTAGCAGTATTCAAAAGCTATAAGCTGGATGACATGCAGGCCTCTAAGAGGAAGCTGGAGGAGCTGAGAGCATCAAGTGGAGAACATGTTTACTTTGCCAAGTTCCTCACAAGTGAGAAGGTGAGAAGACTTCATTTTAAATTTCCATGCTACACTAATTTAACCCATTAAAGCCTGAACCACAAAATAATTCCCAGAAAATTCACATTTTTTGAAACTTTCTTTTTTCAATATATTTGTTTGTTAATCTTAAAAAATCAAAAACACTATTCATCAAGGTATTCATCAAATGCGATATACTTGATGTTACAGGGTTAAGAGATTTAACACAGCGGTCCCCAACCTTTTTTGCGCCATGGACCGGTTTATGCCCGACAATATTTTCACGGACCGGCAATAAGGTGTCGCGGATAAATACAACAAAATAAAACTAGTGCCGGTACCGAAAAACAGAAGATTTATTCATAACACACGTGAAAAGACCCAGGAAAACCGAGTTAACGATAAAAACGATAACAAAACAACGCTGAAAACCGATAAAAACCCTGAAAACCATACATTTCACACCTGAGCCTCAACTCTCGCGGCCCGGTACCAAACGACTCACGGACCGGTACCGGTCCGAGGCCCGGGGGTTGGGGACCGCTGATTTAACACATCTACAGACTACATGTTCTAATTATTAAAATGTCTTAGGTGTTTGCTCTTTGTCTTTGCCTCAAGTGTTTTATGCATGTCTGATCATCCGTATCGGCTCCCGACCGCATGCCCTGCAGCTCACACTCACTCTCCTACATTTGCAAGTCTGCCTCACTCACAAGTCCTCTTGCAACATAATGTGCTAGTCCACATTGCCAAAGTTGTGTGTTGTTAAGCAGAACAGAGACTTAGTTTGTAAACCTCGAGGTTCTGGACCAAAACGGAGAACTGTTCTGTTGGGTAGGAGGAGAAAAACGGTAATGGCTGCCAGCTGTTTGCCTCTAAACAAAACTCTCATCAAACATGAACACTTGTTGATAAGGTTTTGTTGCCTTTGGAGTAATGCAGTGAGTTATTGTAAATTTGAGTAACATTAGTCATATCTTCACTTGTCAAACACAGGAAGGATAAAACATAGACACATAAACAGATGTTGAAATGGCTAACAATGTGTGGCGCTCTGACAAGTTAATGACGTTTGTTCCCTCACTGCTGCACTGCAGGCTCCATATCCATGGCATTTACTGCTTGTTTTGCTCATGCTGTGTCATTTGCTTTACATTTCTGAGTTTGTTGTATTTATCTACATGTCACTGATCTCCATTAAATATTTGTAAAGATTGGAGTTGAACATTACCTCACTTTGTTTCTTTTGTCTTTATCTCCAGCTGATGGACTTGCAGCTCAGCGACAGCAACTTCAGGCGGCACATACTGCTGCAGTACCTCATCCTCTTCCAGTACCTGAAGGGTCAGGTCAAGTTCAAAAGGTGAGCAGTGTCTCAGTGCTGACCGCGTAAATAAACTTGAATTTGTTTGATAAAGTATTGGTTATTCTCAAGTCTTATTTTTATTGTTTTTAATGTTTTTCTCCTCCTGCAGTTCCAGCTGTGTTCTGAATGATGACCAGGCTGCATGGATTGAAGAGACGACTAAACTGGTCTATCAGGTGAGTCCTAAGTTATGCTGGCACACACAAATGTAAATCTGTAAATCTATAAGAAATATAATAGTCAAACTCTCTATAGGATGAATTTTAATTTTAGTGGAGAAAAAAAATGTCACCCAACAAACCACCCTGAGGTTTGTGCTATAAAAGTATCAAAATGTCTCAGTTTTAACTGGTTGCAACAGGTGGCTGCTCCTCATTGAGCCTGGTTCTCCTGGAGGTTTCTTCCTGTTAAAAGGGAGTTTTTCCTTCCCGCTGTCACCAAGCGCTCGCTTATATCGGGTCGTCTGATTTTTCTGGGGTTTCTCTGAATTATTGTAGGGTCTTTACAATATAAAGTAAAGCACCTTGAGGTGATTGTTGTTGTGATTTGGCGCTATTGAAATAAAATTTAAATGAACTGAATTCAATTGATCATTTTGTAAGTTTAGGAGAAAACAAGCAAATTATTCCCAATTTTCATTTTTACTTTAACAAATATCAAGTTCATTTTCAGAAAAGCATTTAATCAAACAACTAACTCTGTGTGTGTCTGTGCTCATGCATGGGCTTGTCTGTATGTGCAGTTGTGTTTATGTGTCTGACACTGGTACTAATCTGTGTGAAACTTCATGAATCAGAGGTGGATAGCACATTTAAACACCAGAGTGTGTGTGTTTTAGTTTGAATAGATCACAGCTTGTTTTTTGTATCTTGTTTATATATCCCTTGGATTTTAGGTTAGTTTGTGAGCTAAAATCTCTGTCCCTGTGTGGGACAGGCACAAGAGGCACAGCACATTCAGTTCACAACAAACATGAATGTTTGCGTGAGTCAGTCTGTCAGTTTGATCTTCCTCTGTAAAAAAAAAAAAAAAAGAGTTTTTTGTTTTGTTTTTTTAATCACAGCGCGTAGAAGAGAAACAAAGGGAGTTTGGGTGACAGCCAAGTCAAGCATGTGATCCCAGATATTGTAAACATTAGCCACATTGTTTTGGGGGCATTGCCATTCAAAACTAACACACTGGGTCTTCAGTTTGCTCTTGCAGCCAGCAGCAGAACATTTGGCCTGATTTCCTCATATCTGACTTATGTTTTCATTCTTGAGAGGAAATGACTCTAAGGAAACTGCAGCTGTTCATTTGGAATTTAAAGTGGTGCTCCTGTGCTCATTCCCAAATGCATTTTTTTTCTACCATTTGGTCCGCTGTCTGCAACGAACCATTTCAGTTTCCTGTAGACTGGCCTCTTTTTAAGCCAATTTTCTTGTTTTTATTCCTCTCTGCTTTTATTATACTTAATTTTCCTTTTTGATAAAGTTTATAGTTGGGGGCTGGATCAGGTGACCCTGAATCCTCTTTTAGTTATGCGGAAGTAGGCCTAGGCTTCCCATTTCTTTTTCACTTACCTTGTGCTATATAAGCACCTCTGTGTTTATACACTACTCCGCATTTCCAGTGTGTTTTGTCCTGTCTTCGTTCCCCCACCCCTAAAGAGTGGCAGCCTGGTTCTGCTGGAGGTTTCTTCCTGTTAAAAAGGAGTTTTTCCTTCCCGCTGTTGCCAAATACTTGCTCATACGGTTGTGTGATTGTTGGGGTTTTCTGTGTTATTGTAGGCTCAGGGCCTTACAATATAAAGCACCTTGAGGCAACTGTTGTCATTTGGCCTCACCGAAGCCTGAGCTTTTTGCTCGCAAGAATTACTGGTGTGAAGTTAATATTTAAACTTTGGCCACGTTTAATATGCACCACTGTTACAATATATGAATGTATATGAAAACACTAGGAAAACCCTATTAGGCTCAATCTAAGTGGATGTCACAACAGGCTGTAAATCCTAATTTTCTGATCTGTGAAGGAAAAAAAACAGAAATGGTCCTTTCTCATATTTTGTGCTCACCTACTATGTAAAAAGAAAACAATGGTGAATCATGACTTTCTGTTATAAATCCCCTTTAATCTGTGCTCTGCTCTTGCAGCTGCTGAGGGAGATTCCTCCTGATGGTGACAAGTTTGCTGCCATGGTTGAGGTAAGCCATGCTTTGGGAATACCAGTATGATTAAATGAAGCTTTTGTTTATGCGCTCACAGCTTGTCAAGTCTTTTGTTCTCTATACACTGGTCCCACTATAAATGTTCATTATCTCTGACAGCACATCCTCAACACAGAGGAGAACTGGAATGCCTGGAAAAACGAAGGATGTCCGAGCTTTGTGAAAGAGAGGTAGAGCAGTGTAATGTTTTGAAGTAGCTGTTCCAGATAATCATTTTAATTGATTTAGGGTTTAGACAGTTTTTACAGCAGCATAGAATTCTGGATAGCATGCCAAAATAACAGGTGGTCCCACTTGTTTTCCTCTTTAACAGAACAGTAGATGACAAGCCCAAAAGACCCACAAGGAAAAGACAAGCTCCAGAAGACTTCCTTGGAAAAGGGCCAGACCGGAAGATTTTTATGGGAAAGTAGGTGCTTGAATCTGGGGATGGGCTGGTGGAGTGGTGTGAAGTGTGGTTTGGTTTTTTTGTCGGTCTCAGATTTTCCCTCTGTATTGGTGTCCATCCTGCTGAAGTATTGTTGGAAATTTAGTGAAACTGTAAATGTTCTTCTCTTCTTTGCTAGTGATGAGTTGACTCGGCTGTGGAACCTCAATCATGACAACATGGAGGCCTGCAAGTCAGACAGCAGGTTGGAAAAGTCCTGAAATGAGTTCACGTTTGGCTTTTTATATATACACCCTACTAGGGCTGCACGATTAATCGTTAAAAAATCGCGATCTCGATTCATACTTATGTGCGATCTCATTTCCAAATGACAACGATTAAAAAAAAAAAAAAAAGACGACGACGATTGTACCGCATTTTGATCCGGGATGTAATCTGCATGAAAACAAGCGCTCCCTCTTCCTGCTCAACAAATGACAAGGGCGGAGCCTTATACCACGTGATACAGAAGCTGTGCTGTGATGCTCAAATTGGCAGGGAAAAAACAACGGAGAACACGTCAGGGATGACGAGAAAGTGACAGGAGAAAATTCGTCCCGGTCAACCAGCCAAACATCAATAACGGGAACCTTATACAGCGCTTCCTTATACACGTCGAACTCCTGCAGGCACAAAGAAATTACGGAGGCTGTTACTTATCACCTGACCAAAGATATATCAACACTGTGCAAAACCAGGGATTTAGGAAAATGATCAACACCCTAGACAAACGCTACACAGTGCCGTCCCGCAACTATTTTTCTATTGTTGCATTACCTGCTCTATACACGCAGTGTCGAGCAACGGTGGAGACGGATTTACAAGCAGTACAACATTTTGCGGCAACCACAAAATGTGAGGCATTTATTGTTTTTGTTTATTTATTTTTTTTATGTTCAGTTTCAACTGTTACGAAGTTGATGTGCAGTTAATAAGTGCAATAAATATTTATATTGGAAAAGAAAATCGTGAGAGAATCGTGATCTCAATTCTAAGCAAAAAAATCGTGATTCTCATTTTATGCAAAATCGTGCAGCCCTACACCCTACATTTGTCATTTTAAAACTGTGGCCTTTCTTTCAGAGAGTTCATGCCGTCATTGGATGAATTCTTTGCAGAAGCTATTGAACAGGCCGACCCAGCCAACATGGTCGAGGAGGAGTACAAGTAAGATGGCTTTTACAAAACCTTTCTTAACCATGGAGGGGGGAAATCCAGTATTCAATCTCCTACCAGAGACTTATTTTTAATTTTATTTCTTTTATTTACTTTACATATATTTACTATTTTTCTGATGTCTTTTATGTCTAATCCTGTAAATCCTTGTAGGGTTGTGCGAAATGCAAACTATGGCTGGCGGGCTTTGAGGCTGCTGTCCAGGAGAAGTCCACACTTCTTTCAGCCAACAAACCAGAAGTTTAAGAGCCTGGCAGACTACCTCGACAGCATGGTCAGCAAGTTGGCCAAAGAGCTACCAGTAAGGATTTTATTTTATTAAAAAAACAAAAACAAACTGGGAGTTTCCATGAGTCCATTAACCCACTGACTTTTTTTTTCTCCGTTCATGAAGAAGGACATCCCATCTGAAGAAATAAAGACAGGAGAAGAGGATGACGACGATAATGGAGACAATCTGCTCAAAGACAGCAATGACAGTAAGTCGTCACGTGTTCTGTATTTCACTCTAGATGTTTCTGACTTCACATATATTTACGTGTGTAAGCACTTAGACAAGGAAACTGTTATTATTATTAGATCATCCAAACGAAGGACCAGTGAGCTCATGTCATGATGAGGTTCACAAGAATCACTACTCCTCCTACAGTAATATTTAGAATTTAATCAGACTTACAGTTAAAGATCAACTAATGTGTCTTCAGCTGTGCTTAAGGTCAAGGTCACCTTTGTTGTTACACAGGTGCAGGAATCACTACACCTTGATTGTCATGATTATAAATTGAGTGTTTGTGTGTATTTAGACACAAATTCTGTCATTGGGTTAATAAAGTCTTGAGCTACATTTGGTTCCCATGAAGAATGATATCACCCAGCATGAGATTTCTCGATGTTGGTAGATTTTGCATGCACAAAATGAACGAGAAAGAATCAAAATGAAACACCAAATGATGTGATGGCTTGAAATATCGCTTTGGCACACGTGTTGCAAACCAGTATTGTGATGTTAGGAGGTGACGATCAGGATCTTAGTGATCATGATCATGGAGGAAATAGTCCTATAGGTTGGGGACTTCCTGTCACCATTATTCCAATATCAGTAATATGGCCAATGTTATGACATGATTTCATGCTTTTTATTGCATGTATTTTTTTCTATTGACCATGTTGTCATAAATCTCCTGACAATTTCATCTGGTGGAGAATTGTTTTAATTTGTCCCGGATGTGACTGTTTGACTTTCGGTGGATTTTAATTCTATTAGTTTGTTCAATACGGCCGACCAATTACATGCTTCATATGTTACGCTAACCTGTGGTCGATTGTTGGATTTCAATGAGGTCAGTGTTCTAAATCAAACAATCAAGATGTGATTGAAGTCGAAGACAAAAGTATTCCATCCACTGTAGTTAATGGAATAGAGGTTCAGATGTAACTGGAGCGGCTCGTTCCCTGGAAGCTGATCACTGAAAGCCTTGATGTAAGAGCCAAAGATTTTTCAATGCAAGCGAAAGAAGCCATCATTAGGTTGAAGAGGCAAAATAAATTGTAGCATTTAGTGATGTCTGTTTGAGATCCAGGTATTAAAAACAGTAAATTTAAAATTGTTAGTTTGTCTGATTTAATGTTGAGCCTCGGAGAAACTGAAGGAGCAAATGGGGGATTATTCATAAAAAATAGCTGTTAAACCTCTTGAATTGTAGCTGAAACTCTATACTTCAATCACATTCTGATTGACTTTAAACCCACTGTGGTTTGTTTAGAGAGTTAAATTACAAAAATTGTGTCAAAATTGTATCTATGGACATGACTGTATCAGAAAGAGCAAGTGTTAATGATTTAACTTGTACTACTGTATATGAAAGTGATATCAGTGAACTAAAATGCAAAATACTGGACTGTGAAACAGAATTTGCCTCTGTGCTTTTCCCATTAGTTACATTGAATATGCAATGTTATTATCAGTATGTTTGCTTTTCCCTCTTTCATACGCTTAATTTAAGATGATGAAAGCGTGACCCTCAGTTCCAGCTTCACACATATTTCCATCTAAATGTCTTCAACCCAACTTGACCTCTGTATTTTACAAGCTCCCACTTCCCACGATGAAATCAGTTTATTGTGTTAGCAGTTTCAACCCTGGAGCAGAGGGCTATTTATATCCTTCCTCTTCCAATTTCTTCAAGGTCCGAGCATTCAGAGCAAACTTGTGACGAACCAGCAGATGGATGACGTAGCAGCCAAACTGGGCGCTCAGTGGAAGAACCTCGCTTCTCATTTGGAGATGAAGGCGGCCGAGTTGCGAGAAATCGAAACGGACAGCGAAGACGTCGACATGCAGGCCAAACTGCTGCTGGTGGCCTGGCAGGACAGAGAGGGAACACAAGCTACTGTGGAGAACCTGGTCGCAGCTCTGAATGCCACAGGTTTCTCCCAGATTGCAGACGGCCTCAGTGAGGCTTAAAATCTGTATTTCCATAACATTGTTCCACTTTTTTTAAACCAAAATGTTGCGAACTAGTTTTTATATGTCATATATTGTGTTTTTTTTCCCCCACTGTAGAGAATTCAATAAATGTTTTCTCCTTGTAAAAAGTTTGGTAGCACGTTTGTTTTGATACACAACAATCTCATTTTGGTGTAACACTTTATTTTCACCACCTATGAAAGGAGTTCAGTCAATAAGTTATTACAGAGAGTTGACGTTCAGGCCTTACAGACTGTGGCAGGGTGATCAGGAAACCTGCACGGAGAAACAAGGTGAAGCACAGCATTTTTTTTTTTTTTTGTAAAGGTACAGATTAAAGTCTGAGATCCGCATCAGCAAGAACGATGTTCAAAAGCTTATTGAGCAAACCATCACGGTTGAAGCTCAAGCCTTTATTAAACCGCACACAGTTCACCACAAGGGCAACATGTTCTGAACCGTTTCCCCACACACTTCCCTGAAAAGAGCATTAGTGAAGATTTGGCAGAAAGAACCTCATCTGTCAATACATTTGAGAACAATTACAGGAGATGATGTGAGCCAAGCACTTAAAAGACCTGAGATTGAACCCAAATTACCCCGAGGGGGCCAACAGGTGAACAAGGGCAAGTCTTTACAGTGTTTTGTAATACGTCAGAGACGATACAAGCCAGAATGTCGAGAACAGCTTGGCTAGGCATTTCTGTACAAGATTAAATGACTAGAGAGAAACATTTTGCTTTAATGATATGAGCACCTTATCAAAGG
Organism: Oreochromis aureus; assembly: GCF_013358895.1. NCBI lineage: Eukaryota > Metazoa > Chordata > Actinopteri > Cichliformes > Cichlidae > Oreochromis > Oreochromis aureus. The sequence continues at coordinate 19,342,798 of NC_052959.1, forward strand.
CTTTAAAAAATATACAATGTGTATAAAACATTTAATGAAACTGCAGCGCTAGACTCAAAAACCTCTTAAGGATCCAGTCCAGAGATTGCCTCTCATCATCTCTCCATTTTCAAAGCCCACTGTGGTTGAATATTTAACACCATTTGACAGAATTTGTTTTACAAGCATCTGTATTGGTTACAAAAGAAAACACAAAAAAAATAAAAATTAAGGTATTCAAATCTTTAAAGACACCAGTTTTATTGCACATCTATGCAGACAGTGCTTTGAAATGGCAATTTGTGTGTATATTGGATGTTGTCTTTGTCTTCTAAGAAGTCTGCCACAGCTATTGTTCCTCTTCAAGTATGTCCAGCCGCCGGGGGCCGTACAGTAGAACATACGCTATATGCCAGTCTCCACCACCTGACAGTCGCAGGATATCCTCTGGAGACACCACACTCACCTTGTCATCGTCAAACTTGACCCACTCATCTGTCAGAATGACACCAGAAGACAAGACACATGAAGCGCTTGCACAGTATAAATTGGGACTGATCGATGTCACGGTGCGTGTTGATTACTGTCACACAAATATGATTACCTTCTTTCCTTTTCACCCATCCCACATAGTGACCTGAGGAGCTTGAGCGGCCTTGGTGCGTCAGCACAGCCTGCAGGTCGTAGTAGCCACTGTTGTTGGAACCAAGGTCTACGAGAAGAAATCATGCCGTACCTTTAATTCTGACTCGTGATCGAAAGAGAAATATCCACACAGAAAAAAAAAAAAAAAAAAAAAAAAAAAACCATACTCAATCCAAAAATTTCACGACAAAAAAACCAAAACATAACCGTTTTGACAGGAAAATGAAAGACTAGTCCAGCAATTTATTTAAACGTGGAAAAACAGAGTTTGTACCATTCAAACAAGCTTGAAATATTTGGTATGAGCACCTTTATTCTTGGACAGCCTGAACCGTCTTTGGGAGCTCTCTTGTAATTTCTTTAAGGTGTCTTTAGGGATAGTTTTCCAGGCTTCTTGAAGGACATTTACACCTCTTTGGATGTTGACTGTCTTTTGTTCCATTCTCTGTCAAAATGATTCTACACTGCTTCAATAATGTTGAGGTCTGGACTCTGGGGAAGCCGATCCACGACTGATAGTTAGGGGTGGGTTTAAAACTAATCAATTTCCCTGATTCAAATTGATTTTAGTTTGAATAATGCAATATCGATTCATTAAATCGATTTTTAAATATAAATGTATTTTGCCAGAAAAACCACAATCTCAGGTTAAAGCTCACAAAACTATTTCAACAACCGCCAAACAGCTAAAACAGCAAACGATTAAAGAGCAGGTAAACGGTTTCCGCAAAAAGATGTAAACACAGAGCACGGATCCACCCCGTTCACCCGATGGCACGTATGCCGACATCCCGGGTGTTGAAAGCCAACGTCTTGCAGATTCTGAAGCTGCAGGTCACATCACACTTCCTGTACAGCTCTCTTTCTCTCAGTGTACTTCAAGACCAATTTACAATAAAAACAATCTGTTTTCTGCATTATTTGCTTGCTTATTATATACCAGTCCACCATTGTGTACAGTATTGTCGCCTGCTGTTTTTTGCTTTTAATAAAATGACCTCCGACAAGAAAGCCTAATTTCTGCTGTTCAATACAGAAGAAATGTAAACTTTTACAAATTTTGCCGAATTGCAAAACGCTTGGCTGTGTGTAATAAAACCTCTGTAACTTTGCTCTGCTTCACTTCAGCAGCATCAGGTAATGTTCATTTGTTGATTCATGGTTTTATTCAGTTTTTGATCTACTGCAGAATATTTTTAAGGTCATCTGCTATAAAAAGCCAGGCCAGGAAAATTTTCTTCATGTTTTTTTTGCATTTTATCCTCAGTTACTTTAACACAAAGGCATCTGCTTGATGCTCACATCTCTGATGAAGTCTCAGAAGTGTCAGCTTTCTATTTATAGCCTATAGAAATATATAAACAAATGTATATGTACTGATTAATGATCATCATTATATTATTTCTCTGAGTCAAAATTGAATAGAATCGAAGAGGGGATCAAATCCAGTCGGGGCCTTGTGAATCAGATCGAGTCAGTTATAGAAATCAGTGACGATACCCAGCCCTACTGATAGTGTTGCACTGTATTTTTCACTGCCATAGTGAAAAAGCTATCAGGCCCTTTCCAGACTGTAGAGATTCCCGTATATCGTGTTTTGAAACTTGCCATGTTTGTCTTCCATTTGTCCAGTTTCCCAAAAAAAATTTTTTAAGGACACCCTGTTGGTGCAAAAATACTATTTTATACCTGTCAAACTGTTATCTTTGGCATTTTTTGTAGATTCAATTGAACTTTGCTTAGTTGTCTGTTATGTGTAGACAATACTAGTTCATCACATGAGTTGGGCACCTTTTTTAAGCTCGAATGATTCATAAGTCAGTCTCACAAAAAAGCAAAAGTCCTGTACTGAATGTCCTTCTTTCTATGTGTAAATTGAGTGAAAAAGCAGCCAACGTCCCAAGATAAACCTTCAGAAAGCCTGGAGAACTGCTGCTCTGCCTGGCTCCTTGGAAACAGGGGCCATGACTCGAGACTTTGTCCAGTAAGGCAGGTGAATTTGTAACGCATTTACATTTTTTTTTTCATCTACTTCCAACACCTGAGTTCTTTAACTTACATTGTAAATGTATTTTATTCTACTCATGTAACAACATTTCCCGCACTACTGTCACAGGTACATACCCTCTGGGAACGAGAAAGGCTCATATTTCACTTCTTTTGCTGCTTCTGGCTTCTTCATCAACTAGAAAAGCAAAGCAAATAGAGTTTATGCTTTAAACAGGAGTTCATCTACTCCTAAATATGTGTAAATGTCATGGTGAGCTGTAGATCTGCTTTACCTTTTGCTGCTGTTTCTCTAGCTTCTTGTCCTCGACCTCCTTAAACTTTGACCTGATTGGTAACATCTTTTCCTGCAGCTCCGCAGTGCACAGCTCATAAACATCCAACATAAGCGGGAACTTGACATCCTAAAAAAAAATATACACAACATTTGAGACTTTAGACCCTCAGCTACTGTGAGCACTGTTAGAAAGAACTGCAGCTGAAGACAAACCTTTAGAACTTTTGCATTGACAGACTCCTTCTCTTTGTAGAAAAACCTGACCATCTGAACAGTCAAGTAAGCAGGCAGGCGGCTAAGTTTTGACTAACAGGAGGAAAGAAAACCAAAATAAATGTCATATTCGAGTCCGTATGTACAGGTGGCAGTTTCAAATGACAAAAAGGAATATAACAGCGAAAAGAGGACTTACGGATTTTATATACAGCGCATTTCTGTTCAGGGTCGGAGACATTTTTGTGATTTCTTCTTGCAGTCTCTGTTGGGGCAGAAAAATTATTAGAATTTTTTTTTTTTTTTTTTTTAAACAGCTTGATCAGCTGTCTTGTGATAAAACATATATCCTCTTTACTACACGAGCGTGTAACCACCAGTATCCTTGCACCTGTCCACTGCAAGCCATTTCATTTTCCACAAATCCTGCCAAATCTTCCAAGTTTGTGTGGTTTTTCCTTCTGATGAAATACGATTTCACCAACTCATCCATGTTGTAACCCATGCTGATTGACAGGTCGTGGCCCAAACAGCTGGAGTGTATCAGCATCTGCTAGAGGCATAACTGTGAGTCATGCCCCCTGCAGAGGTCCTCGAATGACACTGCAGGAGTTGGGTTTATTAAGGGTGGCCAGGAGTGGGAGTAAAGGGAGCTGTTGAGGAGCTTTATGGAGTGGTCTGGTAGATATCACCTCCTTGTGGACATCAGCAAGACAAAAGAGATGGTGGTTGATTTCCAATGTGAAAAAAAAAAGAACTGTGACTAAGCCCATTACCATTGTGTGAGGGGGCTGAAACAGTGGACCGCTACAGGCACTATGGTGTTCACGTCAATGGCAGACTAGACTTAAGGACCAACAGTGCTGCTGTGCGAAATGGGGTGAGCAGACGCTACTCTCTGAGGAAACTCAGGTTCTTCGTGTGTGCAGCAAAATGCTGGAGATCTTCTACCATCCTGTGGTAGTGAGTGCCATTTACTTTGCCGTTGTGTACTTTGCTGGGGGGCAGCATCAGTGCCAGAGATGCCCACACTACAACTAACTAATTCACAAGGCTCAAACCATCACTGGTCAGAATGTGGAAGTCTCTGAGTCAGTGAGGGATGGGAGGTCAATGAGAAACTGCTGTCCACCATGGACAACCCATGATACCAGCTCCACACTACAGAGGCAGCAGAGCTCATTCTCATTCAGACTGATTCAACCCCACTACCACAAAGACCACTTCAGGAAATCATTCCTACTATTCTCTATAAGACTGTATAATAATTCCTGTTCTGGGCAGGTAAAACACACGTGTCAGCAAGTAAGAAAAAACATTTTTCAACACAGATTTCTATACTATAGTTTCCTGCTGCAGTTTCTTATGTTTATAGTGTACATATTTTTTAATGACATCTGCGGTCGGTCTTATTTTTCTTTAACTTCATGTTTTTGTTTTGTTAAATCAATTTTGTATATAAATATTTTGCACTACCTCACATTATAAGCCCTTTACACTCAGGTTGTGGTACTACTTTTTAATACTTTTAAGATATTGCTTTTATTGTAGTATTGTGTTCTATTGTTTTCATGCCGTTGTAACACAGTAATTTACTTTGTGGGATCAATAAACTATCTGTCTTATTGGCCTGTTATGTAGCCCCAATTAGCTGATATGTGCCTGTGCACTACACTCATACAGTTTGTGAATGAATCATCTTAGCGTTAGCTCCTAACTGTAACCATAATAGGCAACTACTGACTTCAAAAATCCAACATGGTGGAGTCAAAACAAAAATGTTAAAGGTTCAAAATGTCCAGTCCAAAACCACTGTGTGATGTCACGGTGGCTATATGCATCTTTAATACCATCTATGCTTTGCACACAGACCTCATGATACATACCAGCCTTAGTCCTGTTGCCAGGTATTTCACTTCTTGGTTGATGAAGCAACTGAGCTGGAGCTGACTTTCCTTGCCCTTGATTGGTTCCTCCTCCTCGGACTCTGTGCATTTCATGCTGAATAGCAGAGTTAAGAAGAAGCCTGGCACATTAATTTCACCTCTGGATCTTATCTCATTACCAACAGCTATGAAAGAACAGCACAGTCTTTTAAAAGTGAAACTATACAACAAGTATTAAAGTGTACAAAGATTTGATTGACAAAGACATCAGAAGGATACCTAGTTTCAAATTCTACACCAAAATACTGGTCGATGAAGTTCTTCTTTGCAGAGGCAGAGGCAGCTCCACCCTCAGATTCAGTCTGAAGATTAAAAATAACAAAATTTTCTCATGAATTTATGAGACAGCCATAATTAGATTACAAAAAAAAAACAGATTTGGCAGTTTTTTAAGCATTACCTCCATGGCAGTCTCTCGTTCTAGTGGCTCCAGCTTTTGCTGAAGCACTCTCATCATCTGCAGCCAACATTCATTGGCATCCTGAATGAACAACAAAGCACAATAATGTCATGAATTTGCTGCCATTATGAGACTGAGTTTAAGTCACGTCGCATGGCTGATCAAATTTAACAACGCAGAACTGTAATTAAGAGTTTTTCACCTGCTGAAGGTACTGCCCCTGATCCCCCTTCTCAGCAAACTGTGGAAAGGCCATATGGAGGAACTGCAGCAAAATAATGGGAGGGAGGCTGGACGAGGTTTTATCCATAGTCTCATATAAATCACGAAGGGCTAAAAAACAAACAAACCATTTTATTTGTATCAGTAAATTCACGACATTAATAAGTCTATTTTTGGCATGCTTCACACCTGCTGTGATGTACTGAGATGGTGCATTTGCCCCTGAAGATCGCAGAGCACCTGAATACCTGTAGAGGGAGACGTGATGTGAACGACAATAAAAAAGAGTGGTGGTGAAATTATTCATAATCGTCTAAACATGTCACTGATAAACAGTAATAGCAGTAAAAATGACCTCTTGAGTGCAGTTTTGAGCTCTGGCACAGAGCGTAGACACTGCACTGTGGCATTCATGTAGCAGGTGTTGCCCAGGTTCGTCAGTCCACAAGGCAGCTCCATCTGACAATGACAACATTCACAGTGGGATAGGTTCATCTCAAGGTATAACACTACGTGTAGTTAAGGGATACATAAATTTAGTTTCATCGTAGATCTAGGACTGTGCAGAAGGGACAATACAGAATCAACACATCACATTGAGTCAACTTCTTCTTTATCAAGTATGGTCATCTGATCTGTTCTAGATACATAAACTGTCTTTATTTAAAAGCTCAAGTTTGTCGAACTCTGTCCTTACAATTCTTTTGGTACGCCCAATTTCAGAAACGGTAATGAGTTCACACGTCAAACCCCACAAATTCTATGAACCACTAAAGACGCTTTGCTCATTTCTTTAATTTGTTCGTCCCTCCTGCCTGTGACCCAGACATCAATCTCAGTACTTCATGTTGCTGGAGGAGCTTTAATAAAAGACGCACAAGAGTATCCTTTTTTGGAAGTACTAAATAAATAAGTAAATATAATTCAAAGCAGCCCTAAAAATAAAAAAATAAAGAATAAGGAACACTGCTACATCTGAAAGTGTAAAATACAGTTGCACTCAGGCAATGAGGAAAAAAAATTATGATGCATTTGTGCCAAACATGAGATATGAATAAAATCTCCTTTAAAATGGGACTCCGGAGGATGCATCTCTCTTTTGTTGTTGTTTTTTTTTTTTGGTTTTTTGTTTGCCCATTTCCATTTTAAAGACATTTATCCAGTATTTATCATGTGGAAGTTTGCGATTCATACTGTATTTTGAGTCTACTGCATATTTTCTCTTCAGGAAATAAATTATAAATTCATTACTACACCAAAACACCTAGCTTGCAAATTTCTCTCTGAGCCACACACAAAAAAAGTTTTTAGCAACTACATGATTCTGCACATTTAGTTTACCATTTTATACTTCATACTCAGTACATGAAATCCCAATTCAATCAATCACATCCACACTAAAAGCTGTAATTGTTATATTTGTTCACCCCACAGTGGCAATTTTCAGGATTACTCACCGCTGAGGCCAGCTGCTCCTCAGTCATGTCCTCTACAAACATGGGTCGGACTGCAGGCTCCTCGGGTAGGGCATCTGCTGAGCCCATCATCAGCAGAGTCATTCCCTTCAAAAAGAAGAAAAATATTCATTTCAGTAACTTATGTGACAATTTTGTGGTGAAGCTCCCGTAAAGAACCACTTGGTATATGCGGTACTCACATTTTTCAGCTTAATATTTCCCCACTCGTCATCCTAAAATTCAGATAAAACATTGATTAGCAACCTTAAAATGAATAAGGTTTACTCATCTTACCTTTAACTTTACCTTATCTGTTTCAAAACAAATGAAAAGACAAAACCAATCCTATAATTAATCAAAAAGTCCCTTTCATTTTTGTAAGAGCCATAGCACAACCTTGAAACTTAACCAAAACTAAGCATGTTTAAATTAAAGGAACTATATGCGCTGGTGTGGTTCTCTGAGGATCCCCTGTTCTACATTTTGGATGTTTATATTAGTACCTTGAGAGTGCCTCCCTTCACCATGACCTTCTGTCTGTCTGGCTGAACTCCTGTCAGGGCAAAGAGCTGCGCCTTGAACACCATGGGTGGTTCCTCAGTGTTGAGCTCTACTGCATCAAACTTCTCTTTGCCCCATTTCACATTTACTGAAAGAAACAGAAGCACTCAGTGTCAACATATTAGCCTTTCCTGGTTTGGGAAACCATGACATGACACAGCACCTCCTTAGCATCAGGGAAGTGCTCCAAGGAATAAGGCACCGGGGCAGTCCAGCTGACTGTCGGTGAATAAACACAAAGTGGGAGCCAACAAATATGCAACAGTCTGAATGTCTATGAACCGTAATAAAGGCGTTCATTAGCGATTATAGAAATCAGTATAAGATCACTGACACATAAAGAAAACAAACTGAGTGATCGCATGTCTTCAACTAGACGCAGTTGCAGTAAAGACGTATAACTGTACACTATGATTTAGCTAGCTTTGTTAGCAATGCTATCCTTCATAGTAAAAGGCACAAGTGCTCCCAATTATGCTAAAAAAAATTGTAGGAAAATGTCTTCAGCGGGTAAAAGCACAATTAAAGTGGTGACATTGCGGTGAGAATCGGTAGCTTTACATAATTAGTTAACCCACCTTACTTATTACCTGCTAACTGGGTAACTAAGCTAGCTGACAGCAGCAGTAGCTCAGTTAGCTTGGACAGCTTTTTCACGCACTCGGTTAACAATGTTAACAAACAGCGAACCGGATACAGTGGTGTAACAATTCTGTGCGCTTCCCTGTTTCAAAGAAGTGTCTTCTGAAATAACTCTACCACTAGTCTAAGAATAAGATGCTATCAAGATAGCATGCTAACGGTTGTAGGCTAAATGCAAATCATGCTACACACAGCTAAGCTAACATGCTAATGTAATTTATGTTGCCGCACTAAAAACACGTGTAAGGGTTCCCGATTTTAAAGTATTTTCCCCTTGGTGATAATCATGCTGTATTAAAAGTACTTTACCTGTAAACACCGGCATATTTAGAAACCTTTAATATCCTCAGCTCGCTATTTTTCCTGTTTCGGTCCACTGGGGCGCGAATGAAGAGTTGCTAGTTCTCGGACTGAACTTCATTCAAACAGAATGACGCTGCAACAACACGCTGGGAACTTATCGATGCGCTCTGACATCTGCTAGTCGTCCTGCTGGCCTGCAGCAACATCCGACATACACACACCCAGATCATTCAAGACTTCATTAATTACAGTATTTATAAGTCAGGCCTGTAACTACACGGATTCCCAAGTGTGAGTGAATGATAGTTATCTCACAGCAAAAAGTGCACTGCTCTCACTGCGACACCATAAATAGACGAACTTTGGGCATGGAGCCCCTTTGTTCCTTCCACTCCATTTGATTAAAAAACACAAAGTAATTTTTTTAGAATATAAAAGCACAAAACTACAATTAATTGTGCCAGTATGGTTTAGTGGTTAAGCAGAAGACCAATATGCTGAAACCTTGTGCAAAGGCCTGCGTTTGACTCTACACTAGGACATTTCCTGCATGTGTGCTCTGATGTCCTGTTCAAAATAAAAGTGAAAAAGGCCCAAAAATAAACCTGAGAAGATTAAAGGTGTCAAGATAAGCAGAGTTAAATTAGCATTTAAAGATGCGTTTGGGGGTCCTCGAATCTGTCCCAGCTGTCCTGATACAAAAGCATAAATGACATCTAAAGTGAAAACTACTATACAATGAATGACAGAGATATGTTTATTGACATATCCATCAGTGCGGATTCCAATGCAATTTAACCATGCAAATTATCCAAGACACGAGTAGATCATAGTTCCAGTGCTTTTTTTTTTTAACTGAACAAAATGTTACACATAAAAAGACTGTGGAGGTATTCCATAATCCTTATGTCTCTCTCATATTATACACTGTGGGGGTGTTTGCATTAGCGGGACATTACCATGTTAGAGAAAATGACTTGCAATCGAGGACAATCATTGACAAGGGCTTGTTTTTAGATACATCCTCCTCAAATTTATGATATGAACCAAGAACGGGGACTTTGTTTTTACACAAACTCTATTGCTATGTGTTCATAAAGAGGTAATCTAATATATATATATATATATAAATTTTTTATATATATTCAAACCAGACAAAGCAAGTTCTGATAAAACCACACACACGTGTGGCAAATTCTTAAAAAATAAATGATGGAAGAAATCAGATTTGTCTTGTTTCAACAAAAAAAAGGAAAGAAAAACATATGGCAGTAAAATCAATATCCAAACGGTAAGGCACTAGGTGGGCCAAATGCTACACCTGTTTAGTCTTCTACAAATAATTTACAGTCAAGTCAAACAGTGCAGTTTTACATTTGTTAACTTAATGTTTTCCTTTTGAACCACTTATCTATGAATCAATGTAAGGCAATACATTACAAAGAAAAAATACACGGAATACACAAAAAGAAATATTACAGACAATGTACCAAATAAACAAAAAAAGTTTTAGGACTCCTATATGCCATTACAATGGAATTTTCCTTATGGCTTGGAGCAATAAAAATAATTATAATAAAAACGATGCATAGATTTAAATGATGATCTTGCATGCTCCTCACTCAATACTCAAAACATCTAATACTCATGTCCCAATACGTTGTCCCAAACCTGATATAACTGACTTGCAGAGTGATAAGAATAAAGGCAAAAAGGCCAGAGACGTTAGATGAAGGCATCAGTCATTTAAAAAAACAACAACAACAAAACCAAAACAAAACAAAAGCATACTTGCATTAAAGCCCACGTTATCCGACAGGTGGGGGAAAGAAATTACTAAATAGATATCAATTTTCCGCCCCTGAGACACAACCTTTCGCCGCAGATCTGCAATCCCTGTATGACAGTACCTTAAACTGAACACATACATGCAGCAGTCCCAGCAAAACCCCCTTTTAACTTCCAGTTTCCTTTCCACCTCTCACGTGATATGAAGCACAGGATGTCTACATGACAGGAGTCCCTCTCTCCCTCTGGTGTCCATCTTTAGTTCAAGACGTGTGCGCCATCTTCTGGTGAAAACGTAGAGCTGCAAGTTTGCTGAGTTGGTCAAGTGACTTCCTCCCCTTGTATCAGGCTTTTTTAATGTCCACGATGCCTTGTGTCTGAAGTGTGTTGCAATTTCTCCAGCGTTGGTTATTTGTCAATATACATATATTTTTTTTAGTTTTGTTTTTTTGTTTTTTAATGAATTATCTATGCAATACAGTTTTTTTTCCATTTTTGAGGATGAGCAAGGAAGGGAAAGTTTAGAGTCCAGAGAAAAATCCCAACGGTTCAGATGGTTAGCTGAAACAAGAACAGAGACAGGTGTCCAGTAAAAGAAAGGCCTTTTTTTAAAAAACAAAACAAAAAAAACTTGGTTAGTAACCCAGTCTAACAACAGAAACAGAAAAGCTGGCTTACAGACACTATAACACCTTTTCATCATGTTTGATCAGTAATGTAAAAATCCTGAATATTGACCAGTCTAATGAGAGATGCCATGTAAGAACATGAAGTTAGTAACGGACCCCAACAACACATTAGTGCCAATTAGAAAATCCCAAGTGTAAACTGCACAGAGCCCAAGAGTCAACCAAGCAACCAGGAAGTGTCTCTTGAGTTTGAAACACCCAATAACACAATTAATAAATAGGCAAGTTTAAAATCATAGAGAAAAGTCTGTTTTTAAAAAACGCACACAGAAAAAAAAAAAAAAAAACACTTTCTGAAGAAGTTCCTGTCAACAAGTGCTCGATGTTGTGTCTGCTGCTTGAAGGGTGGACTGCGCTCTGCTACAACACAGGAGACAAACAGCAGGTCACATGACTGACTTGACCACATCTCAGCCCACAAGATGGGTTTGAGGAGAGAGGGAGAGAGAGAGAGAGAGAGAGAGAGAGAGAGAGAGAGAGAGAGAGAGAAGGCTACTGACTGCAGCACACCCTGACTGACTGCCTGAAGAGAAAAAATACTCACGTTTTATCGTAGTTATCTAAAGTTATTTCACCATTAGCGAAAATATGTAAACGCAATCTGAGTTAATAAATAAGTACAAATAAGGTCTGACGAGATGGGTTTTACTTCAAAGTTGTCAAGTTACCTCAGCTTTCCCGTATTGCTTTTAGGGTTCTTGCGGAAGGATTGGTTGGGTCCAGAGCGAGTGGACATGGACCGCGGCGAGGCTCTTGTGAATGTCGACGGCGGGGTCTTGGGAATCTTCTTTCCGAGGTGGCCGATCCATTTCTTCTGCTCGTCTTGGGTCAGAGCCAGCAGCAGCATGTCCCGGGCAGAGGTCACGTCGTAGTTTACTGGACGGGATGACACAATCAAGCCTTAAAAACATGACCTCGAACTATCCAAGTCCTCCAAATGACTTTGTTTACACATTAGCAGATGTGTGGTACAAAACCTGATCGTGCCAGTGGTTTCACACTATTTCACTGATGAACAAGTGGCAGTGATGTGCCAACGTAAGCTGAAATTTGCCAAGGGAGGACGAAACAAGGATGTAAACAACGCAGGATTTAAAATACTTTCTTTCAACAAAAAGGCCTCAAGGATATAAACAATGTTTATATGACTGATACTGAAATTAAACAACTTTATTTCTTTTAAACAAGAACTCCCTTGGAAACCTCTGAGTTTAGCTGCAACAATAACCAGTTTGTCCTGTTTACTTTGAGTATCCCAAAATGCTTCGTCAGTGAATTCCAACTTAGAGCCTGTACATAAACTAGAAAACACCTTCAAGGATTTATAGATACGGACTGTTTATTGTCTTAAAATGCTCGTGATACCAGCTTAGCCTGCAGAGATAAGAATTTGTGTTTTACCTTTGCAAGGAGCAATAACATCCTCCTTTTTGTCGAGGTGGTCCTTGTGGCACTTCACGTGGCAGCGGCGACACTCCAGGGCCGGAGGCGGCTTGAAGACGTGCCACAGAGGCTTGGCACAGGCCTCGCAGTTTGAAGGGAAGTGATATAACGTGGGGATGAACTCGTGGCCTTTGTGTGGGAGACAGTTGGTCTTGTCGCCCTGAGGGACTGTCTCTAGATCCGCCTCCTTCCTGCACTCTCCCTCATTAGCATACAAAATCTGAATAGTTAGAGAGAGACAGACGGGGCCTCATTTCTGTGGCTGAGCAGACTCTAATCATGACTGCATGGAAATGTGAACATAAAAATAAAACAACAACAAAAAAAGCCTACCTGGAAAATCCTTGGAATCTCATCCGTCTCAGCTCGGTACACATCTCCTTGCGTGACTGGCCTCACATGAAACAGTTTGCTACACAAGAAGGTAAAAAAAAAGAAAAAAAAAAAAGGAGAAATCCATCAACCTTTGGAACTTCTTTTCTTCTCTAAATTTTTCAAGAAGACCGAGCTAGCAAGGAGAAGACGCCACAAAGAAAAACACTTACTCGATATCCAGTACCATCGAGGGGTTGGACTGCTCCTTATCCTGCTCGTCATTGTAGAACAGAATCTTCTTACTGCTCACCACCACATACTGCAAATGTTGCAGAGACAAATGAGAGGGTTGGTGAAACCTCTTTCTGGATAACGAAAAATGTGAGCGAGCAAAGAAAACGTACGACACACACCTGCTTCTTCCATCCGTATCTTTTGATATTAGCACGATTAGGAATAGACAGCCAGCCCTCCAATCTGGACTCTGAAAAGCAGCAAAGAAGAAAAACATGAAAAGAAAAATTCTGCACAAGCATTTACAGACACCAGGTGAAGGCCATGCAGCAAATCAGGTCCAAACTCAACTGGGGAGAAAAATAAAGAACAAGTCAATAAATAAATGAATAAATAAATAAAACGCTGGTGAACTCCTCGAAAGTTTGCCAGCGTTAAGGTTAAGTGCACTGGAGTAGGTGACAAGAGAAGACTGTAGCTATCCCAGGCTGCAACTTCACACACCCATGCAAGAAGAGAATATTAGTATGAGTAAGTCCTTCTTATAGCATGCTAAGAGAGCATGTAAGACTGCAAAGGTATGTTAAAAATCCTGATGTAGTATTTGTGCAGCTGGAATTCAATTAGCTTGATCACTCGCTCCTTTCACAGAAACAAATGTGTGTTATCTTTATTAAAAAATTAAATCATGAATGCAAGTGCATGCAGCTGAAACAACACAATCTAAATGGGTTCAGTGGGGGGGGACAAAAAAGGGGGATTTGTCTACTACATGTGAGGTCGTGAGGGAGGTCTTCGTGTCCAAACGAGCAGCGATTTGTGGTGAGCATGCCGACACAGACAAGGGTGTCGCGTGTTTGAAGAACACGTCTGTTCCAGTGTTTGGAGACATTTAAAAGGTGCTGAGAGTGACGCGGCAGACCTCACACCGGGTGTTGTGTCAGTAAACTTTGTTCTAATTTGGTTGCTTCACTGCTCAGGCCGGCCTCGTGACATTAAGCAAATTCACTGCCAGCGCTCTCTCTTAATATCCCGTCACTGTTAGTCATTACATTTTTTTTCCTCCTCTAGAGCTCATTCACTCCCCAACTCTGTCAGGCTTCTTTCAAAAGTGCTGTTGAATTCTCCCAGCAGATATGGCTGTCACACCTCTGGCAAAAGAATACTTGAGAAATTGGGTGGAGGGGAAAAAACAAAAAACTACAATACACACACATACAACAGCTGCAACACAGGCCGGGCAAAAAAGGGCTGATTCACCGAGTTACTCACAGAGGAAAAGGAATGGAAGTTACAAAGATAAGAAGAGCAAGGAGAACCAACTGGGCATGAGGGAAATAAAGAAGAGATTCATTTAACCACAGCTACCAAAAAACATGAAAACAGCCAGGACAACATATATTCATACACGTTAGATCTCATTTAAGATCATCTAACACCTTAATGTGCCAAACTTAAACTGTTTGGAAAAAAAATCATTCACATGATGCTCTAAATACAGATTCAGATCTTTTGGCTCATTAATTAAAAACAACACATTTAAAAGAATAAAACCTGAAAGGGAGATTTATTTTAGAAGAGACAAAAGTCAAATGTGTCAAATAAACCAAAACAAAAGTCATATTCAGAAGGTTATCCTTCAGGAATCGAGTCCTCGCGGTACCTACGCTAACTGACACAAACAAAGTAAATCAAGTTTTCAAGCAAGTAAAATCCCACACTGCATAACTTCGTCAATAGATCAAAGTTAACGAGTGTAGGTTTATTTTATTTTTAACTGTCACTGTGATCGATAAAGGCAACGGCAGCTGTGCCGGGCTGGGAACATACCTGCGATATTACTGTCCGTCTCGTCCGTCTGCAGGCTGGTGACGCTGGAGTTATCCATGCGCTGCTGCAGGTCGTTCAGTTTCTCCCGGAGCTGCTCGATGTCGCTCTCCTTGCTGTCCAGCTGCATCTGCAGCTCGTTGCGATACGTGCTTTCCTCGGACAATTGCTGGTGGTAGGAAGGTCAAAGGTTAAAACCAAATAATACTCCAGATCATCATACTGGGCTGCAGCGCAACCAGATGCTCACGTACCGCCTGCATCTCGCTCAGCTCCTTCTGGTATTTGATAGCCATGTGGTTAAACTTTTCCTTCTCCTGATTAAGCTCCAGCTGAAGCTTGCGGTTTTCCTTCTCCTTTTTCCGCAGGTCAGCTGTGCTACCCTTCTTCTTCTGGTCCAGCTTCATGTCTTTACGATTCATGATCTCTGCCAGTTTGTTCACCGCCTGACGGATGGAAAAGACCGAACAGTTGAACACATCGGCCGCCTCTCTCCACTTGTTTACAGGAACAGTATGGAGTAACTTCTCGAAAAGGAAGAGGCTCTTTTACCTGAGTCTTCAGTGTGCGCTCTGTGTAGAGGACCTTTTCGTAGTTGGCCTTGATTGATTTTTCAATTTCTTCCTTCTGAGCTGTATATTCTGAAAGAGAAAAGGGGAATAAGCTTGTACCACGACATTAATTACAACGCGGAGATGTGCGCATCATGAAAAGCACAGTACCTTCATCCTGAATACGAAGCTTCTCACTTAACTCCGTCTTCTCTCTGCTGAGGTTCTCCACATCTTTGGTCAGAGTTTTACAGGATTCCTCAAGCTGTGCAAAAATATGAAGATGTTTATTTTCTCTACTTTAAGTTAACAGAATTAGAAACTGAGTAATGAATATGAGTGTGGGGATAAAGAAAATGCTGTCAGTGTGTGTTTGAAGGCTCACCCGTGCAATAGTAGCCTCTTTCTCCCCAATCTCCTGCTTATGCCTTGTCACTGCTTTCTTGTTCTCTTGGCTGAGCTCGAAATACTGCTCCTCCTGAAGCGCCCGAGCAAGCTGTTCTGACTCGGCCTTGGTCACTGTCAGATCCAGCTGTGCAGACAAGGAATCCCTGTGTGCAGGATAAAGGAAGTTTGATTTAAAAAAAGAAAAAACCTCATCACTTTAATTTTCCCCCCATCAAACAACAAAAGCTGAAAGAAATGAGGAATAGTTACAAAAGGTTAAAGGTTATTTAGATATATAAGAAAGCTGCAGTATGCATGAGGAGAACCGAGCCTCTTACCTTTCATTGCACAAATCCTGCACCTTCTTATTAGCCTCCTGTGTCTGCCGGTTCCTTTCCTCAATCTCCTCTTTTAGTTCTTTGACCTGAGTTTTGTAAAGCGTCTGAGGGAGAAAAAACGAGATTAGCTGGAGCTTTTCACATTAAATGAGCAGGACAGAGAAACTGCGACTTATACTTACAGAAAAATACTGTTCAGCCTCAAGCTGGTCCTGAAGTTCCCTCATCTGTCCCTCGTTGCCTCTGTATTGTCTGTTAGCACGTCAAAACAAATATGTTAGGTGTTTGATTTTTTTCTTTAGTAAATCCAACATGTATAATATTTTACACAGCAACCAACACACTTCAGCTAGGAAAACAAAAAAAAAAAAGAAACCCGACATCTTAATTCAGCCTAGTCAGCCGACGCAGTAGAACAAACTAGCCAGAGGATTAGCAATCAAGTAGATGGAGCTGGACTGAGAGTAAACGCTAATCCTGTGGTGTAAACACTGTAGCAGAACAGCTTTGGGAGTCACGCTCTAAGCTGGAATAACAGCACTTTTATGAAAATAGGAGGCAATTGTAGGGCAATTTACACCCTGACTTCCAAAGAGCATTACTGGCCAATGCAGCAGGAACAGAAAATAAGCCCTCCTGGCTGCAGCTACTGCCAGTTTGTTTCCAGGTTAAATTAACTGACACAATGGTGCAAATGACCCATTTCCAAACATGTATATAACATAATTAATCATCATAGCAACAATTACCGTTGTCTCCATTTTATCGCCATCATATTTGATAACGTTTAAGGCTCTATAACTAGTGAGCAGACAACATGGATAACATTTTAAGAGAAAAACAAACATTGAGTTTTCTAACTAAACGGTCCAACTTACTTGGACAGCTGTGCCAGCTGAAACTCCAGTGAGCGTTTACTCTCCAGTGATGTGTTGATCTCTTGTTTGAGCTGTTTCTCCGAACACCTAAGACGATCCATCTCCTGCATGCGGGTCTTCAGGTCGTTCTGAATCTGGATGCGTTTGCTTGACTCCTGCTCTACCTGAATCTGCAGATTCTTCACCTGGAGAAGAACGAGAGGGCGGGAAAGAATTTTAGGAATCACGGCGCTGAAAGAAATGAAACGACACACAAAACTCCATTGTGAGGACCGCTCAGTTACCTCATCCTCCAGCCGTTCCTTTTGCTTCATCAGCTGCTCCATTTTCTGCACAGACTGCTTAAGGTCAAACTCCAACATTGAGCACTGCTTCTCAACCTCCACCACCCGGCTCTCTGCCCTCATCCTTGCTCCCGTCTCCTCCGACATCTTCTGCTGAACAGCTGGAGGACATATTTGAAAAAGCAGTTAGTGTAATGGCTGTTTGGTTTTCGGGGATAACTACCATTTAACAACTCTTCAAGTTCACTTCAGATAATATATGCAGGAATGAGGGAACAGAAAGACGGCAACAGGTTTCAACTGGAGTCTGTTCAAAGCTCGAAGATTACATAGAGACGTTTGATACAGAAAAGCTCATTTTAATTTTTTTCTTTTTTGTATGTATCACCAAGCTGAGCCATCTGGGTGAATCTTTCGCTGTATCATTCTATTGCAAAAAAAAACTGAATATGCAACAAGGCAATGTCCTAACACGCTCACTGCTCTGCACGATGAATTCCTCTCACCCAAACAGAACCTGGAGGTGACTTCTTATCAGATAGTAGAAAATAACCATGACGCAGAGAGAAAAGGTAATAATATTTGAGACAAATAGAACAGTCAAAGCAAAAAAAGAATCTTAATGATTTTAATTAGAGGGGAAAAAAAGACAGAAGAAGTGAAGCAGAGCATGATCGCACGTAGGACTGACATACCAGACATGGCAGCTGATTTGGCTTCTTCGATAGACTCGTATTTGTCAGTGAGCTGTGCCCGCGTCACCCTGTGCTCCGTCTGTTCCTGCTCCAGACGCTGCTGCAAGGTCTTCAGTTTGTAATTCAGGTCTATCTCCAAATTGTTCTTTTCCTGTGGAGAGGGAAAAACAACAAAAGAACACATTACAAAAAAAAAACAAAAAAACAACTTGCACACGTCTACAAACTGCATGCACAAATACCGCTCAGTGTGACATGCATACCTTCTCCAAATTATTGCTTCTTTCCTGGGCCTGTTTGCGTTCCGCCTCCATCTTGGACAGACTAAGCTTCAAGTTTTTGTTATCCTCTTGCAACCCCGACAATCTCGCTAAGAGTGAAAGATAAAGGCAGATAGTTAAGACATGAAGCTGGGTTTTTTCCTCTTTTTTTTTAAAGCCTTTTAAAGTAATTATTTCACACTAATTCAATTCTACTTTGGGCTTTTAAATATGTATTTTAACTATATGGTAACACTTGCTTTTTCAGTTATCAATAATTGAAAGCGTAATCTGGTCGAGCTATCGCAGATTTCACTTGAAGTGATATATCAGTGTCACCTTGCAGCTCCCTGATCTCCTCTGAGTCCTGACTGTAGTTCCTCCGTTCAGAGTCCAGGGTGCTCTGTAGAAGCAGGAGCTCCTTCTCCAGCAGCGCCTTCTCTCCTTCTACTGCGCGGCTCCTCTCCTGCAGCTCACGGTTCAAATTCTCCAAATGTGTCATTGACTTGGTCATCTCCGTGTGGCTCTTCCTCAGTCTCCCCGCTGTGTCTGACTCTGCACGCAGCAAGTCATTGGCCTCTTCCAGCTGCCAATCCAAAATTAAATTTAAAGAAAAAATCCAACACAAAGAGGGGAAAAAAAACATTTAATGTTTTGTCCTTCAGTTTCCAGAGTGTGCACGCATGTGTCTGCTGTATACCTGATTCTGAAGCTGGGCAATCTTGTCATTTGAGGCTTGCGAGTTCTGACTGATTTTCTTCATATCTTCCAACTGCTCCTTCAAATTTGACACTAAGCGGGAAAAAGGAAATAAAGAATAAGAAAAAAAACAAACAGGATCAACATTTTTAAACTCCTCTTTCCAATTACAGCAGATTACACCTTCAGCTGCTTAGCTCAAAGTTCATCTTTAGTTTCCCCAGCATAAATTATTTATGTCAGCAGCCTAGAGCCAACACACATCATTAACTTTATTATATGCACATTAGATAGTAATTGAAAAATAGCCATTGACACTACATAATAGCAGCTGCTTGCTTAGCTATGGGTGTGTTTATAAATGTAATGTGACATGACTGAGGTGCCTTTTAGTAATTCATTATTCAGTCATCATTTTATTCTGTAATTCATTATTTTCAGAGTGATCAGAGTAGGAGTGTCTGAGGCGGGGGAGGTTTGCCTTTCTTCATTTTTAGACTGTCGAAAGAAAGTAGCACAAAGTATTTTCGTGACTTTTCTCTTTTTGTTTTTCTTCAAAAATACATTAAATTAAATAATAAAAAACAAAACAAAAAGACTTGATAAGAGTATTTTCTAAATACCACACTGATAAGCAATGTGAGTAAAAGAAGGGGCATTAAAATCTTACAGGGTACCCATGCATGAATAGAAAAGTCAGAAGCCCATGTGCAGAGAGCCAGCAGTGAGGAAGATGAAGACAGTACCAGGTTATCAGGTAATCCAGTCAGCACATCGGGCTTCATCTGATCAAATGTACATATATTTCATCTTACTACACGATTAAAATCATCCCCAACTTTGCTAGTGCTGGTACTTTAGAACTTCTTTCGAAATGGTGCTAGAAACATTCCTCTGAAGTTTTGCTCCATATTGATATGAAAGCATCACACAGTTGCTGCAAATTTGTCGCCTGGACATCCAAAATAAGAATCCTTCACTCATGTCACTTATAGCTGAATTTATTGGATCGAGTCCTCCTGACTGTGGAGGCCATTGGAGTACAGTGAACTTGCTGCCGTTCTTTTGCGGACCATTCTCTAAAACATCCCAGCTCATCTGGCACCAACAACCACGCCACCTTCAAAGTCACTTATATCACACCTCTGTTTCCCATTCTGATGCCCAATTTAAATTTTAGCAGGTCATCTTAACCATCGACCTGCCTTCGTGCACTGAGTTGCTGCCATGTGATTGATTAGATATTTGCATTACCAAGCAGTTGAACAGGTGTACCTAATTTAGTGACCAGTGCGTGTATTTTGCAAGAAGTCTAACTCATAACTTCAGCAGCATTTCATGAAGTTCACCTTCGTTTTCCAAATTGCGTCTCTTCTCTGCCTCCTGGTCGGCTTTTCTTTGGTACTCTGTGAATCTGTGCTGCTGCATAAGCTTGTCCTTCTCCAGCAGAGACAAGCTGGCCTCAGCGCTCTTCCTCAGGTTTGCCTAAAGCAAGGAACAAAAGAGCAGCTTTGATGTGGATGGGGAACAAGACCTAATCTAGCCACTGATCTGAAACAGTAGTATATTTAACTTCATAGCTTGCTAGCGACACCACACTATATTAACAAAATCAAAGGAGTGTACTGCAAAGCTGATAACAGGAATTTATAATGCGAGGAAGAAATATTTCAAAAAGGCATTTACCTCTTCATCCAGCTCTTTCATCATCTTTTCAATCTTGGTGTTTGATGTCCTAGGGGCAACATGAGGAATAAATAAATAAATAAACACTCTGAATGTCTCTCACAGGGATGAAACAGTGAAGCTGAAGTCTGTAAAATCTTGTGAAAATTGTTTCATGGAAAACTCCAGTTTCCTCATAAAATCACAGCGGCACCAAGGGACACAGGACACTTTGGGACCATGTCGTTATTAAGTGTCATTCAAGCTTTTCCTGCTTATATATATCATGAATCCTCCCATGAAACAAAACTTTTTTTTAGAGTTTGCAACTCATCTATTCTCTTCTCATCAGGCTCAACGTTTTTGCAACATGTCTTTAGTCAGACTAACAGACTCATTTTCCCATCATGGATTAAGAAATTTAGATCTTCATTCTTTTCCTTCAAGCCAAGGATTTGTCTTAATCTGTATTTAGGAAAGTGGCTATGAACGTAAGACAAAGGTTTATTCCATACCTGCATTTCTGCTCCAACTCATCTTTCAGCTGCATTTCACTGTGCAGCTGCTCCTCTAGCTGGTAGATTCGTTTTTGCAGGTTCTCCAACTGAACAGAAACATTCCATTTCAACTGATCAGATAAGGTCGCAGACATTCAACGTGTCAAAGACCTTGTCTTGAAGACTTGTACTCACATGACTCTTATCTTCTTTTGTGGAACTGCTACGCTTGTCACTGCTCTTCGTGCCAGCGGGCCTTCGCAAAAGGCTGGGGAAAAAAGCGTTAACAGACAATGAATTGTTGATAAGTCTGTGACATTTACTCTAAAATTTGTTGTTGTTCGTTTTTCCACACTTGGAATGAAAGAAAGAAACGACACATCTGACAACAATGGCTACAGCATCCTTGATGCACAATTAAAAACTTGTAACGACATAATATAAATAGGTATAAATATAAAAATTCAAGAAAGATGAAGGAAAAAAAACAGAACACACACAGAGCACAGTTATTTCCCCCCCAGTCAAAAATACTGGTCGGGATTCCAGGATGTCTCAAATATACAGAGTCTATTATTGTTGAGGAGTCAGTCTCTCCAGATGTAATGGATTTCCCCATTTCTCCCATCCAAAGATCAAAGATGGGTAAAAATAAAATGTTTTTTAACAATCAGGAAAATACCACAGTAAAGTTCTTTTCCATTTTTGTGCATTATGTGGACAATTTAGTGGTACAAAGAACAAGTCTGGCAGACTTACTGTTGATTACTGTAATAGGTGAAGCCTACAAACGGGAGCTGGTTGCCCACAAAGGCCTTTGGTATGGGAAAGGTCTCCTCCTCTCCCCGATCCTCCTCGATGTCGTCAAAGTTACTGGTGTCGGTGTCACTGCTAAGTTCGGGGACTACAGGGGCGGCCGCTGCACACAGCAAAGGAGACAACAAAGGAAAGAAGAAGAAAAAAACGCCACCAAATTTTATTATACATAAAAGCCTCCATGTGTTAGAGAGCAAAACAACAAAAATTCAGAGCACATGTTTTAGAAAACACTCCTAAAAGTTTTGGGAGGTCTTACACTACAGGGAATAACATAACACAATCCATAAAGTCAGTCAATGTCCTGATACCATTCAAGTTTTGTTTAATATTAATTAATAAACACCAGGGATGTCATGAAAACTGATATTTCAGAACAAGTCAAAGCCAACACTGTGATTACTTAGTAATAACATAAAATAGTTTACAAATGCAGCAACAGGTGTTGTGTGGCTTGTGGGAAATTTTATATGGCGGAAATGACGAAGATCATCATAACAGATGAACTCCACATTGAATTTAAGTTATTAAATGTATAAGCCAAAACATTTATAACCTGAAATGATAGTTTCAGATTAGAAACACATAATGTTCACAAAGACTTATCCTGTACAACTGATTAAAAAAGCTGATTAAGTCAATGTTAACACAATGAGCAGTATTTAAAGACCTTTCATTAATTTATTGTTTTAACTGTTAGGAATCATGATATTTCAGTATTAATAGGACTGACAACCATATTTCTGGTATCCTATGGCTATTACATACTGAAGCAAAGTAAGCCTATTTTTTAAGTGCAAAAGCTTAAAAACTAAAATGTTCATTTTTTAAAATAATACGTGCAAACTAAGTCATTTATACAAATTTCTTGGCTTCTTCTTATCACTGTGGTATATTATAAATATTTAAATTTGCTGTAATTATGATATAATTTTTTCCCCCTCCAGACTGACTTTTTTCTTTCTTTGGAAACCCTCTTAAAAACAAGGGAAAGCAGCCAGCTAGTAGAGCTGGTCAGCTCCTGATACACGAACGGGGTGGGGGTGGCGGTGGCAACAAAGTGCTGACTTCAGCCTAGTAAAGTATTAAATATAAAGCCAGTAAAGAACCGACTATAGCTAGTGGATTTAGCACTACATTTCTAATCTCTCTTTGCTCCAGTGTCAATCCCAGCGCATTAACATTTGCTTTAAACTGCCTTCCCCATTGTTGGCCTCAAAAATGCTGCGCTGCAAGTTATTACTCTGAGCAGGAATCACGTTTAGTCTTAGAAAGGATACTGAATGAATGGCTCGTCTACAAGAATTTCCTGCAACTGTCTGCAGTAGGTCAAATGGAAAACATGATCACGGGATCCATGATTGCAATAACAGTGAGCCGCAGCCAAATTAAAAGGGAGTTGTGAAAATAATCCTTAACATTAAGAGTGAAAACATTCTTACTCTCTCTGATGTTCTCCCACGTCCACTGGTCATTCTTGAAGAAGGGATGCCTCTTGATTTCATCTACACCATTACGGCCAAGTCGAACTTCCCTGTGGGGGTCAGGAGGAGAAATTTAGTCATTTCAGCAATTCTGTATGGTAATGTCAGCAGAAGACAGCAAGTGTCTGAATGCAAAGAGAGCCATTATCTCTGCTATTAAGATTTTTTTCCACAGAGGGTTCAATACATCTGAAAACAATTCATGCAAAGAAAAGGACTTCAGACAAAAGGCTTCGTGATTCGCTGCTCGGTCTGTGCCCATCTAACCTGTCGGTCAGGAAAGCACAGATCAAATTCTTGGCATCATTGGATATGTCGCTGTCATCAGGGAAGGTCAGCGCATTCTTGTGGTTCATAATTTTGCTATAGGTCCCCACTAGTGAGTCTGCATAGAAAGGAGTGTCGCCTATGCCCAGGACAAACGAGAGCAACAGGTAAGTAATATGTCCGGCTCTAAATATGTAAAATAAGTCATCTTTCAATGCAAATACTCACCAACTAACATTTCATACAGAAACACTCCCACTGACCACCAGTCGCACTCTCTGCCATAATAGCCATCTCCTCCTTGGGATTTCAGTACCTCAGGTGAAATGTAGTCTGGAGTTCCCACTGCTGTGTCACATCGTACCATACCGTCCTGAAGGGCACGAGCATCATCAACATTAACAACTTCAACACTTTACTTCAAAAAAATTATCATTATTACAGGGAAATGGTAAATAGACTAATTCTTATATAGCACTTTTTCACTTTGCCAGAGCACTCAAAGAACTTTACACAACATGCCTCATTCACCCATTCATATAAGCACTTAAGCACTTTCTTCTATGTTTAAGTGCTTTCTAGCTAATATTCACAAACATTCATACTCCGATGGATGCGTCAGAGAGCAATTTGGGGTTAGCATCTTGCCCAAAGATATTTGGCATGCAGCCTAGAGAGCCAGGGATCAAACCACCAACCTTCCAATCAATAAATGACCAGCTCTACTGAGCTACAGCCAACCTGCCATCCCAGTAATTACTTTCATTAATGTTGTTGTTTATTTAATTCTATAAAAGTGGATGAGAACAACGACTAAGTGATTTATTAGATTTTAACCTAAATTCCATTTTTGGCTTTCAACAATTAGATCAAAACAAAATTATGATAATAATACAAATACTCTTTTTGCATTGTTATTTATATGCCAGTTATGTCCAGACACTTAAACTCCGCTATTAATCTTAAACTCCTCGAGATCTATCTTAAAGTAAAACTCTTAAAGTAGATTTATGAGATTTTTGTAAATGTTGAGGTGTCGAGTATGAGCCGCAAATAATCTGAAGCATTCTTCACATCTTTCTGGCAACAAAACCTCCTCCCAGCTTTCCAAGTTTGAATTTTCCCCTCTCTCTAGGTAAACAATTAATCAACAGGTGCTGAGCTAAAGATCTGACAATAAATTCATAACTGGTCCCCAAAAAGCACCTCGACACCTCCACCTCATTTTTCCTTATACAAGGACACATTTTTAAAGTTCAGTAACTCCATACTCTTTGTTAAGATAATGTCTAATACTGCTCAATAATCAAGATTAAAATACAGACCAGAATAATCATGACTGGGATTCTCACTATAATTGAGCAGCGTTAACTTGAGACACGGAAATTTTTAAAATAATCTTATCAACATGATCTGACAATATGGCTGTGTTGAAAGAAAGTGAATCTGATCTACCTTGTTCATTTTCATGCAGGTCCCAAAGTCTGCGAGCTTTAAGTGGCCTGCTTTGTCAAGCAACATGTTATCAGGCTTGACATCTCTGAGGAAACAAAAAAACATTGTTAGACATCAGTTCAAGCACGATGCCAATAAAAACATCCAAATCAAACACACGCATCACAAGGAAACCTGATAAACTAAACTCATCCAAAACATTCAAAGGCTTCAGCAGCGTTCTCATGCTGAGCCAATGCATGGGCATTAGCGTTAAGGTTAGAGAAACAAAACAAAAAACAACACAGTCAGATCTGTCTGAACGCCGTAGCAGGGACAGATCAGATGGCATGAGGTATGTGGAGAGCTGTTAATGAGAATAGTGTTCATGTTTTTCTGAGCACATCAGGAAATCCTTTATACAAGCTGATATAAGATCATTTAATGCACAATAACGTTAATTTTATTAGAAATTAACATTGTTTTGCTGTTTGGGATGTGTTGTGTTATGTCTGGGTTAAAGCTGCCGTGGAAATGTGATTTCCTGCAAAAGGAATAATAAAGGATCTATCCATCTAAAAATATTTTTTTACTCAATTAGAAGAAAACTGATGGAAATAATACCACCACTGTACCCAGTAATGTTATGAACTCAAAGTGTTTCAGGGCTGTTGTGTGGAGAAACAATTTGACGTTCAGATGCATGCCATACTTGTTGCTCTGCTATTGACTATATAAAGCTCACTCTGGCCCACGCCATTTCACACATTGGCAAACATGTTTGTTGCACTGGCTGCCTGCTCCAAATGCCATGAGAAAAAAACACAAGCAAAAACCAAAACAGTGCATGTCTACGCAATTTATCTTTAGCAATCTTTTACATATTAGAAAACAAAATGAAGCTGATGGTGTGGAAAAATGTTTGGTTTTTTTCAAAGTTCTGAGAAGCAGTTGTGAAGTCCCTTAAAACCGATAGCACCTAGCAACGTTACTTCCTGCTTATTACAATGCTTCCTTAGATCACAGGTTGCCACCAGACCTCTTTGATCCAGCTACAAATCTCACACAATTACAATGGGAAAAAATGCCTTATGGGAAAAAAAGCAGTACTAGAAATGACGATGTAACATTAATAAGTCTTTTTAAATAGCAAAAATAGCTTCTTTTTTAACATATATGACCACCACAAACAGAGAAAAATACAAATGTTGTACTGTCACCTGTGAATGAAGCCCATAGAGTGGATTCCATCGAGGGCCAAGACTACCTCGGCTGTGTAAAAGCGAGCCCACTTCTCTGGGACGTCATAGTTGCTCATCAAGTTAACCAAATCACCGCCAGGCATGTACTCCATCACCATGTAGAGGTAGCGGTCATCTTGGAATGCAAAAAAGAGCTGTAGAAGGACAGAATTCAAAAAATGAGGAAAAGGATTCAAAAGTATCTCAACCATTTATGTGGTCTGAACTAATGTCTGACTAATAACCACATTTTTAGACACTCCTCTGTCCCATCATACCTGAACAACCCATGAACTATTGGCAAAGGCCATGATGTCCCTCTCCTCCCAGAAGAAAGCAGAGTCTGACCTCTTGATCATCTCAAACTTACTCAGCAGCTTCATGGCATATACTTTGCTTGTGGCTTTATGTCTTACCTGAAAAAAGATAATGAGGCAGCAATCAAGTCAGACTTATTCATCAATGTGCTACATTTATAGCTACTGTGCTATTCAAAAAAATAAAGAAACAAAAAGACAGAATGGCATGCTTACCAACTGCACCTCTCCAAATGCACCCCTCCCAATAACTTTAACCACCTCATAGTCCACTGCTTTCATTCGCAGATCACGAATTTTACTAATCGTCTCTTTGTCTGGGGGGGAAGAAAAAAAAAACATGCAAAGGTTAATGTTACCAGGAGAAATGCACAAAGCTCTTGTTATGGTGTTGACCTTTGAGAGGAGGTGTATCTCCATCACTGAGGGATCACAGCCTCCCTGTTTATGCAATCTCAGGGGTTACTTTCATAGGACATCCACATTGTTGGCAAGCAAAGCAGAACAAGTTGACAGCGTACTGCAACTCCACAGCTGAGTGACGCCGTTTAGGGAAAGTTTGTTGCTTACTGAGAGTTGGCCTCTCCCTGATGTAATAATTCTAGCTCCCCTAGGGAAGTCAGTATCCACTGTTCAGCCAAATTTGGTCAAAACAGTACTAGTGGGATAATTTTCAATTCACATGAGTCACAACTAGCACGGGAATGCATGGAAAAGCGGGGTGCGGGGGGGCATCCAAGTTCAAGTGATCTAAAAATACAAAGAAAGTACTAAGCTATTAGAATAAGAACATTTGTGAGTCATTTCCACCACGCATGAGTTCCTGGGATCATGATCCCTACTTGAAAAATCCCAGGCAACCCTGAAGACATAGAAAAAACATGTTTAGAAATGCTACAAATAGGAACTCCAGTTGCTGTTACAGATAATATACCGTGTGAGTATATCTGCTCACGAGGGCGGGTGATGGATTAATGTCAGTAGGTCTTGGCATACATACAGTAGAGCAAACAGCTGATTTGATTGTGGTGCAAACCACAATGCATGGCTGGGGATTCAGAGCTAGAAGCGCTTCAGGCAAGTCATGCTACTGAAGATCACTGTCTTGGTAGATAGCGCCATTATTCCATATCCATCAATGCCTTTCACGAAAGTACAGAACCAAGAGTAATTGAGATGATGCCTAATGGCAGTTTTTGCCTAAGGGTTTACAGTAGGTCAACTTGATATTCAAATATGACACGTTATATTCTAGTTGTCCTCAAAACTTTTGAAAAAAACCTGTTAAGAATGCACAAAAAGTTACTACATGCACCATGACATTAATATCCTGTACAATCTAAGCAGTATCTCATGCATTTCTGTAGCATTAAGAGTGACACTTAAGATCCCATAAAAACCACCACATGATCAATACAGTATGAGTACAGATTTGAGTCCAAATTCTGGGGTACACGCTATAACTCCCCATCGTCCCGTATATTAAGTGCTGAAAATTGAGCAGTTTGACCAGATACATTAAGGAAAGAGAGAAACCTTTGATTTATAGATTTTTTTTTTTTATGCCTAAATCATATTTATAGCAGCTTCCCCATTCTGAGGACAGTGAAAAAGAGAAGCCAGCCTTGACAGACATCAGGCAGGTCACCAACCTTTATGAAAGCCCCTTTGTTGGGACACTAAGCAGCAGACACCTATTGTGTCCAAGCCCACATACAGGCCGTGACCCAAAAAAACTGCTCCTCCCCCATCCCAGAGTCTAGGCTTATACCCATACATAACTGTGAACACAAATAGTTAATGAGAAAGACACAGGGAGCTTTCATAAGGGGGAAAGCTTGATGCAGTGTACTTACATCTATTCAAAAAGTTGTCAATGCTCTTGTTTTTCCTCAGGGCGGGGAAGTCAAGGTCATACACCAGTGCATCCAAGCCATCCTGGAAGAAAAGCAGAAGGGTGATCATGCATGAAAGCAAAATTAAACGGCTGCTACAACGTCACAGATCCGTCATCTCACACGGCATGAGAAAAGCAAACCGTGGAACCGCTCCGTGCAGAAATGTCTGCATAACACTGACAGTTGGCTTCCAGTCTGGATCATATTATTGCTGGGGAGCACTTCAGCATTTTGTTAAAAAAAACAAAAACAATAAAAAAAAAAAAAAACAAAAAAAAAAAAAAAAAAGAAGAAGAAGAAGAAGCATGGTTTGCATATTGCATGACACTGATGACGGGGATGCACCAAGTTATCGGCCAGTAACCGCACATGTTATGACATCAACCAATGGCTGAGAGCTTTTCAAATGTGAAGCTGCACAGCCCATCAACCAAATTTCAATTTTAAACATCAGAATTGGAATCAGACAAGAATTTTGCAATCCGTGCATCCCTAATGTTTAGCACCAACATAGTGAATTCAAAAACATTATCTTTGGTTAATACAATTTTTGCCATCTATAAATAAATCCAATTACTTTTTTTTAGCTTTTGCCTTTTTAAACAAAAAGTTTATTATTGCAAACTGACATCACAAGCTCCTATCAGCAGTTGCAGCATCACTGATGCAAAAAAGCTAAATGTCAAAAGAACCTAAGAAACATATGGTAAGTAATGACGACTGGACACTTCATTCCCTATCATAGGCATTACAGCGATGTTCCTGGCCCTCCATGGTGTCATAACTTGATTACCATCATCTCTGTTAGGTTATGACTTGGATCAATGATTGAAAGCAAATAAAATAAACAGACATAAAGTATTCATTGCCATTTTGTTTACAGTAAAATTCTGTGAAACTGTCTTGCCTTTAGCTAGGCTACAGCACAAGTGCCACTGGCAGGGTTTAATCTAATCTTCCATAATCCAGAATGGCTGAAAAAAGACAGGCACACAAACCCTCGAATGTACGTCGACTGTTATGCAGTCCCTCGAGCAGGTGTGAGCCAGGTGTTTTCAAGGGGTGAGCTAACCTACATATGCTTTCCTTTAAAAAGGTCAGAGGTACATGTTCCACTATAAAGCTGGTAAGAGCTACAATTAAAATATGCAATAAAATCTATTTATTGGCTAAATCATCTCTGAGCTTTCTATCATAGCGTGAAATCTTGTCATTCCAGCAGTGTCTTTGTGTTTCTCTGAGCAAAGCAATGATGACACATGGTGAATCAGCAGCTTGGGAATCCTCTTAAGTCACTCTGCTGTTTCTGCTCAACAGTGGAGGACACAGACATAAAACAAGCAAGTGCCCTGCAGGATGGGCGGTACAAGGAAAATGCAGGTGGGAGGGGAAAAGGGAAAAATAAAAGGTGTAGAATGGTTGTTAGGAAGAAGAAAAACAACTTCAAAATTTACCAGGACAGAACATTGGAAAACTAATAAGTTGGAAGCTCTTCTGCTCAGTTTAGAAACCTTCAGAAGTCAACATTCAGGAGAGAGTATTTACAGAAGAGGCTGGGAGGGGGAAAAGAAAGACACCCTTTGAGCCATATAGTATCCCGCCAGCTTACACTGGGGAAAAAAATGCTGAAGAACTGAGTCCTTCAGGACCTTAATCACAAGGCTTTGCGCTCAGCAATGCACGTTTGCATAACTTCCTGCCGCAGAAAACTCTGGACAGCCACAGTAACATTCCTCAACAGGACTGTACACGTCAGAGAGCTATTTTAGTTATGTGGCCAAGCAAGTTCTCAACAAAAAAGTGAAGGAGAGGAAGGAGAAAAAATAATAATAATCTATCCCAAGTGCAGAGTCACATAGAGAGCCTCATTTTCAATCATCAGCACAACTGTAAAACACTATGACGGAAAGGCAGAGGGAGTGGAGAGAGCTGGTGCATGTTGTGCTAGCTAGCCCAATAGGAGAACAAATAAAGGAAGCAACAAAGAAAAGTCAGCCATCCTAAGGAAACACCAGAGCAACAACAGAGCCAGGTAGGGCAAATACAAATACAATATAGGAGAAAATCATGAAACAAGAATGTGAAAGCTAACTAATTAACAAACAAAATAATGATGTCAGTTTGATAAAGTCTAAGTGACCAGCACTGGGTGTGAGCATCAGTGTTTGAATTTCGGCATTTGCATGTTTGCTGTGGTGTCACCTATCCTCATAGAGAGAGAAACTGAGGGCAAGCTGATATAGACATACCAGGAGGAACAATATAGGTGGCGTTTTAATCAACTGGCAAACTATTAATAAATAAGGTAGTTTAGCAATACTAAATACCCCTAATGGATGTTTGTGCATTGATATACAACAGTACCTAGAATTAATGGCCTTCCACTCATGAGCTATAGAGGAAGTTGGATGACCAACCAGGTAAGTGTAGTCAAAATAAAATTGTAAAGCAACACAACAGTGTACGAGTGATTTCCTGTATGCATGATTTTGCACGTACCATGAAGGGAAAAAATGGAACTACTTTAACAACCTATCAACAACAAACGGCAGTTTTAGGGCTACAGCTACCGATTATTTTCGTAATCGATTATAGGACGACTGCCGTCTACCCTCAGCAATTTAAACATCGTACTAGACTAAGTTAAAATTTCATCTGCATACATACACTTTAATTTTAACTTCTACAGCTTTACTGCAGATATTTTACTGTGTAAAACATATGTGGTGGATGTGGGGTTGCTACAAGATTCACTTTTCTTCACATTAGAGCTTGCTGAAGAGGTGGTTTGATTCTCACCATGTGACTCCTGCCAACTTTATCCCCGTAAAGGTTATTATGGCAATTGCTGCAGTTTTAGACACTTTTCCTTCACTCCATTCGAGTTTACCGTCTCAGTAGCGGCTATGCGCTGTGTGTATGTAGACATGTTAAACTACTTACATGGTGACAGCTGAGGGCTACAAAGTTAGTTAAACTGCGCATCGAAGCAAAAACATTTACACTGAGGAATTTTTTGTTATAAATCGATTTATTCGATGAATTGTTGCAGCCCTGGTCTGTTTGCTGAGCTAAAAGCCTTCTTGGCTAGCTGTCAAAGTGGAGAAGCTGAGAGCTGTCTTTTAATAGGAGCAAAGTTGTTAAGAGCCATTTGCTTCAGTCTTATTCTGATAGTGGTGTGGACAGTGGCACTTGTTTTGCTCTGAAGATCCACTATAAGCTAGAGGGCTACCTTGACTTCATACACAACCACACTACCACCAGGTTTAATCCAAAATGGCAGGGTTGAAATGGAATACGGGACTCGCTGACAGAAGAACTTGGGGAAATATAAATATTAGCAGAAAAGAAACTTAAACAGAATTTTTTTTTAAATTCACTTATTCAGCTTTTCAGCAACATCACACAAACACACACGTTAACATAACTATTTATACCACAGATAGAATATATCTGTGGGAAACACTGATTATCACAGCATAATTCAGCATTGAGTGGGAAGCAGCATAGAGAGGTTAGACTGCGCCGACTACAGCAGAGCAGAGCATGCAGATCGCCTGCACATAGATGTAAGACGGCCAAGCAGGAGTCATTTTTGTCACGATTTTGTCACGACCTTTAATAACATGCATCAAGAGGACCACCAGTGATTTTTATATTCAGCCAATACCAATAGCCAGTTGCAGCTTCCTGCACATTGGCGAGGCATCAAGATATGTGTAGCTTAACAGTGCATGTCATGATAGGCAATTTCAAAGAAAACTGTCAGAATCTGAGAAGTGCTTTACATTATCTGGGCTTGTTGCCAGCTCTCTGAACTAATGTGGATTGTAATGCTTCCAAAGTATTATCACCGTTCCACCTACACAGCTGTGCTGCTGAGGAGAGAGAAAAAAAACACTGCAAGATGACTGCAACGCCTGGCGTGAATGAAGAGTTTGGAAAATACCGCTGGAAGATATCCCTTGAACTTGTCAGCACTTCATGGATCAACCCATTTATGCGAGTCTGTTTTCTTTCAGATGAAAATCGTCAATTCAAACAATAGACACACAAAGACCACCTAGTGGATTTCAACCAGCTCCTGTTGCCTGTTTAGTGTCTGCATATTACATTCCTATTTGCAATACAGTTTTCATTGCAAACTCTGCTCCAGGCTACAGTACCAAATATGAGGCTGTTAGTACAGGAATACTTGAAATACTTTTTCATCATGAGTAATTTAGAATACTTTGGAGTAATGAGCACTTTCCAGGCAAACTAAATGAAAAAAGGTGCACACACGCACACTGTAAATTAACACCAAGGATCCAAGTTGTTATCATAGCCTTCAGCCAAAAGGCAAAAATGTAACACTATTAATTAAAATGATACAATTACTGAGATTATATGCTGCTATAAACTTAACAAGATGTGCCTGCAATCTATGTTATAAGGAAAATCACGAATACGATTAACTCAGCTCGAAAGGGGCTGGGCAGTAGCCATGCACAGGATGTTTTATTATGTGGCAGTCTTGGGAAAAATTGCAAGGAAAACAAACCAGAGCTTGAAGTTTCTGCTGATGCTGCTTCAGCCAGTGGGTGACACATCCCTGGGATTACTAACTAATCATACGAAAAACCGTCTCATCGTCCTATTCATGAAATGCGATAGTTATGTTTAAAATAAATAATTTTTAAAAATGTATCGTTATACGGAACACACCAATGCATTGGCTGACATCACATATGGTAATTATTTCCTTTATATCTTAATCTTTAAGGGATAAAAATACACACACACACACAAGCACAAGCTCTTTTCCAGACATTAAAGTCTGAGTTAAAATTTCCATGAGAGACTCGGCCACATCATCCCCTCTCAGCATGCCAGCACAAGGCATGTGGACTGGCCCAAGTTGAGCCCTTCTTCTCACTTCCTTTTCTGCCACCTCTTCAAGACAATATGCTTTCCACATGTGAGCGGCTGAGCAGGCAGCTTGTTCCACAGCGGGGTGTGCCCGTGTAAACGTGAATGTGATCATACAAACCAGTGAAGCCATTCAAAGCATGAAATAACACATCACTTCCTCTCAGGTAAAGACATTCCAAGAGAGTTAACGCTGATCCCTCTAGTACACTTAGAAACCACCACTGAGACTTTAGCTGGAGTTTTTCTAACCGAGCACTTTGTCTGGACTACTTCTTACACACTCTGGCTGCAGATAATATCTACTGACAGGAAATCCCATGTACCTTGAAAGACTGCATATCTAACAACTCTGCTGGATAAATGGCTGTGACAGTAAGCCCAGGAGTGGCAAAACAGGGGTATTTGAGTTTCTTATGAGGTCCCAGTGAGCGAGAATTACTGTCACAAAAGCTTTCATGTGAAAGTACAATGGAGTAATTCCAATAGTGGCCATCGCTCACTGGTTTCCACTGACTGAGCGGTGGATTCTCAAGCAAAACTGTGCTCCTCTGCCTGCACAGCACACGCCAGCAAATGACCAGTTCATTAAAGGAGGGAATATAGACCACTCTGTATGCAGGAGCGCCCAACGGGCATTTTAGCCTTTAGTAGACAAGACAGATTTTGAATGGGCTAATTTCAAAAAAAAAAAGGAAGAGGAAAAGGAGTTCCATTTTTAAAAGATTGGATCATTTTAGTATGCATTCCTGCACATAATCGGTCAGTTGAGGGAAAGCACTGCTACAAATAGCTCAGTCAATTGTTGTTCCCATAACTGAATAGCTGAGGAGAGCAGTTTACAACTGACAGCCCTGAACCTTCTGACAATAGGGCTAGATGAAATGCTGACCGTAACCTTCACCACAAATATGTTTTCCAAATCAAGACGATGCAGTTCATTATCAAAAAAGCTCCAGACGGGTGTTACTTTGATGTAAATTCAAAACAAATCAACAGAGCCCACACATTTCGTCTGTATCTTCCAAAGTATTACATACCTTATGTAAATACTTTTGTTACTTCAGGGGAGCAATGGACAAATCAAACTTAAATGAATGCTGTAGGTGATTACCCCCACAAAATACGGCCACTGCAGTACTTTTCGTCAGAGTTACATTAGCCCTGCAGGGGATGCAGCTGTGAGAAAGAACAGATGCAAAAACAACCGGTGGTGCATTCAAGGTTCCTGCATTCACCAGTGTCACCCTCATATTGAAAAGACTGATTTTGTTGATAGTATATATTTGTCACAATTAACAAATGTTCAACAGATAAATGGCACAAGCGATGCTGTGGTTTAGAATGAAAGGTCATTACGCAGCACACTGTTTGTTTTGGTTGAATAACACAAAACAGAAGTAGCTTAGAGGACTGGTATATCCTGATAACAATGGCCTGGAAAATCTTGCCTTGTCATATACCCCTTACACAGGCCTATATCCTAACAGAGAACACCACAAAAGGGTGAGTATTATGTCCTCCTGTCAAAAAATCTCTAGTAAATCTAGAACGACACTGAATTTTGCTGCATTATCAGTGCAAGACAACACCTTAAGAGGCAGGGCAGGTCCATTAAAGGCAAAGGTCGTGAAGGCAGGACAAGGATTCACTGGCTGTTTTTCAAAAGTTGGGCCTTGGCAAATCAACCATGCAAGGAAATTGGGAGGGAGGCCACAAACATGTTTATGCTAGACACTCAGAATAACTGTTTTTCAAGGTAGCTTCTATGAGGCTTCATTTTATTGTATGATAGTTTCACTTAATTGGGCTATATCCTACATTAGACCTTAGTCCTAATTGGACATAAACACTAAATACAAGTTTTCACACCAGCACTTTTTATACCAAAGTTTCTTCATCATTTCATTATAAGGCATAAGAATCACTCACTCAGTTCTGATGTTTTAAGACTAAATCTAAACTAAGCAGCAAAAACTGGCTGATGTTAACCTCCAAATGTGATTTCAACAAAATAAATCTCTGTGTCTCATATGCCAGTTTATATCAGAACTTCACTGATGTAAACTTTAAGTGTATAGGAATTTCACCACAAAGCTAATTTATCTATTGCGGTCTCCTACGCGAACTGAAATCTATGCAGCATTTCTGATTTTAGCTCACACTCTAAATCACTTCAAAGTCAGAGCATCCACCCTGACGTGTAGTACTCGCACATTCGCCATCATATGAATCTGGTTTATTGGCCTTGCCGTTTCCTGTAATTACTCTTATTACAGATTTAAAGCCCAAATAACAGATGAAAGAGGGATCAAACTCAGAGGCGCTGACGCAGTCCAAGTGTCAAAGGAAGAACAAAGACGATGGCAGGAAGCCTTTATGTAGTGCACCTCAATTATCGCTCACAGCGAGTCCTAACACATCGATTCATTTATTATAATGCACTAGATGATAAACAGACTCCACTTTAATACTCGAGCGCCAAGCGCAAGGGTGCCTGGGACATTTTTCAGTACTTTGACAAATACACAACCAATTTTCATTTTTCTAAAGACTTCGATACAAACAAGTCATTGCTGGTTGACAGAAGAATAAAATATATTAACAATGCTCAGACCTTTAATGGCAACTGAGCTTTCACATCACAATGTCAGGAATTCTGTCTGTTCAGATTGGCTCTGTAGAAGCCAATGTAGAGCACAATGATTGGGGAGGGGGCTGCCCATCTAGATAAGACTCTCTTCACTCTGAGCAGGATTTATTTAGCGGGTGAAGATAAGGGCAGCAGGGCTGGAGAACAGTGAATGGTTATGCAAGCCCAGAGCTGAGCACTAAGGTACAGGCCAAATGTCACCATCACACATCACAGGCCAAGCTCCTATAAGGGAAAAGTGTAATCCCAACGGTCCTATACTTCAGAGTGCTACGCCAGGTACAGAAACACAGCCAGTAAAAGGCTTGCATTGTGCATTCTGATGGAGCCTATTACTCATAGCCAAGCATGTTGGCTGCTTCATGCGTTAAATGTCCTGATTCACAGCCCTCAGAAACATGAGTCTTCAGTCCACATAATTTTGGTTTATGGGTAGAGAGCAGAGCCCACACCCAGCTACCTCAGAGCTGCCTGCTTGGGCTCAACTCTCCAGACATGCAGAATGGCTCTGGGACACACAGGGAACTCTAGGCCAGTCAAAGACAAGAGGTTATTTGATTAGCATGGAATTTTATTAAGCTGTGGGTGGAGTTGCATGGTGGCGGAGAGCGCCTCAGCAAAAGGCCTCCATTCATTGATCAGGGGCGATTGCAGAGAGGGGAAGGAAAAAAAAAAAAAAAAAAAAAAAAAATGAACAACACCCTTGTGTGTGAGGCTGCCAGTGGGAACAGTCCCCACAGCTTTTTGCCATTAGAAATGCAGAGCATGTGCACCTCTAGGTGAGTTTAAGAGCCCCTTTTCTGCAACACGATGGGAGGTCAGTGCTAAGCAATTTTTCTTTACTAAAGACTGCTATCTGGGCGACCGTGGCACAGGGGGTTGGGAAGCGTATCTGTAACCGGAAGGTCGCCGGTTCGATCCCTGGGCTCTCTGTGCTGGTCGTTGTGTCCTTGGGCAAGACACTTTACCTACTTTGGCCAGAGGGGCCGATGGCGCGATATGGCAGCCTCGCTTCTGTCAGTCTGCCCCAGGGCAGCTGTGGCTACAACTGTAGCTTGCCTCCACCAGTGTATGAATGTGAGAGTGAATGAATAATGGCATTGTAAAGTGCTTTGAAAAGCGCTATATAAATCCATTATTATTATTATTATCTGTAGCACCCTAAACACAAACACTCTCAGATGTGCGGGTGGGGTTTTGGGACAAGCCCCTTTTGCTATATGGCTTTCCTGTACTTCATTTGTTTAGGACATTAGTCCACTCCTATATCATACAGTCAAGAGCCACGTGGGCACAAGAACTATTAGGATATACATAATAATAAAGGAAATATTTATTTCTTGCCACCTCAGTGGTGTGCCCAAGGCGAAAAAGTAGGTCAGACACGAAAACCCAAAACATAGGTTTTAAGTCAGTAACTGGAAATTCAGGGCAAGCCCCCCCCGCCCCAGCCGATTACCTACATTCATTTTGATTCTACCACAACAAACATCTGAGCACAACCGCTCCCTTTAGTCACCAAGACGCAGATCCGTGCGAAAACCCGGAGCACGGCTGTCACTGAACCTAAAACGCTCCTCATATCAACACACCCTCGACGCAACAACATCCCCTCCACGATGACTCAGTTCCTGGGACTGCTGCACGTAATAAAAACCAATAAAGGTGTTGCTCCAGGCTGAAGCACGTGGCAACAGCCGCCTTTCCTTTAAAATAGGAGTCATTTCGTGAGTTGTCACCCACAGGCAGGAAGCAGCCAGGAAAAACTCTAGCCAACAGGTGTACTGATGCAGCTGAAGCTCTGCAGGTTAGAACAGGCTTGAAGAGGGCCTATCACTTTATATGAAGCTGAAACAAACAACACATCTAACTGGTCACCTTTTAAATGCTCTAAGCTGCACACTGGTGACCAAAAGAAAAAATGTATATATCACAATCGGTTTGCAGTGCAAGGCAGGAAACCACCAGTTGATCGGTTTTAACTTGCCTAAAACAAAAATATTGTAACGATGTGTGTGTCTCTGTGCCATCTGTCCAACTTATTAGTCATTACGTTACAATTACTCGTTATTTTTATTTTAAACTAGCAGAATACCGCAGTTAAGGATTATTTCCACCCTATTATAGTGTGCTTTTTTGCCTTCGATTTTGTAAAGTATCTGGAGGTCTTAAAATTAATTTCCTTTCCGAAAACCCCAGTTTTTACATGCCAGTGCACAGGTGTTCAAGTTAACCAAGTGTACATCTATTCTGTGTCAGCATTTCTTCAGTGACAAGATGAAATGTGCTGGTCTCGGAAAGAATTTCTGCTCCAAGGACTACACTGACCCCGAAATTGGCTACGTTAGCCACTTTAGCCCGCTACTATGCTACAAACTTACCAGCAGACAATCCGTGTTTATTTCTGACTTTGGGTCTTTCAACATGGCATCGATCTTTTCAAATCGAGCCTCCATGGTATCCCCAGCAGACATTTTTGCTGCAAAACTCATCCCCGACGTTGAGTTATGAACAAAAACAGCTCAATGGCGAGTGGCTAGCTAGCTTTAGCAGCTAGCGATTGCTAGCTAGCCAGCCAAATGTCCCTTTCTTCTTCTGAACTTTCCGCCGCACTTCAAAGAAAACACATCGTTCTCCTGGAGCTTCCACACGCTTTAAGGTTGCATTGAACATGCAAAAGCCACATTTTCGGATTCGAAGTATGTGTCCCCGGTACGAGTGGCGAACAACTTTAGTGGCAAAGATAAATGCGGCGACAGATTAGTCAGCCTCCGTGGGATGCCGCTGAGGATAAGGGCTTAAAATGT
Source organism: Oreochromis aureus (assembly GCF_013358895.1). Taxonomy (NCBI): domain Eukaryota; kingdom Metazoa; phylum Chordata; class Actinopteri; order Cichliformes; family Cichlidae; genus Oreochromis; species Oreochromis aureus. The sequence continues at coordinate 19,381,828 of NC_052959.1, forward strand.
TGGTGCATCCAAACAAAAGGCAGTTAAAACGTGAATGCACCGTCTCTCTGAAAAAAAGCACAATTTGTTGGAAAGCTAGTCCTGTGCCGTTCCCATATCTATGCCAGGCCCCTGCAGAAAATGACAAACCAATCTGACAGCTCAAAAGTAGAAGTGGTGGGAAAAAAAAACTTCTGCTTCTTCCAAATTTCGATGAGTGTAAAGACGGAGTCGTTAAAACGTTTAAAGGCAGTCCATCCGCTGTTGTGTGCGCTGTCACTGAGCCTCGATTGCCTCCCCGTCCGAACTGCTTTATCCCTCAGATGGAATACAGACAGATCGGGTTTGATATGTGTTACTTTTCAGAAAACAATCGCAGACGATGCCGATTTTCTCCAACAGTCTCGCCAATATGTCCGCCTTCCTGTTCAAACACCCCTGAGAAGATACTTCAAATGTCAGGTACTGGGCATGCGCAAGTCTACATCACAAACTGGAAGGCAACACGTTGCTGCTCCCAAACGTTAAAAAGTTGCCTAAATGTTATGATCTTACTGAAAATCTACCATCTGAGGAAGAATAAACTTAAATTAAGTTTAAAAATATTTATCTTTAATGTTGATATATATAGATTCTATTTGGTTCTTTTTTATTTTTAAAAAAAGACTATTTTAGAAATACTCCTGGTTAGACTATTAATAAAAAATAATGGTCACGACACAAACAGCAAAACCATTCATCCGAATATCCATAGGAAGTACTATAAACACTGTATCTAAATGTTATGACAATTATATAATAATAATAATAGCATATATTAGAATAATATATTAGAATACTTTTATTAATTGTGATGATTATATTATTACTAATCTATATTATTTGTTTTAAAAAAAATTCTCTGATGGTATTTTTAAGTTAAAGCTGAGCTTTAACTAGCTTAATCTATTCTCCACTGGCTTACATTATGTGCAACAAAACCACACACTCTCAAAATGATTCTTTCATAACTAACATGTACAGTCGGTTATGAAAGTTTACATAGACTCATCTTGCCCATAACTGTCATGGCAATTTGGAACTTTTACTTATTTCTTCGGACGGTTCTTTTCCAGGGTGCAATGGTTGAGCAGCATACATCTAAAGAAACACTTGGGTGCGCAAATTTGAATTTATTTTAGATTTTCTCTACTCCACACAGTGTCAAAAGTACATATACAGGCTCAAATATATACTTACACTCTGTTCAATCTTTTAATAAGTGGGAAGGTCTCTTGGAGCTATTTCTAAACAACTGCAAACTCAAAGATCTACAGTTCAAACCAATATACTTAAGTACAAGTTATTCTGATGTATCATCACTTTGGCTGTCTTCCAGACTTTGGCTTTCACCCCTTAGATGAGAGGAAATTGGTTAGGATGTCCAGGAACAACCAAAAGAGCCAAACAAGAACCACAGCCTGGAAAGTTTTGGAACACCAACAGTGAAGCTTTAGAAGTGTTACATTGGTGTGGACTGAGAGGATGCCGACCAAGAAAGACCTTCAAGGCCTTCAACACCTTCAAGCTTGACTGAAATTTGCAGCTGCCCACATGGGCAAGCCAAATGCTTTCTGCCAAAAAGTTTTATGCTCACACAAAACAAAGACTGGGATTTCTGGAAGAGTAAAGGTGGGGTTTTAAAACCTAAGAAACCTATACCAGCTGTCAAACATGGTGGTGGTAGCATCATGCTTTGTGGCTGTTTTGCTGCCAGTGGTACTGGCACATTACACAAAGTAGATGGAATAATAAAGAAGGAGGGAGGAGTACCTCCAAATTCTTCCAGTTTACTTCAAACCAGCAGCTACATGTTTAGACCTTGGACACAACTTGGTTTTCCAACAGGACAATGAACACACATCTAAACTGCTTTTGGAATAGCTAAATCAGGGTAACATTAAGCTCCCTGGATGGCCCTCCCAAACCCCCACCTCAACACTATTGAAAATTTTTCCAAGAAGAATATTAAATATCTAGTCAGAATTATGCCAATAAAATAGAAAATCCTAAATAAATTTTAAAAAATTATTTCTTTCTTAATTTTTCTAAGTAATTAAATATGTTTGTTGCACGACCATTCTACCTTGGAAAATGTATAGTATAGGTATAAGAATACATGTTCCCGCAAGGTCGTCATAATTCACGGAAGCCCCTATATGTTAATACAGGGTCTAGGAAGAGGTTGTATCTAGCCTGTCCTCGAGTGATTAACGCCCTCAGCCTATGGATCGTGCGCACATGCACTTCTCTCTCTCATTTACAGTCTGTTCATTTGTTTCCTGTAAATGCTGCACATTTTTAAAAGCGCATTTATTGCACAAGAATTGTTTGCTGTGCTGCGTAATAACTTGAGTGCAATTACCTTCAATGTCATTTTTTTTTATTCCTGATGTCATACGACAGGGGGCGATGTTTTACAATTTATCGAGAGAGCTCACTCGTTTTCAAGAACTTGAATAAGCCCATTGAGCTTGACTTTATGACAAGGGGTGCAAACTCAACATGTCGCGTTTGCTCCTTGCAGGCATGTTTCGTATTCATATTCCTTTATATGACCAGAAGTATCTATCAAAGCTGTGCAGCATTAAAGAGCATGCTTTCGTGTGCCCCCAGTGTATTAATAATTTGTACCTACAGAGGGACCTGACAGCATTTTGATCTGGAAACCAAAAGCAGGTTTGGAACAGTTTGCGCCATCAGAATCACCTAAAGGTGTAAGTATGCATGTTAAAAAAATGCAACTTAAACATAACCTTCACTTTTATGTGTGTGTAGATGTATGTTCGTGTTTCGGTGAGATTATTGACTCGTTCTTTTCACTTTCTTGGCATGTTTATTCATTAGTCTTTCGTGCAAACTATTTATTTTTCTTATATCTGCGAATCAGCCGAGCAAATATCATGCTGTCGACGTTATATTGTAACGTAAAGTTAGTATTACCTAATATAGTTCTTACTGTACGTTTAAACTATAATAAAAAACTAAAAAAAAACTACTTATACATGTCGTCGATGGTTATTATTCATTTACTAGCTTTGGACGACCTCTTTTGCCTTTTTCTTCCCATTTGATAAACAAGCGATCACAAAGAACAACCTGAGCCGAACTTCCGCTGATTTGAACCAAACGGTACGTACAGTAGCTTCCTGACGTCACGTTGTTGCTTCGTGGGCTGTGATCAGCTGTGGCAGAGCAGCCGAGCGCCCAAAGCAGCAGCAACGTTGGTACTGGCGTCGGAACCGGAGAGCGCAAGTTTACACACGGACCCCAATCCCCGTGGAAATGTGACTTTCTGCGTTACGTATAAGGTAGGCTTGCGTTTGAACTGCGTTTTTTATTTTGATTTCTTATTTTCCTCGCGATCTTAATTTGTTTTGGTGCAGTATAATTGGCACAAACCAGAAAGCCTTCTAAATCGTCACTGATGCTCAGCTGTAAACGCTGGCTGTGTGTGTGTGTGTGTGTTTATATCTTTGCGGGAACCAAAAATTGGAAGTTTGCTATACTTGTGGGGAACAACAGCCCTTGGACTAAAATCCTGGTCCTCACAAGTTGGAAGGTATTTTTTTTGAGAGGTTTTAGTGACAGGGTTACAATTGGGTTATGGTTAGGTTTAGGGTAAGGGGCTAGGGTAAGTATTATGTCAATTAGATGTCCCCACAAGATGTGTACGAGAGAGAGAGTGCAGCCGAGCTTTAACATGATCATTTTAGCAATCAGTCCATTTATCCACCGTGATTGCTTCAGTACTTGTTGGTAATTATTCATTGTTAGGAAAGTCATGCCGACTGTGCCTGGAGCCAGGTCACTAATACTTGTGCGTGTGTCTGCTGAATACTGTTACAGTTGCCTAAGGCTTGGTGTTGAAACAAGCTTCAGCAGCTTAGATAAAGTCATATCAGATAAGAGTGAGCAGGAGGTTTATTTGGAGCCTGTGCATATTACAACATCCTTCCATCCACAGCACATTTGGCACTGTACCAGATGCACGGGGGTGCTTACAGTAGACGTTCTGCTTATTTTTTACTGCTTCACCGCAGGAACGTTACATGAGTACAGTATCACATGAGTAATCATTCATTTGTCGATTAGCTGGGTGGCCTGTCTTGCGTGGAGCACGCGCAGCCCTGTCAAAGAGGACAAGGAATGGAGGGGTCAGGGGGGCTCTGAACGCTGACCATCTGGCCCTCGGGGGGCTGGTTTCCTCACTGGCTGCCTTTGTTCCTGGTCAACAATTGGGACTTAATCTTGGTGGAGATAACTAAGGCCCCATGACAGCATTCGTGCACTCGGACAGGTCTCTCTCTTTAGCCTTGAAGGAGATGTCTCTTTCTCATGTTGCTTTGTGAAGGCTCTGACTGCCTTGCTTTCAGTGACTGTTGCATCTTAACTTTTTAATCTGCAGTCTCAAGTGAAGCTTTGAAAATTTCTAAGCTGTCGTTTCATTAAACACCTGAAGGTTCCCTCCCTTTTTCATAAAAACATGCACCTTGGATCGTTCAAAACTACAATTTAAGTAAGATGCACCTCATTTCTGTTCGCCTTCAAAAGATGACCTATTTAAAATAATAACACATCTTATTTGAGCTGAGCATTATCTGAGCTTTTATTTCCTTATGATGCTGGTCTACCTTCTTTTTCTTCCCCATCTTCTCATCTATTGTTTTATTGTGTTGGAGACATGTTGTGAGGCAAAGAGGTTTTCCAAAAACTGCAGCATGACATTTCGCTTGTAAAAAAAAACAAAAAAAACAAAAAACTAACCAAGTTGTGGATAAATGACTATTTCACATCCATTCGTGCTCAGGCAATTGTCACCAGGGTAACAGATTGATTTATTTTCCTGTCATTATTCTCTCACTGTAATTTTTGGGGCTCTGCTTTTGGTGTTCATGTCGTGTTGTTTACTCAGTTGGCCTTGTGCCTTTTTCTTTTTTTCCTTCACAAAGAAGATCCGTGTTCATTTGCTGTTATGACAAACCGGGCTCTGTCAGATCACTGAGGGTTGTATTCACTGTCATAACAAAAAGGGATTCAAACCGACTGACTATCCATTTAGTCAGTACACAGTGGATTCAGGTTCCATGGTGGCTTCAAACAAATTTTATATACCGATCAATGAAACTAAATCAGATCATCCACGATACCAGTTTTGAGATCACAAAAACACCTCCGGGGGTAGCCAGCAGATGCTTCTGTTGATCCTTTCTGAAGTACTTCTCAGTGAATGTGCCCTTTTCTGATCATGAGTGCAGATGGCACGAGGGACAAAATCCCAACTAGAGAGATCAGCGCTATTGTTTTCACACTTCTTCGGCTGCAGTGTGACAGGCCCCAGAAAACAGGTGGTCCTCAATATAGGCGCCATTCATCAAATTGCTGAGGCAGGAGTCATGACCCTCTATTCAGGTTTTATCCTCATATCCCGTGTTGTCAATACGATTGTGTCACCAAAACTTGTTCTGTCATCAAAAACGTAGTTCATTAAAATATCAGTGTTTCCATCAGTGCCACAGCAGGAAAAGTAAGCACTAAAATTTGACTTGCTTACTTAAATAAAAGTGTGTAAATTTTGTCAGCAGAATATCCTAAAAATATCAAAAGTTAAAATATTCAGTATATAAAATGTGTGTTTTTACATTTATTTGTATTATTTAAATTATTACTGCATTTGCATTAATGTCTCGGCAGCTTTACTGTTGCAGTTGTTTGAGGTTCAAGCTAATTGATATTGTTTTACATGTATTTTGTAGCTTTTTTAACTAAAGAAAAATTCAATTTAATGCATTTGTCTCACATATGTTGTTCTGCAGTGTGACTACAAGCTGTAAATGCAGGAAATTTCCATCCCTCCCTTCCTATAAAGAAGCATTACGTCCCACTTCTGTGAAACAGAGATCAGGTCTCCTAAAAAAAAAAGGCTTGTTGGTAAATGCATATAAATTACAGAGAAATCAAGGTTCACTTTCAGGATCTTGGAAGATGTTTTATGATTCCTAATGAGATTTCTTTAGTGCTTTTTAGCAGTAACTGTGTCTAATGTGACTCAAAGATTGTTCCACAATCTTTGAGTCACATTAGACTCAAAGAAACATGTTCCACATGGATGTTCATAAACTTTTAACCTGTCTTTTTTTTTTTCTTATTGGAGGCCAAGAATGCCAGGAACACTGTGTTCACTTGTAATGCCATGAGTCTAAATAAATGAAAGCAATATTCAGACTACAGGGGCCACGTAAGGGCTGTATGTTTTTCTTTCTTCTGCAGAGAATCACATCTGTCTCCCATTCTATTCACTTAAAAGCAGAAGAAAGAACAGTTCACCGTGTGTTTTAAAGCTCTCATTCATCCGAGTGAATATTTAATATTTGGCATCTTGCTAATCTTAATTTTTCAATATCATCTCTGCGGAACCATGGAAACAGCAAACACTGTAGAAAGTGGTCCTCCATGTTTCCTTTTAGTGATTAAATGTCTCTTGAAAAATGCATCATGAAAGGAAGAAGAAGAGCAGGAGGAGGAGAAGCACAAATAAGGTTTGGAGAAAAGCTAGGGAGCCTCCAGAGGGGAAGAGATGGGAGAAAAGGGTGAAAAAAGAAGTGGGAGTGATGAAGCTAGAAACGAGGCAGCTGGATGCAGACAGGATATTACTTTTCTTTATCTAAACCTGACGCTTGTTGCTGTTGGATTAGTTAAACGTGTAAAAGCTGAGTGTGGAGAGGAAAGACCAAAAATGTGACTCAAACTGTATGTACTGTATGCTGGTGTATGACATGCCTGACAACTGGATCATTAAAGCCAATCTCACAAAGGCCTGTGCCCCTCCCCCGGCTGAAAGGAGATGTCAAAGGTCTGTGACCTCTTCCATTTATGTGCATTGATCCCGCTGCCGGGGGAGGGGCTTCCTCCTCTAAGCCCTCCACCATCAGCTGTTATGTCTTAGTTTCACCTGCAGGAAAATGAGCAATTATATCTGTTTTTTTATTTACTTCAGCTCACATTTCATCTCTCTTTACCAACCACTCTCTCTACAGTACATATACGTAAACAGAAATTAGTACATAGTACTTATTTAGAGCCAAACTTGGGATTTTATGGCAAAGGAGGGCTGTATGTATTCAGTTCCACACTATAAGAACAAAAAATTCAGTGGGCATCAAAATCCAGAGCAATTTCATTTAAAACTTAGGCTGAACTTAATTTAACGCACCCCTTAAATAAAATGCAGATAATTAACTGTTTAACGTTATCCCCTCAGGCGACCATGAATTTGTGCTTCTGGGTGAGAGTCTGCTTCACACCTCAGTGTTTACGGCCTGCTCAGGAGCAAAGGGGAAACGGAAACACTGTAAGGATGAAATTCCTCTGAGCTGAAAGAATGCCCCCTTTTTTTTCTCTCAGTCCTAGAGTGATCTGGCTTTTTGTGATGGATGAAAGGAACTTATAGTCAGGAATGTAGGACATGTAAAATGTAGAGGTGCAGCCAAAAACGCTGGGCTGAACATCCTGCTCTTTGTTGCAAAAGGAGATCTATGATGCTAATCTTAGCGGTGTGTCTGTGTGTGTGTACATTTATGCATGAGTGCTACGCAACCGCAGTAGACACCACTTCCTGTTGTCCTGTTATCTATGATTCTGACATGCAGGACAGGCTCTTATCTGTCACTGCTGGATTTTTTGCTTGACTAACCAAATGACTTAGTGAACCTAATCCTTAGTTTATTTAAGCCTCCTGTTACCATGCTCATCCTCTATTCATGCACTCCTTTTTCTGATGCAGTTACAGAATATTATCATCCAGACTTTTGCGCTCTTTTCATCTGCACACGCATCTGTAGAAATGAATGAAATTGAGCAGATTGTGCCCTCAAGTCGATCGCCAGGAAGTGTGTCTGGAGCAAAGTCAAAGGTTCACCATGAAGGCGGGAGTTCATGCACGTGTTTGTGGGGGAGTGACGGCATGTCAAGGTGAAGGAGGGACTCTCCCTAAACTCTCTGAAAAAGAAATTAGGTTGCATCTTGCAAATCACAACACAGTAGGATTGTGGCACGAAGTACAGACTCACGTCTACACTGTTCCTCCTTTTTTTTTTAAGATCAATCTCTCAGATTTTTGTGGACTCCATTACAGCAATATGAACTCACGAAGCGCAAATTGTGCGTGTCTCCACTGAGAGCACTCAGTCATAATATATCCTCATTCTTGCCACTGAGACCTGGAAAGCATCCAGCTGAGAATCCCTTCTTGCACAGCAGTGTTATGGAACACTGTGTTCTCACAGGGTGTACTGCTGTATTCCCTCCCCATGCACAGATGCCAGCTCCAGCGGTACAGTACCTGCAGCCAGAAATTTCAGCCTGCGGCTTCATGTTCGTTTTAAAGAGCACAGCATGTGCTGTGCCACAGTCTGGATCACAGCACAATACCGTAAGGGAAAGTTTACAGTTTAACTTTCCGAATCCTCCAGACAAAACGGTCATATTGGTTTTTTGTTCATACCATATTGAAGTAAGCCATTTAAGCATTCTTGAAACAACATACTGGAGTGTTTCTAGTTTAAAGGGCCAGTAAAGTAAGCAGTGGTGGCACAAGCATGTGACTTTAAAAAAGGGAGAAAGGTTTAGTTGTTGATGTCACTTGTTTTAAATCTTTTTTTTAAATTTACTGCATCTTTACGAACCAGTTTTACTTGGGTAGGATTAGGAAAAGATTAGACATTTTCACATCAACACGTTTGAAGGCTCCATCTCATCTAAAGGTAATGACGTAAGCACACGCCTTTTCCCTAGGTTGCCTGAGTTATGACACTATTCTTCCAATTAGCCCATATTAAAATTTCCAGTCTAATAGTACGTTGGTCCAACTGCGTGCTGTGTTTTGGTGTTCTTGGTGTCTGGCAAGTGACTTTGGCAGAAATCCACTCGGTAGGTTGTGGTCAGGTTTTAAGACGCTGATTGGTGAGCCACAGCTGAGCTCAGGATCCTTGTGCAACACTTTCAGTTTTACTTGACGATGCATAAGGAGCTTCACTTTCTTCCTTCTGAACAGCGTTTTTTTTGAGGGGGGGGGGGTCGTGTTAAAGTGCAGAACAACACAGTTTAAAAACGGCTTTGTTCCAGCAGCCATTAGCCAGATAAACATATCATAGCTTTGCTACATGTGTCTGTCTCTGCTGAAAATGTGAGGATGGATGACTCACTGCTGCAGAGTAAATCTACCTATGGTTACAAATAAAGTAACCTGAGCCTGAACCATAGCAATGAGATAAGAGATCAGCGGGTAGCTCTGCATGGTTGATTTGGCAGATTTTTCACACAAGAAGCAAAAGATTTGTTTTTTTTGGCATTTACTGCTTTAATTTTTGATTGACATTGCAGTTTAGCTTTAATTGTTTCTTCTTATTACTCCCTCAGCTCTAGCAGGCCCATTTAACACGTACAGAAGTGCTCTGTTTTTGACTGCATGTCACATTTCATGTGACATGATAGCTATAATGGCATACAGCATGGGATATGATCATTAGTATGTCTCTTAACTGCACTGTTAATGGGTTTTAGGTGTAGTGCTTTTCCCCCCCTCCAGATGAGGAAATGCATTCACCCCTAACGCATGTATCAGGAGAGAGCAAGAGACAAAGGCCAAGGGTCGGGTGGTACTCTGAAAGCCACGCCCACTGCAACCGAGGCCCAAAATGCAAATAAGATCGCTTAATATTAGCTGGCTCAAAAATGTGAGCTTTTGCTATGTTAGCAAGCACTGTCATACGGCTAATATTGTTTAAAATGCTTTAACTCGATTGACATAGGTTCAGTAGGCTAAAACTGACCTGTTAATATTTATGACCAAGAAAAAAAATCCAGCTTACTTTACACACGCACACAGGCAGTGAGTTAGGTTGGTATAATTTTTTCCTCCTGAAGTCTCAGTTTTTCAGTTTAGCATGCTAAACGTTTTTTAGTTATTTACCCAGGTTGTATTCAACTGCTCTGCAGTTTTCAGCCATTTGGCTTATCTTCAATTTATAACAAGACGACGGAGTTGGCGACGAATACTTTCTGGATCAACAACAAAGGTAAAAGTATGTGATGGCGTAGTGTACTGAAATGCTAAAAATGTGATTGGATCAGGTAGCTAATGAGCTAGCTTCCTCTAATGCTAGCTAAAACTAGCATCACTCTTTACTGTTATTGTTGGTACAGTAACAGTAAAGAGTATCAAAAAAGACTGTTTTAACTCAGTTGTAACTGGTTCTTTAAAAAAAAAAAAAAAATTAGGTTAGTGGGCTTCTCCGAGGACTTATTTTATCAAATAAGTTCTTCATATTTCAGTACTTTTGAGCCACTATGGAGTTTGTTGCTGCATTGTCAATTTCCTGTGTCCTCTTTCAAATTAAAAGCTCTGTAAGACAGAAGTCATTTCTGTCCCAGCAAGGCTTTTCCTGTGAAACAATTGCAGGAACCCTGTGTCAAAAATTCAACCCAGTTTTAATTTGAGAAAATGGGGTGTATGGAATTATTTATGGGTTTACCCAAACCAACCTTAGACGACTGATTACTAATTCACGTGTTATTCTGTCACCTTGTAAAATTAATGAGGGGGGTGAGAGGGCTTCAGAGAGGGAGAGAGTGATTATCCATCCCACGGGGATATTAGCAGAGAAAAGAGGAGAAAAAAGTGTTTTCTCTATATTTCTGTATACACACATTAGAGGAACAAGAGCCAAAAATAATGGGCGAAAACTTAAGGAAGTGCTCAGTTTTCAGTCCTTTAAAACAAACCACAGATTCAATTAAATGATGTTAAAGACTTGTATATATTTATGCTGACGCCACAGAGACTGAGGACTTTGTGAACTAACCATTAACACAGTCTAATAAATAATTTGTCATTTACAGTTGGTTGATGTTTCTAGCCTGGCCATCCAACCATGTGCATGCGTGTGTCTTAGGTGCACTGCAGAACTAAAGCATACACCAGCTCACTGTTCAGCACTCAAGCACATTTTCAGTTCGAGAACAGCCAGAAATAAAAAATGCAGACATTCAACAGACTATTTTATAAGTAGATCTGTGCATTCACTTTAACACCAAAACATGTTTTACACAAACGCATACACATAAAGTGGATTTTCTTAGCCTAGCTGAACTTTATACATATTTTTTTAATGTAAGTCTGTGTGGGTTTGGAGGTTTTGTGTAAGGTCTTTCTTGTAATTGTTAAGACTGATTGTGGAATAGAAAACTAATTGACCATCAGCAATTTGCTGGCTCCACACTGCAGTGATTTACACATTCACCTCGTCTTTTCTGCGAGGTGGCACAGTTCCTTTTAGGGTTGGGTCAGGACGAGCACCAAATCAAACACCAATCAGACCCCTTGTGAATAAGGGAACAGCTAAAAGTAGCATTTAATTTTAATAATCCAGCTGTGACAATCGTAGCTGTGTGAATAATCTTTGCTTATAGGTTTGGGCTGATCAATTATGACATTATCTTTGCTCCAATTGAAATCTGAAAATCATTTTTAACAACCCATTTGGTGTAATTTCTCTTAGATGTTGGAGTTGCAACACTGATGCACATTTCTTTTTTTTTTGTATGTGTATAATTTGTGTATAATTGTTAATGTGAGAGAACTTGATGTATGCTAACAGCAGCTGGAAACACTCAAGCTTTCAGCCAGATTTCCCGCTTCACCTCGGCAGCATCTTTGCCTTTGCCCATAGATGCTTTTCCAAATAATGCTGCTGCCCACGCACACATAACCTTAATTACACAAACACGACCCCAAACAGGACATTACTCACTCATTCTCTCTCCCTTTTCATATTGAAACACAAGGTCAGTGAGCGTTCCTGCTGCCAGGATTGTGGGGGAGAGGGCTGACTGTAGCAGAAGGCTTTTCCATAGGCTGTCACAGCCCGTCCAAGGCTAAGGTGACCAAGACCCAGCCATGTGTTGTGAGGACTCAGCGTTCCTCTGTGGCGGTGGAGGTCATTCTGTCTCGCTCTCACTCTCTGTAGCACTCTCGCTCTCTCTTCTCCATTATCTGTGCGAGGCACAATTTCAGCTCGAGTGCAGCCAGAAATAAAACATGCAGACATTCAACAGACTATTTTATAAGTAGATCTGTGCATTCGCTTTAACACAAAAACATGTTTTAGAGACTTTTTAATAAAATTTTCACCTCTATTCAAAGAAAAACTTTTCCCAAAGCATGCTGATCATAATAATTTGAAGGGATTTAAAGAAATGTTTTTGGGGTTTTTTTCCTTTAATTTGTCATAATTTTTTCAAAAACCTTGCAGCATATCAGGCTTTGATTTAGAAAAGTACAAAATACCTGACTATTAAATCAGTTTTATTTATACAGCCTCAAATCAGAACAATAGTCACCTCAAGATGCCTTATATTGTAATATAAACCCTACAATAATACTATATGTTTACCTATAATGACTATATCAGAGCAATGGGGAATTCTAAAACTACATTTAGCTGTGCTTGTAGTGCAATTGAGGCGTGTATTGTCTACAGTAGAAAGTTTTAAAATTCATTCAGATTGTCCTTATGTAGTTCTTTTACTGACAAGGTTGATTTCATGAATGATTGTAAAACCAAATTTAAAAAAAAATCTCACATACCAAAATTACTAAGAGGCTCTTGGCTGGTGAAATTTCTCCTCTTGTGGAGGGACCCTGGGCAGAATGAAGTGATAACAGCTCTGAATAGGTTTACTGTCACTTTTTCAAATCGGCACGGTTTGTGTGCAGGGTCAAGCCCCAAACAAAGGCTGGCTCTGCTTCCATTGTCCGATTAAGACAAAAAGAGTCCTGCTGATGCTGTGGCTCTTGCTGCTGTAAGGACGACTGATGGGATTTAAGTGTGTGTCCCGTCACCGAGGGCAACCTGGTGCCTATTAATCGGGAGGGTGGTGAAGAATGGAGGCGCTGTGACGAGAGAGTGAGGGGGGTAACGGGGGTGGGGTGCTGCCGATGCAGCAGTGCCGCCTGGGGTCAGGAAGAGGGGTATGATGGATACAGCTGATCGCCCTGTAAGGAAGTTTAGAGGGAAAGAGGAGGCGGCTCCTTCTCGAGGACATTAAGAAGCCTCTTTGTCACGCTGTCAGTCAAATACATTCAAGGTGGCCGAGATCTTTTTCAGGAAGGAAAAGAAAGGAGAGGTCCCATTGTGAAAAGTGGATCTCTTTGGACGCCTGATAAACACAACAGACCTCTTTCTTATGTCCTCTCCATGAGTGTGTGCTGAAATTAAGTTAGTGTGTTGGATATGTGAACCTTTGAGAGAGTGAGTTGTCCTTAAAGGGGGGAAAAGGTTTAAAGATAGATTTAGTGGAGCGCTAATGATTATTTTCATTGTTATTTAACCTGCCAGTTGTCTTCATTATTATCATTATCCTTTTAAATAGTCAAGGAAGTGAAGAATCAAAGCTGAGAAACTCTAACTAGAACTTTGAGTCTTGTAAAATTACCTAGTTGATTATTTGGTTATCAGAAATGTTGACAATTAAATTCTTTTCTTCATTTACTTTATCAATCGTCAAGATGAGTTTGGTTAGATTTATAGCTAGTACAAATTTTTCAGCAATTTCTTTGGAAAAAAGATGAGGACCTCTGTTTAAAATAATAATTATAATAATAATAATACTAATCATAATTAAATAAATAAAAAAAAATAGTTTTTGAGAATTCATAGAAAAAGAGGCATTATTGTGACTTTTTTCTCATAAATATCACTTTTAGAATTGTAAAAAGTTAGAATTGAGAATAAAGTACAAATTATGAGGATAAAGTTAACTGAAAAAGTCTGAATTCCTGGGTTAAAGTTAGAACTATAGGTTAATGCTGACTTTTTTTTGGTCTGTTTTTTGTCTTGGAATTCCAAAGGGGTCATGACCTAAAAATATATTCTCTTCTGTACATTTCAGTTTCAGTAGTTTTTTAATTTAATTTTCCAAAGTATAGTCTACAGGTACATGCATATATTGTAGAATCATGTAGGATGTAGTTTCAAGTTCTGAGAATGAATTTGTTTCAAAACAATACTTGGCCCTTTCCAGTGATCGCCTCTGAAGTCTCTCACAACCTCCATTTGACTGATGTTTGGTCTGCATGGAGGGTGGAGGGCAACCCAGGCCAGCTCCTGGAACTGGAACATGACCCCTTTGCTGGTTTGTCATCTGATAAGCGTAAATGTTTTGATAGCGTTGGCCCTTTCACCATGATCCATGGATCTCCCTTTACACCCCATAACAAACAGGGCTGTCTAAACAGCAGTTTATGGCCAGGACAAGGCCTGGTCAACCATTATCAAAGATCTAATCTGGAATGAGCCTTTGGGTTCAGACCAGATGTTAGAAGTAGCTGTGAAAATGGTAGAGGGTCAACTGGATGAAATAAAGGCCACTCATGAAATATGGATATTTACATGAATTTGGCTATAAAAAGCTTTTATTTTCTCTCTCTTTATGCAAGGTCAGGAATGATCGACTTGTTTCAAGTCCTGGAGTAAAAATATGATGTTTTAGAGAATGTATTTTAACCACTTTAAATTCAAAGCAACAAATCTTTGTCTCCTTCGTCCTCTTGCCCTTTAGCATTGACCGGTGTTTGACTGCAGCCAGTGACAGCTTTACAGTATGCAATAGAACTTATTGTTGCCTTATTCAATATGGCTTCCCTGAATAAGTCTATAAATGTATTAGGGTCCTGTGTCTCTCTCCCTGTTGTTTCAGCTTAGGTGAACTGGCGTTCAACCCAGCAGTGTTGTAAAATGCAGATTGGGTTCACTAGCAGGCCTCCTGTTTTATTACACAGTCATGAACGGCATTGTAAATTGTCGCTTGTCCTTCACTTTCATTCAATTATGCTAGCTGGGAAAATATTCTGCCACGTAATCTAGAGGGTGGCAGATTCTTTTTGCAAGTGATGATGCTTTCTGAAAGTCTAAAAGTTTGTTGCTACTATTTGTTTTTATGTGGGCTCATGAAAAAGATGCCCATCAACTTAAATTTGACATGTAACTTAGTAAATGATAGAAAATTAATTATGTCCCAAGTCTCTCACAGAATCAAAGTGCCTGGACTTGTTGCTTGATAAAGGCTGTAAAACATTCTCATTAGTGTGTCCTTCATTTACAGTTCCTTAATGACAAAAAAAGTGTAGTTTTATGCATCTCACTTGGATTTTTACTGGAACTGATATCAAAACTGGGAGGACAGGTGATACTAAACTTCCCGAATCAATCGGTAAAAATATTAATCCACATTAATATGCTACATTTGGCGTATTGCTCCCTGTTGAGCGGCAATAAACAATCAGTAAAGGCGGCAATTATTAGTCGCATAAATGTGTTTTTGGTTTTTTTATCAGGTAAACAGAGAAAAGTCCATAAAGATTTAGTTTATCATCCACTAAGAAGCAGTTTTATCAATTATCAATATAGTTGCAGATTAATTTAGATTTGAGTGAATAATCAATTTTAGCCAATCAGTCAACAGTTTCAGATGCATATTCAGTTATATCCTATAAGGAGCATGCTAAAAAATTAGTTATTTCTATAAACAAACAGCTGTAGTCTACAGTGTTTTCCACTTTTTGAGTTTGTTTTCCACTTGCGCTGCATTAGTTATCAGTTTGGCAGACCTTCGGCACGAAATGATGCTGGCCCTTTGTCCATGGCTGAGATTTAGTTTAAGGTTAAATACCTTGCCCTTAAACTCTTCCTCTGGGCCACAGTGTGTGGCAAGGTCACCACTCCAATCAAGCTAGTGTTAACACAAAGACCGCTTGTCCCCTAATGAATTAGCTCTACAGTTCCTCAGCGAGTTAATACACCTCTCTCCAGACCCTCGCAGGCCTTTCCAACCCTGCTGGCCTTTCACACGCACCCCCTAGCCCCTAATTTTTAAATGAGTTTTATAACTGGACAGTAAACCTCCAGTGGCTTAATGATGATGACTTCTTCATCTGCCCAAATGCTCCTTTTGTCCACCCCTCCTCCTGCCCAAGACCCTGCCCCCGTTCCCTCTGGTCACACCAGGCTTTAAACCTTGGTTCACCCCACTTTATAGTTGCGCAGATAATCTCCTACGACGCACAAATGTGCATGTGCGCACGCGTGCGCGCACACACACAAACGGACCCTCAGGCTATTCTCTGCACTGAGCCCTGCTCTGTCTCTTTCTCAGTGTCTTTCTTTCTGTTGCTGCTGACTTCAGCAATGGCATTCAACTGGAATGTTTGCCTTTGTTTGTTTGACTCACTGGAAAGCCATGAATGACCTTAGCTCATCTGCTATCCTCACTAGCACTGATTTGCACTTCAGGGCTCAGCAGGTAGCCCTGGGGAGTAGGAGTAGTGTTTGGAGGAGGAGGGGGAGGTTTCGAAGAAGGTTTGGGGGTTTTAATAAGGAAATGAGACCGGCAGACTGTCACCTGCATAGCAAACAAAAGTGCAACTTGTAACACCTTTGACAGGTAGCCCACTTGTTGCTAGTAGAAATGGGTATTCTGTTACGGGAATTTCCACGTGGCAGTTTTGTCGTTTTCTTACTTGGGTTTTTTTTGTTTGTTTTTTTAACAGTATAGGACTCTTTTGTTATCATAATAGGGTTATTAGCATCGTGTCTGCTTATGCATCTGATGGATCTGGATTCATTCTTAAAGTTGAAGCCTCAAGCTGCTGTGTAACGACACGCATCCTGTGTGCTTCCATCAGTCATGCATGTGCTTGGTTAGACAGGTTGATTAGATTATATAATGGAGCAGATACAAGTTTAGGCAAATGATTCTCTTGTAGCTCAGTCCAGGGTTCGGCAGCTGCTGACTCAGCTAACTCAAAGCTCCAGCACTCCTCTGGGAATCCAAGAGAGGAAGAGCTCCACTTCCCTACCCCCTTCCAAATTTAAGAGCCCAGAAAGCCCAAGATCTCCCATTAATGCTGGTCATGTGACTTGTCTTTCCTCAGGTGGCAGTGGCAGGAATACTTCCCCTTTGTCCCCTTAGAGCTCAATACAGTGGTGAAGGATGGGCTCAGGGGCGGGCAAGCATTCAACCCACACTCTTTTGTTTTGTTGCACAGTGTCTTTTGAGGCTAGAGAAAATGCGGGGTTTACTCATTATCTCCATTTTAAATGGGCTATTTAGGACAGGCCGTGTCAAAGTCAGGGGCTTAGAGATAAATCACACTGACAGCTCTTTTCCCCCAGTTGAACTTGCGGTTGTGCTGGTGTCAGTTGGATCTTTGTCAAAATTTCACTTTCATTGCAATGGATGGACTTCTGCAGGTAGTCTGTGTTTACCACCCAGAAATGCCAATTATAATTTAATAAAGCGCCTGTGAGTCACTCTGATTTACTAAGTCTGGTCTAAATCAGCAGTGCCTTGGAAAATTTCACAGTCAAACTCAAACCCAGCATTTAGACAAATGTCTGACTGAGTGAAATGAGTGCATGAAGCACTAATGAATGCCCTGATTGGTTCGAGTGGTGGTTTACAGCAGCCGTCACACTGAATGCGCTGCAATATACCCATTGGAGAGGAGGTGAGAAGAGCTCCACACAACTTGATTAAAACAACTGTTGACCGTGTCTGTGGTAATGAACTGGAACGTCAGTCACATGGCTCAGTGAAGCAGGAATCCAGGACCAGTAAAGGAAGATATCGGATAATGGAGTAATTTATGATAACACCATGTTAGTATTTTATGACTTGTCGGAAGTCGTCTTGTCTTAAAAATGGCATTTTTAAGCCAGAATGATCAAATGTCTGTATGAAAGCAAGAGACCTAGAATCCTAGGGTCGATGTTGACTGTTTCTTCCCTGCCGGCAAGTAGATGCGAGTTCACTTGCTGTTTACCTGACAAATTCTTGCAAACATTTCAGCAAGAAAACAAACACAGAAGCCTTTGGGTGCGCTACAAATCATAGTGACTATACATGTTGAAGGCCAGAGCAAAATATTCTTGCATTTTCCACCGATTAGAAACAGTGAACAGTTTCCCGCTACTACAGATAGACAGCCAAGTGTCTTTCCCATTAAAAGTCAGGTAATTAAAGGTGTTGCAGAATTTCAGCTACCACAGAAAGAGAAAGTTTGAGGAGTGTTTTCAACTCTACTCAAGGAAATACGGTGCAGACTGAGGTGATGTCGGCCTTAAGTCCTTCCCCTCTTGACAATGTCATGATAAAGTGCCAACTGTGATCACTGGGCTGTAATGACATACAGTTCCCCAACATCTGCCAGTGCCTGTTGATTTGTGGTCCATTTCTGTTTATTTATTTTGACCAGATGAGCCTCCTGGTATTTATAGCAGGAGTAAAAGCCTAATGTGGGGTCAATCCTGGGTAAGGGCTATGGAGACAAAATGCCCAAGCTGACCTGACATTCTTGTCTCCACTTTGTTGGGGACAGATCCTTTCTGGTTCTGGAGTCTCTCCCATCTTCTGAAATGACCCCCCTCCCCCACCTCACACTCACAAACAAACAATAAAAAGCTGGGTGTGGCCGTGAGAGATTGAGTTGAGCATAGGATAGAAAGTTTGATTTAAAGACTTGTGCCCCCCTCCCCTCTCTTTGCTTCATTCTTTTTGAAAATGAAAACTTCCACATGACACAGTGCCCATGCAGGATGTCTTAACGTGCTGGGGGTCACACGTGGCAGGGCGCTGTGGCTGTGTGGCAGCGGGGGAATTTAGGCCCTCTCCTTTGTCGTCTCCCCCCGACACACACACACACAGAGCTCTGCAGGCCTCCAAGAGCATCTGTCACCACGGGGGGTCAGCAGGGCTGTAATGAATGAGCCCCCAATGGATACCCTCCCTCTTTGGCAAATGGCGTGGGACGGAGGAGGGCCTAGGGGGAGGTCTCTGTGTGTGTGTTTGTTTGCATGGGAGAGAGAGAGAGAAAGAGGGAGGGTTTCTGCTGCAACAAGGGAAAGAGTGGGATTTCCAGTTCTCTGTAGAGGATTATGACAAAGGTGGCTACCAGAAAGGACTGAAACTCCATATGCTGCCTGGACATCAAAAAATAAAAGGATTTACTATTTAACATGGATGATATTTGAACAGGTGGCTTCACGTTTGGGATTTACTACATTTGATTGGGATTTCAAGCTGCTCGAGGAGTCATGGAAGGTACAGCAGAAGCTTCTTAAAACTATGTGCTGTGTGTCACATGTGGCCCTGATGCAGCATTATTGATACAGGTTTTTTTAGCACCTCATTCAGTTTGTTTTATTCTCACTGCCCCCCTCTCCAGCCCCCATCACCTTTTCTCTCATGTCACAGAAGGTGTCCTTTTTAATGTTAAGTGTGTGTTGAAATTTTTCCCCAAATTGTGCAACAGTGAGGTGTAAATAAATATTTATGAAATCCCCCTTAAAACTGGCTAATTTCATTCAATCCCTGAATTAACTCATTTTTAGCTAGCTGCGTTTGTTTGATTAGCAAACATCAAATAAAGGCCAAGTGTCAAGTTTAATTGCTTGATGTCAACATCTTTTTCCTCTATCTTTTCCTTTTTATAAGTGTAATGTTAGACAAAACACATTACCTTGCATTTGTTTGACTTTGCTGTAAAGCATATGCTAAATCACAATGTTATTAAAACGGGTGGAGGGTAAGCAAGTTTAATCCTGCTTCTTTCCCTCTGTTTAAACATTGTAATGTAATTATGCAGTTGAGCAAGAAACAAAAGGAGCCTGCAGAGAAAGAAAATGCCGGGTCAAAAGTAAGATTGGTTCAGTTTGATAAACTTTTGATCTGACTTCTTTTCAGGGTAAAGCTCTGATATGGTTTTGATCTTTAACGGATCACATATTGTTTAAGAAGAGATTTCACCAATAGCGCATCAGCTACAACAAAACATGGGATGTGAACATTAATTCTAAGCAAGCTTTACTTATTTTTGTGTGAAGTTGTCAAGAGGAGAATCTCGATTTAGCTTTGTACTGTACTCACTAATTGAAGAAAATTCACACCTCTGAGTTAATGTTGAATTTCATGGTTTTTTTGTTTGTTTTTTAACTAAATGTAATAAACAAGATTTCATTTTCAAGATTGAAAAAGTTTTTTTTTTTCTCCGCATTTTTTGAAGACTGCACATGAAGTTGGCAGATCAAAGTAAAATTTCTTTAACAATTATGCATTTTTTTTTTAACCTAAATTATTTTTTTGATATATGCATTTTTGTATCAACCTATATAAACAGAACATACTGCATTATATTATAAATAGATGTATATTTTATAGTTGGGCTGTGCTTGCATGCATTTAAGAAGCATTGTCTTTAACCATTAGCTTAATCCTGTCCCACTTTCAAGAAATTTGCTTAAGAAAGAAACTAAAACAACACTTAAGTCTGAATGTTTCCTCACGTTACATCACTGGAAAAACACCTCGGGCTTGTCTTGTTTTTGTGTCTAAATTTATGGCTTCTTCAGCTTCATCTCCAGAGCCATCTCTGCCTCCTGTTGTGATGTCTACCCATTACCAGATAAGCATCAAAATATTTAAAGACTCTGCTCCCTGGGTAATTAGCCGATTGCAAGAGCTTAGGTTTGAGTTTACATCAACAGCTGTGGGAACACTTGTGGGAGGACAAAACATAAACCAGAGTTGTATATCAATTTTCTTTCCACCTTGAATGTTTTTTGGTAGGCAGTTCTGTTGCATCAGTGTTGAAGGTGGATATGCTTCTGCTTTGTGACACGCTGATGTTTTTAAGTCTCTGATGAACTGTGTCACGCTGGCTAATCATTCACAAAATGGGTAAATACAAGTTGTGTGCACTTTCTATTTGAAGGACTTGGTCCCCAGACAAGCTACTACTTTTTTTTTTTCCAGAACATCTGTACAGTCAGAGGTGATGACTGGGTAGATTTTGGCTGTCAATGTTTTGAAGGGAACTTTGCTTCTGTTATATCAAAGCCTGATTGGCTAAACAATACTTTGTCAAAGGGTCAAAGTAACTTAGAGCCATTCAGAGGGTATTGACTGTGTGTTGATTGCTGCAGCAACACCCAGTTGTACTTTATGAAAATAGCCTCGGGGGCGGGGAAACGTAACAGCGGACTTTCCACACAGCTGTACATGTACATATGTCACAGGCTGAGCTGCACTTAATGTCTGAGTGGCTAAAAGTGCCCTCATTCATTTTGTGAATGAGCATGGCCTTTGGACTGTGGGTATTAGTTTTTTGGGGGCTTTCCACACAGCTGTAGTTTTTTTTTCCTCAAATTGCCAAAAAATAGACTCACCAATCATGTTTTATTAATTATTTAGTATAAAGTAAATACACTGGATACGATTGTTTATTTGTTTGTTTAAACATTATAGATGTTTGGGTTTTTTTGTCTGTAACTAGCATGTTCTTTTTATGAACATCCAGATTTAACATTCAAGCACAAAAAGTATAATTTTGACTATCTGGAGAAACCCTTAGCATAGTTAAACACTCTGAGCTAATCTTCAATCTTCCTGCTGCTTTCCCTCAGGTCTTCAGGCAACGAGGGAGTGACATGCCTTTGATGGAAATTTCTGCTGAGTGATAGCGATCCAGCATGTAGCAGAGTCCTGTCACACCTGGGAACAGTCTGACTACGTAAGTCAGCCTGGTTTTTTTTTTTTGTTGTTGTTTTTTTTTTAATGTGCTGCTGATGTTTCCTCTCTGAGAATTTCAGATTTCACTCTCTGCAGCTCATTTTGTCCGTAGTGGTCTTCTCAAACCCTCTGAGTGAGGATTAGATTAGCTTTTTCTGACCCGGGGTCACATTCATGCAATCTGTTGATGCCACCCAAGAGCTGTGGAATGGCCTTGACTGACCATCTGACAGCCTGAAAGGCAGTTTTAAAGTCACCATTCATTGACGTGACTTCCCAGCGTTGGCCATTAGTCTTTGAACATTAAACTGCTTCTTCTGCTCATTATGTTTAACCATCCATCAAGCACACTTCAGCTGCTGACTGACCTGAAATACCCTCCGCCACTGCAGCTGACCTTAGCAACCACCTGAGTCACAACATCCGTTAAGTGACCTCTACCACAGTCACGCTTTGTTTTAAGCTGCACAGGTGATAAAAGGTCATTTTCTGCATTCACCTCGCCCAGGCTGGGTTAATGACAAATCTGTCCAGTGGGGCTTCACACTCAGCCAAGCAAAGAATTCTCCGGAGCCTGTTTTGACATTCAAAACGAACAGGCAATGCCTGCAGATGTCCTCAGGCACTCAGCTTCTTTCTTTCTTTCTTTTTTTCTTTTAGCCATCAGTCATTGTTTCTCTATGCAGCGACCTTCCTCCATCAGTTAAGCAAGAAGTACTGTAGCTTCGTTCTCTTAAGCTGCTTATCTCTTCCACAGCACAGTCAGGCACTGTTAATCTTGTCTTTTGTCTGGGTTGGTCAGATTCCTCCCCAGGAAGGTTGTTAAGTAAACACAGGGTCTGAAACCTGTCCAGGCACGGGCAAAATTGCACCTTCGAGGCAAACTGCAACTTCAGCTTAATTCCCAACTTACCTCTTATTTACAATATTCTAAACAATGTTAGGAGTTCCTTTGTTTTGTGTGAAAACTGTAGATATTTATTCACTGACTGATATATTCAGCCAGTCATAAATTATTACTTTTTCTTTATTTTGTTACTTTCCTCAGCTTATTAGTATGTATTCTAACCCTGAATAAGTGCAGCTAACCAAGATGGTGAATCAGGGTTACAACAGTGTTGTAAATAGGAAGCAGAGTTACTTCCACACAGCAACTCACAGATTTCAGCGACTTCAGGTTTAAAAACCAAAGCAATTACTCAACTGTTCAAAAAGGTTTCTGATAACACAAAAGTAATAATGAATAACCAATCAGAGTTCAAATTAATTTTTAAATAAACATTCCTGTTAATTAAGCTAATCTTCCTAAATTATTTAAGTTTCATTTCTATTATTTGTCTTTATTATTTTTTATTTTATCTTATTTTATTTTTGTGGAGGGTTGGGGTAAAATTGCCTTAACTGTGCATTTGTCCTTTACAAATGGTTAATGAGAGTAAATATGAACAAGGTCATTTGCATAACTGCCTGAAGGCACACACACACACACACACACACACACACACACACACACACACACACACACACACACACACACAACACATACTGTTGTCATGTCACAGCTGTGTGGGAACTCAGACCTTAATGAGGAGTTTTTCCTCCAAACAGCTGAACGCTAAACTGGTCAAATGTAGTCCAAGGACAAACATGAGGCATTTCAGGCCAAACTCGTGTTTCAAGAATGCAGCAATTAAAAATTTGGCTCTGCTGAAATGTTTTGACAAGCTGAAAGCTTTGAGTTTGATTAGGCGTCTTTAATAAATGGACACTGAAGTGCTGCACAGTAAGTGAAGCTTTCTTTTTTCCACATTTGGAGTGCTTTCTGTTTCTCCTGCCCTCTGTTTTCTTCTCTTGCTGGCTTCTCTGAGACCACATGCTCAGCCCTCTGTCCAGCTGCCACCTGCTACCAGAGAGCCAGCCAACCACGGGCCCACGCGGCCGACCTCGGCAGATGTCACTGAGTGGACACTAGGAAGGGGGTGGGTGGGAGTGCAGGCAGAGTAACGGCAAAGAGCAGGAGAGTGAGGCCAAAAAGGGATAGGAAAAAAGGTTTGGCCTTGGCCATTATGTTTTGACTGACATCGACAAAGTAAAGCGTGTGCACATGCGTGCATGTATCTGTGTGTGCACGCATGGTGGTTTGTGCTACTACTGACACTGTCTAGTAGACCGAACATCATTATCATTAACAGGACAGATCACTGCAACTAAAGATTATTTGAACATTTGATATATGTGTCAGGTTTTTTTTAATGATTGACTTTAAATGTATGTTTTGTCTGACCAACAGTTCAAATTCTCCACATAATCAGTTTGCTCATGTGAAACAAAGAGAATCAGAAACACATTTTCACATCTGAGAAGCCAAAGTGAGCAAAGTTTGCACATTTTTGTAGAAAAATGAACGTTGTTCACATGAGATCGTGTAGGTTTTACCACCCAGTAAGGGGTTGTGGTTGGATGGAGCCTGGATCTGTTCTAAAATGTAAAACGTGGGTCATGCTTCATGTCTGTGATGAGAACTGAGCTGGGAAATTCATCCTGCATTTTAGGCTTGTGCAGCTTGATGCATAAACCCATATCCTTTCTGAAATATTTAAGCTAGTTGCACAGGGTGGTAGTTGATTAGCAGTTTTAAATAAAGACAAAATTTGATTCACACCATCAGAGCACACTAGTGTTTATTTGAAACATGAATGCATTTTCTTCAGAGACCTGTTGCTTTTTATATTTTGGCGCTCTGTTGAGCTTGCTATTAGCACACAGGAAATAATAACTTGAGATGAGAAAAACCATGACTGTGTGCATTTCCTCATGCTGCTCTTTTCTCGCCCCCTCTCTCTGCTTCCACAGATAATGGGGAATTCATACGCAGGGCAGCTGAAGTCTGCCCGATTTGAGGAGGCTCTCCACAACTCGATTGAGGCGTCGCTGCGCTCGAGCAGCGGGGATCCACAGCCCATCTTCACACAGCTGTACTTAGAGCCAGAGCCGTATCCTGGTAACATGGAAGGTAAGAAGCTCACAGGAAGCTGGAAAAAAATCAGTTTAAACTATATTGAGATCATTGGACAGCTAGTGCTTCAGAGACTGTTGTTTTATGATGATGAAGGATTACATGAAAGCATCGGTCTTTATAACCAAAATACTACACCAGATTCTACATCATCAATGTGATCTTTTCTTTTTTTTTTTTTTGTCTTATGTTTTTTTGTTTGTCTTTTTTGTTTGTTTTCATTTGGGGGGGCATTTAAGGCATAAATTGAAGGGAGAAAAAAAAGCCTTATGTAGCATATATTTGAATTTTGTTGGAAGGTTCATTAAACACTCCAATTTTCTGTTGAAGTATTTCTTAAAACGTAGTGAATTTTTTAGTAAAAATAATCTTACATTTTTGTAGTTGATGTGAAGGCGAAAACTGGCGTAGCACTCCATGGCAGGGAGCACCCAGGGCACGAGCTTGTAAATGGCAACTCTTCCAACGATCTGGAGGAGCTGGAAGACGAAGACGACTCGGACACCAGCAGCCCTCCACTTCCCTATCTGCAAGCTCCTGCACCAGATGGCTGCTGCACCCTGGATGGTATGACCTCCATCCATCCATCCATCCATCCATCCATCCATCCATCAATTCATTCTCTTCTGCTTATCAAATCCCACCCACCTGGGGCGATCCCACCTAGGGCCTTTCTGTGTGGAGTTTGCATGTTCTCACCGTGTCTGTGTGGGTTCTGTCCCGGTACTCCGGCTCAGTCCCACAATCCAAACACACACAGTTAGTGAGGTTGGGTTAATTAGTGATTCTAAATTACTCATAGGTATTAATCTGGCATGTGAATGCAAATGTTGTGAATTCATTAGTGTGATCTCAGCAGTGATGTGTTAGTTTGCTGTTCCACTTTCATTAAAGCACAGAATTTTTAAAAGAAGTCAGAAGTATTACATTTTTGTAGAAACTTTATTTGTTTATTATTATAGATATCTTCTCTTATTCTTCTGCTTACTTAAAAAAAAAAGTTCCTCCTCCTCATCTCTCAGGCTTCTGTCAGGCCGGGAAAGACCTCCGCCTAGTCTCCATAGCAACAGAGCCTATCGAAGTCCCAGCAGGCTTCGAGCTGGTCGGTGCCAAGTCCCCCACTGTCCCCGAGCACATCTTGGTGTGCGCCGTGGACCGGCGCTTTTTGCCTGACGAGAATGGGAAAAATGCACTTTTAGGTCAGTGTGTTCCCGAGCATTCGGATCAAGTAAACCAGGCAGAATTGACGTAATGAGCCAAGTTCCTGCTGAACTGAGCACGCTGTGTTGTTAGCTGGCACAGGTCATGCATTACCCTGTAAATGTTTGGAAAGCAATGTAATTGTTGCATTTTTGTTATGTCACTTGCAGGTTTTTCAGGAAACTGTGTGGGCTGTGGTGAAAAGGGATTCAGATACTTCACCGAGTTTTCCAATCACATCAACCTGAAACTTTCCACACAGCCCAAAAAGCAGAAGCACTTAAAATACTACCTGGTGAAGAATTCTCAGGGTGCTCTGTGCAAAGGACCCCTCATCTGCTGGAAAGGTAAATATACACTGCAGACTCCAGACTTTATAAGGATGCATGTAAAGTATATCAACTTTTATCTTGCACTGCATTTTTGATGAGTTTTTTTTGTTTGTTTGTTTCTTTTTCCTTCCTCTGTTTCTTAGACGGTAAAACGCGTCTGTTTCCCAGCAGCGCATCAACCTCCAAACCCGGCTCATCATCCTCTCTTAGCAGTAAAGAAAACGGAGGTGCCAGCGGACACAGCTCCTCTCCTTTTTCCCTTTCAGGTGAGATTATACTCTGCAGTGTTGCCTATGTTTTTACACAGCAGAGTTAAACCTGCAAGTCAGCAGCTGAAATTTAACAATAACTCAAGTAATTGCTTAATTTCTGCAATGCTAATATGTTGCATTAATTGTGAGTGTGTAAAGTTTTAGCTACCCCTGTTAAATAAGGTTGTTTTTCCTTTTTTTTTTTTCTTCTTCTTCACCGGATACCCTTCCTGACTCATCCCCAAAGGGACTTTTGTCTCCTCCTGGGAATGAACCAGGCATCTTAGGCGAAAATTTAAAGCACTACCCTATGATCGTATAACATGTAAAAATGGCTGTAAAATTAAAGCCAGTGAAGAACTCGTGTAGATTTTATGTATGTTTTTTTTTTTTAAAGAAACACAGGAAGTTGTTTTATTACCTCCTTTTACAAAAAAATACAATACAAAGATGTTTCATGATGTTCCTCATTTAGGAGCCTAAATCTCACCCCAAACTCTAAGCCTGGCTTCTTACTCAATTTTTATTGTTTTGTTTATTTATGTATAATCATTATTTTGGCACAAAGACAGCAAAAGAGACAGAAACTGAGAGAAACTTGAACGATGTGGCTAAACTGAAAGATTAATTAGCACAGCAGGATGCTAAGCCCACCCAGAGTTTCATCTCCCCTACCCGGACATGGTTTGCTGTGTTTTTTGGGAGGGTTTTTTTGGTCCTGTCAAACTTCCGCTCAAGCAGATTGATCAGGGGTTCAAATTTAACTTGCAACATATCGAATACTATTTTAGGAAAAAAGAAAATGGATAGATAGATGTTAATTCACAATAAAATACTCTGTCACACTTTCAGGGAAGTTTATAAACTGTGTAAATAAGTCTGGACTTCAAGTCATCAAGTGTAGCGTAATATCCTACTGATGAATCACAGCAACAGACCCTTGTTTACTTATGGTGCAGTGTGTTTTCGTCAATAGTAACTTCAAGCTGCTGGAAAGAACAGAAACATCTTCTTCTTCTTTTGGCCGCTTCCTTTAGGGGTCACCACTGTAAAGTAATGACATTAATAATCACATGTCAACTTACATTTGTGTTAACTTAGTACACAATTTATTTAAGCCCATTTCCGTAGTCGCAGTGTCTCAGAGAAAGATGGAAACCACTCCTTGCTTCTGAAATTAAGCCTAGCTGCTGGTGTGAAATCGAGACTGTATAAGGTTGTTTGCAAAGTGTGACATTTCACCAACTCATTCGGAGGAATTTACACTAGACGAGAGATAAAATAAAGCTCTGGTTATTTATAGAAAGACCATGTTGACTCTTCAAGGAGATGTTGTTCTTCTTTGACCTTTCACAGCGAGAGCGCTTGTTCCTTCTATGATTGGAAAACCTCCTGGGCTTATAGTATTGATTTATCTTAACCTGGATGCTGCTTGTAAGCGTAGTTCTTGCACGTTAATATAGACAGCTGTGCTGCAGGGCTATGTATCGGCATTACTCTCGCCTGATATCTCGTGACTGCGACCTTCAGGTACATCCTTCTCCTTAAGAGGTTTTTGACACTCATGCTTTGAAAGCCCGAAGGGTAGGATTCATAATAATTCACCTCACTGTCTCTGATTCAGGTGACTGTGTAATCTAGAGCAATTGATGAGAAGGACAGTTATGGTCTGTTAATAATTGTACAGTTGACAGTTCATACTGACACAGATCTGATAGCTTGACATTTGTTTGAAGGCCAAAGGCAACAAAATGACCAATCACAGGAACGGTGTGTGTTAAAGCCACAATTCAGAGTTAACACAAACATTCGTAGGCAGTCAGTGGACAAGGGAACCGTGCATCAGTAGGTGCATAGTAGCTGTGTTTGGATATTGTAATGCTTTTGTTTTTATCTACAGATTCTCCACCTACCAGAACAACGCAAGCATCCTCTGTCTTTTTTGGGAACCAGGAATGTAGTTTCCTCAAACCACTGGCCTCCACACCTGGAAACAAGACTCTACCAATAGGTGAAGAGTTTGATTGGTACATTTATAGCTGTGCATATCAGTTTGTTCTGTATGTGGTAGGAAATAAAAATGATAATCTAAAAACTGTAGGCCCACCTACCTGATGCATCCATGCTTCAGTGCTGGAATTTAAAATTTAGCTCCTGGCAAAACTTTACCTTAAACTTTCTGTGTAAACAAATAAAAAAAAATAAAAATAAAAAAAATTCATGAATGTAAGATTGATTTATGCTACAGACTGCTTAGAAACACACAGATACATGCATGTGCTTACTTACCAGTCAATGCTGGAGGAAGAAATGCTATAATGACTTTTTAAAGCCTTGCTATCTATAGAGATTGAAAATGTGACGTCATTCAGGGGTAAAACCGCAAAGGATTCTGGGAACCCGTGGCAAGAGGTACTAGCGCACCCAGGCTTTCAATAGAGATTGACAGACCACGTGACTTTCGCGCATTGCATGCCGGGTACTCGTGGCAAAACAATCAAAGCAATGCATCAAACGCAAGCATTTGCAGCACCGCAAAACGTTCATTCTCCGGTTCCAATACCTTCTTGCTTTTTTTTTCCCCCAAAAAAAGTTATGTACAAAACGAAGGAGAACAATGCCGGTCCGTACAAAGACAGACTTGATGAAAAGTCAAAGAAAAGATACGAGGAAAAACTCAAAGGAGTGAAAGGGTCAGACCCTTAGGAGCACACAGAGTGGACAAAAGACATTAGCATGCTGCCCAACTTTTACCACGCTCATATTTATAATATTGTTTATAATTATCACTATTTATGCACAATAAACAAAGGAGCATAGCGCGACAATTTCTGTTCAGCGCCAGACTTGCTTGTAACCTATATCACCAATTATGTTATGAAAAATGACGTATTAACTACTACAAAACACTGACCTTTGTGGGAATGCTTGGAGCAGACTAACATGTGAGCTGGAGTGTTCTGGGACGTTATATTTGGTCTTTGAATGGCTGCAATCCAGGCCATCCGTCGGCTCTTTGTTACTTCGGAAACATGGCTCGAACAATTTCTCTTCAACGACGTAATCCGATAACAACCGATCTCTTTACCCGTCGGCTTCCCGTCGGCTTTTCAATCTCTATTGAAATCAGTTACAGCCATTCGAAGACCAAATATAACTTCCCAGTCTGCTCCAAGCATTCCCACAAAGGTCAGTGTTTTGTAGTAGTTAATACGTCATTTTTCATAACATAATTGGTGATATAGGTTACAAGCAAGTCTGGCGCTGAACAGAAATTGTCGCGCTATGCTCCTTTGTTTATTGTGCATAAATAGTGAATTGTCCTGACAGAATATTGCGTTTCGCTTCTGTTATTACCACGGTACATTGACAAAAACATATACTTTTATTCACAGGATAAAACAGGTTGTTTTGTATCACTAATTGCCCAGTACGATTACAGCATACAATATTATTGTCACTGCTACATTTCTGTAATGCCTACCAGAAATTATTTCCACTACTAATTAATTACCATTGAGCTCAAAGGTCCTATTAATAAACGGTTAACGAATGTGTATTTATGAAGACGATTTGTGAGGTAAACTTACCTTTGTTCGTACGATGGTCTTTCATTCTACACGGTGCATTTCAAGGTCCTGTACCCATCCGTCAGTAAACTGTACCCGGGCTTGTGTATGTGTATGTGCTCACTCCAAGAACCGTATAATTATAAATATGAGCGTGGTGAAAGTTGGGCAGCACGCTAACGTTTTTTGTCCACTCTGTGTGCTCGTAAGGGTCTGACCCTTTCACTCCTTTGATTTTTTCCTCGTATCTTTTCTTTGCCTTTTCGTCGAGTCTGTCTTTGTACGGTCCGGCATTGTTCTCCTTCGTTTTGTACATTACTTTTGTGGGGGGAAAAGAAAAACCAAGAAGGTATTGGAACCGGAGAATGAACGTTTTGCGGTGCTGCAAATGCTTGCGTTTGATGCAGTACTTGGATTGTTTTGCCACGGGTTCCCGGCATGCAATGCGCGAAAGTCACGTGGTCTGTCAATCTCTATTAGCTCCTTTACAAGGTTGCTATATTGACAAGCTAAGGGTACGCATAGCAATTGATGTTTTTGTGTGTTGCATACACTGTGAATATGAGATGGGAACATGGCCGGTTGCTACAAGAGTGCACGTATAGGAAATCAATAGCCTGCCGTTAGTACTGACTCATTTTTATTTATTGGTTACTCTGCAGACAGTTATAGTTGGGGAAATATTTTTATATTTGCATATCACTTGTTCATTTTATCGTTATCCATTAAACTTTTTGTAGCATGCTGGCAGTTAGCCACTGTGCTGCAGGCTGAAATATCGCAACATGGCACCATTGTGTAAGGAGAGCAGGGAGGCAGACCAGCATAGCGACAGAAACTGGAAAGGCAGGAGCAGTTTTAAGGCGGATTATTGATGAAAGCACAAAGCTGAAGTTTGCAGGCAAGTTGGGAGTTAGACAAAACAAGACGGGAGAGCAGAGATCAGAGTCCACAAAGCATGCAAGTGGTCTGGTACAAGTCCAAGCAGGTCAAAACAGGTTGGAGATGATTTCTAAACACACAAAGATAATCTAGAGATTGTAGCGTAAATGCTGCAGGAGTGGATAGAGGTGAACAGGTGAGATTTGCAAGCATGTAAGGTAGATTTGGTGTGTGACTGCATGCAGACTGACTTAAAGAGTAAAGAAATCTCAGTAGTGATTCATTCACAGACGAGGCTTTAGTTTATAACTAGATGGCTAGAATGAGTCAATCAGTGCTTTGAGTTTAAACATTACACCAAAAAGAAACCACGTGTCAGCGTTGTCATTGTGAGCTTATTAACTTGGTAATGTTGCAGTTTCACAAACTGTATTAATGTGTGTCTGTGTTTCAGTACCCACAGCTCTTCGGGTGAATGTGCCAACAAATAGCCTGGCTGTTGATGGGCGCCCTCCCTTACTCAGCCCCTCCCAGGTGTCCTTGGGGCCTCAAGGTCAGGGGTATCGCACTGCTGATTTAGGAGACAGTCCTGGTAGGATCCTTTCTGAATACGTACTGTGTGGTATTTTTAATGATTTTCTGTATTGACATTTTTTTTTACTTGTCTGTCTTTAATGTTTAGTATCGTCTGCTATGAACTCTGGCCCTCCAAAGAAGCGCCACCGGAGCTGGCATCCCAGCTCGTTGGTGCCAGTCCCACCAACAGCTGTCCCCGTGCCAGCTATTCGGCCAATAGTTTGTTCTCCAGGTTCGTTTGTTAACCCACCTTCAGGGGAGGGGGGAGGGGGAGGCTGAGCAGTTTATTTTCTTCTGGGTTTTAAATTGATCCTATTATGCCATGTGTTGCCTTTTTTATCCATTAATGCTGGATTGGTGAGCATGTGTGTTCAAAGGAGTGTGTGCTGAGAAGTGTCTCCCCCCACCCCAATCCTCATTCCCCATGCCTCTGTTTGAGGATGAGTATGCACTAATGTCCCTGACACTCTCTGGTTGTTAAGGATGATTCACCCAGCATTGCCATGGTGATAGAGCTGGACAGTTTGTAGGGCAAGTGAATTAAAAAGAATTGCACGATTAGAGATTTCTGCCACATCGTGTATTTAGGCGAGCTGACAGAAATAATAAAAAGGCAATCTGGGCAGAAGGGCCAGAATGAACAGGGTCCATGATTGCTAATAAAATAACCAACAAAAATTGTTCTTTTGTTCCAGTAAATCAGCCACTACAGGAATTAGGATGTGCACACTTTTTCTCCATAAGAAGAGCATTATTAAATCAGTGTTGTGTTCTGGTGAGATCACCAGGATAAAGCTATCCAGCTGTATGTGTCTGTAAATATGAACATAATGTTATGTCTTCACTAAATGTCTCACATCCATCCAGTTTACATGTAAATATAAACATCTCTTTAAAGAAAATATACATCGCATGAGGAGCTTATTTTACTAATATTAGTCAATTCATTCAAAGTTTTCCCTTTAAAACAATCAGTCTTATTTGTATACAGGTTAGTGCAATTTACATATAATTAGCAGGCTGATAATAAGACGGCAAAAAGACGAGACCAATTTAAGACAAAGTTTTAAAAGTATCTCGTAAGTGCACGAAGAATACATCAGTGAAATTAAAAGCAGTTAGAAAAATGAGTAAAGTAATGACAAAGCATCATAAACTAGTACTAATAAACTAGAACAAAATGCTGACAAGAAGTCATTAAAGCAAGTGATAAATGAATATTCGATAAACTAACTGATTATAATCATTGACTTACTGATCCGATAGAGTGAAAGTCTGTGGTTATAGATACAATTAAGTAAATAAAATGAGTCTCTATAGAGCATCAGCAGTCAAAAAGTTAGGCTTTAGGTTTATATTTAAAGATTTCAGTACATCTAGCTGCTTTCAGGTACGTCACCAGGCTGTTCCAGCAGTTCAGGCCATGAAAGCTAAAAGCTGTCTCCCCAGAGGTTTTTGTCCTGCACTATGGAACAACTAACAGACTCCTGAGGAGCTGCGGGGACTTAATAGTTCTGACATTAGATGCATTGGAGACACATACTCTGAAGCATTAAAGTACAAAACAACACTGAGGAAAACACTGAGCAAAAATATGTTTTTCTTACCTTCTGACTTGGTTAACAGGAACTGTGACTTTTTAAAAAATGTTTTCTTGACTCACAGCCAATCAGCGTGTTTCTGCACCCTTTGTTGTTATTGGTATCTCAGAAGCATTGTCTCCCTGTCAAACATGTTGAAACATCTCCTAAACTGTAACTGTGGCTAAAGTTTGTAGTGAAACATAATTGCTTTATCATCCTTAAGGACCGGTATTAGGAGTAGCCTCTCCTCAACCACCTGTAATGGGCGTCATTCAGCCCCAGCCTGTCACCATTGGAGAGACGGTCATCGTGCCCGACAACCTCCTCAACTCTGCAGGAGTCCGACCCGTCATCCTCATTGGTACCAGTTTTAATTCACTGATATGTTTCATCATATTAAACATCACCTTTCAGCGCATATAAAACCCATTTTAATACAAATGATTGTATTTTTTTGTTTGCTTAAACTGTAAAAGGCAGTGAAAAATCTGTGTGATGCATTGTAGATAATTCATTTTTGTGGATCTTTTTAAATCTTAACCTGATTGAATACACATTCGTCAAGTTAATAGGTACACTTTGCTAGTACCAGGTTAGACGTCTTTTGTCTTCAAAGCTGCTTTTATTCTTATTGGCATGGATTCAACAAGGTGCTGGAAACGTTCCTCAGATATTTTTCTCCTTCAAGGTGCACCGTGTTGTTGTTTAGAGATGCTCGTCTGCATACCTTGGTTGTAACGAGTGGTTTTCTGAGTTTCTATTAGCTCGAAGCAGACTCTCTTCTTTTTTACTCAGACTCATACACTCACTGGATGTTTTTTTTTTTGTTGTTGTTTTTTTTTGTTCTTATTTGGACCATTGTTTGTAAACCCAAGAGATGGTTGTGTGAAAAATTCACACTTAATTTCTGTAGGTTTCTGAAATGCTCAGACCAGCACGCCCAGCACCCAAAAACCATGCCAGATTCAAAGTCACTTAAATCACTTTTCTTCCCCATTCGGATCAGTCTGAACTTAAGCAGGTGCCATGTTAGATTTTTTTTTTTTTTTTTTTTTTTTTTTTTGCCTTAAACAGTGGAACACATGTACCTAATAAAGTGGCTAGTGGGAATAAGGTCTGCTTAGTTTTATTTATGTATTTATTGAATCTTTATTTAGTTACAAATTCCCCTTAAGATTAACAACTATTTTTCAAGGGAGACCTGACCAAGACGGCAATGTTGCGTCAAAAAAACGACTCAGTCAAAATAATAATTAGCTTCTTACAAAGTTTTACAGCTCAAATGTTAAATGTTTTTACACATTTTAAGTGGGCTTTTTTTGGTTTGTTTGTTTGTTTGTTTGTTTTTGTTTTTAGGCCATGGTACTTTACCTTACTTCTATGGAAATGTTGGGGACATAGTGGTGAGCCCCCTGCTGGTCAGCTGCTATAAGAGCAGCCAACTGTCAGATAAAACCCTGGAGGCTTTGGGCCTCAACAGCAGCCGGTTACTCAGCGTGGAGACGATGATTCTGCTCACTTTACAGTATTTTGCACGTTTAGGTAAGCAGCCTACACAATCACTGCTAGATGTGTGTGTTGCTGAAGTGATTCATGCCAGTGTTTTTAGGTTTTCATATTTAAATTTTCCTCTGGAGGTTCAGAGCAGATTCCTCTGAGGGAGGAGCTGGAGCAGATAGTCTTGAAGGCCATGCTGTGCTGTCCCGGGGGACCTGCCATCTCCCCCCTCCAACTACCCTGGCTGGCTCGGCTGGAAGCGAGTGTCTCTGGCGGCAGCGTCCAAGTGGTGGTCACAAACAACTCTTTGGGCGAAGGCATCTCTGAGTCGCTGCGCTCTCTCGCTGAGAGTCCTCATCAACAGCAGTGCCTGCCAACCTATGTGGTCATTATATGTGCCTCTAAGATGAGTGGCAGCGAGTTCTGTGTGATTGTGTTGGGTGAGTGTCATCTTTGTGGCGAAACTTGTGTGGGATACAATATCTAGACTGAACTCTAATGTAAATTTACCTGTTGGATTCAGGAAAGTATCAAGCGAGGGCCTTAGCAGAAGGGATGCTGACAACCAATGAATTTCTGAAGGAAATCAGCTACGAGCTCATCACGGGGAAAGTCAGCATCTTGACATCTCATTTCAGAACCACCTCTCTGGGTAAGATGAGTATCCATACGTTGTGTTCATTAAAATAATCTTGAGAAAAATACTAATTTATTGTCTTTTACTAATCATTTTTGTCTTTACTAGCAGCAGAAGAACAGTTACTGAGCCACATTAAAAGTGAGCATGATCAGCAAATGCAACGGTGTAAATTAAATAAAGGAAGGCCTGTATTTGTCTTAATGTTGTTTAGAATTGAGATAAACATCAACTAAAAGCTTCACTGCTAATAATAAAAAGCACGACGGTGGTGGTGACACATTCACTCTGATATGCTTGATACTGAGTGCACAGCCTGCTCCCGTCCCTCGCTCTGTGTGACTGTGGTGACTGCTTGTTTCCAGGGGACAATCTCGACAAACAGCTGGTGCGATACCAGCGCAGGCGGAAAGGACAGGTCATCCAGCCCTTTCAGGGCGATGTCACTGACAACATCCACTCCCAGGAAGCTGCCAGCATGTCACCACCATCAGACTCAGGTTAGACCGCTCTCATGCTCGCTGTCAAAGTCAGTTTTTAGCAGGCGAAGACGAGGCAGCAACATCTCTCTAAATCAGCATGTGGATCTTCATTCAGTGTCAATGTTAAGTCAGGCCAGTGTCCAGAACCAAATCAGTTAAGGTTAGTTTGATCTGGCGACCCACTTTATGTGTTTTCTGGCTCTGTACCTCATCCCACAACGAGCCACACCTCTTAAACTTTGAACTTAGTCTTTTTTTTCTTTTTTTTTTAAGTCCCATTATCACAGGTGTATAAAATCAACCATGTAGTCTACCTTTGAAAAAACTGTGAAAGAATGGATTTTTTTAGATTGTTATTGGGGGGGGGGGTTTTCTCACCAGTGAGTGTTGCTCTACACTTATTTTCCTTTTCGTTACCGTGTGTGTGACTAATCTTACTACACAGTTTAATTCATTCTGAACTGGATCTTGTCTCTCCAGATTCTTTTCATCTCGTTTTAATTTGTTGACAAAAGGGTGGCTACAGTACATGTGCAGGTTGAGGTGACTGCTGTTGTGATTTGGCACCATTTAAACAAGATCGAAATTAAATTTCATCACAGTTTGTTTTGGGGAGGTTTGTTTAGGCAAGCAGTGATACTTTGCTGTGGTTAGGATCTGCTTTTCACATCTCTGTAAATTATCCTGGTGCTAACTTTTGTGTTCTTCTTGCAGATCTTTTTACAAAGGGCTTCCAGATCTATCCGGCCCAGCTTAATGTGGCTCGTAGCCTTCTCTCTCAAGTGTGCTCCATCGCGGATTCAGGGACACAGAACCTCGATTTGGGGCGTTTTTGCAAGGTGGACTTTCTGGTTTTGGTCCCACCGTCTCACATTCTGGTCCACCAGACGGCACAACGCATCCGACAATCAGGTGTGTACAAAACCCAAAGGAAGAACTGTTGTTGTTTTGTTGCAGTGCTGTATGAAATCCTCACTTTTTTGCCTTAGGTGTACTTGTGGACCTGGGTAATGAAGACCCCTCCACGGCCCACCTGAAGTCAGACAAATACGTGGTGCGTCTTGACGGTGATGTTCACGCCAAGATGGAGGCCTTCATGAAGAAAGTCAAACAGAACCCCTACACTCTGTTTGTCCTCATTCATGACAACTCGCACGTCGACCTCACAAGGTAAAGGCGTCTCCGACAGCACAGATTCTCCCATTCACACGATTATGGCTCACTTTGTTTTGCTCTGCTGATAATTTAAAGCAGCCTTTAAAAAAAAAAAAAAAAAAAAAAAAAAAAGAGTTATGACTGCAGGCGCAGCCTTGTCTTTTTTAAACACTGATTAAAATTGAGAGAGGAGAAGACACAGGAGAGCTACCATAACCTATAATTTTGGTGAAAGGTGGGCCAGATGATGAGAGATCTGTTTTTTCTTTTATACTTTCTACTTGTGTTAACAAATTTAAGTAATGCCACCTTTACACCGCTTGACTTTTCAAGCTATTTCACCATTGAAGAGAAATGTTAATGTTGCAATGAAAGCATGAGAGTTTTGCTAAAGTTATTGTAAGAATTTTTCTTTGCTCATGCAAATACTAAAGTTCAGTCATGTGAAGACTGTCGACGGCCAGTAGGTGCTGTCTTTTCTCATTGTGGCGTGTAATTTTTCAACAAAACACCATTTATTATTAAAGTTCTTTTTAATTACCTTTATTATCATGATGGGGAAATGCTCAATGTTTTAGTCTTGCTGGGCG
This sequence comes from Oreochromis aureus, assembly GCF_013358895.1. Taxonomy (NCBI): domain Eukaryota; kingdom Metazoa; phylum Chordata; class Actinopteri; order Cichliformes; family Cichlidae; genus Oreochromis; species Oreochromis aureus. The sequence continues at coordinate 19,419,240 of NC_052959.1, forward strand.
TCACCCAGTGAGATCCCCTTTGCAAAGATTAGAAACATGCAAAGCTGTAGTATATTTTAAAGTCTTTTGCTTTATGCTACATGTCAGTTTCAGTCTTTAATTTTAGTTAACTATTATAACTTGTCTTTCTTTTTTTTGTTTTGGGGTTTTTTTTTCCTCCCAAGAATTTTTTTCTGTTATTGCCAGAATACTAAAACAGATCACTTCCTTTTTCCCAGAGGGGTTTATCTTTGGACCGACCTCCTACACATCAGCCAGTTAGACCAGCATACAAAGCTTTTTGCACAAAGTTGTTATTTCAAAACCATGTTGAGTGTTATTAAGTGCTGTGCTAGGATAATCATAGTAAGTAAAAAAATATCCATGAATTCATTCAAACACTTTCCCCACCCTGATCTATTTTCAGTGCCCTGTCAGGCTCGGTGTGCCACGGGGAGCTGCAGGGTTTGGCTGACCGGGTGGTGAACTGTCAAGAAGTCTTAGATGCCATGAACCTCTTGGTCCTGCAGGTCAGCTGTTTCCCTTACACTCTGCAGACGCGCCAGTCTCGAATCAGCATCCACAATGAAGTTCACTGGCCGTCCACCGAGATTCTGGTGAGAATGTCTGTTTTGTTTGTTTTTTAACACAAAAAAGTTTCTTTAGTTAGGAGTTACACAGAATGGTCTACAAAACACCACAATAGGCAGTCACTGGAATGACAAATACTAATTTCTTATGTGAATTATATATCATAGATGACTTTACTGCAGCACACAGGCATATTTCCCGTGCTGTGGTTTAGCTACTCCCCCTGCTGTGGTAAAACTGCAGTTACAGTTTTAGACCTTTTTTAAAAGGGTTTAAAGTAACTTGAGCCTCGTGTTAAGGAGTTACAAGTCAGAGAGAAAGGGAACTAATATATTAGAGAACACATTAGGCTCACTTTCATATCCAGTATTATATACGAGGATACTTACTCCATGTTTTGTAACTAGGCACAGTGTTTCAACAGTGTGCAGTGTGGTGTTAAGAGCAGTCAGGACACATGGTCTAAACCGATGTTGGTATCATTGTCGTCCAGCAGAGGGAGCAGTTTCCTGAAGAGCTGGTGTACTTTGGCCTGAGGGATTACAGCAGATCCCTGCAGTGGGGCATGGCCAGTCCCATCCTGCGCTATGATGATGCGTTTGAAAAAATGGTTCACACTCTGCTGGAAAGGTAGGAGTGGGGTGAAACTGATGAATCAAACATGAGGAGTTTTGTATTTACTGCCACTGAGTAGGTAACGCATAATAACTGTAGACATTATAATCAGTTAAAAAGCTCTGATTGTACCCCCAGACATCCCCACCTACACAGCATGGTGATCCGCAGCTACCTGCTGATTCAGCAGTACACTGAGGCCATGATGGCTCTCACCTCTTCCCCGTCCCTGAGGGACCACATAACTCCAGAGACCCTGGCCATGGTGGAGGACTTGATCAACGCCCCTAGCAGAGAGGGCTCCCAGGGCTGCGGCCACATGCTGCTGGTCCGTATCCCCTCGCTGCAGCTGGCGATGTTGGCCCGAGAAAGACTGGAGGACGTGAGGGACAAGCTGGGACTCCAGCTGTGCTTCGCAGTGCTGCTGGGAAGTCCTGCGTCTGAGCTCAACCTGCACAGAAATTTCACCAGTCGCCTCAGGGTGAGGAAAAAACCAGAGTCCCACGACTGATTTCTTTGTGTGAAGTGTATTCTGCTGAATGTTTTATTACAATATATTTATACAGTGTTACTGTGGCTCATGGGATCCATCTGCGTTTTTGCAGATCAGTCATTATCAGGGAGTTTACATTATTCTGCGAATCTGTGGTGCGCTTTTGTACAAGGAAAAATTCTTTTGCCTCATAATTTGTCTGCATGATTAAAGTCTCATGCATTTTTTTTGGTTTGTTTTTAGTTTTTATAAATAACCTGTAACTGAAGAGGGTAGACTTTGATTTTCTTTTTGTCAGGCTTGGCAAGGCTGTGAGAATGAAGACTGGGTGCCGCACACCTATGAGGATCTGGAAGGGCTGCCCTGCATCGTCATCCTCACGGGCAAAGACCCTCTTGGAGAGACTTTCCCCAAGTAATATCATACTTCATACTGCCCTAGTTTATAACATGGCTCATGTCTGTTTGTTTAACATAAAATGTAGCAAAGATCCTTTTAGCTCTTCTCTAAAACTCTTGTTGTCTCCCATCAACTCCCTTGTGCACTTCTAGGTCTCTGAAATACTGCGACCTGCGACTGATAGACTCCAGCTACCTGACTCGTACAGCCCTGGAACAGGAGGTGGGTCTGGCGTGCACCTACGTATCCAGGGTTGTTGTCCCTGAACCAAAGAAGGCTATGGCCCCTCGGGAATCGGATGTGGAGAAGGTGGCCACCAGTTTGAATGATGGAGATGAGCTGGAAAGACCTCAGAGCAACGGCAGCGCTGCAACCAGAACCTCTGGTTAGTGTGAATTACTGTCATGTTGGATTAAAGGAAACACAGAGCGTAACTGATATGAGCTTAACTCTAATTGATTTCTGACTACAGTAAAGCAAGTTGACCAGTATACATGGGTACTGTAAATGAGCGTGGGTCATAGCTTTCCTCTGTAGTTGTAGGAATGAAACATGTGAGCACTTGTTAGTTACATATATGTGCGGGTGTGTCTTTCATATTTCCCTCAGGCTCTTTGGCGGAGAATGGAGTCAGCTCATCTGATGTTGCAGACTCTTTCCAGAAACCCTCCACTTCCACCTCGCAGCCTGAAGGCATGGTCACCATAGACATGGGAACATCAACACTCGGAATTAAGCAGGAATGCGACTCACTGGGAACCCCGCTCTCTTCCGACCCTTCGAAAGCCTCCAAGGCTCCTCCATCCCTCTACTCCAGTTCCTCATCTCCCTCCCCCTCACCATCTTCCTCCTCCACCCAGAGGCCCAGCCAGTCCACGCAGTGCGATCGCGAGCCCACGAGGGCATCACCGCGCACGGTCATCTTGTCGCGAGCGGCTTACAATCTGTTGTCGGGGGAGTCTGGGAGTCAGCTGAGCTCTTCCTCGCTGCTCCCTCATGCAGACGTGGCCTGGAGCAGTCCGCTGAGGCCCATTATCACTCACACCCTGCAGGGGACGGAGCAGAGCATGTACTACCGCCAGTGGACCATCGCGCGGCAGCATCATGCTGATTATGAAGCGCCGTCTGTGCCGCATCCACGACGCTTGCTGCTCAGTGGACCCCCACAGGTAACAAATCTCATGTGAAAATAGTCACAAATAAGAAAAGGAGTAACTTGATTTAAAAATAGAATACGGAGAATTCTTTTAAAAAAAAATTTCTTTAAATTTATTGACATCCATATAAATTTATTCAGTGAATTATTCATCTTTCCTTTCCTTCGCTAGGTGGGAAAAACTGGCGCCTACCTGCAGTTTCTGCGTATCCTGTTTCGGATGCTCATCAGGCTGCTAGAGGTCGACGTGTATGATGAGGATGAAGAGGAGGAAGGTGAGAATCATAGGGATTTCTTTATTTTTAATGGCCCTAACATTTTGTGAAATACACCAGATTTATTATGAAGCAGTTAATTTGATGGTGACGAATGTATCAAATCACCCCCCACAGAAAATTCTGAGGTCACAACTGTAGTAAGTACCCAGTGGCCAGACATCGAGGAAGTCCGAAAGCTGCCCTTTGACCCCAACCTCCGAGATCCTAAATTCAGGAAAGCCAGCCCTGTTTACTCTGACAAGATGCTAAAGTCTTTCAAAGGTCAGCAAAAACATGGAAAAAAACCATCAAACTTGCCCACTCTGAGTTCAGCTTTTTAATCGGGTGTTAATAAAAAATGTACTTAAGTTTTTTATGTTTATGTAGGTTGTAAGCAAGACAAAGAGAGCCAAACTCCAGCCACACGAGTGACCAAGTCGATACGTCTGAGTAGGTTTGCTGCCCACAATGCATTTCATCACTGTGACCAGTGCCATCACTACTGTGAAGCAGGCGCAGCCACACAGGTGAGATGCAAAACCAACACCTTCTGCTTTACTGCAGACTTACAGATGCACATATCCCATCCTTGTGCTAATATTGTACGTGTGTGTGGTTGTGTTGTAGTTGTCAGAGTGCACCTTTCATGCTTTCACCTTCTGCTCGTCCATGCTGGGAGAGGAGGTCCAGCTCCAGTTTGTGGTTCCCAAATCTAAGGAGCAGCACTTTGTTTTCACTCATCAGGGCAGCCACCTGGAGAGCATGCGTCTGCCTCTGGTCTCCACCAAGGTTAGTTTGCTCAAGACAGCAGTATCTGTCAGGCCTTAATCCTTCTAGTCGCCGTTTGGGTCACATGTTTACTTTTGCTTCAACCGTGTTTATCTGTCTGCAGGACCCCGACCTTCTGAAGAGTCCGATCTTCACCCCGACCACAGGACGCCAAGAACACGGCCTGCTCAACATTTTCCATGCCACGGAGGGCGCAGCTCATCTGCACATCCTCGTGGTCAAACAGTTTGAGATGCCTCACTATAGGAAGTACTGGCCCAACCACATCTTGCTCGTCCTGCCCGCCATGTTCAACAATGCTGGAGTTGGTGAGCAACTGAGCTATCTCTGTTGTTAAACATGACAGTTTTCTGATCCTAACTAAAATATATTTAAAATATTTCTTTCTACTTTCAGTCGATATCAATTTTTTTTTTCCATATCATATTTTTTTCTTGCCCTTGCTAGTGTTTGTTGTCGTGATTTGCACGGCAGCAGCTGCTAAAAAGAAGAATAGCAGGAACTTGTGTCACATTGCTCACTCGCTCTTGTATGAGCAAAAATAACTGAACAGAGACCCTCTCATGAAAGCATTTCTCCACAGCACTACTAGTGGTCGAAAGTCCACACAGTGGTGTTCAGCCTTCCTCACATTACAGCTTATCACTGTTGATAATGGGTAATTCGTTGCAGTGTATTATCTACCATGGTCGTGTTTTCAACTTGTTTTTAGTGCTGTATTTAAACTAGGCGAAAGGTTACCTGTTGCCTTACCCAGCGCTAGAAGGTCAGCCATCTATTGTATCATAGTCTGATTTGTAGTGCAGCCAATTAGGTGCATGGTCTTTCTGAAGTGGGTGTAACTAAACAACATTTCTCTCAGATAAGCAGATGGCATTGGGCTGAAGATGACCCTTTATGTCAGTGTGACTGCTTTCTCTGCTGAATACCTAAACATATTTTTATCTGCAGTGCCCGACAGAGTGTAGAGACTGCAGGCAGGCTGGAGTGGGTAGAGATGAGGAGAGTGAAAGGGAAGGTTTACAAGACGGTAGTGAAGCCTGAGATGATGTAGGATTTGGAGAGCGGGGCACTGGAAAAAAAAATAGTCGGATGGTAGAGTTGAGGATGTTAAAATTTTCACTCAGTTATCAGAACGGACAGATCAGAGGGACAGCTCAGGTTGAGCGATTTGGGGGAAAAATGTTAGAGAAAAATGGTTGAGATGGTTTGGACATGTGCAGAGGACAGATAGTGGATATATGGAGCTGCCAGGCAGGAGGAAAAGAGGAAGACCTTAGAGGAAGTTCATGAATGTAGTAAAGGAGGACATGCAGAGGGTTCGTGTGACAGAGAAGAACAAAAAGCCCAACCGAGTGTACCTCATTGTCTTTCTAAACTATCAGACTTGTAAATTTGCAATGTATACAAGCTCTATGCAAATATATCCTTTACATGGGATTTGAAAAGATTATTACTTCTTTTATCAAAGTTAATTAAAGGTGCATCAGTTTTAATCAAATCTTAAGTAAAAGCCTAACAAAAACAATCTTGTCTGCTTTAAGGTGCAGCTCGCTTCTTGATCAAAGAGCTGTCATACCATAACCTCGAGCTGGAGAGGAACCGACTGGAGGAGCAAGGTGTCAAGAGGCAAGACGTATGGCCTTTCATTGTCATGATGGACGACTCCTGTGTGCTGTGGAACGCCCACCAATCAGCAGAAGGAAGGTAATAAGCGCTTCCCAAGTGTAAGAGTGGAGTTGGTTGCTGCGGTTAACCAAGCCCTGTTCAAAATCAATTTTACATATGTTCAAAATATGTAAAATTGCCCTCCCCTCTTGGTTTCTTAGTGAGACATCAGATGGAGGCTCATGTCTCAGCAACGTGTCTCTGAAAACGGTGCTGCAACACATGGAGAACACGCCCAAGATCTCCCAGTACGCCGTGTGCGGCACACGCAAGTGGAGCAGCAGCCTGGCTCGCAGGTCTCCCAGCAGCCTCTTCAGTCGGTGTCACCTCCATGACTTTGTCATGCTGAATGTGGACCTGACGCAGAATGTCCAGTACGACCTGAATCGGTAAGCTCAGAGAAGGCCATGTGAGTCAGTTGGTCTGAGGTGTGCATTGTCATCATTACCTGACGTTCCTGTCCTGTGCAGGTATGGCTGCGAGGAGGTGGACTTTAATCTAAGGGTTGATAGCAGTGGCTTGTTGCTGTGCCGCTTCAACAACTTCTTCCTGATGAAGAAGCACATTCCAGTTGGGGGAAGAAACAAAGAATTCCTGGTCAAACCTAAACTCATGGTGGGTGTTCAGGTGATAAAATTATTCGCTTTGTTATGTCTTTGTCTTTCTGTGCGTAACACCAGCTCACATGAAACTTCCTTCTTCTCTCCAAAGGAAATAGAAAACCCCGCTCTAATCAGCCCGTTGCAGTATGTTTGTGCGCCAGACAGCGAACAGACCCTCCTCGACGCCCCGGCCCAGTTCCTACTGGAAAGGTTCCTCCAGAGCTGCAGTCACAGACTATTTCCAAAAGCTGTTAGGAACAGAGACAACCCAGTTCTGTCCATTGACAGCTACCTCAACCTCAGCCCGGAGGTGAGAGCTCCCAGGAGGTTGCAGTTGAAAGCAGGAACAGCAGAATAATTTCTATTTCAAACCTAGGGCAAGGCTTAAATACCAGACTACTGTGATAGACACATTTTGGATAGAAATCGAGTGCTTCTCTGTCTGATAGGCAGCATTATATACTTTATAACATGCTGTAGTCTGTATAGTATAGAGAAATGAGACAAACCTGCTCCCCGACTTTAATGTAGATATTTTTTTTTAACCCACAGAGAAACATGTTGCATGACTTTCCCATCTGTTTTTCTTAGAACATTCTGACCTGCATACACGCACATGTCCACACAGTGAATGCTAACAATGCATTTACTGCACATTTGTGCATAGGAGGCAATGACCGTCTATCTGTACACACAGTCTTCTCAAGTTTTTGCACACCTAGGCACATCTTTTGTTTCTAACTTTTCCCCACAAGGCAACTTTAAATTTGCTTGAGCAGACACCTTCAAGAGCTCCCAGCAGGGACTGTCAGGGAGTCGTAATGTTTTCTTTCAGTTATTTCGAATCTAAAAGGCAAGCTTGTGATGTTAGTTTCACTTTTCTTGACTGTGATTAATGAAGTGTCTCTTTTTTTTTTTTTTTTTTTTTTTTTTTTTTTTTTTTTTGTCGCAGATCTCTGTGTGCTACATCAACTCTCGTCCACACTCCACCAACCTGAACCATCAAGGGCTGGTGTTCAGTGGCCTGCTGCTTTACCTCTGTGACTCCTTCGTTGTTTCTGGACTCCTGAAGAAATTCCACTTCCTCAAAGGTATGAAATCAGTGTCATGATTAAAGGAAGGGATCAGGATGTTTTGTTGCTCATATTTTCCCAGTAAAGACCCCACACATAGTTATAGGAAATGACCTGGTTGTTTTCTTAGATTTTCACCCCCTACCTTCCTCTGTGCTAGACTGTCAAAATAAAAGCTTCTAGATGTTAAAAGGACATTGGCATGGTTTGGGTCTCTCTACAAAATAAGAATCAGTTCCTGAGTACAGTAGCTTACGTCCCAGTCATACAGGCATAGATGGCAGCTGGTGATTGCCTGGCAACCAGTGGTTGCTAAGGGAAAGTCTGTATTCCCGAACCGGTTGGTAAGTGGTTACCGGAAGTTGTGTGCTGTTGCTAGGTGAAATTTGTTACAAAGATATAAAAAGTGCTGCACCGAAAACGTCCTTGCAGTTGGTTTGGTTGCTAATAGGTTGCCATGGTCACCTGTAGTTTGTTTGGAAGGCAGAGACTGTTTTTGCGTATGAGTTGGTGTCTTAGACGCAAACTATGCCACATGTGGATGTCTTTCTAGCCCTGTTAAATCTAATATGATAGAATTATGCAGTCTGTCTCACAATAGAGAACTAAACTGGATAATTAAAGTGGCACTGAGTGTCCTACTATCTAACTTTTGATCCTGAATTTGTCCACAGGTGCCACCCTCTGTGTGATCTGTCAGGACCGCAGTTCCCTGCGTCAGACCATCGCCCGACTGGAGCTGGAGGACGAATGGCAGTTCCGCCTGCGGGACGAGTTTCAAACGGCCAACTGCAGCGAGGATCGGTCTCTCTACTTTCTGACCGGCCGCCACGTTTAAACCTGCTCAAATCTATGACGCTGCTGAAGAAACCCAATCAGAACCGAGATTTAGTTCCAGACCTGCAATCAAAACTTTGATCAGGCCGATGACAGGTCAGCAGGGAAATGCTGGAGCACGAGGTGTGAGGACCACCTGACGCAGCTTTCTGTACTACCAGTGTGCACTGTGCCCGACTCTAAAGAGGGTCGGTGAATGTTTCTGACTTTCGCTCGCTTGTCGGCTTGTCTTCAGTTGAGCTTGTGTCGTAGTTAAAAAGACTTTGCTGGGAGAAAAAAAAAGCACAGCTGAAACTGAACTTATTTTGTTTTGGTGTTGTTTTTTTTGGATGGATAATGTGACTATTTTTAAGAATGTGTTTTGAATCCACTTTGTCCAGTCCTGGATGTTCGTGTTTATCTCAGGAGGTCAGAGGGAGGTGGCTTTAAGGAGTCGCGTTACCTTCTCCATTCTCACATGGGCACAATGGAATATATTTTAACAGGGACATGGCAGGTTTGAGACCATGGTAACATCTGTGTTTGTTAATGTGTGTGCATCTGCATGAAAACAGTTTAAGTTTGCCATTAATTTTTCTAAGCACCAAAGACGCCTTTAGCTGCACTTTTCCTTTTTCCTTTGCTTTCTTTGACCTTTCTCACCTGCTTCTCTCACCACGCCATTTATGTTTCCTCATAGCATTCCAAAGATACACCCAAGAGTTTGGTCATTACTGGATTTCAGGTCATCAGGAGTATCTGTGCTGGAAGCTGTGGGAATCGAACAATAAGCAGCCGTTGGATTTGACACAACATGTTTTCACATGACTACGTTTCATGTGAATTTATCCAAAATGACTGGAAAACTACAGGAACATACGAGTTGTCTTCAGTATTTTACTGTTTCAGTTTTAATAGAAATCTGTGAAGTTGTTCAGTTTTTCTGAAATACTATTAAGCTGCATCCACACAGGAAGCAGTTTGCTTGATTTGTTACCTAGGTAACCCACTAATGTATGGAATCCTGCGTTCTCATTGGTAGTTACTTCAATTCTTTGCCTCAAAGTTGAGAACAGTTTATCTTGGGATTCATCCAATTAGCATTGTCAGCAGGTGAAACGTGACATGTAGTCACATGACACATTTCACTCACTTTCTTCTACGGTTTGTGGTCGCTACGCCGCTGGGAATCAACATCCACGCAGGAAGCGACGCGACAACCAGAAACCATAGAAGAAGTCAGTGATGTTCTACAACTGTAGCCAAAATAACCTTCAGTGACAGGAAATGTAGAGACTTTGAAAGCGTATGATACTGCTGATTGACATATTACTGGGTTGTAAATACTTTAGAGGGTTACCTAGGTAACCAGAGCTCAAAATATCTGCAAGCAATGCTCGATGAGAGAATAGTTTCCAGCGTGGACACAGCATCTGCCACAGTGTTTTTATTTTTACATGCTTTGTGTTAAAGCGGACACCGAGCAGTTGATATAGTCGTATGTTATGACAGTAATTTTTCACATAGTCGTGCAAAGTGTACCACAGGCAAGCTCCCTCACTGCCAGCTGTACTGCTACTGCCCGTGCCTGAGATGTCACCTCCTGTTATGGTGTCCTGATTGTTTATTGAACATGTTTGCTACCATCCACTTTGCTTAACCCAGTTTCCAGCCCTGAATTAAAGGGTGAAAATTAGGTTCACGCATATACTTGAAAGATGAATGTTTTTATAAGTTTCTGCACATGGTTGTCCAAAGAATATGCCTTAAGCGATGTTTCACACAGTGTCTGCTTAAGTTTTGTTTTGTTTTTGGACCAATGAGAATGAAGAAACCTTTTGACTGTGAGGCGAAGGAATGTTGTTTGTCTCTGCGTGTAGAGAGATGAAATAATTGGGTTTTGGACTACTGTACTGTTTAAAGCTTTGTTTACATTATTAATATATTCTATCATCCCCTTACCCACTGAGGGTTACTGATGTGTTTAATGTTGTGTAATGTTTGCCAGTATATTTTGGTGATGTCTTTCTGCATTTTTATGTTGCAAAGGCAAGAAGAATCTACCTAGATTTGTCTTTTATGATATGTCTTTATTCCTTTTGGAGTTTTTTCTTTTTCTTTTTTTTCTTTTTTTGAAAATGAGAATCGGGTCCATGAGGATTTTTTTTTTATTTATTTGAAAAGCATTTGGGACTGATAATCATATTGGAGTGTATAATTTGATTGAGGCCTAAGTTCACTTGGGCCAAGGGAGCGTGCCCTCTTCAAAACCGGTCACGAAGGCTTTGCACAAGACACAAACGAATGATTCCTGGATCTACTGAATGTCACTGGGGGTTTTGCAAATGTTGGACTTGCACTATACAAGTTGCCAGCTTAAAGAATTATTTCCATGCTAAGAAAACGGTTATGTTCCCTTAACCCCCAGATTTAATATAATAGTGATGATCAAAACGTTGGTCCGTAGAAAGTGTTTTTCCTCTTTGATTTTAATAATTAATATGCAACTTGCTCCCACAATCTTAACTGAAACATGTTTGATAACCATGTGCAGCACAGTGGTAGCCTTGGTGCCTGGTTGATCTACCTCATGTTTACCATTGTGGTTGCAGGCTGTGAATATCTTAATGTTAGAGCCATGCTGTTGTTGTTTAAAATGTCTGAATGTAATAAAATGGCATCTAAACGTATCCTGTTGTTATTTTTCCTCTTTGTTTTCAGTGCCCGACTCTGTGATTTAATCTGTTAACAGACACACTGACAGAAGAGCGAGTTGCATGCCAAAAGTTGGCGAGCTCCAGCAAAGTTGCAAGGCATTATACAGCTGTTGTCAGATGTTTAGATACTCATCAATCAACAATGAAAATTTGGGGCTTTTGATCATTTTTGTTCTATTTCCAGGGATTGTGGAGCATATATCTTTAATTACTTTAAAAAAACAAGAATTGGTTGCATAATTTGATGTTATTTTGGCTTTTCTCTAATCCCTTCACTTCAGTCTTTTAAAAAGTGTTCCTGAAAGTTCTACCGTGTCTTTTAACTCAACAATAAATCAGATCATGATTAACTACAACTTTATCTTTGCCAGCATAAAAAGGATTTGTTTGACATCACTTACTGGATTGACCAATAGTCAGAACAATTGGAAAGTCCAAGGAATAGAATAGAATAGAATAGAATTCAACTTTATTGTCATTGCACATGTCACAGGTACAGGGCAACGAAATGCAGTTTGCATCCATCCAGAAAGTGCTTTAGTCATGATATAGATATATTACAATATAAATTAGCAATAATAGAGATGTGTAAGTATATTACAGAAATGGGTCTATTATGGTATGTTATAATGTACACAGTGTGAAGTATGTTATGAATATTCTATAACTATAAGTATGTACAGGCTGTAGTGAGTACAAGCTATGTACAGGATATGAACAGGATATAAATATGAAATAAAAACTATACAGAAATCTGAGATATACAGTTATACAGAATGTGAACTATGTAAGTTATAAACAGTTGTGGGATTAAAAATTATCGTATGTACAGAATGATTATCTACACAGAACTATACAGTAGTGGTAAAGTGCTAGTGGTTGTGGGTGTGTGTATGTTCAATCCATGAGTTTAACGTGGGTCAGATGTCAGGAGGCAGAGTTCAGGAGTCTGACAGCTGTGGGGAAGAAGCTGTTCCGGTACCTGGCGGTCTTAGTCCGGAGGCTCCTGTAGCGCCTCCCAGAGGGCAGGAGGGTGAAGAGTCTATGTGATGGGTGACTGGGGTCTCTGATGATTTTCCCAGCCCTTTTCAGACACCGCTTCCTGTAGATGTCCTTTATGGCAGGAAGTGGTGCTCCGGCGATGCGCTGGGCAGAACTCAGTGAAGATTGATTAGGGAGAATTCTAGTTTGCTCAAGTTGGGGAGGTCACCTGGAGCCATTTATAAACAAGTGCAGGCTCCAAGATCATCAGTTCAAACAGACAATTTCAAATAATCGTACGTAAAGTTAAAATCAGGCCAGCCATGAACTGGAAATTGCTGAAACACAAGCATCACTGTCCACAATGAAGTGAGATTTACATCGGCATGGACTGACAGGGTGCCAACTAAGAAAGAAGTTTGTACTTCCAAATCAACACCTTCAAGCTCAGCTGAAATTTGCCACTACTCACGTGGACAAGCCAAATGCCTTCTGGCAAAAAATGTTATGCTCAGACGGTTTTTAGCTTTCCAGCTGTGGAACATGGTGATGGCAGCATCATGGTCTGGGACTATTTTGTTGACACTTGTACTGGTACATTGCAGAAAGTGGATGGAAAGATTTTTTTTCAACTTTACCTCAAATCAACAGCTTGATGGTTGAAACTTGGACACAATCAGATCTTCCAACAGAACAATGATCCCAAATACATCAAAACTGATTTTGAAATGGATAAAGCAGGATAACATTAAGCTTTTGGAATATTTCAACCTCAGCCCTGTTGAAAATTTGTAGACTGTGCTTAAAAGCTGGGTCTGTGCAATGAAACCAACCAGTTTAAATGAACTCTACCAATTCTGCCAAGAAGAGTCGCCAGCTATCCAGCAAGAACATTTGAGTAAGTGACATTTAATCAAATATATTGCTGGGTATGTATACTTTTGATCCTATATGTATGCATACATACTGGAAAAAGAACAGTTCAAAGAAATACCCATGATGAGTGTATGGGAACTTCTGATCACTGTCTAACTCCTTTATTACTTCTTATCATTTGGGCTGTATGTTTGAATTCTATAAGCTCTGATTACCATTGGTTTTGATGCTTTAATGTTGTATTTTGAAGTACAAGTGCACTGATACAAAGTTTAAGTAGTGTTCTTCAAGCATGTGGCTCCCTGTCTTTAGCCTGTGATTAACGGTATCCTCACTCTCATCCTCACAATGCCAGATCTTTTTATTCTGCTAGAGTAAACCCCGAGGTCGTGTTTATTTCCGAAGCACCATCTCTCCTGATGTGTTTTTTTTCCATCTCAGCACCTCTGTATCTTTGTTGTGAATAATGTACAATGACCTTTCTCACTATCAAGAGGAGAAATAGCTTCATAATGAATGCTGGGCTCTTTCTGGCATCATCACTGTCAGGGCACAGGGGCATTGTTGGTCCAGGGACATTACTATTTCAGCTCCTGTGAGGTAATATTAGAGCAGGCTTTCCATCAACCTACAACCTCTGTGTGATATAACACAAGGCTATTTTCAGCCACCGGCTGTCAGGACTGGATAAGAAAGTAAAGGCATGAAAGGGCGCCTGGGATGCTGATTCTGGCACCTCATGATTGTTCTTTATGGAAAAGTAGGCATTATGCAGAAAGCCCACGTGATTTTAAATTATTTTTATGTGTTTAAAATATGATGCTTGCAAAGATGTCAGAGGGGTAACTCACTATTTTAAGGCTATTAATTTACAATACTATTAGCTTTCTGTGGTACACAGTTTCCTTGTTTGGTTTCATTGTTTACTTTGGGCTTTGAGGTGATATTTTTCCAAATTCTGCAAGGTCAGAAGATTAAATGCATCTAAATGATTTCTCTCCCCTACTGTAGCCGATTTTATGATTATTATTTATTAAATTAAGTTTCACATGTCCCCAGACTGTATCTTCAAAGTTTCAGCTCAGCAATACCTCACCGATCGCTCACAGATGCATGTAGCTTTAAATTCAAATTTGCTCCTGGCCACACCCATGGATACCAATCAATAGATAATAACCAATACCCAAATTAGAAAGCAATTATTCTGGGTTTAATTAATATAAATAATGGAATGGTGAATGGTAGGTATGAATATTTTGTATGAAACAGCCCTGAGGACAGAGTTTAATGGTTGTAATGGTTATACATGGTTATATAATAAATCCTAACTGTTCTTCCGAGTTTCATTTTCAATGAAATATATTAAAGCCATCGTTACGCTTGTGTTTTCATGTCTTAGGTAAAAAAAAAAAGGACATGCTGTTGGGGGATAGATGCTGTTTTTCAAAACAGTATTGTAAAACCTAAAAAATATGCTCTCCCTGCTCTTTGAAATATTATTAAGGAGTAATCATCCAGTTAAGAATGTCAGATAATTATAATACTTTGTAAAGGCATGACTTATGAAGAATGTGTAAAGAAAAGTAAAACAAAAAGATATAAATGAGACATTGTTGGTGAAATTGAAATGATGAGCTGCTTTCGCAAGGAGTTGCAGGTGAATAAAGACCAAAAAAGTATCGCTAGGTGGTTGCCAGGCAACAAGATGGCTTTTGTGGATATAAATGAGAAGTTATTGTCACAGAATAAAAACGATATGATGCTATTATAAGGCGTTACAGGTGCACAAATGCTAAAACCATGTCATTTTAGCCGGTGGTTGCCAGGCAACTTGATGATGCCATAATATCTATTGTAGATAAGAACCATCAGGGGACTATTATGTACCTGTGTAAGTTTGGGGCTCAACTCATGACTGTGTAGAAGAAGAAACAAGCACACACAAACATGCTTATTGTGTTGCTTATTGCTTATGCTTCAGAGATATGTATGTATATGAAATTTGCCACTTTTTTATTTTTTTTGGTAGCAATCCCAGTAGATATGTCAAGAAGAAGAAACAATTGGATCAGATATGGAGGATAAAGTCCAAAGTAGGACATTTATATTAGATAGATAGACAAAATTACTCATTCTTCTTGGCAGTCTACTCTAATTAATCACAGGTTTTCATAAACCATTGAGCTAAAACCGAAGCTCATCTGTCTGTGGGCTTATTGAGGGCTTGGTCTGTGGGGAAGTGGAGTGCTGGCGGATTACAGTTGGCTTTTGGTGGATCACATCCACTACTGCAGTCATGCATATCCTATCAACGGCTAAGCTCATGAGTGTGGAGCGAGTCAATTCTAAGGCCCAAATCCCAATCCGATGGTGTGAGAGGAGAGACAGTGTGACCCTTTGGTGACACAGCGGTCACGCAGTAAGCCAACTCAAATGGTGGACTGTCAAATGTCCTGGCGTCAGAGGACGATAATGAAGGCAGTCTCACGCGACTCTTGGGAAGGCTATCCAACTTTGTGTTCTAAATGTAATTATTTAAAAAAAACAAGTTTAAAAAAATAGAAAGAAAAAAGAAACAAATCTGGAGACAGGAGCCAAAATGACTTAGAATTTGTTTATTTATTTATTAAATACAGCATATTACACTCATGTTGATAATCCGTATATACTAGTACTTATATAGAGACATTGTTTTAAAGTTAAACTCTTTATTGCCGCACATGTTAAACAGAATGTTCAATTTTCTTCTTTTTATACAGTGTAAAAAAATGAAATGAATCCTATGAACAGACAAACATGTCCTTTGTGCTACATATTACAAAGTGGTGTTAACGTTCAGGACATGATGACACTGATAAGACACATGCTGCACAATGGACACTTGGCAGGACAAACAAACACAAAAAAAATAATAATTCCACAGGAACAGGAAGAATCCTTCACGCAGTGCATTACTGAAAGTCTGGCTTCCAGTCAGATCTGATTGTTTCACTGATGCTAACTCATACATGGTAGCCAGCCCCTTGATCATTGTTGGCAAAAGAAAACAAAAAATGACTGAAAACCAGGCTTTGCATCTAGTAAAGCAACATCTAACACTTTCAGACAGTCACCGTGTGCATTATTTCATTCACATCCACGGAACATTTGAAGAAAGAAAACCTTGTGAAATTTACATACTCTCATTTGCTCTGTTCAACCTTTGGGATGCACTTTCATTTTTCTCATGAAATGAAGTGCTTTGCATTAAGGAATTTTTCAACTTACATAGTGCAATTTTACATTCCTCGTCATTGATGAATTTGTCTCCATGTTGTAAAACTATTTGGTGCATGAATGGAAGAATGAGTCAAAATAAAAGTGCATGCAGGAGACATACAGACAGGAACAATTCAAAATATGCTTGTTCGATTTAGCAGTGTGGGATAGATAAGGAGGTTGACACCACTCCACTCTCGGTCTGCTACATATGAAGCTGCAGCCAGAGGCCGGTTACTTGATTGGCATAAAGAATGAAAGAAGGGGGAAACTAGCTCAGCTTGGTTATCCCTGTAAAAGCTCTAAAACAGGTTGATTTAGGTAGATTTTTCCTTTTGTTTCGTTTTTTTTATTAAAATGGCAGCCTCAACTAGCGGACTGACAAATATACATTGCTGTGAGGCCAAGGGCTATTATAAAGGAGCATTGAGGACCATGTGTCTTTAAAGTGACTGGTCTGTCTGAAACAGGGATTATACTTTTTAGATCTGCAAGTCCGCTCAGGTGCCAGTGACGTAAATTTCGTGATCAGATGGTTAGCGGGTCTCTGTGGATGTCCGTGTGTCTGCCTATTCTTTTTGCAGACAGTTTACATGATAATGAACTAACAGATCATAACCTAGGTTTTAAGCATTGATTATACTCTTTCACAGAGATGGACATTGATGGACAGCTCAAGACCCAATAGCTGCGTAGTTTTTTCTGTTACACTTCTCTGAAGTCTGTTTTATGCCCACTGCCTGGGATACATGGGTAGCTGGTCCATTGTTAATTAAATTTTTCACAGACGACTCCGTGCAGTCACAAAAACAGGCAGGTACGTGGATGCCCAAACAGATGTTCGCACTCACTGATGACAAAGAAATACAGTGGACTTGGACCAAATAGATCAGCAATTAAGATCTTAGAAGGACTTTGTGCTAGTGGAGCTTTTCGTTACGCCAGTGGGCACATCCTATCGTGAGATACCTCAGAGAACCAGGGTTACACGGGTAACCAAACACATTAAAGTCACTCATGAGACTAGGAAATATACTGCTTTCCAGCTGAAGAGTTGGAAATCCCAACTTTGATGTCACACTTTTCAATTAGAACTCTATACGAGCTGGAATTTATTTTATTTTTTTTGGGGGGTTAGCTAAATTACTTAATAACTCAAAAATTATGACTTACGTATCTTGCAATTAAGAATTTCTGAGAAGTAAGTCAAAATTATGAACTACGTAGCCTAAAATTTTGAAATAACCCAAAATGCAATGTATTCCTTATACTACTACTATTACTATTACTACTGGAACGGTCAACTTGGAACGGTCAACTCGGGAGTGACATCACTCCTACCTCTGACAACTTCAGAGGTAAAAGAAACAAAGCTTTAGTCCAGGCACTACATTATCTGTCTGTGTGTGGTAAAGGTAAGTACTTATTATTTCTGGACAGATTTTAGGCATACCTATATTTTAAGAGTTATTTTTGACCGTCTGATGTAGCAAAATGTCAACTATGCAACAAAAAAACATATAAATAAATAAGATAAAAACCAATTACATTTGCACTTTTTTGCTTTAAAATGTGTAACGTATACTGTTACAACTATGCAGCGCGCTCAAACTCCTGCATTTGAGGACTTACATTTCTTTATGACTGCTTTCTGATTATTTATTATCAGCAACAAAAATTATGCCAAAATATAAGAACTTTGCAATTTCATGTTTAATTTGTGGGTACTCCGCTCCCATGACAATTCTTCTCCTGGCAAAGAGAGGGAAGTATCCTTTAGTCACATTACACTAGAATGCAGAGAAAAAGCATTTTCCCTCTTCCTGATTTGTTCATTTTTTTTGCACATTTGTTAAATTACATTACTTACATGATTCAGATCATCACACAGATTTTCATGTATTTACTCTGGTTGTCTTTGTTAAATATTAAAATTTATTTTGGTGATCTGAAGTATGAAAAATATGAAAAAAAACCCTAAGAACTCAGGAAGAGGGAAAATACTTTTTCACAGCACTGCATTTTATTTAGAGCTTCAGAGTCGCTGCTTTCCTCTGCTTCCAATCTTTATGCTTCCAATCTTTAAGCTATTCATTTCATGATAGCAGCATCATATTTAAAAGAAAGTGAATTCAAGCTTCACAACTCAAAAGACAAAAATATGAAACTATTACTTTAGAAGAAAATAAATGACTGTGTGGACGTGTCATAAACTTAGGAAAACTCAAACTCGAGGAGAATAACTGAGAAAGTACAAAGAAGGGAAAGAAGTTAAGGAAAATTAAGTTAAGGAAATAAAAAAAATCCCTGAGGGCTAAAATCCTACAGATATCTTAATGATAAAAGCAATAGAGGATGCTTCATAAACAAAAATAATTGGAATCTCATGTACAGTACTGATGATTGCACACGGTAATCACATAATTCTTTAGCTAGCTAATGCACAAATGGGCACAGACTCAGCATTTCAGCTGTGACATGAACAGCTTTGCTTGCAGGACTACAGACTTTTAACTGTATGGAATAAATAAATTAATGTTGAGTGCAACCCAAATGCTGCATTCAATAAAATATGCCCTTTAAAATGAGAAAGAATGAGGATTTTTTTTTGCTTGTGGCAGCAAAAACAGGACGGACTTATGGAGGGCAAGGATAGAAGAAGTCATCGGAAGAAAGAAAAACTGCAGAACTGGTCTGGTAGAGAGGAAAAGGTGGATGTAATGCAGAAAGGGCTGAATAAGGTATAAAAAACAAGAATGGGATAAAAATAGAAGAAATAAAGGACAGAATGTATCAAGAAGAGATAATAAAAACGTAAAACCAGAACACATCAGTTAGATTTTCTTATCAGGAGAGGTCTTTGAGTCGGTTGCCTTGCTCAATGACCGCCTTTGCAAACTGCTTGAAGACTCGGTCCATATAAGTGCTCTGACGTGGCCACAGGCCCTCCAGGAAACCAATATGGCCGCCGTGATGGGTAATGAGCATAGCCAGGTTAGGGTTCTGTTTCACTGCCTCCACTGGAATGGCTGTAAACAAAACACAGAATTCACTTTTTGTTTTTTGTTTAATCTCTGTGCAATGTCTTTACATGACATGCCAGAATGTTATCATTAGTTTACGTAGTTGAAGTATTTTCACCCATGAACTGGACTTGGGACTGGAGACTCACCGTGAGATGGAGAAAAGACATCGTCAGCAGCGTTGAGACATAACATTGGCACCTGCACAGATTTGAGCCTGTGGACAGGACTGGCATCGCGGTAGTAGTCGTCATTGGTAGGATAACCGAACATTATGGATGTGAACCTCTCATCAAACTCTCGGATGGTCCTTGCCTGTGGGAATGCGGTAAAACGATTTATTTGGTCTACTTTATTTAATGAAATTGGCATGGCTTAACGCCACTGAAAATAATCCCCTACCTTCATGACATGATCAATGTCGTAACATTTTTCGAGCACTGGTCTGTGCCTGCAGGTGAGATTAAAAAAAAAAAAAACAGGTCACTAACTGCTGTTAGGTTAAATGACTTGCATTTGAAAATATTCACCAAAAACGCTGACAAGGTTGTAACAACATAATAGACTACCCAGGAAAAGAAAAGATAAATTCAAAAGAAGATCTGTTCTTCATCCAGCTTTTTTCAATAAAACATCAACATCAATATGAGAACATTCCTCCTGCTAATGAAATTCAGCCCCTCGTACATGGCCTTCATTTCCTCTCAGCATGATCCCAGTTTCAGATGTGGAAAAGTTGTCATCACTATTTGTCTCAAATAGCAATATTCTAAAGAACACAACTGGCTTGATGATAAGCTAATATCAGTCATATTTATTTAAAATTAGCATGAACTGATATTCTCATTCGCATCAAGAGAAGTAAAAAACGTGGGGGTGGTAGAGGCTGCGAAAAATGGGCCGTTTTAGCCTGTTGCTAGGCAGCTTCAATTCAACTTTTGTGGATCTAAATGAGTTGTTGATGTCATAAGGTGCTGTAGGTACATAAAGGCAAAAAAACCAGGTCATTTTAGTGCGTTGTTATGTGGGTTGCCTGGCAACATAATTGCGTAAAATATATCATACACAATACAACTTTTGGGGTTATAAACGAGATGTTACTGTCACGGAATAAAAATAGTATGATGCTTTTGTTAAATGTTAATTGCATAAATGCTAGAAAAAAATTGCGGTTGCTAAGCAACATGAAGATGCCATTTGTGGATGTCGTTTGTGTATTATATAAGAATATTTTTATCCATCTATTAATTCTGGACTGTGGCTTTTTGAACGTTTGGCATCGAATTCATTAGCTGTTCATAATGTTGAATATTGATCTCTAGCATTTTTGGAGCCTTTAGTTCTTGTTATAATTTATTTTTCCAGTTTCATTTGTTTCCTCAGTGTTTCCCGTCTTCTCCTCTTGTGTCAATTCTATGGGCTCAAAATGTGGTCATAAATATTTTGTACTTGTAAATCAGGATTTGTATGTGTAAAAAGAATTTGTGTGTGTGTAAAAAAGATTTGTATGTGTAAAAAAGATTTGTGTGTGTGTAAAAAAGATTTGTATGTGTAAAAAGAATTTGTGCGTGCGTAAAAAAGATTTGTATGTGTAAAAAAGATTTGTGTGTAAAAAAGATTTGTATGTGTAAAAAAGATTTGTGCGTGCGTAAAAAAGATTTGTATGTGTAAAAAGAATTTGTGCGTGCGTAAAAAAGATTTGTATGTGTAAAAAAGATTTGTGTGTGTGTAAAAAAGATTTGTAAAAAACCCCTGCAAGTCACAAGTATGAATTTTGACCCTATTTTTCTTCCTTTCATCTGATTGGTCAATGTCATGTCAATCACAAATGTAACAATCCAATCAGAGAACAGATGGGTTTGGCTGTCGGAGGGGCGCTTTTTTTGAACTGCAGGTCTTTGAAGGGAATAAATGCCCTTTTACATGCCAACCCAGCGTTTTCCTTCATCACCACGAAGGAAAACAGTCTGTGGTCGTCCGAGTTTGGTGATTTTTGTGTCACAAGTCTACTGTTTAATACAGCGCTGCGGACCGCGGGGGGGGGGGCAGTGTTTTGGAAATGACAGTCTTCATTACAAAGCTTTCTTCGTTATGAATTAGCATACATGTTTTTATTGAACATTTGAAGAACTAGCAAAAAAAACAGAAACTCTTGTAGAGGACATAAAGTCAGAGATAGAAACGACAAGGAGCAGGTGCATCTAGTACAGGTAGAGCTGCTGCAAAAACCCACAGAGCTCAGCAGCCAGCGCAACAAATTCTGGATCCTTTGCTTTTAGTTAGCAGTTAGCATTAGCAGCACATCCTGCGTCCGATGCGAAAGGACCTTTATGCTGCGCACTGTGACTCACAGCAATGGTCCCGGGTCAGCCCTGACTTTGTGTTAAACTAATCCTAAAGTAATAATGGTATTTCTAACCACTGACATACCACAACTTTATCCTTTCAACAGCTGCGGACCTAGCTGCTATCGGATATTTATATAGAGATCCTCCAGCTTCAAACTGCGGCCGTTTATCACAAGAGCATCTGGCTGCAGCCACTGTGGAGCTCCACAGTAACCGGATACACGTGACCTCCACACTAACCGGAAACACGTGACCTCCACAGTAACCGGAAACACGTAACTTCAGTTAAATCGACTTTGACAGCGAAAACTAAATTGCTATTTTGTTACTATTGATGCTGCTGAGAAATAAAAATGGTTTCAAGTGGGTTTTTTTTTTTAACACTCTGGGTTTGTTCAAAAAAAATTCACCATCCCCTAAATTGTTCGTGGCCAAAAGTGCTATAACGCGGCGCACCTTCCGCGACACTCGCTGTTTCACTGATTTTTTTTTTTTTTACAGTACATCGTGTTGTGCGTTCTGATGCCATTGTCAATCAATCTAGTCCAGTGTCTCCTGTACAGTAGCGGCCCCTAATAGGCCCACGGACCGGTACCGGTCCGTGAGTCCTTTGGTACCGTTCCGCGAGAGTAGAGGCTCCGGTGTGAAATGTATGGTTGTAGTTGTGTGTCTTATTTTGAAAGAACTATTTACGCGTTACCATAGCGACCAGAGAGCATTAAGAAGCAGAGAGGAGGATGTCACTGTCATTGTTGTTGGCGCACAGCTCAAGTCACGTTTATTATTATATTTACAAAATACCACAGTTTCTTTTTTATTCTTTTGTTGTATTTATCCGCGACACCTTAAAGGTCGTTCCCTGAAAATATTGTCTGACATTAAAGTGGTCCGTGGTGCAAAAAAGGTTGGGGACTGCTGCTGTACAGTACAGAATGCGTTTAGCTTGTCGAATTTACATAAATCTTCAATCGCTAGCAGTGTAACTCTGAAGTGTTGTACTGTATGTTTGTAGGTTTTCTCCCAAACAAACACAACAATGCCGACGATACGTTTTGCACCGCCAAAGGCACCTTTTGGTTTCATTCCATAATACTGGACTTATGTTTCTACGAAGGTTTGAACTCTAAGAGTGTTTAAACAAAAGAGAACATTGTGAAAATATTCATGCCTGTCTGAGAAAAGTGTATAAAGCATGTGGTGAGGGGTTTTACAGTCTTAACATCTATAATTGTAAAAAATAAAGTTGGCTACTTCAGGGATTTCACCTACCGCGGGTTATTTTTAGAACGTAACACCAGCGATAAACGAGGGACCACTGTATTATTAATAGTAGAGTCTGGGACATTTAATTGATTAACATCAACACTGATTATTATGCACTGTTATTTTTGTTCAAGGAGAGCAAAAAATATAAAACTTTCTCTCAGTTTGTTCGTTGCCAAAAATGGCCACTTTTTGTGTATGTTCACAAAATGCTATAAAATGTATATTTCTTAAAACATTTATCTACTTTTACCGACGTGACTCTTTAAAAATCCTTTTCATCAAAATCAAAATTGTATTTAAATTTTTTACTCTTTATAGCCAGTTAGGTTATATATTACCATCAGTGTTGGGTAAGTTACTTTAAATTAGTAACTTAGTTACATTACTAGTTACTTCTCTAAAAAAGTAACTCAGTTACTTCAAGTTACTCGTTACTTTCAGAGTAACTAGTTACTAGGGAAAGTAACTTTGGTTTTACTCAGAATTCTCTTGTTAATGTGTTGCTTCCGTAACTGGATACCCAGCCAGATTGCCAGTCTTCTAGCTTGCTTACTTGCCACAAGTGCACTGTGCCACCTACCAATAGAAAGAAAAAAATAATGCGCACATTTCCACGAGAGAAATCCCACGCCTGGACCGTCGTTGACCGCCGCCATGATTCTAGCCTGCTTTTACATCCAACACAAAAACTGCAGTCGTGGTGCTTTTGATTGTACTCAGAACTTGGAAATTCTGCCTTCTGAATAGGAAGATGTAGGTAACACCAGACTGCAGATGAGCTGCATCCAGGGCTGGACTGGGACAAAACAATCGTCCCGGGCATTTTGACTAGAGACCGGCCCGCCATTATAGGAAAAATCATAAAGCCTTTGAATGAAAACAAACACTGTTGTGACAGTGATGTACACTGTTCTGATGGTATATATGTATCAATCTATCAATCGTTTGTTGTAAGACTCAGATAATTATTTTTTAAAAGCGAGACATTTTAAATGAGAATAATAAAGAAAAGTATTTCCTTGTGCCCCCTTTTTTCCTGTTAATGCCCTACCTGGCCCCTGGCAACACTTTGCTAGACCCGCCCCTGCACAGTTACCAGCTGTCAGCTACTTAGAAAAGGATCCTGGTGTTATTTGTCTCTCAGAAACAGTTCATAACTTCCTTCAACTCATTCATGTCACCTAAAAAGGTAAACCTATTTCTCCATCACCTGTTCAGCTCTGATGATTCAGTAAGGACATCTCCTGGTTTCATCTTCATGTTTCCCTCTCACCAGATAACCAAACCGATATCATGACCAGCAGCTTTACAGCTGTGGCTCCAGCAAACATCAGCTGATACTAGAAATTAATATTAAATAAATTCTAACAACAGCTGATCAAGCTTAAATGTGCTGCTGTTGTTTAACGCGACATCCGCTGGTTTCCTCTTTCTGGCGCAAAGTGGGCGATAAATAAACAAGAGAGAAAAGCCGATCAGCTGATCATTGATCAGTTTCGTGATTGAAGTAGAAACGGAGAGAGAGAATGAGAGAAGAAGAGGCAGCTGTGCAGCTTCAGCTTTGTGTCTTTTTCATTGTAGCTGAAGTCCGGGACAAACTGTGTTCCTTTTCACCTCAGTACGAAACGCGTAATATTTTCTCTGAATACCAGACGATTCTGTTTTTTAGGGGACGGTTGGCAACTCTAATAATTAACTGTATGAAGAAAATAAAGTTCAACATCAGTAACATAGCACCCACCCAGCTGTATAGAAACTCCGTCATGCTAGCTAGCACGCAGTACGAAAATGTCAGCATACCGAAAATAAACTCCACCTAAACTTGGTTTATATCTGACTCCGATAGACTGCAGGTCATAACTTCTTACCTGAAGTTCAGTTCACCTGACACGCGGACCGGCGGCCGCTTCGGGTGTCTCCTCTTGCCTCCCTTTTCCTTCATCCACCTGCTGGCCTCCACCACTTGCTAATGTTATTGAATCTGTGGAAGCTCCGCGATATCCACCACACGAAGTAACGAGTAACGAGCCTATCTAAATCCCAGTAACGAGTAACGCGTTCCTGGTTTTGGCATAATAACTAGTTACCGTGCTCGTTACCACAATAATAACGTAGTTACTGTAACGCGTTACTTAATAACGCGTTAGTCCCAACACTGATTACCATTAACTTTTCAGATAAAACGGTGATAAAGTCCTAACGTTTTCATGAAACTTCCTCCCCCCCCCCCATCTGAGCATCGGGGAAAAGGCTGTCTTGCAATTGTTGAGGTCACTAGTGTGTGCCCCATTTCTTCCAGGATCACTCTCTTTGTAGGTTTTAGTGGACTCCTAGTACTGTGAAGTGGTTTCATGGTACAAAAGCATTGTATTCCAAGATCTGGGAGATTGTAGAAACGAGCAGTGATGCCCTTCCTACCATCTTTCCAGAAAAATAAGTGATCTGGAAGCTGTTAGGCTTACTTACAGCAGCAGCACTTTCTGCACCTGCATAAACTCCCGGACACATTTACCTACAGTGTTTGTTGCTGTATGTGCTGCAGCTGCCGCTTTGAATTTTTTTTATTAATATATATTTTGTTAATATTTTGGCTATGGTGTCTTGTTATGAAATGTACAAGAGTAAAAGTGTTTTTAGCATGTGCTTCAAAGCTAGTGACTGGGAAACTCAAATCTCAATAGCCAGTATCAACAGAAATTCACTGCAGCCTGTGTAATATTTGATGCGTCATAATTTATTTCAGTTTATCTTGCAAATACATATTTGCATTGCAATGTCAATGCACAAACACACACAAGTATTAGATCCTTAAGATCAAACCTGTGTCATTCTTTTGATCCACTGCAGTGTGGTAGTCAAAAAGAAGAAGTGAAGTGGCCACAAATGGCCAGGATAGAGATCAGAGGGTTAATGCGTAAAATGTATAAAAATATTATTGATTACAGGGTAATATATTAATGTTAATATCAACAATAAGCTTTTACTCTGAAGTTACAAGTATAAACAATGCTGTTGCATTTACACTTAATTTTTTACTATAAGTATGGACATGGAAACAAGTGGATATTTAATAACACGTTTAAGTGGAATTCTGTACACTGAAAAACAAACAACACATAAAAAACACAAATACGGCCAGTGCCTTCATCTGTCCATTAAATGTCAAATATCGCATTGACCCATAGTCCCTGCTCATCAGCACAAGCTTTTAAAAAGAGCTCCATGTCCTCTGCAAACTGAAAACAAAGAGGAAGAAGTCCCTCTACACAAAAACACTGCAGATGACAGGCCAGGCAAACATTTATTGATCTGTTTGAATGCCTCCTCATCATGTGAGCCTTGAAGTTTTTTTTCAAGAAGACTAAGACCACAGTGAGGGCGTTTCATTTTCAAGGACTTTCCACAAGCCACAGTTTCATTTAGCACAGAGGGTAGAGCACATGAATGTTCTACCGAAGATTCAGAAAATGGTTTAGATACTGGAGACAAGACATCGAGAGGGGAGATGTGGCTCCACGGAGAGTGCAGCAGGGAGAGAGGGGGCTCCTCGGAGAGTGCAGCGAAGAGCAGTCCTGAATGCTGACATGACAATAATTGCCTTGCCATATCCCCACGCTGTATGACTGTCATGTTACAGACAGGGCAGTGAAAGTGCACCGGCATATCATTTTGTCTGTAAGAGAGAAAAAAAAACAAAAAAACAAAAAACAACATGTAATTTAAATGCAGTTGTATAGAATGCAATCAGTTTATCTAACAATCGGATTGTACATATTAACAAAAATATCCAAGCCATCCTCAATAATGAAAGCAAAATGGTATGGATCACAAGAGCTGTCAGGAAATGTGGTGAACAGGAAAAAAAAATATTTAATGAAAACACACTTTTTTTTCTCTTGCTGATGAATGCACTGAACTGTACAATGTGAAAAGCAACTTTTAAGTCAACAAAGAGACTGCAGAAGTGCTGAAAAGAAGAGCATATTTATAACTTTAACTATGAGGTATATTTAATACCAACATACCTTTGAAAGGCAAAGCATTTTTAATGTGTCCATTTATATGCTCCTGACAATAGGGCTGAAAGTGGGGCACAGAGGGCAGTGAAACAGCCAACACGTGGTGCATTACTGCAATTCTGGCTTGGAGGCAGAACTCCAAATTGATATGAGCATCTAAAACAGAGAGAAAAACAGATAAACACCATATACACATTTAAGTTCAGGTTTTAGCAGAAATAACACGTTACAGTTAGCATGTAAGAGATTTGGGAGAAAATTCTTTACAAAAACATAATTTACAAAACACTTTTATTTGTGACATACGTATATATTGACATATAACAGACAATTTAACAAAGGCTAACTAATATCTGGGCAATAAAAAGCAGAACAGAATGGAATAGAGAATATTAGTATTTATACATATATAAACCTCTTTGTGACAAACTTTACAATGTTTTTGCAGGTGGAATGAGAGACATGAATAAAGTGCAATATGCAGTAAATTGAACAATGTGCATTGATGTTACAGATAGTGAAAAGTAGTTCAATAACAAGCAAAAAATAAATACGTTTGAAACTGACCACTAAATGCTAACCAGAGGTGTCAAAAGTACACACACTCCTTACTAAAGTTTAGATAGTTCGGAGGTATGACCGATGTTGTAACGCTAACAAAGTGCCAACGTAATTAGTGTAAGCAAACTAGCTGATTCCTAAAATTATATTATTATTAACTGCAAATTTATACATGAAAGACTCTGTCCCAACCTTTACGATCCACTTGCAAGATTTCCGCAGTCGATGATCCACGCAGGACCGTATTTCTGCCTACTGTGGAGGTCACGTGTTTCCGGTTACTGTGGAGGTCACGTGTTTCCGGTTACTGTGGAGGTCACGTGTTTCCGGTTACTGTGGAGGTCACGTGTTTCCGGTTACTGTGGAGGTCACGTGTTTCCGGCTACTGTGGAGGTCACGTGTTTCCGGTTACTGTGGAGCTCCACAGTGGCTGCAGCCAGACCCTTCGCGTTTATCAATGCCCAAGTACGCGAGTACGTACTCGCGTTCTCGGTGAGTATGTACTCGCTGAGAACGCACGGGAGTACGTACCCGCCGAGAACGCGAGCACGGACTCGCGATTTGTTCAATTGGAACACCTGCGTGCGTGATGATGTCACAGGTCCGGAGTTTTACTGCCGCCCCTCCTAATTTAACTGTGAGTAAGATGTTATGAAGCTTAACTTTAATCACAACCAAACCGGTTTACTCAGGAACAAATAAAACACTGAAATAAACCAAACATTAACATTTAGAAGTGATCTAAGTGACTTATATATCATTTTTAACCTCAGTAGTGAAACCTCTATTAATAAAAATAGTGTACATGTACATACGTGTACATACCTTAATAAAAACAAGCAGGTGAGATGTTAGAACGCTTTTATTTCTATTCTAGTGGACACTCAATACTATAGACAGCTGCTGGGGTTTCTTTAACCTGAGTAGTGAGAAGACCGCGAGCGGGGGGGGGGGTTGAAAACGATGTGCCGGGAGTCCGCTGTTGAGTTTTGGACGGTGCATTCTGGGATATATAGCTGTCCCAAGTCCACACCGATGCATGCTCGATAAAAGCGGGCGGATCGAGAACACATCCGGGACTTTTTCGCGTTCTCGGCTTGATGCGTGCCAATTGGAACAGTACTTGGTCTCCGACTGATGACGTATCACGAGTACACGAGAACGCAAGTACGCACAAGTACGCATATTGATAAACGCCCCCTGTATTACCCTTCAAGGACCTGCAGTTCAAAAAAGTGCCCCTCCGACAGCCAAACCCATCTGTTCTCTGATTGAATTGTTACATTTGTGATTGACATGACATTGACCAATCAGATGACAGGAAGAAAAATAGGGTCAAAATTCGTACTTGTAACTTGCAGGGGGGGTTTTGGCTAAGTCCACACACAAATCTTTTTAACACATACAAATCTTTTTTACGCACGCACAAATTCTTTTTACACATACAAATCTTTTTTACACACACACAAATTCTTTTTACACATACAAATCCTGATTTACAAGTACAAAATATTTATGACCACATTTTGAGCCCATAGAATTCTTCTTCGTTTAGTTCAATCCCGTGTCTGCGTTTTCCTGTTTATTTGTTTCTCACTTCCTGTCTTATTTTGGGCGTCATTTCTCACTAGTGTTTTGCGTTTAGTTTGACTTCACCTCATGCCTCATTGTCTTTGATTATAATCACATGTGCCTCATGACCCTGCTGTGTCCACTTCTACTAATTACCCTCATGTGTAGAAATAGCACTGTCTTCCCCTCAGTGTCTATAATTCCACCCTTGCGTTGTCCCTGGCTATTAAATCAGTTATTAATCCTTTAGTTCGTTATTAGTCTGGTTTTCTGGATTTACAATCATCATCATCATCATCATCAATGCAATAAAGGTGCTCTTTGGGTTTACACTCGGCTATTTATCCATCCTGCATTTGACATATAGTTACACAGCAAATGACAGTGAGACAGTGAGGGGTACACAGTCTCGAGTACCCAAAGTGACACCGTGTAAAGGTGGTTCAGCCTTGACCTTTACCTTTGACCCTGTTGCTAGAAGGCAACAGTGCAAACCACTACATCATCATAATTATTATTTACTTAATTATGATTAAGCATTTATTGATTTCCGATTAGGTTTCTGATTAGGTTTATACCTTATTAAAAAATTTGATTTGTCATATTGTAATTTATCAAGCTGTCACTAGTCTTTGTATTTGAGCTATTTAGTTTAAGTTCCTTTATATTTTCTAACCGGACAAATAAAAAATATCTTCTTTTAACACAATAACTCAGGAAAAACTCAGTGATCTCTAATAAGAAAGATGATGAGGCAGCACTAGGTAAAGCACTATCATGCATATGTCATTGCTCATGTTAACACACAAGTAGGAATAAATGGTGGATATGTCGTCAGGCTTTGTTTAAATGTTTTGTTCATCACCTAACAAATAATAAACCATGAAAAAAACAACAACTTTTAAATGAGCAAACTAAACATAAATATTTGAAAGCCAGTTGTTCAAGCCTCTGTTTAGAATCTAGCACTGGCAGTGACTTAGTGGCTGTGTTAATCCCTGCTCTGGCCCTGGCTGACCTGTGCACAGAGGCTTGTAGGCAGCTGGTGAGGTAGGAGTTGAAGAGGAAACGGTCCAGGGGTTTTTCCAGTGAAGCGGTGCACTCAAATACATCCCAGCCCGCTGAGAAGACCACGACCCCTTTCAGACAGGTTTCCTGGCCCTTGCGCCCCAAGTAGTTTGCCAGCATCATCCTGAATATGGAGAGAGGGAGAGATGAAGGAACAGAGGGAAACTGAATGACCAATCCCCCAATTCAGAGGATTACCGTTGTGCAATAAAAAACACATTCTTTGGCAGAGTGCGCCGAACAACTGGAAAATAATAAAATAAAGCACTGACATGTCCCCATCACACAGTAAATGTTCAATATCTCACAGTTTACTAAAGCTGCATTGTGAAAAGTAGCTTTAATATTCATTCTGACATTTATTAGCAGTATTTGCAAGCTAGCTTGTAAAGAGTCTCCAAAAGTTGATTCTGTTCATCTGGACGTAGCGTTTTGTGGGAGAAACAACTCCCACAAAACGCTACGTCCAGATGAACAGAATCAACTTTTGGAGATTTACTTTCCTGGATGATTGAGAATGCATCAAGACTTGTAAAGAGTGGCTCCATTACCCGCCCATGGACACTCCTGCAGCCATTAGTGGAGCAGCTTCATAGGTCCTCTGGATGTGTTCAATAACAGTCTCCAGATCCTCTGTGTTGGCTGCACAGTAGGTCCTTGGGGTCTGGGTATGACAGCAACATAACACAGTCACTCCTGCCTTTCTGATTCTCTGTCTCTGTCAAAACCACGATGAAGATCCAACAAAAGTGAAAACTGGAAACTTAGTATAGTAAAAAGCTAGATGACATTACAGTTTGTTAGTTTGCTGTTTCTTCTAAAGCATTTTTATGGAGGCAGGCTGACAGTCCACAGACATACTGAAGTTCAAACTGCATCAGAATGTAGGAGAAAGGTGACTTAAATGAATGTGACGTGGTTGTTGGTGCCAGAAAGGCTGGTTTAAGTATTTCAAAAGTTTCTGATCTGCTGGGATTTCCCCACACTGCCATCTCCAGGGTTTACAAAGAATGGCCATCAAAAGAGAAAACATCCAATGAGCTGCAATTCTCTGGGTGAAAATGTTTGTCCAGAGGCCAGACTGCTTTAAACTGACATTTAGGCAACAGCAACTCAAATAACAAGGCATGCAGAACACTATCTCTGAACACACATGTTAAACCTTAAAGCAGATGGGCTACAGCAGCAACAGAAGACCACACTGAGTATCACTCCTTCTCAGATAAGAACTAGAAAGAGAGGTTCCCATTGGGACCACCAAAACTGGGCAACAGAAGATTGGAAAAGCGTTGCCTGGTCTGATCTATTGATATTAGGGATATTTTCTTGGCACACTTTGGGCCCCTTAGTAACAACTGAGCATTGTTTAAATGCCAATCGACCAGAGTATTGTTGCTGACGATGTACATCCCATTATGACCACAGTGTACCCATCTTCTGATGGCTGGTTCCAGCAGGATAACGCACCATGTCACAGAGTTCTCCATATTCAAATGTCCTCAAAAGTCAGTATCAATCCAATAAAGAACCAAAGATGTGTAGTAAATAAATCTGCAGCACCTGGGTGATGCTACCACGACAGCATGGACCAAAATCTCCAAGGAATGTTTCCAGCACCTTATTGAATCTATGCCACGCAGAATCAAGGTAGCTCTAAAGGCAAAGGGTAGTCCAATTCAGTAATAGCATGGTGTACATAATGAAGTATCCAGTGAGTGAACTCTGTTGCAACCTTCAAAGTCATTTGCTCAGTAGACCGCGAGAATCTCCTCTCTATAAAGTCATGAAAAATGGATTCACATTTACCTGTTCAAGCTGTGTATATACATAAAAAATGTTTTAGCAGGCCAGCACAGGATAACCTATTTTTCTGACACTCTCCTCCATGTTATTATTGTTTATTTGGCCATTTCTGACTGTGATAAGAATGCTGTTCTGTGTATGTGGGGGTGACATTTTATTCGACTTGAAACAGTGTTATCACTCAGAGGAGGCTACTTAACATTTAAAACAAGCCTGCTCTAACTTGAAGGAGCCTATTTAACAAGTCCAGTTTCTCAGCTCTCCAAGGCTGCTCATTAGGATTCAAGAAGAAGCTCAGGCAAACTACATTCCGGCTTTTCTGTTCTCTTATGCTTCCTTTAATAGTTCTGGACAAGAGCAGAACTTTGATAGGCCACCAGATTTTACTATGCTTATTTTTTTAATTGAATATATAACAAAACAACAAATTAATAATGTGTCAGGGGAACAGACTTAACAGAGTGAACATATTCAGTGCAAAGCAACTCCACAGGAGAGTGTAATGTAATAGGTTTTTTCTCAAGGTCTGGAAATAGGGCTATAGCACTTAGGGATAATCTTTGTAGCAGTGTGCATCTTTCACACAGTGGGCCATTTGGAAAAACTGGCCTGGTTGAACAATGGAGGATATTCACACTTACTGGACACAGAGAAAATGCTCAGAGAAGCATACAAATGCTAAAGCATTTGCACTGAATATAGCACCATTTTCTCCACTGAAACGAGGGAGAAAACTGCCCCAACGACCTGGTACGGTGCCAGGATTACAGGGTCCAACTCAAATATAATGACAGCTGAACCAACTGAGTTCTGGATGTAAACCCCAATCAAACACAGTGACACTGGATCCTTTGCTCTTGTGTCATATCTGAAGCTTTGATAGAAGAAGAGACACAGATCAACTGCTTTATTATTTTGATTTTGTGCACTCTCTCCAGGTGATAAAACACCACTTTGACTAAAATCTCCATGCGATGGTGATAGTAAATATAGCAGGTAGTAGAAGGTATCTCTATTCTGAAGCAGAGACATGCAGAGAGTGCAGAGAGTGGAGCCATTAAATGCAATGTGCATGGAATACAATATCCAAGTTTGAGCTAATTTGTATTAGCTCAATATACCCGAGTGCAAGAGGAGAGATTAAGCCAGGTGTCGGGACAGCACGTGTTTGGCGAGCTCATATTTCTGTGGCTCGGCATTAAAATACAGTATCTGTCTGTAACTTAATCCCTGCTGTGCAGCAACATTGTCTGTTCGGTGTCCGCTCGGGCTCCCTGTGGGCTCTGCGACACGTGTGCAACAGAAGAAAAAGAGCAACTCTACAGGGAGGCCAGCTGTCCTAAACAGTCGTGTCTGTCGCTGTGAACATGGACAGGGCTCACGGACAAAAAAAGAAGAAAAAAAAAAGAATGAAATCTTTGACAAGTGTCGGAACAGATCTTACCAGTAGTGTTTCACCAGAAACTCCTCTGTTGTTGAAAACCACGCATCTGAAATCCACAAAACATATACAATTTTAATAATCACTGTCAAATTTAATGGGCAGCAGGTAAATGTTACATTTTGAATATATTAGATTGAGTTTGTGGAGAATGTAGTGCTGTTTCTTGACATTTTATACATAATATTTGGATTTATTACTATAAAAACTAACTGCATGCTGCAAAGTAATTGTAATATAAGGAGATCTGAACTGATTAGTGCATTAAACAACCACTGACTAGCTCTTTTACTCAGCTTTCCAGAAGAAAATCCAAAGTTTGCCGATAAAACATCCTCAAATGTGCCTTCGATTGGTGTAAACTAACCAACTTCAGATTTCGAACTGGCTAAATAGCTAGTAAATGGCTTATTTTTTACATTTCCTGCCAATTTCAGGGTTTTACAGTTAATCAAAAGCCCATAAAAGCTCACGTCCAAATGAAAGGAACAGCCCAGATTCCTTTAAACAAACAGTTCTTACATAAAAGAAATGAACTGTGTATACGATGAAGTGCGCAGGGAGGCACAGCTGTGTGAAGGAACTGTGTTTGTACTGCAAAGCAAAGGCATCAGCATCTCGCCAGTCATCTATTATCTGCTGGAGTCAGACCTGCTGTTTTTATAATCGGCATAACTCAGCGGCGGCAGCAGCAGCAGGGCAGAGCTGTACAGGGTGCTGGGCGAGAGGAGGGGGGAGAAGGAGGTGGTGGTGGAGTGCTTAAACACACGCTGCAGCATACACTCGGAGGCTGGTCCGGGCTAAGCTGCAAAGCTTGTACCCGGATAAGCTGTAATTAATTAAGCTACACAGACAGGGGAGAGGGGTGGAAGATGCTGAGTTTGCCGGCTCTCTTCCCATGCCTTCCCGAATCTGTGTGAAAGAATGAGTGCAGAGAGAACATAGAAAGGGCCTATTGGAGATGAAGGAAAGTGGAGGGGGAAAAAAAAAAGTGCCTCCCTCTGCAACTCTTCAAGCTCAGGCTACATTTGGCTATTTACAAAAGCAGCTCTCGACACGGAGCTTAGCTGCCCACTTTATTTGTGATTTCACCTCAAATAACCCCAAGCCCCTGTCACTCATGGACCCATTATATAAAGGTATAAAAAATCTTGCAAAAGCACTACAGAACTGGATGCAGATTTTACTTTGCAATCATGAAAGCCCGTGAAAGGTCTTTTACTTTATTTGGATAGCAAATTAGAACATAAAGCAGAGAAATTGTCAGTTCTTTGAGTCAGCCAGGCTATTCAGCCAAGACCACCCACCTATAGCCCAGATCCCGGCTCTGTTGGACCATGTGTAAGATGTAGGACTCTCGGCTGGTGCCGGTCAGACCGGGAAGGAGGAGGACTGTGGGCCTGGTGGCAGGGTCGGGATGAGAAAGGCTGTCATCATTGTCGAACCAATCCAAAGAGATCTGCCCTCCATCTGCTGCTTTAATGAGCTCACTGCAGAGACGAGCAGGACACGCAAGTCAGCAACACGGGTCTTCCTGACAATGATCACTCTGTGCGCCTGTATATATCGTCTTCTTCGTTTCATCCATTGTATATACACAGTATATATACAATCAGACACAAATATGGGACAACACTGGCAGAAAATAGTGTGAAATTTGAATTAAAAAGCATATCTGCTAATGAAATAGCCATAAAAACAGTGGAAATAGTCCACTTCTTTTCTCTTCACAATTAATACTTTTAAGTAATGTGATTACTTCATTGCATCTGTCACACGCGCTGCTAAAGTGGGGATTGGATATGTGAGCACAACGCTCACTGACAGCTGCCTCATTTCCCTTGTCAGCGGACTCTGCAACACACAGCAAGTTCAAATAAAGAGGAGGGCATTGCACCAGTGGGTCCTTATAGCTAATCAATTTCGTGGATGCACAACCCGTGCATGGAAGATGATGTAATTCAGTCTTGGTGCATTTTAAAACCTGCTCTGCACACACAAACGCACACACAGCCGCTGAGCCCAACTTGGACGTCCGGCGGTTAACAGAGACAGCGTGAAATTACAGAACGGCCATGAAATATGCACCTGAGGCGAGACTTTAAAGTCAAGAAAGGCCAATTCGGAGAAACCAGCACAGTCCGTGGTGCTAATCCCCCGCTATGACAACAAGCTGAGTGGAATTTCACCCAGACAGCCTACGCTACATAGGACATCTTTCACGCTGTCCGTCCTTGGGTCAACCTTGTATAACTTCATTATAGGAGGAGTGTCCTGCTGTCCTCAGAGGCCATGTGATAATAACTTGAGTGAATGCAACCATCAGTCTTTCTAGGTTTGATGCGGTAGCACAGACCTCCACTAGCATCTATACACCCAGGGGCATTATGGGAGCATTTTTCTCCTTGACAAAGATCACTGTGAAAAGCAGAGGCAGTGTCAAAGTCCTGGCAGATTAACGGTGTACAGTTCTTAATTCTTTACTGTTTCCCTTGAATTAAAAGTCATATTTAAACAAAATCAGCCGTGGTTTTATGTAAGGAATTAAGAAAACAAGGAAAAAGAATATTAAAGATTGTATTTTTGTCTTTTACTCTAATGTCTAGTACATGGTACAGACACCTAAACATAAGGACATCACATCAGTTGTACAGTTTACAGTTATAAACACACACACTTGGGCAGCCTGTTTGTACGTGAAAAATCAGGGTCTTTTTTTTCCCCAAGTGAAAACAAATAAATAAATAAGTCATACATGTGTTATAATTAAAACCAAATCTGTCTTCACTCATTCTAATCTCTTATCTTGAGATGCGTGGGGGGTAGGGAATGCAGTGCCAATTAATCTTCAGCAGAATGAACATTATCAAGGAGCAGGCCTGGCGGACCAAGCCAGCACAGTGACACAAAGGATCTCTTTCTCCTCTAGGCTTTAGAGATTGGCAAAGAACAAGAGGGGGATTTGTTTCCAGTTGTGGCACTTGAAAGAACAACCAACAGCAAATTCTCAGTGAGCAAGTTTGATAAAGCCAAGCACAGTCAGCAGCAAAATACTCAAAATGTTTTCCCTGACATTTAGTAATGCTGGAATCTCTTGTGAAACAAAACTGATTCAAAGGAGAAATAAAATATAAGCTTAGAGGATGAAAATGACAACTGGCACATCAGTCACAGCGGGGACTTACTTTCTGTAGATGACCCCCGGTTTGGCTGTGACGAAAGGTCTCAGCAGAGTCTGGATGCGGCTCTCCCAACACCAAAAGGTGGGGTAGTAGGTCTCTGACACTACTGGACATTGCTCCCTCAGAAAATGGTAGAACTTCTTACCTCCAGAGATCAGCTGTGGCTTCTGCAAAACAGACGTGAATGTAGGATGGCACAGGTTAAAATCACATAAGAGACTTCGTCTCCCTACAGGACTCATTTAAAGTGCTGTTATTTAGTCTAACAATAGATCCGTTGCTGTAATAATAAATCTACTGTCACATGTGGTAAAGTTAAATCTAAATATATTCATTATCATCAAATCAATCTTATACAGACCAATACAGATCTAACTGTGACAGAGTTTGCTTGATGAGTGCATAAACCTACAGTTATCTGCATGATTAATGTGCACAACCATGTTCTAGCAGGCTGCTTACTTTGCATTAAGTCACGGGTGTCAAACTCATCGGCCACACATGCCCCAATATGATCTCAAGTGAGCTGGCCCAGTTAAACAACTGCATAATAACCGACCTCTTAATGTAAAGAAATAAACACGCACGCACAAAAAAAAATTAGCATTCCCTGACTGAGGGTATGCAAGTGGCTCCCGAAGGTCGAGGGTACTCTCCACGGCAACACAGGCCTAGAGACCAGTCACTGACCCCCTGGCAACCACCTGTCACTAGGGAAAATAGCTATAGGTATTTCTTTTGTAGCTGGTATATTGCTGAGGTTGTAGTTTGAATGGAAGTGGCAGACTTATCTGCAAACACTGGCCAGCTAGTCTCCAAGCTGTAGTGAAACGGTGAAAAGTGTGGCGCAAACCAGAAACAGATCCTGTTTGCCTTCAGTGCAAAAGCAGAGAGCCACAACTTCTACTTTGAAGGCGAACATCCCCCATTTCCAGGTTGTACTGCAAAACAAATATTTGCAGACAAACGTGGAAAATGCAACCATTTCAATCTGCTAAAGGTTTTCCCCTGCCGAGAGCCAGCAACCTCCAGGATCCACTGAAAAATAGCACCTGGTGGTTGTATCACATCGCTTATGGTGGGGAAGTCAGTTTAAAGCAATTTAAGCAACAGGCTTTATTACAGTTCCATTACATATTGTTGGGAATTGCATTACCAAGCTTAGAAAGATTTATAGGGACTGTGTGGGGAGAAAAGCAAATAACATTGTGAGTGATGAGACCTCTTCCTTTAAACTACCACCATCTCCACAGCACTATTATCCCCCCACCCCCCCACCCCCTTTTCACAAAAATTAGGTCTAAACTATCTTTTATGTCTGAAGCCATCAAACCTCTGAACATAAGCAACACATAGGTTGCCCAATTGGTGTGGCCAAAATCATCTCTAAGCTGAAAGTAGAGTGAAAGTGTGTGTATATTGTTTGCTTTATGTTGATGTGATTGGTTTTTATGTGTTGTTTACAAAGGTTAATCTAGGTAATTAAATCCAAACAAAAAAACTAAAACTAGATGTGAAAAAACTGACTAAAGTAAAATAAAATTATAAAGGCAATATCTTTAGTTTCAGTGTTTGTTAGTTTGGCAAAAATAAATAAATAATCAAAACTGAAACTTTATTGAGACTTTGCTACTCACAAGACTGTGAGTCACAAAAACTTATTAAAAGTTACAGAACTACAATATTTCTGGTGTATTCAAAGGTCAAGTGACTTCTGCTACAAGCAGAAATAAATAAATGCAAATTAAAAATAAAATAAACAATAAATAACAATGATTTTTGGAACAAGAAAAAACTACAGTATTTTAATCTTTATTTATACTAAACAACTTTAGCTCTACCAACACATAAACATCCATACATTTTTCATTCCTGTGTAGTACGGTGAAGAAGAAAGTGAAAAAACAAAAAGAAAAACTTCCACCCTTCCAGTGGACCGGACTTGAACCTTTGGCGGGCCGGTTCTGGCCCCCGTGCCTCATGTTTGACATCACCGCTTTAAGAGATTCTGACTGGCAATTTCACAGATCAGCGTTTATTTTAACCACATTTATACATTCAAACCCTAAAGTCACAGACAAAAAGCTTCTTTTTATTCATTTGGTGAACGCTATTCGTCTCCATCCTTTACAAATGAACGGCGGCAGCGCAGCGGGCGTTACATAACACCTTCTACCGGCATTTCTAGCTTACAGTAAAAGCTAGCCTAGCTTCCCTAATGCCGACATCTAACTGCAGTCCTTTTCTCGTTACATACGTGCTAAACTTTGATATGGATAACACCCATTTTGAGTCTATATACGGATTACTGTTTGCTCCATCGCCTGACATCCGACCTACACGTGCTGCTTTGCGACGTTATCCCTCCAGTTAAACTGATGCCAGCTAACAGACACCTCCATCAGCACCTACGCCGAGTACCCTCACTAGCCCCTGGCAGTTAAGATGCTCCGCCTCGCGAAAAAGCACACACCGCACACGGGGATTTATGTGACATATACAAGCCGTATACCGTGAAGACTCCCCTCAAAAGGCACAGACCCTTAAGTTAATGTCAATTACCTTCGCTACTGAGATCAAATAGTAGCAGGTGTACGCCGCGCTGAAGCCCAACACCAGAGACAGACCCACTCCCGAACCGAACAGCCCAACTTTCACTTGGTTCTCCAGATAATGCGACAGGTCCCGAGTCAAAATGTTGAAATTGAAGTCCAGCGAGATCATTGCAAGGTCCCTGGTGTTTCAGGTACTGCGAGGACAGCGGCCAGCTCTGGTGATACGCGGCTGTGTGTGCCTGCGAGCCCACAGTGAAGGAGACAGTCAAGGGGACCCGATGAGGGCAGAGATATATAGGTATCAGCGACAGGTGGCGCTCTTTGACCGGCTATGCAGAACAGGGAACTCAGAATCATCCCTGCGCCCCCTGCAGTCCACAGACCCGCAGTGCAGCACAGGGACTGGAAAGCTGACGGTTCAGCCAAAAACTAAAGCGAAACTAAAGCTGGCGAGTTAAATCAATAAAAAGGTGTTTGGAAAAACAGCAGCAACATCACTGTGCACATTGAGCTCCAGAAAATATACTTACTGCAGTGGTAGTACCGGGTGAAATTAATTTACTTACCAAGCAAAACAGGCAAATGCCCCAGCGGGTACACACCTCCATGGGGACCAGTGGAGGTGTTTACCTTGTGGAAATTTGTATAGTTTAATTTAATTGGAGGGGCCTTATGGCAACTCTGTTTTCCAATCTATTCCCACAGACAGGCAACCTGAGCTAAAAAGCTTCAATACATTATTATTATTATTATTATCAGTTTTTCACAAGTCCAAAAACAGGGAATCACTGGGCTTAAAGAGCATTTTTGATCCAAGGGCCATACAGTGCGTTAAAATCATTCAGTATATTGAATATGTAGTATATTCAGCTGGATTGGAAATCAGTGTAATCTAATCTGATTGGTTTTTTAATTGAAAGCCGTTGTGGAAGGCTTTGCTCCTGGGACCCAAGACAGCGATCATTTAAAGAATTTTTCTTTCATTTGCAGTGTAAATAAAAAGGAACAAAATCTCCAGTACAAACAAATGTTAGATCACCATTAACAAAGCTAGTGCGCTAATAACCTGAGAGAAGTCTTTCGCATAAAGTAGAACATATTCATATGAGAATTAGTCCTTTCAATTTTTAAACAGACAATTAAAAAAAATCATCTAATCTCACATTTTTAAATGTAATCTGGGGTGATTAAAGTTTAATACATAATTTTGTATACAAGGAAAACATAAGATGATGAATACAGTTTCACCTATAAGGCTGAAACTGCTTACACTGAATATGGACGTTACCTTAAATATGTTCTAGTGTAGGTAAATGTAGTTCATCAGAACATTTTTTTATTTGTGAGCTCAGCTTTCATTCAGTAATTCTTCAGTATCCTATTAATATATTTGGTATTTGACTGTACAGATAGAAAAATTCTAAAAATCCTAATAAATAAATGGACAATCAATATGTGTCTTGATAACTACAGTATACATTATTACTCACTTGAAACAATTCAAAAAGGTGGCCTCTGACTTACACATTCGTGACTTACACCTTTTTTGTGTGTTAGATCCCATTTCATTCTACATTCGTGTCAATTCATATGGCTGCAAAAAGCCCACCAAAAATCAAAAAATCCAAGAGAAAATAAAAAACTGGACTAAAAATCAATGGTAACCGACCTAATAATGCGATAAATCCAAATTAAATAAAGTTTTTGGTTCAAATCCCTCTCAATATGTACAGACAAGGTCGGCAGAGCCATATGTAAAAACGGTGGAGGCAATGTCATGGTTTGGGAGTGCATTTCAGTCAGTGGTGTTGGGGCTCTTGAAATTATGAACACAAAAATGTTGCATTTCTGAGCCTTTGTAGTCTTTTTGTTATCAAATGTATTTCTGTTTGTTATTAGACTAGATTAGATTGTGATTATCCTTTGTTTTTATTTCCTTCAATCATTTGTGACTACATGTCTGTGAAAATGTACACTTAATGTTTAATTTAGTATTCTGCTTTTGCTTATCTGTCAATGTACTATGTAAACTCTGTTTCTTAAGGTGCTATATAAATAACGCAGCAGCAACAACAACAACAATAATAATAATAATAATAGTGATAATAATTTGAAAAGATCAGAAGGAGGTTCCGTTTGTCTTTGTGGATTTAGACAAAGCATAGTACAAAGAGAGGAACTGTGGTATTGTATGTGGAAGTCAGGAGAGGCAGTGAAGTATGTGAGGGTGGTGCAGGACATGTATGGAGACAGTGAGATAGTGGTGAGCTGTGCAGTAGCAATAACAGATGTGGTCAAGTAGGACTCTGAATGCATTATGTTTGCAAATGACACTGTGATCTGTAGTGAGAATAGGGAGCAGGTGGAAGAGAACCTGGAGAGGTGGAGGTACACACTGGAGAGAAGAGGAATGAAAGTCAGTAGAAGCAAGAGCAAATACATGCGTGTGAACAGGAGGGAGACAGGTGTAAATCTGAACATGCATGAAGATAGATGACAACCATCCAAAGCAATAAACAGCACAAGAGAGTCAAAGAAGAGAGTGCAGACAGGGTGGAGTGGGTGAAGTGGGTGGAGACGAGTGTCAGGGGTGATTTGTGACAGAAGGGTAGAAGCAAGAGTGAAAGAAGTTTTACAATATGGTAGTGAGACCTTCTATGATGTTTGGTTTGGAGACTGGGAGGCTAACAAAAAGGCAGGAGGCAGAGCTGGAGCTTAGAGGGTTCAAGATGTTAATGGATGGATGGACAGGATTGGTAATTTGAGTACTTATGAGGGACATCTCAGGATGAACAATCTGGAGACAAAATTAGAGAAACAAAGAGGCTGAGATAGTGTGGACATGTGCAGGGGAGAAACAGTGAAGGAGTACATCCAGAGAGTTGGTGATGATCATGATGATCATGATTATAATTGTGATTATAATTATTGTTGTTGTTCTTTACTAGTGAAATCATTTAAATTAAAATGTGGGAGAGTTTAAATTGTCATTCTGATTGGAAAAGTAGTGAAGCAGTTAAATGGAGCTATATAAATGTTCATCACCAAAATATTTAAAACCCTGATATTATAATATGTATCAAAATGATTGCCATGTATTAAATTTATTTCAGTAAAAATAATAATAATACAAAAAAAACAACAACACGAAAACAAAATAAATAAAAACGAGGAATAATCACAATAAAAATCAAATAGAAAATTAAGAAAAAAAATAGTTAAAGAAAAACACGTTAAGAACATAAAAAACTTTATAAAAAAATAATAATCGGTAATACATGTATAATGAGTTGGCGATGGTCCATATGCCTATATTACAGGTGCGCATGTGCAATGGCTGGACTCGCTTGTTTTCCAAGCCTCGCGTCTTCGTGCTTTATCGTCCAGCTCCGGAGCTAGTTGTTGCTTGTCTGAGCGGTGATTGACTATAATGGCGACGCGATTATTCTGAGAGTAGTCTATGGCACCGTCTCTGGCTGATAAAGGATACATGTCGGAGGGTTTTTTCTGCATCGCAGACTATAATAATAAGGACAAGCAACATCGAAAAGGAGCACATTCACCCCGGCCACAGGGAGCCAGGAGAGCTTTATCCTGCTAGCAGCGATAGCTAGCAACTCCGCTCACTAGCCTGCTAAGTTGAAGAGGTGGGATTCAAGTGTGTGGACTGGAGGAGAGGGACTGGGAGTTTGCTGAGTACTGAGATCTATCTGCACTAGCTGTTGGCTACTTTCAAGCCTTTGGGGTATTAACTTTCTCACTGCCAGAGGCAACACTTGGACGCCACTGGCTCGAGGTTGACGCTAGCTTGTTGTAATAGTTTTTGGGAGAAGATCCAGAATTCTCCTTGGGTAGCTAACTACTGCTACACACAGCTAACAGGCTAGCTTTGTGGATTGTTCCAGTCTCCTTCCTGTTAGGACTTGCTCTCGCTTGCGTTTGGAAACTCTCTACCAGTGCACACATAGTTGGCTAGCAAAGAGTGCTAGCTCGCTAACTTTTAAGGATTGTTGTACCTCTGCGACATCTTTTCTTAAATGACCACCGGCAGGAATAACCGAGCCATGATGGAAGGAGTTGGAGCGAGAGTGGTTCGCGGACCTGACTGGAAGTGGGGGAAGCAGGATGGAGGAGAGGGACATGTCGGCACCGTTAGGAGTTTTGAAAGTCCAGAGGAGGTGGTGGTTGTCTGGGATAACGGGACGGCTGCCAACTACCGTTGTTCTGGAGCTTATGACGTGAGGATATTAGACAGTGCTCCAACAGGTAACTTCACATCAGCTGGATGCTTCTGCTCGCACTTTCATGCTGAGTTTTAGTCTCATGGAAGTGGCTTCCAATGTAACAGAGGGGTCCTCAGTTTGCAAGCTACGGGATTTTTTTAAAAAATGTATTCATTTTTTTTGGGGGGGGGGCTTAACTTGGGAGCTTTTACAATGTGTAAGAATAACAGAGAGTTGGCGCTACAACAGTAATTTCAAGTTTCTCAGAAGCAACTTCCTTACAAATATTTTAAGAATATATAATAAGATCACCATTTGAGACGAGCTACCACATTTATATTTACATCCTGTCTGTACACAGGCAGTGAAAGCTTTGTATAGAAGGTATGAAAATGAGTCACTGTCGTAAACATGTCAGCACATCTCATGACTCGAAACTTCACACTGCTTGGATACACTTTTGTACTAATTATGTAAAGGATTAGAAGCATGATGTGGCTTTAAGGACCAATAGCAATACATGTCAATCCAATTACTTCTCTC
The DNA here is from genome assembly GCF_013358895.1 of Oreochromis aureus. Lineage (NCBI taxonomy): Eukaryota > Metazoa > Chordata > Actinopteri > Cichliformes > Cichlidae > Oreochromis > Oreochromis aureus. The sequence continues at coordinate 19,463,114 of NC_052959.1, forward strand.
AGTACAAGTCCCATTGACAGACATCCCATATCCACCCCCTGGTTAGTCACTGGATAAGGAGCAGTTTCCTGCAGTAATTTACACTGTTGATCAACCTGTAAGGACATGCTGAAGGGGAAAAGATTTTAAGGAGCTGCAAAAAAACCAAAACAAATCCAACTGCCAGTATATTCATAAATCCATTATCATGCTCTTTAATAGTATGAAGAATATGTCTCTTTTTGAACTCATAGCATGCACATTGCTGGTAGCAAAGTGCTGAAAAGTTGTTGCAGTAATATTACCGATGTGTATTGTGCACATCATTATGTTTAAATTTTGACTAATCCTGCTCCCTCAGGCATCAAGCATGATGGAACCATGTGTGACACCTGCCGTCAACAGCCCATCATTGGTATTCGCTGGAAATGTGCAGAGTGCACCAATTACGACCTCTGCACAACCTGTTACCATGGAGACAAGCATCACCTGAGACACCGGTTCTACAGGATCACCACCCCAGGCAGCGAGAGGTTAGTTAATATTTATATAAAATTCTAGATTGCCATGTGAACAGAGGCGAAAAATCACATGAGGCAAAAGTGTGTCACATTTTATTCCCTGCTCTCTCATCTGTATGCAGCGATCGGCCCTTTACTACAGCCCTTTTCTAGTGTAACCTAGCAATAGTTGCTCTTATTGTTCCTCATCGTAGACCCAACAATTATAAAGTAGACACAGAGTAGCCAGGTAATCCCTGTATTTCATTGTGATTGGTTGGTCTCCCCCTTTACACACTCTGTGTAGCCATGTGTGTGTATGACATTTGTGGGTCTTTTGTGCACCCTGCCTTTTAGGCAGACTGTGTCTATCTCTATGCTCCCAGCCCTCAGTTGCCTGGCAACAACTCAGCCTCACTTTAAGATCAGTCAGACCTTTTCAAAAATCATATTAGTGCAGTGTTTCCCATTTAGAGAACATATATCCTTTTTTTTGTCTCCTGGAGGATGAATGCAGCTTCTTTTCCTTGTGTACTAGTAGTTGTCAGTTCAAGTGATTAGTCGACTAGTTATTACACATTTATGGTATTGTTTTCACGATTTAAAATATACTTTTAGGCAAAACCATAGAGTCTGCGCTACTTAAAGTTTTTGTCCATTTGATTTCAAAAATGTATTATAAGTTTAATTAAGCACCAGTAATAGAAAAAAAATCAAGTGATTTCCCTTTAGTGCAAGGTCAGATCCCCTTGGGTGGCTATGAAAAAAAAACAAAAAACTGCTTGAGATGGTGTCAGCGCATTATAGAGTAATGAAAAATATTTTATAAGTTGGCAAACAAAACAACACACCTGCCAACAACAGTTTGTGATTGTGTTAAGTGGAAAATGTTAGGCGTTTTACTTTTTTGAAGTTTAGACAAAGTATTGCTGCAGAGTTTGTCTTGTGATGTCTTGGAGTAACCCCTTTTTCCCGTTTGAAAAGAATCTCGGTTGACTATTAGGGGGCAGCCATTACATTATACCACCTTTATTCCATTGAAATGTGATAGTAGTGAATTATTATAAATTATGTTTTGAATTAAGATTTCAGAACTTTTTCAGATTGATTTTTATAGACACATTTTGCACATGAGGAATAGCAGTTTGTTAGGTATTTGACACCTTACATTATATTAATAAAATAGAAATATATAGTATTATAACTGCTTCAGGATGTGAAAAAATAACATTAGGCATGTGAAATCCAGTGTTTTCACATTATTTAGTTTTCAGAGAGTGACTCTGCCACACTTTATATTTTTATCAGTATTTACCTGAAGTTGTGATGTTGACAGTCAGATTGAATTGTGTCAGTATGTCCCCATTGTTTTCTTTTTTGGGCTTTATTGTCTGTTGAAAGCTAATTTTAATGTCTAAAAATACCTTTTAAAAAAAATCTTAAGAGACATGGGTAAGATCATGTACCTCACAATTTTGGTTTTACTGTAAAGGAAGTGGTAGGATTACAGTAAAGACTCTTCAAGAAGTACCGACACTGTCAGGAACCTTAGGTAATGTTACAAAAACATCTTTTATTTGTCATGAATCCTTCACAAGGAACTGCGTGAATTAAACAGATGACAGCAGGAGCATGTGACATCTGATGTGATCAGTCTTTTCTGTCTTATTCACCAAAATCAAATTAATGTGCCAGAGCGGCTGTTTACAGGTGACATGGTTATGTGTGAAAACTAATTTTGTTTTTATATCCTTCATCTGAATTACTGCTTTGATAAATTTTTCAGAAGTTGAAAGTAGAAACTTTGTTACTAAATAATTCACACACAAGTAAGATCAGGTCAAATTGCAGAAGAGAATTTTACTCTGCCTTGCCCTCTATGAGAGGATCTTTAAGTTTTATAGACTAAGTGCCAACATATGTTTGAGAGCAAAAAAGTGTCTGAGTAATATCCTGCAGGATTTTCCATTGATTTATAGTTTTGTATTTTTTTTTAGTGTTAGAGAGGTTTTCTCTGCTATGATAACAAGAACAGAAGAGCTGAAATGGAAGAGAAATTCTCCTTTGGTCTCACCCCGAGCTCCCGGATCACGGTTGCTCATGGGCCGCACTTAAAGTTACCAGGGGGCTGCTCTCTGTGCTGTAGATGAAGAGTAAGGATGCTTATGTTGTTGGAAGAGTATTTACTTCCTAAATTGCACAACCAGCGCTTGACTGTGATTCCACTTATACCGTCAGTACTCTGATGCATCCATTTCAGGCCTATATTAGCTAAACACCGTAGTTTAGTAAATGAACACATGGTCCAACAGCTGGTAGACTTTTCAACTGCATTTCCCCTGAGACAGACATTGCATAATGTACAATGGGTGCTTGAGGACTCCCTGACTCACACTGCTCCTACTGCATGGAAGAGTGTTTTGTTACACCACATTAGATTCTTTCAGTAACTGCCGATGAGGGAGTGGTTAGAGGCCACAAGCTGTTTGCACTGGTTAGACCTACACTGTCCAGCTGCTACGTCTACCAATACTCATATTGTCTTTGATTGTTAGAGCTCTGTCGGAGGTTTTATTTGCCAATATCTATTAATTTGTTTTCCTTATAGCTATGCTGGTGTTTTGAGCATGCCTCAGAGCATTGTAATGGTGTGTTTGAGTACTTAACTTCTTACTTTTCATTTGCTGTGCCAAAAATTTAGTGTGTCTGATTTTGAGTGCATAAAAACTTTTTGTCTTCTAGAGAGCTAATGAGAGCTAATCGTTATTCACTGTGATATTGTGTGTTTGTGATTTTAAAAAATACCTGAGAAGATGGTAAAAGGAAAGGCAGCTATCACAGTGATGCTGTGGTTAGCCCTGCTGCCTCACAGCTAAAAGGTTCTGGGTTGTTTGGCGCATCACTGTGTGGAGGTTGTATGCTCTCCCTGTGCCTGCGTAGGTTTCCTCTGGGGACTACAGCTTCCTCCCACACTGCAAAAAACATGCATGTTAGTTTGACTGGTAATTCTAAATTGAGTTAAATACATGAAGTTCAGTAAAGCTCTGTATGCATGCATTTGTGTTTTTGGCTGTAGTGTAAAGTTCCTTGAGTGGTCAGTAAGACTAGAAAATAAAATCAATTCCAGTCCCTTTCTAACTGCTTTAGCTGGAAATTTGCGATGTAACATATGGCATACCCTACGGCATACCCTACACACCTCCCTAGAAGTTAACTACACATCAGGTCGATGTGGCCTACAGCTATTGATTCTATCGATTTGTCCTCTACATTTCCAGCTACTTTTTCGCCAAAGTTTTAAAATTTATCAGTGAGAGAATAACAATTATTGTCTCAAAATAAAGAATAATAATCATAGCATCAATATAAGGACTCATAAATGTCAGCAGATTCCTGGAGGGAGATTGCCAAAACTATCGGACTGAATGTGAAGGAATTTACAAAGAAGTGGGGAAATAAGAGCTGGGACCCATAAGGGAAAAAACTCCCAGCATTTTATTTATTTCTATTGGATCGCTGGCACTGCGTGTAAAACACCAGGACATGATCACACGGTAATTACCACATAATACACCACACACAAGCATAAATACTGGCGACAACGTCAAACACTTCCGTAGGTTACATTACAGGCTCTACAAAATTCCCAGCAAAAGTCTAAATCCAACCTAACTGTGACAGAAGTCTTTTGTTTATTATCTTTTACTTCAATCAAACACGAGGTGCTGCGTGACAAAAGAGGACGGTAACAGAGTCCCATGTACTGAAAGTGAAGTTGGACAGAAGGCACACAGTTAAGGACGAGCTGTGGCTGGAGGAATAGCGGCATATAATTTAGTAATTATTGTGCAACAGGCACTCCTCTGCAGTATTTACACATAATTAAAATGCATGTGAGTCCACCTAAACACAGTTGCCAGAAACCCTTACGGATTTACGGATGGGTATAGCGCATGTGATTAATGCTTGTCCAAATAAACAATAATGGCCTACGTTTATAAAACGTATTTTGTCTTGACAGAGTACTTTTGGAGTCACGTCGCAAGTCAAAGAAAATCACAGCCAGAGGAATCTTTGCTGGTGGTCGGGTTGTGAGAGGAGTTGACTGGCAATGGGAAGATCAGGATGGAGGGAATGGGAGGAGAGGAAAGGTAAGGGAAGCTGCCAGAAAAATTGGAGTCTCTAACCGTGCCTTCTTTTTTCCTTCCTCCCCAAGCCAAAAGCAAGCACACTACCATTTTTCTAGGATGGCAAAGCGATGTGCTTTCAGTGCCTACAAAAGTGTTTCTGGGTTTACTATTTCTGTAGCTTTCCGGAGAAGCACAGATGAGCAATTTTATAAATAACATTTTATAAATAAAATTGCTCATCTGAGAGCTCGTCTGGGCCCCAGTCACTTAGAATCGTCTTTAACAACCATAGTATTGAGACATTCAATAAAGGTAAACAGTGCTCAACTCAAACATCAATGGTAATAAAAAGACAGGAAATTTGTCTCCACTAAATCCTGTTTCACAAGTGAGCTTTGTTTGTTCAGATAAATATACGAGATTACTAATGGATAGCGTTGAGAATTACAGGCAAAACTGTCTCTGCTTTATTTTAAAGCTGTACAACTAAAAGGATTATAAATCCTTGGAGGTAATACAGGCCTAGCAAACCTGCCAGAGAAATCTCAAAGATCTTTTTCACGAAAAATCCTAGGCAGGAAAAAACAATCTTATATCCCAGGATATGGTTTGGTTAAAAAAAGAGCACAGTAGCCTGAAACAAAACAGGAAGTTCACTGCTTGACTCAACATGTTAGGAGCGTAACACAAAGAGATCAGTCCATTATTGCTCCTTCTGTACTTTTAAGTTACTTTGGACAGCAAAAGGAAATTTAAAAGCAAAATTAGAAAACTAGGTGACAATTGATTGTAAAGATTTAGCTGCATTTCCCATAAGAACGGACTTGAACCAAGATGAAACCAAGGCTCACTGCACCAGCATAAGGTGTGACAGCGGGTCTGAGGATTTTATCCTGGTGTGTAACAGCAGTCAGGGTACCGTTAGCTTACATATGAAGATCTGTGGAACCTGCCTGTCACTGACCCATTGCCAAACCGGTCATACTGGATGATGTTGACTCTTTAATGCCTGTCACATGTGCTCGGTGTAAACCTGATCTCATCTGTAGGGAGAACTGGGTGCCTGTGGTGGACCTGTCAGTTCTCTGGTGAATGTCAGTTGAGTTGCACTGTGCGGGCCTGTGAGCACTAAAGTCTCCCAAGGACGTTGGGACACCTTCATGTGTCCCGACGTCATGTGTTTGTGTCACTTTGGTCAGAAACATGCACATGAAATAACCTGCTGGAGATTATTTTGTAGCACTCTGGCAGTGCGTCTTCTGTTCCTCCTCACACAACCAAGCCAATACGGGTTCTGTTGCTGGGTTCATGCCCTTCTAGAGCCCAGTCCAGTTCCCCCCATGTAATGGGGGTATTGTTACAGCACTTTTGGATGAGCTATCCTGAAAGAGCTGGACTACCTGTGCTGCAGGTGTTCTCTGATTCTACCTGATGTTACAAGGAAACAAAAAACAAAACTAAAGAAAAATAACTGAGCAGGGTTAAGGAAAGAGTATTATATGTCTACAAACTCCATTCCCTACAATGTGATGACTGGGTGTTCCCTTAATTTTTTTTGAGCAGTGCACATCTACATGTATCGCTTCAGCATTTTTCCAAATGTTTTTTATCAGAAGGCATGTTGGTGTTATCTCACATCGCAGGTTTTCTGCATGTTGTGCGGGCCTGTTGTGGTAACCACAGGGGGAGGAAGAGGCGTGGATGTGCACAATACGGCCATAATCAAGAGCAGACATAATTGTACAGTTGTCTTCACGAGTAGAAAATGAGAAACAGGATTTGTTTCTATACAAAAATCCAACTTTACCCTTCAATTTGCTTGTCAGGTCCTCCACACAGGACTGGTAATAACCTCGTGTGCGTCACTGAAACGCCTGTTTTCCTCCCCTTAGGTTCACGCTGCTGATTCCTGTTCATCTTTTCTGTGACTATAAACACTCTTTCTTTGCTGCAGGTTATTCTCTCCTTAAATATGTCATTAGAAAGTAATGCGATGTCTGATGAGGTTGAATTTGTTTAGCGCAGTCTATTTAGATTTATGCTCTTGCTGTGCTGTAAAGTGCGTGTATTTTGACTCTGGTCCAGTCCCCAGAGTATTCAATTTAAGAGTCCCTCTAGGCAATTTAAGACTTCATTTTGCTGTGTTATTTAATGGCATATCTCATTACAGTTTTATGATGCTGTAAGCAGTATGCTCTCCAGAAAACCACTATTACATGTCCTGCAGCTTAGATATTCTGTTAGGTTAGCATGAATATTACCTCCTAAGGCCCATTAATCAATTAACACTAGAAGGGGGCTGAACATAATTTAATAGTTTGTTTTCTGTATTTACTTAAGGCACAGCCTTTAATTAAAGAAATAATTTATTCCTCCACAGCATCTCCTCGGCGATATGAAAGCTCTGAGCTGCTTCTGATGAGGAGAGAATTGTCTTGTAAAAATCCTTATTTCTTTCAAAGCAGAATGGATTTTGAAGTCCAATATTCATAGCTTATTGCTTTTTTATGCCTGCAACACATCATTTTAGTTAGCTTACAGCTAAAAGTCATGTTCTCATAACAAATGTATATGTATAGCATTATTGATGGTTTAATCCAGTGAATACTAAATCAAAAAAAGGATCTCTAAAGACGCTGTCGGGGTCTTTAGTGATAGTTTTATCATTAGACTGGACCTACAAGCTAGTCAAGACTAGCCTGACTGATTTCCACTCACTCCCCTCTAATTATAAAACTTGGATGCACATACTGAGAAGTTTAGCGCAGCCAGCTACTAGGAGTTTATTAATATTTTAATAGTGCATCACCACAGAACAGCCTTCTCTCTGGGAACAAATAGCACTTGGCGTTATTATATTTATCATGTACAAATAAATGTTTTGGTTTTTTTATATCTCTGTATAAACGAGGGTCTGGTAGTGGTGGGAGTGTCTTTGTAAGGCAGTTTCTTGTATGTTTCCAAAGTGTGTAAAAACAAGCAAGTGGGAATTTGGGACATGGTGTCAGATGACACTTTGTTACAACTGTGTAATGGTGCTTTAATATCTGTGTACTGATGTTCAGGGATTTATAGAGATTTTAAAATAAATAACTCCAATAACAAAAGCAACAAAACATGATACCTTATGGGTTCTTTTTGGGGGTTTTTTTTAGTTAAAACCTCACTCATGTATTTTATAAACATGCTTTGTCTGCACTTTGGCTAAACAACGCAAATTTTCTCTTTCTTTTTAAACAAACACTATTTGTTTATTTGTTTTCATTAAAATATCCTTGGAGGTTGCACAGGTATAAATAACTGTGGAAACAATAAAAGGTTTAGCATTGACTGTGAAAATGCAAATTCAGGGAGAACTAAAACATAATCTAATTGTGACCCCATACATCAACACCTAATTGGGTTTGTGCTTGATTAGTCCCACCCCTAATATTTCTTAGTGTTTAGAGAATAAACTTTCCTTTAAAAACTCAGTAATTGGACAACTTGCAGAGAATGTGAAACAACGTAGTACTGTGCAAAAGTCTTGGGGAGATTCACATTACCCTTCAGTTGATACACTTTACTGAAGCTTCATCAGAAATGATCTCATTGGAAGGGTGGCTGTCAAAAAGCCATTCTTAAGGAAGGGAAACAGGAAGAAAAGGCTGAGGTATGCCAAATTAAACAAGAACTAGATTGCAAATCAGAGGGAACAGATCTCATGGAGTGATGAATCCAAATTTGAAATCTTTGGTTCAGGTCATCAGCAGCTGTCTGTAAAACATGGCGGAGGCTCTGTCAAGGTTTGGGACTGTGTTTCAACCCACTGTGCACTACCATCTGGAAAGCAACATATTGGCAATGGCTTCATTTTTCAGCAGCAAAAACATACTTGCTTAGAAAAACACTCAGAGGAACACTTTCAGTCATGGATGGGCCGCCTCAGAGCCCGGACCTCCACATTATTAAAGCAGTGTGGGCTCATCTTGACAGAGAACGGAGCAAAAGGGAGCCAACACCCAGAGAAGAGCTTTGGTGTTTTACAAACCCGTATATTTCTTGTATCTTTGCACATTTCAGTGCACCTCTTTCCCATTTTTATAGCAGAATATAAATAAATGAGGGATGAGTTTTGTGTAGTGCTGTATGCAACATGGAGAGCATGCGATAAAACAAACACTAGATTTACTTCAAAATGTTGTTTTGGAGCTTTGTTTTATTGAGCGTCTTTACTTTCATTGTGTTTCATTATCATGTTTAAAAGGATGATAAGCACTTTTTTGAAATAATACAGACATCAGCCTCCTCCTCCTCACATATAGTATGCTAAAATTTTTATTTTCATGTAATTCAGATTAAAACACCCTGCTTTTAATGTGTCCTCTGCTGCTTCTCATCTCCTCCCTCCTCTCTCTACAGGTAACAGAGATCCAGGACTGGAGTGCGGCCAGCCCTCACAGCGCTGCCTACGTACTGTGGGACAATGGGGCCAAGAACCTGTACAGAGTTGGCTTTGAGGGAATGGTGAGCAAACTTCTAGTATGAACCTCATGCTCAGTAACTCACTCACACAGACGGATTCACACAAAAGATCAGCTGTCAGTTGGCTTTTGTATCTAACCGTGGAGCTGAGGCTCTTTCTTTTACTGCCAGGCCTTTGTGAGAGCCACGCAGCCATCGTGAGTACGGCACTATTGTCCAGGCAGCTGGAAGGGGGAGGTATCTGCATGATAAAGGCAATCTGTTCCTTCTGCTTTATAAGGGGACACGGTGAACATGGAGGTCAACTTTAGAAAAGGGGGACATTCTCCTGGGGATGTCGTGGGCTCAGCTACACACGCGTTCCAGATGAAAAGCGTGTCCTTCATTGGTGCAGACTGCCTCTTCCTTTTTATGAAAGCGGCCAATCGGGTTTCTCAGTTGCATAACAGATTTGTCCTTTGTTATTCTAATAGATTGAAAGGAAGGTAGGTGGCATCTGCCTCTGGATTAAGTAAATCATGGATTAGACCCCCCGTCTTGACTGTTTTATTTCGGCTTTATTTTATGAAGATCGGATAAATCCTGCAAAGGAATAGAAAAGAATTGCTGCTTACTGTATTTTCCAAACGCAGCATGAGAGGCCAAAGCGTTTCCTCTGTTGTTGCGATGCCTGCTTCATGTCCACAGTACTATAAGATCAAACACATCCCGCTGGCTGCATGTAGTCCAAGAGACAGTTATTAATTTACTGAGATGTGTTGCAGTTATGACTTTGGCGATCCATCAGTTCAGAGGAGCGTTTGCACTGTCTTATGATGATCTCTGCCCTCTAACTCTGCTACAGTGGCTGCACATCTGAGTCATCACAAATGATATGATGCTTTCTCCGTGTAGCAGTATAGTGTTTCAATTTCCTGCCATATGCCAAGTTGCTTAGGGCACTGATATTGTGGGTATTGTAGGCAACTGATGTGCCTCTGCAACTGAAGTGCATAAATTCTCAGTGTCATTATCCATCACTATTCCCCTTTAATGGAATTACCTTGGTTAATTATCTAATCCGTTCCATCTTTTTTTCCCCTTTTAGTCGGACCTCAAATGTGTCCAGGATGCCAAAGGAGGGACATTTTACAGAGACCACTGTCCGGTTTTAGGTAAGCAAGCCGGTGATATGTGTCTGCGTCGTTATTGCACCAATTTGTTCACCTAGCGTGCTGGTGCAGTGAATTCAAGGACATTCGAGGAGTTTTTCTTGTAGTGAAGTCTGTCTGGCCACTAGATGTCAGCACTACATAGTCACATGGCTCCAAAAGCAGGTATAGACTCAGGTCATGCAGTTACAGTGTTCAGGTACTCCAGGAATAAATTTTCTTTCTGGGTTTAAAACTGCAGCAAATTTTGATGTGTAGTATATACAATCACTCTGCAGTGCTGCCTCTCTTCAGGGCAACCCGTGCAAATCACATTTTTAATAAATCTAATATTACCTTAATCGTTTCAGGTGAACAGAATGGCAACAGAAATCCTGGTGGCCTTCAGATCGGGGACCTGGTAAACATTGATCTGGATCTCGAGATTGTACAGTCCCTCCAGCATGGACACGGAGGATGGACGGACGGCATGTTTGAGACGCTCACCACCACCGGCACAGTGTGTGGCATCGATGAGGATCACGACATTGTGGTCCAGTACCCCAGTGGGAACAGGTGCGGCGCTTGACATGGAGGCTCGGAATTATTGATTTACTTATTTTTAGTATTTGACTAATAAAAAACACATTTCCTGTGCACTGAGTTTTAGATAACCCCTTCCACTTAAGGTCATTCAGAAGCAGCAAAACACTTCTCAGCACATCTTCACCGTAGGATGTAATTATGCTTTTTAACACTTGAGAGAAGAGACTCTCAATAAATTAGTAGTCAATTTCTAGTGAAATGCATAATTAAAGTGGATTTTCTGTGAACGTAAAAGCACTTTGTCGCTTCTAGTGTTTATTAAATGTTCTCATCATGCTCTTTGATAGTGATCATAGATATACCTCGATCAAGTTCTTTTGGGAGTCGTTTAATATTGGGCATGTGGACCAGTAATGTAAAAGCGGTCTAAATTTAGCCCACTTTATTTTTATTACGTTGATGAGCTTAAATTATTCAAATGCTGTGAAGATAATTACTGGGGAGAAGACCTTTCAGACTTCTGCTCTGTTGGAGGTATAGATGCGCTTTCTCTGCTTTTTTTTTTTTTTGCAGTTTAATTACACAGTGAGGCTTATATCACTCTGTAGTGTGGTGGTTAACACGTTTGCCTAACACACGAACGAGAGGAACAGACCCTCAGAGGGGTTGCATCAGGAAGGGCATCCAGTGTAAAATGTGGGCCAAATTAAATATGCAGATCCATCCGCTGTGGCTATCCCTTGTGGGTAAGGGAGTAGCTGAAAGAACCTTGTTTACAGAGTGATACTTCCTTGCTTCATATACCATCTTTGAATGAGTCCTGACTGATTTTAAAAAAGCTAAGTCAATAACAGCAATTTTTTTTTTTTTTTTACTATAGGTTTTTTTTTGCATTCATTAATACTGCCTAGAATTATGTTGTTGAAATAAATCCAAATTAAATAATGTTGTAAATTAAAGGATGTTTAAAATGAAAAGTTCCTAGCTAGAGTTTGCTTTTTTTTCTTCTTTTTTTTTTTGCCAAGCTTTGTGTCAGAAGTCAAACATCAGTGAAACCTGAACACTTTGTATGCTCTCACATTCACGTCTGGGGAGAAATGCTTGCATTAATTCAGAAGAAATGCCCCATTTTGCCCATTTATTGGTGCCTTGTTATTTATTGCTCCAGCGTAGTTTGCTCAAATTCTATACCTCACATCAGCTATCACAGTTTAGCGGAGCTAGTCGGTGTTGCTTGAATGCATCGCTCTCTCTGTCTTCAGATGGACGTTCAACCCAGCAGTGCTGACAAAGGCCAACGTAGTGCGCAGTGGTGAAGTCGCAGCCGGTGCAGAGGGAGGCACTTCCCAGTTCCATGTGGGAGACCTGGTCCAGATCTGCTACGACATTGACCGCATCAAGTTACTACAAAGAGGCCATGGAGAATGGGCTGAGGCGATGCTGCCTGTAAGAGTTTAATAGATTTTCAGTTGCGTTGAGGCTGTTACGTTAATAGAAACAGGAAATAAATGTGGACATGTTTAAATAAATTATTTATGGTTAAGGATTTGCTGGGGGAAAAAAATAAAATTTATTTAATAAAAGTGTATAGATAAATTAAATTTTTCTACAAAGAGGGACATGTAATGAAATTATTCATTGTAGCTACATTTGTCTTAGTTACTACAAGACTTTACACGCAGCATTGTGTAAAATCTATGGATGCTTTGCTGCCATTTCTTTTAAAAAATCTTCTCAGTCTTAACATGACTTCATTCTTCCCATATTATGAAGTTTATTCATCGCTGCCCAGCATGCCGTGGGTTATGTAACGCCAGTCTACTCCAATATGCCACTTGTCCCTGCCAAACTGGCCCCCCTCAGCAGCTAATGAGCCTTAAAACTCTGAGATGGGTTGTAGCTTTGATCACTAACCATGGCTGTTTGCCGCCTGCTGCCGCTTCTGCTGCAGCAGTCCCCGTTATTGATGACATCCTCCAGGACAGCCCCAGACCCGGCTCAACACACTCAAAGTGCCTCTTTCCCTTATAGCTGGGATCGAGATGATATAATTCAAAATTGGAATGCGTTATACTCTGTCCTCTCCAAATTGCCTGTATAGATGAAAAATGGTCTAGCAAGTAGAAGGGTCTTACTTTTATATCCATCTTCTTTCTTGTGCAAGTGAGTACACTCTGAATAATAAGAACATTGCTCAAACATCTCTCATACCTTGTTTTTTTTCTGTCAGTGTTTTATTTTATAATAAGCTGCTCTGTGTAGGATGCTGGCTTTTTGAGCTGCTGTGCTTTCCACATTATGCTTTCCCTCGCAGCTCTACTTTCCTCACTGCAGTCCCTCTTCATCTGTCCTCTGCCACTTACAGACTGTGTTACACAGGACGTAGCCCAAAGACAATAAGCCTCCATATACTAATGAGTTTGTCACAACATTTCTAAACAGACCCTGGGCAAGGTAGGCCGTGTGCAGCAGATCTACTCTGACAGTGACCTTAAGGTCGAGGTTTGTGGGACATCTTGGACGTACAACCCTGCTGCCGTCACCAAGATCGCCCCGTCCGGCTCCGCTGTCAGCAACGCCTCTGGAGGTATGTGCGAACATGCACTGCTAACTCAGAGAGAGTATCATTTTTAGTTTTTTGTCCTCGTTGCTTCATTGCTCTCTGTTATCTGGCACCTACATGCGATCAATCTCTGATGTTTTCCGCTCGTTTGTCCAGAACGCCTGTCTCAGTTATTGAAGAAACTATTTGAGACACAAGAGTCTGGGGACATCAATGAGGAGCTGGTCAAGGCAGCAGCCAATGGAGACCTGGCCAAAGTGGAGGACATTCTTAAGAGACCCGATGTGGATGTGAGTGCTCCAGCATTTTGATGTTTTGATATAAGGAACTGTTGAAGTTCCAGGTGACTTTTTGATGAATGATTCTACCATTAAACCTATGCAGAAGATATAGGTACATTTATAATTGGAGCTGGAATACCCCTGGCTGTGCTCTGCTCTTCTCTCAGTATATTGAGGAGGCTATATTGAGGAGAGTCTCCCAGGAAACCTCTCAAAGATCCTCCCACCCCTGCACCTCTCTCAATCTGAAAGGCATTAAGGCTGGGCCCAAAGGAGGCACCAATGAGCACTGGTGTGCACTGCAGCACAGAGCCTGATTCACTCTCAGAATCAAGTGGAGATCTACAAACCACACATGGTTGTAGATTTTGTTCTGACTCAGGCAGCAGGACAGAAATCTGTGCCTTCTATAGGTCTAGAAAAAAAAGATTACGTCAGTCTGCCATGCCGTCTTCACTTTAGAGAAAGGGAGACTGAATGTGTGTGTGTGTGTGTGTGTGTGTGTGTGTGTGTGTGTGTGTGTGTGTGTGTGTGTGTGTGTGTGTGTGTGTGTGTCATTGGTGAGTGCTGGCCAGATGCCCCGTTGCCTTTCAGTGGAATTATTTGCTTAAAGCTGAGCACACTGAGGCTGGCCAAGTGATTTGGCTGCCAGGACAAGAGACGTCTCGAGACTCCCAAAGGAGTTCACATTAATATTTATGCTCTGAGTTTTTGCAGTGCTGCAGTTGGTGATGAAACTTGCTCACACAACACACACAATGCACATGTACAACATCCAAATATTTAAAACACACCCTCACCAGTCTCGTCACCATGTGTTTGGCAGATCTAAACATTAAACAGCACACTGACATGCAGCCGTATTCTGAGTGACTCTTGATGTGTTTTTCCAGGTGAACGGGCAGTGTGCTGGACACACCGCTATGCAGGCAGCCAGTCAGAACGGTCACGTGGATGTCCTAAAGCTGCTTCTTAAACACAACGTGGACCTGGAGGCTGAGGTTTGTCTAATTAGAAAAAATAACCCGTCTCTGATGTGTGTTTCTTCTTATCGCAAACGCATCTCAGCTTTCTTTTATATTGCATTTCACACCAGATTTCACACAATACTGAGTCATTATTTGGATGTGTCACTGTTCCCAGGATAAAGATGGAGACCGAGCAGTGCACCACGCAGCTTTTGGTGATGAAGGCTCTGTCATTGAAGTGCTGCACAGGGGCGGTGCAGACTTGAATGCCAGGAACAAGCGAAGGCAGACTCCATTACACATAGCTGTCAACAAGGGCCATCTACAGGTGGTTAAAACCCTTTTGGACTTCGGCTGCCACCCTAGCCTTCAGGTATGTATCGCTTGACTTATTTACCTGTAAGAAAATACTTCATGGCATAGCTTAGTTACTTACTTACCCCGATTTTGTCATTGTATATGTATAACTAAACTGTGGGTGCTACTGTGAAAGATATATAAATGACAAGAGGATAAAAAGCAAACACTGTGTCAAAGCATACAATAAAAAACAGACAATAAGGGAACAAAGGTATAAATATTTTGTTACAAAGTGGCTTGAATGTTGCGCGAAAGACTTCAATAAAGGCGCAGGACGTCCTACAGAAATTTCCACATTGTATATAACAAAACAGAAACAGTGTGACGTTCACAGATGGTACACGGGGGTTTCTACCTGTTAAAAGGGAGTTTTTCCTTCCCACCGTTGCCAAGTGCTTGATAGGAGTTGTCTGATTGTTGGTGTTTTTGCTGTATTATTTCAGGGTATTTACCTTACCATAAAAAGTGCCTCGAGGCGACTATTGTTGTGATTTGGTGCTATATAAATACATTTGAATAGAATAAGCTGCTTTTGAAGTACATTGTAACACTTGAGGGGTCATTGCAGACCTGATCTGTAACTGTGTTATTTAAACAGCACTCCTTAACATAAAGTTTCCCCTTCAGGATTCAGAGGGTGACACACCTCTTCACGATGCCATTAGTAAGAAGAGAGATGATATGCTGTCAGTGCTGCTGGAGGCCGGTGCTGACGTCACCATCACCAACAACAACGGGTTCAATGCTTTGCATCACGCCGCCCTGAGAGGAAACCCCAGGTATGTGACATGTTCAGTTTGGCGACTGTGACGAATGAAGGCTTGTTTCAGTGGAATCTGCCGATGCAGATCTCAGTTAATAACGGTTTCATATGCTCAGTGGAACCAAAATTAGAGACATGTACATTGCTTAAGTCCACACACTAAATTAACCATATTTGATTGATTCATTTGTTGATTCTCAAATTCCAGAGATTAACAGGAAAGTCCTACAGAGAATTGCCTCAGTGAGAACTTTATGAATATGAATAAATCCTGTGATTAAACGCCATATTGAGCCCACACTGTGCGATACACCAAATATCTTGAAGTGTCTGTGTGGTGTACTCCAACATTTTTATAATCACATTTTAGTCGGTCTCTCCACCCCTGCCCCAGAAATAGTGATGAGATGGTCTCAGTATATGAGTTGGTCTTTTATTTATTTATCCTGGTGATTTAACCGGCTTGTTTCTGGCCTGGCCATTTAATAAACAAAAGTGAGTTTGTTGTATGTAGGAAAAACCCTGGATATATTATTTACACTTTCCTGCATGAGATTAAATTTGATGTGTCATCAAATAGGAAGAGAGGATTAATTTCAATCTAATGTAGCCACACAATGCACAGAATTATTTAAAACTACAACAAGTAGGGTTCATATTTTGCTTGTTAGCAGCCAGAAGACAGAGAGCCAGGTAGAATCATTCATTATCCTCTTCTTAATGAAGGATTTGGGCTCACCACCCTACAGGGATACAGTTGTACTTAGTATAGGTCCAATAACTGTTACACTTCTTTAACTGAATCCTTCTGTTGTCTTGATGAGGACAGTCATGGGTTAATTTTATGTGGTACTACAGCATCTCAAAGGGAATTACCAATTTCATGCTGAAATTTGCTTCCACTGAATCCACTTCTTTTTTTTGTTGGAGTTGAAAACACTTTTTTTAAAAGTGTTTTTTAAAATTAAAAGAAAAGTTATCCTCCTGTAAGCTCTACTTTGGTATCTCAGTTATATTGACTATTTAATTTAAAGAACTGTAGGCGTATCTCTTTCAAAAGGATGTGGTGGTCTCCTGTGTTGACTGTTATATTGGTACAGCTAAAACCTGGAGCATTTGTGTTTGTTTGCACACTGTTTTGCCATTCCACGATTGTGTGTGTTGTGTGTGGAGTGGCTGCGCAGTGCAGCGGCAGCACTTCGTCTTGTCCTTGTCGGTGCTGTTCCCGGCCAGCAGGTTGCTTTTCCAGTCTTTATCTGTTTTATTCTGCTCTCTAAGCCATGAGCGTATTAAAGATGGCTCTGAGCAATGACTGTCTGTATCAGGTTTATCATCCACCTCTTAAGGTGATGGAAATTGATGTTTCATCGTCACGGTAAAGGAGTGGAGCAGTTTCTAGAAAAGTTAACATCTGCTTTCCGCTGTGAGTGCTTCAGGTGTGTGTTTCCGCATGAGCGTGGTTATCCCAGGCTAAATGTCATTCCCCTTCGTTGGCATTTATTCCTTTGGCACTAGGACAAATGGAATTAAGGTCACAGGGCTGTGGAACACCTGTCAAAGGTCACAGGCCTGGTCCAGCCCCTCCACATCTGGTACCTTGTAGGTCAGATTATCTAAAGCCTGTTTCCTGTTTCCAACATTGATTAATTTCAGATTGCAAAAACCTCCCCAAAATCACTTTATTAATACAGAAAACTGCATTTATCAAGGCTAAACTCTGTCCTTGTTCAAATGTATTGGCAAATTTTAAATATTATACGGATCTTACAGTTTGTGAGGCTGTGTTTTATTTTTTTTCAAGCCAGCAAATACTCAGAATAATATCAGCTGTAACAGCAGTTATATAGAGATATATATTTCAAAAGCAAATTGCAGATCCAGTTATATAAAATATATTATATTAATATTATAATATATAAATTATAACTTAAATGAAATATGAAGCCAGTGTTGATACACGGCATGCTCTGGAAAAACAAAAACAGGTGCAGAAATATGTTAAATGAAGTCTGCAGTGTTTCATTTATTTTCTGTTATTGAAATGATACATAACTAGCCTGCCTGCTCCTCTTCAGCAGGTAATTCCAGAGTTGATGATCCCTGAAATTCTGTAATTAAACATGATTACATAGATTCAGGGCTGTCTTTGTTGAATCTATTTCAGATTTGATTGAATAAATTGCAGAAAGAAGTGAAAATGACAGACAGGAAACTGAAAAATTGGCCATATGTTTGCAGTCTGAGTCTGTCTCTGTTATCCGAGAGGGTGAGGGCGAAAAAAATATTGCAATGCCACCGTTATCTTTTATTGCACAACCTTTAAATTTTAATGAACAACAGTAAACATGCTCAAGGAATAAATGGCACCGTTAAAAAAAGAAGATATTTGCATTTTAAATATTTAAATACAATAGTCTGTGTCGGTCAGGTTTGAGAGTGTATGTTAGAGAGCTGACCTGCTGAAAGATTCATTTGAGTACGGTGGTTTCTATATCAAAGGCCCTGTTGTGCTTGCTTTGCTTGTCTCAGTCCACGCTCTGTCCCCATGCCGTCAGAAAGACAAAGATATATGTCACCTTCTGCAGTCTGCCCATTTACTTTTATTTCACACTCGGGCTCCTGCAATATCGTGGAGACGGTCTACAAGTCCTAAAGCCCTCGGAAATGTCTCCCTAGGCTGAAGTGGGAGCACCTTGTCTGGCGTGTTTTTAGTGGAGAGGCAGTTGTTTTGACTGAGTGCTTAAAGAAATTCCTGACATACTTCTGTAAAAGGGGAAAAAAATAAAAACCTTGATGGCTGTAGATGAGAGTTGCTTGAAACTGGAAGCCAATCAGAGAGCATTGAGATGGAGGATATCAAACAAAGCCCGTCAGGTTAATAAGTCCGATGACCTGCTTGTGTTTGAGCACAGACTCTTTTGGCATTCGTGGCTCAAACGAGTGTAAAATATAATTTTCTTGTTGCCGTGTAATTCCACGACAGTGCGAAAAACAATTTAAAAATGAGCTTCCTCTCTTCTGTTACGCTAAGTGATGTAAGTTCTAAACATCAAATGCTGGCTTTTGGGTTCAAGTGGAGACTGCGTCAGAGTCCCTGGTGTGTGTGTAATGTGTTATGTGCGTGGGTGGGTCTTCCAGCAGTGGAAACAAGATTGAGGAAGACACATAGGAAGAACCCTGTGGGTGACAGATGAATCTTTCAACTTGGAGTCCCAAACACTGAGACAAATCAACTCTACCAACAGGCGAGCAGCAGGAACTGGGGAGTTGTACTATATTTTACCTTGTTCATTACTCACACACACACACGGCTGCAGCATGTTAAGGCATTTCCTCATAAATTAAAGCTAGTTGTTAAGTTTTACAATTGCTAGTAAATTGAAAGTGCTGGTATAACCAGCAGTAACATGTCCGGGAAGAAGGATTTTCTTGTGTGTTCTCCCTGTGTGTTTACCACAGCTCTAGCCTGCAAGGGGAGCCTGGCTCATCTCTGTGTCTTTCCCCCGGGCTGCTCGAAGCCAGTAGCTGCTACAATACTGTAAACAATACGATTAATAGCCCATGACTCATAAACGGGCTCTAAACAAGCCCTGCAGCGGCTGGCCGTACCCTTTTACGTGTCACCTCCTTGTAATATTTGCCCTCCTCCCTCTCCCCTTATAGTTCTCAGCTTTCTTTTAATACGGCAACATACAGGCAAAACCCCATATGGTAATTGCCTCACCTGAGGAGATGGAGGGTTGTGCAGGAGATCACACTGTGCTCTGAAATGCAGACATTTATTCCCTTTGTAATGTCGGCACTAATAGGCACCACCATAATGGTAGTATTGTAATAGGGATCCCACTTAGAAAGGAGTGGAGACATGGGTCAAATGTTTGCATTAAAACGTTTGCATGTTCAGATTTTCTTTATCGCTGACATTGATAAAACAGGAGGTTTGTTCACTCTTGCTCCTTTCAGCCTAATCGAGTCGGACCGCTTTGATTGAGAAAACTAGTGCTTGTTATGGTGCACAATTGCATTTCATGGTCATTAGTCCAATGAAAAACAATTTATAACCAAGTTTGTTAAATCAAATTGAGATTTAATCAATATCTGTATGCTATACCCACATCCTCTTAATTGCTTTAAATAATTACACAAATTACATCTTTTAGATCAGTTGTGGAACAAATGATTTAGCACTGATTTTTATATTTACGTTTTATATTTTCTCTTTTTTTTAAAAAGGGCATCTAAGGGATTTCTCACATGCACTGCAGTCCTGGACTTTTCTAGGACTTTCCCGCTGATAGAGACGCGTGTTTGAATGTAAAGATCCGAGGCACAAGGAGATTAATCAGTTTTCAACATGCTAGGTCCAGAGAATAGCGCAGATACCTATTCACTCAGGTGAATTCACAGCTAGCGAGGGGTTGTCCCGTGTCCTCAAGCTCAACGCGAGGCACCATCCCCACCTAAACAAAACACACTAAATTTCCAGAAGAAAGAACAAATCCTCACTGGAACGATCTCTTGCTGTGTGGTACATGTGAAAAACGATAACTTCTGACAATGTCCTGACCAGATGCCCTTGACATTTTCTGGAGTTCATGTGTACGGGCAGGAGACGTCCTGTGACAGGGAGTTAGGTTTGAGCTGCCTGCTTGTTCTGCAACCCACAGCGAGTGAATGTGGGAGCCTGTAGCTGTTTGTAAGTGCCTGCTCCTGTGATTTGTGCGTGAAGCTTCTGTCCTCCGAAGCATCTGGCTCTCATCTACCCCAGCTAGTCTAACATCACTGCAGGAGGCTTAATGAAAAGGAGGCCAAAGAGTCTGAGTGTGCTTGTGTGTAATGTACATTGTCTAAACGACTATATTTTGCTTCTTCTTGGGTTTCTTGCAGTCTTGCTGTTGTATTTCTTATTCACAAACTCTTTTGCAGTGCCATTGTACCTCTGCGGAGCGGCTTTTTTTCCCTTCCTTTTGCCTACTCCCACCCACAGTGTAATTGACTGTTAGCATCTAGTGACAGTGAGTTTAGAAAGTGTCTTAGCAAGACAGCCGTACATTCTCACACAGACATGTGAGTGGTGTATTTCTGAAATACTCCACACCGCACGTCTGTCCCCCTGCTATTTTTGAAACAGCCGTTGATAGTCTGGTGAGATTATAAATCCCTGTAGAGGCAGAGAAAGGGGAAACACAGATTCAGGAAAGGGGACCATACAAGAGTTTTGAAGCTGCGATTGGATTCTTTATTAGTCAAATGAGACAAGTTTAGCACAGTCACTGAACACTCCAGATGTTGCTGGTGGAGAGAAAGCCATAAGCCATCATCATCAAAAAGTAGCCTGCTGTTATTCCAGTGATTGTTTTGAATGCGTCACAGCAAAAGGAGCTCCGGTAGTCATCAAAGCATAGCTACAGCTGGTTGAAGGGGACCAAATCCATTCAAGAGGTGATTTGGTTCCATTTTACCAGCTTTAGCAAAGCATTGTGGAGTCACTGTGTCAGAGACAAAACGCTTGAACTGTTGAAAATACAGCAATCATTTTTTATCCAAAAAAGGAAGGAAGGAAACACATGAAGACATTTAAAAACAATTGACATGTGGCTCATCACGGCATGCAAACGTACTCGCCGGGTTTCTTTTTCCTATTTTTTTCCTTTGCCTCTTCACATTCATCCACTCCTGTGTGACACACAGGTACATTTAGCACCCTCCACCCCATTTACCAGCACACCAATAACACACAGGTACAGTTGATTAAGCTTACCCAACTTTCTCCTTTGCTGCCTCCCAGGCAGTCTATTTATCCTCCTCACTATCTTTTTAAGTTTTATGTTTGCCCCCCTCTCAGAGAGTGAGAAAAATTGTTCCCTGAGAAAAGGATAATAATAATCTGTGGCACTGCACTTGAGTCAAATGTCCTGGAGTCATGAAGCAATTACAGGCTCTGACAGATGGGCCCTGCTGCAAGTACGCTTCTGCTCCGGTCACCAAGACGCCTAACAGACAAATGCAGAGGCATAACTACGTACACACTCTCTCACTCATACTCCTGCAGCAGCACTGAGGGGTGTCAAGTCACAACATTCATTTAAACCAGTCATTTAAGTCACAGGGACTGATTTGCAGTATAAAGAGTACTGTGAACATTGAACAGTGACTGAGGGCAGATTATTTTATGTCTCTTACGGGGCTCCGTGGTAGTACAGTATTGTACAGTTTTGTACCTAAAGTCATCACAGTGTTCATATAAAAATGATCAAGAGCACCCACATGGAGAAGTATGTTTCTAAACTTATTGTAGTTGTTGCTAATTATGAAATCATTAAGCAGTTTCTGCTATTGTAGAGACATAAAACAATCTCCATATTTTAGCCATGCATAGGGGTGTTATAGGTTTTTCTTTAAAATCTTAATAGCTGCAGTGTTTTTTCTCGTTTGTGCTGCAAAACACTTGACTCGAGCACCCGTGCTGCATTAAAATGCAGTCAAGTGACATTTGTTTGGCACTTTTTTTTAATATTTCATTCCTTCACAGTGCTAACAAATGTCGAAACAGCTGTTATAATTATTGACTTTTCCTGCCGTGGCACAAATTAGGTTCTCAGAGTGGCCGGCGACAGCTGAGGGATATACAGGACTGCTTGTAGACAGGATGGAGGTCAACATAGGGCCAGCTTGATATGGCACACCAGAGGCAGGTCTATTTGTAACATACACATGCACGTTCACGCTTGCTCACTTACACACACGTAGACACACAGTGTCCCTCAGAGTCAGGTGGCCGGGCCGCTCACCTCGTCTAAGGGCCATAACAGGGCAAAAGCACGGGGGGGACGACAGGCACTTAGCATTTGATAATGTCAGCATCTGCTGTGTTTGTCACTCAGACAGCAGGTCATTGCTATTGAAGGCCTGGGTGAAACATGCAGGCGCGAGCCACACAAACCCACCTGCCTTTGATGTTTTGACAGAAAAGACAGAGAGAATATGATCCACACGGGTATAAATGCAGGGGAAAAGGCTGAAAAGCCTGCTTCACTCTGTTTTTCTCAAATTAATAAAGAAGTTGGTTTGTATTTTATTTTCGATTGGGATTGAAATGACCTTTTCTGTTTGCTAGTTTCTCTGTTCCTCAAGGACTTCTTATAAGCTAATTTGATTCCATTTAGCAGATAGTAAAAACTGCAATCGACAATTAAACATTGTTCAAATTCTCATGTATTTAAAACGTTGCAGTATTCCTCATACTCGGAGAGACAAAAATTAATCAAAGCAAAACCCAAATAAGGAATGAATTTATAGAATACAAACAGTTGTATGGCTTAAATGCGTATAACAGTAGATATTGTGTTCATTGCACTCCTATCTTCTCTGCTTTGATTTTGCTTCTATTCAAAAGAAAGAGAGTAAGTCAGGCCTTCACTTAGCATATTAATGAGTTCATGTGACAACAGTCTATATACTATGGTTGCGTACATACTCCACTGCAGGAGTTTTTATAGAGGGATTTTAAAGGCGTTTATTCTGTCTTTTCAAAGGTCGGCTTCATCCACATTTACTGCAGAAAAGAGAAATTACTAGTGTGAATTTATGTTCTTTAAAGTTAAGCCACTGAACTTGGTTTGATAGTTATTCACTTCCCTTAACACACTTCTTTTTATAATTAATATATCTTTCATGTGCTCCTTTTTTTTAAAATCTGGAGCCAAATGAGGGAGAATTGTGTATATTAAAGTGGGGTGGTAAATCTGTGCTAAAATTGGTACAAGCCTTATATATGATCCAGACACGGGCTGCAGCGGGGGTCAGAATAGGTGAGAGTGTTAGATATGAATAGCTCTCCATGCAAACGACTCCCCGCCTCCCTCTTCCCCCTCCTCGCTTCATTTCTCTCACTGTGCTTCTGCCTATGTTCTGTTGCCTTTATTTGTTTGAAACAGTTGACAATTGGAATCAGCTGACAGGCCAGAGTTGACCCTGATCCTGCATTGTCACTTTTTGATGGTCTAATCTGGCTGCCATGCAGCCCAGCAAAGCATTTGGCAAGCATAGCAAACGTGAACAAAGAGCACAGAAATCAGAGAAAGGGAGGGGAGAACGGGGCAGCGGGGTTGATGTGGGGTGGGGATGTGGATAAGGGCACTAGCATAAAGGAAGGGCAGCCATAGTTAAACACACACGGTTGTCAACTCGGAAGCTATATGGTACGGCAATAGGTTAGAGCCGGGTTGTGACAGCAGCAATAGCGGCCTCAGTTCATTCTGCCTTCTCAGCAACAATTTACCGCTCTTTCATATTTTTTTTTTCGTTTGGTTGTTTTTTAATTATTATTATTTATTTTTAAACAGCCAGCAACCGTAGCAGGCGGCTGGTTCAATTCACCTTGCTTTCTTTCCCCACTTGAACTGTGCTGCAGCACTGGAAAAGATTATGGTATTAATGGTCCAACAGCTCTAGCATACCACTCGCTGCTCGCTGAAGTTGGTGCTAAGTTGCAGCTGGCTGAATTTCAAGGGCTGTAATGCAGCAAAATCACTCAATAATGAAAGGAAGCTCTATTCATATGACACTCTCACAAGGCAGCTGCTCATAGCTGGTGTAGGTTGCTGTCAGAGCCTAAAACATGGTTGCAATCATTTTATGCCAAGTAATTGTCAAATGAATTGTTAACGTATCTTGGATGAGAGATTTTTATTGGCCAAGTCAGCCAGTTTGAGAAAGCAGAAACTTCCCTACAGCGAGTATTGCTGCAGTGAGACTGCCCAGAGACAGTATAGCTAATGTATGAGCCTCACCACTTAGATTAATTCACTCTTTTCCTGCCTCACTTTTACCTTTGTTTGCTGTTTTTCTTTTCACCATCTGACACAAAGCATAAACGTATCCTGTGACAGTGCTGCACATCAGTTTTCCAGAACGAGGGCTCGAACCTCACCAAGAATACATACTTCTTTACATTCCATAGCTATCATATGTTCATATGGGTACATAAAGAAGTATGTGCACCAAGGAGGTAATCTTAGATATGAAATTTTCTCACCTCTTTCCAAGGTCAGGAAGTTAGGAGCAGAACATTTTTCCTCACCGTTCTCTCTCTCCCAAGTATGGTAGTCTGCACTGTAAGGTGACTTTGAGTGTAAATTCAGTTCAACACTCAAGGCTTTCCTTTTGGTTGCCATGTAAGGCTGAACAGCCAGTCCCCCCGCCCCTGAACATAACAGAAGTTTTAGAGTCCATACCATAGTCGACTGTCCCAGTGACCCCTGCTGTCCTCCAGGCAACTGGGAGAAACCAGGAGGCTCAGAGGGAGGAATACAGCTTTTTTTTTTCTTGCTTTTTTTTTTTAAGGCAGTCAAAAGGTGGCCTTTTTGTCTGTCCAGGAAAAATGTTGAGGAGGTAGATTTAAGTGGTTGGAGGTTTAAAAAAAAAAAAAAAAAAAAAAAAGCAGCAGCAGAGTAGATACGAGTTTTCTCCTTGGGGGGGAAAAGGAAAAAAAAAAGTGTTGTAAGGTGCGCTCGCTCTCGTATGACGATCATTTGCTGTGTCCTGGGAACAGGGGTGCACCTATAAGCTGAGCGGTCCCGCTGACATACTAAACATATCACTTGTCTCCACCCACTAGACCCTTGCTTCCTCTCCTCCACACCATCATTTCGTTCTCTTATTACACCTCCCGCCCCGCTTTCGGTGTCCTTTCCCCCTTTAACCGCCTCTCACGTACTGATATGTACCGTCCCCCCTCTCTCTCCTGTCCCTTGTCTCTCTGGTGTCAGCAACGTCCCCAGTGGCTAACTGGAGCGCTTGCTGATGTTTGAAAATGAGGGTGATCCAAGTTGAACAGGAAGCTATTGTGAGCAGGATTTGGGCTTTAGGCACAGAGGCAGGCCATAGGTCACATGAAGGCGCTAATGCCCACTCAGCACTTGTGGATTGGTCCTGGTCCCCCCCCAACACACACACACACATACACACACCGTCATCACCACCTCTCTGTCTCTCCCTCTCTCTCTCTCTCTCCCTCTCTCTCTCTCTCTCTCTCTCTCTCTCTCTCTGTTAATCATTCCTTTTACCACTCATAGACTGTTCTTGCGTCCCCCTTTCCCTCTGATCAAACCTCACTTGTCTGTGTTTACAGTGGAACCAGCTGTTTTATTGCCGGGTGGACCAGATCAATAACCATTTGCATGGTGGTGAGAATTGTACAGCAAGTCTCTAATGAATCTTTGCCCCGGACCAGCACATTCCACAAGTCGACACTGCCTCCAACCACGCTAAGCTAGCCGGCAGGCTGAATGCTGAGGCAGTGGGTGCAAAAACAGAAACTGGATTAGGGGAGACCAGCTTAGGTGTGAATTTGTAGACTAAGGTGGCCAAGGAGGACTGAATAAATGGGAAAAGTGGTGCAATGTTTTTGCAGTTGAAGCGTTTGGAATAGTAATGAGGGTAGGTGTAAGTGGAGGTGACTGTTGTTCTCAGCACGAAGATGGGGTTGGGCAGGTGGATGAGCCTGGTCCTAAAGGTGTGACGTCCTGCTTAGGAAATGTCACAGCTGCCCGAGAGAGAGTGAGAGGGAGTGAAATTCCTTCCTACACAGGGCACGGTGGAGGTTGGGGAGACGTGAACCAGCAAATTAGCCCAGTGGTTGTTGTGTCTGTTCTGGTTTTGGCGATAGCACTGCAGTATTGTGTGCCCTGCATGCCCTGCCTAACCTACACCAATCTGCTACAAAAAGAGAGCGAGAGGGGGAGAGAGAAGAAACTGGGTTACTACCCTAAGTGCTCTGGGTTCAGCCAGTGACACACATCTACTCAGCCAGCCATTGCTGCCCAATATCCCCTCCCACCATTCCCCCTCCTTCCCCCCACATCTGTGTTAATACACTTCTCACAGCTGTGTGCTGTCAATCCGCTTTTCCTCCTTTTCAGAACTCATGACCTGCCCGCTGTTCATTATTCTGATGCTTCGTCATTCCTCTGGTCACAATTCCACTCTTCCGCCACAGCCAGTCAACCTTGGTCTCAAAGAGTGCGACGCATCCTCAAACTTACCTCCTATCAATTAAGAAAGGCAGTGACCACCCCCGCCCTCTGTTTAGTTAACAATTGGTATTAAAAAAAGAAAAAACATCAAAAAACAAAAACAGGAACCAAAAAGACACTTCAAAAGTCCCAGCAATTTAGTATCCTTTAGTCATGAAGACAAAAAAAAAAAGCATCTTGGAAGGTGTCGGATGCAGAGGGCGAACTGTGGATAAGGAAACGTCTCCACACCAGTGCAGGTCTGAGTTAACGAGTCCGTCATTAGGTAGCGGCAGGGCTGCAACCATGAAGCCTAATGAGCCAAAGAGCTGTGCTGCTGCAGCATGTCCGGCCAGTGCCAGGAACACAAGAGAGGGAGAGAGAGCAAGACAAGGAAGGGAGGGAGGGAGAGAGAAAGAAAAAGATGAGAGAGATAGAGTGGAGAGTGTGGGGGGGAGGAAAAAAAAGGGCTAAAATCCATGTGGACCACAGCAACTCCCCAGCCCTGTTTCACCTCTTCCTGCATCCTCTTCCTCTCCGCACTTTTTCTTTTTACAAAGCCTTGATTTTTTTCCTCCCTTTTCCTAATGACAAGAAGAACAAGAGAAGGAGAAGGGGAGGGAAAAAAGCCCAAAGGTGTTCTCTGGTTAAGTTCTGTCCCAGTGCTGCTGCTGCTGCTGCTGCAGAACAGCACAGTCCTCTCCCCCTTTCGACTACACGTCTCACAGGCAAACCATGCGGTTAATAACTGATTGCATCCGAAGAAGAGAGCGCAAAGAGAGACAGGACGGGGGAGACATCAAGGCCCGTCAGGGGTAAACTCCGTCCAAAAGCGATGGAAGAGCATATATTACCTGTCAGATCAGTTTCTTATCTGAGCCGCTCCTCCTCTCTTCCCCTTTCCTCTCTTCCTTCTTCCCGTAGTGAAGAGAGCCATAATGACCTAGAGAGCGCTCCAGCTGCTGCAGCCATCGTGTGTGCCGGGTGCACGCCTGACTCGCTGAATCAGCTTCTATGATTGGGGGGAGGAGGAGGGGTGTTGGCGGGGCGGGTTGAGTGCCAGAGTCAGGGAGGGGGGAGCAGCGGGCATACACACATGCACGCACATTCCCACACAAACACAAGTCATACCTTTAGAGGAGGAAGACGTAGAGCTGACATGAAGAGATGCTATTTGAGAGGAAGAAAAAAAAAGGGGGAGAAGAGCGAGAAAAGGAGGGGTGGAGCGAAAAAAAAAAAAACTGCAGCACTCTTCTCTCCATCATGTGCATTCTGAGGGGGAAGAGCTGGGAGGATGCCCTGATCGGTGGATGAGGCAGAAAGTGTACCAACCGTACTCCCACCCTGCCCTTTTCTTATTCCATCGACACAAGCGCAGCCCCAGAGCTTTATTCTGCTCCTAAAATGCGCTTTTATTATTCAGTGGAACTTTACACACAGCAGGTTGGATGAGGGGAGTTTACTGAATGTTTGAAAGCGGAAATGGGATGGAGGTATTTACAAAAATAAATAAAAAATTGAAAGAAGAAGAAGAGCAGCAGGCTGTGCCTCTGCGGTAGAAGACAGCTGTACTTTTAATAGTTGCTTGTGATCCATTCAAGTTTGATTAGCATTGTCGGAGACGAGAGGTGGAGGATGTTGCAATATCACAGCGTATACATTCCAGTGCATTGCAAGGGTCACCTTTGTGTGGCGAGTGGATCAAATTGAGATGCTGCTGCAGTTAGGAGGAAGAACACAGTGGCAGCAAGTTGGGGGCAAGGGGCCAACTGACCAGTGGCTCCACGTCGTGGAGGGCTACGCTAAACGGTTAGCACTTTGTGGGAAGAGAAGCATTCGAAACATGTCTTGGCCCCGTTTTGCCGGGCTGCTCCTGTGTCTTGTCTCACCACCTCCCTGACCATATTTAGTCAAGCAGTGCAAAAAATAGTTCCCGCTCCACTCCACTCTTCTCTCCTCTCCTCTCCACTCTCTCCATATCCCCCCCTCAGCAACTGTTGGCTGCAGGCTCCGGGAAGCCTCCCCTCCAGCTCCCAGCCTATCGATTCCACGGGCCTGAAGGGAGAGAGAGGCGCGTTAGTCCAGCTAGCCCCTGCTACCATTTGCTGCGCTATTTTTAGTAGCTCCAAATAAAGTGGTCTCCCGTGCTTCCACTTTTGTATTCTTGAAACCTTCCCCTTCCCCTGCTTTACATCCTTACCACCACTGCCTCCTCTGATACCACCCCCTCACTTCCCTGTGTCCTTTTGACCCACCCACACTCTTTATCATTGTTTTTTTTCTTTCTTTCTTTCTTTTTTAAAATAGATGTAGAGCAAGCTGACTATGGTTGAGCTTCTGTCTTCTCACCGCTATACTTAGAATAACTGCAAAATTCGGAGGAGTAAGGCTGTGTAGCGCAGAGATTAGACAACAGGAAATATCGTTGTTTATCTATTTATATATTTATATGTAACATTTCTGGCAGTGCAGGAAGACAAGTGGAACCCTTACCTCTGAGGCTCTGAAAAGTTTGTGCTGCTTTTTTTTCTTTTTTTTGAGCTCTCATTAATTTTCAAGTGTCTTTTTCAAGCTTTCCCGAGGCGCGACCACAGAAGAATCTATTTAATTAGTTGGTCTCATCATGGTGCACATCTATACTGTACGAAAGCACCGTGCTCAGTGCCCTCCCTCTTTTTACTCTCTGTTCTTCTCTGTTTTAAACTTCCAGATTCTAGCCTCCCACTGGTACCTCCACGAGTCCTATTACTCTCCCCACCTGCATTTTAACAGCAAAAAGCCGAATGTTAAGAAAGCTAATGTTTTTGCATTTCATTGTCTTCTCATGAGGCAGAAAAATTTCACGCAGTTTGCTAGTCCTTTATTTGATAAGCTTTTTAAGAAGCTCAGTCACTTAGTTACATCTCAGACCCTTTTCATTGTGGAGATAATTCTGCATAGATTTAAGTGTGCAGTGTAAGTAATGTATTGGCACTGCAAATGATAGCTTTTCAATTAAAAGAAATGACCATTTTGTTGGCTAAAATGGATTTCAAGCTCAGAACTTGACCATACACGGCCAATCAAGGCCGGGAATTGCAGCTAGATAAATGACTGCCCCACAGTCTCGCTGTTTGCAAACCACTTCAAATTGAATAAATGGTAATTTCAGCCTTTTTATGTACTCTGTTTAAATTTACACACAGTTAATGCACTTACCGTTCATGCACGTCAGGGCTTGTGTTTTTATTCTCTCCCCTAAGTTGGTTAAGGTTTTTGTGGCTTCTAACAAACTCCGCTGAGGATGCCCTTGTGTGTTATGTGTATCCCCCTCCTTTGGGTCTCCTCTCTGCCTGTTCCAGCTACCCAACCCACCAGTTTAATCTCAATTACATCCCGACATCCCTCCTGCCCTGAAACTCTGCGGCATGGCTTATATCTTCCCTCCATGATGAATAGCACAGGGCTGAATGTTTAGCTGAGCAGTTAATCGATCAATAAGAAAAGGGTCTACTAATGGATGTGCTTTGTTTCACTGGATGAAGGGGTGGGTGCGCTTGTTCTCTTCATGATTACCGGTTAGGACATTTCTCCAGTCAAAAAAAAAAAAAAACTTGTAAAATACTACAAAAAATATTCAGCACATGTGTTAAACAAATGCAACATTTGATTACATCTGATAAGACATTTGCACAAAGAATAAGTAAAACATTTTAATGTTTTTATGTATTTCCTCTATAAATTCACCTTTTTAAATAGTACAAAAATAAAGGTGTAAACTTTATAAATGTAGTGGGGGTTTTTTCTTCCTTTAATAAAAATATTGTGATATTAAAACACAGCAACGATGTTAGGTCAAGTATATCGTTATAGCGCAGTACTGGTAAAAACACAAGGCCTCATGAAAGCCTCAGTTCACTTCAGTTCACTACATCAGTCATTGGAAAATCCTTTAAACTATGAAGTAAAGAACCTAAAATATTAGAGAGAACCTCAGCAATCAAGTGGTCGTCTATTAGCAAGTACTTGGCGTTTGTGGGAACGAAGAACTCACTTTTAATAGGAAGAGATATCTGACAGAACCGGGCTAAGCCGTCTGCAGAGACCGCTTGAGGGTGAGGAGAAAGAGAAGAGAAAATAGGCGAGCATGGAAAAGTATGAAAAGGCCCCCAGCTGCCTGAGCCTGTAGCAGCATAACTAAGGGATAGTTGAGGGCCATGGTGGGACGATGATTTAGCACAACTGGCAATGTAAGACCTGCAGTTAACTTGTTAATTCCTATTCTGTCGAATTTAATACATGAGTATTTGTCAATTTTTTTTGAGACTTCTGCATCATCAGTGTGATATGCCCTACCCTCCAAAGGAAAACTCTAAATAAATTGTAAAATATATTTTCAAGCAATAAATTGCAAAAACAAAAAGAAGTCTGCATGTAGCAAATATGATACAAATTAAAACTCATATATGCAAATTCTTATTTATTTATTTTTTATTGTCAGTTCAATAAACACTCCACTTTCAATTTTCTGGCAATTTTATTATAGTTCAGATTTCAAAGGGTTGAGAATTTTTGACTGGACTTTTATGTTGACATTACTCTACATTCTTGCTTGTTAGGTGAGATGCAATGCAAAAACAAAATAATCAATGTCCACATCTTTTAATTGTCGTTGACGACTGTCAGGCAAACATTTTTCTTTTAAATTCAATATTAGCGTCACTAGAGGGAATCGGAATCAGTTATTTTCCTGAAGAGAAAGTTGCAGTGATCTGTTGTCATTTTCAATTTATGTATTTATTTCTCAGCTCTGTAACATACTGGCAACCTGTCCATGGTGTATCCTGCCTTTTGCCCCGTGACAGCTGGGATAGGCACCAGCACTTCATGACCCTGAGTTGGATAAGCAGAAGAAAATTGTGGATGGATGGATGCTTCTTTCCAGTTGGCGTTAGGAAGAGCTTTTGCACCTAGTGGGATTCCAGCTTCACAGGGTGTATCACAAAGGGTCATCCGATTTGTAACGTACTGTTAGGAAGAGGGGATTCGCAAGTTTCGCATGGTTGCTGGTTGTTTGAGCATTCCTTTACAATGAGGGGGTTTGTAAAAGTGCCCCCCCCCCTTCAAAAAAAAAAAAGGCTTAGCGATTCACATAGCAACAGCAGTGATTGCACTGACTCCAGACATGCTTGCAAAACTGCTGTGCGTACGATTGTAGGTTTTGTATGTAAAACTTTATATTCAGCAATGTATTTCAAAATTTACTGCAAGCATCTGTGACCATTACTTAAAAGAAAAATAGCCTTTTGCAGTAGGATGAGTCTTTTTCACATGGTTGTGGAATAAATGTCTCTTAAAAAGCATTATGTATTTTAGGTTCGTTCTTATGATGGTCAATCCCTACGAGAGCTCATTTATCAGTTTACCTACGTGAGAGGCAGGTTTCCTCATGGATTGGGAAGTTTTGCACTGGGAATTCTGGTTAGTTTGTTTTGATGGTGTAACATCTGCTTTTTCTCTGAGCTTCAAGCTGGCCAGGAAGTTTTTGTTCAGTCATTCAGTATATCTTAATTTTACCTTTCTGTGTACCTTCCCACCAGAGAACATCATATAGGGATTAAAGGTGCTTTTAATAAGTTCAGTTTGTGCTTTTTAAGTACATCTTCATGCTCATTTTCCATGAGCCTGGGCCTTCCCTGTGGTTATGTCTATATTAAGCTGTCCAAATACAGGATGATTTGCATCCACATTAGTGTTTTCACGGAGATTTATGCCTCCGTGAAAGTGACAGCGACAGCCGTGTCCAGAGGAATTAGGTTTTTGGGTTGTCCATTCGTCTCTTTCTCAGGTATGCAAAAAATTTTTAGCCAATTTTATACAAACGTTGGCTTTGGCTTCACTTGTACTGTAAATCCCTCTCCTTCACCTCTATCCTAATTCCTTAATTGTCCTGCGTTTATTGTTCTCATTTGTCACTATTGCCCCCCCAAAAAAAAAAAAAAAAAAAAAGGTCAAGCTACAATGACCATATGACAGGCAGCAGCATCATAACAGAAAACATTGACGCTATCTTTTGAAATTTGGAAAAATTTGGCTGGGAAATAACCTGAGAAAACATTTTGGAGGAGATTCAAGACTTTCTTCATCAGTCCACACTGGCACTCATTCCCTGATCGTTACTGGGCTTATTTTAAGTCATTACTATGTGAAAGTTTTGTTTAGCCTATCCACACTGTTACACCACACTGGCCCTTTTCAGATTTACACCCTCTGGGGATGTCTTTATGAAAGCTCAATTTTCAGGTGGATAAAAATACTGATTTAGTTTAGACAAAGCGGTTAAACAGAGTAAAGATGTTTACGATTTTAACCATCTTAATTTCGACGTACCTCACCATCAGCACCTCTCTTCTCCCTCCTCCCACAGCTCCCCGCTTTTGTATCCTGTCCCCCCACACCCGCCTGCCTCCTTTTCCCTTTACACAGTGCATCATTTGAAGAGGTGAGGCTGTTGAGCGCTTGGAGGAATAAAAGTGATTTATGAATAGGGCCAACCTACCTGGGTGCTGGAGGGGGAAGCCAGTGGCAGTCAGCTTCTCTGATCCAGTAGCCCATTGTTCCCTTCAGCCTCACTGCAGGGGAAGTTCCTCTGCCTCTCTGATCTTTTACCGTGGCTTACCGGTGCCACATTTTTTACCAATAAGTGACTCACAAACTCCACAGATACCTTTGCACAAATGCCTGTGATCCACGGCCATTTTCTCATCCTCAATTTATAGCTTATGATCTCTCTTTTTTTTCTCTAGAAGGAGGGATGCAAACAACCCATGCACTCTGCATAGGTTTTATTGTTGTGCTTGCCCTAACCTAACAACAATTTGACTTTTTGATTTTAAAGATTGTTTTTATCCTGACTCAAGAGAGCTTCTATAGACACAAAGATGATTTAGCGTTTGAGAACAGTGTGAAAACTTTGTCACAAACTTTGCAGACTTATTTTGTAATGATGACCGTCATGAAAGTCATATAATTTTGTAAAAATTAGTGATCTTCCTTAGACAGTGATGCATCTGTTAGTCTTTTCAGTTTTATCTGCCATTTGCCATGTCCAATCCAATGTACACAGTAATATTAGATCATTCCTGCTTGTGGGATGTTGGTGGAAATGAACCTATTTACAGGTGGGCAGCTACAGTTCATTAAAAGATAAATCAACACTGCGATATTTCAACATAAATCTAGAAATCCACACCATGCACACTGTGCACCTTGATTTAAGCTGCTGCTCCTGTATTTTGTAATTATTTAGGCCTTTGTTTTATTTTATTCCGTTGGTTGTTAATTTAGGCTCTGCATTGTGTCGCTGTATCCTATTCAATAGTTAGGTCACTGAAGTGAGAAACCATCAAAGATGTAGTGCAGTGACTGGTTCATGCAGCGAGCCTGGGTACCACTTTGCTGCAGCATGCACTGTGAGTTACTTGAAAAGTCCCCCAATTGTCCACCTCTCTATGAGCTGGGACCACTCCAACAGATCAGCCAGAGGACACGCTGATACAAGCCCCAATCCCCCTATGACCAATCAGAACGCCCACACTTCCTCCTAGGGTTGGGCCAACAGTGGCTCTGAGCCAATAGATAAGCTCAGCCATGCTGTAATGCTCTGTCTGTCCTGTGGCATGCTGAAACATTGAGTCCTGGCTGCTATGTTGCTATAGCACATGCAGGGAGAGGGAGGGTTGGGGGTAGCGGAGGGAGGGAGGGATGGATGGATGGATAGAGGGGGAAGAGAAGAAATGAGGGATGGAGGGAGGGAAGGAGGGAGGGAGAGGTACAGCCCATACGGAAGGGACTCAAGGACATAAAGAGCTTTTAGGAAAGTGACTATAGCATGCAAAGAGAAATGCTTGCATTGTGAAGCCATTGTACTAACTGATGGCATTTTTTTCCCCTTTTTGCCCACTTGCCAAACCTAGAAAGAGCAGGATTTATTTGTGGCACTTTAAGTGCCTCAGCAATGCAGGTAATAAATATGACAGAGCAAGGTGATATACTTTCACAGCGCAGCTGTCAGACATCTTTAATATTGTCTCCACCACTTAAAAAACTAGTGTAGTTTATCTATTTATTTGATGTATTGGAATAAGTAATAGAATTTATTTGTGCATTAGGTGACACTTTAACACCAGTGATTTCACATTGGTTTGTGTTTTTAGGAAACATTGAGCTTTGCTGCTTGTTTCGTAGTTTAGTGAACGCATGTAAAACATTACTGTAACAGTTCAATTTATTGCTAAATACAGTTTCACGCCACACAAAACTGAAGAAAACTTGCTGGTATTTAACATTTTATGCAGCTGGTTACTTGCTGTCAGGTATGTCTTCAGTTCTACTACGTTTTTTTACTACGTACTACTGCGTTTTTCTTTTTTGTTTTTTTACACAAACTTTTAAGTCAAATTTCATAAAACTTGGTAGAGAGGCGAAGCATCAGCAAAGTAAGCTGATATAAAATTTTTGATGTTGCTCCTAATTGCCGTTTTTTACTGTTTAATAGGGCATTGGGTTAATTTATTTTAATATCTTCCTGCCCTCAGATAACTGTGAGGTTTTCAGAGAGCCGGAGTTATACAGATAACCAAACATTTTGAATTTCTTACATTTTGTCATTTATCAAAATTCTACTAGTATCATACAGTGAATATCATTATCATCATCCTAGATTGTGGTTGGGAATGCCACAATAGTATTTTTTAGGATTCAAATTCATATCCCTGAGACAGTACTGAGTATCAGTCTCTAAGAGAGATGTAATTATTGTGTGTGGTTAAATGTGCTTTGTCTTTGCTTAGCCCAGTTAAGGTATACGATTTCTTTTTTTTTCTTTTTTTTTAGTGGGTATTCGAAATCTTAATGTACTCTGAGGGACACATTCAGGTCAGTGTTCAGATCAAAACGAAGCTTAGCTGTTGAATAATGCAGGCCATGTTACCTTGGTAACCCGTATGGACACTGAAGTCAATGGCTCCATGTAAATGCAGCACGACAGGTCAGACGGGATAAGAAGTTCTGTTAGTTTATGTCTCCTGGTGTGTTTGTGCATGTGGCTGTGTGGATACTCGCGTGATGCTTGCATGCTCAAGAAAATTGGCTTTCATTTTGTGGAGGAAAAAAAAACATTATTGGGATTAGGCAGAGTAGCCTATGTGGAAAATTGCTGTGGAAAACCTTCATTGCAGTATCTGTGCAATGAATCATGAGTCTGGATCTATGGGGAATCTGTTGACGTTTCCGTGCTTTATGTGTGTAATGTACAGTACATTCATATAAGCTCTATTTCCCCTCCATTAACAAGTTGGCTGTTAGACATTTTCTGTGCTGCTGTGGAACATATGGCCTGTTGTCTCAGTGCTTAGGGAAGGCAGTAGCTGATACAATGTCCTTTGATCCCCATTATTTTCCACTGCAAACAATAGATTGTAATTACCAAACTCCTCCTTCAGCCACAGCGTCTTCTTCTGCTTATGTGCCTATAAGTAAAAATGCCGAAGAAGTCAGACTCATCTGCTGCAGCACTGCAGTTTGTTTGTGTCACTTTGGATCTGCTCTGCCAATTACTGTGGTAGAAAAATTGATGGCGCGTTGTCATCATTTTGCCATCATGCTTGAGGGGGGATGCTGTCAGGTTTCCACTAATACAGCTTAAACCATAGAGAAATGAGTGTTTCAGGGGAAATGTGGGGCTTATGTATTTGTGACATGGTTGTAGGCATAAAAAGGTGGGAGGTGGGGTCGGGAGTCAGGAGTGATTTAAGGTGCTAGATTTTCCCTGAGCCTGTAGATCATGTGGGCCTCTCAGACTGTCCTCCCATACAGTGACAGTGGCCGGCTGATGAGTGGCTGTCGATCGAAGGACTTGCAGAGTGGCCGAATTCTCCACCGCTCTGCAGAACTCGTAGCCAGTCACTCGTTTCTATTTACTGCTTTGAGCGTGTATCTGGAAAGGCTTGTAGTTAATTTTACCAAGCAGGAGTATGTCTAGTTTTGGTTCAAAATAAGTGTGAAATAAGCTTTATGATTAAAGCATGACCAGCATCTCAGTCACAGCAAAATAATTGCTAATCAGGAATGAAACACTGGCCTCACAGTGCAGTGTAGATGTTGCTGAGTGAAAGAGCTTTATCCTGAACATTTGAGAAGCATTCAAACGGCAGTGATGTGGTGGCATGACACAGAAAGGGGAAGGCCCCTGGCAACCACTGGTCAACTAGAGTAAAGCGTGCATTCACTGACCGCATAGTGAGTAGTTGTTGACCAACACTGGCACGAAACAAAAACTTCCTACGATCGCTTTAGTCGTTAGCAGATTGCTGCAGTTTCTTGTAGACTTCATTGAAAACATCCACTTGTCTGCAAAACAATCTGAAATTAGTCGCTGAGCATTAGTGAAACTGTGAGAAGTTCAGCACAAACCATAAACGGAGACTGTTCACTTTCAACGTCACACTTGCTAGTGACAAAAGAAATCACAAGGAGGGTTATGATGCTGCACCCTCTTTGTGGCCAATTTCACCTAGCAACGGCCAGCAACCACTTGCCAGCCAGTTAGGGAATATGCTTTATTTGCTAGCAAATAAAGCATATTCCCAGATGGGGCTCCAATCAGTCTGCAAGCCTGTGTGATTGAGGCCTAACACAAGCAAGAGAGAGTTGTTGCTTTCAAGGTTTATTATACTTATATGTCAATATAACCAACTATATTAGCGATGCACCAATATATTGTCCAAATATCAGCATTGACTGTTAGACTTGTTTAAAACATATGTACCATCCTGGATTTTCATATTCAGTAAATCCTTTAAAAAAATACAATCACTTTACTAAAAGTAGAGAAGCCAGCAAACCAAACGAAATAAAAATATTAGACTATATTAGACTATTTACTGTGGAAAATATTGACGACGATGACACACCATCCTATCCTACATGTAGTAAAACAGGCCCAAAAGCATGATACTAACACCATGCTTTTCATAGATGGTATAAGATTCTTCTGGCGCAGTGCAATGGTATTATCATCCCCAAATCTGTTTTAGGATTCAAAATGTAATGGTTTATATATTCGCTTAAAAATTGAAAGATCCCTGGTTCGATCTCAGGAGGAGACACAAATCCCTCTGGGGTTGCTCAAAGAAGGGCAAAATTCAGCCAAATTAAACATGTGGCGCTCCCTGGTGTGGCGACCCCTTGTGAATAAGGGAGCAGCTGAAAGTAGCTTCTGTTTTAAACAGAATTATAGATCCAATGACATGTCAAAGGGTTCGGTTATTGAATCCTCATCGACGAGTCCTTTCTTCACCATATTGCACCCTACTTGTGACTTTTTCTACAGACCCAGGTTTGATGGGTCAGCCTTACATCATTTCCATTTTATAGACTTTTAACAAGCCACTTCTAATATTTTCACCAGTCATTTATCCCTTTGCGGAATGGGGCTATTTGTAAAATTACATAAGGGACAGAAAAGTTAGAGAAACATATTTAATTCTTTTTCTTTTACCATTATGCATACTGTGCGATTTGTTTTAGCTATTCTGATGTTTCTCCAAGTGCTAACATTTATGGATGCATTCTCTCTCCAGCACACTTTTGACTTGAGGGTTTTTGCTTTATCGCAGGCAGGATTAAAGTAAACATATAATTACATTATTCCAGCAAAATTCCCTCCACATCCAAAAATTAGTCGGTTGGGGGTTCTTCCATATGATTTGCCAGTCACTCTTTTATATTTCAACATTGAGTTCTTTTTCCCAGCTTCCCTTTATAGATGTGGTTTAATTTTTAGTATTCATTAACAATCCATAATAAAATGATGGTCTAATTCTCGTTGCACTTCGCTTATATGCGTTATTCATTTAAATGATATAATTTGTTTCCATTGAGGGCTATCACAGGAAGTCATCCCTACCAAGATCACATTTTTCTTTCATATTTTGGAAAAATTATTAGGCTCCAAGTTGTTTTCCACAATATTCCAATTTATTTCTTTGTTTTACTAACACGTGGGTTTAGTAACATTTACATTTGTGTCACATTAAGTGGAATTAATTAACCTTTTTTAAACCCTTTTTTCATTGCATTTGTCAGTCAATTACTTTAATAAGTCTTTAATCAGTGGGTTAATACATTTTTTTTTTCTCCCTGCTGTCAAAATACTTGCACTAGTCCCGGTCTATCCAAGCCTATAAGGGGAAAAAGTGGTGTTCAATAATTGTATAGATGTTTTATAAGTAATGATGTTATTGAGCCATTCTCTGGTAAGTGTAAGTATGATTTAGATGTCTCTTTAGTCTAATATAATCTGCATGTCCTTGCTCCTTCTTTTATGTCATTCTTCCTTTGTTAAGTAAAAGGATGTGTATTATGACTATTATGGCTTGTGCAGCAATGAAAATGAGGCTTTTTCAAGGTGCTGAGGAGAATGAAGTGCAAAGGAAGAGGAGCATGGGAAAATAATTGGGTCATCTCGAACCAATGGGATATTAACGCGCCATTGGGCTTCTCTGACTGTCTTGCTGTCCCTTTTTTTTTTCCTTTTTCATGACTTGCCATGAATCAGGGCACTCTGTATCACCAGGTGATTTACGGCTAATTAAAGCTAAGCCTTTATAGACCACACCTACTGCCCAAATGGACAGAAAACTGAATTGGAGATGTTTCAAAATGCATCTCTTGTCTCCTGGACA
The DNA here is from genome assembly GCF_013358895.1 of Oreochromis aureus. Lineage (NCBI taxonomy): Eukaryota > Metazoa > Chordata > Actinopteri > Cichliformes > Cichlidae > Oreochromis > Oreochromis aureus. The sequence goes on from NC_052959.1 coordinate 19,502,538, forward strand.
ACCTTCAAGGCAGTGGCAATACTATAGCGATAACCAAAACATCAGAGAAATGCACCCCTTTCCTTCCTGGTTTATGCAAATAGTCTGTAATAAAAGCATGCTCACTCAGGGGCCTCAGGTAGAGGCAGGCAGGGGAAGGTCACATTGTGGGGAAAATTATTCTCTTCACGGCATGGTAATGAAAGCTTTTTTTATCGAGCGGAGCCAGTTAGGTTCTTGTCCCCAGCTCTCTGCTGCACTGCTGGTCTGGACGCTACTTGTGTTTATTTACTCTGTCCACAGCAGGATGGCACATACCTGTGGGATGGTCATGACAAAGTGAACTTGTAACTAATTGCATCTAGGGGTGTGGTGATGGCCGCGATGAACTCTGAGGGTTATATTTGCATTAAGAATATCAGCTACTTGAATTACTGTAATTGAAGTTGCGCACATATGTGCACACATACAGGGCATTAGAAGCATGCAGCATACCAGTCAAGCAGTCTCCTTCAGTAAGCATGTTTTAACATCACTGAAGCGGTTTTATGACTCTTCCCCCTACCAGCTGCTGGTGAGTTGGGGGATCGAGCCTCTCACACATGATGAAGAGCACCTCCCTGCTCAGAGTGGGAAGGGGAGAAGTGGGTTTTCCATTTCAGCGGTAGTGTGCTGCAGCTGTGAATGATTTGTCAGGTAGTGGGTCCACTATTTCAAAGGACCTGAATATATTGATCCAGTCCGCAATGAGCTGACACCTCATGTATCGTCTGAACTTGCCTCTTCTGGAAAGACCATTCCAAGAAGGACTTGGGCGGGGGAAAGAATCCTACTGTAAGGTAGAAAGGAATGCTACCAGTTCAGCTCTGCTGAGGCGGTTTAAAAAAGGCTGGGCAAGTAACATTTTTTTTGACAAAATACATTGAGCCAAAGGTTTGCTTATCAGCTTTTTCCAAACGCTTTACAGCTGTATTACATGGTTTTGATTGGCAGGTGCAGTTTGCTCCGTTGTCATACAATCCATTAAATTTCCTTTACCTGATATGGATAAAAACAGATCTATTTGTGTCCCTGAAACTGTTGGAAGCTTTGCAGAAGTAGACTTTTTGCTGGGATTTTATTTCAAGGCCAAGAATTACCTTTGATGCAGAAGCTTTGGTGAAGGTACTGGGACAGAGTTTTTGCAGCCATATTCTTTGGATCTGTACGTTTCAACCATATAAACACTGTAAGATTTGCGAGACTGATCATTTTCATTAATAGCTGCATAAAGCAATTTTATTTTCTCGAAGCAGGTGGCACCTTTTGGTGACTCATTTCCGATGCAGAATTGGGATCTTTTTCTTGGGCTTGAAGCCTTATTTAACGGGTGACGGTATGCTAAACACGTCTCCCACATCAGAGTAACCATATGTTTGTGCGCAGCCATTAATCTCAGACTGGATGTTGACTGTTCCTGTTCTGCCCTGTCCTACCCACGTTATTGTCCCCTGACTCTCACTTCCTGTTGTAATAACGGCTACTGACCACCACACAGATGGCTGTCAGCCAGGCGAGGGCGGCAGAAGGGCCCTGTCGACCCTCACACTCACACCAGCCATTGCGTGCACACACACTTCCACTGTCTTACATGCAATGACAAATGCCAACACACACAAAGCAGAGGGCATCAGAGAGTGTCCCAGTCAATGACAAATAGCAGCCAAAGACAACAAGACCCAGTGTGGCGTTCCTGAGGGACTCTTTGAGATCTCTCACAGGGTGACCCAGTTTCATCATATACCCCCTTATCCCCTATATGCTAGCATACCCTTTCCCATATTCACCCTAGCATTATTTTATAAGGTTCAGTCATCAGTTATCTCAATTATGTGAATGTTAACTCCCAGGTCAAGTCATTCTTCTGCTCAGTAAAACCTCTGCAGCCTGGGCTGGTCAGAATCGCTCTTTTCTCCTCTTTTCCTCCTCTCAACGTCCGACCTCATCAGCTAACACGCAGTCGCAGCTAACACCACTCACCCCAGAGATAAAAACAACTTAAATTTATTTCTCGGTTCTTAATTCAGTCTTTTTTTCTGCTTTTACAGCAAATAGCTTAACTGCATTGCAGCAGTGCCAGTATGGGGCATTAATATTAATGTCCGCCCATTTCACCCAGCGTGGCAGGGGAGCCTGTCAATCTAGACTTATATTGGAGGGGCTCCTTACGCCAGCGAACACCTGCCCCAGCGCTCAAGCGCCTGATTCGGACGCTAGAAGGCGCCACTGTGCCCCTGTATTAAAGCCGGTGTGCATTCATTGGCCGGTTTTTCCATAGATGGTGGATATTTCCAGCCAATCCAGATGTGCGAACGTTCTTCCAGTAGGAGTGAGAAAATTGGTAAGAACGGGGGCTTCATGTGGGACAGTTTTGCCCTTGATTCTGGTGGGAACTTGTGGTTTAAAAAAAAAATGCATTGTGTCCCGATGTAGCCGATTCTTCACCAAGGCTAAACAAGTGTTGTTTTGAACCACTGGGAACAAGTTTTGTGTTGCAGCTTCAGGCAATAATCTTATGTGGCAAAATCTTTTCTTGAATGATTTGCTTGTTTAAGCCTCAACTCCTACCCAGCGGGTGGGCCACGGATGAAATTCCTCAGAAGTCACCTATGAGATGTAAAATCTACAGTATGTAAGCAAATACGTCTTTGTAACAAAGGGGACACGTTATGAATGTGAGATTAGGCAGAGTGGGTGCGGTTGCTATCACATTTAAGCAGTGCTCCTCTGCATTAAGTGGTTGAAGATGGCTGCAAGCAATGCAGGTGTGTGTGTGTGTGTGTGTGTGTGTGTGTGAGGGTCTGTGCAATGAGAGGGAGAGAGAGAGAGAGGGAGAAAGAGCAAGGGAGACTGGGATCAGTGTGCTGCGCTGTTCATCACTGCAGCAGTACGCCAGCCCTGAATCTCTGTCCGTACAGAGGTGCTGACTGCCTGCCCCGTGCCTCTCTGCTTTCCTCAAGAGGGTGTGCTGATGATGCTCTCTTTCATTATTCCAGTGGGAGGGAGGCGAGCTATAGGTTGAGCAAAAAAACCCGCAGAGAGCCAGCCATCCTGTTCCCATTTAGACCAAAAGCTTGCTAGATTTTCGTTTTATTTCTAACAGTTGAGCATTTTCACTGACCAGTGTCGACCGTGGCCTTTCCTGCCCTGTGCCCGAGCCCATTGCCTCATTTTACTGTTTGAGATCCTGTTTATCCTAAACCACAGTGCACGCTGGTCAGTTGTATCAAAGAGCCAGAGCCAAACTGGCCATTTCTTTTTGTCGCATTTTAAAGATATGTCCTGCATGCGTATTCAGGGTTAAACAAGGTCAGAAGTGTTCCCCCCAGTGCTGCTGCTGCTGCCTTAATGCTGACTGAAGGTACACTGTGTACCTATCTACAGACAAGATACAGGAAGAGTTCAGGGATGTGGCTTTTCTAAATGTTGTTTTATATTTCTTTGTATGTGAACAAAGTGAGTTGATGCACTCTTTGCACATTAAAAGCGGGAATGTGTCTCATTTGAGCGTTTAGTATTTCTCTCTTCTGTATGCCCATGGGCTAGAGCAGGAACGAAGTTAGGGTCAAGAACAGAGAGATAATGAATGAGGTGAAATACATATTTAAGTAAAACTGCCATACTGTGAAACCTGCTTTGTTTAATTGGAAGAAGGCCACTAAGACATTTAATTACAACACTGTTAATTACAACTTTTTAAGTAAAATCTACATATTTTGACTTCAGTGTAGATTTCTATTCTCTGACTTCAGTGTTCTCCTGCCTTTGTAGTTGATAAACAGTGGAAACATGTATGTGCCGTTCTGTCTTTCTTTAATGACACTGTGGGGAGTGACAGTCGGCCTTTTTCTTTTCTTTCTTTTTTTTTTTTCATCCCAACTCTGACACCGTGACTCCTCTCATACATTTCCCTTTGCAGCCACATGTCTATGTGGCACACATCCTCTAAATGACCTTCAGTGACACAGAACCGGTTCTTGTCGACACACGGGACCACTTCTGTTTAACAGCTCTGTTTAAACAATAGATGTTTCTCCCTTCCCACCTCGTCGGTTTCTTCCCCAGGAGGAGACCCGAGTGAATGCAGCTAAATCTTGATTACCAAGTTGCCTTCCAATGATATGCGCTTTTGCGCATCATCAAGGGAAAAGTGACCGCCCTTTTTAAATCAAGAGTCTTTAGGGGGGACGGACACTCTCAGATAAGACGCAGCACTTGCACTGCTCAAAGCTTGATGTAAATAACACTGTGCTTCGTAAAGCAACTCCTCCCTAAGTTGATTTAGTATTCTTGTCGCCATGTGTGAAAATGGGATATGCCCTGCTGCAAAAAGAAAAGCTGTGTATTGGAGTGTGCTGTGTATAAGCGGCACAGTCGCTGTGACGTGTACGGCACGGTGACTGAGAGTCATAGATAGGTTTTTGATTACATCAGAAAATTTATACCAAAATAACTTGATTGTCCTGACTTTCTGAAGGATTTTTTGTCTTCTCATGCACCAAAGCCCAGAATCTAGCAAAGCACTGACTTCTCTCCCTCCCTTGTCTTCCTCCTCCTCCTCCTCCTTCTCTGTGCAGTGCCATGCGTGTGCTGTTATCCAAACTGCCGAGGCCTTGGATCGTAGACGAGAAGAAGGACGACGGTTATACTGCACTGCACCTGGCCGCCCTCAACAACCACGTGGAGGTGGCTGAGCTTTTGGTGCACCAGGTAGCAACATTTGAATGCATGCTTAATCACTTAACCTGGCAGCTATTTCTGTAATACATACTTTATAACTGCATGTCTACAGAGGCACCATTATCACTTTAAAAGAGCAGCAGAAGCATGCTCCCTGTGTATCTACCTAGCAGATGTTGGGGAGTGTTTGACGCCAATGCTGTAGTTCCATGAAAATTTCAGAAAGTAGATTTGAATCTTGAATCTATCCTGCCTCCGTAGACCGCTGAAATGATTAAGCATGGGGATTTCTGTTTTGTCAGACCCTTGTGAGACGTGTGAATGAAAAACGCATTTAAACAGTCATCTGTGTAAAGCATAATGCAAAAAATTTGCATTTCGCAATTATCCCAAAGCACTGAAGCAACCTGCACTCTTAGCTTTACCTGCCTACAGACCATTAAAGCAGCTTTCACTGCACTCCCCTGCAGCCTGCAAGCTGTAGACCAGTTCAAGCTCCTATACATGCCTCTTTTTTTCTTTTTTTATTGAATCCATACACTTCACTGGTCCTCCAGGAGTATTCTTTAGTGCTGCTGGGCCATCATATCCTCCTCCTCCTGCAATCATAAGTTCATGCTCTTTTTTTTTTTCTCTCTTTTCCTCACCGAGATTGCAGGTTTAGCTCCCTGAAGACTAACTCGCACACGGGTTTACAGCAAAAGTCACCTGATCAAGCAGGAACTGGGTTAATGAGGATATGGTGCAAGGCAGTAACGTTGCTGCAACATTCCAGTGCATGAGTGTTCGCAGTGCAAGCTACCTTTCAGCAGGGACAGCTTTTTCCTCCCCAAGTTCCTGCATTGGGCTTGTTCGCAGTGATGGCTCAGCTTTCTATTCAAAAACTGCACCACAGTACGAGGTGCACTGCAGTTTCCCAGCCAGCAAGCCAGCCAGTCAGTCAGCCAGTCTTATTACTTTGGGATTTCACACGCTGCCTGATCACAATGCTTATCTTCCCTCCACATCTCCTCAGCTGAGGTGTTTGCAATTGGAAATGACAATCACATGCAGCGTTATTGTAGGATGCCTTTTTTTTTTCTCTCCCCCCACCAGCCTCCCGGGTGATACTTTGTTGGTCGGCAGGGCTAAAGGAAGCAACGTTCTGTCACGGCAAATAAAAATGTTGTTGCAGTCTTTCATGTGCAAAGGAATTAAATATAAAATATGTTCTTTTTTCCTGTTTTTATTTCTCTTATTTCATTACTTGTCTATCATCTCTGTGTGCACAACATGTTTGTTGCCCTTGTGTATATTAAGCTTTTTTGCTTCCCTCTTGTTCCCACCACCCAGGGCAACGCCAGCTTAGACATTCAGAATGTCAACCAGCAGACTGCATTACACTTGGCAGTGGAGCGCCAGCACACCCAGATAGTTCGGGTTAGTGGTTCCTCTTTTTCTCATTCGTTCTCCCTCTCTTTCTTGCCTTACTTAGTGAACATCGTGTCTTTAGTCATCTCTCAGTCGGTCTTTCTACACTGTGCACAAAGGGGAGTAGAAAAACATCGGTGCAGCTCCACATTTAATTTATACGGTTGGATGTCCTGCAGTTGAACAAAGTCCTGCTTCAGAGGGGAGGGAAAAAGGCTCTCTAAGGCAGTGTCTTGGTTAGAGTGTGTTAGCGTAGCATCGGATTGAGATTGCCACGTTGCCACCTTGTGGACTCACAAAAAAATGCACTCTATAATTGGGTAGCACAATGCTGAAGCAGTTCATTGTGAGCAGCCGGCAACCTTATAAATCAGGATGTGGCATTTGCATTGTAGCATTAAATTAAAGTTGTTTCATGGCGGCTGCGAGTTTCCCTCCGCTGTCGGCTTGTGCAACTCTTTGTTTATGTGTTTCTCTTTAACAGCTGCTGGTGCGGGCAGAGGCCAAGCTCGACGTGCAGGACAAGGATGGGGACACGCCGCTTCACGAGGCACTGCGTCACCACACGCTGTCCCAATTGCGGCAGCTCCAAGATATGCAAGATGTCAGCAAAGTGGAGCCCTGGGAACCTTCCAAGAACACGGTACATGTGCATCTATTATTAACCTCACTGTTCATCCTATATTACATTTTACGTGTGTCAGGGATTCTTAAGGAGGTGGCCATACATAAAAATAAAACAAATGTTTGTTTCTGTGTTTACAGATATACAACTTTAGGTTTTTAGAATTTTTTACTGTAGCTCAATAATAATGAACAATGCTGGTATACTGCAGTAAAGGCTAACTTAGTAATTTTAGGAATGCCATCTTATTATATGATTCTGTTCTGATTCATTTAGACATTCCCAAATATATTAAGCCAGGAAAGCAGTGCACAGTAATACAGCTCGTTAACAAGTTTGGTCACCAGCCGCTGTTTTTCTGCTACTAGTGACTCTGTAACATACGCAGCTTACACTGTGCTGCCAAAAGTATTCGCTCGTCTGGCTTCACACACATCCCATTCTTAATCCACGTGATGATATGATGTCTGCCCACCCTTTGCAGCTGTAACAGTTTAGGAGTTTAGGATTGTGTTTATGGGAATTTTTGACCATTATTCCAGAAGCACGTTTGTAAGGTCAGACACTGCTGTTGGACGGGAAGGCCTGACTCACAGTCTCCGCTCTAATTCATCCCAAAGGTATTCTATCGGCTTGTGGTCAGGACTCTGTGCAGGCTAGTCAAGTGCGTCCACACCAAACTCGCTGATCCATATCTTTATGGACCTTGCTTTGTGTATCGGTGTGTGGTCATGTTGGAACAGAAGGGGGCATCCCTAAACTGTTCCCACAAAGTTGGAAACGTGTAATTGTCCAAAATATCTTGGTATGCTGAAGCATTAAGAGTTCCTTTCCCTGGAACTAAGGGGCCAAGCCCAACTCCTGAAAAGCAGCTCCACACAATAATCCTCCAGAAACACACGACCTACCACTTCATGGCTGAGTTTCTGTCATTCCCACTCACTTTTACTTTGTTATAGAGCCACTACCACTGACTGGAATATTTAGCAGTGAGGACATTTTACAAGTAGATTTGTTGCACAGGTGGCATGCTATCACGGTCCCATGGTGGGATTTACTGAGCTGTTGAGAGTGACCCATTCTGTCACAAATGTTTGTTGAAGCAGTCTGCATGCCTAGGTGCTTGATTTTATACACCTGTGACTACAGAAGGGATTGGAAGACCTGAATTCAATGATTTGGATGGACGAGTGAATACGTCTGGCATTATAGTGTAGTTCTCCATATTTTCCTCTTTCCTCTCAGGTGACTCAGTGTAGATTCTTGTTATAGCTTTTAGCATTTGTATTCTTGGAAAACTGTTGGAAGTTGTCCCAGTGCTCTTCAGGACCTGTATACACACCTTTAATAACATCAGCACGTGGGCCACTCTCCAATATGTGAAAAATGAAAGCGCTCCACAGTCTCCATCACCAGCATCACTGGATAACTGCACCAGCCCATCATCCGCTCAGCAGCCAACAGTCAGCTGGCTTGCTGCTCCCTTTTACCCATCCTGAACGAGTCTGTCCCTCTGTAGAGGCCAAAAGGGCCATGTCAGACCTCAACTGTCTCTGTGTTAACACCACATCACTAAGCCCTATGGGGAGAAGTTTAATACATGGCTTCGGTGACAGATTTTCTGTACCTGTCACCTTCTGTCTCCCTTCCACTCCATTTTCTTCTCTTTCTCCACCTCCTCTCTTCTGTCCCGCTTCCTGCCCTCTCTGGTTCCCCCCGCGGAGGAGCGGAACCGACAGACAGCAGGCCTAATTGAGATGTGTGCAGTTGGGTCACTCTCCCATGGCTCTCCCCTCCCATCAAAACGAGAATTGAATTAGCCGGCCCGGTGGCTCCATCAGCATGAGATGTAAAAGCTACTGGTTGGAGACAATCAGACATGGAAGGTCTAAATTGCAGGAGAGACTTTGAATTGGGATAGACTGAGTTGGCGATGAGCTATGGGAGGGAGACAGATGTTATAGTTAATGGGATTTTGGGTTCGGGGTTAGAAGAATATATTTCCTGACAGTCATCTTAAGATGTCTTTCTGATCGTGTTATTCAAAGTGACCCCGTATGTATTTTAACATGAGTTTAAATCTGAAGACATTGATAAAATAAAAAACTGCTCTCCTAACTGCATTACTGGTTCAAGTTCCACTGTGTGTGAGGTAGAGGCACATCACAGACCCCCCCTCTCCCCGGGTTCAACTTTAAAATAATCTGTCATGTCAAAAAAAACCTGGTGCATCTCTAACTTTATGTGTTTTCCTGCTTCTTTCTTGTTCTCTGCAGTTAATCATGGGCTTGGGCACCCAGGGGGCAGAGAAGAAGAGCGCCGCATCCATCGCCTGCTTCCTGGCAGCTAATGGAGCAGACTTGACCATTCGTAACAAAAAGGGCCAGTCCCCTCTAGACCTGTGTCCTGACCCCAGCCTCTGCAAGGCTTTGGCCAAATGCCACAAAGAAAAGAGCAGGTAAACGTTCTCATCTGACATTTTGCCGAATTGGATGTGAAGATCGATGCCACTCATGACTAAACAGTGAATATGAAGCTGGAGCCAGGAGGTGGCGGGCCGAGCTCAGCATAAAAAAACCAAGCGTGGACAATCTGTATAAAAGCTTAGGTGAAACAGTTTCACAGAACATTATGTGCCAGGCTGTTCCTTGGCTAGCTGCTTCATGGAGTCTCGGGAATTCCGCACACAACCAACCTTAAAGCTGGAAAGTTAGCATGCTTATGATGCCTTTTTGTCTAGATTACACAAAAATTACCAAACTGAATATCATGAGACTGGGCAGATGTGTGGAGCACAGGGGAAAGGAAAAAAAACTTGAAATTCTGGTGCTTTCATTGAGTTTTTTCAAAACCTCAGATGCAATCATTTTTCTAAACTGTGGAGAGAGGAAAAAAATAAAATGCATATTTAGCAAAAAGAATAAACTATGAATAAACTATTTCCAATAGCACTATCAGAGTTCAAAATATCCTAGGAACTTGTAATTAGAGAGGCACAGAGTCAGACATCTCTTTTCAATAGCACCCGAGCAGCTGTGATAGTCCTTGGAGGAGGGAAAAACACTACAATTCCTGGGAAGATGACATCAGTTGCTGAACATGAAAACGTGTCATGCTGACAACATGATGACGTATATTCCAACATAGGAAGTGCTGTGAACAGCTGATCAGATCCGTAGCACGTCTGTGTCTGGGCTATAATGTTTTTGTTGTTGTGTGCGCTTTTTACATGATATCTGTAAACCCATTAGTGAAAGGAAGCCGCGGTCTGGGACACGCTTAATAGCATTAATTATAGGTATACACTAAAGGGTTAAAGAGAAAGGAAGAGCTCACATTTTGTTCTTTTTATTTCATTTCCTCATCTTTCGTTTTCTCCGGCCTCTCGCTTGTAATCTTTGCTCGCTCTCTCTCGCTCACACACTCTGTCTTCTGTTCCAGCGGCCAGGTGGGCACCCGCAGCCCGTCTCTGAACAGCAACATCGAGTCACTGGAGGAGTGTATGGTGTGTTCGGACATGAAGAGAGACACTCTTTTTGGGCCCTGCGGACACATCGCCACCTGCTCCCTCTGCTCGCCTCGTGTCAAGAAGTGTCTCATCTGCAAAGAACAAGTGCAGTCGAGAACTAAGGTATCAAAAAGCACAGCCGCTGCTTGACACAGACAGGACTGAGGATTATTTTATTTTTTTAATTCTTGTGTTTAATTTGTCCGCCCACAGATCGAGGAGTGTGTAGTCTGCTCCGATAAAAAGGCAGCGGTGTTATTCCAGCCCTGTGGTCACATGTGCGCTTGTGAGAGTAAGTTAACTTCACCTTTCAGCATCATTTTGCCTCTTTTGGCTGCCAGTTTCTGTGTGAGTATTAAAGTGAATATAGATTTTTTTTTTTCTTGCACTGATGATCTTCTTCATCTTTCCTCCAGACTGTGCCAGCCTCATGAAGAAGTGCGTACAGTGCCGGGCTGTGGTGGAACGCCGCACCCCCTTCGTACTTTGCTGTGGAGGGAAAGGTATGGAGGATGATGCCGCTGATGATGATGATGATGATGATGATGATGATGACCTTAGTGAGTGAATTTTCCACACGTTTCCTTTTAATCCACCCCCTTTCTTCAAAGATTTTTCTTTTTCTTTTCTCATTTCTTTACTTTTTCCAAATAATCTGCTTTACTTTTATCTTTTGCTTTGTTGCTGCTTTGCTTTTGCAGTTTGTTTATGTTTGCGTCATTCTGTCTCAAATCATCGTGGCCGTTCTGCTCGAGCATCCCTGAATCGCCCCAAAAATCGCCTGGACATATATAATGATTGCTGTGAAATTTTAGCTTCATATATCAAATACGTTTTAAGATATATTACAAATGAAAATTTCACCACCATTTCTTACCATAAAAATTATATATACAATAACATGTGTAATTTGCATCAAGAAATGTTCAGAATTTTTCTGCATAAAATATGGCAAAAAAAGATTAAAGCTGTCCTGCAAATTTGCATGTTTGTGCACACTTTAAGAAAAATATTGATAGTGCAGAAATAATACAATACAATGTACCTGCATGTCGTGTTAATGCAAAACCACACATGCAAAAAATTAAGAAAAGTGTTGTTGTCATTCAGTTTTCATGCACGAGTCAGCAAATATGACGTACTGTACCACAAAAACAAACAAACAAAGAAAATCCAAAATCATCATCATATATATCCAGAGTTCAATCAAGGCACATTAAGGCAAATCAGAGGTGGCTGAGCAGAAAAAGTTATAAATATGTGATGATTTGAGGTGGAATGATCATCACTGTCATGTTTTCGTTGTATTTTTTCATCCATAGAGACGCATTTAAAAAATATATATCAATAAATACAATTGTTACGCTTGCTTTCCAAACTGAATTCTACATCTAAATCTGTCATAATGTAATCATTAGAACCATTTGGCTCACACCATTTGTAGTAGCCTCCACTTAGAGTTTAGCTCGAGTGGACGGCAGCCTCACTGCCATGTCTGAAATCAGCACACAGATCTTCAGAGCAGAGAAGATTTAGTTTCAAATCCCAATCTTTTAATGTAGAACCCTAGAAGCCATCTCCAGATTGACTTTTACTGAATAACGCAATAATGTCAGAGCACACAGATAACCTTATTAATGTTCCTGTGGCCTCCAAAACTTTGACTAATCACATTCACATAGAATGGATGAACTCATTTGTAAGCGTATCGCAGAAATGACCTGCAGCTCCTCCTATGATGCATGCATATAATACCCACATGAATCCACAATATAAGATCTCCCCCATTTCTGAAAAGAAATATGGAGCAGTTATGAAACTGTGCGGTGTTTTTCGAAAACATTTTTCCAGCTGCAAAAGAGCCAGTTTCGATTTATTTTACCTAAAATATTGTGATGAACCTTGTGCACATGAAACATGACACACTTTAGTGCATAAGTTATTTTATTTTGGGTTGCATTCACGATTCATCTTTCTGTTCTGGCAGCGGTGCATATCACTAGTGATTTCTTCTGTTTTTGTTTTAATTTGAGTTTAATGGGGGCACTGTAGCAAGTACGCAACTTTCATGTTTACACACATACATCTTAATTTTTTCATTTCTCCATTTGTCAGCAAGTCGTACTCACCAGACGTGCAAAAGTGAATGCAGACCCAAGCAGTGACACATACACTCATGCAAGGGGCAGCATTGAATGCTTTTATTTTCCCCCCTTCCCTAGTAACCCTGCTTGTTGCTTCCTGTTTTAAAAGCAAATCTAGTGCGCAAAATATACCTGGCACTTAAAGCATTTTGACGCCATTCTTCTTTAATTTGGTGCATGGGTTTCATGTTGTACCTCTAACCCAGGCAATAGTCACCTGTAAGCATAAAAAAGGGGAAAAAACACGTGCAACTTTAAGCAACCAGTAGAAGAAACTCTGTTTCCCTTTCTTTCCCTGATCACTGTTTCCAACTTGCTAGTTTTGCTTCTCAGATTCTTTCTCTGAACCTCTCATAGAGGCTATAGTGAGTAGTCTTGGTCATCAGGCCAGCCGCTGAGCTGGTGAGGGCAGCTCCTGCTATAACAATGTGACTGGTTATTCCCAGCAGGGAGCTCTAACAGTATGGCAGGGGGATCCCAGGATCTTCTCCAGCCCAACAATCTGGCACTAAGTTGGTGTAAGTATACCTCCATGATCCCCTCCCTTATGAGAGCCATGTTTATAGAGAACCTCCTGCGAACCTACACCCCCCACCCCACAGTGCTGCCCTGGCCCCTCTCCCCCTCCCCTTAACCCCCTTTCCTCCGTTTCTCTTTCAGTGTGATGATATATATACGTACGATGCACATCCCAGGAGTCACACTGGTGCTCGCCGTGTTCTGGCAGATGTTTGGAAAGCGAGAATAAGTCTCAGGAGGGCATCAGTCCAGAAAATTTGTGTCGAGCACTTAAATAATCTGTTCAGGAAGTTTCACACACGTTTCATTATACACGAGCGAGCAAGCGAGTGCTGCATGATCATTTGTCCCGTGCCAGTTTATATTCCAGATAATTGCAAAGTGTGCTTTTCAGAAATCAAATGTAAAAGCAAGTTAGCGCGGACTGCCAGAGCCCGAGCTCGTTTGCCAACAGTAAAATTCAGCGTGCATGTGTTTGTGATCCTTCTCCATTTTCCAAAACCCATGTTTTAAAACGTACTCGAGCGCCCGGCTCGTTTCAGAGCAGTAATGTTGTTGTGGCTGCACTCACTTTTATTGGCAATATAGTTTATAGTTTAAGAGGTCAAATCTGAGGTTTTGCCACTGGTGCTAATCTTTTGGCTGATAAGTGCAGTTCGTTTTATTCTCACCATCTGTTTGCGTCATTTTTGGGTTTTTTTAATGTCCAAACAGCCAGTGGAAACATCCCAGCCCTGCAGAGAGACAAGGCGAACACCAACGTCAACGCTGACGTGCAGAAGCTACAACAACAGCTTCAAGACATCAAGGAACAGGTAAGGTCACTAACCAGGTGTGGCTCGTGAACTAAAGCGGAAGAATAAAATGCAGTTGAACTGCAAAACAATAACCATTGCTGTAAAATTCTTTGGGATCAAATGCACGCCGGCACCATAAAGTTATTGTGCAGGGCTCGGCTCGGGTAGTAATACTGACCTGTTGAATGTCGAAAGGGTTTTACTACGACTGTTGTTTACTTGTGTACAGACCATGTGTCCTGTGTGCCTGGACCGGCTGAAGAACATGATCTTCATGTGCGGCCACGGAACCTGCCAGCTGTGCGGGGATCGAATGAGCGAGTGTCCCATCTGCCGCAAGGCCATCGAACGCCGCATACTCCTCTACTAGACCTGCCGACGAACTCTCTTTGCTTCTCTTAAAGCCCACGCTGAACACGCTCGCCACGCGGCAACCACACCTGCTGCTGCTGCTGCCTCCATCCTCACAGCCACCCGCGTCAGCCAGGCACATCTTATTCTGTCCCACAAACGCTTTCTCAGTGGGTCGATAGCGTTCAGGTGGAATTCCTGTTACAAAACAAGGAAAATCGATGAATTGACTGAAGTTAATTGCGCTGTCCTGTCGCCGTCAGTGCAGCCAGAAAGAAAGACGCCTGTTTCAGAGACTTCATCCTTTTCCCTCCCACCCCCCCATCTTCCTTTTTTGTGTTGTTTCCATTTATTCTCTCAACATTTCAAACAGTTTTCCCGTCTTCGAGTCCAAAGTTCAGATTCAGAGTTTTGGATGTGATCACTTTGGGTTATCAGCTGAGTGAGAAGCGTGAAGGCGACGAAGGCGGCCTGTTACCGTTTGATGTAAAGTTCTCATTCATCTGTTTGCAGTCCAGTGCCCACTGCAGCCAGATTTTATTGTATTTGTAAACATTTATTCAAGTGTATTTTTATTGGAAGCTCCTTTGTTTATCACGACAGTATGGCAGTATGGTTGCAGCTTTGGCTCTTGCAACGCTCTGCTCACCGACTGTCCCTGCTCTTAAAAACCAAATGTTGGCAGTTTTTGCACTAGGAAAGCAGGGTTTAAATACTCCGCCCCCCCCCTACGCTGACTCCAGGGGGAACCCTTGGAGCTCAGTGACAAAACGCAGATATAGTAGTGTAACTGCCAGGTAGCACGCTACACCCCGTACTTTGTTTACTGAGCTGAGTAACGACAGCAGTGTTGCGACACCCTTTCGGCTGCAGATTTAAGAGCTGCCGTGCAGGGATTCAAGACAAACACACCAACTCTTTCGACTTCTGTCCACTGACACCCCCCCACCCCTCTTGTTGTAATTGTTTGTTCCACACACAAACCCACATGAGGCAAACATTTCTGTAACAGGAGAATCTTGTCGCCAGTTGGTGTTAAAGTGTTTTGAGACTTGGTGGTATTGTCTAACAAAAAATAAATAAATAAATAAATATATATAAATATATACAGTTCACTAAATTGCTAATTTACCGGTGATGACATCGTGCCATTTGCTTCCAAAAAAACAAAACAAAACTTGTGAACGAACATTGGGGGGTAAGGTGCTCTTTGTGTTACTATTTTTTAATTTAAGTGTATTTCCTTTTCTCAAAGTCTACCTAGTACAATCTATTACAACACTAAGATGAAAATATAGAGTAAATTATTTTGTATCGCTGCCCAAACAATAGGACTTGTAGGAGTCACTGCCTTCCTACGATGTAGCCTCAAAGTCTCTCAATCTGCTCCAATCTTTGTGTTTTTTTTCCCATTTTTTGACAGTAGCTTTCTAGAAATCATCAGTAGAAGCTTTTTATTTTTTGTGGCAGAGTTTTAAGGCAAACCTGTTCATTTGTAAAACAAAACAAAAAAAGAAAACCTTTTTTGTCATAAAGTGTCTGTTTTTTGTGTTGTTATTTGAGAGGAAAGATAAACTTGCCTTACCTCTTTTAAAAAGCAGTTGCCCGTGCGGCGACTCGGCAAAGCGACTAACTGCTTGGGAATTTGCAACCACATACAAGCTTAATTTTTTTGCCTTTTAAGCAACTTTAGTACAGTTTTGTTTCTTTCCTGATCACGACTCTATAAGCTAGAAGCACTAATACGCTTTATGGTAGTATTTTTTGTTATGGTTGTGTTTGAACAAAAAGCCCATTTGTTCTTTATTTTCAGTACCTGTAACTGTCCTTGTTAGACCTGTAGACGGTAGTATTTTCTTTGGCATGAATGTTTGACATATGCAGTACGACCTGTGTCAATAAAAGAAAACGTTCAGTCTGTATTGCTAATAAGTGCTTTTTAAAAAAAAACAACAAAAACAACCGTATAGCTGAAATAAAGGCCTCCGTGAACCAAGAGACATTAAAGTCTCTGTTTGTTTTTAGATTCTCCTGAAATTTTAATGAGCTTTTCTTATGTTTGTTTTTGTTTTAAAGTTGAGCTTACATGTTAGGGTCTTATAGGCGAGAAAATTAGCATTTTGTTGCTTTTCTCCTGCTGTGCAGTGTCTGCCCTCGCAGAGGAGACGGGTGGCCCAGAAGGGAGGCGAGAGGTAATTGAAAATGCTAACACCTCATAATGACTCAGCACCAGCGTGCGATAGGTCAGCTGTGCTAATCAGAAAGAGACAGAAAAGAGCAAGAGTGGGGTGCGGCGCGGTGGGTTTAGGGAGTTTAGAGTGATGCATCTTCTCCGCTGAGCAGTGCGACAGCAGGGCATCTCCCGAGCAGTGAGAAATTATGACCAAAGGCCATTTATGTTCTAGCTCATTGACTAGTCCATTCATAACCTGGACGTCTTTGAGCTTGTCTCACATGCAGCAGCAGTATACAGCTGCTCAGAGCAAGACATCCATCATGCTGTCATCCTCTCACTCAGTGAACACTGTACAGGAGGCCCTGACAACTTTTTCATACCATCTTGGATCTCTGTGACTTTTTGCACGAGGCCCTTACAGATGCTGTAAAGTCTCCTGGCAAATCTGTGATGCTTTGTCATTTACATGCAAGTACTAGTCTTTAAAACAGTAGAAGACCATATGGTTTACCAGCTACATTGTTACGGAGTCGCTAGCCTAAATCTAATTTAAACTACGTGTCAGTGGGATAAAAGCAACATACTTTCCTTTATTGATGGATAAAAGTGGTGTGGTTGACACAAATCTGTGGAGGCTTGTTTCCACCACTGGGAGTGGATATTTATGAGCCAAAATTTTTACCTACTAACTCAAACTTCTGATAAAATAACTTCAGTGGTGGGAATGTGCTTCCATAAAGTCGTTTCTGGTTAAAAAGGCTAAAGCTGGAAATTTCCTAGCAGTAGCAGGTCATAGGCTTGACTACCAGTACACATTTACACACACAAACAGAGGCCCACAAGTTACTTATTTTTCTGAGACTAGTAAGAAACTGATCTATCTGACTGATCAGCCTCATCTGAGGCATCTGGGGTCAGCTGTGAAGCCGTACCTTATTGCCCAACGATGTTGCAGACGTCATTGCTTCTCTGGAAATGTCTTTCACAAGAGTGACTTTGGTTTGGGATATTCAACCATGACATGTGAGTGTAATGTTCGCCTCATAAAGCCATAAACCATTTGAATACCATTACAAAACTGGCTGGTGGCGCCAGACTACTGTGTCCATCATTCTTGACTGACTGCAGACCCCGCTGCCATGCTGACTGACAGTCGGGGTGCCGGAGACGCTGCTATCTCTCGCCTTGCCGCTGCCTGATCCTGGGGAGCATCCCTGACCACCTCACCCACCAGTTTCAGCTGCTTGAAGACTCCAGTGTTTGCTGACGAGGCTGCGGGGGCCTGTTACTCCCACACCGGGGGGTCAGCTAATCCACTCGCTGCCCCGCGGAGTGTGAGTGATGGTGGCCCAGCACGGGCAGGCTTGAGTGAGCAGCAGATAGATATGAAACGACCCCCGGAGAGCGGAGCGGGGCGACCACGATCAGGAAAATGACTGCAACCCCGCTTCGAGCCTCTGCTGTGATCACTGAGAAGGGTCAGTGACATCCATCTGTCGGAGGACTGAGCGTGCCGCAGGGGGGAGGAAGGTGTATGTCTCCCCACCCCCTCAGGCTTCGCCCTTGGCACTGGCTCTGAAGTTATGACCCGACAGACAGAAATAAATGCACTCTACACACATCTAACGTGGAGTGAAGTTCCTCACAGGGCTTGCACATGCAGAGCTCAGAGCACATCACAAGGTGGCGGTACACCCAGCGACTAAACACTGCTGTCATGAAGGGCCTTGTATTTGTGGACAGCAATAAAGTCTGTTTTGGTTATAGACACCATTTTTCCTGATCCTGCAGCTCCAAAACGACCACACCAGTTTAAATTTACGACTGCATGCAGAACATGACGAGCTGTGATCCCACAGGTCCTCTGCTAACTGAGCAAAAACCTACCCCTGGACCCAGAGGTAACACGCAGTGAAAACAAGTTTACTTATTGCACATGAAATGCATTTTTTTCAGAGTTATCTGTATCGACTGGTGAGTTTAGTTTTTTAAAAGAAGGTAAACTTGGTGTGGGTTTAGACCTCGAGCCATTTCTTAGTGTAAACAGCATTGAAGAACTTCAGACTTCAAAAGCTTAACGTTTTCTGAGCTTCAGAAATCAATTGCTCCCTGACTCCAGTCGGGCCACACGAAAGACGGTGAAATGCTTTCATCCATCTTGCTGTGGCCCGGTTGGGCTTTTCCTGCCATGTTGGAAGCATTGATCTCTGACTGTCTGAAGGTCCTCTCTCTCTCTTTCTCTCTCATGTCATGCAGTTCAGAAGTCTGGCTGAATTTATTGTCTCAGTTTATGGTCGGGCTGAGCAAAGTGCAATCTGGTTGTCTGGACAAACTCTTCGAGGACCAGAGAAGAAGGGAGGGACGTGACAAAGGGGGCCTGGATTTGTACATTGCTGCATTTTGGGATCACTTTTTTTTTTTTTTTTTAGGAATTTAAAGCAGTAAATTGTTGACAGACATGAGCAGTTTTATTTTTAACCACTGCCACAATAAAGATAAAATGTCTTCATGTTTGTCAGTTTATAGTTGTTGTTAAAGAAATTAATTAAAGTCATTCGAATGGCGCGATATATGATACAATCCTTCACGTGTTTTCATGTGTTTATATGGTGGCGGTGGTAGTGGTGGTGGGGGGTGTACCTGCAAACTCCACCTTAGACAGTAAAGCCATAAACTCAGTTATCCTCTACCTCAGATCCTTCCTCAAAACATATAGTCCCCCGACTTGCTGATTGCTTTATTGATATGGATCTGGGCAAAGTGTCGAACCACTTGTTCATCTCCGTCAGAAGCAGTTAATCGGTATTTATGCAATGGGAGGAGAGACGGAGGTCGACATAAACAACTTCTGAATGAAACAGAGTCCTGTAGGTGTAAGGGCATAAGGGAGCAGGAGGCTCAGTGCCAGTTTATCAGGTACTCTGTATTAACACAGAATAACTGAAACACGTGTCCGCAGTGAGCCGTCACAAATACATCCATAAAAATAACCAGGCGAGGTTTAAAACGGCAATCAATAATCCATGCAGTGGACTGCACAGGATGGTAGTTTACTGAAAATGTCAAATCTCTATGACAGAACATGGAAAATAGTAAATTTAGTGAAAAAAATGCAACAATCTATAGAAATATCGTCATAAAACGACTGCTGTGAGGACATAATCACTTAAGAAATGAAGCTTTACGACCCTTTTAAGCAACACAAGTCAATACAAGTGAGCTCAATATAATCCAGTATACTAAAAATGAAATGACATACAGCCATAATAGCAGTCGCTGTAAATGATAACAGTAGATTACAGGGAACAAGTCAATAGTAGCTTTTCATTTAAATGTTATTGGGCTCTCCAATTTGCTTCCCTCTGTCTTTCACACCTTCTCTTTCTTAACCTTGAACTGTAAGTAATCATGAGCAACTGTATTCAAATGGTTTGCCGCCGAGGGATTAGTCATGCCCATTCCTAATCTTAATTTGATGTAACATTAGAGAATTTGCCTATACTAGCACAAGCGTGGAAAAGTATGCTGCTATATCACATCCTTATGTGATTTAATTACAGTTTATTAGGCGTGGAGGTGCTGCACATTCACAGCTGCAAGCTGAGCACTCAGAACGACATAAATACTGATTAATGGCAGTTGACATTGCATCAGCTGCAAATGCTTTGTCCAGGCGTTGCATATCATCGCAGTAACATTTGATGCCTTGCTACCTGACAAAATATTAATGCGAGGCTTTAAACTCTGTAAAAATTTACCAAACATCCTGCGGCTTTTGACCTATTGGTCGTAGCCCACTCTTGTGCCGTCCTTATCATCGCAGCACGATTGGAAACTGGAGCCGTCGAGCCACATTTACAGTGCAAATGTTATCGTTCCAGTGACACTTTAAACAGTCTTTATCAATATATAGTCATTCAAGGTTTATGAGCTTTGATAAAATGCCACTAGCGAGCAGGGTCATTACGCTGTGTAGCTACAAGGTGTCATTTCAGATTACAATTATTATTATTTTTTTCTGCAGAACATCTGGAACGAGCTGATGCTCAAGAGTTTAAGATAAACACTCAGTGGGTCTAGAGAGCAAAAGATATTGATTCCCCCCCCCCCGTCAGGAAGAGCGGCGTGAGGGCAAACTACGGTGTGAGTTTGGCAGAACCTTATCGGCCTATTATCTTTAAAACAGTGGGTTATCATAATTGCTTACTTAATAATTCTATAAAACCGTGGCGCTGCAACCTTTGCCTGGGCAGTAAACTGTCAAGTGCTCAGATTGAAAAGATTCATGATGAGGTTAGAAAAGCTGCAAAGATTAACAGGCCTAGAATTTCAAATCAAGTAAAAATGGGTCAAAGTACATCCAGAATTTGTGATTAAATTGATTAACTGAGGCACACGCACGGCTAAACCTTTCAAAGAGGCATTATGTTCACATTTTAAGCTACTTCAATTAATCATTAAACACTACAAGTATCAAATCAGGGCAGCTAGTAAATTCCTCTAATAAAGAACCAGCTCCAACACTGTGGGTGTCTTTAGATGTGATTAGTTTCACGGCATTACAAGCGCGCTGAACAATGGGGTAGCCGTACTTCATCAACAAGCGCAGATCTCAACACACTGTGAACTGTGAGCTAAGCAAACAAGGCGGCGTTGGTGTCGCCGTCCTCCCGCACGCTGCCAGGTGAGGCTTGGGGGTGGTGAGGTGGGGGGGATCAGCATTCAAAGCCACAGTTTCTAATCATTGTGAAACCAGATAGAGACAACAAAGAAACTCCCCAGAAGCCAGACTTTACTCAATTCCCCCAACTGATGCCTTTTTTTTTCTTTCTTACGTTCTCTTTTCATTACTGGAAAACAGGGGCTTCTATTGAGACAGCAAACGCTACAATGTACATCTGACAGGTGCTCGCTTCTGCCGAGCAGGCAGTAACCTTGGAGGGAGTAGACAGGAATGCAGCAGCCCTATCTGAGCTCAGAGGGAAATGCTGACTGCAAAGACCTTTTTTTTTGTTGTTCTGAGAGGAAAATCAATATTCCAGAGTCCATCACATGGCCAGGCAATTTGGTGCTTTTTTTCTCTCTCTCTCTCTCTCTCTCTCCAGGTGGGTTCCAACTATGTGAAACAAGCTCAGAGTGACCCCTGGAAAAATAGTTAATGGCTAACTTCTTTATCTTTGTTTTACAGCCAAGGGTTGTACCTCCAAATCAATATGTGATACACAAATATCGCAGGGCTCCGTGTTCTGGACGGGGAGCGATGACGAGGGCCTGAGAGTTAGCCAGCTTTACACCACCTGCCAGAGGAGAATGATCTGATGTGGAAGGCTAGAAGCTTCTGGTAGAATCAGCGTGAAAAGCATGTGGTCAGACTGTGTTAATCAGATTCAAACTATGCATTGCTCCTTTTAAATCGGTGTTAATACTGGTCTTTTAATAACGGGAGATATCTGCAGCTTGAAGTTTTTCCCCATCAAACTGGATGTCGCTCTGATCTGATCGATCAGAGTCAGATCAAAAAAGCTCAGTTAAGAAACAGACGGCTGATTTTACACATTAGTTAAACTGGATTGGATGAAAAAATTAAGGGGAAAAAAAGCTGTATCGCTTAATGGGCTTAAGAGGTGCTGGTAATCATCTCAGTCTTCTCCCATAATCCACTGCAGGAAAATCTTTCAAGAACATATGATCAGTTTTTAGTCTGAAACTGATTTATTTTTTATGATTTGATAAATTATTAAAGCCACATTAAGGACATGAACTTCACAGATATAAACATTGTTCCGTGATATTTCAAGCCGGACTGGAATAAATATGATGAGTTGAGTTGTAAATGCGGCCCTCTGCCTCCAGTTTCTGTTAATATTTGTGTCTGTGTGCAGCCTGGGAATGCAACACATGGGCCTCGATAGCAGACCCCTGCTTTTCTTGTAGTGTTGCTGGTACCGACAGCTGGAACTAACGCAATTTTTTTACAGCAAAGGCCAACAAGCTTGAAATTTTCTCGCCTCTCTCAGTCTACGCTGGCCAAGATAGTTGATATCTGTCACCGTCTGGTCCTTCGTCCCTGCAGACCTTGCGGTAAATCAACAGAGTGGCTCCCAGACAGATAAAATGCCACATCAGAGTTTAAGAGGCCTAAAGCAGGATGCAGTTCCCAACCAGCGTCATGGTGAGGGAAAGGAGCATCCACTTAGGGAGGGCAGACATCCACCCCCGTCCTCCCCCTCCTGCTCCTTCTCTGATAGCCGTAATCTCTGAGGTTGACCTGTCAGTCAAATCTTGGAGACAGATGACGTGAGGCCCCTGATAGGCTGTCTCCAAAGGAGGAGACACCAGCCGGCCGTGCTGGCCGACGGGACAGAGAGCAGGACTCAAGACGACGGACGGATGGATAGCGGGTCCGATGGGGGGGGGCACATGAGGAAAAGATGGGTCAAAGAGGTGGTGTGGTGGAGGAATGCCGAAAGCAGGGAGCGGTGGGGGTCAGGGAGAAGGTCTCCTGATGAGCAGGGAGACAGCTCTTTGCTGGGGATCGTTGGCTGACAAAGTTTACTCAACACCAACCCCTGGGAGCACGGGTCACAGAGGGTGGGGGGTGGGGGGGAAGACCACATTCGCCTCCAGCTCAAAGGGTTAAATTTTTGTCACAGGAAAAGGAGGACAGTGGAAAGGCCTCTGTGTTTGCTGATATAGTTTATAAGTAGTTATCAAATCCCTAAAGAGACCAACAGACTTACTTTTAAAATGATCACCTACCCTGCTATTGTTAAAAGTATAACACACATTTTCACTATTATTATTACAGTTTAATTGCTTTGCTGAAATAATGAAGCTTTGTTGACACTTTAAGTTTTGCTTAACGACTCTTACTGTCATCTGTTTCATCCGAGTCGAAGAAGCTGTAACATCTGTCAGCCAAACACGTGATGCCAGTAACTACGAGCTTGTAGTAAAATGCTCGTATTTGTCTGAGCCAACACACTGCTCGTTATCAATATTGGATTTCCTGACATCACGCCGCATAACTGCAATGTGTTTCTGCAGCCGACTTTTGAATTCAGACGTCGGGGTTTCCCACAGTAAAGCGCGTTAATGAGGAAGTGCTTTTATTTCAGCTGTTACTGACCTTACAGTGGGCTAAATCCTAACTCTGATGGCTGCGATGTTTCCTGTGCTTTGGAAAATACACAAGCAGCCCTATTGTTATTTTATTATAACACTGCAGTTTCCCATCAGTGTCACCATCTTTGCCCCGCTTTAGGTACACATAAGGTAGGTTAATGCATATGCCCCATTTTCCCACAAGGATTTTGCACTTTCACAGAGATGTACTGTCACTGGGCAACTGACAAAGGCTATCAGTATTACTTCAATGTCAACAAATCCAAAGTAATCCTGAATGAGTAGCGATAGTCATTTGTTTAATGTAAAGATGTTATCAATTTTTACAAGCTTGCAGTGTTGGCTAACTTCTCCCATGTTCTTTAATAATCACAGTCTTCGCCTCAGCACCTAACTGAGGAGAGAAAGCCAGCCAGTTTTCCCTTGATCGCAGCTACTGCCCATGACTCCCATTAGATTACAGAGGAGATTTATCGAACTGGCTTCCGGTTTTTTAGATAGGATAGTGACAACACTTATCTCCAGATATTCCCTTATCAAAAAACAATTTAGAGAGAGAAACAGACATTAGCTCAGATTTTTTTACATTGCAGAGTGCTCCAGCTTAGCCTCCTCGGTACAAGGGTCTGTTTGCACTGTGCACACAAACCTCCATCTGCCCGGATAGAGAGGCATTAGCATTGCCTTAGTGCTCTCTTGATGTCACTGCCATTACGTTTGCATCAAGCTCTTGGACTTTGAGTCTTGGTTAATTCTGCCTGGATGGGGAACCTCCAATCATAACGGAAGAGAACTGGTTGCACTGGTTTGCATTTAATTTCATGCAGCGGTGTTGACTGACCGGGTGGCTTTAGTAGATGGTGAGAGAGGTCACCAAGAGGTTATCCTGACCTGGGCTTGATTTTAGCCGTGTATTTATCAAGAACCCGGGGAGGCATGTATCTGTGTGCTTGTGTTCCTGCCAGTGAATGCTTGCACCTCTGCGCACAGAGAAAGAGAGATGTTGTAAAGCAGGAGTTACTTTTTGAAGCAGCTACAAGATTTTGACAAAGGTGTTTGTCAAAGATGTGTGTGTGTGTGTGTGTGTGTGTGTGTGTGTGTGTGTGTGTGTGTGTGTGTGTGTGAAGCCAGAAGGCCATCTGGGGGAGTCAGTAGGCGGAAAGCATACACTGCTGTGCTTATGACCCTGGAAGGATATCAAGAAAAGAGAGAGAAGAGAGAAAAACACAAACTTGGCAATAAAGTCCCACAGAGCACGCCTGTTTTTATGAAGCTAATAACGACGTTTGATTTACAATTATTAACCAAGAATCTTTGCTTTTCTGCTACATTTTTTTTTTTGACAAACATCTGTTGGCATGCTGGATGAGCCAGTTCGTGTAAAGCTCATGTGCCCAACAAGCATTCTCACTATTTGTTCTTTCCATGGATTACGCCTGTAAAATGGGCTGCAGGTGTTTGGGCCTTGGAGCACGGTGTCTAGGGGCCACGTTAACTATTAACACAGCCATATAACACTGTTACTGATTACCACCTCTCGCTCCTGAGACTCCCACTGACCTGAGTCACAGGTAGGAATCCCGCATAGGTGTGGATTTGCTCTCATGGTGTGGATCACTTACCGGAACCGCCACATGTGGTGTTGGAAAGCGGCCTCCCTCCTTTTCATAATTCTGTTTTCTTCTTCTTGTTCACAGTCCTTCTTAGCTTTCTTCCCTCCCACGCAGACATGCAGCTGAGTCACCTCCCTCGCTGGATCTTTTTCTGTGACCTTCATGGTGACCTTTATCCTCTCTGCCATAGAACGCCGAGGCATGAAGATGTCTGGTATGAGAAAAAAGTGGAACCATGTTTGGCATGTAGTGCTGGAGGTACTTTAATCTGGGGCAAAAGTCTGATGCCTTACCTAAGTTGAACCCCGTCCTATACTCCCACTCCCCACCAGGCCTAAGGAGCGATTATTTTATTTATTAGACAAAAGCTACAAATGTATCTAATTAGCTTAGTGTTCCTGGAAACCATTTTTACATACGAAAAATTCTAAAAACTAAACACAACAATAAAGATTTACAATATAATAAAAAAAGAATAGTAAACTAGACTATCTTTCAGCTGATATCTATCCATTTATGTCCACTAATCAAGATATGCTGAATCATTTATTGCATTCACTTATTTCTCTCCTGCTGGCATACATACAGTCACTGGCTACTTTATTAGGTACACTTTGCTTTTGCCTTCAGAGCTGCCTTAATTCTTTGTGATATAGATTCAACAAGGTGCTGGAAACTTTCCTCAGTGATTTTGGTCCATATTGACATGCTGCTGCAGATTTGTCAGCTGCACATCCACTGAGAGCTGGTGACTGTGGAGGCCAGTTGAGTAGAGTGAACTCATTGATTTGAGCTTTGTGACCATTGCACATTGTCCTGCTGAAAACAGCCATCAGAAGATTGGGATCATAAAGGGATGAACATGGTAAACAATGCTTATTTGCTACTAAGGGGTCCAAAGTGTGCCAAGTAAATATCCACTACAATATTACACCACCACCAGTTTGCACTGAACCTTTGATACAAGAAAAAAATGATCTATACTTCCAGGTTGTTTACACCAAATTGTAATATGTGAATGTGTCAGCAGAAATCATACCAGTCATCAGACCTGGCAACATTTTTCTAATCTTGTGGTGTAAGGTTTCGGTGATTCTCTTTTACCAGTGTGGTCTTCTGCTGTTGTAACCCATCTGTTTTTTAAGGCTTCTAAATGTTGTGTCTTCAGTTATGTTCTTCATAGGTTGTAACGAGTGATTATTTGAGCTACTGCTGCCATC